>NC_083223.1:130389854-132789854 GCF_032191835.1 Heteronotia binoei
GATGGGCCACTGGCCTGATCCAACAGGGCTTCTCTTATGTTCTTATGTGACGCAGAGTGTTGGACTGGATGGGCCACTGGCCTGATCCAACAGGGCTTCTCTTATGTGACAATACTGACTTTGGTGGACCCAAGCACTGATTCAGTGTAAGGGAGCTTTGTGTTTGTGACTGGAGTAGACAATACTGACTTTGGTGGACCCAAGCACTGATTCAGTGTAAGGGAGCTTTGTGTTTGTGTCTTCTAGTGCAATTTTGTTCTCAGATCCTGTATTTACTTCATCAGTATATGGGATAAGGCACTTTCTCAACTGTGCTGCATAATGCAGCCTATTTATTTTGTCCTGTTGGCTCTATCTGCGCCACCTTCATCACTTTCGGGGTGTGGATCCCCCAGTGGAGTGGTCTCCCGACTCCCTCCGCCGGCTGTTTCTGATAGCCCTGCGCCCCCTCTTTCATTTGATATGTGTCCCGTGCGGGTGCCACCCTCCCGCCGGGAGATGCCGCAAAATGAGCCCCCTTGAGGCTTATGGCGGCAGGGCTCGGGGGAAGCGAGCTAGACTGCTGTTCTTTTGAGGGGTTATAGAGTGTTTCGAGCCCGTCCCTGTGGCATCGGTCCCATCATTGTGGGGCCCAGGGGGCCGGCGCAGCGGCACGCTGAAGCAGCCTGTCGGTCACTTCCAGGTTCCTGTCCTGCATCTCGACCGGTGTTATTAGTGACAGGCTGCTTCGGCGTGCCGCTGCGCCGGCCCCCTGGGTCCCTCAACGATGGGACCGATGCCACAGGGACGGGCTCGAAACACTCTATAACCCCTCAAAAGAACAGCAGTCTAGCTCGCTTCCCCCGAGCCCTGCCGCCATAAGCCTCAAGGGGGCTCATTTTGTGGCATCTCCCGGCGGGAGGGTGGCACCCGCACGGGACACATATCAAATGAAAGAGGGGGCGCAGGGCTATCAGAAACAGTCGGCGGAGGGAGTCGGGAGACCACCCCACTGGGGGATCCACACCCCGAAAGTGATGATGGTGGCGCAGATAGAGCCAACAGAGCCAACAGGACAAAATAAATAGGCTGCATTATGCAGCACAGTTGAGAAAGTGCCTTATCCCATATACTGATGAAGTATATACAGGATTTGAGAACAAAATTGTTTCCGGCGGTGATATTTGGGGGATTTTTGGGGACGTCACAGGAAGTGCTGTGAAGTCACTTCCTGTTTCCGGCAGTGGCATTTGGGGGAAATGATGTCATTTGGGGGAAATGATGTCACAGGAAGTGATGTCACTTCCCGTTTCCGGCAGGTGATGCGGGGGAAATGATGTCACAGGAAGTGATGCCACTTCCTGTTTCCGGTGGTGGCATGACGTCACCGGAAGTGACGTCACCGGAAGTGACGTCACTTCCTGTTTCCGGCGGCGGCGCGCGCTTCGCGCGCGCACACCCCTACCCACCCACCCACCCCCCAGTGTCCCTGGCTGGCCTTCAGACATTATGGTCACCCTAATATCTCTTTATCATCATTCCTTGTTCAAATCAATCGCTTTAAAAAAGCACTTTTTTTTGCCACTGTGTGACACAGAGTGTTGGACTGGATGGGCCATTAGCCTGATCCAACATGGCTTCTCTTATGTTCTTATGTAATTTTAGGGTGATAAGGCCACTGTGATTACATTTATGAAGTAAAGTGGGGGAGGTAAGAATTCAGAAAAGAAATAGGAAATTCTGCCATTCCAAAAACCATGACTTTATTGGTACTAGTGAGAGCACTGTAGGTGTATATTTTGCTCATAATGATTTGAGCTGACCCTCTTCATTTAACAGTTCAATATGATGGAAAGGATAGTTAATGTTTCCATGTTTGGAGACTTGTATGAACCAACAAAAATATTATCTGATTGGGTGTTCATGTGTAGCTACTATGAAACTGTAGTGTATCAGTAAATAATATGCGACCGGGCGCAGGGGCAACTGGGCCGTCCCAGAAGCCCCAGCGCAGGGCGCGAATCTTCCCGCCCATCAACAGCTGTGGCGGGAAGTTCAACGGGTCAGGATTGGCCTGACCAACCCTGTAGGCTGTACCGGGGATTGTATATAAGTGGGACCCGGCCCGCGTGTTCTCTCTCTTGCAATGTGCTCCTAATAAACAATGTTGCCCTACTCTCATCTCCGCTTCGAGTACGTTACACTGGCGACGAGGATGGGATTCTAGCCTTATCGGCTACGACGGAGATCTTGGGCAACGAACGACCGGTCACGACCGCCGCCGCCGCCACCATGGCCAACCAGGGCGGAATCACCGGCTACCTCGAGGCCTTCGACCCTGCAAATCCAGAGGGCTGGGAGTCCTACTCGGAACGGGTCGAGTTCTACCTCCGGGCCAACAAGGTCACCGACGCCGGAGCAAAGAGGGATGTTCTCCTGAGCGTATGCGGGCCTGCCACGTTCGAGATCGCAAAGGGTCTCTCGGCGCCCGCCCACACCTGGCGGAGAAATCCTACGAGGAGATCATCAGACTCCTCACGGGCCATTTCTTGCCACAGCCCTCACGGGTGGCTCGCAGATTCCTGTTCCACAGGAGGGACCAGGCGGCAGGAGAATCGGCCGCCGACTATCTGGCAGCCCTCCGCAAGATCGCCGGGAACTGCAACTTCCCCCAGCTGGAAGACACCCTGGCCGACCGATTCACGTGGGGCCTCCGCGACGAGAGGCTCCAACAGAAGCTCTTCGCCAAAGAAGAGCTCACCCTCCAGAGCGCCTTCAGCGAAGCGGTGGCGTTCGAGAGGACCTCCAGGACCTTTCCCAAGACCCGGTCAGACGCCGTCCACCACGAGGAGCTGGACCACGACCGCATGGAGGAGAGAGAAGCCTACCAGCTGCGTCGCCCCGCCGGCCCACCCAACAGAGCGGCCCAACGCCCCCGAGCGGCCGATCGACCACTGGCGTCGGAGAGGGTTCCGGCCACCAAGTGCGCCAGCTGCGGCGACTCCCACGATAGGAGAGACTGCCAGTACCGGACCTGGGACTGCCGGAGCTGCGGAAAGACCGGCCACATCGCCAGGGCTTGCCGGGCCAAGCTCAACCGCCGGAGGCCGACCACGCACCACGAGTCAGGGGAGTCCCACTCAGCAGACTCCACGTCCCTACAGGTACTGAACTTGCCCCTCGCCACCCCCGATAAAATTAAAGTGGCAGTCCTCATCGAAGGGAGCCCCTGCCAAATGGAGGTGGACTCAGGTTCCTCCATTTCCCTCATAGCGGAGGAGACCCTGAGGGAACTGTGCCCCCGGCAGCGGCTGCAACTACGGCCGGCGAACTTCATACTCTGGGACTTTCAGAAGAACCCGGTGCAAATTGCGGGGTGGGCGCGGGTGCAAGTCGAGAGGGGGTCCTTTTACGGGCCGCTGGACATCCTGGTGGTAAAGCGCCAACTTGCCACCCTGCTAGGGCTGGCTTGGTTCAAACCCTTGGGGATACGCGTGGAGGGGGTGGGGCAAACCTTAACGCCCAGTGGGTTCGGGGAGATTTGCAAAGAGTTCCCCGAAGTATTCGACGGGTCCCTGGGAAGCTACAAGGGGCCGGCCATCTCACTGCCCCTAGACCCCACGGTCAGGCCGATTCGGCTCAAGGCAAGGAGGGTTCCGTTCGCCTTGAAGCCCAAAATAGAGGCCGAACTAGACCGCCTCACAGCCCAGGGAGTCCTGGAGCCAGTGGACTACGCCCCCTGGGAGACCCCCATCGTAACCCCACTAAAGCCAAACGGGGAGGTGCGGATCTGTGCAGACTACAAATGCACGATAAACCGGGCACTGCAGGATAACCCCTACCCAGTGCCGGTGGTGAGCCACGTCCTGGCTGCCCTCGCGGGGTCTAAAATCTTCGGGAAGCTGGATCTGGCCCAGGCCTACCAACAGCTCCCGGTAGACAATAAGACGGCCGAGGCCCAGACGATAGTAACGCACAGGGGGGCCTTCCGGGTGAGGAGGCTACAGTTCGGGGTAAGCGTCGCTCCGGGGATCTTCCAGAGTATAATGGACGCTCTCCTTAAAGGGATCCCCGGAGTCCAGCCGTTCTTCGATGACGTTTTAGTCGCCGCCCCGGACCCCGAAGAATTCGGCAACCGCCTAAGAGAGGTGCTCCGCCGGTTCCAGGCTGCGGGGCTCAAAGTCAAGAGGGAGAAGTGCCTGCTGGGGGTTCCGCGGGTGGAGTTCCTGGGGTTCGCAGTGGACGCAGCGGGAATCCACCCCACGGAAGAAAAGACACGGGCCATCGTGCAAGCTCCGGCCCCCACCTGCAAAGCGGAGCTACAAAGCTTCTTGGGGGTCCTTAACTTTTATCACTCATTCCTCCCCCACAAGGCAGCCCTAGCAGAGCCCCTTCACCGCCTACTGGATAAAAAAGCCCCTTGGGTTTGGGGCAAACGACAAGCCGCCGCGTTTCAGGCGGTCAAGGACGTTCTGGTGTCCAACGCGGTGCTCCACCATTTTGACGAGGGCCTCCCCATCATCTTGGCTTGCGATGCGTCGCCGTATGGGGTGGGTGCAGTCCTGGGGCACCAACTCCCGGACGGGAGGGAGGTGCCGGTAGCGTACTACTCCCACACACTGACACCGGCAGAGCGCAATTACGCGCAGATAGACAAAGAGGCTCTGGCGATCGTGGCGGGGGTCCGCAAGTTCCATGAGTATCTGTACGGGCGGAGGTTCACCATAGCCACGGACCACAAGCCCCTCTTAGGTCTGCTGGCCCCAGATCGACAAACCCCCCAAATCCTGTCACAGCGCGTGTTGAGGTGGAATCAATTCCTCAACTCCTACACTTACACACTGGTACACCGGGCCGGCAAGGCTATGGGTCACGCAGACGCGCTCAGCCGCTTGCCACTTCCGGAAGTGGGTCCAGACCCCGCCCCCGCACACCAGGTCATGCTGATGGAAAGCCTCCCAGAGCCGCCCCTTCACGCAGCGGAGGTCGCCAAGGCCACCCAGAAACATAAGACACTTGCACGGGTGCTCGACTGGGTGGTGAGGGGGTGGCCAGAGGGGAACATGGGGGAGGATTTCAAACCCTATAAGGTCAGGAGGGAGGAACTAGCGGCCCACAAGGGGTGCCTACTATGGGGAAGTAGGGTGGTGATTCCGCCCCCGCTGCAAAGGCGTGTTCTAGAATCCCTCCATGAGACCCACCCCGGCATAGTTCGTATGAAGGCCCTGGCCAGAAGCTACGTCTGGTGGCCGGGAATGGACGGGGAAATAGAGAGTTGGGTCCGCCGGTGCCAGACGTGCCAGGAGTCACGGCCTGAGCCTCCCAGCGCCCCCGCCACTAGGTGGGAGTCCACCAGGAAACCATGGTCGAGACTCCACCTCGACTTCGCGGGGCCATTCCAGGGGCAGATCTTCATGATAATTGTGGACGCCTACACCAAATGGCTCGAGGTCATCCCCGTAGGGTCCACCTCGTCCGCAGCCGCAATCCGAGCATTACGCAGGGTCTTAAGTACACACGGTATCCCGGACACCATAGTCTCGGACAATGGGACCGCTTTCACGTCCGCAGACTTCCAGGCGTTCCTCCAGCGATACCTTATTAGGCACATAAGGTCGGCCCCCTTCCACCCAGCCACCAACGGTCAGGCAGAGCGGATGGTCCGCACCACCAAGGAAGCCCTGGGCCGTATTGTACAGGGAGACTGGGACCACCGATTAGCGGCATTCCTATTCTACAATAGGATCACCCCCAACCCGGTCACAGGGGTTAGCCCGGCCGAGCTCCTCATGGGACGAAAGCTCATAACCCGGCTGGACAGACTACACCCTGACCGGGCGTCAGACACCCGCGAGAGCCCCGAGGTCCGGGATGCAGTCAGGGGTTTCTTCGCGGGCGACCCGATTTACGCCCAGAACTATGCAAGAGGGCCCAATTGGGTGGCGGGCCGAGTGCTACGAGTCACCGGGTCCTGCCACTACGACATATCAACTGAGGGGGGCCAGGTACTACGGCGGCACATAGACCAATTGAGGCGCCGCACGCTACCAGAGGAACTGGCGGACACAGAAGAAGCAAGAGCCGGAGAGGAGCTCGTCGGGGACCGACCGGAGGACGCGGCCCCATCACCCCTCACGCCGGCCCAGGTAGCACCGGGACCGCCAGAGCCTGAAGGTGCCGAAGAACCAGTCCGGCCGCCACCGTCCGCACCAGGGTCCCCCGCAGCATCAGATGCGGTGGCGGCGCCTCCCCCACAGGACCTCCCCAGACGGTCCACCAGAGAGCGCCGACCTCCCGCATATCTGCAAGACTATGTTCATTAACCAGGGGGGGAGGGGTGTAGTGTATCAGTAAATAATATGCGACCAGGCGCAGGGGCAACTGGGCCGTCCCAGAAGCCCCAGCGCAGGGCGCGAATCTCCCCGCCCATCAACAGCTGTGGCGGGAAGTTCAAGGGGTCAGGATTGGCCTGTACCGGGGATTGTATATAAGTGGGACCCGGCCCGCGTGTTCTCTCTCTTGCAACGTGCTCCTAATAAACAATGTTGCCCTACTCTCGTCTCCGCTTCGAGTACGTTACAGAAACTATGAACTATATCTGTCTGGGAATTCAAATGTAACACAGACCACTGTTGCCTTGTAAGCGAGATGTATTTCCTTTTTATTTTGGAGCTTGCAATTTGATACAGCAAAAGACAACAATTTCTGGTTTAATACAAAAGAAAAAGGTTATTTGGAAGGTAGTCCCTATGAGTAGTGTCTGATAGGGATATGGATCATGCTTACTAGCTTACAGTATGCTACAAACATAGAATTTTATTGTTATATATACCAACTTCATGAATGGTGAAAACAATTATGTTCATCGTAATTAGGATGTTTGTTTCTTCCTGTGGGAAAAAAATGTTGCCATTGCTTTGTTTTGTACCTAATAACAAACATTTTCTTACATTCTATAAAAGCATTAGTCCATACTTTACAGAATGAATTCCAGTCAAATGTCTTTTGGATTAAACCAGAAATGTAACAAGAAAACCTGGAAAAGGAGGAATTAGTAGGGTTTTCTGCGTTAACACCTGGAGACTTTGGAGGTGGATCTAGGAAAGGGCAGGGATTTAGGAGGAGAAGAGCCTCAGCATGGTATGATGCCATACAGTCCACCCTTCAAAGCAGCAGTTTTCTTCAGGGAAGCTGATCTCTGCCAGCTGGAGATAAGTTGTAGAAGTGGGAGATCTCCAGGCCCCACTTGGAGGCTATTGACATTGTCAGCCAGCATATCACAGTAGTTGTTTCTTTCGTTGCTTGTCTCATTAACTGTGATTCCCTTTTTTGTCTAATATATTGCTTGTATTGGGGATTTGGCATAGAGTAGTAGTATATAATTTGTTTATAGTTTTGTATTGGAATTAGGCTTATTTGCAGTAAAATTTAAAAACACATGTATAAAATATTTTGTAACCTTGTAAGAGTGTTTCAGTTGGTTATGGGGTTTCAAACTAGAAGAAATTTCTGTCATTGTTATACCTTTAAGAAATTCATAGGTAACACACAGCTGTATGGTATCATCAAAACTGGTCTTTAAAATTTAAGTCTTCTTCATAGGGCAATTGCCATTCCTGAAGAGGTTTTTGCATTCAGGAGAGACATGGGACTGGCCTGCTTAAAATCAGCACTTAAGTGGCTTTGAACTAATTGCTGTCAAAAGAATGGCTTGATTGAAATTAAAATTAAAAATAAATGTATACTTATAAAGAGTATAAGAGCGATTGACCATCTAAAAAACAGCTTGCTTTTAGTAAAATATTGTAGAGAGCTGTAAGCCAGCAAACTCCAGAAGGCTTGTGCATCTGGTTAAAAGAATAGGTTTGGACTGTCTCAAGCTCCTAATACAAATATATGCACTTAAGTGTCATTTAGTGCTAAGTTTTTTACAACAATACAAAAACTTAAGACATTTCTATTTCCATTCAGCTTTGTGGTATGTCTTGTTATTATCTTGGTTTATTCCAGAATGAGAGAACTTGAGGTAGAAGATGAAGTAGAAGAACACATGGGATTGGTACTAGAGGATGGTGACCCTGGAAGAAACATAGGAAGGATTACTCCTGAGGAAGTCCATTGATGAAAAGAGCCTACATCCGGGTTCTCAAAGGACTTTTTTTGTAGTATGGGAATGTCAGAATTGGACCTCTGTTATGATATGATGTATGAAAAGATAATATGAAGGTTTTAAAATGGTTTTATTAAACATTGTTAACCAGCATATCACAGCAGTTGTTTCTTTCGTTGCTTGTCCCATTTGGAGGCTGGCAGCCCTAGTAGGTTGGTATGGATTTTGTACAGCATGATTTGGCATCAGGGCTTCCTGGTGGCAGCTGCAGACCTCACCACCATTTGGTAGCAGGAAATTGTGTCCAAAATTGCCAGTGCATTTATCACCATGATGTCATTTCAAGAGGTGAACCTGGAAGTGATGTCATGCCATCAATACTCTAGCATTCATCAGAAAGTCTGTGATAACCATAGAGTTTTCAGTGAATTTTAGAGTGTTTTGTTGATGCTGTGTCACTTCTAATTTCATCTCCATAAATGAAATCACACTGCTGACATGATGGTGCCCCCAGTCTCCTGCTAAGTAATGGCTGCTGGTGGACAGCCCTGTGTGCTGTCCATACTAGCTCCTTAGCTTCCACAAGAAGCATAACTTCAGTGTTATTACTTCCATACCATAGACCTTTATTGGCATTGATACAAAAATACAGTATACTTTAAAACCAACACTGACACTATAGAATATAATAAAACCTTAGAAAAAACCAGCAAAAGTTAAATGACATAAAATAGCAGTAAGCTATGCATGAGTAAAAGCCTCTCTGATTTGGATCGCAACCTGTAAAAAGCAAGCAACGTGAGTAGTGACAAAGTTGTGTTTCCCGTGGAGTAGAAAACGAACCTTGGCATTGTCAGAAAGGTCTTGATGGTCAGAAAGCAGTGAATCTAGATATCTTGCACGTGGACTGCTATAAAAAGGGCAGTCCAAAAGAACATGAGGGACCGTTTCGATGACTCCTTGTTATTATAGGGTTGGGGAAATAGAACTGTTGCACCTGAAAACATCTTGCAGATAGTCCTTTGTGTCCCAATCTTAACTATGCTGCAAGGCAAAGGTTAGCGTAAGGTATTTTCCACATGGGGAAGATGTATGTCTGCTAATGCAGTAATGTGACAGCAGGCCTTTCATATAGCAGGCTTTCCACACTGTGTCAAGCTTAAGTGCCAAAATCCACCATTAGCATTCCCTCCCCCCTCAGTCCAGAATAGCATTCCCAGGATATGCAGGTGCAGTCACTGACCAGATAAATGGACCTTGGCTTGTCTGGCTCAGGGCATAAAGATACTTCATGAATGGTACACAGTGAGCAGAAGACAGCTAGCTAAGAAGCATGGGCCTCAGAGTTACTATAGGTTACAGCAATACAAAAGTTGACATAGCAAGAGTCACTCTTGGCACACTGTCCCTTCCCCAGTCCTCCACAGTGACCATTCCATTCCTTACCAATGGAAGGTTTTCCAGGTGTTTTTTTTTTAAATCAGCAATTGACATAATTGTGGTATTATAACATTATAACAATCTGTCTATATGGTTTTCTGAGTTCCCAGTTCTTATTTTTTAAAATGTAACTCTCCAACCTCTTTCATTGGAGAGATATAATAGGAAAATAATATCTCTACAGTAAAAGGAACTAGAGACTCACCTTTTTGTTTTTCTTTTATTAATGTAAGCTACGAATTCAAATAACCTGATATAATTTATAATGTTATAAATGACATGTCAATTGCTGATTTTTTTTAAAAAAACCCCTCCAGTGGTGGTGGAAGGAAAGGGCTACTACAGCAGACTGTGGCAGGGAAATGGTACTGATGAGAGAGCAACATCTTGCTTCTACTGTGCATGTGAGTGCTGTCCTGAATTTGCTGTAGACTTTCCCTAAATATCCCATTGAATCAGGTTTGGAGAAGACTGCAGGAAAGAATGTAAACATGCAGGAGACACTGTGCATGGGAAAACCATGATGCAGTGGGGAAGCTTCCAATTCAAGACAAATAACCCATGTGTGATTGACCCATGTTTCATTTGGGAAAATGTTCTTTAACTACGTATTAAACACCATGGAAATCCCAAGTATATATTTTTTCAGAACTGCCAACAATTTTAAAAGCTTAGTTAACTAATTAAACCTAATTACCTAACTAAAACTAACTAAAATGAAAATTGGAAGTTTGTTAATCTGCATCTTAAACAATTTCTATTTTTATAATGTTTTATTAATAGCATAAATTTTATGCAATGATGCATATTAGATTCTATGATAATATGTTCTTCAGGAGTCTTATTATGTGACAGGTTTATATAGCAGTCATAATTTATGGTCATTAATATGAAGATGTTATATCTATTACCTAACCAGCAATACACTGCAGAAATTTATATCCTTTAGTTATTAAAAAGTGGTGACTATCTTAAATTAGTTATTGAAAGAAAGGAATTCAACAGTGGAAATTAATCATTGTCATGTCCCAGTTGAGTGGCTGGAGGATGAAATGCATTTGTTTTGAAAAGGAAAAGTATTGTTATGGTTTCCTTAATAGAAAGAGACAATCATAGAAATATTAATTTAAAAGATACCAAGAAGTCATAAATCACATTGGCACTTGTGCTGTAAAACAAGTAAAGCTTCATAACAGTGGCACAGGGAGCATATACCAAATTATGGTTTGGGCATGAAGTTGCCAACACTTTTTATTTATTAATGCTATCAGTGGTATAATTGATTTCAATAAAGAAACATATTTATAACATTCTTTATCATAAAATGGCAATTTATTTGAACCATATTTATGTTGTATCTTTTGTGTAAATATCACTGCTTCTTGAGTATCTATTAGTGTTTGTGATGCGCAGTAGTATTATGTATAGCAGTATACAACAGTATACAAGTAGTATATGATTTACCAAAACTATTAAGTTCAGGAAAGTTCTTGCTGTTTTGAGAGATATAATTTCCTGTCACTTAAGGTTGTAGCTTCATAAGAAATGGCAGGTGGCAGAGAAAGGTATTATTTCATCCTGTACAAAGGAGACCCTTTTGTTCATTATACAAGCAACACCACCACCCCTGACAAGGATTGTTTTAAGTAATTGATTTATCTTGGCTCTGCTGCTACACAACTTACTGGAAATAATTGAGAAATCTGAGCATTTGAGTTGGCATTCTTTTATGAAAAGGGCACTTTGTCCTCCATGCAGAAAGATCTAAACATCATAAAAATATTTTCAAGCTACAACTCAGCTGTGAGGAACTGGTCAGGGTCAGCTTGGGAGGGTGATAGACTTCCCAATCCCCAGGTCCCAGCGGGGGATCCCCCGGTTTTACAGGCTCCCCCCTGCCCAAGCCAGCTGGCCGGCGGGGGGAAGCCCCGCCCCCACAGTCACCATGTACCTCTAGAGCTTCGACAGATTTAGAAACCTTCAAACAGATCCATTTTTAAAATGTGTGCCTTTAAAGTTAAGCAGGAAACAGGAAGCGCTTCATGGGGAAGGGTCAGCAGCAGTTTCATCAGAGCACAGACTCTCTGTTTGTTTTGCTTTCAGTTTCAGAAAAAGTAAGGTTGTGGAGGAATCAGACCCAGTAAGTGTATGTGTGAGAGAGAGGGAGGAAGGGGGTAGGGGATTCCATGGTTTGGAGGCCCTCCCCCTGCTTTGGAAAGCAGCGGGGGAGGGAAATGTCTACTGGGCACTCTATTATCCCTTATGGAAAACGATTCCTATAGGGAATAATGGGGAATTGATCCGCAGGTATTTGGGGCCCGGGGGGGATGTTCTTTGAGGTAGAAGTACCAAATTTGCAGCATAGCATCTGTGATGCCTTTCCTCAAAACACCCTCCAAGTTTCAAAAGGATTGGACCTGGGGGGCCAATTCTATAAGCCCCCAAAGAAGGTGCTCCTATCCTTCATTATTTCTAATGGAGGGAAGGCATTGAAAAGGTGTGTGGTCCCTTTCAGTGTGATGGTTAAAACTCCCTCTGGAGTTCAATTGTATTTGTTCCAACCTTGCTCATGACTCCACCCCCAAAGTCTCCTGGCTCCATCCCCAAAGTCCCCAGATATTTCTTGAATTGGACTTGGCAACCCTAGTGGGTGACCACTAAGATTTTTTTTGTCACCTGCACCTAGTGCCTCAGGCACACACAGAAATCCTGTCCTGATGCTGACTGAGCACCAGATGTTTTAGATTCAAAGACCAAAAGAATATTTATTGGTTTACAAAAGGTGACAGAGAGGGATAAAATAATATTAATTAATATTAATATTAATAGATCAAAACAAATCAGTTGGCAGGCAGAAAGTAACAAAATAATCAGTCTCCAAACCACCAGAGATTTGTCAGGCTGAGATAATATAAAACTATAAACAACAAGCATTATAAATATGAACTAACAATCAGGCAGGTTTCTTAACTATACAAAAACTTTGGATATGCAGGCAGTGCCTATCTGGCACAAGAAACGCTATGCAGTGAAGTTGGTATAAGCTCAGGCTTCTTAAATCATAAAAATAATAAACTGACACTCACTCTTTGCCACTCACACTGAGGACTCCTGACCTGTGCCAGATAAATTTTCCCTCACAGACATATGCGCTAGCATACAGGACTCACACCTTTGAGAGCTAAAAACCAGCTCCTCAGTCCTGGTGTGTCCCACCCAACTAGATTCTTAGTCTGAATCTTGGGGTTCCTTTCTAGCCACCAGAATCCAGTCCTTCCTTCAGAGTGTTTGAGTGTTCTCAGTTTAACTAGGAGCCTGCCTTGTGTTCTGACAGAACAGAGTTTCTGCTCACAGAAGGTGTCTGGTTTTGACCCCTTTCTGACTAATAACTCTCTCTCTGACAGAAGCTTCTTATTCAGTTCTGTCCACTCAAGGAATTCAGCCCCACTGGCTGTTCTCAGCTCCTTCCAGTTGCTTTACAACAACTGATCAGCTTCAGTATACAGTTCTCATTCCACTGCTTCAGTACTCAAGCTCCAGCTCCAACTAACTGAAAACTCAAAATTCTGAGTCGTTTTTCTTCCCTCCAAGCCCATCTCAATTCGGTACATCATCGAATTGGCTGCGTTCCAGCCAATCGCAAGCTGTTCACAGCTTCCAGGCTAAGTGCCTGAGTCCATGACATCAACTTTGAGCAATCTCATATATATTTGACTTAAATTCTACAATTTGAAACCAAAAAGAAGTTGAGAGGCTTTCCCCAAAAGTACATGGATCCCCACACAGATACGTTTACATAAAGTTGTATTATTTGTCGTTGTGGTTTCTTGTTCTTCTTGTTCTCCTCCTCCTTCTTCACCACCACCGCCACCATTATTTTCATCATAGAATGCACTGTAAAATATTCTAGCATAGCATTGGGTTTTAGTCTAATAGAGAATGATTGCAAGATTAATATAAATTAAGCAGGCTGAAATTAGCTATAATTGAGTTGTGACTGATGTCTAATTTTGATACTACTTTTGGTGAATATGTGTAATGGAATATAAGAAATGCTTTGTTAAATTGATTTCCCAGTTTTTATGCTTGGCCTTTCTATTGACTTCCTAGTTGGTATAGTTTGAAGCACTCTTATGGAATCATTCTTACTGGAGTTTTTGTTACATATAAGAGACAGTAATTTAAAGTATATTTATTTTGAAATATTTAATGACCAAGATATGTCAATAGAGTGCAGAGAAGAATTTACCTTTTCAACCAATTCAGAGTGGCCTCCTGTGAGTCCTGAGGAAATAATCGATTTAATCTCTGAATTGAAGACTGGCAAGGCCCCTGGTCTGGATGGGATTCCAGCTGAACTTTTTAAGAAGTATGTGGACTGGTGGGCTATTCCACTGGCAAACCTATTTACTCTTATTGACCATAACGGAAACATCCCTGAGTCCTGGTTAAGATCATTAATATGCCCAATATACAAAAAAGGCAATACGGCTTCCCCTGGAAACTATCGCCCAATCAGCCTACTTTCCATCTCATGTAAGCTGTATTCTAAACATCTTGAATGTCACCTATTAAACTGGTTAACCAAAGAGAAGATAATTGATCCGGAACAAATTGGTTTCCTCAAAGGGAAATCTACAATTGATCATTGTTCCATCCTTGCCTTCTTGGCAGATAAATATTTGAAGCCTAAAAGAGGAAAATTGCTTTTGTATAAAATTTGATCCTACTCACCATAGAATATTTACTGCAGGTATCAGGATATAGTGAATATTACCATGAATAGTGGGGGCGGGGGGGAGTAGAAGGAGAGAATGCAGGAAGTGGAAGAGGCAAGTAGAACATGGAGAACATGGGAGATAGATAGTACATGATACACAAATAGACAGGAGAGAAGGGCGCGGGGAAGAAATGGGCATTATGCATCATAGATGTGGTGTGCATATTGGAATTTACTAGCCAGAATTTTGGATGCAAGCTTCTATTGTTCCAATAACACCAAGTACACTCATGAAAAAAGCAAGCAATTTCCAGTGGGACTTGTGTAGTTTTCTGAACCCAGTGTGAAATTGGCACCTAAAGATTCATTCTGAGATGTGGGAGATGTTAAATTTGTTCTCATGCTGGGGATCTGTGGTAACAGGATAAACAATTGGGAAACTCTCTTCACTTCTAGTGTAATAGCACAACAATATTGATGTCCACAGCCAGAAAGATAGCTTTCTGTTCATCTTGCCCAGAACCTCAACAATCTAATGTAATTAGGGACCGACACGAACCGGCTCACAAACTAAAAATCACAATGAATTTTAGGCCAGTTTGTGGTTTGCAAACAGAAGTTTATGGCAGGTCAATCAGCACTTTCAAGCAGTTTGTGGCAGTCAGTGAATGGATACATTTTTCAAGCAGTTTGTGGTGGTTAATGAATGCTTACATTTCCAGACACATTGTCTCTGCTCAATCAAAATGTTTGCCAAACTTCAAAGGCAAGGTGAGGTTCCCTGTGCATTTGGTGTGTGTAGCTTGCATGAGGTCCATTCTATACACCTTTGAATTTTCACCTGACATTTCTCCCAAAAGGACTTTCCTGGGGCATCTTCTTTGGAGGGGGCATAACACAGCCCCCCTGAAGTCCAATCTGTACGTATTTTAGAGGGCTTGTAGAGAAGCAGCAGGGGGAGGTCTCCTGTGAGTTTGATGTCTCCAGCTTGCACAGAATATGTTTTATACATTCCTGAACCTGCAGCTATCATTTCCCCAGAAAGCACATTCCTGGGGGATTCTTCTTTGAGGGCCATAACTTCAATCCCATACCTCATCAAACATGGAGGGCAGATAGAGGAAAGTTAGCTAGAGATCCCCCGTGAGTTTGGTTTATCTAGCATGTGTGGGGGATGTTCTACCACATCACAAACTGATCTGGCTCTTCTGGCACCTAAAAGTTTGTGACAATTCGTGGCTCATAAACCAGGCACACCACAAACCAAATCAAACTGCCTTTTCCTGGATTGTGCCCATTCATACTTGTACTACAACTGCCCTATGGATCTGAAGCTGACTTTTCAAGTAGGTGAGCAGAAATCTACTCATATAGTCCTAAACCTTAGCAGTACAGTACAAGAGAGGTTACATATTTTTACATCCACTTCATAAGCAATATGGCTCATCCCCTAGTTTATTTTCATTTCTAATTCCAACATACTTAACTGTTAGGGGCCTTGGCCCCTCTGCAGATTGAAAAATCCTTGAAAAGAAGGGAGTGTTATTAATTAGTACTAAAGGACAAACTTTACTCCATTTCTAATTAACTGTTCCAGCTGAACTTTTTCACTTGCAAAGTAATTAACACTTTAAAGACTTATATCATCTTGAGGAGGGGAGAATTAGGGTTAGTGGGAGAATCTTTCAAAATGTGCATCACCTTAACCTTCATTTCCTCCCCAAGATGCTATCAATATCTAGGAAGTTCAAGCAGACCAATTTATTCCTCCTGTTCATCAATTTAAATTTAAGTTTTTACTGATGCTCATCTGTTCTCAACATTCAATACATCCTAGAAGGCATTCAGACCATTGCATGGAGGACGGGGGGGGGGGGGGGGGGGGGAGGGGAGGGGAGGGGTTCAATTAAAAAATATATTTTCCTGCATACTTACAGAGTCCCCCAATTTTGCATTTGGAAGTCATTTGAGCTGGTTATTGCTTCTCCTTTGGATGTCTTACTGTAAAAGGCAAAAGATTTATGGAATCTGAAGAGAAACCAGAGGATGTCTTGTTAGAAATTTTGTTTATATTATTTTTATAAATAGAGATTATTTTAATCATGGTTATAAGAAACTCCAAGAATAGGATGAAATATACTTATTTTGCAAACACTTGGGGCTCTTTAGCTTGGAGAAACGTTGACTGCGGGGTGACATGATAGAGGTTTACAAGATTATGCAAGGGATGGAGAAAGGAGAGAAAGAAGTACTTTTCTCCCTTTCTCACAATACAAGAACTTGTGCGCAATGAAATTGCTGAGCAGTCGGGTTAGAACGGATAAAAGGAAGTACTTCTTCACCCAAAGGGTGATTAACATGTGGAATTCATTGGCACAGGACGTGGTGGCGGCTATAAGCATAGCCAGCTTCAAGAGGGGTTTGGATTAAAATATGGAGCAGAGGTCCATCAGTGGCTATTAGCCACAGCATATTATTGGAACTGTCTGGGGCAGTGATGCTCTGTATTCTTGGTGCTTGGTGCTTGGGGGGGCAAAGTGGAAGGGTTTCTAGCCCCACTTGTGAACCTCCTTTTTTTTTTGCCACTCTGTGACACAGAGTGTTGGACTGGATGAGCCATTGGCCTGATCCAACATGGCTTCTCTTATGTTCTTATGCAAATATTTGCTTTTTATCATACATTATGAAAACAAAGTAAAACTACTGAATTATTTTAAATATATATATGAATTGGATACAAATATTTTGAATAAACAGAAAATAAAATATACATCTATTTGTTGTATTTCACAGGTATATTTGTTGAACAGATTATGATCAGTGAAAGAAATGGTGCCATTTCTATCTACAGTGAAGAAAAAATGCAATTGTTCCTGGAACTAGACTCTTGTTGCAAGACTTTGAATTAATAAAAGATGGCAGTGTAGCAGGCGGCATGAAATATTTCCAGGAGACAGACATCAGAGTTTCTGATTTAGGTTTACCACTTACTAAAACACCATAGGGGATTTGTGAAACAGTGATATGCCCTAATCTTTAAGTCATTTAGGTTTCCAAAGTTGATGAGAGGTGTGTACCAAAATATATCTAAAACATAACTTATATTGGTAGATGAAGGGGCCAGAGGAAAGAATCCGAGGGGGAGGGGATGTAAAAACTTAGATTATATCAAGGCTCAGTGAAACACAATAACAGTTTAAAGCCCCTCTAAACAGTGGCCCCTTGGACACTACTTTCTTAGACTTAAGACAGGCAGGGGAGCTAACTATAGATTTTCTCTCTTTACTGCCATTCTCATTTTTATTTACAACAGTGCTTAGTAAAACACAGCAGGCAACATTTTTTACTTGGATCATTATTCTATCCTTATGAAAGATCCTGTAAAGCCTCAGTAAGCAAACATAGTTTTCTTGTAAGGTTTTATTTCAACTAATATATTGGAAAAATTCTAGTCTTAAAGTAATATGCAAAAGAACTTTGTCATGGTGAGATGTCAGGGACCACATTTTATTCTGAATTGTTTTATACCGCCATATTAAGTGTATAGCACCACAAAAAGTTTAAATGTATTTTATTGGTTTTAAATTGTTTATATAATTGATTGTAAGCCACCCTGAGTCCGCTTGCGGAGAGGGCGGGATATAAATGTGAAGTAATAAATAATAATAATAAATAAATAAATCATTTGTCATTTCTTCTTTTGTAGATTTCTCTATCTGATAATTCATTTTACTGGCTACTTTACAGAAGTGTACAACTGCCAATATGTTTCCATAATTTTGCATTTTCAGTAGTTTAAGAGCTAGGCTTCTGTAAAAACCTATTGTCACCAGTGAGATTTGTGTATATATAGCAATGAACATGCCACATCTGCAGAATATAACATGAGTGAGAGTAAAAGTTCTCAGTTGACTCCTGTGTCTTTAAAATTTGCAGATTATTTTGTCACGTGCAGTTTCTCTCTGTGCTGAATCATTTTTTGTTAGAGAATGTTCATATGCCAATATTGATTGATTGGGTCAATATGTGTTCTGGCCGAGACAAAGAGATTGAATTTCTTGATGCTCTCAATGACTGTGCTATGGAGCACATGGTCTCAGAACCTACCAGGGGTGGAGCGATCCTGGATTTGGTCCTAAGTAATGCCCAAGACTTGGTGAGAGATGTAAAAGTGATCGCACCGCTTGGGTGCAGTGACCATAACGTTATTGATTTCACCATTTCTATAAATAGAGAGTTGCCCCAAAAGACCAGCACGACCACATTTAACTTTAAAAGGAGTAAATTCTCTGAGATGAGAAGGCATGTGAAGAGGAAACTGAAAGGAAAGGTAAATACAGTCAAAACCCTTGGGGAAGCTTGGAGACTATTTAAAACTACAATCCTAGAAGCTCAGATAAAATATATACCACAAGTTAGGAAAGGCACAAACAGGTATAAGAAAAGGCCTGCATGGTTAACAAACAAAGTAATGGAAACTGTAAAAGGTAAAAAGGACTCCTTTCAGTGGTGGAAAGCTAGTCCAAGTGAGATTAATAAAAGAGAACACAGGCTATGGCAAATCAAATGCAAGACTGTGATCAGGCAGGCAAAAAGGGACTATGAGGAGCATATTGCAAAAAACATAAAGACCAACAATAAAAATTTCTTCAAATATATTAGAAGCAGGAAACCAGCCAGGGAGGCAGTGGGGCCCTTGGATGACGAAGGGGTAAAAGGATTACTGAAGGAGGATAGGGAAATGGCTGAAAAGCTGAATGCATTTTTTGCCTCCGTATAATCAATGGTGTATAAATCAATGGTGCTGTCTCATTTGGAATACTGTGTGCAATTCTGGTCACCGCACCTCAAAAAGGATGTTATAGCATTGGGAAAAGTCCAGAAAAGGGCAACTAGAATGATTAAAGGGTTGGAACGCTTTCCCTATGAAGAAAGGTTAAAACGTTTGGGGCTCTTTAGCTTGGAGAAACATCGACTGCGGGGTGACATGATAGAGGTTTACAAGATAATGCATGGGATGGAGAAAGTAGAGAAAGAAGTACTTTTCTGCCTTTCTCACAATACAAGAACTCGTGGGCATTCGATGAAATTGCTGAGCAGTCAGGTTAAAACAGATAAAAAGAAGTACTTCTTCACCCAAAGGGTGATTAACATGTGGAATTCACTGCCACAGGAGGTGGTGGCAGCTACAAGCATAGCCAGCTTCAAGAGGGGGTTAGATAAAAAATATGGAGCAGGGGTCCAGTGGCTATTAGCCACAGTGTGTGTATATATATGTGTGTGTGTGTGTGTGTATAATTTTTGGACTGGATGGGCCATTGGCCTGATCCAACATGGCTTCTTTTATGTTCTTATGTTCAATATTTACTGTGAACAGCTCCAGGACAAAAAATATTGGGAAATTAAAGAATAGCATATAAGATGTATCAATTATTACTATTTAAAATAGGAGCTGCTTTTTGTGAGTACTGAGCAACTAGGATAAACTGTGTTGTAAAATGCCTTGTGTTTATTATTTATGAACATACAACATTTCTAAAATAATTCAAGCCCCTAAAACAATTAATTACAGGGTAGATTTTTAAAAATTAAAACAATGTGCAATAAGTGTCAGTATTTAAGTAGAAATAGCTCAAAATTGGCAGTCGGAGTGACATTTAAAAGGCAAGTAAAGAACTACTAAATATCATCAAAGACTACTAAGTATCACGGATACTTGGGAGAAAAATGATGAGTGGACCTAACACCAAGGACCTGTAAGAATAGATACCAACACTAGCATGAGGTGTCGTGATTCTGGTATTTGTATGGGAACCTATTAAAATTTACATTAACCACACTAAGAATCTACCATACTAGGGATGGGCACAAACCGAATCACAATCATGATTTGTGCTAAAAATGTCTGATTTGCTGTTTGTTCCGAACTGCTTCGTCTGATCCTGCCACACAAAATGAACCAGCTTTTTTTCTTGGCATGGTGTTTGGTTCGTGTTTGCTTCATTTTTCCAGACAGCCTGGTGCCAGCATATGCACTTCTGGTCAGTTTCCAGCAAAACTGACTAGAAGCAGCAGCTCAGTTCTCCTGGCAGCCTGCACTTCTGGTCAGTTTCCACCGAAACTGACTAGATGCCACAGCTCTGCTCTCCCCTACCTTCTTTGCTTCTAGTCAGTTTCCAGTGAAACTGATTAGATGCCACAGCTCCACTCTCCTGGCCCGTCTTGTGGCATCTGGTCAGTTACCAATCTTCCTGGGGGTGAAACGACCAGAAGCTGCAGAGTGGCTTCCCTTTCTTTCCTCAGCTCCTAGGTGAGCAGTTTAATGCGGACACCTGCTTTGGGGAGCTGTAACTCAGCCCCCTGAAATCCAATTTGCACCAAAATTGGAAAGCAGGTAGAGTCCATTGAGGAGTTTGCTGCATGTTTGATGTCTCTTGCCCACTCAGGGGCCACTCTATGACTTCCCGAAATGAATGAATCAATGAACCACGAGTTGTTCAGGAAACTGAAAAAAAGCCTTAAATGAACTGAATCTCCAATTCGGGCAACCCCAACAAACCATGCATTCCATGCCCATCTGTACACCATACCTATATTATAAAAATAAGAGTGTCTAGAAGAACTTGTGGTAGGTGCAGGTGATCATCCCATATAATCCTGTGAAGCATTTCTCTCTATGGGCTTGATCTAATGATGTGTGACCAGAAAAGAAAATGCATTTAACACAGTTCCACTTGTGAAGCAATAGCAAAAGTGCTGCAATACAATTTTAATGGAATAACAGTGTCCTTATGGAACAATGAAATGTACAGCAGATATGTTGAATTATTTTATTTTATTTGCTTTACTTTTCTTTCGAAAATGTATCAGAAGTACCTTGTGCTATATGCTGTGTGCACAGAACAGCTAGTGAGGATATAGTTGCATTCACTTAGTGCAACCAGACAGTGAGGATTGATTTTAATGTTTATGCAAATCCATCTTGCAACCTTAAGATGGAACAATGTTCTATTGTTCTTTGGTTTTCTAATTTCATTGTATTGTTTTTAATTTTAAATTGTAGGTTTTTATAGTTGTTCAGTTTATGTTGTGAGCTGCCCTGAGCCTGTTATAGGAAAGGGCGGAATAAATAAATAAATAAATAAATTAACGAAATAAATAAACATACAATTATTTGTGGCTTGATTGCGGGGGGGTTGACTTTGGGCAACTGCACCCCACTTTACTCAGTGAGATGACTAACATGCTGCTTTCTGCAGCCTGCCCTCCTTGGCCAGCTATATAGGATGTCACATACAATTTATATTTTAACGAAGATGCTTGACACAAATATTTGCATCAGTTGAGGACAATGTATTACCTAAAGTGTATCTATTTGCCAGCTGATATCCTTCCTTTCACAAGTGAAGTATAGGTCTGCTAATTGTTGGGTAAGTGTTATTTACTATAACAAAATCTGGAGCAGTGATACAATTTGAAACTTACTATAACATTTTGATGTTATGTCATGGTCCAGAGCATTTGATCTTATTACTGACTAGTGAAATCTTCAATAATTTATATAGAATTCTGAGTCATTATGAGTTGGAACCAGATGGGGTAAATTGTGGAAATGTCACATTTCATTCACACTCCTTGGCTAATGGGTCATTTCTAACTGCATTCTGACTGCAGAACAATATATTCTGTGTTGCCCTTCAGAGTGTAGAATTATGTTCACAGACTCTTTACTTCCTTCTGATTCAACATGATGTACAGAAAGCAATTGAATTAGGTCTTTCTTCCAATTATTTTACTGATTGCCTGTGATTTGGAAAATGGGCTGTTATCTTCCACTTTTGAGATGCTTTGTGGTTTGAGTTTATCATATATTTTATAGTTGTGTACTCTTTACAAATTGAAACTGCTTCAGTTCTGCAAGCCATATATTCTTTGGGGTAATTGCTTGAGAGAAAACCTGTCACATTGCTTGAGAGAAACCTGGTCACTGTTGAAATTGATTTGTTCTCTGTGTGTAAGGATGTGTATAGTAGGTCACTAATTGTGTTTATGGATGTACAGTAGGTCTCTATTACAAAATACTCAGCTTATGGCTATATGTCTGATAAAGATTCAGTCCAGCACTAAAATTGACTGAATCTTTATCAAACATATAGCCATACATAAAAGATTCAGTGCTCTAAAAGTGACTTGCAGTAGGACATTAAAACATTGTGTCAGTACTAAAAATCCCTTCCAGCATACTCTTAACATTCAAATAGTTTGTATTTCTAATCAGATGTTCTCTGTTGGTTCTCAGATTTGTAAGTGGACAAAAAGAAAGATCATTAAAATGGATTAGTTACTGATGACACTACTTATCTATATGCAGTGTTGGAGGTTAAAATCTGCAGTGTTGGAGGTTAAAGGCAGATTTCCCACAGTGTAAACTAATTTCCATTAGTGTAAACTGATGGATGAATTTGAAAATTTAATCACTATATTTTTATTTTGGTTGTAGTTTGAGAGTACCTAGTTTGTTCTAGATAAATAACATGGAATAAAAAGGAATAATCTTATTTATTTACTTTTTATTTATACACTGCTTGCCTGAAAACAGTAATTACTCAATTTAATTTCCATACATATTTTTAGTATAAAAAAGAGATACTCAAAGCTTCACAATTAGCAATAAAAGTACTGAAACGACTATCATCCAGACCAGCAGATAGTTTTAGCATTAAACAACAGTGAGCTACTAAAGGTATTCTAAGCAATGCAGCCTTGCACCATTTGCTAAACACTGACAAAGATTGTGTGGCTCTTTTGGCAACCCATTTTAAAGGACTAGGATCATCATGAAGAGAGCCCGAAGGACTGTCAGCAGCCTGTGATGCTGGAACTCTCAGAAGCCCGTTACAATGAGCATAGTTCTCTCAAGTACTCATACTGGGAAGGAATGTCCAACAAGTTTGTAGGTACCAGGTTGTTAAGGGCTTCAAAGGTCAAACACAACATTTTCTCTTGAACTTGGAAATGTACTAACTGGTAGCCAGTGAAGATGTTCCAAAATCTCAGTAAAATGGCTGGATTTACCCACTCCCAGACTGGTGACTGCATTCTGCACTGACTGAAGTTTTTGAGATATCTACAAAGGTAGCCCTACACAAAATGCATTTCTTATGCTAAAAACAGTTGTCACACAGACCCTGCAGAATAACCTATAGATATAAAAGCCAAGCTGTACTGGTGATGACTCACCTACCCCCCCCCCCCCTTTGGATGAACCATGTGTCACTCAATCCCTCCAGCCCCAGGACAGATTAGAATTGGGCCACAAGGGAAGTTGCCTTTGTGTCCTATTGGCTTATCCCACCAGGTTCTCCATTTTCCCTCAGTAGCTGTTGCTAGGCAACCATAGTATTCCAATTTTGGTTCTTTCAATAAAAGGTGGGGGGATGAGGCCCTTTCCAGGCCTATTTTGGCCTCCAAAACAGTTGTTTTCTCCAAGGGGAGAGAGATCAGGTGTTTGGAGATACCAGCAGGTCTTCAGGTTCCACCTGGAATTGGCTACCCTAGGCCTGGCAGCACACTCTGGATGACTTGATGCCACAAGAGTTTAGGGGAGGGACGGTGGCTCAGTGGTAGAGCATCTGCTTGGGAAGCAGAAGGTCCCAGGTTCAATCCCTGGCATCTCCAAAAAAGGGTCCAGGCAAATAGGTGTGAAAAACCTCAGCCTGAGACCCCGGAGAGCCGCTGCCAGTCTGTGAAGACAATACTGACTTTGATGGACCAAAGGTCTGGTTCAGTATAAGGCAGCTTCATATATGTTCACATGACTTAACTTGGCCTGGCTACTTGCTACTATTCAGCAGCAGTCCCCCTATGACAGCCGGTGTGATGTAACAGTCAGTGCTTCAGAGCAGGGTCTGCCAGATCCAGGTTCTCGCTGTGGAAACTGACTGGGTGATTTTGGACCAATCACCGACTTCAGCCTAAACTAACTCACAGGGTTGTTCTGCAGATCAAAAGGGAGAAAGGAGAATGATGTAAGCTTCTTTGGTCCTCACTATGGAGAAAGACTTTTATGAACTTTTGTAGATAGAGGCTGCAGGGAGGGGAGAGGAGACGGAAAGCTGAAGTCAAAGGGGCAGATAAAGGGAAGGAGGTGGAGTTGCCTGGAGTTGCTCCAAGTTGGGAAATTCCTGAAGAGTTAAGGGGTGGAGATTGGAGAGGGTGGGGTTTAAGGAGGTGTGGAACCTCAGACAGGTACAATGCCATAGACTCCAAAAGGCCATATCCTCCTGGGAAAGCTTTGTTGCCAATCACCAGGTGTGAGCTAGAGATCACTCAGAATTACAACTGGTCTCCAGAAGTCAGAGATCAGTTTCCCTGGGAAAAATTGTGACTCTGTGTCATTATACCCTGATGTCATTATACCCAGTGGCTTTGGTTGCCACTGTGGAGAAAGACTGTCCTTTTCCTAGGTAGAGTCTGCAGGGAGTGGGGAAGAGATGGAAAGCTGAAGTCAGATCACTTCCCTTACAGAAAATGGCTGCCTTGAAGTGCACACTGTATGCTATACCATAACACATCCAGGCCAGGCCAAAAAAGACAGATAACAAGCACATGCTGATGCTAAAAATTGTAAGGCTGAATATGACAAGAAACATGGCAACAATGCACTGTGGACTAAAGGAATGCTGAGCTTCTGCATCTGGGTTCTCATTGTTATGATATGACACCACAGCAAATTGACACTGAATGCCCAAGGCCAGGGCACTTGCCCGGAATCTCTTTTTAGACCCCATTGTATTTATTCTCACAACGGACTTTATTCCTGGTAAGATATTAATTAGTTCCCAATAAATAGTCTTGGTAGATCAAGTTTGAAAGAACTGTTATCACATCATCAGACAAAAATATTTAAAGACTCCACTTAGTATATCGAAATTTGTTAATCTAGTCATTGCAAAAACAAATAGCAATATTAAAAAATCCCTTAGAAAAGAAAAGGAAAATTATGGTATGAATCAATACCAGTTTTATCCTAACCTGTAAGTGCTTCATGAATTTATGCTTAATGAATTTATGTCACTAGAGTTATCCTGGAACATACCAGTCCTGCATTATCATCTCCAGTTTTATTAAAGTTGCTTGAGTTAAATAATTGTTAAAATGATAATATTTTCTGTAGCATTTTCCAGTGTACAAATGCTTGTAATCCTTGCCTAGTTATAAATCTCAACTGAGAGAATATTCTCATTTCCCTTTTTTAAAAAAAGACTTTTGCTAAGAATGTGTTCTTTAGTTTCTGAAAAAAGGTGGCAAGGGTAGGAAATATTTTTCAAAAATGTAGTCAGTTGCATTCCTTTGTTGTGACTATCCCAACAAGCAAAGTATGGATATGCTTAAGAGTGCAGTTTGAAGTGAAAGATTTCATAGTAGGAATGGCATGTCCAGATTTAACTACAGTATGGATTATAGCACAATAAAACAGTAAGCCATCTC
Organism: Heteronotia binoei; assembly: GCF_032191835.1. Lineage (NCBI taxonomy): Eukaryota > Metazoa > Chordata > Lepidosauria > Squamata > Gekkonidae > Heteronotia > Heteronotia binoei. Next base: position 130,415,594 of record NC_083223.1, read on the forward strand.
ATCTCTGATGTTTCTGAGTTTTAATTCCAACTGTGGCATGCCTTATGATGCCATTTATCTTGTGCTTTCATGTTGTCATGGATCTGATAAAATTGGCAGATGGCATCTGATGCTTTACCAGTAACCATCATATCAATCCTAGTGATTAAAACAACTGCTGATTTGCTTATGTGAAAAGATGAATAGCTGGCAGCAAAGGCTTTGTTTTAAAAAAATCCATGTCGCATAATTCAGTAAGAAGACAAAAAAGGTGGGCTGGAACGAATCCAGTGTTAGGGCTGCCTTTACTGTGTTTTCCTGATTCAGCAATTGCTCACTTCCTGATAGGAGTCTGAAGCAGCAAATAAAATGCTACATCACACACACTGTTTTATTGGTCAGTCTGTAAAAGAAACTACAAAGAACAATTTTTTTTCACAATTATACTGTTTAATTCCACTGAAGTCGTTAGGAATAGATCCATTTAAATCCTTTTACTTCTGCTTAACTTGGTTTGTGAACTGGCATGCTACAAGGATATTAATATACTTGCAAATTATTAAAATTATACAGGATTTTGGAATTGTGTATTAGAGCTTTTTCACACATAGCAAATGGCTGTATATAATTGCCTGTGGGAAATATTGAGCCATTCCCAGGGCCATACTAAGGGTTTGTATTCATGAAGATGCCAATGGTGTTAGTCCTGGACCCCCTCTATCTCCATTATGGACTATTGTTCTCTGGCTCTGATGCCAGGGCCACATAGACTTTCAGGTACAATGGGCACTAGTGACAAAACTCATATGTCTACTGCATTATAGACATTTGGTCTTGCTGGACTATAAGCATTTGGCCTCTGTGCCAGCCCCAATATGGACATTTACCCTGTAGGGACTATGCAGCAGTATTCCAGCCAGGCTCCAGCCAGCTTCCTGCCTTTGCCTACTATTGTGTGTCTGTTTGTGCCTGCCCAGCAAGGAGGATTCCAGACTGTGCTTCCCACACCAGCTGCTCAGCCCTGCAGACAGCACCTGCACTCCTGTTATCCAGAAGAAAGTGCCAGAAGCCTTGTTCCTGAGATAGAAGCCATGTTCCTGAGATGTCCCAAAAAGTCAACATTCGCTCCTGCAAACTGCCATGCAGAGAAGATGTACACACCACGTACTGTATTCCAGAAGACCAGACATGCTTTGGAGATGTAAATGAAGAAGCCAGCAGTCAACAATAGAATTGCTGCAACATCTTCAGACATAACAAAAGATTCTTCCCGCCGACCATCAAGGCAAGCGTCTTACACAATAGAACTTTGGTGAAGATGATTGTCAACTACTTCATCCTGTCACATAGACCCTTTTCATTGTGTCAGCCAAGGTGTCACAATAGGGAACAATTTGGCTCTAAACTGACCACTCAAATTTCTTTGTTTTAAAGATGGTTTGCACTAGGTAAAACCATCATCACCCATTAGTCCTTTTGTGCAAACTCCTTGGAGCCATCTCCAGGCTAATGTCATGACACCGCCTCAGGACACAAATTTGGCTATAAGAAGACCGGGTTTTTGGCCAGTCAGGTATGTCTCTGACGGTACCCCTACTTCGCTGTCCAAACCACCCCCAATTACATGATAAGTATTGGGCCCATTATTTGCAGGTGACACTGGTTGTTTCTTGTTCCCCCTCCTCTATAGGCTTCTCTAGAGAATTGCCCATTTGCATCGTCGAGAGGTAAAGTATCCCCCTGTATGTTTTCCCTTATATCTTTCCCTGTCCAATTTCCTTACCTGTTTTTCCTAGAACTGTGTGATTGTTGTTAACTTGATTTCTTGTGTGCTTGAGAATTTTTCTAATAAAAACCCATTTTAGTACACCAATCTCATTATTTGAGAGGGCTTCTTGGTGGGCTGACTCCTGTATACACAAGTTATTGACCTCGCTTAGTTTGCCATCTTTGGCCACCTAACTAATTTTCCCATACCCCACTTGAGGGCAATTTGACTAACAATGATGTAGTACAGTAGCTTTAAATTGGTGGTGTGTATGTAGTGCTTGATATTTTCATGATATTAGCTGCACAATTGATTCACTATGTTTGCACAACTTTGGGTGGCTGTGTCATGTTAAATGTTGGTTTATACAAATATCACCACTGCTTAAGCATGCATCATTTGTAATTCCAACAGTCCTCTTGTATGCCCCTTAAGTGATCACATGAAGGCAATTATGCAAGAAGTAGCTTATAAAGTCTGTCTGTGAATTTAGTCACAACCTTTTTGTGTTGTTTAATCAAATCGTTGCTGTCTTTGGAAGTACCTTAAGTAAAATAATTTATGGAAAAACATGCATTGTATCAAAAATCACACATATTTGAAGATAAATAACATATAATGGGAGACCAAGAGTACATCTGTTCATGTAATCAGGATATATGTATATATATTCCCTACCAACTACATAAAGGTATAGTCGAAGAGTTGTTAACATTGGAACAGGTATAGATGAGATGGTGCAGTGTTATTAGTTTAGTTAGAAAATATGTATGCCTCTTCTCCATAGACCTGCATGAGGTGGCTTACAAAAGCAAGCAAATTCCTCTCCCAATTTGGGGGGGGGGTACAGTGGGAGGGCTTCTGGTGTCCTGGCCCCACTGGTGGACCTCCTGATGGCACTTTTTTTTTACCACTGTGAGACACAGAGTGTTGGACTGGATGGGCCATTGGCCTGATTCAACATGGCTTCTCTTATGTTCTTATGTTCAATTGCTCAGTTGCCATGGCTGTCCTCTCATGGTAAGTCAGGCTTTCTAGCCCAACAGGAATCTCAACTCTCTAGGCCATGATGCTACTACCAGACCTAAGCAGAAGTGAGCAGAAGTCAAGATGAACTCATAGGCTTGTATGTTATCAAAACTTTTAAAATTACTAAAAAAATCCATATCATTAACCTTACTCCTCCATCCTGCAATGTTCCAGGAAATCGTTTTTAATGTGGTTGGAGGAGGAGTAATTGAAAATCAGTTTGCTGCAGAAAGTTGGTCAAGAGAGTTATGGCTTAGGACGAGAAAGAAGAATACTTCAAATAAACAACTGGCTACGTTGATGGTGTCGTCAGAATATATTCAGATTTCTGGACCATGGCTTACACTTTCAAGATGGTGGTCTTCTATCAGGAGATGGTTTGCAGTTTACGGCGGTAGGAAAAAGGGTGTTTGGTAACAGCCTTGCTAACCTAATAAGGAGGGCTTTAAACTAAATTGTATGGGGGAGTGACACAATAATTGAAAGCCTCGTATGATGCCAGAAACTGGGAATAAGAACACTAAAGGTTTGCAGAGAGTGGCACATACGCTAGGTAATGTTAACTTGCTGGTATGTCCAGAAACTAAACCCTCCGAGTGCATAAAACATGGATTCTGATGTCTCTACATTAATGCACAGAGTATAGGAAACAAACAGGAGGAACTGGAAGTCCTAATACAGGAAGGAGACTATTTGTTTGTTTTTTTAAGCGGTGGAAAACTAGTCCAAGTGAGATTAATAAAACGGAACACAGGCTATGGCAAATCAAATGCAAGACTGTGATCAGGCAGGCAAAAAGGGACTATGAGGAGCATATTGCAAAAAACATAAAGACCAACAATAGAAATTTCTTCAAATATATTAGAAGCAGGAAACCAGCCAGGGAGGCAGTGGGGCCCTTGGATGACGAAGGGGTAAAAGGATTACTGAAGGACGATAGGGAAATGGCTGAGAAGCTGAATGCATTTTTTGCCTCCGTATAAATCGATGGTGTATAAATCGATGGTGAGGTCTCATTTGGAATACTGTGTACAATTCTGGTCACCGCACCTCAAAAAAGCATATTATAGCACTGGAAAACGTCCAGAAAAGGGCAACTAGAATGATTAAAGGGTTGGAACACTTTCCCTATGAAGAAAGGTTAAAATGCTTGGGGCTCCTTAGCTTGGAGAAACGTCAACTGCGGGGTGACATGATAGAGGTTTACAAGATTATGTATGGGATGGAGAAAGTAGAGAAAGAAGTACTTTTCTGCCTTTCTCACAATACAAGAACTCGTGGGCATTCGATGAAATTGCTGAGCAGTTGGGTTAAAATGGATAAAAGGAAGTACTTCTTCGCCCAAAGAGTGATTAACATGTGGAATTCACTGCCACAGGAGATGATGGCGGCTACAAGCAAAAGGATTGCTGAAGGTGGCGGCTACAAGCAAAAGGATTACTGAAGGAGGATAGGGAAATGGCTGAGAAGCTGAATGCATTTTTTGCCTCCGTCTTCACTGTGGAAGATGAGATTTGCCTGCTCCAGAACCATTTATTTTGGAAGGGGTGTTGAAAGACCTGAGTCAGATTGAGGTTACAAGAGAGGAGGTCCTACAACTGATGGACAAATTAAAAACTAATAAGTCACCAGGTCCGGATGGCATACATCCGAGAGTTCTAAACGAACTTAAAGTTGAACTTGTGGATCTTCTGACAAAAATATGTAATCTTTCATTGAAATCTGCCTCTGTTCCAGAGGACTGGAAGGTAGCAAATGTCACCCCCATCTTTAAAAAGGGTTCCAGAGGAGATCTGGGAAATTACAGACCAGTCAGTCTGACTTCAATACTGGGAAAGTTGGTAGAAACCATTATCAAGGACAGAATGTGTAGGCACATTGATGAACACGGGTTATTGAGGAAGACTCAGCATGGGTTCTGCAAGGGAAGATCTTGCCTCACTAACCTGTTAAATTTCTTTGAGGGGGTGAACAAACATGTGGACAAAGGAGACCCAATAGATGTTGTTTACCTTGACTTCCAGAAAGTTTTTAATAAAGTTCCTCATCTAAGGCTCTTTAGTAAGCTCGAGAGTCATGGAGTAAAAGGACAGGTCCTCTTATGGATCAAAAACTGGCTAATTAATAGGAAGCAAAGAGTGAGTATAAATGGGCAGTCTTCGCAGTGGAGGACGGTAAGCAGTGGGGTGCCACAGGGCTCGGTACTGGGTCCCATGCTTTTTTACTTGCTCATAAATGATTTGGAGTTGGGAGTAAGCAGTGAAGTGGCCAAGTTTGCAGATGACACTAAATTGTTCAGGGTGGTGAGAACCAGAGAGGATTGTGAGGCACTCCAAAGGGATCTGTTGAGGCTGGGTGAGTGGGCGTCAACGTGGCAGATGAGGTTTAATGTGGCCAAATGCAAAGTAATGCACATTAGGGCCAAAAATCCCAGCTACAAATAGAAGTTGATGGGGTGTGAACTGGCAGAGACTGACCAAGAGAGAGATCTTGTGGTCGTGGTAGATAACTTACTGAAAATGTCAAGACAGTGTGCAATTGCAATAAAAAAGACCAACGTAATGCTGGGAATTATTAGGAAGGGAATTGAAAACAAATTATCCAGTATCATAATGCCCCTGTATAAATTGATGGTGCGGTCTCATTTGGAATACTGTGTACAATTTTGGTCACCGCACCTCAAAAAGGATATTATAGCACTGGAAAAAGTCCAGAAAAGGGCAACTAGAATGATTAAAGGGTTGGAACGCTTTCCCTATGAAGAAAGGTTAAAATGCTTGGGGCTCTTTAGCTTGGAGAAACGTCGACTGCGGGGTGACATGATAGAGGTTTACAAGATTATGTATAGGATGGAGAAAGTAGAGAAAGAAGTACTTTTCTCCCTTTCTCACAATACAAGAACTCGTGGGCATTCGATGAAATTGCTGAGCAGTCGGGTTAAAATGGATAAAAGGAAGTACTTCTTCACCCAAAGGGTGATTAACATGTGGAATTCACTGCCACAGAAGGTGGTGGCAGCTACAAGCATAGCCAGCTTCAAGAGGGGGTTAGATAAAAATATGGAGCAGAGGTCCACCAGTGGCTATTAGCCACAGTGTGTATGTGTGTGTGTGTGTGTGTGTGTGTGTATTGGCCACTGTGTGACACAGAGTGTTGGACTGGATGGGCCATTGGCCTGATCCAACATGGCTTCTCTTATGTTCTTTTCAGGAAGTACAGATTCATCAGCCTCCCTTCTCCATTTGTGGGGCTGCATTTTATCTATTTCCTCACTTAATTTCAACCTTCAGTTAGATTCACAGTTCAAATTAAGAGACTCTAAAAAAACTGTCTTTGTAGGTTGACGTATGACTTTGTAAAACTTTTTAAAACATCAGCTGTAGTTCGTTAGCTGCAGCAGCTTCTGAGTCAATCGGGAAGCAAAAGCAAAAGCTTATTAACTAATTAAACAGCCAGAGCTTGAGAAAGATGTAACAGCTGCACCAAAAATTAAAACTGAGGTGATAGGATAAGACTATGTAAAAACAATTCCTTCTATCACAGCGAGATAAAAGTTAGAAGGTTGAAAAGAACTTAGTGTTTTAGGAGCGAAGAAACAAGTATCTGCCTCCTTCCAAGTCTGTGCAGTCTGCCCCCATAGGCTTGTTCATATACTGGTCTCCTCCAGATAGGGTTGCCAAGTCCAACCCCAGAAATATCTGGGGACTTTGGGGGTGGAGCCAGGAGACTTTGGGGGTGGAGCCAGGAGACACTGAGGTGGAGCTAGGGGGAGGGGGGAATGGCGCCGGGGAGTGTGGCGAGCCGCCCCGTCTCGAAGCGGGCGACGCCGCTGCGCGGCTGCCGCCTCTTCTCCGCTCGCCGTGGCTGCTCTGATCACTAAAGATCTTTTAACTGGGGATACTGAGGATTGAACCTGGGACCTTCTGCATGCCAAGGAGATATTCTACCACTGAGCCATAGACCCCCACCCATCCAAGGAACATATGAAGTTGTATTACAATGAATCAGACCATCTCAGTATTGTCTACTCAGATTGGCAACCACTTTCTGGACAACAGGTAGAGGTCTTCAATGTCATCTACTGTCTGGTCCTTTTAAATGGAGATTGAACCTGGAAACTTCAACACTGAGTCCTTTTATGTGAGTGGTATTTTATTTGGTTTGTCCCATGATAGTGGTGCTTCAAAAAAAGAAGCTACACACACACTAGGGTTGCCAAGTCCAATTCAAGAAATATCTGGGGACTTTGGGGGTGGAACCAGAAGACTTTGGGGGTGGAGCCAGGAGACATTAGGGGTGGAACCAAGATCAAGGCTGTGACAAGCATAATTAAACACCTGGGGATTAGCAACCCAATCAGCGGTAGCACCTCCACGCTCAGGTGTACCGGCTTTGGGCGGGCCGTTCGAGACCCTGAACTCTTCCTACATGCTTTTTTGCACGCATCGCCCTCTGGGGCACGGGAGAAGCGCAGCAACATGCACGATCCTCGTTCGCCCTCTGGCATTCCCACGCCTCCCTCTCTCTCTCCCCTTTTGCAACCGGGGGGGGGCGAGATCCAGCCCCACTGCCCCTTCCCTACTGGATGGCGGGGGGGGTCTCTCTTACCTGCCGTCTCCTCCCAGCTCGCTCACCTTCGCCCCCCGCCCCGCATCAGCCGCCCCACCGCCTGCAGCCATTTTCCGCTTCTCTCTCAGCTGTTCCCCGTGTGGGAACGAAGACGACTCACAGAAGCCCGGGTCCTGCTGCGGGGCATGGCGGGAAGCATAGCTCCCCATCCGGAACTCAGCCCCACAATCCAATGGGAGGCGAGCGGCCCAGAGAACTACAAGCCTGGAAAGTTCTGCCACGCTAGGCACGCTGGGAGTTGTAGTTCTTTCTAAAGGTGGGGAGAGGTATCGCAGAGCGGGGAAGGGAAGGAAAGGAAAGGAAACTGAAAGGCTCGAGGCCGTTCCAAAAGGGGCGCCAGGCGGGGGCGGGTTGTTCTTTGCAAGGCCTCCCTGGCACTTTTTTTTTGCCATTGCAATTTGCAAAAGGCCGCCCCGCCTCCAAATGCCCCAAGAGCAAGTGGCACCAAAATGGCGCCATTTCCCCCCCGCTTCCGAATTTTGGGAGAGCGGGAGAGGAGGCTTCAAATTCGGGGGTCCCCCGCCAGGGCGGGGGAGTTGGGATGCCTAACACACATGCACTTATCAGGCAATTGTATCGTCTGTCTCATGAGATAAGCAACTCTGGGTTGAAGCATGACTCTTCTCCTAAAATTTAGAATTAACTGTCTTAATTGCATTACCTTAGGGAGAGAGGTTGAAGTGTTCCTCCATCTATATAGTTTAGCTAGAAATAAACTGTTTCAAAGCCTGCCTTCAGGTTCATAGCTATAAACAATGATAGTTGGTGATATTTACTGAGGATACAAAACTAGCAAATATATATTTTCTGACAGCAGATATAAGATTCTGTTTTCTACAGGCTGTTGACAAGAACCAGCAATCTAGTAACCTAAATATCACCTGGCAAATGATGTACATTGTAGTTGCCCTTGCATATATCCCAGAAATAATTTATGACAATGTAGAAGCAATATATTTAACTTACAGTTAATATTTTATGCTGTAAGTAAGGTGTTTTGTTAGTAGAGAGTTAGTCATTCCCAAATACTGCTACAAAAGATGTGTGTTAGTAGTATTTTGAAACAAGCATCCAAACTAAAGAAAACAGTAACATATGGAATGGAAGCAGCTGAAACCCAGAGGAAAAGCTAATTCTCTTCTTCTGTCTTTATCAGAGGCAGAGGAGAATTGAAACAAAATAGTTCTGGTATTTACACTATAATAGCCTGATGTAATGTAACATTTCATTAACCTTCTGTGGGAGGCATCCATCTAATATAAACGGCGTATGTTATATAGTTATTTTCCGGAAGCCAAGATATATAATTGTCTAGTACTAGCTTGATTTGTATGTGTGTGTGTACACACAAAAATGCAACATGTTTCTTAGGAAAATGAATCTGTGCATATTACATTCTGCATAGTGACAGAAAGCTACCAAATTTATGGACAACAACTGCCTAATCAGGTTGTAAATATGGCAATTATAGCAGTGGGTTAAACTGGATCAGAAAATAAACATATGCACATGCCCTAACAATGCATTTTTGTGTTATTGATACCAGGTATAATCTCTAATGCTTTGTAATTTCCAGCCCATGCAATCCCCTTTGTGAAATACTAGAGCTCAGAAGGTTGCCTCAATTTATTTATTTGCTTTTTTAATTTTAATTTTTTATTTTTTTATTCCACCCTTCCCATGAATGAACTCAGGGCAGGTAACAGCAATAAATAGAACCATTAAAACCCAGTTATAACAAATAAATTAATTAAAACAATTAAAATGGCAGGTAATACAAATAATAGAATTCATAATGTTCCAGCAATACCAAATGACTGGCAGCAATTGGTTCACAAACCAAGGAGCGGTGATAAATCTTATTAACATAGGCCAGATACAATTGGGAGGTTTCAGCAAGGAAGGCCAAAAAATTGGGCTTTCTTGGCTTTGAAAAAAGTACATAATTCTGGCCCCTTTACCCTGCAACATGTGATAAGCAATCATGGCCAAGGTGCAGCAATGTTGTCTAATGAGGACAGAAACTGACAAGACAAGACAAGGTCAAAATTATAAATGCTGATGTACTTGGAGAATAGTCTTCTCCTCTGAGATTATAGTTCAAAAGGCTTGCAAAAATTATTTTAAAAGCCATAATTGTTTAGTGACTGACAGGATTCTCAAAGTACAGATTTCAAGCTATGAAAAAAATATTTTAAGATATGCTTTGTTGGGATTTTATACCTGAAAAATTCAGAGAAACAATTACTGGAAGATTACTCCTATAATGTAGTGTTTGAAACCTGCCACACCTTGGAGTGAATAGTTGCTTATGCCTTGTTAAAAATTATATTCTTGGTTGTGATTGGGCTTGCCAATCCCCAGGTCCCAGAAGGAGTTCCCCCACATTTGCATGCTCCTTCCTGCCCCCAGTTAGCTGGCCGCCAAGGAAAAATCCCGCCCCCACAGCACCATGTGCCTTTACCCCTCAGACAGCTTAGAAGACTTGGGAAGGGCTTGTTTTTTTGAAAAGCTTGTCTGCCTTTAAAATGTTGGATCTAAGCTGAATGGGGGTGGAGTGAGCCCGCAGAACAATGTGGCAGTTATGAGGAAGGGAAAGGAAGGAGCCCCTCCCTCCATTTGTTTTACAGCCTCTCCAGAACTCATTTGCACAGTGAAATAGAGAGAACCTCTGTGTTTGTCTGAAGAACTTAGTTGAGTGTCCAACATTCAACAGCTCCTATGGCGGGTAAATTGTCCCAGCAAAACCAGAAAGTGTGTGCTTTTGGCTGCTCTCTCTCTTTTTCTATCTCTCTCTGTGTGAGAGAGGGGGGAAGTGGAAGTGTAGTCAGCTGCTGGAAGAGAGAGAATGAAGACTTTGTTCAGGGTAACTGCACTGCTGTATTTTTATTCATTTCAGGGCATGGTAAAGTCTCCTGGCTCCACCCCCCCCCCAAAAAAAGTCTCCCATCCCCAAAGTCCCCAGGTATTTTCTGAGTTAGACTTGGCAAACCTAGTTGTGATTCAGAAATTTCTCTTAAACTTCTGCAAACTTGACCAAGAGCACCTTTTTTGAGTCATAATACCTGTTTTGTGGTAAATAAGTAACAACATGCCTCAAGGAGATTAGGTGAGTGGCAGCCCAGGAGAAAACTTTCTTGCTCATGGCACCAAAACTCTGGAACTCTCTCCCTAGTGAGACTCATCTGTCCCCGCCTGGTAACAGCTTCTGCCAGTGGGTGAAGACCTTTTCATTTCATTTGACATTCCCTCAATGATCCCTCTATCCTAACCAAGGCTTTAGTTGATTTTTTGTTTCTTTGTGTGTGCGTGTGTGTTTTGATCTATTTTTAATTATTTTAATTATGTGTTTTTAGGGGGTTGTGTTAGGCCCAAGCCCTCCTCCTCCGTCTTTTAATGGACTGAGTTAACTCTTGCCTAGTGTCAGAGATATAGGACTCTTATTGTTATGAACTTATTTCAAGGAAGACAGCATCAAAAAGCAGCCCTTAACCAGAAGCCATGATTGAGGAATTCTGAATCCATCTTGTTCTTGTTCAGCCACCATGAAGGTAAAGCAGGAGTGTCATATTCTCCAAGTGTGTCAATGCAGATGCAAATGGAGTTGCCTACAGCTGAACAAAAGGCTTTTACTACCCCACCTGCACATGACAAAGGATTGTTCCTGTCAGCCATTGAGAAGACAGCAGGACACAATGGAGAAGCCCAAGGAAGTGACTGTTGCTAAGGTTTTAAGCCCATCATGCAGAACAACTTCATTGTGTTTGCTCTGGTGTTACAGTGGATTAGGCTTCCCAATCCCCAGGTCCCAGCGGGGGATTCCCCGGTTTTACAGGCTTCCCCCCACCCCCAGCCAGCTGGCCAGCGGGGGGGAAGCCCCGCCCCCACAGCCACCATGCAGCTCTAGATCTTGGGCAGGTTTAGAAACCTGCAGACAAGTCCGTTTCAAAATGTGTGTGTTTCTGTGTGCCTTTAAAGTTGAGCAGGAAGTACTTCATGGGAAAGGTCAGCAATACAGCCCCTCGGTATGTTTTGCTTTCCTTTCAGAGGAACTAAGTATATGTGTGTGTGTGTGTGTGTGTGAGAGAGAGAGAGAGAGAGAGAGAGCAGCATAGCTCCTGTTCTTTTCAGATGTCATTGTGGAGGAACCATCCGGTAAGTGTGTGTATGTGTGTGAGTAAGAAAGAGAGAGAGGGTTGCCAATCCCCAGGTTTGGAGGCCCTCCCCCCCATTTTAGGGTCATCAGAAAGCAGCCGGAGGGGGGAGGGAAATTATTCCCTATGTCTACTGGGCAGTTATTCCCTATGGAGAATGATTTCCATGGGGAATAATGGGGAATTGATCTGCGGGTATCGGGGGCTGTGGGGGGTCTTTTTTTGAGATAGAGGCACCAAATTTTCAGTATAGCATCTAGTGCCTCTTCCCAAAATACCCCCCAAGTTTCAAAACGATTGGACCACGGGGTCCAATTCTATGAGCCCCAAAATAGGTGCCCCTATCCTTCATTATTTCCTATGGAAGGAAGGGATTTAAAAAGGTGTGCTGTCCCTTTAAATGTGATGGCCAGAACTCCCTTGGAGTTCAATTATTCTTGTCACACCCTTGCTCCTGGCTCCACCCCCATTGTCTCCTGGCTCTACCCCCAAAGTCCCTAGATATTTCTTGAATTGGACTTGGCAACTCTATAGTCGATTAACAATGTGGCTCTAAATTGACCAATTTCTTTTCTTTGTTTAAGGTAGTTTTTCAATAGTTGAGCCTATCAAGGCCCACTAATCCTATCAAGCCCCTGGGAGCCTCCCCCTGTCCGCCCCTTTTTTGTGACATAGGGGTCACATGTTCTGATGTTACCACAGTGTAACAAGTCACCTGACCTACTGATCACACCCCACATGACCTCATTACCTGAGGGCACAAATCAGCTTATATAAGGCCAGACCATAGTCAGTTCAGTGTGTCTTGTCTTACCCTACCACAGATTTGCACCCCCAACTCTGTTGGGCCACTCTCCATCTTCATGCCTTCTGCTTCAAGGATCCATGGACCAAGATGTATCACCCCCCCACACACACACAATGTTCCAAAATGTCTCTATATGTTTCATCTCTATTTTTCCTAGCTCTTGTTTTTATGTGCTTGATTGTTTGTGTGATTGTATTTTTGTTTTCAAATATATATTCTCTAAGTAAACATTTTATTTTACAACTATTTTACTATTGGGGAGTTTCCTTCATGAAAACTGCACCTCCGTAAATAGGTAAAAGATCCCTCCTATGCTCTGCTAGGATCTCCTGCTAATTCCCCCACCTAGAAAGGAGATCCACAGCAATTTCCCTAACAGTTGATTTTAATGGTTTCAAAATGTGATTTTGTCATCAGTGCTTTAATTTTTTAGATGCATTGGTGGTTGTAAGCATAGTAAGGTCTAAAATAAATAAATGTTTACATTTACTAAAAATAAATTAACGTTAGTACTATGCTTTGCAAATCACACAAGGAGGCTAAGTGATCATGCCTGGAATACACAAGAGACAATCTATACATCCTTACCCCTCTAGCAGGACTGAAATAAGCACTTTTGCTATAGTTGTCTGTGTAAAAATTGCAACTTTTAAAATATAGTTTGTATTCTGTTCATGCTCAGATTTGAATTTAAACTCACTTTCACTGGTAGTGAAAGATTACAGATCAAGTTTTACTTTGCTGTCCTTCAGTCTGTCAGGATATGGAGATTGGTTTCTGACCTGGTAGCCAGCAGAAGAAAAGTGTTGCTTCCTGTAGACTCGGGTCTCCTGAGGAATAGATTCATAGAAATGTCCTAAAAAGAGCATAGTAAACTCCCATCAAGTAGAATGAAGGTATAGGGAGAATGCTGTTCTTTGTGAAGGACTAGTAGAAGGAGAGAGATGATTTGGGGGATGCATAAAGCTTTAGTGAGAATGAGAGTTCTGGTTGGCATTGTCTGGTATGGCTGAGGAAAAAAGACCAAGATAAGGGGGGGGGGGGTGATAAAAATGCTCTTCCTTCTACCCTTTAACTCACCATTTTAGAGGAATAAGTTTTAGATTCAGGGAAAGAGCATTGTAATTATCACCAATCTGATGATCTCTTAGATCTTGTTAGGCAATTTTTACACAGCTATATGTTTTTTTTTTCTTTTGCTAAATAGTGATTTTAATCATAAGCAGAATAAGGTGCCTGTTTTTCTTTGTGATAGCCAAGGGACACACCGTTTTGAAAATCAATGTTTTGTTTCCTGTTTTGTTCATTAGGCAAACAGATGAGGAAGGTGATAGCCAGTGTTCCCTCTAAGCTGCAGTGTCTTGTGAGCAAAAATGCTACTTTGTGAGCTATTGGCATTAAAGTAATGAGCTACTGGCATTAAAATTGTGAGCAACTGGGTGAATTAGTTTGTTCTAGGGCCATTTTTCCTGAGCTGAGACAAAAACGTGTGAGCTGGAGGCTAAAAAATTGTGAGCTAGTTCACTAACTCAGCTTAGAGGGAACACTGATGATAGCCATGGCAGTGTTATTTGCAATTTGAATCCAAAATACACCAGGCTACTGGAGAAATAGAATCTGTATGCATGTGTAAAGTCATGTCAAGTTGCAGCTGACTTATGGCAACCTCAGCAAGGGGCAAGTCAGAAGCAGAGGTGGTTTGCCATTGCCTTCCTCTGCAGAGCCTTCCCTGGTGGCAGGGCTTTTGTTGTTGTTGTTGCAGGAGCTCCTTTGCATGTTAGGCCACACACCCTGATGTGGCCAATCCTCCAAGAGCTTACAGGGCACTTATTACAGGGTCTACCACAAACTCTTGGAGGATTGGCTACCCTGCCTGGTGGTCTCCTTTCCAAATAGTGACCCTGCTTCCAATATCTGACAAGATTGGGCTATACCATGCTGCCTTCCCTCAAAAAAGAGGAGCTACTGTTGGAATGAACCACACAACACGCGTGTTGAGGAGAAAATGCTTCTGCCTTGCCTTGCTGAGCAAGGGTTTATTTATCTCTGCATCAGTTGCGCCAGAAATAAACCAGCTTACAGCATCGAACAGACAAAAGCACTAACCGGAAGACATACCCCCCTTTACCATGAGGTCGTGTCTGCCTAGTCTACAGAAATTAATACCAGCTCAGCAGTTGTCAAGAATACATGTGTCAGCAAAAGGAAGTGTGAATATGAGTGTAAGATGTATGCGCCCTTTTAGCCTTTCAGACACAACGTGGGCAGCTCAGGCTGATATGCCAAATGCGTGATCCACCCACATTTCTGTCTTCAGGCTTTGTTGAGTCTGGGGGCTCAAGCGCGTGAGCCCCACATTCCACTCTTTTCTTTTTTATATGGCTGCTTGCAAAGCGCAGCAAAATAACAATTTGATCTTGACATTCCCAGGAAGGAATGAAATAACATTACAATGAGTTAATAAAAAAGGTGTACTAATAAAGATTGGATAACAGATAAGCCACAGGTGGGAAACAAACAGCCTCTAGTTTCCAACATCATAGTTTAATCTTCTAGTTTCCAACATCATAGATGCTGTATAAGGACTGGGTACAAGGTGAAACACATGCTTTTCCCGCTGACTTTAATAACAATGGGATTGTTAAGTAAAGTGTGGCTGTTTTATAGTGTAGTAATGAAAAAAAATATGTGATCATAAACCTTACAGATTTATTTTCCTGTGAATAAAATACTATTGCCATTTTATATTTGAGCATCAGTCATAAACAGGCCTTTTAAAAGAAGGATGCACTATAGGTAGATTAAGCTACTTTACTTCTGTCAGATATTCCTGATGAAAATGAACTAACATAATGCGTAAGAGCCTGCCTGGAGGAACTTGCTTTCAAACTGGTCCATATTATTCATCAGCAAAGCAAACCATATTTCTTTTCCTCAGCTAAAAAAGTAACATTGTAAGGATTTCTAAAAAGCATGGTATAAATCTTGCATTTTGATGATTTCCAAAACTGAATTCAGTTGAGCTGTAGTCTTTGTTCCAAGGAAAAGCTGACAGCAGCCAAGAACAAATAAGTAAGAGTAAGAATTAAAGAGATGTAAGATACAGCATTAATATTATATATAAGAAGCACAGTCCTTGGAAACCACGGTTACATTGCCTTGAATTGTCTTTGATGGTTTTCTCAGTCTTGTCGTCAGTAATGATGGTCTCCCATGGTGCCTGCAAACTGCAAACAATTTTCTGCAGTAGCTCTTGCAACCAGATTGTATTAAGATGAACTGTTGTCATGAGACAAATACTCCTTGTCTCTGCCACATATAAGGAGCTTAAAAAACAAGTTTCTCCTTGATGAAGCAGAGAGTTCATTCCTTGAAACTGTACTGGAAGCAAAGGTTTTGGTGTTTTAGCTGGTGACTATTTATTGGCCTTTATCTGTCAGCTATGTAATTTTTATTCTACTTTCCCTCCAGAAAGATCAGGGTAATATATTTGTTTGTTTAAAATATATTTAAGAATTAATGTTGCCTTTCCACCCAGAGTCTGCATTGTGGCAAACATTAAAAAAAAATGAAAACATTTAACCAATTTAAAATGCAGTTAAAATTATAAAATAATTCAATTGAATCACTAGGAAGAGGGCCAGTAACTTTTATTAGATGTATGCCAGATGAAACAAAGTCTTCACCTGATGGTGATAGACACCAGTAGAGGGAGATAAATGAATCTCCTTGGGAAGGGAGTTCCAAAGTTTTGGTGCCACAACCTAGAAAGCCCTTTCACAGGTTTCTACCCACCACCATGTCCAACCACAGACTATCTGGCTTCCTAGGCAAAGCTAGATTCTGCTGCCCTCCTACCCCCCCCCCCCATAACCAGTGTTCAAAAACAGATGAATTGTCACCATAATTTCCAGGTGCTCTTATGATGGAGGAGGCAGCATTCAGTAGAATTCTGTGAAACCAGCCCCCCCCCCCCCTTCCAAATTAAAAACACCAAGGCAGGCAAAAGATGGGGAAAGCCAGAGGGATTCTGTTGCTAAGGCTTAAAAACACCTGTATAATTGTACTTAAAGTGAAATCATGATTTGACAATTGCTGTACAATTGGGAAGCATATTCATGATTTCATCACCTGGCATCTGAAAAAGTAAGTGAACTTGCTAGATCTTGATCAGTGCTTAGATCCTGATCACTGAACATTATCAATTTACCAGAGCTGCTCATTTCTGATTAATCTAAGTGCTGCCTGAATCATTTGAATCAAAATACCTTCCCTGTGGAATACAGTGCATAGGATCACTAGCTCCAACTCAAAAATATCTGGGGACTTTGGGGGTGGAGCCAGAAGACTTTCTTGTTCCCTAAAATAAATACAAATTTCCTTATTCCCCCAGAATTGGCTTCTCTCAGATCTCACTGGGGCAATTTACTCACAGAAACTGGTGAATGTAACCATCTTTATTTTCACCAACTCCTCAGGAAAACAGAGAGCAGCCAAAGGGGGAGGAGTTTTACTCCAAACAAACACTTCCCCCCCCTTTCTGCCTGCTTGCCTGGCCCATATAGCTCTAGATTTAAAGGCACACATACACCAAGAAGAGGGGACAGGAGGGAAAAATCATGCCTGGGAGAAAGGGGAGGGGAGAGAAAGGAAAGAAGGAGAGAAAGAACAGGAGATGGGAGGGAAGGTGGGGAAGGAAACACCGTGCCTAGGAGAAAAGGGGGGGGAGAGAAAGCAAGGAAGGAGAGAAAGAAGAGGGGATGGGAGGGAAGCAGCACTGTGCCCAGGAGGAGAGAAAAGAAGGAAGGAGAGAAAGAACGGGACGGGAAGGAGGGTGGAGAGGGAAGCATTGTGCCCAGGAGAAAGGGGGGGGGGAGAGAGAAAGAAAGGAAGGAGAGAAAGAACGGGACGGGAAGGAGAGTGGAGAAGGAAGCATTGTGCCCAGGAGGAAGGGGGGGGGGAGAAAGGAAGGAGAGAAAGAATGGGGGATGGGAGGGAAGGTGGGGAGGGAAGCACTATGCCCAGGAGAAAGGGGGAGAGAGGAAGGAAGGAGAGAAAGAACAGGGGATGGTAGGGAAGCACCATGCCCAGGAGAAAAAGGTGGGAAAGAGAAAAGGGGGGAAAGAGAAAGAAGGAAGCAGCACCATGCCTCAGAGAAAGGGGGTGGGAGAGAAAGCAAGGAAGCCGAGAAAGACAGGACAGGAGGGAAGGCGAGGAAAGAAGCAGCAACACAGCCAGGCATTTCCTGGCAGTGCGGCACATGCTCAGATCTGGGGTGAAGTCCAGGCATAGGGACTCCTTCCAAAAGCCACCATTAACTTCCATTTACAGCAACCACGAGCAGCAGCTCGAAGCCAACTGGATGTTATTACATTGGAGTTTTCAGCTGCCTGAAATAAAACTTTGTTGGTCTTAAGAGGTGTCATGGGACCCAAAGGAAGTGGGAATGAGACAGCCAATGGAGAAAAGGGAAGCTGTTTTTTAATCTCTCCCATGGTACTGAGAGAGCAAGGCTGTAGCCTCCCCAGAGAAGAAATGTCCTTAGGGGGGTGGAGAGGAGGCAGCCAATGGAGGAAAGGGAAACTGTTTTATCCCTCTCACAGGACTGAGAGAACCAGGCTGCAGCCACCCTGGAGAAGAACTATGCGTGCACACAAAATCTTATACCCGGGATAAAACTTTGTTGGTCTCTTAAAGGTGCTGTGGGATGACTTGGACTTTGATTTTGCTCCCTCTCAAGTATGCGCTGTCTCTCTTTTTCTCCCCCCTCCCCAACAACAGCAGCACTTGAGAGAGTCGCAGGAAAGAAACAGTTGATCGCAGGCTGGATATGAGCCCTGAATGGACCAGTTCTGGCCTATGGATCATATGCTTGACACTCCTGCCGACACTATACATGTCCCTTTCTTTTCCTCTAATGTTTGTTACCTAATAAATAACTATTAGTCTATTCATGTGAACAGCAAGTTCACTATGATATTTAGTATGGATCTTTATCCAGGGTGGCCTTTAACAACCCTTGTCCTTATTCTGGCTATGTAGCAGTATCACAATTCAGTCTGGTTTGACTACATGACAGTACCACCAAGCATAGTGAGGGCATGATGCTTTTTCTTCTTCTCTCTGGATGCTGGGAAAAGAATGGAGTACGGCCATGGTTTCCTGGACCACCTGTGCTGCTAGAAAGGTGGTTTAGCAACTGCTTTGTCCCTGGAAGAAACCATTTTTATAGTTCAGGAATAGGGCAACTTTGGGGAGGCTGTTTAAGCTCGTCCCTAGAGCAATACTTATTTGCACTGAAGTCTAGTTCAGAACTAATAAAGGATTTTCATCCAGTAATCAATGTAATGAAAATGTTAAATTTTGTTAGGAGTCCTATAATAATGAGGACACTTCCTTTAGTGTTTCATAAATGTAACACAACAGTAATCCAGTCGCTTGATTTAATCCAGAATTTCTTGCTGAAAGAATAATCTGAAAGCTCAGACATTATTTACCATTACTACACATCTTAAATGTTGAATCTTAAGGACAGGTGGATGTAAAAATTAGCAATAGAGAGATAAAAATCTGTCTGCAGAATTTTAAAAAGAATCTGTCTATCATCTAAAATACCTGCCATAACATCTCAAAATATTACTATTTGAAGGAATTCAATGTTGCTGACAGAAGGAAAGTACTTTTTTGGTCTAGAAGGGAAAAGGTAATTAAATGTGGTGAATAAATAGTGCAGTGATATTATATGGAGCATTTTTATTATTAAATAGATTCTCCTTTGCAAATTAAGTACTTGATTAACATGTAAAAAAGGTAACAGGATGATCCAAGGAATACTAAATCAATTTTAAAACATGTGCAGTAAATTCCACACTAATCCATTTCATTATACTTTTCTTATTGGCACACTCTAATTGGAAAGTGCAAATTCACCCAATCATTTACCCATTTGCAGCTACTTCAATTGATTCAGAATCTATAAGAGTTATCTATTAAGTCTGCTTTCTAAAATTAGGTGGCTTTTGTTATAGACCATCACCAAAATCCAGCAATCAGTATATGCTTCCAGAGTTCTGTTTCACTTTGTGAATGCTGCATTCATTTCCAGGCAGGGTGCTAATCCCTGTAGATAGGACTATATACACATCACCCACCACAGATGAAAGAGAAAACCAATCCAGGCCAAGGATTTTGTGTGCTCATTTGTTCTTCCATGCCTTGTACACAAAGGTGAAACTACATGCAAAGGAGAAAGGTGAGAATATCTTGCTAGAGGCTCCTACATAAAATCCTGGATAAATTTGTTTTTTCTCTGCTTGCAAGTATAGCAGCTTGGGCATTGAGGAGAAAAGTGGGATAAAACTGAATTTTATTTATATTAATGAATGGCTTTCACATTGTGACAGATTGTGTGATCTTATTGATCCTTTTCAGTTTTATCATTATATAGCAGCAGCAAGGATCTGAAAAGGGGAGGGGAATAGCAGTTTAATTATTCCCTTCTTGAGGAGTTGGGGGTCAATAAGACAGACAGTCCATGTTTCATTTTTCTCAAGTTTTCAACTGCAATGATCACAGAGTTTCAGCAACTGTTAGAAACAAAGCTGATCTGTCTGCTTGGTGAATTAGGCCGCTGCCTGGAGCACAAAGGCGCTTCCTCCCTCCCTCCTCTCTCCCCCACAGCAGTGGCAGCCGGCCGGGCTTTGGCTTCCCTCCCTGTCTGTGTGGTGGTTCTGTGGCAGTGCATTGGGGTTTGCCTTGTATCTGCTCACCACATGTGTCTTCACCCCTATCCTGGCCTGCTTGAGGGGGCAGGCCACGCAGTGCAACAACTTGGGTGGATGGTGAGCCAGGAGGATCTGGGAGAGCACTGTGTGACTTTTCCCATTCCTTTCCCTTCTCTTGGGCCCATTCTGCTGTGGCCACCTGCTGGGGGAAGGCAGTTTCCATCCCAGTTTCCTTGCCTGGCCCAGCTGCTGCTTCCCACTTTTGAAGCCGCGTGGAGAGCAAGGCAAGGGCTGTTCCCTGGATCCACATGGCAAGCTGTTCTTTTGGAAGTTGAGCAGGCTGAGATTCGTTAGAATTTGAGGGTTCAGGCAGAGAAGAGGGGCGTTTGGAGAGGGGGGGGCCACCACCATCCACAAGGCTTCCCTGCAGGCAGCCAGGCCATGCCTTGGTGGGGGGCACTCTCCTTCCATCCCTGCCTAGTCCACTGTCCTCCAGAGCTCCTGCCTTCAGCCAATCTCCTCCTGCGAATCAGCCATCCTCCTTCATCCTTTCCAAACCTTGACTCCTCCCTCCCCCTCAAGCCCCCTTCACCCTGATCACCTCAGCACATGAGACAGGCAGAGACACTGGCAGGTTCTCTCCTGGAGCACTCTGAGTAGTGACAGCCTCTCAGCCCGGCCTCCCAGGAGGGCAGAGGTGCATGTGGCCAGCGCAGCCCTTGTTTCACCTTCCTGCGAAAGAAAGAGGCAGGTGTGGGGCTTGGCAGCCGCTCTGTCAGTCAGCATCAATGGTGGGGGCATAACTGAAAGAGGCTTGCTCCAAGCTGCATGCTCTTTTTCTCCCTTCCCCAATTCTGGCCTGGGATGAGGGAGAGGAAGCCAATAAAGAGCTGAGTTCTGTTAGGAAGTGTTATTTGCAAAAACCCTCCAAAGAGAGAAGAGGAGAAAGGGGGGGAGGGATGTGTGTGTGTGTATTGGGGGAGGGTGTGGAAGGACAGTGAGGTGCAGGACTCTGTGTGTGGAGAATCAAGATTTTGGGAAGCTTCAGACCTCAGTAAACAAATTAACTAGGTGGGGGTAGGTGGAAAAATACAGCCCTTCCTCAGGCAGAGCTTCTTTTTGCAGCTGCAGGCTTTGAAAGCTGTTCTCCCTCCCACTGCCAGGCTGGTAGAAGAAAAAACCTGGCGTGGAGACTCTTTCTGGGCTAAGCATGTTATAAAAATTATCCTGTTTCTTTCTTCTTTGTGTTGCGAAGTAGCCAGGAAGTGTTAGGAAAAGGTGATCCAAGAAACTCGGATGATCACAAGGCAATTTGTTACTCAGTCTTGACTCAGTTTCTCCAATTCAGTTTCAATAATCTCAATAAACCTTTGCATAGCTTACAAATAACCCTAACAGGACAGTTTGACTGGAACATCTTCCCCCCCCCCCCCCGGCAGCAAAAAGTTGCTAGCTAAGGGACTGAGCCAGGGGCTAGGCTCTATTCACTAATCCCACTATGCTTCTGAGGCATACACCTAAAAATGTAAGTGGAAATGTATTTCATGAATGTGCTCTTGGCAGGAATTATTAGTGCTTGGGAGGGGCAACAGTGGGAGAGCTTCTAGTGTCCTGGCCCAACTGATTGACCTCTTGATGGCACCTGGGTTTTTTGGCTACTGTGTGACACAAAATGTTGGACTGGATGGGCCATTGGCCTGACCGAACATGGCTTTTCATATGTTCTTATGTTCCTAAAGTGTACTGAAGAAAACACTGGAACAAAAGCCTCTCAATATAAAGATTTAAGTCACTGTGAAAAGCTTAAGAAACTCTCAGTAGCCTAAAACGAAAAAACTAAAATCTGTGCATGTACTGATTTTACTTCAGAGTTATCTATATTGAGCTACTTCAGAAATTTTACCCCTGATTTCACCTGACATTTTGTTTATTTGGAATATGAAAATTTCTTGAGTGCCATTTGAGTAATATAAGTTAAAGGGGGTTTCCATTCCTTCCCTCAGATTCCTAGACTGACCAAAGGGCCAAAATGTTATACTGTGACAGACTGGGACAGCCAGAATTCTTCAGAAAAGAAGAAAACAGATAACTAGAGCGCAACAGGGGAAGAAAAATGGAGGGGAAATCTTGTCTCTGAGGGAGGGAAGTGAACAGGGGCATCATACATATATTTATATATGTACACATATTACATGTTTTTATCAACCAGTACTATGGAAAACCATGTCATATAGTTTGAACTTTTATAAAGGAAGTAGGCTTCCCAACCCCCCCGCCCTGCTGGGGGACCCCTGCATTAGCAGCCTAATCCCCCGCTCTCTAAAAATCTGATAGCGGGGGTGGGGGTGGTGGAACGGCGTCCTGTCTCTTTCCCTGCCTGGCTTCAGGCTTCTCCCTTCCTCTGGGTCACAAAAACCCGCCCGCTGCCGGCCTGCTATTTGCTCCAGTCCGGCCTCCCTTCGCGAGGTGCATGCTGGGACTTGTAGTCCTTGCATCCTCTCACATCTGCTGAGCATTATTCTCTATGTGGAGATTGATTCTCATAGGGTATAATGGGAAATTGATCTGGAGGTTTCGGGGGCTCTGGGGGAGCTGTTTTTTGAGGTAGAGGCACCAGATGTTCAGTATAGTATCTAGTGACTCTCCCCAAAGTATCTCCCAAGTTTCAAAATGATTGGACCAGGGGGTCCCATTCTGTGAGCCCCCAAAGAAGGTGCCCCTATCCTTCATTATTTCCTATGGAAGGAAGACATTTAAAAGGTGTGCAGTTCCTTTAAATGTGATGGCCAGAACTCCCTTGGAGTTCAATTATGCTTGTCACACCCTTGTTCCTGGCCCCGCCCCAATGTCTTCTGGCTCCACCCCCAAAGTCTCCTGGCTCCACCCCCAAAGTCCCCAGATATTTCTTCTATAGTGGTTAAGTGTGCGGACTCTTATCTGGGAGAACCGGGTTTGATTCCCCACTCCTCCACTTGCACCTGCTGGAATGGCCTTGGGTCAGCCATAGCTCTGGCAGAGGTTGTCCTTGAAAGGGCAGCTGCTGTGAGAGCCCTCTCCAGCCCCACCCACCTCACAGGGTGTCTGTTGTGGGGGAGGAAGGTAAAGGAGGTTGTGAGCCGCTCTGAGACTCTTCGGAGTGGAGGGCGGGATATAAATCCAATATCTTCTTCTTCTTCTTCTTGAATTGGACTTGGCAACCCTAAAAGGAAGGGGTATTACATATATATATATATATATATATATATATATATATATATATATATATATATATATATATATATATACACAATGCAGTTGTATAAAGAAATTGTTGGATGGATAAGGAAATTGGGTAAGTGGGAGGCACTGTTCTTGATACTGCTGAAGGATAGAGCTTGAGCAAACATTTTAGCACCTCCTCTTTGGAGTTATACCAACCACCAGCATTATCTATACATTAATTGAGATGTATTTCATTATATTGTTGTTATGACTCAGAAATCATGGTGGGATTTTTTGTGTGGATATTGATGTATTGTGTATGCTCTTACAGCTGCTCTTTAGCTGGCCTTCCGGTATATTATCATATAGTGGTTGAGCAATTTACAACATAAATTGCATACTTCAACCACTTAGCCTGCTGTGATGAATTTCCTGCATGTCCATGTCCTTGAATCACAGGCAATCAATGAAGCACAGTGATACTAGACAAGGAGAAACCTTGGGGAAGATATATTTTCAACGATTTGATTTTATAAGGAGAAATATGATAGTTTGAACTGCAGGTCTTGAAACTAGGAACTGAACTAGTTCTATGCCATTATGTTTACAATAAACAGTGCTTACGCAAATAAAAATGTCTACCATCATGTACATTTGTCAGGGTTATTCAAGAGTAGCCTCTGCACAATACACCACAATCCTAAATATATTTACTCAGAACAAAGTTCCACTGTGTTCAGTAGTACTTACTCCTAGAAAGTGAGTTTAGGTCTTCAGGCTACAGACTTGCTTCTGTTCTGTCAACCTAATCTTTAATGTAATAAAACAGTTGCCTAAGTTTTCTGTCCTAGCAGATTTGCTTCCTAGAAATGAGGTATCATAATTCTAGGATGAACAAAATCATCTTGAGAATGGGTAAAGAAAATCCTACTCTGGTAAAAATTCTTATTTATTTATTTATGCTATTTATTGTCCACTTTTCCACAGAGATTTAAGATGGATTGTTCGTATAAGCAGAATTTTGTAGTTTTAAAATTCTAGACACAGACACATGAGTCTGTTTCTTATGGCTGGATACATAGTCAAGGTAAATTGTAAGCACAGGGTTCACCTGTGCTTATAACCTTCTTTATTAAAGAACTTATGATGGTATGCTTGTGTGCTCAGGAACAAAATGGAAACAGGATAACTTTATTTTTGCAGAATCATCTAGATGAAGTGAGTTAGCTAGTTCCTGATAAGGTCATAGAGGAATATTAGCAGATCAAAGTCTGAACCCAAATACCCAAAAGTAACTGTAGCCTACAACTCCTTTTATTAGGTACTTGAGGGACTACATTCTGGTTCATCTTTTTGGAGAACTAGTTATTGTTATCTCTGCCCAAATAGCCTCATAGATTGTTGAATGTAAAATGTTTGATATGCTACTGGCTCAACAGATGATTCAGAAGATTTAAAGTGCCATCCTAAACAGAGCTACATGCTTCTAAGCCCTGTTAGATGAACTGCTATTGTATGGAAATTAAATATGGAAAAAGTCACATCATAGGGGGGGGGGGGGGAATCAGGGAAGACCTGAACAGAAAAAATTTAATGAACTCTTTAAAAAGTCTTGTAGAATATTTTCTCTTTAGCATGATTGAAATGCTTTTTAAGACAAGATTTTACCTATTTAATGTGTGTAGTCTAAAGACTTTATGTAAGGCACTCCAGATTACATAATGAACATTCCTGTATACGGTCTTTTCAAGAATATATTTATTGTACAGATGCAACTAATTTTGTCCATAGCCATAATTTGTGAACTGCTGTCCTGTATGCAGTTCCAACCTCCCCCTCCTTTATTTATGTGGCATTTAGTCAGGATGAGTATTGGCACTTAAAACATACCACACTCACAAGCAAAGTCCTGCAAGATCGAATTGGTCTTCTGGTGCTCTCCAACCCCCTGAATGCCAACCACAGAAGCAAAAGAAGACTGAGGAAGAACAGTTTCTGGGCTGACTGGACTTGGTGGCAGGCATATTGGGGGATCAGATGGGAAATACAGCTCTGTTACTATCTCAACTACCATATCATTGGATCTTTAGCAAAACTAGTTGCAAACTAGGGTAGTATAATTCTAGGAGATCTCCAGGAGAATCCTAGCTGTATAATAACAAGTACATATATATTCTCGGTGTGAAAGTCAGACTATAAACAAATAAAATCTTCTTTTTTTTTACTAGAGGAAAAATTACAGCAGTATTAAATCATCTATAAAAAACATGACACTGATTTCTATGAGAAATATAGCAGTATACCATTAATTACTCAAAAGAAGAATATTTTAGTTTTCTGTAAATCCTTTTCTCAATATCACATTTATGCAGCTTAACATCTGCCTGGAAATCCATTAAAAGCCAACAGCTCAATGTCATTCTGGACTGACTTTATGGTATTGCCTGCTTGATTATAGTTCTTGCTGGGAGAGCAGAACGTTTTGATATCATCTAACCCCCATGAGAACAATTCAGACCAGCTGGTTTACTATATATTACATAATTACCCAGCACATGGAGCAGTTTGGAATCCTTAAGAGGCACTGGGGGCCTACTTCTCAAAATATTTACAGCCTTTTATTCTTCTCAAAACAATCATTTACATATTAAACCCGGTATATGTAGATTTACCTTATTTTTACTTCATGTGGGGGGGGCACCTACCCCCAAACAGATTATTTTCAGTAGTTGACAGGCCAAAGAAAAATATTAGCAAGGGAAGTCTTATATGCTGTGAACAAAGCTGTGTTTTTCTAACAGAGAAAGATAAGAACATTTCTAAAAGCAGAAGTAATAATTTCAAAATAATTTGGGTTTCTTCAATAATATCCCCATGTACCTTGGATCTGGCCAAGCTAGGACTACACATACATGAAATCAAATCCCACATTGTGCCCCCCCCCCCCATGTTCCAACTCCTGGGGAGGGCTGTGGAGTCTTTTTAAAAAGCAAACCACTTAGCTATTTGAAAGAGGGAGCAGAGTACTGCATTCAGTCCCTGCTTAGATTGCCCCCCTTTAGCCTGTACCCACAGTTCCTCTCCATAATCTAGGAGGGATAAGAATCAATATATCTGTGCTGTATGCTTAAATCACAGTGGAAATCTTGATACAAACTTTGTTTTTGAAGAAAGTTCTTACCCTTGAAAAACTTTAATATGGCATCTGCCTTTTGCTTAGAGAATATCATGGTCTAGAAATCTACGGTAAATGAATCAATATATAAAAGTTACTCTCTAAAGACATCCTTGTCCCTGCATGTCTAATTTGACTTTCAGTTTAGGATATCCATGTATATCTTCTCTAATAAGCCTATAGGACCAGTATATCTCTGGAACGCAATAAATGTTACACAGTGGTTACAGTACCTGTAATATTATAGTATTATATAGTATAGTATACGCATATAGTATAACTACATTCTTTGCTAATGAACTTTTCTTATATTTTTAACAGAGGTGACATTATTGGCTTGTATAAATTGTGGTATGAGAAGGGCAAATGGAGTGTGCTTATAACTATTATAGAGACAGCCAGCAGGAAAGTAACAAAATATAATTATAACATTAATATGAAGTTTTGTAGAAAGAAATACCACTCTGGAAAAAATAAGTGACAACTGGAGAGGGCTGTGATTGTTTCAGACACCAGCTTATTTTGTGGCACTGCAGTTTACTGCACTGGGAATATTTTACAAGGCTTTTCTCAGAGGCCAGCTTATGCTAGAGGCAAACAGAAAGCCAAAGGTGTTGCCAATGCCGTTGGTTCTGGCACAAGTTTCTCTCACAAATGGTCTCATGATTCAGTATAAACTTCATGCTCGGAAACTGTAGGCTGACAGTGATGCCTCTCTGTAGCCACCTCCAAGGATCAATTGAACTGATATCAGGGAAGATGTAGATAAAATCTTTCTACTCAGCCATATTCCTGTGATTGATTCAATGTTCATACTTAAATAGAAAACATAGAAACGTTGCAAATTGTATAAATTCCAAATTCAGTATCTTTTGCTCTTTTTTTGTATGATTTTGCTGCATTATCCACACTTATTTTGTGTCAAATGGCTGCATTATCCACACTTACCTTGTGTCGAATGGCATAGCATTGACAATGGTGAAGAATACACCTATACCTCCTTTTCTTTTCTTTTTTTTTACAAGGAATTAAGATTTAGAAACTGGTCCTCACAATGGTCTACTGAGGTCTGAGGGGGAAAGCCTGAATCCAGATAACAACTTTTCTGGACATCTGACAACTGTAGCCAGGACTCACCAGTGTCTTGTGGTACTTTGTGGGTAGATTCTTAGACTGTCAGTGGTAAAAGAGATGCAAATAGGGTCCATTCTGTCATCTTTGTCTGAGAGTGCATTGCTTTATTTATTTTATTTATTTATTTGGGATTTATATCCCGTCCTTCCCACAAGTGGCTCAGGGCGGCTTCCAGTGATAGATCCAACAAAATTACAGTATTTAAACATATAAAGGGATCAGCATTTAAAACAGATAAAAACAGATAAAACCATGGTTATCAATAAATATTAATAAATATTTCAACTATATATAAAAGAAGTCCGGCAAGTTACATTAAAATTCTCAAGCTAGGTATAGGCTAGCCGGAAGAGGGTCATCTTACAGGCCCTGCGGAACTGTACAAGGTCCCGCAGGGCCCTCACCTCTTCCGGCAGCTGATTCCACCATGTAGGGGCCATAACAGAGAAAGCCCTTTCTCTGGTGGATTTCAAACGGGCTTCCTTCGGCCCAGGGATAGTAAGGAGATTTTGTGTTCCCGACCTCAGTACTCTCTGGGGAACGTGCGGGGAAAGACGGTCCTTCAGGTAGACAGGTCCCAAGCCATATAGGGCTTTAAAGGTGATAACCAGCACCTTGTACCGGACTCGGTATATTACTGGAAGCCAGTGCAGGGTCCGAAGACCCGGCTGAATGTGTTCCCACTTTGGGAGACCCAATAACAGCCGGGCCGCGGCATTCTGCACCAGCTGCAATTTCCGAGTTCGGGACAGGGGCAGCCCCATGTAGAGGGCATTACAGTAGTCTAACCTCGAGGTGACCGTGGCATGGATCACTGTTGCTAGGTCGTCGCGCTCCAAAAAGGGGGCCAACTGCCTTGCCCGCCTAAGATGAAAAAACGCGGACTTGGCAGCGGCTGCTATCTGAGCCTCCATCTTTAAGGAAGGCTCCAACAGCACCCCTAAGCTCCTGACCCTGTCCGCCGCTATCAGCAGCGCACCGTCAAAGGCTGGTAGGGGGATTCCCCTTTCCGGACCGCGGCGACCCAAGCAAAGGACCTCTGTCTTCACAGGGTTAAGCTTCAGCCCGCTCAGTCTGAGCCATTCAGCCACGGCATATAGTGCCCGATCTAGATTTTCTGGGACGCAGGTCGGCTGGCCGTCCATCAGTAGATAGAGCTGGGTGTCATCAGCATACTGATGACACCCTAGCCCGTACCTTTGGGCAATCTGGGCAAGAGGTCGCATATAGATGTTAAATAACATCGGGGAGAGAACCGCCCCTTGGGGCACACCACAGTCAAGTGTGCACCTCCGGGACAGCTCCCCCCCAACTGCGACCCTTTGTCCCCGACCTTCAAGGAAAGAGGAAAGCCACTGTAAAGCCAACCCCTGAATCCCTGCGTCGGCGAGGCGACCCTTCAGTAGCCGATGGTCGACCGTGTCGAACGCAGCCGACAGGTCTAACAGCATCAGCACCGCCGAGCCGCCCCGATCCAGATGCCGTTGAAGGTCATCCACTAGGGCGACCAGCACCGTCTCCGTCCCATGTCCCGGGCGAAAGCCGGACTGAAATGGGTCAAGGATGGAAGCATCCTCCAGGAAAGTCTGCAGCTGCATCGCCACTGCCCTCTCAATAAGTTTGCCCAAAAAGGGCAAATTTGAGACCGGCCGATAGTGTGCCAATTGGGCCGGGTCTAAAGATGGTTTCTTTAAGAGGGGGCGGACCACAGCCTCTTTGAGCGGCGTTGGAAAGTGCCCTTCCCTCAGGGATCTATTTATGATATCCCGTATAATGGTATAAGAGTAGCTCATCTGGGACTGCACAAGAAAGAGAAACATATCAACAGTCTGGAGAGGCTCCAGATGGTGGTAACAAGATTTGATGATAATGAACTATGCCAAGAAACTGAAGGCTGGCAAAAAAAAAAAGATTTGCCTGATGTTTTGATTCAGACAGGGTCTGGCTTCATAGCAGACAGAATCATTGGAGAACCTTTCATCCTAAACTATAAAAACAATGAGTGCTTTGAGAGATCAGATTTATCATGAACACCTCTAGCAGGAGACAAAAAGCTCTGTATGCTATCCTGAAAAGGAGTAGCAGTTCAAGAAAGAGAAACTTTGATGTGACAGGATTAGAGATGGGCCATGGCCAGTGGTAGAGCATCTCTTTGGCATGCAGAAAGTCCCGAGCTCAATCCCTGACTTCTCCAGTTAAAAGCACCAGGCAGTAGATGTGAAAGACCTCAGACTGAGACTCTGGAGAGCTGCTGCCAGTCTGAGTAGACAATACTGACTAGATGGACCAAGGTTCTGATTCAGTATATGGCAGCTTCATGTGTTCATGTGACAAAGCAGCAGCTGGTGGCAGGGCAGCCAAACTTTCAAGCCATACTAGTGGCAATTTGCACCAACCAAATCTTGGTTCCCAATTAACTCATGCTGAAACAGTGATGGAGAGAGTTTATGCCATCCCCACTTTATGCCCAGGGAAAGAATGTTAGAAATTAGCCCTTGCCAGGGTAGAGTATAAGCAGCTGTTTGTGAAAAGCAGGGTGTAGAAGGTTATGGATGAAGAAAGGTTATTTAGAAAATTAGGATGACTGCATTCTTCAGCTGCACTATAAGCTTTTCTTCACAGCTGAGCTGACAGAGCAGTATGAATCAAATAATAGTTCAGTGTTCCTCCACCTTCCCTCCCTTGAGCCTCTTCCTCCACTGGGAAAAGTTGATAAAGCACCTTGCAGCTGGAAATTTATCCATGTTAGGCTCCCTTTTGGGATATTTTGCTAAGTTTCCCCAGCAGGAGGAGGCAGTAGAACCCACTGTGTATGATCTGTATGTCTGGACCATATGGTAAGGGCTGAGTGGTCTAAAGACACATTGCTATTATGTCCTCTTAGGAGCATGCCTGACCACAAAACCAACTATACAACTGTTAGGAAGGAAAGGTTCCCTGTGCAAGCACCAGTTGTTTCCGACTCTGGGGTGACGTCACATCACGACATTTTCACGGCAGACTTTTTACAGGGTGGTTTGCCATTGCTTTCCCCAGTCATCTACACTTTCCCCCCAGCTAGCTGGGTACTCATTTTACCGACCTCGGAAGGATGGAAGCCTGAGCCAGCTCCCTGAATCCAGCTTCCGCCGGAATCGAACTCAGGTTGTGAGCAGAGAGTTCAGACCGCAGTACTGTAGCTGTTACAACTATGTAAGAATGAAACATTAACTATATGGATAATCAGTTGGATCCTATGCAAAAAAAAGGGGGGGGGGAGGAGATTTCCATCAGTGGAGCAGGACTTTCCTGCTTCCTCGCACCTACTGCATCCCTAAATACCTAACTCAATAATGCTGCTTAGGAACAGGGAACCCCCAAGAAGAGTGTAAGGGGTACATTTTGGTCTGCAGTGGGGTGGGGAAATTGAGGGAAATCACATTCCTTTATTCCACAGTGGAAATTTCTGCTGCATGATACTCATATTCAGATCTGACTCTTGAGCATTTGAACAAAATACTACTATTTCAACCTAAATGTTTGTTCTCCGAAGTTTTAATTTCAGAATTTTGCAACAATGACCCTGCCTCATTCAGCTTTGTTGGTGTTTGTTATTAGTAGGGCTGCCAAATGGTTTTAACAAAAATATTGAATACACTTGATAGACATCTGATAAATTTGATAAACATCCTTTAAAAAGGTAAAGGTAGTCCCCTGTGCAAGCACCGAGTTGTTACTGACCCAAAGGGTGATGTCACGCTATGACATTTTCTTGGCAGACTTTTTTGTTACAGGGTGGTTTGCCATTGACTTCCCAGTCATCTACACTTTACCCCCAGCAAGCTGGGTGCTCATTTTTTACCAACCTCAGAAGGATGGAAGGCTGAGTTAACTTTGAGCAGGCTACCTGAATCTAGCTTCCACTGGGATTAAACTCAGGTCATGAGCAGAACTTGGACTGCAGTTTACCACTCTGCACCACAGGACTCCATGCACATATTTATGGTATTTATTTACTGAGGTCTGGAAAAATATGGAAATTTTATTGTTGCCAATCTACATCACATCTTATTTATATTTTACATCAGATTGTGTGGCTTTTATCATTTAAAAAAATAGTAAAGAAAGGAGACTTTTGCAACTCCATAAACAGATATAGAGAAGCCCTAAGCCTTGCCTGAGAGAATTCATAATTTGGTATCAAAACAGGAAACTTTTGATAATATTGAGGGAATCTGGATCTGACCTGCGGACTCCCAATATGAAATAAAGGAACCTGACAACCATGCACAGGACACACAGCCTATGTTATACAAGTTGGGGGGCCATAAGGAATCAGCTGGGAGATTTCCCACTGCTGCCTGTAGTATGAGAGAGTAGAGCTGCTTCCTGCTCACCTAACCTCAGACTTTGTCCTACAGCTATGGGTCTTTTGCTCTAGAGGGAAATGAGCAGAAATAGAGCATGGGATACAGCCATGTTTAGTGGGATTATTTGGGCATTTTATGGTATTTTATATGTTTTAAGTTTGGATTTCTAGGCCCTCTTAAGCCATGAGGTATGGCAGGGTATAAATATTTTAATAAATAAGTTTATATATACATAAACTGTCCATTATCTCTGTCCCCCCACTGAGCTCATGGCAGTAAATGCAAACTTCTTCCTCTCTGTTTTCTAGTTTCACATTGAGGTTAACAGAGTGTACAGACTGTAACCTGTTGCAGCAAAAATTAAAAGGAGTTCAGTGCAACCTCATTTTATTCCAGTGGACCCTTTCATGGGTCTGAGCTGTCTTCATCAGTGTACAGATAGACACTTTATGCAGCCAACAAAATTAGTTGAGACTTTCAATGTACCTTACAGTATCATTCCTAAAAAGGTAAAGGTAGTCCCCTGTGCAAACACCAGTCATTTCCAACTCTGGGGTGACGTTGCATCACAATGTTTTCACAGCAGACTTTTTTACGAGGTGGTTTGCCATTGCCTTCCTCAGTCACGTCCTTCTGCATTTTAATCTCATAACAATATCCCTGTGAGGAAGGTCAAGATGAGAGAGAGAGCAATCACAATTATTAGTATTTTGGAAGAAGGAGAACTTCCCTCTCCTCCCTACTGTACAAATGTTATAACCCTCCATCAGACCAAGTATTGTGAGTTTGTTCTAAACTTTAATTTAAAAACAAAACCACTTTCAATAAAAAGCCTTTCTTGCTAGAAAAGATGTTCCAACCCGAATTCTAGTTCTCTGATTATAAGAAGATCAGTTAGAATGGTGCCATTTGATTTTCCCCCCCTCCCATCTCTCCTCAACCCAGAAATGTTTAATTCAATGTACACAAAGCTTATATTTGAGCTCATTATGGGAAATCTATTCCAACTGCTAAAAACAGGGAAAGTTGGGAGTTCCACAGCCCATGCCAGACACACATCTCAAAGCCACACACTTTCAGCCACACAAGTGATCAAAACTGTAGTCTTGTTTCTTTTCATAATGACAAATGTTTATTAGCTACTTTCACAGTACACCAAAATTGTACTTTAAAATAGTTTTAATTTTTTTCTCACATCTTCATGAGAGAGAAAGAGAGAGAGAGAGAGAGAGAGAGAGAGAGAGAGAATATAAACTAGGAATAAGGCCCGTTGTGAGGGAAAATACAACAGGCTCTTGAAAGAGGCTCTGGGCGTGTGCCCCCACACCATTTCTGTCTTCCCACCTACCCAAGGCAGCCGTTTTCTGTAGGGGAATTGATCTGACTTCAGCTTTACATTGCCTCCCCCCTCCCTGCAGCCTCTACCTAGAAAAAGTACAGCCTTTCTCTGCAGTTGGGACCAAAGCAGGAGGGAAGCAACCTCATGAGGTATAATGACACAGAGTTCACCATGCAAAGCTGCCATTTTCTCCCAGGGAGATGATCTCTGCCATCTCTAGAGCAGTTGTAATTCTGAACATTTTCCAGCCCTAACCTGGAGATTGTCAACAGTGGTTTCCCAGGAGGAAATAGCTGGTTTGGAGGTTGGAATCCATGGAATTGTACCTGTTTGAAGTCCCATCCTTTCCAGGTTCCACCCTTCAAATATCCAGGAATTTTCCAACTTGGAGTTGGCAACCCTATATCCTTCCCAACAGCAATTGCAAGCAGCCAGACCTAGGGTAGCCAAAGATCTCCTGGTATCAAAACTGAACTCCAGACAACAGATTTCTCTCCCCCTGGAGAAAATTACGGCTTTGGTGGGTGGACCATATGGCATTTTATTCAGCTGAGGCCTTTCCCCTCCCCAAACTCTGGCTTCCATAGACTCCACCACAAAATCTCCAGGAATTTTCCACCAACCTGGAACTAGCAGCCTTAGTCAGGACTGAGCCCAATGAGTTCTCCCTCAAAGGCCAAAAGAGGCCTGGAAAAGGCCTCCTCCCCCTGCCTTTTACTGACAGAAGCAAGATTGCTTAGCAGTTTCCCCAGTGGCCTAATCCACATTTGTCCTGGGGCTGGCAGTGGGTGGGGAAGAGGAGCAGACCCAGCCAATGGCACACAAGTTTTCTTGAGTGGTGGTTCGTTGGCCAATGGCTGATGTGGTATGCACCACAGCCAATGGGAAAGCTGGGAAGTGTCAGCATGCAGGTGTGTGTGTGTATGTGTGTGTGTATATATATAGGATAAGGAAATATTCATCCTTGGACATAATTCTACTTTGAACTATGTTGTTCTTCAGTGGAAAATACATGTCCCCCTTTTTGTACTAGTCATTGTTATCAGCCTGAGTAGACAAAGATAAGGAGCTTAACATGCCCCTGGGGTTAACTTGACTTGGAAACAGCATTATTTCAGGGAAACAGTTTCACATTACCTCTATGTATCATGGTCATGTGTCACCTATATCTCTGGGTGATTTGTGGACTGTTGTTTACATGGACCAATATACTCAGTATGCATACCACAGGCACAAATTCCTTCACTTCAGAAAAGAGGGAACAAAGACATACTGTCTTGTGCTGATAACAGTGCTATGTGTAAGAGAGAGGAATATTAGTTAAAACTGATAATGTAACTAAAATCTATTTTTAGGAAGGAATGCCAGTATCAAGAAGAAACTTTCTGCCAAGATGCACTTTGAGTTACATCTCTGTTCAGTCCTGGGGAGGTGTTTGTTCAGTTTGTTCAGTGAGGGGAGGGGAGGGGGGATGATGGCAAGGGAGATGCTCGTCCCAGGGATGCTGCAGGCTGCAAGGCGAGATGCTAAACCCACTCTCAGAACTTCAAGAACAGAATGGAGAGGGGAATTGCTGAATTACAAACTATTATGAAACTTGGAACAAACATCTCCCCAGGACTGAACAGAGATGTTGTTGTTTTTTTTATCTCATTACATATGCTAAACCCACTTTCACCAAGTATGGCAATATGTCCACAGCATTCCAATGAATTTCTCTTTTAGGACAGTGTATCAGAATAATGCTTTTGTATTGACATACTCAGACAAGGTATATTGGCGATTTATCTCATCACATATACTAAACCCATCTTCCACTATATTTTAATGTATTTTTTCCTAATGGCAAACTAGAATGATGTATATATTTATGTTACATGTTAAAAGGTAAATTAGTTGGACAGGAAAAACTTCTGGGAAAGAAATGCCTTCTTTTTGACCCAGGTTTATTAGCAATAGAATAATTAACAGGCATTCTCATATTCTGACATGTTACTGTTTTATGGTTTCCCACATAATGTAATTCAGATCAAAGGTTTTCTGAATTTGTTAATTTTACTATTCGGCTATTGGTTTTTAACTTTGCACCACTTGGCATTCCAAACCCCACCAACTATATGTAGCCCTGCTTACTGTACCTCATTCCTTGTCTGAAGAAGTGTGCATGCACATGAAAGCTTACGTTCTGAATAAAACTA
This sequence comes from Heteronotia binoei, assembly GCF_032191835.1. NCBI lineage: Eukaryota > Metazoa > Chordata > Lepidosauria > Squamata > Gekkonidae > Heteronotia > Heteronotia binoei. Next base: position 130,451,081 of record NC_083223.1, read on the forward strand.
AGTTGGTCTTAAAGGTGCAATTGATTCCTATTTTGTTCTACTACTACCTGATCTAACTAAAGATGCCAGCAGTTGGATCTGGAACCTTCTGCATGCCAAGCAGATGCTATACCACTGATTTATGTCCCATATCTGAACCTCATTGCCTAAGTGGTTATGTATCTACTTTGGTTTGTCTATTTCCTGAGAGTTGTTTACCCTTCTTACTCTCTCTCTGCCTTTGTACTGCAAGGGTGTGGTCACACGTACCATTAGTGGTGACACAGCTCCGTCTCGCTGACGGATTAAATATGTTCGTCCAGACATCCACATCTGGCAATCGAGCGTCATCCAGGGTCATTCCAACTTGCTGCGGATCAGTGCCGCATTAATTTGACAGTGCAAAAAGTCCGGCCCTTTTTCAAAAAAGCAGCACAAGATCGGCTTTTTCCTGTTTGGACAGCTCACACGCGATACTGCCCCTTGGAATGTTTACCACTCCTCCCACCTTTAAAAAAAAAAAAGCCCCAGCAGACATACGCATTGCCAGATCATCCGGGAATCTGAGGTGACGCTTCTGCTTCTCCAATCAACACAGGATCAGAGGGTGGGGGGCGTTATCCCACTATTCAGAACAGGAAAAAAATCTTTTTTTTCAATGTGGAGGATTTCCAGATATCATTGTCACTGCCAATTTCTAGGAAAGTAATTCCTGGCAGTTCCTTGGTTTGAATCAGCAACGTTAATTCCGGAAACTTTCCCCCTTCCCCCCTGCCTCTGAAGCAACGTTTGATTTCCCACCTCCAAACAGTTGGGTGCATGTTCAATGGACCCCCTCCCCTCCCAGAAATCACCATCTGATCACGCATGCTCCAAGAAAAGAGCGTGATAGTATTGGATGTCTGATCGCTCAACAACAGAATGAGTCGCATTCTTGGATGCTCGTCTGAACAACCCTGCATTGAATCAATATTCAGCGGTTCAAATTTGAGCGCTACACACCCGCTTTTAATGTGATGTGTGACCACGCCCCAAATGACGCAAAATGGTGTTTTATGGGTCTTACATTGAATTGACTGGTGGGGATAAGCTGACACTAAAGAATTAATACAAAGAAGTCTAGTGGAAACTTGATAGCAACAGTATAATACAATATTATGCTATTAATTATGTTTCTGTTATTCTTCTTGGTATGTGATAAGACAGAAATGATGGGTGGGGTTAGCACATGAATCTGAATCAAACCCTTAGTCCATCAAGGTCTACACAGATTGACAGCAGTTTTTGAGCATCTCAGGCAGCGGTCTCTCTCATCACTTACTGCCTGGTCCTTTTAACTGGATGTGCCAGGAGTTGAACCTGGGACCTTCAGAATGCCAAGCAGGTGCTCTACCACTGATCCATGACCCCTCCCCTAACATAAGCAAAATAAAAAACGTTGATGAGGTAGTTTAAAAGAAAAACAACAAAGAAGTATTTTTAAAATGAACAGTTGGGAAGGGGGGTTGCAATTTAGTTAACAATATTTATTTAAAACCATTCCTATGCTGCTTTTCACCCAATCAGGATCTACAAGTTGGTGAACATAAAACATTGGAACAAATAAAAATTCATAAATTGGTAAAGCAGTTCAATGTAACACACATATGTCCTTTGAAACTTGCTGTGAGTCTTGCCTCTCTCTGAAAGTTAAAATGGGCCTTCTGACAATATTTTTGAGGTATAAACCAGAGTAGGATCTCAGAGACTCAGGTTCAAATCCCCATTCTGTCATGGAAGATTGGTTGGTGACATTGTTGATTCTTCACCTTTTGGCCATGTGAAATCACTGGGTGCTTTCACATGGCAACTCTTTGCGAGGGGATTTTGCTATTCTTACACAGTAAATATCCAGTTTCAAAGTGCGTTATTTAGTGTGTGTGTGAATGCACTCACTACCTCCCAGCCTCACAGGGTTGTTATTTGAGGATGAAAATGGAAGAGAAATGTGTAAGCTGCTTTGGGACACAGTTTGGAAGAAAAGCAGGTATAAATATCTAAAGAAAGAAAGATATCTTCGTTGCTTATCTTTAATTCCACAGAGGTATAGTGAATATAAAATAAAAACTGTGAGGCACTTTACGCTCTTTTTGCACATGTGCTTGGAAGTTTGTTCTATTAAAATCACAGAATAAAAACTTTAAGACTGACATGCTGGAAGTGTTATAGAAGTATTGTAGTAATAATAATAAGTGAAGTAACTCTCATTCCAAGAAAAAAGTCACTTATAGTCTTTTTAATGTCCCAGTGATATACTTGAACATTCATTATTTCATAAAAAGCTCCTGCGAAAGGCAAAGGAGATTAGAAATTAACTTTCACTTTATCATTTGAGCTACTGAAGATCATATTCAAGTTCAGGTTTGATAATAGCTTTTACTCTAAAACAAATGAAATGGTGACTCCCAAATTGAAATAGGACAGGCTTTCTGCCTGCAAGTCATCCATTGATGTCAACTCCCATTTATAGTTGCGCCTGCACCAGAGGCAGTATTCTTGACCTGCAATAAATAATTTTTGTCTATCGTCATTGTTTTATTACTGTACTATCAGCCTTTATATTTATCCCCATCTATCAGCGAGTGTTCTATTCTTGCTACCAGTAGCTGGGCACATTATTACTTCCAAGCACTGATAGCTGGCTCTGCAACAGCCACTGTTGTTACTAGCAGTATGAAGCCTGGTTGCATTATGGCTTATTCTTAATGTCATGTCAATCTTTTTCAGCTTTCTAAAAATATAAAAGAAAACTTTAACCAGCATTGCATGGCTTGTACAGGAGATTTGATCAGATTATCTTCCCTAGGCAGAAAGAATGCCATGGCTAGAGGAATTAGAACAAACATGTTCTTTTTTTTTTTAAAATAAATATTTTTATGTTTTATTGACTTTAGTACAATTGGCCATTACAGCATATGGATGTTGAAATTACAAATAACCCTCGCCCCCCCCCAACCCTCGCCATCTTCTTTTAGTCTTTTCCCCTCAGCCAAGTGCACAGAGTCCTGATCTTCCACTGAATGTCCTTCCTTGCTTCTCCTGAGATCCACTCTAAATAAGGGTTCCATCTGGTCTCGATTTCCTTGACTTTATCTTCCCACGTGGAATCCTTGTTGATTGTTGCCACGATGTCAGACTGTATGTAATCAAACAAATAGCTGTGCCAGCTTTCTATTGACCATTTACTTTTATCTTTCCACCCCAAGGCGATGACCGCCTTCCCCGCTAGTATCATTGCCTTGACAAGGTTTTGCATGGGTCTACTTAGTGCCGGACTTCCTATTATGCTTAACAACATCATATTAAAGCCAATGGTTAATGGTACATTGCAGACTTTTCTAATAAATTGAATAATTTCCCCCCAAAAGGGTTTTACCTCTTCACACTCCCACCACATATGTGCAAACCAACCCTTAAATTGTTTGCAATGCCAGCACTTGGAGCTCACTCCTGGGAATATATTGGCTATTTGTGCGGGAGTTTTGTACCATTTTGTGAAAAATTTATATTCCAGTTCTTTAAATTTGGTTACTTTAATCCTTTCTAGACCATCCAAGATTTTCCCAGCCAACCCCTCTGTTAACTGACCTTCATGACTCCAAATCTTTTGTAAATGTACTATTATTTTATCTTTATTTGAAATCATTTTTCTGTATAATAACCCCACTAGACCCTTCCTTTGTTTGGCCATTACCTTATATATCTCTTCCATTGGAGTGTCTAACCAAAGCTCTCCCTTTTCACTGATCATCTTAACTCTCTTATGCAAGCCTGCTATGTTTAACCAGTATTGATTACCTAAATCTTCTATAATTTCCTGTAAGGGTTTTAGCTTACCACCCCTAAACATATCGTCCACTCTAAAATAGCCTTTGTTTTTAAGCCTTTCCCACCATTTTATAGCATGCACCTCCTTAACAATAGCTTCTAGGGGGCTCCACCTTGAAACCTTCCCTAGCCACTGTGGGTACCATTTCATCCAGGTTTCTAATGCTGCTCTTCTGGGCCCTATAGCTAATTTTAGATCTTTTGTCGACACTGTGGAAAAAAATCCAAATCTTCCAATGCCACTGTTGACCGCATTCTCGAAATTAATCCACTTCTGTACCTTATCCTCACTCAAATCAAGTAACGCTCTTAGTTGGAAGGCCTCATAATATTTACTTAAATTTGGGATTCCCCAACCTAATTCTGATTTAAGGTTGTATAGAATTCTCTTATGAAACCTACTGTTTTTATTATTAAAAATCCACACTTTAATTGCTTTATTCCATTGTTCAATTTGATTTTTCCTCAAACCTAAGGGTAACGTTTGGAATAAATACATTAACTTTGGTATCATGAACATTTTAAGAGATCTTATTCTAGATGATATCCCTAGTATTTTATGATTCCAATTATTCATATCCCTCTCTATTTTCTTCCATATTTTACCATAGTTCTCCTTTATCATTTTGTCCATATTTTTTTGGAGGACTATCCCTAAATATTTAAATCTCTTGGCTCCCATTCCTATATTCGTAATCCTATTTATTTCCTGTTTTTCCTCTCTATTAACATTAAGGTATAGAATTTCTGATTTTGCCATATTCACTCCGAGCCCTGAACACTTTTCAAAATCATCTAAAATTATCTTAATCTCTTTAACTCCGTCTTTTGGGTTAGACATAATTACTATGATATCATCCGCAAATAAATTAATTTTCATTTCTTCAATACCTGACTTATACCCTTCTATTCTCCCGGCATTCCTAATTCACTCTGCTAGTTGCTCTATAGCTATTATAAATATAAGCGGGGATAGTGGACAGCCTTGTCTTACCCCCCCTTGAATTGGGAACGCTTGTGAGTGGTCAGTGTTGACTCTAACTTTGGCCTTACCTCCGTTGTATATTTCCTGTATAGCGTGTAAGAACCGTTCCTCTAAACCTATCTTCTTTAATATTTGCCACAAGAATTCATGTGAGAGAGTATCAAAGGCTTTATAAACATCCAACTTTAACAGCTATTTTTTTCTTTTGGCCATGGTGCAATACATTTAAGATATTTCTAATAGGATGGGCAATAGATCTACCCTCAATAAAACCGTATTGGTCCCCTTTTATGATTGACGGGATAACTCTCTTAAGTCTATTTGCTAAAACCTTAGCAAAAATCTTATAATCTTGATTTAGTAAACTAATGGGCCTATATGAACCTACTTCTTCCGGATCTTTCTGGGGCTTTAATATCAAAATTATTTCTGTTTCCTTCCATGAGTCCGGGGCTTTCTTTCCTTCCAAGACTTCGTTAAAAACTACCTGCAATTCAGGTGCTATAATTTCTACCATTTCTTTATAAAAGTCAGAAGTAGAGCCATCCAGCCCTGGTGATTTACCCTTTTTGAGCGCTTTTATTACTTCCTTTATCTCTTGGAGTGTAATCTCAGCACCCAGTGAGGCTTTTGCTTCCTCCTCTATAATTAGCTTAGGTGTATCCCACACCTCCGTTATATTCTTTTTCATATATAAATTTTTATAGAAGTCTTCAAATGCCTTAGTGATTTCCTTAGAGTTTTGAGTTGTACTATTATTAATTTTAATAGTTCTAATTGATTGTTTTGCCTTTTTAACTTTCAAATAATTAGCTAATCTTTTTGCTGTATTAATGCTATTCCTCTGGAAGTCATTCTTAACCATTATTTCTTTTTTCCACATTGTTGCCATATCTAGGGCCTCCAACTGTTTTTGAATCTCTTTAATTCTAATCTGTAAACTAGGATTACACTTTCCTACTATTTCTTTTTGTAACTCCTCCAATTCCTTAAGTTTTGTTTGCCTTTTTTTATACCATTCACTTTTTATGTCTTTTTCCTTCCTAACCAAATGGCCCCTTATTACCGCTTTAGCAGCGTCCCACAATATATTAGTTGACACAGTTCCTCTATTTTCCTTAAAATATAATTTTAACTGTGTCATTAAGTATTCCCTATCCTCTTCTTTTGTCATTACCAAGTTGTTATACCTCCAAGGTCTATTTTTCGAGGGAAGATTTAATTCTAATTCAATACTTAGAGGGACATGGTCAGAAATCAAAATTGGATGGGTCTTGATCTCTTTAACCACCATATTATTATTATTTTCCAAAATTATATAATCTAACCTGGATGCTGTTTTATGTCTACAAGAAATATGTGTCGGGCTGGGTCTCGTATTGGTGAACTCATGAGCGTCCTTCAAGCCCCAATCTCTTAGGTTAATACTATTGTTCTTAGTTATGTCCATATTTAGATCGCCCACTACAATTAGTTCGCCCTCTGAAAACTGTTGTATCTTCTTAAAAACCAAGTTTAAGAATTTCCTTTGTCTTTTATTTGGTGCATAAACATTTACTATAGTGATTTTTATGGCTTCCAGCTTAAACTTAACTAAGAGGTATCTACCTTCCTTATCTACTAATTTTTCCATGTTCTCCACCTTAATATCCTTACGAATCAATGTAGCCACGCCTCTAGATTTGGAAGACCCTCTTGCTTCTGCTAAAACCTGCCACCTCAGATCTTTTATCAATGGTTTTCTATCATTTATTTTTTTGTGAGTTTCCTGTAGGCACAACAAATCTATTCTTTGTTCTTTAGCCATTTTAATTACTCTGAATCTCTTAAGATTTGATGATAGACCATTCGCATTCAGTGAAAGGACTCTTAAAGATCTATCCATTCTCCTTATATGTAACCGACTTGGGCCCTAATGGCTGAGGGTATTTTTCTATACTTCTTACTGAACCCCCCCCCCCCCCTATTCCCTTCCCCTGTGGCACAGACAACTTCCTGGATGAAACCATCATCCTGTCTTCCACCTTCCAGGGGGCACGCATCCCGCCCTCCCCTTCAAGCTTATAGCTAAATTTAGCTCAAAATATTTTATACTTCCCTTTAGTAGTCCGTTCTTGGCCTTTTCTCTTGTCTACTTGAGCTTCCTTCTCCCGGGTCCACACCGAGCTCCACTGTTTCTTCTTCTTCTTCTTCTTCTTCTTCTTCTTCTTCTTCTTCTTCTTCTTCTTCCTCTCTCGGGTCTCTTAGGTCGTCTGTGGCGATGCCCAGGCGAGTGAGGAGATCTCTAGCTTCTTTAGGGTTGCGGGCCACCAGCCTTTTTTCGTCTTTAAAAATAATTATTGAGGAGGGGTACCCCCAAGAGAATTTAATCTTGTTGTCATATAATTTTTGCCCAAAGGGTCTCATTAGCCTTCTCTTTCTGATGGTTTCCTGGCAGAAGTCTTCTCTCACCCAAACTTTCCTTCCTCTAAAAGAAAGGTCTTTCCTTTTTTTCAAAGTCTTGAAAACTGTCTGCTGAGTCTTTTCCCTTGAAAATTTAATTATGACTTCCCTTGGGGCACCCCCATCTTGTCTCCTTTGCAGTCTATGAGCTCTCTCAATATCCTGAGATTGCAGAGTGACTCCTTGCTCACCCATCCAGTCTATAAGGGTTCCTTCCAGGAGCTTATTATTTATTTCCTCTGAAATTCCACCCAGGATCAGATTCGCTCTTCTGTTACGATCAGAGAGCTCTGTAAGTTGCGGATTCAGCTGGAGTATTTTTTGTTTATTAGATAAGGCCAGCTCATTAGCAGAGATTGCAATGTTCCATGTGTCCTTGAGCTCTGCACTCAACTCTGTAAAAGCGTCCCTCAGTGATTTAATTTCAGATCTCATCTGGTCCTGGGACGACATTATTAAAGTCTGGAAAGCTGATATCTGCTCAGATAATTCTTTAATTGTCTTAGCCATGATGATTATTTTCCGGAGTTACCCGCGACCGCTGAGTAATTAACCAGGGCGTTGCCTCGTTAATTTGATAGTAAAAGTTGTTGTCTTACCCTCTGGGACCCCAGAAAGGAATTCTTATGATCTTCAGACCTTCGTAAGTAAGCTCGTTCTTCAAATAGACTTGCCAAAGAGCTATTTACATTCTTTTGAGCTATTTAAAATTCCAGTTCGAAGGGGAGGACGAGCACACAGCCGGCTTAGTTAACGCATGCGTACAAACCCCAGAACAAACATGTTCTTAATGCATATTTAATGCAGCATTGAGACTGATTTTTATTATTTTACTAAATTTATAAGAAGTATGAAATGCTGAAGTAAATTCATGGAGCCAGATTGTACTGGTCTACACAAAGAGCATTGTGAGAACATCTCCTATGGAAGCTAGAGAAGAAAGAGGAGGAGGAGGATTATACCCTGGCCCTTTACCACCCAAAGCAGTCTCAGAGCAGTTTACAATCTCCTTTCCCCTCCCCTCCCCACAATAGACACCCTGTAAGGTAGGTGGGGCTGAGAGAGCTTTCCAAGAATTGGTCTTGAGCAGAACAGCTCTGAGAGAACTTGTGGCAGACCCAAGGCCACATCAGCAGGTGCATGTGGAAGAGTGGGGACTCAAACCCAGTTCTCTCAGATAAGAGTCCACACACTTAACCACTACACCAAACTGGCTCTCCAGTTCTCTCCTCTTTGCTAGATAGTCTCTTTGTTGTGGGTGCTGCATGCTAGGGTAGCCAGGTCCCTCTGAGCCCCCTGCAAGGGACTTGGGGGGGGGCAATCTGGGAAGGGCAGGGACAGCCCAAGAGTGATAGCATCACAGAAAACTGATGTCATCACATTGGGGACGGGGGGGGGGGTAGTGTGTGTTTGCTCTCCAAGCCACAAATTTGTGGCTTGGATTTCAGCATGTGCTGCCACCCCTTCCTCCCCAAAGATACCTTTAAATGTTTTGGAGAAGAAGTGGGGGGAGTGGCATCTGTGTGCAATCCAAGCTGTGAAATCACAGCTTGTAATGCAAACATGCACGACCCCCCCTTCTTCCCCGAGGCATTTAAATCTTGCAGAAGGGGAGAGAGAGGGGTGATTGCGAATGGTGGGGCTTGGTTGTGGGGCTTTCTCCCACAGGCTGGTTAGCCACTGGTGGGTTGGAGCCCCCAAAACTGGGGGAACCCTCATTGGGGACAGGGGGATGGCAACCCTACTGCATGCATAGGTGTGGAACATTGTGACTAGGCCAGGGGTGGCCAAACTTGCTTACTGTAAGAGCCACCTAGAATAAATATCAGATGTTTGAGAGCCGCAGGACATGAACATCGGATGTTTGAGAGCCACAAGGAAGGGATGAAGAAAGATAGATGGGGGACATAAGAACATAAGCCATGTTGGATCAGGCCAATGACCCATCCAGTCCAACACGCTGTATCACATAATGGCCACGTAATTGTTCATCAGGGGAAGGAGAGGTGGAAAGAAAGCAACTTTAACTTTTAAAGCATTCTCCAAGCCGCTGGCTGGCTTGGCTTGGAGAAGTGTTTTAAAGAGAGAAATGCCTTCTCCAAGCTGGCCGACAGGCTTCAAGAGCCAATATGTGTGAAAGAGGCCACATGTGGCTCCCGAGCCGCAGTTTGGCCACCCCTGCTCTAGGCCTTATGCTGTTTCAAAAAAGTTTTCTATGTCCTTACAAGTATCCATTGTTCTTCTCCAAGACTTCTGTCTTCTCCAAGTCAGAAGCTGTCTTGAAAATATCAGAAATGGAGCCACATGCAAGGCCTTGGAATGTATAAAATGTTGGATGTTTAAACGAGGAGATGTGGAACTCTTTATTCTGGAGTGAATTGGCTGATTTCAATGCTATCAGTTCAGAATCATGGTGGTTTGGTAGAGTTGTTACTAGGGCAGGCCTCTCCCCTCAATCCCTGGAAGGTTTTACGTGTGGGGCGCAGATAGTGGAAGTGTTGATCAACATTGTGGTGTTGGGTAAAACCACAGAATTGCAGGGACTTCCTTGAACTTCATGATGCCACTTTCAGCTAAAACCTGGAAGTGACATTGCAGCATTAATCATCATAACTTCTCCCTGCATTCCTCATTGCTGCTGTATTGAGTGAGTTAAGGGGACCTGGGAGCATTGACAGGACTTCTACCACAAGTAGATAAGTGTCATACCCCACCTCCTCAGATAGGCTTCCCAATCCCCAGGTCCCCTGGTTTCACAGGCTTCCCCCTGCTCCCAGCCAGCTGGCCGGCAGGGGGAAGCCCCGCCCCCACATCCACCATGTACCTCTAGAGCTCCAGCAGGTTTAGAAACCTGCAAACAGGTCCCGTTTTAAAATGTGCATGCCTTTAAAATTTGAGCAGGAAGTACTTCATGGGAAAGGGTCAGCAGCAGAGCCTCTGTTTGTTTTGCTTTCGTTTCAGAGCAAGTAAGAGAGAGAGAAAGAGAGAGTGTGTGTGTGAGAAAGAAAGAAAGAAAGAAAGAAAGAAAGAAAGAAAGAAAGAAAGAAAGAAAGAAAGAAAGAAAGAAAGAAAGAGCAGCAGCAGCATAGCTCCTGTACTTTCAGATATTGTTGTGGAGGAACCTGACCCAGTAAGTGTGTGTGTTTTAACATTGTTTTCAAAGTCTGTATAGGAATCTGTTTATGGGATGGAGGAAAACTCCACCTCTCTCTCTTTTTATTTGCCAGTGTTAGCCTGAAGAACAGCAGTTCCTGTGAATAAAGCCCCAGTGAAATCACAAAAATGTGAGCTTGCAAACTCTGTGCATTTTGACTGCTTTTTGTGTGTTTACACTTTCATTTACTAGAATTGCAGGTATTGGGGGATGAGGAAATGATGTCTATTCAGGTGAACTGTGCTTCAGTATTTTTATGTATTTATTTTGGAAATGGGAAAGTCTGGCTCCGCCCAAAGTCTCCTGGCTCCACCCCCAAAGTCCCCAGATATTTTCTGAATTAGACTTGGCAACCCTATCCTCAGATGGCCCTGACCCCTTTGCTGCTGTTGCCTAACCCTGGTGTTCTTCCCCCCTGGGATGGTCTCAGGATTAGGTGGGGAGGCCGAGTTAACTTCACCCTGCCACCTCCTGTGCTGGTTGCTTTCTGACTGGTTCCCAACTCTTTCTGGATTGCTGTGCTCCGGTCACCAGCTTCACTGTAACGTACTCGAAGCGGAGACGAGAGTAGGGCAACATAGTTTATTAGGAGCACGTTGCAAGAGAGGGAGCACGCGGGCCGGGCCCCGCTTATGTACATTACCCGGTTCAGCCTCCTGTACAGGTCAGGCCAATCCTGGCCTGTTAAACTTCCCGCCGTGATGTGGTAGGCGGGGATTCCGCGCCCCGCGCTAGAGATGCCTGGGGTACCCAGCCGCCTCTGCGCGTGGGCGCGTATTTCAGCCAATACATTACATTCACCATACACTCATCATCAACCCTTGCCTCAGCCTTCCTTTTATACCCCTCCCCACTCCCTAGCTCTCTCCCATTTGTGATTCCTCTGTGCCCCTCCTCCCTTTTTCAGCAGAGATGCTCAGCCCTCGGCTGGGGCTTCTGCTGCTGCTGGCCCCGCATTTGGCCAACCTGTCAGGAGATGTACTAGTAGATATAATTTTTGACTTTTCCTACTGGTCTACAAACATGTTAAAAATTACTGGTAACCTTCTACAGTAAATGAGAAGGGATGGGGGAGAGAGAGAATCTTCATCCCACTTCAGATTCCTCATCATACCTCTCACCCACAGGTATCAGGTAGTACCATTGTTGCTCTACCTGAGGTTTCCAGGATACACATATACAAACCAGTCTACAAGCTGGTCCAGAGTTGGATATTCAAAGGTCTAGTCCAAGGGCCAAGGTAGGACAGTTGAAGGTCCAGAGGTTCTTTAGGTCCTCCTCACTTTCTGCTGTTATAGTGGTATCATCTGCATATCTGAGATTGTTGACGTTTTTCCTGGCAATCTTAATTCCGGTTTGTGCTTCATCCAGGCGAGCATTCCACATGATGTACTCTGCATATAAATTAAATAAGCAAGGTGACAATATACATCCTTGTTGAACTCCCTTTCCTATTCTAAACCAACCCTTTGTTCCATGTCCTGACCATTGCTTCTTGACGCTTATGCAGGTTTCTCAGGAGACGTGAGGTGGTCTGGTACTCCCATCTCTTTAAGGACTTGCCACAGTTTGTTGTGATCCACACAATCAAAGGCTTTAGCATAGTCAATGAAACAGAAATAGATTTTTTCTGATACTCCCGTGCTTTCTCCATAATCCAGCAAATGGATATCCAAAGATCCAGTCCAAGGGCCAAGGCAGGACAGTCGAAGGTCCAGAGGTCCAGTTCCAAGGCTTGGGAATGGGTGCACAATACAGGAGCAAGCATAGATTACCAGAGAAAAGATACAAGGCAGCATGGTCAGGGTAGAGCTCTGTTTGCTAAACAGGTCAATGCACAGATGGGGAGGAAAGCAAGGTTGCTTCCTCACCAAGCCATGCTCACTGTTTTTCTTTGATCTGTGCCTTTTGCTGATTCATCCCCTGAGAGCCAGCTGTCACTCCTTACAGTCGCATCCACCTTCCTATAGGTGCAGATCTTTTACTGTTTCCCTATCAGCCTGTCAGTGCTGGTCCTACAAGCACTCTACTCCAGGAACTAACGCTGTCTGTTGCTGAGCAGCCAAGCTGGCTCTTATTCTTCCACCATGTTCTCTCTTCTTCTTCTGTGCTCTACTGGCTCAGAAGAGGCTGGAGTGGGGAGCCAGCCTCTGTGGCATCTCATTCTCCTCCTGAAAGATTGAGTAACCCAGCTGTTACGCAGAAATTTTCTTGCTTCCTGATGTTTCCCCTGTTGAATTTGCTGCCAGATCTGGCTGCTCAGATGGGGATTCCATTCGTGTGGGGCCCAATTCTTCAGATTCCAAGGAGGAGGAGGCAGCAGCTTACTAATTATGGCAGCAGGGTGCTAAGAAGTAAGAAGAAAGCAAAAAAGATGCATTCTGTTTGCAGAACTCTGAATATACAAAATGTGTACAAGTTCAGAAAACACATTATTTTTTTAAAATGATTTGATTAAAATTTGTACCAATATGTGCTCATTCTTCTTTTATGTTTGCATAAATCATTTCTTTGTTCTCTTATTTCTTCAGACATAAACCTACAATCTGATCAGTTAAATACAGTATATTGTAAAATAAATATATATTTTATATATTTTACTTGATATATACAACCCTTTTCTTTCCAGTGGAAATCCAAAGTAGCTTACATTGTTTTATCTTATTTATCCCCACAACAACCCTGAGAGGTAGGCTACGCTAAGAATTGAGTGACTAGCCCAAGGACACCTAGGAAGCTGTACTGGCCTGGATGACTCCATGTTCGCTATATGCTGGTGCCTACATGCTTGTTGCCCTGGGTCTCGGGAGAGGACAGTGTTAGATGCTGTAAGGGAAATTATTCCACTCTCATGCTTGCTAGTAGTGCTTATTTTCAAGACCTGGGTTGTTTCTTTCCCCCACTGGAAGCAAGGTGGAAGATGGTTTGGCTCATAAAAGTGTTTGGGATAGCTTAATTAATCATTCTTTGGGCTCGCAACCAGCATTATGGTATAAGATGTGTAGTTTTAGTTATGCTCTTGATCTTGAGGTTTGGATAAGCTTCTCTGTGCATGTGCGTACATTTCAAGGCCACATGACTGAAGCTTAGGCTGAATCTGTTTTGATAACTCTGGTGCATTATTAAAGATCTCTTGCAAACCTGGATCTCTTGTGTCAGTTTTTTGGGATCTTCCTTGGGAACCCCTGGCCAGGGTGCATAATGCAAGCTTCCATGATAGAGTGGAGCGCTGAACCTTGGTCTCCCAGCGCCTACTTTGACAGAAAATATGTTTAAAATTCAGTATGTTTAGCTTTGTAGTGTTAACGTCAGTATGATATATATTTGCTTTGGACAGAATTATTAGCTTAACTTTGCCAATTGCATTTTACGTTGTCTTTGGTTCTATTCTTAGCCAACTTCAAAGAGCTTTCCAGCCTACAGTTTGGTGTTGTGGGAGTTCAGCTACAGAAATTTCTTCTTTATACAGAAAGGTGACTTGTTTAAAACTGACACTGCGCTGGAACTAGTCTGATGTCCCCAGTGGTTTTGTTTATCCACAGAACAAGTTAGCACAGGTATTGCCATTAAAGTGCTACTTACATAATATTTCCAGTATTTCTTAAATTATTTTTTTCAGAATGAGGAATGCAAGTTGCATGATGCAAATATTATGAACTGCCAATGACTTGATGCTACTCCTACTCCTACTAACAACAGCATCACCCTAAATTTTAGCTCTTTTAATAATTGCTCTTTGGTTTTGTGATACTTTACCTTACTCTATTCATTGATGTTTTAGGTAGTTTTTGGTTACAATATTTTCTTCTTCCAGTTAACACATATACACACATGCAGATGGCTAAATCTTTTGTCTCTCTTACATGTAGATTGCTAAATAACATTCAGCAGTATGTTTTCAGCTGCCGTCTATCTTGTATTATGTTGTGGAAAAATCTATACTTCATTACCAGACTAGTGATACTTCTTTAAATTATATTCCTCTTCCTGTGGGCACAATTGAAAATGATCTTCTCATACACATGCTCCATTGCAATGAATGGTAGCTGTAGATGGGCGTGATTTAACACTAATACATTGCTATTCATTTTAATGGATTTCGAGCAGGAAATGCACCCTGTGAATTATACATTTATGTAACACGATTTGTATTTCTAGTTGGTTTGTTATTGTTCAGTCACATAGTCGAGTCCGACTCTTTGCGACCCCATAGACAGAGTCACGTCAGACCCTCCTGTCTTTCACCATCCTCTGAAGTCTGCTCAAATTCGTGTTTGTTACATCAGTAATTCTGTCCAGCCATCTCATCTTTTCCCGTCCCCTTCTTCTTTTGCAAGAGCCCCATGGCGCAGAGTGGTAAAGCTGCAGTACTGCAGTCTGAACTCTCTGCTCATGACCTGAGTTTGATCCCAGCAGAAGCTGGTTTCAGGTAGCCGGCTCAGGTTGACTCAGGTTGGTAAAATGAGTACCCAGCTTGCTTTGGGGGGGAAGTGTAGATGACTGGGGAAGACAATGGCAAACCACCCCTTAAAAAGTCTGCCGTGAAAACGTGAAAGCAACGTCACGGCAGAGTCAAAAACGACTGGTGCTTGCACAGGGGACCTTTCCTTTTCCTTTCTTCTTTTGCCCTCTGTCTTTCCCAGCATCAGGATCTTCTTCAGTGAGTGCTCCCTTCTCATTTGGTGGCCAAAGTATTTAAGCTTCAGCTTCAGCATCTGACCTTCCAGGGAACAGTCTGGGTTGATTTCCCTTAGGACTGACTGATTTAATCTTCTTGTAGTCCAAGGGACTCTCAAGATGGACTGAAGATTTTGAGCAGTGCTGGATTTAGGTCATTTTTATTCCAGCCTATGGACTACCCATGTTGTGTCACATCGCCAAAGACAAGATGTTCTTCATGAATATAAAAAGATAATTGAAAACACAGAGCTGCCCATCCACAAAGACATGGCTGATGCAGGCTAAGACCCTGACACCCAGTGATAAGATGAGCACAAATCATACAATCATAAAATTTCAATCTAGGAATGAATGGTTTGCAATCATGGAGGCAATCAGTTCTACACATAACCTGATAAAACACCAAATGAGAGGCCCACAGGATTTGACTTGCCACATAAAGTATGGAAAACAGCTAACATAATATGAACAGGTTTGGGCTGTTGTTCAGACCTATTGTTTAAATGGGCAAAATACCAGGACCCAAATGCGATTGTGGTGCAGGCCACCAAACTACTTTCTATCTGTCCCAGGAATTTGAGCATCATGCTTCCCAGAGAGATGTGATGGAGCTCTTTTAATTCTCCTTGGCTGAGATTTAGTGGATTGAAAATTTAGATATTAGTATTTAGGGGGATTGCCCAGTTGTCTGCATAATCATTGTATCAACAAGGTTACCTATTTTATATTCTTATATGCTTCCTGTGTGTAACTCTGCCATACAATAAATTTAGTAGATAAGTAACATTTTTTGCTGCCTTTTGCATGTGAGAAATCATGGAATTTGTACTAGGAGATTAAACACTGGATCACACATCATACAGTCTTCTGATGGCCCTCTATATATCATCCTTATGTATTACTATGAAGTTTAGATATTTTGTTTTTTGTAAATGCCATTACACTATGAGTTTTACACTAGTTAACACTGAGCAAAAAGTTTAAAATCTTAATGCCCTTTATAATAAGCGCTTTACATTTTTAGATCATGTCTACTAGATAATGTATAGCACAATCCTGAGGGATCCTGCAATGGAGACTGTGGTTCTTGCATGGTCTGTGTCTTTTCTTATCTTTCTGTTTTTACTTTCTCGGGAGAAGAGTGTATTTGGCTTGGAGCAGGGATGGCTACTTGTTGGCAGCATCATGCCTTTGCTGGGGAAAGGGAGGCTGTTGTGTCTGCCACCCCCTATGGGTAGGAGGGCTACTTGGGCCACATGCCTCCACTGGGATTGTGCTGTTGCTGGGTCTTTCCTTCCTGTCCCCTGGCTCTCCACAGAGGAGGGAGTGGCAATGAGGGTAATGGCTGTGCTGGTGGTCAGTGCTTGGCTGCACCACTGAGTGCTGATCATAGGGGCATCATCACTTACCATTGTCTTATAGATGAGTGTTGCCAGAGTTGCTACGGACTCCAGCATGCTTGCTATTCCATGTGTGCCTTGCGGAAGGGTGTGTGTGATTTCACCCTATGAAATGTACATAAGGAACCGACCAGCAGTGCTGATTTTCTGTTGGTAGCTGCTGGTAGCCCTAAGGGGAAGTCACAGATGGATGGTAGAAGTGAGGCATGGAGTGGTTGGAGCTAATTTCAGCCAATTACAAACAAAAAGACAGGGACAGAGTTGTAGAACACCGCCGACTTTATTGAACAGCAAATCATGAAGAGGTCCAATGAACTGGGTTGCCAACTGCCTCTTTTCAGTATGGCACCTCTGCCTTTGCAGGCTGCTCCCAGGAACCATGGGAGCTGTCTCCAGCACTGCATGCATTTGAGTGAGGAGAATTTGCTGGTCAAAAAGCTTGAGGCTGAAGCTGGGCTGGAACCGTGACTGAACAGTGTTAGGAACTGCACCAATCACGCTTCAAGGTCTCCCTCGTGAATCACCACCTGTGCAGATCTTAAACACAAATGTGTTGTGATGGCAAACTGCACAGCTACCATGCTGCCCACAACCATGCCAGGGTCTGTGATTCCACAGATATTGGGGGGGGGGGCTCCATATGGCAGGGAACCCTCCCCCAGGTGTATGCTGTTTTCATCCAAATAGCACTTCCTTCTGTGATGAAGTTTTCTGCAACTGTAACTGCTCTGGCTGCTGCTACTGCATTGTGCCCTGATGGGTACCATAATTGCATGGCCAGCTGATCCGTAGAGAACAGGCCAGCTGCCAAGCACTCCAAACTGCCTAGAGGAGGGGTGTCCTGGCAAAAGAGTGTACTAACAGCCCGGCATAGGGTTTCCAGCATCCTTGCCTCCTCTATTACATGACATGGGCAGGGTGTTGGGTGGGCCTGGCTTGGGTTGCTTCAATATACACACATTGCTGGCCTCAGTTGTCAGAGTCAGCATTGTCATGGGGGTGCCTGGGCTTGTGAAATAGGAAACAGGGAGGCAGGCTGAATTCCTGCCCCTGCTCACCCATCAATGAGTAGTTATCTCTTTGGGTTGAAGACTCTGGGATGTGGGACCTATTAGGGTTCTTAAATGAGACATGATAGTGCTTTGTTTTCTCCCTTGTATTTATTTATTTGTTTGTTTGATTTATATTCTGCCCTCCCTGCCAAAGCAGGCTCACGGCGGCTTGTGTGTTAGCGCTTGTGTTATCTCTGTGGCTGTCCCACCAGAACTGGTCCTAGGGCATATGGCACCCTAGGCAGACTCATGGCCTTCCACCCCCCTCCACAACACCGTACCCTGCCGCCCCCCCACGGCGCCATGCCATGGTGCCTCCCGCTGACTCTCCTCCTCTTCCCTTCCTTCCCTGCCTGGTCTATTTCTAGTACCCGGGAACAGGCAGTTGAGTGCCATGCTCCTGGGCTATTTAAAGGCGCCTCCCTGTCGATCAGCTGACCAGCAGGTAAAACCACGCCAGAGGCTCCCGGCTCCTATGCAGACCCTCCGCAGACTCATTGTCAGTGCCTGTTTGAGGGCACAGACCACCAGCAGCAGGAAGGACCAGTGAACCGCTGAAAAAGCAGCCACCACCACTGTCTCTCCCCACTCCCAGGTGATCAGTGGGAGGGCACCTTTAAATAGTCCGAGACCGTAGCGCTCAACCGCCCATTCCTGAGCATTGAAATAGACCTGGCAGGATATATTGCTTTTATCATACTTATAAAGTTTTCCCCCAACTCCATTTTCTCCATTACTGCAAACATAAAGTCCCAATTTAAATTATCAAATGCTTTCTCTGCATCTGCAAAGAATAATACTACTTCCTTTTCTGGATGTCTTTCATAATATTCTACAATATTTACAACAGTTCGAATATTGTCTATTATTTGCCTTTGGGGGAGAAACCCCGCTTGATCTTCCTTTATAAAATTTATCAAATATTCTTTAAGCCATTCTGCCAAGATTCTTGTATATATTTTATAGTCATTATTTAATAGTGAGATTGGTCTATAATTTTTTACATTCGTGACATCTCTATCTTCCTTTGGAATCAATGAAATAACAGCTTCCTTCCATGTATTTGGTATTTTCCCTTTTATTCTTATCATGTTCATCAATTTCTGAAGTTTCGGAATTAACTCCTCTTTGAAGGTTTTAAAAAATTTAGCTGTATATCCATCTGGCCCAGGTGCTTTTCCATTTTCATTTCATTAATTGCTGCTTCAATTTCTATTTTTTCAATTGGATCATTCAAGACTTTTCCCATATTTTCTGTTAATATTTTGTAAATATTCTTCCATATTTTCTTTCTTTATTTTAACACCCTTAAATAATTTGGCATAATGCTTAAAGAATTCTCTTTTTATTCCTTCTTGATCTACCACCTCTCTTCCCTCCACCACAATTTTATTAATAATTTTACTTTCGCTCTTTTTCTTCAATTGCCAGGCCAAATATTTTTGAGGTTTATTTGCTCCCTCAAAAGATTTCTGCTGCAACCTTTTCAGATTCCATTCCAGTTCTTTATTTAACAAATGTCTCATTTGTGTTTGTAATATTGTAATCTCCCTCATAATTTTCTTTTTCCCTGGTCTTTTTCTCAGTTCCCCTTCTTTTTTCTTTATTTCATTTTGAATGTCCAGCATCTGTTTTTCTTTTGCCCTCTTGTCTTTATTATTCAATGTAATCAATATTCCTCTCATTACTGCTTTATAAGCATCCCACACCGTCTGAAATTCTATATCTTTTTTATCGTTTATTTGGAAGAAAGCTTTAGTTTCATTTTCTAAAGATGTCACTATATTCTGTAGTAAATCTTCATTCAATCTCCATCTTCTCGACTTTTTAGACAATTTTGTAATACACATTATTGGGTTATGATCAGCCCCTATTTTAGGTAAAATCTCTATTTTCGTTGTTATAAGGTGTAAATCTTTACTACCCCACAACATGTCAATTCTGGAAAAAGTTTTATATCTTGCTGAAAAAAAGGTATAGTCCCGCACTTCAGGATTAAATTTCCTCCATATATCCTCCAAGTTTTCTTGTTTGACCAATTCAAAAAAAGACTTTGACAATTTTCCTTCCTTATTATTTTTTTCCCCCAGACCTATCCAGTGTGTTCTTAATTGTTCCATTAAAGTCCCCATTATCAAAATTTGATCATATGTCACTTCATCAAATTGTTGTATAATGTCTTTTTAAAAAGCATCCTTTGCTCCATTTGGTGCATACAGTCCCAGTAACAACATTTTTTTTTGCATTTAATATTATTTCTACCACTACAAATCTTCCATCTTTATCTTTAAACATTAGTTTTGGGTCCAATTCTTGTTTAATATAAAAAATCACTCCCCTTTTCTTCTGTTCAGCCAATGAATGAAATTCTACTCCCAATTGTTTATTCCATAAAAATTTGTAATCCTTTTCTTTGATATGTACTTCTTGTAAACAAACTATATTACAATTTTGTTTTTTAATCCAATGAAATGTTGCCTTTCTTTTTTGTGGTGAATTTAGTCCATTTACATTCCAAGATAATAATTTGTAATGCATCATGGTGCAAATTCTTTATGTTCTTCACAAAATCCACGCAGTTCCTGTGTGCTTGTAATTGTAATCCTTTTTCCTTGTAGCTCAAAGCTCAAACCTTTATCCATCTATACCTCATTTCATTGTCCTGTAATTTTTCTGTCAATTTCTTATATGCTCTTCTGTCATTTATCACTTGTCTTGGCAACGCCTTCATAATTCTTACTCTGCTGCCTCCCACTATCAATGTCTTTTCAAAGTTTTTATTCATGATTTTTCCCACCATATCTTTTGTCATATACCGTATTTTTCGGTCCATTGGACGCACCAGACCATAAGATGCAGGTGCCTGGCTGGCAGACAAGGGTGAGATCGCTCCCTCTGCCCCCACCACAAACCCAGCACTTCGCAGGGAGCTATCTCGCTGCTAGTCTCCCAGCCAGGAACGCAGGCGCTGGTGTGCTTCCCCTGCGCCTGCGTGCCTGGTTGGGAGACAAGCAGCGAGATCGCTCCCTGCGAAGTGCTGGATTTGCGGTGGGGGCGGAGGGAGCGATCTCGCCGCTTGTCTCCCAGCCAGACACGCAGGCACTGAAAAAGCATGCCGCCCCATCCGCAAACCCAGCGCTTCGCGAAGCGCTGGGTTTGCGGAGGGGGGGGGTGCTTCCTCTGTGAATGGCTTCAGCTGCTGCTTATAGCAAGGGCTGGAATCGGAGGCTTGGCTGCCTCCGATCCCAGCCCTTGCTATAAGCAGCAGCTGAAACCAGGCAGACAGGAACAGAGGAAGCACCCCCCCTCCGCAAACGCAGCGCTTTGCGAAGCGCTGTGTTTGCGGAGGGGGGGTGATTCCTCTGTGCCTGGCTTCAGCTGCTGCTTATAGCAAGGGCTGGGATCGGAGGCACAGAGGAAGCACCCGCCCCCTCCGCAAACCCAGCGCTTCGCAGGCGCCGTTTGTGGAGGGGGCGGCATGCTTTCTCCCTGCCTGTTTGCATGGCTTCAGCGCTGATGCTTAAAGCAAGCGCTGGGATCGGAGGGCGGAGGGAGCGATCCTGGCGCTTGCTGTAAGCGTCAGAGCTGGAGCCAGGCAGGCGCGGGAAGCGCCGGGACGGAGGCAGCGGATCACCCCCCCCCCCGAGGAAGGTACGTATGTACCTTCGCTCCATAAGACGCACACACTCCCCCCCCCACTTTTTGGGGAGAAAGTGCGTCTTATGGTGCGAAAAATACGGTATCTTATAACCACAGCTCTTCGTAGATTTTTGGGGTTTTTTGCATATAGTGAGTTCACTCTATACATATAGTCATACATGTTTCTAGTCCCTTCAGGATCTTCCTCCAAAAATTCTGCAATTTTTTATTATATATTCTTCCAAATCAGTTTCTTTATCCTTAGGTACTCCTCTCAGACATATCTGGGTCTCCATCAATTTGCAGTCATGAATTGCCACTTTTTCTTGTATTTTTAGCAAGGTGGAATCATGTACTTTCACTCTCCCTTCCACCTCTTGCACTTTTTTTGATGTCACCACAGTCTCATTTCTGAGATCCTCTATATCTTTTTTTAGCTCTTCAATATCTTTTCTAATTTCTATTTTGGAAGCAGTTATCATCTCCTTCATCCCTTTCATTATCCTGGCTTCCATCGCATCTAATTGGTCCTGTGTTTTCTCCAGTGAAACGGTCCTTGCACGGGTTTGCTTATGGTCTGACGTAAAAACACTGAAAATTTTGACCTCACCAAATTAAATTTCAACTCAGATTTAAAAGAGTGAGGCTTCCTCTTTTCAATAAGCCTAATTTCGCTGTCCTGAGAGCCTCCTGGGCTCAGATATTAATTTTTAAAGTTTTTATTTTTTCCAAAATGGCGGTCGCGACTTTCTTCCTCACATTAAAAAAATTTCCTCTTTCTTCTAGAGGCTTCTAAAATAGTTATTATGTCCAATAGTATTTACCTTATAATCATCACCTCTGTTGGCTCCACCGATTTTTAATGCCCCGAACACTTTAAAAATTTTATTTAATTTTTAGCCTCCTAGCAATGGCCGACAATGTTTTTCTATGATATTATAGTCCTAGAGTTGGCTGGCTGCTTCATTGATTTTCCTTTTCCATCCGATACTTCTTGCTTTGCTTGCCACCAAATCCCGTTTTCGCTGGTAGAGAGATCTCACGATGCTTGACGTATTTCCTGTGTTGGCTGTGGGAGCTGCAAGTCTATGACAACGGGGCTTTTTCTCCAAAACCACAAGTAGACAAAACAATAAATTCCTTTCCACTTTTTAGCACTGTCCTTTAAATTTACAAAGTCCAAATTTAGCTCCTTCTCTCCTTCTTCTTCTAAGCTTTCTAGATTTCAATTTCCCACCTTCTGATTTTATTTTGTTTAACTTTAATTAGTCCCAGAATGAAAGATAGCAATCTGTACCTTTTCTGTAGTTATCCAGATCAACACCGATCTTGTATAGCTTTAGATGTTTAGCAGTATCAAAGAAGATTAGGATCCTGTCGAACTTATGTCAAATAAATGACTCTGGAAACTTCTGCAGATGATGAAAATGTAACTCGTCTCCGGAGATCCCTTTTAGCCAAGGTAAATCTCCTCAAAGTTTTCTGTGCACATCTTGGACTGATCTCTGACTGAGAAAAGTAGGCAGTAGGCATTAGATTGCCTTCCACTACCCTGAACAGAAGTTCCAGACTGCTCCCCTTCTGAGAAGCAGTTCAGCTCGGCATTTTCCAACCCCAGAAGTCCCCCGGGGTTTATGTATAAATGCAGCTCTTACAGAAGACATGATAATTAGCAAAGGTACAAGACAAGGCTGTCCGCTTTCCCCACTGTTATTTATAATGACTCTTGAAATCTTACTGATGCACATCCAAGAAGATAAAGAAATAGAAGGATTAAAAGTAAAAGGATTTACTTACAAATATAGAGCATTTGCAGATGATATAATGTTTATAAATGAAAATCCCATACAAGTCACACCTTTGTTGTTAGCTAAAATACAAGAATATGGGGAACTGGCGGGACTGTGTATTAATAAAGAAAAATCAAAACTTCTATGTAAAAATATGCAAGTAAGCAAACAAAAGAAACTGCAGAAGATAACGGGATGTGAAGTTACCTGTAAGGTAAAATATTTGGGTGTTGAGATAGCAATGAAGAATATTGACTTGTTTAAAAACAATTATGAGAAGCTATGGCGTAAAATGGATGAAGATATGATAAAATGGAATAAACTTAATTTGTCATTACTTGGCAGAATAGCTGCAATTAAGATGAATATTTAGCCAAGAATAATGTATTTGTTTCAAATTATTCCAATTGTGAAAGACAGTAAACAATTTAATAAATGGCAAAGGAAAATTTCAGAGTTTGTGTGGCCTGGGAAGAAACCAAGGATCAAATTAAAATCTTAACAGATGCAAAAGAGAGAGGAGGATTCCAATTACCAGATGTAAAATTATATCATGAAGCAGTTTGTCTAGTGTGGATAAAAGAATGGGTGATGCTGTTATACAAAAAACTTTTAGTATTGGAAGGTCATGGAAATAAATTTGGCTGGCACGCTTATATGTACTATGGGGGAAAAAAAGATGGATGGTTTTTTTCTCACCATTACATAAGAAATAATTTCCTAAATACTTGGATGAAATATAAGAAGTATGGGGATGAGAGAAAACCATTATGGATAGTGCCAGCAGAAGTAATAAAAATAACAGCTGAGATGGATGAATAAAAGTGGTTGTCATACAATCAACTATTAAAAATACAAAGTGGCAAAATAGAATTGAAAACTGCTGAAGAGTTGAATAATAAATATGATTGGTTCCAAATGCAACAAATAAAGAGCTTGGTGGAAAATGATATTAAAACTGAAGGAATAAGAAGAGAGCAAACAAATGGGAAAAATTCTGCTTGGAGACAATTAAAAATTAATTTCAAAATTATATAAATTACTTTTAAAATGGTCTACAGAAGATGAAGTAGTGAAATCTCAAATGATTAAGTGGGCAATTAATGTAAATAAAGAAATACAGATGGAAACTTGGGAATATTTGTGGAAGAATTCTATAAAGCTTTCGATGTGTCATAGTATTAAAGAGAACTGTTTTAAAATGATGTACAGATGGTATATGACTCCTAAAAAGTTGACAAAGATGAACAATAAGATGCCAGATAGATGTTGGAAATGTAAAAAACATGAAGGTTCTTTCTACCATAAGTGGTGGACTTGTGAAAGAGCAAAAAAGTATTGGCAGATGATTCAACAAGAAATTTCTGGGATCTTGGGATACAAATTTAAGAAAGTTGCAGAGACTTTTCTGTTGGGATTACAAATGGAAAAATTTCCAAAAGAAATAGAACTATAATCTGGTACTTGCTTTTAGCTGCTAGGACACTGTATGCGCAGTTGTGGAAGCAAGAAAAAATACCAGAAAAATGGGATTGGATTGTAAAAGTTATGACATGGAGTGAAATGGACAAATTAACAAGAATTTTAAGAGACTGTGACTTAGAAGTTTTTAAGAGGGAGTGGAAAAATTTTAGAAGATATGTAGAAAAAGAGTGGAAAATAAAAGGACATTGAACAATTTTTGATAATGATTAAGTCTTAAAAGGAAGAAGAATATTAATCTTTGATTTTATTAGTTAAGGGTACCTTTAAATGTTAGTATTTTAAGTAAATAACACTGGCGGGGGTCAAGTAACGGGGGGAGGGGTGGTTAGAAAGTAATATATGGGATAGATAAAAAGAAGTTATTATCAATGCAAGAAATAGATATTGTTACCATATGTTAATAAATAAAATTGTGTTAAACCTAAATAGACCTGGCAGGGAAGGGAGGGAGGAGGAAGCTGGGGAGCAGGCAAACTAGGCATTTATCTAGGGGGGAGAGGGGAGGCCAAATTCGGCAGCCCCATCCTGCTGGCACCCTAGGCAAATGCCTAGTTTGCCTAGTTGGTGAGCCGGCCCTGTCTCCCATCACCAAGGTGCAGTGCTGTGCACTCAAAATGTACATGGCAGAGACCTCTAAGACAGAGTGCTGTGCTGCATGCCCTTCCTGCTGAACTACGCTGTCCTGGCTGGGGTTTGTGTAGTGCCGGGTGGGGGCTGTGAATGGGTGTGGAGTGGTGAATGCCCCAGGAGAGGGAGCTGATGGCTTGTGGCCATAGTCAGCATGCTGTGCTCCACTGGGGCTTTTGGTTGGGGCTGTGCCTGTTGAGGGGGACTTGGCCTTTTCCATTGTATGGATGTCTGTGGGCTACACTGTGATTTTTGATGCCCCCCCCCCACCAGTGGGGTTTGTGTGGTGTATTCCTGAGCTGTGGTGGCTTAGGGACTAACCACTGCCATGCCCCTGGGACTGCCCCTTTCTCTGGGGTGCTCTGGCAGCACATCTCAGAGATACATTAGTATTTCTTAGAGATGTATTGTCAAATTTGTCATAGTGTATAGTTGGCTTCCACCACCCGCCTCCCCCAGATTGCAGTGTTAATCTATGTTAGTTGAGAATTGCATAAGTTCTTGCAGGGCCCTGATGTTATTTGGCAGAGAGTTTCACCAGGTTGGGGCCAGGACCCGAAAGACCATGCACCTGGTCAAGGATAGCCAGATATCTCTGGGTCTGGGGATCACCAGCAAATTATCTGAGGAGTGTAGCGCTCTCCCAGGGATCTACTGGAGGAGGTGATCCTGCAGATATGTTGGTCCCAAATCGCTCAAGGCCATTATTGTCACAATATTTGTGAATACATTTTCTTGACAAACATATATGTTACAATTGCTACAGACATATCGCCAGAAAGAGGAAAAGTACATATTTACATTTGCAGATATTTTCATCTGTTTATATCATGATTAATTTTGTATAGATGTCATATGATATCTATGAGTACTTTGCTCCATTGGAAAATACATCAAACAGATTCAAGAGATCCTGTGGTATAAGTATCTGTTTCCTGCAAGTCCCCATGAAAATTACTCAGGCATTCTTAATAATTAAAACTTGCATGTTAGCCTTGTGGTGCAGAGTGGTAAGCTGCAGTATTGCAGTCCAAGCTCTGCTCACAACCTGAGTTCGATCCTGGCAGAAGCTGAGTTCAGGTAGCCGGCTCAAAGTTGACTCAGCCTTCCATCCTTTTGAGGTTGGTAAAATGAGTACCCAGCTTGCTGGGGGGAAAGTGTAGATGACTGGGGAAGGCAATGGCAAACCACCCTGTAAAAAGTCTGTCGTGAAAACGTCATGATGCGATGTCACCCCAGAGTTGGAAACAACTGGTGCTTGCACAGGAGACCACCTTTACCTTTTTAAGGTGAAATAAAGTGAAATGATACAAAGAAGCACATTGTAATTTCCAAAGAAAATATTTTGGCTCACTGCATCAGTTTCTTCTAGAGTATATTCCACTGCCACCATCCCATTCACGGATAGCAGAGAAAATAAACATACCATAGTGGGAACTAGACCTTGCTCTCATGGTTCAGTTTCCTGGAGGGGGAGAAAAGATCTTGTCCTTCCTTCACTTTGCAGTTGCAGTTTGCAGCTTCTTTAGCCAGTATGGTAGAGTGTTGGACTACGATCTGGGAGAGGCAACTTAGAATCTCTACTCCTTGGTCTATCTAACTTCACAAGATTATTGTGAGGGTAAAATGGAGAAGAGGACAATGATGGAAGCCACTTTGGGGGCCCACTGGAGAGAAAGAAGGGGTATAAATGAAGTGAATAAATAAAATTTCTCAAAGGCAGAATACAACAGATAGCATTGACAACTGAACCCATATCTGCAAGTGTAGCATCTTTGCTCAATCTTGTTTTTTAAAAACGAGTTCACACATTAGCCTCTGTATGCCTATTGAGATCATCTGCTCAGTCAGGCTCTACTAGCCAACACTCCCCCAAATTGCTTGAGTAATAAAAAATTTGATGTATTGCCTGTACTGGGGAGGCAGGTTGTGGATTGCTTTGACAGCATGAAATTGACCCTATTATGCTGTCCATCGCTCTTCTCTGCTATAGAAAAAAGTTGGGAAATTACTTTCTTGGAACTTACCTGTAGTTTATTTGTTCAGCCAGGGCACTAAGTACATATTTTAACCTAGAATTGTTTTAAGTATTAAACAAAATCTTTAAAAATAGAAAGCCATATTTCCGCAGGCCTGTAAAACAGAGATATTCCAGCAGGCATTTGGTTGAGGGCAGCGATGCTATCATGGCTGGCACCTTTCCTTGCTCTGTCTGTTGAATTGATCCAATTCTTCTCCCCCACATCCACTATGATGTGCTAAGGCCGGAAATGGAACGGATTTGCAAATTCCACAACTTGAATTTAAACTAATGTACTATATGTTTTGATCCTGGTTTTATGGTTTTATTATTTTTATAACACTGTACATTGCCTAGAGCGCCACAACTGTGGGGACTAAGCAGTTCATAATTGCAATAAACTAAATAAATAAACAGGTTTTTTCCCTGGTTTCTATTGCATGACTTGTAAAATTTTATTCCTACCAGCAGTTAAATGTTTTACTTTTAAGGGCTTGTTAGTCAATAATTGCTTGCATTGTTTATCTACATATTATTCCATTCAGATATAGCAGAACAAACTTCATAAGATTGCATTATGATTCATTGTTTAAGTAATACTCATACCTAAATATTAATTCAGAAAGACAAATAAGAGGCAGTGAGTGGGAGTATATGAATCAAGTTCCTATTCAAATCTGTGGTTTTATATTTAGTCCTTCACACACACTAAGATTATAAGGACTAATAACGTCCTCTGCTTTATTTTTCTGGGGAAAATATTATTAGACCATTAATGCTGATAAAAAGGGATCACAGTTTCCACTTCACAGTAATGACATGAAATATTTAAAGCCTCCAATTGCGCAGAAGTAAAACTCTGCCTGTAGTTAAAGGAAAAGTGTATACTTGGGTTTTTCAAAGTAACTATAAAAGCATAAAGCAATACACTTTTTTGTACTTTCAACAAATGACATGTGTTTAATAGAGAAACCAGGAAAACAAGCCATTACTTTTACTGGACAACTAATCATTACACTGTTGAATAGGTAAACATGTATTTTGTTCAAGTTTGCTGTGTTATATCTTAAAATATTCTGGTTTCAGCAAGTATATTTTCTGCTGAGCATTATAAAATTTAATACAGAGGTAATGTTTTATTGATGCTTATTTTTAGTGACCTTTTACGTCTTGCGTTAGTGACATATTGGTCCTCTGTCTCCAGTACTATGGGAGTCTAATGGCTAGAATAGAATGGGTCAGATAATGAAAGTCTCTGGTACATTAACTTTCAATTTCATGAATGTCTGAATACAGTATGGAAGATAAATAACAGACATTTTTGTGCTTGGACATGTACATTTTATAAACTGGTTATATTCTTTGTTGTATTACCAAACAACAGTCTATATTTTATGGTAGTAAAATGAGTGTGTATAGTCTTGACGATAGCATTGTATAATAGCTTGTAACTTTTAGAGAGGTTGTCACTGGCAGAATATGCTGAGTAAGATGTTGTAAAAATGTGTGTTTCATTTTGCTTCTTGGGTGTAAACTGTCCTTTCATCTATTGATCTTCACTAGGGTTTTTCTTCTGTTGAGCTTTTTATTTGTTTGATCTTATCCTAATGGTTCAGAAGAATAATCCTCATTGAACTCTGTAGGTTTCATTCTGAACCGGCACAGGGTTGAGCTGTAAATAGGTTTTGCCACTTTCCACAGCACATTTTATGCTAATCCTAGGAACAGCAACAAAAAAAAGAGGGTTAGCCCTGGTTAGTACTTGGATGGGAGAACACTAAGGAAGTTAATGATTGCTACTCAGAGGCAAGCAATGACAAATCACCTCTGAATGTCTGTTACCTCGAAAACCCAATGAGTTGCCATAAGTTGGCTTTACACATACTTTACAAAAAACAGATAATGGTGTTGGTCTGTTGGAACCGGTCATAGAATGGTAAATTAAAAGAGTATGGCTGTTTGCCTATATAGATTGCTTTTTGGGCAGACTGTTAAATAAAAAGAGAAGAATATTCTGGGAGAAACCATGGGGTTATTTCTGCTCACACCCAAACTTTGGAAGTCTAAATAATTCTCTGCACTGTCCTGAGACATTGGCACTGGCAACATCCCCAGTGATGACAGTGCAAGTGCTGCTGTAGGAAAGTGAACACAACTGTAAGGAGCAATGCCTTGCCCTCAGGGGATGAGTCAGCAAAAGGTGCAGATAAAAAATGCAGATAGAAGCAGTCTTGATTACCACCCCTCTCTCTGCTGACCTGTTTAGCAAACAGAGCTCTACCCTGACCCTGCTGCCTTCTACCTTATCTCTAGTAATCTGTGCCTGCTCCTGAACAGGGCTGGATCTGGAGGGTGGGAGGGTTGCTCCTGAACAGGACTGGATCTGAGTTCCGTTGCATTCTATTGGTTGAGTCCACTCCTCTCTCCCACCTGCTGTTGTCTATTCACTCTCTGTACAGAAAGCAGAAAAGAATCTCACTGGGAACAAAATAGGTAATGACATGTAATATACTTAAAGGTACATGATATTCAGTCACAAAGATATTAAAACCATAGAAAACATATGTAATATATCTCTAACAGAGCACTCTTTCTAAACCTATACATAGAGGCAGTAAAGTCTTCCAAAAGGGGTTCTCAGGTGTAGAAAAATATATAAAAGTCCAACAATTCCATCAGCCCCCAGCAGACGGAAAAGTGCTTGTATAATATTCTCGAAGGTTGCCACTGCCCAACAGCTGTTTTGACAAACAAAATTGAGTCTTTATCAAGGTCCAGGAGTAATTCTCTTAATAAAATTAATCTTGGAACAGCTATGCCTATTTCTTATTTCTTCAGTCCCAAAAACTTTTTGTTGCTAGCAAATAATGTTTGGCTTTGAGGAGAACAGTAGATTCTTTTCACTTACCATGAAATCTTTCTTCTCTGTGGTCCCAGAGTGAGTCAGTCCTTTACTTCTGGGATCATAGCTCCTCCTCTCCAAAGGCAGGGATGGCAGACCCAGAGGGGAGGTGCTTGTCCCTTGGCTATTCCAGTCAGTCTCCAAGATGTACCTCCCTGTACATAACTAATAACGATGTGGTAGGGGAAGAAAACCAACAAACACTATCCCCCACCTCAACTTTATAACCTGAACTTCAATCCTCAACAGTCAGGGAATACAAGTTCTGGGGATATACTTCCAACCCCCAAATCCAAATAATGCTGAAAGGGTGTGAGTGGGTGAGAACCACCCAATGTTGCTATGTGTTTTAGATAGGACCACCAGGAAACCAACCAGAACTGAAAGCTGAGGAAACCAAGAGAACAGGTGCATAGGACTGGCCACTCCAGGACCACAGAGAAGGAAGACTTCATGGTAAGTGAAAAGCATATTCCATTCTCCAGTGGTCCCAGGAGCGGGCCAGTCCTTTACTCTTGGATGTAAACAGGCAGTTCCCAGGGTTGGTCCACTCAGCTTCCCAAGCTAGACGATGTGCTGCGGAACCTTCCTATCAAATGCTGCCTCAGATTATTCATCTATTTGGTAGTGCCTGGTAAAGAAATGGACAGATCAAGTAGCTGCCTTACACACTAAATCCATGAGGGGAAAGAATGATAGACTGCCAAGGTGGCTGCTCCCCTAAGTGATTGGGCTGTGATTCTCTGTGGAGGAACTAACTCCCTAGCTTTATACGCCTTAGTTATGCACCCTCTAAGCCACCTACTAATGGTTGCCAGGGAAATCCTTTTATCCAATGAGGACTTTCGAAAGAAAACAAACAGTGTCTCGGTGAAGTGAAAGTCCTTTGTCCTGTCCAGGGTGAAGCTTAGGATTCTGCAGACATCTAGGCAATGCCACAATTTTTCTTTTTCATGTATTGGGCAAAATGATGGAAGGACAATGTCCTCCAAGCATTGGAACTTGAAATTGATCTTGGGGGTGAAAGCTGGATCTGGACAAAGTACAACTTTGGTCTGATGGAAAACAAAGATCCTTATGAATGGAAGGGGCCTTGATCTCTGACACCCTACATGCAGAGGTAATGCTGACTAAAACTCCTTAAGGCTACGAGATGACATGGGCTCAAAGGGTTTATGACACAAAGCCTTTAAGACTGTATTCAGATTCAAGGTGGGAAAGCGAGGAGCTTGGGGTGGATTGATTAAGGCCACCCCCTTAAGGAAGCATCTGACATGAGGATGTAAGGCCAGGGACCTTTCCTTCTTAAAACCTCTGATGGCTGCGATGACTGCCACCTGTCTCTGTAAGGTGCTGGTACTAAGGCCTTTTTCTATCCCAGATTGCAAAAAAGTTAGGATATGCAAGGTTGAGGCTGTCATCAGATCCACCCCTTTGTCTATACGCCAGGAATGGAAAACCTACGAGGTAATGTTAGGCACTCTTGGTCAATTTCTTCCTCAAGGGTAGCATGGTGTTAACCACCTCCTGAGGGTACCCAAGGTGATTAGTTGCTGCCGCTCAACCTCCAGGCAGTGAAACTGAGCATCTCTGGCTGAGGATGCCTTGTGCTCCCCTGGGTAAGGAGGTCTGGTCTCAAGGACAGTTTCCATGATGTTGTCACTAAATCAAAAGTGTTTCAGCTCAACATTAGGAAGAACTTCCTGACTGTTAGAGCAGTTCCTCAGTGGAACAGGCTTCCCCGGGAGGTGGTGGGCTCTCCTTCCTTGGAGGTTTTTAAACAGAGGCTAGATGGCCATCTGACAGCAACGAGGATCCTGTGAATTTAGGGGGAGATGTTTGTGAGTTTCCTACATTGTGTAGGGGGTTGGACTAGATGACTCTGGAGGTTCCTTCCAACTCTATGAGAGTCTCTGTGGGTCCTGGAACCAGGACCTCCTGGACCATAATGGGATGATCACGATGACCTCTGCTTATTGTTCCTGCAGTCTCTGCAGGAACAATAAGTATCTGAAACAGTAGAAAGTTGTAGAGAAGTGCTGTTGACCACTTCATGTTTAGCGCATCGATGTCTAGAGCCCCTTCACTTCTCATTCTGGCAATGAATTGGGGCACCTGATGGTTGTGTTCTGACACAAACAGGTCCACCTCTGGTGTCTTGAAATGGCAGCATATCTGTTGGAAAACCTTTTGATGTAGAGTCTATTCTCATTGGTCTATGGTCTGGCAACTCAGCCAGTCTGCGACCACATTGTCCCGACATGCAACATGCATTGCCTGATGGAGAGTAGATGGTTCTCCGCCAGCTGAAACAGAGAACCACTTCTGAGTGTGGGGTTTTAAACATTGTCGTCCCTTGCCTGTTTACATAGGCTTTCATCATCATGTTGTCTGTTTGGATTAGCATGTGTCTTCCTTCTAGATGTTCAGTCTCATTATCACTAGCCTTATGGCCCTAAGTTTCAGAAAATCTATGCTCCTGGTTGATTTCTGAGGGGACCAATGACCTTGCGTTACCACCTTGGCCATGTGCACTTCTCAACCAAAGAGACCCGTGTCAGTCGTCACTATCAGCCTTTTTTGTTCTCTCAATATCTGCCCCTGCAGAAAACAATCAGGGACTAGCCACCATTGTTTCAGATGTCCCTGACTGCACACCATAACTAACCTCTTGAAGCTGTTCACCTTCTGACAGGGGTGGAGAAGTATTTGTAATGGATGAGTGTGGAAACAGGCCCACAGCAGGACATCTTGGCATGATACCAGAATACCCAGAAGCAGGGCCAGGATCATGAGCTTATCTTCCTTCTTGTTCACAACCTGTGTCATCAGCTGAAGTATTCTCATGCTTCTCTCCAGCATCAGGAAGACCCTGTCCCTGATGGAATCCATTTGGACTCCCAGGTGCACTATGATTTGGGTTGGTTGAAGCATGCTTTTCTGAAAATGGACAACAAACTCATGTGTGGACAGAACCAAGATCATCTGTTCCAGAGCAACTCAGGTCTGATCAAAACTCAGGGCCTTGACTAGGATGTCATCCAGGTACAGGAAGAGGGATACTCCCTGTAACTGGAAGATCACCGCTAGGGTCACCAGTACCTTGGAGAAGACCTGGAGAGAGGACTTGAGGCCAAAGGGTAGAGCACAGTATTGAAAGTGGCAGCCTGAGGAACTTTCAGTGAGATGGAGTGATTGGTATGTGCAAGGAGGCCATGAAGTCCCCTTGTTGAATGGATGCCGGAATGGATTTCAGACCAGAATTTCTTGGTTATCACTCATTTGTTGACCCACTTCAGGTTTAGGATGGCTCAGACATCTCCATTTTTCCTCTGTACAATGAAAAAGACTGAGTAAACACCTTGAGACCTCTCCTCTCATGGCACTGGTTCTATTGCTCCAATTTGTAACAGGTGGTCGATAGCCAGAAGAAGCAGGTTGTTTTTCTGGGGAATGAGACCTTGGGACTTCCAGGAAGCGATCATGAGGAGTTGTGTGAAATTCTATTGAGTAACCATTGGTCATCATGTCCAAGATAGATCAATACCAAAGGTGAGCAAATCTTTGAAGCCAACGACCTGTTCCTGAAATATCCCTAGCCTTGGTGTAGTCATGCAGAAGAGGACTTCTTTGGACTCTTGGACATATGTCCCTGTTTGTCTAAGAAAGTTGGCATTCTGTTCTCCCGTGGTTTTGCTTGCCATTTGGTCCTGTAGGATTTATTGAAGCCTTGTTTGGTTTCCTTCTGTTGTCAAAAAAGGACTGGAATTTTCACTTGTTCTTGCCATCTCACCTCTTAGAAGTAAGAACTTTTTTCTTATCCCTATCTTCTATAAAATACTTGTTGAGACATTCTCCAAACAGAAAACCTCCTTTAAAGAAGACTGATGCCACTTTTGCCCTGGCTGAAGGGTCTGCATCCCAGTTATGCAGCCAGGTGTTTCCGAGGATTGTAACATTTCTTCACCTGAGGACAGAGGAAGGGTGCACACAGGGCTGCACAGTGAAGGGGAAGGTGCTCAGATGTGCTCATTATCAAGCAGGGAGAAGATCAGGTCAAGCACATCTCTTCTGGGCCAGGGATCTGGAAGGGTTTTGTGTTTGTGTGTGCATGTGTACCATCTTCTTGTCATGGAGCAGGTTCATGGGAGTGTATGGAGGGAGGTATTTGTGCAGGGGTTTGAACCAGAAGTCCCTGGAGGGCCCTTCCAGCTTTAAGATTATATATTTCTGTGAAACACTGCCAGTACTGACTTACATAGACTAATGACTTGATTCAGTATAAGGTGTGTTTATAGGTTGGGGGCATGAGCTTAGGAAAAAGGAACTTCTGTTCTTTTATCCTTTGGAGCACAAAAAAAAATATCCAGGGTGGGTGGGTGAGATTGAAAAGGGCACGCATCCAGTCGATGGATTCAAGCAGTTGGATTGGCAGAACTCAGATCCGCTAGATCAGGGGTGGCCAAACTGTGGCTCTTTCACATATATTGTGGGGCTCTCAAAGCTCCCACCATGCCGGCAACTGGCTTGGGTAAGGTATTTATCTCTTTAAATCTTTTCTCCAAGCCAGCCAGTTGCTTTCTTTCCTTTCCCCCCATCTATTTCCTCCCTCCCTCCCTCCCTCCCTCCCTTCCTTCCTTCCTTGCAGCTCCCAAACATCCGACATTCATTTCTTGTGGTTCTCAAACACCTGTCATTTATTCTATGTGGCTCTTACATTAAGTCAAAGCCACAAAGAAAACTTACTTTACAGCCAAGATTGCGTCTGCAATTTTGCGCCCGGCACAATTGTTTAACACAATTTGGACCCTTACAACACTGCCACAAGGCAGGCCAAATTCTAGGGAATTGGAGATCGGCTGTGAGGCTTTTGCAAACTTTCTCGTCACTCTGCCACAACCTCCCCGCCACATTGGAGACAGTATGTGAACTCGAGGCCCCGTGCCTGTCTTCTGGTTCTGTTCTGGACCGCTTCAATACACTCAGCCTAGAGGAAGTTGACAGGATCCTCTCTCCTGTACGCCCAACAACTTGTGATCTGGACCCTTGCCCCTCCTGGCTAATTAAAGCTTGCCAGAGGGAGCTTAGATATCCTATATGCGATATCGTAAATAGATCCCTTGCAGAAGGGCATTTTCCAACACCTCTTAAAGAGGCTGCGGTCCGCCCTTTCCTGAAAAAATAGACATTAGACCCTGTCGAATTGGCACATTGGTCTCAAATTTACCCTTTGGGGGTAAAATTATTGAGAGGGCAGTAGTGCTACAGTTACAGAGCTTTCTGGATGACGCTTCTGTCCTAGACCCTCACCAGTCCGGCTTCCGCCCAAGTCACGGGACAGAGACAGTACTGGTCGCCCTGGTGGATGACCTCCAGCAGAACCTGGATCGAGGCGGCTTGGCAGTACTGATGTTGTTTGACCTATCACCAGCGTTTGATATGGTTGACCATCGGTTGCTGACCCGCCATCTCGCCGACGCAGGGATTCATGGTTGGCCTTGCAATGGCTTTCCTCCTTCCTTGATGGTTGGGGACAAAAGGTGGCAATTGGGGGTGAACTGTCCTGGAGGCACGCGCTTGACTGCGGGGTGCCTCAGGGGGCGGTGCTCTCCCTGATGTTGTTCAACATCTACATGCGCCCCCTTGCCCAGATTGCCCGGAGGTATGGGTTGGGTTGTCACCGGTATGCTGATGACACCCAGCTCTATCTACTGATGGACAGCCATCCTGACTGTGTCCCAGAAAATTTGGACCTGGCACTACAAGCCATGGCTGGATGGCTTAGGCTGAGTAGATTGACGCTCAATCCAGCGAAGACAGAGGTCCTTTGCTTGAGTCGTGGTGGTCTGGGAAGGGAAATTCCTCTACCGGAGTTTGACGGTGCACCACTGGCAATGGCACATAAGGTCAAGAGCCTGGGGGTGCTACTGGGGCCTGCATTGACAATGGAGGCCCAGATAGCAGCCACTGCTAAATCCACGATTTTCCATTTTAGGCGGGCAAGGCAGTTGGTCTCCTTCCTGGAGCACAGCGACCTGGCAACAGTGATCCATGCAATGGTCACCTCGAGGCTGGACTACTGTAATGCCCTCTACATGGGGCTGCCCTTGTGCCAAACCCAGAAGCTGCAGCTAGTGCAGAACGCGGCTGCCCGGCTGTTATTGGGACTCCCCAGATGGGAGCACATTCAGCCGGGACTGTGGGAACTGCCTGGCTGCCAATAGTATACCAGATTCATTACAAGGTGCTGATTATTACCTTTAAAGCCCTATATGGCCTAGTACCTGCCTACCTTAGGGACCGTCTCTCCCCCCATGTTCCCCAGAGAGTACTCAGATCGGGATAACAAAATCTATTAGTAATCCCTGGGCCGAAAGAGGCCCGATTGAAATCAACCAGAGACAGGGCCTTCTCAATTGTAGTCCCCTGCTGGTGGAACCAACTGCCAGATGAAGTGAGGGCCTTGCAGAACCTTGTGCAGTTCTGCAGGGCCTGCAAGACTGTCCTCTTCCAGCTGGCATTCAATTGACTTTGCTCCGGTATTTAAGAGAAGTAGAAGGCCGTCACCACCAGAATAGCACCAACTCAATATTCTGTTTTATTCTGTTTTAACTGTTTTAATAATTATATATCTATTTTATTATTGAATGTGTAATTTTAATACTCATTAATTTAATTGTTTGTGGGATTTTATGTTGTGAGCCACGCTGAGCCTGCTTCAGCGGGGAGGGCAGGATATAAATAAATAAATAAATAAATAAAGTTTGGCCACCCCTGCATTAGAGGTTTACAAGATAATGCATGGGATGGAGAAAGTAGAGAAAGAGGTACTTTTCTACCTTTCTCACAATACAAGAACTCGTGGGCATTCGATGAAATTGCTGAGCAGACAGGTTAAAACGGATAAAAGGAAGTACTTCTTCACCCAAAGGGTGATTAACATGTGGAATTCACTGCCACAGGAGGTGGTGGCAGCCACAAGTATAGCCACCTTCAAGAGGGGTTTAGATAAAAATATGGAGCACAGGTCCATCAGTGGCTATTAGCCACAGTGTGTGTGTATATATAAATTTTTTTGCCACTGTGTGACACAGAGTGTTGGACATGATGGGCCGTTGGCCTGATCCAACATGGCTTCTCTTATGTTCTTATTAGATTAATGAAAGGTTAACTGAAGATCAATATAGTTAGCCACATAAGGATTTTTGTTTTGTTTTGTCATTTGTTTCCCAACAAAGTTGTTTTCTCCCATATAACTCTTGTCTGGCACCTTTTGTTTTTTCTCAGTATATTTGCATAAGTTATGCGCCTTTGCTTGGTAATCAGTGAGTTCTAGGTGAAGGAGTGATGACAGGAAGAGTCTCTGCTATTTGGGAAAAGACCCCTTTTGACAGAGTGGTGTGCCGCAGCACTCTACCCTTTTTTCCTGATGCATTAGTCTCATAAAAAGCATGCATAAGTAAGAGAGAGAGAAGTTCCAGGAAAGCAAGGACCAGCTGAGTTTCACACTGGCTGGGAAGCCTCTGGGGAAAACAGTTGTCTTATTTTGCCTACCGCAACACTCCCTTTTGCAGCACTGTGACTCTAGTCCAATTAATAGTGACTGACAGTGCAATACTAAACAGCAGTTACACCCTTCTATGTCCTTTGAAGTTAACTCTGTTTAAGATTGCATTGTAAGTTATTCAGCTTGAATAGTTTATCTCTCAATGTTAGTGTGAGCTTCTTCATCATCCGTATTCCTCATATGTCAGCAAATAGCATATCCAGTGGATACTTATTATCTCCCCCTAAAACTACAACTGAAAACTAAGCTTTAAGTATTTTAATTTCAATGGTTTCAGCTGGTTCTTTGATTGCCTTTACCTGCTGTTATGTACATTTTTCCTGCCTGGCCTCTAAAGTCATAAATGTTAGTTGTGCCATAGTAAAGTTTGGGTGGGGGGGGGGAGAGTCACATCCAGGACTAAATAAATGTCCCATAATTACACATCAATTATTGTTTAGCAGTTATTCATGCAAAAATGTTTTCTCCAAGTAACGTTCCTTAGTTTACTCTCTCAGTGGTCAGAAGGATTTTAAAAAACGCTTCTAAATCTAGCAACTTTTGAGAAACCACATCAGGAGGCAGGAACTATGCCCCATTTTCTTTTGAGATTTTTCTTTTTATTCAGCACCAAATAGATAGTAAATATTAAATATTGTCATTGCAGAGTCATCAAAATACTCCTTCTCAGAACAGATTTTTACTGAGAAGTCAAATTATGTGAATAATAAAGTTATGATGCATTCATTATAGCTTCATTCATTAGTTGCATTTGGAAAAAAAACCCTACACTGGATGGAAAATGATTAGCATCAGCACTGGTTTCATCCTTTGAGGATGATGGATCTGAATGAATAGGGTATTTAACAAGCTGGGAATCTGGCCAACATATAATGTCTAAATAGAAATTGGAGTTGACTTCCTTGTTACAGGGAGGTCTTAAGTTTCTTTTGCATATTTTAAAACTGATCCAGCATTAAACTCACCCCAGTTCCAATTTCTAAGATTTTTTTAAAAGCAACCTCAAAAGACTTATATTAAATAAGATTTTTCTGGAAGAAAGTATGAGACATGATACCAACAGCAGGGTCATTTGCTTTAGAAATGTTACATCATTTTATGATGGCAGCCACTGAGTCAGTTTGCTGCGCATCTTCAGGACAAATTATATGTAAGACTTTTCCAATTCACAATTTTTGGCATTATTTATGAAGCAATAAGTGAACTCCAGACATTC
The DNA here is from genome assembly GCF_032191835.1 of Heteronotia binoei. Taxonomy (NCBI): domain Eukaryota; kingdom Metazoa; phylum Chordata; class Lepidosauria; order Squamata; family Gekkonidae; genus Heteronotia; species Heteronotia binoei. Next base: position 130,489,886 of record NC_083223.1, read on the forward strand.
TGATGCTGGGTGGAATCTGATGCTCCTAGCAGCAGCCCATTTTCTTTTCTAAAAGTGTGTTGTTGTTTTTTGCATAGGCATAATTTACAAATATAACATATATGACATAAGAAAGGTGTGTTCATATAGTAAATAATAACATCAGACTGATTTTCGTGTTGTTACTGCTGTTGCAAAGCAATAGGAATAGGGAAGCAAAGATAAATTTAAGACAAGATAATGCAGATACTTAAGGTAGTGTACCTTTTAAGAAAGCCTGATCTGATATCCAATTAATATCAAGCAATTTACAGTACAGTCTTAAGAAGAGCTACACCTTCCTGATTTTATTGATATTAATGGGCTTAGAAGGCTGTAACTCTGTTTAGGATTGCACTGTAAGAGTCATAGGTGCAAATCTTTTCTCTGTTGTAAATATACTGTGTTGCCTGGAGCTGCTAAAATACAATCCACTAATTGTATTCTGTTTTATATTGTATTTGATTGTGGATGTTTAAAACCTAACTTTGTAAAATTGCTTGAAGATTTTTTCTTATAACCTGCTGTAATAAAATAAATGAACTTAGAGCTCCTCTCGTTCACAATTCTGAATCTGTAAAGTGGAAGAAGTAATTACAGTCTTATGGGTTTTCACTGAGGACAAGCCTAGTAAAATATACCATTAAAACAAACCTATTGCACAAATAGTAATTAGTAGTTTCTTCAAAACTTGTTATTACAAGGTAGAGAAAACTGCATTGTTTTACTAAAATTGCAAAATAATGGCCATCATTGGTTTCAGATGATTATTGTTTTAAGGTTTTAAAATATTGGAGTGGGGGGTGAGGAAGTGAAGCCATTATCCTAGATAACAATATGTTCAGATAGCAGAGATATATACCAACCAGCCATTTTTAAAATATCTTTTCTAGCAGTCATAAGAACATAAGAGAAGCCATGTTGGATCAGGCCGATGGCCCATCCAGTCCAACACACACACACACACACACACACACTCTGTGGCTAATATATATACACACTGTGGCTAATAGCCGCTGATGGACCTCTGCTCCATATTTTTATATAACCCCCTCTTGAAGCTGGCTATGCTTGTAGCCGCCACCACCTCCTGTGGCAGTGATTTCCACATGTTAATCATCCTTTGAGTGAAAAAGTACTTCCTTTTATCCATTTTAGCCCGACTGCTCAGAAATTTCATTGAATGCCCACGAGTTCTTTTATTGTGAGAAAGGGAGAAAAGTACTTCTTTCTCTACTTTCTCTATCCCATACATAATCTTGTAAACCTCTATCATGTCACCCCACAGTCGACGTTTCTCCAAACTAAAGAGCCCCAAGCATTTCAACCTTTCTTTATAGGTAAAGTGTTCCAACCCTTTAATCATTCTAGTTGCCCTTTTCTGGACTTTTTCCAATGCTATAATATCCTTTTTGAGGTGTGACCAGAATTGTACACAGTATTCCAAATGAGACCGCACCATTGATTTATACAGGGGCATTATGATACTGGCTGATTTGTTTTCAATTCCCTTCCTAATAATTCCCAGCATGGCATTGGCCTTTTTTATTGCAATCGCACACTGTCTTGACATTTTCAGTGAGTTATCTACCATGACCCCAAGATCTCTCTCTTGGTCAGTCTCTGCCAGTTCACACCCCATCAACTTGTATTTGTAGCTGGGATTCTTGGCCCCAATGTGCATTACTTTGCACTTGGCCACACTGAACCTCATCTGCCCTTGACGCCCACTCACCCAGCCTCAACAGATCGCTTTGGAGTGCCTCACAATCCTCTCTGGTTCTCACCACCCTGAACAATTTAGTGTCATCTGCAAACTTGGCCACTTCACTGCTTGCTCCCAACTCCAAATCATTTATGAACAAGTTAAAGAGCTTGGGACCCAGTACTGAGCCCTTTGGCACCCCACTGCTTACCGGCCTCCACTGCGAAGTCTGCCCATTTATACTCACTCTCTGCTTCCTATTAATTAGCCAGTTTTTGATCCACAAGAGGACCTGTTCTTTTACTCCATGACTCTCGAGCTTACTAAGGAGCCTTTGATGAGGAATTTTATCAAAAGCTTTCTGGAAGTCAAGGTAAACAACATCTATTGGGTCTCCTTTGTCCACATGTTTGTTCACCCCCTCAAAGAAATGTAACAGGTTAGTGAGGCAAGATCTTCCCTTACAGAACCCATGCTGAGTCTTCCTCAATAACTCGTGTTCATCAATGTGCCTACTCATTCTGTCCTTGATAATGGTTTCTATCAACTTTCCCGGTATTGAAGTCAGACTGACTGGTCTGTAATTTCCCGGATCTCCTCTTGAACGTGTTTTAAAGATGGGGGTGACATTTGCTACCTTCCGATCCTCAGGAACGGAGGCAGATTTCAATGAAAGATTACATATGTTTGTCAGGAGATCCACAAGTTCAATTTTGAGTTCTTTCAGAACTCTTGGATGTATGCCATCCGGACCTGGTGTCTTATTAGTTTTTAAGTTATCTATCAGTTGTAGGACCTCCTCTCTTGTCACCTCAATCTGACTCAGGTCTTTCAACACCCCTTCCAAAATAAGTGGTTCTGGAGCAGGCAAACACTTCTCATCTTCCACAGTGAAGATGGAGGCAAAAAATGCATTCAGCTTCTCAGCCATTTCCCTATCCTCCTTCAGTAATCCTTTGACCCCTTGGTCATACAAGGGCCCCACTGCCTCCCTGGCTGGTTTCCTGCTGCTAATATATTTGAAGAAATTTTTATTGTTGGTCTTTATGTTTTTTGCAATATGCTCCTCATAGTCCCTTTTTGCCTGCCTGATCACAGTCTTGCATTTGATTTGCCACTGCCTGTGTTACCTTTTATTAATCTCACTTGGACTAGCTTTCCACTGCTTAAAGGAGTCCTTCTTACCTTTTACAGCTTCCATTACTTTGTTTGTTAACCATGCAGGCCTTTTCTTATACCTGTTTGTGCCTTTCCTAACTTGTGGTATATATCTTATCTGAGCTTCTAGGATTGTAGTTTTAAATAGCCTCCAAGCTTCCCCAAGGGTTTTGACTGTATTTACCTTTCCTTTCAGTTTCCTCTTCACATGCCTCCTCATCTCAGAGAATTTACCCCTTTTAAAGTTAAACGTGGTTGTTCTGGTCTTTTGGGGCAACTCTCTATTTATACAAATGGTGAAATCTATAACATTATGGTCACTGCTCCCAAGCGGTGCGATCACTTTTACATCTCTCACCAAGTCTTGGGCATTACTTAGGACCAAATCCAGGATCGCCCCCCCCCCCGGTAGGTTCTGTTACCATCTGCTCCATAGCAGTCATTGAGAGCATCTAGAAACTCAATCTTTTTCTCTCGACCTGAACACATATTGACCCAATCAATCTGCGGGTAGTTAAAATCACCAATCATGACACAGTTTTTACATTTAGCCACTATTTTTAATCCTTCCATCATATTATAATCATCCTCTATCTTTTGATTTGGTGGGCGATAACAAACTCCCATAGTTAAATTTCCTTTTGGGCCCTCTATTTCAACCCAAAGCATTTCTAGAAGGGAATCTAATTCTTTGACCTCGGTCTTACTGGACTGTATACCCTCTCTGACCTACAGAGCCACCCCACCTCCAACCCTTCCCTCCCTATCCTTCCAATATAATTTATATCCAGGAATCACCGTGTCCCACTGATTCTCCTCATTCCACCAAGTTTCTGATATTCCCACAATGTCTATGTTTCCCCCCAACACTAAATATTCCAACTCACCAATTCTACTTCAAATACTTCTAGCATTTGTATACAAACATCTATAATTTCCCAGGAAAGTTAGGCCTGCCACCTTCCTCCTGCCGCCTCAAGACTTTGGCAGACACTCCATACTGTTTGTCACCATCTCAGTGGACAACTCTGATCCATTACCCAGCAGAAAAGTAACAGCTAACCCTTCATCTCTTTGAGATGAGTCCTCCCGAACCAGAGACATTTCATCTCCTGTCGGCTTTCCCCCAAGATTTAGTTTAAAAACTGCTCTGCCACCTTTTTGATTTTAAGCGCCAGCAGCCTGGTTCCTTCTGGGGACAAGTGGAGACCATCTCTTTTGTACAGCTCCCGCTTGTTTCAGAAAGCATCCCAGTGCCTAACAAACTTAAACCCTTTCTTCCTACACCATCGTCTCATCCACACATTGAGACTTCTAATTTGTGCCTGTCTCTTGTGCCCTGCATGTGGAACAGGTAGCACTTCTGAGAAGGCTACCTTGGAGGTCCTGGCCTTAAGTCTCCCGCCTAGCAGCCTAAATTTTTCCTCCAGGACCTCATGACTGCATTTCCCCACACCGTTGGTGCCAACATGCACCACAACCACTGGCTCCTCCCCAGCACTGTCTATCAGCCTATCTATTACATGCGTAATGTCCGCTACCTTCGCACCAGGCAGGCAAATCACCATACGGTCAGTACGCTATTTTGCCACCCAGCTGTCTACTTGCCTAAGGGTCGAATCACCAACTACAAAGACCTCCCCCTCTCCCTGCCCAGGGATGGTTCCTTGGCACGAAAGGATTCCCGCTCACCAACTGAAGAAGAGGTCCCTTCTGAGGGCGCATTCCCCTTATCCTCAGCACAGTGCCATGTTCCCCCTCGACCCTCATGCTCCCTGGAAGCAATGAGGTTGCCGCGTTCGGAGCGGGACTCATCTAATACGTCCCTGAGAGTCTTCCCTGAGTTCCTAACTTACTGTGTCCACTTCTCCAGGTCAGTCACCTCAGCCTCAAGGGTACGAACTTGTTCCCTGAGGACCAGGAGCTCCTTGCATCGAGCACACATCCAAGACTTCTGTCCTGTGGGCAGATAGTCATACATGTGACACTCAGTGCAAAACACTGGAAAGCCCCCACCCCCCTGCTGGCATTCTACCTTTATGATAGCTTTTTAAAAAAAATATACAGTCCCCTTTTAAATCCTGTTTGTTTATGTGGCTCCCCTTCTGGAGGGTCAACTTACCTTATTGGGAACACAAGGAAAATAGGGATCCAGATTCCAGGTCCTTACACAGTCCCCACAGTCAGTCACCTGTTTCAAAAGGCAAGTCAGTTTTAAATGAAGAAATGGATTCTCTGTTCTTCAAAGCCATTGGCAGCTTTCAGTTTTATGCAAAGTTATTCACTGTTTGGCCTTATGGCCACCTGCAACTGCAGCATAGGTATGATGAGTTATTAGGAAGAATTGCAGACTTCAGTAACTAGATCTCCATCTCAGAAGATCACTGCCCACTCTTTTTACCAAATTGAAAAAGATAACTAATGCCATTACTTATGACTGATGGCATTTCACACAGACAAGCATTCAAATTCAGGCAAATGAAATGAGAACTGAAGCATCACCTGTAGTTAATTTTATCCTATTTGCATTTAAACTGCTGAGTGTCATATGTTACATTGGCTTTGACCTATTCTTGCCATTTGTAAAAAACATAAATTGTATTTAATATACTGAACACACATACACAGGAAGCTGCCAATACTGAACCAGATCATTGATCTGTCAAGGTCAGTAGCATCTCCTCTGACTGGCACCAGTTCTCTCTAGGGTCTCAGTTAGTGGTATTTCATTTTAACTACAACCTAATCCTTTTACATGAAGATACCAGAGCTTGAGACATTCTACATGCAAAACAGATTCTCCCCTGCTAAAACAAGACCCCTCTTTTACTTCATCCCTGTCATCATTGGAATGGATCAGTATCTCAACAGAACTTGGCTTTCTCCCTTCGCCTTCCCTCTGTTGGGCTCAGTGTCTGAGCAATGCCACTGAAAAGGTGCAGATGCTCAGGGTAGCACCACCACAGCATCTCCAGTTATGAATTTTCACAGTCCAAAGACTGGAAGAGATGGCCTCTGGCCTTCCTCATTTGGGTACATGTGTATAATGGACACTGGATTTGCCTTTCTTGGCAGCTTTGTTTCCTGTCTCTCTCCTCTGTGATTCCCCTGACCCTTGGGATGGAGCTGTCTTTCACAATTGTCAGTGGTCTTGAATAGCATGTTCAGTCTTTAGGTAGATGTCTTCTATCCAAAAAATACTTCTCTTCTAAGGATTAGTCACTTTGTGTCACTAATAGAAATTTATTTTACTTAACCTTTATTTAATTAGGAAACACATATAGTTAGGAAGTAACATATCAGAAATGAAATATAGATTCACTAGAGAAATATACATAAAAGCAGTGCAATCTACAGAACTCACAATCTGCTGAATATCCCACAACCCTCCTTGTCTGAGAGGAGATGGGCCAGCCCCTGCACTCTGTTGTGCAAGTTTACTGAGACCCCACTCTCACATGATCGCATGTGCTTTTTCACTTTTATAGACTGGGAGTTTCCCCATATTAGAACCAATGACATTGTGCCAGTTCCTGCCACAAGTCTAACCACAGATAATATTACCAAATACAGATCAGAATTTTGCTGGCCTTACCCCCCCCCCCCTTTGGTTTCAGTCTATCTTGGCTCTTGATGCCCAAGTTGAGAGTAGGATCTTCCATCAGAGAAAAGATAACTACTAGTAGATGCTTCAGTGCCCCTACCGTGGCTTTTCTAGGTCATGCCCAGGGCTTTTTTTGAGTAGGAATGCAGAGGAGCACAGTTCTAGCTGGCTTGATGTCAGGGGGCCTGGCCTAATATGCAAATGAGTTCCTGCCGAGCTTTTTCTACAAAAAAGCCCCATGTGAAACAATGGTGTTGTCAGGGGGTGTGGCCTAATATGCAAAGAAGTTTCTGCTGGGCTTTTTTTGCAAAAAAAAAGCCCTGGTTGTGCCTCATACTAAAACTTGTCACTCTTCTCCTGTAGTGCAGCTGCGGACCTGATTACCCATTCCAGCAAATAAACATGTATAATGTATAATACCTGGAATCACATAACATTCTAGTATATAGTCTCTCCCAAATCATTGTAAAGAGTTACTAAAATGCATTAAATGATTTATAGTTTAATTTCATTTATTTACTAAAGCGGTTTTTATCTCTCTTTTCCGGTCATAGACAGTGACTCCAGTTTGCCCAGCCCAAAGACTGCATGATTTAAGACATTAAAACGGAAACTTTCACAAAACTTAAAACATCAAAAATAGTTCACTGTATCCACAGATAAAATCTGCCACCCAACCAAATGCCTCTCAAAGACCCATCTGAAAAGAACAGCCTTGCCACGTCTGGGGAACTGGAGCCAAGGAGGGGCCTGCCTTTGACATTTTAGGCAACCCATTCCAAAGAAATAAAGCTGATGATTTACAGGAGCAAGTCTAGGAGGTAGCCAAATGGATAAGTTTTAAAGAGGGCTCTGTTGGCAGGATCTGAGACTGTGAGGACCTGAGGTGGTACAGAGGTTCCTGTCAGGAAATGCAGCTCTTCAGGTAGCCAGGTCCCATGTTATATAAGGCTTTAAAGGTCGATACCAGCAAATTAAATCATAACCAGGATGGGAGTAATATGCTCCAGCTTCTCTAACAGATAGACAGCCATATTCTGTACTAGCTCATGCTTAAATATTTTAAAGTTGGTCCCGTTCAAGGTGCTTTGCAGTTATCTGCTCCTGAACTTCAGAGGCTTTAGAAATATTTAATAGCTTTGAATATAAATGTGGAAAGACAGGAAAAGTGGTTATCATTACACTCTGTATGCATCATGCTGTATATTATAAAATGCTGGAATTGCAAATAGTTGTTTTGAAGACTGATTTGTCCTTCATGCCATAAATAAATATGGCTTGTGGCTACCCAGTTTTGCCCTTTAATTAAGGTGTGTTAAATTGAGAAGATAACTGCATTTTTCTCATGTTGTTTAGAGGTTCTACTTGACCATATTAATGTGTCAAACTAATTGGAATGGCTACCATAAATGAGGCCATCAGCAAATAGCAATAAAATAAGACAGAACAGTTTAGGATACACTAAAGAAAATTTACAATGGACAGATAATCGATGGTTTCAGCATTTATTGATTTACTGTAATAATTACTTATGAGGACCTTGTTCATGAAGCTGTCAAAACAAGCAATTATTTATGATATAAAACTGCTAGGCATACCTAGAAATTATTTATTTACCTTACAAGATTCAATGTGATAGTGGTAACTCCAAGTAAAGTACATTGTACAGTTCCCCTGATAGCTGTCATCAATTTATTTAATATGTCCAGAGGTGAATTACAAAAGGGAATAAACAATTCCAGCCAGACAGAAACACTTGGTTTGAATTAACAGGATGGCACTCATGAACAGGGCTATAGTTAAAGCCTCCTGTCAAATTTTCAAGTAAAGCTTAATAAGAGACAACCTTACTGATTGTTATGTGTAGGTTTTTTTCTGTTTTTTTTTTAAGAACAGCATGTGTGTCATTTTTGTGCTTTAGTATTTACATTTTTTAAATATGCTGATAATCTTTGAGGAAAATATATTCTTGGTAGTGCTTGATTCTCTTGAAATTTAAATTGATGCTGCATTATGGCATAAATTGAGATAGACAAGTACAGATGAAATAAGGGCCCATCTGTTTAACTATAATGCAGGAAGTGCTCTTGGTGCTCTCACTTTTCGAGTGCAGCGTGTGAAGTCCACCTGATATCCAGTATTTTTTTTCCTTTACAAGTAAAAAGGTGAATAAAATCCATATACTTTCCCTCAATTTTGTGTGTTATAATTTATAAAATGAAAAATTATGTTATCACAATACAGAGGTTCTTTAAAGTGCTCACCACTTAAGAATTAGAGTATGATGAGGGCAAGGAAGGTAACAGCATCTTGCAGATACAATTTAGAAAATTGTGAGAAATAGATGTTGCCAGTTTTTCATCTCAGTACACTTCAGGAAAACATTAACACTGGTAAAAATCATACAGCATATAGCATAGACAACTTACTGTATGTGGGGCTAAGATGTTCAGCCAATATCTTGCCTGCAGCAGCACTTAATACAGTATGCTACTCACACAGATCTTGGAATTGTGAATTCTGTATTCATTAGACGTCAACAGTCTGGCAGCATCAGTGTTTACCATGAGTTGACATACGCCAGGGCCTCAGGAGGGTAAATTGCTGACCCCTGTCTAAGGGGAGGGAGTTTTAATGAGTGCATGGTGAAATGGACTGTGACATCCATTCACAATCCATTCCAGCCACTTTTGGGTGCAATAATTTTGGGTAAAATCTGATTAAAGAAATATTAGTCAATTAAAGATAGATTCAGATGGATAGCCATGTTAGTCTGAAGCAACAGAACACAATTGTATTTCTTATTTGAAATAGTAGATTGGAATAGTGATTGTAATGTGATGTAATGAATAACCCCCAGAGATCCCACCCCTCCCCAAACCCCTCTCTCCTTAGGTTCTAACCCCTCCCTCCAAATCTCCAGATATTTCCCCACTCAGAGTTGGCAATCCTACATATGCCCTACCTTCTGTCACAGTGCTGCACTCTTAATTTTCCTTTCCTGCTTTCCCCAAAACTTCTGTTTCACCTAAAGTAGAAATATTTTACTCTGTTTATTGGTGCAGCAGCAATTCCAGCTGCAGACAGAAGAAAAGGGAAGAACATAGGAATGGCTGCTCTGAAACCATGAACTAATGCTGTGCAACATCAGCTAAAGAGGTTTGCACGTACAGTGGCTCTAGGCTTCCCAATCCCCAGGTCCCAGCGGGGATTCTTCTGCTTTTCCAGGCCCCTTCCCACCCCCAGTCAGCTGGCCGGCAGGGGGAAGCCCTGTCCCCAGAGGACCATGTGCTTTTCCTCCTCTGGAGGCTTCAGGCTCTAATTGGAAAGGCTTCCTCTTGGGATGGTGTGTCTGTGTTACTTTGAAGAACTTGTGATTAGAGAGGCCATTCCCTCACTTCAGAGTCGCCAGAAACCGGGGTTGGCAGGGGGGAGGGAAACGTCTGCTGAGCACTTCATTATTCCCTATGTGGAGATCAATTCTCATAGGGTATAATGGGGAATTGATCTGGAGGTTTCGGGGGCTCTGGGGGAGCTGTTTTTTGAGGTAGAGGCACCAGATTTTCAGTATAGTATCTAGTGCCTCTCTCCAAAGTACCCCCCAAGTTTCAAACGATTGGACCAGGGGGTCCAATTCTATGAGCCCCAAAAGAAGATGCCCCTATCATTATTTCCTATTGAAGGAAAACATTTTAAAAGGTGTCCCTTTAAATGTGATGGTCAGAACTCCCTTGGAGTTCAATTATGCTTGTCACACCCTTGTTCCTGGCTCTGTCCCCAATGTCTCCCGGCTCCACCCCCAAAGTCCCCAGATATTTCTTGAATTGGACTTGGCAATCCTAAGTGGCTCTGATGGTACATCATCACTCCCATGCTTTTTTTTTTTTTAAATCTCTCTTGACTAGATAAGGAGGCAAGTGTGGAAAAGACTATGCAACAATCACAGAAGTAAATCAAAAGGCAACATCAGGAGAAGGTACATTGCCTGATTTTAAGGACATTAATGTAAATCAAACCTACTATATTAATCAATCAATTGGACTGATCCTTACTGCCTTTTTGTTCAGATACCCACACACCCCTGTCTACCCTCTGGATGTGTGTGTTACTGATTCCAAATTATAGTGGGTAAATCATCCAAACATACAGATCCCCTGCCTGACATGAAACCAACTACTGATATTTAGTTCCCATCAATAAGATATTTACTGCTCATCCTGGACTAAGTCAAGCAAAGAATAGTTCACAGGTGCAAAGGTATTATTTATTGATCACCCTAAAGCTACAGCTCCAAACTTTGAAAACTCTTTTCTCAAGTAACTTCTTGTACATTGCCATTTTACAGAAAAATAATTAAACTAATTCAAAGAGATAAAAGAGAAAAGGAAAACATTTTCATTTCTCATTTTCAAGCCAATGCAGCTTATAATTAACATTCCATCAATGAAAAACAAATCTTAGGAGACTGTAAGGATCGAAGAGAGCATTAAGGTTACTTCAGTAATCAGCAGTTTCTCTCTACATGTCTCTGAATAAGATTTTGCTTTATAAAATAATAGTTTTCCATTGAAGGGAAATGTAATAAGATCTTAAGCTGCCATATCCCAGTTTGAAGTTCCGTTTGCTCACAAGAAACATAAGAAAGTAATTCCTTTCAGGGAAAAAAATGCATTTGTTTCATATGCCCTTTCCAAAATAAAAGAAATAGAAAAAGGTAAGTTGTGTTAATAGGTAAGATGTTTTTAGATTCAGTATATTCCAGCAATGGAAGCCATTTTTCTTCAAAAGTTCTGTATAACTTGGAATTTTCAATAAACTTATCATATGTTTAAAAAAAATAGAAAAAGCAGAAAAGGAAGATCTCCAGCAACGGACAGAAGTGGACAACTATCATAAGATTTCTTTGTTGTAACACTCAGGCCTTATTTCTGCAGCTGATTAGTCATGTGTGGACTGGGCCATTGCCCTGAAGAACTACTGCAGTCAGGAGCAAAAACAGCCAAGACCCAGGAGCTCTCCCAGAGCTGCAGGGCTGCTCAGCTGACACTCAGTCAGAGCCATCACCTCGCCATTGTATCCTCTTGCACTGCCACTGTTAGAGGATGCAGCAGTTGAGCCAGCACCTATTGGTGTCACTAACCTGGTTTAAGCCGGCTTTGTTTGGAATGTTAATTCCTGCAGCATTGGTTTTTAGTGCCTCAGAGTCTCATTGGCTTGCCTTGCTCCTGGAGCATTTTAACTTCCAAGTTCACCTCTAAAGATAGCAACTACTTGATGTCTTTTGGCTCCCTGTTAATCTGTATAGCTGCTTTTTCCAATGGGTTTTCATTTTTTTTTTCTGAGACCCTTGCATATTATGTAGTGGATCAATAAGCCCCACACCATTTTCATGACAGACATTATCCTCTGCTGAATATGGTGGAAATAGCAATACATCTGCCTGTTTTTACCCAACTACAGCTAATAGCAGCTCTGCCTCGCCTTGTGTTTGACGAGTTTTGTTTCCCAAAAGGTAAGTTTGGCTTCCTTTAAGAACTAGCTTTCATGGGAGTAGCCTGACACTAAGATTAATTGCTTTCTTCTTTTTGTATTTTCCGCAATTTATATTTCAAACAATTTTTTAAGAATAAGTTTGTAAAAGTCACACATTGGATCATGGTCTCAGATTTAAGAACTAAGCAACAAAGTGTAGACATTCAGAAAGATGAAATCTTTGTTTCAGACTACTTATAAGTAATTATTCTTCAGGAGTATTGTATATCTGGCTATTACAAAATATACAAAAGCACAACCACTCTTAAAATGCACAGCTCTCCCCCCGCTTCAGGGTCGTCAGAAAGCGGGGGGAGGGGAAGGAAATGTCTGCTGGGAACTCTATTATTCCCTATAGAGATTTATTCCCATAGAAAATAATGGAGAATTGATCCGTGGGTATCTGGGGCTCTGGGGAAGCTGTTTTTTATAATAATAATAATAATAATAATAATAATAATAATAATAATAATAATAATAATAATAATAATATTTTATTTTTATATCCCGCCCTCCCCGCCGAGGCGGGCTCAGGGCGGCTGACAGGCATGGGAATCCCATGAATCATAAAACAACATAAACAATTTTAAATATCAGTTACAGTAAAAATTATTTAAAAGTTTTGAAGTTTCGGGGGCTCTGGGGGGAGCTTTTTTTTGAGGTAGAGACACCAGATTTTCAGTATAGTATCTAGTGCCTCTCCCCAAAGTATCCCCCAAGTTTCAAAACGATTAGACCAAGGGGTCCAAGTCTATCAACCCCAAAAGAAGGTGCCCCTATCCTTCATTATTTCCTATGGAAGGAAGGAATTGAAAAGGTGTGCCGTCCCTTGAAATGTAATGACCAGAACTCCCTTTGGAGTTCATTTCTGCTTGTCACAGCCTTGATCTTGGCTCCACCCCTAACATCTCCTGGCTCCACCCCCAAAGACTCCTGGCTCCACTCCCAAAGTCCCCAGATATTTCTTAAATTGGACTTGGCAACCCTAATTACTGGTAACCCTTGTTAGAGTTCTATGAGTAGTTCCTTCCGATCAGTGTTGACAAAATGCTTAGGGTTGCAAAGGCTGCCTCCCACAAATTGCTGATCATGACATGGAATGCAGCTGTGAAAGATCATTAATATGTCCCTCTCACAAAGAAGTGTAATGAGACCTCTTCTTAAGAAGTAATCTTTGAATAAGATAGATAAGATGTGGGCATTTCTCAACCTATGACCAGTCTCCCTTCTGGGGCAAGGCAATTGATTAGATTACGGCAGATCATCTGCAAACTTTTCTGGATTAAACATCTGCCACTGACCTATTTCATTCTGGCTTTAGACCTGGATTTGTGATTGAAACAGCACTATTGGCCTTCATAGATTACATTTGGCTATAATGGGATAAAAGCAATTGTGTTGATATTGTTAGATCTTCCCGCAGCGTTTGATATAGTCAGCCATGATATTTTAGTGGATCAGGTACAATCAGTGTTTCAAATAAAAGGGAAACACAACAGTGATCCATGGGATGATCACCTTGAGAATCGACTACTGTAACGCCCTCTACATGGGGCTGCCCTTGATTCAAATTCGGAGGTTGCAACTGGTGCAAAACGCAACAGCCAGGTTGTTAATGGAGCTACCTGTATGGGTGCACATTCAACCTGTGCTGGAAACATTGCACTGGTTGCCTGTGGCATTCTGAATTTGCTTCAAGGTGCTGGTCATAACCTTTAAAGCCATATATGGCCTGGGACCTGCCAACCTTTGGGACTGCCTCTCCCCATATGTATCCCAGAGAGCACTCTGTTTTAGGTCTTCAAACCTCCTTAAGATCCCTGGACTGGAAAAGGCTCGACTGTCCATCACAAGAGCTAGAGCATTTTCAATAATAGCCCCTGCTTTGTGGAATGCCCTCCCTGAAAACATCAGGGTCCTGTGGGACTTGCCACAGTTCCGCAGGGCCTGTAAAATCGAATTATTTAAACTCGCTTTTAGCAGCTGAAGGGAGGTAGCTATTACTCTACAGCACTGATAATCCCACTGAATCATTATAACTGAATCAAGAACTTCAGAGTAATCAGAAATGCACAACTTGGCTTTAATGATTGTAAACTGTGCAACTGTATGATTGATTTTATTGTGTAATTTGTTTTTAATGGTTTATGTGGTTTTATGTGGTTTGATTTGCTGTTGTTAGCTGCCCTGGGCCCATCAGGGGAGGGTGGGATATAAATATGATAAAATAAATTAAAAAAAATAAAATTAGCTTTATTATTTTCTTGTTGGAAGAAAACAGAGTTTCAATAGGAGAGGCAAAGCCAGCTAGTTGAGTATTGGTGTGTGAGCTGCTTAGGATCCATTTCTTCCTTTTGTATTTAACTTTTATGATAAACCTTTGCCTGAGATCATCATGCTTTGATACAGATAACATTATCTGAGCCCCCAGAAGCAGCTTTAAGGGTCTTGGCCCAGTGCCTTGAGGATGTGGTCAAGTACCTGCAGTTTATTCTACTCCAGACAGAGGTGATACTGGTTGGCAAGACAGAATGCTTGACTGGTATTAATTTGCCAGCCTTAGATGGGTTTGAGCTCTCTTTAACAGATCAAACTAACAGCTTGAGGATGCTCTTGTATCTGGCCTTGTAAACAGATAAGCAAGGTGAGGCTTTTGCTTGGAGTGCCTACTTTTCATGACATCTAGCTTGCAAGGTGTCCCTCTATTTAGATTCTGCTGACCTAGCCACACTGATCCAAGCTGCCAAGATCTCCCAACTGGACTACTGTAATGTGATTTATCTGAGTCTGTCTTTGAAGACATCTCAGAAGCTCAGTTGGTACAAAATGCAGCAACAAGTCTCTGATTAACTACTTGGAATTTATAAAACAAAACTCCTGTACTCTTTCAAATGCACTGGTTACCTATTTGCTTCTGGGTCTAATTCAAAATCCTGTTATTACCTATAAAGCCTTTACAGACTAAGGCCTTTTTATGACACCTGCATATATATTCCCAGACTACAACTGCACAGTCTTTTATTTGTGGTACCATCTCTTGGGAACATTTGTTTGGCAGCATTCAAATCACAGACTTTTTGGCTGGGTACAGATGGGCAGCTTCGAGTGCACTAGAGGCATCCCAACTGCGCCAGCCCAAACTGGAGTTGCCAAATCCCACGCTCCCACACAATGCACCCATATATCGCACAGGGGCACTTTGGCACATTCACACCGTTTGTTGCATGCCACCGCCTTTCTTTTTTGCTTTACATTTTTAGTGGCTATGAGCACATGCGCTCATGCACTCTGGGCAGTTTTTTTTTTTTTAAGAATACTGGTGAGCCCCTGGAGTGGATTGGCAGGTTCACACCACCAACCTGTTTTGCTTGCATGTTCCAAATACAAACTGATACAAACTAATCAGACACCCAGAAAGACAGATAAGAGTGCAGCAGAAGAATTATAAAGTGGTAGCTATTTTATCCATCTCAGAGACGTCAGAGGACGGGGTGAGTGCGGGAGCGGGATGGGCGGCAGCTGTGCCTATCTGACCTTGCTTTTTTAACCCAACTGAGGGCTATCCCTATGTAGGCTCAAATTGGCCATCTGAATTCAGCCTTTCTGTGGCAGACCCAATTCTTTGTTTACTGGAATGAGAACAGACAGTACCTTCACTTTCTCATTCAGAAAGCTGTGTAAAACTATTTAATTTCAAAGGCATTTTGTTCTGACAGGTCTGATTTTAATTTAAAAAAAAATCTTGTGAGCTGTTTTTATCTTTCTGGTTGATTGCTATACTGCTTAATTTTTAATTTTTGTATTACTTTGTCAGCTGCCTTCAGTTGAAAGAGATAAGGTAACCTAATGGCTGACCTGAACCTGTTTAAATGTAATTGTTGGCTATATTGTTATGTGATTTGATAGGTTGTGAGCCTCCCTGAGCCTGTCTTGGTGGGGAGGGTGGGATATAAATCAAATAAATTATTATTATTAATAACAACAACAACAATAATAAATATTTAAATAAATAAATAATACTTATTTCAAATGTGGAAAATATACATAAACAACCTATTCTGTGAACTACCCTGAGTCTACAGGACAGCGTGAGATATGCACTGAAACAATCAGAAAAATAATTATGCTATGTGCCAAAAGAAAGAACTGCAAGCAGTGTATTTTGAATGTTGTGAAACAAAAGAGAAGTTTGCAATTTCTAAGCTGCAATGTATATCGTAGGAAAAACTGGTGGTTTGACCACTTCCCATTTTAGAGGAATAATTGTCAGACTCAGGGATGTACATAAGCAAAAGTTTTAACTTGGGTTTTTCCTGATTTTCAGGAGCTTGGAAAGTACCATCACAAAAACCAAAGTGTTCCGTTCTTTGTTTCATTTCCACAGTATTTTTGGTTTGAAAATTTATATGCTGATTCTGTGCAATATAACAATATAACATGTTATTAAAAATAAACTTAAAAACAACAAACACTAAGCAGTGATATTTATATAGTCATCTTCAGGGTAGAGTCAGACCATCAAACAATCCTCTAGCCACACAGGCAGAATACAAGGAGAATCCCTTGTGTAACCCCTGAGTCAAAAGCATATTTAAAAAAAAAAAGTTTTGGTGTGAGACTTAAAGATGCCACCACTGAAAACTCTTTTGCTGGTTGTCACTCTCCTTGGGGAGGAACGGTGGCTCAGTGGTAGAGCATCTGCTTGGTAAGCAGAAGGTCCCAGGTTCAATCCCCGGCATCTCCAAAAAAGGGTCCAGGCAAAAAGGTGTGAAAAACCTCAGCTTGAGACCCTGGAGAGCTGCTGCCAGTCTGAGTAGACAATCCTGACTTTGATGGACCAAGGGTCCGATTCAGTATAAGGCAGCTTCATATGTTCATATGTACCTCTGCAGGTGGGGACACAGAAAACAAGGCTCCAGAAGATCCTGAGTGAAGGGCTGGACAGGGTGGGAGGAGGACAGAAGGCAGTCCTTCAAGTGCTTCAGCTCCCAAGTTGTTGGCAGCCAGTGCTGCCTGGCAAACTTTGGTGGAGAATTGTTGATGTTTCCAGGGCTACAGAAGTCCATCTCCCCATTGCTTTGATTATTTATTGGTGCCAGCATGTTTGCCTCATGAACTGCTGATACAAACTGATTAGACCTCCATAAAAACTATTGCAGGCACAGACAACCCTCATCTCTTGAACTATGAACAGGGTGATTTTCAAGATTAATTTAGGTTAGTGACAAAGTTAGTGCCCATCCCCAAAAGGGATAGTTAGATGTTCCACAAAGAAAAAAAAATACAGTAAAACAGTTGCCTGTAAATTAACTGTAGAAGAATTGATAGCTAGGCAAAAGATAGGAATCTAGAATTGAACAGCTTCATAAATATTATAAATATTCACTAAGTGCACTAAAGAAGGGAAATATTAATTCATAATCAATAATACAATATCCTTGAGATATTTTGCACATCATGAGTTCGTTTAAGTCCCAACATATGTTGGCCTCCTGGATGATAGGTGTTAATTTGTTTAGACTTCCACAAATAGTGCTGGGACTGACTACTTGGGGAATATTATACTGTTATGAGCATAGACTTCTCAGCTGTGTATAGCAACTAGTAAACTGTTAATGCTAAGAGAAATGTTAACTGGCAGTTGTAATTGTACTAAAAAATACTTCCACACAGAAAATCAGGGAATGTTGCTGCTGTTATTGTTGAAAATATAGGACATTTAAGTTTTGCAAAGCTTTGACAGCCATAATCTCAATAACATTTGCAAAAACCTTTTTAGAGGTTGGCTCACAGTACTATTCCCATATAACAGATATGAGGCTAAGGGTGAAAGTGTCTTGTTTAAAAAACCCTATTGAATTAATGGTTTATATGAGATTGGAACCCAAGTGAAATGTGAGATCTGAACTCAAGGAACATACGAACCCTCATTACATTTTAACTGTACTGTTTCTTTTATAAAACCAGTTGCTAATAAGGAAGCTTTTAAAATATTCTTCTGCCAGTGGAATTACATGCATGTCAAATGTTCCAAGCTTTCTGAATGATCTTTGCTGATTAACAATGATTTAAAGACATAGGAAGATTGTTTTAAAGGCCAATGGATTTATTCCAGCAGGCTATCAATTGCTTTGAAGCGCTGGGAATTAGCACTGAGGCTGAGGAGGGGAAATTGAACAGGAACAAATGAATTAATTGTGGACAAAGGATATGGGGATCTGTAGTTTTTTTGGACAGGCCTGTGAAGAATCCTGAAGCTTGGTGCAGAGTATCATTAGCCATGTGCCAATCACTTTCAATCACCAGAAGAGGAGTTTGATGTGATTGCCTCCAGTGCAGCTCAGAAGGTCAGCTTGGGCCAATGCCCTCAGCTAACAGAAGTGTAAAAAGTTCAGAGAGCTGCATGACAGCTAGCTCCAATAATCCATTCCTGACTCCTGCATCCAGATGAGTTGAACTGTGAGAAAACACTTATTGTCAGCTGTTGCCTGAGGCACTTGCCATTTAAACTCCTAGAGCGATTTGATTTGATTATTAGCTGGCATTTCTATGATAGCCTACATGACTTAGCATTATTTAAGGAAAAATAAGATTCAATTAAAAGGTTTTAAAGCAAATGCATAGTCTGTAAGGGAATGAGAATTCAGTTGTGAGTCTCTGAATGCACTGTTACTCATTACACTTTCATATAATTTCATTTATTCCTGCACAGAAGGGAACAGAATTCTGCCTCATGGTCAAGTAAAATGATTTTGTCAGAAATGATGGTATTGCTATATTTATTTCCTTTGATGTTAACATTACAGATACAATACAAATGTAGTCCTGAATGTCTTATATAATTGAGAAAGGGAAATGTCTGAGCTGGGATCAGGAGACTCATGTGCATGTACTGGACTCCTCTCAGTGGCTAGAGGAGATAGCACTGCCCAATGCACGGCACTTTGCATTTTAGCTGGTGGTGGTATTTATTTGTTTACTTCATTTATACCCTTCCTTTATCCCCAGTGGAGATCCAAGGTGGCTTACATAATTCTCCTCTCCATTTTATCCTCGCAAACAACCATGTGAAGTAGTCTAGGCTGTGAGTGTTTGACTGGCCCAAGATTATAGGCTGAACTTCTATAGCAGTGAAGGTATTTGAACTTGGGTTTGCTGGATCTTAGTCCAACAGTTTAAGCACTACACTACACTGTTTCTTTTTGTAACAGCAGTTCAGTTTTAAACTAGTAGTCTGTACGGAGGTCTTTCTTTTGTTTTATGGTTATAGTCCTAAATGACTTATTTATAGATATGCTGCAGTTCCAACGTTTCCCTACCTGGAGGCTGAATGTAGTTCTCAAGGCCCATGTCAGGGCCCCTTTTGACTCAATGGCAACTTGTCTCTTCACAGAACTCATCTTTAAATCATTTTCCTGGTTGGCATTACTTCAGCCAGGAGGGTATCAAAATTTAGAGCTTTCTCTGTGGACAAAGAACTCTGCCCCCCCCCCAATGTTAGGGTAGTTCAGGGGTGGCCAACGGTAGCTCTCCAGATGTTTTTTCCTACAACTCCCATCAGCCCCAGCCAGCATGGCCATGGCTGGGGCTGATGGGAGTTGTAGGCAAAAAACATCTGGAGAGCTATCATTGACCACCCCTGGGATAGTGCTTCACCCAGACCCAGCCTTTATCTCTAAAGCAAATTCCACCTTTCACAGAGGACCTGGTTGTGCTCTCTTTCTGATCTAATTCCAAACACTCTCAGGAAAGGGAATAGCATTGTTTGGATGTTAACAGGGCACTGAGCTTCTAAATTGATAGGACCAAGTCTTTTTGTAAGATTGACTTCATGTTTGTCTCTTTCAGGAAGGCTTCCCCAAGGTGTAGAGTCACTATGTCCACTATTAGTAGGTGGGTTAAAGACTGCATTCTTTTGCCTATAAGTCTGCAGGAATTGATCCCCCTTTAGGTATTACAGCACACTACCTCAGAGGGGCAGTGACCTCGGCAGCCTACAGATCCTTTCTTTCTTTAGAAATTATATGCAAGGCTGTCACTTGGAAGACCATCCACTCTTTCACCAAGCACTACAGGATTCAGCAACCCTGCCTGTCTCTATGGACAAACTTCTCCCAGAAGGAGACACTGCCCCACCGCTGGACCACTGAGAAGGAAGATTCATGGTAAGTAAGAGAAATCTTCCATTCACAGTTCATAAGGTTGTATGCCACATCTAATTGATGCAAAGTAGGATAATGCAAAGCCACTCTCCTGCATCTCATTTTGGATTACTCCCCAGCTTTGACTTCCATCACAACTTCTCTATTGTACTTTTGTCAGCTACAATATAGTTTTTGATCTCCAAAACAGCCCTGACCTAGATATTGTGAGTGTATTTGCTATTTATAAACCTATGTCCCACTGATAAGTGATACTGTAGTAGTCATCATAGTTCCCTCTAAGCTGCACTCTAGTTCCCTCACTCATAGTTCCCTTTAAGCTGCACCTGCGCACAAATTTTCAACAGGCTACTCACGGGTTTCTAATCTCTGCTCACAACCTCCATTGGAAGCAATGGAGGATGGGGGCACCTCCTTCAGAGGCCCATATAATTGAACCCCCTAGTCCAATCTTTTTGAAACTTTGGGGAGGTTTTTGAGGAGAGGTACCAGCAACTATGCTGAAAATTTGGTGCCTTTATCTCAAATAACAGCTTCTCCAGAGCCCCAGAGCTCCAGATTGATTGTCCATTATAGCCTATGGGACCATTGATTATAATGGTCCCAATAGGCTACAATTGAGCCAGAAAAATCCCTTTTTTTTTTTTTGGCACACCCCTATTACACTTTTCAGAATGATTTGTAAGCTGCCTTGAAGGGAAAAGTGGGATATAAATATTTGAATAAGTAAGTAGTTTGGGCAGGGCTTTTTTTGTAGAAAAAGCCCAGCAGGACTAGTTTGCATATTAGGCCACATCCCCTGATTGCAAGCCAATAGAACTGTGCTCCTGTGCATTCCTGCTCAAAAAAAGCCCTGAGTTTAGGCAGGTTGATAACATTTAAGTAACTTCTTGTTTGTTAGGTTAGGCAGGGTTCTGACAGTGATTGTTCCGCCACTATTATATGACCTGTAATGCTGGTTTTCATATTTCATTTGAAAAACCAACAAAGCAGATCACAAGAGTTCACCTCCCCCTCCCCCCCAAGCACTGGCATGTTTTCTAAGGCTCAGCACAGGGCAGATCTACCAGTATAGTGGACTGGAGTTGGGTAGAGCTGTTCTCTGGAGGCCAGGTCTACAAGTATAGTGGAAAGAGGTGGGTAGACCTGTTCTTTGGAGGACGGGTCTACCAATACTATGGAAAGGGATGGGTGAAATTTGACTTGATTCTGTTTTCTCTTGTAATGTTTAAATTATTCTTAACTATAGTTTAACTAGAATTTAAAAGACTGAGTTCTGAGATTTTTACAAGGTTATGGAAGTAATCTTCTAAAGAACTAATTTACGTGATAGTCAAATGTAGACTTGCTCACAACTTTTAATGCTACTAGCTTTTTTTGCTCACAGTGTAGAATTTCTGTTCACAACACTGTGGAGCTTGGAATGCTGGTAGTGATACTGGTGAAAGGTCCACTGGAGTTAAAATACGGATGAAAGTGGTAGCCAGTGCTGCAGTGTGTTTCTCAACTCTTCATCCTCATGAGAAATCATGAGCGATCACACAATCCTTTCCAACCCCATGGGCACTATATGTAAATATTATCAGGTTGCTGTGGGAACAATCATGGATTTACCACACTTACATCCCTCCAGAAAATTGAAAATGAAGTATAAAATATAATTTCAGACACTCTTCACATCATACAAGTGGTCCCCGATGTGTGACTGTTAATGGCACAGAGAAACTGACTATCCTATATTCATAATATATAGCGCAACTTAAGCACACAACAATTTAAACATCATGTGTATAAACCCCTTTCATTCTGCCCCCAAAGTGGCTTGACTCTTCATGAAACTGGATATTGTTCTTTCCACATTAATATGAAATGGAAAGCGGTGAGTACATGAATTATCTACCAGGTCAATGAAAATATACATGTCTTTTGATTTTTTTGAATAAAATCTATATTGTTAGGATCATAAAGTATTTTCATATTGTAATGCAGGCTTCAGGTTTCTTAAGGGCAGGTATTATTTTTATGTCAGATTTCCCCCTAGAATATTTTTGTGAATATCTTTTGGTCTGCTGGCATAAAAGTTCATGCATTGCCTCTGGGACTATGAAATTTTGCAAGCAATAAACACCTGATTTAAGTTACACATTGGATAACTAATTTAAATTGGACTTGCTTTGCTAGGAACCTCTCGTCATTGCTTTTTTAGTTAAACAGCTACCTTCTCCCAACTACTAGCATTTTAAGTTGCACCTTTCTAATATCCTCTGCCAGTAGAACAAAATACTCTTGAACATTTTTTCAGTTTTTACAAGTGATAGTGTGACTTCAGCTTTCATTTTATGTTTTAGGATCTTGTATTTCTTAAGGCACAACACTTCTTCGAACATTTGTTCAAAAATTTTATTCTATTCAGAATTTTCATTCTATATTTATTCAAAAATTTCATTCTAAATGACAGGTGTCTGTTATTCTGACAGGCGTCTTAAATCCAACATTATCTCTCTTCCCATATTTTGTTTAGTAAGATTTGGTGTTTTAAAGTACAAACCCTTCCTAAAATCTTTCCATTTAACCTATAGCATAATATAGACTTTCACACTCATGAGCAAAAGACATGCTGCATACAGTCAAGGCATTTTCTATGTTGTTACATGGCATGTTCTTGTGCATTGGAGGATAAGCCCTACCTCAAAGAAAGCCCTGCTTGATGGCTTTCTGTTCAAGTCTGAGATTAAGGAAAGATAATCACACAAAATTTAGCCTGCAAAATAATATTTCATCAAGTTGATGCTACTAGATTTTCTGAAAATATTTCTAATCATTTGTTTTTACAGTTGGAATCCTAGCCTTTTCAAACAACTTCCCATTGTAAATTGCCTGCAGAAGCTCACTGCAATGTGAGAAATAGTCACGAATGATTGATTAAGCCTTGATCATTACAGGATTTAGGTAATGACTTGATCACTAGCTTGCGTCTTTTGAATATGTATGTCTAGAGTTTGTTTCTCAACATTTCTTACAGTCTCTGAATTGTTAACTTGCCTGAGTTTCCTTTACTTGGGGACTGCATTTCATAAAATGTGAAAACCAACCGTGTTGTGCTTCAGAAAGGAAAGCACACAGAAGTCACTACCTAATATTCACAGATGTTAGAAGTAACAAGCAAGCAGACATTGATTATTTTTTTGTATTTTTCAAGTCAGAACTCAAGCTATCAAAGGCATTTGAGCACTTTGGAATAATGACCCTTTGAGACTTCTTTCTGATTCTGATTTTAACATTCTACTGTTATGTTGATCAAACTGAAATTTCCATTATAAAAAAGACTACTTCAAAGCACAAAACTCTAGGCAAACTTTTATTCACTTTGAAAGTTTGACCTTGAATTTCCAAATCAAATTACTGCTATTAATGGCTATGTTAGATTTTTAACTTTATTTTTATCAACACCTTTACCTGGTGCTTTGGCCATTCCTGCTATAGTAAGTTCCTGTGTGTTGTCTTCCTCCTTGAATTTTACCAGAGTAAAACGCATCAGAATAGTGTGCCTCTCCCAACCAAGGCAATAATTATGGCACCAGAGTAGTGCGTCTCTCCCCATCCCTGAGCTACACATCCCTGTTTGGGTTCACAATCAGAAGAACCTGGTTGTGGTGTGCTGATTCATTAAGGGCCTGAGGGATGAATATTACAACCAAAAAAGGGGGAGAAAAACACAGCCTTGCACAGCAAAGGTAATCAAAAGGCTTGGAACAAAGAAAAAGAAAGTAAAATATAACCATGCATGTAGTGCAAGTATACAAAATGTTGTTTATAATTTAATAATAAAGTCAGAAATGCTAAAATATCACTTTGATGATTTGTTCCCAAGCAAGTTTCTTCTGGGATCCTGATGAGTCAGACAGCACAGTTTAAATAGAGTAGAGAGGGCTCTATGTAATACCTTTGTAGAGCCTGCTGAAAAGTTCTCCCACCAAATACAACCAGCCCTGTAATGACGCTGCCATCAAACATGGTCACCCCAGGCTCCCTCCTGGGGGAGGGGGGAGGTACGGTGTGGGAGCAAGGCACATTCAGCTCATGGCTATGGGACTGCAGCTGAAGATAGTTGAGTGGCATTTGATTAGTTCTGCCTACTGGCAGTTTTAAATTACTGAGTTTAACTACTGATTTTAATGTATTTTATGTATTTTATTATAATTTATATCATAGACAGCACTGAGTTTCCATAAGGTAGAAAGGCAGCTAATATGTTTTCAAGTAAATAAACAGACAATAAATATTTTGTATAACTATCTCTGGAAATTAGATGTTTTGGTGTCTATTAGTTAAAATTTAGAGCTGTACTGCATGATAGGCAATATTCCAACACAAAAAAATGCATAGAATGCAAGTGTAACTTTTAAGTTGAATCTAAATTTGTTAGATTAAGGGGTGTTATCTGTGATTGTGGAATGAATCTTTGTGATACTGATTTACACTGCATAATCTGCCTTGAGTTTCCATGAGAAAGATGAATTATAAATAATGTAAATTAAAAATAAATATTTAGCAGTAAGTTCTATAACACTTTACATAATGTGGATGGTTTTATTTTACATATTTAATATGAATCTCCTTCAGTAATCCCTGATATTCTGTGTAATTCTGGACTGATGTAGACAGAATATTATTAATTCCAGGACCATGATTCCCTTTCCATGTATAGCTTCTCTTTCTTTGTGTTGTATTGTCGCCTGCTATTGTGAAGTTCACTTTGAGTCCTAAATTTCAACTCTTAGACATAAAAACATCCCATTTTAATTTTTAAAATCATGTCATGTCAGCATGTTGTAAGGTGTTTCATTATTCTTGGTGAAGCTGAACAGAGGTGACAACTAGCCAAAGGCTAAAATAGATGAATCACAGGGAAATATGTGATCAGCCCAACTGTTTGTTTTGTTTTTAAAAAGGTCAGACAGCTGTTTGGGCCACAATCATATTTAGAAAGGAATGCTGGAAGACAAGGTGCTTAAGCCTGTGCCATTTTTTCCAATCTAAATTGTCCTCACAAGTTGATATTAGGTCTACAGGGTAAAACAAAATATCTCTCTCTGGCACCTGCATGTTTTCTAATATAGGCAAACAGCTTAAGAGAAGGGTCATACAGTGAAAGTCAAAGGCAAAAAGGGTAACATCCTCCCACGACTACTTCTGACATTTAAAGAAATATATAAGATTCCCTGTCTCATGAAGAAATTTGGCCCTTAGAATAATCTGGAAATGTATCAGTTGCTAATATTATTTAGTAAATTCTGGAACCAGAAGAAAGGAGTGGCAATGCTGAGAAAGTGACTGGCAGTAATCAGGCAGTTTTTATTTTACTAATAATCCTTGGGATATGGAGAATAAAACCCAGGCAACGTGCTTAACGAGAATTAACCTTTTCTTTAAAAAGCCATTATTTAATTTTTAAAAATGTGTATACAAACCAACTTTTGATGTGCAAGGTGATAAATTTTCCTTGCTACATAACTTATATTTGACACTAAAACATTTTTATATTAAATGGCATGCTATAATTAATATTGAGAATATAACATTGAAACTCATTTTGTATACCCATAGATATAATTTTTTTTATTCTATAAATTTTGTCTGAGGTCATTAGGTGGATAATTTGTTACTTAGTAAAGTAGTTTGTCAGGTTACGAGACATTAATCCTCCAATAGGCTTTTAATTAGTACAGATGAACTAAATAATTCATAGCACGACTTGGCCTGAAAACATTTATAATACTCAATTATACAATTTTACATGCAATGACAAATTGTTTTTTTGTGTAGTGTGGAAACAGTGGGACTTAATTAATTACCTTCAAGGTTTTGGACATCTGCTGTGGTTGGTTTAGACTGGACCTTCAAGGTGGCTAAAAATAGAATTTAAGCCCTCAGGATTGAAAAGTGGAAAGAGCTGTTCTGAGAAGGAAATATATGCCATTTGCAGGGTGTGTGTGTGTGTGTCATAAAGCAGCTAAGCAGAAAATAATATGCCCTGCTTCTCTCATCTGTTGTAGAAACCAGAGGGTGGAAGAGATTTAGCCGCACTTGATGTAATTAGGGAAATTATTAGTTAGATTTTTTTTCAACCAGCTGATGCACATTTAC
The DNA here is from genome assembly GCF_032191835.1 of Heteronotia binoei. Classification (NCBI taxonomy): domain Eukaryota; kingdom Metazoa; phylum Chordata; class Lepidosauria; order Squamata; family Gekkonidae; genus Heteronotia; species Heteronotia binoei. Next base: position 130,516,212 of record NC_083223.1, read on the forward strand.
CATATTATTCAGTGTGTCTGGTTTATCAGGTCAGCAAGATGAGGGCTATAGGTTATAAATAAATACTGAATAAGAAAGACACAACAGGAAACATAGGTCAAATTTACAGAGTAAAACACATATAAATAAGTAAATGGATGTAAACCATAAGACTGATGTAAATGTGAAACATTTACATGCTGATAAGAAAGCAAATAGTCCATTCACAAATGTGAGAAAAATTCAAATACATACAGTGGCAGCTGGTAATACTAATACAAGCCCACTAACTGCCCTTATCTTATTAACCCCAACTTGCTAATGGAAGCATCCTATAAATTGTGGTAGCTACATTGATCGATCATATACTTATGAGTACAAGGTCAAAGTATGACTGAAACCCAATATTCCTAAAAATTCCTTTGATTCTTAAACAGAACAACCATTCAACAAAAGGAAAACAAACTAGGCTTGTGATCAAGACCACAAACAAGTACAAAGAGATGGGATATATCCAATTATCAGCATCCCCCATCAGTAACATGCCCTTTAGGGGTCCCAACCCTCCCGCCCTGGCGGGGGGGCCCCGGGTTAGCACCCCCTTCTCCCGCTGTCCCAAAAAACAAAAGCGGGGGAGGGAAGGGGGCGAACGGCGCAAAGGCCGCGAGTCCGGGTCGGTCAGAGGCTGCTGAGCCCGTCTTGAGAGCAGCAGCAAGTTGAAGGCCTGGCTAGAAGAGGCGGCAGCGGCGCACAGCGGCGGCGTCAGCCTGCTCCGCTCCCCTCCCCTGTCCCCTCCCCTCTGAGGTCAATCAGAGAAGGGGAGGGGGCAGGCCAGGAGTCAGGCAGTAAGAGCGGGCAGCGGGCAGCGGCGACGGGGCCTGTTGCTTCCCTCCAGTCCTCTAAGGTGAGGGGGAAGGGCAGGCCAGGACTCACGGCAGTAAGAGCGGGCAGCGGGCAGCGGCAGATGAATCCCTCCCAGTCTTGCAACAGCAGATTTGAGGGCAAAAGGGACCTGGGCTCAGGGCTGTCAGTGGTTTCATTTGGTGGAGCCGGTGTCTGTGTGTGTGCGAGTGCGGATGCACGCAAGATAATTCCCGGGCCTTTCTGCAAAACCGCATTGGGTGAGATTCTCCACCTGCCCTCTTTCTCTCTCTTTCTGTCAGCTCCGTTTTCTCTCCCTTCCCCCCCCCCCCTACATTTTGTGAACTAAAGATGAAAGACAGGAGGGGAGAACGTTCAAGGAATTGCCCACATGAGCTGCATCAGTCCGAGGCTTTGGGAAAGGAATTTCAACAGTCTCCCTAGAATTCAGTCCCAGCACACGTTTCCCTTTCCAAAGAACTGTTGGGTGGAGGTTTTCCCTAAGAAGGAAGGAAGGAAATGCTCCCTCTTCCCCCCTGCCTTGCAGACACACTTCTCAGTGCCACTTCCCTTTGGGAGGAAGAAGAGAAGGGCTGATCTGGCAAAGCAATTCAAAATTGGGTCAGTTTGTTTGCACCAGTCAGAGATGCATGGCAAGAGGAGGCAGGTCAGTAGGGCTGTGCTGGTGTCTGTGCTAGGATTGCCAATCCCCAGGTGGGGGCAGGGGATCCACTGATTTGGAGGCCCTCCTCCCGTTTCAGGGTCGTCAGAAAGCGGAGGGGAGGGGAGGGAAATGTCTGCTGGGAACTCTGTTATTTCCTATGGAGATTTATTCCCACAGAAAATTATGGAGAATTGATCTGCAGATATCTGGGGCTCTGGGGGGGGGCTGTTTTTGGGGTAGAGTCACCAAATTTTCAATATAGCATCTAGTGCCTATCCCCAAAATACCCCCCAAGTTTCAAAAAGATTGGACCAGGGGGTCCAATTCTATGAGCCCCAAAAGAAGGTGCCCCTATCCTTCATTATTTCCTATGGAAGGAAGGAATTGAAAAGGTGTGCTGTCCCTTTAAATGTGATGGCCAGAACTCCCTTTGGAGTTCAATTATCTTTGTCACAGCCTTGATCTTGGCTCCACCCCTAATGTCTCCTGGCTCCACCCCCAAAGTCTCCTGGCTCCACCCCCAAAGTCCCCAGATATTTCTTGAATTGGACTTGGCAACCCTAATGCCCTTGAATGAAGCCTTTTTTTATCACCTTGATGCCATTCCCCCCAAATTATTCCCCAATAATTTTCTACATAGAAAATTCCCCAAATAATTTTCTACATAAATTTGCTTCTGTTGGAGGAAAATGTGGAAGTTTTGTTTGAATCCACACCTCCATTTAATGCTTCCCTTCCTCCCCCAAAGAAAAATAATTATTTGTGTACAACCCAGTAGTCCAGGCCAGCATTGTCTCTCCTGCAGACATATATGTATACTGGTGTACCCAATTGGCTCTGACTTTTTAAAAATGAGTTGCTGGCCAGTTATTAGCCATCCACGCAGCATGGTCATCATGGCCCAGTTTTATAGCTCAGTGGTTCTCCAAAAGCTGTGCATACAGAGTACTGTGTTCAAATGTTATCTGCAATATCAGATGCCAGTGTACTCTGCAAATGGTTTTTTATGCACTGACATCAGAGCCTTGAACCTTGGTTTTCTATCTATTTCTAAGGACAAAAGAATGCAGGTAAAACAAACATCAATGTTATGCATAAGGAATGGTAGGCTGTGAATAAGTGAATGTTTTCTATAGGTATAACTAGAAATGTCATAGGAGATCCACAATTAGAATCTCCCAGGGCTTTTTTTGTAGAAAAAGGCCAGCAGGAACTCATTTGCATATTAGACCACAGATCCGTGATGCCAAGCCAGCCGGAACTGTGTTCCTGCTCAAAAAAGGCCCTGGAATCTCCCATGTTATTTAATATGGGGATGCTAAATTAACTAGAGAAGCAAGTTCAATGGAAAGGATTAAAGACTTTCTCCCCATACTGATTTCCAAGTCAAATTATCAGCCTCATGTGACTGCTTTGCAGTATTTAAAAAGTGGGAGATATGAAATTAAATCAAAAGAGTTTCTGTCTCAACATTAGGAAAAATTTCCTGACCGTTAGAGCAGTTCCTCAGTGGAACAGTCTCCCTCGGGAAGTGGTGGGCTCTCCTTCCTTGGAGGTTTTTAAACAGAGGCTAGATGGCCATCTGACAGCAATGAAGATCCTGTAGAATTTAGGGGGAGGTATTTGTGAGTTTCCTGCATTGTGCAGGGGGTTGGACTAGATGATCCTAGAGGTCCCTAGCAATTCTATGATTCTATGATTGATCAGAGACTTCCGGGGTGGTAACAGAGACAGGCCGTTTAAGCTGCCCTGGGTACAGGAGGCAGGCAGACCAAAAAAGCGCATCCACATGCGTACATCTGCCCCCCCCAATCCCCATCCTGACTGCAGTCCGCTCAGGACCGGGTCGAAGCCATCTCAGAAAGGCACCACTTACAAAGTGGTGCCTAAATTCCAAAGCAGCTTTGAGGCACTTCCCGGCCATCTGGACTGCTGGCTAAATTAACATCAGAGAAAGACAAATTTGTGACTATCAGAATGACAAAGTTTATTGTGTTTGCTATAAAGAAAAGGCAAAAAAAAAATCTACCAAAATTACGCCTGATTATTAAAGTGATACTATCCTCTGGATCATTTGATATTTGACATGTGATATTTGATATTAAGCATTTGTAGTTTCTTAATTTCATATTGAAATTTTTTTTGTTAAATATGCAGGATGTCATTAGTTGGGTTTTCAACTGCTATTATTAAATGTTACTGTGCTGTGTAGTATTTTGAATTTTTGAAATTTTATTTATGATATAGGTATATTTATATTTTATTTGTTTATTATTTACTGTGTTTATGTTGTTTACTGTGTTTATGTTGTTTACTATGTTATGATATAGGTATATTAGCATTTTATTTGTTTATTATTTACTGTGTTTATGTTGTTTACTGTGTTTATGTTGTTTACTATGTTATGATATAGGTATATTAGCATTTTATTTGTTTATTATTTACTATGCTGGAATGGTATTCTATGTATGTTATAGTGTCTGAGCTAATGCAATAAAACTTTGAAACTGAAGTGATCTTCAAGAGGTGAGACTTTTTCCATACCACTACAGGTTTTTTTTTAAGTTATAGTTTGGAAAAAGCCATCTGATTCATGTTGTGAGTTGCTGAACAGCTTCCCATATAGGGATGACAGCTGCCACATGGAGCAGTTTTGAACCCCAGAGAGCACTGAGGTCAGCCGGGAAAAACCTGCTGACTATCCCCGGACCGAGAGAGGTGAAGCTGCAAAGCACCCGTAACCGGGCCTTCTCCTCTATAGCCCCGAGCCTATGGAACCAACTTCCAGAGGAAATGCGGGCCCTGCGGGACCTAGAACAGTTCCGCAGGGCCTGCAAGACCTTCCTCTTCAGACTGGCCTTCCCTGATGAAAATGGAAATTGCGAAGGAAACCGCCATCAGAAAAAGCAAACATAGCATTAGCACTTTTAAAAATTAACTAATTTAATTTTAAAGCTTAACCAGATTTTAACTAAATGCTGATAATGTTTAATGTAGTTTTATTTACTTGTATAATTTAACTCTGAACCATGTTGTTAGCCGCCCTGAGCCTGCTCCGGCGGGGAGGGCGGGATACAAATAAAATTTGTTGTTGTTGTTGTTGTTTTGAATGGCCTCTCCACTGCTGTGTTAAAGGTTATTCAGTTCTGAGATACCAAAATATATGCTTTGAAATTTAGGGAATTTTTGGAGTATAAAAACCATACCTAGGACTCCCATTCTCATTAGGTTCAGTAAGGGGGAAAATGACTGGCAAGAACCCCATAATTTTAGAGAGAGAGAGAGAGAGAGAAAACTGTTCCAAAGTTAAAACAATTTATTAAAATTAAAACCATAACACAAAAACTTACAAACATATAAAAAACTAGTATGCAGCATACAACATTAATTCAAAATTAATTACTTAAAACCTTGTGCACAGTATTTTATAAAGGATATATCTATGGATGCTCTTGTCAAGGCCCAGAGAAATGGGTTGCTGGCAAGAACAGCAAAGAACAAGAATAAAATCACACGCAAAATACTTATTTTCCATCCATAGGAGCTAATGTAGTTGTCAGTCAGGTCTGTGATGATCATCTGACTTATCTTACAAAACCCAGCCCCTATCATACTGTTAGGCATGAGCTTTGACCAAACCAAAACAATACTATGAAGGCAAGAAGCCCTGTTGCTTCAAATAACAATAACAATCTTTATATTATCTGTACCAGTGGGTCAGGAAGCTCTTAGACAATTACTACTTCATGAGTTCCTGTCGAGCCTGGCAATCTAATGTTTAGGCTTTGGAGCTAGTACCATTGATACAGAAATATAATGTCACTTGCTTAGAGACAATGCACTGCATTTATGCTGCAGAGGGTCATGGGAGAGAACATTGAACAAATGTGAACAAAATTGATATATGCATGAATCTTCAAGTCTCCTCACTAAAATTCCACCACAGAAATATTATCTTAAATTATCATTAATATTATCTTGAAATATTATCTTGAATTTTAAATTAAATTATTCCATTTATGCTGAAGGAAGTAATGCCACTTCATACAATGATCATCAGTAGCTATCTATTTGAAAGTTGTTTTATAATACAAGCTCTGATAAAACATGGAAAATATGTAGGAGTAATAGAATGAGAGAACATGAAATTGCCAACTCAAGAGCAATACAAAAGCATCATAAAATGGTAAAAGAGATTTAGCCAACACAAGAAAATGAAATGTGGGGTATCCATGGAAGCGAAAAAATCCAAATGATTCAGACATGTGGAAGGTTATTGATTTTTCTCACCTTGACTGATAGGGGGTCCATGTTGAGCTGTATATTGTCTGTCCCGTGCAGGCTGAATCAGAATTTCTTATGGTGCAGTGGCTGATGTCAACAACATGCCATTCTTCAGAGCTCTTTTCTAAATAGAAAACTACTAGAGATTTCATATAACTTGTCATCTAGTATACTTTTATTGGTCTGATATTTATTGGTAAAAATGTATACTCAGCAGTAGAAGCAAAGTTTAACTTAGAACCTTATTCTCTGAGACTATCACAGCATCAAAACTCAAAACAATAAGTATGTGATGGTACAGGATTTTTTAAATGTTATCCAAGTACTCTGTATAACACAGATTTTCATGGGCTGTTTCTCCAAAGCTCTATAAGAGACAAACTATGAGTTCCTGGCTCTCTCCTCCTTAAAAACACCAGGGACAGGTGTTCACAACACATATATGAGAAAATTACACTGAAGGAAAGAGAGAAATGCCCAAGCACATTCTGAGCTTTTAAAAACCAAATTCTCATCCTAAAACAGTAGGGGTATTCTTCCCCCTAGATTTTTCTCTAGGCAAGTCTGGGAAAACCAATTACTTGGGAAGAAGAAGTGTTACAGTTCAACTAACCTTTTATTGGGGAATATTAATATTTCTTAGCTCAAAATGGTGAGTCTGCGAGAGGTGAGGTGAGCAAGGATCTCTGTCTATGTTTACGGAGATAGACCACTGAAAATCCTTTGGTTAATAATGGATTTTATTATAGGTATTGGTTTTCAAATAGTTACATCCCAATCAAACAATTTCAAGCATACAAGAGGAATGCAGTGGTTAGCTGAACAAGTATGGATGGGAGGAGAGGTGATACAATACCTAGATCTTGCAGAGCAGGCTCAGTCAGAGTAAAACACAAGGCCTCTGGAGGGAGATTTCTTTTGAGAAGGGAAGGGGGTGAGGGCAGGAAGGGTTGGAGGGAGGAGAGGATGGAGGAATTCCTTCTCTTGACAGGTGGGATTGCCTGTTTTCTAGGGTAAATTACGTCACATCAAAGCGATTCAATTACCCAGTTAGGAAGCAGAGTGTCACACCAATGGAAAATCAGAGTGTCATATGTGGAATATCCAATCAGAGATCATTGTGTCATAGATCCATACCACCAATAGAGAAATTTTAATTACACTGGCCAAATGACGTTTTATGGCCCTGTTTTTCCAAACTGATTCCTTTGAAGTTCCCCAAAAATGATAGATTTCTCCCTTAATGTCAAACATGGATAGGCATCCATCAAGTGTTCAGGAGATTGGTTGACTTTGATAGCTTTAGCAGTTTAAAGAAAAATAGAAATTTTGTTAAAAGTCAAGATTCCCTGACAGAAATGTGAGACCATTTTACAGGTATACCACACATTCACAACAAGATGGCCACTTAACCTTTAGCCTTTGTGTTTCTGCTGTCTAGCCCTGAAGAATAACAGAACATATATATACAAGCCATTTATTTGTGTTGCAGGGGTCCTGGTAACCCTTATTTTTTTATGTTTTGATAACAGGACTTAAAAGGTTGCCAAAAGAAGTGAAGGAACTTTTACAGTTCTGCCTACTACGTGTCCCTCTCTGGGCCTGGAATTATTCATTTCCAGGAGCAGAAAGAGGGATGCTCCTTAGCCGTTCAGCATTGGCCACCATGTCTGTCCAGCCTGTGAACCAGACTTGACATCATTCCAGCCTGCCTGGGGCCTAGAAGGAACTAGATTTTTCTCCCTTATGCACAAGAAAGACCATTCCAATTCAAATGGGCATTGCTGTGTCATATTAATATTCTAGGATTACATTGCAATATCACATTCCAGGGGTGCATGGCTTGAGAATCAGTACAGGGGTGTCTTTCTGGATATCAGAAGCTTGTGCTCATTAGTAAAAAAAAAAAAAAAAAAGCATATTTCCTGTACTTGTACTCACTAACAAAAAAAAATGTATTCCCTGTCCACTTCTACTTAAAAACCTGTACCTTCAACATATTTGTATCCAGAGTGTTCCTAGTTTACTTATTGAGTTTGTGCATTTTGATAATCTATTTGCATAGCACTGTTTTATAAAAGATAATAGTAGTGTGGCTCAAACGGCTATATAATATAGAAATGCCATGTACACGATGTTTGAGGTTGTAAAAAACTGCAAGTGGAATCAATTAATGAAAGAGATTGTTTTCACCTTTTCCCTCCTACTGCAACTCCCTGTATCACTCTGGAAAGCATGGACCCTTGGAAACAATGTGGGATGCAGCACACCATGTCTGAAACCAGAATCAGCAGAAATCACCCTTTTCATCATATGAACTTCTTTGCAGTTTGAACAAGAGAGGGTGGGAGATTTCATGCAATTCCTCCTGTTAACTGCAGCTGCCACAACAGAAACTATGGTGTTCTTGACAGCTCTGTGCTCCTCAGAAATAGATTTTGTGGGAGAGGAAAGATGAAAAAAAAAATCATTCAGTGAAGTCTCTCTGTTTGCAGTTCTTTAGAATCAAACTCAACAAATGTAATGCTGAACTTTAATAAATCTAGATGTAAACAAGATACACAGTGATAATCTGTACCGTGCATGAAAACCAGTAAAGGATAAAGGTGGAGGGAGATAAGGCTGAGAACAAAAATAAATCAGGAGCAAAATATATACTGTGGATGTTACTATATTATTGAGGTGACAGAATTACACCAAGGAAATATTGCAAGTAAAGCTTAATTAGAGGAAAATTATTGTTCCTGGAAATTTGTAACAGGAATATTTCACAAACTAATTATTTTAAAAGCCACTTTCCAATATAGAACATTCTCCAAACATTCTTTCATGCTCTAGTAGTCTGAACAAGGAATTGAACATAGGTCAAAACTATATAGACACAGAGATGAAACTGTGCAGATAGGAACAAACTTAACACTCAGTTGGGTTGACAAGCAGGCTTAACACCAACGCCAAAGTAACCCCAAGATGCACCCCTTTCTCTTATAAAATCCAACGGCTGCTGTTTCATTTATGCTACATTTGGGAAAACTTAAGAGGGGGGACACTCACAACTACGAACCATTTCTGTGACATGCATGCACTACCTATCAGGCCTTGCAGTGCATAAGACCTACACACACAAATAGACACAATCAACTGTGATAAAGGATATTTTATATAATGATAATTAGCACTATAATTTAGAAGTGGGAATCTAGGTCAAAGCCTAGTGTCTTCATCTATACCATAGCCTTATTTCTGTAATTTATTAGTGGAGAGGGTTTCTCTGTAGAAAATTAACATGAACAGGACTCTTTTTTTTTTTTTTTAAGCAGGAACGCAGTTCTGGCTCACTTGGTGTCGGGGGGTGGGGTGGCCTAATATGCAAATGAGTTCCTGCTGGGCTTTTCTACAAAAAAGCCTTTTGTGAAACAGTGGTGACATCAGGGGTATGTGGCCTAGTATGCAAATGTGTTCCTGCTGGGCTTTTTCTACAAAGTCCTGAACATGAAGCAGATATCTCCTTTTTTTGTTTAAAATGTCAAAATCACATAGTAGTGACAAATAATTTAGAAATAAAAACTAGGTGCCATATTTGCTCCTGAATGCACTCCTAAAAATGTTATTTTAAAAAGTTTTTAGTATTAGACATAACTGTAAGGTATGCAAATTTAAGACAACTTTTTCTTTTCATAAGAACATATGAAGCTGCCTTATACTGAATCAGACCTTTGGTCCATCAAAGTCATTATTGTCTTCTCAGACAGGCAGCAGCTCTCCAGGGTCTCAAGCTGAGGTTTTTCACACCTATTTGCCTGGACCCTTTTTTGGGAGATGCCAGGGATTGAACCTGGGACCTTCTGCTTCCCAAGCAGATGCTCTACCACTGAGCCACTGTCCCTCCCCTTTCCTGATGATATACCTGGAAAAAACTTACTCTTGCATTTGAGTAAATACTGTACATAGAATGGCAGAGGCCAACTAAGATTTGGAAACATTAAAATGGCTGATGATAAAAAATAAAATTATAGTGCATTTGTATCTTATTGAGTGCTAAAGCTGCTGGAATTTGTTGAACAATTGAAATCTTTAGGGCAAAGTCAGCTTTAAACTGTCTGAGGTGAATAGACTTGAACTCCACTGAATGACTCCTAATGGGCTGAATTTCTCTCCTGATGATAATTACACTAGCTAACCTCTCCTATGTGGATTACATTTTCCAGGGTAATTCTTCCCATTGGGAAAACACTTGCCATACAACTATTTTGTTTTGAGTATGATAAATTAGAAACTGTCTTGAAAATGTTGTTCATTTTTCTGGTTATATATCTTTGTTATTCTCCAGTGGTCACTGAATTGGGAAAAAAAATAATGGCCAGTTTCCAACGTGGTATAATAACATTTTGCTTTTATCTTATTTTCCAAATCACTGATCAGATAAATGTAGCCATATAGGTATATGATACAAGGCAGCAGCTAAATTTAAAATAAAATATTATATTCTAGAAATAAAATACTGTATCTCCAAAAGTCACATGCAAAAATAACTAAGATGTCTGTTCTCCAAAAGCCTTTTTTCACTTTAAATGTTGCTTCCTTAAAGTATAGATAAATGTCCAATGAGATAATAATTTTTGCATATATAATCATCACATATGCTGGTTAGCCACTAAGGAAGGGAATGATGTTAGCAAGAATCCAACATATATTGATATTTCTCCCCCTCTCTGGCCCCTTGGATATAGCTTCTTGTTCTCTCCTCAGATATATTGCTATCAAACATCATTATATAAAAATTGGGTCTTTTTAGCATCTGTAACCTCTTATAGTGATGCCCTTTTTAAATATGTTCCCTTTCCTGCTTATCTCTTTAAAAGCTTAAGTCCATTCCTCCTATAGAACACCAGTGGTGCCAAGAACCCTATTGCTAACCATTTCAGATTAAAGGGATGCCCAGAATTGTCATAGAGCTGATGTTCTCTAGCTGCAGCTTGCTTCCCTTCCTGCCCTCTTTCTCATGATCTGAAAGAGATTGAGAGTGATTGCTGCTGATTGAGAGTGATTGCTGAGGAGTGCCCTGCTCCACCTCTTTGCATTTTAAGCTGCGCCTTGCCAAAGGCGCGAGCCTTTGGCGCGAGCCGAAGGGCGAGAGCTAAAGGGCTCTTGGCCTGTGGCTCTTTGCCTAGGGGCTCTCTAAGGAGCAGGAACCCAGATCCCTGGCTTCCTTGTTCTCCAAATAAGGTAAGTTCCCAATAAGGTAAGTTTAGGTAAGTTGACCCGCCAGAAGGGGAGCCACTTAAACAGCATTTAAAGAGGACTGTATATTTTAATATATATATATATATATATACAATGAAGATAGAATGCCAGCAGGGGGTTGGGGGCTTTCCAGTGTTTTGCACTGAGTGTCACATGTATGACTATCTGCCCAAAGGACAGAAGTCTTGGGTGTGTGCTCGATGCAAGGAGCTCCTGGTCCTCAGGGAACGAGTTCGTACCCTTGAGGCCGAGGTGACTGCCCTGGAGAAGCAGAGACGGTCAGTTAGGCACTTGGGGAAGACTCTCGGGGGCGTATTAGATGAGCCCCGCTCTGAACGTAGCAGCCCCGTTGCTGCCAGAGAGCGTGAGGGTCGAGAGGGAACAGGGCACCGTGCTGAGGATAAGGGGAATGCGCCCTCAGAAGGGACCTCTTCTTCGGTCGGTGAGCGGGAATCCTTTCGCGCCAAGGAACCATCCCTGAGCGGGGGGAGAGGGGGGGTATTGGTAGTTGGTGATTCGATCATTAGGCAAGTAGACAGCCGGGTGGCGAAACCGCGTACTGACCGTATGGTGACTTGCCTGCCTGGTGCGAAGGTAGCGGACATTACGCGTGTAGTAGATAGACTGATAGACAGTGCTGGGGAGGAGCCTGTGGTCGTGGTGCATGTTGGCACCAACGATGTGGGGAAATGCAGTCGTGAGGTCCTGGAGGAAAAATTTAGGCTGCTAGGCGGGAGACTTAAGGCCAGGACCTCCAAGGTAGCCTTCTCGGAAGTGCTACCTGTTCCACGTGCAGGGCAGGAGAGACAGGCACAAATTAGAAGTCTCAATGTGTGGATGAGACGATGGTGTAAGGAGGAAGGGTTTAAGTTTGTTAGGCACTGGGATGCTTTCTGGAACAAGCGGGAGCTGTACAAAAGAGACGGTCTCCACTTGTCCCCGGATGGAACCAGGCTGCTGGCGCTTAAAATCAAAAAGGTGGCAGAGCAGTTTTTAAACTAAATCTTGGGGGAAAGCCGACAGGAGATGAAATGTCTCTGGTTCGGGAGGACTCGTCTCAAAGAGATGAAGGGTTAGCTGCTATTTTTCTACCGGGTAACGGACCGGAGTTGTCCACTGTGAAGGTGACAAACAATATGGACTGTCTGCCAGTGTCTCGAGGCGGCAGGAGGAAGGTGGCGGGCCTAGCTCGCCTGGGAAATTATAGATGTTTGTATGCAAATGCTAGAAGTGTTCAAAGTAAAATTGGTGAATTGGAATGTTTAGTGCTGGGAGAAAACATAGACATTGTGGGAATTTCAGAAACTTGGTGGAATGAGGAGAATCAGTGGGACACGGTGATTCCTGGATATAAGCTATATCGGAAGGATAGGGAGGGAAGGGTTGGAGGTGGGGTGGCTCTGTATGTCAGAGAGGATATACGGTCCAGTAAGGCTGAGATCAGAGAATTAGATTCACTTTTAGAAATGCTTTGGGTTGAAATAGAGGGCCCAAAAGGAAATTTAACTATGGGAGTTTGTTATCGCCCACCAAATCAAAAGAGAGAGGACGATTATAATATGATGGAAGGCTTAAAGATAGCGGCTAAACGTAAAAACTGTGTTGTAATAGGTGATTTTAACTACCCGCAGATTGATTGGGTCAATATGTGTTCTGGTCGAGAGAAAGAGATTGAGTTTCTTGATGCTCTCAATGACTGTGCTATGGAGCAGATGGTCTCAGAACCTACCAGGGGTGGGGCGATCCTGGATTTGGTCATAAGTAATGCCCATGACTTGGTGAGAGATGTAAAAGTGATTGCGCCGCTTGGGAGCAGTGACCATAATGTTATTGATTTCACCGTTTGTATAAATAGGGAGTTGTCCAAAAAGACCACCACAACCACGTTTAACTTTAAAAGGGGTAAATACACTGAGATGAGGAGGCATGTGAGGAAGAAACTGAAAGGAAAGGTACATACGGTCAAAACCCTTGAGAAAGCTTGGACGCTATTTAAAACTATAATCCTAGAAGCTCAGATAAAATACATACCACAAGTTAGGAAAGGCACAAACAGGCATAAGAAAAGGCCTGCGTGGTTAACAAACAAAGTAATGGAAGCTGTAAAAGGTAAGAAGGACTCCTTTAAGCGGTGGAAAACCAGTCCAAGTGAGATTAGTAAAAGGGAACACAGGCTGTGGCAAATCAAATGCAAGACTGTGATCAGGCAGGCAAAAAGGGACTATGAGGAGCATATTGCAAAAAACATAAAGACCAACAATAAAACTTTCTTCAAATATATTAGAAGTAGGAAACCAGCCAGGGAGGCAGTGGGGCCCTTGGATGACCATGGGGTAAAAGGATTACTGAAGGAGGATAGGGAAATGGCTGAAAAGCTAAATGAATTTTTTGCCTCCGTCTTCACTGTAGAAGACGAGAACTTTTTGCCCGCCCCAGAACCACTAATTTTGGAAGGGGTGTTGAAAGACCTGAGTCAGATTGAGGTGACAAATGAGGAGGTCCTACAACTGATAGACAAATTAAAAACTAATAAGTCACCGGGTCCGGATGGCATACATCCGAGAGTTCTGAAGGAACTCAAAGTTGAACTTGTGGATCTTCTAACAAAAATCTGTAATCTTTCATTGAAATCTGCCTCCATTCCTGAGGACTGGAAGGTAGCAAATGTCACCCCCATCTTTAAAAAAGGTTCCAGAGGAGATCCGGGAAACTACAGGCCAGTCAGTCTGACTTCAATACCGGGAAAGTTGGTAGAAACCATTATCAAGGACAGAATGAGTAGGCACATTGATGAACACGGGTTATTGAGGAAGACTCAGCATGGGTTCTGCAAGGGAAGATCTTGCCTCACTAACCTGTTGCATTTCTTTGAGGGGGTGAACAAACATGTGGACAAAGGAGACCCGATAGATGTTGTTTACCTTGACTTCCAGAAAGCTTTTGATAAAGTTCCTCATCAAAGGCTCCTTAGAAAGCTTGAGAATCATGGAGTAAAAGGACAGGTCCTCTTGTGGATCAAAAACTGGCTGAGTAATAGGAAGCAGAGAGTGAGTATAAATGGGCAGTCTTCGCAGTGGAGGACGGTAAGCAGTGGGGTGCCGCAGGGCTCGGTACTGGGTCCCATGCTTTTTAACTTGTTCATAAATGATTTAGAGTTCGGAGTGAGCAGTGAAGTGGCCAAGTTTGCGGATGACACTAAATTGTTCAGGGTGGTGAGAACCAGAGAGGATTGTGAGGAACTCCAAAGGGATCTGTTGAGGCTGGGTGAGTGGGCGTCAACGTGGCAGATGCGGTTCAATGTGGCCAAGTGCAAAGTAATGCACATTGGGGCTAAGAATCCCAGCTACAAATACAAGTTGATGGGGTGTGAACTGGCAGAGACTGATCAAGAGAGAGATCTTGGGGTCATGATAGATAACTCACTGAAAGTGTCAAGACAGTGTGCGTTTGCAATAAAAAAGGCCAATGCCATGCTGGGAATTATTAGGAAGGGAATTGAAAACAAATCAGCCAGTATCATAATGCCCCTGTATAAATCGATGGTGCGGTCTCATTTGGAGTACTGTGTGCAGTTCTGGTCGCCGCACCTCAAAAAGGATATTATAGCTTTAGAGAAGGTGCAGAGAAGGGCAACTAGAATGATTAAAGGGCTGGAGCACTTTCCCTATGAAGAAAGGTTGAAACGCTTGGGACTCTTTAGCTTGGAGAAACGTCGACTGCGGGGTGACATGATAGAGGTTTACAAGATAATGCATGGAATGGAGAAAGTAGAGAAAGAAGTACTTTTCTCCCTTTCTCACAATACAAGAACTCGTGGGCATTCGATGAAATTGCTGAGCAGACAGGTTAAGACGGATAAAAGGAAGTACTTCTTCACCCAAAGGGTGATTAACATGTGGAATTCACTGCCACAGGAGGTGGTGGCGGCCACAAGTATAGCCACCTTCAAGAGGGGTTTAGATAAAAATATGGAGCACAGGTCCATCAGTGGCTATTAGCCACAGTGTATGGAGCACAGGTCCATCAGTGGCTATTAGCCACAGTGTATGTGTGTATATAACATTTTTTGCCACTGTGTGACACAGAGTGTTGGACTTGATGGGCCGTTGGCCTGATCCAACATGGCTTCTCTTATGTTCTTATGTTCTTATGTTCTTAATTCACAGAATCAGCATTGTTGTCAGATAGCCATCTAGCCTCTGCTTAAAAAACCTCCAAGGAAGGAGAGCCCACCACCTCCTGAGGAAGCCTGTTCCACTGAGGAACCACTCTGTCCGGAAGTTTTTCCTAACGTTTAGCTGGAAACTCTTTTGATTTAATTTCAACCTGTTGGTTCTGGTCCAACCTTCCGGGGCAACTGAAAACAATTCTGCACCATCCTCTATATGACAGCTCTTCAAGTACTTGAAGATGGTGATCATATCACCTATCAGTCATCTTCTCTCCAGGCTAAACATACCCAGCTCCATTAGCCTTTCCTCATAGGACTTGATCACCAGACCTCTCACCATCTTTGTTGACCTCCTCCACTGGACTTGTTCCAGCTTGTCTATATGCTTCTCAAATTGTGGTCCCCCAAACTGAACACAATACACTAGGTCAGGTCTAACCAGAGCAGAGAAAAGTTATACTGTCACTATCTCGTTCAATACAGCCCAAAATCACTTTTGCCATTTTAGCCACCACATGACACAGGTGGCTCATGTTTAGTGTATGGTCCACAAAGACCCCTAGGTCCTTTTTGCACATACTATTGCCAAGACAGGTCTCCCCCATCCTATAATGATGCATTTGATTTTTTCCTACCTAAATGCAGATTGCTGAACTTTACACTTATCCCTGTTAAAATTAATTTCATTTGTTTTAGCCCAGTTTTCCAGCCTGTCAAGATCATTCTGTATCCTGTCTCTGTCTTCTACCGTATTTGTGACCCCTCCCAATTTACTATCACTTGCAGATTTAATAAGTATTCCCTCTATTTCTTCATCCAAATTATTTATAAAGATGTTGAACAAAACAGTTTCCTTGATATCCTTGAGGCACTCCAATCCTCTCCAAGAGGAAGAAGAACCATTCACAAGCAGTATTTGGGTGCAATCTGTCAACTGTTACAGACCCACCTAATAGTAATAGGATCCAAACCACATTTTACCAACTTGTCAACAAGAATAGTATGTGGAACCTTATCAAAAGCCTCACTGACATCAAGATAAACTATCCTGATCCAAAAAGATAGTAACTTTCTAAAAAAAAAGAGATAAGATTAGTCTGATAAGATTAGTTACCTAGATCCTTCCCCACCCCCCTTCTTATAGGTGGGGACATTTGCCTGCCTCCAATCTTCTGGCACCTCACCTGTTTTCCAAGAATTCCCAAAAGTAATGGACAGAGGCTCAGAAATTATGTCCACAAGTTCTTTTAAAATCCTTGGATGCAGTTCATCTGGCCCCAAGGACTTAGTTTCATTTAAAGAAATTAGGTGCTAATGTACTATCCCTATGCTGATCCTAGGCTGCAACTCCCTTCCCTCATCATTTGTTCTGTTTTTGCCATGTTGAGCAACATTTCCCTTAAAGAGAAGACTGAGGAAAAGTAGGAATTGAGCAGTTCTGCCCTTTCTTCATTACTTGTTAGAGTTCCACTTTCCTGTCCTCACAAGGAGCCTGCCATGTCCTTGCTCTTGTTTTTAGCATTCCTCCCTAGCCTAAGCTCATATTGAGCTTTAGCTTCCGTCTCTACAAGCACTACTGATTTGTTTATATTCATCCTTAGTTATAAGACCCCCTTCCATTTCCTAAATGAGTCTCTTTTTTATTTCTCAAGTCTTTAGAGAGCTGTTTATGGAGCCACCTTGGCTTCTTTAGACTCCTCCCATTTTTTCTGCTCATAGGAATGGTTTGTGATTGTGCCTTCAATATTTTGCTTTTAAGAAACTCCCATCCCTTTTGAACTCCCTTCTCCTTAAGTATTTCTGACCATGGGATTTTACCCAGCATCACTCTAAATTTGTCAAAAATTTTCTTTCCTGAAGTCCAATGTATATGTCTGACTACATACAACTTTTCCCTCCCCCAAGACTGTAAATTCCAAAATCCCATTGTCACAACAATCAGGGTGCCCAATATTTCCAGTTCATCAACCAATTCTTCCCTGTTGGTGAGAATTAGATCCGAGTTATATCTCCTTGTTTCCCTCTCCGCTTTCTGGAAAATGAAGTTGTCAGCAAGACAAGTTAAGAATTTATTTGACCATTCACTTTTAGCAGAGTTGGACTTCCAACAGATGTCCTGGTAATTGAAATCTCCCATGACCACTGTGTCCCTTCAATTTGAGAACTTTGCAACCTGTTGTAGGAGTACCTTATCTAAGTCCTCTGTCTGGCTTGGTGGTCAATAGCAGACCCCCACCATAATATCACTATTATTTCTTACCCATTTTATTTTTATCTAGAAACTCTCAACTGAACTGCCAAGCACAGATTCATATATTTCCTCACAAGCATATATCTCCTTCACATATAACACTGTGCCTCTGTCCTTCCATATCTGTCTGTACCTTTCAAATAAGTTGTATCCCTCTGTCCTAATATTCCAATTGTGAGTTTCATCCCACCAAGTTTCAGTATGCCTATTAAGTCATGGTCCCCTTCCTGTATTAGGTCCTTCTCCCGCTGATTTCCCACACTCTGTGCATTAGCATAGAGACATTGACATTCATGTTTTATGCACCCTGGGGTTTTCATTTCCTTACATAACTGCATGTTAATGTTACCTAGCATATGTGCCACTCCCCACAAAACTTTAGCGCTCTTATCTCCAGTTATTGGCATCATACTTGGCTTTGAATTATTGTCTCAGTCCCCCATGCAATTTAGTTTAAAGTCCCCCAAGCAAATTGTCTCAGTCCCCCATGCAATTTAGTTTAAAGCTATCCTTATTAGGTTAGCAAGGCTTTTACCAAATACCTTTTACTCTACCTTCATGAGGTGCGGACCATCTCCCGATAGAAGAGCCTCATCTTGAAAGCATAAGACATGTACCAGAAATTCAAATCTTTCCTGATGACATCATCTATGTAGCCAGTCACTTATTTCCAGTAATCACACCATCTACATAGCCAGCCATTTATTTGCACATCCAACTGAATTACATATTCCTGCTCTGCTGGTCCATCCTTGATTGATTATTGCAGGTTTCCACTAATTTTGAACATAATTTATTGTCAGCAGCCTGGACTGTTGAGCTACTGCTGTTACTCCTAGATAGAGAAAAATTTCTGCTCTGTACTAAGTGCCTATATTACAAATACTAGTGGCAAAATCAGCCCAGAAAATTGAAAACTTGAAAGTTTCCTACATCTTGGTAACTCTGGTGAATTTACTTCTCCTGCATACCTGGTATCCATCACAGACCTGATCTTGTGGACCGGACACTTCTTGAAAGAGATGATTTCCCATAACTGGTCTACTCCCTTTGATCAGTAAACACCATAAACTCACTTTAAAATCTGGAGTGATACTCTTATTGAGAAGATGATGCATAGGAAGACAAGAATTCCTGTACTATTATGGATTGCATTATGATAATACACCAGTCAGCAAAATTTCCATTTTTAAATTTTTTATTAAGTTTCAATATAAAGGGAAAGAAATGGTGAAGGGATATAGAAGCAAAAAAAAAGGGGGGAGGAGTTGGGGGGAGAACAAAACAAAGAAAAAAAAGAGAAGCAGTAAATAAAGCTGTTACATTTTTACCTTCCAAAACTGATCTTAAATTCTTTCTACCTGCAAGTCTTAAATTTTAACCTAATCCAACCATTACTTTCTACAGTCTTATTATTTTATTATATATTTTTACTAATTATTGCTTATAATGTTAATATATACTATTCATCATTAATGTCCACAAATGAGAAAAGCAAAGAAATCAATCACAAAATAAAATCCAGTAGCTTATTTTAACCATATTAGGGATAAGTACTAACTTTAACCATACTAACAATAATCATAAGGAGAGAAGATAAATATAATCTCTTTATCCTTAACACTATCTTAATTATTTTCAACAGAGAAAAAATAAGAATAAAAATAGCAAAGAATCAAAGCAGAACCTAACAGATATTACTTTGTTTCAATATCAACAAAATCTATTGCTAAAAAGAAAGCAAAATAAAAAGAGCAGATCTTTAAAGTTTTTAAATACCTGTGTTGTCTACCTTATTGTAAATTGACCCAAATTAATTAATTAATTATTTGGCTAGATTAAGTAATTAATTATTTATCTAGATTAAATATTTAAATATTTAACTTCATTAAACTTTTTGGGGAGTCATATTGCTCTAAAAATAAACACAAACAAATTTAATAATCAGTGACAATCTCATTTCCCAAGCTTATTGTTTTTACCTAAATAAAAAAATCAAACAGTCTCTAACCCACCCTCTCTCTATTAATTTGCTCCATGTAACTTTATAAGAAAAAAGTAGAATCCCTAAATAAAAACAGCCTCCTTTCTCTCGCTTATTTATCTTATTTATCTTACCCATGGAAAAATCATATATATCTATAACCCACTCTCTATTAAATTGACTAGTTTTAAAAATATGAAACCCATAGGTAAAAAAAACAAACAAGAAAAAAGCATTCAGATTCCAAAGTCTCATTTGCCATTTCAAAGTCATACGTCTCTAAAAATCACGCTTGCCATTCCAAATCCATTTCAAGACTGCACACCAGTTCCCTTTTGTTAATTCCATGTTAAGCAATTACAAGAAAGAGCAACAGTTTATAATCCCTTCTTTTTAAAAGTTTTCCAATACTTGACCTTCTTGAAGTTGTCTGCTTTTTTCCCCTTTAGCATATATATCCATTTTATTAAACACGATGGGATGTACACGCTGTCATTTCCTCCTGCACGAATTTTACTCAAGCTTGATTTCCACCTCGGTTTTGTAACTGCACACAATGTTTCCATTGTCTCCATTTTGATTTCTTTCGACTCCTTTTCCACTGGATCTTTCTCCGCCTCTCTCATCTCTGTAGACATCACTGGGATGCCTTCATCATTCCGCTCATATAGATTTTCAGTTTCACTATGTTTTAAAATAAAGCTTTCCATCTTGTCCTGTATTAACTCTGCTAGCAGACCGATTTCCTGCTTTAAGGAGGATATGGCAACCATAATATCTTTTTTATCAAGCGCTTCAGGTTGAATCGCCATTTTCTCTGCAATATAACTCAGTCTGATAATCAAAATTTTTTAAAAAAACTTAAAGTCCCAGACAGTCTATCTTTCTCAGTCTCCTCCAGCCTTAAGCTTTTCTCTTACAATTCAGTTGTAATCATTGGAATTCCAATCAGATATCAAAAGCATTTCTCTTAAAAATATGGCAGACTTTTTTTCAAATAAAATAATGCTCTCATTATAGCTTGATTTATTGTAAACCAAATCCATTCAAGTGTCCATGTTCAATCCAATTTAAGTTATAAAGAGTTCTTAAGTTTGTTCTTTGTCTTTTTGAAGCCTTCCTTGGGGGAGATATCCTCCTCTTTCCCTTTTTTTAATAGTCCAAATTGGCGTTATAACAGAAGATCCATTAATTGGTAGTAGTAACAAAAAAAACTTGTTTGCACGATAGCATTTCGGTGATTAAGGTAAAAATATGATATAGTAGAAGTTTGTTAAAGAAGAAAAGCATTTGGGCGTTCATCTCTTACTGCCATCATGGCATCTGCAACGGTGGAGCATCGGGGCAAACAGGAGAAACAGGGACCAGCTGCCGCTGTTCCTCTGGCTCCTGTAGAGACCCTTGCTGTCAGAAGACCCCTCCAGGATCTTCCTTGAGATACCACAGCTGTGGTACTTCCCCTACCATCCCGGTTCAGGGGGTCACCAACAGCGAACTCCACGCACCCCACTGAGCTCAAGACACCAAAACCTGGAAGTCCAGTCAGCAAAATTTCCATGCTTCCAATTTGTTTGTTTTTTGAGCTAAGGAATTTTTTATATGTGCACTGTTACTTATGCATCTGTCATTTGCTATGGGTAATGATAAAATCATATTCTTGATAGAAGTCTCTAATCTGTAATTCATTTAATTGCCAGATTTACAGCATTTGCAGACAAGGTTGCCCTGTCATCATTTAGCAGTTTTGCTGAAATGGCAGCTCTTAAACCATCCTCAAGCTATCCACTATGGAAGTGCTGAAGGGCTGTTGAGAGCAGACCAGTTCCTCTGGCAAGCTACTTTGAATACAGTAAGGTCTCAGAATACTGTTGCTTGTCAGTGCTCCTAGTTTGATGCCTCCTTGATCCCAGTAGCAGCAAGGTCGGGATTCCCCTGTGGGAGGTTATCAACTTGTCTAAAGAAAACTAGGCTTTCAGCTTAAGAAAATGTGCCCTTAGACTTTACTTATTTTGTCTTATCAGTCAATAAGTTGGGGGAGCAGATGATATTGAGAATGAGATTTGGGCAAATGTGGGTGTCCTTTCCTTTCCTAGAACTGTTACATTTATTTACACAAATAAGCACATGTAAGGGGTGAAAAGTGAAAGAACTTTTCATCCATTTAGGTTTTACAAGGAGCTAGGGGATGGAAGCTATACATTTGCTGTACTCAGCAATAGCTGAGATGGCTAGAAAGAGTGTGGCAGAGAGTTTGCAATGAGGCTATGAGAGCATCCTATAGGTCCTTTGTTCAGACCTATGAGATGGCTGTGAAGGCCATGAAGAAGGAATTCTTCATGGCCTCCATTGTGTCCACAAAATCATGCCCACCACAATAATTTAGAGTAATTTGGTTTTTGACTTCCCTTCCTCAAGGCATTCCAAATGTTAGGGTATTGGCTATTGACTGTGAGGCATTTGCAAATCATTTTGCAGATAAAATCTCGTCATTCCGCCATAACCTCCCGGCCACATTTGATACAATACGTGAACTGGAAGCCCCTTGCCCATCTTTGGGTCCAATTTTGGACCATTTCACTTTCCCAGGAGGAAGTTGACAAGACTTTGGCAACTGAAACCAACCATCTGCCTCCTTGATCCCAGTAGCAGCAAGGTCGGGATTCCCCTGTGGGATGTTATCAACTTGTCCCTATTATTAGGGATGTTCCCAGGGGCCATAAAGGAGGCAGTGGTTCACCCTCTCCTAAAGAAATCATCTCAGGACCCTATGGCCCTTACTAACTACCACCCTGTGTTGAACTTACCATTCCTGGGCAAGGTAGTGGAGAGAGCGGTGTGCCCTCCCTCTACCTCCCACATATGTTAGTGCTGCACAGATACTGCACAGGAGGCGGAGCTATGGCAGTTGGTGGCGGGGCGCACTGTGTGAACCACACCACTGCCAGCTGAGCTTGCACTCACTGGGGTGAGGGTGGGGGAGTAGGGCAGCGGGCAGGGGTGGGGAAGGCCTTGTGCCAGCACCCTAGCGCTGGTGGTGTGCCCAAGGGAATCTGAAAGAGAGTGTTTTTTAAAAATAATAAGATCCGTCTATCTTGAAAGAAGAAAAAGAAGGGGATTTCTTCTTCCAAGAGGAGAACTTTTCAATAGCTGCTTTCTGTGAGGTTACAGTAGTCCAATCTGGAGGTGACTGTTGCACTACACCCCCTCTGTGGGACTCCTGGCGACAAATATTTCCAAGTCATAAAGAGAGGAGGAGGAGTTTACCTGAAGGAATTGGTGAGAAAATTTGCAACAGAAAAGGCACGCAAAGTAAGATTTTGACATGCTTGAAATGGAAGCATGCAAGAGCCTTACATTTTAACATCACAGTTCACAGGATTACTCAAAGTTATTTGTGATTTGTGTGCTAAAACTGTTTTCCGTTTGAGAAAGAAAATCAAAGATTGATGTTGTTGTATTACTTATTCTCACATTTTTTAAAAAAAACATTAAAATTTTAAATTTAAATTAAAAATAAAAACAATAAATTAAAATGCAAAAAGTTTCAAGTTTTGTGCTTTTCGTTTTCCCTACATTTCTTCTTTTTTCTTTTTCTTTTTTTTCTTTTTTAAAAATTGGTTAGAAAGAAGAGGGGTGCAAGTAGGTAGCCTTGCCTAGGGCTCCAAAAAGCCTATGCAGATATGAATGTAATTTTTATAATGTATTCTAGAAACAACCCAAAAGAAAAGTACATCACTATAATGGTTGTGTATCCTTCTGTTCTGTTAAAAAGAGGGGGGGGGGGGTCAGATTTCCACGTATTAATAATCTTTTAATAAACTAATAAATGTCTTTCCCTAGTTAAAACTTTAAATTATAAATATTTTAATCTTTTAAATTGTATGCTAAAGATCTGTGCTTTAAGCAAATATTTCTGTCAACAAAAAGTTTAACTCTCTGTCACAGCTTCTTTTTAAAGTTTCATTTAGAAAGATAGGTGTCTTCACATGGGTAGAGGAAATCTTGCATGTGCATGCAGATTCCTTCAGTGTTCAGATGTTGAACTGTAGTGAAAGGAAAATGTGGATATCTGTGCATTTATGTAGTTCTTTTAGGTGTGGCAGCAAATGATTTCTAATTAAGTGAAATCAAAATACAGTAGTACAATTGTTATGTGAATTGTGTTAAATCATGTTGTATTTAGCCATAGTATTAGAGAATCAGCTCGGCTGTGCCGTCAACAGCTAGGGTTGTTATATTGTCCAGACATGCTGCCTAAAACCTTTGCATTCATCATTCAATGCAAATAAGTGATGAAAGCTAATCAACTGCTAATTATAAATTATAAGTTCAAAAACATCATGAAATGACTTTTGTCTCACTATGTAATAATTTTCTTTATCTACCTTTTACAGTTTGTTGCAGCCAGTTCTCTGCAGAAAAAAATGACAGCTTCAAACCTTTTCTGATAACCATGAGAGCTAGTATATATTTTTCATCCCTATGACTTCCAGGACTCCTTGATTTAACTGTGACTGTAATTAAGACTTCACATATTGTAAATTATTCATATAATTGTAGGCAGGGGAGGAAGACAGGAGGGGAAATATTTTGCTACATGTATTTTGACCGCATTCATCTGTACATTATGCTATGCTTTCATGCAAAACTAAAATTTTAGTTTTGTTATTAGCATTACATTATTCATGGAATATGAACTGTTCTCTGCAATAGTGAAGACACATGCACTATTATACTTCTATCCAAAAAGGAATAATTGTCTCAAAGTCCCATGTGCTTTAAAAAAAACAACAACCAACATTTAAATGCACTGATCTGAAACTATGTCACTGAAACATTAGTACAATTGCCACTCTATTAATATTGTTACAAAAATATCTATACATATGTTAAGAGAGTTCTCAAAGAAAATCTCACTGACCACTATAATAATGCTTAATTTCCCATAGGAGTAAGGAATGCTTTTGAGAAACACCTGAAACACAACATTTACATATACAGTTTTCTGCCTTATTCCATTTGTACTTTTTAAAATTGCTATCTTTTTTCTGTAATAATTTAGCAAGGGTTTTTTTTTTAAGTCCAAGAAAACACTATCCCTAGATAAATGTTCCCAGTTTTTTTTCACATGTCCTTGTGCAATACCTCAGAGCAGAGATTCAATGACAAGATTCTATTTTAAATGTGTATATGTGGTGTTTTTAAAAAAATCTCCCTCATGTCTTCAGCCCCGCTGAACAGGTAATGTTTAGTGGCATTCTGCATCAGTGCATTCTTCATTTGGGGCACTGAAATTGATTTTTACCATCTGGGAATGTAAAAATTCAGTATTCTTCCTGTACAGTCACCTGCAAGCAGTAGCATACCAAACGCAGCAGTAGAGATGGTGAAGGCAGATGCTTTGGGCCTTCAGGAGTAGTGCTCTCAGCATGAGCAGTCTGTGTAGTCAGCTGATCCATATGTTGGCTTTGGGAGGCCAAGGAGAATGTTATTATACTGAGCTGTGAGGCATCCTGTACCTTTGGTGAGGAATGCCTTTAAATGTAAATCGTGTTTTCAGTTTGGCCCTGTGCATTACAGCACCTAAATAAAGGGGGGGGGGGGGAACTATGGGACTGTACATGAAAGAAATTCATGCTTAAATACACAGAAGCCTGAGGTTATTCTACACACCAGAAGCTAGGTAGATGGTACTTGTTATTCCAGCTGGCATCATAAACATTGGCAGCTAGCTCCAGCTTTCTGTTGTCAATCCTGTTTATAAAGCTCAGGAGACCATAAATGGCACTAAATTTCATGATTCCTTATAAAGTCAGGAACATGAAGATGGAACCCTGTTAAGTGTTTTTTGTTTTTTGAGTTACTTTGAAATCCAGCACCTCTCCTTGATGTTGTTAGTTTCTCATTTTAAACATTAATATCTGCTTGTTAATGAATATTCACCAAAAAAAATACCAGTTGCTATATATCACACAAAAATAATCTTTGGTCATCATAAGTTCCTAATATCACTGCTGCTTGGCAGTGTGAGCCAGTTATAGGGATAAAATAGTAGTTGTTCTGGGAATCAGAATGGAAACAAAACTTTGAATCTGAATTTCAGGAAATCTCTGATTCAATTTTACAGTTCAGCATTTGTTTATGGTTTCTTCATGCTCAAGGCAAAATTATACTTACCCTTTCCTCCATCTATATTAAAACATATTTGTAGAAATATTGCTGTTAAATTTGATGTCTGTGTTCACATTCACTTGGTATAAGTGGTATGTAAATAACATATTAAAATGGCATATGAGAATCAAAAAGAGAATGGAAAATCTGCCAATGAAAACCAGGCAGAATCAAAAATTGTCTTCTTGACCATCCATAAAAATAAAAATCCCAGGGGTTAAGGTTCTATTCATATTTTACAGGTTCATACAGTTATGGGCTACTGGTGAACAGCTAGCAGCCCCAGATGGATTGTTATCTCCAAAAGCATTCAAAGATAATTCCAGCCAGTTTGATGGGACCCAAATGAGTATTGTGCTGCAGATGAAGATGTTCATCATCCACATACGCATAAGCATATGGAACAGCTATGCTTGGTTGAATCAGGACTCTTTTCTATATCGCTTGAAGGAATGATACATGCATGCAAATATTCAGAAAACTCAAATCATGGAAGCCCTGATTAGTTGAGACTCCCAGACATGTTTCCTCTGTGTCTGAATATTTAACAAGCACATTACTGAAGATAAATGGTTAACATGTTGTAGAAAAGGGTTTTAAAAATTATTATTCATCTTTTATTTGCAATGTGTCATATATGAGATAGTAGTAGTCCTCACTGAAAACTTTCAGTGCTGTCTCTCTAATGCAGCCTGTACTTTTGATAGAAAATTATTTTTAAAACAAATTTTATTTCTTTACAGTACTCCATTAAAATATTTTCTTCTACTTTCCTGAGGAAGAATCTGAAATAGCAAATATCAAATTGTTCACTTCTTGAGAACAGCCTTTTTAGGAGTTCAGCCCAAGTTCTGAGCGCTGTAACTTTTTAATCTATTTAAGGAAGTCATACAGTTTGCTCCAGACTTGGGAAAGAAAGCAGTACTTTAAAATACACATTTGAAACCAATACATATTAAACCCTGTATATATTAAAGCCTAGGTGTATTGGTACTTTCTTACTCTTCCATTGGCCTGTGATGCTCACCTTCTCACCCAGTGGCCTGTCAACTGCCACTCAACTGTACTTACATCCCATTGGCTGGGTCTGCTCCTCTCCCCTGCCCACTGCTGGCCTGGCCACATCTTCTCTGGCCAACCCCCCCCCCCCCGTCTCTTCTCAGGTGGTGGCAAGTCCAGCAGGTGGCAGCCATCTGGAGGAGGCCTGAGCCACACAAAGAGGCTGCTCTCACTGCTCTTTCTTCTGCTTGTCTACTGGGAGGCCAGCTGGCTACTGAGGTGTGTGAATGGGTGGGAACACCTTTTCTTCCCTTCCCTATCACAAGACAGATGAAGATTGGTCCACTGGGGAAGCTGCCTTCATGTTCTATTGCCCGTCCATCCATGTCCTCCATTTTCCCTCAGTGGCTGTTGCTAGGCAGCCATAGTATTCCAAGCTTTGTTCTGTCAGTAAAAGGCAGGGGGGAGGCCTTCTCCAGGCCTATTTTGGTCTTTGAGGCCAAACACATTGGGGTCAGTCCTGACTAGGGCTGCCAGCTGTCAGTGACTTGATGCCACCTGGATGACATGACTTAACTAGGCATGGCTGCTTGCTTCTGTTCAGCAGCAGACCCCCAAGCAATGTTCCCGCTGAGCTGCAGAGTCTTGTGAGCAAAAATTCTACTTTGTGAGCTACTGGCATTAAAGTTGTGAGCTACTGGCATTAAAGTTGTGAGCTACTGCATAAATTAGTGTGCTCTGGCATCATCTTTCCTGAGCTAAGACAAAAATGTATGAGCTGAAGGCTAAAAAAGTGTGAGCTAGGTCACACTAACTCAACTTAGAGGGAACACTGCCCCCATGACAGCTAGTGTGATGTAGCAGTTCGCACTTCAGAGCAAGGTCTGCCAAACCCAGTTTCTTGATGTGGACGTTTACTGGGTGATTTTGGACTAGTCACAGACTTTCAGCCTAACCTACTATCATCATCTGAGGCCTAATGCGGCCTAGAGGGCAGGGAGAACCTGCCTAGGAGTAGATAGAGGGGCCTACATTGCCGAATTCAACAGAAAAAGGTGGCAACAGTGCAGATGAAAGGAATGTTGAGCTTCAGCATCTGTGTGATTGTTATCATGCTGTGATGCGACAGCCTATCAATCCTAAGTGCCCAAGGCTGGGGCACTCACTCAGACCCTCTTTCTAGAGTCCGTTGTATTTATTTTCACAATGGACCTTATTCATAAAAAAAAAGGTAAAGGTGCAAGCAGCAGTCGTTTCCGACTCTGGGGTGATGTTGCATCCTGTCGTTTTCATGGCAGACTTTTTTTTATGGGGTGGTTTGCCATTGCTTTCCCCAGTCATCTACATTTTCCCTTTAGCAAGCTGGGTACTCATTTTACCAATCTCGGAAGGATGGAAGTCTGAGTCAACCTTGAGCCGTCTACCTAAACCTAGCTTCCGCTGGGATCAAACTCAGGTCATGAGCAGAGAGCTCAGACTGCAGTACTGCAGCTTACCACTCTGCGCCATGGGGCTCCTGATTCATAGTAGTCCTATAATGTTGTTGAGGAATTATTAAAAACTATTAATAAGGCCCATTGTGAAGAAAAAATACAACGGGTTCTAGAAAGAGGCTCTGGATGAGTGCCCCCGTTACTGTCTTCCAACCACCCAAGTGAAGGCATGCATTTCCCCACACACACACACCTGAAGAGGAGCTGTTGTCTGTCATCTGGAGAGCAGTTATAATTCTGAGTGTAATTCTCCAGCCCTCACCTGAAGATTGGCAACAATGGTTCCCCAGGAGGAACTGGCATTGTATCTGTCTGAGATCTGATCCCTCCTCAAACCCCACCCCTTAAATTTCCAGTAATTTCCTAACCTGGAGTGGGCAACTGTATCTCCTTTCCTTTATCTGTCCCTCTGACTTCAGCTTTCCATTGCCTTCCCTCTCCCTGCAGCCTCTACATAGGAAAAGGACAATCTTTTTTCTTTCTTTGGGGGGGAGATCAAAGCAGCTTACATCATTCTCCTCTCCCCACTTTGATCTGCACAACCTTGTAAGGTAGGTTAGGCTTGAATGTCTGTGACTGGTCAAAAATCACCCAATCAGCTTCCACAGCAGAAACCTGGGTCCGGCAGACCTCTCTCCCCCATCAACCTTGGCTTTCACTCACCTCCTCACCCTTGCTGTCTTTCCACTCACCCTGCTGCTGAAAAAGATGCCAGCTTTCCAATCCTCCTTCCCCTGCATATTTGTGTGTGTGTGTGTGTCCCCATGTCTGTGCTGGCTCAAAGCCCTGAAACAGGTCCAGAATGCCAAGAAGGAAGAATAATTGGGGGGGGGGGGGTGCAGGGGGAGCATGACAGTGGTCACAGTCACTGAAGCGCAGCGTTCCTTTTGTTTGCAGTGCATTGTTCTCACTTTTTCCTGTCATGTCCAGCCCTGTGGTGTTTAGCCTCAGCATGAACTTGCGGCATGATTTTTTGTGTGTGCCAGGCCTGGTTGTGTTATGGTATGCCATAGAGTATGTACCTCTAGGCAGGTATTTTCTGTAGGGGGATTTATCTGCCTTCTTTTTCCATCTTCTCCCCCCTCCCTGCAGCATCTATCTAGGAAAAGTACTGTCTTTCTCCACAATAGGAACAAAAGCAGGAAGCAAATGACCTTAGTAGGGTATAATGACAGCCCCCACCTCAAGATTGGCAACAATGGTTCTCCAGGCAGAAATGGCTAATTTTGAGAGTGGATTCTATGCTATGGTACCTATCTGAGGTCCCACCCTTTCTCAAACTCACCCTTTCGAGGCCCACCCATCAAATATCCAAGAATATCCCAACCTGGAGTTGGCAACTACTAATTCACATTGGCTGTCATTGAGGGTCTGCTGCTGCACAGGAGCAAGCAGCCTGGCCTAGTTAAGTCATGCCAGCTGGGTGGCATCAAGTCACTCAGATAGTGCTGCCAGGCATAGGGTAGCCAACCTCTAGGTGGAGCTTGAAGATCTCCTGGGATGAGAAATGAATTCCAGACAACAGCTCTCTCTCCCCGTCCTGGAGAAAATAACTGCTTTGGAGGGTGGACTATATGCTGTTTTATTCACCTGAGGCCTCTCCCTTTACTGAGAAACGCAGCCTAGGTTGCCTAGCAACAGCATCTGGCTAGTAATTCCGGGGGGGGGGGCACTTGCAGCAGGGCCTTGCCTCCCTGCCTATTTGTGTGGCTTTTGGAGGCTGCATGTGCTCGGAGGCCCTTTGTGAGGCTGCAGTAGCTCTACAGTAGCTCTGCATCCCTTTCTGAGGATGGTTGGCAGAGAGGACAGAGAAGAGTTGGCTGTCTCTGAGGTAAGACTGTTAACATTCCTAGGCCTGAGTAGGCGGGGCAGAGGAACATGTCTCTCACAGTTTACTGTTTGCTTCACTGTTTGCTTTGCAGCAGCATTGTTGGGGTGGGGTGGGGAGACAGATGGTCCCAGACTTCTTAGAACAGGTCCTAAGGAGAGGCAGTAGTGATCAGTAAGCCCCCAGGAGAATCTGTCAGCAGAGAACTGTCTTGCTGAAAGGTCAGTGGCCTTCTGGTGGGGTTCTGGCCTGACAGGGCAGGCATTAGGTGGGTCACAGAGAGGCTACCCAATGACAGGGTGGAGTGGTGGCAGACAGAGTGTAAGGCCATTCATGTGGTTGCCACATCTTCCAATAAAAAATTGAGAGATGTGCCAACATGTTGTGCTTTTATTATATCTATGATGCTAGCTTATTCTTACCAATTAACTCTTATTAAAGCCCTAAGACCAGTAGACAATCAGGCCACTGTTCTTAAGTGAGAAGTGGACTCATAAAGAAGAACAGAGACTATATCCCATTTTTACTTCCAGAACTTTATTTTAAATAAACAGGGTAAAGTTGCATTTTAATCATCCTATAGCTAAATTCCATTCATACATTGCCCAGATTCACAAGATCAACTGTAGCTAAATAATGAGGCAGGAGTTCTGACCATTTGATAGTGGCCTGTTGGTCTCCACTGAAGTAGGAACTTTTTCACACCTATATACTTTCCAGCCTTCAAAGACATAGGGCGTTTTCGCACTGACTTTAATCGGCAGCGACGCCCCTCTTCACTGCGCAGGATCTGCGCGGATTTCGCACCAATTGCCGCGGAGCACCCGGAAGAGCCGCAAAGTCCCGCGCTTTTGCGGCGCAAATGGAAACTGGTTTTTGGCAGGGCAGTTCCCCTGAATACAGTTTTCATTTTCTCATCTCTCTCTCTCTCACACACATACACATGGAGGGAGGGAGAGAGCACAGCCAAATTAAACAGTTTGCAATTCCACACTTGTGTGGTCTCACTAGGGCAATTTACTCACGAGTTGTTGAAGTTCCAAGTTCTTCAGATTAGCACAGGGAAACCAAAGGTTCTAGTTTACTTTTTCTTATGGAAACAACTTCTGAAAAGATTATAAAGCAAACAGAGGGTCTGGGTTGCTTCCTTCTTCTCTTACATCTTCATAGCTCACTGTGAGCAGCCATATTGTTCTGCAGGCTCACACCACCCCCATTCAGCCTGGCTCCTAGATTTAAAGGCACAGACACACTGTCTGAAGTGAAAAGGCACATGGTGGCTGTTGGGGTGGGGCTTTCTCCCGCCGGCCAGCTGACTGGGGGTGGTAAGGAGCCTGCAAAAGCAGGAGATCCTCTGCTGGGACCTGGGGATTGGCAAGCCTACCCTCGCCTATCACTCAGCTGCACTGGACAGGCCCACCATAGCAGCCGTTG
Organism: Heteronotia binoei; assembly: GCF_032191835.1. Classification (NCBI taxonomy): domain Eukaryota; kingdom Metazoa; phylum Chordata; class Lepidosauria; order Squamata; family Gekkonidae; genus Heteronotia; species Heteronotia binoei. Next base: position 130,547,575 of record NC_083223.1, read on the forward strand.
TGGCCTGTTTGGGCTCATGGGAGCCACCTGCGCTGCTACAGCCTTGCTACCTCAGCCTGGAGAGGCTGCTGGAGTCTGTTGCTGCAGGGTCCACCTAGATGTTCCTGACCTTCCCCCTGGAGATGTCTGGTGCTGTGTTGTAGCCCTCATTGGCCTCTCCTGTGCCTGGTGTGGTTTGGCTGCCACTGCTCTTGTCTGTGCTGCTGTAGTAGTCTCTAAAGGCCTCCCATGCCTCGGGTGCAACCCAGCCACTATCATTCTAGCTTGCACTGCTGCCGCAGCCTCCAATATCCTTTCTGGCTCTGACTGACCCCAGCTAGATGAGTGTTTGCTGCAGAGGCCTGTGACTGGGTTGCAGAGGATCTGGGACTTCAGCTGCAGGGAATCAGGGCTGCCTTCCATGTAGTTCAAGGGGGCTGTCTCCTCTGAGGGGGCCTCCAAACTCAGAGAGTTTTAAAATTGTAACCGACTTTTCTGTTACTCACAGATATTCCTTTTTCTTGATGCTGTCTCTTACTTGGATAGCAGGACCTCTATGCCCCACTTCTGGCCTTTCTAAAAAAGTAGAACACATAAACTGGGAATGCTACCAGGGTCAAGGTACAACAGATGAAATATAAGAATAAATATTTATTGTATGGTGTACACCAGGGGTGGCCAACGGTAGCTCTCCAGATGTTTTTTGCCTACAACTCTCATCAGCCCCAGCCATTGGCCATGCTGGCTGGGGCTGATGAGAGCTGTAGGCAAAAAACATCTGAAGAGCTACCGTTGGCCACCCCTGGTGTACACAATAATAAAATGAAAAACATAGGGCCTGAATATCAGGCTGCATTAGAGTCAGAACAAGCTTTACATTAGCTGTAATAATTTCCCATACAAAGTTGATGAAGATGTCAAATGACAAACACAAGACCATACACATTTTGGCCTCAAGAGTCTTCCTCAGTGGTCAATAATACATTCTCCTTTTTTAAAAAAAAAAAAATCTAAAAAATAATATTCATCAATCCTGACCAGGTGTTGTATAGGCTTGCCAGTCTCCAGATCTGGGCACAGGATCCCATGATTTTGCCAACTCCTCCCCGCTGACATACAGACAGAATTATTGGTACATAATCATAGCTGGCTGGCAGGAAAAGTCCTGTCCCAACAGCCATAATGTTCCTTTAAATCTCCACAGGTTTAGAAGAAGCTTACAAACTCTGCTTTGGAATGTGTGTATGCCTTTAAATCTCAGTAGGAGGAAAACTGTGTGGGGGTGAGTAGGCAGAGCCAAGAGGCTATTCCCGGTGAGTGTGTGAAGCTGTGATAAAGAAAGAGAGCACAATCCCTCTGTTTATTTTGCATTAGTTTCAGAAGTTGTTCGCATAGTTGTTGTACAAATCTGTATCCAGGGTGGATAGAAATCAATGATTTAAAAAAAAATGGATTTTTTAATTTAAATCAGATATTTTTTATTTAAATCAGAGGGTTTTATTTAAATTGGATTTTTTTTATTTAAATCTGATTTTTTTTTAATAAAATGCTTTTTGAGGAAAATATATTATCATCCAAAGGTTATTCCATCATGAAATAAGGAATAGTTTTTAATTCTGAAGCATAAGGCTGTATATTCATGCAAAGTTTAAATTTTTTGGTAATATGAACATATGAAGCTGCCTTATACTGAATCAGACCCTTGGTCCATCAAAGTCAGTATTGTCTTCTCAGACTGGCAGCGGCTCTCCAGGGTCTCAAGCTGAGCTTTTTCACACCTCTTTGCCTGGACCCTTTTTTGGAGATGCCAGGGATTGAACCTGGGACCTTCTGCTTCCCAAGCAGATGCTCTACCACTGAGCCACCGTCCCTCCCCGATTCTATTAATAAATTCTATTAATCCATTCACAATGTCATGCTCTTCCAGAGGTTTCTTAAAGATTACTGGGCAGTTTCACTGTCTACAAGATATTATCACAGAACAAAGATGCTTGGTTTTGCAGTTCTCAAAACTGTAATTTGTGCCTACAGAGATCACATGCCTCTTCTACACAGCAAAAATCTTATTAAATGAACAGAGTTGAGAAAAAGACCTTAATCTCATTGTTCTACAAACCTATGTACACAGAGTACATAGGTGCTAAGTTTCAAAAAGTTTAATGAACAGAAAAAGATTGCTTGGAGTGAAATAGATCTGCACAAGAAGAAACTTAAGTGTGAGGAAGGAGGGGCAAGCAGTAAAAATGAAAGTGAAACTTTTTGAGCAGAATACTCTACAAGACTTTGGATCTTTTGTGTGTATAACCTGAGGTTTATCACATTATTCTTCCCCTGGAGGAGAAAACCTATAATGGCAGCAGGCTGTAAAAGAGACCCAGTTTGGGAATATTTTAATGAAGTTCCTTTACCTATTGGTAAGGCAGGCATGCGTGCAAAATGCAAACACTGCACCAAAGAAATGCAAGGCCTGGTGGCCCGAATGAGGCAACATCATGAGAAGTGCTAGGATGAGGATGACAACAGAAACATGTTTGAACAGGCAGGATCTTCAGGTTGGTAAACATTTTTATTCAATCATATTTCTTAAAGAGTGCCTTGAATTGTCATGTTTGAGCAAAATTATATTTCTTATTATTACTGCATGTTATTGTCATTTTGATACAGTTATGAAGAAAAGCAAATATTCATTTTTGGGCAGTGCTGCATGGCAATGAATGCAATAAGCAGTAATTGTATAAATAATAAAATAACAGCATTGGGTTTTTTTTGTTTAGGGGAATTCATCATCAACACTAAGGATTCTGGAACTATCCACCTTCAAGATCACCATCCTCCTGTTCTACAGCTTCAGAGTTTTCTATCCAGGATAGTGTTTCAGTTGCACCATATACATCTTCATCAGACACCCGCAGTATATCATCTAAAAGAAAGAAAAAAACCCTTCCCTCCTGGAACTACCATAGATATGTTTTTGATAAAAACCAGCAGATTAGAAAAAGAGTTAATTGACGAAAAAAATGCCCAGTTTGTTTATGCAACAAACTCTTCTTTCCATTTGACTGAGAACCCACACTTCATTAATATGGTTCAGTCACTGAGACCAGGATACAGTCCACCCAGCAGAGCAGATGTTGCAGGGAAACTGCTGGATAAAGTGTCCACAATGATCCAGTTGTATGTGCTTGTATAACAACAGAAGAAGGGAAAGTCTTCCTTGCAGAAACAATTAATACATCAGGAAATGCACACACAGCAGAATACTTACAAGAAGTGGCAGCAAAAGCTATAATAACATGTGAACAAAAATTCAAATGTCTAGTATGTAGTTTGGTCACAGGCAATGCTACAAATGTATCCAAGATGAGAAGAAACTTAGAAGAACAGGAAGGGAATACAAAGCTGTCATGACCCAGATGGGGGTGCCACCTGATGCTGCCACCACTTTGGATTTATGGTCCCTTGGGAAGGCCCAGAGTACCCTCCCAAGCCCAACAAGAAAATGTCCCTTTACTTTACTTTACTTTATTCGATTTATATCCCGCCCTACCCCACCGAGGTGGGCTCAGGGCGGCTTACAACTTAGCTGAAAAACACAGGTGTGATGACCAGGCAGAGAACATTAAAAAGATAAAGGTTTATTAATACAGGGATGGGTATTTAAACAAGGCAAGGTGCTTAATAGATATAACAGTGTATAAAGGAAAATGAAAATAAACCCTAACCTGTACTTCCCCTAGCCTGTTAGTTGTCAGAGCCCATAGCCCTTTTTCCCAGGCCGACTGCCTGTGACTCACTCTACCTTTTGAGTGAGGGATCCTTCTCTCAGCCACAGACTGTCCTCCCAGCCTGACTCTGTGAGAGAAAAGAACACAGTTCCACAGCCCACAAAGCCCTCACACAATCCCTGGACACTGATTGATTACAGTGGGTGCCAAGCATTGTGGGGATTGTAGGCTGTATCTGCTTTCTACTCCCACACTGATCTTTAGGCCCAGGCCTCCCTAGGCCTTGTCTCCCAGTCCTGCACAGATCATGACAAAAGCTAATAATATATGGTTGCAGTGCTCATTTGCTGCACCTCCTAGCCAAAGACTTCAGTGTTCCAGAAATAAAGACTAATGTTGTTGATATTGCTAAATACTTCTGTAACAATCATTTTGCTGCAGCAGTTCTGAAAAGAATTGGTGAAACCAAGCTAACACTCCCACAAGATGTTAGAGGGAATTCTTTGGTGGACTGTTTTGAGCAGTATATCAAGAACTGGCCTATTCTGATGACAATTTGTGAACAAAATCGAGATAAAATAGATGGTACTGTCACGGCCAAAATCCTCAACATTGGGTTTAAGAGAAATGTTGAACATATGCTGAGCATCATGAAACCCATATCTGAAGCTTTAAACAAAATACAGAAAAATAGCTGTTTTATTGCTACTGCTGTTGAAATTTGGAAGGAACTGAGTGAGCACTTAAAAACAGAGCTACACATAGGCAGAATTAAATTACAAGCATTAAAAAAATGAATGGGACAAGCACTGTCTCCAGTTCATTTTCTGGCAAATATTGTCAATATCTGATACCAGGGTCAAAACTTAAGTGCTGAGGAAGAGGAGTTAGGACATGGGTATCCAGCAATCATCCATCTGTAATAGGCTTCCCAACCCTCCCGCCCTGGCGGGGGACCCCAGGATTTCCACCCTCTTCCCCCAAAAACGGAAGCGGGGGGAGGGGGTGGAAACGGCGCTGGGGAGCATGGCCGGCCGCCGCATCCCGGAGCTGGCGAGGCCGCCGCGCCGCTGCTGCCCCCTCTCCTCCCACCGCAGCTGCTCCTCCGAGATGAGCCCAGGCTGAGCCCATCTCAGAGGAGCAGCCAAGAGGCGGCAGCAGCGCAGGGGAGGGCGAGGCAGGCCAGGAGCATGGCGAGCCACGAATCTGGGCCCTTCTAGGACCCGGACTCGTGGCTCGCCACGTCCCTGGCCCGCCTCCACCCCCCTCCACTTCCACCCCAGAAGCGGAGCAGGCGAGGCGGCAGCGGCGCGGCGGCCTCTTCGCTCGCCGTGGCTGCTCCTCCAAGATGGGCTCAGATGAGCCTATCTTGGAGGAGCAGCCATGGCGAGCGGAGAAGGCGCCGCCGCGCCGCTGGCGCCTTGCCCGCTCTGCTTCTGGGGTGGAAGCGAAGGGGGGGTGGAGGCGGGCCGAGGATGTGGAGGCGGGCGAGCAGAGAAGAGGCGTCAGCTGCGCGGCGGCTTCTTCTCCGCTCGCCGTGGCTGCTCCTCCGAGATGGGCTCAGGCTGAGCCCATCTTGGAGGAGCAGCCACGGCGAGCGGAGAAGAGGCCGCCGCTGCTGCCTCACCTGCTCCGCTTCTGGGGTGGAAGCGGAGGGGGGGTGGAGGCGGGCCGGGGACGTGGAGGCGGACCGGGGCTCGTCGTTTCCCCCCCTCCCCCTAGCTCCACCCCAGTGTCTCCTGGCTCCACCCCCAAAGTCCCCAGATATTTCTGGGGATGGACTTGGGAACCCTAATCTGTAATGCCAACTTTAATAAACATCAGAGCTAAGGGGGAACTATTCAAGAAATATATGTTTGCTCAAGATGTTTTAAAGAAAGTCACACCAGTGAGCTGGTGGAAGTAACTTAAGCACTTGGATTTAGAGAGTATTCAAATAATGATTTCACTTTTAACAGCAGTAGCTTCTTCTGCAGGCATAGAAAGAATATTCTCTTCCTTTGAACTCATTCATTTGAAATTGAGAAATTGTTTGGGACTCGACAAGGCAGGAAAGCTTGTTTTTCTTTTCCAGATTATGAGCAAAGAAGAAGATGAAGATGACGATGACGAGTGAGCTAAAGAGGACAGTATTTAAGTTTTTCATGTGTAGGCTGGGCTAACAGTTTAAGTTTATTAAAATATATATATTTTGTTTAACCACATCAGTTAACAAACATGGATGTTTAAGCAAACATATGCTATAACGTTACTGTTTTAGTTGAATAAAATGATTTAAATTATTATTATTAAGGTAATGATTATTTTTCTCCTTCCAATAAAGTACAGCAGAAAAGTTGTCCAAATATGAATGATTAATCTATTAAACTGGATATAATTCACCTCACAATAATTTCATAATTACCTATCTATAATGTGTTTCTAATAGTATTAAAAATCAATATTTTTATATAACTGTAGAACTAATATGAGCAGTTGTTATTCTAAAAATTGTGAATATTAAGGTTATACCAGCAAAAATGAGTCTTTATGTAGAAAACTATGATTTAAATCAAGTCTTACTGACTAGTGATTTAAATCAATTTGATTTAAATCAAATCCACCCTGTTTGTATCCAATTATCCCAGACCAATAATGAGATAACCGACATTTGGTATGAGAGGAAAGGGTTTAATCCGCAAAAGAGAGAACAGAAGCTGAAACCATCAGCTCTGAAGCCTGCTTTCTGACCTCTGGCATCAGGTCAGAGCCTTTAATACCACCAATGACATCTTTAACACATGTTGACATACAGACAGAATTATTGGTACATCATCATAGATAATAATTCCCCTATGGTGGTGGCCAAATGGAGCACTCTCATTGGTTGATGGATGCATTCCATGCACTCTACAAACCATTGACCTGTCATACGCCAATAACTACCTCTGGGTTCCTGTTGACTGACTTCCCACCTACTGCAAACCTGGGAATATTGAATAAACTGCCAAAAGAGTCTTACCTCAGTGACAGATACATTTTTGATGCTTCTCTGCATCTTCTCTTCAACTGGACTCAGAAAGGGCTGCTACTGTACTGCAGCCTCATGAAAGGTGTCATGACCACCACCTGCAACAGACTTCCCCCCCCCAGTGGCCCACACAGATGGCCTCTCAGCACACGCAGCCTCTGAAGGCTGCCAAAATATGCAGGGAGCCACCATTATCATCATGATGTGACTAGGCAGCAAGGCCTGGCCCTGCTGGGAGCATTTCCTCAGAGGCCACAGCTATCCTACCTTTCCTGTCTTTTCTGCTTCTTTCCTGTCACTGCCTGTCTCCCTCCTCATTTCAGCCTCACCCCAGCATGGTTGGCTGAGAAGGAGATAGGATTGCCAACACCAGGTTGGAAAATTCCTGGAGATTTGAGGGGTGGAGCCTGGAGGGAATGGTGTTTGAGGAGGGGTGAAGCCTCAGGTATAATGCCATAGACTCCTCCCTCCAAATCAACCATTTCCTCCTGGGGAACCATTGTTGCCAATTTCCAGGTGAGGGCTAGAGATCACTCAGAATTACAACTGTTCTCCAGATGGCAGAGATCAGTTCCCCTGGAGAAAATGGCTGCTTTGCAAGGTGGACTCTATGTCATCATAACCTGATGAGCTCCCTTCTCTCCTGCTTTGGTCTACACTGTGGAGAAAAACTATCCTTTTCCTAGGTAGAGGGTTCAGGGAGGGGGGGGGAGACGGATAGCTGAAGTCAGATCAATTCCCCTATAGAAAACAGCCACCTTGAGGCACATACTCTAGGTATACATAACACAACCAAACTAGGAAAAACAATCCAGATCATGCCATAATCTCACACTGATACTAAATGTCACAAGGCTGAATATAACAGGAAAAGGCAGCAAAAATACACTGCAAACAAATGAATGCTGAGCAGTCTGTGTGACTGTTGTCATGCCTCTCTTGCACCCCCATAATTATTCTTCCTTATCTCCATTCTGGGCCTCTTTCAGGGCTTTGAACCACCACAGATACAGGGACACACATTTCTGGGGGAGGGGAGCCAACATATGTTTCAACTGTAGAGTGGGTGGGAAGACAGTGAGGGGGATGAGTGAATGCCAAGGATTGGGGTGCATGGGAAGACAGCAAGAGTAAGGGGGTTAGTGAAGGCATAGGGGTGGGGGATGGAAAGACAGCAAGGGGTGGGGGGTGAGTGAATGCCATGGGTGAGGGGAGTAGTGTCGTGCCAAGAGCGTGGGGGTAGTTGAGAGAAAGAGGTGCTTGGAGAGTGAATGGTAGGTGGAGAGGTGGGTGGGAAGACACCCAGGGTAGGGGAGTGAATGCTTTCATTTGAGCAGGTGGGTGGGAAGACAGGAAGAGTGGGAGGGCACTTATGTAGAGCATCTTTCTAGAGCCCATTGTAATTTTATCTACAATGGACCTTATTTCTAGCTATTCCTAACATTTTTAAGCATAAAAAAGCATCAGCATGATAAGGTAAAACAGAGTGACAACTTTTATTGGCTCCCAAGCACTATGCAGTTTTAATCTGAGAAGCTTTCTATGCTTGTGCCAAGATTAATGTCCAGTTCAAACTGGTTGAGGGGGGTGGAAGGGCCCCTGTTATAACTCCATAGCAACCTATTGATAATGTTGGTATGCAGTCTCGTTGCTGTCCTGGGAAGAGCTGCTGTTTTTACCTCACTAAGCAGAAGTCCTTGCAAGCTAACCAAAAGCACAGGAAAAGAGCAGATGTGCAAAAGCAGTACCCACTAGGCCTGTGCCTCACATAGTAAAATGGATTGTAAAGAGTAATCTAGAACCTGATTATGGGATCATAATCTCTTAGTCTGTTTAGTTCCTTACTTTCGTTTTCCTATATTAGACTGAAGAAGTTTGTTGAAATACAGCAGATTGTTACATTCAGGAACTCCTGTAAGAAAATTGCCCCAGTGAGATCACAAAAGTGTGGGGTTGCAAACTGTGTTGATTTTGGGTGCTTTGTGAGTGTGTGTGTCCCTTATTAAAGCCATGCTTGGAAATGCTACCAAAGTATGCCAAAGGACTTGTGGGAGGTATGACAAATTTCACTTTCATTGAAAGGGAAGTGCAGCTCCTGAGGAACCCTTTGAAAGTCAAAAATAGGATGAGGAAACGAAGATTTTATTCAGGGTTCCTGAGCTGAACCTGGTAACCCTATGTTATTATTTCATGTATTGAGTGGTATGTCGCAATCTTATAAAGCAGGCCGTGGATCTCTTCACATGGTAGCTGCACTCACACATAAATCCTCATTTATGTAATAATCTGGTATAAAGTTTCCAATATTTCAAGATGTATGTTTCATCAACAAGCAATTGAAGTCAGTTGAATCTAACCCTTCTCATGAGCATATATACCATTCCATTTGATTTGATTTATATTTTGATTGTTGGATTAGCAGAATTAATATACATGTGGTCTGAGTCAGTTACAACCAATGTGGAACTAACTTACACTGACTGCAATAGTCCACAGCTCTGGAGCAAGCAGAGTGTGCGGCCATCTTGAAACACAGACAAATGACCTGCTTTTGCTCTTACTATGATTTCCAAGTCTAGCCACCCTCTGCATCTGTTCACTTGTACAGTTTAAATATGTATAGTATATGTATAAATGTATAAGACAGCCTGGTAGGGGGGAGTTTGGAGTGTAATGGCAGGGTAACAGAATAAGAACATCAACAGATTGTATATCCTTCTTTAAACATAACCCTTCTCACAATACTTTTGCGCAGTATGCAGACTTCAGAAGAGCCTTGTACCTTCCAAGGCTGCCCTATATTTCAGTATCGTTTCCTGGAGAAAACACCCTTCAATAATCCTAGTGGTGTCTGGAGGTCTCCCAGAATTACAAGAGATCTCCAGCAGACAGACATCAATCACCTGGTGAATTGGCTGCTTTAGAAGGTAGACTCTATGGCATTATACCACGCTGAGGAGTTTCCACTTCCCATATTCTGCCCTTTCCAGGCTGCACCCCCACAAATCTTCTTACATACAATATATATCTGTGACAGTCTATGTACCTATGACTGCCTATGACAGTGAGCCTTCCAAATGTGTGTATCTTGTATTTTCAATGTCCATGTTAAAATTAGATTTTCACTGAGGTGCTTTCTGCCTGCTTAAAGATGGAATACATTGTCTGATGCTTGGAAATGGGTAACTGGTTATCACCTTGATCTGCTAATGAATTGTTCTGTACAGGGGAGGAATTCTAGCAGGAGCTCCGTTGCATATTAGGTCACACACCCCTGATGTAACCAATCCTCCAAGAACTTACACAAAAGAGCCTTGTAAATTCTTGGAAAATTGGCTACATCAGGGGTGTGTGGCCTAATATGCAACGGAGCTCCTGCTAGAATTCTTCCTCTGGTTCTGTAGAACTCCAGCAACTTCCCACCTCAGAGTTGGCAACTTTATTCCCAGGACAGGAGTACTAGCCACCCATACCCTGTGCCCATTGAAGCTGGAAAAGCATTCTACACAGAATCCAGACATCTGGATTTAGATGCAATTCCAGGGAAAAAATGCCATTGTAGATTATTGATAAAGTTGTTTGGAATAACAAAAGCAGCATATAAATCAGATATTTCTGTTTAGTGGGTGTTACTTTGTTTTCCAATAATGTAATTGCTGGAGTTAATGCTTATTCATTATGTTTTTATTTGCTTATTCTTTTATGTTTTTATTTGCCATATCCCAACTTTCTTCTGCTTCCAAAAATGCCCTTGCTGAATTGCTGAAGAATGATTTAAGGACTATTTTGTTTTTGGTGTTGCTGCTGCTGCTATGACAGTCCCAGAGGACCTTTAACTAAAATGTATTCAGGTTTTCCTGTTTCTTTGTCTCACATAAATGTATTCTTGTCAGGACTACCCACATAGTGACTCTCTGGAATGAAAAATGAGGGTGGGAATGAAAATAGAATCTGTGGCTGGTGCGTGTTTGTTAAAAGCAATGAGAGAGACATTTTCAGCATTGAGAATGAAAGAAGAAAGAAGAAAGGGCAGGCCAAGCTATGATACTGTGTATGCCCTCTTTGTCACCTTACTTATACCTATCATTATCTTGGTACTATGAAACCATTCAGATGGTGGTAATAAATGGAATGCATTTTTTTAATTCTCCCTGGACATGTCTGTGAATCACTGACCAAAAATGGGGGGAGGGGTCATGGTGACCTTAATGTTGGCGATTTCAGAAACTGAATAAAAGGTTATGATTGATTTGACCTTGGACATATTACAAAATCAAGTTGGAAAGGAGGCTGTTACAGTACTGCTATATATTCTAGTGAATCTGTTTTGATTACTTAAACTCTGGGTTTTTATCTGTGTTGAAATATGGCTAGAATTATAAATACTGCCACATATATATTATTAAATTCTGGATAAACTATTAAAATTGCTGGAGTTGTTTTATTGTATCAGTCATACTAATGCGTTTGTGTCGACCCTTGGTTTGTGAGCCGCCCTGAGCCTGCCTTTGGTGGGGAGGGTGCCAAATAAATTAAATAAATAAATAATTTTTATTGTGACAAATTCAAGAGGGGGAGCCAAAGTAAATAGTTTTGTTGTGAAGCAGAGAAATAGCGAGGTCTGCAATCATCACTGTGTTGAAACAAATTTTACTTTGTTATCAAGGCAGAACTTAGCCAGCCATAGGCCCACTATGACTTATTCTCATTCAGACATTTTTATTCACACCCCAAAACAAGCAGGCAGGCCCCCAAGCTTATCTAACTCAACATCCCCCACCCCCTTGCTCTCCTTCTGTCTCCATGCGTTATCAGCTCTTGCAAGAAGCTTCTCTGAGGCCTCTTTGTTATCTATTTTACAACCTTGAATCCACACCACTTGAGGCCGTGTGCTTCTAACATTGCATCAGACATTCTCTTCTGAAGGCATAAGCATGCTTTTATTCATTATTATAGGGGTATTCGTTAATTATTCAGGGGTCTCCCTTCAGTTGCATCTTACCTACTAATGAATTTATCATGACATAAGCTTTCAAGAGGTACTTATTCAGATATACAGTTACATCATCACCATCACCAACAACAATAACCACTTTCTATCCAATAGGGACCCAAAGCAACTTGCAATTTCATTCTCCCCCCTGCTGTTTTATCCTCACAACAACCCTGGCAGACTGGGGATTTGAACCTGGATCTGTAGACGCTGAGAATGTAGTGAAGTGGGCTTACAAAAAGCTAACAGCAACCACCCCACTAAAGAGAAGGCTGGCAAGAAGGGATGGCTTGCCTTTCTGCCAATAACCACAAACCCAGCTAAGCACAGAGGGACAAGATATAGCACAGAGTATTAGAAATCCCACCAGATCAACCATTGACAGTAGCTGTCTATATTCAGTGCAGGGATGACTGGAGAGAAAGGCATAGTACAGTAGAAATGCACAAGCTAGCTTACTCAAAATCCCCGGTTTCAGGCCTTGAATGGAAATAACTGCCAGACACTCCTAACAGGAACTCAGGTATAGCAGAGATTTTCCACTATCACACATACTCACTTGGGGTGAGCCACTCACTCTGATTGGCTTCTCTACATGCTGACCATTTTGGTTGGTAAGCCTGTATGCACTATCCCTCTTCTGCAGACAAGAAGTTCATTGCTTCCTAATTGTGGTAACCCTTGTGCTCCATGGCTCCCACCTTTCCATCATGCAGATTGTAGCCATCTCCCCATCTTTCTTCAGCAATCATTTTATTCCTTGGTCATCCAAAGGCTGAACTGCTTCGTTGACTGTTTTCCTGCTGTGGATATATTTAAAGAAATGTTTATTGTTTGTATTGATGCTTTTAGCAAGACACTCCTCAAATAATTTTTTTGCATACCTGTTAACTTATATTTCTTTCAGCATAGCCTGTGGTCCCTTCTGTTCAAGGAATTGGAGCTAACCTTCCACTTTTTATAAGAAGACATTTTGCTTTTTATAGCTTCCTTGACTTGCAGTGTTAACTGTGTAAGCATTCTTTTAAATTTGGTGTGGTGCATTTCTTAACCTGGTCAATGCATTCTATCTGGGCTTCAATTAATGTGCTTTTGAATAGCTTCTGAAGATCCTCTAGGTAGTTATCACTCTTGTGTTTCCCTTTCAGCTTTCTTTTAACTTTTGATTGTTCCCCTCGTTTTGTAAAGTTCTGTCTTTTGAAATCAGATGTTAGTTTTGGACTTTAGGGGTAACTTTACATTGTTGTGAATGCTAAACATATAGCATTGTGTTAATTGTTCCCAGTTTGTACAACAGCATCTACATCCCTTACTAGGTCTTGAGGGATACAGAACTGTGCAGAACTCAGTTCAAGATAACTACTCCTTGTTGGTTCTGTGACACTACTGTTCAAGTACATAGGATCCAAGAACATGTTTACACAGTCAATGTTAGGTTAATTGAAGTCTCCCAGTATCATAATATTATTTACTTTAGCCACCTCTCTTATTGCCTCTCAATTTCAAGATCAGCTTCAACTGTTTGATCAGGTGGGCACACCCAGTACACTCCCACTTTTGAATAACCCTTAAGGCCCAGTATTCCCACCCATATAACTTCTGTAGTGAAGTTCATCCATTTCAGATTTTATAACTTATTTGATTCTACACCTCTTTGATATACATTGCAATGCCTTCCCTGATCCATCCCTCCCTGTCCTGTATATGCAGCTTATACCTAGGGATGACTGTATCCCATAGATTTTCCTCATTCCATGATGTTTCTGAAATACCTACTATATCTGAATTCTGATTTAGCACCAAGTACTCCAGCTTCCCCATTTTGGCTTCAGAGACTTCTAGCATTGGTATATAGTCACCTAAAACACCTTTTCTCCTACAACAATCCTCACCTCCCTTGGCCCCTTTGTCTCCTTTGCCATCTTATCATCATTCCCAAGTTCTACTGTGCTTCTGTCAGTCATACCCTGAATTTTATGATAAATTTGGACTGACTTGGCCCAAACTGGAGGCTCCTCAGCTCTTGGGAGGGCAATCCTGAGAGGTTTGGGAGAATGGTGCATGGGGAAGGAGAGCATCACTTCAAGCATCACTTCACATCGTGAAATTACTTCCAGATGAAGATTCAAAAGTGACTTAACTCTGTTAAGTGATACTCTAGGAATTTGATGTTTCCCTCACCATTTCTCTCCAACTTCCTCATCAAGTGATGGCAGGAGATAGAAGTGTGGGAGTGGAAAGTTGCCCGCTATAGCAAGCAACTTAGCCACCCTAAGTGAGCTAAAGCTCAATAGAACAGTGAGTGGTCCAACCAACTTGTAGCTAAGAACATAAGAACTTAAGAGAAGCCATGTTAGATCAGGCCAATGGCCCATCCAGTCCAACATTCTGTGTCACACAGCGGCCAAATATATATATATATATATATATATATATATATATATATATATATATATATACACAAACACACACACATACACACTGTGGCTAATAGCCACTGATGGACCTCTACTCCATATTTTTATCTAACCCCCTCTTGAAGGTGGCCATGCTTGTGGCCGCCACCACCTCCTGTGGCAGTGAATTCCACATGTTAATCACTCTTTGGGTGAAGAAGTACTTCCTTTTATCCGTTTTAACCTGTCTGCTCAGCAATTTCATCAAATGCCCACGAGTTCTCGTATTGTGAGAAAGGGAGAAAAGTACTTCTTTCTCTACTTTCTCCATCCCATGCATTATCTTGTAAACCTCTATCATGTCACCCCTCAGTCGACGTTTCTCCAAGCTAAAGAGCCCTAAGCGTTTCAACCTTTCTTCATAGGGAAGGTGTTCCAGCCCTTTAATCATTCTAGTTGCCCTTTTCTGAACTTTCTCCAATGCTATAATATCCTTTTTGAGGTGCGGCGACCAGAACTGCACACAGTACTCCAAATGAGACCGCACCATCGATTTATACAGGGGCATTATGATACTGGCTGATTTGTTTTCAATTCCCTTCCTAATAATTCCCAGCATGGCATTGGCCTTTTTTATTGCAAACGCACACTGTCTTGACATTTTCAGTGAATTATCTACCACGACCCCAAGATCTCTCTCTTGGTCAGTCTCTGCCAGTTCACACCCCATCAACTTGTATTTGTAGCTGGGATTCTTGGCCCCAATGTGCATTACTTTGCACTTGGCCACATTGAACCGCATCTGCCACGTTGACGCCCACTCACCCAGCCTCAACAGATCCCTTTGGAGTTCCTCACAATCCTCTCTGGTTCTCACCACCCTGAACAATTTAGTGTCATCCGCAAATTTGGCCACTTCACTGCTCACTCCCAACTCTAAATCATTTATGAACAAGTTAAAGAGCATGGGACCCAGTACCGAGCCCTGCGGCACCCCACTGCTTACCGTCCTCCACTGCGAAGACTGCCCATTTATACTCACTCTCTGCTTCCTATTACTCAGCCAGTTTTTGATCCACAAGAGGACCTGTCCTTTTACTCCATGACTCTCAAGCTTTCTAAGGAGTCTTTGATGAGGAACTTTATCAAAAGCTTTCTGGAAGTCAAGGTAAACAACATCTATCGGGTCTCCTTTGTCCACAAGTTTGTTTACCCCCTCAAAGAAATGTAACAGGTTAGTGAGGCAAGATCTTCCCTTACAGAACCCATGCTGAGTCTTCCTCAGTAACCCGTGTTCATCAATGTGCCTACTCATTCTGTCCTTGATAATGGTTTCTACCAACTTTCCCGGTATTGAAGTCAGACTGACTGGCCTGTAATTTCCCGGATCCCCTCTGGAACCCTTTTTAAAGATGGGGGTGACATTTGCTACCTTCCAGTCCTCAGGAACAGAGGCAGATTTCAATGAAAGATTACAGATTTTTGTTAGAAGATCCACAAGTTCAACTTTGAGTTCTTTCAGAACTCTCGGATGTATGCCATCTGGACCCGGTGACTTATTAATTTTTAATTTGTCTATTAGTTGTAGGACCTCCTCTTTTGTCACCTCAATCTGACTCAGGTCTTTCAACACCCCTTCCAATATTAGTGGTTCTGGGGCAGGCAAACACTTCTCATCTTCCACGGTGAAGACGGAGGCAAAAAATGCATTCAGCTTCTCAGCCATTTCCCCATCCTCCTTCAGTAATCCTTTTAGCTTTAAGAATTCTTGTCAATACGAAGTACTGCAGGGATTCAGATGGTAGAAACGTTACTTTAAAGCTGCTGTTCCAGGTCATCACCTCCAGGATGCTGCTGAATGCTGCTGCCATTGTCTATTGATGGCAACTTGTATAAGCATTGCAGAATGTAAGTGAACCTCTTTTAGAAAAACTATGTGGTATTCCAATGTAACCAGAGTAATGAGCTATTTCTTCCTTGTATTTTTGTCTCCAAGAATCATCAGCCTATTCCACATGGAACAATTCATAAATGTTAAACCAATATTAATGTACCTATTCTTCTGGAGTAAGTAAGCATGTTAAATCATCCTCAGTTTAAACCCTTCTCCCCCTAGTCCCAATTTGTATAGTAGATGTCTGGCATAAATTTAAGTATAATAGTATTAGAAATGTAAGGCATCTACCTTCCTGAAACTATAAGGCATCTTTAGTACACAGAATAATGAATGCGGTAAGTTGGGATAAGTTAGATTTTATTGGCTCTTGTTTGGTATGTTTATTGTAAAAAAGTTCAATAATGAAAGACTTCTAAAGACAAATTAAGGATTAAACTACTATTTAGAGACTCCATAAGCACCACATAGCAATTAGGTTGTAGTTTTATTGCATCATTAGAGATTCTTATAAACTCAATACATGTGGAAAAGCTTAAAGAACATTTTGTTTGAAAATAATTTCTGATGCAAACCATTCCTTTTCTATTTTTATTTTCCTTATATTATTATTAAACATGCCTTTGAAAACCAATTGAATTTCCACTTAACTTAAAGCCATATCTATTCTGAGTATCATAAAATTTATTCAACAAGTAATTTAGAATCTGAAGAAGGATCTTTAAAAAAAAGAAGAACATGGGTCAGGTGCCCTTATTTTCATGACCTCCATGATAATAAATAATCTGTCATGAATAATTCAACCTTCTCAGTAGAGAGGAATG
The DNA here is from genome assembly GCF_032191835.1 of Heteronotia binoei. NCBI lineage: Eukaryota > Metazoa > Chordata > Lepidosauria > Squamata > Gekkonidae > Heteronotia > Heteronotia binoei. The sequence continues at coordinate 130,564,396 of NC_083223.1, forward strand.
ATTTTGCCCCTAAAAGAAGTCCTTTTCAGCAATGCACTTTCATACAGGCTACAAATATGTAAATAGATGGAGATGCATCTGCTCTTTATATTGATACTAATAATACAAAGCATGTGATTATTTTTCACTGACCTCTTCTGGGATGTATGTGCATATTGTCTCTGATTAGGGTTTAGGGTTGCCAACCTCCAGATGATGACTGTAGAGATTACAACTGATCTCCAGCTGACAGAGATCAGTTCCCTTAGAGAAAATAGCTGCTAATATATCCCACTGAAGTACTCCCCTCAGCAAACCCCACCCTCCTCAGGCTCCACCTTTCAAATCTCCACGTATTTCCAACTTGGAAATGGCAAACCTATTTGGGTTGCTGCTGAATTCTGTCTCACACAGATTTGGGGTGAAATTTAGGTTTTAACTGCCACAGAGATTTAGAATCATAGAGTTGGAAGGAACCTCCAGGGTCATCTGGTCCAACTCCTGCACAATGAAAGAAACTCACAAATACCTCTCCCCCCATACCCACAGTGACACCTCCTCCACACCCAGAAGATGGCAACAAACAAACAAACCTCCAGGATCCCTGGCAAAACTGGCCTGGAAAAAAATTGCTGCCTGACCCCAAAGTGGTGAACAGCATTTCCCTGGGCATGTAAGGAAGGTCCATGAGAACTGAGCACTGATGTAACGCTTCCTACCCTCTTTCTCATAATCTGCCTAAGTTCACAGAATCAGCATTGCAATCAGATTTTTTACTGGAATGAATGCATCATTATAGGATGGGGGAGACATGTCTTGGCAGTAGTATGTGTGAAAAAGATCTAGCAAAGTGATGGTATCGCTTTACTCTACTCTGAAGATCCTGTGAATTTAGGGGGAGGTGTTTGTGAGTTTCCTGCATTGTGCAGGGGGTTGGACTAGATGACTCTGGAGATCCCTTCCAACTCTATGATTCTAAGTGGTCAGACATCATCAGTTTCGGGCATCACAATTTAAGAGGGATATAGACAAGCTGGAATGTGTCCAGAGAATGGCAACGAAGATGGTGACGGGTCTGGAGACCAGGTTCTATGAGGAAAGACTGAAAGATGAAGAGAGGTGATATGATTGCCATCTTCAGGTACTTAAAGGGCTGTCATATACAGGATGTTGCCTAGAAGGTTAGACCAGAACCATTGGGTTGGAATTAAATCAAAAGAGTTTTTGCCTCATAAGAGAAGACAAAATGCACCCTTTGAGAATTTCTTTAGGACATCTCATTCTCTTATTTATCTATCTATGTAAGGCACTTACCTGCCTTTCTTCTAAAAAAGGATTCAAGACAGGTTGCAACAGCCCTTAAAATACATCTCAAAACTTATTGCAAAACATTTTAAATCAACAAATATAACCCATTCAAATGGCTGCAGAGCATACATTATACGCCTGCCTTTTAGGCTTCCCAAACCTCCTGCCCTGGCGGGGGACCCCAGGATTAGCCCCCTTTTCTCCCGCTTTCCAAAAATCTGGAAGCGGGGTGGGGGGTATAGCGTCTGGGAGCAATTCCGTTGTGAGCAGTTGCTTAAGGTGGAGAGCTCAGTTCCTCTGCATGAGAAGAGCCAAGCCGAGTCCAGGAACACCTTAAGAGACCACCAAGATTTTTAGGGTTATAAACAGCTTTCAAGATTCAAAGCCCCCTTCGTCTGATCTTCTGAAGGGAACTTTGGTTGCAGTCACGCACACAAAGGTAGGAGGGCCTCCTGGAGCGGGGCAGTGGGGGAGTGGTAAGTTAACTGCATACTGCCTAGCCCTTGTAGGATTGCTGCCCCCCCTCCCCCCCTTTCTGGCTCCTCTCTTTCACTTCCCAATCCCGGCGTTTACACAGAGAACCTGCTGGGATCAATTTGCAGCCGCTTCCGTCATCCCACTTCTTCATAATCTTCTTCTTTTTGCACATTTACTTGGAAGCAAATCCCAGTGTTTCAGCTGAGCTTACTCTCTACTAGGCGCAAGAAAGATCGCAGCGCCTCTGTTTCCTGCTGAAGAGAGCTGCCCCAACCTTGTGCACGCTGATTTGGGAGCGCTCTTTGAAGTAACTAGGCGAACTTGCCTTCTGAGCTTAGGGTTGCCAATCCCCAGGTAGGGACAGGGGATCCCCTGATTTGGAGGCCCTTCCCCAACTTCAGGGTCATCAGAAAGCAGAAGGGGGGGGGGGAATGTCTGCTGGCCACTCTATTATTCCCTATGAAGATCAATTCCCATAGAATAATGGATAATTGATCTGTGGGTATCAGGGCTCTGGGGGGCTGTTTTTTGAGATAGAGGCACCAAATTTGTATCATAGCATCTTCCCAAAATACCCTCCAAGTTTCAAAGTAATTGGACCAGGGGGTCGAATTCTATGAGCCCCAAAAGAAGGTGCCCCTATCTTTCATTATTTCCAAAGGAAGGAAGGCATTTAAAAGGTGTACAGTTCCTTTAAATATGATGGCAAGAACTTCCTTTGGAGTTCAAATATGCTTATCACGCCCTTGCTGCTGGCTCCACCCCAATGTCTCCTGGCTCCACCCCCAAAGTCCCCAGATATTTCTTGAATTGGACTTGGCAACCCTACTGCCTTTAGCCCTCAGAGAAACTACCCATTGACTGGGAAGGCCCTTCTAAATCAATTTACTATATAAAGATACTGGAATAATAATAAATACAGAAAGGCTGTTTTGTGATACACAATCCACAGAGAAAAAGCTCTGGTTCAAGGAGAAGATGACTGGATCTTCCAACGCTGGCATCTTAAGTAGGTCTTGATCTGAGGAATAGTGCTGGCATAGCAGAATATGTTGGGAGAGGTGTGGTTTTTCAGATATGAGGGTACCTACAGTCCATGAAGGACTGTATGGTAATAACTAGCAGCTTGAATTGAACCCAGAAATAAATTGGCAGCCAGGACAGTTCCCTTAAAATTAGTGTGACAATGCACATTCTGGTTAGCTTCTGCTAATAATTGAGCTATAACATTTTGCATCAGCTGAAATTTCTGGGTAGTCTTCAAAGGCAGTCCCACACAGAACACAATACAATAGTCTAACTTTGAGGTTACTGTGACATCAATCAGAAATGCCAGATCAACTAAATCCAGATAGGGGAACAGTTTCAATGCCAGATAAGTCAGATAAAATGCACTTTTGGACACTTGTAGTAGTATTTTCTTATCTCATTGCTTTCTGGCTAATTAAAAACCAGCTTGGGTCAAATCCAGTAACAGGAGCTAACAGAATGGCATGCTGTAGGAGTTCTGTGTGAACATGCATGCGTACCATCCTGCCAGTGTCATGCTGCAGCTAAGATCAGTTTAAGCCAATTTGTTGCAGACGTTGTTGAGTACATATACCCCAAATCTTTTTTTTAAATTTCCAACCGGAATAATCTGACTCAGAAGTACAAGCAAATTTTAATTACAAACTATTAAAATTAAATTTCCCTAAATCATAGTAAAAAAAGTTTTACAGTTAAGGGTTTGTGTTTAGCCTCTGTTATGAATCATATCTGTTTCTGATTGTAGAATCTCAGAAATCTGCGGATGCTGTTATGAATTGTTCTTGTGATTATGCTGAATATGGGCTTAACTTTGGCAAGAATTGGTTCTAGTAGTTGAATTAATAACTGACAGCTCTAACAATTTTGAGCTGTGGTCACAAAATTCCCAACTTTTTAATTTGAGTACCATTAGCCTGGGATTTTAATTGTAGAAAAATCCCAGCAGGAACTCATTTGCATATTGGGCCACACCCCCTGATGCCAAGCCAGCCGGAACTGTGTTCCTGTGCATTCCTACTCAAAAAAGCCCTGCCTTTAGCAAAATCAACAGGTGAAGATTTTTCCTGCAATGGTCATTCAGTTGCTGGGAAAACTTTGATTTATCCTGTTTATTTTAAAGGAACAGAAGTCATGCCATTAAAGTGCTGCAATTTTACATAGCTGGCATTTGCATTCTGAGGCATGAGAAAAGTTAATCCATTGAGTTGGCTTGGGTGAAATGTTTCTGTTTACTCTCTTTGATCCAATCCCCTTCAAGTCTTGTCTCTCAGGTCCATCTTTTTTAATCAGGCGTCTTACATGTATTGAATCTCCTTAACATGCCTGTCTTAGAGGCTGAGTGTGGACTGAAAGGGAGGGGGACTGTCCAGGGAAAGGGCTCTGCCTCCTGATCCACCCTGGCTCAACTCCTCCCCACCCCGTCCCAGAAAGGAGGGAGAAAGAGCCAGCCTCCCCATGTAGTCAGTCCTGAGCCATGTGTGGCTCAGCATCCCCTTTCCTGGGTCAAGCACTGTTCTTGTCATCCAGGTTGAGGGGCAGGCAACTGGCCTACCGGGACAAGTCCCATTGGCCAATCCACTTCAGTAAAGGCATCTCTGAAATGTGTTATTTTGGCTGTTCACAGTTGTCATGTCTTTGGTAGAAACAACTATATTTGATTTACCTTCCTATAGTTTCCCCACCTTCTTACTAAAAAGACCATCTGTTTTGCAATACTATCTAATAGCCAATAGTCCTGAACTAATGTAAATGACTAAATAGATAGTTCTCTCACTTGGGCACCATAAAAGAGAATTAAATTAAGAGTTAAATATACTAGCTGTACTTCAAATATAGACTACTGAAAACCACACAGTGAGCTTTTATCTCCAGCAACTTCCTATTCCTATGATGGGCTATAAGAGACCTCCAAGCAGTTTTCTCATAAAGATGTATGTGGTTTATTGCTGCCCTTATCACAATGGCTTTTTATTGTAACTATCTTCACATGTTACTATTCAGGGGTAGTATATAAGAAAAGATGAATGGAATGGAAGTAAATAATATGGGATTTTAAAAACTTGATAGATCTTTTGATTCAAAACCACTTTTACAGATTTCGCCCAATCAACTGAAAATTTAGGGATGAAAAAAGAAGTGACCCCTTCTGATCACTGAAAAGGCATTGCACAACAGTTATAGGACTTCCTTTGACCAAAGCCATGCATGTTGGGAGGTGTAAAGAAGTGGATCAGATAAGATAACAGAAAAGCTGGTAGCATCCAGCTTTATGGGAATTCTGAGTTAACTTATAAATACTAGAGAGGAACCAACCAAAGAAATGCCTTTTAAGGGGTTTTTAAAATTATTTTGTAGGGCATTTATTTATTTATTTTGTAGGTTTTTTATTTTGTAAGAATAACCTCCATACTGAATCCAAATTTGAGCCGCACTTCTGACTCTTTAAGCGTGAGCCTGTTGCATCAAAACCACAAAAAGACTTGTGTTACCTTAAAGATGACCAGATTTATTGAAGCATAAATTATAATGCTTCAATATATCTACTTCTCAACATGGCCAGATCCATGTATACTTAATTCCAGAGACTGGAACCATGAACTGACAAAATCTGTGTCAACTATAGCTTTAAGAACTGAATGCCCTCAGTGAACATTGCTCGGCAGCCACAACAGTATTACTATCCATCAAGCCTCAATTTCTGTCAGTGAAAGGTAGGGGGAAGGAGGCAGGGCCCTTTTCAGGTGATCAATAGCAGCCACCCCACAGAAATCAATGAGGTGTAGCAGACCCAAGTTTGAATAATCGTTCTGCTGTGGAAGTTCACTGGGTGATCTGGGGCCAGTTACAACTTCTCATCTTAACTTTCTTCACAGAGATGTTGTGAGGATGAAATGGAGAAAAGGAGAATGATGTAAGCTTCTTTGAGTCCCCTTTGGGGAGAAAGATGGGATATAAATTAAATGAAATAAAAATAAATATAGCTGAATGTAGGGGGCAAAAAAAGGTAGGTTGGAAAGACAGAAGGAAGCAGGGAAAGGTGAGTATTTAGAGGTTGCCAGAAGGTGGGGAAGAAGAAATTGTGTGTTGGAAGATACAGGGGAAGGTGAAGTGTCACCCCACAAGTCCTTGCAGGTTCTCCACCACACAACTGGGCCCAGTTCAGCTTTCACTATGCAACTTGTACAGTTTTGGGAATTGCAGTTCCAAATACGAAAGGAAATGGACCGTGGTGGCCTGGATTATCACCAGAATACACACTTCCCTTCATGTTATTTCCAGTGGAAGGTAGGGTGATCTGTATGTTGAAAAAGAAGAAGACGATGAGTGTGAAGTAGGTGGGGCTGAGAGAGCTCTCACAGAAGCTGCCCTTTCAAGGACAACTCAGCAGGAGATATGGCTGACCCAAGGCCATTCCAGCAGCTGCAAGTGGAGAAGTGGGGAATCAAACCCAGTTCTCCCAGTTAAGAGTCTGGACACATAACTACTATACCAAACTGGCTATCTCACAGGTATAACTCATCAGAATATAAAGCTATGAGTACCAACATTGGCCATTAGCTTTAGGATGATTTGCAATGTTAACAGTGATGGAAATCAGAACCTTTTGGCACACATTTGGTCTAGAAAACCACATCCCAAGCTACTCAACTTGAAACCTAAAGTTATCTGTATGTGGCAGGCATAAATCATCAGAAAATAAAGCCAGGGCTGTGATCACACACATTTAATAATGTTCTTTCCAAGGCTGGCGCATGGGAGTAGGCTGGGTAGGTGCCTGCCTGAGGCACTATCACACCTGGAGGCACCGTCAGGCACCCCCTTAAATTCCCTTGCCCATGCAGAGCGCTCCTCCAATCCTGCTTTGAAAGCAGGATTGGAGGAGCGCTGCACAGTGAAGTATTTTAGTGGTGCCCTGCCGCTTTCTAAGTTTCTCTGTGAAGGTGCCTCTCCGCCACTTTCAACCTGAAAGCAGCCAGGTGCCGCTAAAACAGTGCGAGGGAAAGTGGCAGGGGGAGAGTGGTAGTGCAGCAGCACTCTTGTGCACCACCTGTCGCTCTCTTGGCCCTCACTCGCCGCCCTGCATGATGACATTATCATGCTGCACACATTGCTTTATGAAGATTTATTAAGCTGAAGTTGCTTTATGAAGCTTATGAAGGGAGCTTGTGGTGGTGGTGGTGCAGGGGTCTGCCTCAAGCGCCAGAATCCCTAGCACCGGGGCTGACTCTTTCAATGCACTTTCCAACTGGATTTTGCTTTGTGAACTGGCAAAATCCAGATGGAAAGTGCATTGAATGTGGATTGAAAGTGCATTATTTGGTGTGTGTGATCACAGCCTAGGAGTCTCAAACTTGGTCATTAGTTCTGGGATTATGACAGGACTTGCAGTGTCGAACATGAAGGGAATTAAAGCCCCTTGAATTGGACTTAGAAACTAATAGGCAGCCAATGAAAAAATCATAGAATAGGTGTAATATCCTCTATAATACCCACATACTCTCTTATTTGTCATATCCTCTGTCATGGATTCACTGATTGTCTCTTGGAGTAGCCTCAGATTAAAGCCCTCTACTGTTCAGTCTATGACAACATACAGGAGAGTAGGATAGAATAATGCTATATTTATGTCAAAACACCTTGAATATAAATTAAGTGTTAGGGTTTGTAGAATCTTTCGGGCTCAAGTGCCATGTTCTACTGGAGAAAGTTTTTCTTCCAGACGTTTCGTTCTCAGCTGCGGAGAACATCCTCAGTGGCGTTGCAGCCAGAGCAGGCGCTCTGACCTTCTTGGCCGCTGTGCATTGAGCATCACTTGAGCCCGAAAGATTCTACAAACCCTAATGATGTTACCAGCCATGAAAATCTGAAATCTTTAAATTAAGTGTGTTTAGTCTTGACTGGATTCTGCCCACTGTTCAAAATGTGTGGTTCCTAGAGGTAGTTACTTAGAATGCAGGGACGGTGGCTTATCAACTTGTATGTTGAATTTACTAAACATTCAGGATGAGTTACAGTTAATTATTTATCTTTTTTTTTTAACCTCACTAGAACTGTGTGGTAGGACTGGCTATAGCAGCTTGCCTAAACCTTCCAAGATGGCAAATATTCTGAGGTGCAATCTAATTTATGCAAGATTAATGTTACCAAGTTATTATCAGGGAAGATATTTTGGAGGATATCTAGACTCATTTAAATTTGTATTCAGGCCTAAATTTGGGATAAGATCAGCCTTGGTTTTCCTGACCAATGATCTTTGCTGAGAGTAATGAGGGAAGTAGCCTTTTTTATTCTTCTGGATCTCTCTGCAGTTGCCATTAAGCATGGGATCCTTTTGACTGGGTTGAAAGTACAAGTTACCACGCTTTGGCAGTTCCACTCTTGATTGACTATGTGATCCTAGATGTTGACGTTGGAGGAATGTTGCTTGACCCTGTGGTATTTATGCTCTCTGGTCCTGCAGGACTCCATCTTGTCCCCCCATGCTGGAATAAGGTGCTATCAATAAGTAGATGACACCCATCACTTTTTCTCCTTAAATGCTGAGCAAGGTAGATATGGAAGTCCTTAACAGACACCTGGAGAAGGTGATAGATGAGGGCCAATAGACTGAAGCTCTGTCCACACAAGACTAATGTTCTGTTGGTCAGTCACAAAGCTTCTTGAGGACAGGGCCGGCCCTGCCACTAGGCAAACTAGGCAATTGCCTAGGGCACTGAATTGAGCACCTCCTCATGTGACTTGGTGATGCCAGAAGTTAGCTTTGCCTAGGGTGCCAGATAGCCTAGGGCCAGCCCTACATGAGGACTGATAGGGTTAGCCTACCCTGGAGGAGGGACTGCACTTCCCCTGAAGGAGCAGGTTCATAGTTTGGCAGCAGTGCCAGATCCTGGCCTGTAACTGGAGACTAAGAACGCCTCTGTGGCACATAGTGCTGTTTATCAGCTTTGTCTGATATGCCAGCTATGATCCTTCCTCAGAAAGCATATTTTAGCTGCAGTGATTCATGCTCTAATTGCATCCAGGATAGATTCCTGAAATGTACTTTACATGAGGCTGCCTCTCCAACTGTCTGGAAACTGCACTGGCTGTCCATTTCTCTCCAGACTTTTTAAAGGCCTAAATGGCTTGGGGGCATGGTATTAGAAGAACCACATCTTTCCATCTGTCCAGTTGCCAGCTAAGGTCTTACAAATTCTGTTCTCTGTGCTCCCATCTTGAAAAGTGAGGCAGATAGCAATCAGAGATAGGAATGTTTCAGTGCTAGTACCTCATCTGTGGAATGCTTTCATCTTTGATACTTGCCTAGTGGTTATGTAGGGTTGCCACTCACCATTGTGGGTGACCTTCTGTGACGCACCTTAGTTTAGTTTAGTTTGGGGAGGGACAGTGGCTTATTATTATTATTATGTTCGATTTATATCCCACCCTCTCCGCAAGCGGACTCAGGGCGGCTCACAACATCATGTCAATACAATTAAACCAATAAAACATATAAAACCATAATTTACATTTTCGATTTTTAAAACCAATTCTATGGTGCTGCATCAGTACAATATAGGCGGCATTGAATTTTCGAACAGTGATCACCAGCATTCTATATGATGTCCGGTGGCAGCCCTCTTTCAGAAGGCCTGCTTAAACAATTCGGTCTTATAGGCCCTGCGGAACGCAGACAGATCCCGCAGGGCCCTTATGGCCTCCGGAAGGGTGTTCCAATGTTCTGGTGCTGCCATCGAAAAAGCCCTAGATCTTGTCACAAATAACCTGGCTTCTTTTTGTCCAGGGGCGGACAGTAAGTTTTTTGCCCCTGAACGCAGTGCTCTCTGGGGGATATATGGAGAAAGGCGGTCCCGTAGATAGGCAGGTCCCTGACCATAAAGGGCTTTAAAGGTCAATACCAACACCTTGAAGCGAACTCGGAACACAACAGGTAGCCAGTGCAGCTCTTTCAGCACTGGCTGAATGTGCTCCCATCGCGGCAGCCTCATTAACAGCCGTGCCGCAGCATTCTGCACTAGCTGTAGTCTCCGGGTTAGCATCAAGGGTAGCCCCATGTAGAGAGCATTACAGTGATCTACTCTTGAGGTGACCATAGCATGGATTACCGTCGCTAAATCGTTGTTCTTCAGGAAAGGAGCCAGCTGCCGCACCCGCCGAAGATGAAAAAAGGCAGATCTAGCAGTGGCTGCTACCTGGGCCTCCATTGTAAGGGAGGACTCAAGGAGCACGCCTAAGCTCTTGACCTTAGGGGCCGGTATTAGTGGCACCCCGTCAAGAGTTGGCAGATGGATCTCTCCCCTTGGACCACCCCGACTCAGATAGAGAACCTCCGTCTTCGTCGGATTCAGTTTCAGCCGACTAAGTCTGAGCCAAGATGCCACGGCTTGTAGAGCCAGGTCTAGATTTTCTGGGGTACAGTCGGACTGGCCGCCCATCAATAGATAGAGCAGGGTGTCATCCACATATTGATGACAACCCAGTCCATACCTCCTGACAATCTGGGCAAGGGGGCGCATGTAGATATTAAATAGCATCGGGGATAGGACCGCTCCCTGTGGCACCCCACAGCTAAGAAAGTGCCTCTGGGATGCTTCCTCCCCTATCACCACCCTTTGTCCCCGATCTTGGAGAAAAGAGGTCAGCCACTGTAAAGCAGATCCCTGGATCCCCACATTAATGGTAGATCGTCTGCTTGGTAAGCAGAAGCTCCCAGGTTCTGTCCCTGGCATCTCCAACTAAAAAAGGTCCAGGCAAGTAGGCGTGAAAATCCTCAGCTTGAGACCCTGGAGAGCCGCTGCCAGTCTGAATAGACAATACTGACTTTGATGGACCCAGGGTCTGGTTCAGTATAAGGCAGCTTCATATGTTCATAATTCAATTTATATCCCGCCCTCCCCACCAAAACAGGCTCAGGGCGAGTCTCCCAGCCCTTGTTCAATCAAGTGATGAGGTGGGGGGAACAGAACATGGAACTCATTTCGTGTTTCAGAACAGGAAGTGATGTCATCTTGTTTTTAAAAACTCCATGGAACTCATTTCGTGTTTCAGAACAGGAAGTGATGTCATCTTGTTTTTAAAAACTCCATGGTAAATCTTTGTGAGACCGTGATGACATGAATTCCTGTTTCAAAACAGGAAGTGACTTCCAAGATATCTCTCTCCCTCTGTGATCTTAGGGATTGCCAGCCAAAGGCTATAATCTCTAAATTTAAGGTACTCTCTATTTGTATTTGCTAAACCAAAATAGTTATTTTTATCCAGGTTTTCAGTTAGGAAGCTGATCTTTAACACCATTTTTATATACTGGACAATGTGTTTTTAACCTAAAAATTGTAAAGTCATTGTGGTTGTTCAGTGTTTTATGTTTTTATGCTCTGTCTGGGTTTTTATTAACAACTTCATGGTGTTTTATGTTTTTGTTATCTTTTATTTTGTAATCTGCCTCAGGCAATTCCCCCAGAGAGGTAGCATAGAAATGTTCTAAATTTGTAATTAAAAATGAGAGAGAATGTTTGTGAGTGAGGTTTGTACATGATGTAAAGAGTATGTATAATTAGGGAGTGTATTTAAAAAGATACAATAAAATAATATTTATGGGTTTCCAATGTATTAGTGTTGTTTTTTAGGGAAAGTGTTGCCAGTTGTCAGGTGACATGTGTCATATTTTCTCTAAGTTTCCCTTGTATTCATGATCCCTATGGGCCAGTTCTTTACATGGGCAAGTATTCTGGGGTAATATCAGAGATCGTAATCACCAGTAGAGTAATAGAACTTTTGAACTTGAAGTATGACAAACCACCTGTTTTCTGACTCAATAAATTAACACCAGCTCTTCTAATGAGTCTTTGGGTATCCTGATTGTGTGTATAAGTGGATAGTTCATACATCTAAGTCCATGTTACAATCTAACAAAACACAGTTCGCAAGCAGTGTGTTCTCAGTGGGTTAGTGATTTCCAGAAGGGTAAACATTTGGGTTCTTTACAACTGCATATTAGAATACAGTCGCTGCATAACGGAAAAGGTAATAGTGGACCCCTTAGTTTTGTACATGTCAGCGCCCCTCCCCACAAACAAAATTTAGATTGCATATTAGTGAATAGCAAGTGAAGTGACAAGTTTCATAGGATGCCAGAAATTTGATGATTTTTTTTCTTTAGTCAGCTTCTCTTTCCTTTCAGCAGACACTCCATGTCAGTCAAATCTGAAGGAAGATGCTAAAGGATTTTGCAGAGAATAGTGTCATGAAAAATCCCCATGGGAGCTATAACAGGCTTTAAGACACAGATAAAACCATTAGTTCCATAAATCAGCCTGCATCCAATGGGCAAAAATGGTTAGTTCTGGGTTGGCAAACAGTTGAACAGGCATCTTTATTATAAGAGCTATGTGAGACCAGTTGCTTTATTCTTTTACCATTGTACGCTATCTGTTCACTGTTCAAGTTAAGTATACAATTGTGTGTTCTCTGATAACTTGAACTAGGATTTCAAGTTATCAGAGAACTGTGATCCTATGCATGCATAGAACTGTGATCCTATGCATGCATAGCTGGAACTAACTGCAGTGTGTTCCTTAGAGCTTGTCTTCAGATAAGTGTACATAGGATTTCAGCCTTAGTATTTCTCGTCTTATCTGTCGGTTGACCTGCTCTGAAATTTGCTCTTCAAGCCATTTTTCCTATAAGAAATCTGCTTGCTGTTTTTTTTTTTTCCTTTCTGTTTGGAGTACTTGATGTTAAGTACACTGTGACCTTCAAAAAGCATATGGATTGGAGAAATTGCCTTATAACACCATATGTATCACCCATTATTAGAATGGTGCAGTGTAATGGCTAAGAGACTGAGCTACAAATCAGGAAGTCCCTGGTTTAAATCTCATCTCTGTCATGAACTGACAACCTTGTATCTGTCTGCCTCATCCCATCTGCACTAAGACAGCCATACACAAATATAATAAGAATAATAAAATAATGTACATATATTCTTTTATATTCTTTATAAAAAGTGCTAAAATAAACAAAGTGGTGTTGCTGTAATAGATAGTTACATAATAGTTTGCCTTTCTGTTCAGAAATATCAGTAATTTAAAATACAACAAATAAAATACTCCATAAAACATAATATAAATACAACAACAATACAATCCAACAGCTGGTTTTGGTGGTTTTGTTGCCAGGTATACATGAGCCCCACTGCCTCTCCCTACAAAGCAGCTTATAGGCAGAAAACTTCAGGACTTGCAGAATGCATATGGTGCAGAGTTGTTTCTAAATCTTCTGATCCAACCAAGTAACTGCTAAGACTATTTGATAAAGATGATGAAGAAGAGTTACTGTCTTTTGATAAACATGACATGTGTGATGGGTGGCTGAGTAGTGTGAATTTAGAAAGGGCAATTTTACAAGTTCATTTCTCCAGGAACTATGCATAGAAAACAAAATTCCTAGGATGGCTCTCTCAGGGTCTAATGGCTTTCCTCCTAGCATGCTGAGTGTGGTGCAATCATCTTTACTTTTCCACTTTGTTATTCTGCTGCAATCAATCATAAAAGTGGTGTCCTATTGCAGCTGTAAAATGTATTTGTTGTGACTGTATATTGATGCCTCAGAGCCCTAGTTTGGGTTTTAGTCTGTACATTTATATGGAAGGTACTCACATTTGTAGCATTGGACTTCGGATTCTAGACTTCCTCTTCCCCCAAGGACTGGCATTTCTAAGTTATCTCTAGTGGGTGTTCGTGCCCAGAGGCATGCTGTACCATCGGTTCAATGATGAATCTGGGAACCCATAATTGTCTGACTTTCACTTCTGTGCCTTTGTGTTTGTTTGTGAGCTCAGCACTAGGGCTGCCAAGCTTCTGCTGGGGGTGGTTTTTCCCCAGTTTGAGGGTCCCCAACCTGCCAGCATGGAGCTGGTCAGCAGGAGGATTCCCAGCTCCAAAGGGCACGCAACATGCTCAATGTGATCACATCAGCCAGAAGTGACATCATCGTGCCAAGCACATCACATGGGGGATACTCTAGTATTTGGGTAAAAACTCTATGGTACTATAATATAGTGGGTTCTAAGAACATAAGAGAAGCCATGTTAGATCAGGCCAATGGCCCATCCAGTCCAACACTCTGTGTCACACAGTGGCCCAAAAAATTATATGTGTGTGTGTGTGTATATATATATATATATATATATATATATACACACACACACTGTGGCTAATAGCCACTGATGGACCTCTGCTCCATATTTTTATCTAAACCCTTCTTGAAGGTGGCTATACTTGTGGCCGCCACCACCTCCTGTGGCAGTGAATTCCACATGTTAATCACCCTTTGGGTGAAGAAATACTTCCTTTTATCTGTTTTAACCTGTCTGCTCAGCAATTTCATCGAATGCCCACGAGTTCTTGTATTGTGAGAAAGGGAGAAAAGTACTTCTTTCTCTACTTTCTCCATCCCATGCATTATCTTGTAAACCTCTATCATGTCACCCCGCAGTCGACGTTTCTCCAAGCTAAAGAGTCCCAAGCGTTTCAACCTTTCTTCATAGGGAAAGTGTTCCAGCCCTTTAATCATAATAGAATAGTGCTGAGTAAGGTTGCCGAGTCCTACCTCCTTGGTAGTGGGGGACTCCTCTCACATGCATCGAAGAATCAAGGCGGTAGTGATAACAAGCTCTTTAGTGGATTACAGCATGGTAAGTGGCTGCCCAGACTCACTGCCGGACGGACCCCACAGGGCCAACTATATACAATACTGCGTTCCCACGCTAGTGCATGATTGGGCCATTCAAACCAGCCAGGGGCCTGTGATTGGAGCAGGGCAGTTAGGATTTGGATCCTATTGCCCATTGTTCCTTAGTCCCCAAGCTCAGTCCTTCAGGCTCCAACGAGCCAGGCGGGAACACCATTTGGTCACACATGGATTCACATACATAACAGGTACCATAGAGGACTTTTTTAACCAGAATCCTAGAGTGCCTCCATGCAATGTGCCTGGTGTGATGGCATCAATTTCAGGTGATGTCATTGTGCTGCATGTGCAAACTGCATGTGAGAGGAGTCCCCCACTACCAAGGAGGTAGGACTTGGCAACCTTACACAGCACTATTCTATTATGTGCCCGCTTTTACCAAAGAACCTCATGCTGTGTTGTATATCCTATTCTGGTATGAGATCAGAGTTCCCATGCTGCCAGTCTTATTCTCCTTCTGCTCCTTTTATGTGCATAAATTTGATTAGTAGTTGCATCCTGTGCCTAGTTAGGATTCTGTATGCCAGCTATTGCTGTTTCCATTGCTGTGAGTCCTGTGATTATTTTATTTTCACATGATTTTGTGTACTTTGATATGTGTGCCATCCCTGTTATTTGGGAGCTTGACCTGAAGGAGACCTTTGAGATTGGTGCCTAACTTTTATTTTTTATTTATTATTAGATTTATGAATTGCCCAGCCCTGCTGTAGCAAGGTTCTAGGTGATGTACAAGAAATAAAACATTAAACATAACTAAACTGTGTATAAAACAAGAAATATTTACAGTCTAAAAGCAGATGGCGAAATCCTATTATTACAGTTGCAGACTGGTGGCCATTTTGGGGGCAGGGGGGAAGAGGGCAGGAGACAGACACAGAAAACCAGCCAAGATAGTAACCTTTGCTGTCCTCAACCAAAGGCCTGGTGGAACATCTCCACCTTATAGGACCTGTGGAATTCGGGGCTTGTATTACATTGGTTGTATGTAGGGCTTTTTTTTGAGCAGGAACGCACAGGAATGCAGTTCCGGTTGGTGTCAGGGGATGTGGCTTAATATGCAAATAGTTTCTGCTGGGCTTTTAATTAAAAAAAAACCCTGTGGAAAACAATGGTGATATAAGGGGGTGTGGCCTAGTATGCAAATAAGTTCTTGGTGAGCTTTTTCTACAAACAAAGCCCTGGTTGTATGTATTCTGCGTCCTTTAGGCTGTATATTCCTGTGTATTGACAATAATCTTGTGTTTTGAGGGGGGTTTTCCCCCTGTCCACATAATTGTAACAGTACAGAGAAGGAGATTGGGATTGGGATTCATGTCAAAACCCTTTATTTGCCCTTTTTGGGCAAACTTATTGAGAGGACAGTGGCGATGCAGCTACAGAGTTTCCTGGAGGATGCTTCTGTCCTTGACTCCTACCAGTCTGGTTTTCGCCCGGGCCATGGGACGGAGACGGTGCTGGTCGCCCTGGTGGATGACCTTCAGCGGCATCTGGATCAAGGCGGCTTGGCGGTGCTGATGTTGTTGGACCTATCGGCAGCATTCGATATGGTCGACCATTGGCTTCTGGCTGACGCAGGGATTCAGGGGCTGGCTTTGCAATGGCTTTCCTCTTTCCTTGACGGTCGGGGACAAAGGGTGGCGATTGGGGAGGAACTGTCCCAGAGACACACGCTTGACTGCGGGGTGCCTCAAGGGGCGGTACTTTCCCCGATGTTATTCAACATCTATATGCGCCCCCTTGCCCAGATTGCCCGAAGGTATGGGCTGGGCTGTCATCAATATGCTGATGACACCCAGCTCTATCTGCTTATGGACGGACGGCCCGCCTGCGTTCCAGAAAATCTGGA
Source organism: Heteronotia binoei (assembly GCF_032191835.1). NCBI lineage: Eukaryota > Metazoa > Chordata > Lepidosauria > Squamata > Gekkonidae > Heteronotia > Heteronotia binoei. The sequence goes on from NC_083223.1 coordinate 130,580,786, forward strand.
CCGAGCGTTACGGGCAGTGGCTAGGTGGCTTAGGCTGAGCGGGCTGAAGCTGAATCCGGCGAAGACAGAGGTCCTTTGCTTGGGTCGCTGTGGCCCGGGAAGGGAAATCCCCCTGCCAGTTTTTGACGGCGCGCCGCTGACAGCGTCGGGCAGGGTCAAGAGCCTGGGGGTGCTATTGGAGCCTTCTCTGACGATGGAGGCTCAGATAGCAGCCACTGCCAAGTCCGCCTTCTTTCACCTTAGGCGGGCGAGGCAGTTGGCCCCCTTCCTGGAACGCGACGACCTAGCAACAGTGATTCATGCTACGGGCACCTCGAGGTTGGACTACTATAATGCCCTCTACATGGGGCTACCCTTGTGCCGGACCCGGAAGCTGCAGTTGGTGCAGAATGCTGCTGCCCGGCTGTTATTAGGGCTCCCAAGATGGGAGCACATTCGGCCGGGGCTCCGGGATCTGCACTGGCTGCCAGTAATATTCCGAGTCCAGTACAAGGTGTTGGTCATTACCTTTAAAGCCCTATATGGCCTAGGACCTTCCTACCTTAGGGACCGTCTCTCCCCACACGTTCCCCAGAGAGTACTACGCTCGGGTTCACAAAACCTGTTGGTAGTCCCCGGGCCAAAGGAGGCCCGTCTAAAATCCACCAGGGATCGGGCCTTCTCAATAGCAGCACCTTACTGGTGGAACCAGCTGCCGGAGGAGGTGCGGGCCCTGCGGGACCTAGGGCAGTTCCGCAGGGCCTGTAAAACAGCCCTCTTCCGGCAGGCCTACAACACCTAACTGAAGAGGAGAACATCTTGGATGGAACAAAATGCTTTTATAGACCGCTGGTTTTATTTTATCTTGTTTTATCAATTGTGGTTTTAACTGTACTTGTAAATGTTTTAAACTGAATTATGTGAATTATTGTGTTGTGAGCCGCCCTGAGACACTTCGGTGAGAAGGGCGGGATATAAGTCCATTAAATAAATAAATAAATAAATTTATGCCTTTGCTCCATGTTCCTTTATCTAAAAATTTCCTGTGGTGAAAAGTGTAAATATAATCTTGCATTGTGCAATGCAAGGTCCATGTAAGTGCAATGTGGAAGTTAGTTGTGTTGCACAAGAACAAGAAGTGAGGCAGGTTGCAACTGAAGATTGGTGGTTTTTCCATGTTAGTAAGGTTGCCAGGTCTTACTTGGCAGCCAGTGGGGGATGATGGTCCTCTTCCTTGTGATCTTCAGCATGCATGCTTTGTGTGTGCCATGGTGGCAGCACTTGGAGGTGACATCATCATGCTGGGTATGTCGTGGGGGACACTCTATCATTTGGGGAAGAACTCTATGGTTATCATGATGACATTATACTGGACGTACCAGTGGTCTTTGGGAGCAGATTGGAAGCCTTGAAATCAATGGAACTCCCACCAGGGGCTGGAGAATAGGAGCCCTAAGTGGTAGTGCCTTGCATTTGAAATGTCCTGTCCTTTGAGGCTTGCTTGGTGGCTGCTTTGCTTGTCTTTCATTAAGCATTATATTTTATTGAAGAAGATATTGGATTTATATCCCGCCCTCCACTCCGAAGAGTCTCAGAGCGGCTCACAATCTCCTTTACCTTCCTCCCCCACAACAGACACCCTGTGAGGTGGGTGGGGCTGGAGAGGGCTCTCACAGCAGCTGCCCTTTCAAGGACAACCTCTGCCAGAGCTATGGCTGACCCAAGGCCATTCCAGCAGCTGCAAGTGGAGGAGTGGGGAATCAAAAGCGGTTCTCCCAGATAAGAGTCCGCACACTTAAGCACTACACCGAACTGGCTCTCCTACACATATTTTATGTGTATTTATAATTTTATAATTCATCATTTTTTACCTTGTGAACTGTCTCAAGCAAGTCTCTGGAGATGCAGCATATATGTTTTATAAATAAACATATCTAAAGGATTAAATCATCAAATTTACATGCTCAAGCAAGCCTTGGTGGAATATAGAATTACAATGTTAAATAATGTTTGCAAGATTATTTAAAAAAATGTTTTCTTGTAGAGCTGGGGATAAAGATTTGTTTGTTTTTAGTAACTTGAATATGTTTTAGTGGCAATGAATCAAATACAACACATTTATGTTAACAAACGCAAACTATTTATATAGACAAAATGCTCCTTAGCTGGGGGATTATACAATGTTTATGCAAGATGTATGAGAATGCACTGCTAGAATATTTGCAGTCTCTATGTTGTGCTACCCCATATAATGACATAAATGATAAAATTGGTTATGGGATGAAAAACCTAGCAACGTAAATGAAAAGGCATACTGCTTGTGCTGGCAGTGCCTCTATGGAACTCATTACAATATCTGTAAACTGATGAAAGTACTGAGATGAGTTGAACCAGAATTTATCTCCTAATCTGTCCATCAAGTTCACCTTCATGCCACTGTTGTCACTGATCTACAAAGGTTATTGAAATTTCAGTATTGCAGAGACCTTCTACATATAGGAAAGAAAGCCATTAGTGCATACATGTGAGTTATAACAAGATAATTGTGCAGTCCTCTGATACAAACGGGTACCTAACATTATGTTAGTGGATGGAACTTTGGGGACATGGTGGGCCCAGTGGTCTTGGTACACTGATTAATGAACTTAAGCATAACAGCCATATTTATTATCTAACATAAATCAGTTAGGGCTGCCAATCTTCAGGAACAATAACTAATCCCCAGACTACAGGGATCAGTTCCCCTGGAGAAAATGATGGCTTTGGGAGGTGGACTTTATGACCTTCCCAAACTCCACTCTCTCTGGGCTCCAACAACTAATCTTCAGGAATTTCTCAACCCATAGCTGGCAACATGCATCAAAAGAGCCTACAGTCCAAAGAGCTACTTCAGGTATATGTACAGTTTTGTGTATACCTAGTGGGACTTTTGATGTTTTTAAAAAACAGGAGACTTCTATAGCACAAATATTTCAGAAATTGCCTTGAGTGTGATGCAGATGACTGCTGTTCAAGAAACTATTATAAAATCCTGTTGGGCACTTGTCAAATGGATTATCTGGATTGTGGTCATATGCTATAGTTTACCACAAAATTAGGAGAGCTTTCTTTTCATTGCCAGGCTTTATGAATCCCAGTGTGATGGCGGCAAGGATGAATCCTTCCTGTTCACGAGGTTTCTAGGTGCTCATGGCTCTGAAGAACAACACAAGATCAGTAATAAACTCCTGTCTGCCTCTGGATTTGTGCTAGAGGCAGTCTCCAGGGTTTTAGAAAAACATTACATGATACACATTCTGGCTGCCAGAAGCAGGGGGAGCTGGCCTGCTGGCACTACCTCTCTTTCCCCTCCTACTCAGTCGAGTAGGAAGGGAAAGCAAGAAGCCATGGTTCTCTGTGCTTCTCACAGCTGGCTGGCTGCCAGAAGCACAGAGAGCCAGCCTGTCAACCCCGCCTGTCTTTCCCCTCCTGCTCAGGAGCAATAGGGGAAAGAGAGGCTGTGGTGGTCTCTCTGCTTTTTGCAGCCAGCTCTGCCTTTTTAAGGGGGGGGGGCTTTTAAAAAATTCAAGTGCCCCATGAATTTAAAAAAAAAAACCCAACCAAAAAAAAATCCTGGCTATGACCCTGGTTACTATTAGAGTTATGCCTGAAATTGCCTGAAATTTCACTGCCTGGAATTTTGTGTTGGCTGTGCTTCTTGTAGAGGTGTGGTAGCACCCACTATCCAAAGGTTCCCACAGGTTCAAAAAGTTTGAGGATCACTAGATTATACAATTTGCCATTCCAGATTAGACAATAGTACAATCCAGGGAATATAAAATAAAAGACTACAAAAGTCAGATTTAGCATTTTAAGATTTAGTCAAGACCATAATCTCCTGACCAAATGTATATAGAAGGTACTTTATTTTTTCTTTAAACTTCAAATCAAACATATGGAAGTGCATTTATTCCTAATGTAGGAGGATTGTGGTGGGTTGCATGGGAAGAATATTTCACATGAAGATAAAATCTGCCAATCAGTAATTAATTTGGAATTTGAAGCAGAGACTACACACAGTCAATGATGTGTTCAATAACTCGTGCAGAGTTCTTTTTCTCAGTAATGCTTATCTTTCCAAGAGGCATAGTTAATTTCTTCAGTAGTCTGTAAATTATTACAGAAATTACAAATCTGCCAGAAAATCAATACAACTAATTGTAAATTAATAGATTTCTAAGTGTGAAGGAGTGTGTAATAATGTAGATGAGTTCTTCCAGGAACATGCAAGCCCAAGATGAGGGACTGGGAGCTTCCAGCTGCTTTATGTGACATCTTCAAGTGTAAACACATTTCCTTTTCTTCCCCCACTGATTTAGTCTTGCCACAGCAACGAACAGCATTTCCATTAGCCTCCTACTGTTAAATCTCAGAGTAACTATAATCACAAAAACATCCAGCATGCAAACAAACTAATAGAGCAGCAACTGAGGTCATCATCCATCTTCATCGCACAGACATAGTTTTAGGTTCATCCAGGATTTGATTTGAAATTATTTCTCCACTTTTAAACTGTGTTTAATGTGTGGGACTGAATGCTAATATTATGCAATGATAAACACTGGATGCTTCTGCCATATGAAGGTATTTTGCATCCAGTTGTTTGTTCATTTTGTTGCATTGAGTTTCAGCACTATAGAATATTATGAGGGGGTGTGAATCAGTGTTGATTTTTCCCTTTCCCAAAATGAAACTATCTTAAAAATGAGAAGCATTCTAAAGTTTTAAACAAATGAACTATAACATTTTATTTTAGAGTTGGTTTATTTCCACATAATTCCCAGAACATATGCTCTTTTGTTTGACTACATGGCAAGCAGCAGAAGTGAGTTAAAAATAGCCCCTTTGGACTTATTTATAGCATCTGTAATTTGTGCTCCAACATCTTTTTAGTCCTAGGGTGAATTCTCATCTTACATTTTTAATATGATGGCTATGATGAATGATAGCTAGAATGTATGAAACCCATGTCATTTTAATTTGTATATTTCTGAAGTAATTAAGACTGTTCATCACATAAATCTCATATGAAGAGGTATTTGTCCCTGAAACAGCCAGTGTTCACGTCTGTTTTTGATATATGTGTGATAACTATTTCATCAGCATTAATCCATACCTTAAAGCAAGAAAGAAAAATCTCTATTGCAGACTTTCCAAAATGGAATTAGTCTTGGCGCATAAAGTTTTTGTGGCAGTAATAGGCTTTGTATAATGTAAGAAACAGTATAATGTAAGAAACACTTTAGACACACGATTTTCTAAATCGTGTGTCTAAAGTGAAGTGTTATGCAATGAGAATATAGCACCCTCCCTCCAAAGCCTGCCACTCCCCCCTGCCTCCATAATAGATGATCCATAGTTAATTGTTAAAAACATGATGAAGGTGGGGAGAGAAGAGCATAGCTGTAGGCTGTGCATCTGCACAGATCCTCTCCTGCAGTAAGACCCCTGTCTCCTCTTTGAACTGGAGCAAAGAGGGTACTTTTTCTGCTCTAAGTTTAAGGGGGGAAAGAGGGAAAGCCATAGGAGCCACAACATGCTTGGAATGAGCATGAAGTCATGTAGTTGGGGAGGGAAAGTGGAACAAAAGCTTTGCATGGAAAGCACAGTGGATTACTTTTTTTCTTTCCATCTCATAGCACAGTTCTTATTTTATGCTACAGGGGAGATAATTCCTTTGCATGATTGCTGACAATAATGCTTTCAGGGAGATATTGGTGCAGTAGTAAAGCATATTTCACAGAAAATTACTGTACATTTTACAAAAAACATCCTTTCTTCTTCCCCTATAATAACATTGAGGGTATGATCCAACCACAGCTAAATTCTTTCAAGTCTCTTTATTTGAACAGGAATATGAAGAATATGCTTAAATCTCTTCTATGAACATCAGTGGGACAGAAGTACTAGATTTGTGTGCTACACATAGATTTTATTTTTTTTAAAGGAAAACCTAATGAAATGAGTAGTGCTTTACAGATTTTGTTAGAGTTTTGCAGAGTAAACAGCAGTTTGCTCCATAAATCAAAACCAGCACTAGAGTGCACAATGGATTAAACTGGACAACAAGCATGGCCAGTTTGGTGTAGTGGTTAAGTGTGCGGACTCTTATCTGGGAGAACCAGGTTTGATTCCCCACTCCTCCACTTGCACCTGCTAGCATGGCCTTGGGTCAGCCATAGCTCTGGCAGAGGTTGTCCTTGAAAGGGCAGCTGCTGGGAGAGCCCTCTCCAGCCCCACCCACCTCACAGGGTGTCTGTTGTGGGGGAGGAAGGTAAAGGAGATTGTGAGCCGCTCTGAGACTCTTCGGAGTGGAGGGCGGGATATGAATCCAATATCTTCTTACTATAATCCATTAACAAAATAAAACAAAATTAATTGTAATTTCATAATAAAATTAAATTAGTCTTTTATTGCTAACAATTTTTTGATCTTACAGCAGCATTCGACACAGCTGACTATGACCTCTTGACCCACCACTTTGCCAATGCAGGAGTATATGGGGAAGTTTTGCAGTGGCTTATTTCATTCCTCCATGGTTGGGGACTGGGGGTGGCACTGGGAGAGACAGTGTCCTCAAGGCACCCACTAGTATGTGGGGTTCCCCAGAGAGCACTTCTCTTTTCAATGTTATTTAACATCTATGTGCGCCCCCTCGCCCACTGGCGCAGAGTTTCAGGCTAAGGTGTCATTAGTATGCTGATGACACCCATCAATATCTGTTGATGGGTGGCTAACCAGACCATTCCCATGAACTTGGCTGAGGGCTTAGAGGCCACAGTGGGGTGATTAAAGCAGAATCGATTGAAACTGAATCCAGGTAAGACAGAGGTTCTGTGGCTGAGGGGGGGAACCCACAGTTGGGTTGCCAACTCCCCACCCTTTATGGAGGGCCCTTAATGCTAACATCATCCATCAGGACCCTGGGCATAACACTGGATACCTCATCATTGTAGGCTCAGGTTGTGAACGCTGTCAGGCTGGTGTTTCTCCAACTATATCAAGTCAAGCAATTGGCTCCATACCTGTTTCACTCTGACCTAGCCACAGTAATCCACACAACGGTCACCTCCAGGATAGACTACTGTAACTCACTGTATGCAAGTCTACCCTTAAGAATGACCTGGAAGCTCCAGCAGGTCCAGAATGTGGCTGTGCACGTCCTTACAGGGACCCCTCGGATAGCACATATTCAGCTTGTACTGCACAAGCTGCACTATCTTCTGGAGGAGCACCGGATCAGATTCAAGGTGCTGTTTTTGACCTTTAAGGCCCTAAGCAGTCAGGGACCCTTATACCTTTCAGACTGCTTCTCACAGTATGTCTCAAGAAGAGTGTTATGCTCGGCAGGGCCCTTTTTGTAGCAGGAGCTCCTTTGCATATTAGGCCACACATCCCTGATGTAGCCAATCCTCCAAGAGCTAGCAATAGGCTCTGTAAGAAGAGCCCTGTAAGCTCTTGGAGAATTGGCTACATAAGAGGGGTGTGGCCTAATATGCAAAGGAGCTCCTGCTACAAAAACCCTGACTCAGGAAATAAGAATCTCCTGATAGTCCCTTGCCCAAGAGAGATCCAGCTCCCCTCAACCAGGGTCAGGGCTTTCTGGGCCCTACCTAGTGGAACTCTCTGCCGGACAACATCTGTGCCCTGCGGGATCTGTTGTCTTTCTGCAGGGCATATAAGGCAATGATGTTACGCCTGGCATTTGTTTGAGGGCAGTGATAGTAGAACATCATGCCTTCTCATTCAACTCTCATTCATGCCTCCTCATTCAATGAAACCCTCCCAGGAGGTCTGTAAATCTTACTTTTCACCATCTTGGAACTGAGTATATGCTTAAGTGTATGTATAGTGTATTTTATTGTTTATTTTAACCTTCAATTGATTATTGTATTTTTCTGTTGCTGTATGCTGTCCTGAGTCCTGCTTGCAGGGAGGGTGGCCTAAAAATCTAAATAAATAAATGTTTCAGCTGTGTTTACAAATATGGTTTTGTCTTCACACAACCAAATGCAGCAAAGTGTTATTAAAATGCATGCCTTTCTCTTAAGAGCTCAATGTCTCAATAAATCAGTAAGATATTATAATCTTCAATTAAGTCTGTAGTTCCCAAAATGTGACGTTAGCACCCTTTGGAACACTGGGAAGCACCAGTCCTTTCCTCACATCCTCTGCAACGCTCATCTGTATCATTTCCTCACATTGTTGAAGAAAATCCCTTTTTCCTATCAAGGAAAAGGAATGGGTGTTTTGGGGTGTTTTTTTTAAAAGAGATGGGAGTCTGTAATAGAAAGAAGGAAGGAGTTGAGTGCTAAACTACAGAATGGTGAATCTGGTATGTAATTAATCAGCTTGAGTTTTCTAATGTTATACTTTCCACCTTATAAAAAGCAAATTTCTGTTTTATAATATTTTATTAGAATTTTTATACAGATAATAAAAAACAAAAGGGAAAAGAGGAAAAAAGGATAGATTAACAACATCACACAGAAAAAAAACTGCTACAGTTATAAAAGAAGGAATTAATATTTGTTTTTCTCTGCTACCAGAATCCATACATTCACTTATTATGACCTTAGTACAAAATCAGACTGAGGAAAATATCACCTTTCTGTATTAACTTATTATCTTTCCCTTTTACTCTTCAAACCAAGAAATCGTCAATTCATTTCTTGGTCCTTTTCTTGCATGAAGTCCACAAAGGGATTCCACATATGTATCCCTTTATAAAAGCCTAAACATACTGGTCAGTACTCACTGCATCAGCCATTGGCCTGTCAACCACCACTGAAATTCTGTTGTGTTCCATTGGTTGTCCACTCCTGACTCCTGCCCTCTGTCGCCTACCCAGTCTCTGTGGTATTCAGAAGATAAAGTAGGCAGTAGCAGCAGGAATACAGGGAATAAAGGTAATAATGTGACTAGGCAGCAAGGCCTAGCCCTGCCAGGAGCATTTCTGCAGAGGCCATGGCAACTGCTCTTTCCTGTAACTCCCTCCCTCCTCCCCTCAGCCTCGCCCAAGGATAGATGAGGATTGGGCCACTGGGGAAGCTGCTAAGCAGTGGGTGTTGTCAGTAAAGAGAAAGGCTTCAAGTTGAATATAATGCTATAAAGTTCACCCTCCAAAGTAGTTGTTTTCTTCAGGGGGAGAGAGATCTATTGTCCGGAGTTCAGTTGCGATGCCAGGGGATCTTCAGGCTCCACCTAGAGGTTGGTTATACTAGGTCTTAGGCTTACCAGTCCCCAGGTCCCAGCAGGGGATCCCCTGGTTTTGCAGGCTTCTCCCCACTACCAGCAAGCTGGCCAGCAGGAGGAAGCCCCATCCCTACAGCCGTCATGTTCCTTTAAATCTGTCAAGAAACTGTAATGCATCTAAGTATTTGTGTCATTCAATGTCTCTATGTAAATATACCAGGATTTGCACCAGCATATAGCTGAGGTAACAGGCACTTACCTAATTAAAGTTAAAAGTAATCTGTCACACCTGTGGAGTCAGACAAAGTGACAGGTAGATCATTTTGATCTAGCCTTGTCAGCTCAACATCTAAATTCAAGGCTAGATGACAGCTCCCTAATTAGATCACGTCAGTGATTGTGTAGCCAATTGACCAGCCAGAATATATTCAGGCTAGATGCCCACCAAAGACATCAGAGAAGATATCATCACCACAGGAAACATCAAACATCATCATGACAGAACAACAGGATCAAGGAAGATGGGACCTTGGAAAATCTCCTGGTGGTGTGGGCCTGACATGAGAGCGTCAGTGAGTAAGCATAGGTAACTAGCTGAAGTAGGCTGCAGAGTGGTATTCACAAGATAATGAGAGCATCAGTGAGTAAGCATAGGTAACTAGCTGAAGTAGGCTGCAGAGTCCAGTGTGGAGGAAAGTTGGCTAATTGCCTTAGGTTTTTGTTTTGTGTTCCTTTGTGCACATTGTGTTTATTTTACTTGGTTTTTACAGCCCTTTTTATGTTCCCTTTTCTGTAAATAAATTGTATATATTTTCCCATAAGTTTTGTCTCATTATTCTGTAGACCAGGGGACCTGACAATACACTTGACCACAAGGACCTAGTATTATTTTAAGTTTTCCCCACGCTATTTTATTTATTTTCTCCATTCAAGCAGGCCTGGAAGGGCGTGGCACATACTCCCCAGGGCCTGGATGTCTGTTATGACATGTTAGCAGCTGGGTGTTCAATAACAACAGCTGTGGTTCTTAATAAAATCATGGCAGGCTTAGAAGAAGCTTGCAAAGAACTGTTTGTGTTTTGGAAGGTGTGTGTGCCTTTAAACTCAGCAGGACAATGCTGCAAGGGTGCAGGGGCTGTGCATGTGTGAGAGGGGAAGCCAGCCCAGTCCCTCTGTTTGTTTGGTATTTGTTGCATAAGTCATTTGTTTAGATAGTAAAAAGCAGGGGTTTTTTGAGCAGGAATGCACAGGATTGCATTTCCAACTGGCTTGGTGTCAGGGGGTGTGGCCTAATATGCAAATGCATTCCTGCTGGGTTTTTCCAACAAAAAAGGTCCTGGTAAAACATAACCAGAACCTAGACTGCTCTGTTCAGTACTTTCATTTTCCTGCTAGTCTGAAGAAGTTGGTAGAAATACAGCAAATTGCTACATCCAGCAACTTCCGTAACTACATTGCCCCAGTGAGATTATAAAAGTATGAGTTTGCAAACTGTTCATTTTGGCTGCTTTGTGAGTGTGTGTTTGTTCACTTTCATTTAGTGGAAGTGCAGCAGCTTGGGGGACCCTTTGAAGGCATAAAAAAGGAGAAAGAAATGAAGACTGTATTCAAAGAAACTGCACTGCTATATTTTTATTTGTTTGTTTGATTGTTTGTTTTAGGAAATAGGAAGGTCTCCAGGTGCCAACCCCCAACGTCTCCCACCCCCAAAGTCCCCAGGTATTTCTTGAGTTGGCCCTGGCAACCCTACTAGGTCTGGCTGCTTGCTACTGTTCAGCAGCAATCCCCCTATGACAGCCAGTGTGGCATAGGAGTTAGCGCTTCAGTCTGCCAGTTCTTAGCTGTTATAGTTAGGGATGGAGACAGACCACATTCTTGGCTGAACCATGAACCAAAGGATGAAACGATATGCTGGTTCACAATCCAAACCACTTTATATTGGTTTGTGAGCCATTTTAAATTTAAACCCCTTCTTTTTGCTCTCCTCAGCTTTTCATGGGGAGCAGAAAGCAGGAGTTTCCTAACAGTTGAGCAGTGAGGACTACACAAACACTAAAATACATAAAAGAGTTAACTAAGAGAAAATCAGGGAGGAAAGAGGGGGGAGCAAAGGGGGGGAGCAATAATGATCAAATTTGAAGATGTCCATGGAAGCAGCAAGTTGAAGAGCAAAATGGCCAGTGTTTTGTTCTGTGCAGAAGAGAAAAAGAAACCCACAAAGTGGGGTGTGTTGTGTGGTTGTACAACACACATTGCTGGGAAGCAGGGTGCTCCTAATATAAGGAAAACTTATCCTGGGACAGGTTGACATATTTGCCAGAAAACAATGGCTTAATGGGCTTTTCTGAGATGGACAAAGGTGTGTGATAGGTTTGATGACACTTTTTAGTACTGGGCAGGAAGGGCTAATCTGACAGGTGAGTAGAATTAAGCCTTGATTAACTGTTGCTTAATTAGGGTAAGTGGGTGCCAGGGAAATGAGGTAGGGTCTTGATGAGACTAGCCCAAAGGTGAGTTAATAGATTTTGAGAGGCTCGCTGTCCCACAATTATGCATCTTTTGAGAGCACAGAGGGGACATTAGCCAGCCAGCCACCCTGCCTCATCTTCCAAAATACTGGCGCAAGCCTCTTCCTGACTGGCATCCATTTTGTCTCAATTTGGGCCAGGCAGTGTCCTGCACTATGATTTTAGGATGACATTAGAGGGATGCTTATTTCTCTCTCAAGCCACTAACTAAACTGCTCCTCTGAGGGGAGGGGTCTGACTGCTGACAATACTTCTTATGAACATGGATGTTCTATTTAATTACTGCAGCTAATACCGTTTGATACTTCTTTCCTCCATGGATTTGACAGAGCTTCTTTTTACATATGTACTAATTACTACATTTTGTAACAGTGAATTCCATAAGTTAATTTTATATAGAGAGCCATTTTGGTATAGTGGTTAAGTGTGCGGACTCTTATCCGGGACAACTGGATTTGATTCCCCACTCCTCCATTAGCAGCTGCTGGAATGGCCTTGGGTTAGTCAAGCTATCGCAAGAGTTGTCCTTGAAAGGGCAGCTTCTGAGAGAGCTCTCTCAGCCCCACCTACTGCACAGGGTGTCTGTTGTGGGTGAAGAAGATATAGGAGATTGTAAGCTCTTCTGAGTCTCTGATTCAGAGAGAAGGGCGGGGTATAAATCTGCAGTCTTCTTCTTCTTGTGTGACAAAGTACTTTTTCTTTGCTTGTCTTAAATCCACTCAGACTCAATGTTATCAGGTGATATTGAATTCTACTGTTGTGTGAGAAAATGCATCAACTTATTGTTATGTAATTAGCCGTTATAAAGCTCTATCATGCCCCTTCCCCTCATTTATCTCTTTTTAAAATGTAAAAATATTTAAATGGTTTAGCTGTCAGAAGGGTAAGAAGGTTAATGCAATCTCTGATAATTTTGTTCAGAGGTCTTAAAACATTGATGGACTTGATGGGCCGTTGGCCTGATCCAACATGGCTTCTCTTATGTTCTCTTATGTTCTTATGTTCATTAATCTCACAGACCTCAGTGTTAAATAATGCTTGTGGGCATGTGAAGTCTTGTGAGCAAATTTTTTATTTCGTGAGGAGGAGAAGAAGAAATTAGATTTATACCCCACCCTTCACTTAGAGTCTCAGAGCAGTTTACAATCTCCTTTCCTTCCCCACCCCACAACAGACACTCTGTGAGGTGGGTGGGGCTGAGAGAGCTTTTCGAGAACTGCTCTTGAGAGAACAGCTAAGATAGAGTTATGACTGACTCAAAGTCACTCCAGCAGTTGCATGTGGAGGAGTGGGGAATCAAATCTAGTTCTCCCAGATAAGAGTCCGCACACTTAACCACTACATGAAACTGGCTACTGGCATTAAAGTTGTGAGGTTAGTTGTGAGGTACTGCATAAATTAATAAGTTCATAATAATGCTGAATTACAAATTATTCCAACACTTGGAACAAACACTTCTCCAGGACTCAACAGAGATATTGGGGGTTTTTTTTATCTCACTACATATACTAAATTCATTCAGTCCTTACATCTATATTCTCACCAAGAAGGGCTACATACCCTCTTTAATTTAATGTATTTCTTATTGGAATAGCAGAATAGTGACTGAAGTGTAATGCAATGAATCAGAATGGTATATTGGAATGCATTCCTCTGGTCTGGTAATAGAGGAGACATAACACTGCACCACAAATCACCCCATCTCAAGGAAAAAGATACTATCAATTACCTTCACATTTGACAGGAGATGGATGCAGTGTGACAACAGTCAAATGATTACTCTTAACACTCCATAATTAACACATCTGACATATTTATTTGGCTATTTTCTCCTGGAATTTAATCTAAAAATTGATGACCTTATAGATTTATCTTGTTATTCTCATTTATATTTGTTAAAACATTTCATTATATTGTATGCTTGCATGCCAATTTGCTGTTCAACCTCTGCCTTATATGTATGGACTGGTAAATCTCATTTCATTTTGTCTGACTAAGTGTGTGAACACACAAAAGCTTACACCCTGAATAAAACTTTGTTGGTCTTAAAGGTGCCATTGAACTCTAACTTTGTTCTTAGTCTGGAAGCTGTTATTTTAAGCTGTCAGTGGTATTAATGCTCAATCTTAATTAATATCTTTTAATCTTTGGTTTTTATTTTACAAGCCAGATTGTGTGGGTTCCTGAAAAGGTGGCATAAAAACTTTTAAATAAATAAAAATTAGGGGTGTGCATTCGGTTCGGCTGAACCGTATATACAGCCGAATCAACACTGATTCGGCTGTATACGGAATTGGCCGTAGCCGATTCCCATTGCCGCCTATTATGCGGCAGCCGAATACGGCTCGCCATATACTGCCGAATAGTTATTCGGCAGTATACGGCTGTCAATGTAAAAGGCAGGAAAGTAGCTTCTGCAGCCTCAGTGGAGCTGCTTGCCTACTTTCCCGCCTTTAGTGGCCTCTTCCCGCCTCTCCCATAGCCTCCCTGGGATCAGGGGGGGAGGGGGAAGAGGAGCCCCAGCAGCCAATCCAAAGCATGCATTTGCAAAATGCATTGCAAATGCATGCTTTGCAGGGCTATTGTGTGTAGCTGATGGCCCAGCCATCAGCTACATTGTTGTTATTTTGATCTTTTGCTTACTTGGGTATCCAAGTAAGCACTGTTGTCTGGCCAATCAGAGAGCAGTGCTATTTTTTGAAATTGCTCTCTGTAGGGCCAGAGAACCTTTCTAAGGAGTCTTCCTGGCTGGACTCCTCCATTGCTGCTGTGTTGATGTGAGAGATTGTGCTGCTGCTGGCTGGCCCTTGGCTTCAGCTGCTGCCTGCTGCTCTCTCACTCAGCCTTACCAGACTTCCCAGGAGTAGAGAAGACAATGTAAGACTGTTTTGGGGTTCTTCTTGTTTTAGTTTTTGTTGGTAAAAGGACTAGAGTCCCTTTACTTATCCAGATTTGGGTGGGTGAGTACTGGGTGGGTAGCCTATTTGGGGTTGGGGTTAGGTTCTGCTGGGGGTGGGGGCCTGGGGTGGGGGGTTTTGCTAATTTGCCTATATCTTAATTTAGTGAGAGGACTTTTAAAAGTGCAGTGTCCTTTTACGTCTCCTGATTTGGGTGGCTTGGATTTCTTGGGGTTAGGGTGAAGATTTTTCTTTTTTTGGGGGGGGGGGGGGTTTCTGTATTGTTAAAAGTTGAGTTTTTTACTGTTTCAGTGTTTGATTTGTTGCTGCTGTGTTTTGTTGCTGCTGTGTTACTTTTCTCTTCAGGTTATTGGGGGTGGTGGTGCTGTTTGGCCTAATTTTCATTGTTTCATTGTTTAAAAGGGTGAAGGGGTTTTTTTTGGGGGGGGGGCAAAGTTCCTGTATTGTTAAAAGTTGAGTTTTTTACTGTTTTAAAAGTATTCAGTGTTTGATTTGTTGCTGCTGTGTTGTGCTGCTGTTACTCTTCTCTTCTGGTTCTTGGGGGGGGGGGTGCTGTTTGGCCTAATTTCCTAAGTTCCTGTATTGTTAAAAGTTAATTTTTTTTACTATTTTAAAAGTACTGTTTGATTTGTTTACTGTTTGATTTGGTTGGTGTGGGGGTTGGCGAGGGTGTGTGTGGGCTGTGTGGGCTGGGTCACTTTCTTGTTTTTATAGAGTAGATTGTGTGCTCTGTGGCAGGGAAGCTGGCACCTGGGTGAGAGACCCAGAACCAGCAGGCTTGTTGTGGTTGGCCAGCTCTCCCCGTGTTGTTTGGGGCAGGGCTGGAGAGCTGGCATCAGTAGATTGCATGTTCTGTGGCAGGGAAGCTGGCACCTGGGTGAGAGACCCAGAACCAGCAGGCTTGTTGTGGTTGGCCAGCTCTCCCCGTGTTGTTTGGGGCAGGGCTGGAGAGCTGGCATCTGTAGATTGCATGTTCTGTGGCAGGGAAGCTGGCACCTGGGTGAGAGACCCAGAACCAGCAGGCTTGTTGTGGTTGGCCAGCTCTCCCCGAGTTGTTTGGGGCAGGGCTGGAGAGCTGGCATCTGTAGATTGCGTGTTCTGTGGCAGGGAAGCTGGCACCTGGGTGAGAGACCCAGAACCAGCATGCTTGTTGTGGTTGGCCAGCTCTCCCCGTGTTGTTTGGGGCAGGGCTGGAGAGCTGGCATCTGGGTTTGCTGCAGCCAGGTCTGCAGAGCAGACCTTGAGCCGATTGTGTTTTCTGTGGCAGTGATGTTGGCAACTGAATTTATATTGGTTCCAGGCCTGCAGGGTTCGTAGAGTAGATAGAGGGATGTAGTGCATTTGGGTCCTATAGAGATTATCTGGTGTGAAGTTAGGTTTGGCTTTGGGTGCCCCTGGAATGGGACCCCCTAGTCCAATTTTTTTGGGGCCTTGTGGGTTTTGTGTAGGACAGTGCCCTGAAGCTGCACAGCAGTTTGGGGGGCTCTCCTCAAAACCCCTTGCTCCCCAGAGCCACTTTTCCCACGAGAATTACAGTGAGGAAGTGGCTAATTGGGCTTTCCCCATCATTGTTGGCAATGGGCCTTTTGGGGAGCCCAAAGACAGGGACCCCCTGGCCCAATCTTTTTGGGACTTGGGGGTTTTGTAGGGGAGAGTCCCCTGCGGGTTCCCTGCAGTTTTGGGGGCTCTCCCTCAAACCCCCTGCCCCCAAGTAGCCTCTAATTATGTCCTATGTTGCCATTGATTTCAATGGCCCATAGGGTATAATGATGGAATAGGGGCACCCTCTTTAGGTGCCCCTGGAATGGGATCCCCTGGCCCAATCTTTTTGGGACTTGGGAGGGTTGAAGGGGAGAGTCCCCTGCAGGTCCCCTGCAAATTTGGGGGCTATCCCTCAAACCCCCTCCCCTCCAGGTGCTTCAAATATACTCTATTTGCCATTGATTTCAATGGCCCATAGGGTATAATAGGGCCGTATATTCGGAAATAGCCGCACATCTACCGTATATGCGGCTATTCGAAATGCGGTATTCAGGAGTATACGGGGATTCCGAATTTTTTTTCCCCGTATACTTCCGAATCCGTGTAATACCAAATTATTTTTTTTTTGCACATCCCTAATAAAAAATGTTGGCTCCATGTAACAAGGCTATAGCAAATCCATGAAAAATCTAACTCCCAGTTAAAACCTGGGCTTCCTTTTGTATCAGGAACTCCTTTACATCTTAGGCCACACATCTTAGGAGAGGGACAGTGGCTCAGTGGTAGAGCATCTGCTTGGGAAGCAGAAGGTCCCAGGTTCAATCCCTGGCATCTCCAAAAAAGGGTCCAGGTAAATAGGTGTGAAAACCCTCAGCTTGAGACCCTGGAGAGCCGCTGCCAGTCTGAGAAGACAATGCTGATTTTGATGGACCAAAGGTCTGATTAGGCTTCCCAATCCCCAGGTGCCAGAGGGGGATCCCTCGGTTTTACAGGCTTCCCCCCTCCCCAGCCAGCTGGCCGGCAGGGGAAGCCCCGCCCCCAGGGCCATCATGCACCTCCGTGAACGATTCCCATAGGGAATGATGGGGAATTGATCTGTGGGTATCAGGGGCTCTGGGGGGGCCTGTTTTTTGAGGTAGAGGCACCAAATTTTCAGTATAGCATCTAGTGTTTCTCCCCAAAATACCTCCCAAGTTTCAAAAAGATTGGACCAGGGGGTCCAATTCTATGAGCCCCAAAAGAAGGTGCCCCTATCCTTCATTATTTCCTATGAAAGGAAGGCATTTAAAAGGTGTTCAGTCCCTTGAAATGTGATGGCCAGAACTCCCTTGGAGTTCAATTATGCTTGTCACAACCTTGCTCCTGGCTCCACCCCCAAAGTCTCCTGGTTCCACCCCCAAAGTCCCCAGATATTTCTTGAATTGGACTTGGCAACCCTAGGTCTGATTTAGTATAAGGCAGCTTCATATGTTCGTATGTTCACATACCCCTGATGTAGCCAAGCTTCCTGGAGCTTAAAGTAGGCCATGTACTAAGAACTCTGTAAGCTCTTGGAGGATTGACTGTATCAGGGGTGTGTGGCCTAATATGCAAAGAAGTTCTTGCAACAACAAAAAAAGTCCTGGCTGAGATTAAAAACAAAAGTCCAGAAAACCTTTGATCAGAATGGTAGCCTGGGTGATTTGAAATGAACTTTGAATATTCTTGAGCAGAAATGAGTGACTAGCTTTTAAAAAATGAAAGCCATTAATTTACTATTTGAGCTCCATAATAATTCTTATAATGTAACCCAGTGCACTGTAATGATCAGAAGTTGTGCTGGCACTGTGGAAATATTCTGCTAACTTAAGTTGATGCCACCTGAAGGACTTAAGTCCATACCAGTGCATTGCAAAAGTTTGTAGCTGGATTCCCCAGAAACTAAAAAAAGTGGTTCTGTGCCCTGCCACTTTTGTACCTTTATTCATTGCAACCAGCTAAAAAGTTGCCAGCTGGCTAAAAAATTATGGAGGTGAATATAGTATTGGAGGAAGAAATAGGTCAAAAACATTATACTTGCTGGAGGTTGTGCCTGTCTGGCAGCATATGATGAAAATGTTTAATTAATTATAAAAAATGGCCTATTCATATATAACAATGCACTTGGTTGCTCTTTTAGTTTCATTTGTATCATCATGCATAGCTTTTATATTCATTTTATGATCCTAACAAACAATCCATGTGTAACTTGCTATCATCATTGGACACTTGGAATAAGAATGAAATAATAAGGCTGAAGTTTATCAGGATTATTGGTTCCTAAGTTAACATCAGTTTGCTGAACACCGTGCTAAAAACAGGTTATAAATATCTGCTGGTTTCTTTTACAAACTGTTTATTTTTTATGGAGTTTGCTGAACTAAGTTTTCGTGAAAAATGGCTACATATATACTGATTTTTATTTAGATTCAGTAAAGCTCAGAAATATTTAGATGGAACGTCTGTTTGTTTAGATGTGCAAAAATTTCCTTACTTAGCATTTACCGTAATTTTCTTTTTTGAGCATAATACATTTCAATTAGGTGAAGGACTCATTTATTAATGGTGCTTTAAAAATCATCAAGGAGTCATGGGAACGTAATACATAGAAACAGCCCACTCACTAGCCATCCCTTTGCATGATTAATGAGTATACAGATAAAAGCCATACCAATGTTTATAAAATGACTGCTGAAGGATGTTGTTGGCCTTCAGAAATAGAACTGGATGGGAAAGGCCCTCTTATAACTTGCCAAAGCCTTCATAATGATCTGAGTGACAAGTGAGGAACAAAGACAGATGGACATAGTTTATGTGTAGAAAATAGCTTCCACAGTGTGCCTACATTGATCCAGTAATTTTAGGCCTAAAAGCTCCCTGTGGAAAGGTGGTTAACTGAAACTGTGTGAAACTGCTAACCTTGTTCTGTTAAGGGACTTACCCCCTGAAACTCTAATCATACTAGAGTATGGTGACACTTTAACTTCATCTTCCACCTTGTTTTGTAATGAAGTACAGGGGCAGAATACAATACTGCAGTAGGAGATACAGCACTCTGGCTTAAAACTGAAAATCTTGTATGTTTTGAAACAATAGGATTTTGTTGCTTTTAAAAGGTGGATTCAAAGCAAGTTAGAAAAGTATACACTAGATGAGTGAATCTTTTTTATGTTATGATAATTTTGATATAATTTTATAATTTTGAATGCAGAGATTTTTTATTACAGTAGAAATATTATGCAAGTAATTCTTTACCATTGTTCAGATAGCCTTACAAAGCTTATATTTAATTGTAGAAACAACTGTCTTTAATTGAAAATATCACAGGGTAAATATATGCTAACGTGTAAGCTAAACACAAAGCATTACAGCTGATAAATAATAATATCACTTGAAAATGGTAATCTCACAAAAAGATGCAATGTGTATTATTACATTTAGCTAAAAGAGTCCACCTATACAGAATATATCCCAGTGCAAATCAAATCACTCCTCAATAATATAGCTTTCAATATGGTTAATATAATACCAGCATTTTTATCTTAGACTTCAATATCCATTTTAATCAATGCTGTTAACACTGTTAAATAATATTTATGAGATTTGTAATGATCTCTTACATAGCCCGTTTCTTTAAAATATCTAATTTATCATCAAATAATTTGTATATCATAATTGAGTTATGTTCTTATTATATTTATTGGGAAACAATTTAAATTGTCTAATCCTATATTGCATAGAGGGAATTATATTCTCATTGTGAATACGTAAAAGGAAGAACCTTTTTTTGACAATTTTCATGCATATTTGTTTGGGGAGACATGGTATAAATGGAAAATATTAATTTCCTTGGTTTTCAAGACAAAGATATAACATATATACTACCATACACTAAGGGTACAATTGTGTCACCTTTTGCATCATATTAAAAATATGATTGATTTTTGCAGTTGATGTAACTGTGAAATCAGGATTAGACCTAAGTAGTGACTTCCTTGTGCTCCTATGAAATGAGTAATATAGGAGTCACTCCCATATCTGTTTCCATGGGAACAGCAAAACGTGTTAGACAGTAATTCACAGATCTCAGCTGCTATAATTTTCGTGATCTATGAATGCTTGTATTATGGGATTCTCCAAAACAGATATAACATACATGAACAACTCAGATTTCTGTCCCCAAAGAATATGTGCCAGACCAGAATCTCTTGATTTCTACAGTATCTACATCACCCCCCATCTATTCAAGTAAAGTATTGTACATCTTGAAAGCTCTGTGCTTTGTGATGAGGTTATGACTCTTATTTAAGCTTCATATGCTTGCCTTGTAACCCTGCTTTTCTATTGACTTCTTCATTACATGCAAACAAAGCTCTCTATGATTCAGGGAGCCTCAGTAAACTGTGGGCCGAAAGCTGTGACAAGGAAGACTTTCTGTTAATCATGTGGTACTTAGAAAACCTAATTGTCTATATTTCGTGTTGTCCCATATATCCACAGAGGTACTTCGACTAAGCATTGACAAAAGGTAGATCCATTCAGAGTTGTTTCTTGTTTTCAGAACCTTTGGCTATATCAAGTCTATGTGTATACCTGCTACCATGATAGTCACATTTTTATTTCTATTCTATATAATTAATTTAAAAAAAATACAGTTCAGGTGTTTCTTATATCAAGTGCAAAACCAAGAATCCAAACTATCAAAGTTTCAAACTACTTTGTCTTCATAGTCTGTTTTGAACTTCCAGTATGAGTCTTGCCTGAAAGGACCTCAGGATTCCTACCTGATTTCAGCACCAGCTTTGATGGACAACTTTTGGTTGAACTAAAAATTCCTGCTGTGGCAAGGGAAAGATTTTAAACTTTAGGGGGTGTTCACACATTCTGTGGTCAAATGGGTTTGGTTAGTTCTCAGAGAGTATTTTCAGTGCTGGGGAAAGTAAATGTTACTCTTCTCTGGGACAGAAAACATCAGTAGTTACTTTTAGAAAGAAGTTTTTGGACCACATTGTGTTTCTATCCTATGCAGGTGTAAGTGGTGTTGGATAGGGGCAGGGAGATGTGTGATGTCATAGGCTGTGATCACACACACTAAATAATGCACTTTCAATCCATTTAAAATGCACTTTCCAACTGGATTTTGCCAGTTCACACAGTAAAATCCAGTTGGACAGTACATTGAAAGTAGATTGAAAGTGCATAATTTAGTGTGTGTAATCACAGCCACAGTAGCAAAAACTGCTAGAAGGTTAAATGTGTTCCGTTCAGACCTGATGCTGTGAGGTTCCTTTGATTTCTTTTACCCTGTGTTTCATACATATCCTACTTTTCAAAAATCAATTTAAATGAGAGGAAATTTAGCTTAGAGTGGTGTTACTGTATTGCTGTTCTGAAAGTATCTTGAAAAGCAGATACTAACTAGAAACCTTTCTAATATTTCATTGTTGAAATGTTGCTTTTGAAAAGTTAGTTTTAAAAGAGTTTTTCTTGTTCTTGTTTCTTTTTCAGGTAAGTGGAAGTTTCCTCATTCATTGCCGCTGTGAGAGTGTTTGATAACCATGGTAAGTGCTCTTCATGGAGTGATTATACTGATCTGCTGCTCTTTACAAATTAATGCTATCTGGAGAACCCAATTAGTTAAAGCTTACTGAATCTCTTCGTCTGTGCATGTTGCTATTCAGATTTTTTTTTTTAAAAAAAAAAAATCTTTCTTTAGTTGTATGGGGTGGGGGTGAATTCAGCCAATATAGTTCACCCA
Organism: Heteronotia binoei; assembly: GCF_032191835.1. Classification (NCBI taxonomy): domain Eukaryota; kingdom Metazoa; phylum Chordata; class Lepidosauria; order Squamata; family Gekkonidae; genus Heteronotia; species Heteronotia binoei. The sequence goes on from NC_083223.1 coordinate 130,602,703, forward strand.
GAAGTGGTCTTTTAAAAATTTCTGAACATAAAAGAAAAATGGGATTGGGTGACTTGTGTTAGTTATGTGAAAGGGAAGCTTTTTAACATTAACTTCTCTGCATGCAGAATGTTCCTCTGCTGAATTTTGCCAGCAACAAGCAAACATAGATTGTTGGTGGTTAATATTAGGTTTCTTTGGATCTCGTTTTACTTATTCTGGTTGACTATGTATTGCCTGCTTTTGAATGCCTGGTTTATAATTTGTTGTCTGAAAATAGTATCTATTTAATTATAATACTGAGTATACTATAAATGTCACACTGCAGGGTTCATTGAGTCCTAGCCTATGTTATTTTGTGGTGGCATATTATTATTCATTAGATGCACTGACAGATTTTGCTCTGTGTATTTAATACATTTGGCTTACTGTATAAATTAAGCCTGTAGGTGCAAAAAAGGAAAAAAGATAAACAGCAGGACTCTACTTAACTGAACTCAACTGAAGGTTGGAATTAATCTTACATGCATGCAAATACATTTGTTAAGTAAGTAAGACATGACAGAATTTTCTTTCTTGAAACATATGAGAAGGAAAGAGTTATTTCAACAGAGTTTATTTTATATCATGGCTGACAAAAGTTTTTAGGCCTGAGATACAGATGCACTGCCTAGTCATTGGGTTTGGCTTGTCCAGCTGCCTGTAGGACTGTGTCAAGCATCGATATTTCCCAATAATCAGTCTTTTGTTATTGAATCAAAAATTGCTTTATTGTAGAAACTCCATAGCTTTGCCAAGGACAGAATTCTTGAAAGTAATGACGTGTACATACTCACATAGTTACTTTATAGGATAGCTTCAAAGGATAACATACAGATGCAATTTGTGTCACATGTTCAAGGTTACTACAAAGTATCTCTTTTATGCTAAGGAATGTAAGTAATAGAAAGTTCTTTGTCTGAGGCATCATAATGGCACTCAGACATACGCATGCTTGACATACTGCCCCCCCTAAAGTTCTCATCGGGGTTTGTTGGGATGTTTAGCATAGAATTTCTTAATTACTTCTGGTACTTTTACATTTGAGCGCTCGATCCACTCATCGTATGCTATAGAAAAATGTTTCAGTCTAACCAGAAAAAACAATACACCCCGTTTCAGTTTTGCATCTGAAATCTCTTTTACTTCATGATGATTCTGATCCCCAACTGGGATAGGTTCTGGAACTTGGGGTCGAGGGTGCCAAGGCGTAGCTCCAGGGTCCCTCCGGAGTAAACTGCAATGAAAGATGGGGTGTATCTTACTAAATATCTTAGGTAAATCAAGCTCTACTGTCACTTTATTGATTACACGTTTAATATGGAACGGTCCCAAAAACTTGTAGGCCAGTTTTTTCGAAGGTTGCAGTAATGGTAAGTTCTTGGTCGATAGAAATACTGTCTCGCCCACCTTAAAGTCCCATGTTGGCATATGGCTCTTATCATAATGTTTTTTGTATGTTTCTTTTGCCATTTTCAGGTTATCTTGGATATTTTTCCACGTTTCCCCTAGCCTTCCCCACCATTGTTCAAAAGATGAAGGTATTTCCAGCAGTTCCCCCCCCCCCCAGGCAGGAGGGTGAATGGTTTTCCTTCATAACCATTTACTACTAAAAAAGAAGTCTTTGTGGAACTGTGTACACTGTTATTATATCCATACTCGGTAAAGGGGAAGAGGTCTGCCCAATTTGATAGTTGGTAATCTACAAAGCATCTTAAATATTGCTCCACCAAAGCGTTTATCCTTTCCGTCTGTCCGTCCGTCTGGGGATGGTACACAGAGCTCAATCCCTGTTCAATTCCAGTTAGTTTACAAAACTCCCGCCAGAAAGTGGCAACGAATTGTGAGCTAATTAGTCGCTAATTAGCTTATCCGGAAATGAGTGTAATTTCACCACGTGCTGAAAAAATAACTACTCCAATTTTTTAGCCGCTGGTATTTGTGTACATGGGATAAAATGAGCTTGTTTAGAAAAGGTGTCCACTACTACTTGTATTACAGTTTTTCCCTGTGAGAGAGGTAGTTCCACAATGAAATCCAGTGAGACCACCAACCATGGTCTGGTGGCCGTTTCTAAGGGTTGTAACAATCCGGGAGGTTTCCCCTCCCCTTCTTTTAGCCATTATACATATTGAGCAAGAGGCAACGTAGTTTGAAATATCTCTTTTCATGAACGGCACCAAAATTGTCTATTTACTAAGTGTAGGCTTTTACGTAGCCAAAGTGCCTTGAGATTTTGCTGTCGTGGCAAAATTGGAGCACTTCTTTTCAGAGACTTCCTGGCATGTACAGCTTACCGTCCTTATACCAGAATCCTCCTTCACCCTTCACCACTCCTTTAGGTCTGACCTCTCCTTCTTTTCTACTTCATTGATTAGTTTAACTTCCCCCCATTTTTCTGCTAATTTCTCGTGCTTCGCCTTCGAGTACGTAGTTACAGCTCTCCCCAGCTGACTTGGAGATATGATAGAATCGATCACTTCCTCCCTTTGGCTGTTGTGCTGAGGGAGTCTCAACAAGGCATCAGCTAGGAAGTTCTTTGATCCTGAGATATGTTTCAACGTAAAATCGAATTTTGTGAATAACCCCGCCCACCGGATGTGTTTCTCAGTTAGTTTCCTGTGCTCAGTTAAGGCTTCCAGGTTTTTATGGTCTGTCCATATTTCAAATGGTACTCTTGCCCCTTCTAACCAGGATCTCCAAGTTTTTAGCGCAAAAGGCACTGCAAAAGCCTCTTTGTCCCATACTGACCAGTTCCTTTGTTCGTAGGAGAATTTCTTGAAAATGTAAGCACAGGGTTTGAGGGCCCCCTCCTCATCAGATTGCATCAGAATTGCTCCCACAGCGACGTCGCTGGCGTCACATTGAACTACGAAGGGTTTTAATTCATTGGGGTGGATCAGGATGGGTTCACTTGTAAACAACCTTTAAGTTTATTGAATGCTTCTTGGCATTGGGCAGTCCATTCTAATTTTGCCCCGGGTCGTTTGACTTCTGGACCTTTCCCTTTTGTTTTCAGGAGATCTGTTAACGGAAGCATGGTGTTTGGGCAAACCCCTGTATAAAATTACGATAAAAATTCGTGAATCTGATGAAGGATTGGAGCTGTCTACATGTCCTCAGGGGTTCACACTCTACTACCGCCTGTATTTTGGCTGGGTCCATGGCTAACCCTTTCCCAGATACTCGGTAGCCTAAGTAATCCAATTCCGTCTTATGGAATTCACATTTGGATAGTGTGGCATACAGTTGGTTGTCATAGAGGGTCTTTAGGACTTCTCTAACCAATCTCACGTGAGATGGTAAATCCTCCAAATAGGTAATGATATCATTCAGGTACACCACTACTCCTTTGTACAAGTACTTTCGTAGTACTTCATTTATGAAGTTCATGAAAACTCCCGGGGCTCCTTGTAATCCGAAGGGCATGACTAAATACTCAAACTGTTCCATCGGCATGTTAAACGCCGTCTTCCATTCATCTCCCTACTTTATGCGTACCCGGAAGTAAGCGTCTCTTAAGTCTAATTTCGTGAAAATTTTTCCTTCTGATACAGAACTTAGTAAGTCTTTTATTAGGGGTATGGGGTACGCATTGGAGGTCAAAATCACATTAATCCCCCTAAAATCAGTGCAGAGTCTAAGCCCCCCGTCTTTCTTCTTTCTGAAACATACAGGGGCAGCATGGGGGGGCCGTGGCCAGCCTTATGAACCCCCACTTCAAATTTTTGTCCAGAAATTTGCGTAGTTCTGCTTTTTCAGCCCACCCCATAGAGTAAAGCTTGGCTCTCGGGAGGTCCTGCCCAGGGATTAGTTCAGTCACACAGTCAGTACCTCTATGGGGTGGGAGCTCATTAGCTTTTTCTTCACTAAACACCTGTTTTATGTCTCTATATTCCTTAGGGATCGATTTGACTTCTTCTGTGGTCAGACACAGTTTTTCATTCACCAGGGGTGGCTCCAGACCCCAATCCATGTTCCAGTGGTGGTGTTCACACCTCCTGTATCTAAAATCTATTATTTGATCCCCCCACCTTATGTCAGGTTTGTGCTTTGCTAACCAACTGACCCCCCAAACAATATCAAAGGATGATGATGGGGCTGTTACAAATAATTCAGTGTCCCAATGGTCTTCTGTTCCCATGGGTATAGCTTGGGTTTGTTCGGTACAGGGCTCCCCTCTCATTACAGTTCCATCCATTTGCTCAAACTGTATGGGGTGCAGTAGTGGGCTCTCAGGGAGTCTCAGTGCTTCCACCAACTTGGGTGTGATTATGTCTCTAGTGCACCCTGAATCTAGCAAGGCTCGAGCATGTATAAAACATTTCAGGCTGGGGTTTAACAAAGTCAACGGGATGAAAAACAAAGTCCCCGTTATTCTCACCTGCAACGGTGCCGTTAATTCCGCGAACTGCTGCTCAGCACCTCTCAGTGCAGGTCATCCCCATTTCCCGCTGGTTCATTCTCTCAGTTGTCTTCTCCCATCTCATCCACCACGATAATCTCCTCTCGTGGAGCCGCCGACACAGAGCTCCCTTTCGCAGACTCTTTCATTTGTCCTTCCATCTTCTTCGCCTTGGGTGGTCTTCGGAGCAGGGGGGGGCCTCGAGGACATTCCGGCCAATCAGCCACCAGGTGGTTTTGGTCGCTGCATCAGAAGCAGCATCGGGGGGTAGCTGGTTTGATAGCTCCCCTAGTCTGGCTTGCTTTCTTCCCTTCAGGTTTTGCCCCCGACCGAGACTCACATCCCCCCTTACTCCCTTGCTGCTGTTGGCACTGGAGAGCACCCGCTTCATGTTAGTTTTGACTTCACCTGCTAGTTGTACCCACCCTACCAACGTGATAGGGCTGGATTATTGAAGGGCTCAATCCAGTACACTCGTGTTTAGGCCTCATTGGAATTGCTCTATCTTCATTTGCTCATTCTACCCTCGTACTTTTGCCGCGTTGACCCTGAATTCTGCTGCGTATTCTCTTACCGTTTTGGACCCTTGTTGTAGGTCTCTCAATACGGTGAGGGCTCTTGTTTCTTGCAAAGGGTCCTTGTACTGGGTCAGTATGGCTCTCAGGAACTCTGCAACATTGTCCAACTTGGGGCTCCTGGTCTCGTACAGGCTCACGTACCACCGTTTGGCTGCCCCCTTCAGCTTCGACCCCAAATAGTCTACTCTGCTGAACTCATCGGGGAAGGTGTTCCCTCAGTAATACATGAAGCTATTCACTTGTATTGAAAAATACTCCACCTCTTCAGGGTCCTTGTCAGAGGTGGTATCCAGCATAAAGTCCAGTCTTCCTTGAATCTAAGGAATTCAGCATCATCTAGATGTTGATTAGAGTTGGTCATAGGGTGTTGTTCCATCTACACTGGCTCCCTATTTGTCTCGTAGTCGAGTGGTAGCTGCAACGGTGGTGGTAGTTGGGGTTGTGGCACGACTGGGGGCGGCAGTGGAGGGAGCGGTCCTCCTCTCGGAACCGGTGGTTGCAGTGCTCTTTCCAACTGCCTTCTCACCTCTTGGACCATGAAGGTGCTGTTGGTCTGTATTTCATCTCACAACCCCTTGGCCATCTCTGCCATCTCAAATCTCATTGTTTGGAGGAAATCCCGGGTGTCGGGATTTTGCTCTTCCTCTTCCTCCTCGTCTGGGTTCAGGTCTGGGCATGGCCGGTTTTTATCATCCCGGCTATCTCCCCCGCTTGTCTTCGAAGTGCCCTGATTGCTATCCTCTCTCATTCTTGAATGTTCGGAGGGTACTGCCAGGATTGCTTCTCTCCAAGCTGGTGCTCTGTCCATGAGGGTGGTGGACTTTCGAGGGACCCACACTTTGGGAGTGATGAACAACTGCTGGATATGCCGCAGAGATTCTCTCCCTGCAGCTCTCCTAGCGTCAAGGATGTGCCACGGGGGAGTTTGCAAGTTGGCACCTTCTCCATCTAGCGGCCTCTTTAAAGCGTTTGGAACATCTTCGTTGTCTGGAGCTCTCTCCGCCATATGGTCAGAAAGTTGCCAGTTCAGTTACGTCCCTCAGTACGATTACTTCCAAAATGTCAAGCATTGATACTTCCCAGTAATCAGTCTTTTGTTCTTGACTCAAAAGTTGCTTTATTGTAGAAACTCCATAGCTTTGCCAAGGACAGAATCCTTGGAAGTAATGACATGTACAGACTCACATAGTTACTTTATAGGATAACTTCAAAGGATAACATACAGTTGCAATTTGAGTCATGGGTTCAAAGGTTACTACAAAGTATCTCTTTTATGCTAAAAAATGTAAGTAATAGAAACATCTCCCTTTCTCACACTTTCTCTGCGAGTAGATAAGGCTGTCTATGTGAATCTGGTGGAGAGGCACATTGCACTGTTAACAGCTATGCTAACCTAAACATTCTTGAGCCAGATGGATTTATTATTGCCCTTAAGTTGTAAAAGAGGGGGGAGAAGTAGAAGAGCTTGGTATCCTGTTCTTTGTCTGAGGAACTATAATGGCACTCAGAAATATGCATGCTTGACAGCCAATGAGCCATTTACTACAGTATTAGTGAACCACCAACTATTTCTTTCCATCTGTCTTTGTGTCTGGATGGATTTTGTTTGTTGGCTCACAATAAATCAAAAATAGAATAATCTGGAACAAATCTTGAGACCATTGTTTTTGTGCGTAAAAAGAGATGTAGTTAAAGTGACCTGCAGAGGAACTTAGTCTCCAAAGGAAAAGAGAGAAAGGGAACAAGTGTTCTGCATACTCGCATGCAGTATCTTTGCTCCTCCCAGCATGTTCTTTGCTCCGCATTTCTCTAGAGCAAAATCTGTAATGGCATGAATTTGGGCCTTTTTGGTGTCTGTTGGAAAGTATCTCAAAAGAGGTCAGGGGGCTTCCTCACCTCCTGGCTTTCTGGTAAGACTGTAAAATAGAATAATTCCATTCAGCTTGGAGGTAGTCTTTCTCTGAGTAGGAAAAGCAATGTTTTACTGGCTGCAAATAGCATGATTTTATACTGTGCACTTTAGTATCCTTTTAAATGCTATATATATATATATATATATATATATAGTTAGTGTTTTAGATTTTAATGTATTTTATATTTACTGTTGTTACCCACCTTGGGGCCTTAGTTGTCAGGAGAAAGGCAAGTTTGTAAATATTTTAAATAGGTAATTTCCAGCATAAAGTCCAGTCTTCCTTGAATCTAAGGAACTCAGCATCATCACCTAGATGTAGATTAGAGTTGGTCATAGGGTGTTGTTCCATCTACACTGGCTCCCTATTTGTTTTCAGGCAAGATTAAAGGTGCTAGTGCTGACATTTAAAGCCCTAAATGGTTTGTGACCAACACATTATGAACTTATGAACTTACCTGACGGTTGCAGTCATCTTCAGAGGGTCTGCTTTGGGTGCTGCCTTTTCAACAGTAGCACCAAAATTTTGGAACTCTCTCCCCATGGAGATTTGCCTGTCCTGTTTTTGTCTTCTGCCTGTGGGTGAACAATTTTTTTTTGTTTATTTGGTATTCCCTCAGTGATCTCTCCTGCCTCCCAAATGTTCTATCTATTGTTTTCCTCTTTTGTATCTATTTTAAACTTCGGTTTCAGCTTCGGTTTCAGCTTGTTGTAATTATCTATCTCTGTGTTGGTTTTGATGATTTTCAAGATGATATTTTAATTTGTATGTTTTAATTTGTCCTATCCTTCAGATTCTCTTGATGTAGAGCACAAATGTCATTTCAATACTTATTCTAATAAGACTAGCCACACATTTCATCTATATTGATAAATAACAGTAAAGTAAATTTACATTGAAATTATTAATGTCAGATATAGATATGAACCATGTCGCACTGTGACAGAAACTGGATTTTAAATAGGGTGGGGTTTTGGCTCTAATTTATCATATTTTGATGTTGAAATCCTATCAGAACTTATTAATATCTTACCGTATGACAGAATTTTCAGAGAATAAACTAAAAGAACTAAACTTTTGAGAAACATGATAACGGATGAAGTATTTCTTAAAGCACTTGAAGCGATTGCATTAAGATATTTCACATTTCTTATGCTATAATTTATTTTTTTACATGTCTAACCTGTCATAAGCAGGTATACATACTGTAAAAACAGGAGAATAAATGAAATAACATATCAATGAAATATCAAAATAAAAGTGCCCCTGCAGATTTAATCCCAAACTCAAAAGATAACAAAAAAGAAGAAAGAATCTCCTGTCACTTATAGCAAATGCATAGGAAAACACTGAAGGAGAGCACTGTAATATTGTGGGTAGCCACAATTAAAAAATTCCTCTGTGTATGCTCTACTTATTACTCTAGAAACAAAGTAAATAACAGGATGATCTTTGTAAAGAAATTGGAGTGATAGGTTATGAGGAAAGCCCCTCAAATATGTAAGGATTGCTTTTGTGGAAGGTCATCCTTGGAAGCTCAAGAACTGTAAGGATTACGCTACAAAATCACTAGTATTATCTCTTTGAGAAAGATTAACCATTTGGATCACAATTTGATTTCAAATGTGAACGAACACTTGAAGACATTCAAGTTTGCTTTATATTGATTGCTCAAAAATTACCTTGCATATTTCAAGTTATATATTGTGGCATACACTAAACGGTTAATGCTTTAACCCAGTCTAAAAACCTTTAGTGGCAGGGAATTCAAATTGAATTGTACAGTTGAAAGTAGAAGTTAGGAATAGCAGTTAAGAATGGCAGTTGAGTGTGAAGAGGAGTTAAGCGGAGCAAGGGGATCAAGAAGGATCCTGAGTTAGGGAAGTGGGATGCCCGAGTAAAGGAGGGTGATCCCTACCAGGTCTGAGGGGAAATAGCTCCTAGTAAAGGTCAGTGATCTCTAACAATTGTGAGAGAAATAGCTCCTAGTAGGGATGGGTACAAACCAGAAAATGGAGGTTAATAGGAGGTTTGTGATTTGGGGTTTTCACAAATCATGAAATATAATGAACTCCATTGTGATTTGTGGTTCATGCAGTTCATGGTTCATCTGTCCCCTGTGATCTCCAATGCCATTTAAATGTCTTCGGAGCTCACTTCCAGTTGGGCGGCCCAACCCAGAAGTATGCTCCAAAAGCATTTAAATGCCTTCAGAGTTCATTTGGGGTGGCTGGTGGTGGGTTGCAATGGCATTTAAATGCCTTTTGAGCTTACTTCCGGTTATGCTCTGAAGGCATTTAAATGACTTAAAAACCTGCACGAACCCTCCCCAAACCTAACAAACCTCAGAGAGGGTTCATGTTCTCCCAAACCCCTGGTTCAAGAACCATGAACTGGCCCGGTCTGTGCTCGAACTGTGGTTCATGGTTCAGTTTGTGCCTATCCCTAGCTCCTAGTAAAATGGGGTGATTGCTATCAAGTGGTTAAGAAAAAGATATAGAAACTTATGTGAATGTTCCTGCCTTCATCAACTTAAGTATCTTTCAAATAAAGATGCTCATGTTTCTTTATTTAAGCAGAAACTGCCAAGAAATCTAAGTTTTAAAGCATTGTGTGTATGACTAAACAGTTACTTGTTTGTGACAAATGATCTATTGTTTATATTTATACAATGTTACCACATTTCTGTTACTTATTCTTCTAACTCTTAAACCTGATAAAAACCTAGTTTGTCTCTCTGTTTTAGTCTTATCCATTTTGCCTGCTTGACTCCTAGTTCATTCATGGAAGCATTTGGTCCAGATTGTAAATATTAGTGGATGGCAACTGCTTTACCATGGCTCTCTCCCTCCCCATCTACTAAAAAATATGTATCTATTTTTATTTCACCCTTCTTATGGAACTCAGGGAAGCACACCTGTGTGTCCCTTCTTTATTTTATCCTTACTACAACCCTGTGAGATTGTCTAGGCCGAGAGTGAGTGACTAGCACAAGCTCACATTGCAAGCGTTATGGTTGAGTGGGGATTTGAACCTTGGTCTCCCCATTTCAGCACTTTCTCCACAACACTAGGTTACTACTACAACACACTGGTTTACAAAAGAAACTTGCAAAAGATGTACATTCTTGTGTTATCTCATTTTTGCTGGGGTACAAACATGCATCATATATTGTATTTGTGATAATTTATCTTTCCTTCTTTTTCTTGCTTGATAAAAACTGTTGAGGATGTCCATTTTAATTGAATGTTCTGAGTTGGGCAGAAATATGTTGTAGGTACTTATATTTTGAAGTTGAGAAAGGCTTGCCTAGGGTTACCTTGTGAATTCCTGAACGTTTTGTGATTTGAACTTGTGATTTAGAAGTTAAATAGTTATCTGCACTTGTTTTCTACATTTGTAATCAGGTGCATCTTCTCCAATTGATCTAATAAATCATTTCCCTTTTTGATATCGAATTAGTTGAATTGTTAAAAACCTATATCAATGAACTGCATCCTCCTTTTCTTTTCTTTTCTTTTCTTTTCTTTTCTTTTCTTTTCTTTTCTTTTCTTTTCTTTTCTTTTCTTTAAAGACTACAGAAGTATCACATTAGTCTGACAAGATCTTTGACAGTCTTGCTCTTTGGGTAATGATTATCTTCTTCCACACCTAATTTTTCTGTAACCTCTTCCCCAATAGCTCAATTTTCTCTCCTAATGGATTCAGGGTTTTAAAATATTATTATTTTTCCCTCCCAGCTATTTTGAATTCTGTTTGAATTTTAGTAATTTATTCACACCATTTTTGTATTTTTAAATTAATTTAAGTCTGTTCTGTTTTCATGCCAGTATTAAATTATTGCTCTGATTTTTGCACATACATGTATTCTATCAGCATATGTCTTTATTGCCTGAAGTCCATGACCTCACCTTCACCTCATCACTTTTTTTGGTGGGGGAATTAGCCTGAATCACATCTCATAAAACAAGAAGCATATTAGTTGCATTCATTTGTGAAGTCACATCCAGAGGGACTGAGGTCAGAAAGCTTATCAGTGTACTCTGTAGACCAGTAAATTTAATATAAAAGGATTTATAAGCTTAGCTTCAGTTTTTTTTGCCCTCACCAAGTAGGTCTTAATTTTTTGCAAGGAAATGGCCACCATAATCCTAGGAAAGAATACAGACAACCCTCGGAATATGGTTTGTACCTTCATGCTACAGTGTATAGAATCAACATGGACAGAAATGATATATTTTAGATTAGCTTGTTTTACTTGTCTTGCTTAATTTTCCTTGAATAATATCTGTATATAGAAAGCTAGCAATAACACCTGGTCTTGCTAAATAGAAGAACTGAGAATTGATTGAGTTTCTGTTGAAAGTGTTTAGCATTCACCTGCTCTAATTTGTACTAATGAAAGTATCATTGTGATACCTTAAAATTACATGTTTTCAGGTCACGTTTATTAAAGTTACTAGCCTACACTGAAAATGTTTTGTTCTGTATTAACATAAAATCATAAACTTATTCTGCATTACAGCCAGTTGGCTTATGCCCAGTTGTAACATGTATTGTGTCATATGTCTTAACTGAAGTTGATCATTTAGTCCTTGCCCGTCCTAGTATTTGTATATATGGGCTGATAGCTGCATGGCCTGCTGAGAAATATAGGGCATCCCAATTGTTATTCCATGGTCCAATGCACATTTACTAGGAGGGCTTCTTTTGTAGAAAAAGCCCAGCAAGGACTCATTTGCATGTTAGGCCACACCCCCTGACACCAAGCCAGCAAGAACTGTGTTCCTGTGTACTGTGTACACAGCTCTGTGTACTGGAAACTGAAGTTTTACAGTGAGGGAGGATTTTGTGTACATACTAATAGCATGCAGACTTGTAAATTCTGGGTTTGTATGTCCATGCAGATTCCCTGCTCCACCCACCTCCACATGTGCAAATAGATAGATGTAGATATAGTTAATCGTAAAACGGATCTAGTAAAATTCTGTAGATAATTTGTAATGCTTTATTGACTGGAAGACTGATGTTTCTGTTTCTAATTATGTAACCTGAAATATAGTCACTTTGTCATTTTGCAAGACTGTGTTACAGTTGTAATGAGTGATATTAAAAGAAGGATGTGAAATGAGAATCTTAGAAGACAGATTTGCATTTAAATTGAGATTCATAGTATGTGTGATCTTCTTCTGTTTCAGAATGAGAAAAATATAGATTTAGAATATATAGAGGAAAATATATATTTAGTTTCAGTTGAAGCGTGTTTGTCAGATTACTTTTTTTTGGTAGGAAAAGCTCAGCAGGAACTCATTTGCATATTAGGCCACACCCCCTGCTGTCACCATTGTTTCAGCCAGGGATTTTTTTTTGTAGAAAAAGCCCAGCAGGAATTCATTTGCATATTGGGCTGACATCAAGCCAGCTGGAACTGCATTCCTGTGCATTCCTGCTCAGAAAAAACCCTGCTTTCAGCCAGGGCTTATATGTAATAAATCTGTGCTATCATTATTTTGCACTTGTACAGTTTAACACAACCTTATTGGAGGAATGACTTCATCCACGACCCCGAGGAGAGTCAATATCTTCTACTGCACAGATGCAAATTCCCCACGTGATTCTCACCTCTTCCTTCCTCCTCTCCACTAGAGGGAGTAACAATCCTTTCCACCACTCTGCAGAGGCCATCAGACAGGGAAAGCAGGGGGTTGACATTCACCATATTCCTCCACCGCCACCTCCGGCATGTGTTGATCTGTAGAGAAGAGCAGTGTCAACAGTCTCTTCCTCAGCTGTAGGCTACAGAAGCTGTACCTTTATTCAGTTTCTTGATCTTCAACAGTATTGCTATCTAAAGTTAGAATACTGCTTCTTATGTTTTGTGTTTTCTCAACCCTGTTAACATCATTGAAGTTAACATGCAGTAATTTCAAAGCTTCTGTGTCTCAGGATAATAGCTGTAGAGAGAAGTTATGAGTTGTCTCTGTTCAGGTGGCAAAGCTATTTTGTGCCACCTGCACAGATGTAAAGTGATTTTAAGGAGAGTATCTTCATTAACATTTTGCAATAATAGCTGCTATATTCAACTAATCATTTAATGTAGGCTACCCCTATCTTTACAATACATTCCCTGGTGTGCTATAATTTCAAGATATTCCCTTATATTAGTCTAGTGTGTTAATTTGAAAACCTTCCCTAAGGCCTTATGTTCAAGTAGCCAGTTCAGCTAGTTGAGATTGCATCTAAGGAGTTGCTCTTTAGATTGCTTGAATTGCTTCTCATTCTTCTGGTTTCTATATGAGAACCCAGAAACATTGCATTCCCGCCTCCCACACACACTTCTTGTCAAAAGATGGGTCATGTGCACCACCAGCATAAAATGGATTGTTCTCTCCTCCCTTTTCCCCACTGTGAGCCCCGAAAAGGCAATATAAGAGGTAGGGGGACCCACATAAATGAAATGTCATATATAGAAGGAAAGAGGGAAAGACTGGTGAAATAGTCTTTCCTGCATCTTCCACCAGCAGCCCTTTGTGTGCAACGGGCTCTGTTACAGCAGAGACTGACAATTTTGCTTGATTTTCCTTCTTCAGTACATCCATCCATATTGCATAGATTTTCATTCATATGTGTTTCCCTACACTCAGAATAATCTTTTTGATGTCTATGGATGGCTGCTGAAGGAAGAAGACAGGAAATATACAGCAGCATCTTCCACTGATAATAGGATCCACCCCCAAGTCTCTCAGATCCATATTTTTACAAATGGGATAAAAATGTAACAGAATCGTCCAGTGTGGTATAGTGGTTAAGAGTGTTGGACTAGTATCTGGGAGACCCAGGTTTGAATCTTCACTCATGCCATGGAAGCTTGTTGGGTGGCCTTGAGCCAATTTCACCCTCTCAGCCTTGCCTACCTCACAGGGTTGTTATCAGGATAAAATGGAGGATAAGAGGATCATGTAAGACACTTTGGATTGTAAAACTGCATTTCCCCCCTTCTTTCTCTCTCAAGTACTTAGTACTTCATATGTGTAATATTTCTAGTTAGTCTATTTATTTGGAATTTGTACTCTTCGTGACTTGTTTCAATGAAAATTTATAATTTTTTTTGGGGGGGGGATGTCAGGCATTTTGAGTCCTCATTGGGGAGAAAGCTGGGGTACAAATTAATTACATAAAGTGAATAGTCCAAATATGATATTCTGGTGTATTTTAGTGCTGGTATGAACTACTTGCACTGTTTTCCAGTTACTGTTATCAGTGACTGTTTTGACTATTCTGTTTTTATAATACTACTGAGGTGGTACCATTTCTCTTACAGTATGTTAGGTCCATACTCTGGAAAACCATTTTTTTTTTTTTGCTGTGATGACATATTTATTTATTATTTATTTATTTCATTTATATCCCGCCCTCCCCCACCACGGCAGGCTCAGGGCAGCTAACAACATTCTACAATCATACAATAACAAGTAAAACCTTAAAATTACAATATAGAGCAATAAAACATTAAAATATTAACTTAAAACCAATCCAATAATACAGTTGTGATGCGGTATAGATCTTTAGACCGCATTGGCGGACCCTTGGTTACCGTTTTTCCTAGCAGTCCGAGTATGCTAATTTAAAAAGGGTGGTCTTGCAGGCCCTGCGGAACTGTTCAAGGTTCCGCAGGGCCCGCACCTCCTCTGGGAGTCGGTTCCACAGGGTAGGGGCCGCGATCGAAAAGGCCCGTGCTCTGGTACTCTGATATTTAATTTCCTTCGGCCCAGGGACAGTCATTAGGTTTTTCCCGGTTGACCTCAGTGCTCTCTGGGGTTCGTATGGGGAAAGACGGTCCCTCAGGTAGACAGGTCCTCGGCCATATAAGGCTAACAACATTCTACAAAGAAAACTAAATATTGTTCTCCCCAGACAATTATTTTTGTTTCCTTTGCAGTGATCAAAACCAATGTTTTTAAATAAATGCAGATAAATCTGCTTGTCAATGTATAGTAATGCATCAGTCATCCTGTGAGCTGCCATCATCTTTACTGTTTGTTGGATGGGGCAGAATAAAATGCTAACCTAATTTGGGCCATATCAGAAAATATATTACAGTTTTAGCACTAGAGTCAGAATTAGACATGGCCTTCTGCTCTTTACTTTCTCTTGATTGCTTCTTTGGCATGTTTCCTGACAGTAATTATATTCCCAAGTTATAAAGCTCTCAGTAGAGACTTAATGACAGTGAGAAGTCTTATAAGGTTTACTGGGTAGTGATTTGACCTTTTCCCTATTAATTTGTTTGTTGATAATAACACTGTACCTTCAGCTCAGGAGCAGTTCATAAAAAGCATGTTTTCTAAATCAAGCAGCCTTAGCAAAAAATAAAACAAAACACACACACACACAAAAACCAGACTGTAGTGCTGGGTTGTCCACTCTGAATGATTATGCAAGCATGGGACAACCAATCTAACCTTCCTCACAAGGTTGCTGTGAAGACAGTGCTGGATAACTTCTGTATGTACCTTCTTGAACTTCTTGGAGGATACGGATGTACTGTTAATAAAGATAGGCTGATCAGTAGTCACTGCTCAGCCATGATCGGAATGTGCACTGTCCCTTTCCATGCACAGAGGTGGCAGCCGGGCATGGAGCCCTTTTGGCTATCTTTTGTAATTCTCCCCCCCTCCCCCCCAAGATTCCTGTTTTCATTTGCACCTGGTCAGATTAAAGATTATTGTGATATATTTCACTAACTGGCAGCTAATGGAAAAGTACTTTCATGCATGCTGTCAGAGGGACTGTGACTCAGAGCATCTGCTTGGCATGCAGAAAGTCTCAGGGTCCCTTGGCATCTCCAGGGGGAAAGGTCATATAGTAGGTAATGGGAAACCTCTGCCTGAGATCCTAGAGAACGACTACCAGTGTTGAGTAGACATGTGTGCCCTTGACAGACCAATGGTCTTGTGGCAGATGCTATGAGGGGACTGTTACTGAAGCAGGTCAGGTTGGACCATGAAAGATGCAAGTGGTTAAGAGGACAATCTATAGGAACAGAAACAAAGAACAGATAGCAGGAACTTCTGAATGGCAAAGAATGAAGGAGATATGAAATAAGTAAGAGGAACAGGAGCATGAAGAACAGATCCATGAAAAACGGGACTTCAAAGGCAAGCAGATAGGATTTTGATGGCTGCTGGAAGCCAGCTGTGTTGGGCTAACTTTAAACAGCCATGCAGAAATTAAAATCTCTTTAATTGAATTAAAGCAACATATCAACCTCTAAATCACAGAGCTGCATGTTCCCTTAAAATATTCAGTCTTTACAGGGCACAGCCTTCACTCTCTAAGGGAGATGTTGAAGTTTGTTTATACGTTCCAGATTCAAAGTGATGACCTTGAATTTCCCAGTTAGTGAATAGCCTATGTATTAATTAAAACTTTTATTCTGCATCTTGATTGTGTAGCTATTTTGCTTACTGGCCAGAATCCAATCCCTAACTGATTCCCAGGTTCAGCTGTGTGTCAACTTTAATCAACAGACACTTGCAACGTTTAAAGCAGCTGTTTTTATGTTGCAATCCAAACATATCCCTGATTGGCTCACAGTCTGATTATGTTGAACAAGATAAAATTGAGTGCTAGAAAGATTTGCTGAGAAATTCACAGCATCCCTAACATACTTTTATGGGACAACTTGAGGCCAGTTGCTGTAAGACTTTTTGTACTAGGACTGAGAGTCAGTTTGGTGTAGTGCGGACTCTTATCTGGGAGAACCAGGCTTGATTCTCCACTCCTCCACTTACAGCTGCTGGAATGGTCTTGGGTTAGACATAGCTCTCGCAGAGTTGTCCTTAAAAGGGCAGCTTTTGTGAGAACCCTCTCAGCCCCAACCACCTCACAGGGTGTCTGTTGTAGGGGGAAAAGATATAGGAGATTGTAAGCTGCTCTGAGTCTCTGATTCAGAGAGAGAAAGGTAAAGGTAGTCCCCTGTGCAAGCACCAGTTGTTTCCGACTCTGGGGTGACGTTGCATCATGACGTTTTCACAGCAGACTTTTTAATGGGGTGGTTTGCCATTGCTTTCCCCAGTCATCTACACTTTCCCCCCATCAAGCTGGGTACTCATTTTACCGACCTCGGAAGGATGGAAGACTGAGTCAACCTGGAGCCGGCTACCTGAACCCAGCTTCCACCGGAGATCGAACTCAGGTCATGAGCAGAGAGTTTGGACTGCAGTACTGCAACTTTACCACTCTGTGCCGTGGGGCTCTGTTCAGAGAGAATGTCAAGTGCCAATATTTCTCAATAACCAGTCTTTTGTTTTAAATCAAAGCTGTTTTATTGTTAGAAACTCAGGAGCTGTACCAAGGACACAAGCCTTGGTAGTAATAATATTATTAATAATAATAAATTTATTTTTATATCCCGCCCTCCCCCGCCAAAGGCAGGCTCAGAGCGGCTAACACGACATGGTATGCACCATGATTACAGTAAAATACAATCATTACAACAAAACAATTAAACAATTAAAATAAATAAAATTACATTCATAAATTAAGTTAAAATTAGAAAGACAATTAAACCATTATAAATTATAGATTTCGGTGCTACAGTTCAAACTATATATAGAATGGCTAGGTGTCATTTCCCGGGTTTCATCTTAATGCGAGCTGAAAGAGGACAGTTTTGCAAGCCCCGCAAAACTGATTTAGGTCTCGCAGGGCTCGCACCTCTTCTGGTAGTTGATTCCACCATTGGGGAGCCGTTGTTGAGGCTAATGATGTACACACAGTTACACAGTTGCTATATAGGATATCATCAAAGGTTACCATACAGATGCATACTTGAGTCACGGGCTCAAAGGCTACTAAACCACTGTCTATTTTATTACTAAGGAATGTAGGCTATTGGAAACATCAAACATTCTCACACTTTTCTGGGGGAAGATAAGAGTTGTCTGTGTGAACCTGTGGGAGAGGTGACTCGATGGTAATGCCAGCCAGGCTGTAGCATAAACATCCTAGGGCCAGATGGATTTATTACTTACCCACTGGCTGTAAAGAAGGGGGGAGCAATATAGAGTTGGTGTCCTGCTCTTTCACTAGGAAGCGAAATACATCACAGAAATGAGTGTGCTTGACAGAGAAGGGCGGGGTATAAATCTGCAGTCTTCTTCTTTGTTTGTTTGTTTTAGCGTACTCCAGAATGCTAAAACAAAGCCAATGATACAACGATAAAACAAAACAAATCATTTACGACAATATAGGGCGTAAAAACAGCATTAAAAATCACTCAAACACCTAAAATTATACTCATAAAACAATCTTCAAGCTAAAAGCAGATCATAAAACAGCTTTAAAAATATGGACCTGATTAGTTTAAAAGAAGTGTTTTGACCAAACACTGAAAGGAAATTGAGGTAAATGCCATATGATCCTCAAGGGGAAGAAGAGACATTTGAAGGGGTTGCCATCCCACTCAGCTCTCAGAACTGAGAAAAGGATCTCTACTGGTAGTCTGAACAAATATCCACCTGTACTATCTCTGCTCTTTCTGCTTTAATTAGCCACCTGTGGTATTTGTTTTTAGGAATAACACAAATAATAATGCATGCAAGTGCAGTTCAAATCTGAGATAATTTTTGCATATTTCAGGAGACATAGGTAGCATGTATCCCAAAGTATATTTTAGGATTCCCAAAGGAATAAGTCATTAGTTTTAAGATAGTACCCAAATTGTCACTTAGCGGAGATATTTACAGTGCAGTCTAGTGCATCTGCTGTGCACTATAACAGTATCAATTGACTTTGTGGTGTGTGTTTGTTTTTTAGCCATCGAAGTACAGCTGTTATGCATGGAACCATAAATCATTTAGCACAAAGACTAATGATCTGTAAAGAATTTATTATTCAGACCACAAAAATGAGCTGTTTCAAAAATGTTTCATGCCCTTGAATGACAACATCATTTCAAAGACTGGACTTTGGTTACTACATTAGCATATAATTAATATTCTCAGCCTTCCATTTATAATAGAGAATGTGTTTCCATGCTGTTACACAGAGTACTTTTTGTGCATGTGAATATTTTAAGCTGAAATAAATTGTCATTTCTTCCCAACCTTGATAGAATCTGAACAGCATAACTATAGTAAACATAGTTTTATTCTGGGAATAAGCTTTTGTGTGCAGGTATCTGAAGAAGTGTGCCTGCACATTAAAGTTTATACCCACAATAAAGCTTTGTTGGTTTTAAAGGTGCCACTGGACTTAGACTTTTTTCTGCTGCTTCAGACCAACCTGGCTACCCGCTTGAATCTATAGTAAACATTTTTTTCTTAAAACAGAAGTTATATGTTGCCTGGATACATAAGAAAAATTATACTTTGCCCCAAAATAAAGGTATTTTGTGCTATGTCTAGAAATGTAAAATGGTCATGCTTAAAATTGTTGCACTATAGTTATGTACCCTGGTCTGGATGGCCCAGGATAGCCTGATTTCATCAGATCTCAGAAGCGCTAAGAAGGGTTGGCCATCGTTAATATTTGGATGGGAGACTGTCAAGGACCCAAGCCTAGGCCCCCCTGAGTCATGACCTCTTGGGCAAGCAGGCAGCTCTCAGAGCTGTGGGTCCTGAGGCTACAAAAATGAATCTGAAAAGTCAGTATGCTTTTTAGTGTACAAATTAACAATTTGTATTGTGAATTATTTGAAATATGTTAATATTGTTTTGGTTTTATTAATAACAGCAACTTATTATTAATTGCATTCTGTACATGCATTGTGAAAATGTCCTGTGTTTTATCAATTTTTTAAAATTATGTATCCAGGGCTTTTTTGTAGCAGGAACTCCTTTGCATATTAGACCACACACCCTTGTTGTAGCCAATCTTCCAAGAGCTTACAGGGCTCTTAGAACAGGGCCTACTGCAAACTCCAGGAGGATTGGCTACATGAGGGGTGTGTGGCCTAATACGCAAAGGAGTTCCTGCTACAAAAAAGCCCTGTATGTATCAAATATGTCCTATTTTTTATTATTGCATTAGATTCCCCAGATGAAGCTGCACTTTAAATGTGCAGGGGCTGTATAATTATTGAAGATTCAATTCCTTCTGCACCAATTTGTTTCTTAATATTCATTTTTGAGGAAGCCAACTGTAGACCAAAGTCAAATGTCTACAGTTACTTTTATTATTTATTGGATTTATTTTTATTTTATTTCGATAATTCATATTCTACCCTTTCCCAGATGGGCTCAGGGCAGATAACAACATTTTAAAACAGTAAAACAGCAAGTAAAACCAATAAAAGTAGACAGTTCCTATGCAGCTTTTAGAAAACAATATTATGTCAGGAAATTCCCATTATATGCTCTGGCTCTTAGATTTTGGATTGTTTCTATTGTTCGATCATTAATAATGGCTGACTCGGAGAACAGCAAATTTTCCTTCTACTATTATTGTTTGCTCACAGGAGGCACAGTAGCAATGGGAACAAGTGAGATAGATCCTTCAAATTAGCGGGGCTTTTTTTGGAGAAAAAGCCCAGCAGGAACTCCTTTGCATATTAGGTCACACTTCCTGACATCACCATTGTTTCACTCAGGGATTTTTTGTAGAAGAAGCCCAGAAGGAACTCATCTGCATATTAGGCCATACACCCTGACACCAAACCAGCTGGAACTGCTTTCAACCCCCCCCCTCCCCCCTGCAAATTAGGAATATGGTGAAACAACACATTCATGAGAGAATCATTCTTAGAATGCAGGCTCACATTCGGAAATGATTGAATGCTCATCAAGCATTTGCACATGTATTAGCATTTTTGAAATGGAAAAAAAACACACATCACATTTCCACAGCACCATGGTCTAAATGTGTTGCAGGGGCAGGAAAATCTGAGTTTCTGGGCAGTAAATAACTCATCAATCACTGGCATGAATGACATTTGGTCTAAGTATGATGAATAAGTGTTTGTATAAATCAAATGACAGCAATGATGTTGTCTGAAGGTTTCTTAAGTGAATATCCCTAAAAGGATTAAATCTGTTACAGGTAAATGTGTTAGGCTTGCCAAATGGAAACTTGCATTTAGCTGCAGTATTCATTGATATATTCTCTTTGTTGGAAAAAAAAATCTCAAATTTTCTGCAGCATTCTATTTAACTCAGTGTGTGCCAAATGCATAAAACAATCTGAAAACTAGTAGAAAGATAAATATGCAAAGCCCATAGTGTGTGTTTATGTGTGAATACACCTACCTCACGCATATCTGTAAAAGATACTTTCTGGATATATGCATTATAAGAACATTTTTAAATTGTCTTATCTAGTGTAGTCTGTGCTTTTGCCCCCATCTAAGATCATGACTACCAATGGTATGAATGAATGATGTGCATAAATAGAGTTTCAATAACATATAAACAATATTAAAGTGCAATACTACTTTCCAGTTATGTCAGGAGGACATCTATAGGATTTTAATAGTGCAAACCTAAACAGTGTTGTACTATTCTAAATCCTGGGTTTAGAAGGCTATGATTTTGTTTCGGATTATACTGTAAATAGCCAATCTGTTTTTGATAGCTAATCTGTCCTTGACTGAATCATACCAGTGGTCTATCTAGTGCTAACAGTGCAGTCCTATGCAGTGTAAATCAATTTAAATCAGCATCCTTACACTGAAGTAACTCAGCATAATATTTTACTCTACTGTAAAATAATCAATGACTCAAATCCAGCATGCAAGCCCTGGCCTGCATATAATCTATTTTTTCTTAAATGAAAACTATTAATCTGTATATTTGATTGGATATTTTGAATTTAATCTAATGCTGTCTATTTATAACACAGATAAAAAAATAAAGGTAGTATAACAGCAACATTCCAGTTGATCCTAAACACATACAACATCTCCATTCTCTGCCATTTTCCTTCCATCTTCATCGTGGTCTCTGCGCAGTCCCACACATGGGTTATCCGCCAGGATCGATCCCGACCTCAGAGAATTCAAAGCAATCTTGGAGCGTTAATTTTGGCACACACTTCCTCTCGTCCCAGGGAGGAGGCATCCACTGTGCATGCCTAGACGAGAGGGAGGCGCTTCACCCACCCAATTTTCTTCTTTACCACCATCCGGGATACACCTACCTCGCTGAGTCTCCTCTATTCACTGCGATCTTCATCTGTTTTCCTGCACTTTCTCCTCACCATTTGTCTTTGTCTCCTTTTTCAACTTCACTGGTATCGTTATAAAAAAAATTATTATCTTTCTACCCTCTTTCTACCTTTGTCCCTTTCCTTCCCTCCCCTCCCCCGGGTGGATGGAAGAAAGAAGTGTGTTTGGTAAGCCTCAAAAATCCCATCCACAGTTGGACATTCTTTATGCCTTTTTTGTCTGGGTTAGGCCCATCGTACCGACACTTGCATGCATTGTAGTCAGTTTGGAAAACAAGCAAGAAAAAACTGCACGGCTAGACTCAGAAGTCATTTGTTAGAGTCGTCACTGCGCCATACTATGTCCCATACTTCGGGATCCCAAACCTCGCCATCTTCCCTATCTACTCAAAAGGGAATGGCTTGACTGGCAGCTTCCGTGGCTTCAGTTCCCAGCAAGCTTAAGTCCGGGAAGCACTCAAAAAAGTCTGACGATTCTAGAAAGAAACATCGCACAGAATCGACTTGTAAAGATCCTCCAATTTCGACATCACCGAAAACCAAATCTAAGACAGGCCATAGGTCCTTGGATTCGAAGTCTCCCACCATGACTTCTACATCGCACCCGACGGTCGACACCGCAGCCTTGGTACAGACAGCACCGACTTCATCGGAGGTCTCGGCGCCCATCAATACCATACCTCTCGAAGTCGTACATATCCATTCTCGGTCCCCATCACTTTATGGGTCTTTGCCAGAAAATATCCTCGACACCGAATCTCCAGATTCACACAGAAGTCAGTTTGCTAACCTTCTCAGCACACACTCCTTCCGGGAAGTTTTGATGCCTAGTAGACAGACGCCTAGCAAAGAACAGATAGTAACACCCGCATCTCCACTCGTAAGAGAACCCTCGACACTGAGAGAGCCATCCACTTGAGTCCGAACCGAGAGATCTCGAAGTCGTCATAGGGAACGCTATTAGTATTATAGCCCATCACGGTCCAGATCACCATCTCCTCTTAGGTACCGATGATATTACAGATTACCTTCCTCGGATTCCCATCGATATTGGTACCATGAAGACCCTCGGTACCGTGAGGACTCTCGATACCGTGAGGTGCTTTATCATCCACATCGGGAGTACATATACCGTGAGGATCCTCCTTGGTACTCTGAGGACGTGTCTTATCGACCTCGTGAGAGTCCCTATCGATGCCCTAAGCATTACACTATGGTATCAAAACCATTGTCTCCAGCTAGATCGACTTCAGTGTGCTCAGTCTCCCCTAAACAACAGACGGAACAGCCTCCCCTGCTGACCAAACAAATATCGATGCCTACCAAGCTTATTGATACACCCATTGAAACTCAGGAAGAATCTGAAGCGGAACAATTGGATTCCTCCCATTCTACAGCCTCAGCTCCTCCTTCACCAGCCTCCGACATCATCAAACCTGCTGACTGATCACCCTCAGAGGGTTCTAAATTTTACCTAGATTTGCTGTCCAACATGGCAAATTCACTTAATATTAAACTGACTACTGATGCACCTAGAGTTTTGGATGTAGTCCACGATTTAGTACACACAGACCTACCGGCAGGCTCTTTTCTCCCGATGCTTCCAGTTTACTTGGAAGCCCTGAAAGAGGTATGGGACAAACCCACTTCAGTGCCACCGACATCTAAACAAGTTAAATCCCTCTACAAAATTCATGCTCCTGAATCAAAATTTTTCTTTAATCATCCGGCACCAAATTCCATGATGGTGCATTCGTCCTCAAAATCCAAACAAACATGACATCCGGTTCCACCTGAAAAGGAAGGGAAGAAACTGGACACTTTAGGAAGAAAGATCTATTCACTTACCACTGCTACTTCCAAAATCCACAATTATTTAGCCTATTTTTCGGCATATACTTTCAATCTGACCTCCATAGAACTGGCCAGGAGCCCGTTCTGGCCACCTGGTGGAAAGGGCGGGATACAAATTACAAATAAACTAAACTAAACTAAAACCTTGGTCCCCTCCCTTCTGGATGCAGCACAGAAGCAGGCTTCGCACATCCTTCAGGAGCTCTCTCTTGTCAGCAAGCAGCAAATTAATACAATACGTCATGCTATGGCATGCTCATCTAAGACTATGGCTACATCGATTGCTGTACGCCGTCATGCCTGGCTCAGGTCCTCATCACTGCAACCTGACATCAAATTCAAGATAGAGGACTTACCTTTTGACGGACAGGGTCTCTTTAATGCCACCACAGATGATATTTTAACCACTGTTGATGACAGTAGGAAAAGGGCCAAAAGATTGGGAGTTTCTCAACAGCAATCCCAACCTAATCGGCAGAG
Source organism: Heteronotia binoei (assembly GCF_032191835.1). NCBI lineage: Eukaryota > Metazoa > Chordata > Lepidosauria > Squamata > Gekkonidae > Heteronotia > Heteronotia binoei. The sequence goes on from NC_083223.1 coordinate 130,627,116, forward strand.
AACCTGGAAACCGTCATACTACAAACGTTCCCAATCCCCCCGACAAGCTGAATTCTGGAATCGTAAGGCTCCTTCCAACCCACCCAAGTGAAGGCATTCACCCTCCCCGCTCCCCACCTCAAGGGGAGGATCTCTGCTGTCTGGAAAGCAGTTATAATTGAGTGATCTCCAGACCTCACCTGAAGAGTGGAAACAGTGGCTCCCCAGGAGGAAAGGCCTCTCCCTCAGAGGCCTGTAGTGATACCTTAGGAATTTCCCACCAACCTTAAACTGGCCCCTCCCTGCTGTGAATGAACAATCCTTTTGTGTCAGTTGAAGAGAAGGACCTACTACTGTTTTGTCTCATGAACATGTCTCTCATAGTTTACTGTTTGCTTCACTGTTTGTTTCTGTTTGTGGGGGGGAACGGACTATTGTGGACTTCTTACAATGGGCCCTAAGGAGAGGCAGTAGTGATCAGTAAGCCCCAAGGAGAACCTGTCAGCAGAAAACTTTCTCCCTCAAAGATCAGTGGCCTTCTGGTGGCCAGTGATGGGCAGAGGAGAGCAGAATCAGTCAATGGCATGCCAGAGACAAAGTGCAAGCCAATTCTGTGTAGACCACATTCAACCAATGAAAATTCTAAGATTTGCCACCATGGTTGGGCTTTTATCTCTTACTGATGAGGAGCAGGCGTGGGATGGCAACAGTCCCCACAGCTTCTACAGAGTATGCTGTCTTTGAATATAGAGTTAGTTATCATGACTAATAGTCATTTACTGACCTATCATACATTAATTTGTCTATTCCTCTAAACAAAGGGCCAGTGCTATTCAGACAGCCAAAATCAGTATTAACTTTGTGTTGTGTGGAGAAGCTCTTCATTTGGCTACCAGTTAATTTCATTGGGTAGCCCTAAATTCCACTCAGACTTTGGGTGCAATCAGATGGGCAGGTTGCCATGGCTGTATCTTAGCTTTAAATAAGCATGTGAGTTTGGGACAATTTATGTCAATCAGACAGCACCCCCTAAACTGGCATCATAACACAGTGGGCCCATGGTTGGTCATCCACATCACTAATGCACTGCAACCATGAACCGAAACCTGTGTTGGGTGTCCCCTCCCCACAATTCCCACTGTGTGGTGTGCGGAAGCAGACAAGTGCACACAAGCTCCTGGCCAGTTCTATGGGGGCACTGAAGCATATGTCAGAGTGGGTTTTTTGGGGGGAAGGGATGTGCCGGAAACAAAGTGGAATGATTACACCACTTGTGTATTTCCATGGCATGCCAGAGTGATCAGACTGCTGGAAATCCACCATGGAAAGCACTCAAATTTGCTGGTGACTATTTAATTCTAGTGAGCTTTGTTTTAGCATGAAGTTAGGGAGCGTTAGGCATGGAAGCCGGATGTGAATGTGTGTTCATGCCCATTTAATCCAGAGGGGGAGAGGTAGCTATGGTGGGCCAAACTGCTAGTCTGATTGCACCCTTTGTTCTTCTGAATTCTAGTGCTATGAGAGAGAGAATCTGGTAGTCACTTAAGTTAGAGGAATTCTTCTTAGGATGGAGGAAGTTTTCTTGAAGGATGGCTGGATACACACCAGTGAATGTAACCTTGCCCCATGATTCTTTATTAAATTTGTGAAGCTTGGTACATGTTTCCTTACTAGAGTTGGTGTTTTCTATGGAGCACAACAGTGTTTGCATTGTAGTGGCTTGATATTTTTCCTCATCTAAGGCCAATTGTCACTTTTTAAACATTATATTTAAACATAAAGGTAAAGGTAGTCCCCTATGCAAGCACCAGTCATTTCTGACTCTGGGGTGATGTTGCATCAGGACATTTTCAAAGCAGACTTTTTAATGGGGTGGTTTGCCATTGCCTTCCCCAGTCATCTACACTTTCCTCCCAGTAAGCTGGGTACTCATTTTACCAACCTCGGAGGAATGGAAGGCTGAGTCAACCTTGAGCCGGCTACCTGAACCCAGCTTCCACTGGGATCAAACTCAGGTCGTGAGCAGAGAGTTTGGACTGTAGTACTGCAGCTTTACTACTCTGGGCCACAGGGCTCCTATATTTAAACATAATCCTGCTTAAATTACTGTACAGCAGCCATAGCTTAAATGAGAGAGAAGAGGAAGGCTGTTTTTGAGCTCACCCCAAAACAAGATAAGAGCATGCAGGTGAAAAGGGCAGTGTTCATGTTTCAGATCATTCCCCATCTTTAAGATTTCTCCACTGGCCTTGTAAACTGGAGGAAACTGAATTTGAGAGTCTCACATGCTGGCAATTTTCTGAAGTTGGATAAAGAAAAAAGGCATGATCTGAGCATGGCTAGGAGCATGGACTGCTAAATTCATTTTTTCAGTTTCTGTTCCAATTAGCTCCCAAGTAACTTAGATGCACACTACATTAATATGCAAATCTTCTGTCCACTATCCTATCAGCCTTGTTTTGGCAAGTGTACCTAATTTTAGTCTAATTTTAATATAAGATGGAAGCAGACTACAGTGAGGAATGGTGATGATAGAAAGAGTGGTTGAAGAAGGACTGATTCTTGATTTCTCTGGCCGGCCCAGCTATTATTATACTAAAAGAGGACTCCCAAATATTTGAAATGTTTAACTTGTTCGATAGCATTTCTGTTTATACGCTAATTAAAACATTTTCAGGACCTTGATTTACAGATAAAGAGTTGGTCTCACAATTGGATGTGAAAGCAAATAGATGACACTTAAGGCCCTTCTGGGTATGAAATAGTACTACAATATTGTCCGCATACAATAATAGGACAATGGATTGAGAACCCAGTTTAGGACAATCTCCATCAACCACATGCAAAGAAGATTTATTTATTCTTATCACATTCATTAATTTTTGATTTTTTCAATTGGATCATTCAAAACTTTTTCCATATAATCAGTTAAGGGTTTTATTTTAATCTTCTACAAATACACTTCCATCTTTTCCTTCTTTACTTTAACATCTTTAAATAGTTTAGCATAATATTTTAAAAAAATTCTCTCTTTATTCCTTTTTGATCTACCATCTCTGTTCCATCAGCCACAATTTTATTAATAATTTTACTTTCTCTCTTTTTCTTCAATTGCCAGGCCAAATATTTTCCAGGTTTATTCGCTCCCTCGAAATATTTGTTTTAATTTTTTTAAATTCCATTCCAATTCTTTATTTAGCAGATGTCTCATTTGTGCTTGCAATATTGTAATTTCCCTTATAATTTTCTTTTTTTCCTGGCCTTTTCCTTAATTCACCTTTTTTCTTAATTTAATTTTGAATGTCCAACATCTGTTTATCTTTTGCTCTCTTGTCTTTATTATTCAATGTTATTAGTAATCCTCTCATTACTGCCTTGTAGGCATCCTATACTGTCTGAAATTCTATATCCTCTCTGTCATTTACTTGGAAGTACGCTTTGGTTTCATTTTCTAGAGATGTCATTATTTCTTTATTTTGTAGTAAATCTTCATTTAATCTCCATCTTCTTGACTTTTTCAACAGTTTTGTAATCCACATTATTGGGTTATGATAAGCTCCTATTTTAAGTAATATCTCTATTTTCTTTGTTATAAGTCCCAAATCTTTAGTACCCCACAACATGTCAGTTCTAGAGAAAGAGCTATGTCTAGCTGAAAAGAAGGTATAGTCCCATACTTCAGGATTAAACTTCCTCCATATATATGTTCCAAACTCTCCTGTTTAACCAATTAAAAAAAAGACTCTGGCAATTTCCCTTCTTTATCATTTTTTTTCCTTCCCAGATCTATCTATCATATTCTGAATTGTTCCGTTAAAGTCCCCCATCAATAAAATTTGCTCATAGGTCACTTCATCAAGATGTTGTGTAATATTTTTTTTAAAAAAAATGTCCTTAGCACCATTTGGAGCATGAAGTCCCAACAACAACTTTTTTTGGTATCCAAAGTAATTTCTACCGCTATATATCTTCCATCTTTATCTTTAAATACCAATTTTGGGTCTAATTCTTGTTTAATATAAAAGACTACTCCTCTCTTCTTCTGTTCAGCCAATGTAAAAAATTCTAGTCCCAATTGTTTATTCCATAGAAATTTACAATCCTTTTGTCTAATATGCACTTCTTGTAAACATATTATATTACAATTTTGTTTTTTTATCCAATGAAACGTTGCCTTTCTTTTTTGTGGTGAATTTAGTCCATTTACATTCCAAGATATCAATTTATAATCCATCATGGTGCAAATTCTTTATTTTCTTCATAAAATCTATGCAGTTCCTGTGTATTTGTGATTGTAATCCTTTTCCCTTGAAGTTCAAAGCTCAAACCTTCAGGTATTATCCATCTGTACCTCATTCCATTGTCATGTAGTTTTTCTGTTAATTTTTTATATGCCTTTCTGTCAGCACTTGTCTTGGCAGTTCATTCATAATTCTTATTTTACTGCCTCCCACTGTCAATGACTTTTCAAAGTTTTTATTCATGATCTTTCCCACCATTTCTTTTGTCATAAATCTTATGACCACATCTCTTAACAGATTGTTCTTTTTTGCATAGAGTGAATTTACTCTATACATATAGTCATACATATTTCTATTCCCTTCAGGATCTTCCTCCAAAAATTCTGCAATTATTTTTATTATGTATTCTTTTAGGTCTGATTCTTCATCTTCAGGTACACCTCTCAGATGGATCTGAGTTTCCATCAGTTTGCAGTCATGAATTGTCGCTTTTTCTTATAATTTTAACAAGGTGGAGTCGTGTTTTCACTCTCTCTTCCACTTCTTGTACGTTCTTTGTTATTGCCACAGTGTCATTTCTGAGATTCTCTGTTTCTTTTTTTTTAATTCTTTCTTTGAGTCCTCAATATCCTTTCTTTTTTTTTTTAGAGGCAGTTATCATTTCTTTCACCCCCTTCATTATCCTAGCTTCCATTGCATCTAATTGGAGTTGCATTTGGTCTATTGAAGCAGACCTAGGACGAGTTTGTTTCGGGTCTGACATGTAAAACAAGATCAAAAATTTTGATCTCACCAAATTAAATTTGAACCATCAGGTTTGATAAAGTGAAGCTTGCCCTTTCCAATTCACCCAATTTCGCCTTCCTCTGAGCCTCCCAGGCTCAGATATTAATGTTTACATTTTTTATTTCTCCCAAAATGACGGTCACAACTTTTGCTTCACTTTAAAAAAAATTTCTTTTTTCCCTTTTACCAGTTCAAATCTTGTTATCTACTTTCCAACAGTAGTAATTTTTTAATTGTCAAATCTGTTAACTCCACCAATTTTTAATGTCCCAATCACTTTAAAAACGATGTTAAAACTTAGTCCTTCCAACAACAATGGTCACCGATGTTTCTCTCTGGTATTATAATCCTAGAGTAGGCTGTTTACTTAGTTGACTTCCTTCTTCTTCCTCCAATACTTCCTGCTTTTCTTGCCTTCAAATCTCATTTCACTGGTAGAGAAATCTCACGATATCTGACGTATTTCCTGTGTTAACTGTGAGCACTGCAGATCTGTGATGATGGGGCTGCCTCCTCAACCACAGATAAACTAAACAATAAATTCTTTTCTTCTTTTAACAATGTCTTTTAAGTTTACAAAGTTCAAATTTAGCCCCTTATCTTCTTCTCCTTTCAGGCTTTCAGTATTTCCAACTCCCACCTTTTACTTTTTTTTTGTTTAACTTTAATTAGTCCCGGAGTGAAGAGATAGCTATCAGTACCTTTTTTCCGTAGTTTATCCAAATCAACACCAGTCCTTTGTAGATTAAATGTTTAAAATTGTAAAAGAAGGTTTGGATCCTGTCGAGCTTATGTCAAAGTAATGACTCTGGAAACTTCTGCAGACAATGAATATGCAACTTCTCTCCGGAGAGTCCTCAAAGCCTCAAAGGAGCCCCCCCCCCCCAGACTCCCTTTCAGCCAAGGTAAGTCTCCTCAAAGTATCTGTGCATATCTTGGACAATTCTCTAGCTGAGAAATGTAGGCAGAAGGCATTAATTTGCCTTTTACTACCCTGAACAGAAGTGCCAGCCTGCCCTCGTTAGGGAAAGCAACTCAGCTCACCATTTTCCAACCCCAGAAGTCCGATCAAATACCGTTTCTTGACCAAACTTTCAGTAAACTGAATGATTTTCAATCAGAAAAGGAAATAATTGGGGGTGACCTTAATTATGTGTTAAATGTAAATTTAGATAAATCTCACTTAAGTAAGCATCAGAGAAGTAACAACGAAACAGACACTGAATTGGGCACATTACTAAAAAACTTTGAGTTATGTGATTCTTGGCATTGCTACCACCCAAAAGGTAAAGACTATACTTATTAAAGATTTCAGGTTTTCACGGCTGGTAACATCATTAGGGTTTGTAGAATCTTTCGGGATCAAGTGCCGTGTTCTACTGGAGAAAGTTTTCCTTCTGGAAGGAAAGGAAGGAAAACTTTCTCCAGTAGAACACGGCACTTGATCCCGAAAGATTCTGCAAACCCTAACTATACTTATTACTCAGCCCAGTTCCAAACATACACAACTACATTTTATTATCAAAACAATCAACTACATTTTATTACCAAAACAATCAACTACATTTTATTATCAAAACAATCAACTACATTTTATTATCAAAACAATTGTTGTCAAATCAATTGCAAACAGACTGCAACAGAAGTTTTACTTCTAAAGAATGGAAAGAAATTTGGTCCTCTCCATCATGTGCTTCTAAAATACTCCCCATTAAGCTTCAATCTTATAAACTAATAATGAGATGGTACTTTCCTACTAATCTTCTACATCATATAAATGGGACTATAAGTTCAGCCTGTGTAAAGCAATGTGGGAAAACAGGATACTATTTCCATTGTTGATGGACATGTGATTCTATACAAAATTTTTGGAGCCAAATTATGAAACAATTATTTTTAATCACAAATAGAGATCTACATTTAGTTCCTGAATTTTTTTTGCTTGAAAATTGGACAGACCCTGAAAATGATAAGATAAACTCAGAGAGAATACGCCTTCTTATTTCTGCAGTCGGTGCCACAATTGCCTCACAATGGATTGATAAGTCTTCTCCGACCATATTAGCATGGCAACACCATTTTTGGGAATACTTTATAATGTCCAAAATTACAGTTCAAACTCGCTTTCCAGTAACAGAGAAATATGAAAGGTTCTTTATTGCAATTTGGTTCCCAATAATTGATTATCTTACTGAACATGATATTCTTCCATAGATATGTCTCTCCAATTTTTCTTTTGCCTATATATATGTAACCTGTTATCACTATTATATCTTGTACTGTACTTTAATAAAATTTATTTTAAAAAAAGAGGGGAAGCAGTAATAATAGGCTTGTGTATCTCAATGTCAGCATACCCTAGGAGGGGAAAAAAGGAGAATATTAGTGAATTGCAAGAGAAAATACAACAACTAGAACAGACACATAAAAACACTGGAAGTAAGAAATTTAAAAAAAAAAATTACAAGCTGAGTGTAGGATTTTGGAGGCAATTGAAACTACTAAAATACAAAAAAAATGATTTATTTGAAACAAAAGTTTTTAGCAAAAAACTCCTGAATCACTTAAATATTTAGCTTGGATAGTTAAAAAAAAAACCCCAGAGTAGATCAGTTATTGATTCCTTAAAAGATGCTAATGGATGTAGACAAGTTGAATAAAAAAAAAAATAGCAAAAATAATAACGAAATACTTCTCACAGATCTACCAAACATAATCTCCACACTTAGGTCTGATCAATGAATTTCTACAAAAATATTCCCCAACTAAGTTAACCGCAGGACATATGCAACTCTTAGACAGAGATATTGATACTAGGAAAGTGCTAAGTGCTATAAATCAACTGAGACCTCATACAGTGTCAGGTAATGATGGCCTTCGAGTGGAATACTACAAATGCTTTAAAGCCGAATTATTAGAACCTTTAACTACCCTTTGCAACAATATCTTACATAAAGGTTCTATGCCAAACTCATGGTCTGAAGCAACCATAATAACTATTCTTAAGCCAAACAAAGATTTACAGATGCCTTGATCACACCATCCCATATCCCTGCTGAATGTGGACGCATTTTTTTTACAAAAATTCTAGCTAATAGATTAAAACTGATCCTCCCAAATTACATGAATGCAGATCAAACAGGATTTATTTTTCAAAGAACTATCACAGATAATACTAGACGCATTTTAAACATAATTAACCATTGCACCAAATCTAAATTAGAAACAGTAATGCTGTTGTTGGATGCTGAAAAAGCTTTTGATAGCATGGAGATACCGTATGTAAAATCAATTCTAACAGAGATGGGTTTTGGTATCACATTCTTAAAAGCAATTCAAGTTATTTATTTCAACCCAAATGCAAAAATTTTTGTTAACTGTCTTTTAACCCAATTTTTTCTTTTTTTCAACAAGGGACCAGACAAGGCTGTCTACTCTCGCCGCTATTGTTTGTAATGGCTATAGAACCTTTGGCAGATGTCATTAGAATGAACCCAAATATTCATGGGGTTACAGTTGGAAAAAAATGTCATAAAATACCTTTATATGCAGACGATACTGTTTTATGTTTAACCAACCCTACTAAATCTTTATTGGAAGTTCAAAAGATTTTAGACCAATTTACCCAGGTCTCTGGTCTTCATTTCAATAAGAATAAATCAGAACTATACCCAATTTGTTTATCAAGGGATACATCTAATTTCATCAAAAGACCCTTTACTTATAATTGGGCAACTAAAAATTGGCTCTATTTGGGAATTAATATCCCAGCTAACATTCTCAAATTATATAATTAAAATTTTGAGGCTCTGTTTAATGAAATTAAAAAATTAATCAACAACTGGAATTCTCTAATATTAAATTTATCCGATAGAATAGACTTGATAAGAAGTTTCCTTTTACCTAAATTTACTTACCTTTTCAGAACACTTACGCTGGAGATTCCACTTAAAGACCTCCAAAAATGGCAAAATGAAATAATAAATTTTGGGGGGACAAATGAAAAAGCCAAACTAAACAAAAAAATCCATCAGACCAGGGAGATTTGGAAATTCCTAACCACGTTCTTTATTATGAAGCATCTAACTTAGCCTCATTATTTTGAGCTTTTATATGTCCAGATCTAGAATGGGTTCAAATTGAACAAAAACATTTAGAACCCTTCTCCATTAATGATTTTTTTTATGGAATTTATCTTTAGTTCCAAAAAAAAAAAACCAATGGCAAGAGAACATATTTCTTAAAAATGCCATAAAGATTTGGAAAAAATACAAGTAACATCTGGCCCCAGAAATCTCTCTGTTATCCTCATATACAAATCAAAGATGGTTTGCCCCAGGGCAAGAGGTCAATACCTACTGTTCTTGGCAAAGAGCAGGGATAACAAAACTGAATGACTTTATAGAGAAAGGCAAATTAATCTCCAAACAGAAATTAGAAGAAAAATTAGGTTTTAAAATTATGTGGCTTCGGTATGCTCTACTTCAGTTGGCTTTTGACTCCCCAACTTTTAAAAAAGCCATGGAAAGACCGATGACCGATTTCGAACAACTACTGTTAAAATTAGATAGAAACACTAAAGATCTACTGTCTAAAATAAAGAAAATACTTTTGAATATAAGGCAGCCTCTTAGTTTAAAATATCAGAATATTTGGCATACAGATTTTGGTTATACTCTTAGTAAACAAGACTGGTTAAAAATTTGGAAATCACCGTGTCATACCTCTAAGGTATTTAATATTAAATTCCAAAGAATAAAATTGGTTACAAAATTATGAATTACAAATTATGAATCACATAAATGCAAAATATGACCCCTAATGTCCGAAGAATTGTGGTAATGATGGCAATTTTTTTTCACTCTTGGTGGTGCTGCATATATGTAAAAAAGAATTGGGAAAAAATTATTGCAGAAATATTTATTATTAACATTAAACTTCCATATGACCCTAAAGTCTTACTTTTAAGCAAATGGTCCCCCCAGATAATAACATGTCCAACAACATAAGGATACACATCTTATTATCTGCGGCATGCACCACTATCGCTTTTAAATGGATCTCACAGTACAACCAAAGATCATTGAATGGCAACAAAGGCTATGAGAACATTTCATAATGGCAAAGATTTCTAATTAAGTGGATTGTTCATCTTTAGATAAGTATGAAAAATATTTTATTCCGGTCTGGTTTCCAGTTGTGGAGTATTTGACAACTCTGGACATATTACCTAGAAATCCACTATATAAATGAATGTTATATTTCTAAATATGAATGCTTAAATGATTACTTTATATTTAGTTATGACGTTGATATGATGTAAATCATTTTGAATATTTACCTAATTACCTTTGGTGAAATTTTCTGCATTGTATTGTTTTCTAATTGCTCTATTAAAAAAAGTTTAAAAGTTAAAAAAATATCAGATGTTAATATGCCAGAATTCTCATATCATAAGAACATAAGAGAAGCCATGTTGGATCAGGCCAATGGCCCATCCAGTCCAACACTCTGTATTACACAATGGCCAAAATACACACACACACTGTGGCTAATAGCCACTGATGGACCTCTGCTCCATATTTTTATCCAATCCCCTCTTGAAGTTGGCTATGTTTGCAGCCGCCACCACCTCCTGTGGCAGTGAATTTCACATGTTAATCACCCTTTGGCAACTGGTCAAGGAATATAATTTCTGGATAAGAAAAAGTAATCTTTTATCCATTCCCATCATATTCAGTTTAAGCCACAGGAGGTTCCTGGGTATTGAGTCAAAAGCCCCTTTTATATCAAGGAAACCAGAAAATATTTTTCCTACCTATGCCAGAGTATTTCTCCATCAAATTAGCAAGAGCTATATAGTGATCTAATGTTGATTTGCCCACACAAAACCAGTCTGTTCAGTTCCTAGGAGATTTTGATCTGACAACAGAAGGTGAATTCATCCAGCAAATGCCTTGAATAAAACTTGCCTACTATTGAGAGCACAATGCTAACAGGAGAATCACTGAAAGGTTGAAAGCAAGAAAAAAAGTGATACAATAATGAAAATAATAAGTCCAAAATTAAAAAAAACTCTTTACAAAAACTTTTAAATAATGTGATTAGTACACACTAAATTCATTTGCATGACTTAACTGGGTGAGACAATTGAATTCCATAACAAAATGCACCTAAGCACACATACAATGCTTCACATAGTTTGATTTCATCCAAAAAGTGCTTTGTTCAGAAAAGTGCTTGTAGAATAAAGTGCCATAATTAGTCTTATAGTCCATTTAGCGAAGACTCCACAGTATCCACCTCTGATGGAGCCTGGAGCCAGCTTGTAGCTTGAGACAAAATAGATTGCTTTTCCCATGAAGTTTGAAGAGACTTTGGACACCCCTCTTTGAGAAAGAGATTGGAAACGGCACAACAAGCCACAAGCTGGCTCCAGGCTCCATCAGAGGTGGATACTGTGGAGTCTTCACTAAATGGACTATAAGACTAATTACGACACTTTATTCTACAAGCACTTTTCTACACTAAGCACTTTTTTTTATGAAATCAAACTCTGTGGCGCATTGTATGTGTGCTTAGGTGCATTTTGTTATGGAATTCAATTGATTGTCTCACCCAGTTAAGTCATACTATTGAAATCAAGCTAATGGGGCAGTAATTTCCTGGGTGGTTGTGATCACCTTTTTTGAAAATTGGGACAACAATTGCATTTGTCTATAATGCAGGCATAATCCCTGTTTTGGTGTTTAATGTGAAGAGGGCAGCCACCAGGGAAGCCCACCATTCTGGGTGGGCCTTAAACAACTTGGAAAGTCCATCCAGACCTGTGGCCTTTTCCTGCTTTTAATTTAATTTCAGTTGAACTGGAGGCCATTCATGCAGATCAGAAGAGAAGGAATCCTCTTACTGCTTATATGAAATAGTGGAAAAATCAAAAAGGATATTTAAGAAATTATCTGACCAGGTCTGGGTAGGTATGAAACAAGTAAGGGATGTACAATGGCCCCTGGATTCCCCAGCAACTAAAGCCCAGAATTGTTTGCTATTCTTAAATAAAGATGCCTTGATCAATAAGTCCCAACAGTGTCTAAAAGCCTTTTCTTCTGAGCAATGGCAGCCTGAAGTTGTCTCTTTAGTTTGAAATATTCATTGGGTATATTAGCCTCTTTACTATCTCAGTAAGCACAATAGGTGACACAGAGCTGAGACTTTAAGCTCTGGCATTCATCATCAAACCATGCATCAATATTACCTTGGAATGCCACTGGAATAGACAGTTGATGGTGGCTCATAAGCAGAAAAAGCAGCAGAGGGATTTTTAGTTTTGGTTAATTATAGCAATAGCCCAAAGATCCGATCTGAATGTAATAGCTGGATAATGCCCGTCTTTACTTGCAAGGACCATCTGACTCTGCGATAAGTGGACAGATTTTCACATGCATGGGGGGTAAGGACATCTGATCTCACCATGCAAGACAGTGATCAGGGGAAAGTGATCCCTATCACCACACGTACTACAAAGAAATCCAGCCTTCTGGTTTGGGGAAATAATGACATAATACTTTACACTGCAGCCTCGGCTGGAACCAAGTTCACAAGGCATATTGTGAGGGGATAACCCCTTTAGAATTAATCTGCTAGCTGACATACAAAATTTGGCTAGAGATGGCCCAGCCATATTAACATGAATATGTTCAAGTTGAGGGTTATTAATATAAAAACCCATGGACTCATAAAAAGTTGATTATCCCCTAGCCTGGCATAAAAGTCACCAGCAATGATAGATTTTGTTAGAGGGCATTCATACTCAAGATTCTCAGCATATGTGCTTGAGCCATCCCATTGAGCTGGAAGTTCAGCTTTGTTAGAGCATGGAGGTAGATAAGCTTTAAAGATAAACAAACTGAGGTCAGGCAGTTTAACAAGGTCTGCATGGGCCAAAGGGGAGCAGGAAGGATAGGAAACTCAGCCTTCATTTGTGTTGAATCAAACAGCCTAGCCCTGCTTTGCATCGATGCTATTGCCCTGTTTCAGAGGCTGGAATTGAAAAGGGTCTGTATCCCTCCAGCTGTACTTCACGTAATGACCAGGTTTCTTGGAGCAGAATGATATCAAAGTGTGTGAGAAAGTTCACAAAGGTGAGATCACCCACCTTTCTTTTCCAACCTACAGTGTTACAAGACAATATCTTAAGGGCTAGAGTTGGGTTGCATTTAAACAGTCAAGCTTGAGTATTTTGTCTATTCTGCAATCAAGAAACATACTCTCATTTATTTTATGTTTAGGTGGAGGTGGAAGAGCAGAGGTCTTTAGGTGCACATATGGATTCTGGTTAGATGGTAAAATCATTAGTCAACATGGGCTGATGAGCATACACCAAGACAACTTAATTATCAGTTACTATCATAAGTTATTTTAGTAGAGGAGTCTCACATTCTGTAGCAGCCTCAGTTAGGCAACCAACAGAGCCATAAATTTGAGACATTTCCTGGATATCTATTTGAACCTGAGTTGAGGTATTATTGCCTAGATTTTCATCAGTATTTCCCAGTGTTCCCTGATGTACTAGGATTGGAGTGACATCTACCATCACCTTTGGAGAGGATAATTTAAGGAGATTGACTGTAGAGTGTAGCTTCTGTGAGGAAGATATAAGCTGATCCAGTAAAGCTGGGACATTTTTTTGCTCATTTCGGCTAACGCCACCAGGTAAGTTTGGCTGTTGCATGTCTGCTTTCTTGGAGTCTGACTGTGGAGCAGCCAATGTATTATAGACTGGGAGCAGACTTGAAACCAGGTGTCTTAAGCACTCTGTATCAGGTAAAACTGTAGAATACAAATAGAGGGGCTCAAAGGTATTGCAGAACTTTCCAAAATTAGCATATTCTTAAAATATGGCAGGTGCCCAAAACTAATAAGGTCAACAAAGCTTACTCAATGCAAGGTGGATCTTGTCCTTGTTAGACCATTGATTTACATTCCAGTGATTGTATAAAATATGGAGTAATAATTGATTGCTGACTGGAATGGGTCCGCCTTGAACCTATTCCAGTCCGGCATTCACCCAGGCCATGGGACAGAGACTGTCCTGGTCGCTCTCACAGATGACCTAAGATGGCACCTGGATCAAGGCAGGTCAGCGATGCTGGTACTTTTTAATCTGTCAGCAGCATTTGATGTGGTCAATTATGACCTTGTTACCCACTCCTCATTGGAGTTTGGGGGATGGCCTTACGATGGTTTTCCTCCTTTCTCCGGGGACGGGGACAAAGGGTGGTGCTTGGTGAGAAGACTTCCTTGCAGCATCCACTTATATGTGGAGTGCCGCAGAGAGCCATTCTCTCGCCAATATTATTTAACATCTATATTTTATGTTTAGGTGGAGGTGGAAGAGCAGAGGTCTTTGGGTGCACATATGGATTCTGGTTAGATGGTAAAATCTGCCCAGATTGCCCAAGGTTTTGGGCTGGGTTGCCACCAGTATACTGATGACACCCAGCTCTATTTGTTGATGAGTGGCCAGCCTGTCGCCGCCCCTGACCAGTTGTCTGAGGCATTGGGAACCATGGCTGGGTGGTTACAACAGAGCCGGCTGAAGCTGAATCCAGCTAAGACGGAGGTCCTGTATCTGAGTCAGGGTGGGGTGAGTATGGGTATCCAGCTCCCAACTTTGGATGGTGCCACATTGGTGCCAGCCCAAAAGGTGAAGAGCTTGGGAGTGACCTTGGATACCTCCCTTTCCATGGAGGCCCAGATCACGATGGTTGCCAGGTCTGCCTTTTGTTATCTTCGGCAGATCAGGCAACTAGCACCATATTTATCCCCCCAGGACCTGGCTACAGTGATCCATGCAATGGTCACTTCCAGACTAGACTACTGTAACTCGCTCTATGCTGGCTTACCCTTGAGATTGATCCAGAAACTGCAGCAGGTGCAGAATGTGGCAGCTCGCCTGATGACTGCACCACCTTTACAGGTGGGCATTCGGCTGGCGCTCTGCAGGCTGCACTGGCTGCCCATTGTGTACCGGATCCGCTTCAAGATTTTGGTTCTAACGTTTAAAGCCTTACGTGGCCTGGGACCAACATAATCGTGGGACCATCTCCTTCAATATATGCCCAGGAGGTCATTACGTTCGGCCTCCCAACATCTGTTGGCCACCCCCGGCTCAAGAGATGCCCGCCTTGCCTCAACTAGGGCCAGGACTTTTTTGGTCCTGGCCCTAACCTGGTGGAATCAGCTCCCTACAGAGATCCGGGCTCTACCTGGCTTATTAGCCATCTGTAGGGCCTGTAAAACGGAGCTGTTCTGCCAGGCTTTTAGTTGAGGCTGTGGGCATGTATTCTTGATCTGGTTGGCCTCCCCTATCAGCACTATCACCTGTGAAATATCATGATGTGAGACAGCCAAGCTGGGCAATATGTGATATAGTAAACTTCTCTGAGTACTGTTGAGCTGTCTGTTTTTAAAATGTTTTTATTGTATTTTATTATTTTATCATATGCTGTACTCCACCCTGAGCCTTATGGGGAATGGGTGGAATAGAAATATACTAAAATAAATAAATAAACAGCAAGTCTGTGCTGTTCCCCTGAGACTCCTGTTCCCATTTTTAAGGGATTCAGGGCAGTATTTCTTTGTCACAACTGGAGCAACTGGAATAACAGAGTAATCAGACTGGGATTTGGTCAAATCAGATCCACTCTGAGGAAGAGATCACTATGTAATGAAGCACTTACCTAGGTTGCTTGTCAGTGTTCTGACACACTCTATGTTGAAGTTCTTTGGCACAGTTTACAATGAATGCAAGATTTCGGCACATTCTGCTTTAGGAGGAAGTGCTTTGGTGCACTGTATCCTGGACAGATTCCAAGAAAGAAACTATTGTGTTAGACTCTGGAGACTTACTCCATGCAACAATACTGGACTCTTCAGTGGCGGAGGAATATTTTTCTCCTCAGGTTTAATAACTATTGGATGTTTTGTAAATACCAGCTGGAAAGCATTTTCTGCTATTTATTTCTAAATATGTTGTTGACCGGTATGAATTGTTACTTGATAATCATTGTTGAAAATTATAGAATTATAGAGTTGTAAGGGAGCTCCAGGGTCATCAAGTCCAACCCCCAGTGCAATGCAGAAACATGACAAATATATCCCCTACAAACATACATCCCCAGTCACTCCTGCTCCATGCCCAGAAGATGGCAAACCCCCCCCCTCCAGGATCTCTTGCCAAACTGGCTGTAGTGTATCGAGATAACATAAAACCAGCCAGCGCGACCCTGCGCGGAGCGACCGGGCTGTCCCCGGGCTGCTCAGCACACGGCACGAACTCCCAGCCAATCACCAGCTGTGGCGAGAAGTTCAACAGGCCAGGATTGGACTGGCCTGTCTGGAGGGAGGTTTCCGGAGTTGTACATAAGCGGGACCCGGCCCGCGTGTTCCCTCTCTTGTAACGTGCCTCCATTAAAGCATGTTGCCCTACCAAGTCTCCTGTCTCAGTACGTTACAGTGGCGACGAGGATGGGATTCTAGCCACGTCGGCTACATCGGAGACAGGGCAACCCACGGGCCACGACCACCGCCATCGCCACCATGGCAACCCAGAGCAGTACCACCGGTCACATCGAGCCGTTCAACCCCGCGAATCCCGAGGGCTGGGAGTCCTACACAGAACGGGTTGAATGCTACTTGAGGGCCAATCGAATCACAGAGGACAGCATGAAGAGGGACGTTCTCCTGAGCGTCTGCGGGGTGGCCACGTTCGAGATCGCCAAGGGTCTCTCGGCCCCCGCAAAACTCACCGAGAAGTCCTTCGCGGAGATCATCAGGCTCCTCACTGGCCATTTCCTGCCCCAACCATCTCGGGTGGCCCGCCGGTTCCTTTTCCACCGGCGAGACCAAGCAGCAGGAGAATCAGCCGCCGACTATCTGGCGGCCCTACGCCAGATTGCGGGAAACTGCGACTTTCCGCGGCTGGAAGAAACCCTGGCCGATCGGTTCACGTGGGGCCTCCGCGACGAGAGGCTCCAACAGAGGCTCTTCGCGAAGGAAGAGCTCACTCTGCAGAGCGCCTTCAGTGAAGCCGTGGCGTTCGAGAAAACCGTGAGGACCTTTCCCAAGGCGAGGGCCGACGCGGTACACCACGAGGAGCTGGACCCCGATCGTCCAGACGAGGGAGAAGCGTTCCAGCTGCGCCGCCCAGCAAGGGCAGCCAACCGCGCGCCACAACGACCCCGAGCAGCCGAACAAACCCCAGCGGCGGAGAGACCGCCGGCCCCCAAGTGCACCAGCTGCGGCGACCCCCACGACAGAAGGGACTGCCAGTACCGGACCGGGGACTGCCGGAGCTGCGGAAAGACCGGCCACATTGCAAGGGCCTCCCGAGCCAAGCCCAACCGCCGGAGGCTGACCACGCACCACGAGTCGGCGGAGTTCCACTCCACAGCCTCCACAACCCTACAGGTACTGAACTTGCCCCTCGCCACCCCCGACAAGATCAAAATGGCGGTCCTCATCGAAGGGAACCCCTGCCAAATGGAGGTGGACTCAGGTTCCTCCATTTCCATTATAGCAGAGGAGACCCTGAGGAAACTGTGCCCCCACCAGCGGCTTCAATTAAGGCCGGCGGACTTCATACTCCGGGACTTTCAGAAGAATCCGGTGCAAATCGTGGGGTGGGCCCGGGTGCAAGTCGAGCGGGGGTCCTTCTACGGCCCGCTGGACATCCTGGTGGTAAAGCGCCAGCTTACCACCCTGCTAGGACTGGTGTGGTTCAAGCCCTTGGGGATCCGCTTGGAGGGGGTGGGGCAAACCCTAACACCCAGGGGGTTTGGGGAGGTATGCCAAGAGTTCCCCGACGTGTTTGACGGTTCCCTGGGGAGCTACCAGGGGCCGGCCATTTCCCTACCGCTTGACCCGATGGTCAGGCCGATCAGGCTCAAGGCCAGGCGTGTCCCGTTCACCTTAAAGCCTAAAATTGAGGCCGAACTGGACTGCCTCATTGCCCAAGGGGTCTTGGAACCGGTGGACTACGCCACGTGGGAGACCCCCATTGTAACCCCGATCAAGCCAAACGGGGAGGTGCGAATCTGTGCCGACTATAAGTGCACCATAAATAAGGCACTACAGGATAACCCCTACCCAGTGCCGGTGGTGAGCCACGTCTTGGCTGCCCTAGCGGGGTCTAAGATCTTCGGGAAGCTGGACCTGGCACAGGCCTACCAACAGCTCCTGGTAGATACTAAGATGGCGGAGGCCCAAACTATTGTGACACACAGGGGGGCCTTCCGAGTGCGGAGGCTACAGTTCGGGGTTAGCGTTGCTCCGGGGATTTTCCAAAGTATAATGGACGCTCTCATTAAAGGGATCCCCGGAGTCCAACCGTTCTTCGATGACGTTTTAATCGCCGCACCGGACTCCGAAGAATTTGGCAACTGCCTAAGAGAGGTGCTCTGCCGGTTCCAGGCAGCGGGTCTCAAGGTCAAGAGGGAGAAATGCTTGCTGGGGGTACCACGGGTGGAGTTCCTGGGTTTCGCCGTAGACGCAGCGGGGATCCACCCAACAGAGGAAAAGACCCGCGCCATCGTGCAAGCCCCGGCCTCCACCTGCAAAGCGGAGCTACAAAGCTTCTTGGGGGTGCTTAATTTCTACCATTCATTCCTCCCCCACAAGGCAGCCCTAGCAGAACCCCTACTCCGGTTGCTGGACAAAAAAGCCCCTTGGGTTTGGGGCAAACAACAAGCCGCTGCATTTCAGGCGGTCAAGGACGTCCTGGTGTCCAATGCGGTGCTCCACCATTTTGACGAGGGCCCCCCCGTCATCCTGGCTTGCGATGCGTCGCCTTATGGGTTGGGAGCAGTCCTGGGGCACCAACTCCTGGACGGGAGGGAGGTACCGGTGGCGTACTACTCCCGTACACTCACACTGGCCGAGCGCAATTACGCGCAGATAGACAAGGAGGCTCTGGCAATCGTGGCGGGGGTCCGCAAGTTCCATGATTATTTGTATGGGTGGAGGTTCACAATAGCTACGGACCACAAGCCGCTCTTAGGTCTGTTGGCCCCAGACCGCCAAACCCCCCAAATACTTTCACAGCGCGTGTTGAGGTGGAACCAATTCCTCAACTCATACACGTACACACTGGTCCACCGGGCCGGCAAGGCTATGGGCCACGCGGACGCGCTCAGCCGTTTGCCTCTACCCGTCACAGAACCTGACCCAGCCCCTGCACACCTGGTCATGTTGGTCGAATCCCTCCTGGAAAAGCCCCTCCACACCGCGGAGGTCGCAAAGGCTACAGGGAGGAACAAAACACTGGCAAGGGTTCTCGACTGGGTGGTGAGGGGGTGGCCAGAAGGGAACATGGGGGAAGAGTTTAAGCCCTACAAAATGAGGAGAGAGGAGCTAGCAGCCCACAAAGGGTGCATCTTATGGGGAAGCAGGGTGGTGGTTCTCCCCCCGCTGCAGAAGCGAGTTCTGGAGTCACTCCACGAGACCCACCCCGGCATAGTCAGGATGAAGGCTCTAGCCAGGAGCTACGTCTGGTGGCCGGGGATGGATGAGGAGATCGAGAACTGGGTGCGGAGGTGCAGCGCATGTCAGGAGTCACGCCCCGAGCCACCAAGCGCCCCGGTCACACGGTGGGAAACCACTAGGAAACCTTGGTCCAGGCTCCACTTAGACTTTGCGGGGCCCTTCCAGGGACAGAGCTTTCTGATCATGGTGGATGCTTACACCAAATGGCTGGAGGTCATTCCAGTAGCGTCCACGTCATCAGCAGCCGCAATACGGGCTCTGCGCCGGGCCCTTAGCACCCATGATATTCCGGACACTATTGTCACAGACAACAGGGTGGCTTTCACCTCTGGGGACTTTCAGGCATCCCTGCAGAGGTACCTGATTAGACACATAAGGTCTGCCCCGTTCCACCCGGCCACCAACGGACAGGCGGAGCGAATGGTCCGAACGACCAAGGAAGCCCTGGGCCGGATAGTGCAGGGCAACTGGGACCACAGATTAGCCGCCTTCCTGTTCGACAACTGGGTAACCCCCAACCCGGTCACGGGGATGAGCCCGGCAGAACTCCTCATGGGGCGCAAACTCATCACGAGGCTTGACAGGCTACACCCCGACCGAGCCTCGGACATCCGAGGGTCCCCGGAGGTCCGGGAGGCAGCCCGAGGGTTCTTCGCGGGGAACCCCATGTTCGCACGAAACTATGCCCAGGGACCCATGTGGGTGGCGGGTCGGGTGAGGCAGGTAATTGGGACCCGTCATTACGAGGTGTCCACAGAGGGGGGCCAAACTCTTCGGCGGCACATCGACCAGCTGCGCCACCGCACTCTACCGAAAGGGCCGATCGACGTGGAGGAAGTACCTGGGGGAGAGCCGGCTAGGGGACTGCCAGCGGCCACAACGCCAGCACCGACCCGGCCCTCCAGCGAACTCCTCGAACCAGCAGAGGCCGAGCGACCCACAGAGATCGACCAGCAACCCACAGCAGCCTCGGCCCCTGGAGAGACTCCCGCGGCCGAAGGAGCGCCGACACCACAGGCAGCTCCTAGACGATCCACCCGGGAGCACCGACCTCCCGCCTACCTAAGAGACTATGTACAGCAACTAGGGGGGGAGGGGTGTAGTGTATCAAGATAACATAAAACCAGCCAGCGCGACCCTGTGCGGAGCGACCGGGCTGTCCCCAGGCTGCTCAGCGCAGGGCACGAACTCCCAGCCAATCACCAGCTGTGGTGGGAAGTTCAACAGGCCAGTATTGGACTGGCCTGTCTGGAGGGAGGTTCCCGGAGTTGTACATAAGCGGGACCCGGCCCGCGTGTTCCCTCTCTTGTAACGTGCCTCCATTAAAGCATGTTGCCCTACCAACGTCTCCTGTCTCAGTACGTTACACTGGCCTCAAGAAAAATTGCTGCCAAAGTGGCAATCAACATTTCCTTGGGCATTTAAGAAAGAGCAGAAGAAGTAAGCACTGATGAAATCCTTCCTGCCCTCCCTCTCGTGATCTGCCAAAGTTCACAGAATCAGCATTGCTATTAGATGGTCATCTAGCCTCTCTTTAAAAACCTTCAAGGAAGGAGAGCCCACGACCTCACGAGGAAGCCTGTTCCCCTGAGGAACTTCTCTGTCAGGAAGTTCTTTCTAATGTTTAGCTGGAAACTCTTTTGATTTAATATGTTGTGTTGTTTGCTGTTGTCCTCTGGGCATGGAGCGCAGGGGTCATGGGGTTGTGGGGAGATAGTTGTGAATTTCCTGAATTATGCAGGGAGTTGGACTAAATGACACTGAAATTCCCTTCCATGATTGTATGATATGAACTACTTTGGGAAATGAAGACTCCTGCACCAGTGTCCTGCCTGAAATGGCCAGGTTGGCCTAAGCCTTGATAGGTTAGGCCTGGCTGTGCTGATTTGGCAACACTGACAAAAGCTCAGATAACTCCAGCCCTAGCTCTAAAATAATAATAATAATAATAATAATAATAATAATAATAATAATAATAATAATAATAATAATAATAATAATAATAATATATTTTATTTATATCCCGCCCTCCCCGCTCAGGGCGGCTCACAACATATAAAAATTACAATTTACAATATACAATATAAAAACAGTATCTCAATACGATATATATAATTTGCTAATTAAAACCATCAAAATTTCAATTAAAACTTATATTTACAGTGCTATATTCTAGATGTTCTCCTCAGTAGTTTATGATGGCTGGATGTAGTAGACTAAATCCACATTAAGTGAAGGCCATTTGGAAAAGGGTAGTCTTGCAGGACCTACGGAATTGATCAAGACTCCGCAGGGCCCGCACTTCATTCGGTAGTTGGTTCCACCAGTGTGGAGCTGCGATCGAAAAGGCCCTTTCACACGTACTCTTCAGTTTGGCCTTCTTCGGCCCAGGAATTGTCAGCCGATTTTGTGCACCTGATCTCAGTACTCTCTGGGGCACATATGGGGAGAGATGGTCCCTAAGGTAGGCAGGTCCTTGGCCATATAGGGCTTTAAAGGTAATGACTAGTACTTTGTAATGAATCTGGTATACAACTGGCAGCCAGTGCAGCTCATGCAGCCCCGGCTGTATGTGCTCCCACTTCAGGAGCCCTAATAACAGCCTAGCTGCCGCATTCTGCACCAGCTGCAACTTCCGGGTTCGACACAAGGGCAGCCCCATGTAGAGGGCATTACAGTAATCCAATCTCGAGGTGACTGTTACATGAATCACTGTTGCCAGGTCCTGGCGCTCTAGGAAGGGAGCCAACTGCCTTGCCCGCCTCAGATGAAAAAAGGCTGACTTGGCAGTGGCTGCTATCTGGGCCTCCATTGACAAGGAAGGCTCCAGTAGAACCCCCAAGCTCTTGACCTTGTGTGCCACTTTCAATGGCGCACCGTCAAAAACTGGAAGGGGGATTTCCCTTCCCAGACTGCCAAGGCCCAGGCAAAGGACCTCGGTCTTCATTGGATTCAGCTTCAACCTACTCAGCCTGAGCCAACCTGCCACAGCTTGCAATGCTAGGTCCAGATTTTTTGGGACACAGTCAGGCCAACCATCCATTAGTAGATAGAGCTAGGTGTCCTTCGCATATTGATGACACCCAAGCCCATATCTCTGGGTAATCTGAGCAAGGGGGCGTATGTAGATGTTAAATAACATTGGAGAGAGCACTGCCCCTTGTGGCACCCCACAATCTAGTGAGTGCCTCTGGGACAACTCTCCCCCTTTGTCCCCATCCATCAAGGAAGGAGGAAAGCCATTGTAAGGCCAGCCCCCGAATCCCTGCGGCGGCGAGGCAGCGGGTCAGCAACCGATGGTCGACCATATTGAACGCAGCCGATAGATCCAACAACATCAGCACTGCCATGCCACCTCAATCCAGATGCCTCTGGAGATCATCCACCAAGGCGACCAGCACTGTCTCCGTCCCATGACCCGGGCGGAAGCCGGACTGGTAAGGATCTAAGATGGAAGCGTCGTCCAGAAAACTCTGCAACTGTAACGCTACTGCCCTCTCAATGATTTTACCCCAAAATGGTAAATTTGAGACCGGCCAATAATGTGCCAAGTTGGCCGGATCTGGTGTAATCTTTTTCAAGAGAGGGCGGACCACAGCCTCTTTAAGAGGTGTTGGAAAATGCCCCTCTGAGAGGGATCTATTTATAATGTCCCATATAGGACATCTAAGTTCCCTCTGGCAAGATTTAATTAGCCAAGAGGGACATGGGTCCAAATCGCAAGTTGTTGGGTGTACAGTAGAGAGGATTCCGTCAACTTCCCCCAAACTGAGTGTGTCGAAATGATCCAGAACTAAACCAGAAGACAGGCATGGAGCCTCGAGTTCTTGTACTATATCCAATGTGGCAGGGAGGTCGTGGTGGAGCAACGTGATTTTATCCGCAAAAAAATTTGCAAAAGCCTCACAACCAATCTCTAATTCTCTAGCATTTGGTCTGCCTTGAAGCAGTGTTGTAAGGTTCCCAATTATCCTAAACAATTGTATCGGGTGCAAATTTGCAGATGCAATCTTAGCTGCAAAGTAATCCTTCTTAGTGGCTTTGACTGCCATCCCATAGGACCTCATATACTCTCTATAAGATGTTCTCGTAGCTTCGTCTTGAGTACGCCGCCATTGCCTCTCTAACCATCTGAGCCCTTGTTTCAACTGTCGCAGCTCCGGGGTATACCATGGAGCCAGCTTAACGCGAGGGTGCAGAGGGTGTTGAGGTTGATGGCCCTTGAGTGTTGGCCATGCCAAGACTCAACTAGGTAATCAAGGGAATTGCCAGGAAACCAGGGATCCCGCAGAGCCATTTGGAACTGCTCAAGGTTCATCAGACTCCATGGGCGAGCCAAAATAGGCTCTCCGCCCATACAGGGTTGGGATGGAGCATCCACACGAGACTTGAGGGCAAAGTGGTCCGACCATGGCACCGCCTCAGTGGTAATACCGTCTACCAAAACCCTGGCCGCAAAGACCAAATCTAACATGTGTCCCAACTGATGAGTGGTGTTGTAACAAATTGGGAGAGTCCCAGTGTCATCATGGAAGACACTAGGTCTATCGCCTGACTGGAGGTCGCGTCATCGACATGGACATTGAAATCACCCAGGATCACAAGCCTTGGGTATTCCAATGCCCAGTCTGTTACAGCCTCCATCAGGGATAGTTAGGCAGACGGTGCACCAGCCAGATCACCAACCCCTCCCCCACATCCCACGCCAGACTGGCACATTCTATACCATTGATCTTTGGGGCTGGGAGAGCCCGGAAGGAGTAATCCTCTTGTATGAATAGTGCCACCTCTCCCCCCCGCCTGCTAGTCCGTGATTGGTGAAAGACCGAGTATCCTGGAGGGGTCATCTGGGAGAGAGCTAGTCTCCTCATCTCGCACCCAGGTCTTGGTCACAGAAGCCAGGTCCACATCCTGCTTAAGCAGGAACTCCCTAAGGGTTGAGGTCTTGTTATTTATGGACCTGGCATTACATAACACCAATGACGGAGTCAGGCCATTCCGCTTGACCCCACTACCTGTCACCGTCGGGATGGGACACAGACTGGAAGGGGGCCGAGCACTATTTTGTCTCGGCCTCCTTCCCTTATAATTCTGTCTGCTCCCACCATCATACCTTCCCCTCCCCAGAATGTATCACTGCAGAATAAAGAGAGAGGAGGATGGTTAGAACAGAGATTATACTAAAACAACTAATAAAAAATGATTAAAATGAATAACATTTTAAGTACAGTTGAATGTTTTTTTTAAAAAAGAAGAAGAATTGCTCTCCTGAGAAATAGGGGCAGGCAGGGGCAGGGGATCCTGTACTTTGGGGGCTTCTGCTGGCCAGCAAGGAATCTGTTCCTCCAAACAGCAACATTACCACACAACATTGACATGCAACATCACCAGCGCAATGACATAGCACTGGGGATGTTGCATGGCAACCCTCTAGTTTGAGAGGGAAACTCTATGGTTTTAGGACAATACCTCCAAACCAGAGCATCACCATGTAACATCCCCAGCACAATGACATCACTTCCACGTGCTGCCATTGCATCAGCGGAGGCCTGCCCCACTCCCAGAAGGCTTCCTCCCATCCCCTGTCAGTGTGCAGAAAGTACCTGGCAGCCCTAGTCAGAGGTCATTATGTTACCCAAGGCATATGGGTAATTTCAGTTTTACATACTGAAGTTGACTACTGTCAACAGGATCACATGGCATATCATATCTCTAACAAGACTTGCAGATATGAAAATTATTCACATCTCTGCATGATCACTACAAATATATGAATAATTGATACATTAATCCCTAGAGATAATCCCTAGAAAAAGGTCTTCCTGGAGATTGAAAAGAGAACTGTGTGGAAAATTGTAAAGAAGAAAGCAGAACTTTAGTTTGAAAATAGAAAGGGAGAAAAGGTAATGAAGATGAGTATGCTTGTCTTCAGTACTTTGGTGCATAACAGTGAGGATGAATATACTTGTCCCCTGTGATTAAGGATTTTGCTGTAAACTTCCTATTTTCTGAATTTAGTAAACTAGGTCTGTGGTTTTCCATAAACCTCACCATACTCTGTTGCATTTCGAATGCATGAGTTT
The DNA here is from genome assembly GCF_032191835.1 of Heteronotia binoei. Taxonomy (NCBI): domain Eukaryota; kingdom Metazoa; phylum Chordata; class Lepidosauria; order Squamata; family Gekkonidae; genus Heteronotia; species Heteronotia binoei. The sequence goes on from NC_083223.1 coordinate 130,652,749, forward strand.
AGCAGGCTTCTAAATTTGTTGGCATTGATTAGCAGTGTTTTCACACATATGGTTTACTGTGGAAACCTGTTAAGATATGGCACTAAAGTGCTATTTAATTAACAAGTATTAATTAGCCTCTTAGAACTTAGAATGTGACAGTATTTGATGTAGCAGAATTTTATAATCATCTTTAGATGGAAGTGGGCTCTGTGGTTGTAGGAGCAGAAGAAAATATGCTCCTGTATTAAGGAGTAGAAATTATTTTCATCTTGTAATTTTTGTACTACCTATTAATTATCATCTAGCCTTTAAAAATACCTTAAAGGAGAACTGTTTAGTCCTTCCTTAGTGAAATAACGGACTTGATTTTTTCTTAAAGGTCTCTTCCCCCTCATTTTTCTACCTGCCTTATTAATTTTTTACCTTCAGACCTATGAAAGGCCATATTACAGATGTTGCTGGGAATCCATGATTGTATTCCCAGATATGTATTTCAGCTGCAAAAATCAGGCATGCTAGAGTTGCGGAATTGGTATGTGTGTTCTGGGGAGGAAGTAAATTCTTCTCCCTCTGTGCCATTTTGCTGATTTTAAATGGGAAGGATGTTTTAAATCAACCGGAGGAGAAAAGGATGAGTTCCCCTATTGTGCTGGTCTTTTTTCCCCCCTCCTGGGTCTTAAAATAACCTGGGAAAGCCATTTCCAATCAGGGAAATGATATGTAGGGAGTCATCCCACTTTCATTTGCCAGCATGGTGATCCTGGTCCATGTATTCCTAGAATCATCTGTGGAACGGCCCTAAATGTAATAATGGAGTTTCTAGATGTTTGCTTACTAGTATTATATATTCACAAAAATTTTGTCCCACTTGTCCTCAGAAAAAGATTGGATAAAAATCAAATAAATAATTGTATAAAATCAATAAATAAATACGTGGCAAGCAGGGTGGTCCCACTGGACCCAGTCAGCAGTAGATGATCACCAACAGCCTGGACTGAAGAAAGAATGCTTGGGCCAGCAGTGATTGGCTACCATTGGAGGAGATGCAGGACCAACCCCACTAGGAACTTTAAAAGCTGATCAGGCTAAGAACAGAGGAAGGTCTGCAAGACGGAAGTGGAGCAGCAAGGACCCAAGTGCCCCTGAGGAAGCAATAGGGCTGGTAGAATCATGAATGGAGTTGGCTGGAACAGCACTTACCTGTGGGAAGGCAAGAGACCAAGTGGTACTTGGAGGCTACAAAAATTCCAGAGACCAGAGGTTGTGGAGGAAAGCAAGCACAAAGGAGATAGCTGCTTGGAACTTCCTCAACAGTTTTCTGACATCACACTGGTGGAGGCAATAGGCATACTCACAGCAAGGTCACAGTGTGAGAAGCACCGCAGAGAATCACTCCCTTGGACAAAGTGCAGCATGGGGAAGTCACAAAACTTTCATTAATGGTAGAGAGACTCCTGGATGGACAGAAGGGGCTCTAACACTGAAAGCAAGGGTGATTGCAAGGGGGCATAAATCAAGTTGTTCTGGGTAATGTTGGTTGTTCTATAGAGAGTGAAGAGACTGGAAAAGGGGCTGGGACTTTGTTAATAATTTTGTGTGGAATGGTAGTGCCTGTCTAAATATATGGCAGGGGTGGCCAACGGTAGCTCTCCAGATGTTTTTTGTCTACAACTCCCATCAGCCCCAGCTATTGGCCATGCTGGCTGGGGCTGATGGGAGTTGTAGACAAAAAACATCTGGAGAGCTACCATTGGCCACCCCTGATATATGGGAAGCAAGAGGCCAGTGAAGTGCTAGAGAGAATCTCCTGTTTAATTGGGAGCAGGGCTTTTTTTGTAGAAAAGGCCCAGCAGAAACTTATTTGCATGTTAGGCCACACCCCCATTGTTTGCACAGAACTCTTTTTGTAGAAAAAGCCCATCAGGATTTGCATATTAGGCCACACACCCCTGGCTTCAAGCCAGCCGGAACAGCGTTCCTGCTCAAAAAAAGCCCTGATTGGGAGAATCCTGGTCTGAGGCCTTGGGATGGTGGCACAAAAAACCAAAGAGACTCGTAGGTATGCATCCCCTGCCCAAATAAAACCCCTCATACTAACTGAAGACAAAATCCTATTGAAAAGGAATAATCATGACTGGTTTTCTGAACCTAAGAGTCATGGCACAAAAACTGCCCCATGCAAGAACAACAGCCTTATGGTTGGCATGACATTGAAAAGTAAACATTGCATTGCATCCTTAGAAGTGTGAACTGCTGCAGTTCCCTTACTCGTTTATGAAGGATTGTAGCCATGTATTGTAGTCATTATACTCTATTCATGTATAAATGATTGTAGCCATTATACTCTAATTTTATCTGGTGCTAAATGCTTAGCTGTTGCATGACTAGTACACATGGTGGACTCTTTTTATTTGCAAATATTTATTTAATGCATATTTTACAAGCAAATTTAAAGTGGAAGGTTTGGGTACAAAATGTGTACTCAGGCCTATGTATGTTTACTTGCTCCATGTATGTATGTATGTATATAGGCCTGCATCTTAAGATATTAAAATCCTGAAAGTGGGGTATGATGGACCTTTGAAGCATCTTGACCTTTGAAGCATCTTAGTCTTTGCTTGGCAATACACCACTCTCCTGGCTTTCCCAACCCACAAAGAATTTGCCTTTCACTCTTTTGTTTTACCTACTGCCATCACCTGGCCTTTGTAGGAATTACTCACTAAGAGGACCAGGGCTTCTCTCTTCCCTTCCCTGCAGCGCCATTCTGAGGATGTGATCAGATGAGCAGTTTGGTCTAACATAGCCACCCTCTTGATTAAATGGGCGCAATCACACACAAACATTTGGCTCCCGTGCCCCACTCGTCCTTACCTCACACTAAAATGACTCCCATGCAGATTAAATAGCCAAATTCTGTTGGCTTCCCCAGTGAAGCACATCTGATTGCCCTGTTGTGCCATGAAAACACATGAGCAGTGTGATTGTTCCATTCAGTTTCCAGAATGTCCTTTCCCCGATGTTGTGTATGTGGACTCAAGTGAGAACTGAATTGGGTGTTCCAGCCTGGCTCATTGGAGCCATACAAACAGAGCTTGGGGACTTGGGAACAATGGGCAGCAGGATCCAAATACCTGCAGCCCTGCACCAATCACAGGCCCCCTGCTGGTTTGAATGCACGGGAACCCTGAGTTGTATATAGTTGGCCCCATTGGCTCAGTTCTCCAGTCTTGGAGTGCAGGCTACTTTATGTTGTACTCAATAAAGAGCTGATGATCACTACCACCTCACCTCTTCCATGCACTGAACCCACTATATTATACCCCCCAACCCCACTCCAATGTGCACTGAATAGAACTGGTCAAGAGCATGTGTGTGCTTGTTTGCTTCTTTGAACAACACAATGGGACTTACGAAAAAAACCTAACCTAGCCTCAGGTCTGTGGTTGCAGCCATTAGTGGTTTGAGTGACCAACCATGGGCCTGCTGTGCTGTGATGCTGGCTTAGGTGGCACTGTCTGATTGATAAACCATCCCGAACTCACATGACTTATTTAAAGCTGAGATCCTGCTTCTGCAACCTGCCCATCTGATCGCACCTTAAGCCCTGTGTCTCCTTCTACCCAGCATCTGGTTACCACGGGAGCAACTTACTGTATCTGTACACCACTCTAGGTTTAGCCACTTGCCAAGTAACTGCCATCCAGTGGTACTCATTTTTACTAGCATGTTTGAATGCTGAAGTTCTAGATGATACAGAGAACTATCAGCAATAAAAGATTTCACTGCCATTTCCCATTGGGTGGGTGAAGACTTTTTTCATTTTGTTTGGCATTCCCTTAATGATCGCTCCTTCCTAACCAATGTTTTTATGTTTTGTATGCATTTTGACTGTTTTGTATATAACTCTGTTTTTAAACTCTTTTAAAAGTTGTTTTAATGATGCTTGTTGTTTATGTTTTTAGGGTTGCCAAGTTCCCCCAGCTACAAGACAGTGGTGGTCACAAGGAGCCCGCATGTAAGAGCTCCTGGTGCGAGCTTCTCCCCTTTTACCAAGGGGTCTTATTATTTCAATTTGTCCACCCCTTCTGCAATTCAAGGAAGCCTTTCCTGAAATCATCTCTAAGAGACTTCCTTGCATTTTAAACCTCCAACATTTCTCTTCCCTGGTAGGGGACATTGACTTTTAGTTGGAGCCTTGGAGGTATGACTTGGCCATCTTATTGTCCCAGGCCAGGGATCCATTAGTATTTCTAAAGCAATTTGACCCCTCCCTGCTTGTTCTCTGCTAAGTAAAGGATATAAGAACTTTTAAAAATTCAAGGTGAAGGTTTTGTACAGTTCAAACCTTCAAAGTGTTACCTGAATTGCTTTAAATTAGACTTGGGGAATTAGAGGGTGGGCAATTAGGCTTTAGCAAGATCAGAATCTATGTATACAGAAGTTTCTGCTTTGGAAGTTACTCAATAACGAGGAGATATTGTCTAATAATCAAAGGGTTTTATTATGAAATAAAGGCAAGCATAAAAGCATACATACAGGCCTAAGAAAACAGCATGAAAATGCACAGGGGTAAACACAAGGATGTATAAACAGGGTGATAATTACCTATCGTAGTCTTCGAGGAAGGCTCCAATGGTGATGAAAAGGGGAGATGGGGGAAGGACCCTCAATTGATCAAGTATCAGGGGTGTATCTAAACAGCAGGGTAGGGGGTACTGTCAGATGCACACTTGTGGGGTGTTGAGTCAGAGGTTATAAGGTCTACCTTGAGACCTAAGGGGGTAGGAGGTCCAGAGGATTATGACATGGGGTCAGATGGGACATGATGTGGCATCACATGGTGTATTACCTCAGAGAAAGAGGAGGCTCCAAAGTGACAGTTTGGGCAAGGCATGGGTGGAGGTATGGGTGGAGGGGGTTATACAAATTTATCTAAAACTGACAATAGAGAGCCAAATTGATATCTAAGGTGACACCCGATCTACACAATAGCTCTGGCTCTGGGTTAAGGCTGTTCTTCCTCTTCTTATTTTTTATTTATTTATTTGCAATTTATATCCCGCCCTTCCCACCAGGTGGCTCAGGGCGGCTTACAACATATAAAAACTAACATAAGAGTATAAAATTAAGCATAAGAGTTTAAACATTTCACAATTTACATAGTTAAAATCTAAACATTTCTCACAGTTATATACTTAAAACATTAAAAACATACAGCGATCTTACAACTACATTCAGTTCAAGTTTCAGTGTCGGTTAGTTGTGAGCCAGCCGGAAGAGGACTGTCTTACAGGCCCTGCGGAGTTGAGCAAGGTCCCACAGGGCCCTTACCTCTTCCGGCAGCTGGTTCCACCAGGAAGGGGCCATTACAGAGAAGGCCCTATCCCTTGTAGTTTTCAAACGGGCTTCCTTTGGTCTGGGGACAACAAGGAGATTTTGAGTTCCCGATCTCAGTACTCTCTGGGGAACGTGTGGGAAGAGACGGTCCCTCAGGTAGGCAGGTCCTAGGCCATATAGGGCTTTAAAGGTAATGACCAGCACCTTGTACCGAACTCGGTAGAGTATTGGCAGCCAGTGCAGAGCCCGGAGTCCCGGCTGAATGTGCTCCCATCTTGGGAGCCCCAATAACAACCGGGCGGTGGTGTTCTGCACCAACTGCAGTTTCTGGGTTCGGCACAGGGGCAGCCCCATGTAAAGGGCATTGCAGTAGTCCAACCTCGAGGTGACCGTTGCATGGATCACCGTTGCTAGATCGTCACGCTCCAGGAAGGGAGCCAACTGCCTTGCCCGCCTAAGATGGAAAAATGCGGACTTGGCAGTGGCTGCTATCTGGGCCTCCATCGTTAAGGAAGGCTCCAGTAGTACCCCCCAGCTCTTGACCCTGTGCGTCGCAATCAGCGGCGCACCATCAAAAACCAGTAGGGGGATTTCCCTTCCCGGACCCCGATGGCCCAAGCAAAGGACCTCTGTCTTCACCAGATTTAGCCTCAGCCTGCTCAGCCTGAGCCACCCAGCCACAGCCTGTAACGCCCGGTCCAGATTTTGTGGGGTGCAGACCGGCCGGCCGTCCATAAGCAGATAGAGCTGGGTGTCAACAGCATACTGGTCACAACCCAGCCCGTACCTTCGGGCAATCTGGGCGAGGGGACACATATAGATGTTAAATAACATCGGGGAGAGAACCGCACCCTCTGCTGGCACCATTCTTTGTCTAGAGTTCCATTTGATAAAAGCTTGGGCAGTCCGACAGGATACACGCCTAAGATAAGCATGATTGCCTTATACAGATGTTTGAAGCAGCTGTTGGGTACGTGAGCCTCTTGTTTCTCTGTCATGGAGTCTGGCTATGCAGGAAAATGTTCGCTGGTGATGTTAGCCTTGGAACATGGCTTTCATGAAAAAGGGCTGGAAACCACTTGACTGGACAGCTCATGGTGGTGCGACTTCTTCCACTGCAACGGCCGAGATTGTGCATGCAGGGAGCGGCAGGGAGCTCGTCCGTACTCTTGGCTAGCACTCATTCAGAGATAGAGAGTGCTGCCATGAGGCTGAGGCTTTTAGTATCCACATAAGTCTCTTAGAAAATGGTGGGTAAAACCCATGTCTTAAAGCAGATGTGTGCGAGTTGAAACTCCAGGCACCCTGGCAACCAAACTGATGATCACGATGTTCATATATTAGTGAAAATAGGGGGCTCTCGCTCACAAAAGTAAAATGTATTTCACTACATCGGGAAACCATGTGTTCCTAATAAACCTGCAACAGTTTTAGTAAACCTTTCATGGACTTAGCCTTTCTAGGCTACTTTTAACAAGACAGGCATGGATCACCTTCATTCCTCCTTACAGTTTGCAGAATCATTTGGTATTTTATTCATTTATTTAAAAAAAATATTTCACCTTTCCACCGTCAGGGTGCTCAAAGTGGCACACATTAAAAGATTTGCGCTTAAGTTTCAGCTTGTTAGACCTCATCCATTTCAAAACAACTTCCAGGCACCTGTTCACAAGCAGTTTCCACAGCTGGGATTTGATAGTAATGCAAAATAGAGTTGAACATCATAGAATCATAGAGTTGGGAAGGGACCTCCAGGGTCATCTAGTCCAACCACCTACACAATGCAGGAAATTCACAACTGCCTCCTACACAATCCCAGTGACCCCTGCTTCATACCCAGAAGATGGCAAAAAACCACTCCAGGATCCCTGGACAAATTAGCCTGGAGAAAATTGCTTCCTGACTTCAAAGTGGTGATGTGCATTTTCCTGGGTGTGTAAGAAAGGGCTGTAAGAACTCAACACTGATGCTGCAACCCTTCATGCCCTCCCTCTCATGATCTGCCTAAATAATCTGCATGTTGTGGCAACTCAGCCCAAATCTCCAGATTACCTCTCCCAGCACCTTTTCATAGATGTTGAAAAGCATGGAGGATAAAACAGAATCTTGGAGAACCCTGTAAATCAATGGCCAAGGGGCAGAGCAACAGTCCCCCAGCATCACACTCTAAAACCTACCCTCAAGTTAGGACTGGAACCACCACAGAAAGGTTCTCCCAGTCACATTCCTAGAAAGAAATCCAGAAGGCCTGGTCCTCCAGTCATCTGTGGTTGCCCAGATGTCAGTTCCAGGACAACCATAGAGATTTTTTTTTTGTCAATTCCTAAAAGATTGGTGTTTTGTTTTGGGGTTGGGGGGTGGTGGAATTCCTCAATATGATCTCCAGCCATCCAGACTTATGCTTCACCCTGTACAACTCTGTGAGATAGATGAGAGGCAGGGTGAGCAGAGATTTGAACCTGGTTTTCCAACGTCCAAGCTCTCATAGCTCGCATGCTATCTGTAAGCTAAAACCTTTCTCAAACTGTTGAAGAGGCACCTTGGGACTGCTCGCAAATAGCTTGTGCTTTCTGAGCCACAACTTTATGTCTTTGTTGACCAGTTTATGCAATCAGCAGAATGAAGAAGGTAAAGCTTTTCTGGAAATATAGCATTTCAGAATGAGGTGAGGGGTTATATATTTAAATTGTTCACGAAGACTGTGTGCTAGTTTTAGCAGGGTTTTAGAAGGGTTTTAGCCAGGTCTTCAGCCTGATGTTGATTTATTATATACACAGAGATTTTCTTACAAGAACGTTCCAACTGGGTATCTCTTCCCTGTGGCCTGAGGTGGTTTTGTCATGGAAAAAAGATGCACTGCTACTTTCAGATGGTTGTATAAGCTGACCCTTTTGGGGGGCACTGTAGTCAAAACTAGTGGTCCTTCCAGTCATGCTCAAAAGAGAGTAATTTCAACTGCAGTGCAGGAGGCAAGCTTTTCACAGCGAGCAGAACTTTTATCTCTTTCTTCTGGCAGAGAGAGCTCTGATTTAATAGGCCGTTCACCACCTGGAATAATCCAGTGGCTGGCCTTTTTGAGATACAATAGCAGTGAAATAGAAAGCTTTCAAATTTATTATTATACTTTATCCACTAGCTTCCACTGTTTTATTAGAGTTGTAATCTATAAAAGATAGAGTAAGTTCAAAAAGATTATGTGAAAAGAGTAAAAGGGTACAAAGAGAATATCATTTTAGTTAAGTACAAGATTTTTGTAAGAAGTTGTATTGGTATTATTAATTCAGTTGTCCCCAAATGTGTAGTATGGGTATTTGACAGAAGAATTGAAAAATTACCTGCTAAGTACCTTTATTCCAAATTAGTACCTCTGCATTCTCATTGGAAGACCTGTAAATTCTATAATAAAATATCACTGTAAAATACAGTAGATTTTTTGGGGGGGGGGGGGCGTGTCTTATGCCAGTGCAATGTTCATATAATGACAAAAAGTCATAGAAACTAAGGGACAGAAAACTTATTACTATAATATTTAATGCTATAATTTCCATTGCAGTGAATCATCACTATGCAAACATATTTTATTTAGGTGATATGGGAGGAAAAAATAGCAGGATAGAGAGGGGCATACAATGTAAAAAGCACTGGGTAAATGCAGCCATGTACAATCATGTAAAATATCTAATTCTGAACTGTAGCATAGAGTGTGAATTAACAGATCTGCAAGATGGAGTGGGGGAAAGCTAGGAGGGATTTCTCTGAAAATCCTAGTCCTAGATTTTCAGAAAAGTATGATGCCTAAAATATGCATTGGGATGTTAAAATCCCCAAAACAATAGAAACAGCCTATAGCTTTAAGCAGGCCTCGAATTCAGTGGGAGCTCACAGGAGCACAGCTCCTGAATTTTTCTGAGAGTTCCACCTCCTTGACCATTGACTAGTATGTGCAGCTGCATAACAATCCCTGGATGAGCTCCACCACCTATTTTTCTACAAAATGACTCCTGGCTTTAAGAAAATAATACCCACTGAGCTCTCAGTTGCCATTTTTGAGGTTGTTAAGCAACCATAGCAATGTTGCTGAGCTTGCCAAGTCTTGGTTTCAGTAAAGCAAAGCTATGAAGGAAACTGACCAAAACAGCTCTGTACATGGCCCTGTCTTGTTCCCTGATGGAGAAAGACTTGCCAGCACAGGCCCACCAGTGACCAGAAACTCACTATTGACACCGCATGGCATGACCCAGTGATGGCCACTTCACAACTTGCCCTGCCTTGCCCTAGTAGTGACCCCTACACAATTGGACTGGGATTTTACTGGGGAGGAACTGGCAGGGAGAGGAAAGGAAGGAAAGCAGAAGATGAGGAATAGACAAAATGTTTCCAGTGCAGGCAAAGTATTCCCAATGGGATATCAGACTCAAGATTCAAGGGGTTCAAGATGCTGGTATTAACCTTCAAGGCCCTTAACAGCCAGGAACCCACATACCTCTGGGATCACCTCCCCTGGTGTACCCCCAAGAGATCTTTGCACTTTGGTGATCAACATTTACTGGTGGTCCCTGGACCAAGAGACATCTGGCTGTCCTTGTCTACAGCCAGGGCCTTTTCTGCCCTGGCTACAATCTGGTGGAACTCTCTGCCAAATCCCATCCGGGCCCTGTGGGAGTTACTACAGTTCCACAGGGCCTGTAAGGGAGAGATGTTCTGCCAGGTATTTGGCTGAGGAGAGCTACGTTTTTCATCTGGCATTCCCACTCCCCCTGCAAGATAGCAGCACCACCTGGACACAATGCCATCTTGTTTTTAGGAAACTGCAGGTTTTTTTACTGCTTATTTAATTTGGTTTTTGAGCAGCCCTGTGGCGCAGAGTGGTAAAGCTGCAGCACTACGGTCTGAACTCTCTGCTCATGACCTGAGTTCGATACTGGTGGAAGCAGGGTTCAGGTAGCCGGCTCGAGGTTGACTCAGCCTTCCATCCTTCTGAGGTCGGTAAAATGAGTACCCAGCTTGCTGGGGGTAAAGTGTAGATGACTGGGGGAGGCAATGGCAAACCACCCCATAAAAAGTCTGCCATGAAAACATCATGTTTCAATGTCGCCCCATAGTCGGAAACAACTGGTGTTTGCACAGGGAACCTTTCCTTTCCTTTTTTCCCTTAATTTGGTTTTTTCTTGTCCGGAATTATAACTTCTTGTGAACCATCCTGATCCTGGCTATTGGGAAGGGCAGTTAGAAATTCAAATAAATAAATAAAGGTAGGTTGGCTGGTGGGAGGAAGGCAGGAAAGAAGCATGCAAAGGAGAGAGCTTATGGGGGCTACCAGGGAAGAGAAGAAGGAATAATGGGAGAGGAAAAAATGAGATTCCCCCTACAAGTTCTTATGGGTCTCACACTTGTTGAAATCTAATCAAGAAAAGCACAGAAACCAATCACTCATTTTGTACCAGTAATATGTGGGAAGTCACATGTCCTGGGAAATTTGACTCCTGAAAGTGCCTATGCTATTCTATTACTGAAAGCCACCATTTTCCAACAAAAGAATTTCAAAGGGCGAGTCCAGCATGATACTGCTGAACTGGGATTTGTTAAGTTTCACACTATCCTCCCTCCATTTAAACGGACTTGGACATTTTATCACACTAAACCTTAATTAAGGAGCCCCATGGTGCAGAGTGGTAAAGCTGCAGTACTGCAGTTCAAGCTTTGCTCACAACCTGAGATCGATCCTGGCAGAAGCTCGGTTCAGGTAGCCAGCTCGAGGTTGACTCAGCCTTCCATTTTTCCGAGGTCGGTAAAATGAGTACCCAGCTTGTTGGGGGTAAACTGTCGATGACTGGGGAAGGGAATGGCAAATCATCCTGTAAAAAGTCTGCCTTGAAAATGTGAAAGCAACATCACCCCAGAATTGGAAACGACTGGTGCTTGGAGAGGGGATTATCTTACCTTTTAAAGAAAACATTAACTATCTTACTCTAGCTGTGACTTCCCATCCATTACATATTCATAAATAGGTACTGATATTTTTAAAAGATTTCTTGGTTAGATTTGAATTTGAATTTTTGCATTTTGCCCAGTACTTCCTGCACTTTGTGTCCTCAGACCCTGATTTTTGGTTGGTTGTTTACATACAGTGCTTCCTATGTAATTGGAGATCACATTGACAGAGAGCATTAGTCTTTCAGTATTGTCTGCTCCAGAAACGACTGCTGCTTGCACAGGGGACTGGCTACCTTTACCTTTATTGTCTGCTCAGACTGGCAGTGACTCTCTAGATCCTGATGCAGAGGTCTTTTATATCATCTGTAACCTGATCCTTTTAACTGAAAATGCTGGGAGTCTGAATCTAGACATTCTTCATGCAAAGCAGATGCTCTGCAACCAAGCCATTTCCTCTCTCCTCATTCCATTATTGTCATTGTTTTATTTTATATATTTTTATCTGATGTGCATGGCCCAGAGCCCAGCCTTGGCGGGGGTGGGTTGATTAATTAAATCAAACTGATGATGATGATGATGATGATGATGATGATGATGATGATGATGATGATGGCAGCTGAAGCAAGTTCTAAGTACAATGTGCTATTCCATGCCTTATATCCCTTGACTTATCACTAGCTTATATTTGTTTTACCTCTGTGCCTGTGCTCTTTCCTTTGGCTAATACATCAGTTTTTTAAAGGAAGCCTTCTTATGCTTTACTGCCTTTTAAACTTTTTTTTCCAATATTTTTATAAATGATCTGGATGAGAGTGTGGAGGGGCTAATCATTAAATGTGCAGATGACACCAAATTGGGAGAAGCATGAACACACCAGAAGACAGATAGAATTCAATGAGATCTGAACATGCTAGGAAAGTGAGCGGAAATGAAGAAGATGCAATTTTACAAGGATAAATGCCAAGTTCTGCATCTGGGTAACAAAAATGAGGAACAGGCATACTGGATGAGGGACACACATCGGGGTAGCAGTGTGTGATCTTGGGGTATATGGGGACCATAGGTTAAATATGAGCACCCCGTGTGGTGCAGTGACAATAAAGGCTAATGCCATCTTAGAGGATGTCATAGTCTCACTGTGCACTGCATTGGTCAGGTTGCACCTGGAGTGTTGTGTGCAGGTCTAGAGGTCTCACTCCAAAAAGGATGTGTCAGCATGGAGTGGGTGCAGAGGAGAGCAATGAGGATCAGGGGCCTGGAGACCAAGCTCTATGAGGAAAGGCTGAGGAACTTGGGAATGATCAGTCTGGAGAAAAGGAGGTTCAGTGGGGACATACAGTACTTCCTATGTAATTGAAGGGCTGTCACTTAGAGGAGGGCAGGGAATTGTTCCTGTTGGCAGCAGAGGAGAGGACTCACAATAATAGGTTTACATTAAGGATGGGAAGGTACTGGCTGATTATTAGGAAAACCTTTTTTTACAGTAAGAGCAGTTCAACAGTGGAATCAGCTACCTAGGGAGATGGTGAGCTCCCCTCACTAACTGTCTTTAAGCAGCAGCTGGACAAACACTTGTCTGGGATGCTCTAGGCCAGGGGTGTCAAACTCATTTGTTAGGAGGGCCGGATCTGACACAAATGGGACTTTGTGAGGCTGGGCCATGAGTGTCATAAAATATGTCAGGTAGTGGAGATATAAACTTTATAATGGACACAGACAAACCCAATTAAAGATATTTTTTAAAACTTAAAATACAAACATACTTAAAACTCTTTCAATGGTTTAAGTTGGAAAGGTAGGAGACGAGTGGAATTTGGCAATGCAATTTTTAAAATAAAACATCAAGAAAAAGCACAAGGCTCTGACTCTGTGGAAACAATGAAATGACATTGTAAAATTCTCCCCACCAGGCTACTCAGGTTGGCAAAGCCTTTGCAGTATAATATCCCCCTTTGGCTGTGGGTTCCCATATTAGAATACTCACTAGGTTAGGTCCATTTAGGAGAGATAAACTGGCTGAAGGTATCAACCCTTGTTTGCAGGGACACAACTCCAGGAAACATGAGTTTCAGCTAGCTATAGGAAAGCTGAAAATGTAACCATCTCCACTCCATTTGAAACCATTGCAGAGTACAAAGCTGCAAGGAAAATGTAGAATGGATCTTAAACTCCATCCCACGTTTTCCTTGCAGCAGCCAGCAAAGAAGGCAGGAAGAACCTGGGACTCAGCCTGCGAGCTTCAAAGGGTTCCTAAATGAGCCTTTGAAGCTCCCAGGCTGAAACTGAAAGAGTCTCAGCCTGGAAGCCTCAAAGAGCCTGGGAGCTGTAAGAGCCTGGGAGCTTCAAAGGGTAAGGACAGGAGGGAGATGAGGGGGGAGAAAAGAGCCCTGCGGGCCTGATCAAAGCCTTGGGTGGGCTGGATGCAGCCCACGGACTGGGTGTTTGACACCCCTGCTATAGGCTGATCCTGCATTGGGCAGGGGGTTGCACTAGATGGCCTTCCAACTCTGTGATTCTACAATTCTAGGTTTGGTGGTACATTTTGTAATTGGTGGTTTGCATTCTGTAACTGAAACTCATATTTTATAAGCTAGTTCTTTTCAGTCTTTGAAAACTGGTTATAATAATATGTCAATTCTGGAGTCAATAGTCTTAAGCACGTGAATTAACTGAGACATAGCACAATGCTATGATATTCATTAAAGGGCCATCCAGATTCTGCAGTCATTTTTGGAATGCCATCACAATTTGCTAATATATACCTTTATTTTATTTTTAATGTATTTGTTTCAAAAGCATACGTAATAAATGTTCAGATTACAACTCTATGTCCAGTGTCACATCTGTGAGTTAACTGAGTATAAAATGGCAATACCAGTCTTTCTTATGTCTGAACTGTTATAACTGTAGCAACAGTTCAACCATAGAACAAGCAAAAAGGCAAGGTTGCAGAATTTCTTTCAGCTGTCAGATCCAATTCCTAATAAGCTGAGAGTGGGACAGCAAGACAAAGCAGTCTATTGCTGGAAATGAACACATTCTCTTAGTATGTCCTCCACTGAAAAAGCTTGACCCTCAAAAACCAAATGCAGTTTTGTGTCCTCCAGCATTCCAGTATTGACAACTGGTGTCTCCATGACCCTTTCTTTTGAATTTGTGCCTGGGCTGAATTGTTTCCTAAACTTGTATAATTTACAGTCTCCTGCCTCTCTGTCCTGATTTTGTTGTGCGTCTGTTCTGATCATGATTCCATTCCAAATCTTTAACTACCAAGGCTTACTTTCAAGCGTGGGATCCTGCAAAGGCTATTTACACGCGCCTAATCCATAAGTGGTTAGCCACCGACAAGGATGTATATTGTCACCCTGCTTATTTAATTTATATGCAGAGTACAGCAGCGGAATGCTGGCCTGGATGCAGCAGAAGCCGGAATTAAGATTGCCGGAGAAAACATCAACAACCTCAGATATGCAGATGATAACACTCTAATGGCAGAAAGTGAGGAGGACCTAAAGAACCTCTTGTTGAGGGTGAAAGAGGACAGCACAAGTGTAGGCTTGAAACTCAACATCAAAAAAACTAAGATCATGGCATCTGGCCCCATCACACCATGGCAAATAGAAGGGGAAGACATGGAAGTAGTGACAGACTTCACATTTCTGGGATCCAAGATCACTGCAGATGGTGACTGTAGCCATGAAATTAAAATACGTTTGCTCCTTGGGAGGACAGCTATGGTGAACCTGAGCAGTATTATAAAAAACGGAGACATCACCCTGCCAACAAAAGTCTGTATAGTCAAAGTGATGGTATTCCCAGTAGCAATGTGTGGCTGTGAGAGCTGGACAATAAGGAAGGTCGAGTGCAGAAGAACAGATGCTTTTGAACTGTGGTGCTGGAGAAGAATATTGAGAGTCCCTTGGACTGCAAGAAGATCAAATCAGTCAGTCCTAAGGTAAATCAACCCAGACTGTTCCCTGGAAATTCAGATGCTGAAGCTGAAGCTCAAATACTTTGGCCACCAAATGAGAAGGAAGCACTCACTGGAGAAGATCCTGATGCTGGGAAAAACAGAAGGCAAAAGAAGAAGGGGACGGCAAAAGATGAGATGGCTGGACAGCGTTACTGATGTAACAAACATGAATTTGAGCAGACTTCGGAGGATGGTGGAAGACAGGAGGGCCTAATGTGACTTTGTCCATGGGATCGCAAAGAGTCGGACTCGACTGTGCGACTGAACAAAAAAAAAATCATCAACATTCATTGTAGTCCAGAGGATTTTGGTGTAATTTGAGTCACACACCTTGTTCTGCATCTAGAAAGGTAGGCAAGACTGACACTTGTAGCAACTGAAGAGGGATGTTGAGTATTTGGAGTATGATATGGTTACCTCATCTTTCCTCCTCTAGCTGAGAGGAGAAAATTCTTTCCGATGTGCAGTAAATAGGCATTAGTGTTCTCGCATTGCTTGGGCATAAGTGCACTCTGAGGAGTGCTGTAGCTGTCACACATTTCTTTGAAAAGCAAATATGATCTTTAAAGCATCAAAGGAAAAGAATTAAGTCTCTCTACTCTAAGTCACAGGGGGAAATAACTTAGCAGACAAATTAATATCTAAATGCATCTGGAAAATAATGTGTAAAATGGTAGTCATATGATCTTGAGAAGTGTGAAAGATTGTCTCAGGCTCTCTATATTTAACGTTAACATAAAACATGGCCTTTTTTGAGAAAGAACGCGCAGGAATGCAGTTCCGGCTGGCTTGGTGCCAGGGAGTGTGGCCTAATATGCAAATGAGTTCCTGCTGGGCTTCTTTTACAGAAAAGCCCCGTGTGAAACAATGGTGCCATCAGGGGTGTGGTCTAATATGCAAATTAGTTCCTGCTGGGCTTTTTCTACAAAAAAGCCCTGACATAAACTAAAGCGCTAAAATATAATTTCTAAAGTAATCTAATGTAACCCAGAAACTCAGTTATGTGGAGAATGACGACTGATAAACAGATTTCAGCACCATCAATTTTGTCTACAAATTCAAACCTAAATGTTATTGTTTACCAGGATAATTCGTGCTTGTTCTGAAAGTTTCTGATTTCCCCCCCCAGGAAAACAAGGGAATTTTTTTTTTACTTTGTTATTTGTATACACCAGGGGTGGCCAACGGTAGCTCTCCGGATGTTTTTTGCCTACAACTCCCATCAGCCCCAGCCAGCATGGCCAATGGCTGGGGCTGATGGGAGTTGTCGGCAAAAAACATCTGGAGAGCTATCGTTGTCCACGCCTGGCATACACTGTTACCTAGGATAAATTATGAGAGTGTAGTCTGATGAATATACTTAAGTAATATAAAGATTCTTATGCGCATGTGTAGCAGCTGGGTAGTGACATAGACCCTGAATCCAGGCACTCTATTGGCCTCCCCCTGCACCTTCTATTCCTTTCTATAGAAACCAAGTATATACTTGTATAACTATGTCCAGCTTTAACTATATATCCAGTCTTCTCATCCCCCTTGGCTTGCCATTTGCATGCCGGAAGAAGTCAAACCCTCACCTTTGACCCCAATTCCCTACCCTCAAGAAACTGAGGAGTAGGAGAAAAAAATGGCCAGTCAAGAAGCCTCAATAATATGCTTTAGGATTTTCCCCATGTCTTTGTGGTCTTTACCATAGAGATTAGGGTGTCCTACATGAATGTTCTGTCACATCCTCCCCAGGCATTGCCCCCCCTAAAAAATCTGGCATTTGCCCAGGCCATGCTGACAATTCCTCCCCCTTGATTCCCCCCTACCATTGCATCTGGGTTCACTTGCATGTAGGCCTTTCAAAAAATTGAGAAAGACACAAATGCTGGTGGTAGCAAAGAATGCTAGCTCCAGTGTCTCAGTTATTCTGATGCTATCACCTTTGTACTCCTAGAAGTGTGATGGCTGGTGAAGAGCCATACATGCCACACCATTTGTATATCTTCTCCTTTATCCAGTCAGAAGTATGCTCCGGGGTATAGTGAGGAAATGTTAGTTGGTGAGCATTGTGAAATCCTGTGGGACAGGGGAGAGAGAGGGGAGTGGGGGAGAGAGAGAGAGAAGGGTCTGCAGGAGCTAGAGGCGGTTGTGCGTCTAAGAGAGACAGCTGTGGTAGACATCTGGGTGGGAGCCAATGTCTGAGTACCGCCTGGTGGCCAGCAGCAGCAGCAGTGCCTTGTAGTTCTGCCTGAGCTCCCCAGAGAGCCACCTACAAGGCAGGGGCCAGGGTAACTGACAAGGTATTAATCACCAAGGTATTAAAAGCAGCAAACAACCACTGGCAAAGCATGAAAGCGGATCCCTCCGCAGGCGAATTGGTCATGCCAGCCTGGCACTCTCCCAGCCTCCCTTGGTGGAGGGAGAATGATGCAATAGCTCTCACCTTCCCTGCACCTTCCAGGCTTCCAGAGCTAGAAAACAAAGTGTGGGAGGAGAGATGCTGGTGCACTGCTGTCACTGCAAGCTTTGTCCCCTCTGGCCTGGGCACCAGGAGGCCAAGGCGAGCATCTCACATGGTGGGACTACCAGTCCCAATCCACAACCTCCTCCTGCAGAGAGTTGGTACCCAACTAGCAGGGGCAGTGAGAGTTGTGGGCCATGGTCCATGCATGGTGAGGCACATGCCCCTATATGTCCCACTGTTGCTATGCACCTGAGTATGCTTCCATACATATATGTCCTTAGCTTAGTACAAATATACTGTTAATTTATGAGATCAATAGATACTATTAAAATATACAAATATCAAGGGTATTATTTAGATTAGATATTTATTTAGACATTTTGGGGAGATTATTTCACTGTAGATCATTAACTGTAAATTAAATTAATTCTAGAAATGTATTTTGTATTTAAACACTTATAATAGTTCTGTGCCGAAATTATAAGAAATCTCTTTTGACCTTCGCTGAAGGAATGAAAATACTAACTCTGCCCATCTCATTGTAGTTATTAACACAAAATTGGAAACTGTACGACACAGAGTTGTTGTGTCATAGTGGAGTATCGGACTATAATCCTGGAAGACCATATTAAAATTCCCACATACTGTGGAACTTGCTTAATGACCTTGGGGCTATCCGGGGCTTTTTTTTTTTTTTGAGCAGGAACACAGTTCTGGCTGGCTTGGTGTCAGGGGGTGTGGCCTAATATGCAAATGATTTCCTGCTGGGCTTTTTTTTTTTTAGCAAAAAAGTCCTATGTGAGACAAGGGTGATGTCAGGGATTGTGGCCTAATATGTAAATTAGTTCCTGCTGGGCTTTCTCTACAAAAAAAAGCCCTGGGCCTATCATATACTCCCAGCCTGAACTACTTCACAGGCTTGTTGTGAGAGAATAGAGGCAATCTTAACAATGTAAGCAGCCCCAGCAATAGGGGTTCTGCTGCCCCAGGCAGAACCTTGCGCTGCCGCCCCCCCCCCCCCCCCCGCCCCGTGGACTCTAGTTACATGTGCTTTGCATGCAATGGGGCACTTTTTGCAAGTGTTCTTTCTAGGCTCCGATTGCTCAGAGCCAAGAAAGAACGCTCGGTGCACCCCCTGCCCAGTCCCTTCCTGCCTTGGAGGGAGCTGAGCAGGAGCTACATCATTCTTTCTTTGCTCCAATCACTCAGAGCAGAGAAAGAACACTTGGCCCGCCCCTGCCCAACCTTCTCTGGCTTCAGAGGGAGCTGGGCAGGGGCCACATCCTTCTTTCTTGGCTCCAAGTGATCAGAGCTGAGAAAGAATGGTGCAGAGTATCAGGGTCAGCATGAGCAGAGAGGAGTCACTCGCCCCTGCAGAGAGGTGGTGCCCTAGGCAGCCACATACCTCACCTACTCCCACACACCAGCCCTGAATGTAAGCTGCTTTGAGTTCCAACTCAGAAAAAAGCAGGATCTGAATAAATGAATGCAAATGAAAAATGCGTGAATAGGTTTAATGAACTATTGACAGCTTATAGCTCTTTTAGTAGTTCCGAGCATTGGGAAGTAGCTGTGGCTCAGTTGAAGAACCTCTGCTTGGTATGCAGAAGGTCTCAGGTTAAATCCCCAGTGTGTCCAGTTAAGGTAGTAGGTAATGTGATGGACCTCTTCCTAAGACCCTGGAGAGCTGCTGTCAGTCCAAGCAGACTACAGTGATTTTGTTGGACCAAAAGGTCTGGTTCTGGATAAGGCAGCTTCATATCTTCATGTGTTTCTTTTATCATCATCTGTCAGAGGAAGAATTTTGAACTACCATAATTAACACTCCCTTTTTTAGTTACAGAGAGCAGTATCTCTGCTCAGTTGCTAAACTGGAATAAATAAATAAATGTCATGTTATTTTTGTAGCCCTCTTGTGAATGGTCAATGCTTCCTTTCTTACAGGTCATAATAATCAGCAAGCAAATATTGAGCCACTGAAATATATGTAAACAAAGAAAATGGAAATAGCTTACAGACCTCATCTGCTCTTAACTGCAATATCTAAAGAATCAAAGTATCCACAAGAGTATAAATGCAACAAGACACAAGAGTTTTTGTTTAAATATGGTACTAAATGTTGACTTCCTTTTCTATTCACTTTCCTTTAATAATTACATGATCAATGATGTGTAGAACTCAACCCTTTCTCTCCCATTACTTCCAAATTTCTTCATTACTTTCAAATTTCTTCACACATTTCATTTTAATGGGTATATCTGTGCTATAACCCATTAGAAGTATGGCATTTGATTTGCAAGCACAAATCTCTTCTCCCTTTTAAAAAAACTCACCATAGAAACTTACTGCAAAGAAGTATAATTGACTCTGATATTTGCTTCTACTGCTAGGGTAAAAAAATTGTATTCACTCCCAATACTATCAGGTTTTACACGCACACACAGACATATATATAGCTGTGTAGATATTTGAAGCCTGCTCCTCGTACTGAACAGTTGACGTTATTTTTATTGCTTTTGCAGGGTTTTTTTTTTGCAGTGAAAAAGGTTAACATTCTGTGGAACACTAAAAAAGGAAATATTTTATAATTTGGAATGACCAGAATGCTTTTTAAGTCAAGGTTTTACTTACTCCCAATGTGTCGTATGAAAAATTTTACATAGAACAATCTACAACATACTTTCAAACTTCTGTTTATTATTTAAATATGAATAGTTTTGTCCACAATTATTTGCACGTCTGTTATAGTATTGAAGTTACATGTTTTCTATGTTTTAAAGTTTAACTCAATATCCCAATATATAGCTAGCTCTACAAATAACACACTTTCTTTTCTTTGCTGCAAAATATATATTTTCTATTTTATTTTTTTCCTTGTCTGTCTGACAGAAAGTAATAAGATACTTACACTAAGGTAGGACAAAGTTTGAGTCCAGTGGCACTTTTAAGACCAACAAAGTTTTATTCAAGATATGAGCTTTGTGTGCATGCACACTTCCTCAGTTACATTGAAATGGAAGTTACCAGTCCATACTTATAGGTAGAGGTTGAACAGCAAATTAGGAAACAGTATAATGAAAATGTTTTAGCTGCTGCACACATGAATAACAAGTTAAGTTTATATGGTTATATTTGTTTGGATTTAATTCTGCGGGGTCAGAGTGAAGCAAATAAATATGTCAAAATTGGAGATAGATGTGTATCAACAGGCAACTTTCATTTAAGTATATCTGAGGAAGTGTGCATGAACATTAAAGTTCATACCTTGAATAACGTTTTGTTGCTCTTAAAGATGCCACTGGACATTGTTCTACAGCTTCAGACCAATATGGCTGCCCACCTGGATCTATATGCTATGGGTAGTATAGGTTGTAGCAGTTTGCTGTTCTTGCTCTTTCTTGAGTATTTAGTGTTAGTATTTCTTTAGTATTCTACAATTTTGCCTGTAGAAAATGAAGACATTTATTCTTTCAAATTCCATGTGTCAGCCAAATAATAACATTTTATATAGCAAATAAGTTATAAATGGTACTTTTTATGTTTAAGATGCAAAATAAGTTTTAGCTTGATAGGCAAGCATAGGTTGCATATATTGTGAATGAGATGCAGCTGCCTTCAGGCAAAACACACATATATGTGTGAAAACAGCTGCAGAAATCATTTGGTGCTATCAGGAAAGAAAGCTTTACTTTTATTGTGGGAGAGCAGAGACAACTGGACTCCACTGAGAGGTCAGGTTGCCAGGTCAAGTTCAGGAAATATCTGGGGACTTTGGGGGTGGAGCCAGGAGCAAGATTGTGACAAGCACGATTGAACTCCAAAGGGAGTTCTGGCTATCACATTTAAAGGGATTGCACTCTTTTTAAATGCCTTCCCTTCATTGGAAATAATGGAGTATAGGGGCACTTTCTTTGGGGGCTCATAGAACTGGGCCCCCTGGTCCAATCTTTTTGAAACTTGGGGAGAATTTTTGAGGAGAGGCACCAAATGCTATGCTGAAAATTTGGTGCCTCTACCTAAAACAACAACAACAGTCTGTCCAGAGCCCCCGATACCCAAGGATTGATTCTCTATTTTATCCTATGGGGAACAGTCTCTATAGCAGGGGTAGCCAAACTTGCTTGATGTAAGAGTCACATAAAATAAATGTCAGATGTTTGAGAGCCACGAGACATAAACATCAGATGTTTGAGAGCTGCGAGGGAGAAAGGAAGGAAAATAGATGAGGAGGGAGGGAGAGGTGGAAAGAAAAAAACTTTAAATGCATTCTCCAAGCTGCCAGCAAGGCTGGCTTGGAGAAGTGTTTTAGAGAGAGAAATGCCTTCTCCAGGCCATCTGACAGGGTGGTGGGGCTTCGAGAGCCACACAATATGTGTGAAAGAGCCACATGTGGCTCCTGAGCCACAGTTTGGCCATCCCTGCTCTATAGGGTATAATAGAGTGGCCAGTGGACATTCAACACCTCCCCCTACTTTCTGATAACCCTGAAAGGGGAGAAGTCTCCAAACCAGGGAAACCTCTGCCCCCAACTGGTGATTGGCAACCCTTCTGTGGAGAGGGGGAGACTGATACATTTTAATATTTCCAGATGCAAACGTAAAGAGCAGTGGGGCAAAATGTTATAGGATTGGGTAACAGAATTTTGGCAGGCTTTTTAGAGAGTCAGCTCCTGGTGTGGGATTGGCCCCAAAACCTTCTATGCAGCTAGAAGGGAAAGAGTTAAATGTTTGGGGAAAAAACAAGCAGGAGTGCGGGGAGGTGCAGAGACCCATAAAGTCTTGCTTTCTGTCATTCCAATCCCATAAAGAGAAGATGTTAAGAATAAAAGGTAATAGCATTGTTACGAGCAATTCTCTCAATTTCTCCCTGAAATTAACAATCTGTTTCTTCCCTTTAAGAAGTTGGAGTCTCTTTCAAATCCTGTTTTGATCAAAGGAAAAATCTGAAGAGTGGAGTGGCAGAAAGTAAGGTTCTACAAAATTTCAAAATTTTATTCTGTAAATGGACAGAGGCAGGTAATTACTTCCCCAAGCTTCCTGGCATCCTGCTACAGGACTCTGTGGTGTGTAACATTAAAAAAAAAAACCCTACAGGGATTGAAGTTATAAAAGAGCATACAGAAAACTACAAAGAGAAGTCAAAGAGAAATTCAACAGACATTCTTCTTATAGAAAGAGAATAAGAGGAATTTTGGAAAATGAAATTCCACTCCACAAAATGCTACAAGGTAACATGTATTCAGGTCTTGATGGTTAGTATTTCTCTTTTCTGATGTATGTGCTAGAAACTGTATTCTTTGTGAGCAGATTTTCCTAAACTCATCTGTGTTGACATATTTTTACTAGAATGCCTGTTAGTTGGGTTTTTTAAAAACTTTTTTTTAAAAAAAGGTATGTGTATCAGAGTCAGTGATGTGGGGCAGAAAAAATTTCAGAAATTTGTGCTGAAAATATTCTGCCCCTCATATGTAAATATAATCGTAGTTTATCTATAGCTATCAGAGATGCTGTGCTGCAAATCCATAATGTTAGATGGGCTACACACAGAATGTGAAGCATGGACAAAAACTGCAATGCTTATACAGGGTTCAGAGTGTACGTGGTGAATTTGCCTTCTTTTGCAGAGGCCATTTAAATGTTTCTAACAATATTTAAATTATAAATGTGAAGCAGAAAATTTTCCATTCAGAATTTCTTTTTTTAAAAAACCCACATCTCTAGCAGACTGAATTGTATCCTCACCCAATCTCCTTAA
Source organism: Heteronotia binoei (assembly GCF_032191835.1). Classification (NCBI taxonomy): domain Eukaryota; kingdom Metazoa; phylum Chordata; class Lepidosauria; order Squamata; family Gekkonidae; genus Heteronotia; species Heteronotia binoei. The sequence continues at coordinate 130,676,184 of NC_083223.1, forward strand.
GCTGCTTGGTAAAGCTACACATTCTTGTGACCCCAAGAACCAGAAGGATTTGGGAGAAAGCAATTTAATCTTGGGGTAGTGGCAGGTCCCTAATGTACCCCAGTGTCTCATGAAGAGATTCAGGAGAACAGGGAGGGATCTCTTGAAGGCTGTGACTTTCCTCCAATGCCATGCATCTCCCTGGGCAACACAGCTCTTTCTCAGACTCTAGCTGTCTTGAAGCAAGTGACAGAAGGAGGGAGAGCGTGGGGTCATGACAGCAGGTCTTTCAACTTTCTTCAAAATTATTTTTTGATAAGTAAATGGAAGAATCCCAGTTTCCCCCACACACAACTTCAAAATTTGCAATAACTTTAAGGTGACCTTTAGACCTACTCTGGCGTGAGGTTATAGTAAGAAGTCAATGCAATTCACCCCTGGTGGTAGTTTCTTACCTTCCTTGCTACTGATGTTTTCTCTTATATTTTATAAGAATATTTTTGTAATACGAAATATAATTACATGATCCCATGCCGGGGCCAATGCTGAGAAACAGTGATTGGAATGGATAAAGAAATTAACCTTTGAAATTAAGTTGTGAGTCCACAAAAGTAATTTCTTGATTCTCAACTTGGTCTTAAAATTCCATTTGTCATATTATCATCTAAGCATTTCAATGCTAAAGAATGTGGGTTCTGAGCCTTCCCCATCACCCACTCCCCAGTTACTTACTAGTACCTTAAAGTATGGCTGAGACTTACCTGTGCTGTTGTTTGCAGTTCAGGAGGGGGAAGAGGCTGGAAGGAGGGCTGTCTTCCTGCCTCATGGTGCCCTCAGACTAGGCAGGGGCAGGATTGACTGTTGCTTCATCAGCCAGCCATGTCAATCGAGTTGATCTCCTATTTAAGCAGCCTACAGTGGTCAGCTTACCCTCTGCATTTTATCTCGCAAACTTACCCACCCACCCACACTTTAATTTGCATTTTATTTGTTACAGGTTGTATTTTTGGGGTATATTTTAATTTGCTTTCTCTTTTCTCACAGTTTAGGTGGTCTGGATCTTTGTTTGGGGAGGCCATGCCTCCGTGATGCCTTCCCCAGTTCTGGAACTTTCTTAAGAGGTCTTGGGGGTAGAGCCAGTCAACCACATGCCCAGGCAGGGGCTGCTGGCTGGTTTCCACCACCAGCAGTGACTGGTGCCCACATGGACCCCAGGTCATAGAATCACAGAATCATATAGTATGTAAGGACCTCCAGGGTAATCTAGGGTCATCCCTGCGTAATGCAGGAAATTCACAAATACCTCCCCCCACACATGAGAGGGCAGTTTCAGCTTCAATTATCTCATCAGTGGAGCAGACACAACTAGGAGATGACTGGCCTGGGGATTCCAGTACTCCTGGGGAGGGGAAGGTATGACGGTGGGACTAGGCGGTATTATAAGGGAAGGGGGTTGAGACACAACAGGGCTCGACCCCCTTCCAGCCTACGTCCCATCCCGACGGTGGCAAGTAGTAGGGCCAGAGTAAATTACCCGCCTCCGTCACTGGTGTTATGTAATGCCAGGTCCATCAATAATAAGACTGCTACCCTTCGGGAGTTCCTGTCCGAACAGGATATGGACCTGGCATGCGTGACCGAGACCTGGGTGCACGAAGGGGAGACTGTAGCTCTCTCCCAGTTGGTTCCCCCAGGATTCTCGGTCTTTCACCAGTCCCGGACTAGCGGGCGGGGGAGAGGGGTGGCTATACTCATACGAGAGGCTTACTCCTTTCGGGCTCTCCCGCCTCCAGAGATCGGGGGCATTGAATGTGCCGGTTTGGCGTGGGACGTTGGGGAGGGGTTGGCAGTTTGGCTGGTGTACCGACCGCCTAACGCACCAGCCGACACCTTACCATCCCTGATGGAGGCCGTAGCAGGCTGGGCATTGGAGTACCCAAGGCTCTTGATCCTGGGTGACTTCAATGTCCATGCCGATGACATGTCCTCTAGTCAGGCGATGGACCTAGTGTCATCCATGGCGACGCTTGGACTCTCCCAGTTTGTCACAACGCCTACTCACCAGGCGGGGCACATGTTAGACCTGATCTTCGCGGCGGGAATTTTAGTGGACGATATTACTGCTCAGACAGTGCCATGGTCGGACCACTATGCCCTTAAGGCTCGTATGGATATCCCATCCCAAGCCCGTTTGGGCGGCGAGCCTATTTTAGCTCGCCCGCGGAGCCAGATGGACCCCGAACGGTTCCAGATGGCTCTACAGGATCCCTGGCCCTCTGGCAATTCCCTCGATGACCTGGTGGAGTCCTGGAACAATGGGCTCTCCAGGGCCATCGATGAGATTGCACCTAGACGTCCTCTGCGCCCTTGCCTAAAGCTAGCACCCTGGTATAACCAGGAGTTGCGGCAATTAAAGCGAGGACTCAGACGACTAGAGAGGCAATGGCGGTGTACTCGAGACGAAGCAACTAGAACATCTTATAGAGAGTGTATGAAGTCCTATGAGATGGCAGTCAAAGCCGCAAAGAAAACATACTTTGCGGCTAAGATTGCATCTGCAACTTCGCGCCCGGCACAATTGTTTAACACAATTCGGACTCTTATAACGCTGCCACAGGGCAGCCCAAACGCTAGTCAATTGGAAATAGGCTGTGAGGCTTTTGCGAAATTTTTTGCAGATAAAGTCGCGTCGCTCCGCCACGACACCCCCGCCATATTGGAGACAGTATCCGAACCCGAGGCGCCTTGCCTGTCTTCAGATTGTATTCTGGATGGTTTCGGCGCTCTCAGCCTGGAGGAAGTTGACAGGATCCTCTTGTCTGCACGCCCTACAACTTGCAATTCGGACCCTTGCCCCTCCTGGCTTATTAAATCTTGCCAGAGGGAGCTTAGGTATCCTATACGGGATATCATAAATAGATCCCTGATGGAAGGGCAATTTCCAACAACTCTTAAGGAGGCAGTGGTCCGCCCCCTCTTAAAAAAACCAACACTGGATCCGGCCGAATTGGCACACTATCGGCCGGTCTCGAATTTACCCTTTTTGGGTAAACTCATTGAGAGGGCAGTGGCGCTGCAATTACAGAGTTTCCTGGAGGATGCTTCCGTCCTTGACTCCCATCAGTCGGGCTTCCGCCCGGGTCATGCGACGGAGAAAGTGCTGGTCGCCCTGGTGGATGATCTCCAGCGGCATCTGGATCGAGGCGGCTCGGCGGTACTGATGTTGTTAGACCTGTCGGCAGCGTTCGATACGGTCGACCATCGGTTGCTGACTTGCCGTCTCGCCGACGTGGGGATTCAGGGGTTGGCTCTACAATGGCTTACCTCTTTCCTCAAAGGTCGGGGACAAAGAGTGGCGATTGGGGGTGAATTGTCCCAGAGGTACCCGTTGGATTGCGGGGTTCCTCAGGGAGCAGTTCTATCCCCGATGTTGTTTAACATCTATATGCGCCCTCTTACCCAGATTGCCCGGAGATATGGGCTGGAATGCCACCAGTACGCTGATGACACCCAGCTCTATCTACTTATGGACGGCCGGCCTGCCTGTGTCCCAGAAAACCTGGACCTGGCATTGCAGGCCGTATCTAGATGGCTCAGGCTGAGTGGGCTGAAGCTAAATCCGACGAAGACAGAGGTCCTTTGCCTCGGTCGCCGTGGTCCGGGGAGGGAGATTCCCTTACCGGCCCTCAACGGTGTGCCTCTGTCAGCGGCGCACAGGGTTAGGAGCCTGGGGGTGCTACTGGAGCCTACCCTAACTATGGAGGCCCAGATAGCAGCCACTGCCAAGTCCGCATTCTTTCATCTTAGGCGGGCAAGGCAGCTGGCCCCTTTCCTGGAGGACGGCGACCTGGCAACAGTGATCCATGCAACGGTCACCTCGAGGCTGGACTACTGCAATGCCCTCTACATGGGGCTGCCCCTGTGCCGAACCCGGAGGTTGCAGCTAGTGCAGAATGCCGCTGCCCGGCTGTTGTTAGGGCTCCCTAGACGGGAGCACATTCAGCCGGGGCTTCGGGAACTGCACTGGCTGCCGATAACATACCGAGTTCGGTACAAGGTGCTGGTTATGACCTTTAAAGCCCTTTATGGTCTGGGACCTGCCTACCTTAGGGACCGTCTCTCCCCACATGTTCCCCAGAGAGTGCTGAGGTCGGGGTCTCAGAACCTCCTTGTAATCCCTGGGCCAAAGGAGGCCCGTCTGAAAGCGACCAGGGACAGGGCCTTCTCGATTGCAGCTCCCTGTTGGTGGAATCAGCTCCCGGAGGAGGTGAGGGCCCTGCGGAACCTGGAACAGTTCCGCAGGGCCTGTAAAACAACCCTCTTCCGTTTGGCATATAATTAATTGTGATCAGAATGCCGAATATTAAATTTCAAACATCAGATTACTGAATATTGGAAATTGAAGGACTGATTTAAGGAAAATGTAGCATAGTGTATATCGATGTGAGTTTTATGTATTTTTAGGTTTTTATGTATTTTATTGTATAATTTTAATCATATTTAAACCGATCTCTGTTAGCTTTTACTGTTGTAAGCCGCCCTGAGCCCGCCTCGGTGGGGTAGGGTGGGATATAAATCGAATAAAATAAAATAAAATAAATAAAACATTCCCAGTGACCCCTGTTCGATGCCCAAAAGATGGCAAAAATCTCCAGGATCCCTAGCCTTAGTGGCCAGAAGAAAAATTGCTTCCTGACCTCAATTTATTATTAAACTGGTGATGAGTATTTCCCTGGGCATGTAAGAAGGAGCCACAAGAACTAAACACTGATGCCACACTTCCTGACCGCCCTCTCATGATCTGCCTAAGTTCACAGAATCAGCATTGCTGTCTGATGACCATCTAGCCTCTGTTTGAAAATCTCCAAAGGAGAGCCCACCACCTTCCGAGGAACCACTGAGGAACTGCTCTGTCAGGAAGGTTTTCCTAATGTTTTGCTGAAAACTCTTCTGATATAATTTCAACCTGTTGGTTCTTAAACAAAAAAGATCCCACAACAGATCCTTGAGGCACTCCTCTCCAAGAGGATGAGGAACCATTAACAAGCACTCTTTGAATGTGATCTGTCAACCAGTTATTGTTCCACCTAAAAGTAATAGGATCCAAACCACATTTTACTGACTTGTCACAAGAATATTGTGTGGGACCTTATCAAAAGCCTTACTGAAATCAAGATGCTATGTCTACAGCATTCCCCTGATCCAGCAAGGTAGTCTTGTGTGGCGGGGGGGGGGGGGGGAGCGGGTTAGTCTGACATGTTCTTGAGAAATCCATACTGGCTCTTAATAATCACAGCCATCTTTTCTAAATGCTCAAGGACTGACTATTTGTTCTAAAACTTCCCCAGTTATAGACATCAAGCTGACAGGTTGGTAGTTACCCAGATCCTCCTTTCCCCCCTTCTTGAAGACGGGGACAATATTTTCCTGCCTCCAGTCTTCTGGCACCTCACCTGTTCTCCAAGTATTCTAAGAAATAATGGCCAGAGGTTCAGAAATTATATCTGCGAGTTCTTTTAGTACGCTTGGATGCAGTTCATCTGGCCCTGAGGACTTAGTTTCATTTAAAGAAGCTAGGTATTTATGTATTAACCAATCAGTGTCCAGGGATTGTATGAGGAGATGGATAAATAAACTTTGTGGGCTGTGGAAAAACAGGTTTCCTACCTGTAACTGATGATCTTCGAGTGGTCATCTGTGCATTCACACTGATGGGAGTAGGCGCCGGCGCCGATCTCCGTCGGTAAACTTCAAAGCTGCGGATTTCCGCGCCACCGTCCCAGTGCGCATGCCCAGCAGCCCCACTGCGCATGCGCACCAGGACGGCAGCGGACATCCCGCCAGTTCCTTCTGGCCGCCGCGGTAGCCCCCAGGAGGGACCGTTCGCAGCGGGGAAGGCGGGCGGGTAGTGTGAATGCACAGATGACCACTCGAAGATCATCAGTTACAGGTAGGAAACCTGTTTATCTTCTTTGTGGTCTCTGTGCATCACACTGATGGGAGATTAACAAGCTCAAGGCCTACCTGGCGGAGGGTGCAACGGTCCATCAGGAAGAAACCGACTGCAGTACTGCCCGGCCCACAGAAGAAGCTTGTCGACACCGCAAGTCCAGGGCATAGTGTGCCACGAAGGTGTGTGCCAAAGACCACGTGGCGGCCCTGCAGATGTCTTGCAGGGGAACTCCCTTCATAGACGCCTCCGAGGTAGCAATCGCCCGTGTCGAGTGGGCCCGCAGGGGACCCGGGAGAGGCGTCTTCCGAAGTAGATAGCACAGGCGTATGGTCCCTGTGATCCATTTCGACAAGCGTTGCGAAGATATGCGCTGTCCCATGGAGGATGCAGCATAGGACACAAAAAGTCTCGGGTCCTTACGCGAGGGCCCTGTACGATGTAGATAGAAGGAAAGGGCCCTCTTCACATCAAGTGCATGGAGACGGCGTTCGGAGTCATTAGCCGGCGAGGGGAAATAGACCGGCAGAAAAATGTCCGTGTTAAGGTGAAAGGGTGAGATCACCTTAGGCAAGAAGGTGATGTCAGGTCTCAGCAACACCCCTTCAGCAGAGAAATTCAGGTACGGGGAATCACACCTCAAGGCCGCCAACTCTCCCACCCGCCTGGCGGAGGTGATTGCCACCAGGAAGGCCGTCTTCCACGCCAAGAGGTGAGCCGAGCAGGTAGCCATCGGTTCAAAAGGCTTGCCCGACAAAGCCTTCAGGACCAAGGGAAGAACCCAAGCCGGGGTAGGCGTCCACACCGCTGGGTACAGCCGTGCCATACCCCTAAGGAACCTCTTAACATCAGGATGAGTGAAGGGCGAGTGGCCATCAATCCTCACATGTTCAGACGAGATGGCAGCTAGATAGACCCGCACCGAAGATGGTGCGAGACCTTTGTCCAGGAGTGAGAGGAGAAAATCAAGTATTACCGGCAACCCTGCAGACATAGGGTCCGCCGAACGGTCCAGTGCGAAGTCCGCGAACTTGGCCCACTTGAAGGCGTAGGATCGCCTTGTCGAGGATTTCCTGCAGTTCAGCAGTACGGACTGCACCCTGTCGGAGAATCCAGAGGCTCCAAGCGCCACGCTGTGAGGCGCAGATGGGGAACGTCGTGGTGAAAGATCCGTCCTTGATGTGAGAGCAGGAGGTTCTGGACCTGTGGAAACTGGTAGTAGACTCCGTTTGACAGGCGCAGAGCCAGGGGGAACCACTGCTGCCTGGGCCACCACGGCGTCACCAGCACCCCCCGCGGGCGTTCCCGCAGAAGCTTCTGCACCACCTTGGTCAGGAGCGGGATGGGGGGAAAGAGGTATACCGAGTGGTACTTCCAAGGCACCAGCAGGCCGTCCCCCAACGCCAGGGGATCCACACCGCCCCTGCAACAGAACAGGGCGCACTTCTTGTTGTGCCGGGTGGCAAAAACGTCCAGTTCCGGGGTCCCCCAGTTCAGGAAGACCGGTCTCAAAAAGTCCCAGTTGAGTTCCCACTCGTGAAGTGGGGCACCCCCCCGGCAGAGGAAGTCCGCCTGTACGTTCCGGTCTCCCGGAAGGTGGGTTGCCAGCAAGAAGATCCCCAGGGAGCTGCACAGGTCCCAGATTGAAATAGCTAGATAACACAGTCTGCGGGATACCGTTCCGCCTTGCCTGTTGATATACGCCATTGCTGTTGTATTGTCCGTCATCACCGCGACCGACCTGCCCTTCAGTAGCGGCATGAACGAGCGGATGGCATGGAAGATGGCCAGCAATTCTAGGAAGTTTATGTGCTGGCGCGCTTGGAGACTTGGCCAGCGGTCTCCCACACACAGGCCCCCCAGGTGGGCCCCCCAACCCCACAGAGAGGCATCCGTGGTGAGAGTGAGGTCCGGCTCCGGTCTGTGGAAGGGTGCCCCCTCCATCAGTCGACTTCTCAGCCCCCACCAACCGAGGGACGACAGCACCTCCCTCGGCACCGTTAGCAGTCTGGAAGGCGCCTCGATATTGCAGCGGAAGCTCCTGAGGAACCAGAGCTGCAAGGGATGCATGTGCAGCCGTGCAAAGGTGATGACAGATGTTGTCGCCGCCATCAGACCCAGGAGGCGCTGCAGCCACCGAGCGGAGACCGTTGGGTTCCGTAGAAGGGCCGAGATCATCGTGACTATGGCGTCTGCCCGGTCTGGAGGGAGAAACGCTCTGCAGACTCGAGTGTCTATGATTGCCCCTATAAACTGCACCCGTTGGGATGGGTGCAAATGGGACTTCTTTTCGTTGATCTGCAGTCCCAGATCCCTCACCAAGTCCAGGGTGATGGAGATATGCCGCAACAGTTCTGCTCTTGATTGTGCCACCAGCAGCCAATCGTCTATGTACGGGAAAAGTACGATGCCTTTCAGACGTAGGTGGGCGGCTATGACCACCATGGTCTTGGTGAACACCCTCGGGGCCGTACATAGCCCAAAGGGGAGCGCACGGTATTGGAAGTGGTCGCCTCCCACTGTGAAGCGCAAGAACTTCCGATGACGAGGAAGGATGGAGATGTGGAAGTATGCGTCCCTCAGGTCTAACGTCGCCATCCAGTCCCCTTGCCCTAGAAGAGGAAGAATGCGGGGGAGCGAGGTCATCCGGAACTTGTCGCACCTCACAAAGACGTTCAAAGCTCTCAGGTCCATAATAGGCCGGAGGCCCCCATCCCGCTTGGGGACCGCAAAATAGCGGGAGTAGAAGCCTTGGCCCCTCTGGATCTCTGGGACCGGCTCGATCGCCTGTTTGTGGAGGAGGGATTGGACTTCGTCCCGAAGGGTCTGCGATGGTGCGGTGGAGACGAATGTCGGGGTAGGAGGGGGATGGTGGAACTCTATTCCATAACCCCGCCGGATTATGGATAAAACCCAAAGGTCCGAGGTAATAAGGGACCAGGCAGGAAAGAACTTGGAGAGGCGGGTAGCCTGGTGGTCCCTTAAGTTGCTTGCAAGAGGGGAGTCAAAGACCCTGCTTGTGCTGCTTCGCACCCTTCTGGCGGGAAGTTTGGGTGGAAGGCGGGGAGTACTTTGGCTTGCCTTGGTAGGGTGGCCTCGAAAAAGACGTCTGTTTTGTACGCCATTGTCTATCTGGAGACTTGGAGAAAGACTTCTTCTGCCAAGTCTTAGGCCACTGCTTCTTGGTCTGGGTGCGCGACCCCGAGACCCCCAGGTTTCTTGATGTCTTGATACTCTTATCAAGTTCCTGGAGGACTGAGTCCGTGGTTGAACTGAACAAGCCAGTGCCATCGAACGGAAGATCTTCTACGTACGCCTGCGTATCCGGTTGAAGCGCTGTAGACCTCAGCCAGGAATGCCTTCTCAGGGATACGGCGGTAGTTAAAGCCTTGGCACACGTGTCCCCAGAATGCTTTGCGGCGTTTAACTGCTGCTTAGCTAGAATCATGCCCTCCCTCTGAAGTTTCCTGAGGGCCACCTTGCTCTGCTCCGGGATGGAGTTCAGAATGGAGGAGACTTGGTCCCATAGCGCATATTGATACCTGCCAAAGCAGGCCGCGTAGTTTGCTATTTTCATGCCCAGAGAGCCATTAGAATACAGTCTCCTGCCCAGGGCATCCAACTTCCTGCCCTCCTTGTCGGGTGGTGTGGAATGCGTCTTCTTAGCCTTCGACGAAGAAGACACTACCACCGAGTTCGGCTTTGGGTGGACGTACAGGAACTCAGCTGAGGCCTCTTGAATCCTGTACATATGATCCAGCCTGCGAGAGGAGACAGGCGTGGATGCAGGCTTGTCCCAGGAGGACTTAGCGGTCTGTAACATGACATTTGTGAGGGGTAGGGCCACTGCCGTAGAAGTGTCCTGCTGAACAATGTCAAAGACCGTGTCTGTCACTACCGGCTGAGGCTGGATCGTGGGTAGTGAGAGCGTTTGGGCCATCCTTTTGATGAGGTCCCCGTAGGATTTTAGATCCTCTGAAGGAGAGATGGGCTGTTCATCCGAAGTCTTCACTGGTGGAGACGGTTCACCCCGAGAAGAAGCCTCTCTTTCCGGGGAGGAACCATCAAACGACCGAGGCGAGGACTCCGGGGAGTCAGAAAGCTCCGGTGTATGTCGAGGGGTCGGGGCTCGCTTCACAGCGTCGGGCTTCGGCTGAGGGGTGCGTTGTTCTCGCTCATCTTGGTGCGTTGGCTTTCCCTCTTCTGGAGGCTTCGATGCCGATGCCGACGGGGTATTCCGTTGGGTCCGATAGGAGGTTCGGGATCGATACGATGTAGCCGAGGTCTGGTCCCAGTCCTTCTGTCGTTGAGTGAGCCAAGGGAAAGGTGGATAAGCCCCGTACAGATATTGCCACTGCCTCTGGTCCCAGGGAATCTGCGTGGCGGAAAGGCGAGGCGAGCGATCTTCCTCCCAGTAGCGAGGAGAGCGGCTACTGGAGGATCGGTCCCGATGCTGGTCTCGATGCCGATCGGAAGGACTTCGAGCCCGGGATGTTGACCGGTGCCGTGGACTTTCTTCGGTACCGGTGCGCTGCACTGGCTCGATCTCCGAATCCGATGAGATCACTAACTGGGTCGACATCGACGCCAGTTGGGTGCTCTGCCTGCGAATCGGCGAGGCGAAGAGCTTCAGAGGCGGAACGACCGGCGCGGTCGGGTCCGATGGGGATGCAGGGGATGACTGAGACGCCGATTGACTAAGGTGCGATTTCTCAGACTTCTTATGCTTCTTCCCCTTCTCCGAAGGCATCCCTTTGTCCTCTTTCTGCCTCTTAGCTGGCACTGAGGACTCTGAAGTCAGCGCCGAGCCCGAGCGCTTCCGCGAGCGATCAGCATCGGTAGGCTGATCGGTATCGGTGGGCTTCGGTGTCGACTGGTCCGTCTGACCTGTCGGAGGCTCAGCCTGGTCAGCGCGGGGAGAAAGCGCGCGTTCCATGAGGGCCGCTGCAAGACGCACCGCTCTGTTCCTTCTCGTCTGCCGTGAAAACTTGGCACAGTGCTGACAGGAATCAGTCTTATGCCTCTCTCCCAGGCACAGCAAGCATAAAGAGTGTCCGTCAGGTGGGGCAATTTTGCTCCCGCACGAGGAGCAGCGGCGAAAAAACCCCCACCGCCTTTCCATGCGAGGAGAGGCAAATGGCGGACGCGAAAAAAGGGGGAGAGGGGGATTCCCCCCCCGAAGGGCGGAAAAAAACACACCCCACTCTCCCAAATAAACCTAACACTAAACTACTAAAACTAGCTAACTATATAACTAACTATATACACTATCCGTAAAAGAAACGCAAGTTCACCGACCGTAGCGAAGGAGATCAACCGATCAGCGCGGCGGTCAGAAGAGAACTGGCGGGATGTCCGCTGCCGTCCTGGTGCGCATGCGCAGTGGGGCTGCTGGGCATGCGCACTGGGACGGTGGCGCGGAAATCCGCAGCTTTGAAGTTTACCGACGGAGATCGGCGCCGGCGCCTACTCCCATCAGTGTGATGCACAGAGACCACGAAGAAGATCTGTGTTCTTTTCTTTCACAGAGTCAGGCTGAGAGGATGGTCTGTGGCTGAGAAAAGGATCCCTCACTCAGAAGGTAGAGTGAGTCACAAGCAGTCAGCCTGGGGAAAAGGGCTGTGGGCCATGACGACTAACAGGCTAGGGGGAGTACAGGTAGCCGCGTTAGGGTTTATTTTCATTTTCCTTTATCCACTGTTATATCTGTTAAGCACTTTGCCTTGTTTAAATACTCATCCCTGTATTAATAAACCTTTATCTTTCTAATGTTCTCTGCCTGGTCATCACACCTGTGTTTCTCGGCTAAAAGGGGCATTTTTGCTGGGCTTGAGAGGGTACTCTGGGCCTTCTCAAGGGACCACCAATCCAGAGTGGTGGCGGTGTAAGGCAGCAACCCACTGGGTTCATGACACTCCCCAAGGGGGACCCAAAGCAGCATACATCATTTCCCTTTCCCCCATTTTGCCCTCATAACAATGCTGTAAGGTAGGTTAGGCTCAGAGAGTGTGGCTGGCCCAAAGTCACCCAGAAAATTTCCATGGCAGAGTGAGGATTAAAGCCTGGGTTTCCCAGATCCTAATCCAATACTTTAACCGCTACACAACACTGGCTCTAAATAAAGAAATAAACCTATGACAAATGTTATTCTAGAAAGGCTACTTCAAAATATATTTTCTGTCTTTTCAAATATCTTGAAATGTGCTGAATTTGATTTCTGTACCATGGTTTTCCCCTTACACTCCCCATTTATTGCTGACTTGTAATTGTCTTCTCCATTATTTATTTTTGCCATTTCAAAAGGCACCAAAAGAGTCATAGCCACTGAAGGGAGTGTAAACAACAAATAAAATTGTCTTTTATCACAGGAAACACTATCAACCCGCCATGTAAAATGGAGCTATCTGGGGTCATTTCTCAGAATAATTGACTCTCAGAATAATTGACCCAACCTGGAGAGCCAGTTTGGTGTAGGGGTTAAGTGTGTGGACTCTTATCTGGGAGAACCGGGTTTGATTCCCCACTTCTCCACTTGCACCTGCTAGAATGACCTTGGGTCAGCCATAGCTCTGGCAGAGGTTGTCCTTGAAAGGGCAGCTGCTATGAGAGCCCTCTCCAGCCCCACCCACCTCACAGGGTGTCTGTTGTGGGAGAGGAAGGTAAAGGAGATTGTGAGCCGCTCTGAGACTCTTCGGAGTGGAGGGCGGGATATAAATCCAATATCTTCTTCTTCTTTATGCAAAAGTGTTTCTATTCCTTGCACTGACTGTTTTTATTTTTAGGTTTATTTTTGTTTTTAGGTTCCTAAATTTTAAAGTAGAATGCAAACTGCATTGTGGCAATTCTAATATAAGATTTTGTTTCCATGGGTTGCCTCTTAGCATTATCCCCATGATTTCATGCACCTGAATATGGCTTGTCAGCAGACCTCAGATTCAATGGGAGCTCACAGGAGCACAGCTCCTGAACCTTTCTGAGAGTTCCATCTCCTTGTCCAGTAAATAGTAGGTGCAGCTGCATAACAATCCCTGGATGAGCTCCACCACCTATTTTTCTACAAAATTACCCCTGTTTGTCAGCATGCATCATTCACACAGTTTGATAGAATACAATGTTATTTCACAAAATGGTCTTCGAGTAAAATGTACATACATATGACTCAATCCCGTAAAGCAATTTCATATACACGTATTGACAACACACGTTCCAGGGCCATTATGCGGTAGAACTTCACGTTATTGTTGAAAGAGAAGAAGAGTATTAATATTTTCTCAGGGATATCTTGTTGCTTTCAGTTTTCTCTTTATTTGGCTACAACTCATGTTTTCAATGACTTCTTGTCAAATAATGGAAGAAGGAAGATGAAAGAGAGCACCTTCTAATGCTCACAACATCTTGTCATTTCTTCTTGACTGACAGGTTGTGATAGAGTTGATTTTTTAATCAAAGATCGGGTCTGTAATATATTTTAATTACTTATCAAAGGAATAATTAATATTGGGAATCTTTTTATCATCATGCTGGTCAAAAGCTATATATCAAAACTGGCCATAAACTGTCTTACACTGAAGGTGACCTAAAGGTTGTATTAACACAGGATTGTCAGTCTGTTTTTATCCTTTGTACACAGAATCGCAGCTGGGAGCATTTACAGTCTTCACACCAAGGGAGCATTCTCAGCACAGGTCCTTGTTCTTGTTGTTATAGACAGATTGTAAGACCTATTATGTCTTTTACTTGCTTGAAAGGAAGTGGAGAACAGGTCAACGGGGGCATCGCACTAAAAGCATCAAAGCCCAAGGCAGCAGGACATTTTAACACAGAAAAATAGGCAGGATTAAAGTTGTAGGGAAAGCAAAGTAAGTCCAGAATTAAGGCTGACACTCCACCATTAATTCCTTGTACTGTTCCATGTGTTTGATACACACTGAATATTTGAGAGAGAGAAAGGAGAGAGAGATAGAATTCAGGCACTGATCCAGTTTCAATAGTTTGTGAGATAAAGAGTCACAGTCTTCGTACTATTAATACATTGTTTTGAAATGCTAATCTCTCTCCTTTTCCTGTTTTTTTTTTCTCCAGGCTTTTTAAAAATTGAACAGTAAAATGTATGACAGCTGACACTTGGCATGTAGTGATTTCAAAATCCGCTATCTGCCCCTTGATGTCTTCATCTGACAACATCTATATATTGCCTGGTTCCCATGGCAACTGAGCACTCTAGTAATTGCAACCCTGGAAAGATAATTATTTCACTCAAAACATACTGTACGTTTAACCTGTCTGAAGTTTCAACAATCCATCTTTTAATGACAAGTGTTTTGAAAGGTCTAATTCAGGCTGCTTCTTTGGTGTTACATTTACATGGTTGTTAACTTGTATGTTTAACTAATAAGGTATGTTGCCTTTTTACTCTGCTGGTTTCAGATTTCTTAGCCCATTTATTTTATAATGTATACCTGATGTAGCACTATGGGTTTACATTTAACAGATGGAAGTGTTGGGTTTAACCATTCAGTTACAAATATGTCAGTTTCTGTTAATGCAATTTGCTTAAAGGCTCATTGCAGAATGCCCCTTAGTCCATGATTGCTTTGTGTGGAATAGTAAAGTATTCAATTAAATATTATTTGGCTGGGATATAAAATTACATTTTGATTTGAACTCAGGATTATTAGACCTTTAGTATTTTAATTAACCCCCTCCCTCTTATGAGATAATGTTAGGGTTGGCCCCAAGATATTCTGCTGTCTCAAAATAAGGCACCAAGCAATACTTATGTTGCAGAATTATGCCTTTGGAAAGCAACCCAGCATCTGTAATACTCAAAGGATAAGAACATAAGAGAAGCCATGTTGGATCAGAACAATGACCCATCCAGTCCAACACTCTGTGGCTAAAAACAGGTGCCACCAGAGGTCTACTAGTGGTGCCAAAACTCCAGAAGCCCTCCCACTGTTGCCCCCCAAGCACCAAGAATACAGAGCATCACTGCCCCAGACATTATGTTCCATGTATTCCTTGCAGCTAATAGCCACTGATGGACACATTCAGAAGCATATTCTCTAATCACAATCTGAGAAAAAGAACCCCTTCACCTCCCATTCTGCCCCAAGGCCTGCTAGCACTTTAAGATATCAACTAATCTGAACCCAATTACAGCTCTGCTAAATTTGAAATCATTGTTCATTAATGATTTGGAGTTGAGAATAAGCAGTGAAGTGGCTAAGTTTGTGGATGACACTAAATTGTTCAGGGTGGTAAGAACCAGAGAGGATTGTGAGACACTCCAAAGGGATCTGTTGAGGCACAGTGAGTGGGCATCAACATGGCAAATGAGGAAAGCACAGGGCTTTTTTTGTAGCAGGAACTCCTTTGCCTCTTTGGCCACGCATCCCTGATGTAGCCAATCCTCCAAGACCTTACAGGGCTCTTCATACAAGGCCTGCTGTAAGCTCCAAGAGGATTGGCTACATCAAAGGGGTGTGGCTTAATATGCAAAGGAGTTCCTGCTACAAAAAAGCCCTGGTAATGCACATTGAGGCCAAAAATCCAAACTATAAATACAAGTTGGTGGGATCCAAAGTGGCAGAGACAGTCCAAGAGAGAGATCTTGGAGTCATGGTAGATAACTCACTGAAAATGCTGAGACAGTGTGCAACTGCAATTAAAAAGGCCAGGCTCAGCTATGTAAAGGGGCTTGCTTGGGTTCAGATCCCAGCCATTTAGACCACTGCTTCCTACTCTACAATACTGCAGGGAGCCAAAAGCAGTGGTTTAAATGACTCCAAGCCTTTCAAACTAAACAGCTGAGTGAGGCAGCCCTGTTTTGGTTTAGATGGCTCAGAACTATTTAAACACCCTGCTTTCTGCTCCTTGTGAAAAACGTCTGGCATTAATGTGAAATCAAAGATCATGAACCTATACTAACTGGCTCTGTGAACCAACCTCCCAGTTCATATAGGTTCAGTTTGTGGTTCAGCCATGAACCAAACCAGAAAAATGTAGTTTGTTCACATCCTTATTAGAAACTCCCTGTGTAGTCTGGTTCAAGTCAATCCTTTAAAAAGAGGGGAGATTATTAGAAACTGTCAAGTCTGTGGAAGTTTGACTGAATTAATTGACTCAAGAGGAAGTCTCATAATTATTCCTGACTGATTCCTAGGTGAAATGTCACCTAACATCAGAACATAAGAAGAGCCCTAAAGAGCCCCAAGCGTTTCAACCTTTCTTCGTAGGGAAAGTGTTCCAAGCCCTTTAATCATTCTAGTTGCCCTTTTCTGCAGTTTTTCCAGTGCTATAACGCCAGTGACCAGAATTGTACACAGTACTCCAAATGAGGCTGCACCATCGATTTATACAGGAGCATTTTGATACTGGCTGATTTGTTTTCAATTCCCTTCCTAATAATTCCCAGCATAGCGTTGGCTTTTTTTATTGCAGTAGCACACTGTTTTGACATTTTCAGTGAGTTATCTGCCACCACCCCAAGCTCTCTCTCTCTTGGTCAGTCTCTACCAGTTCATACCCCATCAATGTGTATTTATAGCTAGGATTTTTGGCCTCGATGTGCATTACTTTGCACTTGGCCACGTTGAATCCCATTTGCCACATTGACCGCCACTCGCCCAGCCTCGACATCCCTTTGGACTGCCTCGCAATCCTCTCCGGTTCTCACCATTCTGAACAATTTAGTGTCATCCACAAACTTAGCCACTTCACTGCTTACTACCAACTCCAAATCATTAATGAACAATTATTTCATATTTAGCAGAGCTATGATTGGGTTCAGATTAGCTGATATCTTAAAGTGTTAGCAGGCCTTGGGGCAGAACGGGAGGTGAAGGGGTCCTTTTTCTCAAATTGCATTAGCCTCTATGGGATGTTGTAAGATATGCCAGGGTTGTCAGTGGTAAACATTTCACTGGTGTTGGGGGTGACTGTAGAATGTTTAGGATTCTGGCGCTGTAGAATGCTTAGGATTCTGAGTAAGCTCCATTTTGTCTATTACACTCCTCTGAGGCCATCCAATTCTATGCTGGC
The DNA here is from genome assembly GCF_032191835.1 of Heteronotia binoei. Lineage (NCBI taxonomy): Eukaryota > Metazoa > Chordata > Lepidosauria > Squamata > Gekkonidae > Heteronotia > Heteronotia binoei. The sequence continues at coordinate 130,693,156 of NC_083223.1, forward strand.
ATTAGAGTTACCCAGTGCTGACACGACTTGATGGCAACATATCACCAGATACACTAATGTTTCTTCAGGAACCTTTCTGAGAGTTCCACCTCCTCCTGAGAGTTCCACCTCGTTGCCCATTGAATAGTAGGTGCAGCTGCATAACAATCCCTGGATAAGCATCTATTTGGCCTAGGACCTGCCTACCTGAAGGACCGTCTCTCCCCACATGTGCCCCAGAGAGTACTGAGATCGGGAACTCGAAATCTCCTAGTTATCCCCAGGCCAAAAGAAGCCCACTTAAAATCCACCAGGGACCGGGCCTTTTCTGTGGCGGCCCCCTCCTGGTGGAACCAGTTGTCGGAGGAGGTGAGGGCCCTGCGGGACCTTGCCCAGTTCCGCAGGGCCTGTAAGACAACCCTCTTCCGGCTGGCCTATGACTAGCTGGTACAAGAAATCCAGGTGTAGTTATATTAGAGGTTGCTGTCTCTAATGTTTTAAATGGTTTAATGTCTTATAATTTTAAATATTTTATAATTTAAATGCATTAATTAATTTTAACTGTTTTATGCTTAAATGTTACTATGTGAAATCTTATGCTGTGAGCCGCCCTGAGCCACTTGTTGGGAAGGGCAGGATATAAATTAATAAATAAAAAATAAATAAAATAAATATTTTTCTACAAAATGACCTCTGATAAGAAGGTCCATTCAAACATCAAATATGCTAGGGAGGTATATGTGAAAAGATTTGATCCCTCAAAGGGGTTTTCTTCATGTCTGCCCTGAACACATTAACACATGTCTAATAATACATTTTTCTGCTTTTCTAGCTGAATAGGGTCCCAAAGGTGGTGAACATCAAAACATTTTGACATTTAAAAACATTTAAAATAAACCAAATAAATAGACCAAAGTATATATATAAAGACCAACAAGATTTCCAGGATATAAATGTTCAAGAGTCAAAGCTCTCTTCATCAGATAGATTACTTGTTGACAAATGGACCTTTGACTCTCAAAACTTTAAACCCTGGAAATCTTATTGGTTTTTAAGGACTTCATTCTTACTCTTCTACTTAGGCTTGCTAGTCCCCAGGTCCCAGCGGGGGCTCCTCCCCACTGCCAGCCAGCTGGCTGGGGGGGGGGGGAAGCCCCACCCTAGCAGCTACCCTAGACCTGGCTGAATTGGCGCACTACAGACCAGTCTCGAATTTACCCTTTTTTGGGGAAATTATTGAGAGGACACTAGCGCTACAGTTGCAGAGTTTTCTGGAGGATGCTTCCAGCTTCCGCCCAGGACATGGGACAGAGAGCTGGTTGCCCTAGTGAATGACCTCCAGTGGCATCTGGATTGAGGTGGCTCGGCGATACTGATGCTGTTAGACCTGTCGGCGGTGTTCGATATGGTCAACCTTCAGTTGCTAGCCCACCGCCTTCCCAACACAGGGATTACAGTGGCTTTCCTCTTTCCTATGCGGTCGAGGACAAAGGGTATCAATTGGGGGAGAGTCATCCCGGAGACACCCGCTTAATTGCGGTGTGCCTCAGGGGGCGGTTCTATCCCCAATGTTGTTTAACATCTACATGCGACCCCTTGCACAGATTGTCCAGAGGTATGGGCTGGGTTGCCATCAGTATACTGATGACACCCAGCTCTATCTACTGATGGACGGCCGACCTGACGATGTCCCAGAAAGCCTAGATCAGGCATTGAAAGCTGTGGCTGGTTGACTAAAGCTGAGCCGACTGAAGCTGAACCTGATGAAGACAGAGGTCCTTTGCCTGAGTCATGGCAGCCTGGGCAGGGAAATCCCCCTACCAACTTTTGACAGAGTGCCACTAACAATGGCATCCAGGGTCAGAAACTTGGAGGTGCTATTAGAAGCCTCCCTGATGATGGAGGCACAGATAGCAGCAACTGCGAAATCTGGGTTTTTTCACCTTAGGTAGGCGAAACAGTTAATTCCTTTCCTTGACCGTGGCGACCTGGCAACTGTGATTCATGCAACAGTCACCTCCAGATTGGACTACTGTTGGGGCTGCCTTTGTCGCAAACCCAGAAACTTCAGCTAGTGCAGAATGCGACTTCTGGCCTGCTGCTGGGAGCACATACAGCCAGCGCTGCAGGAACTGCACTGGCTACCAATAGCGTACCGGATTCGTTACAAACTGATGGTTATTACCTTTAAAGCCCTATATGGCCGAGGACCTGTTTACCTGATGGACCATCTGTCCCCACATGTTCCCCAGAGAGTGCTGAGATCTGGATCTCAACATCTCCTAGTGATCCCCGGGATGAAGGAGGTGAGACTGTCAACCACCAGGGATCGGGCGTTTTCAGTGGTAGCCCCCTCCTGGTGGAATCAATTGCCGGAAGAGGTTAGGGCCTTGCGGGACCTCGCTCAGTTCTGCAAGGACTGTAAGACAGTTCTCTTCCGGCAAGCCTTTAGTTGACTGTAGGAGAATTCTGGAACAACTATCATCCTGAGAATGAGTAACATCTAATTTGTAGCACCAACTGTATATTGTTTTTAATTTATATTGTTTAATGGTTTTATTGATTTTATGATTGCGATTACAGTATACTATGAACTGATGTAAGCCGCCCTGAGCCCGCCTTGATGGGGAGGGCGGGGTATAAATCAAATTAAACCTAAACAAACAAACCATGTGTCTTTAAATCTTGACAGGCATGGAAGAAGCTTGCAAATATCTGCTTGTATTTTGGAATGTGTTTTTGTTGTTGTCGTCCAGTCGCACAGTCAAGTCCGACTCTTTGCGACCCCATGGACAAAGTCACACCAGGCCCTCCTATCTTCCACCATCCTCCGAAGTCCAACCATCTAATCTTTTGCTGTCCCCTTCTTCTTTTGCCTTCTGTCTTTCCCAGCACCAGGATCTTCTCTAGTGAGTGCTCTCTTCTCATTTGGTGACCAAAGTATTTGAGCTTCGCATCTGACCTTCCAGGAAACAGTCGTAAGAACATAAGAACATAAGAGAAGCCATGTTAGATCAGGCCAATGGCCCATCCAGTCCAACATTCTGTGTCACACAGCGGCCAAATACACACACACACACACACACACACACACACACACACTGTGGCTAATAGCCACTGATGGACCTCTGCTCCATATTTTTATCTAACCCCCTCTTGAAGGTGGCCATGCTTGTGGCCGCCACCACCTCCTGTGGCAGTGAATTCCACATGTTAATCACCCTTTGGGTGAAGAAGTACTTCCTTTTATCCGTTTTAACCTGTCTGCTCAGCAATTTCATCGAATGCCCACGAGTTCTTGTATTGTGAGAAAGGGAGAAAAGTACTTCTTTCTCTACTTTCTCCATCCCATGCATTATCTTGTAAACCTCTATCATGTCACCCCTCAGTCGACGTTCTCCAAGCTAAAGAGCCCCAAGCGTTTCAACCTTTCTTCATAGGGAAGGTGTTCCAGCCCTTTAATCATTCTAGTTGCCCTTTTCTGAACTTTCTCCAATGCTATAATATCCTTTTTGAGGTGCGGCGACCAGAACTGCACACAGTACTCCAAATTAGACTGCACCATCGATTTATACAGGGGCATTATGATACTGGCTGATTTGTTTTCAATTCCCTTCCTAATAATTCCCAGCATGGCGTTGGCCTTTTTTATTGCAAACGCACACTGTCCTGACATTTTCAGTGAGTTATCTACCACGACCCCAAGATCTCTCTCATGGTCAGTCTCTGCCAGTTCACACCCCATCAACTTGTATTTGTAGCTGGGATTCTTGGCCCCAATGTGCATTACTTTGCACTTGGCCACATTGAACCGCATCTGCCATGTTGACGCCCACTCACCCAGCCTCAACAGATCCCTTTGGAGTTCCTCACAATCCTCTCTGGTTCTCACCACCCTGAACAATTTAGTGTCATCCGCAAATTTGGCCACTTCACTGCTCACTCCCAACTCTAAATCATTTATGAACAAGTTAAAGAGCATGGGACCCAGTACTGAGCCCTGCGGCACCCCACTGCTTACCGTCCTCCACTGCGAAGACTGCCCATTTATACTCACTCTCTGCTTCCTATTACTCAGCCAGTTTTTGATCCACAAGAGGACCTGTCCTTTTACTCCATGACTCTCAAGCTTTCTAAGGAGCCTTTGATGAGGAACTTTATCAAAAGCTTTCTGGAAGTCAAGGTAAACAACATCTATTGAGTTTCCTTTGTCCACATGTTTGTTCACCCCCTCAAAGAAATGTAACAGGTTAGTGAGGCAAGATCTTCCCCTACGTTCTGGGGCGGGCAAACAGGGGTCTGGGGCGGGCAATCTGGGTTGATTTCCCTTAGGACTGACTGATTTGATCTTCTCGCACAGTTCAAGGGACTCTCAAGATTCTTCTCCAGCACCACAGCTCAAAAGCATCTATTCTGCGCTTGGCCTTCCTTATAGTCCAGCTCTACCAGCCATACATTACTACTGGAATACCATCACTTTGAGTATATGGACTTTTGTTGGCAAGGTGATGTCTCTACTCTTTATTATACTGCCCAGGTTCTCCATAGCTGTTCTTTTAATTTCATGGTTACAGTCACCATCTGCAGTGATCTTGGATCCCATTAATGTGAAGTCTGTCACTATTTCCATGTCTTCTCCTTCTATTTGCCACGGTGTGATGGGACCAGATGCCTTGATCTTAGTTTTTTTGATGTTGAATTGCAAGCCTATTTTTGTGCTCTCCTGTTTCACCCTCAACAAGAGGTTCTTTAGGTCCTCCTCATTTTCTGCTGTTAGAGTGGTATCATCTGTATATCTGAGGTTGTTGATGTTTTCCCCGGCAATCTTAATTCCGGCTTCTGCTTCATCCAGGCCAGCATCTGCATGATGTACTCTGCATATAAATTAAATAAGCAGGGTGACAATATACATCCTTGTCGAACTCCTTTTCTTATTCTAAACCAATCAGTTGTTACATATCCCATTCTGACTGTTGCTTCTTGACCCTTATACAGGTTTTTCAGGGGACATGTAAGTAAAGCAAGTAAGTTTTTATTTATACCCCGCCCTCCCCACCAAGGCAGGCTCAGGGCGGCTTACAGAACATGATACGATATCATGATATCACAATAACAAATAAAATCAGTCAACAATATAAATACAAATATAAATTAATTTTAAAAAGTTAAAACAATACAGTGGTGCTACAGTCTCTATTTATCCGGCAGCGTAATATTTATTCTGGTTACATCTTAAAGGCTTCTTGGAAGAGGGCAGTTTTGCAGGCCCTGTGGAACTGGTTGAGGTCCTGCAGGGCCCGCACCTCCTCCAGGAGCTGATTCCACCATTGGGGGGCTTTTATAGAGAAGGCCAGCTCTCTAGTTGTTTTAAGTTTGGCCTCCTTAGGCCCAGGGATTTCCAAAACATTTTGTGTACTGGAACGCAGTGCTCTCTGGGGACATATGGAGAGAGGCGGTCCCTGAGGTAGGCAGGTCCTCGGCCATATAGGGCTTTATAGGTGATAACCAGCACCTTGTAACGAACCCGGTATACAATTGGCAGCCAGTGCAGTTCCCGCAGCCTAGGCCACACGTGTTCCCACCGAGGTAGTCCCACTAGTAGCCTGGCTGCTGCGTTCTGCACTAGCTGCAGTTTCCTCTTTCGGTACAGGGGCAGCCCCATGTAGAGGGCATTACAGTAGTCCAATCTCGAGGTGACCGTCGCATGGATCACTGTTGCCAGGTCGCCTCGCTCCAAGAAGGGGGCCAACTGCCTAGCCCATTTAAGATGAAAAAAGGCGGATTTGGCAGTGGCCACTATCTGGGCCCCCATTGTCAAGGAGGACTCCAGTAGCACTCCCAAGCTCCTGACTTCCCGCACTGGTACCAGTGGCATCCCGTCAAAAGCTGGAAGGGGAATCCCCCCTTCAGGGGCGCTGCAGCCTAGGCAAAGGACCTCTGTCTTCGCTGGATTCAATTTCAACCCGCTCAGCTTGATCCAATCAGCAACGGCTTGCAATTCCCGGTCCAGATCTATAGGACCATCAGCGGCCCGGCCTCCCATCAATAGATAGAGCTGGGTGTCATCAGCATACTGGTGACAACCCAGCCCATGTCCCTGGGCGATCTGGGCAAGGGGGCGCATAAAGGACTTGCCACAGTTTGTTGTGATCCATACAATCAAAGGCTTTAGTGTAGTCAATGAAACAGAAATAGACGTTTTTCTGATACTCCCGTGCTTTCTCCATAATCCAGCAAATGTTGGCAATTTGATCTCTAGTTCCTCTACCTCTCCGAAACCCAGCTTGAACTTCTGGTAGTTCCTGATCGACATACTGCTGAAGCCTAGCTTGTAGGATGAACATATGAACATATGAAGCTGCCTTATACTGAATCAGACCCTTGGTCCATCAAAGTCAGTATTGTCTTCTCAGACTGGCAGCAACTCTCCAGGGTCTCAAGCTGAGGTTTTCCAAACCTATTTGCCTGGACCCTTTTTTGGAGATGCCAGGGATTGAACCTGGGACCTTCTGCTTCCCAAGCAGATGCTCTACCACTGAGCCACCGTCCCTCTTTACCACTGAGCCACCGTCTTTAACATGACCTTGCTGTAGGGTGACCATAATGTCTGAAGGCCAGCCAGGGACACTGGGGGGGGGGGGGGGGTTGCGCGCGTGCGAAGCGCGCGTGCCGCCGGAAACAGGAAGTGACGTCACTTCCGGTGACGTCACTTCCGGTGATGTCATGCCACCACCGGAAACAGGAAGTGGCATCACTTCCTGTGACATCATTTCCCCCGCGTCACCTGCCGGAAACAGGAAGTGACTTCACAGCACTTCCTGTGACGTCCCCAAAAATCCCCCAAATATCACCGCCGGAAACAATTTTGTTCTCAAATCCTGTATATACTTCATCAGTATATGGGATAAGGCACTTTCTCAACTGTGCTGCATAATGCAGCCTATTTATTTTGTCCTGTTGGCTCTGTTGGCTCTATCTGCGCCACCTTCATCACTTTCGGGGTGTGGATCCCCCAGTGGGGTGGTCTCCCGACTCCCTCCGCTGACTGTTTCTGATAGCCCAGCGCCCCCTCTTTCATTTGATATGTGTCCCGTGCGGGTGCCACCCTCCCGCCGGGAGATGCCGCAAAATGAGCCCCCTTGAGGCTTATGGCGGCAGGGCTCGGGGGAAGCGAGCTAGACTGCTGTTCTTTTGAGGGGTTATAGAGTGTTTCGAGCCCGTCCCTGTGGCATCGGTCCCATCGTTGTGGGACCAAGGGGGCCGGCGCAGCGGCACGCCGAAGCAGCCTGTCACTAATAACACCGGTCAAGATGCAGGACAGGAACCTGGAAGTGACCGACAGGCTGCTTCAGCGTGCCGCTGCGCCGGCCCCCTGGGCCCCACAATGATGGGACCGATGCCACAGGGACGGGCTCGAAACACTCTATAACCCCTCAAAAGAACAGCAGTCTAGCTCGCTTCCCCCGAGCCCTGCCGCCATAAGCCTCAAGGGGGCTCATTTTGCGGCATCTCCCGGCGGGAGGGTGGCACCCGCACGGGACACATATCAAATGAAAGAGGGGGCGCAGGGCTATCAGAAACAGCCGGCGGAGGGAGTCGGGAGACCACTCCACTGGGGGATCCACACCCCGAAAGTGATGAAGGTGGCGCAGATAGAGCCAACAGAGCCAACAGGACAAAATAAATAGGCTGCATTATGCAGCACAGTTGAGAAAGTGCCTTATCCCATATACTGATGAAGTAAATACAGGATCTGAGAACAAAATTGCACTAGAAGACACAAACACAAAGCTCCCTTACACTGAATCAGTGCTTGGGTCCACCAAAGTCAGTATTGTCACATAAGAGAAGCCCTGTTGGATCAGGCCAGTGGCCCCTCCAGTCCAACACTCTGCGTCACATAATAACATAAGAGAAGCCCTGTTGGATCAGGCCGGTGGCCCATCCAGTCCAACACTCTGCATCACATAACAACATAAGAGAAGCCCTGTTGGATCAGGCCAGTGGCCCATCCAGTCCAACACTCTGCATCACATAACAACATAAGAGAAGCCCTGTTGGATCAGGCCAGTGGCCCATCCAGTCCAACACTCTGCATCACATAACAACATAAGAGAAGCCCTGTTGGATCAGGCCAGTGGCCCATCCAGTCCAACACTCTGCATCACATAACAACATAAGAGAAGCCCTGTTGGATCAGGCCAGTGGCCCATCCAGTCCAACACTCTGCATCACATAACAACATAAGAGAAGCCCTGTTGGATCAGGCCAGTGGCCCATCCAGTCCAACACTCTGCGTCACATAAGAACATAAGAGAAGCCCTGTTGGATCAGGCCAGTGGCCCATCCAGTCCAACACTCTGCGTCACATAAGAACATAAGAGAAGCCCTGTTGGATCAGGCCAGTGGCCCATCCAGTCCAACACTCTGCATCACATAAGAACATAAGAGAAGCCCTGTTGGATCAGGCCAGTGGCCCATCCAGTCCAACACTCTGCATCACATAACAACATAAGGAGGGAGGGAGGGAAGGAAGGAAGGAAGGAAGGGAGAAAGGGAGGAAGGGAAGAAAGGAAGAAGGGAGGGAGGGAAGGAAGGAAGGGAGGGAAGGGAGGGAGGAAGGGAGGGAGGGAAGGAAGGAAGGAAGGAAGGAAGGAAGGAAGGAAGGAAGGAAGGAAGGAAGGAAGGAAGGAAGGAAGGAGGGAAGGAAGGAAGGGGGAGGGAGGGAAGGAAGGAAGGAAGGAAGGGGGAGGGAGGGAGGGAAGGAAGGAAGGAAGGGGGAGGGAGGGAAGGAAGGAAGAAAGGAAGGGAGGAGGGAGGGAAGGAAGGAAGGCAAGGGAGGGAGGGAAGGAAGAAAGAAAGGAAGGGAGGGAGGAGGGAGGGAAGGAAGGAAGGGAAGGGAGTGAGGGAAGGAAGGAAGAAAGGGAGGAGGGAGGGAGGGAAGGAAGGAAGGGAAGGGAGTGAGGGAAGGAAGGAAGGAAGAAAGGAAGGAAGGAAGGGAGGGAGGGAGGAGGGAGGGAAGAAAGGAAGGCCGCCCCCCGCCCCCCCCCCCCCGCTTTCGGCCCCCTTACCTTATTCCAGGGCGGCGGATCCAGCGGCGGCGGCGGCGGGGAGTCCTCGGGCGGCGGCCTCGCGGCGAGGGAGGGAGGGAGCTGCCGGGGCTGGCCTCTGGAGGCCTCCAGGGACCAGCGCCGGGCCTCTCCGCTACCGGCGCTGGCCTCTGGAGGCCTCCAGGGACCAGCGCCGGCTGCTCCGCGGCTTCCCCGCGGCCTCCGCTGGTCCCTGGAGGCCCTCCAGAGACTCTGGAGGGCCTCCAGGGACCAGCGGAGGCCGCGGGGAAGCCTTCGCTGGCCGGCGCTGGTCCCCGAAGGCCTTCCAGAGGCTCTGGAAGGCCTTCCGGGACCAGCGCCGGGTGCCCCGCAGCTTCCCCGCGGCCTCCGCTGGTCCCTGGAGGCCCTCCAGAGACTCTGGAGGGCCTCCAGGGACCAGCGGAGGCCGCGGGGAAGCCTTCGCTGGCCGGCGCTGGTCCCCGAAGGCCTTCCAGAGGCTCTGGAAGGCCTTCCGGGACCAGCGCAGGGTGCCCCGCGGCTTCCCCGCGGCCTCCGCTGGTCCCTGGAGGCCCTCCAGAGACTCTGGAGGGCCTCCAGGGACCAGCGGAGGCCGCGGGGAAGCCTTCGCTGGCTGGCGCTGGTCCCCGAAGGCCTTCCAGAGGCTCTGGAAGGCCTTCCGGGACCAGCGCCGGGTGCCCCGCGGCTTCCCCGCGGCCTCCGCTGGTCCCTGGAGGCCCTCCAGAGACTCTGGAGGGCCTCCAGGGACCAGCGGAGGCCGCGGGGAAGCCTTCGCTGGCCGGCGCTGGTCCCGGAAGGCCTTCCAGAGGCTCTGGAAGGCCTTCCGGGACCAGCGCCGGGTGCCCCGCGGCTTCCCCGCGGCCTCCGCTGGTCCCTGGAGGCCCTCCAGAGACTCTGGAGGGCCTCCAGGGACCAGCGGAGGCCGCGGGGAAGCCTTCGCTGGCCGGCGCTGGTCCCCGAAGGCCTTCCAGAGGCTCTGGAAGGCCTTCCGGGACCAGCGCCGGGTGCCCCGCGGCTTCCCCGCGGCCTCCGCTGGTCCCTGGAGGCCCTCCAGAGACTCTGGAGGGCTTCCAGCGACCAGCGGAGGCCACGGAGAGGCCTCCACCACTGCCGCCGGGCCCCGCGCGCGGGCGGGGAAGGCGAGGAGTGAGGGTGGGAGCGTCCCTGCGCGTGCGCAGGGGCCCTGCGCAGGCGCAGGGACGCTCCCTCCCTCACTCCCCGCCTTCCCCGCCCGCGCCCGCGGCCCACCGGCTCCGGGGCTGCCTAAACCGGGACCTTTAATGGTCCCGGTATAGGCAGCCCGGGATCCGGGATTGGGTGGCCAGATCCGGGAATGTCCCGGGAGACCGGGACGGTCTGGCCACCCTACCTTGCTGGCATGTAAAATGAGTGCAATGGTTTGAGCATTCTTTGGCATTACCCTTCTTTGGGATTGGAATATAAATTGACCTTTTCCAATCCTGTGGCCACTGTTGCATTTTCCAAATTTGTTGATATAATGTGTGCATCACTTTAACAGCATCGTCTTTTAGGACTTTGAATAGCTCAATTGGGATACCGTCATCTCCGCTCACTTTGTTGCTAGTAATGCTTTCTAAGGCCCATTTGACTTCACACTCCAGGATGTCTGGCTCAAGGGCAGCGATTTCACTGTCATAGTTGTCAAGGACATTGAGATCCTTCTTGTATAATTCTTCTGTGTATTCTTGCCCTCTCTTCCTGATCTCTTCTGCTTCTGTTAGGTCCCTACTGTTTTTGTCCTTTATAATGGCCATCTTTGCTCAAAACGTTCCCTTGATTTCTCCAATCTTTTTGAAGAGATCTCTTGTCCTTCCCATTCTTTTATTTTCCTCTATTGCTTTGCATTGTTCCTTCAGGAAGGCTTCCTTATCTCTCCTTGCTGTTCTCTGGAAATCTGCATTCAGTTGAGTGGATTTTTCCTTTTCACCTTTGCTTTTGCCTTTTCTTCTTTCCTCAGCAATTTGTAAAGCCTCATCAGACAGCCACTTTGCTTTCTTGCTTTTCTTTTTCTTTGGGATGGTGCTGATTGCTGCCTTCTGTACAATGTCACGAACCTCAATCCATAGTTCTTCAGGCACTCTATCAACTATAGTTCCTTAAACCTATTCTTCACCTCCACTTTATATTCATAAGGGATGTGATCAAGGTCAAACCTGAATGGCCTATTGGCTTCCCCAGTTTTTTCAGTTTAAACCTGAATGTTGCAATGAGTAGCTCATGATCTGAACCGCAGTCAGCTCCAGGTCTTGTTTTTGCTGACTGTAAGGAGCTTCTCAATCTTTGACTGCAGAGTATATAATCAATCTGATTCCTGGTTGCCTATCAGGTGATGGCCATGTGTAGAGTCACCTTTTAGGTTGTTGGAAAAGGTTGTTTGCTATGAGCAGTTTGTTCTCTTGACAAAACTCTATTAGCCTTTGCCCGGCTTCGTTTTGTTCTCCAAGGCCAAACTTGTCCATTGTTCCGGTTACCTTTTGACTTCCCACTTTGGCATTGCAGTCTTCTATGATGAGGAGGACATCTTTTTTTGGTGTTAATTCTAGAAGGTGTTGTAGATCTTCATAGAACTGGTCTGCTTCAGCCTCTTCTGCATCAGTGGTTCCAGCATAGACTTGGATTACTGTGATACTGAATGGTTTGCATTGGATCATTCTGTCATTTTTGAGATTGTATCCCATTACTGCCTTCCTCACTCTCTTGTTAACTATAAAGGCCACACCATTTCTTCTATGGGACTCTTGTCCACAATAATAGATGTAGTGATCCTCTGAGTTAAATCCACCCATTCCCGTCCATTTTAGTTCACTGATTCCCAAGATGATATTCAGTCTTGCCATCTCTTGTTTGACTACATCCAGTTTACCTTGATTCATAGATCTTACATTCCATGTTCCAATGCCGTATTGTTCTTTGCAGCATCGAACTTTCCTTTCACCATCAGACACATGCACAGCTGAGCGTCCTTTCAGCTTTGGCCCAGCCACTTCACTCTTTCTGTGGTTACTTGGACTTGCCCTCTGCTCTTCCCCAGTAGCATATTGGGCACCTTATGACCCGAGGGGCTCATCTTCCAGCGCCATATCTTTTAGCCTTTTGTTACTGTCATGAGGTTTTCTTGGCAAGGATACTGGAGTGGTTTATCATTTCCTTCTCCAGTGGATCACATTTTGTCTGGGTTCTCAGCTGTGGCCTGTCCATCTTGGGTGGCCCTGCATGGCATAGCCCACAGCCTCACTGAATCGCACAAGCCCTCTTGCTACGTCAAGGCAGCAATCCATGAGAGAGTTGGAATGTGTATGTACCTTTAAATCTCAGCAGGACAAAGCTGCAAATGGGGCAGAGTGAGCAGGCAGAGCCAGGTGGCTCTTCCAGTTGAGTGTGTGAGAGAGGAAACCAGCACAGTCCCTCGGTTTGTTTGCCATTCATTTCAGAAGTCTTTTGTATGGGTAGTAAAGAGTTAACCAGAACCTGATTATTTATATGGATAGTAAAAAGTTCAGAACCTAAACTGCTCTGTTCAATACTTTTGTTTTCCTCTTGACTCTGAAGAAGTTGGTTGAAATACAGCTGATTGCTATGTCCAGCAATTCCTGCGAGTAAATTGTCCCAGTGTGATCACAAAAGTGTAGGGTTCCAAAATGTTCATTTTGGCTGCTTTGTCAGTGTGTGTATGTCTATTCACTTTCATTTAGTGGAAGTGCAGCTGCTTGTGGAACCCTTTGAAGGTAGAAAAGAGGAGGAGAGGAAAACTGTATTCAAAGGAGCTGCACTGCTGTATTTATTTATTTTAGAGAATAGGAAGTCTCCACCCCCAAAGTCTACCAGCTCCACCTTCAAAGTCCCCAGGTATTTCCTGAGTTGTATCTGGCAACCATACTTCTGCTGTAGATCAACAACACAGTTACTTATCTTAAACTGTTTTTAGAATGACAACAATAGTTCTTTCAGTTTGTGTGAAAGCTGGGTTGCTTGAGAAACAATCTCCTGCTGATTTTTATATCCATCTACTACTATGTAAGGCATACCTTGAGAACATAACACATAGGTCAGAAAGCTGAGATGATATTTTCTCTCCTTAATCACTGTGGTTGGCGAGTGCAAATATAACCAGAAGGCGAAGACAATGAAGTTAACTGCAAGATTAATTATTAGTAACACTTGAGGTCAGTCAGAGGAAACCAATCAGTGTTTCTGTCCATGGTTACCCACATTTAAGGTACATTGATTTTGATTAAACATATGTTTAAATAACTTTTTGTAATGTATCTGCTTAATTAGTTAATAAATCATTCTCTGAAAAGGGCTAATAATCAATTATTCTGAAAATATTTATAGCTTTGAGAAATGTTTCGGATCAAGAGATGACTTCAAGTAAAATCCTTGCCTATATTAAAATAGAATGCTTTTCAAGTTATTTAATTTTAAGCTATTAAAGGAAAATATGTTCATTCATTATTTATAGTTCTCTAGGCAGTAAGTGGGTAATATATAAACAAACAGCTGCAAGCAAATACTTTAAAGTTTTTTTTAAAAAACTCAATGATTAAACTTTTGAGAAGAAGTTACTGTAATTGTTATATTTTAATTATTTGTGTACATGATCTGTTGCAGGACAACATAACCAAAAACAATTTTTTTTCAAGCTTATGCTTTTTTCTTAGAAAGTGGAGGCTTGGAGATAACAAAGGAAGGGGTGGACATAAAGGCAAGAATAAAAACCATTACCCTTTTTGTTTCTATATCTAAGGCTCTGTTTTGTTTGCAAATGTTACAGGTTCATGAAAGAAACTTCGTTAAAAGATAGGCTTTGAGAAACTGTTTGAAGGAGATATAATACTTTTAGTAATTCCATGGTAAAATAGATGCTTTAGTTCTGAAAGCTACAGGAGCTGCTGTAAAGTGTATGAATGCTGCTTTACTATGGAAGAAACAAAACAAGGTATCCTGTAGAGACACCATTTCTGGATGAGGTCTGCACAGCAGGCTGATGTGTACCCAGAAGATTGGCTCCATCTACAAAAACCTGTTTTTGAACTGCACTCACTGCATGCAGAAATAAAAATCCTGCAAACTAATTCATGCTGGATGATTTTGAATTGGGTTATATACAGTTTTATGTATGAGTCAGGTTTTTTGTTGTTTTTTGAATACTGGAAACATCATGTAGGAAATCAGTCTGACAGAATTTCTTTTTGTTTCAGTAGGAAGCACATTCTCATCACCATATTAATTGGAATGTAATTTTCAATTGGACAATCCTCCCTGACAACTTCCAGACTGGCAAGAGAGAGCCCAATTTATAAACAGTTAAAAATCTTAATTTGTCTACCATGGGCTGATGGAAATCCACCTCTATTACCTCATCACTGGAACCTTAAAAGTGTACCAGCTGATACAAGCAAAGTATTTATTTGTGACCCCTGAAGTCAAGCAGACACTGCCTACCTGTCCTGGAGTAGCCATTGCCTTTGTGCTGCTTTCCCCCCATCTGCTCTGCCTAGCAGTGAATAGAACAGAATTATTTCTGATGCCAGCCAACCCCTAGAAAATATCAGCAAACTAGGACCCAAATAGAATGAGAAGTTAGAAGCCTCCAAGGATTTTGTGTGTGTTTGGGGGGGGGGGGAGAATAAATAATTTGTGCATTCTACTTATAGGGTTGCCAGTTCCAGGTTGGGAAATACCTAGAGATTTTGGGAATGGAGCCTGAGGAGGGCAGGGTTTGATGAGGGGAGGGACTTCAGTGGGGTATAATGCCATAGAGTCCACCTTACAAATCAGCCATTTTCTCCAGATCTCTGTCACCTAGAGGTGTAATCCCAGGAGATCTCCAGCCACCACCTGGAGACTGGCATCCCTATTTTATGAACATACACATTTCTTTCTCCAGAAGAGCTCAGGTTCTTGAATGGGCCACCCCTTCCCCCCTTTGAATGACTCACTTCTGTGCTTTCTGGGCAAGATCAGTCTGGTTAATGGGGGTATGTATTTCTTTATTTCATTCTTAATATTGTTGACTTACTTAATGTGCAAAAACTGATATCTAAACCTATAAATTGGCTATTTCTAATACTTTTTTAAATTTTAAAAAATGAATGCATAGACATAGCTGTATGCTGTTGAACTGGATATAGAATTATTGTGCTATGACTGCCATAGAAATATTATTAGCTTATCTTAAGGGCAAAATGTTAAACCTGCATTTTTATATCCTCTTATATTCTGGTACATGCAGCTTTGAGGCTATCTCCCATCCACATATTGACAATACTGAGCCATGCAAATTTCTTGTACTGTGTAGAGCTATCTAGGAAGAAGTCATGGTAGGAACATGCCATGAGCAGAACAAATAGGCACGATAGATCATGGATTCAGATCAGAGTCATGCAAGGAGGAATGAGAAGGTTTACCCTTCAATCACCATGTGAGTGTTGCTAATTAAAACTGGGCTTCACACAGTCACTGATGATAGAGGGAGGCATTTTTTTTCTCACTGTCAAACAATGATAACAGCTCAGTTAGCCCAGTTTTGATTTGTGAACCTGAGTGAGGATAAAAGAGATTATGTTGCCAGCATAGCCCTGATCCAAACTGGATCTGTATATACATACTGTTTGATTTTTAGAAATGGATGTTCATCAGATTGGATTCTCTGTTATGTTTTCTTTTTCATCAGAGAGAAAGTCACGGTAGTGAATTAAGTCTTTTATAGTGCAGTTCACCCTTCCAAACCCACTGAACTCATTAATTATCAAAATGTATGCTTATCATCAAGGCATTATCTATTGCACTTAGTTTTTTACAGATTATTTTTAGAATTATTTTTCAGTATATAGCCAATCCTGTGTTAGAAAAAAAAATCATCTACAAACTACAGTGATGTACTGTGCCTACTAATATTATTACCATATTTTCCATTCCTCAACAGAAACTTGTTGGCACCAGAAATAGTAATATTAAGGAGAAGTTGCTACAATCTGCAATTTGCTTTCTCTGGGACAGATCAGATAAATTCTCTATTACCTGGACAGCTCAGGCTAGCTGGATCTCATCAGATCTTGGAAGCTAAGCAGGGTCAGTCCTGGCTAGTGTTGTGATGGGAGACCTCCAAGGAATACCAGGGTTGTGACACGCAAACAGGAAATGGCAAACTACCTCTGAATGTTTCTTGCCTGGAAAACCCTGCAGGGTCACCATGTCAGCTCCACCACCACATTAACATTTGCTGAATCTTACCAGGATGTTCTTAGTGTAAGCTTTGAGGGATATATGCTTAATTCACAAGAATAGAGTCTTAAGTTAGTTAACCATTTAACATGTTATACCCAACCAGAAATTATCCTGTTAAAATATTACAACAAAATTCTATGCAAAATAAATAATCCCACAAAAAAGATGTGCACGGACAAATGTTTTTTGAAAAGATGTGAAATGGCAATGAAACTTCATAAATTTTTCCTTTAATAAAAGAAACGATGTTCTGTGAAAATTAAGAGCCCTTATAATAAAAACCCTTGAAGCAATTGCTGAAAAGTAGCTTTTCTGTTACTTCACACTATTAAAGTGGCATGAAATTCAGGCATCTTGATCCTGATTGTATCACATGAGGTTTTATGTCAGGTTTGAAAACACCCTCCATTCTATGTCATAGTATCTAAGACCTACAATTTGAAAGAAACAGCAGGTATTGTTAGGTATAAGCACTGTAAATATTGCAGATGCTTATTTGTAATTAACCTGGCAGAGCATAAGGTACTTTGTATTTTAATTATGTCTTAGGCCATAACCTAGTATATAAATTACATGTAGTGTCCTTTGAAATCCAGTGCACAAACTTTCATGATAGACTAGGTAATCCTAGTTGATGGTTAGCAAGTACTTTTCCACAAAAATAAATAACTCATCAGGGCAGCCTTGCCACCTGCCGCCCTCCCCCCCACTCTTCCCACTCTTCCTGCCGCCTCTTTGGGGCGGCGAGGGAGGAGAAGAAAGGCCAGGAGAAGTGGCAGCAAAGGAGGAAGATACTGTCCGCACACCCCAGGCTAGCCTCCTCCCCTTTTCTCTGGGGCGCCGCAACACTTCACTCTGCCCCCCACAGGATGCTCAGACACCAGCCTCGCGCTTACCCACTTCGGCAGGCATCAGAATAGCACAGTCTCTTAATAGGGAGCAGAACAAGGCTTTGCTCCCCCCCTCCCTTCCTGTTCTGGAAGAGAGGGTGAGAGCGAAGCCTCTTCCTGCTTTCTATTAAAAGAAGGGTGTATTGCGATGCTGGCCAAAGTGGGTAAGCATGAGACTAGCATCACTACTCTGAGCACACTGGAGGGGGAAGGTGGCCTGCCTGCCGCCCCCCTCCCTGGTGCTCTCATAAAAGCAATGCTAGTCTCGTGCTTGCCCACTTCAGCCTGCATCGCAATACACCCTTCTCTTAATAAAAAGCAGGAAAAGGCTTTGTTCTCACCCCTCCCTTCCAGAACAGGAAGGGAGGGGGAGCGAAGGCTCATTCTGCTCTCTATTAAGAGATAGCACTATTCTGATGCCCGCTGAAGCAGGTAAGCACGAGGCTGGCGTCTGAACATGTTGGGGGGGGGGAAGTGGCCTGCCCACCACTGCCTAACTGCCCTGCAGCAAGTAGGCATTTGTCTTGGGTGCCGGGAGTGGGGGAGAGCCCAATTCGATGCCCTCCTCCACCCGGCAGCCTAGACAAATGCCTAATTTGCCTAGTGGGCAAGCCATCCCCATAACTAATGCTAAAACACATGCAACCTGATTCTGTGCAAGCTTACATAGAAGTCACTGTGCCTCATGCCCACATAAACATACTTAGGCTTAATACTGCTCTGTTTTTGTTGGCCATGTTTAAGAATTTGGGGGGGGTTACATAAATCTACTTATGTTTTAAAATATTGTTATGTAGTCTCCCAGAGGTTCAGGGGTCCACATTTATTTAAAAAAAAAACACCCTCAAATGTATGCAAAATAAGATATTATCTAAGGGATTATCCTTTGACATTTATGGGGTGTGTCACAGAAATGATGACTTACCCAGAATTTATATAAAGCAGCATTAATGCTGCTATTCCCTGCTATTAAGTCCAGAAAAAAGTAAAATCCATGAGGCTCTGCAAGTACTTTTGCAATTCTTTTTCAGGGTTACTATAGTACCTCCATATGCTCTTTTGAATGTGGAAGTATTCTATATCTTTTAGTTCTATTGTGTGATATTTTCCAAAGACAAGCAGCAAATAGAAAATGAACAAAATTGTCACTATATATTAATTGCATTTCTCATCAGGAAAGATTATGGTCCCCTACTGTAATCCAGGCAATGAGAAATGGAGACAAATTAAATTCCAGGTTGGAATGTCCAACTAGCAATGTGCATAGACATTCTACTCACAAAGTTATGGCTTCTTTAAAAAATCTTATTCATTTTCTTTGTTACAGTTACTACACCTGTTTGGAGTCTTTATTTATTCTTAGTTTTGGGAAGGGGATCCACTGTGTCAAATTTCAGAAAGACAGAAGGAAACATCCTTTTTTATATGCATTTAACATTTTTACTTGCACAGTGGGGGAAAGCAGATACACATTTTCACATGAAAGACAGGTAGTGGAGCTTACTTGATATCTCCATTTTATCATATCAAGGCTGTGCTTAAATGAAAATGAAGAAAGCAAGGGAGAGCTAAACATTGCTTCCTCCCACACTTTGCTTTGTAGTGCTCTAGGCTGGCAGAAGAAATGTTTCAAGAGCTGGAGTAAGATATGAATTGTGGCAGGGTTTAGTTTCTCTCACATGCTATTGGCTTGTTTTAAAGCAAACCCTCCCCCCCAACACTCAGCTGCCTATCTTTTTCTGACCAGAGCTAATAGCAACTGAGACAGGGGGAGCTTTCAACTGTAATTAAAAGGCATTATACTTTATTATTTGGTATCTGTGAAAGCAGCCATAGTCAGGCCCTGGGGTCTTCACTATGTGTGCCTCTATGAGGCAAAGCCTGGCAGAGCTTAGGGGTTAGGGTTTGCAAGTCCCCAGCTTCCTGTAGTGGGGGACTTTCACGCATCCGTGGTGCATTGACATCACTCAGAGGTGATGCCATCAAAAAGGTGGCGCACCATAAAGACCATATGCCAAGTTTCTTTCAAGATAGATTGTACCATAGAGTTTTCCCTCCCAAATACCAAAAGCGGCCCCGCGTGCGCGCTGCCAGGTGACATCATTGTGCCAGCAGTGTAAGGGGAGGTTCCCCCCACCGGCCCAATGTGGGCTGGCGAGTTGGGAAACTCCCGGGTGAGGGAAGCCCCGCCCAGACTAGGGGCTTGGCAGCCCTATTGGGGTGCCCATAGCCCATGCAAGACTCTTCATATCTCTCTTAAGTTTTTTGGGAGGTAAAGGTCAAATGAATGCAATACTGTGGAGCTCTGGGAATTTGAGACTGGGCATTGTGCACTAATCTTCATTCCAGATTTTAAAAAATACTATGGAATTTATTCTGGATTTTAAAAACATGGAATGAATCCATCCGTGGCTCTGATATATTTGGTTGAGTGAACTCCTTATCTTTCTTGCTCTGTATCACATTTCCTTTCTATGAGAGTGTTTGTAGTGTGCAGAGGTTTTTTGTAGCACATGACTGAAATTTTCAAATAATGCTTCTGTTATTTATACTTGTCACATGCCAAGGCATGGATACATAAATATCTCAGAATAAGAATTTATTTTCTTTGCACTGTTACTAGTGCATTTATGTACTTAGACTATAAAAGGTGAACATGCTTACAATACTTCTGCTACATATTTTGAAAATGACTTAAATGGTGGGGAAACTTCACTACAAAATATGAAACAAAGCAATAATGGTTTTCCTTTATGAATTATCAGTGGCCATGCAATGGGGCAAAGCCCTCCATACTTTATGCTTGTGAGGTTCATTGAATCATTGCTATTTACGAGCTCTGTTTCTCTAAACGTATTAATTACTGAAACTTCATGTACTTGAGAAGGGGGAAAATGTAATTCTTGACTAAATCCACATGAGACTGTACTGAGAGTCAGCCAGCACAGCAAGTGTAAATTATGCAAACAGCAAATCCCTACTGTGCACCGTTTACCAGAACAACAAGCTCAACTTTAATTAATTGAGGGCCTAAGACTCTATGCCAAGTTTCTTTCAAGATAGATTTTACAGTTCACAGAGCAACATCCTTCTGTCTCACCTCTACACTAGAATCTTATTAAACCATCAAGAATTTGTCTATAGAATTTGGACATCACATCTTGAAAAGAACACCGAGGACTGTGGGTTTATTGTATGAAAATATTTATTCTAATTATGTAGCCTAAAGAGTTTTGTTTCTGTTTTTCAGAGAGGCAGGTCTCTTAATGTTTTTATCACAAATACCAAGTGATTCACAGAACCTATTTGCTGCAGTCCGCATATTAAGCCTGTGAGATCATTGCCATCTAACATCAGGCTGCAAGGATTTCACAGAGCTTACCTAAAGAGCACTCAAGGGATTTAGAAATGTGATCAACTCTCACAGTTCACTGTGTAATCATGAAGTATAATAATGAAAAATGAATTCACTGAGAGAATTGCACATTCCTGGAGGGCTAGGTTTAACTGTAGCCAGATAAAACATCTACCCAAGTCCATCAGAATTTTTGTAGAAAAACTCCCTGTGCAAAATATTCAGCTTAGACAACCCATTTTACCTATAAATAGATATTTTGTGAGATACTCAGTACATTGTGGGATAGTATATGGAAACATGGCCATAGTTTTTTTCCCATAAGGTAGCAGAACAGGTCAACATCAGGCCCCATTTCAGTTGCCACCCGGCTTTCCCCCTCCTTTCTTCCACAGGATCTATGCTTCCCTCCTCCTCTCCAAGCCTTTTCTCTGTCCATTGTCTCATCTGCACTGCATAGGATACTTACATTTAGCCTATTTATTTAAAATATTTATAAACCCACCCTTCTGCCCAAGTCAAGACTCAAGGTGAGTAACAATACAATGAAACCATCTAACATAATGTAAAACATAAAATTTATAAATACATTAGAAACTCATGTTAAAAACACCCAACACACATTTTTCAAGTGGCCCAGACTTAGCAAGGTCCAAACATTCTGTGGAGTAGTTTTGATTTACAACCTCATTGAAAAGCCAGGAGGACAGAAGTTCCCCAAACTCTTTGAAGAGGCTGCTCTATAAGTAAAAAGCCACTGAAAAACTCAAGCCTGGACTGTTACAGAGCATATCATAGACAGAGGGGGGCATGACCAACAGGCCCTACCTAGAGAAGCTCTGCTCTGGCCAGACCTGTTCTAGGCCATTCAGCAGTGTGGTATAGTTCATCATATTAAGTTCTATTCATCTTTAACTTATCCCTGTTGCCTTCTTAGTAAGGTGTCCACAAAATGGTGACAATGTATATGAAAACATAGTCAAACATTTTTTTCATAAGGAGCAAATTCTTTTTATTTTGTGCCTCCTTTTACTTTTCTACATTTTTCTCTGTCATTTGTTTGGTATTATTTATTTATTTCATTTAAATTTATTACCCACCCTTTCCTGTGAGCTTAGGGCAGTTTACAACAATTTATATACCGGCATCAATATAAGGAGTTTCAGTGTGACTCTGGATGCATCCCTGTCTAAGGAGGCCCAGGTCACAAGGGTTGCCAAGTTGGCATTTCTCCATCTGCACCAGGTTAGGCAGCTGGCTCCCTACCTGTCCTGACCTAGCCGAGGATTTAAATTAAAAACCTACATTAAAAACCAAGTCCAGATAAAAAGTCCCTATTAAAGGATGGTGAAAGGTTACAATTTCTGAGCCTCCTGGAGGGAATTACAGTACTCTGTCTTGGAGGTGACCATTGTATGGATTCCCATGGCTAGATCGTGGCAGGACAGGTAGAGAGCCATCTGCCTAACCAGACGGGGACTAAAGCCAAAAAAGCCAGATTTTTCAGGCTGGCTACCACCAGTAAGTTCTTGTTCCCTGAACACAGTGCTCTTTTGTGGGCATTCTTGGAGAGGTGGTCCTGAAGGTATTTGGTCCCTGACTGCTAAGAGCCTTAAAGGTCAGGAACAAAAATTTGAACCTGATCCAGTGCTCCACTGGGAGTCAGTACAGCTTACACAGCCCAGGTTGGATATGTGCTCTCCAGAGAGTCCCTGTGAGAACCCGCACAGCCACAATCTGGATCAGTTGGAGCTTCTGGGTCAGGCACCAGTATAGTCCTGTATGGAGAGAATTACAGTAGTCTATCCTGGAGGTGTAGTCCTGTGTGGAGAGAATTACAGTAGTCTATCCTGGAGGTGCTCTCTCATGGATTGCTGCCTTGATGTGATGAGAGGGCTTACACGGTTAAGTGAGGCTGTGGGCTATGCCATGCAGGGCCACCCAAGATGGACAGGCCACAGCTGAGAACCCAGACAAAATGTGATCCACTGGAGAAGGAAATGATAAACCACTCCAGTATCCTTGCCAAGAAAACCCCATGGACAGTAACAAAAGGCTAAAAGATATGGCGCTGGAAGATGAGCTCCTCAGGTCAGAAGGTGCCCAATATGCTACTGGGGAAGAGCAGAGGGCAAGTCCAAGTAACAACAGAAAGAGAAAAATGGTTGGGCCAAAGCCAAAAGGACGCTCAGCTGTGCATGTGTCTGATGGTGAAAGAAAAGTCAGATACTGCAAAGAACAATACGGCATTGGAACGTGGAATGTAAGATCTATGAATCAAGGTAAGCTGGATGTAGTCAAACAAGAGTTGGCAAGACTGAACATCGACATCTTGGGAATCTGAACTAAAATGGACGGGAATGGGTGAATTTAACTTAGAGGATCACTACATGTGTTATTGTGGGCAAGAGTCCCATAGAAGAAATGGTGTGGCCTTTATAGTTGACAAGAGAGTGAGGAAGGCAGTAATGGGATACAATCTCAAAAATGACAGAATGATCTTGATCCATATCCAATGCAAACTATTCAGCATCACAGTAATCCAAGTCTATGCTGGAACCACTGATGCAGAAGAAGCTGAAGCAGACCAGTTCTATGAAGATCTACAAAACCTTCTAGAATTAACACCAAAAAAAGATGTCCTCCTCATCATAGGGGACTGGAATGCCAAAGTGGGAAGTCAAAAGGTAACTGGAACAATTGACAAGTTTGGCCTTGGAGAACAAAACGAAGCCGGGCAAAGGCTAATAGAGTTTTGTCAAGAGAACAAACTGCTCATAGCAAACAACCTTTTCCAACAACCTAAAAGGTGACTCTACACATGGCCATCACCTGATAGGCAACACAGGAATCAGATTGATTATATACTCTGCAGTCAAAGATTGAGAAGCTCCTTACAGTCAGCAAAAACAAGACCTGGAGCTGACTGCGGCTCAGATCATGAGCTAATCATTGCAACATTCAGGTTTAAACTGAAAAAACTGGGGAAGCCAATAGGCCATTCAGGTTTGACCTTGATCACATCCCTTTTGAATATAAAATGGTGAAGAATAGGTTTAAGGAACTAGAGTAGATAGACAGAGTCCCTGAAGAACTATGGACTGAAGTTCGTGACATTGTACAGAAGGCAGCATCAACACCATCCCAAAGAAAAAGAAAAGCAAGAAAGCAAAGGGGCTGTCTGATGAGGCTTTACAAATAGCTGAGGAAAGAAGGAAAGGCAAAGGTGAAAAGGAAAAATTCACCCAACTGAATGCAGATTTCCAGAGAACACCACGGAGAGATAAGGAGGCCTTCCTGAAGGAACAATGCAAAGAAATAGAGGAAAATAATAGAATGGGAAAGACAAGGGATCTCTTCAAGAAAATTGGAGAAATCAAGGGAACGTTTTGAGCAAAGATGGCCATTATAAAGGACAAAAACAGTAGGGACCTAACAGAAGCAGAAGAGATCAGGAAGAGGGGGCAAGAATACACAGAAGAATTATAGAAGAAGGATCTCAATGTCCTTGACAGCTATGACAGTGAAATCGCTGCCCTTGAGCCAGACATCCTGGAGTGTGAAGTCAAATGGGCCTTAGAAAGCATTACTAGCAACAAAGTGAGCGGAGATGACGGTATCCCAATTGAGCTATACAAAGTCCTAAAAGACGATGCTGTTAAAGTGATGCACACATTATATATCAACAAATTTGGAAAACGCAACAGTTGCCACAGGATTGGAAAAGGTCAATTTATATTCCAATCCCAAAGAAGGGTAATGTCAAAGAATGTTCAAACTATCGCACCATTGCACTCATTTCACATGCCAGCAAGGTCATGTTAAAGATCCTACAAGCTAGGCTTCAGCAGTATGTCGATTGGGAACTACCAGAAGTTCAAGCAGGTTTTCAGAGAGGTAGAGGAACTAGAGATCAAATTGCTAACATTCGCTGGATTATGGAGAAAGCACTAGAGTATCAGAAAAACATCTATTTCTGTTTCATTGTCTACACTAAAGCCTTTGATTGTGTGGATCACAACAAACTGTGACAAGTCCTAAAAGAGATGGGAGTACCAGACCACCTCACATGTCTCCTGAGAAATCTGTATAAGGGTCAAGAAGCAACAGTCAGAACGGGATATGTAACAAATGATTGGTTTAGAATAGGAAAAGGAGTTCGACAAGGATGTATATTGTCACCCTGCTTATTTAATTTATATGCAGAGTACATCATGCGGAATGCTGGCCTGGATGAAGCAGAAGCCGGAATTAAGATTGCCGGGGAAAACATCAACAACCTCAGATATACAGATGATACCACTCTAATGGCAGAAAGTGAGGAGGACCTAAAGAACCTCTTGTTGAGAGTGAAAGAGGAGAGCACAAAAGTCAACATCAAAAAAACTAAGATCATAGCATCTGGCCCCATCACTCCTTGGCAAATAGAAGGGGAAGACATGGAAGTCGCGCCAGACTTCACAATTTCTGGGATCCAAGATCACTGCAGATGGTGACTGTAGCCATGAAATTAAAAGACGTTTGCTCCTTGGAAGGACAGCTATGGCAAACCTGTGCAGTATAATTAAAAGCAGAGACATCACCCTGCCAACAAAAGTCCAAATAGTCAAAGCGATGGTGTTCCCAGCAGTAATGTATGGTTGTGAAAGCTGGGCCATAAGGAAGGCTGAGCACAGAAGAACAGATGTTTTTGAGTTGTGGTGCTGGAGAAGAATATTGAGAGTCCCTTGGACTGTGCAAGAAGATCCAATCAGTCAGTCCTAGGGGAAATCCTAGGACTGACTGATTTCAGACTGTTCCCTGGAAGAAGCTCAAATACTTTGGCCACCAAATGAGAAGAGAGCACTCACTGGAGAAGATCCTGATGCTGGGAAAGACATAAGGCAAAAGAAGCAGGGGATGGCAAAAGATGAGATGGCTGGACAGCGTTACTGAGGAATAAACACGAATTTGAGCAGACTTCGCAGGATGGTGGAAGACAGGAGGCCCTGGTGTGATTTCTTCCCTGGGGTCGCAGAGAGTCGGACTTGACTGTGCAACAACAACAACATCCTGAAGGTGACTATTGCATGGATTACTGTGGCTAGGACAGGGCAGGGCAGGTAGGGAGCCAGCTCCCTAACCTGGTGAAGGTGGAGAAATGCCAGCTTAGCAACCTTTGTGACCTGGGCCTCCTTAGACAGGTATGCATCCAGAGTCACACTGAGACTTCTTATATCAATGCCAGTGTTGGCACACTGTTAAGGGCCAGGAGTTAGCACCCCTACCTTGGTTGCCCCTGACCCAAGAACCTCTGTCTTATCTGGATTCAGTTTCAGGTGGCTCTGCTTAGCCATCCAACCACAGCCTCCAAACCCTTGGCTAAATTCGCAGGAGCAGTGTTCGGCTGGCCACCCATCAACAGAAATAGCTGGTTGTCATCTGCTGGATGACACTCCAGCCCAAAATTTCATGCCAGCTGGGCGAGGGTGTGCATATAGCTATTAAACAACATGGGAGAGAGATGTTGAAGAACCCCACATTCCAATGTGTACCTTGGAGACACAGCCCCTCCAAGCACCACACTCTGTCCCTGACCATGAAGGAATGAGGTAAACCATTGTAAGACAACCCCATGAATTCCCACATCAGTGAGGCAATGAGTCAACAGGTCATAATAGATTGTGTGAAACACTGCTGTCTGGTCGAGTAGTGTCAGCAGTGCCAACCCACCTCAATCCAGTTGCCTACAGAGATCATATATGAGGGTGACCCGCACTGTCTCCATCCCGCGGCTAGGGTGGAAGCCGGATTGAAATGGGTCCAGTACCAATGTGTCATCCAGGATAGTCAGGATAGTAGTTGTACTAGTACATGGTGAAATTAGCTCCACCAAATGTGCATGCACTAAAGAGTTTCCTTATGGTAAATTGTTTTGTGAAGCTACCTATGAACAGAAATACAATTATGGACATTTTAAGTTTTTAACAGGTGCTCACCTTGATACTATATTACTGTTAACACATGTTAATTGTGGCTGCCCTTAAAGAAGATCCCAAAACTCAGCTGGTGCAAAATATGCTGACCCATCTATTATCAGGAGCCGAGCACTTGGGACCAGATTATTCCTATTTTAAAGTCTCTTCATTGATGACCTATTGGTTTCTGGCCCCAATTCTAGGTATTGGTACTGTCCTTTGAAGCCATTTATGACCTGAGACCCACATACCTGAAGGACTGCCACTCCCCATGTGTTCTTGTGTGGCAGAGATACCTTAGATGAAGTCTATGCATTAAAATATAGCCTGAAAGTTTATTATTATTCTTATGGTTCCTCTTTGTGATTTATAGAAAGAATTAATTTGTATACAAACTGAAGATAGTGCCATTCCTTAAATCAAAATATTTTTGCTTTCAAAAGTCTATAATGCCAAGGGGGAAACAGCTGTTGTTTTTCCACAAAGAAAAAATGGCAGCATAAAAGTATGCTCATCTGAAAACCTCACCTGGTTTCTCCTCAGACGCTGTTGGTAAAAACACACACTTGACTGGATGGATTTAGGACAGTTTGAAATAAAACACTTATTTCCATCTGTTAACATAATAAACTATTCTAAGGCCGAGGTCAGACGCACATAAACTGACGAGATGGGCATGGATGAAAGCCAGATGCATGTCGGATTTTATGCGGTTGTCCAAACATCAGCATCTGGCAATGGTCGTTGGCTCATTTGTGTACCGAACTGCCACGACTGAGACGTGGACTTTTTTCATAGTACATTAAATCCGGACCAAGAATGCTTCCGACGACTCCCGCGCGCACTTTCTATGTTTGAACACTCTATTGCGGCCAAGTTGCCGCAAGCGCACATCCGCTTCCCTGCGAGAGCCCACTCCAAATGATATCGTTGCGCCAGCAATTGTTGACTCAGCCTTCCAACCTTCTGAGGTTGGTAAAATGAATGCCCAGATTGCTGGGGGGAAACTGTAATGACCAGGGAAGGCAATGGCAAACCACCCCGTAAAAGGTCTGCCGTGAAAACTTTGTGAAAGCATCGTCACCCCAGAGTCGAAAACGACTGGTGCTTGCACAGGGGACCTTTCCTAAATGGGGGGGGGGGAGGCAGATCGCTCACCTTTGCTGTCTCCCTGCCAGGCAGAGAGATGGCAAAGAGAGTTCCTGTGCTCCCCCCCATTTAAACACCCTGGCGGGGTGTTCATTTTTTGTGACAGTCAACATTGTTTGATGCCCATTCCGGCCTGTTCTGGCCCATTCTGGCTTTTACCCTGTCCCGTTTAAATGCGGGGGGGAGGAAGATGACCCACCTTTGCCGTCTCCCTGCCAGGCGGAGAGACAGCAAAGAGAGTTGTTGTGCTCCCCCCCATTTAAACACCACGGCGGGATGTTTAAATGGGGGGGAGGAAGATCACCCACCTTTGCTGTTTCCCTGCCAGGCAGAGAGACAGCAAAGAGAACTCCTGGGCTTCCCCTCCCTGGCCAGGTGTTTAAACTGGGGGGGGGGGTGCAGATTGCCCACCTTTGCTGGCACCTTTTTAAAAAAAACAAGCACAATATCCCATGGTACTGCGCTTGCGCGAGTGCGGAATGCAATCTCAAAAAATGAGGTCCGGTTGAGACCTCTGATCAACCAATGACGGGACCAACGCTGCTTAGAACTGAAGGATGGAGGAATGTCTGATCAGGAAATGCGTTGTAAAAAAGTTGCGGGGTATAATAGCGATGGGTTAGGGATGGATTTAATGGTGAGTGTGACCGCGGCCATGACACTTGCAGTTTTAAGTAACATCACCAACCTTACAGAACAGCTGTTTAATTCAACTTTTGATTAGTATTTTATTCATTAATTGTCTAATTCTAGAACAGTTTATATAGAAAAACTCAAATATGAGAGCCAGACTCGACAAGTATCAGATTCTATTTAGCACATTGAAATCTCGATCCGCTACATGAAAACCTGAGGTAAAAGGAATCCTGTAGTGCAGGAGTGCCAAAGCTATGGCCCACAGGACAGAGCTGGTCACCTCAAGGCTTTAATGCAGCCCATGGCTTTCTTCTCCCTTCCTCCCCCTTCTCTGTCTCACCCTTTGGAGCTCAAGCTAGAGCTGCTGCTGAGTGCTGGAAGCAGAGATCAAGGCTGCTGAGTTGCAAGGAAAATGCAGAATATAGCTTCCATTCCCAGAGTAGTCTATCTGGGACAAGAGACCTTAATGTGAAACTTGTGGATCTTCTGCCAAAAATATGTAATCTTTCATTGAAATCTGCCTCCGTTCCTGAGGACTGGAAGGTAGCAAATGTCACCCCCATCTTTAAAAAGGGTTCCAGAGGAGATCCGGGAAAATACAGGCCAGTCAGTCTGACTTCAATACCGGGAAAGTTGGTAGAAAGCATTATCAAGGACAGAATGAGTAGGCACATTGATGAACACGGGTTATTGAGGAAGACTCAGCATGGGTTCTGTAAGGGAAGATCTTGCCTCACTAACCTGTTACATTTCTTTGAGGGGGTGAACAAACATGTGGACAAAGGGGACCCAATAGATGTTGTTTACCTTGACTTCCAGAAAGCTTTTGATAAAGTTCCGCATCAAAGGCTCCTTAGAAAGCTCAAGAGTCATGGAGTAAAAGGACAAGTCCTCTTGTGGATCAAACACTGGCTAATTAATAGGAAACAGAGAGTGAGTATAAATGGGCAATTTTATTAGTGGAGGGTGGTAAGCAGTGGGGTGTCACAGGGCTCAGTGCTGGGTCTGATGTTTTTTAACTTATTCAGTAATGATTTGGAGTTGGGAGCAAGCAGTGAAGTGGCTAAGTTTGCAGATGACACTAAATTGTTCAGGCTGGTGAAAACCAGAGAGGATTGTGAGGCACTCCAAAGGGATCTGGTGAGGCTGGGTGAGTGGGCATCAACATGGCAAATGAGGTTCAATGTGGCTAAGTGCAAGGTAGTGAATATTGGGGCCAAAAATCCTCATTATAAATACAAGTTGATGGGGTGTGAACTGGCAGAGACTGACCAAGAGAGAGATCTTGGGTGGGGTCGTGGTAGATAACTCACTGAAAATGTCAAGACAGTGTGCGATTGCAATAAAAAAGGCTAACGCCATGCTGGGAATTATTAGGAAAGGAATTGAAAACAAATCAGCCAGTATCATAATGCCCCTGTATAAATCTATGGTGCGGTCTTATTTGGAATACTGTGTACAATTCTGGTCACCGCACCTCAAAACTGATATTATAGCAGACTTCCGGGGTTGGATCATGGAGCATTGACCCTCTTCTTCAAAGAGGAGCGGACCGGAGCCTCTGTTCTGGGCAGAGAAGGCAATTCCAATGCCTGCTGCCTACTTCTCTCAGTGAGGGAAAAGGCCAAGACATGCTTAGGAGAATTCTGAGGGGATTTACTTTGGCTGATGAGGAGTCCCAGTGGGGTTCCTTTTAGGCTTTGGAGAGCCCCCGGCGAAGAATCGCATTCCAGCATCTACAGAGGATCTCCGTGGTCATTAAATTGACATAAATTCATCATGGTTCAAGCTTTCTTTGGACTATTCCAATATCTAAATATCTATCTCTGGAAAGAACGGTATAAAGAAGGATATATTGGACTGCAAGAAGATTCTTATCTATCATCTGGGACTAAAATCAATCTTACTTGAGATAAAGATTAAGATTTAGACTTAACTACAATATTCTAAAGTTGTAAAGAAGAGAAGGGGGTAATTTCGGAACTTTTAGAATTTAAGAAGCAAAGTTAAAAGACGAAAAACAATTATTGTTTGGAATACTTACGGTTCCTGCAAAAAAAACCCCATCGTCACTGAGTTGCTGAACTGGTAGATGTGACAGGAAGTGGCGTCATAAAAATATCGCGAGATCTCTTGACCATCGAGAACGTGATTTTGTGGCAAGAAAAGAAGGAAGGAGCCATTAGAAGAAGGGAATTTTTAAACCTCCTGGCCTTCTCTAGGACTTTAAAACCATAGCAAAATTGTGGTGGCCATTAAAGGAAGGTGAAAAAAAAAACTTAAAAGTTTTAGAAAAAGAACGGGACTGTAAAAATCAGTGGAGCTGGCAGATATAATTACAGACTGAAACATTTTGGATTATATAACTAGAACTAATTTTGGTGGTCTTTTGGAGAAAAAGGAAAATTTTTTTAAAAGGGTCAGAAAAATCGTGGACGCCATTTTGTGTATTTTAAAAACTTAAAAAAATAATATCTTGAGTTAGGAAGCCCTGAGAATGGCGATTTTAGGCTCATTGAAAAGGGTATCCTCTAATCTATAAGACCCTGTGGTTTAATTTTAATTTGGCGAGATCAACTTAAGAGCCTATTTATGTAATGGGAAGACGTTAATGTCTGAACATAAGCCGGGACCGAAATTGACGCGTGCAAGGACCAGCTCACTTGAGGAAGGGAAAATGTTTAAAATACAAGATCAACTGGATGCCATGGAGGCAAGACTGGTTAAAGTGATGAAAGACTTAATAACTGATAATAAGAAGCAATTAATTAAAGACAGAAATTAAAAAAGAAATTGAGGATCTCAAAAAGGACTCACAAGTAACATTAAATAAAGTACATGGGGTTGAAAATAAAGTGAAAGATCAAGATTCCATGATTAATAAATTGCAGGAGAAAGTAGTTCTGCAGGACTGTAAGTTAATGGAAAACCAGATACGTTTGAGAGGAATACCTGAAAATGAAGGATCTGATCTAAGGACATATATAATAAGAATCATTGCTGAGTTCCTGGAGATGGACCCTGATGAATCTAACTATCTCTATGACTATATATACAGAGTCAATTCATTGTTTGCCAAGAAAAATAAATTACCTAGAGTCGTGGTAATGAGATTTATGTCAAGAGATATGGTGGGAAAGATCTTAAGTAAACAATTTGAAAAAAACACTGGAAGTGGATGAAAGCAGAGTAAGAATCATGAAAGAGTTGCCAAGAAAGGTTTTAAATGACAGAAGACTACAAAAAAACTAACTGACAAGCTGTGGGAGAACGAAGTGAGATATAGATGGATATTGCCAGAAGGTCTAAGTTTTGAATATGGAGGAAAGAAGGATCCAATTACAAATGTACAAGAACTGAGGAGGTTTTTTGAAGAGAATAGGGGTTTTGGGGATACAGAATAAAAAGAAGAATCGCTATGGATTACAATTAATATCTTGGAACATAAATGGACTAAATTCACCACAAAAAAAGAAAGGTTACATTTCATTGGATCAAGAAACAAAAATGTAGTATAATGTGTTTACAAGAAGTACATATTAAACAAGTGGATTATAAATTTTCATGGAACAAACAATTGGGCAAAGAATTTTTTTCACTGGCTAAAGAGGAAAAAAAGGGGAGTGATTTTTTATATTAAACAAGAATTAGATCCAAAAGTGATTTTTAAGGACGATGATGGAAGATATTTAGCTCTGGAAGTGATGTTAAATGACAAAAAGACGTTGTTATTGGGACTGTATGCCCCAAACGGGGCAAAAGACTCTTTCTTTAAAGATATTGGGCAACAATTGGACCAAGTGACTTATGAACAAATAATAGTAATGGGAGACTTCAATGGAACAATTATAAATACTTTGGATAGATCAGGAAAAAGAAATAATGAGGGGAAATTACCAAAGTCATTTTTTGAATTAGTGAAACAAGAAAATTTGGAAGATATATGGAGGAAATTTAATTCCAAGGTGCGTGATTATACTTTCTTTTCAGCTAGGCATAACTCTTTCTCAAGAATTGATATGCTCTGGACTACAAAGGATCTTGGACTTATGATTGAAAAAAAATAGAGATTCTTCTTAAAGTTGGGACTGATCACAATCCATTAATGTTGAGAAAAGCACGACTCAACGCACTTTTCTCTTCGGTGCTTTTGGGACGTTACGCTGGGTCCCCATATCTGGAAAGATTGTGCCCCTGTGATTGCAATGAGGTCGAAACAACTCTCCACATCGTTTTGCGGTGTCCAAATTACAATGACTTGAGGGCAAGATTAATCTCTCCAATTCTCGGGTCCTTGGCGGGCAGGCCGGAGGATGAGCAGATTGCCTTCCTCCTGTCTGACACTCACTCTGATGTTTCAACTAAGATTGCCCATTTCTGTTATGTTGCTCAGTTGGAAAGGAGGGAAATTGAGAATGTTAATCTTGGCTATGAGTTTTAACAATATGTGTAATAGTTGGCGTAAGGAGCTTTGTGTAAGAGGTGATGGGTTTGTTTTTATGATTTTGTTTCTGTTTGTATTAAGCTGGTCGGATGACCGTGATTAAAGTACTACTACTACTACATTAATGTGATCGGCAAAAAGTGTAAAAAAGACTAGGAGAAGGAGAATAAATGAAGATTAGCTACAGAAAACAGAGATAGTGGTGTCTCTAGAAAAAGAAACTAAAGCTTTCTTTCAGATAAATGAAAGGAGGACATTCAATTTCAAACTGTGTGGGATACGTATAAAGCAGTAATGAGAGGTATTTTAATTACAGTGAACAACAAAGATAAGAGAGCCAAAGAAAAACAAATGCTGGATATCCAAAAAGAGATTGGAAAAAAAGAAAAGGAACTTAAAAAAAGACTGGGGGAAAAGAAGATAATAAGGGAGATTACAATACTGCAGAATCAACTGAGACATTTGTTAAATAAAGAGGTAGAATGGAATCTCAAGAGACTGCAACAGAAATCCTTTGAAGGAGCAAATAAGCCTGGAAAATACTTGACTTGGCAAATGAAAAAAAAGGGAAAATAAATTTATTAAAAAAAATTGTATTGGGAGGCAAAGAAATTGTTGACCAAGAAGGAATTAAAAGGGAATTTTATAAATACTATGCTAAGTTATTTCAAGGTCAAAAGATGGAGAAAAGAAAGATAGATGCGTATTTACAGAAAATTCAAGTAAAACCCTTAACAGAAAATATGAAAAAGGTCTTAAATGAACCAATTGGTAAAACTGAAGTTGAAGCTGCAATAAATTCAATAAAAATGGGAAAGGCACTGGGTCCAGATGGTTTTACAGCAAAATTTTATAAAGTCCTTGTAGAGATGTTAGTACCAAAACTTCAGAAGTTGATGAATATTATAAGGACTGATGGGAAAATACCTAATACGTGGAAGGAAGCAGTAATTTCGTTGATACCAAAAGAAGATAGAGACACTACAAATGTTAAAAACTGCAGACCAATTTAATTACTTAACAATGACTATAAAATATATTCTAGGATACTAGCAGAACTACTCAAACAGCATTTGAATAATTTCATTAAAGAGGAGCAAGCAGGTTTTCTTCCCAGGAGAAAAATCAGAGATAATAGTAGAACTGTTATCGATATTGTTGAATATTATGAGAAACATCCTGAAAAAGAAGTGGCATTATTCTTTGTAGATGCAGAGAAGGCTTTTGATAATGTGAATTGGGACTTTATGTTTGCAGTGATGGAGATATTGGGATTAGGAGAAGATTTTATAAGAATGGTTAAGGCAATATATTCTGAACAACAAGCAAGACTCTGTATAAATGCTGATTTGACGTAAAAAATGGTAGTTTGTAAAGGAACAAGACAAGGTTGCCCTCTATCTCCATTGATATTTATAATGACTTTAGAGATTTTGCTTATGCAAATACAAGAAGATAAGGAAATAGAGGGACTGAAATTAAAAGGGTTTTCTTACAAGTACAGAGCATTTGCTGATGATGTAATGTTTATCAACAAAAATCCCATATATGTAACACCATTGCTGCTTTGTAAGATACAAGAATTTAGAGAATTGGCTGGTTTCTATATAAATAAAGAAAAAATCAAAAATTTTGTGTAAAAATATGACAAAGAGCCAACAGGAAGAATTACAAAGGGTAACAGAATGTGAAGTTGCGGTGAAAGTAAAATATCTAGGTGTGGAAATTACCATGAAAAATATAGACTTGTATAAAAATAATTATGAGAAGCTTTGGCATAAAATTGATGAAGATTTAATCAAATGGAATAAATTGAACTTGTCTATGCTGGGCAGAATCGCTGCAATTAAGATGAATGTTCTACCAAGAATGATGTTTCTATTTCAAACAATTCCAGTTGTGAAGGATAATAAACAATTTTGTAAATGGCAAAAGAAGATCTCGGAATCTGTATGGGCCGGGGAAAAAACAAGAATTAAAATGAAAATTTTAACTGATGCAAAAGAAAGGGGAGGTTTTCAATTGCCGAATTTAAAATTATACCATGATGCAGTATGTTTGGTGTGGATTAAAGAATGGATAATGTTATTAAATAAGAAATTACTGGTTCTAGAAGGTCATGGAAATGTGTTTGGTTGGCATACTTATATGTATTATGGAAAAAACAAGATGGATTTTTTCCCACATCACTATATAAGAAAAAACTTGTTAAATACCTGGTCAAACTATAAAAAATATGGAGATGAGAGAAAGCCATTATGGATTGTGCCATCGGAAGTAATAAAGTTATCATTGGATACTGAAGATGAGATGCAGTTAACATTTAAATAATTATTAAAAATAAATGGAGAAAAAGCGGAATTAAAATCGGCTGAAGAACTACAGTATAAATATAATTGGTTTCAATTGCAACAAATTAAAAGTTTGGTGGAACAGGATATCAAAAATGAAGGTATAAGATTAGAACAAACAGAATTGGAAAGAATGCTGTTGGGGGACAATGGAAAGTTGATTTCAAGAACTTACAAATTATTATTGAAATAATTGAATTACGGAAGATGAAGTAGTGAAATCTCAAATGATAAAATGGGCAATTAATTTTAACAAAGAAAGATGGAATAATGGGAGTATCTATGGAAGAACTCTATGAACTCTATGAGAATATCGACATGTTATAATATCAAAGGAAATTGCTTTAAAATGCTATATAGGTGGTATATGACACCTAAGAAACTGGCAAAAATGAACAATCAGGTGTCAGATAGATGTTGGAAATGTAAAAAACATGAAGGTTCTTTCTACCATATGTGGTGGACTTATGAAAGGCAAATGATTCAGAAAGAAATGTCAATAATTTTAGGCTATGACATTAAGAGGTCTCCAGATATTTTTTTGTTGGGATTACAAATGGAAAATTTTCTGAAACATGACAGAACGATTGTGTGGTGCCTGCTTTCAGCTGCAAGGACATTATATGTGCAGTTATGGAAGCAAAATAAAATACCAGAAAAATGGGACTGGATTTTGAAAGTTTTGTCTTGTAGTGAAATGGACAAACTCACAAGAATCTTAAAAGATTATGACTTGGAGAAATTTAAAAATGCATGGAAGAAATTTCAAAAATATGTGGAAAAATACTGGAAGGTAAAGGGACATTTAGTTGAAATCCTGTGGACTAATGGACTAAAAATACAAAGGAATAATTTTCTTTGGGTTTTTTCTTTTTACTGTGTGATTTGTATTGTTTTTATCTTCTTTGATAAGGGTTAAAAGATAAGAGTGAGGATGGACTATAATGAATCTATAGGGTTCGGTTTTTTCTTACCTTCTTTTTTTTGTTGGTTATAAGGTTTTTAACATGAAGATTCTAGGATTAGAATTACCTTTTTTTTTTAGTAAATTTAGTAAACACCGGCGTAGGTCTTGAAAGGATGGGAGGAGAGGAGGGAAGGGGAAAAAATGTAATGTATCGGTGTTAATGTTATATTAATTTTTAAGAGTATTATAACAATATATTGCAAAAATAAAATTGTTTTACACACAAAAAAAGGATATTATAGCATTGGAAAAAGTCTAGAATGATTAAAGGGTTGGAACACTTTCCATATGGAGAAAGGTTAAAACACTTGGGGCTCTTTAGCTTGGAGAAACGTCAACTGCGGGGTGACATGATAGAGGTTTACAAGATTATGCTTGGGATGGAGAAAGTAGAGAAAGAAGTACTTTTCTCCCTTTCTCACAATACAAGAACTCGTGGGCATTTAATGAAATTGCTGAGCAGTCAGGTTAAAACAGATAAAAGGAAGTACTTCTTCACCCAAAGGGTAATTAGCCAGCTTCAAGAGGGGGTTAGATAAAAATATGGAGCAGAGGTCCATCAGTGGCTATTAGCCACAGTGTGTGTGTGTGTGTGTGTGTGTGTGTGTGTCTGTCTGTCTGTCTATCTATCTATCTATCTATCTATCTATCTATCTATCTATCTATCTATCTATCTATCTATCTATCTATCTATCTATCTATCTATCTATCTATCTCTGTATCTATCTATCTATCTATCTATCTATCTATCTATCTATCTATCTATCTATCTATCTATCTATCTATCTATCTATCTATCTATCTATCTATCTATATCTATATCTATCTATCTATATCTATATCTATCTATATCTATATATCTATCTATCTATCTATCTGTCTATCTCTATCTATCTATCTATCTATCTATCTATCTATCTATCTATCTATCTATCTATCTATCTATCTATCTATCTATCTATCTATCTATCGTGGCCAAAAAAATTATATATATATATATATATATATATATATATATATATATATATATATATATATATATATATATAATTTTTTTGGCCACTGTGTGACACAGAGTGTTGGACTGGATGGGCCATTGGCCTGATCCAACATTGCTTCTTTTATGTTTTTATGTTCTCTTATGAAAGCAGCGCTATCAAGACTAAATGAGAGGAGATCCCTTTTATTTAGTATTGGGAGGTGTCAAGAAACTGACTTTTCATTTATTGTGTGTGTTTGTATTGATCAATGTCATTTTATTTAAGTTGTATCAGAATTTGTACTTGTAAGTGTGATATGTCAGCAGTCAATTACCTAGTTAGACTTTAGAGTAATTAGTCACACCTGTATCTTCAGTATCCATCTGGCAAGTAGATCATCTAGATCTAACTCTGACAGCATGTCATAAAGATCAGAGTTGGATGACAGCTCTTAATTAGATCATGTTCAGGATTGGCTAGTCAATCAGCCAGTCATGTAACAGCTAGGATATAATCTGGCTAGAAGCCACATCAAATCACATGAAATACCAGGATGACAAGACAGCAAGACGGACGGTGAGAAGCAGTGACGTCTAACTGTGTTATGGTGCCTGACCAAGAGAGTGTCAAGTGAGTAAGGCTTAGGACAAGTAGCCAAGGAATGCTGCACTGTCTAGTGTAGGAGATAGTTGGCTGGTTGCCACAGTCTTTTATTTTTGTGTGTTCCTCTGTACACTGTATTATCTTTGTTTGGCTTTTATGTCTGTTTTATGTTTCTCTTTCCCCCTTTTGTAAATAAAGCCTTGTATATATTTTTCTATAATTTGGCTTTGCAGTTTATAGATCTGTGACCAGGAAAGCCACTAGACCACAAGAACCCATAAAGAAACACTTTTGTAGTTTATAAGTTATTTTCAGTTATTTTTCTCCCCTCCTCCTTGCAGGTCTGAAGGGGCCTAAACCCCCTAGACCTGGATTTATTTATTTATTTATTTATTTATTTATTTATTTATTTATTTATTTATTTATTTATTTGTATCCCGCCCTTCCCACAAAAGTGGCTCAGGATGTGTGTATTTGACAGGAGGTTTCCTCAGAAGAGGACAGATAGGAATGCCAGTCCCTAGATAGGTGTGGGGGATCCCTCAATTTGTGAGCATGTGGGGGCTCTGCTGGCAAAAAGCAGTTTAACATCATCATGTTGGGGACAACCTTGTCCCCTCCAGGAATGCCCCCAAAGTCTCCCACTGGACCTGGCAACCCAGAGAACCACGTCTTCTCATCATTGTGCATAAAGAGGGAAGATCAGTAATGTTCTGGCTGGGGGGTGGGGGTTTAGTCCCCAGGGCATCTTGATTGGAAAAGTTCCTGCCTCCCATATGAAGAAGCTGGCATTCCCTGCCCTTTGTACAATCCTAACCTGTTATTCCCCCATTCCTGAAACAGTGATGCCTTTTAAGTTCAATAGTAGCATTTATAGTGGGGGGAATCTGCCATTGATCTTATCCGCTTCGTATCAGTGACAATGCCGACAATGACTTTTAAGAAATACTGCTATTTCACACTGTCTCTAAGTTCTAGAAATTAATGCCCCTTGTCAATAATATTTTACATCTATTGCCCTGTGAAATGTTTTTTTTAAAGAATATTTCAAATATACTGGGTAGAGTTTGCTTTTGTGGCCTTCAACCTTAAGAGTATTATGGAATTTGTATTAGCATAAATATTAAGCAAATGCCATTTCTGGTATGTATAGGTTTCCTTCAGCTAATCAGTTTTTCATGCATTTAAATAGGAATATTAGGATGGTGGTAATTACTCGTTTTCCCATTATAATATTGACTTTCACAGTATATCGTTGTACAGCACAATGGCGACAGAATTAAATTATTATCAATATTTGCTTAAACTGCTATGTTGACAGCGTTCATTCTTCGAAGTGTCTAAAAATGCTTTAGTTTTCAATAGAAATAATATTGTATAGAAGATCTTCTGTTGTTAGGTAGCATATAGATCCTAAGACGAATTACATTATAGTTGAAGACTTTTAATTAAATACACTGCATTTGTTTACCATTCTGAGCAACAAAATATAGAGTCTAAGAGTGAGGAGGTACAGGCAGAGCAGTTTCAAGAAATGACATGGGATTTCAAGGACTGAGCTTGTCAGTGAAGCTGCAGTGGTGAGATGAATATAGGCTACTATTTTGGGCTGCAGAGGCAGTTGAGTAATAGTATGGAATGTGATATGTTTCTGTAGATTGAATACTGTGTTTATAGTTCAGTAAACAAGGTGAAATATTGCTACTGTGTGCACCATAGCTGGTAGTTTTAAAGTGCACAAAATAGAAAACTTGTACCATCAGTAATCATTTTCAGTTGGCATTGGAAGAATCATGCATTGCAAATATATGTTCAGCTGAAAGAAAAGTATTCTGGGTAACTGAGAGGTTGATAAAGGTTGTGTGCTCAATGCATAAGTCTGTGGGCATTTTTAAAGTTACATTACTTCTATTTGTCTCCTTCTTTAATAATCCCCCAAAATATATCCAAATAGTAATCCCCCAAAAGATACCCAAAGTATCCAAATTCAAGTATCAACCTAATAAAATTATCCCAATTTTTGACAAATAGAAGTACATTTATTATTAGGAGTGGGTATGGCTTGTCACTTATTGCCAATTCTGTGAAAACTAGATCAGCCTGTGAAGAATAAATCAAGTTGATTGTCAATACAAAACATCACCATTTTGCATACCTCATATCGTTGCATTATATTTGTGACTTGGTAAAAACTTAAGTAGATATTGACTCTTTTTGCCAATATTAAGATTTATTGGCCCAAGAAGTATTGATTGAGGCAATCAATTTAAGACATTATTAGATCACAAGGACTAATAAATTATAATAGTAGCCAAAACCAGAAATCAATACTGTTATGTTTTAAAGACATACAGAGTCCCCCAAAGAGCCATGGGCAATCTCTGTATTCAAGAGAACTTTCGATATATTGGGAATAAAATCCAATAACCCCCAATTTTTAGTAAGTGCCTGCAATGATATTGTCTTAAAATTTTGACATTCACAGAGCATCAGATTAATAATAAAGGCTGCTGCACACTGCTATTTCAGTTCACTGAAACTGCAGTTTTTAGTCTGGTTTTCGTTACCCTGCGATTGCTGGCTGGACCACAAGAAAGATGATCTCAGCTGCCTATCACATGCCAGATTGAGCCTAAATTGAATTTTTTCTCATGGCATCACAATTGACCGCTACTTACTCAGCACTTATGATTTTAGTCTTACTTTGTTCTCTGTTGCAATAATTAGAAACTATGAACCTGTGGGTTATAGTAATGGTGCAACAAACTGTTATGGTAGTAAAAAACAAAAGACTTTAAAGTTCTCTAAAAATTGTTGCAGTCTCTCAAAATATGTTTAAAAGAACCAGTTGTTACAAAACACCTACTGGGGAAGAGGTAATCTAGCATGATAGATTGTGGATAACGGAAAAGGAAGAAAGGTTTTTGTATGATGATCATTTTTCCCTGCCCAAAATACTGTGCTTAGAATTTTAATGCTAAAAATGACAAGAAGCTTCCTAGGAGAGAGAAAAGTCATCTTATATCCAGAAAGTCTTTGTGTTGATTTTCAAAACATCACTGTAGCATTATACCATTTTTTCCACAACTGATATCAAAAAGGGCACAAAAAAGAGTTTCCGTGTTATTGTGTACAATCATAAGAACATAAGAACATAAGAGAAGCCATGTTGGATCAGGCCAACGGCCCATCAAGTCCAACACTCTGTGTCACACAGTGGCAAAAAATGTTATATACACACATACACTGTGGCTAATAGCCACTGATGGACCTCTGCTCCATATTTTTATCTAAACCCCTCTTGAAGGTGGCTATACTTGTGGCCGCCACCTCCTCCTGTGGCAGTGAATTCCACATGTTAATCACCCTTTGGGTGAAGAAGTACTTCCTTTTATCCGTTTTAACCTGTCTGCTCAGCAATTTCATCGAATGCCCACGAGTTCTTGTATTGTGAGAAAGGGAGAAAAGTACTTCTTTCTCTACTTTCTCCATTCCATGCATTATCTTGTAAACCTCTATCATGTCACCCCGCAGTCGACGTTTCTCCAAGCTAAAGAGTCCCAAGCGTTTCAACCTTTCTTCATTGGGAAAGTGCTCCAGCCCTTTAATCATTCTAGTTGCCCTTCTCTGCACCTTCTCTAAAGCTATAATATCCTTTTTGAGGTGCGGCGACCAGAACTGCACACAGTACTCCAAATGAGACCGCACCATCGATTTATACAGGGGCATTATGATACTGGCTGATTTGTTCTAATGGCCAAAAACTGGCCATAAAGCCATAATGGCCATAAAGTTCTAATGGCCAAAAACTGAATCCATGCAATCACTTCTAATATTCTTTCAATACACTACAAACTAATCTGAAGATTGTGTGACTTTGAAATGAATAGGAATTCTCCAAGTACTTCTTCTTAGAGACTGATTATAGATCAGAGCTATTTCTCACAAAATAGAAATCTATATGTTGGGGCATTTTTTGCCTAGATTTTATTTTGAACATAAGAGAAGCCATGTTGGATCAGGCCAATGGCCCATCCAGTCCAACACTCTGTATCACACAGTGGCCAATATACACACACACAAACACACACTGTGGCAAATAGCCACTGATGGACCTCTGCTTCATATTTTTATCCAATCCCCTCTTGAAGCTGGCCATGCTTGTAGCCGCCACCACCTCCTGTGACAGTGAATTCCACATGTTAATCACCCTTTGGGTGAAGAAGTACTTCCTTTTATCTGTTTTAACCTGACTGCTCAGCAATTTCATTAAATGCCCACGAGTTCTTGTATTGTGAGAAAGGGAGAAAAAGACTTCTTTCTCTACTTTCTCCATCCCATGCATAATCTTGTAAACCTCTATCATGTCACCCCGCAGTCAACGTTTCTCCAAGTTAAAGAGCCCCAAGCCTTTTAACCTTTCTTCATAGGGAAAGTGTTCCAGCCCTTTAATCATTCTTGTTGCCCTTTTCTGGACTTTTTCCTATGCTATAATATCGTTTTTGAGGTGCAGTGACCAGAATTGCACACAGTACTCCAAATGAGACCACACCATCGATTTATACAGGGGCATTATGATACTGGCTGATTTGTTTTCAATTCCCTTCCTAATAATTCCCAGCATGGCGTTGGCCTTTTTTATTGCAATCACACACTGTCTTGACATTTTCAGTGAGTTATCTACCACGACCCCAAGATCTCTCTCTTTGTCTGTCTCTGCCAGTTCACAACCCATCAACTTATATTTGTAGCTGCGATTCTTGGCCCCAATGTGCATTACTTTGCACTTGGCCACATTGAACCTCATCTGTCACATTGACGCCCACTCACCCAGCCTCAACAGATCCCTTTGGAGTTCCTCACAATCCTCTCTGGTTCTCACCATCCTGAAAAATTTAGTGTCATCTGCAAGCTTGGCCACTTCACTGCTTACTCCCAACTCCAGATCATTAATGAACAAGTTAAAGAGCATGGGACCCAGTACTGAGCCCTGTGGGATCCCACTGCTTACCGTCTTCCATTGCTTCCTATTAATTAGCCAGTTTTTGATCCACAAGAGGATCTGTCCTTTTACTCCATGACTCTCAAGCTTATTAAGGCGATATAGAGTGTTGAAGGCTAAGACAAATATATTCAAGGGCAGCTTCTATCCAAGTGCCGTGGTTAGGCTAAATGCAGGGTTATGAATGGTTATTTGTTTTTAGATGCATTTAAATGGTCTATGTATATGTCCTTTTTTGGGGGGTGTTGATGTGTTGGTATGTTTGTGGAAGAGCACCTCATTTCGTTGCTCTCATTTTCTTTTTTGAGAACAATGACAATAAATTTATCTATCTATTATCTATCTATCTTGATGAGGAACTTTATCAAAAGCTTTCTGGAAGTCAAGGTAAACAACATCTATTGGGTCCAATTTGTCCACATGTTTGTTCACTCCCTCAAAGAAATGTAACAGGTTAGTGAGGCAATATCTTCCCTTACAGAACCCATGCTGAGTCTTCCTAAATAACTTGTGTTCATTAATGTGCCTACTCATTCTGTCCTTGATAATGGTTTCTACCAACTTTCCCGGTATTGAAGTCAGACTGACTGGCCTGTA
Organism: Heteronotia binoei; assembly: GCF_032191835.1. NCBI lineage: Eukaryota > Metazoa > Chordata > Lepidosauria > Squamata > Gekkonidae > Heteronotia > Heteronotia binoei. Next base: position 130,736,385 of record NC_083223.1, read on the forward strand.
ATTTCCTGGATCTTCTCTGGAACCCCTTTTAAAGATGGGGCTGACATTTGCTACCTTCCAGTCCTCAGGAACGGAGGCAGATTTCAATGAAAGATTACATATTTTTGTCAGGAGATCCACAAGTTCAAGTTTGAGTTCTTTCAGAACTCTTGGATGTATGCCATCCAGACCTGGTGACTTATTAGTTTTTAATTCATCAATCAGTTGTAGGACCTTCTCTCTTGCCACCTCAATCTGACTCAGGTCTTTCAACACCCCTTCCAAAATTAGTGCTTCTGGAGCGGGCAAACACTTCTCATCTTCCACAGTGAAGACGGAGGCAAAAAATGCATTCAGCTTCTCAGCCATTTCCCTATCCTCCTTCAGTAATCCTTTCACCCCTTGGTCATCCAAGGGCCCCACTGCCTCTCTGGCTGGTTTCCTGCTTCTAATATATTTGAAGAAGTTTTTATTGTTGGTCTTTATGTTTTTTGCAATATGCTCCTCATAGTTCCTTTTGCCTGCCTGATCACAGATTTGCATTTGATTTGCCACAGCCTGTGTTCCCTTTTATTAATCTTACTTGGACTAGCTTTCCACCGCTTAAAGGAGTCCTTCTTATTTTTTACAGCTTCCATTTTTTTGTTTGTTAACCCTACGGGCCTTCTTTTATACCTGTTTGTGCCTTTCCTAACTTGTGGTATATATTTTATCTGAGCTTCTAGGATTGTAGTTTTAAATAGCCTCCAAGCTTCCCCAAGGGTTTTGACTCTATTTACCTTTCCTTTCAGTTTCCTCTTCACATGCCTCCTTTTAAAGTTAAAAGTGGTTGTGCTGGTCTTTTGGGGCATCTCCCTATTTATACAAATGGTGAAATCAATAACATTATGGTCACTGCTCCCAAGCGGTGCAATCACTTTTACATCTCTCACCAAGTCTTGGGCATTACTTAGGACCAAATCCAGGATCGCCCCACCCCTGGTAGGTTCTGTAATCATCTGCTCCATAGCAAAGTCATTGAGAGCATCAAGAAGCTCAATCTCTTTCTCTCGACCTGAACACATATTGACCCAATCAATCTGTGGGTAGTTAAAATCACCAATTACGACACAGTTTTTACATTTAGCCGCTATCTTTAATCCTTCCATCATATTGTAATCGTCTTCTATCTTTTGATTTGGTGGGCGATAACAAACTCCCATAGTTAAATTTCCTTTTGGGCCCTCTATTTCGACCCAAAGCATTTCTAGAAGGGAATCTAATTCTTTGACCTCAGTGTCAGTCTTACTGGACTGTATACCCTCTCTGACATACAGAGCCACCCCACCTCCAACCCTTCCCTCCCTATCCTTCCAATATAACTTATATTCAGGAATCACCGTGTCCCACTGATTCTCCTCATTCCACCAAGTTTCTGAAATTCCCACAATGTCTATGTTATCCCCCAACACTAAACATTCCAACTCACCAATTTTACTTTGAGCACTTCTAGCATTTGTATACAAACATCTATAATTTCCCAGGCAAGTTAGGCCCGCAACCTTCCTCCTGCTGCCTTGAGACTTTGGCAGGCAGCCCATACTGTTTGTCACCATCTCAGTGGACAACTCTGTTCCATTACTTGGTAGAAAAGTAACAGCTAATCCTTCATCTCTTTGAGATGAGTCCTCCCGAACCAGAGACATTTCATCTCCTGTCAGCTTGAAATGTTTTGCATATATTAAATGTCAAAATCACAGTACAGAAATGTGATAATAGCACGTTATTAAAGGCAACTTTCAGAGGCATGTTTAGCAAAAAAAAATGAAAAGCAGGGGCTAAGAATGAGAAAGAAATATCCTTAGAATCTTTGTGACACAGAGCCAGTGTTTTTATTTTTGTTTTTTCCCCTATTGTCTATTTTAAATGCTCTCAGTTGCTTAGAACACGAAACTCAAGTACAGACCATCACTGCAAAATAGTATTTGTTTTTCTTACAGTGTCATTGTTTGCTGAAAGTTCCTTTATTTATGAAAACTAAAAGGTGTGAATTTTCCAGTTCCAGGTGTTTTATGTATCTTATCTCAGAGACCAACATATAGTAGGGAAGTTGACCTCTCTATACATAAAAAAATGAAGGAGAGGAGAATTATGTAAGCCCCTTTGGGTCCTCATTGTGGAAAAATGTGAGTGATAAACAGAGTAAAATAAAATAAAATAAATTTATGCACTGGGATTCTCCAAATATGGTTTCCTATGCTCATAATTAAGGCCATATGAAATGGACATCTGAGGGTCCTGTTGGAAAGCTACTTGTTCAGCAGAAGGACAATTGATCTTCCTAGTGTTCTACTTTTTGTTATTAAAGATAGTGGGTTGGATCCTGCCTATCAAGAAGTGAATGGTGTTTTTAGATTGTCCCTTCCCATGGCAGACTTCTAACACCCCTAGGGTTGCCAAGTCTGTGTCAGAAAATACCTGGAGACTTTGGGGGTAGATTCAAGAGAGAGGCGGGTTTGGGGAGGGGAGGGGCCTCAGCATGGTACAATGCCATAGAGTCCACCCTTCAAAGCAGCCATGTTCTCCAGGGGAGCTAATATCTGTCAGCTGGAGATCAGTTGTAAAAGCAGGAGATCTCCAGACCCCACCTGGGGACTGGCAACCTTAATACATCTCTCATGCTGTTCTGGGGGGGAGGGGCTGACCTTTCATTGCTGAAAACTTTTGGTAGCCTTCAAGCCATTACTTTGTATTGTGCATTTTTTTTTTTTTTACAAATTTCAACCCCAGCGATTAGGTACCTCTTTGTAAGTAGTATCTTTTAGAGCCGGCTCCAGTAGATTGGGGTCGAAGGCTGGAGCGGGATGGCAAAAAGATGTGCACGTTTGGATGTGCTTTTTAGGGGTGCTCGCCTGCCGTCCCTGGGGCGCCTTAAGCCACCCGTCTGAACCCAGCCTAGGAGTCTGAGGCTGATAGCATACTTCTTTTTTTTAAAGTATCATTTTAAAATAGTTTTAGTTATTTTCCAAATGTAGACACTGGTACTGTTTTGCTGAAGGGGAGAACATCATGGAGGCAGAAGGACAGCTTTTCCTCTCCTGTCTTTTTACTACTGCTGTTTTTCCCCTTCAGTAGGAAGGAAAGGAAAGGAAAGGTCCCCTGTGCAAGCACCAGTTGTTTCCAACTCTGGGGTGACGTTGCTTTCACAACGTTTTCACGGCAGACTTTTTTGGGGTGGTTGCCATTGCCTTCCCCAGTCATCTACACTTTCCCCCCAGCAAGCTGGGTACTCATTCTACCAACCTCAGAAGGATGGAAGGCTGAGTCAACCTCGAGCTGGCTACCTGAAAACCTAGCTTCCGCCGGGGATTGAACTCAGGTTGTGAGCAGAGCTGAGGACTGCAGTACTGCAGCTTCAACACTCTGTGCCATGGGGCTCTTGACAGTAGGAAGAGAGCATAGTAAAAAGAATTTAAGTTTCTTTTCCTCTCCCACATTCCATTCTCCTTGTTTTGTTTTTTTTTAAAGCTACAGCAGCTGCATTTGGAGAAAAATAAAGGTATTTTAACATGACCACCAAAGGATATGTGATGAGCCTAATCCTACATATTCAGTGAAAAATTACAGAACTGGCTATAAAGCATGTAAATTGTTTATATATAGGTTTCAGCTAGTATACATGTCTTATAGCAGTGGATTTCAGATTTTCTGTCTTTTTTAGGCTTATAGGTTAAAGAAAACTCCTTTTTGCCCTGAGAGGGGCATACAAAGGCTGATGGGCATTCAGAAAGCAAACATTCTCCATCTGCAACTACATGCAGCATACAGAGGACTCATGGAGGGGATTTCTTCCTCGGAGTGCTCTGCCCCTTTTCAAATTTATCCCACGAGATGCTGCTTACCCACCCATCCCTCATTTAATTATGGCTTGCAGGCATGAGCTGGTTGCTTCAAGGCTGAGATGAAACATTTTGCCTCTGAGTGACATATTTTCTGTCCACAGCTCCAGATTTACTAGAGCAGGGTTGTTGTATTTTTTAAAAAATTGTTCTCTATGCAGGATTCTAGAATAATCCTGTACAGTTATACAGCTCCACTATATAGCTACTAGAAATTTTTTAGGAACTGCTATCAGCTGTTAGCTGGCTGATGTCAGGTTAGGAAACTAATTATAGCATAAACAATGCAATCCTAAACTTGTTTACTCAGAAGAAAGACACTGAGCTCAGTGAATCTTGTTTTGGGTTGCTGTGACGGACTGTACTTTTTAAGAGGCTTAGAAATACTGTATCAACAACTAAAGGACTGTGAAGGGTTAAATCTTCACAGAGCCAGAGAGCCTTAAGAGACAGGCTGCTCTAAGCAATGTGATTGGTTAGCAGCAGCTGAGCAAAAAAAAAGTCTTGGGAGAGCTTGATGCTGCGGAGATTCAGATAGATTCCTGCCTTAACTGTGTACTGGGACAATCTTGAGGCCAAGGTGGCTAATCTGGAGAAACAGAGACAGTCAGATAGGCACTCGGAGAAGACTCTCGGGGACGTGTGAGATGTGTCTCACTCTGAAAATGGTAGCCCTGCTTCTGCCAGTGAGCAAGAGAGTCAAGAGGGAACAGGGCGCTGTGCTCAGGGCCGGCACGTGGGAGTAGGCCATGTAGGCAGCTGCCTAGGGTGTTGCATGGCCTACGGAGTGCTGCTAGACACCCTCTCCCTAAACACCAGCTGGCCCATGGTGTCTTTCCCTGCCCGAGACTCCAACGGAGGAAAGAGGCAGCTTGACCTCGCTCCCAGGCTGCCTTCCCTTGCAGGGGAGGCAACCTGAGAACAAGGCAGAGGCACCATGCTGCCTCTTTCCCCCTCCTGAGACATTCTCACCACAGAAAAGTTGAGGGGGGACTTTGCACGGCAGGCTCCTCAAGAGGAGCCTGCTGTGCAAACGGGGCCTTTTGGCCCCCCTCGGCTTCTCCGCACTGCTGGGAGGTTGAGCAGGGGGTGACCGTTTGCACAGAGGGCTCCTCAAGAGCACTGCGGTGGGGGTCCTCCTCCACTGGAGGGGCAGGAGGCAGAGCCTTACCGGGGGCAGCAAAAGTCCCAGCACCAGCCCTGACCTTGCTGATGATAAGGAGAATGTGCCATCAGAAGGGACCTCTTCTTCAGTAGGTAAGCAGGTATCCTTTTGCGTCAAGGAACTATCCCTGGGCTGGGAGGGAGGAGGGCTCTTGGTAGTTGGTAATTCAATCCTTAGGCAAGGAGACAGCTGGGTGGCAAAACTGCATATTGATGTATGGTGACTTGGCTGCCTGGTGCGCAGGTAGCAGACGTTGCACATGTTGTAGATAGGCTGACAGACAGTGTTGGGGAGGAGCCAGTGGTCATGGTACATGTTGGCACCAACAATGTGGGGAAATGTAGTCGTGAAGTCCTGGAGGAAACATTTAGTCTGCTAGGCAGGAGATTCAAGGCCAGGATGTCCAAGGTAGCCTTCTCAGAATGTTATCTGTTCCACGCGCAGGGTAGGAGAGACAGGCACAAATTAGGAATCTCAATGCATGGATGAGATGATGGTGTAGGGAGGAAGGGTTCAAGTATTTTAGGCACTGGAATGCTTTTTGGAACAAGCAGGAGCTGTACAAAAGAGACAATCTCCACTTGTCCCAAGAGGGAACCAGGCTGGCGCTTAAATTCAAAAAGGTGGCAGAGCAGTTTTTAAACTGAATCATGGGGGAAAACCAATAGGAGATTTTGTTCATCAATGTGCCTGGTTCAGGATGACTCATCTCAAAGAGATGAAGGGTTAGCTGTTACTTTTCTACTGGGCAATGTAATAGAGTTGTCCATTGTGTTGGTGAAAAACAGTATGAAATGCCTGGCAAAGTCTTGAGGCGGCAGGAGGAAGGTTGCAGGCCTAACTTGCCAGGGAAATCATAGCTGTTTATATAAAAATGCTAGAAGTGTCCGAGGTAAAATTGGGGAGGGTATACAGTCCAGTAAGATTGAGATCGTCAGAGAATTAGATTCACTTCTAGAAATGCTTTGGGTCAAAATAGTGGGCCCAAAAGGAAGCTTAACTCTGGGAGTTTGTTATTGCCCACCAGATCAAAAGATAGAGGTTGATTATAAAATGATGAAAGAATTAAAGCTAGCGGCTAGACGTAAAAACTGTCATAATAGGTGATTTTAACTCTTTGCACATTTATTGGGTCAATATGTGTTCCAGTCAGGAGAAAGACATTGAGTTTCTAGACACTCTCAATGACTGTGCTATGGAGCAGATGGTCACGGAACCTACTAGGGGAGAGGCGATCCTGGACTTGGTCCTAAGTAGTGCCCAAGACTTGGTGAGAGATGTAAAAGTGATTGCACCACTTGTGAGCAATGACCATAATGTTATTGAGTTCACCATTTGTATAAATAGAGAGTTGTCCCCAAAAACCAACACGATCACTTTTAACTTTAAAAGGAGTAACTTCTGTGAGATGAGGCATGTGAGCAGGAAACGGAAAAGAAAGGTAAATAAGGTCAAAACACTTGGGGAAGCTTGGAGGCTATTTAAAATGACAATCCTAGATGGTCAGATGAAATATATACCGCAAGTCAGGAAAAGGTACAAATAGGTATAGAAAAAGACCTGCATGGTTAACAAACAAAGTAATGGAAGCTGTAAAAGGTAAGAAGGATTCCTTTAAGCGGTGGAAAGCTACCGCAAGTGAAGTTAATAAAAGAGAACAAAGGCTGTGGCAAATCAAATGCAAGTCTGTGATCAGGCAGGCAAATGGGATTATGAGGAGCATATTGCAAAAAGCATAAAGTCAAACAATAAAATTTTCTTCAAATACATTAGAAGCAGGAAACCAGCCAGGGGGGCAGTGGGGCTCTTGGATGACAAAGGGATAAAATAATTACTGAAGGATGATAGGGACATGATTGAGAAGCTGAATGAATTTTTTTCCTCCGTCTTCACTGTGGAAGATGAGAAGTGTTTGCCCATTCCAGAACTGCTGATTTCGGGAGGGGTGTTGAAAGATGTGAGACACATTGAGGTGATGAGAGATGAGGTCCTACAACTGACAGACAATTTAAAAACTGATAAGTCACCACATCCCAGATGGCATACATCCAAGTGTTCTGAAAGAACTCAAAGGTGAACTTGTGGAACTCCTGACAAAAATATGTAATCTTTCATTAAAATCTGCCTCCGTTCCTGAGGACTGGAAGGTAGCTAATGTCACCTTCATCTTTAAAAAGGGTTTCAGAGGAGATACAAGAAATTACAGGCCAGTCAGTCTGACTTCAATATCAGGAATGTTAGTGGAGACCATTATTAAAGAGAGAATGAGTAGGCACACTGATGAACAAAAATTATTGAGGAAGACTCAGCATGGGTTCTGTAAGGGAAGATCTTGTCTCACAAACCTGTTTGAGTTTTTTGGGGGAGTGAATAAACATGTGGACAAAGGAGACCCAATAGATGTTGTTTACCTTGACTTCCAGAAAGTTCCTCATCAATGGCTCCTAAGTAAGCTCAAGAGTCATGGGGTAAAAGGACAAGTCCTCTTGTGGATCAAACACTGGCTAATTAATAGGAAACAGAGAGTGTGTATAAATGGGCAATTTTATTAGTGGAGGGTGGTAAGCAGTGGGGTGTCACAGGGCTCAGTTCTGGGTCTGATGCTTTTTAACTTATTCGTTAATGATTTGGAGTTGGGAGTAAGCGGTGAAGTGGCTAAGTTTGCAGATGACACTAAATTGTTCAGGCTGGTGAAAACCAGAGAGGATTGTGAGGCACTCCAAAGGGATCTGTTGAGGCTGGGTGAGTGGGCATCACCATGGCAAATGAGGTTCAATGTGGCCAAGTGCAAGGTAGTGAATATTGGGGCCAAAAATCCTCATTATAAATACAAGTTGATGGGGTGTGAACTGGCGGAGACTGACCAAGAGAGAGATATTGGGGTCGTGGTAGATAACTCACTGAAAATGTCGAGACAGTGTGTGACTGTAATAAAAAAAGGCCAACACCATGCTGGTTATTATTAGAAAGAGAATTGAAAACAAATCAGCCAGTATCATAATGCCCTGTTTAAATCAATGGTGCAGCCTCATTTGGAGTACTGTGTACAATTCTGGTCACCACACCTCAAAAGAAAATATTATAGCACTGGCAAAAGTGCAGAAAAGGGCAACTACAATGATTGAATGGTTTGAACACTTTCCCTATGAAGAAAGATTAAAATGCTTGAGGCTCTTTAGCGTGGAGAAACATCAACTGAGGGGTGACATGATAGAGGTTTACAAGATTATGCATGGAATAGGGAAGGCAGAGAAAGAAGTACTTTTCTCCCTTTCTCGCAATACGAGAACTCGTGGGCACTCAATGAAATTGCTGAGCACTCATGTTAGAATGGATAAAAGGAAGTACATCTTCACCCAAAGGGTGATTAACACGTGGAATTCACTGCCACAGGAGGTGGCGGAGGCTACAAGCATAGCCAGCTTCAAGAGGGGATTGGATAAACGTATGGAACAGAGATCCATCAGTGGCTATTAGCCATAGGATATTGTTGGAACTCTCTGTCTGGGGCAGTGATGCTCTATTATTGGTGCTCGGGGGGCACAGTGAGAGGGCTTCTAGTATCCTGGCCCCACTGGTGGACCTTTGGCCTGATCCAATATAGCTTCTCTTATGTTCTTATCTGTGAATAGCCTTGACAGAAAAAGAGAGCTGACAGAGTCAGATTTCTACCTTGACTGAATGCAGTCGGCATCCAGCATTAGCTGAGAGCAGTTTAAATACAGACAGATAACGGGGGGGGGGGGGGAGTTTGATAAGAAAGTTGGGGTAGTAGAGAAGACTCCCATTCAGACCAAAGGAAAGGAAATAGATCTTCTAGAAAGAGTGAAAGATTCCCTGCCCAGTCAAACAGGAAGAGTTATCTCTGTGAAGTACAAAATTCCCTGGTCTGGTGTGACAAGAAACTTCCTGTAGAGACCCTAAAAGTCAGCCAAAAATTCAATAAGAGTATTGGTGTTCCAAGAGAAGGGGTGATCCTATTCCCTCACTCAGGTTTCTGAGCTTAGCAATAGTCAAAATATTTTAATGACAGGGTGGGACAGCCAAAGTTTCTTCAGGGGAGAAGAAAACATATTACCAGGGCTGCTCAGTCTATGAAGGGACAAACAGAAATAGAGGGAAAACCTAGCCTCTGAGGGAGGGTAGTGGAAGGGACATGTCATACCAGCTCTGGGTTTGGAAATTCCTGGACATTTTGGGTGGGTCCTGGGGAGGATAGAATTGGGAACTTACCAAGGCATAATATAATCAAGTCCACCCTTCAAAGCAGCCATTTTATCTAAGGGAATTGATTTCTATGGAGATCATTTGTAATTCCAGGAGATCTCCCAGTCCCATCTGGAGGCTGGCAAACCTAAACTCATTCCCTCATAAATGTATTTGGGATTACAGCTCAAGTCAGTTACATTTCTGTCTCAATGAATATATTAGAAAGAGCAGGAATGTTGGCCTGACTTAGTACAAAGTGGGCTGTGCCCAAGCCCTGGGAAGACTCAAAGTATAGTTAACATAGCTGTTGTGGGTGGAGGGAAGTGTGTCTTTCACAGTGTGGTTGAAGCAAGCAAGAACCACAGTGTAGGGTTGCCAAGCCCTTCCTGGGCAGCAGTTGAGGGTGGCGAGTAGGGTTGCCAGATCCAGGCTGGGAAACATAATGATTTGGAAATGAAGCCTGAGGATGACAGAGACTTCAGTGGGGTACAGTGCCATAGAGTCCATCCTTCAAAGCATCCATTTTCTCCAGGGGAACTGATCTCTGTAGTCTGGAAATGAGCTGTAATTAGGGGTGATCTCCAGGTTCCATTTGGAGGCTGTTTAGGCTACTTGTTTGGGAATTTCAGGAGGCAACTTCCTTTTGCAAGATGCTGTAATAGGCCAGGAATTTGATTGTGCTACAATGTAATAAAGTTGTGCCCAAGGTCATGTGTCATTTATTGTGACCCTTCTAGGATCCAGAAAGAAATTGTTTCAACTGATTAAGTCTGTAATCATAAGCAAGTTACAGAGTTTCAGTGAAGCTCAAATTGTTTCTTCTTATGTTTCTCAAACTAAATGAGTTGACAGAGTAGTTGACTGTTAGATGGTACATGCTAAAATTCAGTGGTCCCCAACCTTTTTGGCACCAGGGACCGGTTTTACTGCCACTGCTGCCACCACGGCCCACCCTAGGGTTGCCAAGTTCAATTCAAGAAATATCTGAGGACTTTGGAGGCAGAGCCAGGAGGATCAAGGGTGTGACACACATAATTGAACTCCAAATGGAGTTCTGGTCATCACATTTAAAGGGACCGCACACCTTTTTAAATGCCTTCCTTCCATAGGAAATAATGAAGGATAGGGGTACCTTCTTTTGGGGCTCATAAATTGGACCCCCTGGTCCAATCTATTTGAAACTTGGGGAGCATTTTGGGGAGAGGCACTGGATGCTATGCTGCACTTTTGGTGCCTCTATTTCAAAATACAGCCCCTCCAGAGTCCCAGATATCCATGGATCAATTCTCCGTTATTCCCTATGGGAATAATTCTCCATAGGGAATAATAGAGTTCCCAGCAGACATTTCCCTCCCCTCCCCTCCCCTCCCCCTGCTTTCTGAAGGCCCTGAAGCGGAGGAGGGCCTCCAATCTGGGGGATTCCCTGCCCCCACCTGTGGATTGGCAACCCTAGCCCAGCCCTTCCTTCCTCAGCACCTGCTTTCTAACTTGTTCATTAATGATTTGGAGTTGGGAGTAAGCAGTGAAGTGGCTAAGTTTGTGGATGACACTAAATTGTTCAGGTTGGTGAGAACCAGAGAGGACTGTGAGGATCTGTTGAGGTTGGGTGAGTGGGTGTCAACATAACAAATGAGGTTCAACATGGCCAAGTGCAAGGTAATGCAAAAATCCTAATTATAAATACAAGTTGATGGGGTGTGAACTGGCGGAGACTGACCAAGAGTGAGATCTTGGGGTAATGGTAGATAACTCACTGAAAATGTCGAGACAGTGTGCAACTGCAATAAAAAAAGGCCAATGCTAAGCTGGGAATTATAAGGAAGGGAATTGAAAACAAATCAGCCAGTATCATAATGCCCCTGTATAAATCGATGGTGTAGCCTCATTTGGAATACTATGTATCATTCTGGTCACTGCACCTCAAAAAAGATATTATAGCATTGGCAAAAGTGCAAAAAAGGGCAACTAGAATGATTAAAGGGTTAGAATACTTTCCTTATGAAGAAAGGTTGAAACGCTTGGGGCTCTTTAGCTTGGAGAAACGTTGACTGAGGAGAGACATGATAGAAGTTTACAAGATTATGCATCAGATAGAGAAGGTAGAGAAAGAAGTAATTTTCTCCCTTTCTCACAATACAAGAACTCATGGGCATTTAATGAAATTGCTGAGCAGTCAGGTTAAAACAGATAAAAGAAAGTACTTCTTCACCCAAAGGGTGATTAACATGTGGAATTCACTGCCACAAGAGGTAGTGGCGGCTACAAGCATGGCCAGCTTCAAGAAGGGATTGGATAAAAATATGAAGCAGAGGTCCATCAGTGGCTATTCGCCGCAGTGTGTGTTTGTGTGTGTGTATATTGGCCACTGTGTGATACAGAGTGTTGGACTGGATGGGCCATTGGCCTGATCCAACGTGGCTTCTCTTATGTTCTTATGTTCAAAATAAAATCTAGGCAAAAAATGCCCCAACATATAGATTTCTATTTTGTGAGAAATAGCTCTGATCTCGAACTCGTGGGCACTCAATGAAATTGAACGGATAAAAGGAAGTACATATTCACCCAAAGGGTGATTAACACGTGGAATTCACTGCCACAGGAGGGGGTGACAGCTGCCAGCATAGCCAGCTTCAAGAGGGGATTAGATAAACATATGGAGCAGAGGTCCATCAGTGGCTATTAGTCACAGCATATTGATGGAACTCTCTGTCTGGGGCAGTGATGCTCTGTATTCTTGGTGCTTGGGGGGGGGGGCACAGTGGGAGGGCTTCTAGTGTCCTGGCCCCACTGGTGGACTTCCTGATGGTGCCTGGTTTTTTGGCCACTGTGTGACACAGAGTGTTGGACTGGATGGGCCATTGGTCTGATCCAACATGGCTTCTCTTATGTTCTTAAGTTTAAATTTCATGCTTTGTTTTTCCTGCACTTTCCATTTTTCCACATAGAGTGATGCTTTGCAATTAAGTATTGTGTGGGTTTGATCATTCTGAAACAGTCAAATCCTAAAAAATAGCATTTGTAATGCTTGTTTGTAACCATTTTTGTTCTTACTTGGCCATTTTATATGTGCAGTGGATTTATAGTAAAATGTTTCTTAATCTGTAGCACTGAAAAGGAGGGGGGTGATGTTGCATGATACGATGTTGCCACATGATAGAATAACCTGCATGCAGAAAAATAGCAAAGTATTATAAAAGTAGAGGCCTTTGTCCTGATACAAAGGTTTTCCATGCACAATGTTTTGTTTGTTTAAAGATGCAACTCTTTACTTTTAGAGTGAAGTCCAAGAAAAACTGTACAACTTGATTTTGCACCAGCTGCCTAAAAATCTTACTTGGCTACATTGCAAAGTATATTTTCCTTTAAGCAGAGATTGAGAGCAGAAATAACATTAACCTTTTCATAGTAGATTCTAACATGCGATCAGTAGAGATGCCATGCTTTTTTTTGCCATTAGCTTAAAAAAGTGGGGCAGTATTGTGCTTGCCTTAGTCTAATGGACATTTCAATCTTTCACCAGTTTACAACCACTATCTTGTTATAAAAAGGATACAGATGCGGGAGGATCAAGTGTGTACATTATCCTCTTGGAAGTAAACAAGATATACCCCTCCCCCTGCTTGAATTTGACAGAAAAAGAGAATGAATATCTATCATTGGACTGATCCATTTGTCAGGTTTTGAGTATATCACTGAAATATACACCAGTATGACCCCAGCAGTAGACCTTAATTGTTGACGATGATAAGGTATTACAACTGGAGCTTTCAAAACAAAAGCTATTCATCTGGCAGCAAAATCAGTGAAAGGTTCAGTTATTCTTGCTTTACTGAGCATGAAATGGAATTGAAAGCAATATTAAATGGGTTATTAAACTTAAGACATGGTATCTTGTGATCCTTCCCTCCAACTTTCTACCCACATACATAATTTTGTTGACATTTTTCTGTGGAATATCTTTGGCTTTGGGGTTTCAGTAAATTTCTGTTTTTCAGTTATTTAGTTGTTTTTGTATGATAAACTAAAATTATGGTTCCTCCAGGTTTCAAATATGTTATCTCTATTGAATATGCATGCCTAAAAAGACCACATTATACAAATAATTTCAGGAAAAACGAATATCCATATTTAATAATAAAACCATCAAAGCTTTCAAATAAGTTTCAGGTTTTGCCAACTAGGCTTTTTTCATCAAACATAATTTCTAGTTTCTTACACTTTTGAGTTTTTCTGTTTAATTTCACAAAACATAGATTTGGTCTTTTCTCCTCTTTTATGGATGCTTTAATATTACATGTTGATTCTTGGTGTGTGTAGGTATATATTTAAAAGGGCTATTGGAATAGGTGGTAGTAGCTCTTTCTCAGCTTATAGCGTCTAATCCATTCCTTGTCTTATGACTTATGATTTTATCCAAAGTTTATTAAACTCAAAGGGAAGCTTTATGTGGAATTCACCTTCCTGTTATAGTAGTGTAATGTACTGGGTTCGGAGACGTTCAACAGCAAACATCCTTTATTGGAGAGTACATCACAAAGACAGCGTGGTGTGTCTGGGTCCCCGATTATATACATTCACCCAAAACAACCCCCTTCCTAGTCAGGCCCAATCCTGACCAGTTTAACTTCGCACCACAGATCTTCATAGGCCAGAGGTGGCCAACGGTAGCTCTCCAGATGTTTTTTGCCTACAACTCCCATCAGCCCCAGCCATTGACCATGCAGGCTGGGGCTGATGGGAGTTGTAGACAAAAAACACCTGGAGAGCTACCATTGTCCACCCTTGTCATAGGCGAATTGCCTCTGTCCCTTACAGTCAGGTAGCCGGGCTGTGTTGTAAATTCAGGGAACGAAATGCAAGTCACAACACTCCTCCCCACCAGTTCAAGATACATAATATTTTAGGTTTGCTGGTGGTTGCTGTTCCCCATGTGACGGCCGAGATTCGGCTGGGTGAACGGGGGCTGCTGGGATCGTGATTGGTTCCTCTCTGGGGGCCAAGGAAGGAATGGACCTGCCCTGTGACTGCAGTGGCAGAGGCTCCGCCTGCTCCTCTGCAGGAGACATATTCCTAAAGTCACTGCAAGGTCCTGCAGCTATCATGGCCGGGACTGGCAGAGTGGCTGCCGGTGGGGATCCTCTGCTCTCTCCATTTACCTCATCCTCAGGCTCCGCCGGTTTGTCCAGCAGGGTGTGGCAATGCAACTGGTTAGTGTGCCAACAAAGGATTTGCACACCCCCTCTATCAAGACCTCGTACGAGTGGAACCCAGTGACCCACAGCACTCAGGCCGGTATCCACTCCGGGCCACTTGAAAAGTTCTTGGCATAGACTGGGTCCCCTGGAACGAACTCCCTCCTGGCTTCCCGGATCTCTGGAGAGTTGTGGAGGTCTGGAGCTTGATCCAGGTGCAATCTGTCTAACCGGGTAATCAACTGCCTGCCCATTAACAGTTCCGCCGGGCTCTGGCCTGTAACAGAGTTTGGAGTAGTCCGGTTCCCAAAAAAGAAGGTGGACAGGCGGTGGTCCCAATCCCCATGCACAATGCACCCCAGGGCCTCTTTGGTCATGTGGACCATGTGCTCCATTTGGCCATTAGTGGCTGAGTGGAAGGGAGCACACTGTATGTACCGGATGAGGTACCTGCCCAGGAACTCCGGAACTCCCGGGAGGTAAAAGCAGTACTGTTGTCCATCACAACAGTCTCTAGGATCAAATGGGTGCAAAAGGCTCTCCATGGGGTTCTTACTGCAGCTGCGGTGGACTTTGAGGCTACAGGAATCACCTCCAGTCACATAGTGTAAGCATCAACCAGGATAAAAAAAAATCTGACCCTGGTATGGCCCCACAAAGTCTAAATGTAGCCAGGACCATGGTGTGCGGTTGGATTCCCAGCAGTGAGTGGGACCGCTGGGTGGATCTGGCAGGGACTCTTGGCAGGGCTGGCACCTTTTTACCCACCCCTCTATTTCTTCGTCCATCCCCGGCCACCATACATAGCTATGTGCCAGTGCCTTCATATGCACTATCTCTGGTTGCATCTTGTGCAAGACTTTGAGCACTTGTTTCTGGAGAGGAGGGGAAACTACCACATGGCTATTCCAAAGGAGGCAACCCTTGTGTGCTGAAAGTTCATCCCAGCGGGATGCGAAGGCCCTAAACTCAGCATCTACCTTCCTCATGGGCCAACCCCTCTCCACCCAGTCCATAACACGTGCAAGGATATGGTCCCGGCCCATGAAACGGGCGACCTCAGTGGCATGGAGAGGCCTATTGGGCAGGGCCTCCATCAGCATCACGTGATGGGCGGGCACTGGATCGGGGTCCTGCAACGGCAGCGGAAGGCAGCTGAGGACATCCATGTGGCCCATTGCTTTGCCTGGGTGGTGGACTAGGTTGTATGAATACACACTGAGGAACTTGTTCCAATGCAGGATGCACTGGGACAATATCTGTGAGGTTGGCCGGTCCGGGGCAAGGAGGTCCAGCAGCGGCTTGTGGTCTGTGGCAACCGTGAACTGCCGCCCATACAGATAATCATTGAATTTGTTCACCCCTGCCACTATTGCCAGTGCCTCTAACTATTTGTGCATAATTGCACTCCGCTGGTGTCAGTGTGCATGAATAATAGGCCACGGGGACCTCCCTCCCATCTGGCAGTTGGTGGCCCAATACCGCCCTTACTCCATAAGGGGAAGCATCATAGGCCAAAATCACTAGGAGGGACTCATCATAGTGGTGTAGTACCTCGTTAAACACCAAAATGTCCTTGACTGCCTGAAAGGCGGTGGCCTGTTTTTCCCCCCAGAACCATGGGACTTTTTTTTTCAAGGAGTCTGTGTAGGGGTTCAGCGAGGGCAGCTTTGTGGGGCAAGAAGGAATGGTAGAAGTTCAGGAGCCCCAGGAAACTTTGAAGCTCCGCTTTGCAAGTGAGGGTCAGAACTTAGACTATCACCCTGGTTTTCTCGACTGTAGGGTAGATTCATGTGGCATCGACTGCAAACCACAGGAACTCCACCCTCAGCACCCCAAACAAGCACTTCTCCCGCTTCACCTTAAGTCCTGCAGTCTGGAAACGGGTAGCACACCTCTCAGGCGGCGGCTAAATTCTTAAACATCGGGGGCCATGATTAAAATGTCATTGAAAAATGGTTGTACTCCGGGAATCCCTTTGAGAAGAGAATCCATTATGCTTTGAAAAATTCCCAGGTCCACGCTAACCCCAAATTGCAACAGCCGTACCTTGAAAGCCTCCAGTGCGTCACTATGGTCTGGGCCTTGATGGTCTGTGCATCCACTAGAAGCTGTTGGTAGGCTTGAGCCAAGTCTAGCTTCCACAAAATCTTAGAGTCCCGTCAAGGATGCGAGGACATGGCTAACCAATAGGATAGGATATGGGTGATCTTGGAGGACTTTATTTATTGTGCATTTGTAGTCTGCATATATACACACATCCCCGTTCAATTTCACGTTATTATGGGGGGTCTCCCATGCAGCAGAGTCTGGTACACTTGAGACAGACTCAAGTACCCCCTGGGCCACGAAGTGGTCCAGTTCGGCTTCAATTTTCGGTTTCAGTGCAAACGGGACCTGCCGGGCCTTCAGCCTTATAGGCCTCACCTGGGTGTCAAGCTGCAGTGCAATGGGTGGCCCTTTATAACACCCCAGGGCCCCATTAAACACCTCAGGGAAATCCTGGCACACATGTTCAAAATTGTGCGTTTGTATTTGGTTCACCCCGACTATTTCAACACCCAGCGGTCTGAACTAGGCCAGTCCCAGTAAAGTGGTGAGCTGGTGCTTTACCACAAGTATGTCCAACATCCCCTCGTAGTGTTTAAACTGCACCCTAACTCTAGCCCACCCCTTAATTTGGATGGGGTTCTTTTGCAAGTCCGGCAAAACGAACCTCGCCAGCCGCAACGGTGGGCTGCTGTGAGCGCATAGTCTCTTAAGGGTCTCCTCTGAGATTTTGGAGATGGAGGATCCCATGTCCAGTTCAATCAGGCAAGGAGCCCCTTCAATGCAAACAGACACTTTTACTTTATCGGGGATGTCTAGGCGCAAGTTCAGTACCTGGATGCTGGTGGAAGCCGTGGTGTGTGCTCCGGTAGAGTCATGGTGTGTGGACTGGCACCTCCGGTTGGACTTGGCCTGGAAAGCTCGAGCAATGTGACCCAGCTTCCCGCAGTTCATCAATCCGTGTTTTGGTAGGGGGAGTTGCGGTGCTCGTGTAGTTCCCCACAGCTGGTACACTTTGTACTTTGCAATTTGAGAGAGACACTGTTATCTTTGTGGGCTGGCTCAGAATTATATACAGGCCTGACTTCACGTGAAGCCTACCCTCATATTGAAATATTGCAAACCTGCCTGACCCTTAAGTTTTACAGTTTGTTTGTGTACTACTTGGCTTTAGGCCACTGAGGAAGGCTCTTATAGCTGAAATGCATCTGGCCTAGTGGCGTTTTATGATATACTAGGCCCGTTGTGAAGAAAAATACAATGGGCTCTAGAAGGAGGCTCTGGGCAAGTGCCTACCACCCTTGCTGAGGCCTTTCCCTCAGAGGCCTGTAGTGATCTCTTAGGAATTTCCCACCAACCTGGAAAGGTACCACTAAAGGCCTCTGGGTGAGTATGCCCCCCCAGCCTGGTGTCTTCCCACCCACCCAAGTGAAGGCATTCACTCCACCCCCCACCTCAAGGGGAGCTGATCTCTGCCATCTATTTGGAAAGCAGTTGTAATTCTGAGAGATCTCCAGCCCTCACCTGCAGACTGGCAATAGTGGTTCTCCAGGAGGAAAAGCCTTTCACTCAGAAGCCTGCAGTGATCCCTTAGGAATTTCCCACCAACCTGGAAAGGTACCACTAAAGTCCTCTGGGTGAATGCCCCCCCCCCGCCTGGCTGTCTTCCCACCCACCGAAGTGAAGGCATTCACTCATCACCAACCCCTACTTTAAAGGAAGCTGATTTCTGCCATCTAGAATTTCCTGCCCTGGAGTTGGTAACTCTGCAGCCTCTAAGGAAAAGGAGTCTTTCTTCACAGTGTGTGTGTGGGGCGGGGGGAGGGAAGCCAAAGCAGCTGACATCATTCTCCTCATTTCTCTCTCCCCTTTGATCTGAACAACGCTGTGAAGATTTCCCTATCTTCTTCTCAGGCAACCATCTTGGGGTGAGGCTGCAGAGAGGAGGGAAAGAGGGAGTAAAAGACAGTAAAGGTGAGACAGCAATGCCCTCTGAAGCAGTGCCATGCTCCATGGCTATTGCAGTGGCCTTCTGAGGCTGTGTGTGCTGGGAGGCCATCTGTGTGGGCTGTTGATAGGGCCTTTTGTGAGGCCACAGGAACTCTGCAGCCCTTTCTGAAGCCGGTTGACAGAGAAGAGCTAAGAGGTGTGGCTGTCTCTGAGGTAAGACTGCTTCTGGCAGTTTGTTCAGCATTCCTGGGCCTGAGTAGACGGGGCAGGTAAGTCAGCAAATGGAATGCCAGAGACACTAACTGACATAGGCCAATTGTTTGTTCTCAAAATATTAGCAAATGGCCTTCCTCCATTTGGCCATGGCAATAAGAGAATTATTACTATAGATTCTGTTACGTGATTCATGTTCAGTTGATGTACAAGTTCTATAGGTTGGACTTTAGTATTTCTGTGTATCTATTTTGTTCTTAATTGTCAATTGTTCTCCAGGAAGGATTTTATAACCATCTCCTTTAAGATTGTCAGAGTAATCCTCTTCCCAGGAAGCATTTGCAACTCACTTAGACCATTCAATTAGAAATATCAGCTAAAATCAGTAAGGGTACCATATATGGATATTATTTGTCCACATTTTCAGACCACACCAACTGAATATTATCCAAACAATTGCAACTAGTCTGGACTCGATTACCATATTGATATTGGCCTTCTAGAATAGTGGGACCTAGGTCCTGGCACATGAAAACATTGTTATTTGTGAAATATTTGTAGATGAGTCCCAGCAAAGCTTTACCTAGGTTTTAAATCATCAGGGTCCAAATGTAAAAACTCTTTGACATGATTCCTTTGTACATATTCTGGTAAAGCAATGATGCCTCACTCTATCCCAGGGGAGTCAAACTCATTTGTTATGAGGATCAGATCTGGGCCGGACCATGTGTGTAACTATTTAAGATTAGGTAGCAGAGATACAAACTTTTAAAGCACAGAGACAAACAATGAGTAAAGATTAAAAAAAAAGCTTAAAATAAATAATGTCTGAAATATTAGCACTTGTTGGTCTTAAAGGTGCTTTCTTTGTATTTCTCCCATGGGATCCAGGGAACAGGGCAAAGGGAGCTCTGGCTCTTTCTCTCCCTCCCTAGGAGACCTCATGCTGTGGTGGCAGTTGCTGCCAAATCTACAGAGCCAATCAAATTTCCAATGGACAGCCACTTGGTGAGCACCAGGAAAGGTGTCAGCAGGTACCACATTGGGTACCTCAATCTAAATAAATGTTTAATTTATGTTAATAATTTATATTATTCTCCACCAAAGGTGTTTGAAGAGGCTTACAGACAGTAAAAAATATAATCAATAAACAAGTATTAGCCCTGATCTGGATAGCCCAGACAAGCCTGATCCCATCATAACTCAGAAACTAAGCAAGGTTGACTTTGGAGAGGAGACCTCCTTGGAATTCCAGAGCCAGAGACTGGGGTAGCTTTATTCAGCCTCCTCTCTGAATATCTTCCATGCCCCCAGTAGGAGTCAGTCACCAGAGGTCACTATGACTTCCAGGTACACACACACTCAAATACTCACATGCACATAAAAATACAAAAAGAAAAAAAAAACAACCAAAACCCCAAAATAAAAAAAAGTATTATTTTAAAAAAATACTAGAAAGAACAAAGTACGATGTTATCTGCTGCCTTATGGAAGTGCAATAATGACCATTCTGTTATTAGTTACTTGATACCCCTATCTGACAACATTCCTTTCTGGTCGAACTTATATGCCATCTGATGAACACAATATATTTAAATAAAAGTAAACAAAAACAAACAAATTTAATGGGGTGAGGGGGTAAAATAAAACAAAATAAATTATAATATTACCTCACAGGATCTCAGCAGTTATTTTGAGTTGGGGCAAAGGGAGTGGGCAGGCAGGAAGAACAAGAAGAAAAGGGGAGGGAGCAAAACCAGACTGGAGGGACGGAATGAGAAAGGAAAAGGATAAAAAAGAAGTAGATGGGTCAGAAGGGAAGGAAGCAGGAAAGATGAGAAATGAAGGGCTGCTAAGGGAAGGAAGGACAGAAAAGAAAGTGACAAGAAAATGGTGTAAGGAAGATAGAACAGGAGGGGTAACGGACAAAGGGGCAACTCAAAAATGTACATGGGAAGAATGAAATGAAAAGGAAGAAGCTGCAGAGGCTGTGAGATGGAGAAAGGAAGGAAGATGTATCCACTTTTACATAACATATAGTAGGGACGAGGACTGGTTAGGAGGGATGAGATTCCGCCCCTCCCACAAGGCCTTGTGGGTTCTCTGCTCATTTCTGTCTAAATAACCTTATTGTGTCTTTTCCAATGTTTTGTTTTGCAATATTCATATATATTTATCACTGTTTACAGATACATTTTCAGAAGTGTAATGAGTTCTGTACAGTATATTTTATCATATTGCGTTGTACTTCATCATAGCTCTACGAAGCACTGAGAAACTTCTACCTTTTCCAAGAGGACAAGAGATTTCCAGTTGTTCCAGTGGTTTTAACTTTAGGTAATATAATAGTAGTCCAAAGTAAGAGAGAAATGTAACTTTCTTAAAATTGGGGTAATAGAGCATCACTGCATCTTGGATCTGAAAAGACAGTAAAATATGTACATTGGTATTTAAAATGAAATAATACTGCTTGTGCTCAGTGATTAATACATTCATTTATTTTTTTCTGAGCAATTGAAAACTGTTTTGAAGACATGGGAAAGAATGTTTTTAGAATTAGAATGAAGGATGGGTGAAACAGGGTTAACTTAATTTCTAGTTTTTTGTAATGCCAACTGTTCAAATATGAAAGTCAATGTCCTGTCTTTTCATTTTAGTAAGGGTGGTATCCAGTTTATTATCTATTTTCCATGTTAATTATATGTTCAAATAAATTCTTGAAAAGATGGAAAAAATAATCTTGGGAAATCTGGCAAACGGCAAAGGAGAAAATAAGATGGAAATTGAATGTTGTATTATAAATAGCCTTAAAGCAAGAACAAATTTGAATGATATTAAAGATTTTATCAGCTGTTATTTTTAGCATCCTCTGATGTTAATTTTTTGTCTGTGCTATGAGGCTATGTGGACATGAAGAGCGCTTCAGCTTCATTCTCACTTTTGAAATTCATGCCCAAACCCCAGAAGCGCTGTAATTACCATTAAAAATAATACTTCTACTTGAAATAGTAAAATGTCAGCAGAAATCAGTAGCTCAAAGAAGTGGAGAGAGAACTGATTCTAAATTGTTGCCTATGTGATGGACAGATATAAACGCCAGGATTTAAATCTTTGTTTAACTAGTTTAGTGCATCTCCAGGATCCTTTAGACTTATGTTACTTCAAAAGTAGC
Organism: Heteronotia binoei; assembly: GCF_032191835.1. Lineage (NCBI taxonomy): Eukaryota > Metazoa > Chordata > Lepidosauria > Squamata > Gekkonidae > Heteronotia > Heteronotia binoei. The sequence continues at coordinate 130,758,192 of NC_083223.1, forward strand.
CCCCATTTATAGTCTTGGATCCAGACTAGTGTGTCTTCAGGCAAAAGGATTTTTGCTCACAGAGTGACTTTCCTTCCACCCCTTCCCAAATCCTAAGTCTAGGAGCAAAACAAGATTTAAATGAACATTTTGAGCTGCTATTGAAGGAGGAAGGGGGCACATGCATACGCTGCACTAGGGTTGCTAGGTGCAATCAGCAGGGGATGGGAGGGAACTTACCTGGAGAAAAAGGAAGGGCCCAAACCACATCACCAGTGTCCCACAGGAAGTAACATTATCACTCAGGGCCAGATCTAGGGGGGAGCAGAGGGGGGTGCTTGCCCCGGGCGCTGATGGAGGGGTGTGTGTCAAATTGGGTATGGAGTCCATTGTATTCTATGGGACCATAAGATAAAATGGCCCATAAGGGGGCATCATTTTTTAATTTTGCCCCCCACCCTCAGAAAACATGTAGATCCGGTCCTGTTATCACTCTGTGACAACACTGAACAATCTGGTATTTGGGCAAAAACTGGTATTTGGTTAAAACAGCTTCTACCATAGAATTTTTTGCCCAAACACCAGAGTATCAACAATTCCATTTCCAAAAAACTTTAATGGCATACCAATACCTTCAAAGAAAAGAGGAAAAAAAACCAGTATAAGTACAGTTCTTTATAGCATTACATAATAATGATAGTAGTAAAATACAGCACAATGATCTCAGATATTACAGTGGTTAAAACAATACAATAAGAGAAACTTAAAAATCAGGGGTGCATAAACAGTTTGTATACCTGCTCTCACTCATTCACTCTTCCCCATCCTTCCTTTTCCTTTCCCTTCATTCTTTTCCTCTTTTCCTTTCTCCCTCAAAACATGTGCCAGGAACTCTGCCACCTGCTCAGTAATATCAGTGGATTTATCTGTTAGCAAGAATTTAATACCTCTGTTCGTCTCAAACATAAAAAGTTGGAAGAGAGGACTAATCAGACATAACACATCTGAGTGGATACCAGAGTATCACCTGGACATTCCTGTGTGACACCAGCAACATGGCCTGGGCCTTCCTCTTTCTCTTGGGAAGTCTCTCTGCTAGCTACCTGAGAGGCAGGGTCCGGAGGTGGAAGTACCACTTCCTCTACTGGGGGGACGGTTTTGGTAACCATAATCTGTACGTAGAAATACCCACATCTGCAGCAACACTAGTTACAATCCAAGCCGTAATTTTTGAAAAAGCGAAGAGTTGTAATTTAAAGCAGTTTGGAATGTGATGCCAGGGGTGGCCCATTGCCATGGCTCCATGCCTCCCCCATGCCTCCCCGCCGTGCCTCCTCCTCCTCCCTCCCTTTGGACCCTTTCCCACCCCCCTGTGCCAATTTCAATGCTGGAATCAGCTCTAGTGCCGCATTCCGGCTCTCTAAAGCCCTCCCTCCCCAGCCAAACACTGAAATTGCGGGTAAAACCGTGCCGTGGGGCCGGGCTGCACTCACCATCTCTCAGTAATAGCGTCCTGAAAGGGCAACCCCGCTGCCTCCTCTCCCATCCAGGAAATGGGGAGGGGAGGAGTCAGTGGCAGCCCTTTCAGGACGCTATTGCTGAGAGACGGTGAGCACAGCCCAGCCCCGCGGCACAGTTTTACCCACGATTCCAGTGTTTGGCCGGGGAGGGGGGGGCTTTAGAGAGCTGGAACGCGGCGCTAGAGCCGGTTCCAGCATTGAAATTGGCACGGGGGGGTGGGGTGGGAAAGGGTCCGAGGGGAGGGAGAAGGAGGAGGTGCAGGGGGGCCGGAGATGCAGCGAGGAGAGGGGAGCCACGGGGGGGAGGCAAAGGGAGGGAAGGGAATGGAGGGGCGGCAGTAGCAGCGGGGAGGCGGGGGAGAAAGGCAAACTAGGTGCTTGCCTGGGGCACCAGGAAGGGGGTGGGGAGCTCAGTTTTCCACCCCCACCCTCCTGGTGCCCTAGGCAGCCACCTAGTTTGCCTAGCGGGAGAGCTGACCCTGTGTGATGTGGGAATCTGCTTTCAAAGAAAACAGAAAACAGTAAACAAATTCCATTCAAACTGTTTGATTAATCATAGTCTATTCTATTATTTTCTAATTATATATAAAGAGTAATATTGGATTGATTTTTCAGTTTAAGAATATGGATGGTGTTTTGCTGCTGTTTGCATCACTCTATCTAAATGCTGGGTGACTTACAGTAACAAAGATCTAGATTGGATCTAAATTGAATTGGCAATTTCCACTGGTTCATCCTTCCCAGTTCAGACCCTCCTCAAGATATCACTGATTCACCTATCTCCCAGGAGCAGCATTTTGTAGAGATCAGTGAGTTGCACAGGGAAAAGGTAAGTTCCATTCTGCCATTGGAAAATTTAGTCTGAATCCAATTCAATAAAACTATATTAAGTTAACAAAATATAGGCACTATATTGAACAGCAGAAGTGAGATGTCATTGTTTAATACCTTAAAAATCTGGAAAATGTTAATTTCTGCCTACAATACTGGTAAAATGTTGGACATCTGACCCTTTTAAGTGTGCTTGAAGCATTTATTTGAAAATGAGATTCTATATAGTCAGACTAAGCTCTTGGCTGATTTCATATGATATTTTGTAGGCAAGCAAGGCCCTAGCTGCTAAAGAAGGCTGCATAGTTTATGGCCACCAAACTGAATGCTGCCTATTAGCCATATGGTTTATTTCAGTAGTGGCTCAGTAAACACACTGGTTTTGTTTCCCTCCTGAGGATGCAACAAGACAAGTGGCTATCAAGCACATGGCAGGCCATAATACAGGACTGGTCTCTGGCTTTGTACTGGGGAGTGGGGGTGCAATTTTTTTTCTTGGTATTTTTCAGTTTGGGTGTATTGGGCCCCAAAAAATAGGGATAACCCAACAAAATGGATTTCAATATTGGTATTTGGATCTGGGATTTGGGGTGGTCCAATACTCTTGGACTGAAAAATACCTCAGTAATACCTCGGATGGGAGAGGAGAAGCAGCAGCAAAGCCACAAAAAACAGCTGAGAGGCAGCTCAACTTTTTTGGGCAGTCCCTTTAAACCAGCCTACCCAACAAAGTCAGAAAGGAGGCAGTCCTGGAAGGAGAACTCTCCCCTCAGGCTGGGTTGGGACTCTGCTGGGCTGCCCAGTTTAAACCAGTCTGCCAACAGAGCTTGTCAAGGAGTCATTACTGAGGTCAGAGGTCTTCCCAGATTCTGCTGGGGCTCTGCTAGACTGGAGTGCTCAACACAGTCCCCTTTCTTCCCCCTTTTCTTTATTTCCCTTTCTTTCCCCACATTTCTTTCTTTCCCTTTATTCTCCCTTTATTTCCCCTTTTTCTTTATTTTCTTTTATTCCCTTTCCCCCCTCCCATTTAATTTTCCTTTCTTCCTCTTTCTTCCATTTATTTCCCTTTATTTCCCCCATTTCTTTCTTTCCGTTTATTTTCCTTTCTTCCCCTCATTATTTTCCTTTATTACTCTTCCTTCCTTCCTTCCTTCCCTCCATTTCATTTCCCTTTCTTTCCCCCATTTTTTTTCCGTTCCTTTCTTAACTTAAGAACATAAGAGAAGCCATGTTGGATCAGGCCAATGGCCCATCCAGTTCAACACTTTGTGTCACGCAGTGGCCAAAGAACCCTCTCTCTCTTCCTCTCTCTCTGTTTCTCTCTGAGTGGTGGGCATTGTGAAGGACTGCTGCTGGGGTATATGGGTGCCTTTAAAGGTCACTGCAGCTGCAGTTTCTGCATGATGGGAGGGAGGGGTGGCAGGGATGGGGGGTGGGAGCCAGCTACCACCAGTTCAATTTGCACTTGATTATCCCAGATGGTGTGACCAAATATGCTAATAAGTGTGACCTAATATGCTAATATTAGGGGATGTTGTCTAATATGCTAATGAGTTCCTGCTGGGCTTTTTCTACAAAAAAAGCCCTGGACCTAGGCATTTGCCTAGGGTGGCAGGCCAGGATGGATGCCCCAAATTAGGCTCACCCCACATGACTTCAAATGGAAAAACAATTATTTGCATTTATTTTGCTGGCCTGAATCATTTTCCCTTGGCAGAGCACTGTTTTTAAGTTGATAATTTTGTATGGCCCATTAATGATGTTATAAATATCCAAATGGCCCTTGGCAGAAGAAAGGTTCCATACCCCTGTTTTAAGTAAAGGGCCTGTAATACACAGTTTTTATATTCTGGTGATGGTCTCTCCTGCCATTCCCTTTTGCTTTCAACAATCTCCAGTGCTGAACAGCTGCTATACTTAGCTCTTCAAAGCCTGAACCTTCCAAAGTGAGCAGGCTGGTTGGCACAATGGGAAAGAGGGACTGTAAATCGACATTTGCTATGCATATTTTGTTGTCAGAGAAAAATCTGCCTCAGCAATGCCAGCCTTTCTGCTGCAGAGTTGCCTAATTATTTCCTGCTTTCTTTTGTAGTCATATATATGTAAAATGAGGAAAGGGGGGGCATCATTGTTTCATTACATCAAAGTGTTTAGCTTCACGTTTAGCAAGTTGTATGCCTGTCTGTTGCTGTGATACCCTCAGTTGCCTTGAACTATGAAGAAAAGACAAGGGATAATGAAGTGGATTGTCTGTATGAGTGTGAGTATGTGTGTCTGTGTTGTTACCTGAGTTTAGCCTTAGTCTGGCTCCTAAATAGAATAATCAATGCCATTATCTCTTCTTCTCTTATCTAAATCACATCAGGACTCTACAGTAGATCAATAGCTACAACAAAGGCTGGGGTTTTCATTCCACTGGGACTCATTACTCTGCTGCCTAAGATCTAGATATAGATTCTCAGTAAGGTTATCTAGTGTTTCATAGTAGTTAACAACAACTGGCAGTTATTAATACTGTACTGCGACCCCAAGTTTATGGTACTGGAGCTGATAACAGGGAATGTCTAACAAAATGGAAAAGGCTTTGATTTTTTTTTTTATGGGTCTTTTTGCTTTTTCTTCTTTCTCTCCCCAGTTCTAATATATCTTCCTTCTATTCTCTGTTTTCATTCTGATGTGGCATCTAAAACTGAAGCTTCATTGAAATTCTTTGCAAGTGCAGGTTTGTCTTTAAACAGACTAACATCTGCTGCAGCATTACAAAGCCTAATTAGAATAAATTCAGATCTTAAATTAGCCTTTTCTGTAACATTTATTACAAAAATCCATGGAGTGATGAAATGCATAATATGATAGCATGAAAGAGAATACATGGTTTGTATATTCTATCCAGTTTCCTGCTAAAAAAAATAACCCTAAAAGAAAACATGACATTTGCAATTCCACAATTTTCATGTGAACTGACCAAAATCACCTAGTAGTTTCCTCTGTGTTATTTTGTTTTATTAAAAGAACAAAAAAAAAAATATTTCAGTAGGTGAAAAAATAAGTGGTTTCTCATTAATGGGGACAGCTTTTATCCTTCTATTCAGAAGCAGACCGCCAGTTCCCATGGGCTAAGTAAATGCTGTGGCACGTTATTTAGATGTTACGTTTCAAATCTTCATATCATCTTTCAGAGCTAAATTCCTGTAGAAACTGTTTCTCTTTTCATATACTTTTCTAAACCAATGGCATAACATTGTTCACTAAAATCTATGACGTAAAAGAAACATGTCAAAATTACATCGAGTCAACAGGGCTGATGAGTTTGAAAGATATAAAGAAGCAAAAGCTGTCTGGATCTCTAGGAGTGTTTGGCAAATTCTGGTTGATGTGGTCACCAACATATGATCACCAGTTGAGGAAATTCCTTGACTGTACATAAAATAATGGGGGGGGGAGGAGTTGAAGGATGACGACATTGGATTTATATTCCACCTTCCGCTCTGAATCTCAGAGTTTCAGAGCAGCTCACAATCTCCTTTATCTTTCTCTCACACAACAGACACCCTGTGAGGTGGGTGGGGCTGAGAGGGCTCTCACAGAAAGCTGCCCTTTCAAGGACAACCTCTGCCAGAGCTATGGCTGACCCAAGGCCATTCCAGCAGCTGCAAGTGGAGGAGTGGGGAATCAAACCCAGTTCTCCCAAATAAAAGTCCACGCACTTAACCACTACACCAAACTGGCAATACCAAAGATATGTTACAACTGCCTAGGGCACTGTCCTTCAGGGGGTGCTGAACTGGGTGCCCCCAATGTGTCTCAGTGATGTTATCAGCGGGGGTGGGGGGTGGCGCAAGACGTTAGCCTTGCCTAGGGTGCCAGACAGTCTAGGGCTGGCCCTGATTGTTATCTGTATGGACTACTTACACAACTGACCTCTAGATAGCCTGTGTCCAAAGACAGCTTTTACTTCAACTGTATGTTCAATATAATTATTGTTGAAAGTTAAGCAATAGAATGGTATCAAGTAGCTTTGGAATGGTTCTAGCATGCTATGATTCCAGCCTCCTCTTCGAAGCTGGTGTATTTTACAAATGTGGCAAGACAAAAGGGACTGAAGAAGATTTTCCATTAAGAGCTATTTTCTACTCATGACCTGGATGGAAGCCATTACAGAACATGACAAGAAAACAAAATACCATAACTAGAAATAATGGGATGAAATTGGCAAAAGAAAAAGTAGGCCATTTGCTCATGGTGAGATCTATTAGAGAATGAAATAGACAAGTCTCTCAAGGAAAGTGGTGGATGACATCCAAGCATTTGAGTAATTTAAAAGCTGTATTGAAGTTCCTGAATATTTGCTGTAAGGAAATATCTAGAGAGTAAAAGCAAAGAGAAAATGAATGCTGACAGATTAATGCGTATGCATCACCAGTTTAAACACCTAATAACAGTTTAAACAAAAAAAATGAATACTAAAAAGTATATAGACTGTCCAAGAAACAGACTCAATGAAGGAACAAAAACCATTTCTTGTTCCATAGAAAAATATGCCATCCTAAGCAGAGTTATACCCCTCTAAATCCATTGAAGTCAATATACTTACAAGAATATAACTCTGCTTAAGTCCACACTGTTATAATCAGTTCTAAATGCCTCCCTTTATTTTACGTTGAACTAGAAATGGCCTTCAGTCTGCAAGAACATCAGAAGAGAAGCAAAACCTGTTGTCACCAACAAACTGAGCTTACCAGAGGAGATCAAGCCCCCATCCCAAAGATGTCCCCGAGTATATGTTTCTTCTGTCACTTCTGTGGGACAAAGTACTTGGAACCACTGTACTGGTACTAATTCAGCATATAAAATGTATTCCATAGAGGATTGCACAAAGGACTACATGCTCATTGTGCCTTCCTAGAAACTCTTCAGTATGTCAGTACTGACCCTCCTCCCCTACCCATCATAGCATTTTACTAGTATCCCAATAAAAGTCAGTTACACAAAGCAAGAGAAGAACCTGAGCACAAACCCTTGGGTTCAGTCAAATTTCTTAGAATTATTTTGCCAGTAGTGCCAATACAATGAGAGAAGTGGAAGAGTGCAAGTATAGGAGTCGTCTTGGGAGTCTAGGGGCTGGTGACCTGGGTTCCTAAATAACTTCCTCATTCAAAAGATGAAGAAAAAAGTGCTTGCAAGGACAATGTGAGCTGCTTTGGGTCCCTGTTGGGAAAAACAGTGGGATACAAATGAAGTAAAATAGATGAATACAACTCAAAAGATTTATTAGAGAATTATTACACAAATATAAGAATAAACCTTTAATCAGCATGGTTCCTCTAAAATGAAGTTCTGCTTAGAATTATTTGAGAGTATCAACAAACACACAGACAGGATTGACCAACTAGACACTGTATACTTGAACTTTCAAAAAGCAATCGATAAAGTGCCTAACCAGTCAAGGCGTAAGAGGACATATACTTTCATGGATTGGCAACTGATTAAAAACAGGAAGCATGGAGTAGAAATAAGTGGACAGTTTTCACAGGGAGGGGGAAGGTGAGCTGTAGGGCCCTGTCAGTGCTGAAACTGGTGCAGTTTAGTTTATTCGTATATAACCTGGAACTGGGGCTTAACAGTGAGGTAGAAAAAGTTAGAGATAATACCCAGATGTTGGTGATGGTCAAAACAGAAGCAGATTGGGAGGATCACTAACAGGACATCTCCAGACTGGGTGAATGAGCAATTAAACAAAAATGAAATTTAGTGTTGAGATTGGAAAAATCCATGATAAGGAACAGCAGACTTCCAAGATTTTAAATCTTGCTCTAAGGGCAACTGAATGTTTATGTTGAGTGTCTCTGTTAGTTCCTCTGAGCTTTCAATACTATCAGCCATGTAATCCTTCTGAAATGCCTGGCAGAGATGGGCCTGATGAATGTTGTGCTGTCCATACTGGAAGGCAAGTTTCAGAACTGCTGCTGGGAGACTTTTGCTTGGCCCTTTGACCACCAGACTGTGGAATCCCACAAGGTTCTATCTTGTTTCCCAAGCTTTCTAACACTCACAAGGAATTTCTGGGAGAGATCACTTGGTGGTTTTGAGTCAGTTGTCACCACAGTGCAGATGACACTCAATTATTTAGTTTCATTCAAGATTTAGGGAAGCAGTGATGAGCTCATTTGGTGTCTGGAGGGGCAGAATGAGGGTGAATAAACTGAAAACAAATCAAAATAAAACAAAAATGATGAAAGTTAGGGGTAAAGCTAGTTGCGAAATTGGCTGTTGACCTTCACTGGACAGGTATATACTTCCTTTGAAGGAGGAACTTTTCCATTTGCATGTGCTGCTAGATTTTTCAGTGATTCTGGAGATCCTGATGACAGAGGTAGCCAGAACTGCATTTTTTTTCCAGCTTAGGTTCATGTGCCAGCTGCAGTTTTTTCTGCAAAAGGCAGACCTGGCCACAGTCATGCATGCTTTTGCAATATCCAAGTTAGACTACAGTAACATGCTCTTGTGTCATTCCAAAGTTTTGACTGGTTCAGCGGACATTGATCAGGGTGCTTATAGGGGCTGACTACAGTGAGCACTTCACTCCTATTCTGTACCAATTACATTGGTTGCCAGTGTGCTTCTGGGCCTACTAAGAAATGCTTGTGTTAACCTAAATGGCTAAAGCTGAAAGTACCTGTTGGAACATAACCACCCCATATAAACTGACTCATGCTCTGATGAAGAGTTGGTTTTATACCCTGCCTTTCACTGTCAAAAGGAGTCTTAGAGCAGCTTACAATCACATACTCTTCCTTTCCCATCAACAGACATCCTCTAAAGTAGGTGAGGTTGAAAGAGATCTGAGAAAACTGTGACTGACCCAAGGTCACCCAGCTGGATTTATGTGGAGGACTGGGTAATCAAACCCGGTCCTCTGGATTAGAGTCCATTGTTCTTAACCACTACACCAAACTGAGGGCAAGACCAAACCAAACTATACAAAACTGAGGGGAAGACTTTTTGTGAGAACCCCATGTTGGCAAAATCTGATCAGAGGGAACCTGTGCAAGGACTTTCTCATCAGTGCATCTCCTCTTTGGAACTCACACCTCTTTGCACTTTCCAAGGTGAGCTGATTTTGTTGTTGTTCCAGAAGGTCTTTTAAGATTAAATTTTGTCCCCAGCGTATATATGTCTTAATGTCTGCTCTTATCTATGTTTTTTAACTGTTGAGTATGGTTTTTATTTTAAGCTGATTTTAGAATTTTAAAAAGGAAAGATGGGATGTAAATCTTATCTTATAGCAAAAATAAATCAAAAGGAAAAAATGTCATTTAAATGGCCTTGACATTTAAATAATACAGATTTTCTATTTGACTTCTGAGTTTGCCAAGGAAAGACTCCTCGGATTCTGAATACAACCCTTCAGCACAGAGGGTTGTAATTATACCTATTCTTTTTTTCAGTTGTAACAGATCTCAGTGTTGCATGTTACTTCACAGATGTTATTTCAGATTAAACTGTGAGCTGTTGAGAATGAAAGTGGCATGTATTTGTCTGTCATCTGATGAAATTACACTTCCTAACAATAATTTGTGGGGCAACAGTGCTTGCATAACAAGCAAGTTTATCTGATCTATTTTAGGGTACAATGTCAAAATTTATTATGGTGTTGTCTTGCAGAGTTTAAAAAAAAATACAGGAAAAGTTGTGATTGTTGGCAAGCAATTTATTTCAAGTGACATAAAGAATCTTTTACGCATTCTCTAAACATTTTCCAAGCCCTTGGTTGATCAAGAGTTCTGTTTCATAACATTTAGTTTTAGCAAACTGATATGTAGTTTTTGATTATGTTCTCTGTAATTATTTCTATGTAATTTTTACAATTTCTTACTGGTTTCTGAACATAGGAGGTAATACAATCATTGTCCTTCAGTGGGAGAAGTCATCCAGGCTGGTTAGGTCACATCTCCATTCGCTCAGGTATGGCTATGCAAATTTTGTGTGGACCCCTACTGGAGAGATTGTAGGTCTGGATGGCTCTACTGTTCAGGTATGAGGCTTGAGCTCTGCTCTATTCCAGACTTCGGAAACCTTCAAAAAGATTTCTCCATTCCTTGGAGACTTCAGCCAATGGACTCAGCAAGCTATGGAGCCTAAATTAGGCACAGCTGGAGTGCCTGTGGCAGCCAAGAAATCAACTGCAGTGGCAAAAAAGAGGAAGGAAGCCAAGGAAGACCCCCCACCCACCCAAATATTCAGGTGGCAGAGAGGTGGCAAAGAAAAGCCCCCCTGACTGAAGCATTGGGCAGTGGGGAGATGGCCAAGGAAACCCCTCCCCACCTGAAGCTTCAGGTGGTGGAAAGGTGGCTCTGGAGATCTCTGTGGAGGCAGTGAGACAAAATGTGCAAAGAGAGCAATCCAAAGCTATGAGTTATAGCCAGTGTTCCCTCTAAGCTTAGTGTGAGCAAGCTCACAGATTTTTAGCCTCCAGCTCACACATTTTTGCCTTTGCTCAGGAAGGATGACCCCAGAGCACACTAATTTATGCAGTAGCTCACAGCCTTAATACTAGTAGCTCACAAAGTAGAATTTTTGCTCAGAAGACTCTGTAGCTTAGAGGGAACATTGATTACAGCCTCCCCACCGTGCCAAGCAAGGACAGAGAGAGCACGCTCAAGCAGGCAGCTTCAACCAGCCCAGCAGCCTCATACCATCACAGCGTGGCTTCACAGCACACAGAAGACTTTTGTGGGGCAGACATTGGGCCAGAAGGCCCTCCCAGTGAGATCCCCATTGTAGACAAGACCTGGGGAAGCAAAGCTAGGCCAACACCCAATCTAGCTCAGGGGCAGGGGGCTGTGTAGGAAGGACCTTTCAGTGGGACCTTGCAGGCCTCCCTTCCCCCAGATACACAGCTGTTTGGGCAATCTGAAACTTTTTTTCCTCCGCTGTTTCCATCAGACATAGAATAAATGATGCAGGCACTGAGGAGCTCGCCACTTCCATCCATGTGGGAGCCTCTTCTGCCAAGGCTCTGGCCTGGCCATAGGGGAATGCATAGTGACATATGGAAGCCAGAAGAGGGAGACAAATTGGCAGGGGCCGCTGCTGAAGGGCTTCCCAAACCCCGCACTCCCCAGGATCATCAAAGTCAGCACTCTTCCCACCATGCAAAAGGGTCAGGCCTTCAGCAGGGGCAGGGCATGCAGCTCTGTATTCCCCACAAGTGTCTGAGGATGAGGCCCAGTCACCCAGACACCCAAGCTAGCACAAAAGACCCAGAGCCCAGGAGCTGGCATCCCAACTGTTATGAAGAACCTGACCAAGTGGGTCGGCTTCATTCAGCCACATCAAATAGTTGTAACCACAGGGACAAGCAAGAGAGGTTGGGGAGCCCTGTGCATGGGCATGGTGACCCAATGAAGGGTGGAGCCTTTCAGAAGAGTCACACAGCATCAACTGACTGAAGCTTTGCATGGTCGACTCACCAACCAAAACTAAATAGGTTTCTGTTGAGATTCTCTGACCCCAGGAGATTCTGTTGAGATTTGTGCTGTCTCACCCCGGGCCAAGGGCTGTATGCTTTCCCTTCCATTCTGTTCATCAGCAGAATACTTAACAGGACCAGGAAGTAGGAGGTGGAAGTGCTGTTTGTGTCACCATTCTGGCCAGGGTGCCTGTGGCTCTTGGATCTAATGCAGAGGTCGATTGCACCTCCCTGAGCTTGACAACCAGGCCAGACCTATTACACCAGAGTTCCATCTTCCATCCAGACCCAGCTTGGCTACAGCTGATAGCCTGGATACTGAAAGGACAGAAATAGAAGTTCAAGGCTCTCCTGGAGAGATAGTGGACATTATGCTTCAATTGAAAATGCCTTCTACAAGACTCATCTATAAGCACACATGGTTCACATTCACAAAATGGGAAAGCAGAAAAGTTGAACCTGCTGCTTCCATCCTATGAAGACAGTGGATTTTCTCTACAGGGTTGGAAACAAGGCCTAAAGCCCAATGTGTTAAGGAGGTTGTAGGTTGCAGACTTCAACTCTATTCTAGGGCATCAGAGGCTCAAGAACTGTTCCACAAATAAACACATTAAGCTTTTCCTGATAGGAACAAGATGATTGGCCCCACATGTCAGACATAGATTTCCTACTTGGAACCTCTCAACAGTCCTGTGGGTAATTATGAAAGCTCCTTTCAAACTGTTAAAATCTATAGAGCCCAAGTTTCTGTCATGGAAGGTAGTGGTAACCTCAGCCAAGAGGGTGTCAGAAATGGCAGCATTATCATCCAGAAAGGAGCTTCTAGAAGGACTTGGTAACACTAAGAACAGATCCCTCCTTCATACCCAAACTTAACTCAGTGTTCCACCTCAACCAGCCACTGATACTGCTGTCTTTCTGCCCAGATCTGAGGCATCCAAAAGAAAATGCCTGGCGCAAGCTAGACATGTGCAGAGCTCTGCAAATTTCCTGTACAGCTGCCTTCAAACTCTCAGATTCTTTGTCATGTCGCACAGCAGCCAAAATTTGGGCAAAAGAGTATCAAAATCCACCATCACAGCCCAGGTGAAGCAGTGCATATTCATGTGTATGAAACACAAGGCTTGAAAATGCCCAGCAGGATTACCATACACTCAACTACAGCTGCAGCAGCTAAAGCAGCCTTCTCCACAAAAGCATCATTTGTGGAGATTTGCAGAGCAGCCACTTGGGCAGCCTTTTCAATCTTCATCAAGCATTATAGGACTGACCAGATGGTGTCAGCAGAAGCAGTCTTCATCAGAAGGGTCTTGCAGCAGATGGTTGAACCTTAGACCTTGGAAGGAACTGACCCAGAAGTACAACTTGGGTAAAGCTAACCAGCTTAAATGACTTCCCCCACTGTTGGGGAATGAAACATTGGAATTTACCTGAAGGTTTCTTCTCTTCAATGGGGCAAAGAAGCCATCCACTTCCCACCAACCTCCAAAAAAAGATAAAAAGAGGGGAGAAAGAGCATCAAGGAATTCAATCACAGCAAGGAAAAATGAGGAAAATATATGTGGAGAACATACGCAGCAGACACAAGCTACAATCTCTCCATAGCAGTCCACACAAAATTTGCATAATTCTACCCAGAGCTTTTTTTGTAGAAAAGGCCCAACATGAACTCAGTTACATATTGGGCAATACCATTGTTTCACACAGGGCTTTTTTGTAGAAGCCCAGCAAGAACATTTGCATATTAGGCCACACCCACTGATGCCAAGTCAGCCAGAACTGCATTTCTGTGCATTCCTGCTCAAAAAAGGCCCTGGCCCTACTTAAGCAAGTGTGACCTTTTATTGATTTGTTTGTTTGTTGTAGAGTTACACACAGGGAGTATATAATAATATAAAATATGTAACAAAGTTGATACAACAGATATACAGGCTGATTTGGCAATCCCCCTAAATACTATTGTGGGTAGACAACTGTTTCAGTTATCTTTCTATATTCATATAGAAGACTATTTTGTCTTAAGAGATGCAGGGGAACAAAGTGGCACAATATGGGTAGTCAATAGGTTGGAGTGGATTTAGTACATCTGCTGATGGTTTTCATTGTTGTGTTGAGTTGGACATCAAGTTTGTGGACATGAGGGCAGCTGAACCATGCTGAAGCACCATATTCTGCAGTACTATACACCAACCGAAAGCTGAGCATATAAGTGTTGTAGCAGCTGCATTCCAAGTTGTACCATATAATTTATGGAGAATATTGTTTTGTGTGTGTTATTGGTAAGATGCTATTTTTAGCTCAAGGTCCTGTCCAAGGTACTGCCAAAATACTTAGTTGTATTATCCTGTGTAAGCCAGGAGCCATTAAGGCACACATTCAGTTCACAGTTGGCAAGATTGTTATTGAGATGGAAATAGGAGCGTTCTGTTTTTCCTGGACTTGGGATAAACCACCATTTATAGTAGTAGCCAAAATTCTGAGGTCCCCTAGTCCATATTTCATCATGATCTAACCAGCTTAGAGGACTCCACTCCACTGAAGAGAAGGAATCTTCTCCAGTATTTTGTTTTTAATTATAAGCTATCTTGAGCAGCACTCTGAGATAGGGTTGCCAACCTCCAGGTGGGGCTTGAGGTTCTTCCAGAATTACAATTGATTTCCAGACTACAGTTCCCCTGGAGAAAATGGTTGTGTTGGATGGTGGACTCTGTGGCATTGTACCCCACTGAGATATCTCCCTGCCCCACTCCCCTCTCCCCACTTCAGTCTCCAGTAGTTTCTCAACTTGGACTTGGCAACCCTACTCTGAAGAGATGGCATACAGGTATTCTAAACAAACAAATATTGTTGCAATCAAAGAAGATATAACACAGAGTCCAATTTAATTCAAAAGTGGGCAGTACCTAGGGTTGCCAGTTCTGGGTTGGGGAATACCTGCAAGTTTTGGGGATGGAGTCTGAGAAGGTCTGGGCTTAGGGAGGGGATGGACTTCAATGGAGTATAGTACACCTTCCAAAGCAGCTATTTTGTCCACATGAACTGATCTCTGTTGCATTGAGATCAGTTGTAATCCCAGGGAATCTCCAGCCACCACCTGAAGGTTGGCAAGCCTAGCAGTACTTTGTTGCAAAAGCCATTAGAAATTTTATTAGCTCTGTACATTTTTGAAAATACTGATTTGGCAACAGCTGTCACCACAGCACAAAGACCCTCACTGTGTGACTAAAGGTTAGCTGCCCAGCCATTTTGTGGATGGCTTCATCTCCTGCAGCAGACATTTTGTGGGAGCTATTTTTGACTGTGACCATTACACTGTGTCAAGATTCTAAAGATGCTCACAAGCTCAAAAAGGTTGGGTACCCTGCCCTAACCAGATACTTATTGAATTATCTATTTTAAGAACTCTAGAAGTTCCTTCTTTCACTCAACATTCATATAAAAACTTGTGTAATTAAAACATTATTTCATGCTAAGCCTAGTGGTCATAAGTCTTTCCATCGCTCTTAAAGGATCCAAGAGTTAGTTATAGTGAAGAGCTGTCATCTGTGGTCATTTGTATAGAGAGAGTGTTAAGGTTCAACAATTATCTCAGCCAGCTATGATGAAATATGTAAATTACTAGATAAATTGCATTCAGCCTTAGTTCACAAGGGTCAAGATTTTATTAATATGTGTAGAGTGATTATAGAACAGAGACTTCATGTCATTATTTTGAAGGAGCTAACACTGACTCCTGAAAAGGGCTTTTACATCAATAAATGCTATGACCAGTCTTGTATGTATTTTTCTAAACCCAATAGCATCTGTCACAATTCAACTTTTAAATAGTTGTTTTGCCTGCTGTTGTGGAACAAAGAATTCAGGTAGTGTTTCTAAAACTGGGAGTACACAAATTATTTTCCCTATAAACATTCAAGTCTCAGATTTCCCCAAAAGCAGAAGATTCTACTATGGAGAACTATTTGTACATAGAGGAGAACTGTTTGTACATATAGAAGGTATTTGTAGGGGCCAGGGGAAGATGAGGCAGCAGAATAAAATGTAGGGCTGCCAGGTAATCAGTAACACAAGTCCTAAGATTTATGGGACAGGGCCTTTTGATGTCACTGAAAAGCCCTCAATGACCCACAGGCCCTGTTCCAGTTCATCCCTCCAAGGCATCTAACCACCAGCAGATAGCTTGAGTTTGTGTCTGGTAATGTTCCACGCTCCTAGCCTAACTCTCATGGGGATTATCTCACTCTTCCCCTTTGGTACACTGCCACCAGCTGGTCAATTTCAGAATTATCCACCAAAATTGCCAAGTCTCCCAGCTTCCTTTCCATGTTGCCAATTAAAGTCTCCACCTAGTGCCCACCCCTCCCATTAGTGAGTTTCTGGTTACCACAGGGACATCTTACGCATGTCCACACTCCTGTGGGAATTTGTAATCTAGTAACAATCACCCCCCCCTTCTCTTTGCAACCATTTTGAATAGCATGCTTGAATGGCTGAGGTCTGTGTAATATGGAAAACAATTACCAGTATCTCTCCAAATCCCCACAGTATCAGAATTCTCAGTTGCTCAGCTAACTGCATCTTAGCTAACTTGGTCTGACCCTATCCTAGCTAACTCAAAAATAAAACTTTTTTTGTGGCTCTCTTTGTGTATGTGTGCACCAAATTTAAATTGCCTGGCCAATCAAGTTCTCCAGCACTACCATCAAATGTGGCAGCATAGCACCATGGGGCCCATTCTGTTTTGGCCCTCTGAGGCATCTAGCCATTAGCAGTTGTCCCGAGTCTCTGCTGCTCTCTCAGGTCATCTAGGTCTCAAAGAGGTTGTTCATGCTTTCCCTTTGGTACAGTCACCAGTTGGTTAATTTCAGAATTACCTGCTAAGAGGGTAACTGACTGGTCACTTTGCAGATCATCAAAACCACAAAATTTGGTGACCATGGGCAAAGTATAGGGTTTGTATGTACCTGAGCCACTCTCCAGGAATGCCAAATGTGACTTCATGAATTGGCAAATTGAAAAATGTCCCCAAAGAAGGCCCGATGAGGACTAAATAAAATCCAGATTTGACAGAATGTTGAGAACCAGTAAAAGAAAAGGAGTATGTGGAGGGAGAATTCAGGCTGCTCAAGCCCCTGTGAACATATAAAATCTAAGAGAGAGTGGGGTTGTTCCAAACTGTTTTCCCCACACAGTTCTTTCCAGGCTGCCAGCTTGGCAATTTTGAAAACATTACATTTGCTTATTGGTTTTCATAGCTTAATCAAGGAAAAGGCAATGTTAAAATTTAGGTGATCTATAAATACACTATAGATCAGCCTAATCAAGAGGATCATTAGCCTGCTAGTCACAACCATGCAGAAGGTCTGGTGTGCACACAGAGCTCTTGCATGATAAGCAATTTCCCTCTTGCCTTAAAAATCTGGAACAACTGACTGAATGTTCCCTAACAATGAAATCAGTGAGAAAGTTCAATATGTTACCTGAAGCACACCGACAGCTTTGGATCAGTGCCGCTATCTAAATATAGACCATGTCTCAAAGGCAATGCAATCTAAATTCTAAATGAGAATATCAGAGGGGGGGGGGATTCTTTGTTGAAAAGAAAACAATTTTTGGCCAGAAAAGCAAAACTAGGTCACAGGAGACACATAGCCATAATTTAACAATGTATAGTTGTACATTAGTGCTTTAAAGCTATTTTATATAAAGAAAAGATGAGATTATGTGACAGGTCTCATTATCATAGCGATAATGGTGCCTTATCTACAAAAAAAGCTCCTACCTTTTAGTAGCAATCTTTCAAAGCAGGCTTTGCTAAACAGCTGGAAACTGGCAACATATAACAAAATAAAAAGCCCTAGATTGCCTTCAAGGATCCTAGAAATAATGCAGTATGATTCATTTCTAGATAACTGTTGCCATTAAGCATCATCATCATCTGCTAAAATTAATTGGCTGTGCAAAGGTGTTGAATGTCTCAGAAATGTCATCATGACAAATTGCAATATTATTTTTAATCATGTGCAAGATTATCAGTGTGAAAACACGGATATGTGAATAAGCCAGTATTGTGAACATTCTGTTCACTGAGTACTTGAAAGTAATTTGTCCATTGTTGAATCTACTTGGATGAAAGTACTTTGGATACTGCAATCAAAAGACATAAAAGGGCTGCTGCAATTCACACATGGCGTGGCGATTTTTATTTTAGTTTAAATTGTTGATGAATAATTTTCAACTAATGTGATGGAAAAATTTAATGTGGTTTATTGAATTTATTAAACCATTGCTATAGGTGTTCCACCAGGCATATACTTGAGGACAGTGACAGAATAGTATATGATCTGGCACTCTCACCCCTTCCACCATCCCCCCCTCCAGGAAGCCTCCCCCTAGGCAGCTCCTGGATACTAAATTATTTCCCACCATCTGAAGTATTCATTTTTTATTGTCCATATGGTACTGCCATTTTAATCTTTGGTTTTAATTTGTATTTATTTGTTATAGTTCTGTTGTTAGCTGCCTTGAGCCCTGCTTGCAGAGAACGGCGACCTAATAATTCCAATATATAAATAAAAGAAACAAACAGTACTGGTTCTACTTGGAAGGGTAGCATGCAGTTTTCAAAAGTATCTTTTGAAATATATATCTGTATTGACCAGCTCTTAAATCAGAAATCATGGAAAGAAGGAGTCTCCTGGAAATTCAACAGTGGTTCTGCAAACCAATGGATCACAAGGCATTTTGAGATAGATTTGCTATACCACTTTTGACAATTAAAAAAAAAACTTATAAGAAATATGACAAGTTTGGAGAAATTGATATTATTCCTTTTGCTTGCTTGTTACCAGCTGCCCCATGATCCTTCCTCTTTTCTGCTTCTTGATCTTTAGCTTCACATATATTACATGATATTTAATCTGACTGTTGTGCCCTGGCCTGGATAACACAGGCTAGCCTGATCTTGTCAGATCTTGGAAACTAAGCACGTTAGTTTTTGAATGAAAGACCACCAAGGAGTTGGTATGTGAAGGCAGGCAATAGCAAATAGGGCTGCCAAACTCTTGCCAGAGACAGGGATAATCCTGGAGGGCCCTAGCCCACTTATAGGGAGCAGGCCGCTGTGGGGGGGGGGTGAATCCCTGCCCCTGAAGAGGCTCGTCAGCATGTGCCACCCTGGCATGATGATGTCACCCAGAAGTGATGTCATTGTGCCAGGGACATTGAAGTGGGGACACCCTAGCACTCATGCTAAAAACTCTATGGTACCATAGAGTTTTACAGCAAATCCTAGAGGGTTTCTAGTGTGACGCTCTAGGGATTGCAGTAAAACTCTATGGCACCAGTCGTGAGGTCCTGAAGAAAATCTCCTATTATGACACAGTTAGGCTGCTAGACGGGACACTCAAGGCCAGGACCGCCAAGGTAGCCTTCTCAGAAGTGCTACCTGTTCCACGTGCAGGGCAGAAGAGACAGGCACAAATTAGGACTCTCAATGCGTCGATGAGACGATGGTGTAGGGAGGAAAGGTTCAAGTTTGTTAGACAGTGGGATGCTTTTGGGAACAAGCAGGAGCTGTACAAAAGAGACGGTCTCCACTTGTCCCAAGAGGGAGCCAGGCTGCTGGTGCTTAAAATCAAAAAGGTGGCAGAGCAGTTTTTAAACTGACTCTTGGGGGGAAGCCAATAGGAGATGAAATGTATCTGGTTCAGGATGACTCATTTCAAAGAGGTGAAGGGTTAGCTGCTACTTTTCTAACAGGAAATGGATTAGAGTTGTCCACTGAGATGGTGACAAGCAGTATGGACTGCCTGGCAAAGTCTCAAAGCGGCAGGAGGAAGGTTGCGGGTCTAACTTGCTGGGGAATTTATAGATGTTTATATGCAAATACTAGAAGTTTCCAAGGTAAATTCAGGGAGTTGGAATGCTTAGAATTGAGGGAAAACATAGATATTGTGGGTATTTCAGAAACTTGGTGGAATGAGGAAAATCAGTGGGACACAGTGATTTCTGGATATAAATTATATCAGAAGGATAGGGAAGGAAGACTTGGGGTGTCTCTGTATCTCAGAGAGGATATACAGTCCAGTAAGATAGAGGCCACAGAATTAGATTCTAGAAATGCTTTGGGTCGAAACAGTGGGCCCAAAAGGAAGCTGAACTCTGGGAATGTGTTATTGCCCACCGGATCAAAAAACAGAGGATGATTATGAAATGATGAAACAATTAAAGATAGCAACTAGATGTAAAAATTGTGTCATAATAAGTGATTTTAAATATTTGCACATTGATTGGGTCAATATGTGTTCCAGTCGGAAGAAAGAGATTGAGTTTCTAGACACTCTCAATGACTGTGCTATGGAGCAGATGGTCACGGAACCTACCAGGGGAGAGGCGATCCTGGACTTGGTCCTAAGCAATGCCCAAATCCTGGTGAGAAATGTAAAAGTGATTGCACTGCTTGGGAGCAGTGACCATAATGTTATGGAGTTCACCATTTGTATAAATAGAAAGTTGCCTAAAAAGATCAACGCAACCACTTTTAATTTTAAAAGGGGTAACTTCTCTGAGATGAGGAGGCATGTAAGGAGGAAACTGAAAGAAAAGATAAATAGGATCAAAAACCCTTATTTATTTTATTTATTTATTTTATTACTTTTCATTTATATCCCGCCCTCTCCGCAAGCGGACTCAGGGCGGCTTACAACATTATAAAACAATTAATCCGATAAAACATATAAAACCATAATTTACATATCAACTTTAAAACCATTCTATAGCGCTATTTTAATCCAGGGGATTGGGGAAGCTTGGAGGCTATTTAAAACTACAATCCTGGAATCCTCGGCAGATCACTGTTCTATATGTTTTATTATTTTACTGTTTTAAATTGTTGTAAATTGACGTATTTTTAAAGCCAAACTTTATGTTAGATTTTACATGTTGTAAGCCGCCCTGAGCCGCCTTGGTGGGAAGGGTAGTATATATATTGAAATAAACTGAAACTGAAGGTCAGATAAAATATATACTGCAAGTAAGGTGTGACGGAACCGGCCTGATTCTGCCTTCAGACCCGGTCCCGTCAGCTCCCTATTGAGTCGCCAACTCCTGGAGGGAGCTATTTCTCCTCCTGCCCCTTGGGCTCGCTGCCACCACCTGCTCAGTCTAGGGGTTCAGATTGAGAGGAACAGGACTCCCAATCCCCCTCTCCAGCTATGAGGCCAGGTCTCAAGGTCCTCTGCCACCCTGTACTTGGGTTTCACAAAGACCGCAGCACTTCTTTGGGGCACCCCTGGAGGATTGGCACCTTATCCAACTGCATGCCTTCCCTCTTCCCCGGGGCCCCCTTTATAAAGCAGCGTGGTCTAAGGCGGTTGGGGATCTATGTGGTACAGAGTTTGACCGCCAGAATTCAAAACAGAAAAAATATTTATTTACAAGAGAAAAAGAAAGGGAAAGAAAAACAAAACAGTTGCATATAAAAAGTTAGCACAGCACAGCACCCGCACAGCACACAGCATGACAAAGGAAAGGTGTTATAAACGCATCCTACTGTCCCTGGTCTAAACTTGCCCCGCCTTGGGGATGACTTACTTGGTGTGACTGCCTGGGGGCCTCACAGGCAGGAGCCCCCATGCTCACCACATGCTCCCTTGAGCGCCAGTTGCAAAAACTGCCTTCTCTTCCTGCTAACTCCAATCCCAAGAACAAAAGAACTTCCTGCCTCTCTAGGAGACTTTCCCCCTAGCGTTGTTGGTTTGGCTCTGGAAGGGAGGGGGGGTTTGGAGGGAGGCTAGGCCAAAGCCTGCTTAGGAGTTTAATGATCCCACCCAATGAAGCACCAACATTGACTAAGATGGCGTTTCTCCACATAAGGAAAGACACAAATAGGTATAGAAAAAGACCTGCATGGTAACAAACAAAGTAATGGAAACTGTAAAAGGTAAGAAGGATTCATTTTAGCAGTGGAAAGCTAGTCCAAGTGAGATTAATAAAAGGGAACACAGGCTGTGGCAAATCAAATGCAAATCTGTGATCAGGCAGGCAAAAAGGAACTATGAGGAGCATATTACAAAAAACACAAAGACGAACAATAAAAATTTCTTCAAATACATTAGAAGCAGGAAAAAAGCCAGGGAGGCAGTGGGGCCCTTGGATGACCAAGGGGTAAAAGGATTACTGAAGGATGATAGGGAAATGGCTGAGAAGCTGAATGAATTTTTTGCCTCTGTCTTCACTGTGGAAGATGAGAAGTGTTTGCCCACTCCAGAACCGCTGATTATAAATAGAAGTTGATAGAGTGTGAACTGAAAGAGACTGACCAAGAGAGAGAGATCTTGGGGTTGTGGTAGATAACTCACTGAAAATGTGGAGACAGTGTGCGACTGCAATAAAAAAGGCCAACGCTATGCTGGGAACTATTAGGAAGGGAATTGAAAACAAATCAGCCAGTATCATAATGCCCCTGTATAAATCGATGGTGCAGCCTCATTTGGAGTACTGTGTATAGTTCTGGTCACCACACCTCAAAAAAGATATTATAGCATTGGAAAAAGTCCAGAAAATAGCAACTAGAATGATTAAAGGGTTGGAACACTTTCCCTATGAAGAAAGGTTGAAACGCTTGGAGCTCTTTAGCTTGGGGAAACGTCGACTGAGGGGTGACATGATAGAGGTTTACAAGATTATGCATAGGATAGAGAAGGTAGAGAAAGAAGTACTTTTCTCCCTTTCTCACAGTACAAGAACTTGTGGGCACTCAATGAAATTGCTGAGTAGTTGGGTTAGAACGAATAAAAGGAAGTACTTCTTCACCCAAAGAGTGATTAATACGTGGAATTCAGTGCCACAGGAGGTAGTAGCAACTACAAGCATAGCCAGCTTCAAGAGGGGATTGGATAAACATGTGGAGCAGAGGTCCAATAGTGGCTATTATCCACAGCATATTGTTGGAACTCTTTGTCTGGGGCAAGTAATGCTCTGTATTCTTGGTGCTTCAGAGGGGCAACAGTGTGAGGGCTTCTAGTAACCTAGCCCCACTGATGGACCTCCTGATGGCACCTGGGTTTTTTGGCCACTGTGTGACACAAAGCGTTGGACTGGATGGGCTATTGGCCTGATCCAACATGGCTTCTCTTATGTTCTTACGTTCTTAAGTCCTCGAGCATCCCTGGTGCGACATCCCCTGTGCGCGAAACAAGTCCCCCACCGCAACAGCAGAGGAACTTGGCAGCCCTAATAGCTGATGACCATCTCTTGCCTTGAAAACCCCATGGGGTTTCCAGAAGTCAGCTGTGACTTGTGACTTGAGGGCAACCCCCCCCCTCCCCAATTGTACTGATTTTTATTCTATGCATTTCACTTCCTATAGCAAATTGATGTAGCTACCTAAGCAAGATAAATCAGATAGATGAATTGATAGTTAAGCAAGCTATCATGGATGGAGATGCTTTCATAAATAAGTGCCACAAGGGAGAGATCATCAATGGTAGAGCATCTTCTTGGCTTGCAGAAAGTCCCAGGTTCAGTCCCTGGAAAGAGACTTTCAAAAAGGCCTCTTCTGCCTGAGACTCCAGGGAGCTTCTGCCAGTCAGAGCAGACAATACTGACCTTGCTATGCCAATGGTCTAACTCCGTAGAAGCCAGCTTCCTGTGTTCAAACAATTTGTCTAATAACTAGTGATATGAATAGGTATCAGTCCTTCTCTATCCCATGCATAATTTTGTAAACCTCTATCATGTCACCCCTCAATACTACCATTTGCCTATTGAGTAGTAATATGGATAGGTATCAGGCCCACAAATTTAGTATCTGTGAGTCACATAATTCAAATTAATTCAGCTGTAGTAGAAATCTGGCCTTAATTTTAGCTTAATGTTGACTATCTTATTAGCTATTATTAATGTTGACTATCTTATTAGCTATTAACTCTGTTAATTCTAGGTATTAACTGTTAACTCTGTTTCCGTAGGACAAAAGACTTGACACGTAGAACTCATTAAAGATAATCACTCACTCTATTTCAGTGGAAGAAATCTACATTAAAAATAATAGACTTCTATTCTTATATCATCTTTCCAGATCATGTTCACTGAGCATAAAAGCTGCTGTGCTTAGCAGCTGAAACTTATCTATAACCTTTGGTTCTTTTACCCAAGTACCAGAGCATCCTCATGTTGCTGGTGATGTGATGATGTCATATCCAATGCACAGGAACATAAAAGAAGCCATGTTGGATTGGGTCAATGGCGCATTCAGTCCAATGGCCCATTCAGTCCAACACACAGTGGCCAAAACCCAGGTGTCACCAGGAGGTCCACCAGGGGGGCCAGAATTCCAGAAGCCCTTCTCCCATGGCCTTCCAAGCATCAAGGATACAGAGCATCAGTGCCCTAGATATCATGTTCCATCTATACCTTGTGGCTAATAGCTACTAAAGGACCTCTGCTCCATATGTTTATGCAATAACTTGAAACTATCTGTGCTTGTACCTGCTACCACTTACTGCGGCAGTAAATTCCATGTGTTAATCAGTCTTTGGATGCTTTGGATGAAGAAGTACTTCCTTTACCTGTTCTAAACCTACTGCCTACGAGCCCTGTGGCACAGAGTGGTAAGCTGCAGTACTGCAGTCCAAGCTCTGCTCACATCCTGAGTTCAATCCTGGTGGAAGCTGGGTTCAAGTAGCCCGCTCAAAGTTGACTCAGCCTTCCGTCCTTCCTAGGTTGGTATAATGAGTACCCAGCTTGCTGGGGTAAAGTGTAGATGACTGGGAAAGGCAATGGCCAATCACCCCATAACAAAAGTCTGCCAAGAAAACATCATGATGTGATGTCACTCCATGGGTCAGTAATGACTCAGTGCTTGCACAGGGGACTACTTTTATCCTTAAACCTACTGCTCATCAATTTAATTGAGTGCCCATGCATAATTTTGTAAACCTACATCATGTCACCCCTCAATCATAATTTTTTCAAGCCCTAACCTCTTTAACTATAGAGAAAGTGTTTCATCCCTTTAATCATTTTGCAACTTAATCATTTTGCATTTTTTGCACCTTTTCCAATGCTATAGTTGTTGTTTTTTTGCAGTGCAGTGGCCAGAACTGTACAGAGTATTCCAAATGAGGCTTCGCCATTGATTTATACAGGAGCATTATGATACTAGTTGACTGGTTTTCAATTCTCTTTCTAATAATCCCCGGTGTAGCATGTGCCATTTTTATTGCAGTCACACACTGAGCTGACATTTTCAGTGAGCTATCTACCATGATTCTCAGATCTCTCTCCTGGTCAGTTACCACCAGTTTAGACCCCATCAACATGTATTTATAGCTGGGATTTGTGTCTCCAATGTGCATTACTTTGCATTTGCCAGTTTGGTATAGTGATTAAGAGCAGGCTTTAAATTCAGCAGGAGTTCACGGGAGCACAACCTTTCTTACAGTTCCCTCTCCTCCTCCCCACCTACCTATCTTGTCCATTGAACAGTAGGTGCAGCTGCATAACAATCCCTGGATGAGCTCCACCTCCTGTTTTTCTACAAAACGACCCCTGGTTAAGAGTGAGGACTCTAATCTTGGAGAATCAGGTTTGATTCCCCACTTCTCCACATGCAGCTGCTGTGGAGCAAGCCACAGTTCCCTCAGAGCTTTCTCAGCCCACCGGAAGGGTGTCTGTTGTGGGGAGAGGAAGGGAAGGAGATTGTAAGCCACTTTGAGATTCCGTGTGAAGGGCAGGGTATAATCCTCCTCCTTCTTCAGATTCCACCAACGTACCCGATATCAACGTTAGACTGACCAACCTGTAATTTCCTGGCTCTCGTCTGAAACCCTTCTTTAAAGATGGGAGTTACATTAGCTACCTTCCAGTCCTCAGGAATGGAGGCAGATTTTAGTAATAGATTGCATATCTTTCGCATATTTTTGTCAGGAGATCCACGAGTTCACATTTGAGTTCTTTCAGAAATCTTAGATATATGCATCTGGGCCTTAGATATATGCATCTATAAATTTTAATTTGTCCATAAATCATAGGACTTCCTCTCTCATCACCTCAATGTGATTCAAGTCTTTCAGTACTCCTTCCGAAATCAGTGGTTCTGGAGCGGGCATACCAGATGTGATGTCACCATATTGTCAGCAATACAGGCCTATGCCTCAGTTTGCTGCTAGTAATTTCCCCTCACCCGCTGCCAGTTGTCAGGGGTACCTAGAAACCCTAGGCCTGATTTAGCTGGTTGATAGCCATTTCAGACTTGAGAGTGACCATTATATGTGAGAAAGAACTTTTGATAATAAAGTTATAATGTGATTGCAAAAAAAAGCAAGATGGCTATACTGGTTTATCCCTTGTATCAAATGCAAGATATCACTGATTAGAACTACCTTTGTTTACTTTTACAGCTACATTTATAAACCAGGTTCATATTTAAAAACAAAGCGTCAGTTCAGATATCATACCAAAATATGTTTTGTGTGAACTACTGTGTGTGAAGGGGGAGGTATCCCAGGACAACAACCCCATGTATCCCTGCAGGTTAGAACTGAGTAATGATTTATCATAAATTTAAGTTAGGACATTATAAAATGTTATAGCAAAGTGCCAGATCTGATGAATATTTAAGGAAAACATAAATGGCATTGGGAGGAAAGACTATTCATTACATTAAGGACCATAAGGAGAAGTCATTAAGGACCATAAGGAGAAGGAGCTTTTCCAACCTGCCCTTCCCACTACATTTGCTGTGCTCACTTATGTGGATCCTGAGGGGTTGGTGAACCCTCTGGGATAGTTTGGGTATCAGAAGTGGAAACAGAGAATCATTAAAAATCACACTCATGCCTGCTTCTGCATATGGAAGTGTCCATAGTATCCAACTCATAATTCCTTGAAAGGGGGCTCTCAGTTACTTTTGCTCACCTCTCTTTTAAATTACAACAGTCAAAAGAGAAAGCTATTAGATTAATATTAGCTTACATTTACCGTTGTTACTTTGAAATAATATGCCAAAAAGAATAAAAAATAGATGTAAATTGGTTTTCTGTTTAAGCCCTATCATGTGAATTGTAATACAGCTGCCCTTAATTTTCTTCTTTCAAGCTTTACAAGTCAGCAAACTCTTTCCCCCCCTACTTTCACATATTGAGCAGTGGATCAAATGACTTTGGTAGTGGAAATTGCCAGTGAGTGGCAGCCAATTTATGGCAACCCCATAGTGTTTTCAAAGAAAGAGAATGTGAGGTACCATCAGGGTCAGCTTGGGGGGAAGTGACCACTATGAATTTTTCTGCCACCTTCACCCAGTTCCTCAAGCACACCAAATAAAATCCTGTCAGAAAGTAACTAAGCACCAGACATTTTCAAATTCAAAACCAAAAAGTATATTTATAGATTTACAAAAGACAAGGGAGGAAGTGAAATAATAGGAATTGGTTGGTATTTAACAAATCAGTTGGCAGGCAGATGTTCAACTAAAATAAACAATCTCTAATCCCCAGAGATGTTAACAAGCTGAAGTAATATAAAATGTAAAACTGACAGAAGATGTACAAAACTAACAAACAGGTACTAAACAGGCAGGCAGTGCTTCCTTAGTGCTAGGAAACAATCTATGTAGAGAAAGATTATAAAATAAAAAAGAGTCATACACTCTTTGTCTTTCACACTGAGGACTATCTGACTTGTGCCAGAATTTTCCCCACACAGACACTCTCACTAGCATTCAGGCACACCCCAGACCTTGGAGTGATATCTCAGGACTCACACCCTTGAGTGCTATCTCACAAGCTCCTCAATCCTGTGTGTCTCAGTCCCAACCAGCTAGTGTCCCAGTATGTCTCCTGGGATTCCTTCTTAGTCAAAAGGATCTAGCCTCTCTCCCAGTATGGTTGTGTGTTCTTAAATTAAACCAGGAGTCTGCCCTGAAGTACTGACAGATCTCCTTAGCAGAGTCTTCAGTTCCCCTCTGCTACCACTCAGAAAGTTTCTTCACAGATAGAGCCTGGCTTTGCCCATTCTTCCAAATAATTCTCTCACAGACAGAAACCCTAAAATCAGTTGTCTTACAAGGAACTCAGCCCACAGGCTGTTCTCAGCTGCTTGTCACAACTGAACTCCTTCAGAGCTAACTCCCAACTCTGAACTGCTTCAGTACTAAGACGGAACTTCAGCACTCAGACTGAACTTAACCATGAGGCATTTTCCCTCACTGCAAGCCTAAATTGTACAAAATTGATACATTTGGTATCCATGGCTGTGGCTCAGCCAATCAGAGCAAGGTGTTCCCTGCTTATGCAGACTAACTGCTTTAGTCCATTACAGAGACAAATAGAGTTTTGCCAATGCCTATCCTTGTGTAGCACCCCTGGACTTCCTTTGTGGTTTCCCATCCAAGTAGTAACCAGGGCAAATCATACTGAGCTTTCAAGATCTTATGAGATCAGGTTAGTCTGGGCTACTAGATTAATGTGTAGTTTTAAAATGAAGGCTTAGTTTTGATGACTATCTGTCAAATATATAGAGTCAGCTCAAGGGTTTTCCAAAATTCTAGGTCATCTGACCCAATTCCCCCACCTGCCCATCCATCCAGGCATGGCCCAGACACAGCCCAAGCATCTGGGCAGCTAGGAGCTGACTTGTCCATCAATGTGGAATAAAGTCTGGAAGGATTTAAATGAATCCCAGACATGACAGCACTTCTACATAATGCTCTAGGAATCTCCAAAATCTTTATAGGAAAAAAACATAGAGGTTTAGGTTTCCTAGAACATTACCCAGAAGTGACATCACTTCTGCGTTGAACCCCCTGCTTTCTCCCATCACTTCGGTGGGCAAGTGAGCCTTGAGTGTGCACTGAGCTGCCAATTAGGTAATCAGCTAGCTAGAGCACACTCAAGACACCAATGTGCTGACCAACTGGCTGTGGCAGACCCTAAGTCAAAAGCCAGGTGACCCAGCAGCTTCAAGGCTAACCAGCCAGGGTGGTAGCGTCAGATCTGTAGGGCATCCTGGATGCCCTGTCACCCTAGGTTCACAAGCAGGCCAGCTCTGCAGATATACTATACATAAAAGCAGGCCTCATTCTGGGCAGTAGCTCACAGGAGCAGAGCTCTGGAACCTCTACATTTTATTATGCTCTTTTTTTCTCCCCCAACCCATACTGGCTTCTGGGCTCCATTGTTCAATCCCTCTATGAGGATTTTGCTGAACTTTTAAATATTTCCCCCCCACAAAAAAATGGGGAAATAACCAAAATATTTAAAGTAGACAGATAGAAATCTTCATCATGCCATTATGGCCATATACGAGAAGGTAATTTTAAAAGTATTGTGAAAGTAAGGTTTCATTATGACTATTATAATTCAAGAAGCATTTTAAGATAGATGCTGAGTTGATATAATTTAGTATGCCTTACGGTGATGTCAGGGGTGTGTGGCATATGCAAACGAGTTATACAAAATAATTGTGCTAATGAGCTCCAGCACCTCTTTTTCTATGAAATGACCCTTGCATAAAAGTGTGCATCTCTAGGCGAATGTAATAGATGATGCTCTGAGTTATTCCTCATATCCTCTCTTTCAGTATAGTGACTCTCCGTTTTTGAGAAACAGCATGAAAAAAACATCCCCACCACATTCATATTTGTATGTTATTATTTTCAGTTAATAATAAATAATAATAAAGAAAATATAGTCCAGTTAACATTAAATATGTAGAACTGAACTAGCATAGATAGGAGTGATATGCAAGTAGAAATGAGATGTGACAAAAGGGGTGGGGGCAAGGGGAGTAAGAAGGCTACAGATGTTGAATTGATAAAGAAGGTGCCAGGGTGGTATCTTTGTTAGTGCCAAATCCCTAATCAAGGCAAAAGTTGAAAACTTCCATTATGAATGTCAGAAGCTGTTATCCATCCACTCCTTAACTGTGCGACTGCATTGACTAACATTCTCCTTTGTATTCATAGCTTGCTTGCAATAAAAATATAATGGTGGGAAAATGTGTGCATATAAATATAAATCCCCAGGGTGCTCCACATGACAAGTTTTCATCAGGTCAAACAGCTGATCAGTGTGTAGAAAGGCACATGGGGGTGGTTCATGATCAAAAGACAAGGTTAGCTGTGTCTGCTTGGTCCCTGAAATAGATGGAAAGCTTGCAATTTCACATCTTCAGCTGCAGTTTGTCCTTGTTTGCCACTTTCAAATATGAAATAGCAATAAAGCATCCATCTACCTGACATCCTTTTATGTTCACTTTCAATCATGGACCACAAAATGTTTCTTTTCAGGTTTACTCTGATTTGGCAGCTCTGTTATTGCCTATCACTTTAGAGAAGCTGAAAGGCTGAGGACAAATTTCATTTACTTTCAGCCAGCAAGAATGTTTGTTGTTGCTTTTTTAAAAAATGGAACTGGCTTTTCTCTTAGTTTGCTTCGATCCTAGTTGCCTTATAGAATTCCTGCATAGAATTCCTTTTCTGGGATTAAAACAGAAATTTGTGTGAGGACTTCGGTCAGTTAGAACTTTGCCAATGAGATCATAAGCACTATCAGTTACTGTGATCATGAATTCATGAAAGCACATACTGTATTTTGGCTAAGGATGTGACCAGGGTTTTTTTTTTTTTTTTTTTTTGAGCAGGAACACATAGGAACACAGTTCCGGCCAGCTTGATGGGGGTGGGGGGTAGCCTAATATGCAAATGAGTTCCTGCCAGGCTTTTCTATTAAAAAGCCCTGCACAAAACAATGGTGATGCCAGGGGGTGTGGCCTGATATGCAAATGAGTTACTGCTGGGCTCTTTCTACAAAAAAAGCCCTGGAGGAAACTCTGTGGAGGAGCACCCCACTGACCTGAATGGCCTTGCATACAAATTTAAGTTTCCATACTTGTTAAAATATTTGTAACTCAATCAGTATGAGTTAAGCTATGTTTTTTGTCCTGATGATTCATGCTTTACTTGAAAGTATTATTTCAATAATAATAATATAATAAAAATAATAATTTTTAATTTATATCCCGCCCACCCCGCCGGAGCAGGCTCAGGGCGGCTCACATAATATAAAATACAGTATACAGTAGTACAATAATAAAACAAAATAAAATATCCCAATTTACAATTATTCATCAGTTAAACATTAAAACATCAATAAAACCAGAATTTAAAACCACAAATTAGTTTGGTGCTACAAATATAACATAGCTTTGCCAAGGTCTAAAGCAGACCTGTAGCTACAGGGGAGCCTGTGGGGCACAGTCCCCTGACTTCCAGGCAGGGCCTCCCAACTCCCAGGGGGCCCTCTGGGGTGCAACTGCTTTTTTTCTCTTTTTTGCCATGGTTGAGCCAGAAAAACAGTAGCAGTTGGAGCTAGAAGAGCTGAGCAGGGCACAGTGCACTGCAGCAGCAAAAACAGCAAATGGAGAGCAGGGAGGTGGAGGAAGCCATGTGGAATGGGCCGGGGGGGGGAGTGGTGGATGGAGCTGCTGGCTGCAGCATCTGGGGGAGAGGTGAGGGAGAAGGAGCAAGAGGTGAGCAGGTGGGGGAGAGAGATGTGGAAGAAAACCTGCTTGCTTGCAACATGCAGTCCCTTCATGACTCCAAAGTTTTAGGGTTGGCTGCCTTGACTTGGTCAATTTCAGAGCCTCCAGCTTTTGCTGCTACCCCAGAAAGCTTCTAAAAAGTGGCAAGTGCAGCAGTGGATGGGAAAGGGTGTCCCCTTACTTTTTAAAAAGCCCCCCTTGACTTTTAAAATCCTGACTACAGCCCTGGTCTAAAGGCATATCATAGCTTACAGCCCTGGTCTAAAGGCATATCATAGCTGTTGGGGCAGGGCTTTCCCCCACTGGCCAGTTGGCTAATGGTGGGGGGGAGCCTGCAAAATTGGGGGATCCCTTGCCTGGACCTGGGGCTTGCAAGCCTATTCTTTCAAGCTTTTTAAGTAGAGGCTAGAGGGCCATATGACAGCCGTGCAGATTCTGTGAATTTAGACAGATCATAATAGGAAGGACAGGGAAGGATGAGCCAGTACTCAGCTCTTGTAGCCCTCTCTTACAAGCCAAGGATAATGCCAATCACCATTTTGGGTCAGGAAGGAATTTTTTTCCAGGCCAGTTTGGCTCAGAGCTCCTCGATGCCCCCCTCCCTTTCTCTGGGCATAAAGCAGGAGTCACTGGGGGAGTGGGGGGGTAGTTGTGAATTCCCTGCATTGTGCGGGGGGTTCAACTAGATGACCCTTGAGGCCCCTTCCAGCTCTGTATTTCTTCTGCTATTTTAACTGCATAACCAACTAGGTCTTCAGTGGCCAGTCAGAAGCCTTGCTGGGCAGGATACTGACCTGCCCAAAAACACTTGGTGGGCACCAGGAAAGGTGTCAGTGGGTATCATTGCACCCATGGGCACCAAGCCTTATAGCTTTTATGAAGTGTGACTTTTGGTCCTTTTTCATAAGGATAGTGTTTGAATTATGTTGTTTGATTCACAATCTTTTAACACTCATTTTACCTTAGTTTGATTAATTAAATATCCCCAGGACCGCCTCTCCCCATACAAGCCTCCCCCCCCCACCGGGGTTCTGAGGTCAGCTGCACAACATCTTCTTGTGATCCCTGGGCCTCAGGATGCCTGACTGGCTTCAATGAGAGTCAGGGCCCTTTCGGTCTGGGCCCCCACCTGATGGAATGAGCTCCCACTGGAGATCCGGGCCCTGCGGGACTTATCCAAGTTCAGCAGGGTCTGTAAGACGGAGCTCTTCCACTAGGCTTTTAATTGATCCAGCGGGCGTCCCCTTGAAGTCATAGCTTCCCCCAGCACCTTACTATCTAAGTGCGCAAGTTATGCTGAATGCTTCCAGCCATATGTGGTTCTATGACTTGTAGCCAATGACATGGATCTGGGTTTTTGATCTAATCTGATAATTCTGTAATTATGATATTATATTGTTTGGATGTGGTTTATTTAATGTTGCTGTAAGTTTTTAATGTTGTAAGCCGCCCTGAGCCCACTTGCAGGATAGGGTGGGATATAAATCAAAAATTAAATTAAATTAAATTAAACTCCATTGTAATTCATAGAAATCTTATGGGAATATGAAGAAGAAGATAGAAGAAGATATTGGGTTTATATCCCGCCCTCCACTCCGAAGAGTCTCAGAGCGGCTCACAATCTCCTTTACCTTCCTCCCCCACAACGGACACCCTGTGAGGTGGGTGGGGCTGGAGAGGGCTCTCACAGCAGCTGCCCTTTCAAGGACAACCTCTGCCAGAGCTATGGCTGACCCAAGGCCATGCTAGCAGGTGCAAGTGGAGGAGTGGGAAATCAAACCCAGTTCTCCCAGATAAGAGTCCGCACACTTAACCACTACACCAAACTGGCTCTGAAGATTTATTGCATTAACAGCTTAGCTTTTGAGAGGCATTATCTTTCTTGGTTTGTGTTTTCCAGACATGGGATAGATATTTAAAGCAAATTGTTCTTTCTATGTACTTTTCTCATCCTAAGTTATGTACATACATGCCAGTTTCATTTCCAGGAGGAAAATGGGATTCCATTATACATGGAGGGAGGGAAAAGACATGTTAATAAAACATCAAGAGACACCCATGCTGTAGAGATGTGTTCTGTCTGTATAAAGTCAGCTGCAGGATGCCAGATTTTAATCACTGACTGTTTTTGAAGTCTTAAAAAAAAAAGAAAAGAAATGTTGCAGTAGTTCTAGGTATTCCTAAAGGATTTTTTTTTAAAAAATCTCTTTTAATTAATGGGAACCTTGAAGACTACACTCAAAAGTTAATTTAAAAAAACAAGGGTGGCAGAAGAGGGGGGGTCTCCTTTCCTCCGCAGATAAGCAGCATTATAAAATTCTGTGTATGCCAATAAAGGTAATGAACTGAACAATAATATTCTGTTAATGAAGATAAGAAACTGTTTCAAGAAATGAATAATGCCAAGAAGATTCAGGAGCCAATGTGTGGATAAAATATCCTACTGTGCTTACTTACCTAACAGTAAACTTTACTGTAGAATAGGGTTGCCAGGTCCAACTCAGGAAATATCTGAGGACTTTGGGGGTGGAGCCAAGAGACTTTCCCATTCCAAATAAATAATAAAAATACAGTTGTGCAGCTCCCCTGAAAACATTCTTCATTTCCTTCTCCTTTTTTTGCCTCCAGCAGTTACACTTCCACTAAATGAAAGTGAACACACACAAAAAGCAGCCAAAATAGTTTGCAGGCCCACACTTTTGTGATCTCACTAGGACAATTTACTCATGGGAGTTGCTGGATGTAGCAATCTGTTGTATTTCAACCAACTTCTTCAGACAAGAAAACGAAAGTACTGAGCAGAGCAGTACAGGGGGTGGAGTTTTCCTCCATCCCATAATCGGGTTCTAGTTAACGCTTTACTATCCCCTTTACTATGCAAATGACTTCTGAAATGAATGCAAAATAAACAGAGGGACTGGGTTGTCTCTTGTCCTCTCTCGCACACTCACCAGGAAAAGCCACATTGCTTTGCCTGCTTGCCCTCCCCCCCCCCAGCTTTAAAGGCATGCACACACCTTCCAAAACACAAGCAGTTTGCGAGTTTCTAAACCTTTTAGATGGAAAGGAGCATCATGGCTGTTGAGACAGGGCTTCCCCAACTGGCCAGCTGGCTGATGGTGGGGAGGAACCTGCAGAACCGGGGGATCCTCCATTAGGACCTGGGGCTGGCAAACCTATGTGGAACTTACCTTTCAGTAAATATGTATAGAATTGGTTTATAGACATAGGCTCTGTGTTTCAGTATTTAAAGTTCTGTTAATCTCATGGCTTGTAAACTGCAAATGCCAGAAGCTGCGTTGCTTCACAGCCTTTTCTTGTACAGCAATAAGCAAGCAGGGTGAAAAAAAGAAATTTATCATGCACCTGAAGAATTGTAACACATGGCTTGAATACTGTAAATTCTCTGGGAATCAAAAGTTTGACAGGGTAGTTTTGGTCCATAAACAAGACACTATTTATTTAGATGTGGATGTACAAAATTGGTGCTTTTTTACTTTGAACAACAGGTATCTATGTGGTGCAACAGGGATGTAAAATGTACTGCCTAGTTAATTAATTAATTTATCATATGGCATTGTTTAAATAGCCAGGAGATCCTAAGACTGTCTGGCAGCCAGAAGTTCTAGCTCTTTCAGCATTGTGCACAACTAGATGGCAAGCTAAACATTTTTAAGGCAAGAGACATTTCAGAGGTGGTTTGTCATTGCCTGACTTTGTGTCATGACCCTGGTATTACTTTGAGGTCACCCTTCCAAATACTAGCCAAGATCGACCTTGATTAGCTTCCGAGATCTGATGAGGTGGGGCTAGCTTGGGCTATCCGGTCAGGGCACTGGCTAGTAAGTGACATCCTAATCATGTCCCTTCCAATGCTCAGTAGTTAGCTAAAATCTGCAAAATTATGGAAAAACTGACCTGGCAAAGACTGATAGATTTAGAAAGCATAAACCAGAGGAATTTATGGGAGTTTAATTCATGGTATCCAGTGTAATTTTTCTGTTGCAAAGTCATCTTCAAAATATTGGTCCACATTAAAAAACAAA
Organism: Heteronotia binoei; assembly: GCF_032191835.1. Taxonomy (NCBI): domain Eukaryota; kingdom Metazoa; phylum Chordata; class Lepidosauria; order Squamata; family Gekkonidae; genus Heteronotia; species Heteronotia binoei. Next base: position 130,793,585 of record NC_083223.1, read on the forward strand.
AACAAAAGCTATGTAATACCTTTTATTAGCAAAGCAAAGCAAAGCAAATTTTATTCTTATATCCCGCCCTCCCCCGCCAAAGGCGGGCTCAGGGCGGCTCACAGACATGGCAAGCATGATTTGGTTAAAATAGATAAACAATAATTTAAATAGTACAATTACATAAGTTAATTAAAGTTTAAAAATATAAAAATAGAAGATTATAAAATATAAAGTATAAAAATAGATAGAAATAAGTGCTATACTTCTATCGGTCACAGTTTACACATTATCATACATCAGTTCCAATTTCAACATGAGGTGGCTAAAGTTACAATAGTTAATCAGTTTGGTCTGGTCCTGTTTTAAATGCGAGCTGAAAAAGAGAGGTTTTGCAAGCCCTGCGGAACTGGTTCAAGTCCCGCAGGGCTCGCACCATCTCTGGGAGTTGGTTCCACCAACGAGGGGCCATTAGTGAAAAGGCTTGCTCCCAGGTTATCTTCAGTCTGGCCTCTCTTGGCCCAGGGATTTGTAGGAGGTTTTGGGAGCTAGATCTTAGTGCTCTCTGGGGAACATATGGGGAGAGGCGGTCCCGTAGGTAGGCAGGTCCTCGGCCATATTAAGGCTAAATAAAATAACAGAGCACAACGTGTAAGCTTTTGAGTACTCTTGAACTCTTCATAAGGTTGGGTTTTTTTTAAAGGATCTCTCAAACCACAATCTTAAAGTCTCTTCCTCAGCATCTTTGCTGACTTCATTGGACATAGGGTGTGCTTTGATTCATCAGAGAAACATTTGATCAACTACTGGCTATGTTTCCAATGGGATAGCTTTCATTTCATTTTATTCCTGTTCTCAACATACCGAGTGTGTAAAATGATACAAACCACATTCTGTGCCAATTGAAGTTAATAAGTATCCTGCATAAGATGGTGACAAAGAGACCTCAATTTCATAGTATGAAAGGTTTTTTTCTCTGCCTGCCTCCTTTTTTTAACATCCAGACTAATGAAGAATTTCTGACAGCTTGAAAGCTTGCACACTATGTTGTATTATTTATGTTGTATTATTTTTGTTAGTATTAATAAAAGCTATCTAAATGTCATTTGTTTTATTATTTGTTGATCGTTGCAGTTTTTCATTTTTTCATTATATTTTATAACATTCTTTTTATTAGATTAATTAAATCTCTTTCCATTTTCCTTTGCATGAGATGTGTGTGAATGTTATTGGATGTGTCTGGTAAATTATTAATCAAGAAGTATTTTTTTCTTTATTGTTGTTGTTGGGGTTTTTTTTTCCCTTGGGAGAAATTATCCTTCATTATTGTCATGTCTGTTGTTTTAAAACTATAGAGGGGGAGGGGAGAGCTCTGCAAACTCCAGGGCTCCTCCCTACAGTTCCGTTCTAGAGGCAGTTTTCATGGACTTTGGCTGATTGCTTTAAGGAAGGAGGGGCAACTTGATCATTCCTCAGCTGCTTTATAATACCTCTGGAGCCCTAGAAGGCTTCATGAAGCACGCAAAAGAAGAAATAATCCTTTCTTGCTATCATGTCAAGTAAAATGTGGATCAAATGATTTTTGTTTTTAAAAGCTGATATCTGCCCTAAAGGGTGAAAAGTTAATCTGGACCACAGTCCTCTAAATATATGGACATAACACATAAGTAAAGCAAGGCATAAAAAGTACAGGCTACTAACCATTGAAGGGAGCCTCCATGTACAGAAACAACAATCCTCTGAATACCTGTGCTAGGGTGGAAGCAGCAGCAGGGGAGGGCCATGGCCTCTGTGTCCTGTTTGTTTGGCCCTCAGGGCAACTACAGATCTGAGAAGACTTTAAATATACAATAGGTTGCAAATCAGTAGAACTGAGCTGTTGACACAAATGACTTCTTAAGTAATAGGTAAAGGTAAAGGTAGTCCCCTGTGCAAGCACCAGTTGTTTTCAACTCTGGGGTGACGTTGCTTTCACAACGTTTTCATGGCAGACTTTTTATGGGGTGGTTTGCCATTGCCTTCCCCAGTCATCTACACTCCCCCCCCCCCAGCAAGCTGGGTACTCATTTTACCGACCTCAGAAGGATGGAAGGCTGAGTCAACCTGGAGCCAGCTACCTGAACCAGCTTCCGCTGGGATTGAACTCAGGTCGTGAGCAGAGGGCTCTGACTGCAGTACTGCAGCTTTACCACTCTGTGCCACGGGGATCTATCTTAAGTAATACAACTGGTCAAATTGTGGGTTTGACTTCAGTTTTATTCATTTTAGGATGCTATCTGTCAGTCTCTGTTACACTGTGGGCAAGACTAGTCACTGTTTTGTCACACCTTTCTGCTCACTGCCACCACTCTGGGTAAAATCCAGCCCTTCTCTCTCTAGCATGGTTGTCTGAAGCCAGTCTCTCAGAGATATCATTCAGTGACATGCCAAGGAACCAGGCAGGTGTGTAAGGACTTCTGCAGACCTTCATAAGTTAAACAAAACCTTATTTCTACAAGGCACAAATTCAAGAGTATTTAAAAATCAGGATCTAGGCACATAAAGGACAATAAACAAAAAGACATGTTCCAACTAGAGTTGTGCATCTGGTCTGAGTGCATCTGCATCTCTCTCTCATGTCATGCCTCTCTGTCATCTTTCATAGCAAATCATACACTCCCCAGAGTTCCCAACTTAGAGGGGGACAAAAAGGAAGGAGCACCTTCCCCTATCACACTCTGGGTTCTATTCCTTGGATCTCCAGCCTGCCATACCTTCACCCTCTATTCAAGAGGTTGGCAATGGCATGTTATCTCTACCGTCTGGAAAGGATGCCCGGATCCAGCAAAGAACATCTTTTCCCTTTTTTTCTAGCCATGAAGATGCCTTGGCCCCTCTCTATCATCATATCTGTCAAGGCATCTCCTGCCCCCTCCCATTGCACTACACCACCCCAAATTTCTCTCTTCATTCTAGGGTATCTCCATTTGAGTGAGATTTGAGAACTTATTTATGTGAAAGCTAGGATAGACTATTGCATGTGAACTGAACATCACATTTACAATATGAACATGAGCTGTGATTATGATTAATTCATTTCCCAAGATTATAACAGTGTGCTAAAAGTTACCTTGAGGCTTTTCTTTTGGTGTGAAATATTAAAGATTCAGCATTTATATCAGTTCATATTATTCATATTGCAGATCCGATGAGTTTGAAGAGAAGCTTACATATATTAGGCAATCTCCAAAGTTAGTTTGTTAAATATTTATTAAAGCTTCTATTCTATCTAGAGAATTTCAGAGTACAAAAAAGTTTCATTTTGGAGGACAGCAGTGGAAGGAAGTTGTTTTTGTCACAATGCAAATGAGAAGCAAAAAAAAAAGGTGGTTTAAAATAGGGTTGCCAATCCCCAGGTGGGGGCAGGGGATCTCCCGGTTTGGAGGCCCTCCCTTCGCTTCAGGGTCATCAGAAAGCAGGGGGTGGGGGAGGGGAGGGAAATGTCTGCTGGGAACTGTTATTCCCTATGGAGATTTATTCCCATAGAAAATAATGGAGAATTGATCCGCGGGTATCTGGGGCTCTGTGGGGGGCTGTTTTTTGAGGTAGAGGCACCAAATTTTCAGTACAGCATCTAAGTGCCTCTCCCCAAAATATCCCCCAAGTTTCAAAACAATTGGACCAGGGGGTCCAATGCTATGAGCCCCATAAGAAGGTGCCCCTATCCTTCATTATTTCCTATGGAAGGAAGGCATTGAAAAAGTGTGCCGTTCCTTTAAATGTGATGTCCAGAACTCCCTTTGGAGTTCAATTATGCTTGTCACAGCCTTGATCTTGGCTCCACCCCTAATGTCTCCTGGCTCCACCCCCGAAGTCCCCAGATATTTCTTAAATTGGACTTGGCAACCCTAGTTTAAAAGCATAAATTGCCAGCATGTGTTATTTTTTTTTAAAAAGTGTTGCTCACAGTTCATTCATTCCAGTAGACACCACCTTCTGCTTCCAGGTAAAAGCCTACTGGTCTTAATATGAGGAACTGTTCTAATGTGGTATTGTAAAACGGTAAGATGTATTTTCTTACCTCAGCAATGACATGCTAAACTATTGAAAGGCCTTTTGTGTTAGCTTATCAGAAGGAAAATGGAGGCAGTAGATTCATTTGCCAGCATTGAAGCAAGGGTAGGCATTTTCCTCCCAAATTATTAGTCAAGTGGTTTTTTCCCCCTGATCCATGGTTCTGCCTGTCAGCCCATAATCTTTTTAAAAATATTATTCCAAAACTCCATTTCACTCCATCAAATGCTAAACTTGTACATTGAGATGAAAATGTGCTGTTTTCTTATAACCAAGAGAAAGTGCTGCTGTTTCCCTTCGATGTATTTCCTTCCTTCTGTTCACTGATACACTGGATGTCTCCTTCAAAAACCTAGAATAATAGACTAATTGAGTTGGGAGGGACCTCCAGGGTCATCTAGCCAACCCCCTGCACAATGCTGAGTGCTGGGGGGGGGGCAAAGTGGAAGGGCGTCGAGCCCCACTTGTGAACCTTCTTTTTTTGACCACTGTGTGACACAGAGCGTTGGACTGGATGGGCCATTGGCCTGATCCAACATGGCTTCTCTTTAAGTTCTTAATGCAGGAAACTCACAAATACCTCCCCCTAAATTCACAGGATCCTCATTGCTGTCAGATGGCTATCTAGTCTCTGTTTAAAAACCTCCAAATAAGGAGAGTCAACCATCTCCCAATGAAGCCTGTTCCACTGAGGAACGACTCTAACAGTTCTTCCGAAGTTCTTCCTAATGTTGAGCTGGAAGCTCTTCTGATTTAATTTCAGTCCATTGGTTCTGGTTCTTCCTTCTGGGGCCACAGAAAACAATTCTGCATCATCCTCAATATGACAGCCCTTCAAGTACTTGAAGATGGTAATCAGATCACCTCTCAGCTGCCTCCTTTCCAGGCTAAACATGCCTAGCTCCTTCAACCTTTCTTCATAGGACTTGGTCTCCAGACCCCTCACCATCTTCGTTGCCCTCCTCTGGATTCGTTCCAGCTTTACTTGGGGATGGAAAGACTCAGTTTGCAATTACTCTGCAAAGGGGAAGAGAAATTCACTACATTTCAGGTATATAGAGACAGAATGGAAAACTTATGCAAGCAAATTAAAAAAAATATTTCTCTCTTAATATAAGAGCTGAGATGTCTAGTTACCACCAGACTCCTACTTCATACAGTCTTTTTTCCTATTCTACTTGAAGCTACATCTGTGGAGGTAGATATAAACATATCCTCTTCCAAACCAGTCAGACATATAACTGCTGAATCACTGTTTAAACCCCATTGCTCCTCCTCCTGCTGCCTGGGAATGTGAATGAAGACAATAAGGCACTGGAATAACAATAACATCTGAATATTTTCTACTGTTACCAATTTTCAGAAATTCTTGCAGCTGGATTAGCTACATAAACTGCATTAAAGGACAGTTATAATTTGGGTAGGATTTTGATTAGTTATTATCAAAATGCAAATCTCCAGTAAGCATTAGCAATGCAAATGCTTAGGTCACTAGCTCCATTTTCTAATTTTCTGTTCAACAATCATACAGTGGTGATTTTCATAATCTTTGTCTATGTAATTGTGCGCAGCATTTCACTTTCCTTTCTACATTTGTGTCATTATAATTTCAGCATCCATATGCTTGCTTCAAAGATGTGATTATGATATCAAGGCAAGATAACACCTGAACTGCATGATCATTCTACTCTAATCCCTTCTTGTATATTCCATATTGCTCTTATTCTAACAGAAGATGATAAATGTAAGACTAAGTTATTAATTTAGATACAGGCCAGATATTGTAATGACACAGTTCTCCTTGTTCACATGTTGTAATGTGTGCTGCTTCAAACGTCTACTGGCTGTTTTAGCCAACGAGCATCTCCTCACAGTTTATTCCAGAGCTGGTATTAAATGGGATTAATTATTTTCAGTTTAGCAGGGCTTCTTTTGCTTTTTCTTTAAAAAAAATAAAGAAAAGAATAAGGCACCAATAAAGAAGGTACAGGGCTATGTTTCAAGAATAATTATGCACAATGGCATCTCTATTCTCCTTGAGTTTAATGATTAATTTAGAGGTAATGTGAAGCACCCAGCAGCAGGATTTAAGAGCTGAACTACATATGGGATACTATTTTATTTCTTGAATTTCTATCCCGCCCATCCCACCAAGGCAAACTCAGGGTGGGTTACAGTATGTGTATATATATATATATATATACACACACACACACACACACACATACACAATACTTCATTAAAATAATAAAAATTTAACAATACAGTTATTAAAACACTTAACTAAATCAAAGATGGCAGTATACCTTAAATCTGCTCAGAATATTCCAGTAGCAGTTTCAATTGCCAAGCAGCCTAATTTGGGGGATGAGCTTCTGCTTACCCCAGTCTCCATGTGTGATGTTATGGTTGCCAGCCTCCAGGTGGGGCCTGGAGATCTCCCGCTTGTACAACTGATCTCCAGCTGGCAGAGATCAGCTTCCCTGGAGAAAATGGCTGCTTGAAGGGTGGACTCTATGGCATTGTACCATGCTGAGGCCCCTCCCCTCCCCAAACCCCACCGTCTCCCAGATCCACCCCCAAAGTCTCCAGGTATTTTCCAACACAGACTTGGCAACCCTATGCAGTATGGAGATCTCCCAGATTTACAGCTCATCTCCAGTCTACAGAAACCAGTTCCCTTGGAGATAATGCAGGTTTTGGAGCACGGACTCTATGGCATTAAATCTTCAGGTCTCTGTCCCAGACTTCCCCAACCTTTTCCAACCTGGAGCAGGCAACCCTACCTCACCATATCCAAACCAGTGGCCATGGGGACCTGGCAACCTTACTGCCCCTCCATCTTGATGCCAGGGATCATAGAATCATAGAGTTGGAAGTCCAACCCCCTGCACAATGCAGGAAATTCACAAACCTCTCCCCCCCAAAAAATTCACAGGATCTGCATTCGGTCAGATGGCCATCCAGCCTCTGTTTAAAAACCTCCAAGGAAGGAGAGCCCACCACCTCCTGAGGAAGCCTGATCCACTAAGGAACCACTCTAACTGTCAGGAAGTTCTTCCTAATGTTGAGACAGACACTCAGTTGATTTAATTTCAACCTGTTGGTTCTGGTCCTGCCTTCTAGGCCACAGAAAACAATTCTGCACCATCCTCTATATGACAGCCCTTCAAGTACTTGAAGATGGTGATCCTATCACCTCTCAGCCGCTGCCTTTCTAGGCTAAACATGCACAGCTCCTTCAACCTTTCTTTGTAGGTCTCCAGACCCCTCACCATCTTTGTTGCCCTCCTCTGGACCTGTTCCAGCTTGTCTATATCCTTCTTAAAATGTAATGCCCAAAACTGAACACAATACTCCAGGTGAGGTCTTACCAGAGCAGAGTAAAGCGATACCGTCACTTCACATTATCTGGACACTATACTTCTGTTAATACAGCCCAGTATAGCATTTGCCTTTTTAGCCACCACATCACACTGTTGATTCATGTTCAGCATATGATCCACTAAGATCCCTGGATCATCTCTTAGGGATCAGGCATTGGGGGGTGGGGTTGTAGTCAGCAGTAACACTGGACTGTCCACGCTTAGAGCCAAAGTGGAGTTGTGAAAATGCTGGTAGCCAGTGGGCTACCAAGGTATTACAACCCATACTTAAAAGTTAGAATGGAATTTTGATTCGCTAAACCAGCCATTAAAAATAACCTGTTTTAACCTAAACACTGCTGTTCCATGTCTTCATTCAGAGGAGTGCTGATGCAATAAACAGTACAATGCTAAATGGGCTAATAGTCTGACTTTGCTTTAAGTGTCTTCACAGGATATGTACCGATAGTGCATAACAGCCTAGTATTTTGTTGGTTTTTTGAACATTTATGCTTTTCCACTGCATAAAATCAATAGGCTTCAGTAGGAAACAAGAACACTCATGGTAAGTTTACATAATGGCATTTCACCCATACTTCCTGCATAAGGAAAGGGCAAGTATAATAACTATTTTAATAAATGAATGATTATGATCCCTTGGCCTTACTGTTCTTTAAATATCTCCATAAAATGTCTGCATAGTGAGGATTATTACATCTGAAGGAGTACCCTCTAGCCATGGGTGTCTGCAAAGGGTACTTACCCCTCTCTGGAATTCTAAATTTACTGATTTGAATGTACTTTATACACACACACACAGATTTCCAGCTAGACATCAAGAGGTCTAAAGTGATCTGAGTGACTGTGCCTCATCCTAAAATTGTTTCTGCAGGCAGTCTAGGCTCCAGGCCATGAAAGCTTATGCTGCAATAAAATTGTTAGTCTTTAATGTGCCACAAGACCCTGTTCATTTTTCTGCAGCAGACTGGAATAACTATTTTTCTAGAATCATAAGTATCACCTTCTGATCAATTTGTTAATGGATTGTCTGAATATGCCTTTAATCTTCTAATTATCTGACTGCATAGTATCGCTTCTTATGTAGATTTAGCTGAAAGCCTATGTAGTTATCATTTCCATTTTTTCTATTTTTAAATGCTTTGGATGTCTCTTGAATCACTCATTCCTATAAGGATGAACTGTGTTCTTCACCTGCAAAATGCCTATATGATTTGTAATTATACAGGGGAAATATGTTAATTAACTAAATGTTAGTTACATATTCTCTTCTCATTCCTCTTAACTGTATATATGAATATAAGTATGCACCATAATAAATAGTCAGAGAGAAGCAAGTCTACTCACAGTTCTATTCAGGTCTATTTAATGGGTCTTACACCAGGAAATTGTTCTTAGAATTCTTGAGTTTCAGAGCAAAATCAGGATTAGTGCAACCAGATGAATGAGTTCTATGGAAAGCAATATTCTTTGCTTTATTGGTGTTTCACCATTTCTATCTGAATACTTTCAAATACTCTCTAGGAGGTCCTTAAAAACAGACATGAACATTTCTTCCTTTCCCTTTCCTCTTCTGTCTCTTGCTGATCATAGTATCTGTTGTATTTTTCTGGTGGGTATGAAAGTTTTTGTATGATGTTTTTTCAGAAACCTTTGTTATATTCTTCTGCTGACTTCTCCACTGGATTATTTCCTCTGTTTGATTATTATCTCTTTTCCCAGCACCTTGAATCAGGTTGTCCTGACAACCAGTGAGAGACAGAGACATGGGGAGTGGGAAAACCCAGAAGTGACATTATGTGGCTCTAGGAATTGGCTGAAACTGCATGGTAAAACCATAGAAGTTTTTAAACAATTTTTCAAAAGGTGTGATGTTTCTTCAAGGTTTTCCTAGAAGTGACAACATGCCATTGATTTTATTTGATTTTTCTCCTTCTGCCATTGAAACACCAGGAAACACCAGTTGGATACAGAGAATCCTCCACCCCTCACTGAGGAGCTGGAAAACCTAATCTTGAAATCTTGTATCACTAAATTGGACCTTTAGTTCTTCTCCATCATCCATATTTTAAGAACTTGCCAATGAAACGCAGTCTGATGTTCTCTCAATTGTGCAGGCGTAGGCTATTCACACAGTAGCAGGCACAGACAGGAAACAAGTTGGGGCCTGGCCTGGTACACTGTCGTTCAGTCCATAAGAGACACATATCCATAGCTGGTCTGGCATAACAGCCAGAAGATTAAAGTCCGTAACAGTTCAGAGCAGTTGGAGAGGAGGTACAGGGTTAACATGGTTGTGTGTGTGACTTTTGGTGTACAGCTGGCTAGTCATTTTATACAGCCCTTAATCTACAAGTATGTGAGAGAGATGCATATCTCAACATAATGAAGTTTCATCTTCTCCAGCATTACCCTTTGGGATCATATAGGACTGGAGTGTCAAACATGTGGCCCGGGGGCCAAATCAGGCCTCTGGAGGGCTCCTGTCAGGCCTGCAAGCAACTCACTGTTGTCTGCTTCCTTCTCCCTCTCTTGCTTCCTTCTGCATCACAACTTGCTTTGCCAGGCTTGCTCAATCGCACAGGAGCTACAGAGTAAAGCTCCTCCCTTGGGGAGGAAGTGGGAGAAGGAGAGCTAGCTTTGCCAGGCTCTCTCAGTTGCATAGCAGAGCTACTGAGCCAAGCCTCTCTTCCTTCTGTTGGCTGAGGCTCAACAAGCCAGTGAGGTGGATTAGGCTGAGTGTGTATGTTTGTCTGTGTTCTTTATAAAAAAAATCTTTCCTACCTGGCATTATATCTTATGACACACATGGCCCAGCCCGACAATGTGAAGATTCGGCCCTCATAACAAATAAATCCCAGTTTGTTTGTATTTTGTCCTACACTAACAATCACAGATCCCTATTTGTGATACTTTTAATCTGCTAAAAACATTCCCATGATTCCACACTGCCCACTTATATTAAGTATTGCTGCTTGCCATTCCCATTTTGTCTGATGAAGTCTGCTTAAGAGCATACGAAAGCTTACATTCTAAATAAAACTTAGTTGGTCTTAAAGGCGCACTTGTCTTCTGCTTTGTTTCATAACAAATAAGTTTGACATCCCAGATATAGGATATCTTCTGCCCAGGCTGGAAGCCTTGCTGTACAGGCTACTGTTCTGTACTTTGTAATTCTTTATGCTAGTTAAAACCTTCAGCAAAGCAGTTTACATCCAACGTGGGTGATATTCATTCAGGTCAATTTCCATTCAGTATGGGAGCAGGTAAGTCTTTATGAACTCCCCAGGTGCCATTCTACTCTTTATAGCTCAGTTGTGTCAGTAATGTAAAAAGAGATTCCTCCAAGTGCTTTAATTAATCACTGTACCCACAATGATATGGACTCCTGATACCATATGTTATCAATACCCTTAGCTCTGTTTGTGATACCACAGACTTCCTGAGGAAACTGCAGTCCATTGACCATCTCCCAGAAAACAGCATTCTAACCTCCACGGTTGTTAAATCTCTGTATGCCAACATCCCTCATTAGGAAGGACTATACACTATTATAAAAGGCCATTCCTGACCACAGCAGATCTTGCCACTGAACTCTGAATGTTTGTTCTCAGCAACAAGTACTTCAGGTCTGGTGAGCTTGTACCTGAAACCAGTGGCATAGTCATGGGCAACCACATGGCTCCAAAGTATGCCAACATTTTTAAGGCAAATCTGGAACAACATTTTCTGAATTTCTACCCATTAACACCTATCCCTTACTTGAGATTCATTGGTGACATTTTTATTGTCTGGATGCATGGCAAAGAAGCACTGGAGAAATTTCAACAGACTTTCCACAACTTCCACCCCACCATCAATCTAACTGTGAATTACTCTACACAAGAAATAAACTTCCTGGGCATTACAGTACGGATACACAAGGGACACATAAGTACCACATTATACTGGAAACCAACAGATCTGCAAATATATCTACATGACTCCAGTTACCACCCCAACCACATCAAACAATCCATTGCTTATAGCCAAGACCTAGTTGCATCTTCTCCAACCCCTCAGACAGAAATACTCACTTGAAGAATTTATAGCAGGCTTTTTTGCCACTATAGTATCCTGATATGGTGAGAAATATGAACAGAAAAGCCAGAATGATACCCAGGGACATCTTGCTACAAGACAAGCCCAAGGAAAATAACAACAGAACACCACTGGTGGTCACATTCAGCTCACAATTCAAGCCGGTTCAGTGAATTATTAACAACCGACAACCTATGCTGGATAGTGACGCTTCCCACACACAGGTACTGGGGGACCAACCTTCTCTTACTTACAGACAACCTGCTAACCTAAAACAATTTCTCATTTGCAATGATAAACTACTTAACAGTAGCATGGACTCTGGTACCAAAGCCTACAACAAACCAAGATGCCCACTTTGCTCTCATATAGATCCAAGCAACACCATCAGTGGATCCAGCAACATCAGCCATACCATCTCAGGTTCATTCTCCTGCTTGTCCTTCAATGTGATTTATAGCAACACATGTCAGCAATGCTTTTTCACCCTCTATATTGGACAAATAGACCACCTCTACAACAAAGAAAAAATGGACATAAGTCTGCCAGTGGATGTAATGATGGCCTTGAGTATGAATGGCTTTAAAAGGGAGTAGCCAGGTTTATGGAGGACAGCTCCATCAATGGCTGTTAGTCATGGTGAGTAAAGAGAAGCTCCATATACGGGTGCAGCAAACTACTGAATACCAGAGCCACCATCAGAGGAAGGCTTTTGTACCCTTTTTGTTGACCTTCCATGACAATTGGTTGGCCAGTAGCCACTGTGTAAAATGGAATGCTGGACTAGATGGACCACTGGGCTGATCCAGTAGAGCTCTTCTGATGTTGCTATGTTCTTTGTTATCTTGAAAGTTTCTTCTGAAGGTGAATGGTAATGATTAATCATAGGATTAGGGACTTTAACACATGTAATATCAAATCCTTTGGAAGATAATGTCCTTTAGGTGTATAACTTTCTCCTCAAACTCTGTTCACACCGAAAGCATCTGCCTGAGTTGCCTTGACCATTGTTACTGATTCCTTGACTTGCACAGATTGCTTATGTTTTCCAAGCAGATACTTATAAAATTGCTGTAATCCATTAAATTCAAGAATTATTTCTCAAATTGCAGCTGTGGATCCATACACCCAGTGATTCAAAAGATGATCCAGTCTGACTATGCTTGACAGGACAGCCTCACTGTGTTTTTCCTTCCACTGTATTCTGGTGCTGGTCCAAACAGTGTTCAAGCCACATATCTCTATCAAGCCCCATAAAAATAGGTCTGCAAATAAATATACACTTACTGGGGATCCATAAATCACTACATCTTCTTTCAAAGCTGATCAAAGAATTCCTCTGTCATCTTCCACACATTTCTGTGTGAAAGCTCTATATATCAATGTGTTGCATGCAAATATTTAGTTGTACATATCATATAAATAGCCTGGTTTGGGTTGCTTTAGTCTCCTCTATTCTTAAATTGAGAAATTCCTACTCATGTCTACTCTGAGCTTCTTTTATCCAGAGTAAAGAAAGAGTAAATATTCATGTGAAAAAAAATCAGTTGTGCCTGCTTATCATGTTTTATGTATCCTTACACTATTTTCTGCATGTTCAGAGATACTACTCACAGTTAAATGCAAAAATAAACAGATCATCATAGGGCTTCACAGCAAACATATTCCAAACCTGGAGATTCAAGGAACATGTTTGTACTCAGTGTGGCATAGATTTAAGTGTATGTAGTATTTCTGCTTCCAAATTCCTTTACTTATTCTGCTTTCCAACAAAATCAGTAGTTACAACCTTAGTTAAAGGTCAAGTGATCCCTCAGATCCTTCAGGGACTTTTACAACTCTTAATATCAGTTGCATCAATTCCTTCAGGAACTTTTACAACTCTTGATGTCAGTGTTCCAGATCCTGTTTCTGTATCATTGATTTTATTAAGGGCAATTTGAAACTATATTTCCACTGCCATTTGTATTTAAACCCACTATGTGGAAGATATCTTCTAAATCTCAGACTTGCTATTCCATACCAGAATGTGTATCTGATAGCTCATTAAAGGCATCTTCTCTAACAGTGAAGACACCATCAATTATTATTTTATTTAATTTTCTAACACTCATGGAGTAAAGTTTCATTCTTTAAGGTCTGCTAAAGAGCCTGAAAAGAATATAATTTTATTCTGACTGCTATCCTAGTGATTTTCACTGTTGCCTCATGGATAAATTTGCATGGAACTTGACTTCCCATATGCACAGAATATCACAAATGTTTCCTTTCATCTCAGTTGTTCTGAGGGCTGAGTTAACTATTTCATCATTCAAAAGCAAACCATAACTAGTAGCACAAATGTTTACTTGCCTTTGCCAAATCTGAATTTTCATATCAGTATAAAACTAGAATGCCCATAATATTAATATTTAATAGTTGTATAACTATTTTATAATTTTAAAAAATTAAAATGCAGTTGTAGCAAACCTGATGTGTGCAGATGTGCATTATGTACATGTCTAAATAATAAAGAGGTCAAAATGTTTTGTGTGATTCTGTTTTCTTACACGGGAATCACTGGTGAAAACTGTTGATATATTATTGCCTTATGCTAAGTCAAAGCACTGATCCATCTAGATCAGTATTTTCTACTCTGACTGGCAGCAGTTCTCCAAGATCTCAGGCCAAGAAAGTTTGTTCCTAGATATCCTTTGATTGTAGATTACAGGGACTGAGTCCAGACTTCTGCATATGCTTGCCAGTCCACAGGTCCAAGTGGGGGAAATCTCTTGCTTTTTCAGGCTACTCCCCAACAGCCACAGGGTACCTTTAGATCTAAGACAGGTTCAGAAGCTTGCAACTGCTTCTGTTTTGGAAGGTGTGTGTGTGCCTTTTAAATCTCAGTGAGACAAGCTGTGGGGGAAGGGGAGCAGGAAGAACCATGTGTGTGTGAGAGAGAGGAAGCTAGAGAGCCCAATCCCTCTGTTGTTTTCAATTCCTTTCAGACACTGGCCGAGGTCAGACGCACATAAACTGACGAGATGGGCATGGATGAAAGCCAGATGCATGTCAGATTTTATAGGTTGTCCAAACATCAGCATCTGGCAATGGTCGTTGGCTCGTTCGTGTCCCGAACTGCCATGACTGATACGCGGACTTTTTTGATAGTACATTAAATCCGGAATAAGAATGCATCCGACGACTCCCGCGCGTACTTTCTATGTTTGAACGCTCCATTGTAGCACATCCGCTTCCCTGCGAGAGCCCACTCCAAATGATATCATTGCGCCAGCAATTGTTGGCTTAGCCTTCCAATCTTCCGAGGTCGGTAAAATATGTACCCAGCTTGCTGGGGGGGGGGAAGTGTAATGGCTGGGGAAGGCAATGGCAAACCACCCCGTAAAAGGTCTGCCGTGAAAACTTTGTGAAAGCAGCGTCACTCCAGAGTCGAAAACGACTGATGCTTGCACAGGGGACCTTTCCTAAATGGGGGGGGGGGGGAGGCAGATCGCTCACCTTTGCTGTCTCCCTGCCAGGCAGAGAGACGGCAAAGAGAGTTCCTGTGCTCCCCCCCATTTAAACACCCTGGCGAAGTGTTCATTTTTTGTGACAGTCAACATTGTTTGATGCCCATTCCGGCCTGTCCCCCTGCCAGGGGAGGAGGATGACCCACCTTTGCCATCTCCCCGCCAGGCGGAGAGACAGCAAAGAGAACTCCTGGGCTTCCCCTTCCTTTCCGGGTGTTTAAATGGAGGGGGGGTAGATCGCCCACCTTTTCTGGCACCTTTAAAAAAAAAAGCCAAGCACGATATCCCACGGTACTGTGCTTGCGCGAATGTGGAATGCCATCTCAAAAAATGAGGTCCAGTTGAGACCTCTGATCAACCAACAATGGGACCAACGCTGCTTAGAACTGAAGGATTGAGGGATGTCTGATCAGGAAATTCGTTGTAAAAAAGCTGCGGGGTATAATAGCAATGGGTTAGGAATGGATTTAATGGTGAGTGTGACCGCGGCCACTGTGTAGTAAAAGTGATAGTGAAGAGTTAACTAGAACCTAAGTATGGGATAGAGGAAAACTCCTCCCCCTAGATCTCCCTCTCTTTCTGTGTAAGTTGGTTGAAATACAGCTGGTTGTTACATTAAGCAACTCCAGTGATTAAAGCTATCTATACCATTGTCCCAGGAAGATCACAAAAGTGTGGGCATGCAAACTGTTTATTTTGGCTGCTTTGTGTGTGAGAGAGAAAGAGTTCACTTTCATTTAAGTGAAAGTGCAGCTGCTGTGGAACCATTTGAATGCAAAAAAGAAGAGGAGGAAAAGACTATATTCAGGGGAACTGTGCTGCTGCATTTTTATTTATTTATTTTTAGGGAATGGGAAAGTCTTCTGACTCTACCCTCAAAGTCCCCAGACCTTTCCTGAGTTGGACCTGGCAACCCTACTTCTGCATGCAAAATATTTTCTCTCACACTGAACTTCTCCCCAACAGAGCCAGAGCCAACACTCATTAATGAATAGGAAAAAATGAAATCTATAGTACAGTGTTCACATTTTGAATTCTATAAATCCATTGCTGGCAGTGAGAACCTCAAGGAACAATGATGTAGAATTAGGCCTCAGAAACACTGGGTTGAATCTAAAGATTCTACTGTGTGAGCAATCTTTTGTATTAGTGCCAAGTCCCATGCGCACATCCCATATAAATTAATTGGATTGCAGTATCTCCTAAAACATGAGAATGGGTTGTAGAAAGATGGAAATTGGCTCCCCAAACCCTCATAGAATCATAGAGTTAGGAGGGACCCCCAGGGTCATCTAGTCCAACTCCTTGCACAATGCAGGAAATTCAAAAATACCTCCCCCTAGGTTCCCAGGATCAGCATTGCTGTCAGATGGCCATTTAGCCTCTGTTTAAACACCTCCAAAGAAGAAGAGCCCACCACCTCCCAAGGAAGCCTGTTCCACGGAGGAACCACTCTAACTGTCAGGATATTCTTCCTAATGTTGAGCCAGAAACTCTTCTGGTTTAATTTCAACCCATTGGTTCTGGCCTGATCTTCTGGGACAACAAAAAACAATTCTGCACCATCCTCTGTGTGACAGCCCTTCAAGTATTCAAAGGTGCTGGTCATATCACCTCTTAGCAGCCTCCTCTCCAGGCTAAACATACCCAGCTCTTTCAACCTTTCCTCATAGGACTTGATCTCCAGATCCCCTCACCATCTTCATCACCCTCCTCTGGACACATTCCAGCTTGTCTATAACCTTCTTAAAATGTGGTGCCCAGAACTGAATACTGCAGGTGAGGTCTTACTAGAGCGAAGTAAAGCAATACATGATCTGGACACATGATCTGAACACTATATTTCTGTTGATGCAGCCCAAAATTGCATTTGCCTTTTTAGCCACCACATCACACTATTGACTCATATTCAGCATATGGTTCACTAAGACCTTGAGATCCTTTTTGCACATACTACTGCCAAGACAAATCTTTCCCATCCTATAACTATGTATTGGATTTTTCCTACCTAAATGCAGAACTTTACATTTATTATCTGTTAAAATTCATTTCATTGGTTTTAGCCCACTTTTCTGACTCATAAACTAAACTCATGTAAGTTTAGTTTATGGATTTGGAAAATTATTGGAGGGGGGGAGTATGTTAGAATATGTTAGAAATACACTTCATTTCTATTGGAAATTGCTATAGGAACAATGGAGGTTCATTTCTGTCTGGATTCAACAGATTTTCACCTGAGTTTGGGACTAATGTACCTGTTTAGTTTTTAAGATCATGATGCTTTACTTCATCATATACAAAGTTGAAATAAATGCTGTGTTTACAGTATCGTACATTTGAAACCTATAACAGTTCAAGAAAAAAAAAATGACAAAACTACTTTGGAAGCTGACACCTTTATGATCTAGAGGAAGAAGAGATTAGATTTATACCCGCTATTGACTCAGAGTCTCAGAGTGGTTTACAATCTCCTTTCTCTTCCTCTCCTCATGAAAGACACCCTGTGAGGTAGGTGGAGCTGAGAGAGAACTTATAGAATTTGAGCTCTTGAGAGAATAGGTCTGCTCAGAACTTGTGGCTGACCCAAGGTCACACCAGCAGCTGCATGTGGAGGAGTGGGGATTCAAACCTGGTTCTCTTAGCCATTACACCACTACACCAAACTGGCTCTCATAGCCATTTAGCAAAATGCATTGGCCAATACTTTATACACCTTTCATTTAACTTGATTTAAATAAGCCAGTGGTGTAATATTGGTATTTTTCAGTGTGGACGTGTTATTAATATTAATAAGATTTGTTTTTCATGAATCTTGTGAATTTTATATATCCTTTCATCTAAGGACACCATCACGCAATTTTCACATAATATTTTATCTGCAAAGATCGTATTTTGACTTTGAATTCATAGCAAAAAGTCTCCTGTTGTGAGAAAGCTAACAAAACATCCACTTGGCAGAAAATAAAACTATAGGTATTGAAAGCTCCTCTACCAAATTGTATGCAGGTTTTGTTTTGTTTTTTGCAATGCTTTAGGGATCTTGCAAATTGAATTCTCTTTTAAAAGTGGCGCTGAGTCAAATTTTTGCAATGTAATAAATTTAGAATTTTTAAAAGCCTGTTTTGATTTGATTTTTGCTGCTGTTATTGATGAAATTTATTCAGGATCCTTTTATAGTCTTTACAGATGGACCACTTTTACCCAGGAGGGGCAAGAAGTTCACAATGCTTGTTTATACTTCACTATCACATCAGCTGAAGTCTTCTGATCATACTGTTATAAGCTCACTATTGGGAGAATATGTCTGTATTACACTCTTTTAGTATTACTGCCTCGGTTCTTTGCTATGCTCTTTGAGGAACACTCATATAAATGCATGACATGGTTCTTTGGAATCAGCAGGAAACAACATGAACCATCTTGCCTATGTGAAAACACCCTGTTTGTTGCAGTTCCCATCACTGGCTATACAGATGAAAGTTAGTATGTTGGAAAGCAACAGCCTAAAGTTGGCACACAAATTAAATGCCACTAAAGATTTTTTTTTACTTGCAAAAAAATCTTTCTAAAGATATACACAAAAAGTCAAACATTAAGGATTATATTTCCTTAAAATAGTATCTGTTGGGAAATCAGGTTAGTCTAGCAGAGATCAAACAAGAATACCTCCATTTCCTTTTGAAATAGTTCCAAATAGTATTTTTTAGGACACTAGATGCTTTTCAGCTCTGTGTCCAAATCCAACACATTGTCCAGTGCAGCCAAATTTGTTTACTTTACTTCAACAGAGATTAAAAATATCATAAATCTTGCTAACAACTCTTTTTAAAAACATTTCCTTATCCCCCAGCAGCTGCAGTTCCACTAAATGAAAGTGAACACACACACACACTCACTCACAAAGCAGCCAAAATAAACAGTTTGCAAGCACACACTTCTGTGATCTCACTGGGGCAATTTACTCATGGGAGTTACTGAATGTAACCATCTGCTATATTTCAACCAACTTCTTCAGACTAACAGGAAAAGGAAAGGCGAGCAGCCTAGGGGGCTGACTCTGCTTCTCTTCCTTTCTCACATGCTTCACAAACATGCTTCACAAACTTAACAAGAAGACTGACATGGCTCTGTCTACTTGCCCCGCCCATTCAGATTTCCTCTTGCTCAGATTTAAAGCACACACACAGCCCAAAACACAGGCTGGTGTGTAGAAACATCCCCATGTGCAAATAGAACACACATTATAGAACATTGTTCTAAAATTAGGAGTGGCTCTTTGGACACACCTCTTATCCAGCACTTTAACATTCAGAGACACCTACCAGAGGATTTTAAGTTTGTTGTCGGGAAACCCTGAATAATCATCAGTATAATAGAGTGGACATACAGAAGGCTTTATTGCGCAGGGAAACCTATTAGATCGGTTACAAACACAGGCTCCCAAAGGTTTAAATCAAAATATAGACTTTACCTGTTTTTTTTATGAACATAATGAGCCCCAAGCTTGGACTTTGATACTGTCACTTTAAATAAAATTGACACCTCCAGCTGGAACGACTTTCTCTGCACTCCTTAAATTTTGAAAGACGTAGGAAATTAAGACGCTCAGTCTGATTTTATACTAGGATTAAATATAGGATTATACTAGGATTAAATCCAGATATTGTGTTAATATTGTGGTGAGTTTTAAAACTTTGGGCGTTTTCGCACTGACCTTAATCAGCAGCGACGTCCCTCTTCACCGCGCAGGATCTGCGCGGATTTCGCACCAATTGCTGCAGAGCACCCGGAAGAGCCGCAAAGTCCCGCGGCTTTTGCGGCGCAAATGGAAACTGGTTTTTGGCGGTTTCCATTTGCGCCGCAAAAGCCGCGGGACTTTGCGGCTCTTCCGGGTGCTCCGCAGCAATTGGTGTGAAATCCGCGCAGATCCTGCGCGGTGAAGAGGGACGTTGCTGCCGATTAAGGTCAGTGCGAAAACGCCCAATGTTTTGTAATTTTTGTGGAGTTTGTGAGCATAGTAAAGAAAATAAAAGTGTATAATAAAATAATTTATTTTATTTACAGAAAAGATTATGAAAATAATATAGCAGACCAATTGTTTCCTTTTGGCGTCCTTCTGAAATAACTTTGGAATAGGTTAGTTTTGATGGGACATGAACAATGCCGCAATGGAAAATACACAAGATTTGTTATAGATCATTTATTATGATGTTCTATTGTTATGTAGACCATGCATAGAAGACTAAACATTGAAACAAAGAATAGGTATCTCAGGGTCTTTGTGGACTTTATGAACATCAGTCTGGACTCAAAAGAGTTGCTGTTACCATTGTGGCTTTGACCATATGTATTGTGTAATCATTCTGTGTAATGTATTATTGGTACAACATTCACTTAAGTTGCAATGTTTGTGAATTTTTGGAAACAGAAATCAAGAACTGATAATAGGATTTATAAGAACATAAGAGAAGCCATGTTGGATCAGGCCAATGGCCCATCCAGTCCAACACTCTGTGTCACACAGTGGCCAAAAAAATTATACACACACACACACACACACACACTGTGGCTAATAGCCACTGATGGACCTCTGCTCCATATTTTTATCTAAACCCCTCTTGAAGGTGGCCATGCTTGTGGCCGCCACCACCTCCTGTGGCAGTGAATTCCACATGTTAATCACCCTTTGGGTGAAGAAGTACTTCCTTTTATCCGTTTTAACCTGTCTGCTCAGCAATTTCATTGAATGCCCATGAGTTCTTGTATTGTGAGAAAGGGAGAAAAGTACCTCTTTCTCTACTTTCTCAATCCCATGCATTATCTTGTAATCCTCTATCATGTCACCCTGCAGTCGACGTTTTGCCAAGCTAAAGAGTCCCAAGCGTTTCAACCTTTCTTCATAGGGAAAGTGTTCCAGCCCTTTAATCATTCTAGTTGCCCTTTTCTGGACTTTCTCCAATGCTACAATATCCTTTTTGAGGTGCGGCGACCAGAACTGCACACAGTACTCCAAATGAGACCGCACCATCGATTTATACAGGGGCATTATGATACTGGCTGATTTGTTTTCAATTCCCTTCCTAATAATTCCCAGCATGGCGTTGGTCTTTTTTATTGCAAACACACACTGTCTTGACATTTTCAGTGAGTTATCTACCATGACCCCAAGATCTTTCTCTTGGTCAGTCTCTGCCAGTTCACACCCCATCAACTTGTATTTGTAGCTGGGATTCTTGGCCCCAATGTGCATTACTTTGCACTTGGCCACACTGAACTGCATCTGCCACGTTGATGCCCACTCACCCAGCCTCAACAGGTCCCTTTGGAGTTCCTCACAATCCTCTCTGGTTCTCACCACCCTGAACAATTTAGTGTCATCCGCAAACTTGGCCACTTCACTGCTCACTCCCAACTCTAAATCATTTATGAACACGTTAAAGAGCATGGGACCCAGTACCGAGCCCTGCGGCACCCCACTGCTTACCGTCCTCCATTGCGAAAACTGCCCATTTATACTCACTCTCTGCTTCCTATTACTCAGCCGGTTTTTGATCCACAAGAGGACCTGTCCTTTTACTCCATGACTCTCAAGCTTTCTAAGGAGCCTTTGATGAGGAACTTTATCAAAAGCTTTCTGGAAGTCAAGGTAAACATTATATAGAAAATTATAATAGAAAATTATTTGTGAATATAGTGCATAGGAACAGTTTTTTTTTTTCTCTTTTCAAAACTGGCCATATCACAATCCTCCCTAGTACATATGTATGCATGGGTCTGATTAAAGGACACATGTATAGTTCATATTTGATATGCCATTCCTGAATACAGAAAATCTCATAGGAGCTGGTCCTCAGACCTCTAGTAAATAGCTATTTGTTATCTGTAAACACAAGGCCTTTCACACCACTGCTGCTATGAGGCTGGATGTTGCAGTCATATCTTGGTCCTCTCCCCCTTGAATTGCTCTTCAAATCGAAATCCAAACCTGAGTCTATAGAGGATGCAATGAACAAGGAAGGTAATGACTTTTTCTGGTAACTGTAATCACCAATCCATCCCTGGCTACAACCAATAATTCACCTCTGAATTAATTGATACATTGCAAAGACTGTAAGTGCCAAGCTTAAATTTTAAAGCATTTATATCTTATATAGTACAAATAGATGTACATTTAGTAAGGACACTTCATAAGCAAAGTCAAATTCTGCATGATTCTCACAAAAAATACCATCAATACTGTTATAAATTGTAAGCTCATGTTTTTATAACATGTTTATTCACTGAGTTCCATATAAATTACTGCTTGGTAAGTTTGCTTAGGGCTGCAGTTTTAGAAAATTAAAGTTAAATACCATGTCAGATTTATACAGAAAGAAGCCTGACATGGAAAAGTTGAATAAATGCAACTGTGTTGCAAATTCCATTTCCATTCAAATACTACAACATTAATTTTATCCACAATTATTTATTACTTTACAGGGATGAAAAGCTGTGCTTTCTTTCCTAAGAAAGAATGGAGGTAGTACTAAGTATAAGTTAATGTTCTGTTACAAGTATAAAATGGTAGTGAGAACAGATTATAAGGAAAATGCTAATTATCTTAAACTTAATTACAGTAAAGAGCATGATGAGAATATATAAAAAGCTTACAATGCAGTTCAGGAAGCATATTTAAGAACAATTGTACGGTATGTCAGTAGCGAGTGTACAAACAGAATTCAACTAATGTGGCAATCTTTGTAAATCACTGTTTTACTGACTTCATTGGTCTTGTGAATAATATTTCCACACAACTATTTCCCAGTACAGCCCAGTTTTAAATGTTTTTTGGAACATGGCATGTTGAATTCTGAGTTTATGTTAAAGCATTCGTAAGTACTGTACCAAATCTACTGAAAAAAAGTCGACATTATGCAGTTTATCTACTAGATTAATCCTAGAATCATAGCTTTGGAAGAGACTTCCAGGATCATCTAGTCCAACAACCTGCACAATGCAGGAAGTTCACAAATAGCTTCCCCCAAGACCCCCAGTCATCCCTGCTGTATGCCCAGAAGACAGAAAAGACTTTCAGCATCCCTTGCCAAACTGGCCTGGAGAAAAATTGCTTCCTGACCCCAAAGTGGCAGTCAGCATTTCACTGAGTGTGTAAGAAGGGGCCACAATAACTAAGCACTGATGCAATCCTCCCTGCCCTCCCTCTCATAAAATGACTTAAAACAACTAGTTATGCATTACACATATGTTGTGTGGTTCTGGACTGAATCTTTCCACATGCTTAAGCTCAATTGTAAAATAACATTAATGGATCAAGAGCCTTTCTTGCAAAAAGAATATATCTTTGTGCCATCATAAGGCTAACGACTTAAAATATACATAATAAAGTCACATCTTAAAAACCGTTAAAACCAACCAAAAACACATTGAAACAATAAAAGCAAAAGCTAAATCACATAGAAAAACATAAAAAACAAAAGTTAAAGCATTGTGCAGGAAGGAGGGATCACTGGGGGAGTGCCAAGCAAAACCAAAGAAGTCTTCACCCACTGATGGTAGATAGCAAAACAAGGGATACAGACAAATCTCTCTGGGAAGAGAGTTCCAGAGTTTTGGTGCCAAGTCTGAGAAGGCCCTCTCTCAGTTTGCCACTTGCCTAACCTCAGAGGAAAGGCATCTGAAACAGGGCTTCAAAGATTACTGTATTGGTCTGGTAATTTCATATGGGAGAAGGCAGTCCTTCAAATATGTTGGTCGCAAATCATTCATTCATTCATTCATTCATTCATTCATTCATTCATTCATTCATTCATTTATTTATTGTTGGATTTATATCCCACTCTCTCCGCAAACAGGCTCAGGGTGGGTCACAGCAGTTAAAATACAACATCATAACACAGTTCATGCAGAGTTTTAAAAATGTGAACCAATAGACAGCAAAAGACTTGATTTCAGGTGTCAACATCCACGAGTGCAGGGCACATGATGCCATTCAGTAACTTTAAAGGTCAGCAGGCCTCAGATTCCGCAGGAGCTCACAGGAACGCAGAACCTTTCTGATGACCCCCCCTCCTCCTGCCCATCTACCTTGTCCACTGAATAGTAGGTGCAGCTGTATAACAATCCCTGGATTAGGAGAGTGGGCAGCCAGCCAGCCACCAGGCACTTTGCCACACTCCCAGCAGCCCTCATTAACCCCTGGAGAAGCCCGCACCACCCTTTCTCCACTTCTTTGGGTGGTGGGTGGCTTACTGATCTTTTGACTGAGGTGGAGGGCGGCCCAGGAGAGCCCCAAGACAGTGAGCCCTGCTTGGGCTGACTGGATCTCTAGCCAGCCCAAGCAGGCCTCACTCACCCAGGGCTCTCTTTTCTTGCATTGGGTTGCTTTTGGCTGGTGAGGGGGTGGCATATGCTAATGAATTATGCTAATAAGCTCCACCACCTCTTTTTCTACAAAACGACCCCTGAAAGACCCCTGTCTTCCATTTGAACCTGCTTGATCACTGAGATCTTCTTCCAGTTTCGGTCCCTTGGTACTCTTGCCAACAGAAGTGGTGAGTAGAGATGGTGAGCAGAAATGGGGACACAGCATCCTTGGAATATTTTTCCCCAAAGGGTGCACCTTGTGCCTTCATTGCCTACAAAGCAAAGGCTTTTTAAAGAAAGTTGTAGTGTGGTTTTTTTCCTTCTGTTTTAATCTTTCTTTTCTGTTTAATTTTACTGATTGCATTTACGGTAATGTTTCCATGTTTGCATTTACTGTAATGTTTACATTTTGAAAAAACTGGATATAAATAATTTAAAACTACATTTCATGGAGTTCACTGGAACATACTCCAGACTCCAAAGTAAAGAACAGAATCATAACATTAGGCATGCAGTAAGCAGCTTGTTTCAATGTAAATTGATGCAGACAAAGGTAATGTACATTTGTATTATTTTTTGCCCTCAGAAAACATTCTGTGTCAGCAGAACTTGGAAGAATAAACGATCTTCATTAGAAGACATTGCTTTATGAATGCATGCTCTCATTCAGTTGCTTTGATACAAATGCATTGGAAAAAATATTGCTTGTTTGTGACTACTGTGCTGTTCTGCATTCCTCAGTGGGTAAATGGAATCCTAGGGTCTGCCCATTAATAAAAATCTGTCAATTAGAAGAATCTTCCAATGACACATGAGTATTCCCCACTGGAACTTATGTGTGAGCACCAAAATGAATCTCACCGAAAATAATGACCAGCAGTTAAATAAGAATCAAGTGTACTTGAATGTCACCATGAATAATGACTTGGTAAAGTGATTAACTAACTGTGTAGCTGGCTAGTTCGTTCTATATGGATTTTGGACAGAGAACTATTGATGATTTCTGGCTGGTCAGAACAAAATAATAAACTGAAGCAAAGTAGTTTTGGTGACATTACGCCCTATACTAAATACACAGTGTTATGGTCCTTTGCATTTAGGATGATTTATTACCAGTACATTTTATTTATGAAAGAAAACTTTGTCCCAAATAAAAGTGCCACATTTTCCTACAATGAATTTTCTACAACACTGAAATTGGTAAAGTGGTATAGGTTGTATAGAGGAAGCCACATGGAGGACATTTGTATGATTGTGTATGAGAAGCACATAGAGTTTGTCCATCACGGAATCATAGAGCAGGATGGATCAAAATATGATGCCTTCAGAAGCAACCTGTAGATCAGAGGTGTCAAATGTCCATCCCATGAGACAGAACCAGCCTGCCCAGGGCTTTAATCAGGACCATTGGCCTCTTTTTCTCCCCCTGGTCCCCCTCCCTGTCCTCACCCTTTGAAGCTCTGAAGCTGGCGAAGTTCCCTGCTCTTTATGCCTTAACTTTGCTGGCTGCAGCAGGAAGCAAACCTGCAAGGAAAACATGGACTGGATTTTCCATTAGGTCTTTGTGCCCCAATAGATAGGGCCCAGAGACCTCAATAGAAAATCCATTCCATGTTTTCCTTGCAACTTTGTGCCCCATTGTATTTCAATGATGTGGAGATCAGTTTCACTTTTCAGCATTCCTACAGCCAGCTGAAGCTCATGCTTCCTGGAGTTGTGTCCTTGCAAATAAAGGGTTGATGCTTTGAGACAGCATTCCTACAGCCAGCTGGCATGACTGGCATGACTTTACTAGGCCTGGCTGCTTGCTCTTGTTCAGCAGCAGTCCCCCTAATGATTCCCTGCTCAGTGGTCCTAACGTAGTGAGTAATCTAACCCGGGAACCCACAGCCAAAGGAGGGCATTACACTGGGGAGCCATTGTGAATCTAAGTAGAACCCAGGCTCAGAGCATTTTATATTTTTTTGTTTCTGCTGTGATCTTTGCGCTTTTTCTTAATGTTTGATTTTTAAAACTGCATTGTCAAATCCCACTATTCCCCCACCTTTCCATTTTAAACAAAATATTGCAAGAGTTTTAAGCATTATTCTTCACAAGTAAGAGACCTAATGACACTGAGATCAGTCTCCAAGTCTGACATTTATTACCTTTGCTGTTTTAATATCTACCATACATGTCGTTCATTCCTATCAAAAAGCTAATAATTGTATACTGATATTATTAGGAAATATCCTACAAAAAGGATATATCACATGATTTCTGGGTGTTTTGCTTTTAATTTCCTTGCCATATGGACATTATATTTGAATTTAGTTCTGCACATAAATATGAACAAAAGGAACAAGAGTGGCATAACCAGGTTACCAAGAGAAGTCTAAATGCTCCACTATGCCTTTCTCTCATCATTTTAATGGATTCATTATATTTTAGCCAATGTAGAAAACACTGTGGTTGTGCAACAGATGGTGCTGTTTTGGTTCGGACATGAGACAATAAAGATAACAGAGCTGCAGCCAAGAGATTCAGATAGAATGAATATACTGCATGAAAAGAAAAGCAGGGTTTGTGGCAATGAATGAAAAGGTTAAAGGGAAAATGGGGATATTTAGCACTGTAAACCCTGGGTCTTAGTAGAGCTGCTGCTTGTGCTGTTTTTGTGCTATTTAGGGAAACATGGTGACAGCAGAACCTGGAGAACAATAAAGAGCAAGGGAGGCAGAGAAAAGCTATGGGATGCTGGTTGCTTAGAATGACAGTCAGAAGTCTTGTTTAGGAATATAAATTGTACTTTGCAGAGGCACTGCTTCTTGACAGAGAGTGCACTGTGCATAATGTGTCCTAATCTGATGATACTGGAATAAAAAAATGTGTTAAGGTTATTACTATTCCAAGACAGCCAATTTCAGAAACAAATGCTAAATCAATAGACATAATACTGTGGGCAATGTGAATTGCTATGCTTGTGTGAACAGAGTGAGAAAGAAGCACAGATGATGTACTACAAGTGAAGAAAAACTGCTTTCTGCAGTATTTGGTTTGAATAAAAGAACTCTACCAGGTCTTGAATACTCTATTAATAGGGTTTTTAATGTGTCTTGTTCTGTTCATTTAAGAGCATAGCTGTTACAGCTGTTTCAATAAATGCGTTCAGACTGGTATTTTATTTCATTGGAATAGCACCCTGTTGAAGGCTGGAAAAGCATTATAATGTTCTGGTTCATATACTTTTGTAAATATTTATGACATGTTATTGGCTTTTTAAAGTTGTGGCCCTTGAGCCATCCATGGACTTCCTGCCATATATTACTTTAGGGTGAGTAGCCATGCTGGTTTGCAGTAGAAGAACAAGATTTTCAGTAATATCTTAAAGACCAGAAGGATTTCGCAGTAGGGTTGCCAGATCTGTGTTGGAAAATACCTGGAGACTTTGGGGGTGGATCTTGGAGAGGGTGGGGTTTGGGGAGGGACATCAGCATGGTACAATGCCATTAAGTCCACCCTTCAAAGCAGTCATTCAAAGCCCACCTCTTCCATAATGCCTTTTGTTTAACTCCATAGTCCTAATCACCTGCTGAAACAAAGCCTAAGTACATGCAACTAAACTGAACATACGTTCTTTCACTCTAGATCTCCTTGTTATAAAGAATGCCTTCATATATTTTGGATAAAATATTTTAATTAATTTTGAAGTGCATGACTTCCACAAGTTCTTCCAACTGTGTGTGAGAGTGATGAGAGAATATTTATGCTGTGTTCCTCATACCCATTTATGATGAGTGCATAGATACTGAATATTGATTCACAGAAATCGGAATACCTGATAATTTTCACACCAGTATACAGAACACACACTGAAACAGCACAGGACTCTTGCGGCCAATAGTGGATGCTTTTCCTGCAGCTTCCTATAGTTCAAGTTTAGCACTGCAGTGCCAAACTATGGCAATGATTAAGGTTGCCAACCTCCAGATAGGGCCTGGAGAACTTCAGACAGTAGAGATCCAAGTGCCTGGAAAAAATGGCTGCTTTGGATGCTATGGCATTGTGCTGAGGTCACTCCTCTCTCCAAACTCTGCCCTCTCCAGGCTCCAACCCCAAAATCTCCAGGTATTTTCCGACCCAGAGCTGGCAACCCTAGATGAAGACTGATAATGCCTATCCACCTCTTCATAGCTATAATAATGGCGTGTGCTACACTTTCTTACCCCAACAGGAAATTAAAGGAAGAGCCTCTGATCATTTAGGATTTCTCTCTTTCCACTTTCCCCTTGTTTGTGTGATGATTGCAAGTGATGATTACCAAGCCCATTTATCATCATGTGGCACCCGGTGATACAATCTTTTGCAGAGAATGATGTGATCTCCTTTTCTAATGCTATTTTAAAAGATTGGCTATATTTTTGAAAGGTTAGTTTAGGGATGACTGAACAGTAGTCCCTCCCCCTTACCCCTCTGTTTGGATGCTTGTGTGCATTCTCTATCCTGTAACTATCTCATTGGAGGGTTTTTGCATGATTTATTTTTTATTGTATTGTTTGTAAATGCTGATGACATTGTTTTGAACTGCGTTTATTTACAATTAAATACATGTCATATGAACTTCTCAATAAATGTATAATTGTTTTTTTAAAAGAAAAGCACAATAAAACTCTTTAAAAAGAAACTGAACTGAGTTGATAAGTTCTAATGTCAAATAGATGACCTCACAAATTAGACTTGGGTCTGCAGAGTCACCACATTTTTACATTTAAAAATAACCTAACAATAGTACCTCAATTTTCTCTTGAAACTCAAAAGTAAGACATTTGTTAAACCAATGTTTTCTCTTGTAAAATGAAGCAGTTGGTACACCTGCTCCTTATGTTTACTTCTTAGAATAATTCATGATACCTTTGCCTAGGCAGACACACATATCAGTCAGCTTATTTTGTAGCCAGAAAGCATAACATCTATGTTATGTAGAAATGTCAGACCGATATAAAACTAACAGAAAAAAGGGCTGACCTAATTCCTCTCATGATGCAGTGAAAAACAGCTGAAGTATATTAATGTTAAAAGTAAGAAACCAAAGGGAAGCAGGGAACCAAAGTGTGAAGGGAATGTCATCCAAGAGGAGACCATTCCCTCCGGCTACCTGACAGATTTTATACTTCTCCTGCTACCAATGAAATGTTGAAACCTGTCAAACTCACAGCCCCAGGCTGAATGTTGCTGCAGCCAGCCACTAGGAGCTTAGCAAAACTGTGCTCATTTTGGTCCCCTTGGGTGTGTGTTCTGGCGATTACAAATAACAGTATAAGAGCAAGATTTGAGTCCAGCGGCATCTTAAAGACCAATAAAATTTATTGGGTATAAGCTTTTGAGAGTCAAAGCTCCCTTCATCATCTTGTTCCTGAGGAAGGTAGCTTTAACTAATAAAACCTCATACCCAGGAAATAGGGTTGCCAGCCTCCAGGTGGGGCTTTTAACAACTGATTGCCAGCCAGCAGAAGGATTTCCCAGTGTTCCATGTCACCACTAGCAAGCCCAGATTTGGAGCCTCCTCCCCCCGCTCGCCAAAAATCTGGAAACAGGGGGGAATGGCGGCCCTTCCCACCCAGCCCCGATCCCAGCAGCTTCTCTCCCCTTCCTGTTTCATCTTCTTGCCCTCCCCGTAGACGCCTCTTTTTCAACCCCCATGCCCCATTCCAGGTTGTGAGGAAAGTGCGGGGGGGCTGTGAAGAAGGAAGGAAGGAAGGGGGGCGCGAAAAGGGAGGGCCAACGACGTGGAGCGCGTGAAGCTCCTGGTGCGGCCGGAGAACGTGAACAGAGACACGACCAGCAGGAAATCCAGCCCCCCCTCCATTTTGCCGCAGGTACAACCAGCCCTGGCCCTTTCCTTCTCTCTCTCCTCCGCTGCCTCTTCTCCAGGTCTCTTGTGGGGACTCTTCCCTTCCCTCTTCGAAGGTGCTGTTTGTTTATCTTAAGGCTGGAGCGGAAGGAAGGGATCATTTTCCCGGCGGCCTCTTTGGGCTCGTCCAGGCTTTGTGTGTGGAGATGAAAGGTGGAGACTGGCATCAGTACCAATGTGCCCTCTAAGCTGCGGTAGTGTGAGCTAGCCCACAGATTTTTAGCCTCCAGCTCACACATTTTTTGTCTTAGCTCAGGAAGGATGACCCTAGAGCACAATAATTTATGCAGTAGCTCACAACTTTAATACCGGTAGCTCACAATTTTAATGCCAGTATCTCAGAAAGTAGTTTTTTGCTCACAAGACTCTGCAGCTTAGAGGGAACATTAATCAGTACCCAAACTGGATGGAAATATGGGGCCAGGGTTATGGCTCAGTAATTAGACCTCTCTTCCCCCCTCTCCTTGCGGGAGCTGTTTTTTGAGGTAGAGGCACCAAATTTTCAGTATAGTGTCTACTGCCTCTCCCCAAAGTACCCCCCAAGTTTCAAAACGATTGGACCAGGGGGTCCAATTCTATGAGCCCCAAAAGAAAGTGCCCCTATCCTTCATTATTTCCTAATGAAGGAAGACATTTAAAAAGGTGTGCTGTCCCTTTAAATGTGATGGCCAGAACTCCCTTGGAGTTCAATTATGCTTGTCACACCCTTGTTCCTGGCTCCGCCCCAATGTCTCCTGGCTCCACCCCCAAAGTCCCCAGATATTTCTTGAATTGGACTTGGCAACCCTATAAGATGATGATGGAGGAGGAGGAGGAGGAATTTAACCTCCTCAATGTGCCTGTTTTTTTAAAAAAAAAACTTCAGATTTTTCTGCAAGCCTAGGGGATCACCCAAGTTAGCAGAAAAACCAGTTTGGGATAAATATGCTTTCATCTACAGATTTAGATATAGGGTGCGTGCTCAGGCCCGTAGCTACAGGGGGGCCTGTGGGGGCACATCCCCCCCTGACTTCTGGGTGAGGCGCCCTGACTGGAGGCTCCAACCAGCCCCTGGGGCCTCTGCCATGGTTCTGGGGACTGCCGCTGGCCCTGTAAGCATTTGGCAGGCGAGGGCAGAAGCAGTTCCAGCCTCCCGCTGGAGTTAAAGGGCCCCCGATCAGCTGTTTTGTGGGCCCTTAACTAGCACAGGGGCTGGGGCTGCTTCTGCCTCCAGCCCTGCACACTATTTTAATGGTGGGGAAGGAAGGGAGGGTGGTGGCAGGGAGAGGAGAGGAGGGAAGGGAAGCTCTTCCTTAGCTGCCCCTCGCCACCACCCTCCCTTCCCCGCCATTAAAATATCACTGCGGGGCTGGAGGCAGAAGCAGCCCCAGCCCCCATGCTAATTAAAGGGCCCACGAAACAGCTGAACCTCGGGCCCTTTAATTGACGGGGAGGTGGGGGATCGCTGGCTTCTCCTGGCCTCTTTCCCAGTTTCCCTCCCTCCCTTCCAAGCCCCAATTGCCACCTTCTCCCTGCCTCCTTCCCCGCCCTTCCAGTCCCAGTCCCAGGGGGGAGGGGAGGGTGTCAGAGAGGGAGAACAACTAGAGGGAAGGTTGTGTGGCGTGCTGGTGGGCATCAGTGCCCCCCCAAATGTAAATGCCCCCTGATCTTCCAAATCCTGGCTACGACCCTGTGCATGCTTATCCCAAACCCCACAGATAGAGGGTGCACTTGGGAATTAGATATGTAGATAGGAAACCAGAGGTTACATGAGAACCACACCCGTAGCCACGCTGGGGCCTGGTGGGCACAGTCCCTCCATTCAACCCCCCCTTAAAGCTCTGTGGCTCCTCCTTTGGGCCAGACCCCAGGCAGACGCTGACACATAAACCTGCCAATCAGGGGGTAAAACTGTTGTAAGCTGCCATCCCCTCTCTCCTCCTCTTCTGCTGTTCTGCGCCCGCTGTCCCCTCCCCCCCCCACAGTGCAGAACCACCTCCTCCCTCATTTCTTCAGACTTTTAAGGCCCAGGGAAGGTGCGATGAAGCTTCTCTGGGCTCTGTAAAAGGCCGCCAGCAGGACTGCTCTGGAGAGGTGGCTAGGCTGGGGCTTGCAGCTTGTCCAGCCGTGTCCTACAAAACTCTAGCCCTCTCCACCCTCAGACTCAAGAGGAAAAAGAGCCAGCAGGCGAGCGAGAGGGTCTCCTTCCTACTCTCCCACCTTTCCTCTTGTTTGCCCCCTGTGGGTGTTGCCACTGCCAGGCCCAAGAGGAGCAGCAGCAGCGGAAGCAGCGCAGAAGTAGCACCGGGGGCAGGGGAACATGTCAGATTCCTCTCCTCCTCCCCCTCTCCCCCAAGTAAGTGCGGGGCTGCCTGGAGAGTGTCTACCTCCCGCCCACCTTCCCTCCCATCTGTCCCCCCCACAGGTGCCGTTGAGCATGGGGGCTGTCAGCAGGACTGCTCTGCAGAGGTGGCTAGACTGGGGCTTGCGGCTTGCCCAGCCAGGTCCTGCAAAACTCTGACCCTCACCACCCCCAGACTCGAGAGGAAAAAGAGCCAGCAGGCGAATGAGAGGGTCTCCTTCCTACCTTTCTTCCTGTTCACCCCCCTGCGGGTGCCGCTGCTGCCAGGCCCACTCAAAAGCAGCAGCACCATCTCTGCCGGGGGCACGGAACATGTCTTTCTATTTGGGGGGGGGGAGAGAACGAAAGAGAGCAACATCGAGTGAGAGAGCACAAGAGAGAGCGACAGCAAAGGCGACAGAGAGAGCGACAATGAGTGAGAGAGAGAGAGTGCGAGAAAGAGGGACAGAGAGCACATGAGAGAGAGAGAGAGCAAATGAGAGATAGAGAGCAGGGACAGGGACAGTGACAGTGAGAGAGAAAGCATGAGAGTAGGAAGCACAGCAAAAGTGAGCAAGAGAGAGAGCACACAGGAGAGAGAGCTGGGGTCCAGTGGCTGGCCATTGGAAGAAGCACCCAAGCTCCGCAGCCCCCCCACCCAAAATGTATCCCCTGCCCCCCCCCCCAAACATTTCTGGCTACAGGGCTGATGAGAACACATGTAAAAGGGCATCATTGTGGAAAGCACTGAATACAGAAAGGGAATAGAAGGCATCGAGGGTTGCCAGGTCCAACTCAGAAAATACCTGGGGATTTTGGGGGTGGAACCAGGAGACTTTCCCATTCTCTAAATAAATAAATACAAATACAGCAATGCAGTCCCCCCAGCAGCTAAGTGCACTTCCACAAAGCAACCAAAATAAAGTTTGCAAGGACACACTTTTGTGATCTCACTGGGGCAAATTATTCATGGAATTTGCTGATTGTAACCATCTGCTGTACTTCCACCAACTTCTTCAGACTAACACAGGAAACAAAAGGTTCTCATTTACATGACTTCTGAAAGGAATGTAAAAGAATAGAGAGACTGGCCTCTCTTCCTTTCTCACAGCTTTACAGACTCATCAGGAATGAAGAAGATATTGGATTTATATTCCACCCTCCACTCAAGAGTCTCAGAGTGGCTCACAATCTCCTTTATCTCCCTCCCCCACAACAGACACCCTGTGAGGTGGGTGGGGCTGAGAGGGCTCTCACAGCAGCTGCCCTTTCAAGGACAACCTCTGCCAGAGCTATGGCTGACCCAAAGCCATGCTAGCAGGTGCAAGTGGAGGAGTGGGAAATCAAACCTGGTTCTCCCAGATATGAGTCCGCACACTTAACCACTACACCAAACTGGCTCTCCAATAGCCATGTGTCTCTGCCAGCTCACCCCACCGTCATTCAGCCTTGCTCCTGCTGAGATTTAAAAACACACACACCTTCCAAGTTTCCAAACTGCTAAGCCTTCTGAGGTTGAAAGGCATGTCATGGTTGTTGGGGTGGGGCTTCCCCCCACCGCCAGCTGGTTGGTGGTGGGGAGGAACCTGCAAAACTGGGGGATCCCCTGCCAGGACCTAGGGACTGGCAAACCTAAAAACATCACAAGGGCTGAACAATTAGAAAGATGAATTATTTTGGTGGGAGATAGGCTTGCCAATCTCCAGGTCCCAGCGGGGGTTCTCCCGCTTTCCCGGGCTCCTTTCCGCTCCCAGTCAGCTGGCCAGCTGGGGGAGGCCCCACCCCGACAGCCACCATGTGTCTTTCCACCACCGGAGGCTTCAGACTCTTCTTGGAAAGACTTCCTCTTGGGATGGTGTGTCTGTGTCTTTATGGCTGAATCGGGGCAGGGGAGAACAACATGGCTGCTCCCAGTGGCTTTGAAAGCAGCCCAGACCCTCCGTTGCTTGCACAACCTTTTCAGAGGTCGTTTGCAAAGGAAAGGTAAACATGACCCTTTGGTTGCTCTGTGTTACTTTGAAGAAGTTGGAAGTTCAGCAACTCATAGTAGAGATGCCAGTCCCCAGGTGGGCAAACTGGAAACTACAGTGTACTGATTAGCAAACACTATAAATAAACCACTGCATTTTTATGTTGCAAATAAATGGTTAAGCAATTTCTTTCATAATGATGCAATTATATTATTATCATCACAAACCAAAATTCATTAAATGTCCATAGAAAAATCAAAAAGTTATTTCACACCACTCTTGTAAGGTAATACTTTACAGTCCACTGTCTCAGTTCTTCTTTGCTTGAAAGATGTAGACAGTACCACGCTTGTATATGATTCCTCCTGTGGGTAGCAGACCGAAGTCTGACAGGTGCGGCAGCTACACAGGTCCTTGGTTCAGTTCTGTGTTTCATTCACCTTCCACAGGCCGCTTTTCTTTTAGCTTTGGAACCCGTGCTAAAGGCAATTGTTCACACATTACAATACAATGTTACTTTGCAGCTTGCACAAATGGTTCTCTATGGTACAATAGGTATCATAGAGTTTTTACCTCCCAATTGGCTAGAGCATCTGGGAAAACCATAGAGTTTTCCCGGAAATGCCTAGAGCGGCCCGCATGAGCACCGCCATTTTGATGGCATCACTTCCAGGTGACATCATTGCACCATGCGCGTGCTTTGTGCACGCGAAAGTCCCCCGCTCTGGGAAGCTGGGGACTTGGCAACACTAGCGGTTCCTTTAAATGTGATGGCCAGAATTCCCTTTGGAGTTCAATTGTGCTTGTCACAACTTTGCTTATGGCTCCACCCCCAAAGTCCCGAGATATTTCTTGAATTGGACTTGGCAAC
Organism: Heteronotia binoei; assembly: GCF_032191835.1. Classification (NCBI taxonomy): domain Eukaryota; kingdom Metazoa; phylum Chordata; class Lepidosauria; order Squamata; family Gekkonidae; genus Heteronotia; species Heteronotia binoei. Next base: position 130,829,003 of record NC_083223.1, read on the forward strand.
CCTAGTGGGAGAGTTGATAGAGCTGTAGGAGGAGACTGTAGAAGGAAGAGATGAAAATGAGACAGTAGTAGCCAGGCACTACAGGGAACAGTTAGGGTTCTTAAGCTTTGTTCAATGTGCCTGCATGCTGCCCCACAGTACCTCCAGCTAAATGGCAAGAAAACTGTACACTGACTGGAGGGCCAATGAGATCTGCTCTGGAGGTATAAAGCGGTTCTCTCCATCCTGGGACCTCAGAATGTTCATTGGTAGGGAAGACTTCCTTCTAGAACCCAGTCCTTGAATTCTGCCTGTGTTTGACCTTATTATGACTCACTAAGTAACCCATGGATGATGACTTCTCTCTGACCCTGACTATGCTTCTGCCAGCTTTTTGTAGGGTGCCAACTCTGGGCTGGGAAATTCCTGGTGATTTAGGAGAAGAGCTTGGGGAAGGTGGCATTTGAAGATATGAGGGACCACAGTGGGATGCAATGCCATAGAGCTCACTTTCCAAAGCTGCTGTTTTCTCCAGGGAAACTGATCTCTGAAGTCTGGAGATAAGTTGTAAATTCCAGGTGATCACTAGACCTCCCCTGGAGGTTGGCAACCCTAGGATTTTACCATGCTCTGATGATCAGTTGTTGACCTCTGGTCTTCTGGCTACCTGATCAGGTTGGACACCTCTGCCTGGCACCTAGGCAAATAACAGTAATCCTGGCCATTATTTTCTGTTTCTCCAGTAATATGTTCACAATTACAAAATTATTATTTTGCAATCTTTGCAATACATTTAGCTGATGACATGACTGGGTTTTTGAGAAGTCAATTTTTTTTGTTTCATCCCTGCATTCCTAATTGGTCTTTTATATATGCCAAAAGGCAAGACAGAGTGTCTTTTCCTAAGATAGGCAATTTGAGGGAAAGCACATTTCAACTATCCTTTGGCTTGGACAGTCTATCTGCTACAATGACATCCCACACTTTTGCTGCACTATAAAGTATTTCTGGCAGCAAGCTGAAAATAAGGTGTGAGATTTTCATTCCACGTGTGACAATTAAAGTAACACTGGAAGCTGCCCATCTGCTCAGTGACTGATACCAACTATTGAAAAGGTGCAAATAGACTTCAGAGAGTCAGTAGAATAATAGTATTATTTTAGCTGGCAGAAAATGCTTTTGGAACTTAGGTTGTTTCATCTAATGCTGTATTTATGCTGATTCATTTTAAAAGTTATTTTTAAAAAAAGCATTAATAGTGAATGAAAGTTTCCTCATAATATTAGCAATTGGGATTATAGATCCAAAACTCTGCAGGGCTTCATTTTTTACATGTGATTAGGCCCGTAGCTATGAGGGGGCCTGTGGGGGCACAGCCCCCAGACTGCTAGGCAGGGCCCTCTGACTTGGGGCCCCTAACCAGCCTCCAGTGCCTCGGCTGCATCCTCTTCCATTCTGCCGTCATCATACACTGTTGCTTCTGCTTGCTTAGGGGACGTGATCATACACAGTTGCTTCTGCCTGCTTAGGGTCCGGAAGAATTCTCTGACCCCTCAGCAAGCAGAAACAATCGGGCACTTTGGAGCCCAGGACTGAAACTTAAGCTCCCTGTTGCTTCCGCTTGCTTAGGGGCTGGAAGAAATCTCTGACCCCTCAGCAAGCAGAAACAACAGGGCACTTTCAGCACCCAGGACTGAAATTTAAGCTCCCTGTTGCTTCTGCTTGCTTGGGGGCTGGAAAAAATCTCTGACTCCTCAGCAAGCAGAAACAACGGGGTACTTTCAGCTCCCAGGACTGAAAGTTAAGCTCCCTGTTGCTTCTGCTTGCCTAGGGGCTGGAAGAAATCTCTGACCCCTCAGCAAGCAGAAACAACTGGGCACTTTCAGCGCCCAGGACTGAAAGTTAAGCTCCATGTTGCTTTTGCTTGCTTAGGGGCTGGAAGAAATCTCTGACCCCTCAGCAAGCAGAAACAACAGGGCGCTTCTGGAGCCCAGGACTGAAAGTTAAGCTCCCTGTTGCTTCTGCTTGCTTGGGGGCTGGAAAAAATCTCTGACTCCTCAGCAAGCAGAAACAATGGGGCACTGGGGTGGGAAGGGATCACCTTGGGGCAGCTGTGAGGAGGGGGAAGGCTGTATGGCGGTGAGCTGGCAGCTTTCCTCCTCAGCGGTGGTAGGAGAGAAGGCCATGGAGGTTGGGGCCACTATGTGCCCCCTGAAAAAAATCAGGGCCCCCCAATTCTTCAAATCCTGGCTACGGGGCTGGGTGTGATGCACATAGGAGGCATGTATGTGTATTTCCCATTAATTTCAGGAAAATTTAAAGAAACAGAAAATGAATTAGGTGTCTTTATTCTTTTTCACAGAATCATAGAGTTAGAAGGTACCTCCAGGGTCATCTAGTCCAACCCCCTGTACAATGCAGGAAACTCACAAATACCTCCCCCCTAAATTCACAGGATCTTCATTGCTGTCAGATAGCCATCCAGTCTCTGTTTAAAAACCTCCAAGGAAGAAGAGCCTACCACCTCCCGAGGAAGCCTGTTCCATTGAGGAACCACGCTAACAGTCAGGAAATTCTTCCTAATGTTGAGCCAGAAACTCTTTTGATTTAATTTCAACCTCTGGAGGGGCTGGGGTTTTTTTGGAAACTCTTTTGATTTAATTTTGGTCCTACTTTCTGTGGCCACAGAAAACAATTATGCACCTCTATATGACAGCCCTTCAAGTACTAGAAGATGGTGATCATATCACCTCTCAGCTGTCTCCTCTCCAGCTAAACTTGCCCAGCTCCTTCAACCTTTCTTCATAGGACTTGGTCTCCAGACCCCTCACCATCTTCGTCGCCTTCCTCTGGACCCGTTCCAGCTTGTCTACATCCTTCTTAAAATGTGGTACCCAAAACTGAACACAGTACTCCAGGTGAGGTCTTACCAGAGCAGAATAAAGCAGAGCTGGATTAACCATAAGGCAAACTAGGCACTTGCCTAGGGGCCCAGGGCCAGCTTCCCTCTTCCCCCAGTTTTCATGACCAGTGTGTTCCTTGTGCACCCCTCTGCCGTCCTCAGCGCCGTGACTCTGAGACTCACTTTCCCAGCAGACAGCGCTCTTTCCCAGCATCCTAATGTGCAGGCTGGTGATTGGTGGTAGCACTGGAGGGGGCAGAGCAGGCACACACGGCAGGCAGCAGCTGTTCTTAAATGGAAACTGAGAAAGGCTGCCAACTAAAGAACCCCCATATAGCCAGCAGCAGCAATTTCATTGGCTGGCTCAGTCTGGCTTGCTCATTCCCTATCCCTTTGGCTTAGCTGGGAGTCTGTGAGGCCCCACGCAGGCAGCCTGTTTCCTCGGCTGGCCTGGCTCTCTCCCCCTCCCTCTCTCTGGCCTTGGATCTCATTCTTTTACCCCAGCCCCCACCCATGGAATCCCGTGCAGGAGGACTTAGCGGTGGAGCGACAGAGAGCATCCTAGGTATTTCACCTGTAAGAATATAAGTAACCATGAGACTGATTTATGGATAAAACTGTGCTGTTAATTACCTGTTGGTTCCCCTAGTCCAGGGGTGGCCAAACTGAAGCTTGGGAGCCACATGTGGCTCTTTCACACATATTGTGCAGCTCTGGGAACCCCGACCCTGTTGGGCAAATTGGAGAAGGCATTTCTCTCTTTAAATCCCATCTCCAACCCAGCCAGCAGCTTGGAGAATGCATTTAAAGTTGAAATTGCTTTCTTTCCACCTCTCCCTCCCTCCCCCAACTATTTTCTTTATTTCCTTGTGGCTCTCAAACATCTGATGTTCATCTCTTGTGGCTCTCAAATATCTGACATTTATTCTATATGACTCTTATGTTAAGCAAGTTTGGCCACTCCTGCATATAAAATATAATATAAAGAGAGCAGGAATGTTTCAAAAGCCCCTGGTTGATGATGGGCAGTGTGTGTGTGCAAAGTTTGACTTTTCTGTTATGTGCAGCTAGTGCTGCTCTCCTTTCTCCTTATGGTATTCTATACTTTGATCTGTAGCCCAAGAGGCGGGGCTTCAAATGATTAATCCAACCATGCAGGGGAACATCCTGTTGTATTTTTGCAGAATAAATTGGTGTTGGTGGTGTGTGTGTGTGTTTGTATGTACATACGTAGATTCCTAGCAAAGTCTGGCTTTTCAGTTGTGTACAGTTTAGTGCTGCTATCTCGTCTCTCCTTGTGGTATTCTATACTCTGAATGATTTTTTCTATGCTGAATCTTTAAAAGCAAGGGTGTAGAGGTATTTTAAATAATAATAATAATTGTTGTTGTTGTTATTATTATTACTTTAATCTTCCATCCTGTTCTCTCAGCAAACGGACTCAGGACCGCTAACAATCAGATTAAATTGTGCACAGATTAAATTGTGCACAAATTAAAAATGTGCACTGAAGCCTGAAATCTATGTTTACTAGAGGATGTACAATAGAAAGCTAGAATAAATGCTTAGTTCAGGGCCTCAGCAGGTTACAATGCCTTTGAGTCCACCTTCCAAATCATCTATTTTCTCCATGATAACTCATCTCTGTAGTCTAGAAATGAATTGCAACTCCACGGGATTCCCAGATCTCACATGGAGGCTGACATCCATAGCTCTGCTGAATCTGTGCAGCTGCTCTGGTACCAGCTATTCTTGCTCTTCTTCTTCTTCCTCTGAATTTCTCTGGTTACATTTCTAAACTTTGGGTGATGATGTCAATTTGATTTGTGGGTAGTAACAGCTTTGTTATGTTGCACTGTACACCTTTGAGATCACTCCTTCCACCGTATGCCTCTGACTATATGCATTTATAGTCGTCCTATTGGTTCTCATCCTCTCCCTCTCCCATTTCCAGCAACTGTGTACCATTTGCTTTGCAGTACATCTGCTGTTATGGTTCTGCTAAGCCAGGAGTGGGGAACAGTGGCTTTCCAGATGTTTTTTGCTTACAACTCCCATCAGCCCCAGCCATTGCCCATGCTGGCTGGGGCTGATGGAAGTTGTAGGCAAAAAACATCTGGAGAGCCACTATTCCCCACTCCTGTGCTAAGCTGTCCACCCTTAACATTCTCTGCTCCACTGTTCATTCAGCAATGTCACTATGCTGGCTTCTTATATTTTTCTAAACTCTATTGCCCCACTGATTTGAGATCAGATTTGTATTAACCACTTTTTAAAAAGTGTATGGCACACTTTAAAAATAAGGCAGCATGGTTCTTTCATGGCATATATTTTAGCTGTATCCACACAAGAGAGGTGATACTGATGCCCTGAAACATCTGCTGTTATGGTTCTGCTATGTGGCTCTTTCACACATATTGTGTGGCTCTCAAAGCCCCCTCTGCCAGCTTGAAGAAGGCATTTCTCTCTTTAAATCACTTCCCCAAGCTAAGCCATCCAATGGAGAATTAAAGTTGCTTTCTTTCCACCTCTCCCTCCCTTCATCTATTTTCCTTCCTTCCTTCCTTTTTGTCTTGCAGCTCTCAAACATCTGATATTCATGTCTTCTGTCTCTAAACATCTGACATTTATTCTATGTGGCTCTTATCATAGAATCATAGAGTTGGAAGGGACCTCTAGGGTCATCTAGTCCAACCCCCTGCACAATGCAGGAAATTCACAAATACCGCCCCTCCCCTAAATTTACAGGATCTGCATTACTGTCAGATGGCCATACGACTCCACCTTATTGCGTGGCGGGGGCGGGGCACAAGGGGGGGTCTCTGCCCCCCTGGGTCTTTCAGGCTGCGCGGGGGGATCACCGAGCTAAGGCCTCCACTCATTCTATACCTTGCTTTACGACTGCTGCACCTAGCCCTGCACTTTATTCCACAATTACATCTGAGAAACAAGGGGAGCCTGCTCTTGCACAAACCGCAATTTGAAGAGAACTTTACATGACATCTGCGTTATAGAAGCACAACAGCACTTTATTTTGTGACAACAACTACCTCCAGCTATCTACGAACTGCCAGTTTTATAATTGAGTTGAGTTGTTAATCTGCTAAATGTTGAATTGTTTTAGTTAATTAACTTATAGAGATTTATTTGGACTGATTGGCTTTAGATAAATATATATATATATGGCAAATTAATTAAGGGTGTTTTACTGTAAGGGTTGGGTTTTATAATTAATAATTAGCCATCAGAATTAAATTAAGTATTTTAGCCAATTAATTTATAAGGGAGATTGTGGGTTGGGTTTTTAACTGGGTTGGTTAACTTTAGAATTGGAAGGTTAAGGGAATTGACTGGCAAGGCGAAGTGGATTGGGAAGTTAATAAATTGTAGGGTGTGAGTTGTGTTCTGCATTGGCTACGAAAGAAGTAGAGACCAGTGGGAGATGACTGGCCTGGGGATTCCAGTACTCCTGGGGAGGGGGAGGTATGACGGTTGGAACAGACAACGATACAAGGGAAGGAGACCGAGACCAAATAGTGCTCGACCGCCTTCCGGTCTGTGTCCCATCCCGAGGGTGACAGGTAGTGGGGCCAGGTTGAATGACTTGCCTCCGTCATTGGTGTTATGCAATGCCAGGTCCATAAATAATAAGACCTCCATCCTCCGAGAGTTTCTGCTCAAGCAGGATTTGGACCTGGCTTGCATGACTGAGACCTGGGTGCGAGAGGGAGACACAAGTGGCTCTCTCTCAAATGGTTCCCCCAGGCTACTCAGTCTTTCACCAATCATGGACCAGCGGGTGGGGGGGAAGGGTGGCTCTATTCATACAAGAGGCTTATTCCTTTAGGGCTCTCCTGGCCCCAGAAATCAATGGTATTGAATGTGCCGGTCTGACATGGGACGTTTGGGAGGGGTTGGCGATTTGGCTGGTGTACTGTCCGCCTAACGCACCAGCCAGTGCCTTACCATCCCTGATCAAGGCCGCAACAGGCTGGGCATTGGAGTACCCAAGGCTTGTGATCCTGGGTGACTTCAATGTCCATGCTGATGACGCGGCCTCTAGTCAGGCGATGGACCTAGTGTCATTCATGGCGACATTGGGACTCTTCCCATTTGTTACATTGCCCACTCACCAGGCAGGGCACATGTTAGACTTGATCTTTGCGACCGGGGTTATGGTGGACGATATAATTGCAGAGGCAGTGCCATGGTCGGACCACTTTGCCCTCAAGGCTCGTGTGGATGCTCCACTCCAAACCCATTTTGTCAGTGAGCTTATTATGGCTCGCCCGCAAAGTCAGATGGATCCTGAGCGGTTCCAAATGGCTCTACGGGATCCCTGGCCCCCTGGCGATTCTCTCAATGATCTGGTTGACTCCTGGCATGGCCGGCTCTCCAGAGCCATTGATGAGATCGCGCCTCAACACCCTCTGTGCCCCTGCGTTAAGCTGGCTCCGTGGTACACCCTGGAGCTGCGACAGCTGAAACAAGAACTCAGACAGTTAGAGAGGCAATGGCGGCGTACTTGGGACGAAGCGACTAGAACATCTTATAGAGAGTTTATGAAGTCCTATGAGATGGCAGTCAAAGCCACAAAGAAGATTTACTTTGCGGCTAAGATTGCGTCTGCAAATTCGCGCCCGGTGCAATTGTTCAGGACAATTTGGAATCTTACAACATTGCCACAAGGCAGGCCAAATGTTAAGGAATTAGAGATAGGCTGTGAGGCTTTTGCGAAATTTTTTGCAGACAAGGTCACCTTGCTCCGCCATGACCTCCCCGCCACATTGGATACAATATGTGAACTCAAGGCCCCGTGCCTGTCTTCTGGTTCAAGCCTGGATCACTTCGAAGTTGACAGAATTCTCTCTACTGTATGGAGGAAGTTGACAGAATTCTGTCTATTGTAAGCCCAACAACTTGTGATCTGGACCCATGCCCCTCCTGGCTAATTAAAGCTTGCCTATATGGGACATCGTTAATAGATCCCTCTTGAAGGGTCTTTTTCCAACACCTCTTAAAGAGGCTGTAATCTGCCCCCTCCTGAAAAAGGTTATGTCAGACCCGACTGAATTGGCACATTACCGGCCGGTCTCAAATTTGCCTTTTTTGGGCAAAATTATTGAGAGGGTAGTGGCGTCACAATTGCAGAGTTTTCTGGATGATGCTTCCATCCTAGATCCACACCAGTCGGGCTTCCGCTTGGGCCATGGGACGGAGACAGTGCTTGTCGCCCTCGTGGATGATCTCCAGCAGCATCTGGATCGAGGTAATTCGGCGGTGCTGTTGTTGTTAGACCTATCGGCTACGTTCAATACGGTCAACCACCAGTTACTGACCCACCACCTCGCCGACGCAGGGATTCAGGGGCTGGCCTTGCAGTGGCTTTCCTTTTTTTTTTTTTATTCGATTTATATCCCGCCCTACCCCACCGAGGTGGGCTCAGGGCGGCTTACAACATAAAAAGCTAACAAAAATCAGTTTAAAATACATTAATAATTATACAATAAAATACATAAAAACACATAAACCTCACTTCAATATGTACTATGCTACCTTTCCTTAAATCAATTCTTCAATATTCCAGTATTCAATAATCTGATGTTCGAGATTAGAATATTCAGGCATTCCGATAACAATTAATTATAAACGGAAGAGGGCTGTTTTGCAGGCCTTGCGGAACTGTTCAAGGTTCCGCAGGGCCCTCACCTCCTCCGGGAGCTGATTCCACCAACAGGGAGCTGCAATCGAAAAGGCCCTGTCTCTGGTCGCTTTCAGACGGGCCTCCTTTGGCCCAGGGATTATAAGGAGGTTCTGAGACCCCGATCTCAGCACTCTCTGGGGAACATGTGGGGAGAGACGGTCCCTAAGGTAGGCAGGTCCCAGGCCATAAAGGGCTTTAAAGGTCAACCAGCACCTTGTACCGAACTCGGTATGTTATCGGCAGTCAGTGCAGTCCCCGAAGTCCCAGCTGAATGTGCTCCCACCTAGGGAGCCCTAACAACAGCCGGGCAGCGGCATTCTGCACTAGCCGCAACTTCCTGGTTCGGCACAGGGGCAGCCCCATGTAGAGGGCATTGCAGTAGTCCAGCCTCGAGGTGACCGTTGCATGGATCACTGTTGCCAGGTCGCCATCCTCCAGGAAAGGAGCCAACTGCCTTGCCGCTGGAGATCATCCACTAGGGCAACCAGCACTTTCTCCGTCCCATGACCCGGGCGAAAGCCCGACTGATGGGAGTCAAGGACGGAAGCATCCTCCAGGAAACTCTGTAGTTGCAACGCCACTGCCCTCTTTCCTTGATGGTCGGGGACAAAGGGTGGCGATTGGGGGAGAGCTGTCCCAGAGGCACCTACTTAATTGTGGGGTGCCTCAGGGGGTGGTTCTCTCTCCAATGTTGTTTAACATCTACATGCGCCCCCTTGCCCAGATTGCCCAGAGGTATGGGCTGGGTTGCCACCAGTACGCTGATGACACCCAGCTCTATCTACTGATGGATGGCCGGACTGACGATGTCCCAGAAAATCTGGCCCTGGCGATGCAAGCTATGGCAGGTTGGCGTAAGCTGAGTAGGTTGAAGTTGAATCCAGCAAAGACAGAGGTCCTTTGCTGGAGCCGTGTTGGCCTAGGAAGGGAAATCCCCCTACCAGCTTTTGATGGTGCGCCACTGAAAACAGTGCGTAGAGTCAGGAGCCTGGGGGTGCTACTGGAGTCTTCTTTGTCAACGGAAGCCCAGATAGCAGCCACTGCTAAATCTGCCTTTTTTCATCTTAGGCAGGTGAGGCAGTTGGCTCCCTTCCTGGAACGTGATGTCCTAGCAACAGTGATCCATGCAACGGTCACCTCGAGGTTAGACTACTGTAATGCCCTCTACATGAGGCTGCCCCTGTGCCGAACCCAGAAACTGCAGCTAGTGCAGAACGCTGCAGCCAGACTTTTAATGGGACTCCCTAAGTGGGAACATACACAGCCTAGGCTACGGGAACTGCACTGGCTGCCAGTTGTGTACCGGGTTTGTTACAAGGTGCTGGTTATCACCTTAAAAGCACTATATAGCCGAGGACCCTACCTTAGGGACCATCTCTCCCCATATGTCCCCCAAAGAGTACTTAGATCTAGCTCGCAAAATCTGCTGACCATCCCTGGGCCGAAGGAGGCCAAATTGAAAGCTACGAGGGAGAGGGCCTTCTAGATTATAGCTCCCCACTGGTGGAACCAGCTACCAGAAGAGGTACGGGTCTTGCGGAGCCTCAACCAGTTCCGCCGGGCCTGCAAGACCATCCTCTTCCAGCTGGCTTTTAAAATGTGGAATTATTGTATCATCGCCATGAAAACTATGTTTTATATCAAGATCGTAGCACCAAATCAAATTGTGGTTTTAAATTATTAGTTTAATTGCTGTTTTAAATGTAATTTTATATTTAATTAACTGTTATGAAATTGGGGTATTTTATTGTTGTGTTACTGTAACGTTGTATTTTATGCTATGTAAGCCGCCCTGAGCTTGCTTCGGCGGGGAGGATAGGATATAAATTAAAAATTATTATTATTATTATCCACCCTCTGTTTAAAAACCTCTAAAGAAGGAGAGCTCAACACCTCTTGAGGAAGCCTGTTTCACTGAGGGACCGCTCTAACTGTCAGGAAGTTCTTCCTAATGTTGGAAACTCTTTTGATTTAATTTCAACCCTCTCATTCTGGTCCTACCTTCTGGGGGCACAGAAAACAATTCTGCATCATTCTCTATATGACAGCCCTTCAAGTACTTGAAGATGGTGATCATATCACCTCTCAGCTGCCTCCTCTCCAGGTTAAACATCCCTAGCTCCTTCAACCTTTCCTCATAGGACTTGGTCTCCAGACCCCTCACCATCTTGGTCGCCCTCCTCTGGACCCGTTCCAGCTTGTCTATATCCTTCTTAAAATGTGGTGCCCAAAACTGAACACAGTACTCCAGGTGAGGTCTTACCAGAGCAGAGTAAAGTGATACCATCACTTCACATGATCTGGACACTAGACCTGCTAATACAACCCAAAATTGCATTTGCCTTTTTAGCCATCAATTGATGCAGGCTGCAGCAGGGGGTGCAGGCAGTGAGGAGGAGGGTGTTCCAACTCTGTGATAATTTGTGAGGGGGGCCTCAAGATTTCAACTGTCTAGCGGCCTCCACAGGGTTTAATCTGGCACTGGAGTAAAGCGATACCATAACTTCACATGATCTGGATACTATACTTCTGTTGATACAGCCCAAAATTGCATTTGTCTTTTTAGCCACCACATCACACTATTGACTCATGTTCAGCGTATGGTCCACTAAGACCCATAGATCCTTTTTGCACACACTACTGCTAAGACAAGTTTCCCCCATCCTGTAACCATTCCTACCTAAATGCAGAACTTTACGTTTATCCCTGTTAAAATTCATTTTATTGGTTTTATCCTAGTTCTCCAGCCTGTCAAGGTTATCCTGCATCCTGTTTATGTCTTGTACTGTATTTGCAACCCCTCCCAATTTGGTATCATCTGCAAATTTAATAAGCATTCCTTCTATTCCTTCATCCAAATCATTTATAAAGATGTTGAACAAAACAGGTCCCAGGACAGATCCTTGAGGTACTCCACTTGTCACTCCTCTCCAAGAGGATGCGGAACCATTCACAAGCACTCTTTGGGTGCGATCTGTCAACCAGTTACAGATCCACCTAACGGTAACAGGATCCAAACCACATTTTACCAACTTGTCAATAAGGATAGTATGTGGAACCTTATCAAAAGTCTTACTGAAATCAAGATAAACTATGTCTACAGCATTCCCCTGATCAAGCAAGATAATCACTTTCTCAAAAAAAGAGATCAGGTTAGTCTGACGTGACTTGTTCTTGAGAAACCTATGCTGGCTCTTAGTAATCACAGCCATCCTTTCTAAACGTCCCAGGACTGACTGTTTATTTGTTCTAAAGCTTTTCCAGGTATAAACGTCAAGCTGACTGGTCAATAGTTGCCCAGATCCTCCTTTTTCCCCTTCTTGAAGATGCAGACAACATTCACCCGCCTCCAATCTTCCGGCACCTCTCCTGTTCTCTAAGAATTCTCCAAAATAATAGCCAGAGGTTTAGAAATTACATCCGCAAGCTCTTTTAGAACCCTTGGATGCAGTTCATCTGGCCCTGAGGACTTAGTTTCATTTGAAGAAAGTTTATTGACGTTTGCCTTTCTGAAGTCCAACCTATAAGTCTGACTATGTATAGTTTTTCCCTTCCCTAAGCCTACAAATTCCAAAATCACATGGTCACTACTGCCCAGGGTGCCCACTATTTCCACTTCTTCAATCAATTCTTCCTTGTTGGTGAGAATCAAATCCAAGATAGCAGACCCCCTTGTTTCCTTCCTCACTTTCTGGAAAAGGAAGTTGTCAGCAAGACAAGTCAGGAATCTATTTTACCTTTCATTTTTAGCAGAATTGGACTTCCAATAGATGTCCAGGTAATTGAAATCTCCCATGATCACTGTATCCCTTCTCTTGGAGAACTTTGCAATCTGTTGTAGGAGTATCTCATCCAAGTCCTCTGCCTGGCTTGGTGGTCTACAGCAAACTCCCATAATAATATCACTGTTATTTCTTACTCCTTTTAGTTTTACCCAGAGACTCTCAACTGAGCTGCCATGCTCCGATTCACATATTTCCTCACAAGTATATACCTCCTTCACATATACTGCTATGCCTGTGCCCTTTCTCATTTGTCTTTCCCTTTTAAATAAGTTGTACTCCTGAATCCTAATATTCTAGTTGTGAGTCCTACCAAGTTTCAGTAAGGCCTACTATGTCATAGTCTCCTTCCTATATTAGGACTTCCAGTTCCTCCTGTTTGTTTCCCATACTCTGTGCATTAGTGTAGAGACACTGGAACCCATGTTTTTATGCATCCCGAGGGTTTAGTTTCTGGACATACCTGCAAGTTAACATTACCTAGCATATGTGCTACTCTCTGCAAATCTTTAGTGTTCTTATCCTCAATTTCTGGCATCATACGAGGCTTTGAATTATTGTCTCGCTCCCCCATACAATTTAGTTTAAAATCCTCCTTATTAGGTTAGCAAGGCTGTTACCAAACACCCTTTCCCCTACCGTCATAAGGTGCAAACCATCTCCCGATAGACCACCATCTCGAAAGCGTATGCCATGGTCCAGAAATCCAAATCTTTCCTGACGACACCATTGACGTAGCCAGTTGTTTATTTGAAGTATTCTTCTTTCTCATCCTAAGCCACGGCCTTCAACAGTAAGAACTGACGAGAACACAACCTGTGTGCCCTGCTCCTTCACCTTCTGATCCAGAGCCACATAATCTTTTCTCATACGTTCAGGGCTATGATGGGCAGTATCATTCGTTCCTACATCGATCAGCAAGAAAGATTTTAACAAGTGATTGTGATTTGAAGGCTCTTGATATAGAGCTGTGTGCCTGCTTAGATCTGTCCATCAATATCTTGTGATTGTGCCCTCTTTTCAGGCCAGAGCTTTCTGAAGAGCTGTACCTCAAAGGTGGATAGCCATGTTGGTCGGAAGCAATAAAATAAAGTTAGAGCAGCATTCAACACAGCCAACTATGATCTTTTGTCCCACCACCTTGCCAAGTTAGGAGTTTGAGGGTCTTTCCTTACAATGGCTTTCCTCCTTTCTCCGTAATCAGGGACAGAGAGTGGACCTTGGTGAGGAAGTCTCCCTGCAATACCCATTTGAATGTGGAGTGCCAGAGCGGGTGATTCTCTTGCCAACGTTATTCAATATCTATGTGCACCCCCTTGCTCAGCTGGTCCAGGGGTTTGGGCTCCATTGCCACAAGTATGCAGATGACACCCAGCTCTATCTGTTGATGGGCAGCTGCCTGGACTCTGTCCCAGAAAATCTGACCAGGGCACTGGAGGCTGTGTCTCAGTGGTTGCAGCAGAGTTGACTGAAACTTAATCCATCAAAGATGGAGGCCCTGTATCTGAGTCGGGGTGGGGTGGGGGAGTTGTGGTTCAAGCTCCCCACCTTGGACAGCACATTACTTGTGCTAGCCCAGAGTGTGAGGAGCTTGGAGTGGTCCTGGATGCCTCACTTTCTATGAAGATCCAGGTCACCACAGTTGCTGGGCTGCTTTTTATCATCTTCAGCAAATCAGGCAGCTGGTCTGTCCTCCAGGACTTGGCTACAGTGACCCATGCAATGGTCACTTCCAGGCTTGATTACTGTAACTCACTTTACATGGGCTTGCCCTTGTAGCTGATCCTGAAACTCAAGCTCGTGCAAAATGTAGCAGCATGCCCACATTCAGCCGGTGCTATACCAATTGCACTGGCTGCTGGTTCAGTACTGGATCCATTTCAAGGTATTGGTACTGACCTTCAAAGCCTTGCACAGCCTGGGACTGATGTTAGCCGAAATGCTTTTTCACATGAATTTGGGGGATTTTAGTTAAGTTGGCAAGATGGCAGAAATAGTGCGGAGTCAATAACATATGTATGCCAGAGTTGGTATTTCCCAGGAGCCCTTTAGTCAATGATGAGATTTTGGATCTAAAGCAAATCATTTTTATTTAAAGAAAACTCAGGCATACACAACAAAAATCATACATTCAACACACAGTTCAGAACTAGGAAAGTAACTAGAAAAGATAGGGACATTTGCATTAGCAGGAATGTCATTGGTGGGTAATGTGTCACTTGTCCAGATGAGAAGCAGAGATTCAGCAGCAAGAGCAGTGGGGGCCCATGAGATGACCAGTGCCATGTGGAGAAAGGACCCAAACTGATCAGGAGTGGGGGTGAATCTTCTAGCAAGGTAGCTATCAGGAAAAAGTCACACCTGAATGGCAGGAGGTCTGCCCTAAATAGCTGATTTTGTGACCTGGGGCAGGATCTAGTGAAGGAAGTCAAGTTTTAAAAGGTTAAAAGGAGTACAAGGAGGAGCATGGAAACACATCAGTTCAAGTTAATTTTAAAATAAATGTTCAATGTTTCTATGAAATTTTAGTCTTTGTTTGCCAAAACAGCCTTTTATCTAGCACTTCATAAAGAAAAAGTTGCTTTTTGTTGTCTCCATTGTTTTTCATGTACACCATTTTGCACATTTCCTCTGGAAAAACAGTATGCAAGTTAGAAAAAGAAAGAAAATTAAGATGGATTGCCAAATAACTAACTCTGTAAAGTTTAAGGTGCATATTATTTCCTTTCCTATCCTCCATAATTTGGGATTCTGTCATTGATCTTCTCTGTTAAGAAACATCAGCACAATATTTGTATCATTAGAAACATTAAAAAGTTCCGCTTAACAAGACCATAGATAGAAGTAATTATCCACAGAATCACAACAGCATATTCAAAATAAATGTAAAATATTGTGTAATTTTCTGACTTGCTGTGCAGGTGTATGCAGACATTCTGAACCAGGAAACATTCACAGCATCTCATGCACGGTCAATTATTCTTAGTTTGAAAGCTGTTAATAAGAAGCAAAAATGTTAATATTCCTGATGGCAGGAGTTACAGTACGCACAGTTGCAAAAAATATGTTGGATACATATACTACTGCAGGGGTGGCCAATCTTGCTTAACATAAGAGCCACATAGAATAAATGTCAGATATTTTAAGAGTCGCAAGACATGAACATCAGAGCCACATTTGAAAGCCACAACACAAGAAGAAGGGGGGAGGGAGGGAGGGAAGGAAGGAAGGAAGGAAGGAAGGAAGGAAGGAAGGAAGGAAGGAAGGAAGGAAGGAAGGAAGGAAGGAAGGAAGGAAGGAAGGAAGGAAGGAAGGAAGGAAGGAAGGAAGATAAGACGGGGAGGGAGAGGTGGAAAGAAAGCAACTTTAATTTTAAATGCCTTTTCCAAGCTGCCAGCTGGGTTGGCTTGGAGAAGTGATTTAAAGAGACAAAAGTCTTCACCAAACCAGCCAACAGGGTGGTGGGGGCTTCAAGAGCCACACAATACATGTGAAAGCCACATGTGACTCCCAAGTCACAGTTTGGCCATCCCTGGCCTAGGTGTTTGACTTTACTTTCTTGCTTCGTTGGGATATAATCTCAACGCAGTCATTTTGATTTTCGTTGCAAATAATCAGATTGTTAACATAGGTCAGAAGAAAAATGTCCATATAACATCTTTGTGTCTACTGTAAAGACAAGGGTTAGCTTTGCCTTGTCTGAAGCCCTGCTTGAGTATCATCTTGGGCAGCATATCTGACCACATGTTTGCACATTGTTTCAGGCAGTGGCTCCCAACCTTTTTGACACCAGGGACCAGTTTTGTGGAAGGCAGTTTTTCCATGGACTGGGGTGGGTGGGTGGCACTGTGGTTTTTGCCACCCAGGCTGCCCCCTTGCCCCATTCCTGCCCCCATAGGGGTTCCAAGTGGGCAAAAAGGGCAGTGTAGCTGCTCTGCCTCATTTATCCTCCTAAGTCCCGGGCAGGCAAAGGGGAGGTGCAGTGCCTCTGCCTCACTGCCCAGCTGCTAACAGGGCATGGACCATTACCAGCCCGTGGCCCTGGGTTTAAGCCATAAAGCCCCTACAGGCTAGATCTTTATTCTTTTCAGATGTAAACCCTGGTGGCTGTTTCATGTATAATTCTTCCTCTGTTTCATCATGTAAAAAGACAGTCTTAATGTCTAAGTGTTCTGTTTGCATGCTTCTGGAAGCTGCAATGCTTAGGAGCATCCTAATTGTGGAATATTTTACAACTGGTGCAAAAGTTTGGTCATAATATGACCCACAAATATGAAATAATCCCTTTGCTACTAGTCTCAACATTACCATTTTCATCCTGTTTAGCCTTATATAGACTCACTTACACCCAATGGCATTTTTACACCCAATGACACTGAGAGTCCACATATTGTTCTTATGCAGTGCATCTATTTCTTATTGTTCTGCTTTCCTCCACTTGCTTCCTTCTGGTTCTGGTTCAGGCATGCACAGTAATTCAGCCCATGATGTTGGTTGTGTGTAGCAACAATGTTCTTATGAGGAAGGTTAGTTTATCAGCTGGAACTCCTTTGTTGACCCATGATGAACGTCTGAGGCCCAGGGTCTCATTTGCCTCCACAACTATCTCTGATTCCTCTGTCTCACCTGCCAGTTCAGGAACTTCAAAAAAGCCCTGTGTGAAACAATGGTGATATCAGGGGTGTGGCCTAATATGCAAATGAGTTCATGCTGGGCTTTTTCTACAAAAAATCCCTGTGTGAAACAATGATGATGTCAGGGATGTGGCCTAATATGCAAATGTGTTCCTGCTTGGCTTTCTTTTAAAAAAAGAAATCCTGGATATTGGTATACTGGATTAGGAGCACAGAAGGTCTGTAATTCTTCTTGGCAGCAGCAGCAACAAGGGTAAAATACTTAGGGCACAAATTCACACAAAGTATACAATTTTAGTTGCTACTGAGTTTCAGTTGCGTGATAAGCAAGATTTCTCAGTAGGGCTGCCAGCCTCCAGGTGGGGCCTAGACATCTCCCACTCTTAACAAAGTTCAGCTTCCCTGGAGCAAATGGCTGACTTGAAGGGTGGACTCTATGGCATTGCATCCTGCTGAGGTCTCGCCTTTCCCCAAACTCTGCCTTCCCCAGGCTCCACCCCCAAAATCTTCAGATATTTCCTCATCTAGAGCTGCTAACCCTATTAAGGCTTAGTTCAGAATAGAGAAGCTAATTTGGGTTTAGTTTTGGTCAGGTCCAAATGACTTCGTGCTATGTTAGGCACCATTCCAAGGTCCATGTCACATTGATTAGGTGTGTATCTTACTTAAGCATTACATAATAAATATGCTAATCAAATCCTGAACTCAAAATGCTCCTTTTTATAACATTTATCAGGGCTTTTTTTTAGCAGGAACACACAGGGACACAGTTCCAGCTTGCTTGGCATCAGGGGGTGTGGCCTAATATGCAATTTAGTTCCTGCTGGGCTTTTTCTACAAAAAAGCCCTGACATATATTATAAATTATCAAAACTAAAAAAATAATGGCAGTTAATTCAGATTTCTTCAGATATGTCTGTTATTCCGACTTCTGGTTGACTTTTAGTTCACAGAAGAAAAGTGAGCACAGAAAATAAGCTGTATAACTGACAGGAATGTTATCCATTTACCCACAGATCATCCCTGTACAGAGAATTATGCAGATAGGTCTGTCGTTCCAAAGCATTGGTAATGTCAATTACTTTGCTGCTCGCTATCTTGGGAAGGGGTAGGATTCTGCATAAGTGATGGCTCCTGATATATGCTGATCCACTCCCCAGTTAGGAGACAAAGAGGGAAATGTTATTCTAACATACTTTGGCATGTAGGCAGGGCTACAAGTTGGGCAAGAGCAAGGTTAATGATATATATACACATACACACTGATCTATACACGCTGCTACTGGAGCACAGAGAAATAGAAAGGCAAACATTTTGCTTGTACCCCTATGACCAAAGTCACTGGTGTTGATTGGGAGAGGGGGAATAATTTGTATTCTTGTCCCATACCTCAATACCAGTCACCATGTTCTCCCAATAATATGTGTGTGCTGCAAACAGCAATACACAGTGAGGCTGTAGCATCCCAGCATGATCAATTGTATCAAAGGATATTGAAAAGTTCAAAAGATTAGTGTGCTCTGTCTACCCATAGACATAGATCATGCATTAGAGCTACCCACTCATTCTGCACCACAAACCTAGGCATAAATCCAGATTGAGATATTCATGGAAAGAAGGAATGCCCTGCCATCGTATGGTAATCATCTTGCTCAAAAAGATTGCCAGGCGCTCTCTCTCTCTTTCTGTGTATGTGTGTGTGTTAGAGAGAGAGAGAGAGAAGTCAAATCACTTCTGACTTATGGTGACCCTTAGGGTCACATTATAACTTTTGTGTGCCCTAGGCACTTTTGCCTTCATGTGCCCCTCCCGCCATAATCATATCAGGATTTAAAAATATTTTGGTATAACTTTAAATACTTCAAACATTTCATCCCCCCCCCCCCCCCCATTTTAGGCAAAATTTTAAAATATTTTCTTCAACCCTAAAAGTTCATTTTGTGAGCTGGGTTCAGGTAGCCGGCTCCAAGTTGACTCAGCCTTCCATCCTTCCAAGGTCAGTAAAATGAGTACCCAGCTTGCTGGGGGGAAAGTGTAGATGACTGGGGAAGGCAATGGCAAACCACCCCTTAAAAAGTCTGTCGTGAAAACATCGTGATTTGATGTCACCCCAGAGTGAGAAACGACTGTGCTTGCACAGAGGACTACATTTACAGTTTACCTTTAAAAAAAATATATTGTGGGCCCTAGACACTATGCCTAATGGATAAGTAAGCCCTGGCAACCCTATGAATTTATGTCCTTATCCTCCAAGGGTGCATTTATGAACCCATCCTTGAAATTTTCCAGACAAAAAAAGGATATAAGAACATAAGAGAAGCCATGTTGGATCAGGCCAATGGCCCATTCAGTCCAACATTCTGTGTCACGCAGTGGCCAAAAAATTTATATACATATATATACACACTGTGGCTAATAGCCTCTGCTCCATATTTTTATCTAACCCCCTCTTGAAGCTGGCTATGCTTGTAGCTGCCACCACCTCCTGTGGCAGTGAATTCCACATGTTAATCACCCTTTGGGTGAAGAAGTACCTCCTTTTATCTGTTCTAACCCAACTGCTCAGCAATTTCATTGAATGCCCACGAGTTCTTGTATTGTGAGAAAGAGAGAAAAGTACTTCTTTCTCTACCTTCTCCATCCCATGCATAATTTTGTAAACCTCTATCATGTCACCCTGCAGTCGACGTTTCTCCAAGCTAAAGAGCCCCAAGCATTTTAACCTTTCTTCATAGGGAAAGTGTTCCAAACCTTTAATCAATCTAGTTGCCCTTTTCTGGACTTTTTCCAATGCTATAATATCCTTTTTGAGGTGCGGTGACCAGAATTGCACACAGTATTCCAAATGAGACCGCTCCATCGATTTATACAGGGGCATTATGATACTGGCTGATTTGTTTTCAATTCCCTTCCTAATAATTCCCAGCATGGCGTTGGCCTTTTTTATTGCAATCGCACACTGTCTTGACATTTTCAGTGAGTTATCTACCACGACCCCAAGATCTCTCTCTTGGTCAGTCTCTGCCAGTTCACACCCCATTAACTTGTATTTGTAGCTGGGATTCTTGGCCCCAATGTGTATTACTTTGCACTTGGCCACCCAGCCTCAACAGATCCCTTTGGCGTTCCTCACAATCCTCTCTAGTTCTCACCACTCTGAACAATTTAGTGTCATATGCAGACTTGGCCACTTCACTGCTTACTCTCAACTCCAGATCATTTATGAACAAGTTAAAGAGCATAGGACCCAGTACTGAGCCCTGCAGCAGCACCCCACTGCTTACCGTCCTCCACTGCAAAGACTGCCCATTTATACTCACTCTCTGCTTCCTATTAATTAGCCAGTTTTTGATCCACAAGAGGACCTGTCCTTTTACTCCATGACTCTCGAGCTTACTAAGGAGCCTTTGATGAGGAACTTTATCAAAACCTTTCTGGAAGTCAAGGTAAACAATATCTATCGGGTCTCCTTTGTCCACATGTTTGTTCACCCCCTCAAAGAAATATAACAGGTTAGTGAGGCAAGATCTTCTCTTACAGAACCCATGCTGAGTCTTCCTCAGTAACTCGTGTTCATCAATGTGCCTACTCATTCTATCCTTGATAATGGTTTCTACCAACTTTCCCAGTATTGAAGTCAGACTGACTGGCCTGTAGTTTCCCGGATCTCTTCTGGAACCCTTTTTAAAGATGGGGATGACATTTGCTACCTTCCAGTCCTCAGGAATGGAGGCAGATTTCAATGAAAGATTACATTTTTTTGTCAGAAGATTCACAAGTTCAACTTTGAGTTCTTTCAGAACTCTTGGATGTATGCCATCCGGACCTGGTGACTTATTAGTTTTTAATTTGTCTATCTGTTGTAGGACCTCCTCTCTTGTCACCTCAATCTGACTCAGGTCTTTCAACACCCCTTCCAATATAAGTGGTTCTGGAGCAGGCAAACACTTCTCATCTTCCACAGTGAAGACGGAGGCAAAAAATGCATTCAGTTTCTCAGCCATTTCCCTATCCTCCTTCAGTAATCCTTTGACCCCTTGGTCATCCAAGGGCTCCACTGCCTCCCTGGCTGGTTTCCTGCGTCTAATATATTAGAAACAAGGGGGAAACAAACCCAACCCAAAATTTCTGGAAAACACTACAAGGATCAAGCTACAGCAAATAAAATATCAAAATAAATATTCATTATATGATGTACATACTAGTAAAATTAAAAACATAGGGCCTGATTGTTTGCTTTTGATTGAAACTTTTCCTGTTCTGAAAAAAAATTAAAAGAATGTGGAAAAAAACCCATTGGGCCTGAATATCAGGCTGCATTAAGAGTCACAACAAACTTCACACAAGCTATACAAAGTTGATGCACTTGTCAAATGACTAACACAAGACCACACATGTTTCGGCCCCAAGGGTCTTCCTTCCAAGTTGTCAATAATATATACTATTTTTTCTAAAAAATCCAGAAAATAATATATATTTTGTTTGTTTGTTTATGTAGGGTTGCCAAATCCAATTCAAGAAATATCTGGGGACTTTGGGGGTGGAGCCAGGAGACATTGGGGGCGGAGCCAGGCGCAAGGGTGTGATAAGCAGAATTGAACTCCAAGGAAGTTCTGGCCATCACATTTAAAGGGACAGCACACCTTTTAAAATGCCTTCCTTCCATAGAAAATAATGAAAGATAGGGGCACCTTCTTTTGGGGCTCGTAGAATTGGACCCCCTGGTCCAATCCTTTTGAAACATGGGGGGTATTTTGGGGAGAGGCACTAGATGCTATACAGAAAATTTGGCGCCTCTACCTCAAAATACAGCCCCCCCAGAGCCCCTGATACCCGCAGATCAATTCCCCATCATTTCCTATGGGAATTGTTCATGGAGGTGCATAATGGCTGTGGGGGAGGGGCTTCCCCCGCCGGCCAGCTGGCTGGGGGAGGGGGGAAGCCTGTAAAACCGGGGGATCCCCCGCTGGGACCTGGGGATTGGGAAGCCTATGTTTATGGGATTTCTATCCCACCCATCTCACCAAGGCAGGCTTAGTGTGTTGTTATCTCATATATTGTCTGGTATGATGTACACTTATAAAGCAGGCCATGGATCCCTTCATATGGTAACTGATTTTAATTACTGTTTGATGGCACACAAATCCAGAAATATTGGAAACTTAATACCAGATTATAACAGCAATGATGATTTATGTGTGAGAGCAGTTTTTAATTTACTGTTGTATTTTACTACTATTTACTATTATGTACACCATACAATAAATATTTCTTTTGATATTGTTTTATTTGTTGTAACCTGACCCTTCTTGAAATTTACCAGCCTTTGATGGCTTGGTTTAAAAATAAAAACTGACCATGATGGGCAATACTCTAATTTTAGTCTTTAACAGTTCATAGCAATGTGATGGGCATGAATGCAAATAATAAAATATCAGAACTATTTTTGCTGTTTCCTCAGCAGGATCCAGTAGCTGGGATCTAGAGAGAATTCTAATTCACATTCTTTGCATTTTCATATATTAATAGATAGGAGCATGGAAAGAGGAAATTAATAGCAGGGCAAGGTAAAGTGCATTGTAATCAAGAGAAGCATCCAGCTCCCAAGTCCTTCATCTTCCCATCCTTCTGCATGATGAGCTTTAAAATAGAGAATTTCTCACACACAAAAAATTATTCTATCTCTTCCAAACAGAAGACATTGTGCCTGCACAGCTCTCCTTCTTCTACTTATCCCCCCACCCACAATGATCATAACAATAGATTTGAACTGATTTTCTATTCAGAGGCAATCAGTGCGGGAGAAAGAGCAAATAACACTAATAAAATGCCCTATCTGACCTTCAAGAAAATTATTGTTTCACTGATTTTTTCTTCCCATTCCCTCTCACTTTCTTAGACAGAAACACATTGAAGCTTTCCATTTTAAAACAGATGCTTAACTGGGAACTGTCAGCTATAGACATATAATTGATTGAGGACAGCAGTGCCCTTAATCCCAGAGCTCCTTTTGTTGCTTTTGTCACCCTTTTGTATGACTGAATAGGAAAATAACTGTTACTACCCATTCACCTATATAAAAATATTTGGGAAATGCTGCTTGTTGGCTAGCAGCATGTGCCAGTAGAGATTGGTTTGAAAGACATTGAAAAAACGGTTAATTCCTCCCCCACACCCGTTTCCCCCTGCACCAGTAATAAACCAAAAAAGTAAACCTGTAAAGGCTACAGCTGCATTAGCAATGATATTTTACTATAATGTCTGACCTTTCCCTACCCACACAAATTTTAACAAAATGGTATTTATTAATTTAGATTAAAATGCCTTCCTGGGAATATTCTGTTTCCTCTCTGAATCAAGCCTTGCTCAACGCAGATGGGTGTTTTTTTCCATACCATCTGAGAGAGAATAGATCAGTTTTACTGCAGATGGGGAATTCCAAGGATTTCTAAACACAAACGAACAGTTTTTCATACTCTAGGCAAGCTGCTCTAATTGTCTGCCTTGCTTGTCATATAAATCAGTGCAGAATTCAGGAGCAAAACCCACACATGCACAAACACACACAGAGAGTTTTTTATATATATAATCAGTAAAGAGTTATATAAACAATAATAGGAGGTTCCAGGGAAGTGCTGCAGGAGGAGGAGCCAGTTGACATCCTAAGCCCCCTCCTCCATCCCATGCCCAGGTGCCAATGAAAATGCTGGACTCAATATAAATGGTCCAGTCGATTTCACTGAAAAACAAAGTCCCCTGTCTGCCCTACAGCTTTCCTATTTGGCATACTACACTCTTCCCAACAGTTGAAGATGATGTGTTTTCTTTGGTTCCTTGATCTGCTCTGTGATTAGACAGGGCAAAATGATGTCAGGGAGGCATGCCAGTGTTGACATGCTTTGATTGGCTGTTTCTGTGAACTGCATACATGAGGGCAGTGTAAGCATGCTGCTTTGTGAATTGGGGGCGGGGAGGGTGTCACTGTGTACAGCAATGTAGTTCTTATGTACTGAGATGTTTGAAGCCTGATTCTTTTTGCATGTCTTTTATTTGCTTGAGAAGTTTATGATACCAGCTAACTACACCAGTGCCATCAGGAGCAGACTGGAAAAAGGCACCACTCCATCCTGGCCCTGCCCTCTTAAGAAAGGAAGGAGAGATGGAGGCAATCAGCCTGCCCCTGCCCCAGTCCCACCTTCCCAAAGGGGAGGGGAGGAAGAGGCAACCTGCCTACCCAACTGGCCAGTTGCTGCCTCCTTCACTCTCCACAGGACTTGGGTGGGCCAAGGACCACCTCCTTCTCTTTGTGCTGGGCTTCTATTTAGTATAGGATAATCAATATTATAGGCACCTGGTGACATTTGGGTGCCTATAATGCCTAATACAATGGCAAACCACCCTGTAAAAAATCTGCCATGAAAACATCATGCTGTGATGTCACCCCAGAGTTGGAAACGACTGATGCTTGCGCAGGGGACTACCTTTACCTTTTATTATTATTATTATTACTATTATTACTTTTTAATGCCTAATAAGCCCCTGGGATGACATCAGGTACTGATAATGCCTAATAAGCCTCTAGGTGCTATGCTGGCATTGTGTTGCATCAGCATCTATGGTTTATGAATAAGTTGCCAGTTATATTTTTATCACCAGAGTAAAATGGGATAGATTGTTGATTGTTTCACTGTTGCAAGAAACAAATAATCAAACATTGTTTCTAACAGATGGATTGCAGAGCACCCAGTTAGAATGTTTGTGGCAAGAATTTGGAAAGTTCTTCTATACTCACACACTCCCTTCTCCTGTCTTGAAGCCCAGTAGTCAAGGAGCGAAGGAGGATGTGTGAGAGGAAGAGGAATCTATTTATGGTTTGTGTTAGCTTGACAGAAAATGCCCTCTTAAGGAAGGAAGGGGTGATTCACATATTTGTGAATTATTCTACAGTTTGTTTGTTTTTTACACAGTGACCTGTATCCAACCATGCAGCTTCTCCAGCAGAATGGCATTTATGAAGGAGGAGGGGGTATTCATTTCTGCTAATTATACCCTCCCCCTACAGGCTGCCCACTTTACCCCTTTACTGCTTCTCCGGAGTCAGCTAACTCCCAAAAACAATTGGGGGGATTTGATGGGCTGCAACAGAAGGGGAAGAAGGAAAGTCACACTCTGTAACATCCTCTGGTGGTTGGATATATACCAGTGTTGCAACTCATCAGTGCTCTCTGAGCTCCACATTCTTCCGTCAATCGTACTTCTGTTCTTTAGCGGGTCAACACTACCATTTTAAGCGCATACTCACAGTCCTTCTCAAGTCTATTAAATGGGTCTTATGCCTAAGCAAATGGTTCTACAAAGATTAACTCTTGAGAATCTTTTCCATGTCTGTTGGCTTTCAACATTCCAGTGCATAGCGTCCAATTTCTTTTTAGTATATAATAGTCAACATTCCATTACAAATTATATAATCTGTTTATAGAATAATCTCTTCCAGGTTAAATTTTTAGATCTAAATTTGGCAGAGACTAAAGTTTACATTTTAAGTGCATAAGACAAAATAGAATGATATATTAGAATTAGAGTAAGCTAAATGGTGAGCATTTATTCACTCATAACTAATAATTGCAAAACCAATCTATGGTCTATAATTAGTTCTTTCTATCAGCCATTGCATAGGTTAGATAAATAGGCATTGCAGAATTTTTAAGGCATGGACAGTTTACATTTATATTCTTGTAAAGCACCATAACTATTTTATTACATTATTAAAATTACTTATTTCCAATGTATTACGTGATGGCTGAGCTGCACAAAAAGCAGTACACTGCATACCTACCAAGGATGGGAGGACTGAGCTATTATATCTAATGGAAGGTAATCTAGAGGTTTAGAATAACAGATAAACTACACTGCACTTTTATAAAACTTTCTGTTTGAAACTTTTTCAGCAAATCAAATTCTGGCCCTTTTGTAACAGAGCTGAAGTTGCCTTAATCTTCTGAAGTGGAAACTTGCTTCTGATTTTAGTGGATAGGAAATTCATGTCTCAAAGAACTGTGGGGAAAGTTATAAAGTTCTATTTTGTCACAAAGCTAAATGTGCCTCAGCATTAGTGAAATCAATTGGATTTAAGTTGTCTTAGTTAGATCCCAGTTTAAGTGAAACTTGGGGGAGGGGCCATAGGTAAGGAGAACATATTCTTTGCAACACAAAGAAGGTAACAGGTTCAATACCCAGCATTTCCAGTTAAAGAGATGTGGCAGGAATCATGTGAAACAGTTTGACTACACACCCTGGAGAACCTCTGATGGTCAGAACAGGCAATACTGATCTTGGTCTGACTCAGTATAAGGCACAGTATTGCCAACCTCTAGGTGGGGTAGGGCTGCCAGGTCCCCTTATAACTCTGGCAGTGGGATTTGGAGAGCATTCTGGAACGTCTCTGACAAAATGACATCACCTCGAAATGGCATCATCACATCAGAAATATTGTGACGCTTTGGTTCTTCTTAAACAAAATTTTATTTGGTAATATATGGTAATTATATCCAGTTCTAATAAAATATTAACACTTACTACCTTCCCCATACACTACCCTTTCCCCTCCTCCCAAATCTTGACTTCCGCCGGTGTCAGTTACTTAAACTTCTAATATCAAAAGGTATCTTTAACTTTAAAAGAATCTTAATAATAAGAAATAAAAAGAATATATATATATCATATATATATATATATCATTTGGCAAAGAAGTTAAAAAACATTTCTTATTCTTTATAAAGTCCCACCCAGTTGTTATAATTCATCTTCTTTCTTCTTCTGAAAATCTAAGGAGTATTCTCAAAAATCATCTAGTGTCCTTTTATTTTCCATTCTTTTTCTATGTACTTTCTATATTTATCCCAATCCCTTTTAAATCCCTCTAACTCATAGTCTCTCAAGATTCTTGTCAGTTTGTCCATTCACTCCATGATAACTTTTACAATCCAGTCCCATTTTTCTGGTATTTTATCTTGCTTCCATAACTGCACATATAATGTCCCAGCAGCTGAAAGCAAGTACCAAATGACAGTTCTATCTTCTTTTGAAAATTTCTCCATTTGTAATCCCAATAGGAAAGTCTCTGGAGGTCTCTTAAATTCATATCTCAAGATTCTAGAAATTTCTTGTTGAATCATTTGCCAAAACTGTTCCGCTCTTTCACAAGTCCACCACATATGGTAGAAAGAACCTTCATGCTTTTTACATTTCCAACATCTATCTGGCATCTTGTTGTTCATTTTTGCTAGCTTTTTAGGAGTCTTATATCACCTGTACATCATTTTATAACAGTTTTCTTTGATACTATAACGTCGAAATTTTCATAGAGTTGTTCCACAAATATTCCCATGTTTCCATCTGTATTTCTTTATTAATATTAATTGCCCATTTTATCATTTGAGATTTTACTACTTCATCTTCAGTAGACCATTTCAGTAATAGTTTATATAGTTTTGAAATCAGCTTTTCATTGTCTCCAAGCAGAACTTTTTCCAATTCGATTTACTCTTTTCTTATTCCTTCACTTTTAATGTCACTTTCCACCAAGTTCTTAATTTGTTGGATTTGAAACCAATCATATTTGCTACTTAATTCTTCCATCTTTAATCGATTTTACCACCTTGGATTTGCAATATTTGACCATATGATAGCCACTTTCCTTCACCTTCAGCATATATTTTTATTACTTCCGTTGGCACTATCCACAACGGCTTTCTCTCATCTCCATATTTTTTATATTATATCCACGTATTTAACAGATTTCTCCTTATATAATAGTGTGAGAAGAAGCCGTCCATTTTACTTTTACCATAATACATATATGCGTGCCACCCAAATTTGTTTCCATGTCCTTCTAATGCTAAAAGTTTTTTTATTTAACAACATTATCCATTCTTTTATACACACCAAGCACACTGCCTCATGATATAGTATTAAATCTGGTAGTTGAAATCCACCTCTTTCTTTAGCATCTGTTAACACTTTCATTTTAATTCTTGGTTTCTTCCCAGCCCACACAAATTCCGAAATCTTCCTTTGCCATTTACTAAATTGTTTATTGTCCTTCACAATCGGAATAGTTTGAAACAAGTACATTATTCTCGGTAAAATATTCATTTTTATTGCGGCTGTTCTTCCCAATAACGACAAATTGAGTCTATTCCATTTTAACATATCTTCTTCTACTTTATGCCATAACTTTTCATAATTATTTATATATAAGTCAATATTTTTCATGGTAATTTCCACACCTAGATATTTTACTTTAGATGTAACTTCACACTCCTTTGAGCTCTGTAATTCTTTCTGTTTTTCCATTCCCATATTTTTACACAAAATTTTTGATTTCTCTTTATTTATATAAAATCCAGCCAATTCTCCGTATTCTTGTATTTTACTCAAGAGCAGTGGCATTACTTTTAATGAGTTTTCATTTATGAACATAACATCATCAGCAAATGTTCTATATTTATAGGAAAATCCCTTCCATTTCAGTCCCTCTATCTCTTTATCTTCCTGTATTTGCATCAGCAAAATTTCTAAAGTCATTGTAAACAACTATGGAGATAGAGGGCAACCTTGTCTTGTTCCTTTGCTGATCATCATATACTCCATTAAATCTGTATTAATAGAGTCTTGCCCATTGTTCAGTGTATATTGCTCTCACCATTCTAATAAAATTATCTCCCAATCTCAATTTTTCCATCACCGCAAACATAAAGTCCCAATTTAAATTATCAAAAGCTTTCTCTGCATCCGCAAAGAATAGCGCCACTTCTTTTTCAGGATGTCTTTCACAATATTCTACAATATTTACAACAGTTCTAATATTATCACTTATTTGTCTCCTTGGAAGAAATCCTGCTTACTCTTCTTTAATAAACTTCATCAAAAATTGTTTAAGTCTTTCTGCTAGTATTCTTATATATATTTTATAATCCACCTTTAACAATGAACTTGGTCTATAATTGTTTACATCAGTGACATCTCTATCTTCCTTTGGAATCAAAGAAATTACCGCTTCTTTCCACGTATTCGTTACTTTCCCCTCCATTCTTATAATATTCATCAATTTATGCAGTTTGGGTGTTAACCCTTCTCTGAGGACTTTATAAAATTTTGCTGTAAATCCATCTGGACCAGGTGCTTTCCCCATTTTCATAACATTTATTGCTGCTTCAATTTCCATTTTTTCTATTGGATCATTTAAAATTTTTCCATGTTTTCTGTCAGTGGAGTCACATTAATTCTTGGCAAATATACCTCCAACTTATCTTTACTTATTTTCGATTTTTTAAACAATTTGGCGTAGTATTTAAAAAATTCTCTTTTTATTCCTTCTTGATCTACAATTTTTTTTCCACCAACCTTTATTTTGCTTATAATTTTAACTTCTCTTTTCTTTTTTTTCAATTGCCAAGCCAAATATTTACCAGGTTTATTTGCTCCTTCAAAAGATTTCTGTTGCAGTCTTTTCAGGTTCCACTCTACTTCTTTGTTCAACAAATGTTTGTAGGTTCCACTCTACTTCTTTGTGTCTGTAGCATTGTAATCTCCCTAATAATTTTTTTCTTTCCGGGTCTTTTCCCTAATTCCATTTCCTTTTTCTTTATTTCATTTTGAAAGTCTAACATTTGTTTTTCTTTTGTTTTTTATCTTTATTATTCAATGTAATTAAAATACCTCTCATCACTGCTTTATATGCTTCCCATACCATTAGAAAGTCCATGTCCTCAGTTTCATTTATTTGAAAAAAAAGCTTTAGTTTCTTTTTCTAGAGATGCCACTATTTCTTTGTTTTGTAGTAGATCTTCATTTAACCTCCACCTTCTGGGTTTTTTTATTGACTTTGTTGACCACATTAATGGGTTGTGGTCTGTTCTTACTTTAGGAAGAATCTCTATTTTTTTAGTTATAAGTCCTAAGTCTTTTGTACACCATATCATATCAATTCTTGAAAAAGTGTTATGTCTTGCTGAGAAAAAGGTATAGTCCCGTACCTCAGAGTTGAACTTCCTCCATAAATCCTCCAAGTTTTCTTGTTTGACTAATTCAAAGAAAAATTTTGACAGTTTCCCTTCCTTATTATTTTTTTTCTTCCCCATCTAGCCAATGTATTTTTAATTGTATCATTAAAATCTCCCATTATCATAATTTGTTCATATGACACTTGATCCAGCTGTTGCATTATTTCTTTAAAGAAAGAGTCTTTTGCACCATTTGGTGCATATAGTCCCAGCAGCAGTGGGGGTTTTTTTGTATTTAATGTTACTTCCACTGCTAAATATCTCCCATCATTGTCTTTAAAAATTTCTTTTGGCTTCAATTCTTGTTTAATATAAAAAAGTACACCTCTCTTTTTTTGTTTAGCCAATGAATGAAATTCCAAACCCAATTGCTTATTCCATAAAATTTATAGTCCATTTGTTTAATGTGAACTTCTTGTAGACAAATTATGTTGCATTTTTGTTTTGTAATCCACTGAAATGTTGCTTTTCTTTTTTGAGGTGAATTTAGTCCATTTACATTCCAAGATAATAATTTGTAATACATTATGTTTTCTTCTTTAAATTGTGTCACCAAATCCTTTATGTTCTTCCAAAAATCTTCTCAGTTCTTGTACACTTGTAATTGTAATCCTTCTGCCTTGGAGTTCAAAACTCAAACCTTCTGGTGAAATCCATCTATACCTTATATCATTGCCCCGTAGTTTCCGTTAATTTTTTATAAGTCTTTCTATCAGACAGTACTTTCTTTGGCAGCTCTCTCATAATCCTCACTACACTCCCTTCCACCACAAAGTTCTTTTCAAAGCTTTTGGCTATAATTCTTCCCACTATGTCCTGTGTCACAAATTTTACTACTACGTCTCTTGGTAATTTATTCTTCTTGGCATAAAGAGAATTGACTCTATCACATAGTCATATTGGTATTTTGATGTTTCTAAATCATCTTCCAAAAAATCCACAATAATTTTTATTATATAGTCCTTCAGATCATGTTCATTTTCAGGTACCCCTCTCAGACGTACCAGGTTTTCCATCAATATACAGTCCTGCAATACAGCTTTCTCTTGCACACTTTTTAAGGTGGAATCATATTCTTTTACTTTTTTCTCCACCTCATCCACTTTTTTTAATGTTACTACAGTTTCATTTTTAAGTTCTTCAAATTTTTTCTCTAGAGCTACTGTACTAGCTTCAATGTCCTTTTTAATTTCTTTCTTGAGCTCCTTCATTCCTTTCATCAGCCTTGCTTCATAGTCTCTAACTGCTCCTGCATCTTTTCCATTGAGATGGCCCTTGTACGTATTGGCTTGTGCTCTGACATTAAAAAAATGCTTGAAAATTTGATCTCAACAAATTGAAAACTATGTATCAGATTTAAAAGAGCAGGACTTGCTCTTTCCAATGAGCCTAAAATTGCCGCTTTAGGGGCCCCCCAAGCCGAGATATTAATAGTTCAATTTTTTAAAAAAAATCAAAAATGGCGGTCGCGACTTTTCTTACCCCTTTTTCCAAACATTTTTCTTCCTTTTTAGGCCTCTATAGTTGCTTTCAACAGTACTGTCCAGTAGGATTAACTTTGTAATGTCCAAATATACCAATTCTACCAATTTTCAAAGTCCCAAGCACTTTTTAAAAAAATATTTTATTTTGCCCTTCTTTTAATGGCCGCCAATGTTTTTCTATGGTTTTTCAGTCCTAAAGTAGACTGGCTGACTTGCAATTTGACCTTCTTCCAATGGTTACTTCCTGCTTTTCTTGCCTCCAAGTCCCATTCTTGCTGGTAGTCAAATCACACGATGGTACAAAACATCACTTCCTGTGGAATTCTACTGACCAGCAATGCTGTGACGATGGGGGTGTTTTTCAGAAACAGCAAGTATTCAAAACATTTTTGTTTGTTTTTTCACTTTTAAACTCTGTTCTTTAATATTAAATAGTTCCAAATTCACCCCTCCTCCTCTTCTTTATATAAGCATGCTATAGTCTTTTTGCCACCTTTTAATTATTTTTGTAAATCCTTATTTTAGTCCCGGATTGAAAGATAAAAATCAATACCTTCTGCAGTGGCTATCCAAGTAGACACTGTCCTGATAGTAATCCAGATGTTATTTGTAGTATAGAGGTGCTGGATCCTGGTGAGTTTAAGTCAATTTAATGACTCTGGAGACCCTCTGCAGAGTGACGCTTTGGTTATGAGGCAAAACTCTAAGGTAAAACTGGCTTCAAACCATAGAGTTTTGCCCTCAAACCAGTATTACAGTGTGATGTCCCCAACATGATGACATCACTTCTGGGTGATGTCATCAAGTTGGGGATGTTTCATAGCAACATCACTGTTTGTGGTGGGGTTTCCCAACGGGCCAACTGGCTGGCGGCGGGGAGAAGTCCAGAAAACCATGGAGAACCTCTGCCAGGACCTAGGGACTGCAACATTAAGAGAGTTGTCACACAATGACTATGTATAAAAAAATACAAGTCACACTTGTATTTGTGACAAATACAACATTGTCACACTTATTTTTTTCATATATTTCAGACTGGCAACTGTAAGATGGGGCCTGAAGAAATCACAATTCATCTCCAGACTGCAGAGAGCAGTTACCCTGGAGAAGATGACTGCTTTGGATTTATTTATTTATTTGGATTTATATCCTGCCCTCCCTGCCAAAGGAGGCTCAGGGCAGCTCACAACATGTGGCATACATTAAAAAGCATTAAAAACAATTTAAGAACAATTTGGTGCTAGTTTCAGTATAGATTAAGATGGCGTTCAATGATCTTAAGCATCCTCTAGATCTAACATGTCATTAATGGAGGTCAGCATCTCAGTTAAATGCTAACTGAAACAGTGTCATCTTAAAGGCCTTGCAGAACTGGATAAGGTCCTACAAGGTTCTGACCTCCTCAGGCAGTTGGTTCCACCAGTGAGGGGTGGCAACTGAGAAGGCTCCTTCTCACGTTGTTTTCAGTCTTGCCTCCCTCGGCCCAGGAATCGATAGCAAGTTATGTGTTCACAATCTAAGTACACTCTGGGGAACATGTGGAGAGAGACGGTCCCAAAGGTAAGCAGGTCCTCAGCCATATGGGGCTTTAAAGGTAATAACCAGCACCTTGTAGCGGATCTGGTGTACCACCGGCAGCCAGTGCAGCATCCACAGCCCAGGCTAGGCTTGCCAATCCCCAGGTCCCAGTGGGGGTTCTTCTGCTTTCTCAAGCTCCTTCCCACCCCCAGTCAGCTGGCCAGCAGGGGGAAGCCCCGCCCACACAGCCGCCATGTGACTTTCCACCTCTGGAGTCTTCAGTCTCCAATTGGAAAGGCTTCCTTTTGGGATAGTGTGTCTGTGAAGAAGTTGGCAGCAACTCGTGAGTAGAGAGGCCAATCCATCACTTCAGAGTCACCGGAAACGGGGGGTGGGGGAAGGAAATGTCTCCTGGGCACTTCATTATTCCCTATGTGGAGATTGATTCTCATAGGGTATAATGGGGAATTGATCTGGAGGTATCAGGGGATATGGGGGGGGGCTGCTTTTTGAGGTAGAGGCACCAAATTTTCAGTATAGCATCTAGTGCCTCTCCCCAAATTACCCCCCAAGTTTCAACATGATTGGACCAGGGGGTCCAATTCTATGAGCCTCAAAAGAAGGTGCCCTTATCCTTCATTATTTCCTATGGAAGGAAGGAAGGTGTGCTGTCCCTTTAAATGTGATGGCCAGAACTCCCTTGGATTTCAATTATGCTTGTCACACCCTTGCTCCTGGCTCCACCCCCAAAGTCCCCAGATATTTCTTGAATTGGACTTGGCAACCCTAGCCCAGGCTGTATGTGCTCCTGCATGGAGAGCCCCAGTGCAGCCTGGCTGCTGCATTCTGCACTACCTGCAGTTTCTGGATTCGGGATGAGGGCAACCCCATGTAGAGGGCATTGTAGTAGTCCAATCTCGAGGTGACGGTAGCATGGATAGTTGCCAAGTCACCGCACTTGAGGAAGGGAACCAGCTGCCTTACCTGCCTAAGATGGTAAAAGGCGGATTTGTCAGCAGCTGCTATTGGGCCTCCATTGTGGGATTTGATGGCATTATACCCTGTAGATGGCGGGGACTGATGACATTATACGCTGCCCAGGCTGCATCCCCGATTCCCAGGAATTTCCTAAGCTGCAGTTGGCAACCCTAAAAAGGAGCTTCATGTATCCATGTGCATTATATAAAGTAATTAAGGTTACTGTTTTGCCTTGAAGTATTTGGATTGTGATTGTGGAACTAGGGGCTAGTATCCTAGGACTGTAATTCTTTATGTATTTTGAACAATTAAGTGCACTTTTGATTGGGGGTGGGGTTCTTCTGTCTCATTTTTTGATCGCTAGAGGGTCTGTTCTTTTTTTGGAGGGGGGGGGGGGTTGGTCTTCCAGAAATGCCTCAGAGTCATCACAGCATGTGGAAGCCATGAGCATAAGCACAGCAACTGTAAAAGAAAGGGGATTGTCTCTTGTGGTCCCATAGGCATTGAGGGATGCAGGTGAGGAAATGAAACACACCACATAGCTTTGGAAAAATAAAGCAGCCACAGCTTGTACTGATTACACCACAGGAGCATTGGCACAGCATAGGGATGGATCCTACACAAGGTGACCTACTTGCTGTCTGATGAACCCCACACCCCCAGCTCACCTGCTGGGGGGCTACCAGGAAGTGGCAAACCCCAGGGAGCATGGTTCCCTTGCCACGTGGTGTTGGGAGCCACGCTGACAGCCCCTGAGCTAGGCATACCACTGAATTGGCTCTTTCCAAACTTCTTAAGGGAGTCCTCCAAACCACAGGATGCAGGCTTACAGGCATTGCCTTCCTAACTAAAAGGATCTATCCCATGTCCAAACTGCCCAAAGCTGTGACAGTCACAAAAACCACAAATCCCTGTCCTGAAGCCCCTCCTGCCTCAGCCAAAGATTAATTTCACCCTGCAATTTACCTTTGTTCTTGTTTCCAACAACAGGAGTGATTTTAGGTTTGCCAACCTACAGGTGGTAGCTGGAGATCTCTTGGGATTTCAGCTGATCTCCAGGCAACAGCAATAGGGTTGCCAAGTCCAATTCAAGAAATATCTGGGGACTTTGGGGGTGGAGCCAGGAGACTTTGGGGGTGGAGCCAGGAGACATCAGGGCGGAGCCAGAAACAAGGGTGTGACAAGCATAATTGAACTCCAAGGGAGTTCTGGCCATCACATTTAAAGGAACCGCACACCTTTTTAAATGTCTTCCTTCCACAGGAAATAATGGATAGGGGCACCTTCTTTTGGGGCTCATAGAATGGGACCCCCTGGTCCAATCGTTTTGAAACTTGGGAAATACTTTGGGGAGAGTCACTAGATACTATACTGAAAATTTGGTGCATCTACCTCAAAAAACAGCTCCCCCAGAGCCCCCGAAACCTCCAGATCAATTCCCCATTATACCCTATGAGAATCAATCTCCACATGGAGAATAATGCTCAGCAGACGTGAGAGGATGCAAGGACTACAAGTCCCAGCATGTCTCGTGAAGGGAGGCCAGACTGGAGCGAATAGCAGGCCGGCGGTGGGCGGGTCTTTTTAACTCAGAGGAAGGGAGAAGCCTGAAGCCAGGCAGGGAAAGAGACATGATGCCGTTCCACCCCCCCACCCCCGCTATCAGATTTTTAGGGAGCGGGGGATTAGGCTGCTAATCCAGGGGTCCCCCAGCAGGGCGGGGGGGTTGGGAAGCCTAAACAGCAATCAGCTCCTGTCATGATCCTGGGCCTAGCAAGGTCTGCAGGCCCCAGGGAAGCCTGTTTAGGAGTTACTGGGAAAAGCTTACATCTCCCAGGATCCCCTCTGTCCCTCTGATTGGGTAGTGAGGGTTTTGGAGAAAAACAGGCCCAGAGAGGGGTAGGGCCCGGGAAGAGAATATATAAAGGCCAACCCCAGGAAGTGGGTGTTCTTTTCCTAGGAGGCAGAGCTGAGGAAGGCTGCTGCAAGGAAGAGACCCTCGACCTTAGAGGAAGAGTGAGTAGGTCCAGGTCTGACTGAGACAGTAGGGACTGTATAGAGAGATGCGTTAATGTATTTGTTTATTTTCCCTTCACTCCTTTACTCTTCAATTCACCTTGTTTGTTTATATTGCACTGAACTTTAAAAAAAAATAAAACCTTTTTGTTGTTTATTCTGCCTGGTTCTCACGCCTATTATTTAGCCTAAGCTACAGGAGGCCTGAAGGGCTTGGGAGGGTGCTCTGGGCCTTCTCAAGGGGAACCCTTAACCCAGAGTGGTGGCAGCAATTAGTAATACCCCCTGAGTCGTGGCAGCTCCCCTGGAGAAAATGGTTGCTTTGGGGGGTGGACTCTATGGCATTATACCCCACTGCAATCCCCCCTCCCCAAACCTGCCCTTTCTAGACTGCACCCCCAGAATATCCAGGTATTTCCCAACCTGGAATTGGCAACCCTAGGAGTGAAACATTAAGAAAATTATTTTAATAAAAAAGAGTAGAAGCATACATGAATCAAACGCCTGTCATTTTTATAACTGGCATATCTTGTACTCCTGTCAGAGCCTCCTGTTCTTCTGCGTAGCCATTTAAGTAGTGGAGGCTTCTGTTTAGTTGCTGGAATGGAGGTTAAAGCAAGTCCACTTTAAAATTGCAGTTTAAATGAATGATGTCTGGTATATAATTTATAAATAAATAAATAAAAAAACAAAGAACCACGTTTTTGTCACACTGAGTCACAGAAACACAAAACACTGTATAATCTGAATGTACTGATACTGGATATTCAATATAAGAAGATTTTTATTTGCATCCAGTTCATATTTTTTTAAATGCCTTTCTTATGTCCAGTAGTGGTGGCATTGTAAAGACCATCAGTTCAGAACATTTGCAAAACACCAAGATGCTGGGAAAAACAATATTGCCAGTGTAAGCACTAGATAAACTGCCCATATGGGTAAATTAGTTATGCAGATGGCTAGACAACAATGTAATTCTAATGGAAGATAAAAGGAACCATGAATAGATTCCAAGCAGGAAGATAAGAAAATATGCCTAACCACTTCAGAGTATAGAAAGTCATATACAAAATTAATGTGTGTACTTTTTTGGCAAAAAAAAAAAGCAGCAAACATTGAGATACAAAAGGTATCATTCAGTAATTCTTTGCGGGAAACATAGTGAAATAACCTTGCCTTGCCACATATTTAAATATGAGTATGGTTAAATATGAGTGGAATTGTTATGGACAGCCTGGCATACATGAAAGACTACGGTGCCAACTCTGTGTTCAGAAACTCCTGGAAAGTTGGAGGTGGCGCTTGGGGCAGGCAGAGTTTGGGGAGAGAAGGAAGCTCAGCAGAATATAAAGCCATAGAGTCCACCTTCCAAAGCTGCCATTTTCTTTTGGGGAACTGCTCTTTGTAGACTGGAGATGAGTTGTAATTCTGAAAGATCTCTAGGCCCCACCTGGAGGATAGCAATACTAATATTTGTACCAAGGAATTATTGGGCAACTTGCGTTATAAATTGCCTGCTTCTTCTTGCTAGAGTTGAAATACCTACATAAATTGGAAGCTAAAGGTCCCATTCATACTGATGTACATTTGGATGTGCACCCTGATCCACCAAGAGGCATGTGTGTTAGGAAAAATTGAGTCTTAGTGTTCTTTGGAGCTGCCCCACCAGTTATCACTGCAACCCAGTAAGCACTACCTACTTAAAGACCAAATTACACAGCAGCCTCTGTCTCAGTGAGGGGGGTCAGTCCCTCCACCAAGGGGGCAGAATCATGCACTATTGGAAAGTTCCACTATTCCTCAAAATCCAGTAAACACAGAGACAAGTTCATAGTTGAAGCACAATTTATTGAGCGATGACAGAAAAGACAAAACACTGTAGCAAACCTCTCCTCTCTCCAAGAGGCAAAAGACCAACTCCTCTCCCAAAGGCTAAGCCCCTTCCACCCGAGGCAGGAAAACATCTGCCAAAGAGAACAGGATGGGGGGGGGGGGGGGTCAGGTATAACTGTTCTGTCAGCACACTACAATGCCTGGGTTTTTTTTTTATTATTACTAATAGTTTATTTATATTCTGCTCATTCCCCCATGGGGCCTCAGGGCGGAACACAACATAAAATCACATTAAAATCATATATTAATAAAAGCAACTACAATTATTCCATTATTACAATGGAATGGGTTTCTTGAGGCCAGCCAACAAAAGCTCCCCATGCAATAGGGAGAAGGTAAACCCCATGCTACTCTGGGGGCTTTTCCTTTTATGGGTTGTCCAAGCTAAGTGTTCCTCACACCTACATCATCCTGCTCATGCTGAATGCATGTGTACCTGCATGTTCACTGCATGTAGCAGGTGTTTGAGGAGGATAGAACAGGACTGACCTCCTGGGATCTTATCTGGACTTTTGGCACTGCATGTTCTTCTGGGGCAGGCCTTTCTCTACTGTAACAAGCAAGTGACCTTCAGGCTCAATAAGCCAGTCTCCTGCTACAGGGCCACCACACCCATTAGGTGACCTTGGGTGCCCCTTGGGAGTGTGGAGGCTGCCCCCTCCCTCCCAGGCAATTTAAATCACCCAGGAGGGTGCCCAGGATCAGCTGCTGCCCTCCCCACACAAGTGAAAAGTCCAACCAATCAACTGATTGGCAGGTCCTTTCACTGATATGGGAATGCCGGCAGAAGTAGCTGGGCTGGCATCCCCGTCCATTTAAAGAGCCCACCAACCAGCTGGTCACTGAGGTCTTTAAGTCACAGGGAGAGGGCTGCTGCTGCTTTTGCTGCCTCTCCCATGTCATTTGAATTGCCAACGGGGACAGGGACTTGAGAGCCACTCCACCAGCAATTCAAATCACATGGGAGGGTTTGCAGAAGAAGCCTCATGCAATTGAAAGAGTGTGTCAACCAGTTGGCTCTTTAAATGGAGGGGGAGGCCAGCCTGGCTGCTTCTGCCAGCACTCCCCACATCAGTAAAAGGTCCCACCAGCCAGCTGATTGGTGGGACTTTCACAGGTGCAGGGAGGGCAGCAGCTGCTCCTGGACACCCTCCCAAAGGATTTGAATTGCCTGGGATGTAGGCGGCAGCTCCCACCCTCCAAGCCTAGGGTGCCAGGAAGCCTGGCACTGGCCCTGCCTGGCTATCTCTTGCTGCTTTCCAAAGAGACAGGCTGTATCTGTGCTTCTAGAAAAGGCAGAAATGCCTGAATGATTTAAACATGGCTGTGCTTCATACAGTAGAAAAGGCCCAGTTGAGGCCTAGAAAGTGGCTGCCACATTCAAGACTAAGCCTGGCACTGTTGCTCTATTTGGGGTTTCTTGAATACACAAAGACAAAAATAACAAATATAGCAAGGTACAGGAGCAAGACCTACAAACCAGATTGGAATCAGAGATCTGGAAGACCAGTCCAGGGGACTAGGTAAGGAGGGTCAAAGGTCCAGAGGTCTACGTTCCAAGGCTTGGGAACAGGTACAGGACACAGAGGGTTGGGTTTCAGGCTACATGAGCAAGCACAGATTGCCAGGAACAAGGCATCAGGGTAGAGCTGTGCTTGCTAAGCAGGTCAGCACACAGAGGGGTGGCAAGCAAGGTTGCTTCCACATTGAACTTTGCTCTGCATGTTTCTTTTATCTGCCTCTTTTGCTGACTCATGCCTCAGGACCCCAGTGCCACTCCTTATAGCTGCATTCACCTTCCTACAGGTGCAGATCCTTTACTGTTTCCCTATCAGCCTGTCTGTCCTGGCCCTGTAAGGGCTCTGTTCCAGGAATTAACACTGATAGTTGTTGAGCAGTCAGATGGGTGCTTTGTCTACACTCTGTGGCCTCTCTTTCTTCTCCTGGACGAAAGAGCAGCAGGCCATGATTTGAAAGCATTCTCATTTCCAGATGATTCCCCTGTTGGGTCTGCAGCCAGATCCAGCTGCCCAGGTGAGGATTTGATTAGTGTGGGGCCTAATTCTTCTGATTCTAAGGAGAAGGAGGAGACAGCTGGCTGGCCCATGACAGTGGCTCAGAAATAGCATGAAAATGGTTCTGTGCTTGAGCAAGGTGATCCTACAATGCAGGGTTGGTTTTCTCATTTGTCATATGTAAACAGAACTGCATGCATGTATCTAACTCACTGAGGATTCATATATCATAGTAGCGATGAAAATGAATTAGGTTAATGACTAGGCTGGAGTCCTATTTCCTGTTCAGAAACAATAGCAATCTTTTCTGTGTGGAAGAAATCCAGTCCATCATTCCTGCTTATTGGTATTACTGAATAATTATGAATAGCTTCAGCAGCTTCACCTGCCTACAGCAGGTGAAGATTGAAACCAGAAATTAGGGTTTGTAGAATCTTTCGGGATCCAGTGCCGTGTTCTACTGGAGAAAGTTTTCCTTCCAGAAGTT
The DNA here is from genome assembly GCF_032191835.1 of Heteronotia binoei. NCBI lineage: Eukaryota > Metazoa > Chordata > Lepidosauria > Squamata > Gekkonidae > Heteronotia > Heteronotia binoei. Next base: position 130,869,459 of record NC_083223.1, read on the forward strand.
TCGTTCTCAGCTGCGGAGAACATCCTCAGTGGCGTTGCAGCCGGAGCAGGCGCTCAGACCTTCTTGGCTGCTGTGCATTGAGTGGGGCCAGGGCTGCTGGAGAGCTGCTATTTGTAGGCTGGAGGGGGTGTGATGAAAGGGCAATTGTTTTGTGGATGTGCCCATTGTTTGGTGGGGCTTCCTGGAAGGGTAGTTTCCTTGGGCACATCCACAAAACAATTGCCCTTTCATCACACCCCCTCCAGCCTACAAATAGCAGCTCTCCAGCAGCCCTGGCCCCACTCAATGCACAGCAGCCAAGAAGGTCTGAGCGCCTGCTCCGGCTGCAACGCCACTGAGGATGTTCTCCGCAGCTGAGAACGAAACTTCTGGAAGGAAAACTTTCTCCAGTAGAACATGGCACTTGATCCCGAAAGATTCTACAAACCCTAATGATGTTACCAGCCGTGAAAACCTGAATTCTTTGATGAAACCAGAAATATCAAGAACTTTGCCCTAAACATGTTCTAGTGAACATACTGTTGGTGAAAGCTGCAATTGCACATGAGCCAAGTATCGGATTTCCTTACCTTACCACTGTCAGAATCATGCAGTGAGCCAAACAGCTTTGTGGCTACAAAGTAGCTGTTGCTAACTATTATTTATAATTTGAAGCCTTCTTGGTACCTGAGTGGTAGGGAACATAAATTTTCCCCAGATAATTGTTAGGTAAGTTAACCAACCTTCAGGTGGGACTTGGAGTGTTCCAGGAATTACAACTAATCAGACTATAGCGATCAATTCCTGTGGAGAAAATGGCTGCTTTGGAGGGTAGACTCCATGGCATTATACCCTTTGAGGTCCCTCCTTTCCCTAAAACCCACCCTCTCCAGGCTCCACCCCCAAAATCTCCAGGAATTTTCCAACCTAGAGCTGGCAACTCTAGGTCAAGTGCATAGATTTGCCTGCTCTAGATTGAAAAGCTGCCTGTCCAAACAGACTGGCAGCTGTTAAAGTCAATAAAGCAAATTTGTACTAACACCAAAAGGTTTATTACCATGCTTAGAAATCGCTGATGGTCTGTTTCATTCATTCTTTATCTCAACAGTTGGCTGCAGAGCTTCACAATGATGACAGGTCTTTGGGATGGGGACTACAACTTTCATTGGACTACAGATCATACTTGTTTGAAGAGCTCTTAATTGCATTATACTATACCATTTGAGCTATTCACAAATTGCCAGATTGCCCAATGAAAAGTCAGCTCCCTGTTTATGATGGGAAAGCAGACATGGGCTGAAAAAGTGGGTGCTCAAACATCCATAATCGGAGCATTATATCCTGCTGAAAATTAAGACCTGCCACTTCAAGTTTTGAAGACCATTTTATTGTATATGTTCCATTAAATATATAATATGAATTATTATTACCCTAATTTCCTTAGTTTAATCTTCTAGCCTAACTCTAATTTGTTGTTAGTAGTTCTTTTTTTCTGCATGCCCAAAGATTTATTTTCTAGCTGTAAATTTAAGAGAGAAGCAAGAACTGCTTTGTTTAAAACCCAGAGAAACCAGCAGAAGAATTTTAATTAATCTCTAGAGACACTGAATCACTCTTCATTGGTTATGTCTGAATGCTTTTGAAATAAATATTAGTTGGGGGGTTAGAAAACAAGCATATTTTTATCTTTTTAGAAACAGTTTGATCCTCCAACATTGAATACTACAATAAATCCATGAGTCTTCAAAGAAAATGCTTTTTAAAAATAACTAGAAAGATCCCTTCCATAGGTTTCCCTTTCACAATTCAGAATTAATTGGTTTTCCTATTTTGTAAGAAGTTGCTAATATTTAAAATTTATGATATATACATTTAAAGTTTATAATATATACATTGCTTACTGTTATGAATAATTTTAGAATATTGGCAATGTACAAGTGCTGGGTGTGACAGTCTGCCCTTCTTGTTTCCTAGTTCAGTAGTTTCAGAGAGCTAAGTGGTGAAAAGTTAACTCTTTATTGGAAAGAAGAAAGTGAGTGACAGGCTGCTCCCTTTCCCCCCTTCCTCTGATTGGGCAGTGCCAGCTGAGGAGAACAATATGATTAGCTGAGAGCTGAGGGCATGGTCCTTTAAAAACAGAAGTCTTTCAGGCAGTTGGTTTTTGCACGGCTTTTTTTGTAGGAAAAGCGCAACAGGAACTCATTTGCATATTTGACCACATCCCCTGACACCAAGGAAGCCGGAACTGTGTCCCTGTGCATTCTTGCTCAAAAAAAGCCCTGGTCTTTGGGATAACAGTCGGCTTCTGACAGAGCCAGTGAGTCTGACAGACCTTTAGAGTGAAAAACTCCATGCCTATCAATTTTGGAATAACAGTCGACTTCTGACAGAGCCAGTGAGTCTGACAGTCAGACACCTTTGGAGTGAAACAACTCCATGCCTATCAATTTTGAGGAAGAATTTAATATCAGAATATTTACGAATCAGCCGAAGCAGAAATCTGTTTTACACAGACCCAAGAACTGGTATTCAGATTTTGGCAAGGGTGATTGGGTAGTATACTGAAACCACCAGTTTGTACTAAAGGAAAGGATTATATCGTCTGAGGAGAAGAATTCCTGCCCAGTTAATGCAGGGGGTTTTGCTCAGAGGAGACTCCAGGTCTGTCATGAAGGGAATTAGATTTAGACACTTCAGGATATTGAAATAATCTGTGGTTTTCAAATATGCTGTGGCTAATAGCCACTGATGGACCTCTGCTCCATATTTTTATTCAAACCCCTTTTGAAGCTGGCTATGCTTGTAGCCGCCGCCACCTCCTGCGGCAGTGAATTCCACATGTTAATCACCCTTTGGGTGAAGGAGTACTTCCTTTTATCCATTCTAACCCGACTGCTCTGCAATTTCATTGAATGCCCATGAGTTCTTGTATTGTGAGAAAGGGAGAAAAGTACTTCTTTCTCTACTTTCTCCATCCCAAGCATAATCTTGTAAACCTCTATCATGTCACCCCCGCAGTCGACGTTTCTCCAAGCTAAAGAACCCCAAGCATTTTAACCTTTCTTCATAGGGAAAGTGTTCCAAACCTTTAATCATTCTAGTTGCCCTTTTCTGGACTTTTTCCAATGCTATAATATCCTTTTTGAGGTGCGGTGACCAGAATTGTACACAGTATTCCAAATGAGACTGCACCATCGATTTATACAGGGGCATTATGATACTGGCTGATTTGTTTTCAATTCCCTTCCTAATAATTTCCAGCATGACATTGGCCTTTTTATTGCAATCTCTCTCTCGGTTAGTCTCTGCCAGTTCACACCCCATCAACTTGTATTTGTAGCTGGAATTTTCAGCCCCAATGTGCATTATTTTGCACTTGGCCACATTGAACCTCATCTTCCACATTGACGCCCAGTCACCCAGCCTCAACAGATCTCTTTGGAGTGCCTCACAATCCTCTCTGGTTCTTACCACCACCCTGAACAATTTAGTATCATCTGCAAACTTGGCCACTTCACTGCTTACTCCCAACTCCAAATCATTAATGAACAAGTTAAAGAGCATGGGACCTAGTACTGAGCCATGTGGCACCCCACTGCTTCCTGTTTTCCACTGCGAAGATTGCCCATTTATACTCACTCTCTGCTTCCTATTATTTAGCCAGCTTTTGATTCACAAGAGGACTTGTCCTTTTATTCCATGACTCTCGAGCTTACTAAGGAGCCTTTGATGAGGAACTTTATCAAAAGTTTTCTGGAAGTCAAGGTAAACAATATCTATTGGGTCCCCTTTGTCCACATGTTTGTTCACCCCCTCAAAGAACTAACAGGTTAGTGAGGCAAGATCTTCCCTTACAGAACCCATGCTGAGTCTTCCTCAATAACTTGTGTTCATCAATGTGCCTACTCATTCTCTTTTTGATAATGGTTTCTACCAACTTTCCCAGTATTGAAATCAGACTGACTGGTCTGTAATTTTCCGGATCTCCTCTGGAACCCTTTTTAAAGATGGGGGTGACATTTGCTACGTTCCAGTCCTCAGGAAGGAGGCAGATTTCAATGAAAGATTACAGATTTTTGTCAGGAGATCCACAAGTTCACCTTTGAGTTCTTTCAGAACTCTTGGATGTATGCCATCCGGACCTGATGACTTATTAGTTTTTAATTCGTCTATCAGTTGTAGGACTTCCTCTCTTGTCACCTCAATCTGACTCAGGTCTTTCAACACCGCTTTCAAAATTAGTGGTTCTGGAGTGGGCAAACACTTCTCATCTTCCATAGTGAAGGCAGAGGCAAAAAATGCATTCAGCTTCTCAGCCATTTCCCTATTCTCCTTCAGTAATCCTTTAACCCCTTGGTCATCCAAGGGCCCCACTGCCTCCCTGACTGGTTTCCTGCTTCTAATATGTTTGAAGAAATTTTTATTGTTGGTCTTTATATTTTTTGCAATATGCTCCTCATAGTCCCTTTTTGCCTGCCTGATCACAGTCTTGCATTTGATTTGCCACAGCCTGTGTTCCCTTTTATTAATCTCACTTGGACTAGTTTTCCACCACTTAAAAGAATCCTTCTTACCTTTTACAGCTTCCATTACTTTGTTTGTTAACCATGCAGGCTTTTTCTCATACCTGTTTGTGCCTTTCCTAAATTGTGGTATATATTTTATCTGAGCTTCTAGGATTGTAGTTTTAAATAGTCTCCAAGCTTCCCCAAGGGTTTTGACTGTATTTACCTTTTTTTTCAGTTTCCTCTTCACATGCCTCCTCATCTCAGAGAGTGTACCCCTTTTAAAGTTAAAAGTGGTTGTGCTGGTCTTTTGGGGCAACTTCCTATTTAAACAAATGGTGAAATCAATAACGTTATTGTCACTGCTCCCAAGCGGTGCAATCAGTTTTACATCTCTCACCAGGTTTTGGGCATTATTTAGGACTAAATCCAGGATCGCCCCACCCCTGGTAGGTTCTGTGATCATCTGCTCCTTAGCACAATCACAGAGAGCGTCTAGAAACTCAGTCTTTCTCCCAACCAGAACACATATTGACCCAATCAATTGGCGGGTAGTTAAAATTGCCTATGATGACACAGTTTTTACATTTAGCCACTATCTTTTATCCTTCCATCATATTATAATCGTCCTCTATCTTTTGATTTGGTGAGCGATAACGAACTTCCATAGTTAAATTTCCTTTTGGGCCCACTATTTCGACCCAAAGCATTTCTAGAAGGGAATCTAAATCTCTGACCTCAATCTTACTGGACTGTATACCCCCTCTGACATACAGAGCCACCCCACCTCCAACCCTTCCCTCCCTATCCTTCCGATATAATTTATATCCAGGAATCACCGTGTCCCACTGATTCTCCTCATTCCACCAAGTTTCTGAAATTCCCACAATGTCTATGTTTCCCCCCAAAACTAAGCATTCCAACTCCCCAATTTTACTTCGAACACTTCTAGCGCTTGTATACAAACATCTATAATTTCCCAGGCAAGTTAGGCCCACAACCTTCCTCCTGCTGCCTCAAGACTTTGGCAGACAGTCCATATTGTTTGTCAGCATCTCAGTGGACAACTCTGATCCATTACCCGGTAGAAAAGTAACAGCTAACCCTTTATCTCTTTGAGATAAGTCCTCCCGAACCAGAGACATTGCATTTTCTGTCGGCTTTCCCCCAAGATTTAGTTTAAAAACTGCTCTGCTACCTTTTTGATTTTAAGCGCCAGAAGCCTGGTTCCTTCTGAAGACAAGTGGAGACCGTCTCTTTTGTACAGCTCCAGCTTGTTCCAGAAAGCATCCCAGTGCCTAACAAACTTAAACCCTTCCTCCCTACACCATCATCTCATCCACGCATTGAGACTTCTAATTTGTGCCTGTCTCTCTAGCCCTGCATGTGGAACAGGTAGCACTTCTGAGAAGGCTACCTTGGAGGTCCTGGCCTTAAGTCTCCCGCCTAGCAGCCTAAATTTTTTAGCCAAACCTCTCTTCCCTCTATTGGCTGAGGGGCCTCCCCTTACTAGTTTCCTGGGGAAGGAAGGAAAGAGCCAGAGCTTCCTTTGCCCAGTTCCCTGGATCCCATGGGAGAGATACAAAGAAAGCACCTTTAAGATCAGGCCCTCGTGACAAATGAGTTCGACACCCCTGGTTCAGAGGAATTTAACTAAGCCCCAGTTCTCCCTTGGCATAGCCCTGGCTCTCCTAGTTTCTGGCTCCTGTGCTGGTGCAACTGTGCCAACCCCAGAATTACATAGGCATGGCATTGATAGGGCACAGCCCTACTTATCCCAATGTGATTCTTGGTTGCTATTGTAAGCAGTTTGCTGCCTTTAGACCTGCACTCATAGTTACTGTCTCATTTATTCTTTATCCTCACAACAGATCTGTACATTGTTGAGAATGGAGAAATAAATTGGAAAACCTGGTATTTTGAAACTGGGTTTCCTGCACCCAAATTCATCATCACACATTTCAGATTCTACTCCACACTGTACTACAGATTAATAATTAGTCCTTGATATTATCAACTTGTTAATAGAATAATGGATTAATTGAACAATGCAGTTGATAGGATTAGGTCAAGTGAGCTTGTTGACACATCAAGACTCACTTAGAAAGTGTGACAAGTTGGCAGCAAATGTGGTGGTTAATTCCTTGAAAATGTTGAGGTCTTAAGAGTCCATTAACTGTAAAGCAGAATGAGAAAATAAGAGGTGGTTTATATAAAAGGCTGCCAATCAGCCATTACTTTATAAGTGTGTTGGCAGTTTAACAGTTTCTACACTGAGAAAGCTGATAAATTTTAAATCAGACCAACAATGGTGAGGGGTTGTTTGTTTACTGTTCATTACAACCCACCAAATTCCACTTCTTTGATCTGAACTGCCAGGTTCTGCAGCATTATCATTACCGGAGACATCAAACCGCTGTATTATATATAATGTTAAAGTCTACTTATATAAGGCTAAATCTATAATAGTTAAACTCAAGGTAACACAGACTGTGATTGTGTACAAGGTCTAGACTTGAATGGCATCTTACATTCACACACTGTCAAGGCACTTAATGGATGGCAATATCACAAAGTCAGGGAGTCTGAGACTTTGAAATAGGACGTGCTTCTGACAGGCATACATTTAGCCACCTGAATTTGCACTGTCAAATACAAAGATCAATACAGAAGGTCAGTACAGGAAAGCTGTATTCTATGCCATCTTTCTGGGTGCTTTCAGAATTCACCCCCCAGCACCACTGTTACACACATGCCAGGGTTGATATTTGTAGTATGCAGCAGCACCAAGTACATATTTGCTTCTTCACTGCTAGCAGTAGTGTTTGAAAGGCAGGTGGAAGGATGTACAGAATTATTGGGGAAATAATTTACAATAAGCAGCAAATATCATTAAAACATTACAGAAATCAGTGGAGCATTCACAGTTATAATACTGTGTAGTCACTCCCAAAAAAGAAAAAGGAAAAAAAAATCAAAGAAAGGGCTGTTAAATCAATTGAAGGTGTGGATAACTTAGCAAACAAATAAAAACTAGATCTGTTGAAGCTTTTTGGCTCAGGAAAATGATTATTGAGAAGATGTTTGATAGAGGTTGATGAAATAAAGAATGGCAAAAAAATGATTAGTAACCATAATTCCTTTTCCAAATATTAGAATCTAGAATCATCCACTCATAAATAGAAAGTATAACTGAATGAAAAGGAAACATTGCTTCACACAAAACTGGTGCTTAATCTGTGAAATCACATTGTCATATGACTGATGATGTGATTCTGAATAGATTTTTAAAAGTTTAGATAAATTACTAGTGCAGGGGTGCCAAACATATGGCCCATGGGATGGAACCAGCCCATGCAGAGCTCATATCCAGGCCACAAGCAACTGGCTCTCTAGTCTACTGCTTCCTTCCCTGGGACTGCTGCACAGCTTGCTTTTGTCCATTTTCCTCAATTGTGCGGGAAGAGAGAGAAAAGCCAAGCTTCCTTCCATCTATTAGTGGAGGTCTCCTCTTCCCTTTTTCTGTTCCTTTATTCTTTGCTACAAGCCTACAACTGACTGAGATTGGAGGGAAGGAGATGGGAGGAAAGGAGGGGGAGGGAAAGAGCATGAGAGGGAGAGAAGGAGGGATGGGAGGGAGGTTCCAGTGGCATTGGACCATTTCTCATGGCTGTCGGAACACTCCCAACTCCTCTGTGGGATTCCTTGGGAGCAACGCAAGAGGGCTTAAGGCCATGTGCTTAAAATCAATGTTGGGGAAAAGAATAGTTCCATCTGAAACCATGTGCAAATCACCTGGAGGCAGGCAGATTTGCCTTGCTTGTGGCCCTAGACTCCTCTCAAAGCTCCACAGGCTTCTGTAGTGTGCTTGTTTGGAAAGCTGGGGAACTGACACAACATAGGCTTGGCTCACCTTCCTCCCCTCAATAAAGCCTAGTAGTGTTCTCCCATTTTGCAGTGCAGTATGAATAGGCTTGCCAAGTCCAGTTCAAGAAATATCTGGGGACTTTGGGGTGGAGCCAGGAGACTTTGGGAGTGGAGCCAGGAGACATTGGGGCAGAGTCAGGAACAAGGGTGTGACAAGCATAATTGAACTCTAAGGGAGTTCTGGCCATTACATTTAAAGGGACAGCACACCTTTTAAAATGTCTTCCTTCCATAGGAAATAATGAAGGATAGGAGCACCTTATTTTGGGGCTCATAAAATTGTACCCCCTGGTCCAATTGTTTTGAAACTTGGGGGTTACTTTGGGAAGAGGCACTAGATACTATACTGAAAATTTGGTGTCTCTACCTCAAGAAACAGCTCCCCCAGAGCCCCCAAAACCTCCAGATCAATTCCCCATTATACCCTATGAAAATCGATCTCCACATAGGGAATAATGAAGTGTTCAGCTGACGTTTCCCTCCCCCCCCCCCCCTGTTTCTGGCAACTCTGAAGCTAGGGATTGGCCTCTCTGCTCATGAGTTGCCGCCAGCTTCTTCAAAGTAACACAGACACACCATCCCAAGAGGAAGCCTTTCAATCGGAGCCTGAAGCCTCCGATGGTAGAAAGTCACATGGTCCTCTGGGGGTGGGGCTTCCCCCCGCTGGCCAGCAGACTAGGGGCGGGAAGGAGCCTGGGAAAGCAGAAGAACTCCCGCTGGGACCTGGGGATTGGCAAGCCTAAGTATGAAAGGGTGCAGTGTTGGCCTTGCTCACAGGAGGGGGCAGTGGTGTCTATGCGAGTTTGATTAGCACAGCTCCTCTTCCTTCCTTCTCCTGGTTTCTCCTCTCACTGTACCTTCTCTTTTGTGGCAGGGAGAGAGCCCAGCCTCTTGTAGACCTATTATGCATGGGTGTTTTGTCTTGCCTTCACCATGAATGTCCATTGGGTTTTCTTTTTTGTTCTACATTATTTTGCCTCCCTTCAGCACTCAGTTTGCTTTCTGTTCAGTGTTTTCCCAGGTTTCTGAAAGTGCTTTTGTGCTGATTTATCGCTTGTGTTGCTTCCAAGCTGGAGGTAGTTCAAAAGTATACAAATTCCCTTGGATTTTCCATCTTACACTTTCCCCATCCTTTGAAGGCCAGGTCTTCCCAGGTCTTTCCACTCACTTTGCCATTCATTGTTGTATCCCCAGTTTGAGTAGACAGTACTACTTTGATGGACCGGGGGACTGATTTACTATAAGGCAGTTTCATGTGAGAGAGGGGGGATTTTCTGATAAGTACAATTAACATTGAGATCACCCTGCTCTCCTGTTTACTTTGAGACCTCACTACTGTGGGTTGTCTGGTTATACACATGCAGATTAAAAGAAAGAAAGAGATGCCTTGGGATAAGGGGAATTAAAAGGAAATTATTTTGGCTTATTCTGGAAAAAAAAAAATTAGGTTAGATTTCTTTGTCTATTTGGGTTTTTTCTTCCAAAAAGACCCTGATTAGGAATTACACTTGGATTGGATTCCATTGTTTAATGAATAGAAGTGGATAGAAAAGTATTTAAATATACATTTAGGGTTCTATATGCTACAGTTCAACACATCTCTCTCTCCCCTCCAACCACACTGGTTGCCTTTCTTCACATTAACTCTCCCCCGCCCCTTTGCTTTTTATCATAACTAGCACTGAGCGGATTTTGCCCAGTTTGAAATCAACACATTATCACTTGGAAAGATCTTGATTAGTGGAAAAGAGCAAGAGTCCAGTAGCACCTTAATGACTAACAAAATTTGTGGCAGGGCATAAGCTTTCTTGAATCAGATACAGCTAGAATGTGAGCCCATCTGTCCTATATATGGGAGAGTGGAGTGATTTCAGATTTTCATCTGCTCCAACCCCTCAGACAGAGGAATCTGAAATCACCTTTATAAAGTTTATATATTTGATACTCAGCATTACATTTTATACTACACATGGCCTAGCCCAACATAGTGACATATATGCTATAACAAATGAGTTTGACACCTCTGCATTAGAGGATATGATTACTGGCAGTTAAAACAGCCTGTTAGAGGCAGAACTAGTGGAATTGTACAGCTCAGGACTTGCTCTCCCCTCAACCATGGGATATTACCTGTTTTGGGTCATCCTCCCAGCTACCTTTACCAACTTCAGCATTCAACACTACGTAGAACCTTTTCACTTGCTAGACTTAATGTCCTCCCCTCAGCAATCCTAAGAGGAAGAGTAAATGGCACACCTTTCCATAATAGATTATGTCCCTGTGCAAGTGGTTTCATCGAGACAGTATCCCACGTGCTATTAGAATGCTGCTACTACATCAATGTACGGCATAGCATTTTATCACCAATTCTTGGTAGCATTTTAGATTTACCTGACTCACACAAATTGCTTTTTTTGCTAAACAATACTGATGATGATGTTAATGAAACTGTAGCAAAGTTCCTCCAGGCATCTCTACTTATACGTAGTACCAAGCTAGGCTTCCCAACCCTCCCGCCCTGGCGGGGGACCCCAGGATTTCCACCCTCTTCCCCCGCTCCCCAAAAAAACGGAAGGGGGGGAAACGGCGCCGGGGAGCATGGCGAGCCGCCCGCTCCTGGAGCAGGCGAGGCCGCTGCGCTGCTGCCACCCCCCTCCCCGCCCACTGCAGCTGCTCCTCCGAGATGGGCCCAGGCTGAGCCCATCTCAGAGGAGCAGCCAAGAGGCGGCAGCAGTGCAGGCAAAACCAGCGAGGCAAAACCAGAGAAGGAGAGGGCGGAGGCAGGCCAAGAGCATGGCGAGCCGCGAATCCGGGCCCTTCTAGGACCCGGACTTGCGGCTCGCTACACCCCCGGCCCGCCTCCACCCCCCCTTCCGATTCCACCCCAGAGGCGGAGCGGGCGAGGCCGCTGCGCCGCTGCCGCCCCCCCCGCCCCACCGCAGCTGCTCCTCCGAGATGGGCTCAGCCTGAGCCCATCTCAGAGGAGCAGCCACGGCAAGCGGAGAAGAGGCGGCAGCCGCACAGCGGCATCGCCCGCTCCGAGACGGGGCGGCTCACCACGCTCCCCAGAGCCGTTTCCCCCCTCCCCCTAGCTGCACCCCAGTGTCTCCTGGCTCCACCCCCAAAGTTTCCTGGCTCCACCCCCAAAGTCCCCAGATATTTCTGGGATTGGACTTGGCAACCCTATACCAAGCTATTTTATAATGATTTAATTCATAACTTTTAAAGAATGCAACTGAAAGATGGAATATGTTTTTATACATGTGTATGTTTTATTTCTGCATTTTTTTTATCCTACCCTTTTCTATACTAACAGTTTTATAATGCCAATAAAGGAAATTGCTATGAACTACTTACTTCATTTACACCCCACTTTTCTCCTCAGAGGAGACTCAGAGAGGTACACCCAAAGAGGCTATCAAATGAAATGAAGCTTCCATGTATAGAGAAAATATACATCTAACCAGCAGATGCTACTGCCTACAGATTACCAAGGAGGAGAAGTACTGTTACCATGCCTTATTTATGAACTTTGGTGTCATTTGTGTGAGACAAATACCTCTACGTTCAAAGGTGGTAGATTTTTGTTATCTATTTATTTTAAAATACTTCTACTACATCTTTCTCCTGCTAAGAAAGACCCAAGGCAGTTTGCAATGTAAGTCACACCTAACAAACAGTACAGTACTATAAAACCAATAATAAAAATCACTCACATATATGACCTGTCAGGCCAGGGCCTCTGAGATGGAAAGGGGGAAAGCAGGCTTAGAAGCTGGTGAGTGGCTATCATATGAATCCTCTTTCTCATGGACAAAGCAGGGATTAAAAAGCAGAGCTAGAGAGACCATTGTTCTCACCCAACAGTCTTGTTTCTTTTACACAACCAAATTTTCTCTTTTGGTTTTCACTTTAATCATATTATTTGAAGGTTGTCATTTTGCTTCTTTCATTTTGATGTCTTTGTTTTTTACTTCTACTCTATTGTCATCCTAGAAATATGTAGAGGCTTTAGTTATGGTTTCTATAGCTAATCTTTAGAAAAGCTTCTTGATGCAAAAATCATAATATTGGCACCTGGTTGGCTGGGAACTATGAAAAATTACAGGACAGAGGAAAGCTGGGTTCAGAGAAATCATTTGTTTCTATTTTAAGACTCCAGCTCTTCAGTTGTGACCTGCATTGTACACCTGTATGGTGGTCTAGAGATGGGCGGGGGGGGAGACCTAAATTGTTGGGCAGGAATGTTCACCATTCTGATTGCCCATATTTTTATACAAGATTGGGGAAGACTGGCCTGCTTCATGAAACTCTCCTATAGGTTTGCCATACCTGCCCTGCCATCCTTTGACACCCACCTTCCCTTAAGCAATGAGGGCAGGCTCACTCTCTGCTTAAAGACCCTTTGGGAAGGATTGGCTTTGGAGACTTCTGAGGCCTTCTGAGGATTCTGTGATGTTCTGTCTCTGAGGCTGATTCATTTCCTTTTGGGGGGCCTAGAATAAAGGAATCAAATAACATAATAATACTAATAACCCATAATAATGCACAGGTGTCTGCAATCATGAAAACAAGACAATTTTGATTCTTGGCAATAGTCACAAAGACAAACTATCACTCTTTCTCAAGTGCTCAGAAGTAATCTGTGAATCCTTTAAATGGTAATTATAAAAAATAAATATGTTTAGAGTTCATTAATGTAAGTGAATAATTCTGATACATTTACACTTAGCAAGTAACTAATGGAACTAAAGATGGAAGAGTTAAATGTAACCCTGCAGAGTAATAAATGCTAACATTGGCATTATAAATTACCACTAGCAAAGCTCTTTTAACTATACTTTTAACTATACTGCTTTTAAGATTATTCAATATGTGAAGAGTATAAATTGAAATAAATATTTATTGGCTTATCAAGAGCAAGATTAATGCTTCTGCTCATATATTTCACAGATGCCCCTTTAAAAGTTCAAAAAGAGCCTCCAATACAAGTCCTAGTGAAACAGATTGTCTTTATGATCTTCATATAACGTCACAAGCACAACAATACATTTCTCAAGTGTTATACATTATTCATAGCATTTTGATATATATCTAAACTTGAAATATTTGTGAGCACCTTTGGAGGATGTTTTCTTTTTTCAAAGGAATAGAATTTTGCATATAATGCAACTTTGTTTACTTGGCATTCTCAGAGGAGAAGCCATTTTAAAGGAATGCAGAGACAATATGAACAGCTGGGCTGAGGGGTAACTAACTAGTTTCTACTAAACAGTTGATCACACTAAACATGAATCAGTGTGGTGTAGTGGCTACAGTATTGAACTAAAGCTAGGGAGACTTGTGTTTTGTCCCCACTTATTAAATGTGTTGGACCAACCATCCTTTCTCATTCTAACACACAGGATTATTGTGAGGACAAAAATGAAAGAAGGAGAGCCATGTATGCTGCCCTGTGCTCCTTAGAAGAAGAGTGGAATGAAAATGCACTGGATAAATAAATAAATAGGTGGCATTTTTTCCTGTGTCTCCTAATGATAATTGATAGGCAAAATACTCACATTTCTTTATTTAAATGGCACTTCCCAGTGTTTGTGTAAAGGACACAGAAGGCTTGGAAGAAAACATTTCACTTTAGAGAAGGAAGTCTGTTTGTATTCCTCAATCCAAAAGCTTTCCTGAAATTAGAGATGATTGGTCAGAGTGAAGGATGGGATAAGTGAGTAGTATTGGATTGGTGGGACAGAGTTTGAAGTGGGAGAGACCAAAGTAAAAGGATAATGGGAAGCAGAAACACTGCATCCCTACACAAAGTGTTTCCTATAGTAGAACCACAAGTTGGTTTGCAATCTATACTCAACCAGAAGATAACATGTTCACCATTGTTGGTTGTAAGGCAAAAAAACAATTCAGCTCACTGTTCTGCTTGGGGGCATGTGCCTTTCCTTCTACTTGTTGCATCAACCATGGTCATCATAAGGAAACCAACAAAAATTTCAAGTGTAATCTGAATACTAATACCTGCAATACATTAATTAAAATTAAAGAATGAAAGTGCTTGAGGATACGCTTCAAACAACCATGGAAGGACTTTTTGCATTATCCATCAGTCTCAGTCAGAACTCAGCCATATGGTGCACAGGGAAAGATGTTTACCTAGTGTTCCCAAACTCATTCTTCTGTTAACCCCAACAGCTACAGTCAGCCTTAGATGTGTCCAGGTCAACTAGAAGGCAATGCTATAATTTAATAAGAAGTTTATAAAGCTCAGCTTTGCTATATAAGGCATTTTATATTTTGTGTTGAAACAAGTTCAGTCGTTAACATTAGAAATTCACTTGCATATTAGGCCACACCCCTGATATCCCCATTGTTTTGAACAGGCCTTTTTGTAGAAAAAGTTTAGCAGGAACTCATTTGCATACTAGGCCACACACCCCTGACATCACCATTGTTTTGCATAGGGCTTTTTTGTACAAAAAACCCACTGGGAATCATTTCCATATTAGGCCAAACTTCCTGCATTCCTGTGTGCTCCTGCTCAAAAAAAGCCCTCGTTAACATAATTATGTGTTGGCCAAGATTTAGAGCCAACACTCTAAATCTTGGCCAACACATAATTATGTGTTGGCCAAGAAACTGGTTTCTTAAACACCCAGGGAATGTAGTTCACCACTTTGGGATAAGCAGCAATTTTTCTCCAGGCCAGTTTGACCAGGGATCTGGGGGGGGGGGGTTGCCATCTTCTGGGTGTGGAGAAGGTGTCACTGGGTGTGTGTGTGGGGAGGTATTTGGGAGTTTCCTGCATTATGCAGAGTAGGCTTCCCAATCCCCAGGTCCCAGCGGGGGATCCCCCGTTTTTACAGGCTTCTCCCCGACCCCAGCCAGCTGGCCGGCGGGGGAAGCCCCGCCCCCCACAATCACCATGTTGTTTTAGAGCTCCTGCAGGTCCGTTTTTAAAATATGTGCCTTTAAGGCTGAGCAGGAAGCAGGAAACAGGAAGGGCTTCGGAGAACAGCCCCTACCTTTGTTTTGCTTTCGTTTTCAGATCAAGTAAAGTTCTACAGGAACAAGACCCAGTAAGTATTTGTGTGAGAGGGCAGGGGGTTCCCTGGCTTAGAGGCCCTCCCCCCACTTTAGGAAGCATGTGTGGGGGGAGGGAAATGTCTACTGGGCACTCTATTATTCCCTATGGAGAACGATTCCCATAGGGCATAATGGGGAATTGATCCGCGGGTATTCGGGGCTCTGGAGGGCTATGTTTTGAGGTAGAGGCACCAAATTTTTTGTATAGCATCTAGTGCCTCTCCCCAAAATACCCCCCCCAAGTTTCAAAATGATTGGACCATGGGGTCCAATTCTATGAGCCCCAAAAGATGGTGCCCCTATCCTTCATTATTTCCTATGGAAGAAAGGCATTTTAAAAGGTGTGCTGTCCCTTTAAATGTGATGGCCAGAACTCCCTTGGAGTTCAATTATGCTTGTCACACCCTTGTTCCTGGCTCCACTCCCAATGTCTCCTGGCTCCACCCCCAAAGTCTCCTGGCTCCACCCCCAAAGTCCCCAGATATTTCTTGAATTGGACTTGGCAACCCTAAAGCAGAGGGTTGGACTAGATGACCCTGAATGTTACTTCCAAATCCATGATTCTATGGTGGCATCCTTTTGGATGAAAATACTGGTTTCATGATGTCTACAAAGGCCCTCAATTGAAGCTGGATCACTTCACACATATCAAGTATTCTAGTAAAATCAGAAAGCAAAGACTTTCTGTTTGAGTATTATATGTATGTGGCTTTCAAGGGTAAAAGAGCCTCTGGCCCAATTATATGCATAGCAACATGTAAGAAAATACTTATCACACATTGCCTTTGATTTTATGTAAACTGTCTTTTAAAATATATAATTAGCAATATATATAGCTATAATATGCAGTTGTTAAAAACAGGTGTTTTATAGTGTTCAACCTTTTCAATATTTAAAAAAGTCGATCCATTTATGAGGATGCACAATGAAGGTAATCAAGCACTTTTCTATAGCCTCATTTGAAGTCATCAAGAGTGACAAATAGGTATCCAAGTGCAAGATCTAAAAAAGAGAAGATTGTACCATTTTTTGTTAACCTATATTAAAAGAGCAAAAGGATTAAATAAATACTGCTGCAGTTCATTGCATCAGAGTAATTGAACATTTTTATTAATTTGTTTATTATACCCTGCTTATCTTTCTACCCTGATTTAAGGCCGTCTACAAATGCAATGCCAAGTTGCAACAGTAAAAGGAATACAGTTGGCATATTGCAATAGTTTAAACTGAGTTGGTGCCTACTGACTCAATGATAGTGCTGTGGCACCTTAAAGACTAGTGTATACACGTGCACTTATGTAGGTCTGAGCCCACTTTGTCAAATACATGTAATGAAATGGGTCCTTGTGTTCAGAATGTTATGTGGCAATAAGCATTCTAGTCTTTTAGGTGCCACAAGGTTCTGCTGTGGGCCGCAACAGACTACCAGAGCTCTGAAATAACAAGGAAGATATTTTATCAAATATCAGGAATTCTGTTGAAATATACATGTTATTTTCTAGACATTAAAAATCCTTCTGGTTGTTACCATCCAAGGAAACAATTCCATGCCCAGTATATTGAATTGTATTTAGCAAGGCAGAATAAACTGTCAGGAAGTCTATATCACTGGCAAGCCATTCAAGAGCATTCAAGAAAGAGGCTGGTACTGGCCCCTGCCATGCTTTCCTGTGTTCATCCAGCTTAATTAAACCTCAGGAAGCCAGGTTTTGCCTCTTTTATTTTGCAGACAGCCAGTGTAGACAATATTGGGCTAGAAGGACAAGTGGCTTGCTTATAAGACATCTTTGTAGCTTTCTGAGAAATCTAGAAGGGAATTGGAAGTGTTAACTCCCTCTAACACCATAGGAAGTATGGGAGAGTGCTTTGGAAGACTGGAGAGGAGAAAGAGAATACCATATAGCTGAGAGCAGAAGGCTATTGGGGAGGGAAATGCTCTGCTTTTGGGTCACAAGAAGGAAATTGTATACAGTGCTGAGGCTTTGAAACTAACCCCCTCTCATCACAAAATCCTTCATGTGCATAAATATAAGTAGAAATGGGCTTGTAAATAGGAAGTGCAATATTTACAGCTTTTTACTAATGTACTATGTAAACATAATTTAATAATCCATTAACCTTTAAAGATTGTGAAGAACAAATTCTGTTTTGTGTGTTTTTGTTTATGAACTTTTTTGCAGGAACTGAACAAACATTTACTGCCATCTAGTGGAAAGATGTAAATTCTGTAGTCCCTTTAATGTGCACCTGTTGTAGTAGCCTTTTGAGCACTCTGGTCATATTCTCTATAATTAGCTAAATGAAATGTTCATTGCTGAGGTTATATGCTAGCAAAACCAGTCAGCCTGCATCCATAGAGTTGCAAAATGTGAAAGAGCTTACAAGGATTTGCATATAAATTGCTGTTATTTTTGCCCTTATAGCTTGAATATGCTCGTAAGGTTGCAGCTGATGTAGAACACAAACTCTGTTTTCTAATTAAGTTTGAGCTGATAAGAGGATATTTCACTGCTGTTTCAGAATCTGTTCCTGCTCTTCATAGTTTCAGAGGGCAGCCATGTTGCTCTGCAGTAGGAGAGCTAGAGTCAAGTCCAGCAGCACCTTAAGAGATCAACAAAACTTGGGGGTGTAAGCTTTTGACACTCAAAGCTTCTTTTATCAAATACAAGTAGGAATGGAGATCTCTGAGTCCTTCTATCCCATTAAAAGTTACTCTGCATAGTTGCCCTCAACTCAGCCTTGATCTCTAATTCCTCTTTAGCATGGACTTTGGGGAGTCTACCCTTTCCATTACACATAGGGGAACCCATTTTCCTTCCATTCTGTTTATGTTTAGCCAGCACGTATACAAAGACCCTCCTGATCGGTGTTCTAGTAGCCGCTTGTGGTAAGTCACAAGAAGAACCAGAATGTTTGTTGTTCACTAGCAGGCAATCTATTAGCATCTCTAGTCCTGGCTTGACTTCATCTGAACAACAGTCAGATTCTTCCATGTTTGTGGCTTCCTAGGCATTGTTTAGATATCTCTGCCCAACTATCCAGTTTGTCTGTGCTTGCTGCTATTCCAATCTACCAGATTCCTTGTCTGCCGACCTATTCTGCAGCTTCCCTGAATCCTTGTGCCAGTTCCCTTCAGCCACTCCTCCCCTGACATGCAATTGACTCTGTCTCTGCACTGACTGCCTATGCTGCCTTGGCACAGAACTGCTTTCTGTAAGCCCTCTTCTTCAGTTCTTCATCCTGTCTAATGGAATGAAACACTTATCCAGTTTTACCACAAAGTATCACCACCAACATATCTAAATCTCGATGTGGCCAGATCTGTGGATACTTAAATCTGGAGAATGGGGCCATAAACAGGCGACAGATCTTTCTACAAACCTGAAAAATGCCCAGATTTGCAGAAAATTCTGATTTTTTAAAAATAAACCCAACAGAAAGTGCGCCAGTACCTTTAAGAAATGAATGTCTTCCAAAATCACAACAATATAACCAGCCTTCAAAACTTGGTGTCTGCCAGGAAAAGGTCAGGGGGAGGGCCCTTTCCATGGCTATTTGAACCTCCCAGTCCACCCCTGCTCCTCTTCCTCCTGAGCAACTTGGCCAAGCCCATTAGAGGCCATCACACAACTCACCTGAGTGATTTGTTACCACAAAACTTTTGCATCTTGGCCAGTTTTTCCCAGGGAGAGGCTCCCAGGGTGAGAATAAGATGGAAAACTGGGAACCAGTGTGGTGTTGAAGGTAGATTAGTGTCTGGGAGTCCCAGGTTCAAATTCCCACTCAGCCATGGATGCTTGTTGGGTCAGAAAGTATGTATCAGCTTAATCTACTCCATAGAGCTGTTGTGAGGTTAAAGAGGAGAGGAGAATGATGTAAGCTGTTTTGGATCCCTATTGACAAAAATATGGTGTATACATTAAATTTAAAAACTGAAGTCAGAGGGTGGGTTGTGAGTGAGAAGGAGAGGTAGAAGTAGGGAAAGGGGAGAGGATGTGAAAACTGCCAAGAGGAGAGAGACAGGAAATTGTGTTGGGAAGAGGACATGAAAAAAAGAAGTGACCTCCACAAGTCTTCATGGGTTCCCTGCTTGTTTCATTTCTCTATATAATAGACCCTCCATATTCTCCTTTGGCTCATTATATTTCACTTTCAAATTGTTTCTTTTGAAACAATATAATTATGAAAGGCACAGCACTGCAAATATGTGTGTATACATATATTCTGTATTTGCACAGGAACAGGCGGGGCCCTAATTTTACAAAGGTGCTCTGTAGTTCTACCTTAGCTTTCAGAAATTCTTTAGTAGGATTCTGCTCCAAGCCAGAAGTAATGGAAAAATTGATGCTGTTGGCATTAATTGTTTTGATCTGGGTAATCCCAAAATCACTTGCTAGTATTTTGATATGTTGTTTTACAATCATAATGTATTATAATGGACACTTACCAATAATGAGCATTCCTGTCCTACCAAACAGATAAAAATTTGCATTAAATTTGGGACTCAGGTTTGCTGCAGCCTATTTCTCAGGTCTGTTTCCTTTGTATAATAATTCTGCTTCCTTTGATATTGTCTGTAAATCAGACTATGGGGATATAGTGGTTAGGGTGCTGGACTAGGACCAGGGAGATCTGGGCTCATAGTAATTTTTCCCCCATTCTGAGAGAAGTCTGTGGCTTTTCAGGTTTATTTATTTAATAGATTTTTTTTCTCTCTGCTCACCCAAAGGGTCTCAGAGTGACTTACAATATTAGCATTAATATATAATATAAAATATTTTATATTTGTTTTCTATTTTTATGTTGTTTTAAACTTATAAGTTTAAAACAACATAAAAACAGAAAACAAATATAAAATATTAACATTAAATGTTCAACTATTAAAATATGTGGCTAGCACTATACCTTTTTTAAAAATGTGGATTACACTCCAAAGGCTGACTAAACAATACAGCCTTGCAGGCCCTGTGGAAACTAAACAAGTCTGGAAGGGCAGGCGTGTATTCCAAGAGTGCATTCCACAGGTTGGGACCACAACTAATAAGCTCTTTCCCCTGCTTACTGCTAAATGAGCCACTCTGGGCCTGGGCACCTCAAGGGGCCCCTAGAAGATGATTGAAGGGAGCGCGGCAGGTTGTAATGGGAGATGTGGTCCCATAGGTTTGAGGGTCCAAGATAGGTATGGGCACAAACTGAACCATTTTGCCCTGTTTGTAGTCCTTGAACAGATGCTAGTGATGGGTCTACCATCACAAACTTACATGAACTTTTTAAAGCAGTTCATGGTGGTTTGTGGATGAAGCGGAAAGCAGGGGTTTAAAGGGACTCCAAGTCCCTTTAAACCCCTGCTTTCTGTTACCCATGAAAGCCACAAAAACAGCTGAGTGGTGGAAAAACACTCTCTGCTGTGCCCAGCCACTCAGCCGTTTTGAGCTGTCTTATACAGTCCATTAAAGTTTAAAGGGACTGTACAAAACAGCCCAAAACAACTGAGGGATAGAGAGCAAGCAACCTTGTTCATGAATTTTGCCCTGTTCATAGTTCATGAACATATGTTAATGATGCTTCTACCATCATGAATTTCCATGAACTTTTTAATGCAGCTCGGCTGTTTTCAGGCTTTCTGAAAACCCTATAACAAGGGACTGTGGTCCCTTTCAATGGGGTTTGTGGAGTCACAAACCAGTTCAATTCATGGACAAACCTCCTGGTTCAGTTTGATTTATGGTTTGGTTCATGGTTCAGCTACAAACCACAATCCAAACAATGTTTTCCCGATTCATGCTCATCCCTAGTCCCAGACCATTGAAGGCTTTAAAGGTTAATACTAACACCTTGAATTGGATCTGGAAACTAACTGGATCCAGAGCTAATGCAGCTGCCACAAAATTGGAGTAATATGAACTGACCATGATGTTCTGGTCAACAACATGGCAGCTGCATTCTACACCACCTGCAGTCTCCAAAGACTTTTGAAGGGTAGCCCTATGTAGAACAAATTACAGTAGTCCAATCTTGAGGTAATTGTTGCATGGATTAACATGGCAAGGTCCGACTCAGACAAATAATAATAATAATAATAATAATAATAATAATAATAATAATAATAATAATAATAATAATAATAATAATAATAATTATTATTATTATTATTATTATTATTATTATTATTATTATTATTATTATTATTATTATTATTATTTATTACTTGAGATTTCTACCTTGCCCTCCCCCACAAGTAAGCTCAGGGCAGGATACAATAATTAATATACAGATAAAAACAGTTCTACATAAAATCAGAATTTAAAACTTAGAAACTAGCTAATTAACAAATATTATGAGCTAAAAAACCAGCAGTACACGTTGAGTGTACTGCAAATGTGCACTTAAGGCCCGCATGTCAATAGGTGGACCAGGCTGTCACCTATCACAGTTGGTACCATGTAGGCAGGTTAGAGTAGGGGAGGCCAAAATCTCAACCAAAGGCCTGGTGGAACAGCTCAGTTTAGGAACCAGCTGGTAGGCCAGGCATAGGGGCGGAACACTGACTGTGCTACTAGTGGTCCCTCTCAGGGCTTTTTTTTTTTTAGAAAAAGCCAGCATGAACTCATTTGCATATTAGGCCACACCCCCTGATGTCACCATTGTTTCACACAGGGGTTTTTTTGTAGAAAAAGCCTTGCAGAACCTTATTTGCA
Organism: Heteronotia binoei; assembly: GCF_032191835.1. Classification (NCBI taxonomy): domain Eukaryota; kingdom Metazoa; phylum Chordata; class Lepidosauria; order Squamata; family Gekkonidae; genus Heteronotia; species Heteronotia binoei. Next base: position 130,891,654 of record NC_083223.1, read on the forward strand.
TATTAGGTCACACCTCCTGACACCAAGCCAGCCGGAACTGCGTTCCTGTGCATTCCTGCTCAAAAAAAAGCCCTGGTCCCTCTAAACTGAGTTCGTTTTTTAGCCTCTAGCTGACACATTTTTGTCTTAGTTCAGGAAAAATGGCACCAGAACAAATTAATGTATGCAATGGCTCACAACTTTAATGCCAATAGCTCACAAAGTAGAATTTTTGCTCACAAGATTCCACAGCTTAGAAGGAGTATTGCATGCTACCATGGATACTTGTTTATACCCCAAGGCTCTTAATAGAGTCTACAGCAGTCAGCTGGACACCATCAAATCTCTGGAATGACCCTCCCAGCTAGCATTAGTCTTTCCAAGACACATGACCTCCATCTTGGATGGATACAGCTTCAGCCAACTCCCCCTTAACCACTGGACTACCACATCCAGGCACTAGGATAGTGCTTGGAGCCCTGTCACAGGCTGCTTATCCAGCAGGAGGAAGAACTGAAGAATTAGCAGCACTGGCATGCCTTTATCCAGATGTAAATTGAGATTGTCAGCCAAAGCAGGTAAGTCAGTCAGTCAGTAATTTAATTTATAACGGTCATAGAACAGCAAACATAAGAACATAAGAGAAGCCATGTTGGTTCCCATCCAGGAAGTGCCAGCGAGGGAGGAGCCTCACACCCTTTTCAGCCGCGATCTGTTCGAGCTGCCAGCTTGGCCCAGCATGGAGTGAGCTCAGTGCCAATTTCCCGCCAATCGTGGGGGAGGGGCTTTACACAGCATGAAACTGACCTGCCTGAGGTGGGGAAGGGAGGGAGAAGGAGGTGCAGAGGGGCATGACACCGCGCAGGGGAGAGGCGCGATGCCAGGGGAGGCAGGGGCGGCCAGGGGACAGGAGGCCCCACGGCCCGGCATTGAGGCCTTTGTGGCCTGGTGCTGGGTTGCAACCCTGCTTTTGGGAAATGCCAGAGTAGAGCAAAGGAACAAATACTTAGGGCAAAAAAATTTAGCATCACTAGTGAGATAAGAATCTTACATTCATATTCAACCCTTTAGGATTTCCATTGTTTTGAATTTGTGAATGAACTCAGGTTCAGCCACTGCACATTGTGTGTGATTGATAATATGAAACAATGAGATTATTCTTCTCCAGAGGTAAACTATAAAACACTCCTCTCTGATAATACAATATCTGCCCTACATGTTGTATTTTATGAGAAACAATTGGCTTTTTATCTGACTTCTATTTCTTGTCAATCAATCAATCAACCTTTAATGGCATGTAAAAACAGGTTAAAAGAACAATGGGTTGAAAAACAGAAAATAGGTTAAAATACTGGACATCAGGATTAAAGTATATTTACATAAGATCACAGTTAAATGGGACAACAAAACTGTCCCTTGTCTCCCAAAGCAACTAGAGTCAAAAGCATTGGCCATCTGACCTGTATTAAAATTTGTCATATAATAATGCTTGTACATTTTTGGATGCATCAAGCAGGCAGTTTTATATCAGTGAGGTCTGACTGAAAAATAATCATGGAGTCTCTACGATAAGGAAGGAGGAAAACCAGCTACCAAAAATAGTGGAATGATCGCTAATACTAGCTCAGGAATAGGCCAGGGTATTTTGTCATCAAAATTGGTTCAGTTTTATTATTTAAGAACAGTATTCAACATACTCCCTAAATTGTGAGCTACTTCATTTGTGCAAGTAAGAATATTATGGAATATTATGGAAACTGTTGCTTGGGCTGCTCACAGAACTGGGCTCATGTTGACCCTTAGTGAAGCTAAGAGTTGAATGTTTTCCCACACATCCACAACTGATCAAAGGCAAAATGTTCCCTACTATAGGAGACTGAACTGTTCTAGAATGAGAAAGCTCCCCTGAATAGGGTCCTCCTTCATGAGAAATAGTTTATTTCTCAGGTGAGTCAAGGACTCTGCAAATGTCCAACCTTGTGTGTGTGTGTAATATATATTTACTGGAGCCATCACAAAGTTTGATAATGATCTTGCTCATTTTGACAGGTCAGTCATATTAAATCAGTCCCCTTTGCTTTGACTTTCCATTGTAAACATCTCCCAGTAGTGCTTGATGGCTATGTTAATTTGATCACAGCAAGTTTCTCCTATAGTGAATTGAGAAAACAGTGTTTTCAATATCAGATAGCACATTAAAAGAGACAGAGAGGAATATGTGGACTTATTTATTTTATTTTTAAAAGGTTGCATTCCAAAGTCAAAGGCACCTGTTTATGCTTCCTGACAGAGAGCATCTCTTGACTATAAACTGCTTTCACTTCTATGATCAAGGGCACAGCTAGACATAGCAATTATGACAAATGGTGGCAGTACACACTTAATGATTTTGAAAGGAACAAACTGAATGGGATAGGGTGTTACTTGCACTAAAAGGAAAATTCCTTATCACATTAGAGAATTCATTCTTAACAGCACTTCTCAGGAATTGAGCATAACCCAGTAAAAACAGCTGTTTGACTTGTATGCATTATATTGAACTGGCTTCATGTAGTAGTTAGAAGTGCAGACTCTAATCTGGGAGAACTGGGTTTGATTCCCCACTGCTCCACATGCAGTTGCTGGTGGGATCTTGGGTCATTCACAAGTTCTGTCAGAGTTGTTCTCTCAAGATTAGTTCTGGAAAGAGCTCTCTCAGCCCCACCGACCTTGCAGGGTGTCTGTTGTTGGGAGGGGAAGGGAAAGGAGATTGTAAGCCACTCTGAGTGAAGGATGGGGTATAAATTCAATATTCTTCTCCTCTTCCTCTTCTTCTCGGCACAAGATTTTCTTAGGTCTTCTTGCTGCATGTTGATCTAAATTTCTCTAATGCTAAGCACAGTGGAAACAACACACTGCAAACAAATCATTGATTTTTTTATCCCTTACAATAGAAGTTTGTTCCTGTTTAAAGCATAGATGTTTACTTTTTCTAAACATGATTACTAATGCTTTGCAGAAAGTCTATATTCTGCTCACTTAAAGGACAGAAGACAAGGTATAATACAAGAACTATTGTTCTATTTGATAGAGTGATGGGGGTACGGATTATTGGAGATTGGACTCACAAGCTAAAAGGGAATATTTTAAACTCTTTGGCCTGCATTCACCCAGCTCGAAACAATAAATAAAGCTCTCAAGACATCCTGACTGTAATTGGCAAGGCCAGAGGGTTCACAATTCCATGCAAACAGACAATGTTCTCTGTGTTTTACAAAATGTGAGGACAAATAAGAGATATTCAGATACTTGGCTGCCAATTTCAAAGGGGAGGAATTATGAAAGATGCATTTCCTGATAAACTGCTGCATTTTAGTGTTTTTGCAAATGTTGCAGAACCTCCTTTTATAAGTATCTGGTTGTTCATTGAGAATAAGAGATTTACAGCATGATGGCCCTTTAGCTGTTTCAGAGCAAGCAGAGACTTGTGCCGCATATAGCATAACCCTTTTCCAAAGCAAGTGTGGAAAATATCTATGGCTATTGCATACTCACCTTGAAATGACTACTAAAACACAGCACCACATCATGCAAATAGGGTGGCAGGGCACTATATGGAACCTTCCTAGACAGAGGCAGTAAACCTTTGAATACCAGTGCTATGAAGCTGCATCAGGGAAAGTACCTTGGCCTCTATATCCTGTTTGTTGGCTCTCCAGGGAAAACAGGATGCTGAACTAAATGGACCACTGGTCTGATCCAGTAAGGCGTTACCTTATGTTCTAAAATGTAGCTTTTGGATGCAATGATGGCTGCAAGCAATTAATAGCATTAAAAGGGAGATATACAATTTCATGGAGAATTGGTCCTTGCCATGAATTTAAGATACTTCACAAACATGGACAGTTTCAGAGGGCTGCTATGTTGGTCTGCAGCAGAAGAGCTAGATTTCAGTGACATCTTAGAAACCAACAAGATTTTCGGGGTTTACGCTTTCGAGTCAAAACTCCCTTCATCAGATACTTAGACAGAGCATACTTGCTTCTTTGCGGATGCACTGAGCAGTTTCAAGTAAACAGGGAGATAAAACCCATCATGAAAACTGCAGCAACATGTAGTGGAAGAACTCACTAAATGTTGCATGCAAGGTTCAAAATTCCTAATAAAGAGCACCAAAAAAGGGTGTTGTGGAACATTGTTCTCATTAAATATCTCAGTTGAAAGAATTGTAAGCCCCTGGTTTAAAGTTTGCTTTCCTTCAGTTTCCTTCCATAACACGCCCACAGAGGTTGAACTTAGCATGTCTTTTCTTCCTTCCTTCCTTTTTTTAATTTTAGGAGTGGCAGAGTAAAATGACACACAGTAACCTGAGCTACAAAAATTTCAAACGGTAATATTGCTAGGGGACGTGTAGCTTCTTTCTTGCTCCTTATTACATGTTTTGCAAGCATTCATTCAAATGAGACATACTTAACATTTGAATCACAAAATAAAATTCCACTACCCAGATCATTCTAAACTCATTTGCCACTGAGCTCCTTTGTGTTACGAAGTACTCAGCAGATTCGGTTCATAATTCTCTTCTGGCAGAAAAAAATGTTCCCTTTCTAACAAGGAAAAGATAAATTGCATTCTGTCTTCATTATGGATCATTTTGCAAGCAAGGCTCAGTTTGGGAGGGAAATGGTGAGTAAAATGGATGTTGAATAAAGCAATGTTTTTTCCCTGTTTAACTTACAAGTTTTAGAAATCTCAAATGCGAGTAGTTATGGCATTTAGGCTTCAGGGAGTTTCCAAGCATTAAAGGCCATATCTGTATTCTAGTGTTTGAAACTCTATTGGGCATAAAATGCTGCTACTGGTTTTAACAGTTGTTCGTTTTAGTTTTAAGGCACTAAACAGGCTTTAAAGAATAGAATGTAAGAAATGAGGAAAGTGATTTCTCATCTGCTCTTGCAGTGACTGAAGTCCAAAAATAAAGTATGTGTGTTTGAATTGCATTTTAGTTAAGCAATGTGAATGAGATTTTTGCTTATTAAGGGAAGTAGTAACATTATTTTTCTTAAATTGCCTCTTCTCTTTTAAATAAAAAATTGCTTCTTTGGCAGTCGGAGTCTGACATTAAAACTAATAGTATGAGAGTTCTGACCTAAATCGAATGCAAAAGGAGTTTGTTACTGCCTGATTTTTCTCTCTTATGCAGGATTTCTTTGGTGGGGGGGAGGGGGGAGTTCATAAAATGTAATAGGCTGTTTATTATTCCAGTGACCTGTGATTAGGAGTCTCTTTCTTACTAAAGCTGAATTAAATATTTTGCCAAATAACAAGCAGGTTATAGGAGCAACCCTAAGCAGGTCTAATCTACAGTAAATGTGATTTTCTTCAGTGGGCTTCCTCCCAGGAAGGTGTTCTCTGGATTTCAACCTCTGAAGCTACCTGCTGTGATACCGAAGTTTGAGAAATATAGAACTAATTAGCAGATACAGAGACATAGATGATAGAGACCAAAATCAATTTAAGGGGAAAGCAGAAACAAGCTGGCATTATTGTTTTGGGAAATGTATTTATTTCTAATAATCTTGGACGCAAAAATAATTTAGACACTCAAACATGTTCAAACATGTTTTAAAACAGAATTGTAGTTGTGTACTTAGTAGGCATTCCACTCAATTAAAAATATTTGTTGATTAAACATTTAAATTTTCATGTGGGTAAGTTTTCTGGAGAAAAAATATTTTATTATTATTATATTTGTTGAGTTTATGAAAAAGGGGAAGGAAAACATCATAAAACTGTCTGTTAGGCAAGCTGGGGTTGGTGACTTGAAAGCTATATATAAACTCGTGTTAGGTGAAGGTGGTGCAGAATTCCAGACTGTCTATATAAATAGCCTTTATCTTAAATCCCATCAACACTTCCACTTTGTTCTGATACCATTTCATATTCCCTTCACCTTTACCAATTTTCTCTTCTTGTATTGTTCAGCTACCAACCGCCTGGAGAAACAAAATGTTCTATCCCTTTAATAGAGGCTTAATGGGATGTTATTTACTAGATGATGCTATTAACCTCCATGCCATGAAAAGCTTCAGCCACCTATTGTCCACTCATTAAGCCCCTGTTATAGGAACAGGACATATTTTATTTTCTCCAGACAGTTGGCAATCCTACTTGTATCTCTTTCTTCTTTGCTTGCCTTCTTTCAGAGATTGGATTTTCTTGATCTGGTGGAAGCTGATCCACGCTTCACCATGTTGTGTGACTGCACATAGTGACAAATGTTCTCCATTTTAAGGCGGCAATTTAAAACTCCAAACAAAGTTATCCTTTTTTGATCTCACACAAAAAATGCCACAAGTCAACAGTTTATACATTAAAGCTATGATACTGTGTATATTTTCTTCAGAGTAAAAAGTATACACAGTATGATAGCCTTAATGTATAAAATGTTGCCTTGTGAGACAAAAAAGAACATTGGAGTTTTAAATTGCCCCCTTAAAGCCACTGAGCTCAGCAATCTTTATCTCTAATTAACCATTCAACTACAGTGCTATAAACACATGCCATATATTTTAAGCTCAGTGGGGGTTAGCTCTGCATTTAAGAATCTGTCTCTGAGACATCTATCATGAAAGTAGGTGCTAGACATTGCATGTCAAATGGAAGGAGGTAGCAACTATCTCTCTGGCCAAAGAATCCACCACCCTGATTAATCTGTGTTCTCATTTATGTTTTCTGAACCAGTGAGATCCTGTCTTTATCCTTGCTCCCTATTTAAGGAAATATCTTTGCGCCTCTTCCTATATAAACCTCTGTGCCAGCTTAGACCCCGACAATAGTTTTAAGCTATTGTTGTCCTTTTGCAAAATTCACACTGCTGTAGGGTTGCCAACCTCTAGGTGGCACCTGATCTCCCACTATTACAACTGATCTCCAGACAACCAGTTTCCTTGGAGAAAATAGCTGCCTTGGAAGGTGAACTCTATTGCATTATATCATGTTGAGGTCCCTCCTCTCCCCAAACCCTGCCCTCCCCAGGCTCCACCCACAATATCTCCAGGTATTTCCCAACCCAGTGATGGCAGCCCTAGGTCTTATGCCTTTAACACCATGGTGGTATGGTTATACTAGGATCGGGGAGACCCGTAATTAGGGTTGCTATCTGCCTGATGTGGAGGGGGGGGAGTGTAGAGGAGGGGGGGAGTGTAGAAATGGGCAATTGAAGCCTTTCATGGCATTGAGGCAAGCAACATACTCTGGCGAGTAGTAGTAATAGTTGTTGCTGTTGTTATTAGCCTTTATGGTTAACTCTCATGGAGTTTTTAAAGCAAGACATGGTTTTCCATTGTGTTCAGGGCCAGCATGCCTGCTAGCTGACCTTAAATTGGGTGCCCCCCACATGACTCTTGGCGGGGATGGGGACTGGGGTTGCCAGTGCCCAACATGGATGTCATGGCAGGCAAAGTGAGGCAAGGCAAGGCAGTGATGGCAGCAGGGGGACAGGCAGCTGGCGTAGGGAAAGACTGACCACCTCCTACTTCACCCAGCACAGTGCAGTGCCACCCACCCAGCCCCACTGGAGCACACTGCGTGCAGAGCCAACCACTTGGCCTGCCCAGCCCCATTTGGCTCCCTCACCAGTACAGCGGCAACAGCAGCCAGGGGAGGAGGCACACCAGAAGATGCCCACCTGTCTGCCTGCCTGCCTCATGGGCAGTAGCTGGGGGCTGAGCTGCACAAGGCCAGCAGCCGCCACATGGGAGGGGTGGGGCCCTGGCCTGGCTTTGCCCACAAGTGGGGGAGGAAGGGCATAGACTGGCAGATGGGGCCACAGGGCAGGAAGTTGGGGCAGTGGCTGTCAGTGGAGGGGGATGCTGGTGGGGTGGAGTAGGGGGCCTCACCGTGGGTGCCAAAAAGCCTGGTACCAGCCCTGATTGTATTCTTCTGCATAGGAGCCCATTTTCCTTGGTGGTCTCCTATCCAAATAGTACTCATATCTGACCCTGCTTAGCTTCCAAGCTCACTAGTCTGAACTACTCAGGATCCTCACCAGGTAAATAACATCTCATTAAACATCTATTAAAGGAACAGTATTTTTTTCAGACAGTTTGCAACCCTAATACTTAAAAAAAATGTTTTTTTTTCAGTATTGTGGGGCTGAATCCTGTAAATCCTTTCCAGCATTTTGTTTAGTAGAACAAGACTTTTCCAGTGGAGATGGGAGATTTTCTGAAGGGGGATTTTTGCTTGGTGTAATGGAGAGATAGAATCCAACTGAGTAGTATTGGGGTCATAAAATGCAAACCTCGGTGATCTGTTATTATTATTATTTTTTTTTGCAGTGTAGACTTCTGCAGTATTTTTTGAGAGCAAGATAGGAAAGGGTTTGCTTTTTAACAAAAATGAATTACGCTGCAAGCAAGCAGATACAAAAAGGAGATTGCAGTATAAGATCGCAGTACAGCAACCAAGTCATGAGTAAGGGTAGGTGTCATGTTATATCCCAATCTTGTCAGATCTCAGAAGCTAAGTGGGATCAGTATTTGATCCCACCAAGGAAGACCTTGCAGAAGAAGATAATGGCAAACCACCTCTGTTGTCTCTTGGTTTGAAAGCCCCTTGATGAGACACCATAAGTCAATTGCCCCTTGATGAGACACCATAAGTCAATTGCCCCTTGATGAGACACCATAAGCCCCTTGATGAGACACCATAAGTCAATTTTTTTATTATTAATTGCGACTTGATGGCACATTCGTATATAACCAAGTAGGGCAGGACACAAATTTTCCAGAAGGATTTATGAATTCAACAGACTGCCTTAAGGGAGTGACAGGAAGGGTGTGCCAGAACTGTGAACTTTAACATTGGTTAATCATATCTGAAATTTTATTTTTAATCAAGTTTTGTGTTTTGAAATAAGCAAAGACAGTCCATTTTTTCATGCAAAAGTTACTTCAGACATTTGCTCCAGTAGTTACATTTGAAGTTGTCTGCAACTCCATATTCCTATAATTACTATTGATATGATTTATTCATAAATACAGAGCACTAGGGATGATGAACTGGATTATTCTGTAGAACAATTAACAAGTAATCTTTTCAAAAAGATGTGGCAGAACTTGTCTACACGCCTAACACTAACATTCCATCACCAGCTAATGCCACTGTGATCTGATGCAGGGTCATATATGACTCCTTGATTACAATGGACATCAACTGTTTCCAGATCAAAGGAAAGAGAAAAAAAATTGTTTAGTAGGACATATTTTGAGAGCTGCTATGGTATTTTGGTAGAACCATGAGCTACATTAATATGCTTTATATATATATAAAATCGGCGCAACTGTCCTCCTGTTTGGCACACTAAAGTTGCCAGCTGCCTAGGTAAAATAATGTCCTAGTCCTTTAATAGAGTCTTTAATAGGGGCACAGAAGCAGAAACACATTACATCTTGAAAGCATACTTCAGAAGGCTTCCCCCCCCCCCTTACAGCTTCCTGTCCCAGGAAAATGAGCAGTGATGCTGGGGAAGTTCAAATAAAAAAAGTATAGATAGTCCTCTGTGCAAGCACCGAGTCATCACTGACCCATGCGGTGACATCACATCATGATGTTTTCTAGGCAGACTTTTGTCACAGGGTGGTTTGCCATTGCCTTCCCCAGTCATCTACACTTTATACCCACTAAGCTGGGTACTTATTTTACCAACCTTGGAAAGATGGAAGAGTGAGTCAACCTTGAGCGGCTAGCTGAACCTGGCTTCTATTAGATCAAATTCAGGTTGTGAGCAGAGCTTGCTCACAACCTGAGTTTGATCTCAGCAGAAGCTGAGTTCAGGTAGATACTCAAGGTTGACTCAGCCTTCCATCTTTCCTAGGTCATAGCACCCTCATTTCCCCTACAAATTAGTCTTCAACTCCCACTCAAGCTAGCAATCAGGCAACAAAGGAGAAAATATATGCAGAAAGTCATGCAATGACTATCAATGCCTCATCTTTTGGGGGGACTACAGCCAGATAAGCTTGTCCCCTAGCCTTTGCAGTCAGATTTCCCTCTTGTTCCTACAAAAACATAGAATAACTGACTCATGAGCCAAAGATTTCATTGGAGCTAAGTATGCGAAAAGGATATTGTTTGACTGTAGTTCAAAGGAAAGAGAAGGCACCAACACCTGAATCTGATCTGAGTACAGACCAGGTCTCAACCTGGTATATCAGTTGCCTGATCTAGGGCAGAAGGATGTCAGCTTTTTTTGCTTTTTTTAAAAAGAGAAATAGTATTTTTAGTATTTTTAGTTTCAGTGCTTCTTACTCGCAGCTTGGTCATGAACTGTCTGGAGGAGGAACACATCCCTTTGATAGATACTTAAGGAGATGTCATTCACCTCCATGCCATGAAATGCTTCAGCTGCCTATTTCTATACATTAAGTCTGTGAAGGGATGAGACATCAATCTTCATGCATTTGGCTACTGCACAGATAACATGCCTGGTTCTGACTTCTCAAAGGTGGTCAGCAACACATGATGACTCCTTTTTTGATGGATCAGTGATTTTTTAAAATGTGAAGAAACATTAGCTTAACATAACACACTCTCTCTCTTCTCCAGATCTAAAAGATATTCTCTATAATCCCAAAGAAATCAGGGTTGGTTGCAATTCCTCAGTGCTCAGAGGTGGTTATTACTTAGCATTTCCAGGACAGAGATGGGATCATGCAAGTGGGTTATTGTAGTACTACTACACCCTGGCTCAAATTAAACCACCTTTGTTCACTTGCTTGGAATAACTGGGGAAAGAGACTGATTTAAAAATAAAGTTTTCCCCTGGCATCAGTAGTAACTTTGATGCACTTTTTGTTTTGCCAGTTGTGCCAAAAAAACCCCTCAACATTTATTTGATGTGATTTAACATTTACATGATCTGTCATGATTTTCACCTGGAAGCAGGGCCAGCTCGCCCACTAGGCAAACTAGGTGGTTGCCTAGGGCGCTGAGAGGGTGGGGGAGCAGAATTGGGCTCCCCCGCCTTCCTGGTGCCTGAGGCAAGCGCCTAGTTTGCTTACCTCCTCTGTCCGCCCACCCGCCCCTCCTTTCCTTTTCCTTCCCTTTCCCATCTCTTCACCGCTAAAAAAGCGGCTGCTGCCCCCTCTACACTCCCCCCAGTGCGATTAGAGCGTACCGCCACCAACCGCCTCTCCTTTCCCTTCCCTGTCCCTTCACTGCTGAAAAAGTGGCCACTGCCACCACTTCCTCTCCACTTCCCCCCCGCGCAATCAGAGCGTGCCACCGTCTGCCCCTCCTTTCCCTTCTTTTCCCCATCCCTTCACCTCCCCACCCATCATAGCACGCCATGCCTGGGCAGTACCAGCCTGATCGTGCGGGGGGGGGGAGTGGAGAGGAAGAGGTGACAACCTCTTTTTCAGCAGCTCGCTGGTTTTTCCCACCACTGCCCCTGTGCCAAACCTCCGGAGAGTGCAGGAGTCCCCGAGGCTTTTCCCGCCAATCAGCTGATCGCCGGGGTGGGGGGCGCCTTGAAAGAGCCCGGGGACCAGTGCTTGGCCACCAGTTCCCCAGGCGTTAAACTTGGGAGAGTGGGTGGGACGGAGGGGGAGGCTCTGTGGAGGGGGGAGGGAGCAGTGTGTGTGGGGGGGCAGCAGGCATTGAGGCTGCCTGGGGCGCCATGCGCCCTCGAGCCGGGCCTGCCTGGAAGCCATAGATGTGTACAAAATAGCTGATGTCATAACACTCTGCAAATGTTTAAAGCAGGGATGGCCAAACTGTGGCTCAGAAGTCACATGTAGCTCTTTCACACATATTGTGTGGCTCTCAAAGCCGCCACCACCCCGTCAGCTGACTTGGAGAAGGCATTTAAAGATAAAGTTGTTTTCTTTCCACCTCTCCCTGCCTCCTTCCTCCCCCATCTATTTGCCTGGCTGCCTGCCTGCCTTCCTTTCTTGCTTGTGGCTCTCAAACATCTGACATCCATATGTAGCAGTTCTCAGACATCTGGCATTTATTCTCTGTGGCTCTTATGTTAAGCAAGTTTGGCCAGCCCTGGTTAATAGGGTTGCCAATCCCCAGGTGGGGGCAGGGGATCCCCTGGTTTGGAGACCCTCCCCCCGCTTCAGGATCGTCAGAAAGCGGGGGGAGGGGAGGGAAATGTCTGCTGGGAACTATTATTCCCTATGGAGATTTATTCCCATAGAAAATCATGGAGAATTGATCTGCGGGTATCTGGGGCTCTGGGGGAGCTGTTTTTTGGGGTAGAGGCACCAAATTTTCAGTATAGCATCTAGTGCCTCTCCCCAAAATACCCCCCAAGTTTCAAAAAGATTGGACCAGGGGGTCCAATTCTATGAGCCCCAAAAGAAGGTGCCTCTATCCTTCATTATTTCCTATGGAAGGAAGGAATTGAAAAGGTGTGCTGTCCCTTTAAATGTGATGGCCAGCACTCCCTTTGGAGTTCAATTATGCTTGTCACAGCCTTGATCTTGGCTCCACCCCTAATGTCTCCTGGCTCCACCCCCAAAGTCTCCTGGCTTCACCCCCAAAGTCCCCAGATATTTCTTGAATTGGACTTGGCAACCCTACTGGTTAAAGGCTTACTTTCCTTTATAAATTCTCATTCCTTGTGTAGGAGAGGGAAGAAGAACTGCAGCCAAGGTAATTTAAAAAGTCAGTAACTCCTACAGCCTGATGTCAGCAATGCATTCCCACAATGTTCATAACGCTTTTTCCAGATATTCCAGTTGGTTGATTAATTTTGTTCCTCCTGTATATATGCACACAGCAGCATATTTTAGTTTCTTCTTACCAATCAGATATCTGCATCATCCCATATCATTAAGGTTATGTGGAAAGCCACAGCAATGTGCCCAAAATTGTCAGCAAATGCTTTTTAAATTTTTTGTTTTGATTTGAAACATTTCATTAGTATTTGTTTCTGCTTTGTTTGCCATTTTCCATGAACCACATTTATCTCTGTAATTTTGGATCTGGGATGACATTTTAAAGGATTTGTACCTCTTGCCCAAGGGGTCCTCCTTGCCAGAATTTCAGACACAGAGAAAGGGTCCCCAGATTCTGAGCAATCAGAGCCAAAACACACTTCCATTATTTTCTTTTACAACCAGCTGTGAAACTTTTGGAGGGATTTTCCCCTTCCTCCAAGGAATCTTGACAAATTTGAGAGCTGTTCCATTTCACAGGCTACTAAAATCCTTGTATGGAAGAACAGATACAGGGAGGCTTTGGGGGTAAACATATTGTTTGCACCCCCAGAAAGGCAGACAATAGTAAAATCCCCTAGGTACAGTTGACATTTTATAACCTCAAGAGAGCAGACTGTCACATTTGGCAGCCTCTTGCCTTGATTTCTGCAGGAGAGACAAGAACAGCTTTCTGTCTCTCATTCATGTGAATGCTGTAGAGGGATTGAATTTTTGAATATTTGATTAAACCCTTTTTCATAAGAGCATGCAATTCTGAAGACCCCTTTCTTTCTTTCCCTCTGAATCTGAGCTTAGCTTGAACTCTCTAAACTAGACATCAGCCACCAAAGAAGCAAAAGGGGATTAATGATGTTTAATTTTCATTTGTTTTGTTTAAAAATTAGTATTATTTCTAGTTTGGTTTCTTAATTTTGTGCCATTCTGTAGCCAATTAGAAGTGGCTCTAGTCCTGACTCTTAGTAATTCTTTTGCCCAGTTAGGGAGACTGCAGTATTACACAGTGAATCTCTTTATACGTATATAGAGTGACTTCATTGTTATAAGGATGATGAAACCAGTAATATTTTTGCCAGCATGACTTTTTTTCCTGACAAGCTACTCAGCATAACACTGATACATCAGATTAGCTACCTAAAATGCATATGGCAAATTCAAATTAGATAAATAGTGAACTATAGCTTTTTAACTTGCACATTTTGTGTGGAATCTTTCCTAAAAGTGGTCTAAATTGTTTCCTTGAAAAGCACTGACACACACACACACCCCCCAGCCAGTCTGCTTTTGTATCACTTGTCACAGAGTAAGGTTTTGTATTATCTTCTGATGACATAAAACAAGCAGCTATATCACACTTGGCTCATACACTTTACAGTCATTGTTTCCATGGGCTCATGCAGCTTTATAAAACTACTAGGTTGCTATTGGGGAGGTAATCACTGTCTGAATACACTGAAATGGAAGTGGAGTCAAAATGGTCCCATGGGTTTCTCATCTAACAACCTTTGTAGGATCTGTTTGCTGCATTATGTAGGGGAAGATCATACTTCCAGTGTTTCCACAGTGGTGGTACTGCTGTAATGCTGTTCAAGAAAACACTCAATAAAATCTGAAGGAGGGTGTTTTTTGTTTGTTTGTTTGTTTGTTTTGCTAACAGTGCAAGATTGGAAGATGTAGGAACAAATTCAAGGTTTCAGCCCTCTCTCCCTTTAATTAGCTTCAGTGGTACAGGCAAGAGGGGCAGAGGCAGACTTGGAAATTACAGACACCCATTCAGTATATGTCTTGCAGAGCCTTAATTTTCCACCTAGAGTTCTTTTGGCACTTTTCTTCAGAAATGCCAAAAGAACTCTAGGTGGAAAATTAAGGACAGTTTTAAGGAAAAAAACTATGAGGGGGAAACAAAGTATTGGTCTTTCTTATTTTGTCAATTTTTTCCTCTAAAGATAGATACTGTTAAGTTAAACAGAACTAGTTTGGTGTAACAGTTAAGAGCAGTGGATTCTAATCTGGAAAACTGGGTTTGATTCCCCACTCCTCTACATGCAGCTTCTGGATGACCTTGGGCCAGCCACAGTTCTTTCAGATCTGTCTTCTCAAGAGCAGTTCTCAAAAGACCTCTCTTAGCCCCACTTACTTCACAGGGTCATCGCCCAATATTGTGGGGGGAGGAAGGGAAGGAGATTGTAAACCACTCTTGGACTCCAAGTGAAGGGTGGGGTGTAAATTCAGTCTCTTCTCATCTTCTTCTTCTAAATGCTTCAAATAAGAATCTTATTTAAATGCTTCAGTTAAGATAAAAATGTTTGCCATAGTTTAAATAGGTTTTTCAAGGACATGTGCATATAGAGAGAAAATTAGTAAATTTTCGTATTATACTTGTTTTGTTGCATATTAATTTGTTTTGATGGTTTGTAGCCATAATCAGGCATGCTGTGATACCTATGGGACTTGGAACTCTTGTGATGCATTGGGCTCTTTTCCTGCACAGTGGGAAACCATTGGTATACACACACACCTCCATTCTGCTAGATTGTGGCCCAAGATGGAAGAGAGGGGAATGAGGTTTTCTGGCAAGTCTGTAATACCTGAGGGTATTTGGAAGAATGAGCAAACATGTTGATTAGAGAAGCAGGTCCAAAGACAATATTTCATGTAGGGTAGCCAACCACAGGCTGGCACATGCACCCAGAAGCTTTTGGGGGTGGGGCTTGACATCACCCAATGCTATGACCTTATTTCTGGTCATGTAGTGTGTCGACATGACATTAAGGTTGCCAGGTCTTACCTGGCCTCTGGCAGTGGGCTCCTGGGTCCATTACAGGATGCTCTTGTATGCTCACTTTGCTTTGTGATGTCACCATAGCATTTGAGCCAAAACGCTAGAGCAGGGGTGGCCAATGATGGCTCTCCAGATGTTTTTTGCCTACAACTTTAGAGTGAGTATAAATGGGCAGTCTTCACAGTGGAGAACGGTAAGCAGTGGGGTGCCGCAGGGCTCAGTACTGTGTCCAATGCTCTTTAACTTGTTCATTAATGATCTGGAGTTGGGAGTAAGCAGTGAAGTGGCCAAGTTTGCAGATGACACTAAATTGTTCAGGGTGGTAAGAACCAGAGAGGATTGTGAGGCACTTCAAAGGGATCTGTTGAGGCTGGGTGAGTGGGCATCAACGTGGCAGATGAGGTTCAGTGTGGCCAAGTGCAAAGTAATGCACATTGGGGCCAAGAATTCCAGCTACAAATACAAGTTGATGGGGTGTGAACTGGCAGAGACAGACAGACCAAGAGAGAGAACTTGGGGTCCTGGTAGATAACTCATTGAAAATATCAAGACAGTGTACGACTGCAATAACAGAGGCCAACGCCATGCTGGAAATTATTAGGAAGGGAATTGAAAACAATCAGCCAGTATCATAATGCCCCTGTATAAATCGATGGTGCGGTCTCATTTGGAATACTGTGTACCGTTCTAGTCACCGCACCTCAAAAAGGATATAGCATTGGAAAAAGTGCAGAAAAGGGCAACTAGAATGATTAAAGGTTTGGAACACTTTCCCTATGAAGAAAGGTTGAAACGCTTGGGGCTCTTTAGCTTGGAGAAACGTCGACTGCGGGGTGACATGATAGAAGTTTACAAGATTATGCATGGGATGGAGAAATTAGAGAAAGAAGTACTTTTCTCCCTTTCTCACAATACAACAACTCATGGGCATTCAATTACATTGCTGAGCAGTCAGGTTAAAACGGATAAAAGGAAGTACTTCTTCACCGAAAGGGTGGTTAACATGTGGAATTCACTGCCGCAGGAGGTGGTGGCAGCTACAAGCATAGCCAGCTTTAAGAGGGGATTGGATAAAAATATGGAGCAGAGGTCCATCAGTGGCTATTAGCCACAGTGTGTGTGTGTTTGTGTATATATATGTGTGTGTGTGTGTGTGTATACACACACACATATATTTGCCACTCTGTGACACAGTGTTGGACTGGATGGACCATTGGCCTGCTCCAACATGGCTTCTCTTATGTTCTTAACTCCCATCAGCCTCAGCCATTGGCCATGCTGGACATGACTAGAGTGTCCATGCGTGACTTCTGGGTGATGTCATCGTGCCAGCAACATTGTCAAGGGAGGGGGTTGTTCAGGGGTTAGACTTCCACCACTGGCCAGCTGGGCAGCAATAGATTCTAATTCCCAAAATCAGGAACCCCCTCCTGGACCAGGGAACTGGCAATCCTACATGACACTCTAGCAATTCCCAGAGTTACATTGTGGCATTACTGTGTCAGCATTTTTCCTGCATATTTTGCCTACTACTATACCAGGCAGCGGTGGGCAGCAGCAGAGTGGGAGACAGGAAGTCTCCCACTATAGTAGGGGATCTGGTCCCCCTAATTTCATGGAAGGAAGCAGAATATCCCACTGGAAATGTCAAATGTTTCCTGTGGATCCTGAGATTTTTCTTGCCTCCTGGTTTTTAGGCTCACAAATTCTGCACCAGGTACCAAGTAGTATAGCTGTAGGACTGTTGAATTAGTGGAGTGTACACATCCCTAGAAGAATGTTTTGGTGTGAAAACTGTTATATTGTATGTAATAATAGGGCCATAGTAGGGCTGCAATTTTATGCAAGGTAAATCCTAGAAAATAAAACCTATTAAGATTAATGGGATTAACTTCCCATTGACATCACCCAATGCTATGATTTCACTGTAATCTATGTCATGTAACCTATGGTTTTAAAATAGAGACTCTGGAAATTGCTAGAGTGGCATTATGACACACTACATGATCAAAAGTGAGGTCATAGGTTTGTTTTATAAATCAAATTTGTGTTCTTTCTGTGTTGAGCAGTAAGCTTATTCTTCTGCTGCTCTCAGTAAAACTATTTACTACTTTAGTTTGACTGGCTAGTTAATAATGGTTAATGTGAATACTTAAAGACCACAGTATTATTTTCTAGGAACATATGTCTTTGTGCAGTATTATTTAGCAAGATATTTATTTACAAAATCCTTTTATGCAAAGCCCTCTAGCTTTTCTGCCTCATTGTCTAGGAAAAGTTATAAACATGTATGCACAAACAAAATGCTGTGGCCTGTAGCACTCCAATGAGATTATATTATGATCAACTATCACACTGATTTGGAAATACAATTCAGATTTTAAAGGTATGTCTGAAATCAAGACCATGGAATTATTAGTAACTTGACTCTTTTAAAAGTTTGTTCAATCAGTAGCTCTTTTTACATGTGGTATAAGTGTTCACATCAATGCTTTCTTGGATGTGTTTTCTTTTTAAAACTCTGGTGGAAAAATCCACAGAGCTCTGCTTTTCTCTCATGCTACCATCCCTGGATATGTAATTTGTTTGTTATTAAAGTGTGTGTTCTTAACCTACAGGAGAGTCTGCTGAAGCATAGGAAGACTGCTTCCTGCTGTTCTCTGTCTTTAAAGTGCTATAGACCTCCTTAAATCAGACAGGGAAAGAAATGAGAGTGTGACTATACAAAATGGTTAACTTAATGTGGCAGAACTTGGGGTTAAATCACCCTGGGCTTTTTTGTATTGTATGCTATAACTGAATGTGGGTTCTTGGTTCTGAAGTTACATGAGCCTTTGCTCTCTGAGCTATATAGCTATGCTTACACGCTACAGCTTTGCCCTTCAAATGTATCTTTGCCCGAGTTCATAGCCTTCCAGGCTCCTAGCCTAAACATTTGAGATTAGTATGTGAGGCACCATACTATCTAGGACTTTTCAACATTTTAAAAAATGTATCTGGGCAAAAGTTCATAGCTGAGACAGAAGCTCATACCATAGGCTTGCCAGTACCTGGGTCCCAGTGGGGGATCTCCCAGTTTTGCAGGCTCTTTCCCACCACCAGCCAGCTGGCCAGCAGGGGAAAGCTCTGCCCCAACAGCCACCATGTGCCTTTAAACCTTGGCTGGCTTAGAAGACACTTGCAACTGTTTGTGTTTTAGAACATGTGTGTGCCTTTAAATCTCAGCAGCAGGAAAGCAGGGGGCAAGGCAAGCAGGCAGAGCCACCAGTGTGTGAAGCTGTGAGAAAGGCAGAGAGCAAAGTCCCTGTTTTGCATTAGCTTCAGAACTCATTTCTATAGTAAAATGGATAGGAAAGAGTTAGCTAGAACCTGATTATGGGATGGAGGAAAACTCCACTCCCTAAGCTGCTATCCTTTCTTGTTCCTGTCTGAAGAAGCTAGTTGAAATACAGAAGACTGTTACGTTCAGCAACTCCTTTGAGTAAATTGCCCCAGTGAGATCACAAAAGTGTGGGCTTTCAAACTCTGTGTCACACAGTGGCAAAAAATTTTACATATACACACACACTGTGGCTAATAGCCACTGATGGACCTCTGCTCCATATTTTTATCTAAACCCCTTTTGAAGGTGGCTATACTTGTGGCCGCCACCACCTCCTGTGGCAGTGAATTCCACATGTTAATCACCCTTTGGGTGAAGAAGTACTTCCTTTTATCCGTTTTAACCTGTCTGCTCAGCAATTTCATCGAATGCCCACGAGTTCTTGTATTGTGAGAAAGGGAGAAAAGTAATTCTTTCTCTACCTTCTCCATCCCATGCATAATTTTGTAAACCTCTATCATGTCACCCTGCAGTCGATGTTTCTCCAAGCTAAAGAGCCCCTAGCGTTTTAACCTTTCTTCATAGGGAAAGTGTTCCAAACCTTTAACCACAAGGAAAAGTGGATATGTAAAGTGATTTTTCTTTTGGATATTCAAATCCATTTCGTTTTAACTGGCAAAATTAGACCAAAAGCTATATAGTTCCCCAAGGCAAAGACAATATGTTGATATGTTTATACTTTGCAATAATAATATTTGTTTATGTGATAATATATTTGGGGTTTCCTTGGTGTACCATATGGTGTATTACTGTTCTCAGTACAAATGGTAACAGCTGCTGCAGTTATGTGAAATGAGTTTTTCCAAATCTGAGATGTTCAAGACTAGCAGATGATGGGGCTGTCTATATGCATTTATTCCAAACAGAATAATTGTCAGTTGCCATTCTATTTAACATCGTCTACTTTTGTACATGTTTTAGTGTAGTGTACTTTTTATACTGTATAAATACCCAGAGATTTATGAGGAAAACAAATAACCAACTGAATATTTACGAAGAAAGTACAAGGAGTGTGTCTTACAACCAAAATACTTTCAGTAACATGGGAATATGCTGCCTAATCCTGTGTGTATTTCTTCAGAAGTAAATTATAGTGTTTTCAGCAGGATTCATTCACCAGTATTTTCTTGTTACTTTTCCTGAAAGCTCCCATAGCCTTTTCCCTTTTTACGGCTTCTTTCTCTCCTTATCACCCTTGAGCCAGCCTACCTTTATCTGCCCCCACCATCTGTTCAGCCTTGCTTCTTTCTTTCTCCCTAGCAGCCTCTCCAGAGGGAGAATAGACCCAAGTTGCACAATGGTTGCTTGAACCAGGCCTGGCCCAGTTGTGTGTACAGTGAGTCTTCAGCGGATTCAGCACTGATCCTGTCCCTTGCAAGTCCATGAGGAACATGTCAGGGGAGGGATAACAGGACCTTTCTGGTGCTGTTTTGGTTTTCTCCTACCATGGCTTAACTTTGCTCAAACTGAGGCTTAGAAGCCTCAGCAATGTTGTTATGGTTGCCTAGCAACTCCAAAATGCTTCTGACATCACAGTGGACATTATTTTCTCTTTTTAAAAGAAAATGACATTATGTCTATTATATTGGAGAGGTTTAATTCCCTGATTTTTTTTTTTAAAAAAACCCACTGCATTGGTCAGGCTGCACCTGGAATATTGTTTGCAGTTCTGGAAGTCTCACTTTGAAAAGCATGTATCAGCAAGGACCGAGTGCAGAGGAAAGGGACAAGGATGATTAGGGGGCTGAAGACCAAGCCCTATGAGGAAAGGAATTGGGAATGTTCACTCTGGAGAAGAGGAGCTTGATAGGGGACATGATTGCTCTCTAAGTATTTGAAGGGCTGCCACTTAGAGGAGGGTAGGGAGCTGTTCCTGTTGGCAGCAGAGGAGAGGAATCATTATCATGGGTTTAAGGATGAGAAGGTACTGGCTGGATATTAGGAAAAGCTTTTTTACAGTAAGGGTTGTTCAGTAGTGGAATCAGCTGCCTAGGAAGGTGGTGAGCTTCCCCTCACTGGCAGTCTTTAAGCACCAGATGGACGAACACTTGTCCAGGATGCTCTAGGCTGATCCTGCATTGACCAAGGGGTTGGACTAGATGGCCTGCATGGCCTCTTCCAACTCTGTGATTCTATGATTCCAGATTTTTCTGCAAACCTTTAGGTTTGTAAAGCATTTCCCCTACCTGTTCCTAGTTCCATTTTGTAGATCTGTTGGTGCATACTCTATGGCCCAGTTGATAATCAGATATATGAGGATTGCAGCTATGATGTAAAACAATACTTTTTCATCTTAGAAAAATGTGATAGCAAAATTTCAAAATGCACTAGAAGAAAACCCAAACTCCTGCATGTAGAAAGCAAGCTAGGAGTAGGTCAAGCTACAGCATTCTCAGAACCTGCTAAATTTCTACTGCCAGGATTTAATGCAGTAGGCTGTTCAGTCATCTTGTATTTTGAAGTGGTACAATTACAAGGAGAATGTATCAGGTGCTCTTTTCAGATTAGTCCAAAGGACCTGGCTAAAGTTAGTCATGTGATGTGATATGAGGGGACTTACATTAGTTGTGACTAACCTCTTCCATTGTATGGGAGCTTAAATCAGTAGTAATTAGGGATAGCGTGCAATGGTACCCCATGATTATGGATGGTGGCTGACTCAACAGCATGATTACTGTGATCTTGTGAAATCCAGTCACATGCTCACAGTGTGATTTTGAATATCTCACTTAAAGGTCCATCTCAAAAATCAAAAGGGGGAGGGAAATGGAAGTATTACATATATTTCAGTTTTACCCAGGGCTTTTTTGGTAGAAAAAGCCCAGCAGGAACTCATTTGCATATTAGGCCACACCCCTGATGCCACCATTGTTTCACACAGGGGGTTTTGTAGAAAAAGTCCAGCAGACAGTTATTTGCATATTAGGTCACGCCCCCTGACACCATGCCAGCTGGAACTGCGTTCCTGCTCCAAAAAAGCCCTGGTTTTACCCAATATTTCAGGACATTTTACACTGCCAGCATAGCTACTAGCAGGCTATACATGAGTTAAAAGCAAGGTACATTCTTTGTGGCCCCCTTAGTCTGAATTATGCAGGAGGTCCTGGAATGCCAGCAGCAAATGAGTTTTATTTTGTTAGGCAGTCTTTGTTTTTTAATTGCATGTTTCAATAAATACCTGAATTCTTGTATCTGGCATATTAATAAGGTGATTTATCTATGCCACTCAGTTCCTACAGTATCAAGAGATCACTCAAATGTTTTATAGAATTGTTTAGTATACCTGGCATTTAAATCCAAGCCTCATATTGAAAGTAGCATTTCAGCATCTCTCAGGAGCTCTTGACACTATTGTTCTCTCATCTTTGCTCTGTATTGTTCATGTGCCTGCCCCTTTTCAGTTGGTTAGACCATTGAAACACTGAATTCATTAGGACTTATCTCAGCAAAGCATATTCCAAAGAGAACGGCATGTTTATAGGGACCATTCTCGAGAGGTGCTCATCAGCCACCAAAACAAAACAAAAAATCCAGTAGAGGTTTTCAGTAGTTCTGTGGTCATGATGAGCAAAACCTGGTGGGTGGGTGTTTTTATCGTCTGATCCTGAAAGCCAGGGGTTGAAACTGTATCTGGCATCAGGTTTCTGGCACAAGTAAGAAAGGCAGCCTGCCTCCTTGCATTAACAATAGAATTCATCTTTACTTCAGTAGCCTTTTCAATGTTTCCACATTGGTACTCTCCACATGTACACACTTACAGAGCTGTACTACTACAGAGTAGAGGCTGTCTTCCCTCATTAACTTGGAAAGGAAAGGGAAGGGAAGGGAAGGGAAGGGAAGGGAAGGGAAGGGAAGGGAAGGGAAGGGAAGGGAAGGGAAGGGAAGGGAAGGAAAGAAAGAAAGAAAGAAAGAAAGAAAGAAAGAAAGAAAGAAAGAAAGAAAGAAAGAAAGAAAGAAAGAAAGAAAGAAAGAAAGAAAGAAAGAAAGAAAGAAAGAAAGAAAGAAAGAAAGAAAGAAAGAAAGAAAGAAAGAAAGAAAGAAAGAAAGAAAGTCTACCTTGTAGGGCATATGGGCCAGCAGGACTGGTATGAGTGATAATAGTGCCTGACTACAGACTGGGGAGAATAACAGTGCCATTCCAAGCACATATTTTTAAGTCTACTGAACTCAGTGGACTAGTTCAATAAACTTAGATTGGCACAACACTGCTTAGGGTGGCCCTGCAGAATCAAATTCCCACTCAGCCATGAAGCCCAATGGGTGCTGTCAGTCAGTTCCTCCTCAGTCTAACTTACTTCTTTTTCTGTAAGGGTAAAATGGAAAAGAAAACAATCATGTGTGTCACCCTGAGCGCCTTACAGAAAAGATATGATAAAAATGGGATAAATAGGGTTGGTTGTGGGTGTCAACCTCCAGGTGTGGCCTGGAGATCTCCTGGATTACACCTGATCGTTGAACTACAGATATCAGTTCCCTTGAAGAAAATGGCTGCATTGAACAATTGATTCAATAGCATTATGCCCTGCTGAGATCATTCCTCTCCCCAAACTCTGCCCTCCCCAGGCTCCACCCTCATTTCCAGGAATTTCTCAGCCTGGACTTGGCAACCCTAGTTGGCTCAGACAAAACTCTGAGAACCAGCCATTGCATGTTGACTCTGACAATTGCTAAAGCTAGGCAGAGAACCCTTCCTTGGTGATCAGGTTTTTTTTTCAGGCAGTGAGGAACAAGGAAAACATTGGATCAGACTCACATGTTGAATTAATATAGCTAAACTTCACTTGGCTGACATGAAGATAATGCAAGGGAAATTAATCATGAGCTGAACTGACAGTAACAACAACGACAACAAAGTAAACAGCTATTGGAACAGCCAGCATGAACAGTGTCCTTTGTCCTTTCTAGCTTTCTGCAATCCCAGAATCCCTGTAATTTTCTTTCTAAACATAATATCTCAAAAGTATGTTCCTGTGGTGCCTGGTTGGGTTGACCTGCACCATGCTATTATTACCTCAACTGGATTTTCTATTTTTGAACAAAATTTCTCCCTTTGTGCCTGGGATATTTCTGATGCCATTAACATGAGGTTTTGAAGGCGGGGGGGGGGGGGGGGTACTGTTCTTTCTGTGATTCTGTTCTAAGCCCACATGAAAAGAGAAATCCACAGAAAAGAAGTGGTATACATTCAGGTGGGATATTGGCATATTCTTAAGAACATAAGAGAAGCCATGTTGGATCAGGCCAATGGCCCATCCAGTCCAACACTCTATATCACACAGTGGCCAAAATACACACACTGTGGCTAATAGCCACTGATGGACCTCTTCTCCATATTTTTATCCAATCTTCTCTTGAAGCTAGCTATGCTTGTAGCTGCCACTACCTCCTGTGGCAGTGAATTCCACATGTTAATCACCCTTTGGGTGAAGAAGTACTTCCTTTTATCCGTTTTAACCTGACTGCTCAGCAATTTCATTGAATGCCCATGAGTTCTTGTATTGTGAGAAAGGGAGAAAAGGACTTCTTTCTCTACTTTCTCCATCCCATGCATAATCTTGTAAACCTCTTTCATGTCACCCCGCAGTTGACGTTACTCCAAGCTAAAGAGTCCCAAGTGTTTTAACCTTTCTTCATAGGGAAGGTGTTCCAAACTTTTAATCATTTTAGTTGCCCTTTTCTGGACTTTTTCCAATGCTATAATATCCTTTTTGAGGTGTGGTGACCAGAATTGCACACAGTACTCCAAATGAGACCGCACCATCTATTTATACAGGAGCATTATGATACTGGCTGATTTGTTTTCAATTCCCTTCCTAATAATTCCCAGAATGGTGTTGGCCTTTTTTACTGCAATCGCACACTGTCTGACATTTTCAGTGAGTTATCTACCACAACCCCAAGATCTCTCTCTTGGTCAGTCTCTGCCAGTTCACAACCCATCAACTTGTATTTGAAGCTGGGATTCTTGGCCCCAAAGTGCATTATTTTGCACTTGGCCACATTGAACCTCATCTGCCATTTTGACGCCCACTCACCCAGCCTCAACAGATCCCTTTGGAGTGCCTCACAATCCTCTCTGGTTCTCACCACCCTGAACAATTTAATGTCATCTGCAAACTTGGCCATTTCACTGCTTACTCCCAACTCCACATCATTAATGAACAAGTTAAAGAGCATGGGACCCAGTACTGAGCCCTGCGGCACCCACTGTTTACCGTCTTCCACTGCGAAGACTGCCCATTTATACTCACTCTCTGCTTCCTATTAATTAGCCAGTTTTTGATCCACAAGAGGACCTGTCCTTTTACTCCATGACTCTCGAGCTTAATAAGGAGCCTTTGATGAGGAACTTTATCAAAAGCTTTCTGGAAGTCAAGGTAAACAGCATCTATTGGGTTCCCTTTGTCCACATGCTTGTTCACCCCCTCAAATATAACAGGTTAGTGAGGGAAGATCTTCCCTTACAGAACCCATGCTGAGTATTCCTCAATAACTTGTGTTCATCAATTTGCCTACTCATTCTGTCCTTGATAATGGTTTCTACCAACTTTCCCAGTATTGAAGTCAGACTGACTGGTTTGTAATTTCCCGGATCTCCTCTGGAACCCTTTTTAAAGATGGGGGTGATATTTGCTACCTTCCAGTCCTCAGTAACAGAGGCAGATTTAAATGAAAGATTACATATTTTTGTCAGGAGATCCACAAGTTCAACTTTGAGTTCTTTCAGAACTCTTGGATGTATGCCATCCAGACTTGATGACTTATTAGTTTTTAATTCGTCAATCAGTTGTAGGATCTCCTCTCTTGTCACCTCAATCTGACTCAGATCTTTCAACACCCCTTCCAAAATTATTATTTATTTATTTTTAAATCCATTTATTGACATTTATCGATCAGCAAACAGTCAAGACATACATTACAAAACTTAACACAAACATCACATAACAACATCTGGAGCGGGCAAACACTTCTCATCTTCCACAGTGAAGACGGAGGCAAAAAATGCATTCAGCTTCTCAGCCATTTCCCTATCCTCCTTCAGTAATTCTTTGACCCCTTGGTCATCCAAGGGCCCCACTGCCTCCCTGGCTGGTTTCCTGCTTCTAATATATTTGAAGAAATTTTTATTGTTGGTCTTTATGTTTTTTGCATATACTCCTCATAGTCCCTTTTTGCCTGCCTGATCACAGTCTTGCATTTGATTTGCCACAGCCTGTGTCCCCTTTTATTAATCTCACTTGGACTAGCTTTCCACCGCTTAAAGGAGTCCTTCTTACCTTTTACAGCTTCCATTACTTTGTTTGTTAACCATGCAGGCCTTCTCTTATACCTGTTTGTGCCTTTCCTAACTTGTGGTATATCTTTTATCTGAGCTTCTAGGATTGTAGTTTTAAATAGCCTCCAAGCTTCCCCAAGGGTTTTGACTATATTTACCTTTCCTTTCAGTTTTCTCTTCACATGCCTCCTCATCTCAGAGAATTTACCCCTTTTAAAGTTAAACGTGGTTGTGCTGTTCTTTTGGGGAAACTCCCTATTTATACAAATGGTGAAATCAATTATGTTATGGTCACTGCTCCCAAGCGGTGCAATCAGTTTTATATCTCTCACCAAGTCTTGGGCATTACTAAGGACCAAATCCAGGATCGCCCCACCCCTGGTAGGTTCTGTGACCATCTGCTCCATAGCACAGTCAATGAGAGCATCCAGAAACTCAATCTCTTTCTCTCGACTTGAACACATATTGACCCAATCAATCTGTGGGTAGTTAAAATCACCTATTACGATACAGTTTTTACATTTAGCCGCTATCTTTAATCCTTCCATCATATTATAATCGTCCTCGATCTTTTTATTTGGTGGGCGATAACAAACTCCCGTAGTTAAATTTCCTTTTGGGCCCTCTATTTTGACCCAAAGCATTTCTAGAAAAGAATCTAATTCTTTGACCTCAGTCTTACTGGACTGTATACCCTCTCTGACACCCCACCTCCAACCCTTCCCTCCCTATCCTTCCAATATAACTTATATCCAGGAATTACCGTGTCCCACTGATTCTCCTCATTCCACCAAGTTTCTGAAATTCCCACAATGTCTATGTTTTCCCCTGACACTAAACATTCCAACTCATCAATTTTACTTCGAACACTTTTAGCATTTGTATACAAACATCTATAATATCCCAGGCAAGTTAGGTCCGCAACCTTCCTCCTGCTGCCTCAAGACTTTGGCAGGCAGCCCATACTGTTTGTCAGCATCTCAGTGGACAACTCTGATCCATTACCCAGTAGAAAAGTAACAGCTAATCCTTCATCTCTTTGAGATGAGTCCTCCCAAACCAGAGACATTTCATCTCCTGTCGGCTTTCCCCCAAGATTTAGTTTAAAAACTGCTCTGCTACTTTTTTGATTTTAAGCGCCAGCAGCTTGGTTCCATCTGGGAACAAGTGGAGACTGTCTCTTTTGTACAGCTCCTGCTTGTTCCAGAAAGCATCCCAGTGCCTAACAAACTTAAACCCTTCTTCCCTACACCATCATCTCATCCACACATTGAGACTTCTAATTTGTGCCTGTCTCTCCAGCCCTGCACGTGGAACATGTAGCATTTCTGAGAAGGCTACCTTGGAGGTCCTGGCCTTAAGTCTCCTGCCTAGCAGCCTAAATTTTTCCTCCAGGACCTCAAAACTGCATTTCCCCACATCATTGGTGCCAACATGCACCACGACCACTGGCTCCTCCCCAGCACTGTCTATCAGCCTATCTATAACACATGTAATGTCCGCTACCTTCGCACCAGGCAGCCAAGTCACCATACAGTCAGTACACGGTTTTGCCACCCAGCTGTCTACTTGCCTAAGGATCGAATCACCAACTACCAAGACCCCCCTCTCTCCCTGCCCAGGGATGGTTCCTTGGTGCAAAAGCATACCTGCTCACCAACTGAAGAAGAGGTCCCTATTGAGGGCGCATTCCCCTTATCCTCAGCCCGGTGCCCTGTTCCCTCTCGACCCTCATACTCCCTGGCAGCAACGGGGCTGCCATGTTCGGAGCGGGGCTCATCTAATACCTCCCTGAGAGTCTTTTCCGAGTGCCTGACTGTCTCTGCTTCTCCAGGTCAGTCACCTCGGCCTCAAGGGTATGAGCTCATTCCCTGAGGATCAGGAGCTCCTTGCAGCGAGCACACACCCAAGACTTCTGTCCTGTGGGAATATAGTCATACATGTGACACTCAGTGCAAAACACTGGAAAGCCCCCACCCCCCTGCTGGCATTCAACCTTCATGATAGCTTTTTTCAAAATATACAGTCCCCTTTTAAATCCTGTTTGTTTATGTAGCTCTCCTTCTGGAGGGTCTACTTACCTTATTGGGAACACAAGGAAAATAGGGATCTGGGTTCCTGGTCCTTACAGAGCTCCCAGGCTAAGAGCCACAGGCCAAGAGCCCTTTAGCTCTTGCCAAAGGCTTGCGCCTCTGGCAAGGCACAGCTTAATAATGCAAAGAGGGTGGGGAACACAGCTACTCCTAATCAATCAGCAACAATCACCTTCAGCCCACTCAAACCAAACAAACAGCAGTTCCCAGCAACCACAAACTCAGAATTTTCAGCAATCACACAGTCACACAAACTCAGAAATTCTCCAGCTGCTTAGAAAGCCAAACCTCACCCTTGTAGCACTTCTTCTCTGTTCTCTCTCAGAGCTCTCTGAAATGTGCTCAGCCTCTGGCAAGGTGCAGCTTAATAATGCAAAGAGGGTGGGGAACACAGCCACTCCTAATCAATCAGCAACAATCACCTTCAGCCCACTCAAACCAAACAAACAGCAGTTCCCCAGCAACCACAAACTCAGAATTCTTGAAGAAACAGGCAGGAAATGATAAGTATTTAGGCTAGTGAATCAAATAAATGTATCTTTGACCTGTGGTTCCATGTCAGTTATAATCTCTGTTTGCTTATTTGACAACAAGGGATAAAACTATAAATACCCCAAAATGCATTTATGACATGACTCAATAATATTGCTTTCCCCTGTGGTCTACCAATGTGAATATATCAGCTGTGCACTATAGGTGTGACCAGGGCTTTTTGGTTTTAAAAAAAGCCCAGCAGGAACTCATTTGCATATAAGGCCACACCCCCTGACACCAAGCCAGCCGGAACTGTGTTTCTGTGCATTCGTGCTCCAAAAAAAGAGCCCTTGGTGTGAGAAACTATTGCAGGGAATGGGAAATCTCTTTGTGCCATATCTCTACAGTCTATGTAACTTGCATGTTGTTCAGGTTACAAGTAAATGGCAAGACCTAGAAAAAGGCTAGATGAGGATATGGAAGGAACCAACAAACCTTCAAGTTCCAGTTAGGGTTGCTAACCTCCAGGTGGTGGCTGGATATCTGCTGCTATTACAAATGATTTCCAGGTAAGGTTGACAGATCCAACTCAGGAAATATCTGGGGACTTTGGGGGTGAAGCCATAAGCAAGGCTGTGCCAAGCATGACTGAACTCTGGCCATCATATTTAAAGGGACTGTGTTCCTTTTAAACACCTTCTCTCGATTGGAAATAATGGCATATTGGGGTACCTTTTTTTGGGCTCATAGAATTGGACCCCCTGGTCCAATCTTTTTTGAAACTTGGGGGGAAATTTTGAGGAGAGGCATCAGATGCTATGTTGAAAATCTGGTGCCTCTACCTCAAAAACCCAGCCCCCCTGGGCCCCAGATACCCACAGACTATAGGATATAATGGAGAGCCGAGTAGACATTCCCCACCCCCTGCTTTCTGCTAACCCTGAAGCAGGGGGATGGCTTCCAAACCAGGAGATCCCTGCCCCCAACTGGGGATTTGTAGTACAAGAAGAAGAAGAAGAAGAATTGCAGATTTATACTCCGCCGTTCTCTCTGAATCAGAGACTCAGAGCAGTTTACAATCTCCTATATCTTCTCCCCCACAACAGACACCCTGTGAGGTGGGTGGGGCTGAGAGGGCTCTCACAGCAGCTGCCCTTTCAAGGACAACCTCTGCCAGAGCTATGGCTAACACAAGGCCATTCCAGCAGATGCAAGTGGAGGAGTGGGGAATCAAACCCGGTTCTCCCAGATAAGAGTCCACACACTTAACCACTACACCAAACTGGCTCTCCACAAAAGAGGATACTCAATGAAAATATGGCAAAAACACAGAAAATCGAGTAGCACAAATGTACTATGCTATATTCAATTGCTCATAGCAAAAACACAGTATGTGCAAACATATATACACAAAGTCCCAGTCCCAGATCGCATATTGCAACACTCCAAATTCTTGTACTTGAGATGCAATCTTCCGAATCTTGTGAAAAAAATCATGGAGAAGAAAAAATGGAGACCGGTTTGTACCTTTAGTCAATTGGATTAAACAAAAATGTAATAATATTATCTGTAGTTTAAGACTTAGAGATTTGTACACATCTTGCATTTTGCTCCTGGGTGATTGCAAGGCTTCCTCTTTGCAGCTACCATGTTCAAGTTTCTACACACCACTCCATGAGGTGTTTGTTAGCGTACGGTGAACTGTTTGCAGATGAA
This sequence comes from Heteronotia binoei, assembly GCF_032191835.1. Lineage (NCBI taxonomy): Eukaryota > Metazoa > Chordata > Lepidosauria > Squamata > Gekkonidae > Heteronotia > Heteronotia binoei. The sequence goes on from NC_083223.1 coordinate 130,922,066, forward strand.
CACAGCATAAGAAGAACTGGCACCATTTGCTGAGGTAATCAAGGGCCAACTTTATTTATTAAATTAAAAGCAAGATAATGATCTACAGCAGCGAGGAACAACACTCATTCCATAGTTAATAACATTGTGGGCAACTGATGGGATGCTTAAGAGAGTAATGCTTCCTATCATTCCTGTATCTTGGAGAAGGCCCATCCTTGTTCTGAGCCCTGAGTAGTTAAGCTGTATACCACCAAGGCTCCTCTCTGCCAAATATTTACTTGCAAATATTTCAAGGGAAGAGTGCCACATTCTTTCTCTCTGATCTGTTTATCGCAGTTCTTTGCCATACCATCACAAAAAAGGGCTTGAGGTGATAGAATAACCATGTATGTGATGAGCCACTGAAAAACAACACCTCTCAGTATCACAATGGTAGCTCCATGTGGCAATAAAGTGCCATATACATGATGTTTGCAGTGTGTAATCCAGCTCTAAACCATTGAGAAAGATAACTAGAGGCAAACACAGATTTTTGGACTAAAGGTGAAAATTGCATCCTGCTTCCAATGTGGGAGCAGATAGCAACTACTCTAGAGAAAACATTACAAAAATGTAATGTATGCTCAGCCTTCAAGCTCCCTTGGGTGGCCTTCAGCAAATTATCAAATACCAGTTTAAACTATCGCTTTAGTGAACACTGTTATAGGTTAGAAATGGGATAATTTACTTTGTGTGAGTTGATTTGCAGAACAAATCTATGCTGGGCAAGTTGCACTTTATGAATATGATATGATTAATTTAATCATGGTTCTTCAAAGTAAGGGAAAAGTTTACTGTGTTCCATTGTGGTGGTCAGTTTACAGCAGCTATGAACAGGGTTGGAGGAATGGGATAACGCTATTTGGAATCATTTTGTGTTGGGTAAATTAGATCTCTCTTCAGGGTTACAAAATTTGGTTACTTAGAAAAAATTTCAAACAGTCTGGTTTCTGATAATTCAGTTTTTTCAAGAGAGAGAAATTCTGTCATCTAATCTTTTTTTCAGGAGTTTATTATTTTTTAAAGGAGAAATTACTTTTGATAGATTAAAGAACTATGAAGAAGGGAATAATGGAGTATCAAATTATAGGGAAAAATTTTTTGCTTAGGGTTTTAGATTGGTTGTAATTTTGTTTCATATTTCATATTATCTTTTGTGTTACTAATATTATCTTTGGTGTTACTAATGTTTAAAATAAAATTATTTTATTTTATTTTATTTTTTAAAAAGGGCTGGCCTTAGACTGTCTGGCACCCTAGTCAAAGATAACATCTGGTGCCCCCACTCCCACCCTGCACTGATAAGCAATTTTCAAAAACTGATGCATTGTGGGGAAAATAAAAAGTATAAATCTTGAAACTGATCCCTGGCCTGTATAGCCCAGGCAAGCCTGATCTTTTCAGATCTCAGAAGCTGAGCAAGGCCAACTCTGGCAAGTATTTGGATGCGAGACCTCCTTGAAATAAAAAAGTTGGGAGGGCAGGCTCTGTTCAGCCACCCTTCTGAATATCCTCCAGGCCCATGTAGAGGCAAGCAGGGATCATGGGCAATGTTCCTATTAAGCTCTGTGTGCAAAATTTTTCCTTTGTGAGTCAATCAATAAAAGTTGTGACCAAGCCTACATTTTTATTTTTTATTTTTTAAAATATCAGTTTACAGACATACAAAACATACAAACATAAAATATAAACATAATGTAATCATAACCTTGTAAGAATCTCAGAATGAGCATCAGGCAAGAATAAAAGCAGCCTTGAGCTGCTGGCATAACCTTTTTTATATTTTCTGAATTTTTTCTTGAAAGTGAAATGTTTTGGCAAGCAATATTCCCTAGTTCCCACACTAAACACCACTTGCAAGGGAAAGAGAACATTAAAAACCATCTAGGGTATATACACCCTCTCCCATCACAAGCCTAAATCAAACCACTAATCCACTGCCTGCTTTAAAATCTGGGTAGCTAAGGATGAGAGGTTTTCTCTCCCCTTTTTATCATTGAATTCTTAGACCCCAATAACTCTGCGGGTCTCTGAGGTGCTACTGGATTTGAATCTAGCTCTTCTACTGCAGACCAACACACACACACATCTTCTGAAAGTCACTTTTGTTGGTCTTAAAGGTGCCACTGAACTCAAAACTTGTGACAAGTGGAGTGCCTCAAGGAACTGTTCTGGGACTTGTTTTGTTCAGCATCTTTATCAATGATTTGGATGAAGGAATAGAGGGAATGCTTATTAAATTTGCGGATGATACTAAATTGGGTGGGGTTGCAAACACAGAAGAAGACAGAAACAAGATACAGGATGACCTTGACAGGCTGGAAAACTGGGTTAAAACCAATAAAATGAATTTTAACAGGGATAAATGTAAAGTTTTGCATTTAGGTACGAAAAATCCAATGCATGGTTAAAGGATGGGGGAGACTTGTCTTAGCAGTAGTATGTGTGAAAAGGATTTAGGGGTCTTAGTGGATCATACGCTGAACATGAGTCAACAGTGTGATGCGGTGGCTAAAAAGGCAAATGCAATTTTGGGCTGTATCAACAGAAGTATAGTGTCCAGATCACGTGAAGTGATGGTATCGCTTTACTCTGCTCTGGTAAGACCTCACCTGGAGTACTGTGTTCAGTTTTGGGCACCACATTTTAAGAAGGATATAGACAAGCTGGAACGGGTCCAGAGGAGGGCGACGAAGATGGTGAGGGGTCTGGAGACCAATTCCTATGAGGAAAGGTTGAAGGAGCTGAGGATGTTTAGCCTGGAGAGGAGGCGGCTGAGAGGTGATATGATCACCATCTTCAAGTACTTGAAGGGCTGTCATCTAGAGGATGGTGTGGAATTGTTTTCTGTGGCCCCAGAAGGTAGGACCAGAACCAATGGGTTGAAATTAAATCAAAAGAGTTTCCGGCTCAACATTAGGAAGAACTTCCTGACCGTTAGAGTGATTCCTCAGTGGAACAGGCTTCCTCGGGAGGTGGTGGGTTCTCCATCCTTGGAGGTTTTTAAACAGAGGCTAGATGGCCATCTGACAGCAATGAAGATCCTGTAAATTTAGGAGGAGGTGTTTGTGAGTTTCCTGCATTGTGCAGGGAGTTGGACTAGATGACCCTGGGGGTCCCTTCCAACTCTATGATTTGATTCTATGATGGCTACAGAGATTTCCTCAAGTGCTAGAGCATCCCCTGCATGATGTGCCTGGTGCAATGCCATAACTTCTGGGTGACTTCATTGTGCTTCACGCATGCAGAGACAATCTGCATGGGTACAAGATGAGTCTTAATTGATGTTGTCACATAAAGTACCACTACTTCTTTATAACAAAAGTAGGCAGACACTCTTAAAGTAAAGCTCATACAGTTCCGCAGAGCCTGTAAAATGGCACTTCCACCAGGCGTGTGTAAACTAGACTGCTGGCCACTACAGTTCTAGGTAATTTATGAATAATCCCTTGTAATCCACTGTACAGCAGCTGCGCAGAAGACAATTTAAGATCAGTTTACAGAGAATTGAAAACTAAGATTATAGCACTGAAATATTTTATGTATTTTATGTTTTTATATTATTCTATGGTCTATGGTTTTAATGTATTACTGTGTTTACTCATGCACATGCATGTCTATGTAAGCCGCCCTGAGCCTGCCTAGGCAAGGAGGGGGGGATACAAATGGAATAAAATAAATAAAGTTCATTTTAGTCTTCTTTAGTATATATATGGGCAAAGTATTAGAATGCTGGGATATTATTTCAGTATTAAATCTAAGAATGGTTTGAAAGATCAAAGGCAGTGTTTTCTTTACATATGTATCTCATTTTAAAGTTCATATAGTACTATTGCTATTATTTAATATCTATTATATTTAATAGTGTAAATGAGAAAGGAAGATATTTGTATTAAGCAGAGGGGTATTTCAATTGATGCCTAACTGGGAATAATTTCAATGTTTTTTTGAAAACAGAAATTTCCCTAAATAATAAAAGCAGGACAAAAATGCAGAGAGATAGAAAGGTCTGAAAAATGTTCTGGAAGGGGAAGGGCAATAGCCAGTACGCACTGAATCTAAAATAAAAAAGTTGCATAAAAACTGGCAATCTAGGCCAGATTAACAGGAGAAAAACCAGGATGATGTAATGGACAGAATGGTGAAGCTGGGAAAATCTCATGGCAAAAGAATGGATATGGGAATGGTATAGGAAAAGGAAAGGTCCCCTGTGCAAGCACCAGTCGTTTCCAACTCTGGGGTGACGTTGCTTGCACAACGTTTTCACGGCAGACTTTTTACAGGGTGGTTTCCCATTGTCTTCCCCAGTCATCTAGACTTTTCCCCCAGCAAGCTAAGTACTCATTTTACCGACCTCGGAAGGATGGAAGGCTGAGTCAACCTCGAGCTGGCTACCTGAAAACCCAGCTTCCACCGGGGAACGAACGCAGGTCGTGAGCACAGCTTAGGACTGCAATACTGCAGCTTTAACACTCTGCGCCATGGGGCATGGTATAATATATATATAAATATAAAAACAGAGCCCACAAAATACTTTTCTTATTAGTTCAGTTATCATGAACACTGGGGAAGGATGGTGGCTCAATGATAGAGCATCTGCTTGGGAAGCAGAAGGTCCCAGGTTCAATCCCTGCCATCTCCAAAAAAAGGGTCCAGGCAAATAGGTGTGAAAAACCTCAGCTTGAGACCCTGGAGAGCTGCTGCCAGTCTGAGAAGACAATACTGACTTTGATGGACCAAGGGTCTGATTCAGTATAAGGCAGCTTCATATGTTCATATGTTCACTAGTAAGTTAAAAGTGTTGAAATACTAGTTTAACTACTGAATATACATTATTTTTCAACTGTACAAAACAATGCCATCCATTCTGTTCTAAGATGCCACCCTATCAACATGCCTTTAAGTAGGAAAACAAATGAGTTGTAATGGTAGTCATCTTTTTAAAAGAGCCCAACTTCCTGAATTCCTGAAAGCAAAATTATTATTTGTCTGGACTAATAATGAAAACATTTTTCATATTAATCATTTTTAGACTCTTCCAAGACCATTTTATCGCCATGCACTGAATTCAAGGGGAGCAGGAGATAGGGATAATTTTGTTTTGATGTAATCGTTTGAAAACTGTATAATCATAAGGAAACAGCTTTTTAAAACAATGGTTACATTAGTAATATTCATAGCCAGGGTTGGCCCTGCCACTAGGCAAACTAGGCAATTGTCTACAGCACCAGCCTTCTGGGACACCAAACTGGGCACCCCCACATGACTCAGGGATGTCATGTGACGTCATGCGACGCACTGCTGCTGTCCCACTTCCATCCCAGGCTTCCCCCTATGCAGCGCTAGGCTGCACCTGCGCCAACAGCAGAGAGAGCCTGCAGCACACATGATCGCTGGGGACTGGTGCAGCTGCCTCCTCATCTCTTCTTTACAAAAGTGATTTTCCTCCTCCTCCCTCTTCTTGCCCAACCAGGCTTTGCAATCTGGGAAGAGAGACGCAGGAAAAGACAGAAAGGTGGGTAAGAGAAGAAGCCCGGGAGCGTGGCTGCACAGCCGTCTAGTGTCTCTAGACAGTGGTGGGGGCAGAAAGAGGGTGCTTGTTGTCACCCATCTGGCCCCAGGAAGTGCCAGCTCCACTCTCCAAGCACTGGTGCTTTGAGACCTCAGACTGGAGGATCTGTCTCCACTTATAGCATCAATATGGGCAACAGGCAGCTCTTGCTCCCTAGTCACAGGTATAGTAGTGTGTGTGTGTGTGTGTGTGTTGCTGGAGGGGGGGGGGGCGCTTTGACTTTGTATTGGCATTGGTACCCTTCCCACCTGGCTTGTGCCTGCCCCCTCCCGTTTGAGATGATGGTGGGCTAAACAAGTGAAACAGGGAACCACTTAGGATAGCAGGACTAGAAGCAAGAGGGGAAGTTCCCCCCCCCCCAGGCTTGGTTGGAAAACGGAAAGCTGTTTTTGTGCTGTGCAGTGGAGGGGGGGTTTGGTGCTTTGTGTATTGCTTGCAGCCCTCGATGATGCAAGGGACTTTGGGGGATTACAAAGGAGGGGGCAACCACAGGACAGTGACACAATTTTCTCCTTGCAGAGATGGGTGTTGTTTTTTTGCTCTGCAACATGTTAACAGCATCATGAAATGCATGAAATGTATTTTCTATATTTAATTGTTGTTTTAATTGTTTTAAACTGTATTCTTGAATTGTTTTAAACTGAGTGTTAGCTGCTCTGAGTCCACTTGCGGAGAGGGCAGGATATAAAATTAAAGTAACAACAACAACATGCATTCTGTGCCTGAAAAAAAAGATACTTCCAAGTGCCACTTTAGAATGGCATGTCTGTCTGTTCTGTCAGGAAAACTAATTTTCCAACAGGGTATATTTCTTGAAGGCTGGAGGCAGTCTAACTTCTCTTTAGGGGGCTTGGGACAGCCTGTTGGCCACCATGTTCTCATTACTGTCTCCTTCTTTATTGTTTTTGCATGCTGTACAACCAGGCATAGAACAATTAGAAACTCAAATCAGAACATGTGGATCTAAAAAATGTGTTTCCCAGCCAGTAAGGATTAACATTTCATCCTTCATTTTATTGGTCCTTTAGGGTCCAATCCTTTAATGCCTAGGCTACCCTTTCATATTACTATGATGTGAGGAGGGACATGTTTAAAGTTTGGTAATACTTTATAATTTGGAAGTTTGATCCTTGCTGGATTATTTTCATTTTCTTAGCAATATGAAGATAGTGGATTTATATCCCACCCTATACTCTGAATCTCAGAGACTCAGAGCGGTCACAATCTCCTTTACCTCCCCTCCCACCCCACAACAGACCCCTGTGAGGTGGGTGGGGCTGAAAGAGCTCTTGCAGCAGCTGCCCTTTCAAGGACAACTCCTATGAGAACTATGGCTGACCTAAGGCCATTCCAGCAGGTGCAAGTGGAAAAGTGGGGAATCAAACCCGGTTCTCTCAGATAAGAATCCGCACTACAACTACACCAAACTGGCTCTATAATATACATTGTAACGTGAACTTAGATGCATGCTGATACTTGATTGGGACATGCTATGGTTTCTCTGCAGTTACTCGGAATGAAAGAAATCATTGCTGCCCTTAAAAGTGTGCGTCATATCTTCATGTGTTTTAATTTACAATATCAGCATTACAGAATCATGCATTGGATTTTTCCTACCTAAATGCAGAACTTTACATTTATCCCTGCTAAAATTCATTTTATTGATTTTAGCCCCGTTTTCCAGTCTGTCAAGGTCATCCTGTATCCTGATTCTGTCTTCTTCTGTGTTTGCAACCCCTCCCAATTTAGCATCATCTGCAAATTTAATAAGCATACCCTCTATTCCTTCATCCAAATCATGTATAAAGATGTTGAACAAAACAGGTCCCAGGACAAATCCTTGAGGCACTCCACTTGTCATTCCTCTCCAAGAGGATGAGGAACCATTCACAAGCACTCTTTGGGTGCAATCTGTCAACCAGTTACAGATCCACCTAACGGTAACAGGATCCAAACCACATTTTACCAATTTGTCAACAAGGATAGCCTTACTGAAATCAAAATAAACTATGTCTACAGCATTCCCCTGATCCAGCAAGGTAGTCACTTTATCAAAAAAAAAAAAGAGATCAGGTTAGTCTGACATGACTTGTTCTTGAGAAAACTATGCTGGCTTTTAGTAATCACATCCATTCTTTCTAAATGTTCCAGGACTGACTGTTTAATGATTTGTTCTAAAACCTTTCCAGGTATAGGCGTCAAGCTGACGGGTCGGTAGTTATCCGGATCGTCTTTTTTCCCCTTCTTGAAGATGAGGTCAACATTCACCCACCTCAAATCTTCCAGCACCTCTCCTGTTTTCCAAGAATTCTCCAAAATAATAGCCAGAGACTCAGAAATTACATCCGCAAGCTCTTTTAGAACCCTTGGATGCAATTCATCTGGCCCTGAGGACTTTGTTTCATTTAAAGAAACTAGGTGTTTATGTACTACCCCTATGCTGATCCTAGGTTGGAACTTCATACCTTCCTTATATGTTCTATTTTTGCCATGTTGAGTATCGTTTCCCTCAGAAGAGAAGACTGAGGAAAAGTATGAATTGAGCAGTTCCGCCCTCTCTTCATTACCCGTTACAATTTCACTTTCTTGCCCTCGCAATGGACCTACCATGTCCTTGCTCTTTTTCTTACTCTGAACATAAGAACCCTTTTTTGTTGTTTTTAGCATCTTTGGCCAGCCTAAGCTCATACTGAGCTTTAGCTTTCCTAACTTTTTCTTTACAAGCACTGGTGATTTGTTTATATTCATTTGTGGTTATAAGGCCCTCCTTCCAATTCCTAAAGGAGTCTTTTTTATTTCTCAAGTCTTTAGAAAGCTGTTTATGGAGCCACTTCGGTTTCTTTAGTCTTTTTCCATTTTTTCTTCTCATAAGAATCGCCTGTGATTGCACTTTCAGTATTTCGCTTTTAAGAAACTCCCACCCCTCCTGAACCCCCCTTCCTTCTAACTATTTCTGACCATGGGATTTTACCCAGCATAGTTCTAAGTTTATCGAAGTTTGTTTTTATGAAGTCCAACCTATAAGTCTGACTACGTAAAGCTTTTCCCTTCCCTAAGACTGTAAATTCCAAAATCACATGGTCACTACTGCCCAGAGTGCCCACTATTTCCACTTCTTCAATCAATTCTTCCTTGTTGGTGAGAATCAAATCCAAGATAGCAGATCCCCTTGTTTCCTTCTTCACTTTCTGGAAAAGGAAGTTGTCAGCAAGACAAGTCAGGAATCTGTTTGACTTTTCATTTTTAGCAGAGTTGGACTTCCAACAGATGTCCAGGTAATTGAAATCTCCCATGATCACCATATCCCTTCTCTTGGAGAACTTTGCAATCTGTTGTAGAAGTATCTCATCCAAGTCCTCTGCCTGACTTGGTGGTTATAGCAGACCCCCACAATAATATCACTGTTATTTCTTACTCCTTTTATTTTTACCCAGAGTTTTTTTCCAAATGCTAGAGCATCTCCCATATGACATGCCTGGCACAATGACATCACTTCCGAGTGACATCATTATGCCAGGCAAATTGAGCGGGCTGATGCCTTTGGAGGCGGGGGCTCCCCCACCAGCCAGTTCCATGATGGTGGGTTGGAGGCCCTGAAATTGCAGAAAACCCTGACCTCAGTGGGGGAATGAGAACCCTAGTAAATAAACATTCATTCTAGGCACATGGTTACTTGTGTCTGGGTATGTTAACATCACAGGATGATAAATGTATGTTGAGTTATTTGACACAGTTTTTGTACTTATCATCAAGGTTAATAAAAAAAAAACCTGAAATCTTTGATAAGGTTAATATACCTTTTTGCCCTTTTCTACTCATATATATTATAATTAAATAGAAGAAAAGTGGGTTTTCACCCACCATCAATTAATATTTGTACCTGTTGTGCTGATTTTAAACTACAGACAAATAAAGTGATGGCTGTAATTTATTAATGTGCAATCAAGTGTACTATTTTTTTCTTTTACAGTACAGCCTTTCAAGTGAGTCAGAGAGTAAATATGCAAGTAACATGCATTTATGTTCTTAGTTTTAGTGCAGTACCTTAATGCAAAAGTTGCATACCTTTTCCAAAGTGAACTGTAGCTAAGCTTGATGTCCATGCCAGAGTCATCTGCCCTCCACTTCTCTATTATGTCCAAAGTGGGACCAGTTCAGAGTAATAATCCACACCTATATAGCCAACTACTGTAAACCAGCATCACTGTCATGCTTTCCTCAAAGACAATGTGGACTTGTAATTCTGTGATTGATGCCAAAGGTCTCAAACTGGGGACTGGCAGTGGTGCCTAGGTGCCTTTGTTTCTGAACCACACCTGCAGATCTCTTCTCTGTTGCTGTACTGTGCCACCATTCAAATGGCTAGAAAGTATGCTGTAGGACTGAGTAACCTTAGAAGTATAGTCTCTGGCCTTGCAACTCAGTCTAAACAAATAATTCTTTAGTGCTCATTGAGATGCTCAGCAGCACTGGCTTGCAGTAGCCATTTTTCCATTCACCTAACCATCCACTTGCCATTATAGTTTCTAAGCAAAGAAACTGTCTATGGCTCACGCACAAATTACAGTTCAAGCATTTGCAGGGATGGGGAAACAATAACACAGTTAAATTGGTTGCAACTAGCTTATGCTCTCTAGATGTGGCCTGTGTCATCAGGTCTTTAGCTGAAGTGAGAGGTGATCTCTTTAGCTCTAACAAGCTTGTTATGAGTATTTGTTAGGTTTTTCCCTGGCCTCGGTTTATAATTAGCTTACAAGAGGCTATGTTACTTGTGTACCTAAACTAATAATTATGTCAAATACTTGTGTTATGAAATTAACACTGGAAATATGTTAGTTTCTTATTAAAAAAACAGGCTGATATTTTAAGGGACCCATGAGGGACCCTACACCTGAGCTATGGTTAATTACTAGAAGATTAAGCAGTACGCCAGCTGGTACGAATCACAGCATTCTGAGTCCACGAAACTCAAGGTTAGTTTGTACATAATTTATTACATCATGAGGAAGAAGGCACACTGAAGAGAAAAATACAACAGCCTCTAGAAAGAGTCTCCAGGCAAGTGCCCCCCACCCTTGCTGTCTTCCCTCCCATCCAAGTAAAGGCATTCATTCCCACCACCACCTCAAGGAGAGCTGATCTCTTGCCATCTGGAGAGCACTTGTAATTCTGAGTGATCTCCAGCTGTCACCTGGAGATTAACATTAGTAGTTCTGAGGAGGAAATGGCTGGTTTGGAGGGTGCAGTGTATGGCATTGTACCTATCTGAGGTCCCACCCCTCCTCAAACCCCACCCTCTCCAGGCTCCACCCCTTAAATCAGGACTTTCTTAACCTGGAGTTGGCAACTCTATCTCCTTCCCTTTATCCGCCCCTCTGACTTCAGCTTTCCATCTCCTCCCTCCTCCCTGTAGCCTCCACCTCGGGAAAGGACAGTCTTTTTCCACAGTGGGGGGAGGAAGCAGTTTTCATCATTTTCCTCTCCCCCCCCCTTTGATTTGAACAACAGCCCTGTGAGGCAGGTTAGGCTGAAAGTCTGTGACTGGTCCAAAATCATCCAGTCAGCTTCCACAGCAAGAACCTGGGTCTGACAAACCACGCTTTGAAGCCCTAACTCGTATGACCTCCTCAAACTCCACCGCAGAATCTCCAGGAATTTCCCACCAACCTAGGACTTGCCCCAATGAGTTCTCCCTCAGAGGCCTTTAGTGATACCTTTCAGACCAACACTCTCTAAGACCAACATTGTTAGGCTTAAGCACAGGACTTCAATTAGTCTCTGTCTCTTCCTTTCCCTCCCCCACCCCCTGTATCTGGCCTGCTGGTACAGGATGCCCCCCCCCCGTCTGTGTCCCTTCCAGAGGAGGATAGGGAGGAGTCCTCAGCCAATCAAGGGAGTCCTCAGCCAATTGATAGGAAGCCTTCGCTCCTCCTCTGTCCCTCAGCCAGTCAAGGGAAGGCTTTCTTTCTCTCCTCTGCAAAGCAGAGCAACAGGCAGCTTAGCCAATGGGAGAGTAGGAAGAGCCAAAAACTGCCAGAACCAAGGTTGGTTGCCTTTGACTGACAGAAGCAGCTTGGCTGGCTAGCAACAGCCACTCAGGTGGGAGAGAGGAGCAGAGTCAACCAATGAGTTCTCCCTCAAAGTCCAAAATATGAAAGAGCCTCCCCCACCTCCTTTTACTGAGAGAACCAAGCTTGGTTGATTTTAACTGAGAAAAGCAAGGTTAATTGCCTAGCATCAATCACTGCCTAGCAGTTTCCCCAGAAGGCCAATCCTCATCTGTCCTGGGGCCAGCAGTGTGTGGGCGAGAGCAGACTCAGCCAATGTGCAAAATCAGTTGATTGATGGCTTGACAGGCCAAAGGTTGATGCACCACAGTCCCATCCAGTCCCAACCAATGAGGGAGCTTGGATTTGCCAAAACGAAACTTATATATATATATATATATATATATATATATATATATATATATATATATATATATATATATATATATAGGATGGCCTGCTTTAGACACCTTCCAATTAATGCATTTCAAATCATGTAAGCTTTTTTGTCTTGTAAGTCTTTTCTCCTTTGCAGATCATATTCTAGGAACACTTTCACTATCCTATGTTATTATACAGAACATGTTCATGTTTCCCCTTTGCAGATCATGTTATAGGAGCACTTTCACTATCCTATGTTGTTATACAGTGGTGGCCAAACTTGCTTAACATAAGAGCCACATAGAATAAATGTCAGATGTTTGAGAGCCACAAGACATGAATGTCAGATGTAGGTAGGTAGGTAGAAAGGGAGGGAGGGGTGGAAAGAAAGAAACATTAACTTTAAATGCATTCTCCAAACCGCCAGCTGGCTTGGCTTGCAGAAGCAGTTTAAAGAGAGAAATACCCTCTCCAAGCTGGCCAATAGAGTGGTAGGGGCTTTAAGAGCCACACAATATGTGTAAAAGAGCCACATTGTGGCTCCGGACCCACAGTTTGGCCACCCCTGTTAGTATATAACTTGAATTAAGAGGTCTGTGGAATTAATGACTTTGTTGATGTCAACAAAATAAAGGCTGAATGTCTAGACAGATGCTGGCTTAACTCTCCCTGGTGCTGGAACATCACAAACCCTTAAATGGGAAGCCATACTTTCCATTGCATGCTTTCGTACAGCCACCTTGCTTTGAGGCCTGTCTCTCATATTTTCAATGGGTGCAATTCTAAGCAAATCTATTTAATGGGAGTTTTTTCATGAAACTATTGGAAGGGGAAGGTGCAATGTATTAGCCTTCTCAGCCTGCCATACTAGAAAGTGCTAGCAGTCAGTATCTCAGCAAGAGCAGTGTCACTTTCCAATTTAGTTTGGCTCTATCTAGTGGTCACTTTAGTTTGATATTTCCTCTTAATATTCCTTTGTGTTTTAATAAATTGTGTCTTGGTAATTTTTGGAAAATGAAGCTAAAGCAATAGGTGTGGTCACTTTTACTGGTTCACTGACTTTGAAGAAACAATATTTTTCCCACCCATGTGAGCAAGCGCCTTCTTTATTCTCAGAAACGTGTGCTTTTCTGTAGGTAGTGAAAGAAAAATTGAGAGGGAATAATATCACATGAGTCATGATGTCACTTCCAGTGAAAATCTGGAATTCCCCAAATCTCTAGAACATAACAGGATGGCTGTGTTGTCACTTGCCAGATGTGATGTCACAATGTTTTTTAAAGGGTTCCATCATCCCATAAATCTTTGATATTTGCAAGTGCCAGGGTGGCAACCCTATTTTGTCAGTCAACCCAATGTTACTATTGGAAAATACAGGATGTGGCTGTTATGGCACATATATATACACCCCTAAAACCCACAACTCTGAGAAAGCTGGATAAACAAGGATTCCATGCTGTGTATATACCCATGTTTGGTGGTGGAAAGTGCCACTAAGCCACAGCTAACTTATGGCGACCCTGTGGAGTTTTCAAGGCAAAAGATGTTCAGAGGTGGTTTGCCATTGTACGTCATGACCCTGGTATTCCCTGAAGGTCTCTCATTGAAATACTTGCCAGAGCTGACCGTGAGATCTGATGAGATTGGCTAGTGTGGTATATCCATGTCAGGATATACCCACATTTAAAGATGTGTATACAAACCTGTATGACACCTACAGTTGTGTGTGTTTGTTGCTGTAATTGTAATCTGTGGTTCTGCCTTCAATATTTATAAAACAAATATGGGGTTGTTAGTAGGGTTGCCAATCCCCAGGTGGGGGCAGGGGATCCCCCAGTTTGGGGACCCTCCCCCCGTTTCAGGGTCATCAGAAAGCGGGGTGAGGTGAGGGAAATGTCTGCTGGGAACTCTATTATTCCCTATGGAGATTTATTCCCATAGAAAATCATGGAGAATTGATCTGCGGGTATCTGGGACTCTGGGGGGGGGCTGTTTTTTGGGGTAGAGGAACCAAATTTTCAGAATAGCATCTCGTGCCTCTCCCCAAAATACCCCCCAAGTTTCAAAAAGATTGGACCAGGGGGTCCAATTCTATGAGCCCCAAAAGAAGGTGCCCCTATCCATTATTTTCTATGGAAGGAAGGAATTGAAAAGGTGTGTTGTCCCTTTAAATGTGATGGCCAGCACTCCCTTTGGAGTTCAATTATGCTTGTCACAGCCTTGATCTTGGCTCCACCCCTAATGTCTTCTGGCTCCACCCTCAAAGTCTCCTGGCTCCACCCCCAAAGTTCCCAGATATTTCTTGAATTGAACTTGGCAACCCTAGTTGTTAGAGTTCAGTCAGTGTTTTTTGTGAAGATATCCTCAGCAGAAATAGCAAAAATTACAAAGCACAACTTTTACCATTAAAAAAGAAGTGTAAATTCAAGGCACGTGTTTCAAATCTATAATACTAATTTATTACAGGAGGAAAATTATCATAATTTTATTTGGCCAAGCATCATAACTTTACTTTTCAGTGAAATCCAGTTTGGGGATCTATCTTTACAGGCCTTGAAACATGTATTTGTCACATTAAGGCCCTGTTCACACAGGGTGTTGAGTCTGTGTTATTTTTATTTAGTAACATATGGTAACTATATCTAATTCTTGCATCATTAATAACTTCTTTTTATCTATCCCATATATTACTTTCTAACCACCCCTTCCCCCGTTACTTGACCCCCGCCGGTGTTATTTACTAAAAATACTAATATATAAGGTACAGCATCACCCATTCTTTTATCCACACTAAACTTTCTATCTTCTTTTGGAATCAACGAAATAACAGCTTCCTTCCATGTATTTAGTATTTTCCCTTTTATTCTTATAATGTTCATCAATTTCTGAAGTTTTGGTATTAATTCCTCTTTGAAGATTTTATAAAATTTAGCTGTATATCCATCTGGCCCAGGTGCCTTTCCATTTTTCATTGCATTAATCGCTGCTTCAATTTCTATTTTTTCAATTGGATCATTCAAAACTTTTTTCATATTTTCTGTTAAGGGTGCTATTTTAATATTTTGTAAATACGTTTCCATTTTTTCTTTCTTTATTTTAACACCCTTAAATAATTTGGCATAGTACTTAAAGAATTCTCTTTTTATTCCTTCCTGATCTGCCACCTCTCTTCCATCAACCACAATTTTGTTAATAATTTTACTTTCTCTCTTTTTTTTCAGTTGCCAGGCCAAATACTTTCCAGGTTTATTTGACTCCTCAAAAGATTTCTGCTGTAATCTTTTCAGATTCCATTCCAGTTCTTTATTTAACAAATGTCTCATTTGTGGTTGTAATATTGTAATCTCCCTCATAATTTTCTTTTTCCCTGGTCTTTTTCTCAGTTCCCCTTCTTTTTTCTTTATTTCATTTTGAATGTCCAGGATCTGTTTTTCTTTTGCCCTCTTGTCTTTATTATTCAATGTAATCAATGTTCCTCTCATGACTGCTTTATAAGCATCCCACACTGTCTGAAATTCTATATCTTCTTTATCGTTTATTTGGAAGAAAACTTTAGTTTCATTTTCTAGAGATGTCACTATTTCTTTATTCTGTAGTAAATCTTCATTTAATCTCCATCTTCTCAACTTTTTAGACAATTTTGTAATCCACATTATTGGGTTATGATCAGCCCCTATTTTAGATAAAATCTCTATTTTCTTTGTTATAAGGCCTAAATCCTTAGTGCCCCACAACATGTCAATTCTGGAAAAAGTATTGTCTTGCTGAAAAAAAGGTAGAGTCCCGTACTTCAGGGTTAAATTTTCTTCATATATCTTCCAGGTTTTCTTGTTTGACCAATTAAAAAAAAAAAGACTTTGGCAATTTTCCTTCTTCTTATTTTTTTCCCCAGACCTATCCAGTGTATTCTGGATTGTTCCATTAAAATCCCCCATTATCAAAACTTGATCATATGTCACTTCATCAAATTGTTGTATAATGTCTTTTAAAAAAGCATCCTTTGCTCCATTTGGTGCATACAGTCCTAATAACAACGGGGTTTTTGCATTTAATATTATTTCTAACTGCTACAAATCTTCCATTTTTATCTTTAAACACTAATTTGGCTCCAATTCTTGTTTAATATAAAAAATCACTCCCCTTTTCTTCTGTTCAGCCAATGAATGAAATTCTAGTCCCAATTGCTTATTCCATAAAAATTTATAATCCTTTTGTTTGATATGTACTTCCTGTAAACAAATTATATTACAATTTTGCTTTTTAATCCAATGAAACTGTGACGGAAAGCAATGGGTTAACCATAAACTGAAGACGCACAGGGCTGCGTCAGGTGACCTGAGGGTGGGGGCAAAGTGCTCAGAGCTCTCAGGGAGGGAAAAGTAGTGGAGTAAGAGAAACTGCTGAGGCAGGGTTCGGTCAGTTGGTGTCTGACAGAGTTGGTGCCTGTCAGAAGTCTGTCAGTGTTGGGGCCTGACAGAGACTGAGTGGGTCACTTCGTGCCTGACAGAGGCTGAGGGGACCGCTGATCCTGTGAAGGAGCTTGAGACAGTGAAGGGAAAGTCTTCCAGAGACTGCAAGCTCGACAAAACCAACCAAGAGGGCTGTGTGTGTGTGAGTCTGTTAAGACCGAAATGGTCACAGACACCTAGAGACTACTCTGAAGATCTAGTGAGGAGGTTGAGGGAGTGGATGTGGGTCTGAGACACCAAGAAGGGCTGAGAGGAGAGACTCCAGTCAAGGGGTGAGACTAGACACATCAATCCCAAGAAGCCAGACCTTGGCTAGAGGTGGAGAGTGAGTTAAAGGGAAACTGTGAACTGTGTAACTGTGAAAGACTCAAGAAAGTAAAAGTGATTGTAAAGCTTGAAACAACTGAGCAACGTTTTAGCCTGTGTAAATATCTCCCATATCCCCAAGTTAAGACTTTGTGTTACAATAAATCTGTGGTTTAAGTTAAAGTTCTCAAGAGCCTATATTTTGTGGGAAGAACAAACAAAGCCGCTGTGGTCCCATCAAATAAACAAGTAAAATACCCCGAAGAGACTGAAATAAAGAGATCCAGTGAGGCCGTGAGGCGGGCGCTGCTATAGAAACGTTGCCTTTCTTTTTTGTGGTGAATTTAGTCCATTTACATTCCAAGATAATAATTTGTAATCCATCATGGTGCAAATTCTTTATGTTCTTCACAAAATCTACGCAGTTCCTGTGTGTTTGTAATTGTAATCCTTTTTCCTGGAAGTTCAAAGCTCAAACCTTCAGGTATTATCCATCTATACCTCATTTCATTGTCCCTTAATTTTTCTGTCAGTTTCTTGTATGCTCTTCTGTCATTTATCACTTGCCTTGGCAACTCCTTCATAATTCTTACTCTACTGCCTCCCACTATCAATGTCTTTTCAAAGTTTTTATTCATGATCTTTCCCACCATTTCTTTTGTCATATATCTTATAACCACATCTCTTGGTAGATTATTTTTTTTGGCATAAAGTGAGTTCACTCTATACATATAGTCACACATATTTCTAGTCTGTAAACTGGATGTCTGAGGCTCCTTTTGCTCTGGGACAGCCTTCAGACATCCTGAAGTTGGTTAATATCGCAGCAGAAGTATCCAGATGGAGAAAACTACGAGGTGAAACCGGACAACTCAAAAAACACCACAAAGGAGCAGGTAACAAAATAATCCGGTTTGGAGAAGGATTGGGGGGGAGACAACGATTGACTACTGGGAGGCAGATGTTGCTGTCTGATCAGCCACTTTTAATCCTGTATAGGGTTGCCAAGTCCAATTCAAGAAATATCTGGGGACTTTGGGGGTGGAGCCAGGAGACTTTGGGGGTGGAGCCAGGAGACTTTGGGGCGGAGCCAGGAACAAGAGTGTGACAAGCATAATTGAACTCCAAGAGAGTTCTGGCCATCACATTTAAAGGGACAGCACACCTTTTTAAATGTCTTCCTTCCATAGGAAATAATGAAGGATAAGGGCACCTTCTTTTGGGGCTCATAGAATTGGACCCCCTGGTCCAATCGTTTTGAAATTTGGGGGATACTTTGGGGAGAGGCACTAGATACTATATTGAAAATTTGGTGCCTCTACCTCAAAAAACAGCTCCCCCAGAGCCCCCGAAACCTCCAGATCAATTCCCCATTATACCCTATGAGAAGACGTTTCCCTCTCCACCCCCCTCCCCCCCGCCCCCCCCTTTCTGGGAAATCTGATGCAGGAGACAGAACTCACTCACCTCCGGAGGTGCAAAGGCACATGGTCCTTTGGGGGCGTGGCTGGGCTCCCCTCCCTTCACCGGCCAGCTGACTGGGGGCGGGAAGCAGCCTGAGAAAACGGAAGAGCTCTGGCTGCTGCGATCGGGGCTGGGTGCGAAGGGCTGCCGTTCTCCTCCTCCCCTCCCCCCCGCTTTCCCTTTTATGGCCAGCGGGGGGAGGAGGCTCCAAATCGGGAGTCTCCAGGCCTACCGGGGGATTTGGGACCCCTAATCCTGTAGGAAACAGCAGCGACAACTGATTAAACTGCATCTGAACAGGCCCTAAGAATGGTAATATACTGTATACTCTTTAAAGGAATGCAGTCACTTTGGCTTTTACAGATATAGCATAAAACTACAAAATGCTTAACCTCCTAATTGAATACAGAATACACTGCTAAAAGTGTTTTTCTAACCTTAATCAGAATTTTCATTTCTGAACAATCCAACTACTGCAGCTTCCTTTACCAGATTGTAAGTGAACATGTCCTGTTCAGAAATTACATTTGAGAAAGAAGTTCATTTTAGTCTCTTTGCTTGAAAGAGTATAAATTATGCTTTCTGGAGAAGTCTCTTGAGAAACAAATAGGCAATGGAACCTAAAGATCATCTTTCACTTTTGTAAAGTATAAAATGGAAGTGTTTGAGGAAAATGAATTTTCACTGCAGATATTAAAAACAAATAATTTATTCAAACTCAAGTAACATTTTTTCATCTTTACAGCCTAATCTTATTTTTCCATCAGCCTGAGAATGACTTTTGCCTTTATTTGAATTCCTTTCTTTTTCATTTGAATCGGCTTTTTAAAACATGCAGATCAGTCAAGATTTAATTTGCAAGGTTCTTTTTATATAACTGTCTTTATTTCAGTTTGGCCACCTAGGTCCTTTTCCCATCAGTGAGCAACAAGCCTCATTTCATTTTTCATTTTCATTTTTTTGCTTCCACAGAAGAATATATAAAACACAGGGACAAGATGAATGTGTCTAGCTATTAGAGTTCTGAACTTATGCAGTACTGTCTGTGGAACTGCTATAGGAACCAAACAGCTCAGCAGGATCTATTTGGTGTCTTGTAGTGGTTAAAAATTGGAGTAATGAACCACACTGTCTTTGAGTCAAATCTTATCCCAGCTATGATCTTGCAAAAAGGACCTAGGCAAACCACTGTCCTTAGGCCGCAGTCTGTCTGTCTGTCTGTCTGTCTATCTATCTATCTATCTATCTAATTTATTTACTTACTTGGACAAATAAATAAAGGATGTCTTTTTAGTTTTGGTGGATTTTTTAAGACCCTCCTACTAAGCCATTGAATGTTATCAGTTTTTTCCTCTAGTAAGAGTTTCTTTAGGCTGGAATAGTATATATTTGTTCATTTCATGATTTGGAACTTGTGGTAAATTTACAGTAATAGAACTGGGGGAAATTCTACTGACTTCTTCCCATTACTTCTGCAGACCTTTAATGCCCTCCTCATCCTGTTTCGGGGTTCCCCTGTCCCTCACTAGAAGCATAGAGGGGGAAGTTCAGGCTGCAGTGGGAAAGAAGATCCATTCTACTGATTTATTTTTACTGGGGATTTACTGTGTTATCCAAACTATCTGCTGTATTTGTGTTTGAGAAGGATTTTCTTGTAAGTCTTGCTGGGATTTGTAGAGTATGACTGGTCTTGCTTGCTTGAGTCATCTGGATCTCTTTGTTCCAGGAATAATCACTGTGATCATTCACCAGGTCACTTTGTAGAAAAAACCCAGCAGGAATTCATTTGCATATTAGGCCACACACCCCGATGTCACCAGAAGTGACATCACCCTTCAGTAGGTTACTTTCCACATATTGACAAAGAATGGAGTGTGCGGTCGGGGAGCACATGGCTGTCTATTGCCTTCCCTCTGCCAGAGACCTTTTTTTGACCCAGAGCCCTGGCCAAGCCAGCCGAAACCTTGTTCCTGTGTGTTCCTGCTCAAAAAAAGCATCCCACTGTTTATGGACTGTTATGCTCTGGGATGGTGGATTTGTTGTTGAAAAATTGTAGTGTAATCATATTCATCATTTGGTCTTTCCAAAACTATTATATTTAAATATCCATGTGCAGGATTCTGCTGCAATATTAATTGTTTATTTGCATGTGTTGCTGAACCAACACTAATGAAGTAACACAAAAAGAAATTTCAGCTGAGCTTGTAGCATTTTAATCACAGTTCTTTTTATTTATTTTCTTCCTAAAGCTAGTTGAAAAGAATGTTGTGAAGCAGCCATCAAGTCAGCCCAAACATGAGTACCATGTACTTGAGTGGGTGGTTGCTTTTTAGCTCAATGGGCTCTTGGAAGAAAATGAGCTTCTGGACCCATTTTAATCTGGCTTCGAGCCAAGGTTTGGAACAGAGACTTCTCTGGTCACTTTGGCTGATGATCTGTACCAAAAACTTGGCAGGGAATATGACCCTTGCTAGTTCTGCTGGATCTCTTGATGGCCATTAATACAGTTGACTGTGGTATCCTGCTGAGCTGCCTCTCAGCACTGGGACTGGGGGGCATCATATTTTGGTGGCTCAAGTCCTATCTGAAGGGGTGGTTGTAGTGAGTATTGTTGGGGGATTTCTGTTCTGCCCTACATTGATCTGTGGTATTCTGCAGGGTTCGATCTTATCCCCTGTCCTAGTTAATATCTATGTGAGGTCATCAAAAGATTTGGGCTGCAGTGTCACTAATATGGAGATGATATCCAGCTCTACCTTTCTTTTTCACCTAATTCCAAGGATGCTGTTAATATTCTGAACTGGTGGCTGGAGTGAGTAATGGACTGTATGAGGGTGAACAAGATGAAACTTCATCTTGACAAGACAGAGTTTCTCTAGGTTAGTAGAAGGGCTGACCAGGGACTTGAGATCTCCCCTGTCTTAGATGGGGTTATACATCCTTTGAAAAGTCAGGTTTGCAGCTTGGGTGTGCTGTTCAACACAGGTGGTTGTAGTGGTTCAGAGTGCTTTTGCTCAGCAGGCGTGTCAACTATATCCATTCCTAGGTCGGCTAGATCAAGCTGCAGTAGGGTTGCCAAGTCCCCAGCTTCCCGGAGTGGGGGACTTTTGCGTGTGCGAAGCGATGACATCACCCGGAAGTGACATCATCAAAATGGTGGTGCCCGTGCGAGGCAGCTCTAGGCATTTCCGGGAAAACGCTATGGTTTTCCCGGATGCTCTAGCCATTTGGGAGGTAAAAACTCTATGGTACTTGTTGACCATAGAGTTTTCCCTCCCAAATGGCTAGAACATCCTGGAAAACCATAGCGTTTTCCCAGAAATGCCTAAAGCAGCCCCACACGAGCACCACCATTTTGATGACGTGATTTTAAATTTTGGTATTATGTTCTTAATCTATCCTATGTTTTTTATCTATATTTGTAAGCAACCTTTAACTCCATAAGGAAGGAAGAAAATGTTTTAAATAAATAAAATAAATGTCACACTACAGATAGGCAGTAACTGCAATTGTCCTATTGGCTCCTCAGTTACAAATGGGATGGGTGGGATGAGATTGCCTCCAAACTTTTTGCTGCTGTCTGGCTGCACCTGCTTGCCCTTTTTCTTCTCCATCTCCTGCCTTATCCATGCTGCATCCCACAGATGCAGGCTGAGGATGGAGGCTGAGGATAGTAATAAGCAGCTTGGCAATCCAAGTTGGCCCTTCCGTATTTATTGACTGATTTCTCTAAAAGGGACTGTCTGTGAAATGGCTATTTTCAGTTTTGTATATGAAGCTTCTGCATGTGCCCAGATGTTCTCAAGCTCCAGCAGAATTTCCCCTGCCCAGTATACTGCACATATTTAAGTAACAAATGAATGCACTATATACTGTGGGTTGGATCCAGACTAAATTGGCAATTCCCACCTTCTTGCTGCAGACCCACCCTCTACCCCCACTATTCCTGAGGGTCTGGGAAAGGCATTTTGTGAAGGAGTGTGGGCTGTAATGGAAGGGGGAAGCAGGATAGTTCCATTCTGTGGTTGAAAAATTAGTCTGGATCCAACCCTATACGTTAATGCAATACAATGCACTATGTGATTAATTAATGGGGAGAAACTGGAATTAGGAACAAAATGTATCTTTTTCCTCTCAGAGAGCTCTCTCTCAACTGGCCCAAATCTCCACCCTATCAAAAACAGGTAGGTTTCTAGCCCCACTTTCAATGGACACATTTCACATCCTCACTATGAGGCATCAAGTAATGAGAGATTAGTTGTGTGTGTTTGTATAAAACAGGCTCTGTCTTGCCTTGAATCCTCTAGATAGATCCATCCTCTAAAATGTTAAGATTTTAAGACATAATATCCATATACAGTTCCTTAATATGGAGCCTGCACAATGCTAATATAACTAAACATTGTAAAACACTGTATTATGGTGCCACGGCAGAGACTTCATGCTGGCATCTCAAGCAAACAGTGTGAAAAATTGTCACTTGGTCTCTCTGCTTTCTTGGATTCATCAGCAGCCAACCATACTCAAGGAGAGGGAGAGAGGACAAGACTCCTTGTATCGGCCTGCCTGACCAACAGTCACCTGACCCTACCTCTAAGAGCCAATGTAGGCAATACCATATTCCCAAATCCACCACAGGCTTGTGGCACCATTTTCTTTTTAAATTTTTAAAATAATTACATCTGACATATCCTACAAGGGATTGTGGCATGGGAAGATGGAGACTTCTGTCCCCCCTACATGTTAACTGCCCCAGTGCCTCATCCCCCTGTGCTATGGTACACAGAAGGATCAGTCCCATCCCCAGATATTTAAAAAACAAAAGGCTCTAAAATGGTAGCAGTACTCATTGGCAGACTCGGGAACTTGGTATCATCTAGTTTGACTTCAACACACAGCCACTTTGCAGGAGAGGAAAAGAGTGACAGTCCCTTCCATTGATCAGTCTGTACTTTTTAATCTGTATTTGCTGGCTACCTTGACTTTTTTTCTTTTGGAAAGAAAGGCTGGATAGAAATGAATAAATGGAACAAATTAAATATAAGCAACTTATCTTTGTAATGTTGGCAGTGGCATAGCAGGCACCTTTTTGTCTCTACAATATACTCTTCAGGACTCCCCTTCAGTGTGGAAGATGGTAACATACAAGACCTATACATACCTTATTTTAGTAGCAAAATCTATTAGATTTATTGAAGTTCATCCAAGAACATATCAGATCAGAATAAATAATAAAGGACCAGGAACCTATGACACATGCTAGTTCTTCATGTTAATCTCCACAGATTTTGCCCTCAGCAATATTCAACCTATCGTGGAATGAATTTATTAATACTATTATTTCACTCTGAGGTTATTTTCCACCAAGCATCACATGTTAAAATGATTATGTAGTGTATAATTTGAAAAGAATGCATTCACCATTGGATTTACACACTCTGACTGAAAACCAACTTGGCAATTTTCATCATATAATTCAGGCCCATTCCCCCATCCCCCTCCAACTGTTTCATATTTTAATGAGTTAACTGTAGCTCTGCTCAACTACTAATTTCAACCTACTTGTCCAAAGGGACAGGCAAAAACATGCAATTTTACAGCAATTATAATCAGGAGAAAATGCTGAGTGGTAATGGCAGACAGAAGAATGGACAGTGACGAATTTAAATCAGCATTTGCTACTTTTTCTACACCATGTTCAATATGACTTTAACAGTCACCTTTAAATCTAGGTCATGATAACTTGAGAAAGCTGATTTGCTACACAGCCATGCTTCAGCACAGTTAACCATGTGTTTATTTTGATCTACACACATAAGGGCACTGGTAACGTTGCCTGCATTTTCCCTCTTCAAATGTGAAATGTAATTTTTTTAAGCTTCAGAAGGTGAAGCCCCACAATCCTATGTTTATCATGTATATGACTTTTTGTTCTAGATTAAATCAAGCCTGACTTCTCTCTAGGAGCTAAAATGATAAAACATTGGCCACATTATGAGAAAACAAGAGTCACTGGAAAAGACAATCTGTTGTGTCTTGCATTTCAGTCCCGAAATTACAGCACAGCGGACGCTACGAAGGTGACCAGTGAATGTAGCTCCGCAAATACGCTCCACCAATCAAGATCTGTGGCAGGAAGTTTAACTGGCCAGGATTGGACCTGGCCAGACTGAGGGTTGTTCCGGGGTATGTATATAATCGGGACCCGGCCCACGTTGCCTTGCCTTGTGATGTACTCGCTACTAAAGCATGTTGCCTTCCACACGTCTCGTCACTCAGTACATTACAGTGGTGACGAGGATGGGATTCTAGCCAGGTGGCTCCCCAAGCGGGACTTCGCTGACCTGGCCGGAGACGAGGAAGGTACGCATTCAAGGGAGATGGAAGCGCCCGCTGCCGCCATGGCTAACCCAAGTGGGACGACAGGCCACCTTGCGGAGTTTGACCCCGCCAACCCTGATAGGTGGGAGACCTACACGGAGCAGGTCGACTGCTACCTATGAGTGAACATGATTACAGACAACAGGCGTAAGAGAGATGTGCTCCTGAGTGTCTGCGGGGAGGCCACATTTGAGATCGCAAAGGGTCTCTCGGCCCCTGCGAAGATCACGGAGAAAACGTACGAGGAGATAGTCCGACTCCTGACCGGGCACTTCTTGCCTCAGCCTTCCATCATCGCCCGCCGATTCCTCTTCCACAAGAGGGATCAAGGGGCGGGAGAGACAGCCGCCGTCTACCTGACCACTCTCCGCCAAATCGCAGGGAACTGCAGCTTCGGCAAGCTGGATGAAGCCCTGAGGGATCGCTTCGTCTGGGGCCTCCAAGATGAAAGACTGCAGCAAAAGCTCTTTGCAAAGGAAGAGGTCACCCTCCAACTCGTCTTCAAGGAAGCCACCACGTTCGAGAGAGCAACCAAAGCTTACAACAACCCGTGAGCGGAAGCTGTCCACCAGGAGGAGATGGCACCAGGCAACCCAGAGGAGGAGGAGGCAAACCAGCTACGTTGCCAACCAGGATGGGGCTGAGAGTGCCCATGCGGCCACGAGTGACAGAGAGACCAGCCAACACCAAGTGCGCCAGCTGTGGGGATCCACACGAGCGCAGGGACTGCCCCTACCACAACGTGGACTGCAGGAACTGCAGAAGAGTGGGCCACATAGCGTTGGCTTGCCAGGCCAAGGCCACCCGCAGACGCCAGTCCACCAACCACGACTTGACTGATGCCTACTCGACCACATTGACTAGCCTGCAGGTAATGAACTTGCCCCTCACCATCTCAGATAAGGTCAGGATGTCGGTCCTAATCGAGGGCACTCCATGCCTAAGAGAGCTGGACTCAGGCTCCTCCATCTCCATAATTTCGGAGGAGTCTCTAAGAAAACTTTGTCCCTGTGGCCAGCCCTTGCTGCGACTGGCAGACTTCATACTGTGGGACTTCCAAAAAACCCTGTACAGATTTTGGGTTGGGCCACTGTAAGGGTCAAACGCCAGCTCACCACATTACTGGGGCTAGCCTGGTTTCAACCGCTGGGTATTCAAATAGTGGGGGTGCAGCAGATGTGAACGCAAAATTTCGAGCACATGTGCTGGGAATTCCCGGAAGTGTTTGATGGGTCCCTGGGGTGCTACAAGGGGACTCCCATCACCTTACCCCTCGATCCCCATGTGAGACCGATAAGGCTGAAGGCCAGGCGAGTTCCGTTCGCTCTTAAACCAAAAATAGAAATGGAGCTGGACCGCCTCACGGCCCAGGGAGTGCTAGAACCGGTATCCTATGCTGCATGGGAAACACCCATAGTCACTCCAGTGAAGCCGAATGGAGATGTGCGCATATGCGCTGATTACAAGTGCACAATAAATAAGGCACTTCAGGACAACCCATACCCCGTTCCAATGGTCAGCCACATACTGGCAGCCCTAGCAGGCTCTAAGGTTTTTGGGAAACTGGGCTTGGCCCAGGCATACCAGCAACTCCCGGTAGACGCCGAGACAGCAGAAGCCCAGACCATTGTGACTCACAGGGGAGCTTTTTGGCTGCGGCGGTTGCAATTTGGGGTTAGTGTGGCTCCGGTGATTTTTCAGAGCATAATGGATGCTCTTCTCAAAGGGATCCCCAGAGTGCAACCGTTTTTTGATGACGTTTTGATCGCCGCCCTGGATGCTGAGGAGTTCAGCAGCCATCTGCATGAGGTACTCCGCTGTTTCCAGGTGGCGGGACTTAAAGTAAAGCAGGAAAAGTGTTCCCTTGGGGTTTCGAGGGTAGAGTTCTTGGGGTTTGCGGTAGACACTGCAGGAATCCACCCGACAGCCAACAAGACCAGGGATATTTCCACATCCCGGCCCCCACATGCAAGATGGAGTTACAAAGTTTCTTGGGATTATTAAATTTTATCATTCATTTTTGCCCCACAAAGCGGCCATCACAGAACCCCTTCATAGGCTCCTTGATAAAAACGCCCCGTGGGTCTGGGAAAAGAAGCAGGCTGCCGCTTTTCAGGCAGTCCAGGATCTCCTAGTTTCCAATGATGTGCTCCACCATTTTGACGAATCCTTACCAGTGATTCTGGCTTGCGATGCTTCCCCATACAGGGTGGGCGCCATTCTGGGGCACCAACTCCCGGATGGGAGGGAGGTTCCCGTGGCCTATTATTCGAGGACCCTGACCCCCGCGGAGCACAACTATGCCCAGATAGTCAAGGAGGCCTTGGCAATAGTGGCGGGTGTGCATAAACTCAATGACTACCTGTACGATAGGCGTTTCACGATTGCCACGGACCATAACCCGCTACTGGGTCTCCTCGCCCCAGACAGCCAGACACCGCAAATTCTGTCACAGCGCATCCTGCAGTGGAACCAGTTCCTCAACTTGTACACATATGCCCTGGTCCACCGCCCCGGCAAAGCGATGGGACACGCGGACATCCTTAGCCGCCTGCTGCTGCCCTCTATGGACCTGGATCCCACCCCCGCCCACCATGTGATGCTTATAGAGACTCTACCAGAGAGGCCCCTCCATGCCGCTGAGGTAGCTAGGGCCACGGGAAGAGACCGCATCCTCACACGCGTTGTAGACTGGGTGGGAAGGGGGTGGCCCACGGGCAAACTGGACGCAGAATTCAGGGCATTCGCATCATGCAGAGAAGAACTGTCCATGCACAAGGGGTGCCTTCTCTGGGGTAACAGGGTGGTGGTTCCCCTCCCATTGCAGAAGGATGTGCTGGAAGCCCTACACGAAACACACCCAGGGATAGTGCACATGAAGGCCCTGGCACATAGCTATGTATGGTGGCCGGGGATGGACGAGGAGATAGAAGGGTGGGTTTGAAGGTGCCAACCCTGCCAAGAGTCCCAACCTGATCCGCCCAGTGCCCCTGTCCACCGCTGGGAGTCCAACAGGAGGCCGTGGTCCCGGTTACACCTAGACTTTGCGAAGCCATACCAGGGCCAAATATTCTTTATCTTAGTCAATGCATACACCAAGTGGTTGGAAGTGATTCCCGTAGCTTCAACTTCCACCGTGGCGGCGGTCAGAGCCTTGCGAAGGGTCTTTTGCACTCATGGGATTCCCGAGACCCTCGTCACAGACAGTGGGGCCGCTTCCACCTCCCAGGAATTCCAGGAGTTCTTGAATCGGTACCTCATCCAGCACATTCGGTCCACCCCTTTCCATCCAGCCACCAACGGCCAAGCAGAGCGCATGGTGCGCACCACTTAAAAGCCCCTGGGTTGCATTGTACAGGGAGATTGGGATTACCACCTGGCAGCCTTCCTATTTGATAACAGAATCACCCCTAACCCCGTCACAGGGTTAAGCCCTGCCGAGTTACTAATGGGGAGGAAGTTGATCACGAGGCTTGACAGGTTGCATCCTGACTGGGCTACGGACTTCCACAGTTCCCCCGAAACCAGGGAAGCTGCTAGGGGATTCTTTCCAGGGGATCTGGTATATGCAAAGAACTTTGCAAGCGGGCCGGAGTGGTTAGCTACTCAGGTGCTGCGGGTCACCGGGTCCCGCTCCTACAAGGTGTCGTCGGAGGGGGCCAGATCCTAAGGAGGCATATTGACCAGCTGCACCATCGCACATTGCCGGAAGAACTGACAGCAATTGGAGCGGGAAGTGGGGGAGTACTAACAGCAACACAACCGGAAGCTGCCCAGCCTATGCCAGCCGCACCGACTATGTGGGCGGAAGAGCACCACAGCGGAGGGAGCACCCCCCTTCTAGAGAGGAGATTCCGGAACAGCAACAGGCGACGGATAGCCCTTTTCCGGCATCACCCCACCATGAGTAAACCAGCCGCCCTGCCAGCCAGGGCGGCCGCTCCAACTCCCCAAATAACCTCGAGGAGGTCGACCCAGGAACGCAGGGCACCAGCCTACTCGAAAGACTTCGTATATTGAACTGGAGGGGCAGTGTTGTGTCTTGCATTTCAGTCCCGAAATTACAACACAGCGGATGCTATGGAGGTGACCAGTGGAAGTCCACTGGTCCCCGGATGTAGCTCCACAAATACGCTCCGCCAATCAAGATCTGTGGCAGGAAGTTTAACTGGCCAGGATTGGACCTGGCCAGACTGAGGGTTATTCCGGGGTATGTATATAATCGGGACCCGGCCCGCATTGCCTTGCCTTGTGATGTACTCGCTACTAAAGCATGTTGCCTTCCACACATCTCATCACTCAGTACATTACAATATACTAGGAAAAGTTGAAAGCAGCAGGAAAAAAGGAAGACCCAACATGAGATCAATTGACTCCATAAAAGAGACCACAACCCTCAGTTTGCAAGACATGAGCAAGGCTGTTAATGATAGGACATTTGGGAGGGCACTTAATACCCACCCACACAGAGCTTTTCATATTTGCAGACTTGTATTCTTGGTTAGAACTGTAAATCCTCTACAACAGTCCTGAAAGAGTAAAGTCTCGCTCCCATGCTATTGGATCAGAGATGTGCTGTGGCTTGCTGGTTGCCAGGAGGCAAGCCATTGCTATAAAATAGAACTCACATTGCAAATCATGAATGAAAGGAGTGGGGCATTGGGTTGGACCCAGCTAGGGTTGCCACTCTGACTTAGGGAATCCTTAGAGCTTTGGAAGCATTGTCTGCTGAGGGATCTCAATGGGGATGTGATACCATGGAGTTCACCTTCCAAAGCTGCCATTTCCTCCAAGGGGACTGACCTCTTTGGCCTGAAGGCTGGTTGTGATTCAAGGAAGGCTATAGTCCCCACTGGAGGCTGGCAATCCTCACTAAATCAAGAGACTTTACAGAAGGAGTTTGCAGAGCTGATTTCCCCACATCTTTCCCTTTCCCAAGTTACCTGCTGTTTGTCACGAAAATCCTGTCTGAGGGTTATGATAGCCTTACAAGCAGCATGGCCCACAAGATGGCAGGTGGCAGCAAAGATGGAGAATCAAATACATTCTCTTCTCTCTCCTGTTTCTGCTCATGGTTTCAGCATAAGAATGAGAAAGAGGAAATCTTACATAATTTTCTTTTGTTTCTACATTGCCCCATTATATGGTGCGTTTTGCTATTGAGGGTCTAACTGTTGAGGATTCAGAGGTCAAATTGCAGTCTGCTTCAGGGATGGAAAGGCAAGGAAAGATCCATTCTGCAAACCCCTTCCGTTAACTCTTCTGCTGAATCTGATCCCTTAGAACAGGGGTGTTGAACTCATTTGTTATGAGGGCCAGATCTTATAAAAACGGGACTAGGGTTGCCAATCCCAAAGTGGAGGCAGGTGATCCCCCAGTTTGGAGGCCCTCCCTTACTTCAGGGTCATCAGAAAGCGGGAGGGGGGGAATGTCTGCTGGGCACTCCATTATTCCCTATGTAGACCAATTCCCATAGGATATAATGGAGAATTGATCCACAGGTCTCTTGGGCTCTGGAGGAGCTGTGTTTTGAGATAGAGGTGCCAAATTTTCAATATAGCATTTGATGCCTCTCCTCAAAATACCCTCCAAGTTTCAAAAGGATTGGACCAGGGGGTCCAATTTTATGAGCCCCCAAAGAAGATACTCCTATCCATTATTTCCAACGGAGGAAAGGCATTTAAAAGGTGTGCGGTTTCTTTAAATATGATGGCCAGAACTCCCATTTGGAGTTCAATTATACTTGCCACAACCTTGCTCCGGGCTCCACCCCAAAGTCTCCTGGCTCCACCTCCAAAGTCCCCAAATAGTTCTTGAATTGGACTTGGCAACCCTAAATGGGACTTTGTTGGACTAGGTCACTTGTGTCATAAAATGTAATGCCAGGTAGCAGTGATCGAAAGTTTTCTAAGCTTTATAAAGAACCTAGACACACACAAAGATATTTTGCCAGTTTCTGGATAGTCATGAAGTTGGTGTGTTCCTGGTAAGCATCAAGTTGGTGTGTCCCCATCACAAGGCCCCAGGTGTAGAGGAAAATCCACATAGGCAGACTGGAGAGCCAGCAGAGCAGCACTGGGCTGATGCCTCCATGCTGCCTGGAGTGGGGAGCAAACCCTTTCCCAAACCAGCTCTCATGGTCAGTGCTCTGAGCCTGCTTAGGACCCATGAGAATACATGAAATGACTGAGCACTGCAAGCTTCTCTCCCCCTGCACCCCAGTGTAGAGTGGCAGTGGCTCTCCTGAGTCTCAGGTTGAAGTCTTTCTTATAAGCCATAGCCTGGTCCTTTTAAATGGAGGTACCAGGGATAAAAACTGGGACTCTCTGCATGCCAAGAAGCTCTTCAGCTGAGCCACAATCCCCTCCCCCAATCTAAAGTCAACATGAATGAGCCCAGCAAAAAAAGAGAAAGACACACATACTCCCCAGTGTAGCAAGAGGAAGCATCAAGGAGGCAAGGGGAAGGCAGAGTCAGTTGCACTGAGGAGATCCAAGGCAGAAGAAACCCCCCTCTCCCACAATAATATAGAAACACACTCCCAGACTGATTTCCACTAGCCTTATGCCGCTCTCATGCTCCTCTTCTCTGTGGGGCTTCCTTCAGATTTCACACTATCTGCCCCGGGGCTGCAACTAGCTTCGCCTTTTTTGCATGGCAAACAGAAAGTGGTTTTTAGAGGCTCTTGTTTGCTGTGCAAAAGAGGCGGACTGAGTTGCAACCCTGGGGTAGATAGTATGAAATCCTACGGAAGCCCCATGGAGAAGAGGAGAGTGTGAGCGGCATAAGGCTAGTGGGAAATCAGTTCCACTGTAGCAAGTCAAATCACTGAGGGGGGGAAGGCAGAGCCAGTTGCACCTGGGAGAGTCAAGAAACCAACGAAAAAGAAAGATACACCCCCACAGTAGCAAGGTGAAGTATGAAGGAGGTGGTGGGGAGGTGCAGCCAGTTGCACCCAGGAGAGTCAAGGCAGAAGAAGCCCAGCAAAGAAGAAAAATAAACACACAACCCACTGTAGCAAGGCAAAGCACAGAGGAGGGAAGGGGGAGCAAGTTGCACTTGGGGGAACCAAGGCAGAAGCCCAGCAAAACTCACTGTAGCAAGGCAAAGAACAGAGGAGCAAGGGGGAGATGGAGCAAGTTGCACCTGCGAGAGTTAAGGCAGAAGAACCCAGCCCAAAAAACCCCTGCACAACCACTTTAGCAAGGCAAAGTACATAAGAGGGGCAAGTGTGGCCAGTTGAACTCAGGAAAGCAAAGGCAGAAGAAGCCCAGATCCCCCCAAGCCCCCCCCCAAAATAAAATAGAAGCAAGGCAAAGCATGGAGGAGACAAAGGGGAAGTGGAACCAGTTGCACCTGGGAGAGCCAACGTAGAAGAAGCCCAGCCCCTCCTCCATGCAGAGCCAGCTGCACCTGAGAGACTCAAGCAGAAGAAGCCCAGCAAAAAAACAGAAAAATACCCACCCATCATAGCAAGGCGAAGCATGGAGGGAGGAAGGGGGAGGCGGAGCACCAGGGAAGGCCAAGGCATATCGAGCCCAGCTCGTGGGCCAAATCAAAGCCCTAGGCAGGCCAGTTCTGGCCAGCTGGCTGGGTTTTTGACACCCCTGCTTTAGAAGGATACTCATGACCTTGTAGCCCTACCCCAAATGCTGAACCTGGGTTCTGATTGTACATCTGAGCCTTGGCCTCAGAGTTGCACCAGAAGTTTGTTTGGTAAAAATTGTTAATACTGCCCTGACCTGGCCAACTCTGGCAAGTATTTGGGTGGAATGCCAGAGCTGGAGGCAGGGGCTGGCTTTATTCAGCCACCTCTCTGAATACCCTCCATGTCCCCAGAGGGGTCAGTCACCAGAGGTTGCCATGACTTCCAGGTGCACACACCCCTGCACATAAAAATACAAAAATACCCACCAAAAATTGTTAATACTATTAACAGACCTTGGATTTAATGAGAACACTGTGTTAATGAAATGAAGTCCATAATGGTAGTGCACAAAAGCGTTAAACACTGCATCAGACTGTGCTCATATTGTGCAATCTTTTTTATATTTTGGCTTTAGGGTTAAAGTCAAAGTAAGTGCAAATCCATAAATACCATTTTCATGGCATAATTACTGATTTGCATAATTATGTCCTAATATAATTTCTTTAATTTATGTCTTGGCAGATTGGCAGAAAGTTGCGTTCTTCTTGAGCTGTTTAGAATGTGGCTATTAGATGAGGTTGTTGATCTACAATTAAGTAATTTTTCCCCTATAGCACTAATATTAATGGAGCTTTTCATCATGGAAAGGCCATCTTGGCTTTCTGGTGAAAGGAGGGAGGCAGACCAGTAGGGATTCAGCTTCCCTTTTTTTCATTAAAGGTGGAAAAGGCAATTGCTAGAAGTGTTAAATGGCACAAATAGACCATTGCTTCATTAGTATTAGTGAAATGAAATCTTTTCTGTGCTGCAATGCTACTGTGTTCACAATCTCAAATGTATAAAATGAATTTAATTTATAATGACTTTGAAATTAACTGCTTAAGCTCTCTTCCACTTCCTGTGCTGCTCCTCCCCATTATCTCTTATCACTGCAGTTTCTATTCACAGTTACCTTCTTACTTGGCAAAGTGTGTGGTTGTGGGTGTGTCCCAAATGCCTTTGCTGGGCAAAAAGGCACAGCGAACAAGGTTTCGTTTCGGCAGCCTCCCTCTCTCTGTAAAGGCAGTGGCTCATTCTTACCTCTGAAAGCCAAGATACCTTTATGTCCATTGTTCTGCCTTGTATTTTCTCAGGGCATCTATGCAGTTTGTTTCTCTTCCTTGTTCTTGCAAAATAAGTAAGAGAGCCACGTGTACAGGAACCTGCACATGTACACAAAAGAAAACTCTATAGAACAGTTAGAGAGTCTCCAGTGAGGTTGTTGGTGCAATTATGACAGCTGTGACTGTTTGCCTGCTAAGTTGGAGGCAATTATCACTCTCCACAAGGAACAGGAAAGTCCTAAACCACAAAGTGTTATGGCAAAGAAACATAAAATTGCTATTCTACCTCTGGCTTGGTTCTGCCCTCTCTTTTTCCCCATACAATTTACAGTGGTAGCTATCTATATCAATTTATACTTCATTCATGTATATGTATGTATGTATGTATAAACTATTGGCCACCTGTGGCCATGTGGAGACTAAAGAGACTTCTCTGTGCACTTGAGGCACTCCCCAGGTTTGCAGAAAAACCTGAAAATTAAAAAAAATTACACAGAGGAGTTTAAATCCCCTTAAAACTAAAAGTGTTCTCTACGCTTGCACAGAGAAAAGACTTACCTCCAGTGGCCATATGGTGGTGGCACTGGGGAGCCTTGCTGGGCCCAGCAGCATTGGGCACACAGCCCAGGAACCCACTGAGCCCAGCTAAGCCCAGGAAGAACTGCTCCAGCTAAGCCTGATGGTGGAGCTTGGCAGCCACAGCAGAGGAGGCTAGCAGCTGCATTTAGCCCAGATGAGGTGAAGGAGGCCAGAAGCTGCATCAGTCCCAGCTGTGGCAATGGAAGCCAGCAGCCCCACTGAGCTCAGCTGTGGTGGACGCCAGGAGTCACTCTGGGCCTGGCTGCTGCCACAGTGAAGTCAGACACTCCTCCATGTTCAGTTACAGCACAGCAGATGCTGGGAGCCACTCTGGTCCCCGCCATGGCAGTGGCGGATGTTGTTGTTGAGGATGCTATTGGATTTGTACCATATCCTTCACTCTGAATCTCATAGCAGCTCACAATCTCCTTTACCATGCTCCCCCACAACAGACACCCTGTGAGGTAGGTGGGGCTGAGAGACCTCTCACAGAAGCTATAGCTCTGCAAGGGCTATAGCTTATCCAAGGCCATTCCAGCAGCTGCAAGTGGAGGAGTGGGGAATCAAACCCAGTCCTCCAGATAAGAGTCAGCACACTTAACCACTACACCAAACTCCAGGTTCATAGCAGATCTCAGACACTTCTGCCATCATGGCTGGGCTCCAAAATGAAATCTGGACAGGACAGCTCATCCTTGAGGGGAAGGAGATGGGATTCCCCCCTCTTGCAAGTTTTGCAGGCCCTCTTTTGTAAACTATGAAAAGAAACTACCTGTTTAATATTAAAAGCAAGCATATTTTGTACCACATTGTCTCCAAATTGTGGAGTTATACCGATAATACTAAATCATGGCTTTGTAGTATTTCTTGAAGAAACTTGGGTAACCATTGATAACCTAGATTTTATGTCAATGATTATGACACTGGGTTTGTATTTTTAGAGTGAGAGGAGAATGTAAGAGTATCTTTATGATAGGGACAATATCTTCTGTTTGTTTATTAAATAAAGATATTGGTGTTTCCCTTCAATATATTAAATATGAAGTGGTTGCCCACTCACCCTAGAGGTGACAGCTGCCAAAATCTGGACAGTGAGCCTGCCTCTCATTGGTTGCCCAATTGCAAGTCTTAATTGGCTCCCCCTCACCCTCGTGTTTCATTCAACAGGGAGTGGGAAGCGGGCAACTACCAGTACCTGCCAGTTCAGCAGGAACCGGTCTTGTAGGTGAGAAGCATGCTTGTGAAGATTATGAACAGCAAAGCTTGCATCAAGGCCAGCCTTTTCCCACCATCCCTTTGTACACAAGGCACTGATAAGAGCTGTGGGTTGAAGTGCTCTATTGGCTAGCAGGATTAGCCATAATCACATTACACTTTAGGAGAAAAAGACTGGAAGGAACCAATTCTGTGGTTCAAAACCTCAAGGGGGCCCCAAAGAGATTTCCTACATTTGCTGGTTTCCCTCCTTATTCTGTTTCCCACATGGAAAGGATCTGTTCTCTGGAAACCTTTCCAAGAGAAACAGCTGCCTAATACCACAAAGAAGAACTTTGGAAACTTTTTTGAATCTATTTAGAATCTTAATCATTAAAAATGTATTTATTTATTAAAAGAACTAAACCTATTAACCCCTCCCTCCCCAGAGTTACTAAAAATGTATCCTTGCTAAAATCACATAGTGTTAGGCTGTTATAGTAAAATAAAACACAAGTCCAGCAGCACCTTAAAGGCTAAAAGCATTTATTCCAACATGAGCTCTCATAAGCATCTTTTTAGCATAGATCAAATAACAACCCTTTTAAAAATGCTATCAATCACATGAAGATAAAACATTCAGTGCTCCAGGAAACAGCATATATTTTAGATGCCCGCAATGACCAAACATTTGAGAGGGTTTGTTTGGTTGGTTTTGAATATAGATCATCAGCATTCACCATGGTGATTTTCAGAATATGATTCAAAAGGATTGTTTAGAAATGAAATGATTTTGTGATGGCACTGCAATTTCAGCATACAATAACGACACTCAAATTATTTGAAAAGAATCTTCTCCCACAGTGAATCTGTACAATAGCTGTATAATCTTTAGCATGGCAAGTGACTTTGGGTTACTTGATACATTCAAATAAGAGCAATTCCCTAGACTCTCTTCTGGCATGGCATTTTTGGGAAGATTAAACTTTAGTTTAAATATGACCATCTTATCTTATTTCAGTAGAGGAAATATATGGGACAGCAGATAAACATCATTCAGAAGACTACCTGCTTTTGAGATCTTATTATCAGCTATGTA
The DNA here is from genome assembly GCF_032191835.1 of Heteronotia binoei. Taxonomy (NCBI): domain Eukaryota; kingdom Metazoa; phylum Chordata; class Lepidosauria; order Squamata; family Gekkonidae; genus Heteronotia; species Heteronotia binoei. Next base: position 130,958,330 of record NC_083223.1, read on the forward strand.
CAGCCACCATGGAATTTGAATCAAAGCCTGTAAGCTGTGTAGAATGTTCCGCACCACTGAAAAGTTGATAAAAGCTAGACATACTAATGTGAAATTTTAGTAGTCTGGAACATTGTGTAGTGTAAAGGTTTTGATTCAAGTCCTAAAGACCATAAGGAGGGCAGGTGGTAGGCTGGCACCAAGTAGTTATGGCAGAAGCAAAAAACTCTGACGTTTCCATAGTATTTTTATGTGCATAACTGTACTCTCTGTGGAATTATCAATGGGAAATTAATGCAAATTGGATAACTGATATATGACAAGCATTTTCAAGGAAGTTAACTGGTAGTGCTTCTTTGGGCTATCAGAAATATTGTAGCAAAGCTGAAAGTTTTAAGATTTTGACAGAATGAAATGCAGCATGCACATCTGCCACATAGCAGGAAAAAAAGTTCTCTTCCGTAGAATTTGCTTAAAGAATGTCCTGCACCACTTCCTTTCCGCACCTGTGAGTGAAAGAGCTGTTGCTTTGCAGCAAAGTTGGAAAAGGTGAAAACAATTGGCTAAACTGATTGCCTTCCCAACTGGGAACTGGAACAGTTAGTACAACTTTTTGTCTGAGACCCAAGGACAGTTGTGGCTGTTTTGTGATAAGAGAGAATTATTCATACATCCTTACTGGCTGACACATTGCATCCTTTTATGTCAAACTGCTGCTGAAGGAGATAAAAGGACTAGCAATGGGGGGAAAGTTTTAGGAATATCAAAGCTAACATAACTGTATGAGTCCATGCTGGGCTGTTTTCTAGCTGCTTAGGGTGAACTCAGTAAGGCTACTTCAGAAAACAAATAACTTGAAGATTTCTGTCTGCTTCTGTGGAAGTTTGATGAAAATGAATGGAAGATTAATCTTATAAAATTAACCCCATTGGGTTATATTCAGTAACCAGTGTTCAAGGGAGAAATCATAAGGTTTGTGCTGGAGTAACTACTGTTCAGTTTAATATCTGGCGTGTAAGGTAGATCAATTCTGTTGCATTGTTTCAGTTTGTTTTTAACTTTTCTGTCTTCAGAAAACACTTTCCATTTCTCCAACGAAAGTTTTCACATCTGCCAAATAATTCTTCACACTGCATATGGATCTGGAACATATTGTAGGAGTTACATTCAGTTCATATAAGGCAGTGTTGGGTCTTACCAGCTCCCACTATGAACTGAGTGTTTCTCAGCATACAGTCAACATTACTCTATATGCAAGTGATTAGTACTAAAGACACAGTTTCCCAGTACCTATCAATAGGAGCCCGCTATCAGACCATATTAATGCCTCCTCAAATAGCACCCCCACCAACAATTATTTTCTCCTTCCCCACACAGGTGAGCATGTGGAACAAAGTAGGAGTCCAGTACCACCTTTAAGACCAACAAAGTTTTATTCAGAATGTAAGCTTTTGTATGCATGCATACCTCATCAGACAAAGGAATGGAGTATAGTGAGCCTGTGGACAGCAAACACCATCAGCAATCAATATAGGCTGACTAGTAGAGGTTAGAGGGTTCAAGTGGACCCACACTAGGGTTGCCAACCTCCTGGCTACCACTAAATTACTCTTATTCTTGTGTTGTTTGCGCCTGGAGTAGTGTATTTTTGATTTGGAACCTCCAGGCAGTTACAACTATTACAACTGTTCTCCAGGTGACCTGGAAAAAATGGCCACTTTGGAAGGTAGACTCTGGCATTATACCCCAATGAAGTCCCTCCCCACTCGACCCTCTTCAGGCTCCACCCACAAAATCTCCAGGTATTTCCCAACAGGTATCTGGCAACCCTAACCCACACTTTTCTCCTTGGCACTTTTGCATGACAACCTTACAGCTTCATTTCTTCACGGAGTTGATGGTCCCCATGGGCTGAGGATAGGGTTACCAGTTCTGGATTGGGAAATATCTGGAGATTTGGGAGGTGGAGCCTGAAGAGGATGGGATTGGGGGAGGGTGGGGACCTCAGCATGGTATAATACCATAGAGTCCACCATCCAAAGCGACCATTTTCTCCAGGGGAATTGACCTATGTAGTCTGAAGATCAGTTGCAAAAGCAGGAGATCTCCAGACCTCATCTGGAAATCGGCAATAGTAGCTGGGGGATATTTATACCTTATTGGTAGATGGGATGTGACAGGGAAATCAGTACATAAGTAGACAATAAGGCTGGATGTTCCACTTCCAGTGAAATGCCTGTCATAATCCTGCCTTAGAAATATAGGAACGTACCTTTCACTCTAGAAGTTCAAGCATTAACAAGTGAATCTCCATCCCTACATCAAGCCCTTCCTCCTTTTTAAATGGCAGCTTAACTGTAATCTACAGTGTGGTGTAGTGGTTAGAGTAGCAGACTTTAAGTAATAGTATTAGACTTCTGAGTAGGGAAGCCCAGGTTCCTATTTCTCTTCAGCTCTCAGCCTAACTATGCAGTCTATGGCCCCACCAGGGGGCAGCAGGATATCATAAGTGTCTTCCATGGTCAGCAGAGACTCACCCAGACTCAATGATGCTCATTAATGTTCTCTCTCTCTCTTTTGCCGAGAACTACATCCGCATGAGCATCTTCTGGCTTCACCCCTTTAAAAGCTCAGGGGGCTGAACTGAGCCTCTGCCATGGGACAATTTCACCAGGCCTGCCCAGGTTTGGTTTCCTTATCTTGCCCAAAGCCCCAGCTTCTCCTCCAGGTTCCTCTTCCTCTTTTCCTTTTCAGCCTTTTCCAGCCAATTTGCCTCCCTCACCTCCCCTATCTCTCTTGACATCTCCCTTTTTATCCCTGGGTTCCATGTGTGCAGGTCAAATCCAATATTGCTCATCCTTTCCCTGAACCTTGTTCATCTCTTAATTCCTTCTTTGCCTTGCACCCAGCTGGGTTTGCATAGGGCTAGCCAGAGACCCTTCCTGCCCACTGTGTCCTTCGCGGACACCCCGGACCGGCCAACCTCCTGCCCCTGCTGCTGCCCTCAAAAGCTGCTTCATGGCACCTCATGGGGCCAGCACGTTGCTATTGCCTTCCCAAGCAGTACTCTGCCTTACACTGGAGCGGCTGCTGTCTTGGCTCAGTACTTGGAGGCCTGCTCTGTCCTCCACTGCCACCTCTGTACCACACAGTCACCACACCATTTTAGATTTCATCGATCTTTTCATATTCCCCTACATACTGGTGCCCATGGTCTTGTAAAACAGGAAAGGAAAGGTAAAGGTCCCCTGTGCAAGCTCCAGTCATTTCCGACTCTGGGGTGACGTTGCTTTCACATTTTCACGGCAGACTTTTTTACGGGGTGGTTTGCCATTGCCTTCCCCAGTCATCTACACTTTCCCCCCAGCAAGCTGGGTACTCATTTTACCAGCCTCGGAAGGATGGAAGGCTGAGTCAACCTCGAGCTGGCTACCTGAAAACCCAGCTTCTGCCGGGGATCAAACTCAGGTCATGAGCAGAGCTTAGTACTGCAGCTTTAACACTCTGCGGCGTGGGGCTCTCTTGTAAAACAACCATAATACAAATCTCAATACTGTTAAATATTGCATCAGAATTACTTCAGAACTTGGACTGGGAAATTCTAAAAAATAATAGTTTAGTATTTGGCATGCTGTCATAATTAAAGCCATTTCTTTTGAAATCACGTTTTAGTCACCTTTGGGCTCATGACTTGCTGTAATTTGGTGATGCAAACTGGTAGCTGAAGAACAGGGAAGTTTTTTTCCCCCCCACAGGATGCAATTTGGGGCTTCAGTTTTGAAACAAATAACCAAGAGAACTCACTACCTCGAGCCTATCCACATCTTATTGTGGTCCTGACCTATTTGTTAAGAATATTTGATGATTATATTGAGCAGTTGTGGTGAACACTAAATAGCATTTCATGTAATGGCTTTTATCGTATATATTTTATTGATTACATGCAATGGCAAAAATATTTGGCAATTGACATATTTCATATCTGAAGCTGGATAAGAGATGCCCACAAGCCCTATTGCATTAAATATATAGATTTTTAGTTTAAAATTGCACCTTCAGAACAGAAGATCCAAACTAATATTTGTGAATTGTCAATTAAGCTCTAATTTTTAGATAATTTGTTAGGGAGATTGATATTCTTATGTAGGGAAAATGAAGATGTGCTATAAACAAGCATGACATAGTTAAGAGGTGGCAGGGTTCCTGCTAGTGATCATGACGAACTTATCCAAAACGTTCGCTCATTCCAAAAGATAAATCCTTTTTTGAAGCTGTAAATTAATCACATCTTTAAGAAAAACAAAAGGCAGTCCAGTACTGTGTTTTGTTTATTGTTTTGTATTTGCTTACAATCTAGCTGTCCCGCCTCCTTGTTCTTCTTTTCTTTCTTTTCTATCTGACTGTATGTGTCAGGGGAAACAGAAGGCTGCGCTTGAGTTCACTGAGCTGGAACAGCATATTGATACACAGACCAGGAATCTGCTCAAAGAGTTATGCACTTGGCAGTAAGCAGCACATTGAGTTCAGACAGAAAGCACATCTGTGCCTCATTGATAATGTAATAACCTTCATTACATTTTTGGCTGTGAGCACCTGTGCACAACCCTAAGAAGACAGCCCAGGGCAGCCATTTTGATTGAGGTGATATTAACAGCCCTCATTTAAACTGATGACTAGAGTGGCTGCCCAGTAGCCCTGCTATAGTGAGACATCTGCTGGTATTTCAGTTACCATCCTCTATTTTCAAGAGTTCATAACCCAGCCATAAAAAAGTTTGCTCAGCTCTGCTGTGAAACTGCAATGCAGTTTTTTTTTTAAAAAAAGTAGAATTATTTGACCAGAATCACTCGAACCACTATCTATTGTGATTCTCCCCTAAATTTACCCCATCATGGGCTTGAGTGATGTAAAATACTGAGGTAATAATTTATAATGGATACAGTTTTTGATGAAAGAAGCATATGCAAACATTTGGCAGAAGGTTCACTCTTCAGTTGTAACCTATCTGACTGCAGAACTGAAAAAAAACAGTGAGAGAAAACATCTGTGTAGAGGTGAAGTAAGTGCTTTAAAATTAAGGAAAGAAAGAGTCACTCTACCAGCACCCTCCAAAGGTGAAGTACACCCTTCTGACTTCATTGGCTTCAGTCAATTCAGAAGGGAATAACTCTGATTAGAAAGGAGCTGTACATCAAACGGAAAGATTAGGGACAGTAAATGGGAAGAAAAAAGCTGAGCATACAGAACTGTGTAGATCACATAGTTTGTTGCTAACTGCTCTCTGTCAACAGAATGCTCATCAGGGAAACAAAGCCTGAGAGATCCATTAACAACTGCCTTCTCCCATATGAACCTATCTTTGTCCACTTCAGTCATCTTTGGAGGCCTGCTTTGGCTACCATTGCCATCTGAGGCTAGATGAGTGACAACCTGAGAAAAGGCCCTCTCAGTCATCTTGCTGAAACTTTGGAATTCCCTTTCTCAGGGAGAGTCATCTGTCTCTATCTGCCAGTGGGTGAAGACTTTTTTCCTTTGGTTGGCATACCCCCAGTAATTGTTCCTGGCCCTCCTCCCAGGTTGTGGTGTGTGTGTGGGTATTTATATGTTTTACTGAATTGTCTATTTTATGTATACTTTATTTTAAATGCTGTTTTAATGTTAAAAATGAAATGTTTTGATGTTTGCTGCTATGAAAACCCTATTTGGGTAGAAAGGCAGCATAGAGATGTTTTAAATAAAACAAACGAGAAGGTGCAGCAGGAGGGCTCTAAGCTGCCTGCATAGGGTGTGTATCTTCGGGTGACCCTTCAGCCTATCCCCCACCCCCATCATATTCCACTGCCACAAGTTCTTGGGTAACTATTATATCTGGACTGAGTGACTGGCTGTCATCAAAGACTCGTCAGGTAAAAGCTCCTTGTTAGTAAGCATTGTTGCCTGGATCATGACACTTGGAGAGAAAGCTTAATTGTATTAGTCACTTCCAGTAAAAAGAATGCATTGAAAATCAAATCCTTCAAACTCGCAATAACTAGCAGCAGGCCGTGATCTTTGCCACGCACACATCTGAAGAATTCATTATTCCAATAACAAAGAGACCTGTGAGAACTAGGGGAGAATAAGAACCAGAAACACAATCGTCCCCTTAGCCAAGATTTGTTTGTTCTTCCATTGATTTATATTTTCCTGTGCATCTTTTAAACACCTAGTGGTTATTTAAACTATAGCAACTTTAAAAATAAGGTAGATGTAATTTCACTTTCTAAAAAAAAAAATTCTACTGAAAACACTTTCACAGTATGTTAAATTAGCATTTTGTTTTCTTAACATCCTGTTTCTAATTACATTTACAGCTGTATGTTCCAGCTTCTAAACTCTTATTCTGAAATTCCTAAGAAAAAGGCACAATATGATGTACTGTCCCCTAAAGTAATAATTTTGGAGGGATCACTGCACCATTTTGTTATTACAAAAACGAATAGCCTAGTGGGAGTATGACTCCTGAACAGAGGTGCCAGTGCCCCAAATACAAGCCAAAGCAGATGCTTTTATTCAGATGTATAGGCAAACCTGAGTGTCACCATGCCCAAAACATAAAAATGTTAAATAAAATATATAAAAATTATAAACTGTACCCTTATTTTAAATGGTATATTGATTGATATACAAGAAACAGTGATTTTTCACATTAGTTGAATGAAATATGGATATGCACATGGAATTTTCATTTTGTAAATTAATTTTAGGATTCATTATACAATTGTTCTAAGAAAATGTATACCTTAGTGTGTTACATGTCAAATTGTTACATGTCTTAAAAATGTTAGAATCATCTTTAAAGGGTCCAAGATTAGATTGGAAGCCCAATCCAAAGTGTGCCTGCTAGGAGATAAAGTGCTCATTTCAACGGACCTGGTTTTTTAGAAAGTGTGTTTAAAGTTAGAGTGTTGCTTTTCTCATACTACAATTGGCAGCCTGGGCAGCCTCTGTAAAATTTGATTTATGACCTTTGCCTGTAATCTGTTTAGTTTAGGAGGCAGAAAGTGTTTTTGTTAAATGAATCCCATAAGACAGGGGTGTCAAACATGCGGCCCAGGGGGCAAAGCCCCCCCCCCCCCCCCGAGGGCTTCTGTCAGGCCCCTGAGCAACTGGATGTCATCTGCTTCCTTCTTCCTATCTCTTGCTTCCTTCTGCATAACAGCTTGCTTTGTAAGGCTTGCTCAATCGCACAGGAGCTACAGAGTAAAACCTCTATTTTCTCCATTGGCTGAGGCTTCACACAGCAGAGCTACTGAGCCAAGCCTCTCTCCCTTGTATTGGCTGAGACTCCTCCCTTCCCTGTCCCCTGGAAAGGAAGGAAAAAGCCACAGCTTCCTTTGCCCAGTTCCCTGGATCCCAAGGGAGAAATACAAAGAAAGCACTTTTAAGACTGAGTGCTAACGTTTTAAGCATGTTTTAAGTTTTTTTTTTAATATATATATATTTAATTGCATTTGTCTGTGTCCTTCATAAAGTTCATATCTCTGCTACCTAATCTTAAGTAGGTATACACATGGCCTAGGGTTGCCAAGTCCAATTCAAGAAATATCTGGGGACTTTGGGGGTAGAGCCAGGAGACTTTGGGGGTGGAGCCAGGAGACATTGGGGTGGAGCCAAGATCAAGGCTGTGACAAGCATAATTAAACTCCAAAGGGAGTTCTGGCCATCACATTTAAAGGGATGGCACACCTTTTCAATGCCTTCCTTCCATAGGAAATAATGAAGAATAGGGGCACCTTCTTTTGGGGCTCATAGAATTGGACCCCCTGGTCCAATCGTTTTGAAACTTGGAGGATATTTTGGGGAGAGGCACTAGATGCTGTACTGAACATTTGGTGCCTCTACCTCAAAAACAGGCCCCCCCCAGAGCCCCAGATACCTGCGGATCAATTTTCCATTATTTTCTATGGGAATAAATCTCCATAGGGAATAACAGAGTTCCCAGCAGACATTTCCCTCCCCCCCCTGCCTTCTGATGACCCTGAAGCAGGGGGAGGGCCTCCAAACCAGGGGATCCCCTGCCCCCACCTGGGGATTGGCAACCCTAACATGGCCTGACCTGACATGGTCCAGCCCAACATGGCCCAGCCGAGCCCAACATGGCCTGGCCCATCAAGGTCAGATCCGTCCCTTGTAACAAATGAGTTTGCTATCCCTGCCATAAGGCATAAATGCCTAGCCAACAGAATCATTTCAACAAATGGAGTCTATTGCCCAGAGTGAGTGGTTGATTGATTAATACGGACACTATAGTTTAGATCTTGGGGTGATATTCTGTGTGTCCACTGAATTCAATGGAAGGCTTCCTAAAATATAACCTATGAGAAGTCCACCAGAAATTCAAGGGATTATTAGTCTACTTATTCATAGCCATATTATTCCTCATTACTATGTATGGATGTGAAAGCTGATCAATGAAGAAAGCTGGCCAGAAGAAGTTGATTCATTTGAGATGTGGTGTAGGAGGAGAGTTTTACGGTTACCATGGTCTGCCAAAAAGACAAATAAGTGGGTTCTAGCTCAAATCAAGCCTGAATTCTCCTTAAAATGACTGAACTATCATACTGTGGTTACATTATGAGAATACAAGGGTTACTGGAAAAGACAATAACACTAGGAAAAGTTGATGGGAGTAGGAAAAGAGAAAGACCCAACATGAGACAGATTGACTCAATCAAGGAAGCCGCAGTCCTTTGCAAGACCATTAACAACAGGACATTTTGGAGAACATTAATCTGTAGGGTCAGCATAAACTATAAGCGACTTGATAGCACTTAACACACACATACACACACACATAGTTAAAATGGATTTCACATTTGTACAAACATAATGCTGCCTTATGTTAAGTCTGTCTATTGGTCTATATCAAGGACAGTATTGTCTACTCTAACCAGCAATGGATCTCCAGGATCTCAGACAAAGGTTTTTCATATCAGCTACTGTGTAATCTTTTATATATCTAGAGATGCTGTATATTGAACCTTGGGCCTTGAGTAGCACTCTAGTACCACTTGTCCACAACACTTCCTTATAAAGGTTTGCAAATGACTTTTACTGTAGTATAGTTATTCTATAAGAGTTACCTCACATCTTATGTTAGTAACAAGCTTATGTCTGTAAGTTAGATATAGCTATTACAGTTTTTCTTGTAATATGTGACACTCATAATATTTTTTTAAACTGTGTCTATAAACTATGGGAATCAAGGTCCATTCTACATCTCCATAGCATGTACATTTGTATATATCATACGCAAGGTCCACTAGCAGGACCAAAACTCCGGAAGCCCTCCCACTGTAACCCCCCAAGCACCAAGAATACAGAGTATCACTGCCCCAGACATAATTTCCATCCATCCCTTGTGGCTAATAGCCACTGATGAAACTCAGTGCTCCATATGTTTATCCAATCCCCTCTTGAAGCTGTCTATGTTTGTATCCGCCACCACTTCCTGCAGCAATGAATTCCACAGGTAAATTACTCTTTGGGTAAAGAAGTACTTCCTTTTATCTGTTCTAAGCCTCCTGTTCATTAACTTCATTGAATGCCCATGAGTTCTTGTATCGTGAAAAAGAGAAAAAAGTACTTCTTTCTTTATCTTCTGTGTCCCATGCATAATTTTGTAAACTTCTATCATGTCACCCCTCAATTGTTTCTCCAAGCTAAATAGCCCTAACCTCTTTAACCTTTCTTCATAGGGAAGGTGTTCCATCCTCTTAATAATTTTAGTTGCTCCTTTCTGAACAGTTTCTAATGCTGTACCTTGTTTGAGGTGTAGTGACCAGAATTGTATACAGTATTCCAAATGAGATCTTACCATAGATTCATACAGGTTCATATGATACTGATTTTTAATCCCCTTCCTAATAATCCCCAACATAGCATTTGCCTTTTTTATTGCAGTTGCTCACTAAATCGACATCTTCAGTGAATTATCTACCACAACTCCAGGGTCTCTCTCCTGGTCAGTTACCACCAGTTCAGACCCCATCAACATATATTTACAATTAGGATTTTTGGCTCCAATCTGCATTGCTTTGCACTTGCTGACATTGAACCTCATGTGCCACATTGATGCCCACTCGCCCAGCCTTGACAGATCCCTGGGGAGTTCCTTACAGTCCTGCCTGGTTCTCACAGCCCTGAACAGCTTAGTGTCATCCACTTAGCCACAAAATTTAGCTACCTCGCTGCTTACTCCCAAGTCCAAACCATTAATGAACAAGTGAAAAAGCACTAGACCTAGTACTGAGCCCTGTGGCACCCCACTGCTTACTACCTTCCACTGTGAAAGCTGCCCATTTACACTCACTCTGTTTCCTGTTAATTAACCAGCTTTTAATCCACAAGAGGGCTTGTCCTCTTCTCCTATGACTGCTGTGTTTACTTAGGAACCTTTGGTGATGAACTTTATCAAAAGCATTCTGGAGCTCTAGGCAAACAACATCTACTGGGCCACCCTTGTCCACATGTCTGTCCACTCCCTCAAAGAACTCTAAAAGGTTAGTGAGACAAGGTCCTCCCTTACACAATCCATGCGATTCTTCCTCAATAGCTTTTATTCATCAATGTGCCTATCAAGTCTATCTTTAATAATGCATTCCACCAACATACATTTTAGAGAACACTATGGCACACACAAGATTCAGGTGAATACTCTGTAATGCCTCTAATGCATGGAATAATTCTTAAATGGCTGTTTTCTATGTTTATGTCTGATCCATATTGCCATTAATAATACTTATGGTTATTCTCGTAGGGGGCGTTGGTCCCCCAAAATAGAGAGTTCAGCCAACCATTTCTCCATCTGACCAGGGGATCCGAGCATGGCATACGTCTCTAAAGTAATACATAGTGCGAGACCACTGTTCTGAGAGCCAGCATGGTGTAATGGTTAAGACTAATGGACTGTAATCTGGAGAACTGGGCGTGATTCCCTATTCCTCCACATGAAGCCTGCTGGGTGGCCTTGGGCCAGTCACAGTTCTCTCAGAACTCTCTGAGGGCTACCTATCTTACAAGGTGACTGTTGTGGGGAGAGAAAGGGAAGGAGATTGTAAGCCACTTTGAGACTCCTTAGCATAGAGAAAAGTGAGGTATAAAAGCCAGCTCTTCTTCTCCTGACAGGTTGGTAGTTTGACAATTTTTCTGCACTTCAAACATGCATGTTTTCTTTTTAAAATGTGCCTAATTGTAATTTTAAAATTTTGTGAGTTCAATCCCTTTCATTTTTTATAGATCATAAAGTTTATGGGCTGAATCTAGTTGGCAAGTGCTTTGCAAGGAGAGTTTAAATTTTAGTAACAGTCCTCCATGATATACTGTAACTGGCTTGTATTAATACAGTAGAAGTTCCATTTGCTTAAATGTATTTTCCCTGTATTAAGTGCAGAAGAAAAGTCTTTTTTTGAACTTAAAAGTCTTGGATATATATTCAGCTCACTTGGCTCAGGATACAGTGAGCTACTGAGAAGGGGTGTTTACCACTGTGTACCCTGGCATCACTCTTCTTCCTTTGCAGCTGCTATTTACCAGACAGTGTTTGGACAGAATTTTGTTGGCAGAGAACTTGGTCTAGTAATGCTGAGAAGGGCTGAGAAAATTTTCACGCTAGGCCTGCTGCTGACAGCTTAGAAGCATTCATATTGGTGGTTATTTTACAGCAACACTATATTGTACTAAGTTCACATGAAGAAGACAAATTAATTTCAAAGGTGGTATTCACTGTGAGTGTGGGAATGGACACAATAATATATTTTAATTTTAGTAGTTGTTGTAAGTATTCCATTTGCAATATAAATAGAATAAAACAAGACCTCATAGCCGGCAGGAAAACAAGATGGCTCTATCTGCTTGCCCCACCCCCCTGTAGATTTCCTCTTGGAGATTTAAAGGCACACACACATTCAGAAACACAACCAGTTGCAAGCCTCTTCTAAACCTGCCAAGGGTTGAAGGCACATGGTATCTGTTGGGGTGCAGCTTCCCCCTGCTGGCCCCACCCAGACTTGGGGACTGACAAGCCTAATGTCTACTCAGGTCCATTCAGTCTTAGTGATAGGAAGGTTTTCTCTCTCTCTCTCTCTTTTTGCATTTTAAAATACGTTTATTTAATGCATTCTACATACATAGCACTCCACAATTTTAAAAAGGAAGGAAGGGGAAAAAATTGAAATATTCTGGGATGTGAATTAAATGTTGACAGTAAAATCCATAAAAAACAAAAAACTTGTACAATCAAGAGAAGTATCAGTAGAAAGTCAAGGCAGGGAAGGTCAACATTCAACTCAGGTTTGACCAAAACACTGCCCCCATATGATATGTTGGCATCTTAAGATTGTACTGTTAGCATTCCAAATACATAATAGTTGGGAAAATGCCTTCTACCCACTCAGCTGATGTTTTTACTTTGCTGTATCCCTTTGTTTTATGATTATCTATGTTACTCTATTGTTTTATACAATAAAATGTTAATTTTCCACACACACAAAAAAAGATGGTGCAAATAGGAGGTGTCTATGCTTGAAGTTTAGTTTTTCTTGCAGACAGAATTAAGGAAAATTATCATGTTGTTAGTGGCAGTTTTACAGTCTTCAAGACTTTGAAATACATTGCCCCCAGGGAGGATTGGGTTGCCAGATCCAGGTTGGGGAACTCCTGGAGATTTGGGGATGGAACCTAGGGAGGACAGGGACCTCAATGGGGTACCTGCTCAGTAGAGGTTACTTCCAAGACAGTTCATACCTAGGGTTGCCAGCTTCCTGGCAGTGGGGAGGGGGGTGGAGTTCTCCTAGAATTACAACTAATCTGTAGATAAGAGATCAGTTCCCCTGAAGAAAATGGCTGCTTAGGGTTACCAAGTCCAACTCAAGAAATATCTGGGGACTTTTGGGGTGGAGCCAGGAGCAAAGGTGTGACAAACAATTGAACTCTGAAAGGAGTTCTGGCCATCACATTTAAAGGGACCACATGCCTTTAAAATGCCTTCCCTCTATTTGGAATAATAAAGGATAGGGGTACATTCTTTTGGGTCTCATAGAATTGGACCCCCTGGTCCAATCTTTTTGAAACTTGGGATTTCTTTTGAAGAGAGGCACCAAGTACTATGCTGAAAATTTGGTGCCTCTACCTCAACCCCACACCCCCCAAAGCCCCAGATACCCATGGATCTATTTTCTATTATACCTATGGGAATCGGTCTCTATAGGGAATAATGGAGTGCACAGCAGACATTTCCCTTCTGTGCCCCTCCCCCCCTGCTTTTTGATGACTCTGAAGCAGGGGGAGGACCTCCAAACTGGGGGATCCCCTCCACCCACCTGGGGATTGGCATCCCTAACCCACACATGTCCAATATTCCTGACTAAATAATTAGGAGAGGGACAGTGGCTCAGTGGTAGAGCATCTGCTTGGTAAGCAGAAGGTCCCAGGTTCAATCCCTGGCATCTCCAAAAAAGGGTCCAGGCAAATTGGTGTGAAAAACCTCAGTTTGAGACCCTGGAGAGCCGCTGCCAGTCTGAGTAGACAATACTGACTTTGATGGACCAGGGGTCTGATTCAGTATAAGGCAGCTTCATATGTCCATATGCCCAATACTGAAAACTGTTTGCTCACTGGTCTGGTTTGAACTGTGTTTTGGTGCTACCTCTGAGAGGTTCCTTACCCATAGGAAGAATGGACATGTGAGCACCACAAGCACTTTCTATCTTTCCAGTCTGGAGTTTGGATAGACTGTAAGGACTTTATTCCGTTCTTATATGTGTTTATGAATTGAAATATTCAAGTTGTGAATTGAAGTTGTGGTTATAAACAGGCGTTGAAGCCTAAATATATAAGATTCATTGTTATACTACATGGGTGGTATTTTTGGTTAGACACAGTTTTGGTCTGCTGCTTTACCCACCTGGGGATTGGCAACCCTATGGCTGCTTTGGGGGATGAACTCTATAACATACACTCAGCTGAAGTCTCTCTCCTCCCAAACCCCACCCTCTCCATGGCCTGTTTCAGCTATGGCCAGGATTTTTTTCCCTCTTGAAACTATACTTCCAGAAATTGTCTCATTTACTTCAGTATGCATGCTTAGAGAAAGAATTCGGACTCTTTGACAAGCCTGTTGACAATTGTGCCTGCTTACAGACACAGTGCAGACTTGGTTGTTGTGAGTTATTTTATTCTCACTGGGGAAAAATTTCAAAATGAAGAGGAAGGATAACTTGCTATTGCCTATTCCTGAAGGGAATGTGTGCTTATAATGTGCTTATAAATGACCTTCCCACATTGTCAGTTCAATGCCTTTGGGCTAAGGAAGAAAACAATACTTTACACAATACAGTGCCTGCTTTCTTTTGAATGTTTTCAGTAACATTTCTCTGTCAACATTTCTACCTATGTTGACCATGTTTGATTGAATCCTGAGCGCCTTTTTTAAGGTCAGGGTTTCAACTCAACAACATTACAATCAATAGCTTTGCCAATAGCTTTGTGTGTTTGTGTGTGCGTGCACTTGTGCACATTTCTTCATTAGTCCCTTAGGCAATTGTATTATGCTAACAATCACACATTGTGTAACACACAGGGAAAAAGAGAAGCTCTTTGCACAGCACCCATTAACATTTACAGCACTGTAGTTTTGTTTCTAGAGCAGGGAGACCAGTACAGCCATGAAATGGTTGAAGCAAACAAATGAACAATAAAAGCATTTTTGTACAGAATAGAATCTTTATTTTTTCTGATAGCAGGATTTTGATTTTCAGCTTGAGTTCTTCTTTGTTTTTAAAGATACAGAAAAGAGAACAAGACATTATACAGATCAGAAAAGTTTTGAATGTGTCTGCTATTGAGTAGAAGCACTTTTGCACTACACCTTTGCACCAGCACATAACAATGAATAATTAACTGTTTTACTAGAATCATAACAAATGAACCCAATGTGGCAGTGATTCATCTAGGAGTTTTAAATGCTAAGTTATCCACTAACTTCATTAAAATATACTTCCTAGTAAACATGCTCAGGACTGGTTTGTTTGTTTTTTTAATAAAGAGGCAGTTATTAAATACTTGTGTGACCCAAATTTATCTCCCGGGGGGGGGGGGGAATCTGTAAATACTTTTTTCTAAATATTGTCTTCTACATATTGGATTTAAGATTACTATTTTAACAATGAAAATAAATAACAGTGTAATAAACCTGCTATGGGTGAGTGACAGTACAGTTACTCTTGCACTTTTATGCCCTGAGCCCGTTAGGGGAGGGCAGGATATAAATCTGATAAAATAAATAAATTTGTTGTTCAGTCACACAGAACTTTTACTAGCCCAAGAAAAATTTTGGCAGAAATGAAATATCTTACTCATAAATAATGGAACAGACTGATTTTTTTTTTTAAAAAAAGTATTAGTTCAGAACTGCACATCCTGGCAGATGAGAGACTGATAAGAAAAGCAAAGTGGGTAAAAGATTGCAAAGTAATAATAGATTACTCTTTAAAATGGTAACCAAGAGACAGACTGACCAAAATGCAGTCTGAAGCTGTATATTGCTGATTGGTTTTAGTGGGTAGTGAATGGAGGAATGAAAGAACAAGTTGAGTCTGGTAAAGTTTTTGTCAGTCAGATGATCGTACTTCAGCCATTCACACAATCTGCATTTGTTTATTGAGCAAGTTGGACTGGAAATAGCACTTTGATTCTGCTAAAGTGGGAGGGGAGGTGTTAAAGGAGAGGCCAAGAGACTGCACTACAGCAGGGAGGTCCTCTCTTCCTTTGAAGTTTTAACCAGAGAAGTCAGCAAGTTCTGGCATAACTACTGCTGCTTGAAAATGTATGAAATGTTGGTTCAGCGTTTCTTGTTATGTATTTGTAGATTTATTTATCCTGGTTTAATGATTTCTGATCACTGAGCATCTATCCCTAGAGTGGAGCACACAGAATAAAGTGCAACTAATTTTGAGGCTTGCTGTGCACAACACGTAGCATACATATTGCAAAGTATGGACTAAGGATTTAATAAGGTTAGAGATTTGAAATAGGCTTCCCAGTCCCCAGGTCCCAGTGGGGCCCTGGTTTTACAGGCTTCCCTCCGCCCCCAGCCAGCTGGCCGGTGGGGGGAAGCCCCGCCCCCACAGTCACTATGCACTTCTAGAGCTCCAGCAGGTTTAGAAAACTGCAAACATGTCCATTTTTAAAATGTGTGCCTTTAAAGTTGAGCAGGAAACAGGAAGAGCTTTATGGGGAAGGGTCAGCAGCAGTTTTGTCAGAGCACGGACCCTCCATTTGTTTTGCTTTCATTTTCAGAGCAAATAAAGTTGTGGAGGAACCAGACCCAGTAAGTGTGTGTGTGTGTGAGAGAGAGAGGAAGGGGGCAGGGAATTCTCTGGTTTGGAGGCCCTCCCCCCGCTTTAGAAAACAGGGGGGAGGGAGATGTCTACTGGGCACTCTATTATTCCATATGGAGAACAATACCCATAGGGAATAATGGAAAATTGATCCACGGGTATCTGGGGCTCTGGGGGAGATGTTCTTTGAGATAGAAGCACCAAATTTGCAGCATAGCATCTGATGCCTTTCCTCAGAACACTCTCCAAGTTTCAAAAGGATTGGATGAGGGGGGGCAATTATATGAGCCCCCAAAGAAGGTGCCCCTATCCTTCATTATTTCTAATGGAGGGAAAGTCAGTGAAAAGGTGTGCAGTCTCTTTCAATGTGATGGCCAGAACTCCCTTTGGGGTTCAGTTGTACTTGTTCCAACCTTGCTCATGACTCCACCCCCAATGTTTCCTGGCCCCACCCCCAAAGTCTCCTGGCTCCACCCCCAAAGTCCCCAGATATTTCTTGAATTGGACTTGGCAACCCTAATTTGAAAAAAAATATTTGTCACTTTTCAGTGTCAATTTTTCTGCTGAATGGCAAAAGAAAATGTTTGCGTAGTTCACTAGTTACTAAAGAAACATAAAAAGCACTGTAAATTGTAAGTCTCATTGATTAGATCCTCCTGCAACTGTGTTTATGTTGAAATCACAGTGTACAATATCTATAATTGTGGGGTAATTTAAACATCTTTTTACTTAAAAACTTTATAAGCATTTTTTTTCAGGCAAAAGTATCTCAATGGCTGTTTTCATAGCGAAAAAAAGTATAGTGGCATTTTAAAACTCTGCTTTAGATAGTTCTAAACGTAGAAGCTTTCTTTTTCCATACTATTAAGAGTTTTACTACCTTCATGTCCTGTTTGTATGCTTTTAGGCTGCAGTCCTATGTAAGGAAGCTCATTCAAGTCAATTAACTTAATTCAAAGTAAATGCATTTAAAGTCAAACTGAAGTAAAACCTATGGAGACCTTTCCAGTTTTTGGGTGGTGAACAGATATAGTGTGTGTGTCTCTTACCTGTATAAATTTGTGCATAAAGTTTTGTCAAGTCACAACTTATGGCAACCTCAGAAAGCAGCTTTCAAAGCAAGTGAGAAGTAGAAATGGTTTGCCATTGGCTTCTGCTGAATCTTCTTTGGTGGTTCCTCATTCAAGTGCTGACCCTGCATAGCTTCAGAGATCTGACAAGATCAGGCTATACCATGCTGCCTTCCCTCCCATGCAAGAAAATAGAAGGCCTTAATTCAGAAGAAATAAGCTGTCTGCAGTACATTTTAGGCCATGGCTTGGATATCTTCTTGTTGATAATAGCACAAAATATAAAA
The DNA here is from genome assembly GCF_032191835.1 of Heteronotia binoei. NCBI lineage: Eukaryota > Metazoa > Chordata > Lepidosauria > Squamata > Gekkonidae > Heteronotia > Heteronotia binoei. The sequence goes on from NC_083223.1 coordinate 130,976,045, forward strand.
CCTTAGTTAAATGTTCTAATTTTGCTTAAAAGTTACAGCTAAGAATTGCAGCCTACCCTTTTGCCTGCAAAATGGGAAAAGCAACAACAATTAACACTGCCACAGTAATTTCAAAATGTGTAACATAAGTTAAACTGTATCTCAAGAATGTCTCATTCCCTTGTGTTCAAAAGTTCAATATGTTTACTATTTAGTCCATAACAAATCTAGAGTATTCTTATGTTCACAAAGTCTACAACTGAAAAACCAAAGGGCACCCACACATGTCCAATATACCTGACTAAATAATACTAAAAACTGTTTGTTCACTGTTTTGGTTTGAACTGTGTTTCGGTGCTACATTTTGTTTTCCTAAAACAATCAATTAGAAATAAGGCCTATTGTGAAAATAAATACAATGGGCTCTAGAAAGAGGCTCTGGCTGAGTGTCCTGGCCATGGGCACTCAGCATCAATTTGCTGTGGCATCATACCATGATGATGATCATGCAAACGCTGAAGCTCAACATTCCCTTCATCTGCAGTGTGTTGTTGCTGTCTTTTCCTATTGTGTTCTGCCTCGAGCATTTAGCATCAGCTTGTACTTGAGCCATGATCTGTCTTTTTTGGCCTGGCATGGTTTTGTTATGGTAGAGTATGCACCTCAAGGCAGCCGTTTTCTGCAGGGGAAGTGATCTTCCCATCTCCTTCTCACTCCCTTCAGCCTCTGCCTAGGAAAGTTACAGTCTTTCTCCACAGTGGGGACCAAAGCAAGAGGGAAGCAACCTCAGCAGGGTACAATGATAACCCTGCAAAGTAGCCATTTTCTCCAGGGGAACTGATTTCTGCCATCTGATTTCTGCCATCCAGCTCTCATCTGGAAATTAGCAACAGTGGTTCCCCAGGAGAAAGTGCTGGTTTGGAGGGTGGAGTCAATGCATTGTACCTGTCTGAGGTACAAACACCACCCTCCCCAAACACCACCCTCTTCAGGATGCACCTCTCAGATCTCCAGGAGTTTCCCAACCTTCCAAGCCAACCATCAGCCAACCTTTATTTACCCCTCCAACTTCAACTGTCAAACTCCTCCCCCCTTCCTGCAGCCTCTACCTAGGAAAAGCACAGTCTTTCTCCACAGTTGGGACCAACCTCTCCCACTTTTGATCTGCACAACAACCCTGTAAGGTAGGTTAGCTCCCACAGCAGTCAGCTCCCACAGCAAGAACCTAGGTCTGGCAGATCTTGCTCTGAAGTGCTAACTGCTACGCCACAATCTGTCATGCGGGGGGGGGGGGGCTGCTGCTGAAAAGTAGCAAGCAGTCCTAGTTAAGTCATGCCAGTCAGGCAGCATCAAGTCATCCAGAGGGTGCTGCCAGGCCTAGGGTAGCCAACCTTCAGGTGGAGCCTGAAGATCTCCTGGCATCACAACTAAATCCAGACAACGGGCAAAAATGAACAATCAGGTGTCGGAAAGATGTTGGAAATGTAAAAAACGTGAAGGATCTTTCTACCACATGTGGTGGAATTGTGAAAAGGCAAAACAATTTTGGCAAATGATTCAGCAAGAGATTTCGAAAATTTTGGGTTATAACATTAAGAAGGCACCAGACATCTTTTTGTTGGGATTACAAATGGAAAAATTTCTGAAACAAGATAGAACGATAATTTGGTACATGCTTTCAGCTGCACGGACATTATATGCGCAGTTGTGGAAGCAAGATAAAATACCAGAAAAATGGGACTGGACTTTAAAAGTTATGAATTGGAGTGAAATGGACAAGCTTACAAGAATCTTAAAAGAACGTGATTTAGAGAAGTTTAAAAAGGAGTGAGGAAAATTTCAAAAATATGTTGAAAAACAATGGAAGGTAAAAGGATACTTGGCGATTTTTGACAATAATTGAACTTTAGCGGAATAATAAATGGACTACAGTGAAAAAGCGAGAATAGGGGAACATATTTTTTTTCTCATTTAACTTTTTTATGATAAGGACTAAAGGATTATAATGAAGATGGATTATAACTATAATATATGGTTTTTTCTTTTCTTTTTATCTTCTTGTTTTAAGATTTTTTTATGAAGATTCTTTAATTGATAAATTTACCTTTTATTTTTAGCAACTTAATTAAAATACACCGTCAGGGGTCATAAAAAGGGGCGGAGGGAGGAGAAATGTGTAATGTATTGGTATTAACTTTTTAATGATAGATGAGTATTATTACAATATATTGCAGAATAATAAAATTGGTTTAAAACACAACTGAATCCAGACAAAGGCAAGGGAAGAGGAATCTGCAGGGGGGGGGGAGAGAAAAATTCAATGGGAGGGGAAGGCAAGATGGAAGACATTCAATTTGACCCAGCTGTGCAGAAGGGGGAGGGAGGGTTGTGTATGTGTGTCTCCCCCCTACGCTGCAAGAATCAGTCAGCAAGAGCAAGCTAGAGATCCCAGGCTGTGTCTTGTGCTCCAGCTGTTTCTTGTCCCCTATCCCTGCTGCATGGTGCGCTGTCTGACCAGCCCCAGGAATCTCCTTCCTTCCCAAAGAGGGGCTGTGCTGGGGCGCCCCTCTCACCAGCTTCCTCATGGGATAACTGGAGCTCTGCTCCTCTGGCTTCCTCCTGCCACCTCGCTCACCTCTGCATGGAACAGGCAAGCCACCAGCAGCTTGGACCTGGCTGCCAGCAACCCAGGGCTGGGGAAAGAGTTGGTTGTGTGAGCTCTGGGCACATACCCCCTCACCACCAGCTCTCACTGGCTCACTTGCTCGGGCAGATGTCAGCCAGCCAGAGCCCCAGTGAGCGCAGATGCCACGTCCTCCTCCTCCAGGGCCAGGTGCCCCTGTGTCCAGATGCCGCCCCAGGTGGCTGCCTACCTGGCCTACTTGGTAGTGCCAGCCCTGGCTGTTTGCAATCCTACAACACTGCCAGCAAAAAGAGGGCCCTGGTATGACTTTTGGAGCAAAACTTCAGTTTGTAGTTTTATAAGGTGCTCTTAGAAATTCAGTCTAGCTAGTTTACTTAGAGGAAACCTTTAATCTGCATTTTAAAAATAAACGACAATAAAAATTGAGTTGAGCAGAAATAAGCAGTGAGTCTCAAGATAAATCAAATCTGGTAAGATTTGTCATGAGAAGGTTCAGAAGTTCACCCGGCTAATTGGCTAGAAAAGCCAATCATGCTGATTAAACATGACAAATGTTAGTGCAGGAGATTGATGGGCTTGTTTTTCTTATGAGGCGTGTGAAGTAATAGTTTTCCTGTCAATTAAATTTTCGTTGTACTGCCAAATAGTACAAATATATTTTTGCATCATTGGCTTTCATGTAGAATTCTCATACAATTCCTATTGCAAAACAGCCAACTTTTAGTTCTCCTGCTTAATACTTTAAATAGTGACTTTCATATAATGATTGATGTATGGATATTTTACAGGTTAGAGTTGCCAGGCTACAGCCAGCAACCCCCAGCAGGAGATATAAGGCAGATGTTTTAGCATTTTGTGATAACTCAATGGTGACTTCCAGTTTTTAACAGAAGTTATATAGGCATGTCCAGTTCCCGCCCCCCCCCTCCCCCATTTCCAGCCACCAGTGTCCAAGGTGCTAGTGGGCAACAGGAGTCTTCCTAATATAGCAAGATACTTGGCAATGGTATTCCTACATGTGATTTGAAGATCAGCTCAATATATTGCTGCTTTCACCTGAACCATTCCTAACCTTCAAGAATTCTTGAAATTCTTCTGAAGTACATAGATCAGGGGTGTCAAATATGCAGCTCACTGACTGGATCCAGGCTGTGCAGGGCTTAAATCTGCCCCCCAAGCAACTTCTTTCTTCTGTTTCGTTCCCCAGGACTACTACTGCAGCTGCATCGTAGCTTGCTTTTTTACTAGATTTCCCAGTAGCACTTTGCTTCCTGTTTCCTGCCTCTTGCCTCCCTCCCACCTGCCTTATTCGCTCTCTCTCTTGCACAGTTGCACACAGGCATACTGAGAGCTTCATGGCTGCTTCCTATGGAAAGGATACAAAGACAAGACCCCCCCCCCTCTCTCTCACACACACACAATGACAGAACTTCTGCTTCCTTCTCTGGGGTTACTTCTCTTTTGGGGAGGAAGGGAAGGGGAGGAAAGAGTTCCATGGCAGCTTCAAGACCAACAGTGTTTTATTTCAGATATAAGCTTTTGTGTGCAAGCACACTTTTTTCATAGGGAGGGCAGGGGTGGTGGGTGGGTGGATGGATTCCTCTGACAAGCACAATGTACATTGAGCAAATTATTTTGGCTTATTCTGAAAAGCTGTTGTTTAAAAAAAAGATTGGATTTCTCTGTTTCTATCTGGATTTCTTTTCTTTCAAAAAGATCCTGATTAGGAATTAGAACACATGGATTCGTCATATCTTGGAGAGTGGAGTGATTTCAGATGCCAAATTATAATAGCACACATTGGTAAAGTGACAGGAAAACTAGATATCAGTTCAGTTCTAGAGGATGCATTGTCTTGAGCTTCATTCAGCAGTCTCTCTTTCTAATCTCCCCATGAAATTCCTTTGTAAGAGCACTGCTACTCTTTGGTCACCAACTGAATGTTGTGGTTTCTAATGTCAGCTTCATGTCCATTTATTCTTTGCATTCTCCTGTACTGAATCCTCCTGGATAGAATTGAGACCCAGATTTCCTGTCTCATTACCAACACAGGTCTCTCCATGCCTACTACCCCTCTGCATATCACACCTAATCCAATCAGGCTTCCCAATCCCCAGGTCCCAGCGGGGGATCCCCCGATTTTACAGGCTTCCCCCCTCTCCCAGCCAGCTGGCCAGCGGGAGAAGCCCCACCCCCACAGCCATTATGCACCTCCACAAAAGATTCCCATAGGGAATGATGGGGAATTGATCTGTGGGTATCGGGGGCTCTGGGGGGGCTGTTTTTTGAGGTAGAGGTGCCAAATTTTCAGTATAGCATGTAGTGCCTCTCCCCAAAATACCTCCCAAGTCTCAAAAGGATTGGACCAGGGGGTACAATTCTATGAGCCCCAAAAGAGGGTGCCCCTATCCTTCATTATTTTCTATGGAAGGAAGGCATTTTAAAAGGTGTGCTGTCCCTTTAAATGTGATGGCCAGAACTCCCTTGGAGTTCAATTATGCTTGTCACACCCTTGCTCCTGGCTCTGCCCCAATGTCTCCTGGCTCCACCCCCAAAGTCTCCTGGCTCCACCCCAAAAGTCCCCAGATATTTCTTGAATTGGACTTGGCAACCCTAAATCCAATCAAGCCTGCTATTGCCATTCACCTTCTATTGTCATTCAACATCTGAAATCACCTTTATAAAGTTTATATCTTCGGTACCTGGTTTTGCATTTTATGGCACACATGGCCCTGCCCAGCAAAGTGGCATTTATGTCAGATCTGGCACTCATAACAAAAGAGTTCGACACACCTGGTAGATTGATTTTGTTTCTTTTTGGTTTTTTAGATTGAGAACAAACTCTAGTGTTTCCATCAGGGTCTTTCTCCAATTTTTGTTTTGTTTTCTGCTGTAATATTAAAATTATTTCTGTCTTTAAATGTTTATCTACTGTATGCCACTGGAGGAGAAATGAAAAAAGTGTGATGTTATTTTTAAAAAAATAAAAACAAAAAATTAACATTTGAATCAAAATGTTTCCAAGCTGTATGACCGACCATATGGGCAAAAAAGTAGCCATTAGCCACATTTGGGGTAGCACAGGAACAACTAATTCACTCCAGCATAACTAATTTAAAATTTCTAAATCCCCTAAATCCTTATGAAGAGAAATGTGATGTTATTATCAATGCAAGAAAGTTGTAGCAAAGTAACTTGTAAAGGATTCTATTCATCATCTATAAAAGGCATACAACACTACAGGTGAGAGGACATTTGACCCTTGAACCCTGCTTGTTCTCTGTAATCATAGCTGGGGAAGATGGCTGTGCTGTTATTAGTACTGAAAAGGAAAAAAGACCTTCAGGAAAATGAGACTGAATATGGTGAATTATATTCACCCTTGTAAAAAACCTTGAAAGCTTTCTGAGTACAGGGATGTCTTGCAATTATATTTATCTTCCATAAGAACAGGCTTATAAGAACACGCTTCCATAAGAACCATTTCATTGAGTCTCACTCCTTAGAGATCATACCTTGTTTCAGCATTTAGCATATATGAAGTAAACGGTTTTTAAAAGATTTTAAAATGTTTTAAACACTTTTGACACTTTACTGATAACTCAATTATGTTTGTCACATTAGCACTGTTATATTTGTATCAATGTAGTAATGTCATGTTTTATATTATTTCCACATCCATGTTTTTCTAAAGCCTATAATGATAGCTTTCCTAGGACTTGATTCTACACATGTACTTCTCTACAAAATTCTGCAATTGTACTAAAGAAATAACATAAAATGGAGATAGGGCAGGCACTGAGTAGTTTTTTGAAATTCCATTCATGTAAGATAGCAATGTAATAATCTTACAAATCAGAAGTAGAATTTTCTACAGATGAGAAATTATGTCCTGTGTCCAGGCAAGGGCGGAGAAGGTGTTGATTACTATTATACCACACCATGTTCAGTCCATAGGAAGATGCTGTGAAAATCTGGTGTGCAGATGAAAAACAAGACAGTGAGGTTATCAGCAGGCTCTTCTAGGCCTGATCCTGTAAGCTGCTAGACCAGTATCTTTTTTCTCCTATAGGGTAGGCATTTGGCAGTGAAATTTTAAATAGAATTCTGCCACTGATAGCTCAGGAAACCGAGATCTCTAAGGATGTTGATAGCATGAGAGGCAAAGTAAATGGGGAAGGTTTATCTGTCCAATGTTTTCTGCTTTACTTGTCATCTTATTAACTTGGAAGAAGTAATTTTTCAGTTGTATGGGAGGAGAGACAGGAAGAAAGGCCCTCATTGACTGAATTATAGGAACTTTGCTCTTTTCAGTCTGCTCTCTTTGTCTCCACTTTGTGGCTGAGCACAATGCCATTTTATGTGCCTGTCCTGACCTCCTTTATCAGTACCAGGAGTCACCTAATGGTTGGATTTAAAGCCTAGGCTGTTAGCTTCCCTGTTCTCAGCTCTGGGATGGATTGCATTCTCCTTAATTCCCATACAGCAATATTCAGAACTGTGTTCCTTACAATTCTACAGCTTCGTAGAAACATGAATGATATTCTTTAATCTTCTCTCCTAGTAATCAAGTTCGCCAAATATTTGGATACTTAATTCCAATGACTGGAGCTGTGAACAGGCAAGAATAATCTTTCTATAAACCTGAAAAGGGCAGCAGGTGTGCAGAAAAATGTGAAATCTAAATCTATATATATTTTAAAAAATGGGTAGCTTAAAAAAAACCAAAAATGATAACGGGAGCACCTGTATTCTTAAAAATTGATTCCCTCGATGGCTGTTTGTAGGCAGCTACAGCATTCCAGTGTTCAATTTCTTTGAGTAAAATGCAGAGGGAGGGGGCAGGGCCCTTCTCTCCCCGCCCCCCTCTATTTTGGTCTTTGATCTAGGACTCCTTAGAGCCAGGCCTGGCTAGGGTTACCAGCTCCTGGTTGGGAAATTCCTAGAGATTTTGTGGTGGAGTCCTATGAATGCAGTTTGGGGAGGGGAGAGGCTCATGTATGGTATAATTTTCAGCCTAACTTACCTCTCAGGGTTGTTGTGCAGATAAAAAGGAAGAGAAAGCAATATAAGCTGCTTTGGCCTCCGCTGTTGAGAAAAAACATTATCTTCCTAGGAAGAAGCTGCAGGGGCTGGGAGGAGACAGAAAGCTGAAGACAGATAAAGGTAAGTTGGCTGTTGGCTGGGAAGGCTGCCAACTACATGTTGGGAAATTCCTTGATATTTGAGGAGTGGGCCCAGAAGGGTGGGGTTTGAGGAGGGCAGGGACCTCAGGCAGGTATAATGCCATAGATTCCACCCTCCAAAGCAGCCATTTCCTCCAGGAGAACTAGCATTGCCAACCTCCAGATGAGAGCTAGAGGTCACCTGACATTACAACTGATCTCCAGATGACAGGGATCAGTTTCTCTAGAGAAAATGACTGCTTTTAAGGGGATACTATATCAGATTATACCCTGCTGAGGTTGCCTTTCACCCCAGACCTCACCCTCCCAAAGTTCCAGACCCCAAATCTTCAGGAATTTGCCAGCCTGAAGCTAGCAACCCTCAGGGGAGCTGATCTCTGTAGTTGGGAGATCCATTGTGATTTCTGGGGAGCCACCATCACTACTTCTGTTGTGGAAGGGGGAAGAAGGAGGTAGGCAGCTAGGAGCACCGCTGCCACTACTGTTGCTGTGCAGGGGGAGGAGGAAGTAGGTGGGAGGCTGGGAGAGTGATGGGGGCAGAAATATAGAATAATGGGGTGCAGGACAATAAGAGAAAGATTGATGAAGTGGTGAGGCAGAAAAAGGAAAGAGAAAGAGTGTAAGCTTTTGTGAATCAAAGCTCGCTTGATTAGATGCATAAAATGTATGTCTCTGAGGCCAAATAAGTTATATAAAGTCTGCAAACAACAAAAAGACAAGGAGAGAGGATGTTACAGAGAGATGCCAGTTTAAAACAAGATCAAGTCAAAAAAGTAATCAACCCACTCGTGGTGGCCGAGGACTGCTCCCCATTGTTGATAGACAGACCATGTAAGAAAGGTTGTAGAAAGTACGGCCGAGCTAATTAACTTCTCTGTGGAGTTGGATATATCTTGATATTGCTCTCTATTGTGAGTAAGGAATCTGAAGTTCTTATGGAGTGTAGAGGACATGGTCTAAAATTTCTTGATGAATTCTAATTCAGCAATTTCACATTGGATTCTCCCTTTGAAGTTCTTTTTTAGGAGAATCAGGGCTTTTTTTGTAGCAGGAACTCCTTTGCATATTAGGCCACACACCTCTGATGTAGCCAACCCTCCTGAAGCTTACAGGGCTCTTAGTACAGGGTCTACTGTAAGCTCCAGGAGGATCGGCTACATCATGGGGTATGTGGCCTAATATACAAATGAATCCTGCTACAAAAAAAGCCCTGAGGAGAATAGTGAATTTTCATACTGCTTTAATACTCTCCCATCCAGCCTGAAGAATTGCAATGAAAACCTTATATGATAAGGAAAGGGAAATTCATTTCCAAGATATAGGTCAGAGAGCTAATGGAGGAGGTTTTGTAGTAAAGGCTCATCCAATGCAATTAAGCCTATATTCTTTTTGAATAACCAAGTACTATTAAAATGTGTTAACAAGGGTGAAAGTGCTTTTCTGAAGACTCACAGCCTAAAGCAACTCTGTTTTCAAGAGGGAGGAAATCCTGATCTGTGAAATAGCATATATTTGGGAAATGGCAACCTGCCTGATTCTAGCTGCTCAGCCTATAGACATCATAGGTGATATCTGCAGTAACTGGATGTTTTTCATTGTAGAGTGGAAAAATTATGAAACTGCAATATGAATAGATAGGAAAGGTTAAAAAAATTAGGCATGCAGCACAATTTTTTGTTATGCAAAGGAACTATTATTACTTGCTACAGCAGCATCAAATACCCACAGCAAACTTGGCACACCTGGCTGCATGATCTCAGATGGTGAGCCACAGTTGCAGTTGACAGCCAGTGGCTGGCAACCAGGGGGAGTCTTGGGGGACAGGACAAGGGGGCATTGGGGAAAACTCAGAAGTGACATCTCACTACTCTGGGAATCGCTGGAAATTCTGTGGTAAAACCAGGAATTTTCTTTTCTCTCCCTCTAGCTATCAGAACAGTGGTGGGAAATAGGAGCGGGGGGCAGGGCATTTCCCACCCCCATAGGAACCAGATAACTCTGACTGTCAGCACAGGCCCAAGGGTGTGTGACGCCCCAGGCAGGTGCCCCTCCCGCCCCCCCCCACCCTGTGGCCTTCAGCGGCATTGCAACGCAGTGCCACACTCCATCACACCCCCTGCTGCAAGGCAAGGTGGCGGCATCCCCTTCCGTTCATTCCGCCCCCCCCCCCCCCCGCATGTTCACAGCCCACCACACCTGGGCTCTGCTGGGCCCAATGCAGCGTGAATCTTATCTTCAGAAGGATGGGACTGAAGTGAAGGCTTCTCCGCCCTCCTTTCCGGAATCGGAAGGGAGGGGGAGCCAAGCCTTAACTTCAGCCCTGTCGTTCTAAAGATAAGATTCACACCACATTGGGCCTGGCAGAGCCCAGGTGCTGCGGACTGTGAATGCACAAGGGAGGGGATGCCACCAGACTTGCCACACGGCGCACTGTGATCGCGGCAGTGGCAGGTGGCGAAGGGAAGGGAAAAGAGGGGCAGGTGGCGGCAGGGGAGGCGAAGGGAAGAGAAAGGAGGGGTGGGTGGCGACAGTGGCGGTAGCGACCGGTGGGTGGAGGAGGCAGGCAAACTAGGCGCTTGCCTGGGGCACCGGGAGGGGGGAGTCCAATTTGGCACCCCCACCCTCCCAGCGCCTTAGGCAACCACCTATTTTGCCTCGTGGGCAAGCCAGCCCTGCTGACTGTCATTCACCAGTAAAGGCTTTGTCCTATTTACAAATCACTGGGAGTTTCAATGCATAATTACCTTCCCCTGCAACAGTCAATCCAACGGCAAATCTGAATCTGTTGTCAAAATTCCAAAACTACTGCTAAAGACAACAGGGGCGGGGGGAGTATTTGGCCAGCTATCTTATACTGAAGAAATATTTCCACTTCTCGCATGGCCAGCAGCCCAATGCAAATAGAAAGTCGAAGAAAATATTTCTCCTAGTACTTACAGTCCTTGAATCATTAAGCCTCAAGTTGTAGGGAAAAACCCAGTTACATGAAACTCTAATACAGTAAAGCCAGAGTTTAATATGATAAACATGTCAAATAGCTACTACAGCTGCACATTGGAAATTCAGTGCATGCCATGTTATTTCCTCAAATTAGGATATGCTCATTGGTGAAAGGAATTTCCATAGGGCAAGTAGACCCCTGCATAAGTACTGACAAAATGAGCACACATACAGACAAAATCACTACTTTGTTTATCCAATGATGATGAGTAAAATTTTTATAGCAATTATTGTCTGCTTTTCTGAAGAAGACTCAAATTGGATTACAAGAATATTTGAAACAAATAATAACAAATAGAATCATAGAATCACAGAGTTCAAACAGCCATACAGGTCATCTAGTCCAACCCCTTGCTCTATGCAGGATCAGCCTGTGTTTGTCCAGCTGCTGTTTAAAGATTGCCAGTGAGGGGAGCTCACCATCTCCCTAGGTAACTGATTCCATTGTTGAACAACTCTTACTGTAAAAAAAATAATTCCCTAGTATCTAGCCAGTACCTTCCCACTCTTAAACCCATTACTGCGAGTCCTTTCCTCTGCTGCCAATGGGAACAGCTCCATGCTCTCCTCTAAGTGACAGCCCTTCAGATACACAGTGGGCAAAAAAAACAGGCACCATCAGGAGGTCCATCAGTGGGGCCAGGACACTAGAAGCCCTCTCACTCTTGCCCAAGCACCAAGAATACAGAGCATCACTGTCCCAGACAAAGAGTTCCAACAATACCCTGTGACTAATAACCACTGATGGACCTCTGCATAATCCCCAGTATAGTGTACTTTGTCACGTTCTCAGGGCGCATCTATACCTTGTGGCTAATAGCCACTGATGGAACTCTGCTCCGTATGTTTATCCAATCTCCTCTTGAAGCTGTCTATGATTGTAGCTGCCACCACCTCCTATGGCAGTGAATTCCATGTGTTATTTACCCTTTGGGTGAAGAAGTACTTTGTCACGTTCTCAGAGCGCAGGCAGGCGAGAGACCAAAGCCAGTCCAAGGTCAAAGTCCAGGAAGTCAGGCAGGAGCCAAGTCACCAAAGCAAAATCTCAATCCAGAATCAGAAGTCTGTGTCCAAAAGCCAAAGGGTCAGGGTGCCAAGGAATTCAAGCAGGTCAGGATCAGGAAGGAGCCTGGATGCAAGCCAGAGAATAGACTTGTCACCAGGTCCTGGGTGGGAGTTATATGGAAGCCTCAATCAGCCTGCTCCCAGGGTGGCAGCGACTCTGCTAGAACTCAGGGCTGAGAGATCTGAAGCATCGGCATACCTCATGTCTTCGCTCTGAAAGTTCTTTCCGGAGCCTGCTTCGAACTCTAGAGATGGGAGGGGGAGAGCTTGGAGGAGATTGATTGTCAGCAGCTGACACTGGTGCCTGGAATGTGGGGAGAGTGATTGATGGGCCAGCTGCTGGTTGTTCAACTGAGGAACTGGCTGGCAACTCTTCCAGGTCTGTTAACCCTTCCAGCTCCCCCTCGTCAGGGCTCATGACATACTTCCTTTTATCCATTTTAACCCGACTGCTCAGCAATTCCATTGAGTGCCCACAAATTGTTGTATTGTGAGAAAGGGAGAAAAGAACTTCTTTCTCTGCCTTCACTGTTCCATGGATTATCTTGTAAACTTCTGTCATGTCACCCCTCAGTCATCATTTCTCCAAGCTAAAGAGCCCCAAGCGCTTTAACCTTTCTTCCTAGGAAAAGTGTCCCAACCCTTTAATCATTCTAGTTGCCCTTTTCTGCACTTTTTCCAATGCTATAATATCTTTTTTGAGTTGTGATGACCAGAACTGTACACAATATTCCAAATGAGGTCACACCATCAATTTATACAGGCGCATTATGATACTGGCTGGTTTGTTTTCAATATCCTTACTAATAATAAGAACATAAGGACATAAGAGAAGCCATGTTGGATCAGGCCAATGGCCCACTCAGTCCAACACTCTGTGTTACACAGTGGCAAAAAAAACCCCAGGCACCATCAGGAGGTCCATCAATGAGGCCAGGACGCTAGGAGCCCTCTCTCTGTTGCCCAAGCACCAAGAATACAGAGCATCACTGGCCCAGACAAAGAGTTCCAACAATACCCTATGACTAATAGCCACTGATGGACCTCTGCATAATTCCCAGCAGTCGCACATTGTCTTGACATTTTCAGTGAGTTATCTACCATAACTCCAAGATCTCTCTCTTGGTCAGTCTCTGCCAGTTCAGACCCTATCAACGTGTGTTTATAGTTAGGATTTTTAGCCCCAATTTGCATTACTTTGCACTTGTCCACTTTGAACCTCATTTGCCATGTTGACGCCCACTCACCCAGCCTTGGAGTGCCTCACAATCCTACCTTGTCCTCACCACCCTGAACAATTTAGTGTCATCCACAAACTTAGCTACTTCATTGCTTACTCCCAACTCCAAACCATTAATGAGCAAGTGAAAAAGCAACAGACCCAGTACTGAGCCCTGCAGTACTCCACTGTTTACCACCCTCCACTGTGCCCATTTATACTCACTCTCTTTTTCCTATTATTTAGTCAGTTTTTGATCCACAAGTGGACTTGTCCTTTTACCCCATGACTATTAAGTTTACTTAGGAGCTTTTGATGAAGAACTTTATCAAAAGCTTTCTGGAAATCAAGGTAAACAACATCTATTGGGTCCCCCTTATCCACTTGTTTGTTCACCTCCTCAAAGAGCACTAGCAGGTTAGTGAGACAAGATCTTCCCTTACAGAATCCATGCTGAGTTTTCCTTAATAGCTTTTGTTCATCAATGAGCCTACTAATTCTCTCTTTAATAACAGTTTCCACCAATTTACCGGTATTGACGTCAGACTGACTGGCCTGTAATTTCCTGAATCTCCTCTGGAACCCTTTTAAAAGATGGGGGTGACATTAGCTACTTTCCAGTCCTCAGGAATGAAGGCAGGTTTTAATGAAAGATTACATATTTTCGTCAGGCGATCCACAAGTTCACATTTGAGTTCCTTCAGAACTCTCGGATGTATGCCATTTGGGCCTGATGATTTATCAGTTTTTAAATTGTCAATCAGACATAGGATCTCCTCTCTCGTCACCTCAATCTGATTCAGGTCTTTCAGTATCCCTCCTTGTCACTCTCCTTTGCAGCCATTCCATTCTATTCACATCCTTATTAAAGTGGGGCCTGCAGAACTGCATACAGTATTCCAGATGCAGCCTGACTAATGCAGTGTACAGTGGGACTATGACATCTTGTGATTTGGATGTTATGCCTCTGCTGATATACCCCAAGATCAAATTAGCCTTTGATCAGTGTGACCCCACATCACACTGGCTGCATCATCTGTACCCCAAGATCTTATTCACACACACACTGGTACCCAGAAATGTATCCCCCACCCAGTATGTATTTATCATTAAATTGCATCTTGTTCACTTCCGCCCATTTTTCCAGCATGGTCAGATCTTGTTGAATTCTATCTCCTGGTGTGTTCACTGCTCCTTCCAATTTGGTGTCATCTGCTGACTTAATGATTATCCCCTCCATATTTAAAACTAATAATAAATAAACATCTATAAAACAGTATTAGAACAGCAATCCAATTTACAAAAAGGCCCTACTAAAAGTAGGGTTGCCAAGTCCAATTCAAGAAATATCTGGAGACTTTGGGGGTGGAGCCAGGAGACATTAGGGGTGGAGCCAAGATCAAGGCTGTGACAAGCATAATTGAACTCCAAAGGGAGTTCTGGCCATCACATTTAAAGGGACGGCACACCTTTTCAATGCCTTCCTTCAATAGGAAATAATGAAGGATAGGGGCACCTTCTTTTGGGGCTCATAGAATCGGACCCCATGGTCCAATCTTTTTGAAACTTGGGGGGGTATTTTGGGGAGAGGCACTAGATGCTATACTGAACATTTGGTGCCTCTACCCCAAAAAACAGCCCCCTCAGAGCCCCACATACCCGCAGATCAATTCTCCATGATTTTCTATGGAAATAAATCTCCATAGAGAATCATGAGTTCCCATCAGACATTCCCCTCCCCCCGCTTTCTGAGGACCCTGAAGCGGGGGGAGGGCCTCCAAAATGGGGGATCCCCTGCCCCCACCTGGGGATTGGAAACCCTAATTAAAGTGTTGGGGCTTCCTAACTTCCTTCAGTAATGTAAGAACTACAGCATGCCTCAGGATTCTCAGCAACATGCTCTGTTTCTGTGCAGGGTGTAGGATTGCCAGACTCCCTAGTGGAGATGGGCTCTTCCTCCCCGCCAATGATCAGCTGGCTGGCAGGGGAAAACTTACTACCCAAAAGAGGGAGATCCATCTGATGTGCAGTGACATGTCTGAATCACTGCCCACCTTTCCCAGAAGTAACAACCTCACATCCAGGATGGTCTGGTGTTGGGCAAAAACTCTATGGTGGAAGCTAAATTTACTTCAGAATGTTTGCCCGAATACCAGAGCACCACCCCAATGTCCTGGGCATTATGATGTTACTTTAGGGTTGCCAAGTCCAATTCAAGAAATATCTGGGGACTTTGGGGCGGAGCCAGGAGACTTTGGGGGTGGAGCCAGGAGACATTGGGGTGGAGCCAGGAACAAGGGTGTGACAAGCATAATTGAACTCCAAGGGAGTTCTGGCCATCACATTTAAAGGGACAGCACACCTCTTTAAATGCCTTTCCTCCATAGGAAATAATGGATAGGGGCACCATCTTTTGGGGCTCATAGAATTGGACCCCCTAGTCCAATTGTTTTGAAACTTGGGGGATATTTTGGGGAGAGGCACTAGATGCTATACTAAAAACTTGGTGCCTCTACCTCAAAGCGTAGCCCCCCCAGAGCCCCCAATACCCGCAGATCAATTTCCCATTATTCCCTATGGGAATTGTTCTCCATAGGGAATAATAGAGTGCCCAGTAGACATTTCCCTCCCCAACCCATGCTTTCTAAAGTGGGGGAGGGCCTCCAAACCAGGGAATCCCCTGCCCCCTCCCTCTCTCTCACTCACAAATACTTACTGGGTCTTGTTCCTGCAGAACTTTACTTGATCCGAAAATGAAAGCAAAACAAAGGGAGGGGCCGTTCTCCGAAGCCCTTCCTGTTTCTTGCTTCCTGCTCAGCCTTAAAGGCACATATTTTAAAAACAGACCTGCAGGAGCTCTAAGACTACATGGTGACTGCGGGGGGCAGGGCTTCCCCCGCCGGCCAGCTGGCTGGGGGTGGGGAGAAGCCTGTAAAAATGGGGGATCCCCCGCTGGGACCTGGGGATTGGGAAGCCTATGTTACTTCCATGTCACATAGGCAGTGACAGGCATGTCACTGTACGTCAGATGGGCCTCCCTGCTGTTCCCAATAAGTCCTCCCTCCCTCCCGTGCCAGTTGTCAGGAGGAATTTAGCTATCCTGGCAGGGTGACCAGGTCTCCAGCTATAGCTGAAGTTGGAGACCTTTTTGCCCAGGGCCTCACCACTCCCACTGCTGCTCAGTGGAGCAGTGGGATCAAATTTGAGAGAAAAAAACAGACTTAGGAAGAACCAATAATGTTGATGCTGCAATGTCACTTCTGTCATGAACCTACAAATGATTTTACCACATTGGGGCAACATGTAAGTTATACCCTAGAGTTTCAGGGGAATCCTAAAAACTACCACCCTGATGTGGTGATGTCACTTCTGGGTTCATGGGGTAAGCCATCCATTGCTTTTCTTGTCCCCATTCACCCAGCATCTTTCTCCAGGTCCCAGCAATCAGCTGGCACCCTAGTTCCATGACATTTGGACTCTTTGTGTAAAGGGCTCTGTGAAGATGGGAGAGTTGAAAGCTACTGCTCAACAGCATCCTTTGATAATTTTTCTAACCAGACTGGCCTTGACCAGAAAGTCACCTCATTGTGACAGATCTTAACTAACATGGGGTGTCAATGACACTGCATCATAAGTCTTTCTGAGAACTCAAAATATTTCCTCTTTCAAACACTAAGTTGATTCTGAAATTGAATTTTTTTTAAAAAAACTAGACAAACAAGTTAGAAAATATTTCAAGACTATGCAACTTAGTTTCATTTGAAGAAATGAAAAATAGAATAAGCTATACTATAAGAAAGTTTCTCAAGATCACCATGGGGGGGCTTCTAAAAGCCATGTCACTGGTCCCCCCCCCTCACACCTTCTGAGGAAGTAACCATGAATGAAGAGTACTCTCTTCCAATGTTTTAGAATGTTTATATTTCAAGTCACCCTTAAATCCTTTGAATACTAAACTATTTTCTGATAAAAATAGGGCTTCTTGGCAATCTGCTTTTTGGAAGTTTAAAAATTTTAAATCAAACTTTTCCAGTAAAATTGTTTGGAACAAGAGGAATCTTTCTGTGGCCACTATGTAAACTTAATAAGTCCCATTAAATCTATTATTTAAAAAAACTGGAGAATTTACTTCATAAGGCCATTTATTATTTTGTTCGGACATAAGTTACCAGCTATGAAGTTTTAAAGCCCTTCAAAGACTTTATATCAACACAACTGGTTAGGGAGGGTTATATAAAGACTGTTTAACTCATATGATTAAATTCCTTGGTAGAAATATTCCAAACCTTTCCAAGGCTGCTGCTGTGGTAAATGCTAACACAAGAGTTGCTTTGTATTATAGGAAAATTCAAACCTGTAGCTAAGTCTTTTCTCTTTCTCCACCCCAAGCAGGTGCCAAGGGGGTTTTGCCATTTGTTGAGCAGATGGGATGCCATTTAATACTGGGCTGCCTGTGCCTAAAATCATCTGGACATTTGAAGTAAATTTTTTTCAAAGTCTTTTAAACTGGAGAGTAATATCCTGTCAACAGGCTTGCCAGAGATTGATAATTTCTATGTGAAGACCTATATGTTGCTACCTTTCATCTCAATATTTTTAGTCTTGATATTGCACAGGAAACAGTTGTTGTTTAAGCACATTTGTTTCTATAAGAAGTAAATAAAGTTCAGGTATTCAAGATTTTACTAAAAATTGGTTGGCATGTAGCCTGGGCACAAACTCTTAATTGGCCAAGCCATTTTTCTGTTCACAAGGTTGGATGAATGCAGGAAGACTGGGGCGGTAGTACCAGCAAGTCTGACTCTTTCATCCCTATATATTCAGCAGCCACAGCTACGTCACATAAATACAGCTTTACCTCCTATCTTAAATCAGCAAGTATGCTGAAACACACTTTGGAGGTTTACCCAGCTGCAGGTGGGACCTGGAGATCTGGAATTGCAACTAATTTCTGGTCTACAGAGACCAGTTCCTCTGGAGAAAAGGGCTCCTTTGACAGGTGGACTGAATGGCATTATACTCCTTGAGTTCCCTCCTCCTCTCCCCAAACCCCACCCTCCCCAAGCTACACCCTGATATCTCTAGTAATATCCCAACCAGGAGTTGGCAACCCCAAGACATATGCATTTGTGGCAGACCCCTGTCAATCCCCCACTGCCAGATAGATTTCCCTGCCAAACGTTTTGTTCCCTGCTGTGACTGAGCAGCCCCAAGGAGTGTGTTAATATCTGTGTTTTTTATAGTCTGTTTGTCCCATTCTGTCACACAGAATATAATTTGGCTTTTAACCCAGCCCAGGAACTTGATGGGAAAAACAGGAGCCCTCTTGTTTTACCCTTTGAAATAGCACTTGAGATGGTGTAACATTCAAACAGAAATCTTAAGTTTATTTAACAGACAGGGGATGAATAGGTGTCATCAGGGGTTGGTATTTCAAAGTGTAGCAGGAAAATAACGGAGCCCCACACATTGCTGGTATGAAACGATTTTACTCTGGCACCAAAGCAGAACTTAGCAAGGCATAAGCCTTCAAAATGACTAAGTTAAAGTTATTTTCATACAAGCTGTTTTTATTCAACCCCAAAACAAGCAACCAAGCCTCCAGCCTTATCTACTCAACATGCCCCACCTCCTTGCTTTCCTTCTAGTATTTTTCCATTCCTTGTCCCTCTGCGTTATCAGTTTTAACAAGAAGCTTCTCAGAGGGGCCTCTTTTATCTACTTTTTACAACCTTGAATTCACACCCATTTGGGCTGTGTGGCCTCTAACAGTTACTTTAAATGTTGCATCAGACATTCTCTTCCGAAGGCAAATTTTTTTTTTCATTTATTATTATAGGGGTATTTATTAATTATTCAGGGGTCCCTCTTCAAAAGTACACATCTTTTAACACGAAAAATTGTGATTTTGAAGTTTGTTTGCATATATTCTAGGTTCTTAACAGTGTTGATTTCACTGCACTAGGAAACTTGTTTTTTAAGTGCAGTCCATCACAGCATATAATAATAATTAATTATTATTACTATTATAAAATGTATGTATATTCTTAGTCTTTTATATCTGTGTATAGCTAAGAGAAATAATTAGTTATTTTGACTTTACATTTGGCAAACTGGAGCCAAGGCTGCAGAGACTATATTTGAGCAGGGATTTGAACCCAGGCCTAAGCTGAAGACACCCCATACAGGACTGCATTTAACACTGTATTTATTTATATTTCGATTTATATCCCGCCCTTCCCACCGAGGTGGCTCAGGGCGGCTCACAACACATAAAACTTACATAGGTTTGGCTTAAAAACAATTACATAATAACAGTTAAAACAATAAATTAATAAAATTAATTTATCTGACCTCATAATAAATATAATCATACATGTGAGTTATTGAAATACTGGTCAATCTGCCTACTTATACTGTGCAGAGAGGCGCAGTGTGTTTGTTCAGAGTTCCTCTGAATATAGTACAAAGCATGTCTCTGCATGGGATAAGTAGGCATATTGTTTGTGCCCTCCCAAAGAATCAGGTAAACATTTTATAACTGTGGAGCTGCCATTGAAAGCACCCAATAAAAAGTATGGCATCAATAGAATCACTTGGTTTTAGCTTATTTGGCTTTAGAGATCACAATGTGACTCAGTTATGGTCATTATTTTACTTTCTCAGCTTGATATTCTTTTCTGGGATCCAGTTCTGTGTGCATCTTCTTCCTGGTGCATGTTTTGAAAAGCAGTGTGCAAAGCTAGCCACTCAGTACTGAGTTCCCTCTACTGTTATTCCTATGAACATTTTGCACTTGTATATCTATTGACTGATACACAATGCAATAAGCTTGTTTCTTTCTGTGGAGAATCAAAAAGCTGACAATGTCAGAACTTTGCAGTTTCTGTCTAACACTTACATTATGAGCTTGAGCATTATGACTTGAGCTTCATTAAAAACCATGTTCTAAAAAAGACCCGTTAAAATCAACAATGAAAATGACTCCCAGTCTTGATTTTACTTCTAAATTAATAGAAGTCAGATGAAGTCGAGACACAGAAAGGAGTGGTGCTGTGTCGAGCAGGCTTTGAATATATTTTATCTGTAGCATGTGAGCTGATCACCCCCCCCCCCCCCCCCAAAATGCAACTTCATGGATCTTTCCCTGGTGAATTGAAGTACGAGCTGGAGAGTCATGGAGTAAAAGGATAGTTCCTCTTGTGGATCAAAAACTGGTTAATTAATAGGAAGCAAAGAGTGAGTATAAATGGGCAGTCTTCACAGTGGAGGACGGTAAGCAGTGGGGTGCCGCAGGGCTCAGTACTGGGTCCCATGCTCTTTAACTTGTTCATAAATGATTTGGAGTTGAGAGTAAGCAGTGAAGTAGCGAAATTTGCAGATGACACTAAATTGTTCAGGGTGGTGAGAACCAGAGAGGATTGTGAGGCACTCCAAAGGGATCTGTTGAGGCTGGGTGAGTGGGCGTCAACGTGGCAGATGAGGTTCAGTGTGGCCAGGTGCAAAGTAATGCACATTGGGGCCAAGAATCCCAGCTACAAATACAAGTTAATGGGGTGTGAACTGGCAGAGACTGACCAAGAGAGAGATCTTGGGGTTGTGGTAGATAACTCACTGAAAATGTCAAGACAGTGTGCGATTGCAATAAAAAAGGCCAACGTCATGCTGAGAATTATTAGGAAGGGAATTGAAAACAAATCAGCCAGTATCATAATGCCCTTGTATAAATCGATGGTGTGGTCTCATTTGGAATACTGTGTACAATTCTAGTCACCGCGCCTCAAAAAGGATATTATAGCATTGGAAAAAGTGCAGAAAAGGGCAACTAGAAGGATTAAAAGTTTGGAACACTTTCCCCATGAAGAAAGGTTAAAACGCTTGGGGCTCTTTAGCTTGGAGAAACGTCGATTGCGGAGTGACATGATAGCGGTTTACAAGATTATCCATGGGATGGAGAAAGTAGAGAAAGAAGTACTTTTCTCCCTTTCTCACAATACAAGAACTCGTGGGCATTCAATGAAGTTGCTGAGAAGTCAGGTTAAAACAGATAAAAGGAAGTACTTCTTCACCCAAAGGGTGATTAACATGTGAAGTTCACTGCCACAGGAGGTGGTGGCAGCTACAAGCATAGTCAGCTTTAAGAGGGGATTGGATAAAAATATGGAGCAGAGGTCCATCAGTGGCTATTAGCCACAGTGTGTGTGTGTGTGTGTGTGTGTGTGTGTATATATATATATATATATATATATATATATGTGTGTGTGTGTGTGTGTGTGTGTGTGTACAAAATATATTCAAAAACTCACTTAAAGGTTCATCATGCTCTGCAATATATACTAAAGATGTGTTCTAATCTGCCATAACTTGTGCAAATAAAGCCCTAAAGTGATAACTAGTTAATGCTTGTCAGTGGGGTGCTAGCAGACAACCCAATATACAGTGCAGCTAAGCTGAATTGCCAGAGTTTAAAATGACTGGTACAGTGCTGAATACATGTCACTGAAACAGAATCCCCTTTCAGACCTTCACATCCTGGGCAGCATCAACATTAGGAGAGGATGTGGGATCACATTTGAAAACCTCGCCCTGATCAGGCTGTACTTGCACAAGCTTTGGACACACAAAACGGAATCAATGCATGAAGTTTGGCAGCTTGCCTTGCCACCAGAACACCCCCTCGAGGTATCGATGCTGCTTGTTACCTGCTGTTATGAAAATCGAGTGGAACGAAATTAATTAAAATCCACGCAACTTCTTTCCGAGAATTAATTTTAGAATTTTAATGTAGGTTTTATAGCTCTGTTAGCTTAAAGGTCTTGGCAGTGAAACCGATTACTTTGTTTTTAATTGAATTGCTAAGATTTTGGGGAGACCTACAGTCCATTCTGTAGCCTAACTAAAGTAAGTAGGAGACTTTGAGAACACCTTGTATTTTGTGTAAATCTCCTAGGAACATGTGCATTAATAATGTTTACCTCTTTGTTCTTTTACGATTGGTTTTCTTGTAGGGTTGCCAAGTCCAATTCAAGAAATATCTGGGGGCTTTGGAGGTGGAGCCAGGAGCAAGGTTGTGACAAGCATAATTGAACTCCAAAGGGAGTTCTGGCCATCACATTTAAAGGGACTGCACACCTTTTAAATGCCTTCCCTCCACTGGAAATAATGAAGGATAGGGGCACCTTCTTTTGGAGCTCATAGAATTGGACCCCCTGGTCCAATCTTTTTTAAACTTGGGGGGTATTTTGAGGAGAGGCACCAGATGCTATACTGAAAGTTTGGTGACTCTACCTCAAAAAGCAGCCTCTCCAGAGCCCCAGATACCCACAGATCAATTCTCCATTATACCCCATGGCAGGGGTGGCCAAACTGTGGCTCTTTCAGACATATTGTGTGGCTCTCAAAGCCCCCACCATCCTATCAGTTGGCTTGGAGAAGGCATTCCTTTCTTTAAATCACTTCGCCAAGCCAGCTGGCAGCTTGGAGAATGCATTTAAAGTTAACATTTCTTTCTTTCCACCTCCCTCTCCTCACTCCCCCATCTATTTGTCTGCCAGCCTTCCTGCCTTGTGACTCTCAAATATCTGACGTCCATGTCTTGTGGCTCTCAGATGTTTATTCTATATGGCTCTTATGTTATGCAAGTTTGGCCACTCCTGCCCTATGGAAATCGGTCTCCATAAGGAATAATGGAGTGCCCAGCAGACATTCCCCCCCCTTGCTTTCTGATGACCTTGAAGCGGGGGGAGGGCCTCCAAAATGGGGGACTCCCTGTCCCCACTTGGGGATTGGCAACCCTGTTCTCTTGTCATCAGTATATTTTGTTATCTCTTTGCTGATGTATATTTTGTGCACTTTCCTCTTCCCATTCTATGGGCTGATTCACATGATCACCAGCAGGGGTGCATGTGCTCATTTGCAAAGTGTTGACAATCCTTATTTAGTCAGCACAGACAAAGTACTTGTTCAAGCTCTGCAATGCATTAAGGCCCAGAGTTCAAAGTAGCACACTGCCACAATGACTAATCGTTTAAAATTATTTGTAAAAAGATTCTAAATTGGGAAATGTACAAAAATCCTCTTTTCCCAAACTGGATTAAATCTGGGATGACAAAGTTACCATATATGAAGAGATAGATTTTAGGGTTCCCAAATCCCCCGCTAGGCCTGGAGACCCCCGATTTGGAGCCTCCTCCCCCCGCTGGCCATAAAAGGGAAAGCGGGGGGAGGGGAGGGGGAGAACGGCAGCCCTTCCCACCCAGCCCCGATCACAGCAGCCAGAGCTCTTCCGTTTTCTCAGGCTGCTGGCCAGTGAAGGGAGGGGAGCCCAGCCACGCCCCCAAAGGACCATGTGCCTTTGCACCTCCGGAGGTGAGTGAGTTCTGCCGGCTTCCTATTCCATGCCATAAAGTGCCCAGCTGGTGTGCCTGTGTTGCTGTGAGAAGCTGGCAGCAACTCGTGAGTACAGAGTCCCCTGCATCAAATTTGCCAGAAACGGGGGGGGGGGGGGGCGGGGGGTGGAGAGGGAAACGTCTTCTCATAGGGTATAATGGGGAATTGATCTGGAGGTTTCGGGGGCTCTGGGGGAGCTATTTTTTGAGGTAGAGGCACCAAATTTTCAATATAGTATCTAGTGCCTCTCCCCAAAGTATCCCCCAAATTTCAAAACGATTGGACCAGGGGGTCCAATTCTATGAGCCCCCAAAGAAGGTGCCCTTATCCTTCATTATTACCTATGGAAGGAAGACATTTAAAAAGGTGTGCTGTCCCTTTAAATGTGAAGGCCAGAACTCTCTTGGAGTTCAATTATGCTTGTCACACTCTTGTTCCTGGCTCCGCCCCAATGTCTCCTGGCTCCACCCCCAAAGTCTCCTGGCTCCACCCCCAAAGTCCCCAGATATTTCTTGAATTGGACTTGGCAACCCTAGATAGATTTAACTCTAGCAGCACCCTAGAGACCAAGAAGATTTCCAGGGTGTAAGCTTTCAAGAGTCAGAACTTCCTCTGTCAGAAAACCTCTTCTGACCAAGGTGACCAACCTCTTGTGACTCTCCAAAGCTTTTTTACCCTGAACATCTTGTTGGTCTCTATTAGTATGGTTGCCAGCTGCAGATTGGGATTGAGGGGATGGAGCCTGAGGGGGGTGCTGTCTGGGGAGGGGAGAGATTTTAATGGGGTAAAATATCATATCATCTACCTGCTAAAGTGGCCATTTTCTCCAGGTGAACTAGTCTCTGTTGCTGGAGATCAGTTGTAATCCCAGGAGAACTCCAGGTACAACCCGGAGGTTGGCAGCTCTCAGGGCTTTTTTCTGTCAGAGCCCACAGGAGTGGAGCTCCTTCTGGGCTGGTTAGGACTCCAGCTGGCTGACCCACCATGAGGCAGCCACGTGCTCCCAGGCCAGGCAGTGTGGCCTAATATGCAAATGAGCTCCCACTGGGCTTTTTCTATTAAAAGAAAGCACTGGCGATACTGCCTATTGGACTCAGCTCTAGCTCTTCTGCTGCAGACCAACAGAGCTGCCTTCTGAAACCACATATGAAGAATAAGTAAACAAAAACTAATAGTTTGAACAGGCTTTGTGTCAAGAGCATTAAAAAAAGCTTCTTTAACATTCATTTTATTCTTACAAGTTGTTGTTTTAAATTTAACCCCTATACATCAGGCATGTCCAACTTCGAACAGGTCATGATCTGTTTTTTTCCGGACAAAAGTGCTAGTGATCTATCACCATGAAAATTAAGTTTCAAATTAGTTTTGAATTAGATTTTAATCCACCAAAATTGGGTTCCGCTGCCCCCCCCGCCCCCAATTTACAATGCACCTTCTGTCATTTACTGGTAAGCAAAATTAGCAAAAACAAAACAGAGACGAAGATCCAGAAAGAACTGCGAACAGTTTTTCTTAATTTTTTATTATTATAACTTTCTATAACTGTCTTAATAACTTTCTTTAACTTTTATTGAGTAATTTGTGTTAAATGTAGGTCAAATATTGATCCAGGCTGATCTTGAGCAATCTTTAAAATTTTGCTCTTGCTAATTACAGAGACGTCTGAGCCTGCATTTCATCCACCAGCTTTTTGAAGTTGGGTGAAAATTGCGTGAGGGCCAGTCTCAGGGAATCCTGGAGATGTTCATCTGTCATGTTGGAATGCTGTGTACTCTTTGTCAGTTTCAGATGGGAAAACGCAGATTCACACAAATAAATGGAACCGAAACCGGAGTGTACAGCTTCACTGCATCTTCTTGAGTTGGGAAATTTGTCTCTAGGCACTAGCTTCCAAAATGCTTCTTGCTCAGCACAGGTTTTGAGAAAAATGTCATTTTTAAGGGTTACTATTTCATTTTCAAGAGATGCCTTGTTCAATGAGTAATTTTTACTGATAGCAGCTGCAGTTTCCTTAATGTCCATATCTGCTTTGAATGGGTATGACAAGTACTTCACAACTTTTTCAATTCTTTGGAAGTCACAGAATCTTTTTTTGAATTCCTGGATAACAGAGCAGATTTCTGTCACATACTTCTCGTTCTGAAAAACTTTGGATATTATCCCAGATGGTCCTGCGTATTAGGAAAATGATCAAAAGTGTTGTTTGCAAGGTCAGTCATCATTAGCTCAAATCTGCTGTTGTAGGATGAAACTGTACTCATTATCTCGCCAATGTATTTGTTTTTACCTTGTAGTTCAATGTTCATATCACTTAGCTTGCCTGTAAAATCAGCGAGAAATGCCAGATCACATAACCACTCCTCATCATCCAACTCTGCTTTGTCATCTCTCCTCTCCTTCAAAAACCTTCTTATTTCATTCAGCAAATCACGAAATCTTTGCAGAAATGTGTGCCTTACATCTGTGTGCAAAATGATTTCCGCTGCCCCTTCATCAAGAGTAAGATCGAAAAGCCGTCTTTGATCTTCCACGAACTGAATTTACAATTTTGAAAGTGATGTCCATGACAGTCTTTGTATTGTGCCTCTTGTTTGCCAAAATGTGCTGGTGAATGATGCAGTGGTAAGAAAGGAAATCTGGAAAGTTGTCATGCTGTCTACAGAGGCCTATGAAACCATTAACCTACTTTGTCATTGCTCTTGCTCCATCAGTAGTGATGGAAACAAGTTTATGCAATGGAAGATTACACTTTGTTACAAAAGAATGCAAAGAGCTGAATATTTCCTGACCGGTAGTTCTCCCTTTTAAAGAAATCATTCCAAGTAGTTCTTCTTTAACACTGAAGTCTTCAAAAACCATCTGGATAAAGACTAGTAACTGGGCTATGTCACTTATGTCTGTAGATTCATCCAGTTGGAGTGAGAAAGCAACACAAACTGAAACATCCTCCAACAATTGTTCAGTTGTGTCTCCACACATCTTTTCTATTTGCTACACGACGGTGTTTCTTGACAATTGTACATCTTGAACAGCAACTATGATCTCTTTCTTATTCTTAAATCCTTCAAAAAGATTGTCTGCTGCTTCAAGAAAACAATATTTTACAAATTCTCCTTCATTGAAAGGTTTGCATTTCTTTGTGATCAGGTTGCTGACCTTGAAGGATGCCGTGGTTGCATTGACCGAATATGACCTTGGCTTTGCCATTAGCTGTTTCTGTGCAGCTAATTTAGATTTCTTCAAGCTTCAGTTTATGAATTTCACTTTTGGGTGGAAAATCAGCATCAAACTTATTGCTATGCAGAGCCTTATAAAGACACTCCAGATTACCTTTTTGGGGCAAGGATAAAGAGGCGTTACAAAGTAGACAACAACACTTGCCTTTCACCATGAGGAATAATAATAATAATAATAATAATAATAATAATAATAATAATAATAACTTTTATTTCTATCCCGCCCTCCCCGCCTAGGCGGCTCAGGGCGGCTAACAACAATTTACACGTTAACATAAATAATAAAACTTTAAATTTAACAATTAAAATTAAACATATAAAAACCAGTCAGTTAAGTTAAAATACATAATTTACATTACACTATATATATATAAATATATCTGGCAGTAATAAAACTATTATAGCACTGGTTCTGCCAGTTTAGACAATCTTATATGAGTGTTCTTATATTTAATAGATGGCGGTTCTTTGTATCATGCAACTCAGCAGTCAGTGTGACCATAGGCTTGTCTAAAAAGGGCGGTCTTGCAGGCCCTGCGGAATTGTTCGAGGTTCCGCAGGGCCCGCACTTCCTCCGGAAGCTGGTTCCACAGTGCAGGTGCCGCAGCTGAAAAGGCCCGTACGCTGGTGTTTTGGAGTTTGACCTCTCTCGGCCCAGGGATAGTCATTTTGTTTTTACCCACAGACCTCAGTGCCCTCTGGGGTTCATATGGGGAGAGACGGTCCCTTAGGTAGGCTGGTCCTCGGCCATATAGGGCTTTAAAGATGATAACCAACACTTTGTACTGGACTCGGTAGGTAATTGGTAGCCAGTGCAGTCCGCGCAGCCCCGGCCGTATGTGCTCCCATTTCGAGAGCCCCAATAGTAGCCTGGCCGACGCGTTCTGCACCAGCTGTAACTTCCGGGTCCGGCACAAAGGTAGCCCCAAGTAGAGGGCATGATGAAGTAGTAGTCCATTTCCCATTCAACATGAAAGTGGTAGGTTTTGCTCTTCTTTGGAACACTCATCTTTGTTATACTGGGGTGGCTGAGGTGCTAAGTTAACACTGGCTGAATCTGGTCCAAAACTGTCACTGTCCCAAAGTATTAAAGATCAACAGGAACTGAAGACCTCTGGATGATGCCAAAACCACACATGCAGTTCTAAAAGTAAAAATAAGAATTCATCACACTGGCACCAATAATCAAATACTACCACACCAAACAATCATCAAAAAACCCCAAACACCTGTCCAGCAAACCGTGAGACCAAGTGGGGCTGGTGATCTACTGGTAGATCGCGATCTACCTGTTGGACATACCTGCTATACATCAGACACATTTCTCCTCTTGCAGCATCCATTCTGCATGTATAAATCAGCATTTATTTTATAAAATAAGCAGATTTTTAATTTGTGAAACCAAAAAGTTTAACAGAAGGGTAGCAAAATAGAAGGATTTTTTGCCCTTTCTAAAACCACCCTGCAGCTTTTTATCATCATTGTACATTAAATATCGCCCTAGTGATGTTTAATGTACAATGGAATATTTAATGGAAGGAGACAATAAGAGGAAGGAAGTGTTTAGTAGTGAGTTATCTGGTGCAGCATATTGTGCATACAGCATTAGAAAGCACTGTTGGGGAATTGATCTGGCAGGGGGGTGTGGTGTAACAGTTAAGTGCGGAACTGGAACATCTAAAGATGTCCATATAATCTGTAATTTGTAAAATACAATAATTATCATGACTGGAGTCTTTTTTAAAAGCTTTGTGGGATCATACTTAATTGCAAGATTAAAATTTGATACAATGTAAGGTAGTCATGCACCAGTTAAGAAGGCAGTAAATATAAAAAGATCTGTGCAACCACAACATCATGATTTATAAGATTAAGAACAGCTTTCAGTGTCTTGAGAGTAATTGTTTGGTCCCCATAGGGTATAATGGCAAATTGATCTGTGGCTGTTTGGGGCTCTGGGGGCTGCTTTTTTTTGAGGTTGAGGCACCAATTTTTCAGCATACATCTGGTGCCTCTCATCAAAAAACCCTCCATGTTTCAAAAGGATTGGATCAGGGGATCCAAATCTATGAGCCCCAAAAGAAGGTGCCCCCATCCTCCATTATTTCCAGTAAAGGTAAGGCATTTAAAAGGAGTGTGCTCCCTTTAAATGTGATGACCAGAACTCCCTTTGGAGTTCAATCGTGCTTGTAACATCCTTACTCCTGGTCCCACCTTCAAAGTCTTCTAGTGCCACCCCCAAAGTCCCCAGAAATCTAAACTATTAATATTAATAAATATGATTTACATATTATTCCTATATTAATATTGTTTACATATTATTCCATAATTATTGGATTATGGAGAAAGCATGGGAGTATCAGAAAAAAGTCTATTTCTGCTTCATTGACTACGCTAACGCCTTTGATTGTGTGGATCACAACAAACTGTGGCAAGTTCTTAAAGAGATGGGAGTACCAGATCACCTCACATGTCTCCTGAGAAACCTATATAAGGGTCAAGAAGCAACTGTCAGAACGGGATATGGAACAACGGATTGGTTTAGAATAGGAAAGGGGGTTCGACAGGGATGTATATTGTCACCCTGCTTATTTAATTTATATGCAGAGTACATCATGCGGAATGCTGGCCTGGATGAAGCACAAGCCGGAATTAAGATTGCCGGGAAAAACATCAACAACCTCAGATATGCAGATGATACCACTCTAATGGCAGAAAGTGAGGAGGACCTAAATAACCTCTTATTGAGGGTGAAAGAGGACTGCACAAAAGTAGGCTTGAACTCAACATCAAAAAAACTAAGATCATGGCATAAGGCCCCATCACACCTTGGCAAATAGAAGGGGAAGACATGGAAGCAGTGACAGACTTCACATTTCTGGGATCCAAGATCACTGCAGATGGTGACTGTAGCCATGAAATTAAAAGACGTTTGCTCCTTGGGAGGACAGCTATGGCAAACCTAGGCAGTATAATAAAAAGTAGAGACATCACCCTGCCAACAAAAGTCTGTATAATCAAAGCAATGGTATTCCCAATAGTAATGTATGGCTGTGAGAGTTGGACCATAAGGAAGGCCGAGCGCAGAAGAATAGATGCTTTTGAGCTGTGGTGCTGGAGAAGAATCTTGAGAGTCCCTTGGACTGCAAGAGGATCAAATCAGTCAGTCCTAAGGGAAATCAACCCAGACTGTTCCCTGGAAGGTCAGATGTTGAAGCTGAAGCTCAAATACTTTGGCCACCAAATGCGAAGGGAGCACTCACTGGAGAAGATTCTGATGCTGGGAAAGACAGAAGGCAAAAGAAGAAGGGGATGGCAAAAGATGAGATGGCTGGACAGCGTTACTGATGTAACTAACACGAATTTGAAAAGACTTCGGAAGATGGTAGAAGACAGGAGGGCCTGACGTGACATTGTCCATGGGATTGCAAAAAGTCGGACTTGACTGTGCAACTGAACAACAGCAAACATATTATTCCTAAATCAAACCTGGCAACCCTAGCTTACTCCTCAGCTAGACTAAAAGGGTGGGCTGGATCCCTAGAACCATGAGCAGGAGCTCTGCTCACTAGACCAGGGGTGTCAAACATGTGGCCTGGGGGCTGAATCAGGCCCTCAGAGCGCTCCTATCAGCCCCCCAAGCAACTGTCATCTGCTTCCTTCTCCCTCTCTCTTGCTTTCTTCTGCATCACAGCTTGCTTTGCAAGGCTTGCTCAATTGCACAGGAGTTATAGAGCAAAGCCTCTATTTTCTCCATTGGCTGAGGCTCCTCCCTTGGGGAGGAAGGGGAGAGGAAGAGCTTGCTTTGCCAGGCTCTCTCAATTGAACAGCAGAACTACTGAGCCAAGCCTATTGGCTGAGGCTCCTTCCCCTCCTGGTCCCCTGGGGAAGAAAGCAAAGAGCCTGAGCTTCCTTTGTCCAGTTCCCTGGAAGCCATGGGAGAGATACAAAGAAAACACCTTTAAGATTAACGAGTGCAGTTTTAAGCAAGTTCTATTTTAAGGGTTTCTTTAAAAAAATCTTTAATTTTGTTTGTCTGTGTTTTTATAAAGTTTATATCTCTGCTACCTAATCTTATATAGGTACACACAGCCCGGTCCGACAAGGCTTGGCCCAACAAGGTCTCATTTATGTCAGATCCAGCCCTCATAACAAATGAGTTTGACACACCTGCACTAGACCTTCCCAATCATTCAAGGTTTTTTGTTTTGTTTTCAGTTCTCTAAGCCCTATTCCTTAGAGTTAGGGTTCCCTCAGGAAAAGCATGTGATGCTGCTTGGCAGCACGAAATCTACAAAAAATCACAGACCTCATCTTGTACAAGTGAAAGGTACCATCAGCTTGCACACCTTTAGATACAAACCGATTGTTTACATATTATCTGAATCTTTTCTCTTAAATAAAATGTGTTAGACTAGATAACTAATGAATGTACTAGAAGTGGTTACTAATTAATAGACTAGTTTTCACCGAAAATAGGATTGCTGTGGAGTCTTCCATCTTTAAAGTAATCTAGTAAAGTAATCAGTAGTTAAATGAATAAAATTCCCTAGGTTTTTGACAGGACCCATCAAGCAGTGTTGACATCTCATTAGGAGTGCTGATATCACTTCAGCAATATAGCAAACAGTTCACTTTCCTTCTCACATACAGATACTGCAAAACTGAAGACAAGCATCTCCTGATATGTAATTGTACAGTGGGAAGTAGTGGTGGTCAAGATGGGTCATCAGTCTAACAGACACAGTTCAGGATGGTAGAGCCTGTGATTTTGTTTTGTGTATGCTTGAATAATGGTTTATCTGTAATCTGGACTAAGCATGGTTTATGCTATTAAACCCATGGCGTTACATTCATTATTGAAATTATTTGGTATGGGTCAGTAGCAAGTTCTCTTGCCTATTTCTGCATACAGTAAAATATATTGAGAAAACTTCTTTTTAAAATGGGCATTTTGTTTGATCTTATTTCTTTTACAGATGGAATGTACAATTCAATCTGGTAGCACAGATTTCATATATTAAAATGTACTAATTTTAAAAGGAACAGTCAAAACAAATCAATTATAATTATTTTTCCATTTCAACTTATCTGTTTCCCTTAATGTTCAAGCACAGAGCTATTCATATTAGCTGATTACATATACCATATTATAGCTTATATATTAATAACTCAACATGCAGCCATAAAATCAATACACAGTAGCTCGATATTTCTCATTCAGTCCTCTCTCAATTACATATTTCTGCAACAGGATTAATAGCTTGAGTCTCTGTGCTACCTCATTGTTTTTAAAATGTGAACAAGAAATAAATGGCCCTCTTCCAAAGAACAAATGTAAATAGTTTACTATTTATTAACACCAAAAGATTAACTAGAAATCCACAACAGTAACTAATGTTTTCCTAATGTAAACATCTTAAGAGAGAGAATATTAACATTCTTCTTTTTAATAATCAGAGAAAATATCAGAAATATTTGAATCTAAGCTTGAATCAATTGCAATATGTGGAGCCCGGCATTGTCATACTATTTGGTGGATCAGTTTTTCCCCAGATGACTAGATAAGAGTGATTAAAATCTCTCTTGGTTACCAAACCCATGGCATTTGCACTGTACCTATGGTTGCCAGCTTCCAGGTGGGGCCAGCTGTTCTTACA
This sequence comes from Heteronotia binoei, assembly GCF_032191835.1. Taxonomy (NCBI): domain Eukaryota; kingdom Metazoa; phylum Chordata; class Lepidosauria; order Squamata; family Gekkonidae; genus Heteronotia; species Heteronotia binoei. Next base: position 131,008,423 of record NC_083223.1, read on the forward strand.
GAATTACCCCTGATCTACAGACAATAAATATCAGTTACCCTGGAGAAAATGGCAGTTTCAGAGAGCAAGCTCTAAGGTATGATATCTCATCTAAATGAAATCCCTTCCAAACTTCCCTTCTCCACAGGCACTGTCTCCAAATCTCCAGGCACTTCCCAGGTCAGAGCTGGCAACTCTAAATAAGCTCTAAAAAGATTTAATTCAGAATTGGACTTCTTTGTCATTTTGTTTGTGTTACTCCATTTTAACAATATTTGGCTACTACTCAAGACAGGGGATCAATGCAGGATCAATGCATAAAGAATATGCTTTCCTCAATCTAGTGTAACTTGGAATGTGGCAGATATTTGATAATAGTCTGCATAACTGAAAAATAGCCTAAATATCAATAAGTATTTATGACTCCTTCATGAATCAGAACATAAGAACATAAGAGAAGCCATGTTGCATCAGGCCAGTGGCCCATCCAGTCCAACACTTTGTGTCACACAGTGGCCAACCCCCCCCCCCCCCAAGTGCCATCAGGAGGTCCACCAGTGAGGCCAGAAGCCCTCCCACTGTGCCCTCCCAAGCACCAAGAATACAGAGCATCACTGCCCCAGACAGAGTTCCAACAATACGCTGTGGCTAATAGCCAGGAAGGAATAGACATGAAGGAGAACTTCATGTGTGTACCCATACCACAATACTAGTACATGGCATTTTAACTACCATAAATCAAGTGAGATTGTAAAATACTATGTCCTGAAAATGTTTAAGGTAGGTACTTGGAATGGGGAGTAATTTAGAAAAGTAGCTGCTTCCAGTTAGGACAGCTCAGGTGGAAAGTAAATATGCCTGTCAAGCAGTAATTAAAGCAAGGAGAGGCCTTCTAACTGTGGATTTTCAGAACTGGCCAATCAACTCTTCAGATTTATTTAAAAGAGAGACAAAAGCAAGTGAGTACAGGTTTAGAATATGTCTCCAAGCTATCTCAGAACTAATATTTTATGGAGTTAGTGAACAGAAGGAATATCATGGGGGAAGGATAAGAAGGAGGAATTTTTCTCTCCAGAACCAGTCAAATGCATCAGTGACAATACAACAACTTTTGAAGGCTGAGAGCTTGTTGTATAGGTCAACATTTTTAGGATTGTTTTTTCCCCAATTACTTTTAGAGATAATCTGTTGCTATCTACCCCCGTTCTCACTCCAAAACAGAACAAAATTTACTGAATTCCTGAATTAACTAGATGCTGTGTTAAAATATATATCCTTTTGTCTTCCTGAATTTATATATCCTTTTGTCTTCCTGAATTTCCCACCCTTCAGCTACAGTGGATGACCATGGGTTCTAGTATTATGGGAGAAGGATAAAAGCTCCTTGTCTGTTCTCTCCACACTGTGCCTAGTTGCATCTCGGGTGCCATTCTGATCATTGTTTCTAATGGACTCCACCACCACCCTCCACTAGGTCCTGGGCAGCACCACCGGTTGGTTCCAGGACTAGCTATTACAGAGCAGAGTCCTTTAGACTATCTAGAAATGTTATGTCTCTGGTGGACTGGAACACAGTGTCCAGGTGCAGCACCTCTGACTCCACAGTGACCCCTGGGGACTGTAAGTCCCACCAAAGGCATGATGCATCAGAAAGCCCTGAAGCTGGAGTAGTTGATTGCCAGGATGCAGCAGGGTGTGGCCTTCATGGAGTCTACTTAGAAGTCAGCCAACTTGAAGGAGGCCAGCCAGCTCTCAGCAACATGCTCAATAGCAGAAGCCAGGCCAGATGAATTTCTACCAGCAGAAAGGGATCCTGGCACTGAGACCCAAGAACAGCAGACTGACCTCCTTAGAGGAGGTCAGGCCGAGTGGCCAGCTCTTTAAAGAAGTTCAGGGCATGTATCCATTGGCCTAGAATCTGGAACATGCTAGGCACAGTGGGTCAGCTGAGCTGGAGCATGAGTGAGATGAAGCAGTAGGCACAATTGGTACAGCATAGTCAGAGTCCAGCTCCCAGGTCAAACACGGAATGAGCAGTTGGCATCATGAACAGGTTTGGGGGCAAATCCAGAAGTTTGAGTCCAAACACAGTCCACAGAGATAGAGTCAGGGATTAGTTTATTACATGGTTTCTAATGATATAACAGGGGTTTAAGACAATGCCTACAGCTCCCTGAGGCTTGGGGAAGCATAATGAAAAGAAACATAATTTGGATTCCTAGATTGGCTGGCATTAAACCCATGAAGTCAGATTTTTGATTCAGAAGGCTGCTGAGTAGTCCTACGTAATGGGGTTGTTTCATAAGTAATGTATTACTATAACTGCAACCAGGGCCAGTGCTAAGGAGTCAGCTAAGTAAGCCGCCACCTAGGGCACAGAGGCGGGTAGAGGTGACCTCAACTTGGGTCCGCATGGAGGAACCAGCCTAGCAGCACCGACCGCCCACCTAATGCAGCATCTGCTGGTCTTCCAGCCCCTCCACTCTGCTGCTGGCCCAGCAACGGGTCTGGCAAGTGGGTGAGTGTGGCAGAACTTAGCTCCCAGCATGGTCACATGTGGGAGAAGGAAGAGAGGCAATGCGGGGCGCAGGCCAGGTGCCATAGCAGCAGCAGGACTGGTGGCCAGCCAGCCAGCCACAGCCAGGAGAAGCAGCCTGCCGGACCACCCACTTTTCTTCCCCCAGTCCAGCAGGGAGGCCACCACCCACCCCCGAGCTGCCACCTGGAGAAGGAGGAAGCAGAATGCTGAGAGGCAGGCAGGCGGGTGAGTTCCCCTCTGGGCTGCTGGCTCTTGCACTGGACTGCCAGAAGTCGTCGCCACTGCCAGAGCCACCTCCTCCAGCACTGGGGGTGGTGGCAATGGCACTGGGGCTGGCAGCCAGGGTCACTGGTGAGGTGCTGGCATTAGCAGCGGTGGGGCTGGGCACTGGAGTTGGTGGCCAGAGATGCTGGGGAGGCTCCTTCTAGCCCGGGCTTCGCAGAAAATAAAGCAGCAGATGGATGGAGAGAGCAGCTGTGACAAACATGTATTGGGAAGGCAACAGCAGTGGTGGCAGAAGTGAGGGTGAGGATGCCCTACCAGGAAGTGGAGGTAGATAGACCCCAATCCTGCCTGGGAGGGGATGAAAAGAGAAAAGGAAGCAGGAGCGGCATGAATGGAGGAGCACGAGTGAGCATCAGGTGAGTTGGGAAAGCGCACTGGTGGGCACCCCCACCCTGAGGTGGCAGATGGCCGCGTTGGTGGTCCAAAGCTGTGGAAGAGTTCTGAAGAACTTTTGAGGCTGGCTCAGTGTTGTCTTCCATAGAGGTGCGCGTGGGATGAACTTGGTGCAGAAAAAAACATGGGAGTCTTCTGGCACTTTAAAGGCAAACACGGTTTTGTTCTAATATCAGCTTTCATAGGCTTCTTCCCAATGCTGCTCTGTGTTTATTGTGGCTGGTCCTAGTATAAGGCTTCTGTTTTGGGGCGACTGTATGCTAACCTGTCTTGGGAAACATCAATTCCGAATTTAGAGGTGCAATTGCATTAAGTTGCTGGAGCAACAGCACCAAAAAGAGTTCCCATGGTATCTCACTGTGTTTTTCTTTTAGTTATACATTTCTGCCTGTCTACATGAATCTTGAATATACAGGAACTGGGTGAAGAATTCTAGTCCATGGTACGTCTAGAGGCGAAAGTGGGGTGGTACTATGAGGTTCTCTTGCACTTTTTCTCCTCCCCCCGTCATAAACTCTTTGTATTATGTTTAGTATTTTTAACTGTATTTCTCCAAATGTTACATCTTCTTTCTCAACCTTGGAGGGCAATAAGAAGTGCAAAACTGTTCTACTTCCCCTGTCCTCTCTGTATACCTTTTTATAGGGGGGTGGGTCTTGTTGTGCTGTTTTTAATCATTTCCAGAGTTGTTGAGTCTTAAGCTTTCCCTCCCCCACAAGAATTTTATTCCAAAGATATCTGCCCATTTCCATATCGATTTCTTTTCTTTTGTCCAAGCCAAGGCTGGCTGCTTCTAATCTGGTATTAAGGCTCAGAGTGTTGCGCTCAGGAAAATGGAAATGCCTTTCCACCCACTCTCCTTAACTGCAAATCAGAGTCTGCAAGTATAGTCTGTACTCCTTTCATACTGTTTGCTCCTTCCTGAGAGAGCTCTGATCCTGTTCTTCCTTTAAGGTGCTCAGGGTTATGTCAGTACATTATCAGTGTTGTATCAAGTGTTCCTTCCTTCCACTGTTTTTTCAAACAGTAGTTTGAAAAGTATATAAATACCTAAATATATATAAATACTCATTTCTCTAGGGAGCCAGTTTGGTATAGTGGTTAAGTTTGCAGACTCTTATCTGGGAGAACTGGGTTTGATTCACCACTCCTCCATTTGCAGCTGCTGGAATGGCCTTGGGTCAGCCATAGCTCTCGCAGAGTAGTCCTTGAAAGGACAGCTTCTGGGAGAGCTCTCTCAGCCCCACCCACCTCACAGGGTGACTGTTGTGGGGAAGAAGGTAAAGGAGATTGTAAGATGCTCTGAGACCCTGATTCAGAGAGAAGAGTGGGGTATAAATCTGCAGTCTTCTTCTTAAAAAACCATCTGTTTTTAAAAATTGGTTGGGGAGGCACAAGTAGGTAGCCTTGCCTAGGACGCCAAAAATCCTGGCACTGGCCCTGACAGCAACTGACATGAAGCTATTGCCAAGAAAATCTGTAATCAGAACAAAAGGATATGATTCTTTCCTTTTCCCTTCTGATTTAGGAAAATGAAAACAATCCTTAAAGATCTGTGTTTAGAATGGGTAAATGCTATAAGATGATTATATTTGACCTTGGCACACTCAGAGTCCTGGCAGACCTTATATTTCAAAGCAGAAGAATATTGGCATCAGCTTTAATTGCTTTCTTGAGTGGAAGTTGAATTTTGTGAAGCAGAAAGAGGATGTATTTTTTAAAATTCTGCTTTTGCCACAACAAACACAATAAAACTTGATAACTGCTTTCCACTCATAGATTATATTATTTTAACTTCTTGGTCTTTATTGAAGCCTTTAGCTATAATAGGACTTATATGGCATGTTATAGGAATCATATCTGGAAATTACTTTGTAGAACTTTAATGTAATTGACAAGGGATTCCATTTTGGCATGCTAACAATGTATATGGTTTGAATTCTTATTGTTTTTATGGACATCTTGTGCGACCATATTAATAAATAACAAATTAATAGACTGATGGGCAGAAGTTCTCAGAGTTTATGTTCATTTTCCATTTCTGTGATATATTCACTGGTTGGCTTTTCAAAAGTAATTTTCAGCCTCATACCTTTCATTTTCCCCACATACACATGGAACAAGAATAGTAGTGGTCTACTTTACAAGGCTGTTATGAGGGGAAACAAAAATGCAGGAGTGCAATTTGTCAATTTCCTTTTAAGACCAGAGTCTTCTAGCATTCTTTTTCTCTAGTGGAAAGAATGCAGCTCAGTAACAGATAGGGAAGCCCACCCCGTTTCAGACCAGGAAGAGGAGTAAACAGCGGGTTGCAATAAGCATCTGACTGGGGATGGGGGGCTGCAGTGAGTAAGAGAAGTGTCACGCTCTCAGGGTGCAGGCAGGTGGGAGTCCAAAGCCAGTTCAAGGTCAAAGTCCAGGAAGTCAAGCAGGAGCCAAGTCACTAATGCAGAATCACAATCCGGAATCAGAAGTCAGTGTCCAAAAGCCAAAGGGTCAGGGTGCCAAGGAATTCAAGCAGGTCAGGATCAGGAAGGAGCGTGGATGCAAGCCAGAGAATAGACTTGTTGCTTCCACAAGGTCACCAGGTCCTGGGTGGGAGTTGTATGGGAGCCTCAATCAGCCTGCTCCCTTGGTGGCAGCGACTCTGCTAGAACTCAGGGCTGAGAGATCTGAAGCATCGGCATGCCTCATGTCTTCGCTCTGAAAGTTCTTTCCGGAGTCTGCTTCGAACTCTTGAGATGGGCGAGGGAGAGCTTGGAGGAGATTGATTGTTAACAGCTGACACTGGTGCCTGGAATGTGGGGAGAGTGATTGATGGGCCAGCTGCTGGTTGTTTGACTGAGGAACTGGCTGGCAACTCTTCTAGGTCTGTTAACCCTTCCAGCTCCCCCCCATGACAAGAAGAATCAAATATTAGTGGATAAAAGTAAAGGAGGGTGGGGGTTTAGAACACATGCATAATCTCACAATATTTTAGAAATTCGAAATTAATTAATTTGAAGCAAACACTACTGTAACGTGTCATGTCAGAGCTGTATGGGTCCATCAGTAAAAGGTGATGACTTAATTCCAGGGTGCTGGTGCAAAGTCACTTAGGACCAATGCATTCATAATGGAACGGGGAACATAACGTAAGTAAGAATAGGAGGAAATGCATCACCTATAATTTGAAGAGTAACAGAAGAACCATGGTACAAAGGAGAGCAAAGTAGGAGAGGAAAGATAGAAGAGACTGCACCCTCATTAGAACTGAATCGGTGAGCAACAATGTGCACTTCAGTTCAGTTCAGTTGGTAATTCACTTATGTGCATAGTGCCCTATATTAATGGCATGCCAGTCCACAAATCAGTTTTTGTCAGAAGACACATGTGAGACTGCCCATGTCACACAGATCGGTTTAAAAAGCCTTAGCGGAAACAGAAGAACATTGCAAGGATTCTGCATCTGTGTCCTGTGGCTATTTAAAAAACAACAACCCTGGAAGCTCTAAGTTTTTTTATTCAGATCTTGTTACTTTTGTGTGGGAATGAGAGGAGAAGGAAAGCCAGTGTGGTGTCAAATTTCCACTGTACCATGAAGGTGACTATTTATTTATTTATTTTAAATCTTTATCAGCCAGCACCCTCCCTTGCGGAACTCAAGGCGGCTTACAATATACAAGGCAGCTGGGTGACATTGGACCTGTCACACTCTTTCAGTATAACCTACTACACAGGGTTGCTATGATGATAAAACAAAGAAGAGGGAAGCATGTATGGGGGAATGGAGAACTCTGAGCTCTTTGGAGGAAGGGCAGAATAAAAATGAATTGGGGGGGGGGGGGAGAGGGGAAATAAGTTATCTTACACCAGTAGTCTTCAGACCTTAAAAACTCTGGGTTTTCTCAAAATAACTTATTTGGGTTTTTTTCTGTGACTAGAATTGTCATTTGGTCATGTGTATTTATTCCACCAGTCTCCAGATGGGACCTGGGGATCCCCCGGAATTACAGGATCTCCAGATTGCAGAGACCAATTTCCCTGGAGAAAACTAATGCTTTGGAGGGTGGACTCTATGGTATTGTACCCCGCTGAGGTCCCTGCTGTCAGTAGGCTGCATCCTCAAATCTCCAGGAGTTTCCCAGCCTTGATTTGGTAACCCTCCCCACATCCACCTCTGGTGGCCACAGGGAGGGGCTGTCAACCCTATTTCTTGTGTGAGTTCCAGACTGATTAATTGGTGAAAATTTCACCATATATAAAAAAGAACCAGCTTTGAAAGAGGCAGAATCAGGACTTATTAATTTAGCAGCTGATGGCCATTTAATTTGAAGGCAAATGGCTAGCTGAGTAAAATATGTATATCTTGCAGTCTTAAGTATACCGACTTGGAAGTTCAATTAATGTTCGAAGGTCTGCTTTATTTGTGCCATTTCTAAAGCAGAGCTGTAGCCTGTAGCTAGGCAGGGGTGGGAGGGGTGATGACCCAAAAGTACAAATTTACTTTGTATGGTGACCCACATAAAGCACATGCTCAAATCAATAAAATTTTATCTACACGAAGGGTCTTGGGGTTCTTCTGCAACTAGCCTTATTTTTCTGAGCTCCTTGGGAAAAGCTTGGAAAGGAAATGTAAAAATGTGATGATAAGATTCAGAGATCATTGCATTGGTCTGTGGGACTGTGCACGCATAGAGAGAACTACTTGGTTGTTGTTTACATGATTACTTATCCTTGAAAGAAATATCCTGACTTTATACTTATGCTGTGATGAACCCCTTAAACATTTATGTAAATCAGAGATGCCATATAGTCCTGGGATAAGCGATAGAATAATTTGGCTAAAAGAAAAAGAGTCTAATTATGAATGGGGGAGGAGGCTTTTTGGTGAGGGTGGACCATAGGAGTCCTATATCTGTCTTCATATGGCTTCTAGGAATAGGACATATGGTGGCTGTTTTTCTCGTGGTTCATTGCGAGTGATCACTGCGAGTGTTATGGTATTTCTTCCATGTACCCCCCTGAAATCAGGGGTGTTAAACAATCTCAGCACATGGGAAATAGAATAGGTAATCCCTTTACGTTAATTAATATTGGAGTGTGGCAGTTTGTCTGGGGCACACCCTACTGCACAGTGTGTATGGCCTAATGGTTTAGCCCTGGTTGAGTCATTAGATTTGAGTTGCCCTATAGGAATTAATGGAACTTCTGAAAGTAAATGTCCATACATTATTGTCTTCTCCATGGTAAGTAATTTTGAAACCAGTCATACTATCTACAAGTACTCACCATGTGGACTGACACCATTTGTTGTGAGTCCTAACATCCTGCCATTCCACATTCTCATCAACCTCTGGGGAAATCATGGAGATTTTCTAGCATTTTATAATTTTTTATTGCTTTAAACTACAAAAGAAAGCAGCATTGCAAAGAATACATAAAAAGGGGGGGGGGGGGGGAAAGAGGGATTGACAGAATGGGGAAAACAGAAACAGAAAGCAGTACAAATATATCAATTATAATTCTACCTCCCAATAAAATACTCAAATCATTCTACCTACAAGTATAAAAATCTCCATATATTTTACCTTCCTTCCTTTCATTACCAGAAAAAAAATTCCTTTTGATAAACTAGTAGTAGCAATATGAATCTAAACATTTCTTCTTAAACACAAATAGGTATAACAAGTTAATTTTTTTTTTCAAAACTGTCTCAACACCAGTTTTATCTGATTTAACTTAAACCTATTATAGGCACAAATTAGATTGTTGGTTTAACAAAATCCGTATTAAAACAAGCACATAAAAATCATATCTTTATCCTTAACAAATTACATAGGATATAACTAAATAATTTGTCTATCTCAGTCTAAACCATTTCTCCAAAAAGCATATTAAAAACAAATCTCTCAAGTTACCAAAACTACCAGATACACAACAATTATGCTATCTGCCTTTACAACCGTTAATCCAGCTCTTACAACAATATGAACAATCTTACTAAGTAAGCATACCGTAGATACATCTACTATATAAAGAAATATGTTATCTCCATTCTTTAACATTAATCCAAGTTGACTATATATTTAATTACAATTTTACCAGCTCTCTTACTTCTTCAAAATCTCCCTTATTCTTTTAAAATCGGATATCTGTTCATTATTAATAGTTACATGTTTGTTTACCCACACACAAAAAAACAAAATTCAGGAATCCTTCATCCCAGTGATTAAAAACTTTTACGTTCATTTAATTTCTGCATCCATATTACATCAGAGTCAGCCCATTTGATCACAGCTTGCCTTTTAAACTTACATAACACTTTTAATCAAAGCTCCATATCCAGCCATTCACAAAAAAAAATCAAGATCCTTCTTCTAGAAAGCTTTCCACATCTTAATAATAATAATAATAATAATAATAATAATAATAATACTTTTTATTTATATCCCACCCTCCCCGCCGAAGCAGGCTCAGGGCGGCTCACAACATATTAGTTCAATACAATACAATAAAATCATATGATTCAATAAATACTACATTATAAAACCATCGTTTAAATCAACATTCCAATTAAAATTAACAGTTATGGTGCTAAATTACAGGTTTTTAATAAATTGATGGTGGAATACAACAGCAGCGAATCTATCATTAGCTCAGCATTCAGCGAAGGCCATCTTAAAAAGAGTAGTCTTGCAGGCCCTGCGGAATTGCTTAAGACTCTGCAGGGCCTGCACTTCATCCGGAAGTTGATTCCACAGGTGTGGAGCTGCGATAGAGAAGGCACGTTCCCTTGTGTTCTTCAATTTGGCCTCCCTCAGCCCAGGGATATTCAGCTGGTTCTTTCCCCCTGACCCCCTGAGAGACGGTCCCTCAGGTAGGCAGGCCCTCGACCATATAGGGCTTTAAAGGTAATAACCAGCACTTTGTACCAAACTCGGTATGCAACCAGCAGCCAATGCAGCCCCGGCCATATGTGCTCCCACTTCGGGAGCCCTAACAACAGCCTAGCTGCTGCGTTCTGCACCAGCTGCAGCTTCCGGGTTCGGCACAAAGGCAGCCCCATGTAGAGGGCATTATAATAATTCAGTCTTGAGGTGACAGTTGCATGGATCACTGTTGCTAGGTTCTGGTGCTCGAGGAAGGGGGCCAACTGCCTTGCCCGTCTAAGATGAAAAAATGCAGACTTGGCAGTGGCCGCTATCTGGGCCTCCATTAACAATGAAGGCTCCAGTAAAACCCCCAAGCTCTTGACCCGGTACGCCGCTTTCAGTGACACACCATCAAAAACTGGGAGAGGAATTTCTCTTCCCAGAGCACCACGACCCAAGCAAAGGACCTCCGTCTTCGTTGGATTCAGCTTCAACCCACTCAGCCTGAGCCAACCTGCCACGGCTTGCAGCGCCAGGTCCAGATTTTTTGGGATGCAGTCAGGCCAGCCGTCCATTAGTAGATAGAGCTGGGTGTCATCCGCATATTGATGACACCCCAGCTCATACCTCCGGGCAATCTGGGCAAGGGGGCGCATGTAGATGTTAAATAACATCGGAGAGAGAAATGCTCCCTGCAGCACCCCACAATCTAGTGAGTGCCTCTGGGACAGCTCTCCCCCAGCTGCCACCCTTTGTCCCCGTCCATCAAGGAAGGAGGAAAGCCACTGTAAGGGCAACCCCCTAATCCCTGCGTTGGCAAGCCGACGGGTCAGTAACTGATGGTCGACCGTGTCGAACGCAGCCGACAGGTCTAACAACTTAAGCACCGCCACGCCGCCTTGTGATTTGTTGTACGTTTTCTCTTCTCAATATGGCCTGTCCCCTCAATAGCGGGAGGAAGAATTCAACACCATTTTCCCCTCTCCGGATGACTTCACTGGATCTTGATTTCCGGTCTTGTTTTAAAACTGAGATGTAGGAGACCATTTTAATTTTCCTTTGTTTATTTTGGAGCATATCACTTTTCCATTCCGATTTCACAGCCGTCAGCATACTCTCTTTAGCACTCAACTCCTGTAGGTTTGCAATTTCATTAGCTTTTAGCATAAAACAACTCATTTGGTCTTTAATGAGCTGCATAAATGAGGCAAGATCTTGTTCCAGAGAGATGATATTTAAAAAGATATCCTTTTCATGAGACATTTTGCTGGGCAGTGACATTTTTCTCTGCCCAGTCTCTTTGTTCAGATTGTAAAATAGCTTCAAACTCCTGCTAATCCACATTCCACAACAGTTCCAGCTGAGATTTCAAATGCCATTCTTTCAAATACAGTCAGGTGATAGAGAAGATCTCTCTGGAATACATCTCCTTTGTGTTCAGATTGTATTGCAACCTAATAATAATCACTTTAGTATGAGTCCAATTATAATCCAGGTCGATTTTAGTAGTTATATTCGATCCAATTTAAATAGTTAAGACTGCTCGTAACTTTCCGAGGCCTCCATTGTCTTCTTTTGAGCTAGTCTCTCGTTATTATGTAAAGTGACCCATCAGGGAATGGAATTGGAAAAGCTCCTACTTGTTAAGTAGAATCATCACATTAGGAGTAGAAAGACGCTACTTCAAAGACGTACTGGAGAAAACGAAAGCAAAAAAGCAGTTGGGCATTCTTCTTTTTCTGCTGGTGAGCCATCTTTTCATGGCTGCAGAGCTTCAGGACATACATGAAACACAGGGGCAGCCGCCACTGAACCCCTCTCTCCCCGTAAAAATCCCATGCCAAAGAAAAAAGCCTCTTCCGGGCTTTTTCTATGGGGGCATCACTTCTGTGACACCCCTCCAACAGCCAGACTCAGAGTTGCCGCAGGAGGACGATCTGCAGACCCCTCTGAAGCCAAGATGACGGAGCCTAGAAGTTCGAGATTTTCCTTTTAATGGTGCCAGTACATGGTGATTGTCCAAGGCAAACCATTCAATATCACAGTAATCCAAGTCTATGCCCCAACCACTGACGCAGAAGAGACTGAAGTGGACCAGTTCTATGAAGATCTACAACACCTTCTAGAATTAACACCAAAAAAGATGTCCTCATCATAGGGGACTGGAATGCCAAAGTAGGAAGTCAAAAGGTAACCGGAACAACTGACAAGTTTGGCCTTGGAGAACAAAATAAAGCCAGGCAAAGGCTAATAGAGTTTTGTCAAGAGAACAAACTGCTCATAGCGAACACCCTCTTCCAACAACCTAAAAGGCAACTCTACACATGGACAACACCTGATGGGCAACACAGAAATCAGATTGATTATATACTCCGCAGTCAAAGATGGAGAAGCTCCTTACAGTCACCAAAAACAAGACCTGGAGATGACTGCGGCTCAGATCATGAGGTACTCATTGCAAAATTCAGGCTTAAACTGAAGAAAACTGGGGAAGCCATTAGGCCATTCAGGTTTGACCTTGATCACATCTCTTATGAATATACAGTGGAGGTGAAGAATAGGTTTAAGGAACTAGAGTTGATAGACAGAGTGCCCGAAGAACTATGGACAGAGGTTCGTGACATTGTACAGAAGGCAGCAATCAGCACCATCCCAAAGAAAAAGAAAAGCAAGAAAGCAAAAGGCTGTCTGATGAGGCTTTACAAATAGCTGAGTAAAGAAGGAAAGCGAAAGGCAAAGGTGAAAAGGAAAGATTCACCCAACTGAATGCAGATTTCCAGAGAACAGCAAGGAGAGATAAGGAGGCATTCCTGAAGGAACAATGCAAAGCAACAGAGGAAAATAATAGAATGGGAAGGACAAGAGATCTTTTCAAGAAAATTGGAGAAATCAAGGGTACGTTTCATGCAAAGATGGCCCTGATAAAGGACAAAAATGGTAGGGACCTAACAGAAGCAGAAGAGATCAGGAAGAGGTGGCAAGAATACACAGAAGAATTATACAAAAAGGATCTCAATGTCCTTGACAACCATGACAGTGAAATCGCTGCCCTAAAGCCAGACATCCTGGAGTGTGAAGTCAAATGGGCCTTAGACAGCATTACTAACAACAAAGCGAGCAGAGATGACGGTATCCCAGTTGAGCTATTCAAAGTCCTAAAAGATGGTGCTGTTAAAGTGATGCACACATTATGTCAACAAATTTGGAAAACGCAACAGTGGCCACAGGACTGGAAAAGATCAGTTTATATTCCAATCCCAAAGAAGGGTAATGCCAAGGAATGTTCAAATTATCGCACCATTGCACTCATTTCACATGCTAGCAAGGTCATGTTAAAGATCCTACAAGCTAGGCTTCAGCAGTATGTAGATCGAGAACTACCACAAGTTCAAGCTGGGTTTCAGAGAGGTTGAGGAATTAGGGATCAAATTGCCAACATTTGCTGGATTATGGAGAAAGCACGGGAGTATTTGAAAAATGTTTTTCTGTTTCATTGACTACACTAAAGCCTTTGATTGTGTGGATCACAACGAACGGTGGCAAGTCCTTAAAGAGATAGGAGTACCAGACCATCTCACATGTCTCCTGAGAAACCTGTATAAGGGTCAAGAAGCAACGGTCAGAACAGGATATGGAACAACGGATTGGTTTAGAATAGGAAAAGGAGTTCGACAAAAATGTATATTGTCACCCTGCTTATTTAATTTATATGCAGAGTACATCATGTGGAATGCTGGCCTGGATGAAGCACAAGCCGGAATTAAGATTGCCGGGAAAAACATCAACAACCTCAGATATGCAGATGATACCACTCTAGTGGCAGAAAGTGAGGAGGACCTAAAGAACCTCTTGTTGAGGGTGAAAGAGGAGTGCACAAAAGTAGGCTTGAAACTCAACATCAAAAAAACTAAGATCATGGCATCCGGCCCCATCACACCTTAGCAAATAGAAGGGGAAGACATGGAAGTAGTGACAGACTTCACATTTCTGGTATCCAAGATTACTGCAGATGGTGACTGTAGCCATGAAATTAAAAGACGTTTGCTCCTTGGGAGGACAGCTATAGTGAACCTAGGCAGTATAATAAAAAGTAGAGACATCACCCTGCCAACAAAAGTCCGTATAGTCAAAGCAATGGTATTCCCAGTAGTAATGTATGGCTGTGAGAGCTGGACCATAAGGAAGGCCGAGTGCAGAAGAATAGATGCTTTTGAGCTGTGGTGCTGGAGAAGACTCTTGAGAGTCCCTTGGACTGCAAGAAGATCAAATCAGTCAGTCCTAAGGGAAATCAACACAGACTGTTCCTTGGAAGGTCAGATGCTGAAGCTCAGATACTTTGGCCACCAAATGAGAAGGGAGCATTCACTGGAGAAGATCCTGATGCTGGGAAAGACAGAAGGCAAAAGAAGAAGGGGACAGCAAAAGAGGAGATGGCTGGACAGCGTTACTGATGTAACAAACACGAATTTGAACTGACTTTGGTGGGTAGTGGAAGACAAGAGGGCCGGGCGTAACTTTGTCCATGGAATTGCAAAGAGTCAGACTTGAATGTGTGACTGAACATCAACAGCATGGTAGTTATTTGATGTCATATTGTGAAGGTGAGGACTCAGGATGAGGAGCCATTTTGGGATGTTAGTGGATTCATCATAATATGTACTTTGGTGATAGCCACATATTAGATGATACATATTCATAATGGCCCATATATATATAGAATCCAGCATGTTCAGATTCTATTACATGCCATTGGAGCCTGTGTACACTTGGGATCATATATTTCTTCAGGACTTTTTTGTAGTAGGAACTATTTTGCATATTGGGCCACACACCCCTGATGTAGCCAGTTTTCCAAGAGCTTACAGTAGGCCCTGTACTAAGAGCTTTGTACGCTCTTGGAGGATTGCCTGCATCAGGGGTGTGTGGCCCAATCTGCAAAGAAGTTCCTGCTAAAAAAAAAAAAGCCCTGCATTTCTGTATGGCATTGTAAACTTCACTAGAGATAGCTGCTTATTGTTTACCTGATTGCTTATCCTGGGGCAAAATATATATTTTGTCGTTGTGGGGTTGTTTTGTAGAAAAAAAGGTGTAGGAGCTCAGTAGCATATCTCATTTCCATATGCCCCAGGATCTATGTGCTGTGGGGAGAGAGCTCCTTACTGCATGCAGACCCTGGCTGGAGGTTCAGGAACTGTGCTCCTGTGAGCTCCTGCTGAATTCAAACCTTGGGTTGTTGTATTCTGTGTGCTCCTTGAATCTTATTTAAATCTGAGATGAATCATAGTGCATGAATACGCAAATTTGTCACCCAATGTACTGGTATCTGGTACTCTGCACAGAATCTGACAGCCAATCCACTGTTTTGCATATAGGTAAGAATGTCTGCAGCAAGCAACACCAATTTTTAGGTGTAGATTGAAGAGGTATGCTTGAAATGAAGTATAAGTGCAACAGACACATTTGCCAATATGTGTATCATGCAGATACCATCATGGGGGATGAAAAACTAGTTGTGTTTCCCTATTGAGTACGTTTTGAGTATATACCCTGTTGAGTATATATTCTGCAGAAGGCAAGAGAATTGTGAAATGGCCTTTAGTATTTTTAAAAAATCCTGTGCACAGCTCTTGCATTCCAGGCATCCACTAGCCTGCTCCAAGGCTGAACTTGAGAGGCTCTGTGACGGAATGTGCCTGGGCTAAGAAGAGCAAGACAGCAGTCATCATGGCAGGCAGACAAAAATGAAAGGATTAAGTTTCTAGAGCTTGTTTTCCCGAGGAGTGGAAACTGAGGTAAACGTCAGGTAGCAGGCCCAGGGAAGGGAGGCTGCGATGGCTTAAACATTAACCCGGTTGAGCGGTACTCGCCTTAAGCGAACATCTTTGTAGTGTGGCTGGAGACTGGGGCCCGCCAGGAACTTCAGCAAGGCTGTGCTTTCAACAGGCGATTTGTTCGCCTGTCTGGGGCTCATTGCCATGCAAAGGGGCTGACATCAGAGCACCTTTTGTTGCTAAAAGCTTTCTCTGGAGAGAGACAGAGAGGGCAGTCATGTGGAGCTGGGAGAGCTCATTCGGGAAAGGGAGGGGACCGTGAGGATGAGCGGGTTACCTAATAGTTGAAAACAAAGCCCAGGCGCCTGAGTTGAGAAGCGTAAAGTTGTTAAGGGAGCTTTACTAGCAAAAACTGTTTGTGCCTGCTAAGAGGGATGGGATTTTCCCGGAGAGGCATCGGTGTCTCTTCTGAGCGCCCCCGCGGGAGGGAACAGTGGTTCCGACCTGCCTCGCTTGCCACCCTGTTGCTCACCGCTCAAAGCAAGCAAAGTTTGTGCGGGACATGGGCAGGTTCTGGATGTGTGGAAGTTTGAGCAAGGGGAGCCGGAAGGCGGTTGCCGCTGAGCTTCTGGGGTGTCGCTGAGGGAAGGGGGGAGGCGGCATGGTGAGGTGGCTGAGGAAGGGATCTGGCTTGCAAGGGCTGCGCTGCTGGCAGCAGGTCTCGAGGGCTTGAGGAAGGGGCAGCTTCAGGCAGAGGTTCGGTCCTGTGTTGGGAGTCCGCGCGCTGAGCTCCGCTTGCTGAGGCGATGGAGGAAGAACAAGCCGCCGGTGCGGAGCCCCAAGCGGAGAGCCCCATGCCCGAGAGTTTCTCCAGGCTCTGGACGGATGTTATGGGGATCTTGGTGAGTGCTCTTTTGGAGGAAGCTGGTCGAGGCTGAGGAATGGGCTGGATGGTTGGAGGGATATTGGCCTGAAGTGGCGCTTCCTTGGCTTTGACACCTCCTCTCTAGGGCCCAAAACTATTTCAAAAGGCCGATTGAAGACAAAACTTTCGCAGGAATACTAGAAGTAGGTTAAGTTTTGTGTGTGTTTGTGTATGGCGGCGGCGGCGGCGGCGCTTCAGTGTAGTTTACCAAGTCCGTGCCTTAGTGGTCTGCATTTACGACCCCAATTGCCCCTTTTGAACAGCACCTGTTGTAAAAGCGTGTCTAGTGGAATAAATGCTACAGTACTAGTTCCTAAGTGACTATCCTGCTCTTGTTTGGTTTGCTTATTTCAGCCATCCGTTAGGATTAGATTTTTTTTTTTTTTAGTTGAAAGATAGAAGGAAAAACAGTAGGGATTTGGGTGGGTGGGTGGGTGGGGGAAACATTCTTTTTCGGCTTGGCTGTACCAATACTGTGATGATCTTAAGCATCTGCCTTAGCCATTAAAATCCAGTTCTACAGTCATAATTTTGAATGATTTTAGTTTAAAATTCGTATATTTATGTTTTTTTTATTTTTAACCACCTTCTCTGGGGTGGAGTTTAAACATGCCAATGCCACCCTATATATACTTATGACTGAGTAAAGACTGGATTATTACACTTGAGCACTGAATGTAAAAAGATCAGGTTTGACTGTGGCAGATGTGGTTAAACACTGAGGAGTTTGGTTTGACACTCTAGTTTTACAGAGAACTGTAGACTGATTCATCAAGTCTTCATAAGGCACTCAGTTATGAAGTATGCAGGGAGTTAAATATTCGTAACATTCATTTCATGTTACAGATCTCTCCTCCCTTCCCTGAGGTTCAATAATTCAATAGCTAAGGCAGATCAGAAATGTTCAGCTACACCATACATGCCCTGAATTTAATTAGTTCAACACTAGAATGACACCCGTTGCATATTAGGGCAGAGCAGGATAATGGAATACTTAACTCTTTCATCCATTTTTAAATATTTACTGGTGGACAGAGAATACAAGAGTAGAACTCCTGTGATCTGCTGTAATAAGATATATTTTAATTAGATGTTTACTTGCAAATAGTTGGGATAGTATTCATTCTTGTGACCTCATTCCAGCTTAATTATGGACAAGAAGCATCCCCAGTTTGATGGTATGAAGATTTTGGAAGGGTGAACTCAGGCCATTCAGTGTTGTGTTTTTTTAAAGCAGCTTAGATTTTAGGTGAAACTAGTCTAGAAAACTATCACTTTAATACAATTAATGAATGTTACTAGAAAAAGATAACACTGGCATATGTAAACTTTGCTGCTGAATTTCTCAGAAAGGAAGAAATTACCTTATATCTATGATTGGTTTACATAAATTTAAATTTCTAAGAATCATACAGCTCTGCGTTAAAGACCTTTGGGAATTATGTTTGAAGAAAGCAGAAGCAATGCAAACAATAAGACCTTTTAATAGTTTAAAATAATTTTTTTAGGAAAATGAATGACATTTCCTTCTATTCTACACTATTTAATATTCATAAAAATGCTTACAACATACTGAGTTCTATTCAGAAGGAAGACAGAGACAAGCCATGTGTTAAACCCAACACAGAAGGGGAAAAAAGATAGCCAGGATAGATGAAAGTTCAGATCTGGATATAAAATTTTCATAAGTTTTATTCCTTACATTCCATGTCTTTGGAAGATGCATTTTTATGCTGAACTGTGCCAAGAGCACTAGGTTGCTGTTCAGTTGATAGCAATGTTAATATGTGTACTGTCTGGCACATATTACCACTGTGTTGAATGGATTAGGGGGAATGTGTAGGGTGTCCAAATTAAACTGGGTGAATTAAATTGATTTTAAAAGGGCATCTGAAGAAAGCTAATACTGCAGAGACAATGCTGGCATTAGTCATTCCAGTTTCATAATGCTGTTGTGGGGGTAAAATTACCATTGTAGCTGGTAATTCAGTGTGAAATGATGTGGATGGCTCCAGCATTATGGTAATGGCATAAATAAGCATTCCTTTTGTAGTGCTTTTAAGACTTAAAAAAGGAGTGGTTAAGGAAGTGTTTTTGCCTACATCTGTGAGAGCATCTAGGGTGGCATAAAGAATGGTGGGAAAGTTTTCCTTTTCAGCAGACAATGTGGGTTAGGGTTAACAGACATTTACCGCTAGACTAAAGCAAGTGAGAACTTTGCACAGAGTTAAGAGACAATATATTTAGTAGAAATCCTGTACTTCCTCAGGAGATTGTTGTGGATCTTATTCTTAATTCTGACTTGTACAAAACTCTTTGGGGGCTTTTAAAAAAACCACCCTGTAATAGGAAAACAAGGATTAATTATAGGATTCAGTTTAAATGAAGTTTTGAGAATGCAATAAGAATATAGCTGCCAATGTAAAGATGCAATTAATTTCTCAATTTAACTTTCTAGTCTATATTTTTAATATCATAGGTAAAATACTTACGTAAATCATGCAGTATTTAGAGACTTCCATGTCTGAAATCTGAAGTAAAACTTTTTAAACTGGTTAATTTGGGTGATGTCTGCAGGATGCTCTGAATTCATTTAATTTTGAAATGGCCCTGTTGTGTTTCCAATTATGTCATTAGGAGTAGAATGGTGTCTAAATGCCTCCCCATCATTCCCTCCCATCCTGACTGACAGTTCTACTTATATGTCTGCACATTCCCAAATTTACCAAGTCAAAGGATAGTGGTTGTTAATGTAAAGTACCAGACTTGGAGACGAGCGTAGGGCAACATAGTTTATTCCATGGTACTATACAAGATGGAGAGAGAGAGAGCACGCGGGCCGGATCCCGCATATATACAGTTGCCGGACTATTCTCCCTGCTGGCCGGTCCAATGCCGGCCAGCCGTATTTCCCGCCACGAGCTGTGATTGGCGGATCGTTGCGCCCAGCGCGGAGGCACCTGGATGTTTCTCAGTTGCCTCCGCGGCTGATGTCATTCTGCTGTTGTGGCCCTTATGAACTGGTTGCGTTCTGCGAACGCCATACACTACACTCCTCCCCCCTTAGTTAGTGACATAGTCCTGGAGGTAGGCGGGAGGTCGGCGCTCCCGTGTTGAACGCCTGGGAGTGGCTTGTGGTGCCGGGGCTACTTCCGCCTCTGGGGTTTCCCCGGGGGGTTGAGCGTTGTTGGGTTGTGGGTCGGGGTCCGAGGGTTGGTCCGCCTCTGCTGGTGTGTGTGGCCGTGGTGTCGGTGCAGGTGTCATTGGGTGCCCCTCGGACCCTGTCCCCTCCCTCGTTTCCGTGGGTACCTCTGGGAGAGTCCGGCGGCGTAACTGGTCGATGTGCCGGTGTAGGATCTGGCCCCCCTCGGTGGATACCTCATAGTGGCGGGAACCCACGACCCGTAGTACCCGCCCGGCTACCCACTCGGGGCCTGAAGCGTAGTTGCGGGCGTACACTGGGTCCCCTGCGAAGAACCCCCTAGCCGCTTCTCTGACCTCCGGTGACCCTCGCACGTCGGGGGCTCTGTCGGGGTTTAGCCGATCTAGCCTTGTGGTGAGCTTGCGCCCCATGAGGAGCTCGGCTGGGCTGACCCCGGTGACTGGGTTTGGGATGACCCGGTTGTCGAAGAGGAACGCGGCTAGCCGGTGGTCCCAATCGCCTTGCACTATCCTTCCCAGGGCCTCTTTTGTTGTTCGGACCATCCGCTCGGCCTGGCCGTTGGTGGCCGGGTGGAAGGGGGCTGACCGGATGTGTCTAATGAGGTACCTCTGGAGGAACGCCTGGAAGTCCCCCGAGGTGAACGCTGCCCCGTTGTCCGAGACTATGGTGTCCGGAATACCGTGGGTGCACAGGACCCTGCGTAATGCTCTAATGGCTGCTGCTGACGAGGTAGACCCTACGGGAACGACCTCTAACCATTTTGTGTATGCATCCACAATGATTAGGAAGATCTGTCCCTGGAACGGCCCGGCAAAATCAATGTGGAGCCGGGACCACGGTTTCCTTGTGGTCTCCCACCGTGTAGCCGGGGCGCTGGGTGGGTCCGGCCGCGACTCCTGGCATGTGCTGCATCTCCGGACCCAGTTCTCTATCTCCCCGTCCATCCCCGGCCACCATACGTAGCTCCTGGCCAGGGCCTTCATTCTCACTATGCCTGGGTGTGTTTCGTGGAGTGATTCTAAGACCCGTTTCTGTAGAGGGGGGGGGGACCACTACCCTGTTCCCCCATAGTAGGCACCCTTTGTGGGCTGTGAGTTCCTCCCTTCGCATTTTGTAGGGTTTGAACTCTTCCCCCATGTTCCCCTCTGGCCACCCCCTCACCACCCAGTCGAGCACCCGTGCTAGGGTTTTGTTTTTCCCGGTGGCTCTAGCCACCTCCGCCGCGTGGAGGGGCTGCTCCGGAAGCGACTCGATCGACATGACCTGGTGTGCTGGGGCTGGATCGGGGCCTGTGTCAGGGAGCGGCAACCGGCTGAGAGCGTCCGCGTGACCCATTGCCTTGCCCGCCCTGTGTACCAGCGTGTAGGTATACGAGTTGAGGAATTGATTCCACCTCAACACCCTCTGGGACAGGATTTGGGGAGTTTGTCGGTCTGGGGCCAACAGACCCAAAAGCGGCTTATGGTCCGTCGCTTTCGTGAACCGGCGCCCATACAGATAATCGTTGAATTTATGGACCCCCGCTACTATGGCCAGGGCCTCCTTGTCAATTTGTGCGTAGTTCCGTTCTGCCGAGGTCAGGGTGCGTGAGTAGTATGCGACCGGAACCTCCCGGCCATCCGGTAACTGGTGCCCCAGGACTGCGCCCACCCCGTACGGCGATGCATCGCAAGCCAAGATGACCGGAAGGCGCTCATCGAAGTGGTGCAGCACCCCGTTGGAAACCAGAACGTCTTTAACTGCCTGGAAGGCGGCGGCTTGCTTCTTCCCCCACACCCATGGAGCTTTTTTGTCCAGTAATCGGTGTAGGGGTTCGGCGAGAGCCGCCTTGTGGGGTATGAACGTGTGGTAGAAATTGAGGACCCCCAGGAAGCTCTGTAGCTCCGCTTTACACGTGGGGGCTGGGGCTTGAACAATGGCCCTGGTCTTTTCCTCGGTCGGGTGGATTCCCTCCGCGTCCACTGCGAAACCCAGGAACTCCACCCGTGGCACCCCCAGCATACACTTCTCCCTCTTAACTTTTAGTCCAGCGGCTTGGAAACGGCGGAGCACCTCTCGCAGGCGGTTGCGGAATTCCTCAGGGTCCGGGGCGGCGATTAAAACATCGTCGAAAAACGGCTGGACTCCGGGGATCCCTTTAAGCAGGGCATCCATTATACTCTGGAAGATCCCCGGAGCCACGCTGACCCCAAACTGCAACCGGTTAACCCTGAACGCCCCCCTGTGGGTAACTATCGTCTGCGCCTCGGCCGTTTTAGCGTCCACTGGGAGCTGCTGGTAGGCTTGTGCCAGGTCCAGCTTCCCAAAAATCTTTGACCCCGCCAGGGCTGCCAGGACGTGGCTGACTACTGGCACCGGGTATGGGTTGTCTTGGAGCGCTTTGTTAATTGTGCACTTGTAATCGGCACATATCCGCACGTCCCCATTTGGTTTGACCGGGGTCACTATGGGGGTCTCCCACATGGCGTAATCAACTGGCTCCAGGACCCCTTGGGCTACTAGGCGGTCCAACTCTGCCTCGATCTTGGGCTTCAAGGCGAAGGGGACCCTCCTTGCCTTGAGCCGGATCGGTCTGACCGTTGGGTCGAGCGGTAGGGAGATGGCCGGGCCCTTGTAACTACCCAGCGACCCATCGAATACGTCGGGGAACTCTCCGCACACCTCCCCGAACCCTCCTGCTGTGGCTGTGCGCGCCACCTCTACTCGGATTCCCAAGGGGCCAAACCATGCAAGACCCAACAGGGTGGTAAGCGGCCGCTTGACTACCAGGATGTCTAGGGGCCCTCTGAAGGACCCCCGCTCCACCAGCACCCGTGCCCACCCCGCTATTTGGACCGGGTTTTGCTGGAAGTCCCGCAATATGAAATTTGCCGGTCGCAGCTGCAGCCCCTGGCCGGGGCGTAGCCTTCTCAGGGTCTCCTCCGCAATTATGGAGATGGAGGAGCCTGAGTCCACTTCCATGGTGCAGGGGGCCCCGTCTATGAGGACCGCCATCGTTATCTTGTTGGGGGTGGTCAGGGGTAAATTCAGTACCTGAAGTGAGGTGGAGGCTGTGGAGTGGGACTCGGCGGCCTCGTGGTGCGCGGTCGGCCGCAGGCGGTTGGGCTTGGCTCGGCAAGCTCGCGCAATATGGCCGGTCTTCCCGCAGCTCCTGCAGTCCCAGGTCCGGTACTGGCAGTCCCGCCGATCGTGGGGGTCGCCGCAGCTGGCGCATTTAGCCCTTTCGCTGGTGCGCTGACTCTGCCGTTCGTGGGCTCGGGGGCGCTGTGGAGCTCGGGCGGCGGGTCCTGCGGCGCGTCGCGTCTGGAAGGCTTCTCCCTCGTCCTGGTGCTCGGGGTCCAGCTCCTCGTGGTGAGCGGTCTCGGTCTTGGCCCGGGGAAACGTCCTGGCAGTCCTTTCCCACGCTACCGCCTCGCTGAAGGCGCCCTGGAGGGTGAGCTCTTCTTTGGCGAAGAGCTTCTGCTGGAGCCTTTCATCGCGGAGGCCCCACGTGAATCGGTCGGCCAGGGTTTCCTCCAGCTGGGGAAAGTTGCAGTTCCCGGCGAGTTTGCGGAGGGCCGCCAAGTAGTCCGCTGCTGACTCTCCTGCGGTCTGGTCCCTTCTGTGGAACAGGAATCTGCGAGCCACCCGTGAGGGCTGCGGCAAGAAATGGCCCGTGAGGAGCCGGATGATCTCCTCGTAGGATTTCTCCGCCAGGCGGGCGGGCGCCGAGAGACCCTTCGCGATCTCGAACGTGGCTGGCCCGCAAACGCTCAGGAGAACATCCCTCTTTGCTCCGGCGTCGGTGATCTTGTTGGCCCGGAGGTAGAACTCGACCCGTTCCGAGTAGGACTCCCATCCCTCTGGATTTGCGGGGTCGAAGGGCTCGAGGTAGCCGGTGATCCCGCCCTGGTTGGCCATGGTGGTGGCGGCGGCGGTCGTGTCCGGTCGTTCGTTGCCCAAGATCTCCGTCGTAGCCGATGAGGCTAGAATCCCATCCTCGTCGCCACTGTAAAGTACCAGACTTGGAGACGAGCGTAGGGCAACATAGTTTATTCCATGGTACTATACAAGATGGAGAGAGAGAGAGCACGCGGGCCGGATCCCGCATATATACAGTTGCCGGACTATTCTCCCTGCTGGCCGGTCCAATGCCGGCCAGCCGTATTTCCCGCCACGAGCTGTGATTGGCGGATCGTTGCGCCCAGCGCGGAGGCACCTGGATGTTTCTCAGTTGCCTCCGCGGCTGATGTCATTCTGCTGTTGTGGCCCTTATGAACTGGTTGCGTTCTGCGAACGCCATACACTACAGTTAAGGGTTCTTAAAAATCCAAATAATTCTGAAGATGTAGACAAGCTTTATCTTTGTTATGTTAACACTGGAGCATATATGTTTGTGTTATTATTTCTGTCAGGGATGCCAGCCAGGGGATCCCCCAGAAATCCAGCTCATCTTCAGGCTACAGAGATCAGTTCCCCTAGAGAAAATGGATGATTTGGAGGGTGGACTCTATGGCACTGTACCCCACTGAGGTCGCTGTCCTCCTCAGGATACATCCCCAAATCTCCTGGAGTTTCCCAGTCTGGATCTGGCAATCCTAACTCCCCATCAGTGTTCCCTCTAAGCTGAGTTAGCATGAGCTAGCGCACAGATTTTTAGCCTCCAGCTCACAGATTTTTGTCTTAGTTCAGGAAAAATGGCCCCAAAGCACAATGATTTATGCAGTTGCTCACAACTTTAGTGTCAGTACCTCATAACTTTGATGCCACTAGCTCACAAAGTAGAATTTTTGCTCACAAGACTCTGCAGCTCCCCATCCCCTACCAGTGACCAGGGGGGACCTGACAGCCCTAATTTTTATTATTATTTACACATAACATTTATATATTAGGGTACTTAAGGTTTAGGTCTTTTCAGTACTTGGATTGTTTCTTGAAGTTAGAAAAAACAAGTTAGCTTTGCTTTTTCTGTATTATAGGAGTCATATTGATACTTCAGTTGGACACACACTCAGAGCAATTCTGTTAATGACTTTATTTGGATCAGCTAATGTTTGCAGTGCTGGAAGTAAACTTGATTACCTAAGACTCTTCATCATGCTGGATATTTAAAAGAAACATAGATGTTGCTTTGCCATGTCAGCAGTTATCCATTCATTACTGCATCCTTCTGAGTGCTAAGAAAGAAATTTGAAGCCAACTATAGACAAGATTATATATGAGTCGTAGCGGTAAAGTTTTGAGTTACAAAGAAGAGACATATATTTGAGTTTTTTTTGTGAGGATCCAACATGGGACTAGCACTTGCTGAACAGAAAATGCATGTGTTCCAATTTGAATACAAGGCTGTAGGGTAAAGTTGGTAAATATTTCAAGAATTATTTGGATTTTTCAGAATCTGTGCATGGCAGCAAAAAGCAAAACACTGGGAACCATTCTACTGCTGTTCTGCTAAGGCTTTAGCATGGACCATGGAGGTTTTGCTTACACACTTTAAAGCTGAAGTTTAATTATTATATTCTTGAGTCTTCAGTTTCTTGTACTGTACGGGAAGCTCTTACAAGTTAGAATGTTTTTGGAAGTCAGTCTTGTGGAAAAAGTGTTGTGCTAGCATTGTTATCTAACTTATAATCTCTTGTTCCTGTCTTTGTTGAACAATATAGTGCTACCCTGAAATATTTGCTTCTGATTCCTAGAATGCATTCCTTAGTCAGCTGTTCCTTCCAATTAGACAACTCTGAAGCACAGGTTTCTTTATCCAGATCTAGCTCTAAAAGTCTGTGTCATTAATTAACAGTTCGTATTCTGCCTAAACTGTTTCTTTATCTTTCTTTTATTTCCATAAACCTTTTAAAATGTGGAACAGTAATAGTGATGATGATTAGTGGAAGATTGTAATATACTAATTAAAGATAGTTGAATCTATCATTCACAGACATACATTTATCAGAGCCTGAGAAGCATTTCCTTTGGTGCCACTCGTACTACATCTGTACTTGGATTTGTCATTCTGGAAATGACTGTCATGTTGCATGTCATTCCGAATTAATGCTTCAATACAAGTCACTAGGATCTAGAAATCTTGCTGTTATTTATTAGTCCACTAGTGTAATTTGGAAACCTCCTGCTTTAGTATCTTCTAAATTACAATCTGTAGTATTTCTAAGATGCCACACATGGAGCCTCAGAAAGGGGAGAGGCTGAACTATATGTACATGTATTTTTATACTTAATGCCATTATTTGTTTAGCAGAAGTTTAAAGATGAGAACTTACCTTTGTAAATCTTAATTGCATGTGTTACTGATTCTTGATTTCATGATTGGACTCAAAGTGCATACAAGCAAGTTCCCCATTTCTTTATTTTCCTTTATTACCCTTTCTTCCTTCGATTTCATTTCCCTTTCTTCCCCCCATTTCTTTCTTTCCCTATCTTCCCCCTTTCTCCCTTCCTCTCTCTCTTTCTCTCTGAGTTGTGGGCATTGTGAAGGACTGCTGCTGGGGTATGTGGGTGCCTTTAAAGGTCTGCTGGGAGCAGCTGCAGTTTCCACATGGAGGGAGGGGTGGGGGAGTGGGAGCCAGCTACCACCAGTTCAATTTGCACTTGATTATCCCAGATGGTGTGGCCTAATATGCTAATGAGTGTGTGACCGAATATGCTAATATTTTCTACAAAAAAAGCCCTGGACTTAGCCGCCCTGAGCCTGCTCCGGCGGGGAGGGCAGGATACAAATAAAATTGTTGTTGTTGTTGCATTTGCCTAGAGTGGCGGGCTGTGTGTGTGTGCCAAATTAGGTTCTCCCCACATGACTTCAACTAGAAAAATGATTATTTGCATTAATTTTGCCGGCCTGAATTGTTCTCCCTCAGTGGAGCACTGTTTTTTAAGTTGATAATTTTGTGTGGCCTGCAAATGATGTTATAAATATCCAAATGGCCCTTGGCAGAAAAAAGGTTCCCCACCCCCTGGTATAGTATATCTGTTACAGCAATAAAGAATGATCGCTAACCACTGAGCAGTTGTCCAACATAATTCCCTTGGAAGCTGGACTGCACTAACTATGCTGGGATGAATGGGAGGTGCGTAAGAATATTGCAGTGCTGTTGTGTTCTTATTCATTTTGATATGACTTAGACAATAAAATTTACAGGTGATTCACAAGAAATCCTGAAATGTTTAGGTAATACTGGTTTGAATCTTAGGAAGCAAAACCTGAACAATTTGTAAGAAATATTTTTAAAAATTGTATTGGGGTAGGGTAATCTCAGGAACAAAATGCCATGAGGCATAGGGAACTACAGTGAAAACAAGGAGAAAAATCATCTCTTCTCTCTCTTGTGCCCATGAAAAGTTTACTCTGCACTGCCATCTTCCAGTGGCAGAAGGAAAGATGTGGAGATGGTTTTGCCCATTGTTGAATGGGAGATCAGTGTCTGGTGATAAATGCATGGAAGTGCACTATATGCATGTAGGGTGCGTTTTGGATCCCAGTTTCTTAAGGAAGTTCACTTAATTTCATTCATTTTATTCAAATTGGTTTATTCAAATCGGTTTATTCAAATCAGTGAGATTTATTGAGATTAAAAAACTATGATGAAGATTATGAAGAATGCAAAATAAAAAATTATGCAATAAAAATAAATGTACCAAACCAAAGACAGTTACATGAAGTTGATTATTTGCTGTAATAATAGATTTATTTAAAAGTTAATCTTAAAATGTGTATTTTATTATCTCCCTCTCTTGGATTGCTGCATTGACGTGGCGAGAGGGCTTGCACGGTTCAGTGAAGCTGTGGGCTATGTCGTCCAGGACCACCCAAGATGGACAGGCCACAGCTGAGAACCCAGACAAAATGTGATCCTCTGGAGAAGGAAATGGCAAACCACTCCAGTATCCTTGCCAAGAAAATCCCATGGACAGTAACAGAAGGCTAAAAGATATGGCGCTGGAAGATGAGCCCCTCGGGTCAGAAGGTGCCCAATATGCTACTGGGGAAGAGCGGAGGGCAAGTCCAAGTAACCACAGAAAGAGTGAAGCAGCTGGGTCAAAGCCGAAAGGATGCTCAGCAGTGGATGTGTCTGATGGTGAAAGAACAGTCCGATGCTGCAAAGAACAATACTACATTGGAACGTGGAATGTAAGATCTATGAATCAAGGTAAGCTGGATGTAGTCAAACAAGAGATGGCAAGACTGAACATCGACATCTTGGGAATCAGTGAACTAAAATGGACGGGAATGGGTGAATTTAATTCAGAGGATCACTACATCTATTATTGTGGGCAAGAGTCCCATAGAAGAAATGGTGTGGCCTTTATAGTTAACAAGAGAGGAAGGCAGTAATGGGATACAATCTCAAAAATGACAGAATGATCTTGGTCTGTATCCAAGGCAAACCATTTAATATCACAGTAATCCAAGTGAATGCCCCAACCACTGACGCAGAAGAGGCTGAAGTGGACCAGCTCTATAAAGATCTACAACACCTTCTAGAACTAACACCAAAAAAAGATGTCCTCCTCATCATAGGGGACTGGAATGCCAAAGTAGGAAGTCAAAAGGTTACTAGAACAACTGACAAGTTTGGCCGTGGAGAACAAAATGAAGCTGCGCAAAGGCTAATAGAGTATTATCAAGAGAACAAACTGCTCATAGTGAACACCCTCTTCCAACAACCTAAAAGGTGACTCTACACATGGACAACACCTGATGGGCAGCACAGAAATCAGATTGATTATATACTCTGTAGTCAAAGATGGAGAAGCTCCTTACAGTCAGCAAAAACGACTTGGAGCTGACTGCGGCTCAGATCATGAGCTACTCATTGCAAAATTCAGGGTTAAACTAAAGAAAACGGGAAGCCATTAGGCCAAGGGTGGTCAACGGTAGCTCTCCAGATGTTTTTTGCCTACAACTCCCATCAGCCCCAGCCATTGGCCATGCTGGCTGGGGCTGATGGGAGTTGTAGGCAAAAAAAAACATTTGGAGAGCTACGTTTGGCCACCCCTGCATTAGGCCATTCAGGTTTGACCTTGATCACATTCCTTATGAATATACAGTGGAGGTGAAGAATAGGTTTAAGGCAAAGGTGAAAAGGAAAAATTCACCCAACTGAATGCAGATTTCCAGAGAACAGCAAGGAGAGATAAGGAGGCCTTCTTGAAGGAACAATGCAAAGCAACAGAGGAAAGTAATAGAATGGGAAGAACAAGAGATCTTTTCAAGAAAACTGGAGAAATCAAGAGTACATTTCGTGCAAAGATGGCCATGATAAAGAACAAAAACGGTAGGGACCTAGCAGAAGCAAAAAAAAATCAGGAAGAGGTCGCAAATATACACAGAAGAATTATACAAGAAGGATCTCAATGTCCTTGACAACCATGACAGTGAAATCGCTGACCTCAAGCCAGACATCCTGGAGTGTGAAGTCAAATGGGCCTTAGACAGCATTACTAACAACAAAGCGAGCAGAGATGACGGTATCCCAGTTGAGCTATTCAAAGTCCTAAAAGATGATGCTGTTAAAGTGATACACACATTATGTCAATAAATTTGGAAAATGCAACAGTGGCTACAGGACTGGAAAAGGTCAGTTTATATTCCAATCCCAAAGAAGGGTAATTCCAAGGAATGTTCAAACTATCGCACCATTGCACTCATTTCACATGCTAGCAAGATCATGTTAAAGATCCTACAAGGTAGGCTTCAACAGCATGTAGATCAGGAACTACCAGAAGTTCAAGCTGGGTTTCGGAGAGGTTGAGGAACTAGAGATCAAATTGCCAACATTCACTGGATTATGGCAAAAGTACAGGAGTATCAGAAAAACGTCTATTTCTGTTTCATTGACTACGCTAAAGCCTTTGATTGTGTGGATCACAACAAACTGTGGCAAGTCCTCACATGTCTCCTGAGAAACCTGTATAAGGGTCAAGAAGCAACGGTCAGAACGGGATATGGAACAACGGATTGGTTTAGAATAGGAAAAGGAGTTCGACAAGGATGTATATTGTCACCCTGCTTATTTAATTTATATGCAGAGTACGTCATGTGGAATGCTGGCCTGAATGAAGCAGAAGCGTTCAGGAGAGGGACGGTGGCTCAGTGGTAGAGCATCTCCTTGGTAAGCAGAAGGTCCCAGGTTCAATCCCTGGCATCTCCAGCTAAAAAGGGTCCAGGCAAGTAGGTGTGAAAAACCTTTGCTTGAGACCCTGGAGAGCCGCTGCCAGTCTGAGTAGGCAATACTGACTTTGATGGACCAAGGGTCTGATTCAGTAGAAGGCAGCTTCGTATGTTCGTAGAAGCCGGAATTAAGATTGCCGGGAAAAACATCAACAATCTTACATATGCAGGTGATACCACTCTAGTGGCAGAAAGTGAGGAGGACCTAAAGAACCTCTTGTTGAGGGTGAAAGAGGAGAGCACAAAAGTAGGCTTGAAACTCAACATCAAAAAAACTAAGATCATGGCATCTGGCCACATCACACCTTGGCAAATTGAAGGGGAAGACATGGAAGTAGTGACAGACTTCACATTTCTGGTATCCAAGATCACTGCAGATGGTGACTGTAGCCATGAAATTAAAAGACGTTTGTTCCTTGGGAGGACAGCTATGGCAAACCTGGGCAGAATAATAAAAAGTAGAGACATCACCCTGCTAACAAAAGTCCGTATAGTCAAAGGGATGGTATTCCCAGTAGTAATGTATGGCTGCGAGAGCTGAACCATAAGGAAGGCCAAGCGCAGAAGAATAGATGCTTTTGAGCTGTGCTGGAGAAGAATCTTGAAAGTCCCTTGGACTGCAAGAGGATCAAATCAGTCAGTCCTAAGGGAAATCAATCCTGACTGTTCCCTGGAAGGTCAGATGCTGAAGCTGAAGCTCAAATACTTTGGCCACCAAATGAGAAGGGAGCACTCACTGGAGAAGATCCTGATGCTGGGAAAGACAGATGGCAAAAGAAGAAGGGGACGGCAAAAGAGAAGATGACTGGACAGTGTTACTGATGTAACAAACACGAATTTGAGCAGACTTCGGAGGATGGTGGAAGACAGGAGGGCCTGGCATGACTTTGTCCATGGGGTCGCGAAGAGTCAGACTCGACTGTGCAACTGAACAACAACAATTTTATTATCTGTAATTGTACTGATTAGGGTCTGGAGGCTGGGTATGTCAGAGTTTATTTATGTGCATATAGACTCTCGTGGTGGTTGAAAGTGTCATCATGTCACAGCTGACTTATGGCAACCCCCATGGGGTTTTCATGGCAGGATATGTTTAGGTGATTTGCCATTGCCTGTCGCCATGTAGCAACCCTGGCTTTCCTTTGTGGTCTCTCATCAAAGTCCTAACCAGGGTTGATACTGGTTAGGTTCCAATATCTGATGAGATCAGGCTAATCTGAGCCATCCAGGTCAAGGCCGCATAGACCCTACTTAGTATCATTTGCGCCTTTCCAAAGGAAGGTGATTCCTTCTTTGTAGCATTATGATTGTTTTCTATACTTTTTATGTGTTTGCCATTTGGTGTAGTGGTTAAGTGCGCGCAGACTCTTATCTGGGAGAACTGGGTTTGATTACCCAGTCCTCCACTTGCAGCTGCTGGAATGGCTTTGTGTCAGCCATAGTTCTTGTAGGAGTTGTCTTTGAAAGCTCTCTCAGCCCCACCCACCTCAAAGGGTGTCTGTTGCGGGGAGAGAAGATATAGGAGATTGTGACTGCTCTGAGATTCAGAGTATAGGGCAGGATATAAATTCAATATCTTCTCCATCATCTTCTTTCTTGTAAAATAATTTTTTCTGTAAAATTGAATTTTTAAAAAAGAGCTTTTATGCAGGCTAGAGTAGACTAAAATCAATGAAAGTTTCTTGTTGGTTTTGCTAAATCAGAAATCATCTGTTAACGGCACTGTCTTCCTTTACTGACATACTAAATCTTCTTCTTGGTCTTGTGGAATGTTGCATTCACCTGTACTATCCAACTGTTCAATTATGTGCTTGCCTGGACACCAGCAGTGAATAAAATGATCACTGCATGTGGCAACTCCAGTGCTACAATGCGTAGACCAGGGGTCCTCAACCTTTTTAAATAGGGGGCCAGTTCACTGTCCCTCAGACTGTTGGAGGGCCGGACTGCCGTTACTGTACAAGGCCGCGGGCCGTCAGTTCTCCATCTTCTGCATCTCTCTCCCTTCCCCACACCATACACCCCGGCCTGGGAACTCACCTCACCTCGGTATCACCACACTCTGTCTCCGCCGCCTCAGCCCAGTGCTGGAAGTGTGCGTTGCTAACGCGAGTTTAGGTCGAACATCACTTCCGGTCTGATTTTGCCATAACCCGGAGGGCCGCATAAACGTCCTCAGCGGGCCGCATCTGGCCCGCGGGCCGTAGGTTGAGGACCCCTGGCGTAGACTCTAAGTCACTCTGTAAGAAGAGAGAGAAGAAAGTTCACAAAAAGTAGCAACAGCAAAATGGGAAGGTGAAGGAAGGCAGGCATTCAGACTCAGGGTGTATGTTAATTTCTCAGCATTGATTTTTATGGCTGTTCTAATCTCTTTGTGAATTCAGATGCTTTTTTAGATTTAGAAGCCTTTCCTTCCATGTCATTTTGCATAACACACATCTCTATCAAACATCACTTTAGCAATGAGGTTCTGCAGCCTCAGTTTGATACACTTCTCATTATACCTTTTCTGAATGGCTTCACACTTTCATGTGAGTCAAGAAAGAACAGTAGTACTCTAGTGAAAAAAGAAAGAAAGAAACCTTTCTTTTTTAAGATTCTCATCAGATTGTGAAATGTTGCAGCTATTTATTTTCAAGCACATCGAAGAGTAGTGAATTAAATTCTCTTAAATTAGATGGAGTGATTAAAAAACACAAAGATGCTGCTATGGCCTTATTTTGCAGATGATATATTCTTTTGTATTACCACTGGTTATAGAAGTGCCAAGGAAGGGCCCAAATTCTGTCCTTGTATCCCTGTTGCCAGCCTGCCTGTAGCCTGGCCTGCTTGCTTATGTTTTCTCCTTGCCTGCTTTTATTCTTTAGCTAGGTGAGACTGATATATTCTACCCTAATGGAAAGGTTAGGACTGTTATTGTGGCATAAACAGTAGAAGTTTACAGTGATATCCTAAGCAAAGTTACATCTTTTGAATCCCATTGAACACTTATGCTTAGTAACTCTGCTTAGAATGGCACTTGCCTAGGGATGCCAGTCCAGGTGGGGGCAGGGATCCCCCAATTTTGAGGTCTCCTGCCCACCCCTAGCCAGCTGGCCAGTGGGGAAGCCCTTCCCATAATCCACACTCCCAACAGCAGCCATCCTAAGAGTCAGTTCCCCACTTTGCTATAAAGCTCATTGGCTGACTTTGGATCAGTCATTGTCTCTTAGTCTAATCTACATTATGGGGTTGTTGAGAAGTTAAAATTTGGAGGAGCCAACTATGGGTCATTCGAGTAAGGGTAAGAAGGTTAGATACATAAAGATGTGAAGGTAAAGCATGTTATAACCTAAATATGAGGGGAAAGGATGACAAAGCTGTGACAATTGTAGAATGAGATATTGACTGAAATAGCACTAAGTGTGAAAAGTGGGAAATTATGAATTAGTCTTTAAAAGTGTGACAGACTTTGTGGATTGCTGCTAATCAGATCTTATTTGCTACTTTAAAAGGGAGGGCTAACATACCAAAAAGGAATTTCCTGATATACACTGTGCAGAATCCAACTGGTCTCTATTCCTTAAAAACAGTTTTGTCTTATGAACACCACCATGGTGTCTGTGTTATTTGGGAAACAGCCAAGAAAAAAATGTCTTTGAAGGCTAACCAATAATGAAGCAATATCTGAAATAGCAGAAACATGTCAAAGCACATTTCATTTCAAACCAACTCATTTTAAATAGCTCATACTATAAAGTTAAATAGCTGTTCTAAAATGAAAGCCCAACTTGTGTTTCCAAAATATGTGATACTAACACCCAGATGTGTATATGTGGCTTCACTTTCTTGGATTTGAAGTAGCATATTTTCCTTCATTCCATTTAGAGTGCTTGAATTAAGAAAGCTCAGTTATTCATTGGGAGTTAAAATAATGATCTTTCCCCCCACATGATTAGAAACTGATACATGCTCTATCAACATATTTGTTATAATCTTATTATTGTTGGATAAAACCACTGGTGACAGATTTCACAGTGCTTTTCACTATGACCACCCAGAAAATACATTCTCAAGTATGGTGTGACAGGAAAACAGGATCTTTGTATGATATGTTTGGGGGCCTTGTTAAAAGCTAGACGATATATGCAAATTCATATTTATGTATATTTTTAAAGCCTTATAATGTGTTTCACATTCTAAGTTTGGCACTACCTCTGCTGTGAATATTCTTTGTGCTTGAGCGTGATGTGTGTTTGTTCTTGGCTTGAAGATAGGTTTCTAAGGTCCTATTCATAATAATTTGTTTATGAAACTACAGATTGAAGGAATGAAATTAAAACTATAAGGAGAGATATGTTATAAAAAGAGAACTTGCAGCAGGTTCCTCAGTCATGATGTGAGTTGGACTTTCTCCTGACTTTGAATGACATACATACCAACACATCCAGTGTTGGTTCAGCTGTGAATCTTGCATGGGCCTCCATACCTGAGGCGGGCTATCTATGCCATACACGAAAAGAAAAATGTGCTGTGTAAATGTTCAGACTTGTTATATAAAAAGAGCAAAACTTATTTTAAGATGAGAGGGGGGTTCTTGGTAACATTGCAGGTGTTGATACAGGTTAGGGTTACCACGTCCAATTCAAGAAATATCTGGGAACTTTGGGGGTGGAGCCAGGAGACATTGGGGTGGAGCCAAGATCAAGGCTGTGACAAGCATAATTGGACTCCAAGGGAGTTCTGGCCATCACATTAAAAGGGACGGCACATCTTTTCAATTCCTTCCTTCCATAGGAAATAAGGAAGGATAGGGACACCTTCTTTTGGGGCTCATAGAATTGGGCCCCCTGGTCCAATCTTTTTGAAACTTGGGGGGTATTTTGGGGAGAGGCACTAGATGCTATACGGAAAATTTGGTTCCTCTATCCCCCAAAACAGCCCCCCCCCCGGAGCCCCAGATACCTGCAGATCAATTCTCCATGATTTTCTATGGGAATAAATCTCCATAGGGAATAATAGAGTTCCCAGCAGACATTTCCCTCCATTCCCCCTGCTTTCTGATGACCCTGAAGCGGGGGGAGGGCCTCCAAACAGGGGGATCCCCTGCCCCCACCTGGGGATTGGGAACCCTAATACAGGTGCCAGCCAATTGACAGCCAACTATTACTTCAAATGTGCAGTTTCTTTTTTCAGACCTTGGGGAAAAAAGTTACATTTATATAAAATGTTTTTGAATGGGGTGACTGCTGTGAAAATGTTACAACACTTTTCACTTTTGTTATATACTACAATAAGCAGGATTTTTTTGGTAGCAAAAGCCCAGCAGGAACTCATATGAGGTCACACTCCCAGATGTTACCATTGTTTCACACAGGTCTTTTTTGTAAAAAAAAACAAAAACGCAGCAGAAACTCATTTACATATTAGGCCACACCCCCTGATGCTAAGCCAACTGGAACTGCTTTCTTGTGCATTCCTGCTCAAAAAAAGCCCTGACAATAAGTATCATTATATCAGTCTATATTTATTTCTTGCTTTTAGAGAACAAGTGATTTATCTTCTTAATTCTATTAATGGGAAGACATAGATGCCCATGGATTTTGGATGTTGTAATATCATTTTGCCACGTAACTTTGATTGTTCCTCTTTACATAGTGACAAAATTTCTATGTAATAAATCCAGGTGGGCAGCCATGTTGGTCTGAAACAGCAGAACAAAGCAGAATCAAGTAGCACCTTTAAGACCAACAACGTGTGTTTAGAGCACACGAAAGCTTACATTCTGAATAAAACTTCGTTGTTCTTAAAGATGGTACTTGACTCTTCTTTGTTCTATGTAATACAGTTAGTCTAGTGGCACCTTTAAGACCAACCAAGTTTTATTTAAATGATGAACACTTCTTCAGATGTTTCTGTTAAATCTTTATGATTTATGAATCATATGAATCTGAAGAAGTGTGCATGTACATGAAAGCTCATATCTTGAATGAAATTTGGTTGATCTTAAAGGTGCCACTGGGCTGTAACTTTATTCTATTGCTTTGGACCAACACAAACCCTGAAAATTTCTATGTCCCAGTCTGCCCTACCGCTGGATTCTTAGAATTTTGAGTGCTGCTTTACAGGTTGGTTGGTTGAACTGCATGCAAGTGCCACAACCCTTTGTATATGAGCTAACCTTTGTTAGTTTGATGGTTTTGCATACAAGCTTAAGCTCTGCAAGGAACCACTGGGAAACAATTTAGAAATCTGCTCCCCATCCCAAATCTCCCCCTCAATAAATGAATATCAACATCATAACAAAACCAAAGTACCCCACCAAATCTCCTCAGCAGTTCTTTGAAACAATTTTTGAATATCAATATCCTAACCAAACCAAATGTGAAAAATACAGTTAAGATGGGTAAATATGGGTAAATAGTTAGGCAGCTTGCAGGGGAAGGCAAATTTCGTTCCTTTCCATGTTAGCCCATTTCATCTGCTCTTGCTTCATCTTAAAGACTTCTCCCCTGCTCTCGCCCCAGACATCTACCCTCTTAATCTTTTTTCTCTTACCTCCCCTCTCCTCCCCCCTCTTTCCTCTCCTCTGGTCAGTTCTCCCCTCTCCATAGCTAAGGGCTTTTCTTTCCCACCTCTTATCTTCCCATTCTTATGTCATATATGACTCACTTCCTTTTATTGTCTGGTGCCATGTGCAATGCCAGGTTTTTTGTGTGTGATATCACTGTATATATTTCTTTTTTAAACTTCTCTGATTATTTTTTGAGCCACTGTGGTTGGCAAAAAAGACTGTGTGTGTATAAACAAATTTGAGGTCTCCCCTGAGTTTCCAGAAATCTGTGTGGCTCCCCATTAAATTTTACTGGTAAATTCAAGAGTAGAAACCATAATAGCTGAAAATACTAATTTTAAAAAAATAGATAAAGGGCCCTACTTATCTGGCTTCTTCTGATGAAGGAAATTTAATCCAGAGCCCTTTGCTTTTTAAAAAAGAAAAGATGTCTTGTGGAGAGGCAGTCTATTCTTCTGTCTGTGTTTACTAGATCCCTGCAACTGAACAAATAGCTGGATGGTTCAAATAAATATGTGAAATACAGGACAGCCTTCTTTCTTTTTGTTATTGGTTGCCTTGATTTACGGTACATCTCTTCCTTTTTACTCAAGCCTCCTCCCACATCTTTAGTTCCTTAGCTTCTTTACTCATCAACCCTTGTCATTTAGGCTGAGCTTTTCTATCTGGTCAACCCTGCCCCCTAGTTGCTTGTCAATTTCAAACCCACCCATCCCCATCCTACAAGTATTGTTAGATGTAATGGCAACCCAACTGGCTTTCATTGCCACAATGATACCACCATCCTT
This sequence comes from Heteronotia binoei, assembly GCF_032191835.1. Classification (NCBI taxonomy): domain Eukaryota; kingdom Metazoa; phylum Chordata; class Lepidosauria; order Squamata; family Gekkonidae; genus Heteronotia; species Heteronotia binoei. The sequence continues at coordinate 131,045,835 of NC_083223.1, forward strand.
GGCTCAAGAATAGAGGTGGCTGTTGTGCAATTGTGTCATTGCAACTGATGATACTCCATAAGTTACTGTAAATAAATAGCAATACCAAGCTATGTTGTCATATCCACATGGACTCATAAGAACATAAAAACATAAGGATAGGGAGGGAAGGGTTGGAGGTGGGGTGGCTCTGTATGTCAGAGAGGGCATACGGTCCAGTAAGACTGAGGTCAGAGAATTAGATTCCCTTCTAGAAATGCTTTGGGATGCAATAGAGGGCCCAAAAGGAAATTTAACTATGGGAGTTTGTTATTGCCCACCAAATCAAAAGCTAGAGGACGACTATAATATGATGGAAGGCTTAAAGATAGTGGCTAGACGTAAAAACTTTGTCGTCATAGGTGATTTTAACTACCCGCAGATTGATTATGTCAATATGTGTTCTGGTCGAGAGAAAGAGATTGCGTTTCTAGATGCTCTCAATGACTGTGCTATGGAGCAGATGGTCTCTGAACCTACCAGGGGTGGGGCAATCCTGGATTTGGTCCTAAGTAATGCCCAAGACTTGGTGAGAGATGTAAAAGTGATCGCACCGCTTGGGAGCAGTGACCATAACATAATTGATTTCACCATTTGTATAAATAGAGAGTTGCCCCAAAAGACTGGCACAACCACGTTTAACTTTAAAAGGGGTAAATTCTCTGCGATGAGGAGGCATGAGAAGAGGAAACTGAAAGGAAAGGTAAATACAGTCAAAACCCTTGGGGGGCTTGGAGGCTATTTAAAACTACAATCCTAGGAGCTCAGATAAAATATATACCACAAGTTAGGAAAGGCACAAACAGGTATAAGAGAAGGCCTGCATGGTTAACAAACAAAGTAATGGAAACTGTAAAAGGTAAGAAGGACTCCTTTAAGCGGTGGAAAGCTAGTCCAAGTGAGATTAATAAAAGGTAACACAGGCAGTGGCAAATCAAATGCAAGACTGTGATCAGGCAGGCAAAAAGGGACTATGAGGAGCATATTGCAAAAAACATAAAGACCAACAATAAAAATTTCTTCAAATATATTAGAAGCAGGAAACCAGCCAGGGAGGCAATGGGGCCCTTGAATGACCAAGGGGTCAAAGGATTACTGAAGGAGAATAGAGAAATGGCTGAGAAGCTTGAATGCATTTTTTGCTTCCGTCTTCACTGTGGAAGATGAGAAGTGTTTGCCTGCTCCAGAACCGCTTATATTGGAAGGGGTGTTGAAAGACCTGAGTCAGATTGAGGTGACAAGAGAGGAGGTCCTACAACTGATAGACGAATTAAAAACTAATAAGTCATCAGGTCCGGATGGCATACATCCAAGAGTTCAGAAAGAACTCAAAGTTGAACTTGTGGATCTTCTGACAAAAATATGTAATCTTTCATTAAAATCTGCCTCCGTTCCTGAGGACTGGAAGGTAGCAAATGTCACCCCCATCTTTAAAAAGGGTTCCAGAGGAGATCCGGGAAATTACAGGCCAGTCAGTCTGACTTCAATACCGGGAAAGTTGGTAGAAACCATTATCGAGGACAGAATGAGTAGGCACATTGATGAACACGAGTTATTGAGGAAGACTCAGCATGGGTTCTGTAAGAGAAGATCTTGCCTCACTAACCTGTTACATTTCTTTGAGGGGGTGAACAAACATGTGGACAAAGGAGACCTGATAGATATTGTTTACCTTGACTTTCAGAAAGCTTTTGATAAAGTTCCTCATCAAAGGCTCCTTAGTAAGCTCGAGAGTCATGGAGTAAAAAGACAGGTCCTCTTGTGGATAAAAAACTGGCTAATTAATAAGAAGCAGAGAGTGAGTGTAAATGGACAGTCTTCGCAGTGGAGGACAGTAAGCAGTGGAGTGCCGCAGGTCTCAGTACTGGGTCCCATGCTCTTTAACTTGTTCATAAATGATTTGGAATTGAGAGTAAGCAGTGAAGTGGCCAAGTTTGCAGATGACACTAAATTGTCCAGGGTGGTGAGAACCAGAGAGGATTGTGAGGAACTCCAAAGGGATCTGTTGAGGCTGGGTGATTGGGGGTCAACGTGGCAGATGCGGTTCAATGTGGCCAAGTGCAAAGTAATGCACATTGGGGCCAAGAATCCCAGCTACAAATACAAGTTGATGGGGTGTGAACTGGCAGAGACTGACCAAGAAAGAGATCTTGGGGTCGTGGTAGATAACTCACTGAAAATGTCAAGACAGTGTGCGATTGCAATAAAAAGGCCCATACCATGCTGGGAATTATTAGGAAGGGAATTGAAAACAAATCAGCCAGTATCATAATGCCCCTGTATAAATCGATGGCGTGGTCTCATTTGGAATACTGTGTGCAATTCTGGTCACCGCACCTCAAAAAGGATATTATAACATTGGAAAAAGTGCAGAAGAGGGCAACTAGAATGATTAAAGGTTTGGAACACTTTTCCTATGAAGAAAGGTTAAAGGGGCTGTTTAGCTGGGAGAAACATCGACTGCGGGGTGACATGATGGAGGTTTACAAGATTATGCATGGGATGGAGAAGGCAGAGAAAGAAGTACTTTTCTCCCTTTCTCCCAATACAAGAACTCGTGGGCATTCAATGAAATTGCTGAGCAGTTGGGTTAGAACGGATAAAAGGAGGTACTTCTTCACCCAAAGGGTGATTAACATGTGGAATTCACTGCCACAGGAGGTGGTAGCAGCTACAAGCATAGCCAGCTTCAAGAGGGGGTTAGATAAAAATATGGAGCAGAGGTACATCAGTGGCTGTTAGCCACAGTGTGTGTGTATGTGTGTGTTTGTATGTGTATATATATATATATATATATATATATATATATATATATATATATATATATATATAATTTTTGGCCACTGTATGACACAGAGTGTTGGACTGGATGGGCCATTGGCCTGATCCAACATGGCTTCTCTTATGTTCTTATGTCTGTCAAACAAACTGGAAAGTTTGTATTGTTTTGTTAATTAATATTTAATTGCTTGATGTCTTTATTTTAATAGGATCATATTGTTAGCCACCTTCGGTGTCCTTTTGAACAGAAAGTTAGGCTATAAATAAATTTGTTCCTGCCATTGTATTCCTCAGTTAATTTTGGTCTACCTCTTTTTTTTTAGAGCCTTGCTCTGTACCATAGAGTTTTTACCCAAGTTCTAGAGCATCCCTGATGTGACGTGCCCAACACAATGGCATTAGTTCCAGGTGATGACAAAGTGTGCTCAAGAAAAATCCCCCGCCAAAGCCAAGGAAGGACTTGGCAACCCTAAGTGGGGGGAAAGACAGAATGGTACATGAATTTAGTCAGAGCTAGTGTTAGGTTAGGAAGCAGGGTGAGATAATCTTTCAGAATAGGTAGAGTGGTCCAGGTGTATGTTAGTCTGTGGAGCTACCTATTCGCCCAACTGGGGCTGAAGTATAAAGCCATGTTTGTTATTTCTATAACAAGCCAATGAAAATGTTTTCTGCTGGTGAGTAGAATGAGGTATTAAATACTCTTTACTTGAGAAAGCAAGCTGTTTAGCCTCATCAGCAGGCACTTTGGCAATGATGAAGCAATATGGACATATAAGAAGATCATAAAGGAAGAGAAACACCAGATTCAAGAGTTGAAAGGTTTATAAACGGGCAAGACATAAAGTTTTTATTAGCAAACTGATATCCCTAATTGATATAAACATGAAGCTCTGTACAGTTTCCAATATGTAGAAGATACACATCTAAATAATATTTAAATGGATATTCACAGTTTAAAGCCCACAGGAGGGTGATTCTGCTTAGTTTAATTAAATGAGCTGAAGCCCCCTGATAACTCTGTGTTATTGCTCCTAAATAAAATAGTCATTGCGCACAAGCCTCTTTGTACTTAGTTGCAACAATAAAAAGACAAGCTGTAGGACTATGGAGCTTACTGTGAGCAGGTTTTTTTTTAATTTCGCAAATTTGCCCTGCTATGAAAATATGTATGATAACTGCTGTTACAGGGTTCCTAAAGCAAAATACATTTTCAACTGTTCAGTTTACTGACTGGGTTACTGTGATAGTAATGAATAAAAGCACCATCAGAGCTTTCTTCAGAAGTTACACCCATGTGTACTGGGAGTCTGGCAGCAGTTGTATATCTAGAGTGCATGCTACCTGCTGTGCTCCTGATACATGTAATCATGCTGACTGAACAGGGGAACATAGTGTATTTTACCTGCACATACAACTTCAGCTTGCACAAACCAGAACCAAAAATTCAGTGGTCAGTTCACATATACGAAAGCTGTACACTCACATAAAATATACACGTTCCCCTGTTCAGAAAATATTGTGATTGCATGTATAGGGAACACCAGGGCTTTTTTTGTAGAAAAAGCCCAGCATGATCTCATTTGCATATTAGGCCACACCCTCTGACATCACCATTGTTTCACACAGGGCTTTTTTGAAGAAAAAACCCAGCAGGGGCTCATTTGCATATCAGGCCACACCCTCTGACATCAAGCCAGCTGTAAATGCATTTCTGTTCGTTCCTGTTCAAAAAAAGTCCTGGGGAACACTGTAGACAGTGCCTACTACCAGTATGTGCAGTTGCCATGATCCTATAAATGTGGATGTAACAGTTTTAACATCTGAAAAGGACTTGTATTCTGCACAGGTGTTCAGTATCATTCTTCTCAACTGAATTTGGGCTCAAAGGAGGAGTTGTGATCATGAGAGCAAACCTTATTCCTATTGTCTGCACAAACCGTATAATGTTTGCTCAGGGTTTATACATGTTGACCTGGTTTGTTCCATTTGTACTTTCAGTTCCAGATCACATTAATTATGCTTGCATGTGCATATGATAATGTGTAAGGGTTTTGCACAGTGACAGTACTATATAAATATGTACATGTCTTCTAAGAGTAATAGCCCAATGGAAGCATATCAGTTCTTCACTCTTATCCTGACCAATGAGTTGGGTACATGTAACAAAACAGATGCAAAAAAACATGCCCCCTCCCCTGCGTTTCTTCTTCAGTCATCTCAACTTCCAGTAAAAACAAATCTGAAACTGAAGCAAGCAAAGAAATTGTCATATAGTAAGCAGTGAAACAAATCCCAGGGAAGCTGCTTTTATAATATTTTTTTCTTAATTTGTATCCCGCCCTCCCCGCTGAAGCAGATGCAGACTGTAGTCACTATATGATCCTGTTACATGTGTCAAACCACTAAAAACCATCAGACTCTTAACTAATTTACTAACCATTGTTAGCATTTTTGAGATGTAATACTAAAGCCTTCTGACTACACTGAAATGCTGTACTTTGTCTCTGAATTGCCAGAAATATTTAGCTTCGTTGACCCTATAAACTGAAAAGTTAAACAGAATGTCATTGTTTATATCCTTTAGGCAGTGACACCCAATACTGTAGCAGTAAGGATTTCCGCAGGAACTGTTTCTGGAAATGGGTGGAGTGCATCTAGTAATACAGAGTTCTAGTCTGTATGCCCTTTCTATTCTGTTAACAAAAAAGTGACATGGATTATGGGAGGAAAAGGAAGCTAAAACTCTTGCTTCTGAAAGTATGTGAAAGTGGCAGTTTTATTATTTTATTAAAACATATCTGATCTTTCCATATAGATCTCTAAGGTACACAATAAAATTTATTAAAAATCACATTATAAATTAAAAGTGCATGACAATAAATAAGGGGGATAGATTTCTTCAGTTATGGCTGACTCAGTGGGTATACTTCCAGTCCAGCATTATTTTGCTTGCATGGTCTAACTGGAATCAATTTTAAACACATGCAACAGGCAGCTGGATTAGAGTAATCTGTGCTGTGCAATCTAGCATCAATGGACCATGCCACAAACTGCTGAAGTCCTAAATCTTGTGAATAGTCTATAGTACAGTTTCTGAGATAATTATTTAAATATATGCCTTGTTTATTTTTTCTAGCTGATTGCTGAGCTTACACTTCCTGGTACTTGTTTATGTGCAGAGATCAACAGAAATATTTCTTGAGTTCACAATATGCTTGGCATGGAGCTCTGTAACCAGGACAACAAATTTCTGTAACTGTGTACTAAATGGGAGAGAAAAATAAAATTGCTGTGCTTAAAAAAAAATAGAGCAAGCTGCTAGATGAGATCTGCAAAATGATAGGTTGGGGTAATGGCAGAAATGCCAGCATAACTTTTTCATTGATGAAGAAATTATACTGTCTGAATGCATAAATGTACATTACAGATTTTCCTTCACATTCATTGCCTGAATGAATCATAGTCTTTTCAAACCAATCAATCAACCTTTATATCTGCCCCTCATCTTCAACTGTAGTTATTATTTATTAACTTCTGTTATACCCTACCTCTGTCTACAGTGGGAACCCAAAGCAGCTTACATCATTCTGCTCACCTGCATTTTATCTTCACAGCAACTCTGTGAGGTGGGTTGTGGAGAATGTGTCCAAAGTCACCCAGCAAGCTTCCATGACAAAATGCGGATTCAAACCTGAATCTCCCAGATCCTAGCCTTGAAACTCTTAACCAATACATTGTACTGGCTTCTGTAGGCTGGCTGTTGAGGAACAGTATTATGCTGCTGGGCCTGGGTGAGTTGTAGAACTTGCATGGTGTCAGCTTGTTCGCCAGGCCGGGCTCTGATGAATCCTCCCTCAAAAGCTAAAACAGCCCTGGAAAGGACCCTGCCTTTTTACTGAAACCAATGCTTCAGCTGTTGTGGTTGCTTAGCTCTGGCCACAGAGAGCATTTTGTCCTGTTAAAGTTACAGGTGCTGCTTCTATTATTATTTTTTAACCCACTATATTTTTCTAAACTTCAGAGTTTTCTAAAAAGCTGGGGCTTTTCTCAGGTTTATAGAAAGATATGTCTTGTCTGTTTGTGGCTGTTCGTGGCTATTCTCTTGAGTTTTCCACAGATTTCAGCACCTACTGAGAATTAGAAACAGTGATGTGACCACTCTCTAAAGTCTATACAAAGCAAGAGGTTCTTTAGGCTAGAAGAAGGCTTCAGAAGCTGCTTACTGAAGTGGTAGGATCCAGCCTAGAAAGAAGAGAATTTCCGACCAGTGAGAGCAAATACACATGGAATGGAACACATAAAACCAGGCAATAAATTATGAATACTAGCAAATAATAAGTGTTTCAGATAGTCTATTGTATAGTTTAAAATTCATTTGCAATGGCTTATAGATCAGATATATGATGTATTATATCCACACAGGGTCTGAGCTCCATAAAATTATACACAAGTTGTTTATGATTCAAGAAAGATTTCTGCAGTGTTGTTAATAGAGATGAAATCACTTGACTAATTTTGTAAATTGCATCCAGGTGTTCTCAGTCCAGCCTTTCCTGAACTATTGATGTATCTACAAAGTGTGAGATTACATTCCATATTTTTCATGGCTGTCTTTTCTGTTTCAGTGAAAATCCTAACGATAAGCTGATGATTTTTGCAGTGGCTTTCTACACAGTGACTCCTGTGGTTCGATTAGTTCAAATAGTGTATTCTTCTTTCTATTTAATTGTGTATTATTTACTATTTTGCTATACAGTCAAGGATTAACATGTGAAATATTGCGCAAGAGAAAGAACCTTTTAATATTTTCTGGTTCATTTTATGGGCCTATTTCAATCTACTCTTTGGTTTTTTCTTTACCTTTTGGCTCAGACAAACATTGTGACTCAGCAGAGACAATTACGAAGGTGGCTATGGGAAAACAACCTGAGCCTAAATTATTACAACCTAAGTATGCCCTGACTCAGGTGACCAAGGCTGGCCTAATCTCATTAGATCTCATCAGGGTTGGCTTTGGTTAGTATTTGGATGGGAAACCACCAAAGATGTCCAAGGTTGCAATTTATAGGCAGGGAATGGCAGACCAGCTCCGAATGTCTCTTGCCTTGAAAACCCCATGGGGTCACCAAAAGTTGGCTGCTTGATGGCATTTCCACCATGATGGCACTTTCTACCACCAGCAAGCATGTTTTGATCTATAGTAGTATTATAGTGGCAAAAACTAGGTAGTTATTTTCCCAGGCAAGAAGGTGTCTGGAAAACTAGGGAAGCTAAATTTTGGTTTGTTAGGGGCAAGCACACACACAGTCTCTGAATGTAACATAAGGCATCCAAAACCGTTTCTAGGAAGTCTATCAGGGCAGTATAGGTCCAATCCATTGAGACTTCCTTTGAATCCTAACTGCTAGATTTCTAAATTGGATCCTGGGGCTCTGTCATTCTTTTTTGTGCTTGTTTAAGTGAGATTCCTGGTTTTATATACCATCTTCCTAATGTATGTTGTGCCCTTGCCTGGTGGTCCACTGACAAATAAGTATGCATGGAAGGTAAAAAAATTTCCCTCACTCATATTAGTCTAACAGTGTAGCAACAGTAGAGTGCACAAACTTTGTGGCATTTTAATTCTACTTCAAGGAATGTTCTGAAGTGCACCTACTGCACTCTGTTTTAGTTTATACTCAAAGCAGAGCAAGCAAATAGTTCCCATTTTTAGAAAGGAGAAATCTGGCAAAAAAAGGTTGACTGCATTCCCTCAGTGCTTTGATCTCGTCTATTTGCAACATGTCCAGCACCATCTGTAATACAGACTTGAGGGATCAGATAATACAGTGCTCCCACTTCATATTCATCTCCAAACTTGCACCAGTCTAGATGTAGCTGTATTTTCTTGTAAACTGTTATCTGGATTCAAAGGCTGTGCTTCTAGACATAATATAGGGCTTGTTCACAAATACTCTCATGAGTACTAAAATAATAATAATAAATCTGACCTAGAGACCCTCTCCTCCCTCCCCTGGGGTATATTTCATTTACTTAATGCAAGGTGCCTGACAGAATGCTGCTCCCCCTTACTCTTAAAATGAAGTAGAATGATGTTTCCAGCATATTCTGGGGACTGGTGTGTTGTGTCCAATACAGTTAATGTAGTAAGTGCCAGAACATTCTAATTTTTCTTTGTTATTCCCTCCATTAACATCAATCATGATGGATGCTTTCTGTAATCTTGTGCTATAAGGCTAATTCCCTAGGAATCTCATGATAATTTATCATTTATACTATGTGTTGTTATCCTGCCAAATAATATTAAATATGTGTATTCATAAGAAGGGAGTATCGCTGTGCACAAGGCAGTTTCAGAAGGGAGTTTTAGACAATTGCTGCCCTGGAAATGTCTTGAGAGCTTGATTTTTCATAGGTGTTTGTTTCCTCCCCCTCTTAAAAATATTAAAATATATTTCTCTGTTGATTGAATATGTTCTGTATCGAACATTTCATTCTCATAACAATGCTGTGAAACAATGTGTTTAAACTGATAACACATTTTACAAAAACATTTTCTTTATTTCATTAGAATTTATTTGATTCAAGAAAAGGATTGATTTTCAATTTGACTTTATTTTATTCCAGAAAACTCTACATAGCACATTGGCTTTTAGAAATAAATAATTAAAAAGTTAAAATACAAGGAAACAGAATATTATTCCTGAATTTGAAAGGAAAAAATGTACAAATTTTAAAAGAGGATAGATTAAAATTCACTGAAAAATCAACCCATTTTTGCTTCTTCATTATCCTAACACTGATTTAAGATTTATTTATATTTGGAAGATGTAATGTAATGTAATGTAAAATTTTATTTATATCCCGCCCTCCCCCGCCAGAGCAGGCTCAGGGCGGCTTACAACATTTAAAATGAACAATACAATAATAAAACATTAAGAACACATTAGAATCAATCAGTGATTAAAACATTCCTAGACTAACAGTGGCGGTAAGCATTATTAATTTAGCAGTAAACATTGATACCATCATTAGTGAACGCCTGTTTGAAGAGGGCGGCCTTACAGGCCCTGCGGAACTGATCTAAGTTCCGCAGGGCCCGCACCTCCTCTGGGAACTGGTTCCAGAGTTGTGGGGCTGCGGCGGAAAAGGCCCGAGTGCGGGTGCTTTGCAGTTTTACTTCTTTTGGCCCAGGGATATTCAGTTTGTTTTTACCTACTGACCTCAGTGCTCTCTGGGGCTCATATGAAATCTCTGGCTGTGGAATAACTGCAGTATGAATTTGCAAGGCAATATAGTGCTTGATGTTTACAATTATTTTCAGGTTAAGAAGTTTACATGGTTTTTTGGTCCTGGAGAACTAGACAATGACAGTTTTAGTGCTGTTGTTTCATTTTTGAAATACTGATTGCAGCTTTCTAAGCTAAACTGGAGATAGATTTAAGTGGACTTTTACAAAGGCAAAAGATTAAATATCTCCTTAGTAACTGCATGGGATATTAGTGTGATTATGCAAATAAATTTATAACTAAAACATGTATATGACATGTAAAGCCCATTAACATTTTACAACTTTTATAATCACCAATTCCTTCTCTCTCTCTCTCTCTCTGCCCCCCCCCCCACACTCTCAGAGTATTTTGTGTTTTAATTGTGTATTGTAGTTGAGAGGTTTTAATTTTGAGCTATCTGGAGCCTGGATACAACTTTTTAAAACCAAAGGATATTACCTAACAAAGGTTAAGCTTGCTTAAGTCCCACTAATTTCAGGAGGAGAATTCTCATGGAGCAATTTAAGCATATGTTAAGTTCAGGGGTGGGGAACGTTCGGCCTCAGACCACTGGGTCTGGCCCTCGGGAATTGCTGGGCCGAGCCAAGCCATGTGGCGGCTTCCCTGGGACCCAGCTGGCTGGCAAGGATCATGAGGCCCAGCCACACTGTGCAGCAGCCACCCTGGGCCCAACAGGGATCGTGGGGCCCAGCCACACTGCATGGTGACCTCCCTGGGGCCTGGCTAGCCAGTCAGGATCACTGTGGGGCTTGGAAAAGTCACTGTCACAGTTCACGTAAGTTTCCCCCTCATTTCTTTATTTCCCTTTCTTTCTGTTTCTTCCCCCCATTTCTTTGTTTTCCTTAATTCCCCTTTCTTTCCCCTTTCGTTATTTCTCTTTCTTTCCATTTCTTCCCCCCCCCATTATTTATTTCCATTTATTTTAATTTCTTCTCCACATTTCTTTTATTCCCCTTTCTTTCCCTTTATTCCCCCATTTCTTTCTTCCCCCTTCTTCCCATTTCTTCTCCCCTTTCTTTCCCTTTCTTCCCCCCCTTTCCCCCTATTATTCCCCTTTCTTCACCCATTTATTTATTCATTTATTTTCCCCATTTCTTTCTTTCCTTTTCTTTCCCCAATTTCATTTCCCTTTCTTCCCCCCATTTCTTTATTTCCCTTTCTCCTCCCTCCCTTCCTTCCTCTCTCTCTCTCTTTCTCTTTGAGTGGTGGGCATTGTGAAGGACTATTGCTGGGGTATGTGGGTGCCTTTAAAGGTCTGCTGGGAGCAGCTGCAGTTTTCACATGGAGGGAGGGGGGGTGGGAGCCAGCTATCACCAGTTCAGTTTGCACTTGATTATCCCAGATGGTGTGGCCTAAAATGCTAATGAGTGTGTGACCTGATATGCTAATATTAGGGGATGTGATCTGATATGCTAATGACTTCCTGCTGGACTTTTTCCGACAAAAAAAAGCCCTGGACCTAGGCATTTGCCTTGAGTGGTGGGCTCTGTGTGTGTGTGTGCTCGCACCAAATTAGGCTCTCCTCACATGACTTCAACTAGAAAAACAATTATTTGCATTAATTTTGCTGGCCTGAATTGTTCTCCCTTGGCGGAGCACTGTTTTTTAAGTTGATAATTTTGTATGGCCCATGAATGATGTTATAAATATCCAAATGTCCCTTGGCAGAAAAAAGGTTTTCCACCCCTGGTTTAGTTCATCCATTTGGATTTCAGTTCTTAATTTGGCTGCATCATGCCCAATATGAACCTAAATAAAAATTTGATCTATAAATAAGGAGTCTAGCATTCACAGTTGCTCAGGATGAAAATTACCTTAAATGATCATTGTTTACATTAATATTGTTTCTTATTTAGATTCATTGTAATAACCATTGAACAGAACAGAATAACAGGTTACCAGCTGGACAGCTGCTTCTTCATGCAAGAATCTTCCTGTGTGACCTTTTGTACATAGGATCACACTTTTAGATCTAGTCAAGGTTGTAATGTCACAGTGATTACTAGTTTACAATAATTTAGTGTATGGATTGGAGCTTGCTGGGAAAGTAGAGACATTTCTTAGATAACTTATTAAACAGTAGGTGATCATGTAGAACAAGAAATATAGGTTTTGGGTTGTAGCTGTGTTGATCTGTGGTAGTAGAACAAATTTTGAGCCCAGTATCACCTTAAAGACCGCTAGAATTTTCCAGGGTGTAAGCTTATATGAAGATCTGATGAAGCTCATAACCTGGAGAATTTTGTTGCTCTTTAAGGTGATACTGGACTTGAACAGAGCTTGTGTTTGTCTAGTTTTCTTTCTGTCATCTGTCTGCCTTTTGTTGTCCAAGGAAGTTTTATAGATTTGTCATTTTGCTTTATTTGGACTTAAATACATTAGCAGAAAGCTGTATATTCAGGGGAAGTCCTTGAATATGTCTGGTCACTTGGTTGACTACAGATTTTAAAACAATATGGTAAAATAAGTATCCCTGACCTGGATGGCCCAGGCTACCCTAATCTTGTCACATATCAGAAGATAAGCAAGGTCAGTCCTGGTTAGTATTTGGAGACCACAAAGGAACCATGGCAGAGCCGGGCAATGGCAAACCACCTCCGTTAGTATCTTGACTTGAAAACTCTACAGAGTCACCATAAATTGGCTGCAACTTGATGGCATTTTACACATACTTAAAATACTTACTGAAAAACTGATATTTTTGAACTCTGATTGCTATTCACTTTTTCTATAAAGCATGCCTAATTCTGGAGATTAGTTAATTAAGTTCCAGTGCCTGTTTGTGAACTGAGTTTCTTTGAAACTAATTGGCAGTCCCAATATGCTGCTTTGAAAATCTGGGATGTAGCAAAGGAGTGGGGTGTTAATCCTTTGCTATTTCCTTAATGTAAATTTTCTTTTCTTCCTGAGCTCCAAAGCTGCAATTAACTCCGTGTGTGGAAAAATACAGCTACAGCAGTTCTACCAATCCCCAGAGCTAATTGCAGTTGGGGGTAGAAGATTTAAATTGGGGAAATAGCCACAGTAAATGAGTTAGTAACCCCTCTCAAACCCTATTTCCCAGATTTTCAAAGCTGCCCATTGAACTGCTAAATAATTTTAAAGAACCTGGGAGATCATAATTATGGATATACTTTATTACATCTGGTTTTGACCTTAGAGGACTAAGGCTGTGGAGTAGTTGTAATCCTGGCCATAGATGGGCTGAAGAATTCAGCAGGAATCCGGTAATGAAAATCACAAAATAATTAAGGGCCAGAACAAGGGACAACTCACTTACCAAAGAGACAAAATTCAGGTAATGCTGACCTGGATAGCCCAGATGAACTTAATCGCATCAAATCTTGGAAGCTAAGCAGGGTTGGCCCTAGTTAGTATTTGGATGGGAGACTGCCAAGGAAGTCTAGGGTTGTGATGCCAAGGCAGGCAATGGCGAAACACCTCTGAACTTCTCTTGCCTTGAAAACCCCATGGTGTTGCTGTAAGTCAGCTGAGAATTAAGGACAAAAAAAACAAAAACAAAAAACACCAGAACAGATTAGAGCAGGTGATAAGGAGCAAAATACTCCTGCAGTGAGTTTCTAGGTCTGCTTCCATGATTAGGTGTCATTTAAATAACTGGTGTTCCACTTCTGAACTATATTTATTTTATTTTATCAAATTTATATCCAGCCCTTCCCTAATAGGCTCAGGGTGGCTCACAACAGTTAAAACAACATAAAATTTTAAAACAAGATATACAATAAAATCATTTCCATACATTTTACAATCATTACGTTCAAGATGTGCATTGATATTCTGATCATTCCAGTGTTTTTGGTTTTGATTCTTACAACTGAGATTGCTGGTGCTGTGGAATAATAGCCCCCTCACCTTAGCTATTGAAAGCGAGTTTAAACAATTCAGTCTTATAGGTCCTGTGGAACTGTGACAAGCCCCGCAGGGCCCTAATGTTTTCGGGGAGGGCATTCCACCGAGGGGGGCTATTACCGAGAACGTTCTGGCTCTGGTGATGGATAATCGAGCTTCTTTTGGTCTGGTGATCTTAAGAAGATTTTGGGACCCCGAATGTAGTGCTCTCTGGGGTATGTATGGGAAAAGGTGTTCCTGAAGATAGACAGGACCCAGGTTATAACTAGCGCCTTGAAATGAATCCAGAATGTCACAGGCAGCCAGTGCAATCTCCAGAGCAGGTTGAAGGTGCTCCTGTACAGGTAGCTCCATTAGCAACCTGGCTGACTCGTTTAGCACCAGGTGCAGCCTCTGAATTTGAGTCAGGGGCAACCCCTTGTAGAGGGCATTACAGTAGTCTATTCTCGAGGTGACTGTTGCATGGATCACTGTTGCTAAGTCATTGCGCTCCAGGTATGGAACCACCTGCCTTATCTGCCTGAGATGATAAAATGCGGATTTGGCAGTGGCTGCTACCTGGGCTTCCAGGAGCACCCCTATGCTCTTGACCTTTGAAGCTGGCTTTAATGGTGTCCCATCAAAGGCTGGCAAAGGCCGCTGCAACTCAGGCACAGGACCTCTGTCTTCGCTGGATTCAATTTCAGACGACTCCGCTTGAGCTACTTCACTACGGCTTGCAATGCCAGGTCCAGATCTTTCAGGCCGCAGCTGGACTTGGGCCCTCATCAATAGATAGAGCTGGGTTTCATCGGCATACTGGTGACAGCCCAGTCCATATCTCTGGACAATCTGGGCAAAGGGGCGCATATAGATGTTAAAGAACTTCGGGGAGAGAACCATCCCCTGGGGCACACCACATACAGGTGTGTGCCTCTGTGACATTTGCTCCCCTATGGCCACCCTTTGTTCCCAACCTTGGAAAAAAGAGGTAAGCCATTGAAGGGTAGACATCTGAATCCCAGCGTCTTGCAAATGTGGTCGTGATGTGACATCACCCCAGAGTCAGAAATGACTGGTGCTTGCACAGAGGACTACCTTTACCTTTTAAAGTGTGGTATGTCTTGGAGCCATGGACTGGCACATCAAAGCTGAGATGCCCTGAGATGAGAGAGGTGTTGGGGAAGTCGCATTCTTTTGTTGTCAGTATCCTCAGAGATACGAAGTAATGGCTTTTGTTTGAAGAAGCATCTCTAAAGGGGAATTGCTTCAGTGGCTGCTTCCTAAAATGACCTAAGGAAAGGATGTTCCCATTGATAGGGTCCTTGATGTCCCACATCTATTGATCCAGGTGTTAAGGTTCATGGCCTGAGCCATGATATCCATCTTTTGAAAGAATATGTTTTGGTTTATGAAAATTAATTGAGATTGGTAACTTCAGGTAATATTGGTTGTCCTAATTTATTTTAAGGGATTCTCGTTATCCTGAAAGAGCTTCAGTATGTTCTTTCTGTGCCTGATTTTATGTGTTGGTTACTGATAACAGTGGATGTGTATTTTGCATATGATCCGTTCTTTTTAGAAGTATGTGCAGCTAAGAAATATTTCTAATTATGTTGCAGTTTCTGATCACTTTTAAAATATTGACCTTTAGCAAGTACAAATATAGTATAGTATTAAAAATCTTCTTTAGAAAATAAAACAAATTCTCCTTATACAATTTATATATTCACTAGAACTTCACTTTTCATTACATGGCCCTCTGTTACAGTCCCCTCTCTCCCTCCGTCGTTTTCCTGAGTGGTTCCCCACCACGTGATTTGTGCACTGTTAAGACAGGAGAACAAAGTAGGAGTCCAGTAACACCTTTAAGACTTAAAGGTGCTACTGGACTCCTGCTTTGTTCTAGTGCTTAAGACCAACACAGCTGCCCACCTGGATCTGTTAAGACAGATTCTTGTTGAAAAAGTGATGCCTTGTGCCAATAAAAGTACCATTTTCAAATACTTTGGAGTGTATTTTCATCATACACTCTACAGATGCAATATTGATAGAACAGTATGTGCCTGAAATCTTCTGTGTATTAATATGAGATTGGTATTTCCAGCTTTATTGATCTTTATAGTAGAGTTTACAAACTAGTACTGAAGAGGACTGCGTGCTGCCTCTTTCATCCATTAACTGGAAAATACTAATTAGGCATATAATGAAAGAGCCCCCTTAAAGGTTTGTAAGAGTTATTTACATGTTAACTCTTAAATTTTCTAGAATGCCTGAATGGTATTAGCTTTAAGTATGGAATTTAAGATTTGCCATTATGGATTAGATTGAGCTGTTTGGCTGTAACAACATGAAAGAAAGGGAAGCATTTTTGGTCTGCAGCAATCTGTGTTGTTTCTGAATAAGACTGATAACATTTTTGAAGTGGTAAACTATATGTCTGACATTCAAAGCATTTTGAACTGAGTATATACTCTTTTGCATAATTATAAGCTTTTTTAAAATCTACCAACATCGGTGTAGTAATTAAGCATTATTATTCCTTCTGTGTTTTCCCTATAGGATGGGTCTTTGGGCAACATTGATGACTTGGCTCAACAGTATGCTGATTATTATAATACTTGCTTTAGTGATGTATGTGAGAGAATGGAAGAGCTGCGCAAACGGAGAGTTTCCCAAGACCTTGATTTGGTAAGTCAATAACAAATAAGTGTCCATTCTGAAATTTCAGATCATTCTGAGAGTTCTGAAATATTGTCTTGAGTCAAGGAACTCATACTCAAGATCAGCCTTGGATTTCGTTTTTATCAAAAGACATAAAATTTATAAAAGTGCCATTGAACATTGTAGCAGTCTTCCTATTAAAGGCTGTTTGCAATGGTAGAAAAAAAAATGTTTGCTATGACTTAACCCAAGCTGAATGTGTGACTGAAAGAACTGTTGAAAGCTTATTAATTATTGTTGTCAAGGGGTGATCTGTCTGCTTCGTCTATATATATCATACCCACTCTTGAGGTGTTTAGCAGCTTTGGTTGAGAAGTTTTGCTAAACATTGAAATAAATGTTGAACGCTAACATCAGTGCAGTTTTATTCTATTAATGTCTAAATTGATGTCTTGTAATGTTAAAGTAATGACATTTGTGATACTTTCTATGTGATCTTTGTCAGGATCTAAAAATAGCTGAATTTACATTTCTGGGCAGCTGGGACCACTGTTCAGGAGAGAGAACAGCTAGATTAATTAAGTTATAGACTGACTTTCCCCAGAGGAATAACTAGAGAACTTAACTTCCAAGAACTAAATCAGCTAATGAAAAATATACATATAATAACTAGGTAGAAAGGCATTGTTGTTGAGTGGCCAAACAAAAACAATATTTATATTAGTAAAGGCGGAAGTTCAAAATCACTCCAATTTAAATTTTTTGGTATTACCTAGCATGGGTGGTACTTGGGAAAGGGCAAAAAGTTAACTGTCTCTGCTTATCAAAGTAACACTGCTTGTTAATGTGTTGTTGTGAATGCCCCCCTAAGGATAGGGCACACAGTGTGATTTAACTCTTCTAAATTGAATGTGTTAATTATTCTATGTGGCTGAGGAAGAGACTGCACCATTGTTCTGAGTCATGGGGTTTTTGACAGGCCTTTAATTGTTCTTTGAGTCACTGGACTACTTGTTATTATCTGCTTATACGAATTTACTTTCAGAAATTGACACAATATAAAATACTAGATATGTGTATGCTGATCTGGCCTTTTTCTTATCTTGGATAAACTCCCTACACAGCAACAAGAATACTGTCAAAACTTAGATCCAAACACATAGCTGATATCTTTATAGCAGAAAGTCTGCCTAGAAAGTTAAGAGAGACTTTCCAAAGGCCAAAAGCGTTTGCGAAACAGACTTGTAGATTGTTCTAGTGGCACAAATAGGGTTGCCAAGTCCAATTCAAGAAATATCTGGGGACTTTGGGGGTGGAGCCAGGAGACATTGGGGTGGAGCCAGGAACAAGGGTGTGACAAGCATAATTGAACTCCAAGGAAGTTCTAGCCATCACATTTATAGGGACAGCACACCTTTTTAAATGCCTTTCTTCCATAGGAAATAATGAAGGATAGGGGCACCATCTTTTGGGGCTCATAGAATTGGACCCCCTGGTCCAATCGTTTTGAAACTTGGGGGGTATTTTGGGGAGAGGCATTAGATGCTATACTAAAAATTTGGTGCCTCTACCTCAAAACATAGCCCTCCCCAGAGCCCCCAATACCCACGGATCAATTCCCCATTATTCCCTATGGGAATCGTTCTCCATAGGGAATAATAGAGTGCCCAGTAGACATTTCCCTCCCACCCCATGCTTTCTAAAGTGGGGGGAGGGCCTCCAAACCAAGGAATCTCTTGCCCCATCCCTCTCTCACACACACAAATACTTACTGAGTCTTGTTCCTGCAGAACTTTACTTGATCTGAAAACGAAAGCAAAACAAAGGGAGGGGCCGTTCGCCGAAGCCCTTCCTGTTTCCTGCTTCCTGCTTAGCCTTAAAGGCACATATTTTAAAAACGGACCTGCAGGAGCTCTAAAACTACATGGTGATTGGAAATTAAGAAAGAGATTGAGGATCTCAGAAAAGACTCACAAGCAACATTAAACAAAGTACACATTGTGGAAAATAAAGTGATTTTCCAAGATTCCATGATTAATAAGTTGCAGGAGAAAGTAGTTCTACAAGACTGTAAACTAATGGAAAACCAGATACCTTTGAGAGGAGTGCCTGAAAATGAAGAACTAGATTTGAAGACATACATAACAGGAATAATTGTTGAGTTTTTGGATATGGACCCTGAACATTCTAGTCATCTTTATGATTATATATATATAGAGTCAACTCAATGTATGCAAAAAAAAAATAAGCTACCAAGAGATGTGGTAGTAAGTTTTGTGTGAAGGGATATGGTGGGAAGAATCCTAAGTAAACAATTTGAAAAAGCTTTGGAAGTGGATAAAGTAGAGTGAGAATTATGAAAGAATTGCCAAAAAAGGTCATAAATGACAGAAGATTATACAAGAAACTGACTGATAAATTGTGAGACAGAGATGTGTGATATAGATGGATTCTACCAGAAGGCTTAAGCTTTGAACATGGAGGCAAAAGAATTACGATTAATAATGTTCAAGCAATGAGAAAGTTTTTTGAGGATCACAGGGACTTTGATGATACAGAATAAAAGAAGAATCATTATGGATTACAAATTATTATCTTGGAGTGTAAACAGACTAAATTCACCGCAAAAAAAGAAAGGCTACATTTCATTGGATTAAGAAACAAAAATGTAACATAATTTGTCTACAAGAAGTACATCAAGCCGCCCTGAGCCACTTCGGTGGGAAGGGCGGGATATAAATGAACTTGAACATATTAAACAAGCGGATTACAGATTTTTATGGAATAAACAATTGGGTAAATGATTTTTTTTTTTTGGCTAAGGAGAAAAAAATGGGAATGATGTTTTATGTTAAACAGGATTTGGATCCAAAATTGATTTTTAAGGACAATGAAGGAAGATATTTAGCTGTGGAAGTGACAATGAATGACAAAAAGAAATTGTTGTTGGGACTGTATGCCCCTAATGGGGCGAAAGACTCCTTCTTTAAAGATATTGTGCAACAACTAGATCAAGTGACTTATGAACAACTAATGGTAATGGGAGATTTTAATGGAACAATTGTTAATGATCTGAATAGATCAGGGAGACCAGAGAAAACGAATAAAGAGGGGAAGTTACCAAAGTCATTTTTTTATTTAGTAAAACAAGAAAGTTTAGAAGATATATAGAGGAAATTTAATGCTAAAGTGCAGGACTATACCTTCTTTTCAGCTAGGCATAACTCTTTCTCAAGAACTGATATGTTATGGATGACAAAAGATCTAGGATTTATGACAAAAAATAGAGATTCTTTCTAAAGTTGGAACTGATCACAATCCATTGGTGTGGTCAGCAAAGAGTGTGAAAAAGATCAGGAGATGGAGAATAAATGAATATTTGCTACAGAAATCTGAGATAGTTGTGTCTCTTGAAAAAGAAACTAAAGCTTTCTTCCAAATAAATGAAAAGGAGGACATTCAATTTCAAACTGTGTGGGACGCGTACAAAGCAGTAATGAGAGGCATTTTAATTACAATGAATAATAAGGATAAAAGGGCCCAGGAGAAACAAATGTTGGACATTCAAAAAGAGATTGGGGAAAAAAGAACAGGAATTGAAAAAAAGACCGGGGGAAAAGAAAATAATAAGGGAAATTACAATATTGCAGAATCAATTGAGACATTTATTAAAGAAGTTGAATGGAACCTTAAGAGACTTCAACAGAAATCTTTTGAAGGAGCAAATAAACCTGGAAAATACCTGGCTTGCCAAATGAAGAAAAAAAGGGAAAATAAATTTGTAAACAAAATTATATCAGGAGGTAAAGAAATTGTTGATCAAGCAGGAATCAAAAGGGAATTTTACAAATATTATGCTAAGTTATTTCAAGTCAAAAGGTGGATAAAAGTAAAATAGATGCATATTTACGGAAAATTCAAGTAAATCCCTTAACAGATAATATGGAAAAGGTATTAAATGAACCAATTGGAAAAAATGAAGTTGAAGCAGCCATAAATTCAATGAAAATGGGAAAAGCACCAGGTCCAGATGGTTTTACTGCAAAATTTTATAAAGTCCTCGCAGAGATATTGGTGCCTAAGTTCCAGAAGCTGATGAACATCATAAGGATTGATGGGATAATTCCAAATACATGGAAGGAAGCTACAATTTTGCTGATACCAAAAGAAGATAGAGACACAACAAATGTAAAAAATTATAGACCAATTTCATTACTTAAGAATAACTATAAAATATATGCTAGGATACTAGCAGAACGACTCAAACAGCATTTGAATAACTTTATCAAAGAAGAACAAGCAGGATTTCTACCCAGGAGACAAATTAGAGACAATATTAGAACTGTTATTGATATTGTTGAATATTATGAGAAGCACCCGGAAAAGTAAGTGGCATTATTTTTTGCAGATGCAGAGAAGGCCTTTGATAATTTGAATTTGAATTTTATGTTTGCAGTGATGGAGAAATTGGGATTAGGAGAAGATTTCATAAGAATGGTTAAAGCAATATACACTGAACAGCAAGCAAAAATTTGTATAAATGCAGATTTGACAGAGAAAATGAAGATCGGTAAAGGAACAAGGCAAGGTTGCCCTCTATCTCCATTGATAGTCATAATGACATTAGAGATTGTGCTCAGACAAATACAGGATGACAATGAGATAGAGGGGCTGAAATTAAGAGGGTTTTCCTATAAATGTAAAGCGTTTGCCGATGATGTAATGTTTATTAATGAAAATCCGTTAACTGCGACACGATTGCTGCTTCATAAAATACAGAATTGGCTGGCTTTTATATAAATAAAGAAAAATTGAAAATTTTGTGTAAAAATATGTCAAAGAGTCGGCAGGAGGAACTGCAAAGTGTAACAGAGTGTGAGGTCACTTCAAAAGTAAAATATTTAGGTGTGGAAGTTACCATGAAAAATATAGATTTATACAAAAATAACTATAAAAAGCTTTGGTGGAAAACTGATAAAGATTTGATTAAATGGAATAAACTGAATTTGTCTTTGCTGTGCAGAATCGCTGCAATTAAAATGAATGTTCTACCAAGAATTATGTTTTTGTTTCAAACAATTCCAATAGTGAAGGACAATAAACAGTTTACCAAATGGCAAAGAAAAGTTTCAGAATTTGTATGGGCAGGAAGAAAACCAAGAATTAAAATGAAAATTTTAACTGATGCAAAAGAAAGGGGAGGTTTTCAACTACCGGATCTAAAATTGTACCATGATGCAGTGAGTTTGGTTTGGATTAAAGAGTGGATGACATTATTAAATAAGAAACTGTTGGCTTTAGAAGGTCATGGAAATATTTTTGGTTGGCATTCTTATATGTTGTATGGGAAAAATAAGATGGATGGTTTTTTCTCACACCATTATAAAAGAAGAAATTTGCTAAGTACTTGGTTAAAATACAAAAAATATGGTGATGAGAGAAAGCCACTATGGATTGTACCAACTGAAGTTATTAAATTATCTTCAGAGACAAGTGAAGGGATGTGGTTAGCGTATAACCAACTATTAAAAATACATGGAGGAAAGGTGGAACTAAAATCAGCCACTGAATTACAATACAAATATAATTGGTTTCAATTACAACAAATTAAGAGCTTGGTGGAACAGGACATTAAAAATGAAGGTATAAGACAGGAGCAAACAGAATTAGAAAAAATGCTGTTGGGCAAGAATGAAAAACTGATTTCAAGGACTTATAAATTATTATTGAAGTGGTCTACAGAAGATGAAGTAGTTAAATCTCAAATGATAAAATGGGCAATTAATTTTAACAAAGAAATACAAATGGAATCCTAGGAGTATCTATGGAAGAACTCTATGAAGATATCAACATGTTATAATATCAAACAAAACTGTTTTAAAATGTTGTTTAGATGGTACATGACACCTAAGAAACTGGCAAAAATGAACAATCAGAAATCAGATAGATGTTGGAAATGTAAAAAACATGAAGGATCTTTCTACCATATGTGGTGGACTTGTGAAAAAGCAAAACAATTTTGGCAAATGATCCAGAAAGAAATGTCTAGAATTTTGGGCTATGACATTAAGAGGTCTCCAGACTCTTTTTTGTTGGGATTACAAATGGAAAGTTTTCTGAAACAAGATAGAATGATGCTGTGGTACCTGCTTTCAGCTGCAAGGACATTGTATGTGCAGTCATGGAAGCAAGATAAAATACCAGATAAATGGGACTGGTTTTTAACAGTGAGATGGACAAACTTACAAGAATCTTAAAAGACTATGATTTGGAGAAGTTTAGGAAGGACTGGGAGAAATTTCAAAACTATGTTGAAAAACAATGGAAAGTAAGGGAACACAGTGATTTTTGGATAAAAGTTGAATGGAATAATGGACTATAGTTTGAAAAGTCTATAAAGGGAACATTTCTCTTTGAAAAATGAAGATGAATTTTTTTTTGTTTTAATTTCTTCCGTATTGTTATAAGGTTTTAAAATGGAGATTCTTGATTTGTTAAGTTACCTTGCTTTCTTTTTCTTTTAATTTTTAGTAAACACCGGCGGAGGTAAAAAAAAAGGAGGGGAGGAGTGGAGAGGGGGAAAAGCGATGTATTTGGTATTATTTTAAAAATTTTTAAAAGATTATTGTAACAATATATTGCAAATGAATAAATTGTTTGATACCAAAAAAAAGAGGGGGTTAGATAAAAATATGGAGCAGAGGTCCATCAGTGGCTATTAGCCATATTAATTATATATATATAATTTTTTTTTGTGGCTACTGTGTGACACAGAGTGTTGGACTGAATGGGCCATTGACCTGATCCCACATGCTTCTCTTATGTTCTCTCAGCACAGGCTGAATGTGCTCCTGACGAGGAAGCCCCATTAGTAGCCTGGCTGCAGCATTCTGCACTAGCTGCAGCTTCCGAATCTGAGTCAAGGGCAGCCCCATGTAGAGAGCGTTACAGTAATCGATTCTTGAGGTGACTGAGGCATGGATCACCATTGCTAAGTCGCTGCGCTCAAGGTAGGGGACCAACTGCCGTGTTCGCTGAAGGTGAAAAAAAGCAGCTCTGGCAGTGGCTCCATAGTTAAGGAGAACTGCAGGAGCACTCCCAAGCTTTTAACCCTCGATGCTGGTGTCAGTGGCGCCCCATCAACGGCTGGTAGAGAAATCATCCTTCCCGGGCCGCTGCGACTTAGATAGAGAACCTCCGTCTTCGTTGGATTCAGCTTTAGCTGACTCTACCTGAGCTATGATACCATGGCTTGCAGCGCCAGGTCCAAGTTCTCCGGGGCGCAGGCAGACCAGCCACCCATCAATAGA
The DNA here is from genome assembly GCF_032191835.1 of Heteronotia binoei. Lineage (NCBI taxonomy): Eukaryota > Metazoa > Chordata > Lepidosauria > Squamata > Gekkonidae > Heteronotia > Heteronotia binoei. The sequence goes on from NC_083223.1 coordinate 131,069,749, forward strand.
TACAGCTGGGTGTCATCCGCATACTGATGGCAACCCAGCCAAAACCTCCTGACAATCTGGGCAAGGGGGCACATATAGATATTAAACAACATTGGGGGAAGAACTGCCCCCTGGGGCACCTCACAGATAAGTGAGTGTCTCTGGGACAGCATTTCCCCAATCGTCACCCTTTGTCCCTGCCTTGGAGGAAAGAGGAGAGCCACTGTAAGGCAGACCCCTGTATCCCCACATCTGCAAGACGGCTAGATAGCAGCTGGTGGTCGAATGCAGCCGACTGGTCTAATAGGAGCAGTAATGCTGAGCTGCCCTGATCCAGATGTCTCAGGAGGTCATCCATGACGGCAACCAGCACCGTCTCCATCCCGTGGTCTGGGCGGAAGCTGGACTGGAACAGGTCCAGTATGGAAGCCTCCTCCAGGAAACCCTGTAACTGTGTCGCCACCGCCCTCTCTATAATCTTACCCAAAAAGGGCAGGTTTGACACCGGCCAATAGTTGGCCAAATTGGTTAGGGTCTAAAGATGGTTTCTTCAAGAGAGGGTGGATCACAGCCTCTTTAAATGGTGTGGGGAAGACCCCCTCTATGAGGGATCTGTTGACAATAGATTGAAGTGGATCACATAACACCGTCCGGCTAGCTTTTATCAGCCAGGACGGGCACAGATCCAAAACACAAGTTGTAGGGTGCAGAGAAATGAGAATCCTGTCAACTTCCTCCAGGCTGAGTGGGTCAAAGTGAACCAGAAATGGACCTGAAGACGTGCTCGGAGCCTCAAGTTCACTTACTGTTTCAACTGTGGCAGGGAGGTTGTAACGGAGTGATGAGACGTTATCTGCGAAAAAACACGCAAAAGCCTCACAGCCAATTTCCACAAGCATTGGGTGGTGGATAACTAATCTTTCCACGGTGCAGGCCCCTGTCATCCACCCAGTGCTGGTGGATGCTCCTAGCTCAATGGGTCCTGGGATAGTTTTAGGTGGCTGGGACCAGGTTCAGCGTGCATAGTGATAAGAACATAAGAGAAGCCATGTTGGATCAGGCCAATGGCCCATCCAGTCCAACACTCTGTGTCATACAGTGGCCAATACACACACACACACACACACTGTGGCTAATAGCCACTGATGTACCTCTGCTCCATATTTTTATCTAACCCCCTCTAAAAGCTGGCTATGCTTGTAGCCGCCACCACCTCCTGTGGCAGTGAATTCCACATGTTAATCACCCTTTGGGTAAAGAAGTACTTCCTTCTATCCATTTTAACCCGACCGCTCAGCAATTTCATCGAATGCCCACGAGTGCTTGTATTGTGAGAAAGGGAGGAAAGGACTTCTTTCTCTACTTTCTCCATCCCATGCATAATCTTGTAAACCTTTGTCATGTCACCCCGCAGTCAACATTTCTCCAAGCTAAAGAGCCCCAAGCGTTTTAACCTTTCTTCATATGGTTCCAACCCTTTAATCATTCTAGTTGCCCTTTTCTGGACTTTTTCCAATGCTATAATATCCTTTTTGAGGTGCGGTTACCAGAACTGTACATAGTATTCCAAATGAGACCGCACCATCGATTTATACAGGGACATTATGATACTGGCTGATTTGTTTTCAGTTCCCTTTCTAATAATTCCCAGTATGGCATTGGTCTTTTAGTATTTACCTTCATTAGTATTTACCTTAGTATTTACCTTCATGATAGCCGTCAGGCAGGGAAGTCATCTGGTAGGCAGATGCTTATATTGACCATTGTGCCCTTCAGTTTTGCTGTTGGCAGCTGATGTTGCCCAGTAGTGACTGCTGTGTGTCATCTGAGCCCCTCATTTGCATAGACAAGTATCCCCAGGGCACCTGGAATCCAGAAGGGCCAAGCAGGCCTCCGTAGGGCACTGCCCTCTGAAACTGACCATCTCCAGTCTTCAGCACAGCATGGTACTTCTCAAGCCCTTATGAGGCAGTGGCCTCTTAAGCTGACAGCATTGTTTGCACAGGGAATCCTGCACGGTTCATCAGCCCATACTGGTTCCCTGGACCCAGGGGCCACCAGCATGACCAATCCATTAGGGAGCACGTTAGGGCTCTTTACTAACTGCTGTGGCAGTATGTCTCCCCTTGGGGTGCCCCCAAGTGATTTGAACCAGTTAATGGGATTGCCCTGCAGCTTTGGGGTCTGTTGTCTGTGCTTTTGGCTGGGGGAACAGTGGCCTGTCATGTAGCATTTCCCTCTCACCCATCTGTCTGCTGCTGTGGCAGCATTAGCATCAAGATGAGCCCTCCCCATAACAGTTTTGTCTGTTAGGACTGTGTGGCTTGCACGGTATCCCCCATGTGCATCCACCTCCCAGTCTGCGACTGCCAACGCCTGTAATGGGCACAGTGGGTAAGCTTTATTAGAAAGAATCTGGGACAACAGAGTGGTAAGGCTGAGGTCACTGTGTTGACATGCAGACCTCCTCTCAGTCCTTTCATGCTAGGGGGTGCTTATGGGTGTGGGTAGAGAAGGGACAGGAGGCTGGTTGTATCCACATGTTCCTGAGGCCCAGCTTCTATTTGCAGGGAGGGCACGTGGTGGATGAGGTGACTTCTTTCCTTTTTGGATCAGCACCTGTGTATGGGGAAAACGCATGGTAGAGCAGCCGCCAACAGTCCTTGGCAGATTGTAAGGCACTTGGCAGTTGCAAATGACCCATCTGGCACACCAATGTTGCATGGAGGGACTCAGTAGTTTGTGGAATCCAGATCATCCTCACCTGAACCAGCATCCTGTCAGTAGCTCCATCTGTCTGGAGACGCACCATTTCAGCAGTGTCAGTGCATTCAGCGCCTGCAAGGGAATGGTTATATCATCAGGTAGGACCTTTTGCCACTCTTGTTGGAGGGGCTTTCCACCCACCGATGCATTTTGTGCAAGGGAGCACTGTCCATTGGTGGGACATGCAGCATGGTGCAGTAGTGCCACATTCAGCCCTCTCCCCCAGCAACTTTTTGGGATGGCCCCCAATGCACCAACAGCCTGGTGCATGGGGGTTCATGTCCATCTGGGAGAGCATTTCTGCCCCGCCCCCCCTCCGCTACCAGGTTAAGTAAGGGAAGTTTTTATGTCTAGTGCAGCTCAGTGCTGCTGCTGTTGGCTGGGAGGATAGGGAGAAGGGTTACTTGCTTACCTGTTCATGTGCTACTGTTCCTTGGGATCCCTGTGAAACAGCTGCTGTATTGTGAGTCAGAAATCTGGGAGAAGACTTTGCTCTCCTAATGGTGTCTCTCCCCCAAGTGTTTGCCCAGAAGTACTAGGTGCTCTGTCTATGTTTTGCCTTCAACCAAGGTGTGTGCGTGCTAGCTCTAAGTCCACATGGCTGGGAGCTGTCACACAGCATCCCACGTTGTGTGCCCTGCTTTTGAAGTTGTGGAGTTATCTCCTGGAGACATTTGTAGGGCAGGGGTGGTAATCATTGGGTGCTGGAAAGGGTTAGACCCATGTGAGAGGGCATGCTGATTGGATGCACACTTGGTCGGTATCCTGAGCTGCTTGGGTTTCTCAGGGTGTGGCAGCAGCTGATTTGGGGGGAGTGAAATGGGAATTACCATGGCCAATGGGCTGTGCCAGTGTTTTTGATGGTGCAGTTTGGTGCCTGTTCTGGGGGGTATTCCAATGCTGAAAATACTTTGGGAGCCGACTAACTGGTGCCATGTCACTGACATGCCCACATTTCTGCCCGTGCAGGGGTTCATGCTGTCATTCTGCCATGCAGCGCTGCTCCTGCCCTCTGCCAGCATAAATGCCTCTTACACCAGCATAAATTTGAGTTATGCTGGTGTTGGCATCAGTCGGCTCCCTATTCCAATTCCACCCCCACCCCCCAGGATTGCTATGTTGGTAAACTAGTAAAATAGTATCAAACAGAATTATGGCTATGGAACAATTTGACAGTGCAGTCCTAAACAAGAGTTACACCATTCTAAAGCCTATTGGCTTCAGTGGCAAGAAGGATGTAACTGCTTAGAATTGCACTGTAAGCTTTCTAAGGAAAGTTAAATGACTGATATAAACCACCTGACATCTGTAGAATTTATAGAGATCAGAACCTATTTCATGACAGTCTGGAATGGATGGAATGAATTGCAGTTCTGCCTATTTCTTTGATACTGTTTTATCCTCAAACTGCAGCATACTGGCTAGTCCTCCTGATAATGATTGACAGTAATGAAATCTTGTGACTTAACATTCAGGAATTTTGGAAGGCAGCTCCTGGCGACTTCTATGCCAGTTATCGAAGCATGGGTTTATGGCTTGAGAACTCCCTTTCATTTAGACAGATGGACCTAATTTGGCTCTTTTCATTACACAGTTGTGGAAGGTGGTCTAGAAGAAGCCATGTGAAGTGAATTAGTTCACATTAAAGGTGTAGAGCCATGAGTTAAACAGTTAAATAGATGTGAGCAAATGCAAGTCTCATTTGATAGCTTTTCGTTGGGAGAGGAAAGCAGGAGAAGCACTATGGGGAGAAATGGCAAATGTAGGCATATTTCCGTCTCCCCAGTGTATTATGTGTTGAACTTTTTATTTTTAGTTCGTGGCAGTCTGTGTCTCTTATTGCTACAAAGTTTTGGCAACACAGTTCATTTTTGTTTGGATGTGGAACTCAAAAGTGTAGCTTAATGTTTCCATTGCCAAATTATGTTGATACTATCTGTAGCATAAAGACTGCATTAAAAAAACCCTTGTGGTTAAACCTTGCTGTTGTGTGAATGGGGAGGGTTTGAGGATCTTCTGTGCAGTCCCCTATGTGTTTTGAAAGAAGGAGAACACTCATAAAACACAGTGCCACAGCACTGCAGAGTGGAAGGGAAACTAGTCAAAACAATTTGCTGTTTTTCTTGATCCCCTGCCTCTCTGTAGCACTTTATTCCATGGTGCATTTTACTTATGATGGTTTCCTAGTTTTAACAGGGTCCTTTTGGGATGTGTGGAGCTGCTGAGAGAAGGTCTTCTTGCATGAGGTCCTCTTATTTATTCAACCATAAGAGTTTTAGACCTCCAGTATGCAGTTATTTTAAATAGGCCGAAGATGGACTCAGGAATTTAGAAATGGCTTTCAAGGGGAAAATGTAAAATCGGTTCCTGTACCTTGCTCAGCATTGAATTCCTGACTCTGGCTGTCAAGGTTCTACATAAACCTGTGGATTTTCTGGCCTTTACTTTATGAATGTCTTTCCTTACCCTAATAGCTAATAAGATTTGTCACGCCCTGCAGCACTGTGCAGCCTCATCACCCATGTCTCTTCTCGCGCACCTCCACCACCACTCTCTGTTTTAAGGCAGAAGAAAAGGCGGTGAAGCACCGCCTTCCCTGGCTCCTTAAGGGCTGACCCCCCCCCCCATGCCGATCTCGGCGGGAAAAACGTTTGTAGCAGCAGACGGCAACCCACTGAAGAAGTGACCCTGCTCTTGCCTCCTCTCCACTTACTTCCTGGGCGTGGGAAGGAAGTGGGGTGGTGACAAGGGCGGCGCCGCTTCTTCAGCGGGTTGCCGTCCACTGCTACAAAGGTTTTTCCCATTGAGATCGGTGCAGGGGAGGGAGCGATCAGCCCCTAAGGAGCCGGGGAAGGCGGCACTTCACCGCCCTTTCTTCTGCCTTAAAATGGCAGAAACAGAGGGTGGTGGTGGAGGCGCTGCGATGAGAGACAGGGCAGGAAAGCTGCACGGCCGCGGAGGGGGTGGCAGGGAGGCTTCACGGTCACAGAGGAGTGGCGGGGAGGCTGCACGGCTGCTGAGGGGTGGCAAGGAGGCTGCACGGCCGCAGGGAGGTGGCAGGGAAGCTGCACAGCGCTGCGGGGGGGCAGGGCTGAATTTGACGCCCCCACCATGCCAGCCCTGGGGTCGTGGTGGGTGGGCTGACCCTGGTGCCGGTCCCCGGCACCACAAAGTTTGGGAACCACTGATCTAGATGGCCGGGAAGCACCCAGAAAGCACTCGGGGAGCCACAGACAGGGTGTGTGAGCAGTCTACATGCTCCCCAGGGCGCCTGCAGCCTGTTCCTCTTCCATGGGCTGTCAGGACGCTCCCGGGTGTTCCTTTTCCGGCCAGCTCACTTCTGGGTCAACTTGATGCTGCCCTTAGCTGGCTGTCTATTAGCAGCTAATAAGTACTAATTTGAGTTGGTTGTATAAACACAAATGCTGAGAGTGAACTACTCCAGAAATATGCAGATTGATACATATTTGTGCCTTGATGTGCTTATGCAATTACAGCAAACAGATAGTGCAAACATAAATTTGTGGTTAGCTTGTTCAGTATAAATCTTGCTTTTAAAGAATGCTCAGTTTTTTTTAAAAAAAAATCAATTGTAGTATGTTGGGGGTCTGTCATTATTTTGTGTTTCTAGAATTCTGATTCTACAAGGTAGCTATCAGATATTGCTACTACTCTTTGTCTGGCCATACTGTATTAGGGCTGTCCCATGGCAGAAGCATATATTGCTCTCTGAAGTTTTGCCAACTGAATTGTATTTATAACATAAGTGAACAGAAATAGGGCCTCTGCAGTATTAACTGTAGTCAGTGATTTCAAGGTTTTTGCTAATTTATTTAAAAACAAATTCTGATAGCTGGAATTTTACTTAACTAATATGCTGGCTGGCCTCTGAAGCAGTTTAGTGTTGTTGTTGTTCAATTTAGTGTTAGTTGCCTGGATTTTCAAATATTGGGCTTCTTCCTGTGCTTTTTGTAGCATTTTGGAAAGAACTGTTACATTCACAATAAAAACTGAGGGGTGTGAGTTTGAAATGGAATGCATTGCTGATGGAGTTGAAATGGATGTCTGTTTAAAATTATTTGGGGGGCAGAATATCAACACTTACTAGTGTATTTACCTGATTCCTCTGAGGTTGGAGTTGTATCTGTGCCCTTAACTTACCCAAAAAAGAGTTTGTTCCACTTTTTGTAGTGCACTGAAGAACAATTGTAACTGTGAAATGTAACTGTGTTGGTCTGTCTCATCCATCATGACCAATAGCCAAACAACACCTGATTCTGTAGAGTTTATTGCAGCTACAGATACATAAGGCTGAGGCTTTCACAGCTTGTAAGTTAGATACAATTTGCGACAGTGGGAATTTAACACCAATGTTATGGCTTCTAGGTGAAATCTGAACATAATTGTTACTCTTGCACGTCTGGGCTTACACATACAAGTTACACAGCTAGCAAATAATCTTTTTAGGATAAATCATAATGACAGAATCAGAAATAGTGACGTTACATGTGTTACAAATTGATATACTGGTCTATTTTAGATGCGGTTTATTCTATTCTAGATGCTGGTCATCTTTAAATATATAAAATATAACAGAAAATGTAAAACTCCACAGGAAAATAACTTTTATACTCAACTGTGCTTAAGGACACATACAGTATATGCTGACTGAAATTGGATATTGAATTTATATTGGATAGCTGCCTTGTAGATGCAAAACCAAGCTAGGAGTTTGCTGTGCCTCAGGATGTGCCGTTCTGAGGTGATGGGCATTGATAATGCTGCCAAAGTAATTGACTCAAAGATGGAATAAATATTCCACATGTAGTTTTCTTTCATAGAAATCAATGTTAAAATAAGGTAAGGCCCCTTCAAGATATTCATACAACCTCCCCTTGTCATTTTTATTTAGCAGAGAAAGTTTACACTAAGTCTAGTCATATGACTAATTTCAGCATATTCAGCTAGTTGAATGCCCAATGTAAGTGGCATCCATAAATTAATTTTACCTGTTGGGTCCTCTTGAGAAAAGGAGACAAATCAATATTTCAAATAAAGCAAAATAAATTTCACACATCTAGAGGCCTTGACTGTAGTTATTAGGTCCAATATGTTTTGAAATATGAACAAGGTCAGTGCTTTCAAACATCCAAAAGGTAAACCTTGTTTCTTTCCACATTGATATTAAGATAATTTAGTAGTACATCCACATAACTTTTGTCTTTTATTCTGTGGATATTCCCACATATCTTCTCATACCAGTAGTTTACTGACCTTACCTTGGGCAAAAAGAAATATTTTTGCATGCCTGTCATATCTTCAAACACCTGATGTAATGTTGGTTTGATATGAAACCCAAATCAGGATTGGACCCAAAATTATATGTACAGGGTATGGCGTATGGCATTATGAGATCATCTTGCCATTTTTTCTCATCTTTCTCTAGCTGCTTGTGCTTCTGAAAGTTGGAAGATCCCTGGGAAAAGAATGGGATATGGTATGAGCTGCCATGTGTGGAAAGAATCACCTATCACATGAGCTCCTGTTCTGTTTACAGAAGAGATTGTATAAGAATAGTAAGGCAGTTTCTGCTGATTCTCCTAACACAGCTCACCCCACAGTTTACAACCTGTACTGTTCCTGATGGTCCTCTGATGTTCAAGAGTAGCTTTTGGAAGAGCACAGAGGAATAAAAAGAAAAAAGTGGCAAAAATCGCTTCTATGAAATTAGAATCCAACCCAAGAGAATCTGTGCCAGTCCATATGCTTAAGTAGTTCATAGAATCATAGAATTGGAAGGGACTTCCAGGGTACATATGAACATATGAACATATGAACATATGAAGCTGCCTTATACTGAATCAGACCCTTGGTCCATCAAAGTCAGTATTGTCTTCTCAGACTGGCAGTGGCTCTCCAGGGTCTCAAGCTAAGGTTTTTCACACCTATTTGCCTGGACCCTTTTTTGGAGATGCCAGGGATTGAACCTGGGACCTTCTGCTTCCCAAGCAGATGCTCTACCACTGAGCCACCGTCCCTCCCATCTAGTCCAACCCTCTGCACAATGCAGGAAACTCACAAATATCTACCCCTAAATTCACAGGATCCTCATTGTTGTCAGATGGCCATCTGGCCTCTTTTTAAAATCCTCCAAGGAAGGAGAGCCCACCACCTCCTGAGGAAGCGTGTTCCACTGAGGAACCGCTCTAACGGTCAGGAAGTTCTTCCTAATGTTGATCCAGAAACTCTTTTGATTTAATTTCAACCCATTGGTTCTGGTCCTACCTTCTGGGGCCACAGAAAACAATTCCACACCATCCTCCATATGATAGCCCTTCAGGTACTTGAAGATTCCATTACATCTTCGTCGCCCTCCTCTGGACCCAGCTTGTCTATATCCAGCTTGTCTATATCCTTCTTAAAATGTGGTGCCCAAAACTGAACACAATACTCCACGTGAGGTCTTACCAGAGCAAAGTGATACCATCACTTCACGTGATCTATACTTCTGTTGAGACAGCCCAAAACTGCATTTGCCTTTTTAGCCACCACATCACACTGTTGACTCATGTTCAACGTATGGTCCACTAACACCCCTAGATCCTTTTCGCACATACTACTGCTATGACAAGTCTCCTCCATCCTATAACCATGCATTGAATTTTTCCTAACTAAATGCAGAACTTTACATTTATTCCTGTTAAAATTCATTTTATTGGTTTTAGCCCAGTTTTTCAGCCTGAAGATCATCCTGGATCCTGTTTCTGTCTTCTACTGTATTTGCAACCCCTCCCAATTCAGTATCATCTGCAAATTTAATAAGCATTCCCTCTATTCCTTCATCCAAATCATTAATAAAGATGTTGAACAAAACAGGTCCCAGGACAGATCCTTGAGGCACTCTACTTGTCACTCCTCTCCAAGAAGATGAGGAACCATTCACAAGCACACTTTGGGTGCAATCTGTCAACCAGTTACAGATCCACGTAATAGTAACAAGATCCAAAGCACATTTTACCAACTTGTCAACAAGGATAGTATGTGGAACTTATTGCAGTCAAGATAAACTATGTCTATAGCATTCCCCTGGTCCAGCAAGGTCGTAACTTTCTGAACAAAAGAGATCAGGTTAGTCTGACATGACTTGTTCTTGAGAAACCCATGCTGGCTCTTAGTAATCATAGCCATCCTTTCTAAATGTTCCAGGACTGACTGTATGATGATTTGTTCTAAAACTTTTCCAGGTATAGATGTCAAGCTGATGGGTCGGTAGTTACCCGGATCCTCCTTTTCCCCCTTCTTGAAGATGGGGACAGCATTCGCTTGCCTCCAGTCTTCTGGCATCCCTCCTGTTCTCCAAGAATTCGCCAAAATAATAGCCAGAGGCTCAGAAATTACAACGGCAAGCTCCTTTAGAACCCTTGGATGCAGTTCATCTGGCCCTGAGGACTTAGTTTCATTTAAAGAAACTAGGTGTTTATGTACTACCCCTAAGCTGATCCTAGGTTGGAACTCCATACCCTCCTTATATGTTCTGTTTTTGCCATGTTGAGCGCTGATTCCCTCAGAAGAGAAGTCTGAGGAAAAGTAGGAATTGAGCAGTTCCGCCCTCTCTTCATTAACTGTTATAATTTCACTTTCCTGCCTTCACAATGGGCCTACCATGTCCTTGCTCTTTTTCTTACTATGAACATAAGAACACTTTTTTGTTGTTTTTAGCAACTTTGGCCAGCCTAAGCTCAGACTGAGCTTTAGCTTTCCTAACTTTTTCTCTACTAAAAGAGAGCCAGTTTGGTGTAGTGGTTAAGTGCATGGACTCTTATCTGGGAGAACCGGGTTTGATTCCCCACTCCTCCACTTGCACCTGCTGGAATGGCCTTGGATGAGCCATAGCTCTTGCGGAGGTTGTCCTTGAAAGGACAGCTGCTGTGAGAGCCCTCTCAGCCCCACCCACCTCACAGGGTGTCTGTTGTGGGGGAGAAGACATAGGAGATTGTAAGCTGCTCTGAGTCTCTGAGTCTCTGGGATATAAATATGCAGTTCTTCTTCTACAAGCACTGGTAATTTGTTCATATTCATCCTTGGTTATAAGGCCCTCCTTCCAATTCCTAAAGGAGTCTTTTTTATTTCTCAAGTCTTTAGAGAGCTGTTTATAGAGCCACCTTGGCTTCTTTAAGCTTCTTCTATTTTTTCTTCTCACAAGAATCATCTGTGATTGCGCTTTCAGTATTCCGCTTTTAAGAAACTCCCACCCCTCTTGAACCTCCTTCTTCCTAAGTATTTCTGCCTGTGGGATTTTACCCAGCATAGTTTTAAGTTTGTTGAAGTTTGCCTTTCTGAAGTCCAGCCTATAAATCTGGCTATGTATAGCTTTCCCCTTCCCTAAGACTGTAAATTCCAAAATCACATGGTCACTACTGCCCAGGGTGTCCACTATTTCTCCACTTCTTCAATCAATTCTTCCTTGTGGGTGAAAATCAAGACCAAGATAGCAGATCCCCTTGTTTCCTTCTTCACTTCCCGGAAAAGGAAGTTGTCAGCAAGACAAGTCAGGAATCTAGTTGACCTTTCATTTTTAGCAGAGTTGGACTTCCAACAGATGTTCGTGTAATTGAAATCTCCCATGATCACTGTGTCCCTTCTCTTGGAGAACTTTGCAATCTGTTGTAGTAGTATCTCATCCAAGTCCTCTGCTTGACTTGGTGGACTATAGCAGATCCCTAGCATAATATCACTGTTATTTCTTACTCCTTTTATTTTTACCCAGAGACTCTCAACTGAACTGCCATGCTCAGATTCACATATTTCCTCACAAGTATATACACAAGCATACTGGCAGGGGAAAGGGGGTGGGGAAGATGTGGAGAGAGAGAGACTGAGCCTGTGAAATCAGGGATCCCCCATAAAATCAGGGACCCCCCCTCCCCAGCTGGGGACTGGCATCACTAGAAAGGAGCCAAAAATTTTAAGATATCCCTAAAGCTCTATTTAGTATGTAGCAAAAATAAAAATATCATTGAATAAAATGGGATTGAGTTGACTTCTCCAGGTGGGAAGCCATATTTAAAAACTGAGACCCTATCCTCAGATGCTTTCTATAATGTTATTATTCTTTGCCAAAGAAAAGATAATAATAATAATCATGATAATGATAATGATAATAATAGATCCAATCAAGACTTTTCTCCACCTTCTTGGAACAGGAAAACTCAGAAACAACTGACTTCAAAAGGCGAAGATAATTGGCTTCCTGACATTTGTGATTTGTGTCAAGAGTTATCCTCTCTGTATCCCTCTTGCCATAGTTTTGCTGTAACAGTATTATTTGGCTTGAATGTATTCCTGCTTAGCTCATCTTGCTTTCTGCTTGCTTATCTGAGGAACTTATCATTGAAACTGTTTCTACTGACGAAGGTAAGCCGCTAACAAAGTATAGATACCCACCTGGACTCCAAGACTTTGGGGGGGGGGTAACCGCCAAAAGCTGCTGTTGCTTTGCCACGCTTTGCACTTGAATTGTAACGGTTAGGGCGAGGGGTTAGAGAGGCATTGGGCTAAGATGTTAGTCTTAGCAAGGATTTGGTGTACTGCCTTATGATACCTGGAATAAACTACTGAACTGTTGACCTGAGTTGTTCCTTGAGTCGGGGTCCTGACAATTTGCTGCAGTATCTCATGATAGCCATTTTCTGACTATCGCTAGCCCTCCATGGCAGCCATTTTGAGGTGGTGCCCATTCCCATTCTACATAATCTAAAATTGTTCACAAGCTCATCAAGATTGAAGACTTTGTGCTAATATATTTGCAGCTGGGAGGGCTGATACCTTGAGGCATGTATTATGATTAACTATATTCTGTATCCTTGTATCCTCAGACATGGCATAACTATAGAACTCACCTGTAGTTTCAAAATGTAATATGATGTTAAAATTGTGACATTTTTAGAAACAGCTGTGGAAAATTTCAGACAGTTTCAGGAAAAAATGCTTACGTTTTCCCAATTATTTGGCATTGGCATTTTAAAAAAATTAAATAAAATGTATATCCATGTTTTCATCTGCATTCTGAATTCTCCTGGTAATTTAGTAAATGTATCTGTGATGAAGCTGTAGAACAAAATGTTAATCTGAGCAGCCTCATATATTGCTTATTTGTGGAGGTATTTTTTAGGTGTTTGATGAGTTTCCAGTGTAGTAGTCCTTGAAAAAAGAATGAGGTTTGATAGAAATGCGCAAAAACCATCTGTAGTTCTAGACAGGGACCATGAAGGGAGCATATGGGACATAATCAAGTGCAGGCTCCAAAGTGGATTTGAAACACACCATTAAATATTTGTGAACATCTGGGTATATTTTGGGTTATGGTTTTGAAAAGCAGAAGTATGTGGTTTTCCACAAATCCCCATTAAATAGACACTTGGTTTGCAACTGAGAATTCAAAGTGATCAAATTTTGCTCACCATTCTTATAATGTAAGCCATGGTGCCAGAGAACTTATAGCCCCTTGATGTCTTTTGCATCATGTTGTACTTTTTGCATGATGCAAGTTCTTAATTTCTACATGATAGCTTAATGGACATTGAGTTCTGAGACAGTTTGTTGCTAAAATATGTATGTTTTAAAATGAACTACTTGGAGGAGTAATAGCCAAAAAATGAATAAAAAAGAAAGCACCATAGGAAGTACGCCCCTTAAGGCATTCCTAAAATTCATATGTAAGCTAATAAGAGTGTTTAAATTTTAGAGCTTTCTTTTTGGTTCAGAATGCCTTGAGGTTTGGCTTGGTTCAAAATGCAATTTTTTTGGTCTCCCCATAAACTGACTGGCAGGAGGAAGCCTCACCCCCAGCAGTCATCTGTAGCCCCCCTTGAAAAGAGCAGGCACCGTGTGTCCCTGCCCCACAAATTGCAAAGTCACAGCTTGCAGGGCTGGTGCACACAGCACCTGTTCCTTTCAAGCAAGGGCCACATGTGCTCTTTTCAGGCGGAGGCTGTGTACACCTGCCATGTAAGGGGCAAATTTGTGGCTTGCCGGGCAGGCACTCATGGTTTCCTCCAACCATTTAAAAGGAAGGTTCCCTTTAAATGGTTGGGGGAAATCGGGGCATGCATGGCGCTGCATTTCCGATGCAATGGTGTCACTCTGTGTGATGTCATTGTGTCTGGGATGGTCATCTCTGGGAACTCCCCCCAAATCCTCCCACCAGGGAGAAGATGGGACCTGGCAACCCTAGCTGTGGCCTTTGTCCCTGTCCTGCTCTTAAAGACTGAATATAAAATGGCATCATCTTCTGTTTCTGATTAATTTAATGACAGTGATTGTGATGTGTGTCTCATAGCTCCTTTCACCTAGCAAAGTGCATATGAAGCTGCTGAGTAAGGTAATATATAGATGCAAAGCAATCCACCCTCACTTTTTTTGATGTCCAAAGTTGATTGCTCATCTGAATTTTGTGTATTGTCCAGTCACTTAAAGCTGTATCTGGCTCCAGATAGGTGCTAAATGGCATTATATTTTACAGTATACAGAGTATTGGGTTAACATATGAAGCTGGGAAAGAGGAAGAGGGAAGATATTGAACTGGGTCAGGCAAAAGGTGTGGCAGTTCTTTGCTCCTTCGTTCATTCCTACACTGTTTATAATTATGATGATTTCTGTCACACTTCGGTATACAAAATGCTTTTTAAAAATCCTTATCTTCACCTTCAAACCAAAGATATGAAGCAGTTTACAAATATTCCCATTTTGCTGACAGAAAATGGAGGCTGAGATTTGACTGATCTAAAATTTAACCAATGGGTGAATTGTTATACAAATATTTGAACCTGTATCCTGACTCTCCATTGGCACTGCATTAGAGATCTTTTTAGGATAAATTCTTGAGATAAGAAGCAAACTTTTCTCCTTGTTCATGAAAATTAGAAATATATTTTGCTTCCTAACATTTTATCTTTGGATCAAGGACAGAAGTCAGGAAATTTTAGTTGTGTCTTATTGAAGCCAATGTGCCTCCTGTTAGTCAAAATGCTCTTGTGTTGCATTGTATCAGTGAGATTCTGTCTCAGCTTATATTGAATTGTGTACAGTGGGTCTGTTTTCAGTATTTTTGTTGAAAAACTCTTGTATTCATAAAGAAGCAGAAATATTCTGGTGTGTTTTTCTATACATCTAAAGCAGAAATATTTGCTTCTCCTAATTATTTCAAGAACAATTTCAGGAAAAATTGAGACCATATTTTTTTTTAGTTAGGCTATTAAGTGATCTACTATCTTCTTCGTGGTCTCTGTGCTTCACACTCATGGGATAGAGCGCCTGTGCCGATCCCCGAATCGGTACCTAAAAAGCCCGGGATTTTTTTGCGCTCGGCACCAAAGGGCATGCACAGGCGTCCCAATGTGCATGCTTGCCGGCACCAGAGCGAGGATCCCGCCAGTTCCTTTCTGACTGCTGTGCTGAGAGGATCTCCTTTTGTGTCCCCGGTCGGTAAAGTAATCTTAGATTGCTTTTTTCCTGTTGTATATAGCCCGTTTGTTATTTTCTTAGTGTAGTTAGTTAGTTGTTAGATAGTTAGTGTTGTTTAAAAAAAAAAGTTTGTCGGACTTGCCCTTCGGGGCTCGGTCCCCCCCCCCATGTTTTCCCCCTCAGAGACTTTCCTGGGTGGGTTTTTTCCTGGGCATCTATGGAAAGACGTTGGGGTTTTTTTAAGAGGTGCCGCTCCTGTGGGAAGAAGATTGCCCCCCCCCCCCCCGATGGCCATTCCCTCTGTCTCCTCTGTCTGGTCGAGGGACATCGCGACGATTCTTGCACACACTGTCTGAGTTTCTCCAAACAAACTCATAAGAATCGAGCAGCGAGGCTTTCGGCAGCTTAGGTCGAATCGGCACTTTGTCCTCAAAAGATGGCATCGGGCCCGTCGGTACCGATGGCTGAGGCCGTGGCCCCGACGGTCACATTGACTGAGGCTTCGCCGATAAGGACTGAGATGCCGGTCGAGTGCAGGCGTTCCATGAAATGGCCTTCTGAAGGGTCAGTGGACACCCCAGCTAAGAAGCGTCGGGATGACTCGTGACGCGATCATCCGTGCCGAAGAAGGTGAAATCGAAGGAGAAGCGGAAGAAGAGACCATCCCGCACCCCTTCACCTTCGCATGATGCTTCGACATCGACAGCTCCACCAAGGAAGATCTTGGCATCCCCGCGTCGTAGCCCTTCAGTGTCGTGAAGCGGTGCTTTGCAGCTGCGCCTATCGGCATCGGAGCAAGCGATTGACCTGACTCAGCGCTCCCACTCTTCAGAGTCCAGGCGTCGCAGTGAGAGCGACTAGGTCTCGGAGGTGGAGGTGTTGACGCTGATGGAGCCTTCGGCACCGATGGATCAGGCGAGAGGTCAGAGAGAGCTGGAACTGACTACAGTAGCTCGTTGCTTCCCACAACTTCCACCATGGGAGCAGCACCAATGGCCTCCTTACGCTTATCCCTACCCACCGTATCAATGGTACCCTCCTCGCAAGTTCGCAGACTGGGACCAGCAGTCCGAGGCATCCCATATGTCCAGGCTGTCTCAACACTCTAGACGGTGCCCTTCGGCATCAATCTCTGTCCCGCCTGACAGACGCGGCGTGGTGGTGGAGGAAGTCCAACCTCGGTCGTCGATGTCGATCCGGTCGCCTGTCAGAGAGTCAATGCCAGTGCTCTCAGGACATTCTCTATGCAGAGAGTCTGCATCGTTGGACTCGGAGGTCAGTACCAATGATCCGGACCGGGCTTTGGAACCTTCACCAGTGTCTCATACAGCTGAGGATCTTCCCATCTCACCACTGGAGGATCTGAAGTCGTACGGGGACTTGGTGAAGAGGATGGCACTCTCCCTCTTGCTTCCAGTGACACAGCCGCAACCCGTTGTAGATGATACCGTGTTCGACATCATGCAGTGGGATACGTCTACAGCGGTTGCCCTGCCAGTGACGAAGGTCATCCTACAGGCAGTGAAGGAGCCCTGAGCAAAGCCTGCTTCTACACCCGTTTCATCGAGAAGGTTGGACTATATGTACCGTGTCCAAGAGTCCGGGGCTGAGTTCCTCTTTACACACCCAAAGCCCAATTTGGTGGTCGTTTCCTCCTCGTCGAAGGCCCGCAAGACGCACTCCTCTCCACCAGACAAGGAGGGAAAGAAGCTGGATAATGTCGGGAGGAAGTTCTACTCTGCTGGGGCGCTGGGAGTAAAGGTATCTAACTATGCTGCATGCATGGCTAGATACCAATACTCAGTGTGGGAACAACTTACCCCCCTCCTGCCTTCCCTTAGTGAGGAGAAGAGCTCGGCTGCAAAGAAGTTGCAGAAGGAAGGCTTTGCTGTAGCCAAACAACAACTGGCTGCAGCAAAGCACATGGTTGACGTCTCAGCAAGGACCATCACTTCTGCCGTCTGCCTCCGCCGCCACTCCTGGCTCAGATCCACGGCTCTCCAGCAGGGGACTAGGACCTTCGTTGAAGATCTGCCCTTTGAGGGCGAAGGCCTGTTCAGCTCTACCACCGACAATGCGCTCCAGGAAATGGATAAAAGTATAAAAACGTCCAGGAACCTGGGCGTACCGGCATCTTCCAGAGCTGCAAAACAGAAACAGTGGCACAAGCCTTGGGCAAAGAAGCCGTACCAAAAGTTCTCCCCGGAACAGCTGTGGAGACCTCGCTCTGCTCAACCTGAGAGTAGGTCCCCATACAGGGGGAACAACAGAAACCGTTATGCTTCAGCACAGACCACCAGCAAGTACAAGGGTACTCACCCTCAAAAGCAGGGCCTTTGACTTTCTGGCAGCACGCGTCACTGTCCCCTCTTCCTCTTTGTCTATCCGCCTCCGCCCATTCCTGTCGGCCTGGGAGTCCATCACTACGGACAGGTGGGCGCTTTCCAGCGTAGCGGAAGGCTACAAAATAGATTTTGCTCAGATTGTGAAACAATCTGTGGTAATTACCACTCCCCCTTCCCCACCTCTGCTGGCGGAGGTGAGCAACCTCTTACAGAGGGCCTCGATGGAGGCCAGGACAGGAGGCTTCTACTCTCGTTACTTCCTGGTTCCCAAGCGGGACGGGGGTCTAAGACCAATCATGGATCTTCGGAATCTGAACAAATTTATTTTGTACCAGAAGTTCAAAATGTCCACTCTGCAAACAATTCTGCCCCTCATCAACCAAGGGGATTGGATGGCAACGCTGGACCTCAAGGATGCATACTTCCACGTCAGCATCCATCCTGCGTTCAGACGTTTCCTTCGGTTTGCAATAGGTTCTCAGCACTTCCAGTTCAAGGCTCTTCCATTCGGTCTGTCCACTGCACCTCGGGTGTTCACGAAGATGATGAGCGTTGTGGCTGCCCATCTCCGGCTTCAAGGCATAGTCGTCTTTCCATACATCGATGACTGGCTCCTTGTGGCGGAGTCAAAAGAGAGTTTGTCATCCCACATTGCCATCACTCTTCGTCTTCTCAACACTTTGGGTCTGCAGGTCAATTTGGAGAAATCACACCTTACTCCATCAAGGACAGTTCAGTTCATAGGGGCTTTGCTGTATACAACCTTTCATCGCGTGTTTCTGCCTCAGCAGAGACGATGGACATTATCAAACTTGTCGAACTTCTGCAGAATCGAAAGTGGGGCACGGCTCAGCAGCTGCAGCAGATGCTGGGGCTGATGGCAGCGACTACAAGCGTGCTGCTCTTTGTGAAGCTGAGGATGAGAGGCCTACAGCTTTGGTTTCTTCGTCAGTTTCACCCGTTAAGGGACTCACCTCGAAAGAGGTTTGTAATTCCACCTGTGACACTTCAAACACTGCAATGGTGGAAGTCAAAGGACAACATTTGTCAGGGAGCTCCCTTCCATCTACCTGCACCAACTGTGACTATTACAACAGATGTGTCTTTATGGGGTTGGGAGGTCCACATGGACGATCTGTGTGTGGGGGGGTCCTTGGCCTTTGAAACTGACTCACTGCCACATAAATTACTTGGAACTGCTGGCAGTTCACTTTGCTCTTCGGTCTTTCCGCCCCATGGTGGCGGGGAAGATTGTTGCTCTGCTAATAGACAATACCACTGCTCTTTGTTACATCAACAGACAGGGAGGGACAGTCTCTCGACGGCTTTGTGCGCTGACGCTGGATCTGTGGTTGGAGTGCCTGGACCATGACATCTTTGTGAAGGCAGCGCATCTCCCAGGGGTCCTCAACTTGCAAGCAGACTCCCTCAGCAGGGGTGCGGCTTCCCTGCACGAGTGGGAGTTACAGTGGCGCTTCCTTCAACCCATGTTTCAGCTCTGGGGGTATCCTCAGGTGGATGTCTTTGCCACAGCCGAAAACCAGAAGTGTCCTCTATTTTGCTCCAGAGAGGGCTCAGATCCAGAGTCATTGGGAGACGGTCTGCTGTTCCCGTGGGAAGGTTGGTTCCTTTATCTGTTCCCACCTCTGCCACTACTGACAAGGGTGGTCAACAAAATCACAAGAGAGAGACCATGCTGTATGCTGGTGACTCCCTGGTGGCCTCGCCAGAACTGGTTCCCGATCCTGCTCCAACTGGCGAGGGGGGTCTTTTACCAGTTTCCGGTGGAACCAGACCTTCTGTCAGCTCAGGACGGTCATGTTCTCCATCACAACGTGCCCCACCTGAAGCTGACAGCATGGTTCATCGACCCTGTGGGTTCTCTAGCAGAGTCCAACTTGTTTTCTTGAACAGGAGGAAACTTTCTACCTGCGCTTCCTATGATAGGAAGTAGCGGAGGTTTCTACAGTTCTTAGTTGATCTCTCAGCTTCACCCCAAAGTGTGGGATTGTCGGTAATTTTTGAGTTTTTGTTATCTCTGGTGGATGCTGGCCTTGTTTTTTCTTCCATCGAGGTTTATTTGGCAGCAATTTCTGCGTTCCATGAACCAGTTGAGGGGCACTCTGGTTTTGCACACCCTCATTCTAAGAGGTTTTTGAAGGGTTTGCTTAGGCTTCATCCTCCATCGAGATCATCCCCACAGTTGTGGGATTTGACTTTAGTGTTGGATAGGCTGACTCGACGTCCTTTTGAGCTGATGGCCACATGTTTGTTACAGCTTCTATCTTGGAAGACTGCTTTTTTGGTAGCCATCACATCAGCACGCTGTGCAGGGGAGCTCACGGCTATGTGTTGTGACTACCCAGATCTAGTTTTTCAGGAGGCTGGAGTGTCATATATGAAGCTGCCTTATACTGAATCAGACCTTTGGTCCATCAAAGTCAGTATTGTCTTCTCAGACTGGCAGCGGCTCTCCAGGGTCTCAAGCTGAGGTTTTTCACACCTATTTGCCTGGACCCTTTTTTGGAGATGCCAGGGATTGAACCTGGGACTTTCTGCTTCCCAAGTAGATGCTCTACCACTGAGCCATCGTTGTTAGCTCCTGATATTTCTTTTCTCCCCAAGGTGGTTTCTCAGTTCCACCTCAACTTAGAAGTTTGGTTGCCCACTTTTCATCCTAGACCTTCCTCAGATGAGGAATGTAGGTTGCATGCTCTAGATTTGAAGCGTGCTTTATTGTTTTATTTTAGTCGCTCCAAGAGTTTTCGTAAGGACCAGCAGCTTTTTGTTTCTTATGCTGCTCCTAAGTTAGGTTCCAGGATCTCGTCTCAGTGGCTTTCAAAATGGCTCACTGAGACTATTAAACTGTGTTATTTGTCGGCAAAAAAAGCCGCTACCTGGGCTATTCGCGGACACTCTACAAGAGCGATGGCGACATCGGTGGCGTTCCTGAAAGGCATTTCCCTGATGGATGTTTGCAAGGCTGCCACCTGGTTCTCTCCGCATGCCTTTATGAAGCACTACGCACTGGACGTGCATGCTCAGCAGAGGACTCGTTTGGGAGCTGCGGTGCTGCAAGCTGTTTCTTCCGGTTGACCGTCTTCCCGCCTCCAGGTATGTTTTGCTTGCTAATCTCCCATGAGTGTGAAGCACAGAGACCACGAAGAAAATAGACAGGTTGCTTACCTGTAACTGTAGATCTTCGAGTGGTCATCTGTGCATTCACACTACCCGCCCTCCTTCCCCACTGCTGATGATCTCCCTCCAGTAGGGACTTCCAGCGGTCAGGAAGGAACTGGTGGGATCCTCGCTCTGGCGCCAGTGAGCATGCGCATTGGGACGCCTGCGCATGCCCGTTGGTGCCGAGCGCAAAAAAATCCTGGGCTTTTTAGGTACCAATTTGGGGATCGGCGCAGGCACTCTATCCCATGAGTGTGAATGCACAGATGACCACTCGAAGATCTACAGTTACAGGTAAGCAACCTGTCTTTCTCAAACCTCTGATCCATAAGTGGGGCCTGGTGTTAAAAACTTAGATAAGATAAGATAAATTTATTTTTATATCCCGCCCTCCCCCGCCAATGGCGGGCTCAGGGCGGCTCACAGACACGGAACACCGTGATATAAATAAAATACAATATAAAACAAACAATTTTAAAATACAATTCAGTTACAAATTCAATCACATAGTTAATTAGATGGATAAAACGGTGCTATAAAGTGCAATAGATCGCGATCATGTACAGGATGGCGGGATGGCTACAGATCCGTTTAACCAGGTTCTGTCCCAAAGGCAAGCTGAAACAGAGAGTTTTTGCAAGCCCTGCGGAACTGGTTCAGGTCCCGCAGGGCTCGCACCATCTCTGGAAGTTGATTCCACCATCGAGGGGCCATTGCTGAAAAGGCTTGCTCCCTGGTTGTCTTCAGTCTAGCCTCTCTTGGCCCAGGGATTTTTAAGAGGTTTTGGGAGCTAGATTTCAGTGCTCTCTGGGGAACATATGGGGAGAGGCGGTCCCTTAGGTAGGCAGGTCCACATATTGATCTGTTCTGATTTTATTGACAATGTAAAAGTCCACAGCTGAAGAAAGGCAGTGCAGCTGAGCTCCTGACAGGCTGCCTGTGTATCCTTCTAGACTTTCAGATTAATGGTTCCATTTTGAAGCAAATCTGTTGAAGACTGATGTCCTGTTGCTGACACTGAGCAATAGGTTGACAGGCTTTGACATTCATACATATGATCCTAAATTCTGTCTGGATATTTCAAAATAAAATATGGCTGTAACACTACTTCTATGTGGTGTATTCCCTATTATAGTAATAAATGTGTACATTTACCAAAAGGTCCTTAGGAAGATGGCAACAATACATTATCAGTTTGAGCTATGTATGCTTCTTTCTGTGTTTCCAGTATTTGCAGGACTCATTTTTCTTTATATTGAGATAAATGTATCACAAAAGTTATGTAGTGGCCCTTAATAGTAAATGAGCTTGAAAGTAAAGGTGAGCTTGATAGTAAATTGTCTGCTCAGATATTGCTAATTGATGGCCTTTATTTGACTATAGTCAAATGTTCTCCAACATTTTTTAAAATGCTATCCCCCCCCCCCCTCCGCTTATGGTGTGATTTGTTAGCAAGGGCAGAGTAAAGCTGATTGCCTTTAGTCCTTCAGTTGGCTTGGGCCAACCTAACAGCTTCTTCAGCTGTTGCTGAAGGCAGGATTGGCTTGCTGCTTAACTCCTGGTAAGGCTTGTAACTTTTTATATTCATTGCTTTTTAAAATATTTTTAAAGTTTGTTTAAAATACTTTTAAACAATGATATTTTCATTATTGTGACACTAAATTAAAGTTAACAAGTCTGTTTTCACATTATGCATTTGCAAAACCAAGATGATGCTAATATTGCCATGTATTCTTTATTCGGCTTCCACTAACATAAAGGCCATTGTCTTAAGTGAAGTGTTTTCTTTTTTAAAGTCACAGTAAGCTCATTGAATCCAGTGACATGTTTCTGCTTGTGTGGAATGTTAGTCTAAATTTATGTGCGTTCACTAATTTAACAATGTAGTAAATTCATTTTCAAAACAGGACATGGTGAACGTTTGCAATTGTGAAAGAATTATGTTATGCCTAGTGCTACTGCTTGCACAGTGACCCTTGCATGAATGTTGCTTACTTGAATATGAACTTTGTTGACATATCACTGAATATACCCTGTACCTGTATGTTGCAGACCTGAGAGTATTTTCATGCCCAAGGACTGCATATGTCAATAAGATCCAATGGAGAGTGCCCAGTTTAAAAAGAATAGGGAAGTTGAGAGATTATAATCTTTTTAAAACATGCAAATAAATCCCAGAAAAATTTCATCCTGCCTTACATTTTTCCCTGAAGAAATTGTGATTTTTCAGTTTTAATCAAAGTTATTGAAGAAGGTATTAACATTAAAGAGCATATACAGTATTACTACCATTCAAGGTTGCCAGGTCTCCCACCATACTTTCTACCAGTGCTTCCCATTGCCATTCAGCTGGTTGGTAGCACAAAATTGGGGGGAGGGGGGGGAAGAGGGCTTACCAGCATCCTAGCATAGTGACATCACTTCTTTCCAATTTTAGTATATGTGCTGCTGAAGCGAGCACATAGTGACATCACTTCTGATGTGACTAGAAATCATGTCACCAGCAATGCTCTGGCATTCAGTTAACACCAGTGTTGAACATTCAGTGAACACTAGAGGGTCACTGATAATTCCGGTAAGTTACTTTACTGAGTCATTGGTGACCCTCTAGTGTTCACTGAATGTTGAGCTCTAGTGTTGAGTTGAGTCACTGGTGACTGTCATTACATCGCTGGTTGTGAGCGCTCCCAGTGGTTAGTCTCCCACTGGTTGCCCGCCTTTTGTCTGTAACTCTTCGGCTGATACTCTGTTGTTATTGACATATGCAGTCCTATTAGCAACACTGCAGAAGGTGTAATTTGAGTAGCTCTGTATTTTCATTTTTATTAAAGATGTTTCCTTTTACTAGTTCATTTCAAAGATTATCCTGGGTAGGACATGTCATATTTTAAATATGTAACCACCACACCAGAGTGACAGATGGCACACTATCGACTATTTCTGATTTTTTTTTAGTCTTTCTAGTGGTGGTTTGTTTGTTTCACAGTTAGGGTTGCCAATCCCCAGGTGGGGGCAGGGCATCCCCCGGTTTGGAGGCCCTCCCCCCGCTTCAGGGTCATCAGGAAGCGGGGGAGGGGGGATGTCTGCTGTGCACTCCGTTATTCCCTACGGAGACCAATTTCCATAGGGTATAATGGGAAATTGATATGCAGGTATCTGGGGCTCCAGGGGGCTGCTTTTTTGAGGTAGAGGCACCAAATTTTCAGCATGGCATCTAGTGCCTCTCCCCACAGATACCCTCCAAGTTTCAAAAGGATTGGACCAGGGGGTCCAATTTTATGAGCACCCAAAGGAGGTGCCCCTATCCTTCATTATTTCCAATGGAGGGAAGGCATTTAAAAGGTGTGCGGTATAATGGAGAATTGATCTGTGGGTATCCGGAGGGGCTGTTTTTTGAGGCAGAGGCACCAAATTTGCAGCATAGCATCCAGTGCCTCTCCTTAAAAAAAACTCCAAGTTTCAGAAATTTTGGACCAGGGAGTCCAATTCTATAAGCTCCAAAAGAAGGTGCCCCTATCTTTCATTCTTCTGAATGGAACAAAGGCATTTATAAGGTGTGTGGTCCCTTTAAATGTGATAGCCAGAACTCCCTTTGGAGTTCAATTATGCTTGTCTCAACCTTGCTCCTGGCTCCACCCCCCAAAGTCTCCTGGCTCCACCCCAAAGTCCCCAGATATTTGTTGAATTGGACTTGGCAACCCTGTTCACAGTGTGAACAAAAAATGCTGTGCTAGCTCAAAAATAGTGCATATATTTTTGCATATCAATGCCTATTATAATTTTACAAACTCACATATGAATCCCCATAATATATACAAAACATTCAGAACACTGTGTCATATTCATTCCAATTGGCAATAGAACAAAAGTCCACAAAGGACCAATATATGCAATTCTTTATAATAATAGTAGTCCACAATAATGATTCCACATGTACTAGTTTTCAACAGGCCCAGTAGAATCCAAAGGTCCAATAAATCTAGCTTTCAGCAAGGTCCAGTAGGATCCTAAAGTCGAATAAATCCAAACGAGGTACCAGTGTTACATCTCATTTTGTTTTGATACTTCATCAATGGAAAATATTCTTGAACACATAAAGTACACATCAGACTTCCAAAATCACGCTCAGATTACATTTATAAATTGGACTGTCAAAGCCAAAACCAGCAAAGCAGGAACTGGACTAAACTTCATGTGGAGTACAGGTATCTTTCCCATTCTTTGACTGACTGCTAAGACTTCCATTATGGAGTGAAAGTCCTCTGTAATAGTGGTTTGTTTGTTTGTTTGCCATCAAGTCACAGCTGACTAATGGTGACCCCGTGGGTTTTTCAAGGCAAGAGACATTCAAAGATGGTTTGCCATTTCCTGCCTCCACGTCACAACCCTGGTATTCCTTGGTGGTTTCCCTTCCAAAGACTGGTCGGGGCTGACCATGCTTAGCTTCTGAGGTCTGATGAGATCAAGCTAGCTTATGCTATCAGGGTCAGGGCCTTTTTAATGTCACTGATTAGTAGTAGTTGATGCCTTCCAAACTGAGATATTTTAGGGTTCAATCTAGTTTGTGTTGGTAGCCAGAATCCAATTTGTCTCTTGTATAAAGTACTTCCTCATCTCCATTTCTAGTTGCTTCTACTTATGTGGTACAGAATGCCACTTCAGAGGGCTCAAAACTTTTAGGACTGACTTTTTGAAGGAAGTGAAGGACTTCAGTGAGAACTGACATCCTGCAAAGTTGTTGAACATGGACTGCTTTGCATCATCATGTGGATGTTTCTTAAGTGATAGAGCAGCATTGTCAAGTATACCAGAGGTCCCCAAAGTGTCACCTTTCCTGGTACCCACCAAGTGTTTTTGGAAACTGGGCATGGCCAAATGGGCCTTTACCCAGCAGGGCTTCTTATTGGCAATTGGTAATCTGATTTGCTGTACAGATCTTTTAAAATATTGCTTTTGCTGCCACCACAACACAAAGGTCATCATTGTGTGTGTATGCAAGAATATATTTTTTTAAAAATGGTTCATTTTAAAAGGCATCCTATTAAACAGAGTTACTGCCTGAAACTCTGAAGAGTTACTATTAGAGTTATGCATAACCATATTGCCTAATATTTTGTGGTTGGCTCTACCTCTTGCAACAGTCATTTTGTGGTTGCTTCCACCTCTTATGGCAGGTGTTCTGTGGCGATGCCCATCACCCTTTGTCAGAATTCCATAGGTGCCTGCTGGCTCAAAAAGGTTGGGGACCTTGGTGTTGGACATAGTAATCCCAAAGGATTTTTGGTTTACTATTTTCTGCTTCTACAGTAACCCTCAACTTCCTTGGTGGTCTCCAATCCAAATACTTACCAGGGCTGAGCCTGCTTAGCTTCCAAGATCTGATGAGACTGGGCTAGCCTGGGCTATTCAACATCAGTGTCCCCTCTCATATATGCTGTTATATGGTGCCTGATGCTACATAGTTGAGTCCTGAAATATTGCATGGTAAATTAGTAATATAGGAGGGAGTTGTAAATAGAATATCCAGCACTGTAGATGGCAGTAGGTATACACATAATTTTTTTAAAACTCCACTCGGTACAAATAGTTCTAAAGATTCTTAATCTAGTATTTATGAAAGGGGTTCAGAGAAAGCTAATTTTCTGAAAAATTCAGAACATAGATAGTTTACACACTCTAAAACAGACACATTTTCTATCACTTTACTTTCCACTTCCCCGACTCTAACTCAGTAGCTAAATATGATATCAGTGAGTTGCAAGAAAAGCAGAATCTTTATTACTGTTTTGCTTATCTGCTCTGCACAGAGATGGGCAATTTGTAAGTTTTTTTTAAAAAAGTTAAAATAAAACAATGCTTAAAATATTAGCACTTGTTGGTCTTAAAGGTGCTTTCATTGTATCTCTCCCATGGGATCCAGGGAACTGGGCAAAGGAAGCTCTGACTCTTCTTCCTCCCCCTTCCCAGGGGACCAGGAAGGGGAGGAGCCTCAGCCAATGGAGAAAATCGAGGCTCTGTAGCTCCTGTGTGATTGAGCAGGCCTGGCAAAGCAAGCTGAGGTGCAAAAGGAAGCAAGTGGGAGGGAGAAGGAAGCAGACAAGAGCCGCTTGCTTGGGTGCCTGATAGGAGCCCTCCAGGGGCCTGATTCGGCCCCCGGGCCGTGTGTTTGACACCCCTGCAATAGGCATTGTGTCTATGATGATGGCTATATATTCCGCCACATGGCCATACCTTTAGTACAGATACTGTTTATGGATTGGATTGAATAATAATTGTGAATATTTAAAACAGGAAAGGGGGTTATTAATAAACTCAATCTGGTTTTGGAAATTAGAATTTGAAAATAATAAATCTATGAGTCTTTATAGCCTTTCTCATTGGTAAGAAGCACATGTCATGTTTCAAAAATATCTACTAGTCAGAAAGAACAGGAGGTTGTTGAAATTTTCAGGGTTGTAACAAGACCTTGCAGGCAGCTTCAAGGCTGTTTGTTCCTCATCACTGTGTGATTTGTGGTCTCTTCTGCTGCTCCATAAGCAAACTAGTAAAAAAAGAAAAAGAAACTCAACGGTATTTTGCAGAATGCAATAACATTTCAGAGGGATTTGTGAGAGCTGTACCTTCTGTGAGCCTTACAGACTCCATGAAATTACATGGTCATTATAGTTGCAGTATCAAGAGCCTCCAGCAGCAGCACTGACTAGATTTTCTTTTGTGGCTGAATTTTGATGGATGAGTGTATTGTCCGGGTCGGGGGTCATTTTTTAGAAAAAGAGGTGCTGGAGCTCATTATCATATCTCATTTTCATAACGCATTTGCATATGTCACACCCCCTGGCATTATTGGAAGTGCATCAGAAGGAATGAGAGAAAGAAAAGAACACAGACAGAATGAAAGAAAAAGACAGAGACACAGAGAAAGAATGAGAGAAAAGGAAGTGAGAGGTAGGGAAAAGATGGGGAGAAAGGAATGAGAGAAAGAAAAATGAAAGGAAGGAACACAGAATGAAAGAAAATGAAATGAGAATGAGAGAAAGAAAGGAATGGAGAGGTAGGGGAAAGATGAGAGAGAGAAAAATGGAAGGAAGGAGGACAGGCAGACAGAAAATTGACACAAAGACAGACAGTCAGAAAGAAAAAAGGAAAGATGATAGGAAGGAATGCAAACAGAAAGACAGGCAGGAAGATAGGCAGCCATTAGGAGCCTCCCTTTAGCTCCCTCCTGCTTGTAGGTGGGGGGAAGCAAAAGGGAGCCTTGCAATGGCTCCCTGCCTCTTAAAGTGAGCAGCTGAGCAGGTGTGCCCATCAGCTGTTCGCTTTAAGAGGCGGGCAGCCATTAGAAGCCTCCTTTTGCCCCCCCCCATCATGCAGCGGGGGGCAAAAGGAAGCCCTGCAAAAATATATATACCTCCACTTTCAAAGCAGGGGTGTAGAGGGGAGGCTCCAAGAGCATTGGGAGCCACACTAGAGCTTCTGGAGCACTGCTCCGGTGAGCTCCGCCCCCAACCAAGGCCCGGTCCTGGGCATGCATACTGCCAAAATCCACTTGGGTTTCTCTTACAGTTAAAGTGTGCCATTTTAAATAAAGATTTTGGCCGCTGCTTTTATTTTTTTGCAACTTTTGGTTCAGGTCCTTGAAACTTCTCAAGTTCTTTCTTTTTCTTCAGGTCTTTCTTTTTGAAGGATAGCTATCTAATAAAAAAAGGAAAGTTATCAAGGAGTATTCATCAACAAAATACAGAATTAGCCTGTAAATGTTTGAGTTCATCACCAGTGCAAATTCATAAAAGACTTCATAAATAGGTACAGTTTCTTTGAGAATGCATGCAGTACTGCCAAAACTGGAAAAAAATAAAATAGTAAATAGTTCTGTGCAATCACTTCCTGTATATCATGAAGGGATTTAGTGATAAGTCTTCCAAACTCTGATTTATTGTTACGTCAGAACAATCAGACAGTGGTTTTAGAGGATTCTTTTTGCAATTCCATCTCAGAATTCTGATGAGAGGTATATGAGAAGGAAAGGACAGTGTATGTGCAAATCAAAAATTTGCCTTGCATGTTAGCAGGTATATTCTGCAGTTCAGAAAACCAACTATGAATAACATGAACTATAGATGGTTGTTTCTGAAATACGTGTAGTTCTTGGAAATTTCCAACCCTGCCACATTCTTTAGGTATAGTGTAAGCATTTTTTTTAAACTGTGATATTCAGATTTCTTTGGAAGCTTGCTGTTCAGCAATCTCAAAAGTTTTTTGTGGTGCTAGATATTACATTATATCATCAATCTGCATTTACTTTTCTGCAAGTATGCCTCTTTCACTCCGGCTTTTCCAGCAACTTGTCTGATCTTGCTTGAATCAGATATATCAGGGGTGGCCAACAGTAGCTCTCCAGATGTTTTTTTGCCTACAACTTCCATCAGCCCCAGCCATTGGCCATACTGGCTTGGGCTGATGGGAGTTGTAGGCAAAAAACATCTGGAGAGCTACTGTTGGCCACCCCCGAGATATATAATACATAACAGTCAATCTGTTTGTTAAGAAAAACCTCACGGTACAATTACAAAATTGCATGATTGATTGCTTCTTCATGGAAACATCACTGTGTCTTTGGAAAACTTGCATCTGAGGGATGAGGGTTCTGGCCTAACTTTCTGCACAGTATACTACTTTCCTGCATCCAGAGAGAGTTATAGGGTTTTTTAACCAATGCACAAATCTTTTATTTTCTAAGTACAGTCCCATAAATGGTTGCACTATGTAATTTTTCTCCATGTATAGATTAGTTTTACAGCTATTAGACTCTAGGGACACTTCTCCCAGCAACTCTACTGTCTGATTGAGAAAAGTTTTGTGTACATGGCAAATTTCAGTGCATATAGATGATGTGATGGATGCTCATTGTGTTTCCTCTTTCTCTATTGATGCCTTGAAGTAGTTGTGGGACACTGGGAACATACATGTCAACAGGTAATAATAACTGTAGTTGTTGATGGAGGCCAAATATAGAAACAGGATTTGACATATTTAACAAACTTTATCTTGCTGCTCTAGTATATTTGTGCTGTACATCAGTCCTGGGCACAAATGACAAACAATGCACTGATTCTTCATCACAGACAAAAGAGAAAATATAGAGGTGATGTAGTGTATTTGTGTTAGTGAAATATTGTTCTGTGCTGGTTACATTTTAGTGCTGTATTATCCTGTTTATTTTCTTTGGCAGTCTTGAGCCAGTGTTGTTTAGTGTTTAGAGAAGGGGTGTCAAACATGCAGTTCGGGGGCCGAATCAGGCCCCCTGAGAGCTCCTATCAGGCCCCCAAGCAACTGGCTGTCATTTGCTTCCTTCTCCCTCTCTCATGCATCCTTCTGCATAATATCTTGCTTTGCAAGGCTTATTCAATTGCACAGCAGAGCTACCCAGCCAAACTTCTCTTCCTTCTATTGGCTGAGGCTCCCCCCCCCCCCAGTCCCTGGGGAAGGAAGGAAAGAGCCAGAGCTTCCATTGCCCAGTTCCTTGGATCCCAATGGAGAAATACAAAGAAAACACCTTTAAGACCAATGTGCTAATGTTTTAAGCATGTTTTAAGTTTTTAAAAATATATATATTTGTGTTTGTGCTCTTTATAAAATTTATATCTCTGCTGCCTGATCTTAAATAGGTACACACATGGCCCAGCCTGACATGACTCGGCCCGACTAAACATGGCCCGGCCCCTCAAGGTCTCATTTGTGTCAGATCTGACCCTCATAACAAATGAGTTTAACACCCCTCGT
Organism: Heteronotia binoei; assembly: GCF_032191835.1. Classification (NCBI taxonomy): domain Eukaryota; kingdom Metazoa; phylum Chordata; class Lepidosauria; order Squamata; family Gekkonidae; genus Heteronotia; species Heteronotia binoei. The sequence continues at coordinate 131,100,261 of NC_083223.1, forward strand.
TTAGAGTATCGCACTAGATATTTGGGAGACCCAGGTTCAAATCTCTTCTCAACTTGTGGTGGTTATTAGATTGGTGTAGATAATATAGGGGAGACCTATTGTGGACTTACCAGCAGATGCTAGCAGAGCCTTCTTGGGCCAAATAGCGCTGCGTAGGGGAGGTCATGCTAGGGTCGGGGATTTCGGTCATAATTGGGCAGGGAAAGTACGACGGTGGGCATAGGTTACAAAGACGAGGAGGGAATTGTAGATATGGAAATGCTCGGACTCCCTCCAACCTATGTCCCATCCCAAGGCATGTTGATTGTGGGGCTAGGATAGGGCCATCTCCTTCACTGGTGTTGATTAATGCCAGGTCCATTAATAATAAGACCACTCTGCTGCGGGAATTCATCATAGAGTAGCAAGTGGACCTGGCATGTATGACGGAGACCTGGATATGGGAAGGCAAAACTGTCACCTTGAATCAGCTTACCCCACCTGGGTTTGCCATCCTCCACCAGTCACCGACAAGTGGGTGTGTGGGACAAGGAGGAGTTACTGTGCTCATTTGAGACTCTTTTTCTTTCAGGGCACTCCTTGGCCTGAACATCACTGGCATAGAGTGCATTGGCCTGGTGTGGGAAGCCGAGGAGAGTGTGGCAATCTGGGTGGTGTACCGACCGCCTAATGCACCACCAGAGACCCCACCTGCCCTGCTAGACGCGGTGTCCACCTGGGCATTGGACTTCCCCAGACTTTTAGTTTTGGGGGATTTTAATGTCCATGTTGATGATGTGACGTCTTTGCAGGCTCAGGACCTGGTGTCGTCCATGGAGATACTGGGACTCAGCCAATTTGTATTGGCCCCCACACACCAGGCCGGGCACACGCTGGATCTGATCTTTGGGGCAGGGATATTGGTGGATCTGGTAACAGCAAATGCTGTTCCATGGTCAGACCACTATGCCGTGAAAGTCCGATTGGACCTGCAACTCCAGCCCAGTTTAGGCAGTGAGCCGATTTGTGTTCGCCAGCGGAGCCAAATAGACCCAGAGTGGTTTCAGGAGGCCCTGCGGGACCCAATGGCCCCTGGTGGGTCATTAGATGAGCTAGTGGAGGACTGGCATACCTGGCTCTCCACTGCCATCAATGGCATTGCCCCCCGGAGCCCTCTTCACTGTACCAAGGCAGCTCCTTGGTATTCCTTGGACCTGCTAAGGATGAAACAACAGCTTAGATGGTTAGAGCGAGTGTGGCGGCGTTCCTGTGATGAAGAGTCCAGAACTTCTTATAGAACACTTATGAAAGTCTGTGAAGAAGGCTGTGAAGTCCGCTAAGAAGAATTTCTACATGGCCTCTATAGAGTCTGTGAAGTTGCACCCAGCTCAGTTGTTTAGTGTGATTTGGTCTCTGACTAGTTTGCCATCGAGCAATCAAAAAGATAGGGAATTGGATATTGGTCCTGAGGCTTTTGCGACATATTTCCCAGATAAAATCTTGACTCTCCACCAGGACCTCTTGACCACGGTTGATGCAGTACATGAACTGGAAGCCCCTTGGCCTTCACACGTTCCAATATTGGACCAATTGAGTCGACTCACACTGGAGGATGTAGGCAGGGTCCTGGCTGCAGTGAAGCCTACTACCTGCCCCCTGCCCCCCTGCCCATCCTGGCTTGTGAAGGCTTGCCAAGATGATGTCAGGACTTCTCTAGGTGACATTGTCAACTTATCTCTGACAAGTAGGACATTCCTAGAGAAGTTAAAGGAGGCGGAAATTCGGCCACTTTTGAAAAAACCCTCGCTGGACCCTATGGTTCTAGCTAACTACCGCCCAGTTTCGAATTTATCGTTTCTGGGAAAGTAGTTGAGAAACTGGTGGCGGAGCAGCTGCAGGTTTCCCTGGATGAAACATCCGCCTTGGATCCACTCCAGTCCAGTTTCCGCCCGAGCCATGGGACAGAGATGGTACTAGTCGCCCTCACAGATGACCTAAGAAGGCATCTGCTGATTCTTCTGACCCATCAGCAACATTTGACATGGATGACTATGATCTATTGACCCACTGCCTCGCCGTCACCAGAATATGGGGGACAGCCTTGCAATGGTTTTCCTCCTTTCTCCGGGGACAGGGACAAAGGGTGAGGCTGAGTGAGCAAACCTCCATGCGGCATCCACTTATATGTGGAGTGCCACAGGGAGCTATTCTGTCGCCCATATTATTTAACATCTATATGCGCCCCCTTGCCCAGATTGCCCAAGGTTTCGGTCTGGGTTGTCACCAGTATGCTGATGCACCCAGCTCTATCTGTTAATGGATGGCAGACCGTCTTCTGCCCCTGAACACCTGTCCGAGGCATTAGGAGCCATAGCGGGATGGCTATAGCAGAGCCGATTGAAGTTAAATCCAGCTAAGATGGAGGTCCTGTGCCTGAGTCGAGGGTGGGGTTTGTGTACCCAGCTCCCATCCTTGGATGGCGTGGTTTTAGTGCCAACCCAACAGGTGAAGAGTTAAGGAGTGTTGCTGGATTGCTCACTCTCCATGGAGGCCCAGGTCGCGGCAGCTGCCAGGTCTGTCTTCCACTATCTAGGTCAGATCAAGCAACTGGCACCATATCTCTCCCCCAAGACTTGGCCACAGTGACACATGCAATGGCCACTTCCAGATTAGATTACTGTAACTTGCTCTACGCTGGCTTGCCCTTGAAGCTGATCTGGAAGCTGCAGTGGGTGCAAAACGCAGCAGCCTGCCTGCTGACTGCATCACCTATACAGGTGAGCATGCGGCCGGTGCTCCGTGGCCTGCACTGGCTGCCCATAGAGTACCAGATCTGCTTCAAGGTGTTAGTTCTGACTTTCAAAGCCTTACGTGGCCTGGGACCAGCATACCTGTGAGACCGTCTCTTCCCGTATATGCCCTGGAGGTCACTTTGTTCGGCCTCCCAGGATAGGCTGACTGTCCCTGGCCCAAGAGATGCCTATCTTGCCTCTACCAGGGCCAGGTCCTTCTCAGTCCTGGCCCCAACCTGGTGGAATCAGCTCCCTATAGAGATCTGGGCCCTACCTGGCTTACTAGCCTTTCGTAGGGCCTGTAAAACGGAGCTGTTCCGCCAGATCTTTGGGTGAGGCAGTGGGCATCTGCCCATTAGATCACTTGGCCTCCCCTACTATATATCTTACTGCACTGATTTGCTACACTGTCCAGCTGCACCATCTCATCATAACTGTTCTGCCGAGCTATTTTGTTTATTGAATTACTGTCTCTCTCTCTGTGTCTCGGCTTGACTTCGCGAACGAAGATTTAAGAAGGGTGCAGTAGTCCACGTCTGCTGCAGGCTCGCTGGTGGCTGACAAGACCAATGCGGGACAGGCAGATCCGGCCACAGTGGCTGCAGGGAAAAGTCTGATTTGGGGTTGGTGCTGTAGCAGTGAGATTCTTCCTCAATCTCCTTTTGCCTCAAGACCAGCTATGCGTGCGTTCTCAAAGGAAGAGACAGCCTGGTGGATGGTGTGCCTCCATGCTTTGCGATCTGAGGCTAGGTCAGACCACTGGTGATGGTTGATGCGACAGGTGCCAAGGGACTTCTTCAAGGAGTCCTTGTACCTCTTCTTTGGTGCCCCTCTATTTCGATGGCTGGTGGAAAGTTCGCCATACAGAGCAATCTTGGGAAGGCGGTGGTTTTCCATCCTAGAAATATGCCCTGCCCAGCGCAGCTGCGTCTTCAACAGCAGTGCTTTGATGCTTGTAACCTCCGCCCTCTTGAGGACTTCAGTGTTGGTCACAAAGTCACTCCAGTGGATGCTGAGGATGGTGTGAAGGCAGTGCTGATGAAAGCGCTCAAGGAGTCGCAGGTGATGACGGTATAATAATAAAAATACTGTGAAAGCTTACGGGCTGCCTTGGGCCAGTCATATACTCTCAGGGTTGTTGTGAGGATAAAATGTAGGAGAAAAGAGCAAGGTAAGCCACTTCAGGTCCCCAGTGGGGGGAAAGTAGTTTATAAATAAAATGTAACACAAGAACACTAACAGGTCTGGCCTTTTGAGTTCATATGGCTATTTATCCCAACAATTTTCAACAGGCATTTTATTTATTTACAAAACTTGTATTCTGCCTTTGTGTCTTTACAAGTGGTACCAAGGCAGCCAAGCAGATGACTGTGGATTGTTTGGTTGTGTTTTTTAGCCTTGTGTTATTGGGATGACTTTTTTATAGTTGTATAACACTATTAATCTTTAATTAATGGTGGCATTGGCTTCCAGGCCTCTTCCTTGCTAATGGAAAAAGAAAACACTTCCCACTCTCACCTTTCCAATTTCATCTCATAACAAATATACAATACCAGAAAAGGCAGATGTAAGGCAAGATTCAGCTGTGCAGTAATTTACACCTAAATACTAATGTGTTTTTTTGATTTTTTAAAATAATGGATGGATTTCAAAAGATTTCAGATTACTGTGATGTTGTAGCTCAAAATTTTCTTCAATTTGCAACCCAAAAACTGAGATTTTATTTATTTATTTCCCACCTTTCTCCTCATTGGGCGGTCCCAAAGCGTCTTCTCTTTTCCATTTTATCCCCATAACAACTTTGTGAAGTAGATTAGGTTGAGAGTATGTGACTGGCCCAAGGTCACACAGCAAACTTCCATGGCAGAGTGGGGATTCAAATATCAACAGGCCTATAGTCTACATGCTATTCACCAATAAATTGTTGCAGGAAAGAGTTTCCCATCTTTACACTTGGTTATAGAGGGTTGCTTATATTAAAGCAGAGTGTTTTATTAAACGTAGTAGTTTTCATTGTTGGTTATCTTTTTGTTGTGGAGCTTCTTACATGAGTTATTTCTGTTTCAATTCTGCATGTAACATTAATTATTTTTTATAATAAAATATCAGAGAATTTTGTTTTCCTACTGGTAAACTTGTGATTTTAAAGCTTAGTGAGAACTAAATGATTCAGAACATTCTGAAATAATAAACTAAACTTAACTGGTACTTTCACAGAACTGTGCATAGATTTCCCTGGGTCATGGAATTTACTCTGTAAAGGTTCTAGGGAAGAGAATTCTGCAGTCTGAGTTCTGGTGGGATTACTCTGATGGGACAGTGGGGGTAGAGCTGTCAGTTCTCTGTAGAACTCCTCAGTTTGAGTTCTAGCCTCTGTGGCCTTTCTTATCTCTCTGGTTCCTGTTCCTGAATTTGTGGACAGCTCTGTGTGGACTGCCTGGTAACCAGAGTCGAGTTCACCACAATTATGTTCCTGTGCTGTGTCTGGGACACAAACACAGTTTTCTTTCTTATTTGTCATTTGTGAGAAGTAGGAAGGGTGGCAAAAGAGAGCATTATGGGGTACACGGATGAAAAAGAAAGGCCTATAAGAGACAGTGACCTTTGGTGACAGGCAGTGGAAAGAGAACACTGTAGGGTACAGAAGGAAAAAGGGTACGGTGAAGAGCCTGAAGGGGATAACAGAGATTGGCATTCAGGGAAGATAAGAGAGTGATAATTGTTTTAAATAATTGAAATAAATATTTCTAGCTTTCTACCTGATTTCTACCTTTCAGAACTCAGAGGGGCTTACAATATAAATAAAACTATTATTATTATTATTATTATTATTATTATTAAAAACACACAAAAGACCACAGTTTGGTAGCATGGACATGCAAGATGGCGGATGCTGTGCTCCTATCCTCTTTTTCCTCCTCATCAACATTACTGACCAGCAGAACACCAGTCCTTTCCACAGAATATGGGAAAATTGGGGAGACATCAACCAAAATCATTTGAACCATCAACAAAGCCTCTAAATAGTTATTTTAACTCTGATTCCTCATTGGATTTCTCTCAGCCGGAGCACGTTTTGGAACCGAAGATGGCCACCTCCTCAGATAATGTCCTGCCTAATCAAGGGGTGCTTATGAAACTAGATCTTGTGGACTCCTTAAAACGTCTTAAATCTGAAATCCTAGAAAAGAGAAATGCGTTGTTCAAGTCCCTGGCAGACCAACTTGAAGTAATGTAAGCATCTGTTCACTAAATCTCACAAACAGCAGAGACTGCTATAGAGAATGGTCTACTACATAATGAAGAGATTAGAAACTTTTTGCCCATGAATACTGAGCAAAAGAATGAATACTTACAAAGTCAAGGAGCGACATTTGGAGTTCCATGGTTTTGCTGAGCCAGCTGAAGGTGAAACACAACTTTCCTTTTTTATTGCCTCATGGCTATTCTACCCTCACACTGGAAGATGGTATCTCCCCAGCCATCTTAAAGGCATACTGTCTGGGCTCCCTTTGACCTGGACAGCAGCATTTTCTGTGAGACATTTTAGTGGAAATTTGGGGTGCACTAGAACCGAAGTTCATATCCTGCAGAAAGTCCATTCCTGTGGTGGATTACAATTCCAAGACACAAAAATTCTAGTGTTCCCTGATTTGCTGGCAGAAGCCCTACAAATCTGTTGCATGCTAAAGCCTCTCACTCATTCTACCTACAAGTATAAAAATCTCCTTAAATATTACCTTCCTTTCTTCCTTTAACAGACTAAAAAAAAAGGAATCATTTCTTTTAGTAAACTAGTAAACAATGTAAATCTAGACACTTCTACTTAAACACAAATTAAATATAACCAGTTAAGAAAAAAGATTTTTTCTTTCAAAACTGTCCCAACGTCAATTTTATCTCACTTAAATATATTATAAGCATAAATTAAATTGTTGATTTAGCGAAATTCATATTAAAAAAGCACATAAAAATCATTTCTTTATCCTTAGCAAATTACATAAAATACAACTAAATGTTTTGTCTGTCTCCGTCTAAGCCATTTCTCCTGATAACATATTAAAAGCAAGTCAAATTACCAAGTCTACCCAATTCCACAGCAATTATGTGGATCTTATACTTATATCATTAGTTGGTCTAACCTTAGATCTTATACTTATATCATTATAGACAATCTCACTAAATAGACAAACTGTGAATACATCTACTATATAGAGAAATATGTTTTTTTTTCTCGAGTGAAAAAAATTTTATTGAGAGAAGATTGCACATAACAAAAGAAACATAAGACAAACACATAATATAAATACAAATACAATCATACAAACGATACCACATACAAACTACATACTACACACCTCAATACACTACACTATACATTCATAGTCTAACATCTAAAACAAATACCCAGTCATACACTGGGAGGCGGAGAGGATTAAAGAGCAAAAAAGAATCATAGTTACTCCAAACCAAAACCTTTACCTTTGACCCATTTATAAATGGGGTCCCATTCCTCCTGACATTTTTGCAAGTTACCATTTCTTAATCTTGTGGACATTAAATCAGATTCTGCGGCATCCAACAGCTTACTAATAAGTTCATCTCTATTGGGGATTCTGTCCTTCTTCCAGTACTTAGCGTATAGTATTCTGGCTGTAGTAACTATGTACAATAACAGTTTCAGTTTGGTCATAGGCAGGCTTTGTCTACAAATATTTAAAAGGTACAGCTCCGGCACATGGTTAATTTGTATTTTTAAGATCTTTTGGGTCCAAATATTAACTTGTGTCCAGTATTTTTTGGCATCTTTACATTGCCACCATATATGAAACAAGGACCCTTTAGCTTCTCGACACTTCCAACATTTGTTGGAGTATGTAGGATAAATTTTGGCCAACCTGTCTGGTGTAAGGTACCATCTATATATACCATTTTGTATAAGTTTTCTTTAAAATCTGCTGGTTTCATTAATTTTAAGTTCTGTTTCCATAGTTTTTCCCATTCTTCCAGATCTATGTTATAGCCAAAGTCCTTCAACCAACGGATCCATGTTTCTTTTACGACTTCATCCTGCATCTTGGTTTGCAGTAGCCAATCATATAGAGAAATATGTTAACTGCACTCATTAACATTTCTTCTTCAGAATCTCCCTTATTCTTTTAAAATCTAACATCTGTTCATTATTAATGGTTACATGTTTATTTATTCACAAGGGAAAGAAAAAAAAAACAAAAGAACCCAGATTCCAGAGTCCTTCTTCCCAAAGAATAAAAACTTTTAAGTTCCTTTGATTTCTGCACCCATATTGCATCCGAGGCAGCCCATTTTGTCACAGTCTATCTTTTGATATCACATTTCACTTCTTAGTCAAAGTTGCTTGTCCAGCCATCCACACTTTTAAGTTCCTTTGATTTCTGCACACATATTGCATCCAAGGCAGTCCATTTAATCACAGTCTGTCTTTTGATATCACATTTCACTTCTTAGCCAGAGTTCCTTGTCCAGCCATTCACCAAAGCAGAAAAAAAAAATCCCAAATCCTTTTTCTGAAATGCTTTCCAAATCCTGAGTTGTTGATTGGAGTGCAACTTTTCGCTTCTCAACATGGCCTGCCCCCTCAACCGCAGGAGGACGAATTTGTCACCATTTTTCTCTCTCAGCTTGATTTTACTGCATCATAATTTCCGGTCAAGTTTTGAAAATGTGTCACAAGAGAGTATCTTACTTTTCCTTTGTTTGTTTCGGAGAGTATCACTTTCCCCTTCCACTTTCACTGCCATCAATATACTCTCTTTAGAACTGGACCCCTGTAGGTTTGCAATTTCATTAGCTGTCAGCATAAAACATTCCATTTGGTCATTAAGGAGCTGCATAAATGAGATAAGATCTTCCTTCAGAGAGATAAGATTTGAGCAAATATCTTTTCCATGTGACACTTCATTAAACTGTGCCATTTCTAATATCAAACTCAGTCCCTTAAATCAGATTGTAAATTTGCTTCAAGCTCCTATTAATCCCCGTTCCACAACAGCTCCCACTGAAGTTTTAAAAACCATTCTCACAGATACAGTCAGGCGATAGAGACAGAGCTCTCTGCAATATAACTCCTTTGTGCTCATATTGTATTGCAACTTCTTAGTAAACTCTTTAATGTATATATGTCCAATTATAGTCCGGGTCAATTTTAGTAATCCAGTTTAAGTAATTAAGACTGCTCGTGACATTTCAAGGCCTCTTCTAAATGCTTTGAGCTGGTCTTTTGTAGTTATGCAGAGTGACCCATCAGGGAGTAGAATTTGAAAAAACACCTACTTGTTAAGTAGAGTCATCGCTTTAGAAGTAGAAAAATGCTGCTTCAAAGTCATACTGGAGAAAGTGAAAGCAAAAAGCAATCGGGCGTTCTTTTTCTACTGGTATGCCAGCTTTCTTAGCCATGGAGCTTCAGGATGAACAGAGAGCACAGAGGGCAGCTGCCGCTGGCCCCCTCTACGCTCAGTAAAAGTCCCATACCGAAGAAAAAGCCACTATGGGCTTATTCAACGACCAGACTCAGAGTTGCTGCAGAGAGACAATCTGCAAGCAACTCTGAAGCCAAGATGACAGATCCCGGAAGTGCTTTATGTCCACAATTTCTTACTGGGTACCAGGCAATGTCCATTGGGTTCCCTCTTCTGGCATTGCAGTGTTTTTTTATATTCTCTTAAATGTGCAATGTTTCTTACGTGGTTACTTCCATGATTCTTTTATGCAGTATTGGTTAAACACCTTTTCTATGTATTTGACTGTCTTGTTCTTACAAGCTTTGGCACTGTTACTTCTGTGTACCACTGATTCATCTTCTGTGGGTATAGGCATTTTGCACTTTCCATAAGTCTCTGATGACTCCTAATCAGGCCTCAGATTCAGCAGGAGCTCCCAGGAGCACAGCTCCTGAACCTTTCTGAGGGTTCCACCTCCTCCTCCCTACCTTGTCCATTGAATAGTAGGTGCAGCTGCATAACAATCACTGACTGAGCTCCATCATCTATTTTTCTACAAAGTGGCCCCTGCTCCTAATCTACTTAAGGTCCATACACTCAACTGCAGAGATCTCAACAAGAAGATCAAAATGAAACAGATACTTTCCACACTGAAGCAACAGAAGGCTGATGTCATATTCCTGCAAGAAACAAACCTTTAAAAAGGACACGAAAACATCTACATTTCTAATTGGATTTCATATAATTTCTCAGCTACAGGTATGCCATAGGGTGTCTATTTTTATTTCTAAGGCAGTGAGGTTCATCTGTGAGTCTTCAAGGTATGATCCAGATGGTCACTACATACTTTTAAATGGCCTTCTCAGTGATGCCCTAGTCACTCTAGCTCCCAATAGAGGACAACTTGACTTCCTCACCTCTACTCTGACCAGACTTACAAACTTTAGTTCTGGCCCAATAATCTTGGAAGGAGATTTCAATTGTGTTGTGGATTCATCAGTAGACAATTCTGAACCCATCCCATTCAGCTCCATAAGAGACATCTCAAAACTAGACTGGCCTTCAAGATCTCCTTCTCTCCTTTGGCTTGAATAATATCTGGAAGTCATTACATACCTCTTACAGGGACTGTACTTTCTTTCCATCACAGTTCAACAGCTATTCCAGATTTTACTACATCTTACTGTTAGATTCCCTAGTGTTCAGAGTCCTCTCATCCTCCATTGGAATCAGGCAGTGATCTGATCACACACAGGTAGATCGTATTTTAGGCAACTCAGATCAACAACTAAAACAATTTGACTGGATGTTAAATAGGTATTATTAGATCAAGTAATGCTGACTCAATAGAGCAGAACATTAAGGACTGTTTTGAACAGAACTTAGACTGTGGTGTTTCCCTGGAGGTAGTGTGGGATTCCCTCAAAGCTGTAATTCATGGGAAGTATGTATCCTTGTCAGCCTCCTATAAAAAAGAGGGAGGGGAAACCATTTATGTCTGGATCTTTTGTAAAAATTCATGATTTGGAAGCCTTACACAAGTAAACTTGCAGCTTGAAAGTATCAATAGCTGTTAGTGAAGCAAAAGAAACTTGAATTATTAGAGGTCGCTAGCATACAAAATAATATACTTTTCTTAAAGCAGTGTTTTAACTATAAAAATTCTAAATACTTTAATCTGCTTACCTGGAAACTCGGGAAACACATCAGAATGATATATAAGTTGCATTTGGAATGAGAACGGGAACTTGGCAACCTTCCTCTACTGAAGTTCTTTCAGTTTTTCAATGATTTTATCATTCTTTACATAGCTCTACCAACCCCTCTAGCAACTGTCATCCTACGTTCAAGTCCAAAGGATACATCAAACATCTCACTTCAGCTCATCAGCAACTTTAAGATTCACCCATAACTACTCAAGAAATTACTGATGTAATTTAAATGTTAAAGAACAACAAAGCACAGGGACCAGATGGCTATCCTGTGGAACACTACAATAATACCATCACATTCTTGCTCAACCACTTTCAGCAGTCTTCAATCAGATCCCAACATAGGGTACCATGCCTAAATCTTGAATGTCTGCAAAACTTATAGTACTACCAAAATTTGGCAGGAGTAGGTCCACTTTTAAGTCATATCATCCAGTCCAACTGAACTGTGATTACAAGACAGAGGTGGCCTAACTTGCTTAATGTAAGAGCCACATAGAATAAATGTCAAATGTTTGAGAGCCACAGGGAAGGTAGGGAGGGAGGAAGACAGGCAGGCAAGCAAGCAAATAGATAGTGGAGGGAGAGGTGGAAGTAAGCAACTTAAACTTAAAATGTATTTTCCAAGCTGCCAGCTGGCTTGGGTTGGAGAAGTGATTTAAAGAGCCAAATGCCTTCACCAAGCTGGCAAATGCTACTCCTGTTACAAGATATTCACTGTGATATTCTTATCTTGTCTGAGTCACATTATAAATGCTTATGTTCACCATGATCAAACCAGTTTAATACCCCCTCCCTAAGTTCTGTCTAAGTTCACGGAATCAACATTGCTGTCAGATAGCCATCTAGCCTCTGTTTAAAAACCTCAAAAGAAAGAGAGCCCATCACCTCCCAAGGAAGCCTGTTCCACTGAGGAACCACTCTGCCAGGGAGTTCTTCCTAATGTTTAGTCAGAAACTTCTGATTTAATTTCAACCTGTTGGTTCTTGTCCAGCCTTCTGGGACCATAGAACACAACTCTGCACCATCCTCTATATGACAACCCTTCAAAACTTGGTGATCGTATCACCTCTCAGTTGTCTCCTCTCCAGTTTATTCTTCAAGGGTAGCCCCAAGCAGAGGGCAGTGCAATTTTCCAGTCTTGATTTTCTAAGGTGACTGCTGGGATAAGCAGCATTTCCAAACTTTAAACATGGTTTTTAAGGGAAATACAATCCCATCAAAGACCAGAGAGCTCAGTTTCTGTGCCTGCCTTTCTGTGACCCAGAGAATTTCTGCCTTGTCAGGATTAAGTTTCACTTTGGTTACCCTCACCCAGCCCATTACTGATTCCAAGCAATGGTTTAGACCATCAATAACATCCTTGGGAGAAAGTGGAAAAGAAAGATAGAACTGGGGAACCATCCGTATATGGGTGACTCCTGCTGACCTGTCCCAATGGCTTCATATAAATATTAGATAACATAGAGGATATGATCCAGCTCTGCAGAATCCTTCAGACCATTGGACATGGTGTGACCATAATATGAGATATTCATAAGAAGTATATGGAGAAGTAATTTGAGAAATTGGGCTGCCCTGTGAGTGAAGGAACAGAAGAGGATTGGAAAACAGACAGAACTTGTCACAGTGGAGGGAAAAAAAAAAGGTTTAACAAGGAGAGGGATTCAAGACTTGTGGCAGACCAAAGAGATAAGGCACAGCAAGACACTTTGAGAAAAAGAGGATTAACAGAGAATTTGTTGAGAAAAAAAAACATGAATTAAAATAGTAACAATTCCCATTTTTTCAGTTAATGTAGCAATGCTTGCGTCTTAAAATATAAAATCAGCCTATTAGAGGAAGTTTAGTGGATTGCAGTAGGAAATGGAACAGTCCCAGCTTTTCTTCCTGTTCTCCATTCTTGAAACTTTGAATTCAGCAGCATCTGTTTAATCCTGAATATTATTTCCTGGGATGAGCAAAATAGATAAGAAAAATTGTTCTGCTTCCCTTTTATTTTTTTCTTCACATATAGCACAAATTATATGGTATGATGACAGCAAAGAAACAGGTTGTTCAAACCTGTGGTTGCTGCTTAAACACCCCCCCTCCCATTTCTGTACCTACAAAGCTGTTAATTTGCTCTGAAAATTAAAGAGCCAGCAAACATAAGGGGTGAAACAAAAACATAGCTCTGGAGCACAATTTGCCTTACTCAGCAGGAGACAGCTAGATTGCATCTATATGGCCTCTGCTGACTGCTGGGTTCAGTGAGCCTTTATCACATAAATCCAGTGTTTCAATCTTCATCATTCTATTGTGGGTGAGATGGATTACTCTGCTGAGAGATAATGCTGGCTATTTAAAATGTGTCTGGATATACAGAGCTTGTGGTTGCAACTTATGACTTTGCTTTGAGTGAGCTTTTTTGACCTTTAAATTTTCTTAGAAGCAAAATAGGAATGAATTGTGTTTTCAGTGATTTCATTATAGCTTAAATGTAAGTAATGGTGGAGATCACTGTTCACATAGGCGGATGTGAAACCACTTTGTAATGTGTTAATTCATCAGACCTTTCTGTCATTCTGCATTTTATCAGCATCACTGCTTATATTTAGTAGGAGACAAAAAGAAATGGATCTCCACTGTGGCTTTGAGAACACATCAACCAATAGAGATGCATACCTATTGTTAGGTGGTGTTGTGTCCGTATTTCCTTTGGTTCTGTGTTGTTCCTCGCAACAGGATGCAGAGGTCATGCTCCAAGTCAAAAGGTCTAATCATGATTGAATTCAATTACATCACTTCACATGCACTCTTTGAGATAAGGTAGCTGCAAAATATCATATATAAAAAGCTAAATTATAAATTGAATGAGATTTTACTTAGCTATGGAAGATTGCATATGGAAGATTGAGCCTGCTTCGGCGGGGAGGGCGGGATATAAATAAAAAGTATTATTATTATTATTATTATTATTAAATGTGGTTCAGAAAGATGGCAATCAAGATCCACTTGGTAAGGACAGAGACATTCCGTAAATCTGACGCCATGTTTGTCAACGTGGCAGAGCCCAGAATGGGACAAAAAATGTCCAAGTCTGCCATCAGTTACGCCATCAAGCAGTGCATAACGGAGGCATACAAGGCGTTACACCTCAAGGTTCCACAAGGAATCACGGCACACTCGACCAGAAGCTCAGCCGCCAATGCGGCCTTTGATAAGAATGCCTCCGTCGAGGAGGTGTGCAAGGCAGCTACGTGGTCATCAATATCCACCTTTATTCGGCACTATAAACTGAATGCCTACGCATCAGCAGACGCGGCCTTCGGCAGGCGAATCCTTCAGCACGTTCTGCCCGAGTAGGGCGACCCCACCCTGATTAACAAACTGCTCTGGGAGCACCCAAGATGTCCTCCGCCTCTTAGGGAGAACGACCCTTGGCACTTACCGTGAGGGGTCCTTCTCCTAAGAGGACAGGAGGACATCTTGCCCTCCCATCTATCGCCCTACCTTGGGGCAGCCTGTTCCTATTCTTTCATACTACACCCTAATACTGGTACTGTCTACCACTTATGCTCATTGCCATTGACCTGTTTTTTCCTCTTTCGTTACCATTTTAGGGTTTACCTTGATTGTCAGCCTGCCGCGTTAAGGCAGTTGTGGCTGACATACTGTTAACTGTTCGCATGAGAAGTTCTTTCTTTTGTTAGATGTTAGGTTTTTTCGTACTGCTTCTCGGAGTCACCCGAACTGAGGGGTGGTTCCCACAGTCACAGGAAGGGGAAGATCTTTTAGATTCCTGCCTCCCTGATTGGACGGTGGGAAAACACCCAAGATGTCCTCCTGTCCTCTTAGGAGAAGGACCCCTCACGGTAAGTGCCAAGGGTCGTTTTACAGTGCAAGATTGCACCCTTATGAGGCTGCAGGGAAGGGAAATTGTGTCAGAAGAAGCTGACCCCATCTCAGAAGAAGCTGAACCCATCTCATGGACAAATGCATCACCTAGTTTTGGTGTCCATACTATTTCCTTCAGTTTCCTTCTGTACATGCAGCCAGTGGAGACAGGAAATTATCTTTCTGTTCTTTGGTTACAAATGTGTTAACTATGGATTGATGGTATTCTGGGCTATTTTCATATCCAGGGTTTGGAAACTGCTGATGTATCATTAATCCTAGTTAGTAACTGTGCATTTTTAACATTAAATTGTTAAAGGAAATGGGAAAGAAAGGTGGAATATAGAACTGAGAGTAGAGATGATGGAAAAGAGCATACTTCCAAAGCTGCTCTTGTTTTACCATACAGGCTTATAGCAGAAAGCCAGTATTCTATCTGCACCAGACTGTGCATTTTGAGTTCTAATAAAAAATAAATCAATCACATAAGCAGTCTAGAGCTAGCATGTGTAGTGATTCCTCCACTTGAAGCCTGCTGGGTGACCTTGGACCAGTCACAATTCTCTCAGAATTCTCTCAGCTCCACCTACCTCACAAAGGTGACTGTTGTGGGAAGAGGAAGGGAAGATGATTGTATGCCACTTTGAGACTCCATAAGGTAGAGAAAAGTCGGGTATAAAGACCAACTCTTCTTCTGATCCTAACTGTGTTTAGTGGTCAGTCTTACCAATAAGTAAGTGTGCATAAAATTGCAGTCTGTAGATACCACATTCAGAAAGGAAAGGGGAGAGAAGTGGATGATGAAGAGAAAAGGGGAATTCACAAACAGGTTAACTTCCAGCCTTCTAGTAATTTTTCTCCTATAACCTTTACACACAGTAATGGTCAGATTTGTTAACATGGTAAAACTGTGTTGAAAGTGGAAAAAAAATTGTGAAGGAATAACATTCCATATGCTAGATTAAAGAAAGTTGCTTGCTATAAAAGCCAGTGCCGCTCTTAGGGTTTCTGTTTCAGTGCATACAAAATACTAGGCTCATTTCTGTCTTCAAGATCTGAGATGACAGAAGGGGTTAGCCAAAAAACAGAGCATTCATCAGTGTTACTGAAACTGAAGACGTGCAAGGAAAGCAGATCCATTTGCTAACAAGCAACCAAGGCCATCAGTGTTCTAACAGTTTTATTGTAGAATCCTGCAAAGCCAGCAGAGGGTTTTAGCACAGGAGTGATCAGTTTAAGATAACTTCACATATTCTGGTTTCAAGTCAACAGCAGTAGTGTGTGAATTCTATGTAGAGACTTTAAAGCTTTATTAGAGACATGGTAGCAAAAGAATAACAAGACTTTGTCCTCGAAGTTATAAAACACGTGCTATTGTGTTTTGCTAAAGTGGCTTCACAATCCAGTGGTATCTCAAGGATGGCAAGAGAATGGGAGAAGAAGGCTGATAACAAGAAACCCTAAACAATGAAGCTGATTTCATTTACCCAGCCTGATTACATTCAATGTGTCTTCAAAGTGGTGCAGTTGTAAATATGCTGACTTCTGAAGCTGCATTTAGTTAAATTGGTCTTGTGGTACATGTGCTTGAGATTTATTATTTATTTCAAAATGTTGTGCTATAGAATGTTGGCACAATCATTGAGGTAAGAGATCAGATGAGTATATGGGGAATATTCTTCTGCCCAGACTGTCTACTGCCTATATCACTGAAGGACGAAGAGAGAACTGAGACGGTGTTAAGATGTACGAATATCACTCTGTGCAAGGAGCATGTCTTTGATTTTTGTTGCCATAGTGATTTGTGGGGTGGAGCCTGGATATCTCCCAGAATTACCTCTGATCTCCATATGACAGATGAGATCAAGTCCCCCTAGAGAAAATGGCTGCTTGGCAGGGGGCGGGGGGTGGATGATATGACATTTAGGTCCCTCTCCCCAAACCGTGCCTTCCTCCAGCTCCATCCCTAAATCTCCAGAAATTTCCCAACCTCAAGTTGGCAGCCCTGTATTTCTTTCCTGTATGCTAAGGAAACACATATTCTACTTGTCCTTGTTTGTGGGCACCATTCCTTAAGATGATTTTGCCATAATAGGAATAGCAGTACATACTAGCCAGTGTCGCTTTTACATTTGGATTTCAGAACTGCAAGCAAACAAAAAAATTAAATGTCATCTGTGAAACAAAAAAAATTGTTTTGACTGATTAACTATTAAAAATTCAGTATTGTTACTTTACAGTTATGGTAATTTGATAATTCATTGCTTTCTATTCTGTGCATCTTCCCACTGTAATGTGGATAGCTGGTTGCTATATTAAACAGTCCCTCTGCCATTTTGATATCTTCCTGGCTGGATTGTCTAGACAACTCTCACCTTTAATTGGTGGGTAATTGGAGACAGTAAGTAGTTTGAAAATATTTAATAAAAGATTCCATCTTATCTACAAAAGAATGAGTTTAAAAGGAAACACACACTTACACTATAGTGGCTCATTTTCAGTTTCTGAATAAAGGTGGTAAAGTTCTCTGTTTAACTGTGTAAGAATATAGCAGGAGTCAAGTAGCACCTTTAAGACCAACAAACTTTTATTCAGAATGTAAGCTTTCATGTGCATGCACGCTTCTTCAGATGAGGAATGAGGTGCAGTAAGCAAACATATGTATAAGAATATGCGCATGTATACTGGAGTGGTGAGAATCTGTGGGTGTCAAAATTGACATACTTTTTTATCAGTCAGAAGCTTGTAATATGGTATAGAGAACCTTGATAAGGGGGAAAGCATCTTTCTCTCTTTAACCCATAAAACACAAATGCTTCCTTGTTATACATTGTCTGCAGTGTATAAGACAGTAAGGTTTACTTAAACTATTTACTTTAAGTATTGATAAAGAACCAGTTTGGTGTAAGCGGTTAAGTGTGTGGATTCTTATCTGGGAGAACCGGGTTTAATTCCCCACTCTACAATGATAAAACTTACAATAAACAAGATCTTTTTAACACAACATCCTTAGTGCCACCTACCGGGTTTAATTCCCCACTCTACAATGATAAAACTTACAATAAACAAGATCTTTTTAACACAACATCCTTAGTGCCACCTATCCAAAACAGTTCTACTCACTGAAGCAACAGCAGTTCACTATAACGTCTCTTCTAACAATAATAGTTCAACAAAATCCAAGTCTTAGCATGTTCATCCAACTGCTCCAGATCTTTTTAACACAACATACATTGTCTGCAGTGAAGACAAGACAGTAAGGTTTACTTAAACTATTTACTTTAAGTATTGATAAAGAACCAGTTTGGTGTAAGCGGTTAAGTGTGCGGATTCTTATCTGGGAGAACCGGGTTTAATTCCCCACTCTACATACATCTGCTGGAATGGCCTTGGGTCAGCCATAACTCTCATAGGAGAGGGCAGCTTCTGTGAGAGCTCTCTCAGCCCCATCTACCTCACAGGGTGTCTGTTGTGGGGCGGAGGAAGGTAAAGGAGATTGTGACCGCTGGTTATTTGTTTATGTATCATATATATAAGGTATGTACTTGCTTAAAAACAAAAGGAGATAAGGGGGAAAGCATCTTTCTCTCTTTAACCCATAAAACACAAATGCTTCCTTGTTATACATTGTCTGCAGTGAAGACAAGACAGTAAGGTTTACTTAAACTATTTACTTTAAGTATTGATAAAGAGTCAGTTTGGTGTAAGTGGTTAAGTGTGCAGATTCTTATCTGGGAGAACTGGGTTTAGTTCCCCACTCCTCCACATAGATCTGCTGGAATGGTCTTGGTTCAGCCATAGCTCTCATAGGAGAGGGCAGCTTCTGTGAGAGCTCTCTCAGCCCCATCTACCTCACAGGGTCTGTTGTGGGGCGGAGGAAGGTAAAGGAGATTGTGACCACTTAGAGATTCAGAGTATACGGCAGGATATAAATCCAAAATCTTCTTCTTAATATTCTCATAGCTTACTTAATATTCTCATAGCTTACTGGAAAAGAGTTTGCAAAGAAAGTTTGCATCAATTGATGACATTTAGAAGTCCTCTTACCAGAAATTCACTCACCAGAAAGTCTCTCATCATTTTGATAGCAGAATTTCTTTTAGTACATCTGGTGTAGCAGCTCACATGATGTCTGTTTGAAATGTTTAAATGGCCGAAAAGAATAGTAATTACTTGCAGGGGTTCAGTAGTGTATTGGAGAGCATATATTTTCCCAAAGGTATGATTGTTGGCAACAGGCCTATATATATGTTTCACAACATTTTCACAGCAGACTTTTTATGGGGTGGTTTGCCATTGCCTTCCCCAGTCTACACTTTCCCCCCAGCAAGCCTCATTTTACTGACCTCGGAAGGATGGAAGGCTGAGTCAACCTCGAACTGGCTACCTGAAAACCCAGCTTCTGCCAGGGATCGAACTCAGGTCAGAAACAGAGTTTAGGACTGCAGTATCGCAGCTTTAACACTCTGCGACGTGGGGCTCTGTATACTATATATGTGTGTGTATACACATACACAATCTACAGGCTTTACTTGTCATTCTTGTAATCTTGCAAGTGTTGTTCATCTCTATTACAACCTATAGCGTCATTAGGAAATACTTTGCTAACAATGACATCTGATATCTGTCCCAAGGACATCAACAATTGGAGGCAGGATGCATGAATCATGTTACACCTATTTTGTGATCTTTGCATTGATTGCTTAATGGTTTCTGAATCCAGTTCAAGTGGCCACTTCTTACCATTAAAGTCCTTCATGACGTGAGGTTCACAGACCTGAAGGATTGCCTCTCCTGGTATGATCCTGTGAAATCTTTGCTTATTGTAACAATGCCTTTTAGTCATTCCGCCCACTTGGGAGATTTTTCCATGGTTGCTACAGTGATTTAGAATCAATTTATAGAGAAAATTAGAAGAGCTACATCTTCCTTGCAGTTTTGGGGGGCCTGAAAGATGGAACACTGGGTCTTCAAGATGGTTGCTGTGTGAGTGCCTTGAATGGTTAAGCTTTTCTTCCTGATGGTTGTTTTACTTTTTTTAATGTAGGGCTTTTTTTTTGAGAGAGAGAGAGAGAGAGAGGACTGTTTTTGTTGTTGTTTTGCCTAATGGGTTACAGTTTTTCGGGAGAAAGGTAGATTTATAAATAAGGGGAAGGGCAGCTAGAATGTATTGCATGCTAATGAGAATCCGTGGGCTGCATAATATTATCTAGCACACTTTTCCTGTACTGCCAGTAGCTGTTTTGTACTCTGTTGTTCCTCAGGACAGCTCTCAACAGTAGGTGGCATTTTCATAGTGATGTACTTCTCTACCAGTTTGTCTTTTCCACTTTGACGTGTTCAGCCTCAAAAGATAACAAGATCAATGTGAATTCATTCTGCAGGAAAAGAGGGGGTGAAACCCTACTGAGATCACACAGGCTATCTATATGTGATGGCTACTGCAGGCTGGGGGTGGGATTCCCCCGTTTATAGCAAGGCTTCAGGAAACAGAACACAGGGCTGCTAGTTCTGTGATTTAGAGTTCCATGTTTTCATTTTTACACAAGAAAGTATTAGAAAGTTTCATCTTCAAAGGCAATATCCTCCAGTAGAAATATGTACATCAGTGTGACAGAGGTGAAATAATGTTCCCTGCCATGGGAGCAGGATTAGGTGAAATTAGGTGAAAATGCAGTATGTGCCCCAGCACCACTATGCTGCCATCACATCACCTGTTGAAGTAAACCATCATACCTCTGTCAGGTTTCCTTTATTTTCTCCTTTCCAGTATTTTTTGTGTGTGTCGGGGGTCACATTCATCTTCTCGACAATAATAAATCTGAATAAAGCACTAGGCTGTACTGTGAGTTGCTTCCCCATTTCACTCATAAGGATGTGCTTAAAGGATGGGAAAGTCAGCTCTTGAACAATCTGGGTTGCAAGTACAATAAAAAGTGGAACTAATTGGCACTGAAATGAAGCTAATCTCTATTAAGTGAGACTGAGGATAGTTTACAGTTATGGTAATTTGCTAATTCATTGCTTCCTATTCAGTACATCTTCCCACTGTAATATGAATAGCTGGTTGCTAAATTAAATGGCCCCTCTGCCATTTTGATATCTTCCTGGCTGTATTGTCAGTACTAGACAATTCTCACTTTGAACTGATGGATATTTGGAGACAGTAAGTAATTTGAAAATATTTAATAAAATATTCCATCTTATCTACAAAATAATTAATTCAAAAGGAAATACACGCATATACTATAGTGGCTCATTTTCAGTCTCTGAATAAACAGGGTGGTAAAGTTCTCTCTTTAAGAACATGTATACTGGAGTGGTAAGAATCCTCATTTTTTTCCTCTTAGATCCCTGAATGTGCTTTTTTTGCTATTTAGTAATCCTTGGCTGCAATGACAAGATAAACATGAAAAAGTAGCAAAATATAAGAGGAAACAGGAACACTCACATCTACTTAAGTTTAATCCTTATGGAAACGGAGTATTATTTCCATTTTGTTTTCATCTTGTGTGATTAAGTTCAGAGTGAGAAGGAGAGGAGGACAGGGATTTTTCCTGAACTGCAGGAAGCCACTGGATTAAAGAGAAACACCCAGATGACTCTCATTTGGAGCATGACTCATGAACTCATGGTTTCTCTGTTTTAAAGGGAACTGTGGGTTGGCTTTGACTGGAGTGTCCGTCTGGATGGTTCATTCGTAACCTCCATGGGGAGGAGTGGACCTAAGCTCTGAAAATGGCATGGAGTAGTTTGCTGCCATGTAGTAGTTTTCAGTAGTTTTCTCCTTTTTTTAGTCCTTTAAAGGGCTTTGCCCATTTCCCAGCCAAGCTGTGCTATATTGTTATAACACAGCTGAGTGGGGAATGGGACCAGAAAGGGAGTTTCTTGTCTGGGTGGTATCCTGGTGAAACCGTTGTTGCTTTTACACAAATGCAACAGGGTAAAAGGAGGAGGGCCAGCAGCTGCTGTGGCAGAAACACATATGTGCACCCTGTCTGGAAGCAGCCAAGGTTTTCAATCTTTTCCAGACGCAATAAGGCGTTTTGTATTGCCAGCTTTCTGTTCACTTCCATATATTGATGAGTACTGTAATGGCACCTGTGCTGCCTTCTGAAAGGATGGCTGTGCTTTACTATCGCTCTTTCACTGGAGGGGTGGCTTATCCTTTTGTAATGTTCATTGCTAAATACGTTTTAAAAACAATTAAAAATCACATATGTACTTCACATGATCGTATGTTGCATGAGACTTGTCTATTGTTGGGATACCAATTACAATTACAATGTTTTGTTAGATTCCACCCAAAACTTGGTCCTAGATGATAATATCAAATTGGATTGGTGGACAAAAACACAAATCAACTCTAGATTTCAGGCAGATAAAAAAATAGGTTTCTTTAAAAAACCAAACGACTTGGACATGATAATATATGATGGGCAGAAACTAATCTCCAAAATATATAATTGGTTGTTAATGAATAAAATGCAAGATGAATTGGTTAAAGAGAGCTGGATTAGATGGCTGAGTGATTTCGGATACAATATTGAATTGAAAGAATGGGATAATATTTGGAAACAAAACTTTAAATTAACTTTAGCATGTGAATTTAAAGAAAACTTGTACAAAATGGCCTATAGATGGTATTTAACTCTGGAGAGACTGGCCAAGATTTATCCAAGCTACTCTAACAAATGCTGGAAATGCGGGAAGGTGAAAGGAACCTTATATCATATTTGGTGGCAGTGTGCTCACGCCAAAAAATATTGGGCCCAAGTCAATATCTGGTGTCAGAAAATTTTCAAAATAAGACTTCCGCATACACCTGAATTTTACCTGTTAAGTATAGTAAAGGAAAATCTCCCCAAATTAGAAAAAAAACGTTTGTTATATATTGTTACTGTGGCTAGAATGTTATACGCCAGGTACTGGAAGGTTGCAAAAATCCCAGAAAGGGATGAGTTTGTGCAAAAGAGGCAGCAGAACTAGATATGCTAACAACGAAATTAAGAGGACAGTCTTACCCGGCTTGTAAAAAGATTTGGAACCCGCTGTATCTATGGATAAAAAGTGTGGGAATTGAAATGAGGAATTTGAACTTATGTTTTGGTAGCTCCCCTTAAGCTCTTGGTGGTGGGGGGTGGGAATGGTGTTGGGGGGCTTGAATGTATTACATTGCTGTAACAATTTGTTTATGCAAGTATTCTGTACTGCAAACAAGTTTCAATAAATTGTTTTATTGTGTAAAAAAAAAAAAGACTTGGTAGGGAACTTGCCCAGAGGTGGGGAACAGAATTTTTATGCATGCTGAAATGCCATGGAAGGCATGGCACTCAGGAGCAGACAGCATTTCTGAA
The DNA here is from genome assembly GCF_032191835.1 of Heteronotia binoei. Classification (NCBI taxonomy): domain Eukaryota; kingdom Metazoa; phylum Chordata; class Lepidosauria; order Squamata; family Gekkonidae; genus Heteronotia; species Heteronotia binoei. The sequence goes on from NC_083223.1 coordinate 131,123,459, forward strand.
CATCCCAAGTAGGTTTGAATTGGTCTGGGACTCCTTAAATATATAACAATTGCAGCATTTTGAACCAGTTGTAGTTTCCAGGTTGTATTCAAGGGCAGCCTCGTGTGAAGAGCATTGCAGTAATCCAACCATGAGGTTACAGAAGTGTTGAACAGCATGGCCAAATCAGCCTAGCCTATGTAACAAGAGAGATGGCAAATCAGATGCACTGATAGAAGGCACTCCTAGCCACAATACCAACCTGATTTTCAAAGAGCAAGGGAGGGTCCATGAGTATCCCGAGTCTGCTAACCTGCTCTGAAAAAACAAATGCCACTCCCTTTAGGACAGCAGATTCAGTCCCTCTAAGTTAGCATTTCTGACCAGCATTACCACTACCTTATCTGGATTCAACTTATCTGGATTCAGTTTGATCTGCTTTAGCCACCTGACCATAGACTCAAGCACTGATTCAGAACTAAGATGGATGTATCTGGAGGCTTGGATAATGAAATATAGATCTGGGTGCTATCTACATATTGATGACACCCAAAGATCTGGATAATCTTATTCAGCAGCCTGGTATTATATTAAAGAACACAAACGAAAGAATAGAACCCTGTGGCACAAATTCCACTCAGTAGATTCTGCACCTCCCATGAACATTCTTGTATCTGATCAAGCAGAAAAGAGCGAAACCACTGAAGGGGTGTGCAATATTCCTGAAACCTACTTTGAATGGAAACAAGGTAATATTCTACCCATGTTGTTTGATATCCATCTCCAAGGTCTGTGTCAAAGGAGGAAAATGAGTTTCAACTAGAAATGGGCACAAACTGGGAAAATGGTGGTTTGTGTTGGTTCATGGTTTGTTTGATTGCCTGAACTGTTTCATGGTTTGTCCAGTTCATCTGGTCCTTAGTAAGCTCTGAAGGTATTTAAATGCCTTCAGAGCTCACTTCCCCTTGGTCATGGCCAGTTTCAGTGGACTGAAACTGACCCACTCTCCCTTCCCTTGCTTTCCCTAGCCAGCCCTTCAAAGCTGCCAACTAGGGGAAGCAAAGGGGAGGAGAGAGGGTCAGTTTCGCTCCCCTGGGATTGGAAGAAGGGAGTGAAACTGATCTGCTCTCTCCCATTCCCTTCCTCAGCCTGCCTGCCATGGCAGAGAGCAGCCTCATGACTTGGGGAGGCATTTAAAAGCCACCCCCTCCCTTTTCCAGCCCATGAACTCCTAGGGAAGCCGAAGCTTGGAGGCAACTCTCGAAATTAAAAAATGACTCATCTAGGAAATGGAAGGAGGGTCTTATAATGAAGGATGGATATAAACAAATAACCAGTGCTTGTAGAGAAAGAGTTAGGAAAGCTAAAGCTCAGTATCAGCTTAGTATAGTGAGAGATGCTAAAAAAACAAAACAAAAAAGAGTTATATAGCTATGGGTCACCTGGGGAAGCTGATCTGGGGAAGGAAGACAGTTTAAACTACCTTCCCTTGGCTTCCCCAGGAGCTCTGCAGCTGGGGGTGCCTGGGGTAGCCAAGGCTTGGAGGGAAGAAACAAACCCTGCACAAATCTAAAAACCTCTATGGGAGGTTTGGGGAGGGTTCATGGGTAACACTTTCTCTCTAACTGATTTGAAATGAACCACAAATCTCGGTTGGTGGATCAGTTCATGCACATCTCTAATTTCAACATTAAAACCAAAGTTGGTTAGTTGTATGTTTCAGATCAAAGGGCCTTTTAAAAGTAAAGCTAAATAAAGCTTTACAGTCTCTAGATTTAAACTTCTACAACATGTCAAATCAGCAAAAACTGCAGTAAATATAGATAAAACAAGAACTCAGTAATAAAACCTTAAAGCAATGTACTTACTGAAACCCAGAAATACAACAAAAAGAGGGGGAAATATGCCACATGAACTGCTTTCATCTTTCAGAGACTGGTGACCCCAACTGAAAATGAAAGTGTAGATGGGCCATCTTTTGAACTAGCCCTGGGCCTTTCGCCTAGCGCCCTGAAATTTGGTGGGTGATTGTTTTCCTATCAGTGGAAATGTAATGGGGGAATAGAGTGCCTTTTTAATTTGTTTTTTATGTCAGTCTTCTACTAAAAACAAGAGCAAGATAAAGAATCATGCAATGTCCTTATTTGATTTACATAAAAACACATCTTGCATTATTGCTTCTGAAAGGAAAGCTATTTCTAGAGTGGACCAGGGAAGCAATTAGAAAGGAACCTTGAACTGTTTATGTGGTTAGATCCAAGCGGGCAGCCGTGTTGGTCTGAAGCAGTTGAACAAAGCAGGAGTCAAGGGTCACCTTTAAGAGCAACCAATTTGGTTGGTCTTAAAGGTGCTGGATTCCTCGTTTGATGAAGTATGCTTAAGAGCACATGAAAGCTTACGTTCTAAATAAAAATTGGTTGGTCTTAAAGGTGCTGTCAGGTCTTTGGTGCCCCTCCCGGTCCCCCGGCGTCGCCGTTGCCCCACCCGGGCACTCTGGGGCGTTCCCCGGAGGTCTCAGAAACAGGGGGGTGGGCACTGGGTTACTTCACCGCAGGCCCCCGTTCCCTCCTGGCTGTGCTATGGCTCCTGTCCCTCTCTCTCGCGAGGCAGCCTCTTTGCGCATCAGCCAGCTCTCCTCAGCGACCTCCTCCCTCCCTCCTTTTATGCTTCCCGACCCATCCTCCCCCCTCCCAGGACCTGCCCCTCTCTGGCTCCTCCCCCCTTCAAAGCCCCAGACGCCCAGGAGAGGTGCGTCGGGGCCGGGCTGACTGGGCGTGCCTCAGGCGTCCCAGCCCTCAGCGGCGTGCTGCAAGGGAGCGTCTCGTGCTGCGACGAGCTGAATGGCTCTCCCTCTTGCTCTCCGGCGTCTTGCCCCGGCCAGACCTCACGGACTCGAAGCCGGGCTCGCCGTCTGGGAGGCGTCGCTCGGGTGGCTGCTTTCGCCCCGTCAGTCGAGGTGAGGGGTGGGGCCTCCACAGGGGCTTGGAGAGGTGGGGGGGGCTCTTGGGGCGATGCCGGGGGCTTGGAGCGGCTGGCAGGCGCCGGGGGGTCTCCTCCGCGCAGTCCCTGCCCGGGCTGGGCGGGACAGGTGCCGCTTGACTCCTGCTTTGTTTATGGGGTTATTTTCAATGGAAGAATAGGAAGCGGGAAAATGCTTGAGTATACTGTCTTAATTGCCACCTTTCCTACCTGATTACTCCTCATCTACCATAATCAGGGAGTCTATTTTCCTGTTTTTAAAAAAGGGTTATTAGGGTAAATAGTCAGGTTTCACTCTGAATAAATAACCCAAATGGGTTTGGTTCATTTTACTAAGACTGGAAAGGGAGCCATAATTATGTGGAAGATCAGTTCCTTTGTATGCAAAAGGTCCCAGGTTAGATTTCTGGGCTCCAGAGAAAAGATCTCAGGTAGAAGGATTAGGAAAGATTTTTATCACCCCAAACTCTCCAGACTGCTGCCAATTGGAGCAGACAGTAGTGAGCTACATGGATCAGTGAGACAGCTTCATATGGTTATATATATATGATCAATTTCTAAACTTGCATTTGAAATATACATTTTAATATTAGGATATCAGGTTTTGTAATTAAAGGAATGTACATGTAATAGTATTTTCCATGATTGTGTAAAATTTGGAAGGGGTACATGAATGGTGACTGCAATTCCAGTTATTTCCATGGAGCTTTCAGCTACAAGCTTAGAAACTGTCACTGTTTTGCAGTGGTCCTGTTGCTGTATCTGTCATACTTATGAACATTAGAAGAATATTCAGACTAATGTTTCTTCAAGGGAAAACACAAATCATTTACAAGAAAACTCAATTTTAACTACTCTATGACTCTGCCTTCCCAAACTCATTTCATGTTGTGTTTAACACTATGTTTTCATTTAATATATAGCATACAAATTCTGTTGCATACAGAAGTAATGGAGCAGAAAATTTCCCATGCCTTACCATAATGGCTGAAAAGGGCAGCTTGGCAAAGTGCAATTGCAAACTTAAAATGGGTTCCTTGCTAGTCTAAGCTACTGGATAGTCTCAGATCTGATTAATTTTCCCAAGACACCCATATACTGTAGCACATTTGGTTGCTGTAGAAGTGATTCTGCTGGTGACGTTTCATGTTATGATCACTAAGATGTACCTTGAATCTAGTTGTTTGGTACAGAATACCTGTAGATACCTTAGCTCAGAATCGAATGAAGCACCCATAGCAGCCTAAATTATGCATATTGTGATTGTTGAAGGCCTCTCTGTCTTCATATATGGTTTTGCTATTCAGATGTGCCAAAAACCCATGCTATATGACATGCATTTTATGGAAAAGGCAAGCAGCTTTCTCTTCCCTGCCCTTGTGTTTGCGGTATGCACATGCAATTTTTAGAGTGGTTATTACCAGAGCAAAACAAACAGCTTCTGAGGGGGTGGGGGGAGAATGTGTGATTTCTCTAACTTGTTACCATAGAATATTCATCCAGCAGTTCTTCATAGCACCAGGGGCTGCTATGGGGGTGGGCAAAGTAACTTTTCTAGATGTGCCGCTCTATCCTAGCAGCTTCTTGCAATTCCACTTCCATCTTTGTGTTATGTGAGGTCATTTCTGTTGAATCTGTAGTGTGTCTGAAGTGACAATCAAAAATTCCATACCCAGGATGTATTCCCACTGGGAGAATGTTTGAGCAACCCCTGTGCTATAGGCAGGGTACTCCCCTGCATATCAAATTAAGAAGATGCTGCAGGAAGACAATCCCAGTTGGTTTGCAGCTTGTCAGCTTCATTCTAGAAAATGTTTCCATTGTGAACATGTCTGTCTAACTTGTGCAGAAATATTTGGATGTCTTCTCAGCCTGGTGCCCATGGATATATTCTCAACCTTTGTGAGCTATGCAAGCAACTTAACTTCTGATATTGCTTAGTGAATAGTACGCATTCTATGCTGCGTGCTTGTAATCTTCCTTTAAATAACCAGTGTAGGTTAGTATTGAGTTTTAAGTCAGAAATTCTTGAAGGTTTTTTTTTTAGAAGAGTGACAAGAACCAAAGACTCTTCTCTTGAGCTAATTTACCAGCCAAATTGCAGATATTAAAATGAGGAGAGAGCACTTTAAACAAATGTTGGGGTTAGGGAAAATGATTCTGGAACTGTCAGGTGCTGATGTCCAAAGGGTGGTTAAGTACCTGCCATGATCAGGCAGACAGAAGTCACACCAGCAGGAAGGCTAATGGCTAACAGGTAGGTGGTCTGGTAATCTGGCAGCATGAAGGGTTAGCCTGTGGCAAACTGGCCAGATTGTGGGCAAGCAACTAATCTTTACAGGAAGAATGTAGACAATGATATGAGCATTAGATAGAAAACACAGCAAAGCAGTAAAGAGAAATCACTTATAATATGCTTAGTGGGTTTTTAATTTGTTTGTTTGTTTATTTCATTTACTAGTGATAAGATCTGTGGTGGGGAGAAAGACAAGGGGGTCTAGACATTTGCTATGGGTGAGTTTCATGGCCTTGGTGGTGGGGAGGGAAGGAAAATATAGAAGGAGGCAAGGTATGTCAAGAAGGCAGCAGTTGGGAAGGGAAATGGAGAAAGTGGGGAAATGTGGGGTAGGTTATCAGAGAAGGAGGTATCTTCAAAAAGAAGGGATGGGGGGCAAAAGAGATGGGGGGTAGATTATTTTCCATCTCCTTCCCCCTCCCTGCAGCCTCTGCTGAGGTTTCAAACCTCTGCTGAGTCATGGGATTCCTTGAGTGGTGTTGGGCAAGTCTCTGAGCCTTGTTGTGAACTCACACAATTCTCATGCATTTAAAACCACTGTTTTATGACTTCTTGGAAGAAAAGCAGGATAGAGACATACAACAACTGTGTAATCAGAGTTGTACCTGAACAAATAATACAGACTGAAACTTTCAAACATGAGAAATTAGTCCTGTTTTGATATATTTTCATGTCTTATTATAAAGATCTGATTATTATAGTCATGCAGTCTACATGCTTTGCAATGCTCTCCAGTGTAATCCAATACTTTGTTATATTTCCTGAAGTAAAAGAAAAGGCTGTTTTTATACTAGCAAGCAAACAGTAGTAAAATGGTTGGATTTGCATGGCTTTGCAACACGTTTCATAGGAGGCAGAACTGACTGTTTTTTGTTCAGTCAAATGAACTTCATCCATTGTGGTAAATTAAGGCTCCACATTAATAGTAATCTATAATACAGGAAATGTAACATGGAATATTTTAAAAGTTAATGTGCTTTAGAAGAAGAAAGCTTTGACCCAATTTATAAATATTTGCTTCTTAGAGGTTAGATTGTACGTTTCAAATACGGATCCCTTAAAAAACTTCTGGCAAGAATGATTCCTTAATTTGTTTATATACTGAAACTTCCATAGGTGAACTTTCTCAGGATTGTACACAATTAACCTTCATTTACAGAACACAGCCCTGCTGCTACATTCACATCCCAAGCATTTAAATAGGATCAAAACATAAACGTAACTGCATCCTATCATTCCAGAGTCCTTAACAATGCTTTTACTTATTTGTCAACAAAAGGTGATTTGTTTGAAATTCTAAATGAAGACGTTGATTGCTCTTCCCCTTCAAAGTTTCCAAGGAACAGTGTGGCTTTTTATATTCAGGGATAAGGGAAGCTGCTCATAGCATAAATAAGAGAAGTGAGGCAGAGTAGAATCTGGATTTTGTTAAACACAGGATGCAGCTGGTACTCTCCCTAAGAGAATTCAAGATGGGGAGGGGGAAGACTTTCTCCACCTTCCATTGACAATGGAATCTACTGTGCATATTCTTGTTTCACAGTCAGCTTGGGTAACCAAATTATCCCTTAAAAGAGATGAAAAGAGGACAGTTTCTAAACAGCTAACATGCAAGTTATTCACAGCACAACTTTAAATACAAAATAAACAAGGCAAAGCTAAATATTTACAAACTTGTATACAGTGCCCAGCGGGTTCTGGTATCTAATTGCAGACAGCTTTACAATTTGGTGACTGGTAAAATGTTTCCTGTCTTCTGTTTGTGTGACACTGGATAGCAGAGAAGAAACTGGCACAATTGAGCCATAGTCTGCCTAGGTATACGGCTGCTTCCTTCCTCTCTGGCCTTCGTGTCATGAAGCATGCTCATGGGAGAACCTCGCAGTGTTCTTGTGGCTTTTCCAGCTGGAAAGCTCATTTGGCTTCTGGTTTAGTCAGACTAATGAAGGAAGAGGGGCCTGCATACATCTGTTTTACATGGGAAATAATTGTGCTGGAAAGGAGGTGGTAGAGAGAGAATGAGGCTGAAAGCATGTTTCCCTGATATTCTTGGTTTTGTTCTGTTGCCTCCTATTCTCTTTAAGTTTGCAGAGACTTCTCATTCCCGTCCAAGAGGATGGAGTGAAATGGTCTTACCTGGTGTCTCATAAGACTGTGCAGGCTGCTTTGTTTTCTTCCTGCAAATTCATTGAAGTTAAGCTAATCAATATACAAGGTTAAAAGTGGGAAATAATAAACCACAAGAGGGAGTTTGCCCAGGAAGATCCTGATACTGAGGAATAATGGTATCTAGCTCTTGTTTTAAAAACCACCTCAGGCAAAAAGCTTTAGAGAACATTGTATAGACCTGTCTTAATTAAATCAATACATCTAATACTCAGCATAGCCAGACCTGTGGATATGTAAATCCAGAGATTGCAGCCACGGACAGACAAAATGGAAATTTCTGCAAACCTGAAAAATACCCTAGGTTTGCAAGAAAATTTGAAATCTTAAAAAAAGACAAAGAACCAATGTCTATATATGTAAGAAATTAATGGTCTTAGTAGCTGTTGGTAGGCAACCACAGTATTGCCAGTCTTTAGGCATGGGTTTCTGTCAGTAAAAGGCAGGTGGAGGGAGCAGTCAGGGCCAGCGGTAGTGGTTCTGCCACCCCAGGCAGAACCCCGTGCCCCACCCTCCACTCCAAAAAAGTGATGTCATCGCGATGGTGGGGAGAGAGGGTTTTAACTTGTTTGCTTGCCCGCCCTTGCCCAGCCCTTTCCCCCACTTCAGGGGAACCTGGCAGGGCTGCGGGCAGCGGCTGTATCAGCGGCTGCCCAGCCAGCTTCCTCTGAAGTGGGGGAGAGGGGCTGAGCAAGGGACGGGGAAGAGTCAGTGCAAGCCTCATGGGTCTCTGCTTATTTACTGTAATACTGACACACGTGTGTTTGCCTGTTTCTTCCTTTCCAGCAGTTTTGTCAGTGCAAATAGGGGAGAGATGTCTGAAGCTGAGAATGAGGGGATAATAATTTAGTTGAGGAAGTTGCATCAATTCACTTAAAAGACAGCTTCCAAATGTTCCCCCCCCCTGCCCCCGGACAAAATGTAGTGTGCTTTGTGATGGACACCAGTTTCACCTTTCAATGCAGGCTTAAGAAAAGGGGCAAAAAAGTCTGAGCTAAGGGTCTGAACTAATGGCTGCTGATGTCAAAGAGGCACTGTGCATCTTCCCTCTTTGACTAGCAAGCACACTATACACTTATTGTGGTTATACAGCTACAATGGCGGGCTGTTGCATACTAAGTACGGAACAAAAAAGGGCAAAAAGGCATTTATTTCGGCCAGGATTGCAGATGAGTCAATGGACAGCAGGGAAGCATCTGCTGGGCAGTCTGCTAATAATCATCATCATAATAATTGATAATGCGAACAATATTTGTCATCTATAACGTGCTTAAAGCAGTTAACATGTTTAACATGTTATGTTTAATAATACACACCCCAAAATTGTAAGAGTGAGTTCTCAAACTGCAAATTGTGTTACAGGGAGTAACAGTAAAAGTATAAGTGCAACATGCTTCAGTTTATATTGGCGATGAGCTTTTGGTCTTTAACCTTTTTATTTTTTAATCTGAGCATTCACAATGTAGAAGGAAGCGGGGGGTGGGGGGTGTTACTAAGGCAATAGGAAGCAGTCTCATTGTCCTAGTAATAATAAGTGTTCAAACAGAACTTAACCAAAGTGAAGGTGGAAATAGTTTTATGCAAAGGGGATTTCTATGTAGAAAAGTTCTATCTGCCCATTTTTACCATTACTTCTCTACCGGTGATTGTAATATATAGCTCTGGAGAGCACATAGAGCCATCTAGTGGCAATTTCAACTTATTGCAAGATAGTTTGTATTACTATTTCCAGGAAAATACAAGGCGGAAATAATTGGAAAAGGAAAGTACAACCTGGCATTCCTAAAACACGTTACATAATATGCACTGATATTTCCACCAGGAACATACAGTATGTCACAGAAGTGAGTACACCCCCTCACATTTTGTAAATATTTAAGTATATCTTTTCATGAGACAACACTGAAGAAATGACACTTGGCTACAATGTAAAGTAGTGAGCTGCAGCTTGTATAACAGTGTAAATGTGCTGTCCCCTCAAAATTACGCAACACACAGCCATTAATGTCTAAACTGCTGGCAACAAAAGTGAGTACACCCTTAAGTGATAATGTCCAAATGGGGCCCAAAGTGTCAATATTTTGTGTGGCCACCATTATTTTCCAGCACTGCCTCAACCCTCTTGGGATAGAGTTCACCAGAGCTTCTCAGGTTGCCACTGGAGTCCTCTTCCACTCCTCCATGACGACATCACGTAGCTGGTGGATGTTAAGAGACCTTGTGCACCTCCGCCTTCCGTTTCAGGATGCCCCACAGATGCTCAATAGGGTTTAGGTCTGGAGACATGCTTGGCCGGTCCATCACCTTTACCCTCAACTTCTTTAGCAAGGCAGTGGTCCTTTTGGAGGTGTGTTTGAGGTCGTTATCATGTTGGAATATTGCCCTGTGGCCCAGTCTCCTAAGGGAGGGGATCATGCTCTGCTTCAGTATGTCACAGTACATGTTGATATTCATGGTTCCTTCAATGAATTGTAGCTCCCCAGTGCCGGCAGCATTCATGCAGCCCCATGCTTGACTGTAGGCAAGACACACTTGTCTTTGTACTCCTCATCTGGTTGCCACCACACACTCTTGACACCATCTGAACCAAATAAGTTTATCTTTACCATGTCCTTAGTCTGCTTGTCTGCAACAAACCGTTTGCGGGCTTTCTTGTGCATCATCTTTAGAAGAGGCTTCCTTCTGGGACGACAGCCCTGCAGACCAATTTAATGCAGCATGTGACGTATGGTCTGAGCACTGACAGGCTGACCCCACACCCCTTCAACCTCTGTAGCAATGCTGGAAGCACTCATAGGTCTGTTTCCCAAAGCCAACCTCTGGATATGACGCTGAGCACGGGCACTCAACTTCTTTGGTCGACCATGGCGAGGCTTCTTCTGAGTAGAACCTGTCATGTTAAACCGCTGTATGGTCTTGGCCACTGTGCTGCAGCTCAGTTTCAGGGTCTTGGCAATCTTCTTATAGCCTGGGCCATCTTTATGTAGAGCAACAATTCATTTTTTCAGCTCCTCAGAGAGTTCATTGCTGTGAGGTGCCATATGGAACTTCCAGTTACCAGTATGAGGGAGTGAGAGTGATAACCTGCTTCCCCTTTACACCTCATACCTTGTACCACTAATGAGTCACATGACACCAGGGAGGGGAAATGGCTACTTGGGCGCCATTTGGACATCATCACTTAGGGGTGTACTCACTTTTGTTGCCAGCAGTTTAGACATTAATGGCTGTGTGTTGCGTAATTTTGAGGGGACAGCACATTTACACTGTTATACAAGCTATAGACTCACTACTTTACATTGTAGCCAAATGTCATTTCTTCAGTGTTATCACATGAAAAGATATACTTAAATATTTACAAAATGTGAGGGGGTTTACTCACTTCTGTGACATACTGTATACTCACCGTATGTTTTCCTTTAAATTAGTTTTACAGTTTGTTGGTATATGGTTTTGTGGAGCAATTTCCAATCAGTTCCTTAACTCATTCATACTGAGACAGTTCCGTGTTCCCCTAATTGCCCCGTCTGCATCCTCTTGGCCTGTTTTAATCCTCTTTTCTCTTGCTGTTTGCTTTTACTTTGCTCGTCAGTGCTGCCAGACTTGGAAGTTACATTAACTTGACATCTGTTCCTTTCTAGGAGAAATGTGATGCCAGCTCCACATCTCTACAGCTGCGATCCCAGATTGAAGTAAGCACAATGAAGGCAATGATCTATTTTGGGTTTGTCATCATTATGGTATTCTCTATCAGTCAGATAACAAAGCCTGTTGTTGTTCATTCTAAACTCAGATTCATGCATCTTCTCTTACAGGAATCCCTTGGCTTCAGCAGTGTTGTTTCAACCCCAGAAACAGAAAGAAAGTAAGTTTTTCTCTTTCATTGTGAATTGATTACATAGAAATATCAGTACACATCAAATTATTTTATTTTCACAACTCTATATATAAAAGCAAGTGTCCCGACTGACTCATCAATGCTCCTGGACCTAGAAACCCAAAATTTGGGGACGATGTTCCTTTCATGACATAAGTGCACACTCTGAAGGGATTTTTAGAAATTTGACCCCTAATGGGGTGCAAAGGGGTAAAATGTGTTTTCCCTAACGCTGTGCTGTGTGCCTGGTAGGTTGCTGCCTGCTTGCACACCCCTCTCTCCAATTGGTCAGCTGCAGAGCTCTGTGTTCTGAGGTGAAAATCAGTTAACAGAGACTGCAGACAGTTGAACAGGTGTCCTGACTAACTCATCAACACCCAGCCGAAACCCCTGGACCTAAGTAATAACATTGATACTGCTGCTGGGAAGGAGATAGGGAAATTCCTGGAGATCTGAGAGGTGGAAACTGGAGAATGTGAGCTTTGAGGAGGGATGTGACCTCCACTCTTCAAACCAGCCATTTCCTCCTGGGGAACCATTGCTGCTAATCTCCAGGTGAGGACTGGAGATCTCTCAGAATTCAGTATTATAACTGGATTAAAAGTTGCTAAATACTGTAGCAAAGTACATGTTTCCTGCTTGTATTCCTAATTCTTTTTAAAATAGCAGTAAATGTTTCTTTCTTGTCTTGCCACCATATTTGGTCTCTTTTGCTTTTCCCATATTATATCCTTTTCTGTCACATTGTGTATTTGGTTGTTTTTGTAAGTAATCAAGGAATGTGTAAGACTGATAAGAGTAAGACTTATTACAGTTTTACACTACCTAAAGAATAGACTCCCCGGTAGTGAAAATGGCAGCTGCCATCTCACCTCTTAATTTGGAATCTTCAAGTAAATACCAATAATAACTTAATGTATTGGTAGTACTTGTAAAAAATATGTGCAGATAGATGGATTTCCCCTGTAACCATGGGAAATACCTTCAAGGCAGCAAAATGTGAGAATATTGTTTAAAGAGGGCAAGTCAATTTAAAACTATTAGAGGTTATGGGCATTTCATTCCACTCTAAGAATTTGAAACATAATTTAGACTTGTACTTGTCAAATGTGACATTTTGATTGATTACTGCTAACATTATTCCCTAGATGACAGTCTAGCCAGTTACGTACTGTAGAAGATTATAAAAATATGTAAGCAAAACAATGTTTTTATTTCCTGCCTTAGAACCCTCTTGTTTTCGCTCCTAGTGCAAATAAATTGAGTTGAGTTCTTGTAAAAATTTCTATTTATGCATCCTACATCTGAACAATGTGTTTTCAAGTACTCTGATTTATTTCAATTGGGGAAAAGTACCTTAAATATCTGTGTTGGATACTTTGGATACCAGTGGAAGCTTAGGTGCAATAGGCATTCCAGCTTGAAGGCCCTCAACACAAGCCACTAGTTCCTTCCAGGGCACATTTCTTGGATCAGAATGAAGGTTTTAAAAATATAAGTAACTAAATCACAATGAACTAAAATTCTGTGGCAGAAGTTAATACCATTTAAAACAGAGTCAGTAGCTAGGGCACTGGACTCAAGGCTAGGGAAACGCAACTTTAAATCTTTGCTCAGCTCACTGGGTGACTTTAGGGCAGTCACTCTCTGTCAATTAATCCACAATGCAGAGCTATTATGAGAGTAATATTGAAGAGAAAGAACAATGAATGCCTCCCTAAACTCCTTGAAGAATAGAGGGATTAAAAGGTAATAATACTAATGTCTAAGGCCCTGTAAAAATAGATGGCATTTTCGTGTTGAGACCTTACAAAAATGGGGTTGTGAATATATGTCTGAGAGTAAATGTGAAGCTAAACTTTGTCCTGCCCTGTCTGAGTAGTCACATTGAAATATAAATTTAAGCACTATTACAACAGCATTTGTCAAATTGTACGGATTTCATACTCCTCCCACCTCAAGAATCTTTGGCTTCCAGTCTATGTACTACATGTGAACTCAGAGAAAGGTGGTATATAAATCTAAATTATAAAGAAATCTATCCTAGGAGTTATTTGTCAGAGTACTTGTTAGATAATCAATATGTCACCACAAAAAAGTCAGCAATAGATAGCTTTTGTTCCTCATGCAGTTGAAGGGTTGCCAAGTCCAATTCACGAAATATCTGGGGACTTTGGAGGTGGAGCCAGGAGACTTTGGGGATGGAGCCAGGAGACATTGGGGACGGAGCCAGGAACAAGGGTATGACAAGCAAAATTGAACTCCAAGGGAGTTCTGGCCATCACATTTAAAGGGACAGTACACCTTTTTAAATGTCTTCCTTCCATAGGAAATAATGAAGGATAGGGGCACCTTCTTTTGGGGCTCATAGAATTGGACCCCTTGGTCCAATCATTTTGAAACTTGGGGGATACTTTGGGGAGAGGCACTAAATACTATAATAAAAATTGGTGCCTCTAACTCAAAAAACAGCTCCTCCAGAGCCCCCAAAACCTCCAGATCAATTCCCCATTATACCCCATGAGAATCGATCTCCACATAGGGAATAATGAAGTGCTCAGCAGAGGTTTCCTCCCCCCCCCCCCGTTTCTGGTGACTCTGAAGCGAGGGATTGGCGTCTCTACTCACGAGTTGCAGCCAACTTCTTCCAAGTAACGACACACCATCCCAAGAGGAAGCCTTTCAATCAGAGACTGAAGCCTCCGGAGGTGGAAAGGCACATGGTCCTCTGGGGACGGGGCTTCCCCCTGCCGGCCAGCTGACTGGGGGCGGGAAGGAGCCTGGGAAAGCGGAAGTACCCCCTCTGGGACCTGGGGATTGGCAAGCCTATGCAGTTGTGAACTGGATAAGAAAGGGCTACAACTGGGAGGGGAGGGAAACATGTGATCACAGCAGAGGTTAGGATAATTGTTGTGTGGATGCAACCTAAGACTCATTTCCACACTTTTGAAGAGAGAAAAGTTCTGTTCACAGGCACTGAAGTTTTCATAGTAAGTGTTTTAAGGGGAGTTGTCTCTAAAAGCATAGCTAAGTGTTAAGCATCTACAGTTGTCATTATGCTATTAGAGCTAAGAACTCAGTGTATTGGAGAACTTGTGTGGTGATTAATGGAATGTTAGAGATTCAAGTCCCTACTGCCAGATTCCTTTCACAGATTCCAGCTGCCCCGGGATTCTTAAAAGAGGTGATGGAATGTTGGTTACTTGAAACTGATTTGTTTGACTGTATGTTTGTATGTGTGTGTTTTTGTATAGCCAAAAAGGGTAAAAAAAGAGAGCGCTCTGTTTTTTCTTGTGTGTTGGCATTGAGAGCTAACTGTTTGATATGCTCTGTGGTTGGAGGTTGCACATCTGTGCATCAGCATGCAAGTAAACACAGGATACCGCCTGACTCAAGGTTGCTGCCATCTGTTCCTATTTCATGAGAAATGAGTTGGTGGTCTCGGTCCAATTTCCACTGGGCAAGTTCTGCAAAGGTACCATAACACTTGGCATTAAACTAAAGGGGAATATTAAGTACCTACTGTAAAGCACTGTTAAAGAGACTAAATTACCAGAAATAGAGTCCCCTTTCATTGTTTCAAAGAGTATTGCAAGCTTCTGTTGTTATAATAAGTAGTGTTATTATCCATTTAATGAAAAATATTGGGGAAGCTTAGGTGCCCAGGATCTTACTTCTGGTATGGTCACTTTCCTTGAATTGTTTATTCAGGCACAAGATGGAGAGAACTGATCCTCCTTGTGTGTTTAGCAGGAAATCCAGGTCAAACTAAGTTTCCTTCTGCATCCTGTCTTTTCATCCTGTTTATAGCAGAGAAAGGAGGACAGGCAGTTTGGGTTTTTCCCACCATGGAGGATGCATCTGTTTCAAAGTGGGACTGGTTTTAAGGCAGGCTATATAATGCAGTCTCTCATAGTGAAGATATTACATGCAGGTGGCTATTGACAATAAAAATTTAAACCAAATGGTTAAAACATATAAGAATTAAATCTATAACAGAATTAATCAAGGTAATGAGACAGAAATCAGTATACAGAACAAAATATAGTAAAAAAGGTAAAAGTAGTCCCCTGTGCAAGCACCAAGTCATTACCGATCCATGGGGTGACGTCACATCATGATGTTTTCTTAGCAGACTTTTACAGGGTGGTTTGCCATTGCCTTCCCAGTCATCTACACTTTACCCCAGCAAGCTGGGCACTCATTTTACTGGCCGTGGAAGGATGACCCTTTATACACAGAATAACTGTCAGATTAATTTGCATTAGACCTATGCCATGAACTACAGGTAATTTTGGCTGCTGGTTGACTTGTTTATTGGAGAGCTACATGTGTATGGCAAAGAGTCAGACTCAACTGTGCGACTGAACAGCAACACATGTGTATGGAGAGTGCATGCATGCTCTGCATAATGCCATATTTCTGAGAAGCTTTGCATGTCATATCCTGTTTTCTCAGCAGTTATGAAGTTTACCCATAGTTACAGCTGTTTTCCAAGTGTGAAATGCTTGATCATACTGTGAGTTGATCTCATGCACATCTCGTGATGAACTGCTCAGTCTGAGTGCATGTCTTATGATCAGATCTCTGGCTGCAAGAGAAATTTTTATTGTTATGATTGAGTTTATGAGTGATTTGGTTCCTGTGTTGATTTCCAAAGTTCCTAGCAACGTGATGGTGTAGTGAATTTCAAGTATAGGCTATTGGTCTGAACTTCCTGAGACTGAGAGGAAAAAAGATCTTGGGGACATAGTGGATAGTTCAGTGAAAGAGTCAACCAAGTGTGCTGCAGTGGTGAAAATGGCAAACTCTATGTTAGGAAAGCAATTGAGAATAAAATGACCTATATTGTAATGCCTGTCTGTGGCACCTATGGTGTGGCCTCATTTGCAATCTTGTGTACAGTTCTAATCATTGTATCTCCAAAAGGACATGGCAAAGCTGGAAAAAGTACAGAGGAAGGCAACCAAGAAGATGGGGTGGGATTGGAGCACCTTTCCTATTATGAAAGGCTAAAGAGTCTGGGGCTTTGCAGTTTAGAAAATGGACAACTATGGAGGGACATGATAGAGTTTATAAAATTATGCATGGAATGGAGAGAGGTGATAAAGAAAAAAAGTATCTTTCTCACAAAGTACTAGAACTTAAGGACATCCAAAGAAACTGATGGGCTGTCAGTGCAGGATTTTACACACAGAGTGATTAAACTGGAATTTGCTGCCAAAAGATGTAGTGATAGGCACAGGAATAAGCAACTTTAAAATTGGATTAGATGGATTCATGGAAGATGTTTGTCAATGGCTACTAGTTATGATGGCTGAGGGGAACCTCCACATTCAGAGTAGGGTTGCCAAGTCCAATTCAAGAAATATCTGGGAACTTTGGGGGTGGAGCCAGGAGACTTTGGGGTGGAGCCAGGAGACATTGGGGTGGAGCCAGGAACAAGGGTGTGACAAGCATAACTGAACTCCAAGGGAGTTCTGGCCATCACATTTAAAGGGACAGCACACCTTTTTAAATGCCTTTCTTCCGTAGGAAATAATTAAGGATAGGGGCACCATCTTTTGGGGCTCATAGAATTGGACCCTCTGGTCCAATCGTTTTGAAACTTGGCGGGTATTTTGGAGAGAGGCACTGGATGCTATACTAAAATTTGGTGTCTCTACCTCAAAACACAGCCCCCCCAGAACCCCCAATACCCACAGATCAATTCCCCATTATTCCCTATGGGAATCGTTCTCTATAGGGAATAATAGAATGCCCAGTAGACATTTCCCTCCCACCCCACGCTTTCTAAAGCGGGGGAGGGCCTCCAAACCAGGGAACCCTTTGTCCCCTTCCTCTCTCTCACACACAAATACTTACTGGGTCTTGTTCCTGCAGAACTTTACTTGGTCTGAAAATGAAAGCAAAACAAAGGGAGGGGCCGTTCTCCAAAGCCCTTCCTGTTTCCTGCTTCCTGCTCGGCCTTAAAGGCACATACTTTAAAAACGGACCTGCAGGAGCTCTAAAACTACATGGTGATTGTCGGGGGCGGGGCTTCCCCCGCCGGCCAGCTGGCTGGGGGCGGGGAGAAGCCTGTAAAAACGGGGGATCCCCCGCTGGGACCTGGGTATTGGGAAGCCTAATTCAGAGGCACTAACCCTCTGAATACCAGAACCAGGAGGCAACATCAGGGGAAGGCTTTGGCCTCTATGCCCTGTTGTTGGACCTCCAGAGGAACTGGTTGGCCACTGTGTGAGACAGGGTATTGGGCTAGATGAGTTCTTGGTCTATCCAGCAGGGCTCTTCTTATAGTCTTATGAAATATGTACACTTACTAAAGTATTGTTGGTATGTGCAAGATCTATACTTCTACTTGTGGATAAATAATTTCTTTAGTCTCCTCTGAAGGTTGCTGCCTTTGATGCAAAGTTTTTGTAAACCTAAAAGCTGTAATAAAAAGTGAGGCTGGGATCAGAAGGGCCATGTGTGATATTCTACATATTCACTTAGATTGTTGAAGTTCTCTTTATATTACTTTTAGAGCAACATTCATAGTAGTTTGAGGAACCTGCAGCTGAAAAGGAAATCCAGTAATCATGCATGCGCAGAGACACTTTCTGCTCCTTCACAAAGCTCTTTTGATCCCAGTCTAAATCTTTATATTAGTGTTAGAAATGTAGGTGGCATTCATTGTTTGGTTAATGTTTTATTTTGAGTTTACGACCATTGGTCAAAAAAGCTAACAAATAAAAGCAAAGGGTTACTGTTTGTAAGAGGCATGTATCTTCCCATGCACATATATTTTAGACAAAACACAGTTTGCATGGCAAAAAGAATGGACATTTCAAAACTATGCGGCAAAGACTATAGTTCTTATCATAGTTAATGTCCAGACTACAGTCTTAATCCAGAAGGACACTGAATTGGCACTCTACATCACATTATCTTGTGGGTGGTTTAAGTGCTGTCATATTTGATTTCAGTAGAGCCACAGAGCAACCAGATTAACTGTGGCAGGTTGCAATGAGCTCACCTGTAATGAGACAGAAGAGCTATAGTAATGAGAACAGCAAAACTGGAAAAGGCCAAAAACAAAGCAAGAAAAGCAGAGAAGAGAAAAACTAGAGTTCTTAACTGATGTATTGAATGAATGTTTGCGACTGGCTCTGTTAACTACTGTAAGATAGGTTTAAAACCAAAATATGAAGAGGAGGGTTGTCTCCCAAATTCCCAACATGCTTCAAAACAAATCTAACAAATCCATGTTTGTATATGAGAGACAGGGAGAGAATTCTGATGTTTGAGACTAGTTTCATTGGCAGACAAATTATTCATGCCGCCTGCAAATAGTTTCCCTGAGAGAAGTAGGGCAGGAACCTCCCACAATAGCACAATGGGAATGAGAAGGCAGCCAAATAGTGCTTGTGACATGTGATGAGCCAGGCCAGTGTGCCACTGAGCAGCTGAGAGTATTTCTTCCTGGCAATTGTTCTAGGAGAAATGATGCTTTGTCATGACCAAAACACATTTGTACATGGTGACACGTTGTGAACATCATGTCAAGTTGCCCTTTTTGCCTTTGTGTTTTCAGACACAAAATCCACTTTTGCTTGTGACTGTCTCAGTTCTAGCTTTTACTAGAGATAGAATAGGCTTAACTTCTCATCTTCACAATTTCCTGCTTGTACCTTATAGCTGCTTCATACATTGTGAATTAGGAAGGTGGGATCTATCATTACAAGAGGCAAGTTCTACCATAGGACTCATGTGTGTATACAATAAAATAGACAAAGTTGTCTCTTGTGCAGTTGTATGTTCTATGTGCACACTTGATTTGTACCATGTTACATATTCCTTATTTCATTGTAATTCAAAAAATAAAACTCTTAAAACCTGAACACCAGATTTTTTGTAAGTTCATTCCAAATAGCCTTATCTTGGTAAATTTCTTAAACAATTTGATGTAGAAAATCAGTCAGTTAATTAAACAAAAGCTCTTTCTCAGCATCAGCAGAAGAGGTCACTCTTTATTAATGACAATACTGGCAGCTGCCAGCTATACCTTGTCTCTCAGTTTCCAGTTTTGACAATCTCTTTTAACTCTTCTATTGGTAGACCAAAAGATTTATGACAGATTGAGGTAGGGGTGGGAAGTGTTCATTTCTGAGAGGGGTAAAAATCTTGTGCTATGCTGTTCAATAGCAAAATAATAATAAGCGTGACAGATGAATAGCAGTCATCTGGCTGAGCAATAGCTGGAGGCATGAGAGTATGAGACTTGAGACTCATGGAAAGGACAAGAGAACAAACGTGTCTGTAATGTGGGGTTTCTTGTTCCATGTACGTAGAGAGAACAATCAGCACATAACATCATTCTATATTGCCTGTGGTTTCCTTCTGATTTTTACAGTATTTTCTGTGCAGAAAATACATACAGCTATCTCATACATCACAAGAGCTAGAATTCCAAGGTGGGATCTATGCCCCTTGGAATTTAATTCCCAGCAGTGTTCAACAAAGTGGTCCAGACAGAATAGGAATCTCCAGCTCGGCCTGAATTGAATCATCCTATCATCAATAAATTCTATTCCCTGGTGCCAGAAGTGGTGGAGCGTTTCAGACGTCCTTTAGTGAATGATCCTGTAACTAGCCTGTGCTCAAATTCTATATTACCAGCTGAAGCATATGGTTTACCCAGGGATCCTTTCAACAGAAGGACTGAATTCACAAGAATTTTGAAGCTTCTTCAACTTCCTTCCGAGCATCCACAGTCTTTTTGCTCTTGGGTATCAGGCCTCTTGGCAGCCAATAGTGACATTCCCAAGAATCTCAAGGACAAACTAAAGAAGATAGCCTTCTTAGCAGATGCTTCCTTGGATGCCATTCAACTTTCAACCAAAGCCATGGCCTCAAATGTAACTGCCAGGAGAAATACTTGGCTTTGCAGCTGGGAAGTGTACCCCTAGTCCCGAATGAAAATGGTTAGCGTTCCATTCAGAGGTATACATATTTTTAAAGAAGGAATTGATAGATATCTGGTGGAGGATAAATGCAAGAAGAGATCCCTGCCTTGTCACAAGAATGATAGCAAACCTAAGAAACATTTTTCCTCCTTGTGTGAACACAAGTGTACCTCAGGATAACCCTAACCCAGACCCACAAAAGGGAAATAGTTCAAACAATCCCATGGTAATACTTCCTCCTTCAGCAGACCATCACGACAGAATCAGAGGCCCCCAAAAGAGCTCTTTATAATGACTATCACAGAAGTCCAGATGTGCCCAACATACGAGGCTGACTTCAACTTTTTGCCGCTCAATAGGAAACCACAGTGGATGTCAGGTGGGTTCTAGAAGAAGAAGACCGTAGATTTATACCCCGCCCTTCTCTCTGAATCAAAGTCTCAGAGTGGCTTACAATCTACTTTAACTTCTTCCCCCACAACAGACACCCTGTGAAGTAGGTGGGGCTGAGAGAGCTCTCACAGAAGCTGCCCTTTCAAGGACAACTCTTGCGAGAGCTATGGCTGACCCAAGACCATTCCAGCAGCTGCAAGTGGAGGAGTGGGGAATCAAACCCAGTTCTCCCAGATAAGAGTCCATGCACTTAACCACTACACCAAACTGGCTCTAGACACAATGTCAAACAGACACTCCCTGGAACTATGCTTGTTGCCTCCCAACATATTTATTCAAGTACCAGTAAATCATTCGCAAAAGCAGATCTTTCTTTTCAAAAACATACAACACCTGTTGAACACAGGAGTGATAGAACCAGTGCCAGAGGCCCAGAAAACCTTAGGAGTTTATTCAGTTTTTTTCATAGTCCCAATAATCCCATAGTCCCAAGAAAAACAGGGATGTGAGGACTGTTCTGAGCCTTAAATGCCTGAACAGGAGAATAAGAGGAAATTCAGGATGGAAACTCTCAAGTCCATTCTAGCATCCATCCAGAAAGATGATTTGTTGACTTCAATGGATGAGTATGATACAATTTGGAAATCTCATTGAAGGTTTGTCTGCTTTACATATGACAATCTTCATTTTCAGTACAGGACAATTCCCTTCAGCCTTAAATCTACACTAAGAAAGTTCACCAAATTCTTGGTTGCACTAATAGCTCCTGAAAACCCAAAGTATGGCCATTTTCTCAAATCTGGATGACAGTTTAATCATGTCCCCATCTTGCCTTCAAGGGATCAAGAATTTATGTCAAAATGTATCATGTATCCCGGAGCGTTCTTCACCTAGGGATGATAATAGACACAGTCCAGGACAAAGTTTTCGTATCCCAGGAGAGACAGGAGAAGAGCCTAACTTCATTTCAGGAGCTTATCAGGCAGCCCCAAGTAGAGGCGATGTTCCTGGTGAGACGCCTAAGAATGCTGGTATCCCGTCAGGAAAGTCCAGTGGTCCAGATTTCATGCTTGCCCACTCCAGAGGTTCTCCTTCTCTTTCATGAGGTGATAGCTTGCA
Organism: Heteronotia binoei; assembly: GCF_032191835.1. Taxonomy (NCBI): domain Eukaryota; kingdom Metazoa; phylum Chordata; class Lepidosauria; order Squamata; family Gekkonidae; genus Heteronotia; species Heteronotia binoei. Next base: position 131,145,216 of record NC_083223.1, read on the forward strand.
AACAGTTCAGTCTAATCCAAATACCAGGATTGTTGATTCAGGAACTTCAGTGGTAGAACCTGACAGATTCCTGAAGGGGACTCTGTTATGAGAATCAAAGAGACTGATGATAACAATGGATGTTAACCTCACTGGATGGGGGGTGCACTCTTAGGAAAGAATGACTCAGGGCATCTGGTTCTAGGAAGAGTCCAAAAGAAGCATCAACCTGCTGGAGGTCAGGGCAATAAGGCTAGGGTTATTATCCTTTCAGGATCTACTGAGAGGGCAACATGTAATTATACACACAGACAACATGAAAGCATATGTCAATCGTCAAGGTGGGTACCAAGCCCAGGTCCCTCAATGCAAAGGCAAAATTGATCATACAATAGGCAGAGACCCATCTGATATCAATCAAGGCAATTCACGTAGCAGGCCAGAACAACATGTTGGCAGACTGGCTCAGTCGGAGGATCTCAACCAAAAAGAATGAATGCTGAACAAAACAGTTTTCCAACAGATATGCCACAAGTTTGGAAAGGTGGAAGTGGACCTTTTCTCAGCACAACAAAACTGCCAAGTGCCATGATTCATCTCAAGATTCCCAAAAGCCATCACGATAGATGCACTAAGTTGTGATTGGCAAAATCAACTATGGTACACCTTTCCTCCCAGTCAGTTAATTCAAAAGGTGATTTGAATTAGATAGAATTTGGGGCAGAAATAGTACTAGTGGCCCTCTATTTACCAAAGAGGTCATGGTTCTAAAACAGGAGTGGCCAAACTGTGGCTCAGGAGCCACATGTGGCTCTTTCACATTTATTTATTTATTTAATTTCTGTGGGTTTGTATTCTGCCCTTTCCCATAAGGGCTCAGGGCAGATTCCAACATCCCAAACACTTAAAAATCAACAATACATCAATAGATAAACAGTTAAACAATTAAAACGTATTAAAAGTTAAACGTTTAAGACAATTGATAGTTGAGCCAATAGCTCGGATTTAATGTAAGTTAAGGCAGCGTGGATAAGGTAGACACTTAATTTAGGTATCCGAAGATGCCAGCTTTATCAGCCCGATCCAGATGGTAGTCAGTGTTGGGAGGCCAGTTAGATAGTATAACTAAATAAGGATACCTGCCTGCCTCAGCCAAAGGCCTGGCAGAACAGCTCCGTCTTACAGGTGCTCTGGAATGGTAACAGATCCGGGAGGGCCCGAACCTCCAAAGAGAGCTAATTCCACCAGGTTGGGGCCAGGGCCAAAAAAGCCCTGGCCCTGGTTGAAGCAAGGCGGATGTTCTTTGGGCCAAGGATGGTCAGAAGATGTTGGGTGGCTGAACATAACGACCTCCGGGGCTCATATGGGGAGAGGCAGTCCCTCAGAAATGCAAGTCCCAGGCCATACAAGGCTTTAAACGTCCGTACTAATACCTTGAAGCAGATCTGGTGTGTATTGTGTGACTCTCAAAGCCCCGCTGCCTATTTGGCTGGCTTGGAGAATTCATTTAAAGTTAAAGTTGCTTTCTTTCCACTTCTCCCTCCCTCCACTCCATCTATTTGCCTTCCTTCCTGTCTTATGGCTCTTAAAAGACCTGAAATTGATGTTTTGGGGCTCTCAAACATCTGACATTTATTCTATGTGGCTCTTACGTTAAGCAAGTTTGGCCACCCCTCTTCTAGAATTTACTAAGTTTTTCCTCAGGGAGCCATGGCATCTTCCAATCAGGGAGGGCCTCCTTTGCCAGGGATCTCTCCTCCACCCCCAGCCTGAATTACTAAGCCTCACAGTCTGGAGGTTGAGCAGCTGCAGTTCAAACAAATAGGATATTCAGATAAGTTGCTTAACATTATGAAAGCCCCCAGGAAAGATTCCACTAATAGGGTTTACAGTAACTCACGGCAGGTCTTTCATTCATTGTTTTCTAACAAAGTGATAGGTCCCTTTAAAGCCAAAGTGGGAGATGTCTTTTCCTTCCTGCAGTAAAGGTTGGGGGAAAGTCTTAGTACCCTCAAACTGTGAAGACAGTTGGTAGCCATATCTGCAATCAGGGCTTAAAGAAAGGGAATTCATTATCCCAGCACCCCCATGCTAGGAGGTTTCTAAGAGGCACTTCCTCATTTAATCCACCTCAGGCCCATCACTTCCGTATCTAGAGCCTAAATGTAGTAATTCAGAACTCTCCAGATCTCCATTCAAACTAATGGCCACCTGTCCTCTTAAGGAAGTCACTTTTAAAATTATTTTTCTGATCAGCATCACTTCAGCAAGAAGGGTGTCTGAGCTTAGAGGTCTTCCTGTAGACAATGAACTGTGTGTCTTCCACACAGATCCAGAAAATTACAGGCCAGTCAGTCTGACTTCAATATTGGGAAAGTTGGTGGAAACCATTATCAAAGAGAGAATGAGTAGGCAGATTGATGAACACAAGTTATTGAGGAAGACTCAGCATGGGTTCTGTAAGGAAGATCTTGCCTCACTAACCTGTTACAGTTCTTTGAGAGGGTAAACAAACATGTGGACAAAGAGGACCCAATAGATGTTGTTTACCTTGACTTCCAGAAAGCTTTTGATAAAGTTCCTCATCAAAGGCTCCTTAGTAAGCTTGAGAGTCATGGAGCAAAAGGACAAGTCCTCATGTGGATCAAAAAACTGGCTAATTAATAGGAATCAGAGTGAGTATAAATGGGCAATTTTCGCAGTGGAAGATGGTAAGCAGTGGGGTGCCACAGGGCTTAGTACTGGGTCCCATGCTTTTTAACTTGTTCATTAATGATTTGGAGTTGGGAGTAAGCAGTGAAGTGGCTAAGTTTGCAGATGACACTAAATTGTTCAGAGAACCAGAGAGGATTGTGAGGCACTCCAAAGGGATCTGATGAGGCTGGGTGAGTGGGCGTCAATGTGGCAGATGAGGTTCAATATGGCCAAGTGCAAAGTAATGTACATTGGGACCAAAAATCCCAGCTATAAATACAAGTTGATGGGGTGTGAACTGGAGGAGACTGACCAAGAGAGAGATCTTGGGGTCATGGTACATAACTCACTTAAAATGTTGAGACAGTGTACAATTACAATAAAAAAGGCCAATGCCATGCTGGGAATTATTAGGAAGGGAACTGAAAACAAATCAGTCAGTAACATAATGCCCCTGTATAAATCGATGGTGCGGCCTCATTTGGAGTACTGTGTACAATTCTGGTCTCTGCACCTCAAAAAAAATATTATAGCATTGGAAAAAGTGCAGAAAAGGGCAACTAGAATGATTAAAGGTTTGGAACACTTTCCCTATGAAGAAAGGTTAAAATGCTTGGGGCTCTTTAGCTTGGAGAAACATTGACTGTGGGGTGACATGATAGAGGTTTCTCACAATACGAGAACTCGTGGGCATTCAATGAAATTGTTGAGCAGTCAGGTTAGAACTGATAAAAGGAAGTACTTCACCCAAAGGGTGTTTAACATGTGGAATTCACTGCCAGAGGAGGTGGTGGCGGCTACAAGCATAGACAGCTTCAAGAGGGGATTGGATCAGCATATGGAGCAGAGATCCATCAGTAACTGTTAGCCACAGTGTATTGTTGGAGCTCTTGGTCTGGGACAGTGATGCTTTGTATTCTTGGTGCTTGTGGGGGGGGCACAGTTGGAGGGCTTGTAGCTCCACTGGTGGACCTCCTGATGGCGCTTGGGTTTTTTGGCCACTATGTGACAGAGTGTTAGACTGGATGGGCCATTGGCCTGATCCAGCATGGCTTCTCTTATGTTCTTAAAGACAGAATAGCACTTTGTCCAGATCCAGCCTTTACTCCCAAGGTAAATTCTGCCTTTCATAGGACAGAAGAATTGATTCTCCCCTTCTTTTACCCCAGTTCCAAACACCCTCAGGAGAAAAAATGGCATTGTTTGGGTGTTAGGAAGGCCCTTAGTTTCTACCTTGATAGGACCAAAAACATTTTGAAAGACAATACTTTTGTCTCTTTCATGAAATCTTCGATGGGACACAAAAGTCTCTACTTCTACTATCAGTAGATGGGTTAGAGACTGCATAATCCTCGTTTACAAATTTGTGGGATTAGAACTTCCTCTGGACATGATGGCACACTCCCTCAGAGGGGCAGCTACCTCTGCAGCTTATAGGTCCTTTCCTTCCTTAGAAGTAGTGTGTAAGGCTGCTACCTGTTACTCCTTCACCAGCACTACAGGATCGATAAGGTGCCTCTGCAGAGGCTGCCTTTGGAAGAAGGGTTGCAGCATGCCCTATCAGTTTAGGAGTTGGGTCTCTCCCTCCCTGGGGCACACTGCTTTTCTGTGTCCCAGAAGTCAAGTCTACCCCACCCTGAACCACCACTGTAGAACTGAAGATTTGTCTCACTTACTGTGAATTTTACTTCTTGGTGGTCTATTCCCACCTGAGTGTACATTTCAGAACCCAGCTCTTGAGGAAGAAGGGTATGGTGTATGGAACTGCAGTCCTCTAATGGGTCCCCGCCTTTCATCTTTATCCTTAGTTCAGTTAGGCAACCCTAGGCATGGAGTAATTTATCCTGACATCATGTCCAAGGAAAGGGCCAGGGAAATTCCAGAAGAAGTTCTCCAGTCCTTTGCTGTAAAGGTTTTGAGGAGGCTGGACACCGTTGAATACATTTGGACCATTGGAAAAGGACAGTGGTTTCTGAAATGGATTGAGTAATTGTCTACTATCCACAGGGTCATTTATTGAAATATTTATTGGGTCATTGTACAGCTTCCAATCTGTATATGTTATTTGAAGTATCGCCTATGTGCAAGTGATACATGGTGGATTTTTAGAAAAATACGGATTTTTGATGATAAAATATATTAAAAACACATAGGTCGTTTTCGCACTCACCTTCCGCCGGCGCGACCCCCCTCTTGCGCGGTGAAGAGGGGGGTCGCGCCGGCGGAAGGTGAGTGCGAAAACGACCATACAGATACATTGAATATTCATGTAACTTTACTGAAGTATTACGTTTTTTTGTAAGCAGTATTAGAACATATAGTTGTTTGCAGCACATTTCACGGCAAGGTTGTATGTTTTGTTTAGTTCTCAGACTGCCACTCAACTGGATGGCGGTGAACCAATGATCCCAAAGACAGGGGAGAAATGTCATTCCTAAAGAAGAACTTCATATCTACTTCAGTTGTCTCTACAGTCACTACAGTCTTTGCTAAGGCTGGCTAGGGAACAAATATCTTCCTTTTGAACACCACCATACTCAGGCCTCCCAGGAAGATCCTTGTTAAGATAGCTATCATAGAGTTGGAAGGGACCTCCAGGGTTTCCAGGGTTAGTAAAGATTTTCCCAGTAGGGAAATTGCCAGCTTCAGGTCGAGAGATTCCTGGATATTTGGGGGGTGGAGCCTGGGGAGGGCAGAGTTTAGGAGAGCAGATTCCATTTTCCCCAGGGAAACTTATTTATATCATCTGGAGATCAGTTGTAATTCCAGTAGATCCGCAAGCCCCACTTGGAGGTTGGCAATAGCAACTCGGTTTCCCAGTGATTCTCTTCAGGAATAGGTAAGAGCTCAAGACTCCATAGTTAGTCATTTGTAAGTTAGGGTACTGCCCGTCAGTGTGAACTCTTAAAATAACATGATGTCATTCCTTTTTATTGGCTCTGTCTTCTTTGGTGAGACCCTGGAACAAATTATTGTAAAGTCCAACATTTCAAATTAGAAAATCTCTTCATTTGGCAAAAAATGTCCTGCCATTTAGCCTACAATAGAGGGACTTTCCAGTGCAATCATTTCTTTTATGCTAGCTGGGATGAATGCATTTCCCTCCAATGTTCTCTAAGGGAGATTTCTTCAAGTCCCCTTTAGCGAGAGACATTGTTTATGTGGGTCAAGCTCGCTGGATTCCATCCAGCATATTTTATTGAACTGTCAACTGTATACTAATCTCTGGAAGGTTCTGTTAGATAGTCTTTCCTTACTGTCCTACATTCAAAAAAATAGGATTGATTGCCATTTCCTATTAAATGACAACATAATCGATATCACAAAAGCTCTTGCCAAATTCTTGGCTGAAATTGTTAAAAATTATTCTAAGCAGGTTTTATTGTGATCTTAATCTTAGTTTAGCCTTTTATGCTTTGAACAGACATCTGATTATTGTTTGGTTGACAAGTCTCTGTATATCTCTTTTCGTTATGCCAATAAAGATGTGATTGGATTGGATTGGACTAAAATACAGGTTATTGAGAAAATCTTTTAGAGATATGTTGGATGCATTACACTATAAGGCAATTTCTGTGTTTTGCTACTCAGTTGAGAATAAACTTATGCAACTGCTTGTACTCTGTAGCAAGTGCATTCAACATGGCAATAGTATATGGGGGAGGACAAGAAAAAGCAGAAGGGGAGTGGCAGTTTTGTTACTGAGAAAGTTTTGTTGCTGAGAAAGTTTTGACCTGCTCAGAGAGCCATTGCTATGGAGACATAACGAGCAGATAATTGAATGGAACTCCTCTGCCTTCCATCTTTCTCACACTGATGCCAGCAAGGTCAGAACCTTTCAGCCTTCAGGTTCATGCAAATCTTGATAGGAACACTGAAGGCCCATTTTACTAATAATGTCATCCTCCCTTAAATAAATTGTGTCCTAGACAGCCCAGCCATAAAGGTGTCAGTTTCACAGTAGTTGGGTTTTGGACTAGTGTGTAATGTAGGCAGATAAACAAACAACCTTAAAAGGAAGCAAGGAAAAGGCTTTTGTGTTGGGGTATTCAGCAATCCAAATAAACTAAATGGTTTTGCACCAGCTATCTGCTGCATAGTTTGTAAATAGTAATTTGGAAGGGAGACGAGAGCATAATCATTTTGTAGCCAGTTTTTAGGAGCCATGGTTTAATTTTTACGACTGCATTATGCACCTGTGCATTTTGAATTCAGTAAATGACATTTGGGTATATTTAAGGCACATCTGCATTTATGATTCTCATAGCAAAATAAAAATCAGGATAATCTCATTTTCAGTATCTCTCTGTTTTTCTGGGGAAAGTTTAGTGAATGGCACATTTGTAAACATGCCACATGGTAGTGTTTATTTCCCTTTACTGTTGTGATATTGCACCAGCTCAAGCCCATTTCACATTTCAGGACACAAATGGACTCTTGTCTTGTAAAATCAGTCACTGTGTATGCAAAATGAGCCCCAAAATGTCTTTATCAGAAGTGAGACTTATGCAAGATTGGATAACATGGAAGCCTTGTTTTTCTACTGGAAGGGGGTCCAAAAACTTGCTTCTCAAATGAGGAATACATCCTGCTATCAGACCTGTTGGGGCATTAAAAAGGGGGAGAACAGGTGGCTGCAGCAATGAGGTAGCATCAGCCTCTCGTCCAATGGAAGAGTAGATTTCTGATGCTACTTAGCCAAAACTGTCATAGTTTCAAAGCAAATACAAAACAAACAAAAATGCGCATACACTGTTCATTGATTTTTACAGAAAAATACTCCATCCAACTTAGAAGAGTTTTGTAGACTTGCAAACTTATTCCCACTCACAGTGTTCCTCCATATGCTCTCTGTAAATGTGGCAGTGATTCCCAAAGAATATCAAACTGGCAATGAATTACTGGCTAACAAGCATATTGTTTTCTATTCCAAATGTTTGACTACGATTAGGAAGAAACACATACAGCTTACTAAATACAAAAACAGCAGGCCTGCTGGAATGCAGGTATATCTTTATACAGTAGGAATTTGTAATACCCTGTTTGCATCCTTGGTTATATTGTGTGTGTTCCTGAACAACCAACTGTATTGCCATATATTAGGCAGTGTACTGCTTATTTCATTTTCTCATCTTTCCTTCATAAACTTTTAGGCTGCACTTTTAAAAAGCTTAGAAGTGCTGTGTAAACAGAAAAAGGATTGGGAAGGGTTAATTCTTCACTGTGCCAGAGAGCCTTGAGTGACAGGGTGTTCCCAAGAGATCTGATTGGTTAGCATCAGCTGAGAAAGACTCAAACTGGATGCTGAGGAGAATTCAGTCTGATTTCAGCCTTTGCTGAGAAGAGTTGGATACTGACAGTTTCGGAATTCAGCCCTAACTGAGAGCAGTTTAATACAAACAGGAGAACTGGGGGTGGGGGGGGGAGGGTGTTGGTAAGGAAGTTTGGGAAGTAGTCAAGACTCCCATTTGAGCTGAAAAAAAGAGATAGATCTTCTAGTGAGAGAAGAATTTCCCTGCCCAGTCAAATAGGGAGTTGGCTCTGAAGAGTGAAGAGATCCCTGGTCTGTTGTGCTTAGCAACTGTCTGTAGAGACCTTAAGAATCAGTTAAAAACTTGAGTACTGGTGTTTCAGGAGAAGGGGGCTGGGTATTGGAAAGAGTGCACCAGCCTTCTGGAAACCTTAAGAGTCAGAGAATACGCAAAGAAAGTGTGCTGGAGTGTTTGCGAAACACTGGAAGAAAAGCCTCTGACCATAAAGATTTAAGTAACTGTGAATAGCTTAAGAAACTCTCATTAGTCTGAAACATAAGAACCGAAGCCTGTGCATGTACTGATTTTACCTCATCTATATTGAGTTACCTCAAGAAATTTTCAACTCCTGTTTTCACTTGCCTTTTTTCCTCTGCGTTAAATAAAATATTTTGCTACTGTTGAAAATGCCTCGAGTGTCATTTAAGTTTTAAATTAAAGGGGGCTCCTGATCCTTCTGTCAGATTTCTGGGCTGAACCAACAGCCAAAATATTAGACTGTGACATGGTGGGCCGGCCAGATTCTGCAGCAAAGAGAAAAACAAATTACTAGGGCGGCTCAGTCAGTATAAGAAAAGAGGCATGGAGGGGAAATCTTGCCTCTGTGGGAGGGAACTGGAGGAGGGGTCATAGGCTAGAAATGCTGTTGACAGAAAATAAAGATTAAGGTTTTGGATATTTTAAAAAGGTATTCTTTTTCTGTCAGGGCAGGATTTGATAGCAAAAGGGCCCCCTGTCCTCGTTGTCCAAAATTGGCCGTGTATCCTATTTCTTTCTTCCACATGCGAGATTTTGTCTGTTGAGGCCTTTTACAATGAGCCTTGGAGTGCATTTCATTTGGAAGACTGCTAATGAAGCTGTACATCAGAGCATAGCAAAACCAAAAGACCAAAGCTATGGAGTAATGGCATTTGGCTGCTTTTCAGACATCAGCGCTGAAACTTCTGCCAAGTGTCACTGCATCATTAAGTTTCAGGACGAGTTGTCGGTTTATGAATGGAAGAGCACAAATCATGCCCAGTGCACATTCACTGAGAAGCAGCAGGTTCAGTAGAGTCAAAACAGCATAATTGTCAAACAGGAAGGCTGTTCTCAGCTACCATAAATTCCTTCTTCCATATATTTAAGAAGTCCAGTACTTGATCATTCATATATCTCAGGCAGCACTCAAAAGCAAAAATCTACTTTTCTAGAATGCCCAGCTGAAGACTAATACCCGCCTCTCTTTATTTTGGTCTTCTTATTTTGGAGCTAGCAAAATTCATACTTCTTTTTCAGACATTGCTTTCTTGTACTACCAGTGGCTTCTGCAACAGTGAATGAAAAGTCAGTATAACACAGAAGCTAGGAAACTGGCCTGATAATTCAGACATTCCTGGTGCAGAATTTGCTTCTTGCTACAAATTCACAAAGTGACAGTAGGCAGCAATAATCTTGAAGCCCCCTCAGTAATACAGGGATAATGATACTAACCCTTCCTTATACAAGAAACTTCAAGGATTATCGAAATAATGTTCAATAAGTACTTTTTACATTGCCAGTGTTGTTATGCTTCATGACATTCAGATAGAAACATGGGTCCCTATATCAATTGGGTCTGGCAAAAAAAAAAAAAGAGAGGCAGCAGGAGAGAGAATCTTAATACCTGTCATTTTGCATGTTTGGATTTGGATTGTGCAGCATGTGCAGGAGTAGCAGCTGGAAGCACAGAGAGGAAGAGGACCTAAAATCTGGAGTTTCTTCCGGAATAGGAGTAGCCATCCCTCCCTACTCCCCTGACAGCATTATCCTATGCATGGTTGCTTAGAAATGTGTCCCACAGTAGGTTTTAACACAATGCTTGCAGGATGATGAGCCCCCAAGTGTCTCCAAATAATTATTGATACACTTTTTTAGCCAAGTTCAGTTTATGATATTAATTTGCAGTGCCAGTTACATTCTTAAAAGATTACTATATCTAGCCCGATGTCACGCAGGGGTTTCAGGGGTGGGTTAACCTTGGGGAAATATAGGAAAAGGTCCCTTGTGCCTCTTCATCAATCATGAAAGCATCCTCAAGGGCTTTCTGATTAACACACACGTACCCTGGTGTCCTAGTCACACATCTCTTGCATATGTTGAGTCCAGTTCTACTCAGTTATCTGTATAATAGCTGGATCATCATTGCTGGCAACAAATGGAATGTTCAGATAAATTGTTCAATTGACACATGGAAAATGTTCTGGCTAGTATTTAATTTTAGCTCCCAGTAGGCCCATATGAAAGTCTCCCTATCAATTATGTTGTTTTATTAACATTGTAAGCTGCCATAAGTTCTACAAGTTAGAAAGGTGGCTAATAAATGTTTTAAATAAATATAAATAAATACAAATCAAACTAGAGATCAAATTGCCAACATTCGCTGGATTATGGAGAAAGCATGGGAATATCAGAAAAATGTTTATTTCTGCTTCATTGACTATGCTAAAGCCTTTGATTGTGTGGATCACAACAACCCGTGGCAAGTCCTTAAAGAGATGGGAGTACCAGATCACCTCACATGTCTCCTGAGAAACCTATATAGGGGTCAAGAAGCAACTGTCAGAACAGGATATGGAACAACGGATTGGTTTAGAATAGGAAAGGGGGTTCGACAGGGATGTATATTGTCACCCTGCTTATTTAATTTATATGCAGAGTACATCACGTAGAATGCTGGCCTGGATGAAGCACAAACCGGAATTAAGATTGCCGGAAAAAACATCAACAACCTCAGATATGCAGATGATACCACTCTAATGGCAGAAAGTGAGGAGGACCTAAAGAACCTCTTATTGAAGGTGAAAGAGGAGAGCACAAAAGTAGGCTTGAAACTCAACATCAAAAAACCTAAGATCATGGCATCCGGCCCCATCACATCTTGGTAAATAGAAGGGGAAGACATGGAAGCAGTGACAGACTTCACATTTCTGGGATCCAAGATCACTGCAGATGGTGACTGCAGCCATGAAATTAAAAGACGTTTGCTCCTTGGGAGGACAGCTATGGCAAACCTAGGCAGTATAATAAAAAGTAGAGACATCACCCTGCCAACAAAAGTCTGTATAATCAAAGCGATGGTTTTCCCAATAGTAATGTATGGCTGTGAAAGTTGGACCATAAGGAAGGCCGAGCGCAGAAGAATAGATGCTTTTGAGCTGTGGTGTTGGATAAGATTCTTGAGAGTCCCTTGGACTGCAAGAAGATCAAATCAGTCAGTCCTAAGGGAAATCAATCCTGACTGTTCCCTGGAAGGTCAGATGCTGAAGCTCAAATACTTTGGCCACCAAATGAGAAGGGAGCACTCACTGGAGAAGACCTTGATGCTGGGAAAGACAGAAGGCAAAAGAAGAAGGGGCAGCAAAAGATGAGATGGCTGGACAGTATTACTGATGTAACGAACATGAATTTGAGCAGACTTCAGAGGATGGTAGAAGACAGGAGGGCCTGGCCATGGGGTCGCTAAGAGTCGGACTTGACTGTGCTCTTGTACAACAACAAAAATAAATACAAGACCCACAAGGGAACTTTTTTAAAAAAATCTGGGGCTTGGAAGTCGATGTCTTCTCTAGCTGTAAAACAAAATTCCATGTCATCTGTTTTCTGGAGGATTTTACAGATTTTTTTCCCTAAAAGATTGCAGCTTCCTGATAAACATCTGGTTATTGTGTAGATTTCTGATGGCATGGTTTTTTTTCCCCCCCATTTCCATAACATGCTTTGTTGTGTCAGCATCATTCCTGGGAATCACTTCCATGGCATTTTATGAAACTGTAGATTCCTAGAGCCACTACGTAGCTATGCTAATGTTGTGGAAGTAGAACTATACATTGAGGGTATTTCCTTCTTATATGTCATTTGTTGCCTGTGACATTTTTTTTCAGAGTGTACTGTTTGTGCATGTGTGTAAATGTCCCCCAAGTATAAAAACAAAATGAATCCAAGATATAAGTAGTCAATTTCTGATAGTGTACTATCTGGGAATGTAGATCAGTGTTCTAGGACCTTGTAAGAAATTACCTGGTGTGAATGTTCAAAAAATAACCTAGCCTTTGTACGCATACACTCTCTAGATAGTGTCTCAAATTCTGCTTTCGGGGACCAGGCCCTAGAAGGAGAGAGATGTTTTATTCTTCTGTTTGTTTTTGAGCTCCTTTTGTACAATTAGGCACTTACTTGGCTGCTAGTGTTGTGAGCCTACCCAAGCCATTAATTTTCTTTTTACAAGCTGCCCCAAGTGTAAACTGCATGAGTAAGGAAACTAGTGGTGGCCTTCTTCCATCATGCACCTGGTGCAGCCCAGATCTGGAATTTGGTAGTGTCAGTTGGCTGCCTGGCTGGCTGCTCTGGATTAAATTTCTAATCAGACTGAAGAAGAAAGATGATTTGCCATGTCCAAGCACTGCTGTTACTACCTCTGCTTGGATAAGTTTACGGAATCAAAATTAAACTTCATGCTATCATTTCTGCTTTCATGATGTCTCTGCAAATTGATGATTATGTTCTTCATGCTTATAAACTCTTGGCCTCTAATGACTTGGATCATTTACATCATGCGCTGATCTAAAACAAAATACAGTTTAGTGTCATTTCAGAGTAGATTATTTAAAAAAACAACAACTCTGCAGTGCCCTCTGCTGCTAATTCTAGAACAATGCAGACCACATAGTATTTCGGATTCTGAAAGATGGAGTGTAGTTGAATTTATAATATTAAATTCTGAATAGATTCTGAAAGATCAGGGGTAGTTGAATTTATAATATTTTAAAAAATCAAAAATAATTATCCTGTTTTTCAGACTGTGTTTACATGTTCAAATAGTTCAAAACTTTGTAGTTTTTTGTTACTGTAGTTTGGGTAATAGAATAATTGATATTGCTTTGAATTTGAATTTTCTCCATTGGTCTCAAAGGGACTTTAAAAAAAAACACCCTTGAGGTATTGTCAGTAAACACAATAACTCATCATTATTTTGCAGGAATTTGGTAAAGTAAGATTGAAGCAAGTTTGTTTAAGCTGTATTTTTCTCAGCTTGGCTATAAATTCTTGCTGCTGTGTATAATTTCATTACAAACTAGCATAAAAACATGACAAGACATAATCCTACAGCATCCTGGTGCTTTGCTTAAATACATGGGAGGGGGAGGTAGCTTTTATGGCTTCTGTCTAATTGACACATAAAGCCCCATGGTGCAGAGTGTTAAAGCTGCAGTACTGCAGTCCTAATCTTCTCACAACCTGAGTTCGATCCCCAATGGATGCTGGGTTTTCAGGTACCCGGCTCGAGGTTGATTCAGCCTTCCATCCTTCCGAGGCTGACAAAATGAGTACCCAGCTTGCTGGGGGAGGGGAGTGTAGATGACTGGGGAAGGCAATGGCAAACCACCCCGTAAAAAGTCTGCCGTGAAAACGTTGTGAAAACAATGTCACCCCAGAGTCGAAAACGACTGGTGCTTTCACAGGGGACTTTTCCTTTCCTAACTGACACATTGTTTGCCCTTTACTCTGCCTTTTGTCAGAACATCTCTGTTTTCAAGGGAACAATTCCTAATGCCTTTTTAAAGTATAAACTGAGTATAGGAGAGAGGGAAATAGGAATGGAAGTCCCTAACAGGACAAAGCCAAAACATCCAAAGCAGTCCTGCATGATATAACTGGCATTGGAATGTGTTATTTCCTGCTGCAGTTGTGCATCCAGCTTCTGGATATTGCTTATGTTTCGTGCTGTGTAACTCTAAATGCGTGAGTGGGGTTGTCTGGGCACAAATGGAAGAGTCTGCAAGGCATGCAGTAGTAGTGATTTTTTAAAAGGCAGGCCAGCTGGCTTCAAGCCCTTTTCTCTTTCATGGGAAGGAAATGTCTGGACAATCTGCCATTATGGGGTGAAGGAGAAAAATGACAGTATGAGGAAAGAAGCCAAGAGTACCTGTTTCATGAGCCTGGATGCTTCAGTCATAATACTTCCTATATAACTTGCCTGGGATGGGGAAGAAGAGGCAGGCTGAATGGACCCTGTTCTCCAAGAAAATAGTAGAATGGCAATTATTTGTTTATTGTATTAAGCTAACAATTTATAATAATCAATATATTGGTAATCAACCTTTGCTGTATCCTCTTACATAATTTCAGTATTCTGCATCTGATTTTAAAGTCCAAGTAATAAATAGATAATTTCTAACGAAAAATATTGTGGCTCTTGCAGGAGAAAAAAAGGGTTACAGACATAGGAGTCAAATGCAGAGTTAAATGTGTAGCATAATACCACAGCCTGGTAGTTCTGCTAATTTTCTGTGAGACTAACCAAGAGGGGAGGGGAGAGTGAAGGACATTCTTCCACCCATTCACCTTTGACCCTGTAACTTTAACTCTTTTGTCCTCCATACATATTTTTCTGCATCAGTCACAAGAAGCTTGTTTCAGAGCTTTCAGCTTGGAGCTGAGCTAATGCCTTTGTAGAAGTATGGTTGGAGCTCAGAGACTGTTGTTGACTGTAGTGTGCATTCATAAGAAAAGGAGAGGGAGGTACTCTTGCTCCAAATCCTGGTTTACTGTAACTAGACAACTCCCATGGGACATGTGAAGTTTCCTGCAATTATTCCGTTTCTCTTTGTATTTTAGGCTCTCCCTCCATAAATCAAGTTCTGAAGAAAACTCTGTAGGTCAGTATACATCTGATTTAGTACTTTTTGCTCTTCTGAAGACTATTGTGAGTGGTGACCTATCTCATTGTTTTCAGTCCCTTTGAAATAGTTTAATTTATCTTTCTACTCCTGGAATATTTTTTCCTCACAAAAGGTGTTCTTTTTATCTGTAAGGATTATTGTACTAGTATATCCCTTTTAAATAGCATTTCCTTGGACATTGTATCTCTTGTTAGCTGGACAGATGAAGTTGGGAGGAAGAAGGATTTAAAATCTGATGTTCTACTGTCCCTGTAAATGTGAGGGGCAAACAACCTTGTTCTTCTACCTCCACCTTTTAAAAAATTATCTCATTGACAGAACCAGATCCTCTGAGCCCTTCTTATCCTGTTGCTTTATTTTATCTTCTTCTTCCACCTTTACTTTAAATATGGGTAACTAGAAAATGCAAAAAAATAATTTGAATCTCAGTAGGTAATAGTCTGGCAACACCCCTTAGCTTCCTCTCATGGAAAAAATAAACCTGCAGGAAATGGAATTATATTGTATGTTTTGACTTTGTCTTTAACGATTACATTAGCAATGACATTCTTTGCAAGCTGAATTCTGGAAAAGGAATAACTAAAAAAAAAGGAAAGTTAAGATAAAAAAATTAATTGATTGTCCATCTTCAAACAAGTAAAAAATGCTTATGTTACTTGTTTTGTTTCTCTATAGGTAAAGCAGATTGGAAAAAGAAGAATAAGTATTTCTGGCAAAATTTCCGAAAAAATCAAAAGGGACTAATGAGGCAGTCTTCAAAAGGTACACCTTTTAAAATGTTGCTCTGCTATAGATACATGCTTTAATTCTGCAGGGCTTTTTCTGTAGCAGTTTTGCTGGTTTGGTTACCAAGAATAAAATTTGGATTAATGCTTTATTGTATTGACTTGGAAGTTAGCAAGATAACTGGTTTATTATAAACACTGTATTTTGCAATTGAGATAGAGTTTGTACTGAATATATATTTAATACTTTACTCCCAGATTAATTTTGAAACTTTTACATTTTAATTTAATTTAATTTAATTTATTTAATTTTATTTTTATCTGTTATTTAGTATTTATTTATTGATATATATTCATTTTTATATAGGGCTGCCAACCTCCTATTCCGGGCGGGGGTTTCCCCAGTTTGGAGGGCTTCTTCCCACCCCAAGCCAGCTGCCCGGCAGAGGAAGCCACACCCCCAGTGGCCCCATGGCCACAGACTGCACCTACCCCCAGCCGCAAATTTGCAGCTTGAGAAGCAAGTGTACTCAGTGTGGGCTCTCTGGGAGAGTGTGGGAGCCACTTGCTCCTGCCTTTCCAAGCCTCGATTGGGGCTTGGAAGGCCAGCCAAGCCCGGTGCCCACCCTCTCAGGGAGAGCCGGGGCTGCTACCTTCTGCCTTTCCACGCCTCAATGGGGGCTTGGAAGGGCAGCAGCGCCAGGCACCCACTCTCTCAGAAGGAGCCGAGGCTGCTACCTTCTGCCTTTTCACGCCTCGATGGGGGCTTGGAAGGGCAGCAGCGCCAGGCATCCGCTCTCTCAGAACGAGGGAGCAGAGCCACTTGCTCCTGTCTTTCCAAGCCTCGATCGGGGCTTGGAAGGGCAGCTGAGCCCAGCGCCCGCTCTCTGAGAGACAATGGGAGCCGCTATCTTCTGCCTTTCCAAGCCTCAATCAGGGTTTGGAAGGGTAGCTGAGCCTGGCGCTCGTTCTCTCAGAGAGGCAGGAACTGCTTGCTTCTGCCTTTCCAAGCCAAGATCGGGGCTTGGAAGGTCTGCAGCACCAACGCTTGTTTCCCCCCCAACCATTTAAAGGGAAGGTTCCTTTAAATGTTTGGGGAAACAGTGTGAGTGTGCAGCGCTGCGTTCTCAGCGTGATGACATCATTCTACATGACATCATTGTGTTGAGGGTAGCCCCGCCCCTTCCCGGAATGCCCCCCAAATTCACCCACTGGGGAATAGTTGAGACTTGACAACCCTATTTTTATATGGGGGAAAAGGAGAAGAATTAAAATGACAAAATGACGGGGGGGCATGTAATGTTCCTCCTTATTGTGTCTTTAAAATGTCAATAAAAATGTTTTGGTTTAAAAAATTAATAGGTTTTGATGGATGCACACTTATTTAATGTACTACTTATGCTCACTGTTCAACACAAGTGTGGAGAAACACCATTTTGACTGGTTTTTTACTGGGAGTTGGCTGGAGGAGTCTATTAAATTCTAGAAAGGCTTTGGGCCTAGTCTCTTCCTCCCCCCTCTTCTGTCTGGAAACACCAATTCTGAGGAGGCCTCCTAGAGAGTAGGGGTCCCAATCCTCCCGCCCTAGCAGGGGACCCCAGGTTTTCCAGCCTCTTCCCCCGCTCTCCAAAGAAACGGAAGCGGGGGAAGAAACGGCGCAAAGGAGCGCGGCGAGCTGTTCCTCCGAGATGGGCTCAGGCTGGGTCCATCTCGGAGGAGCAGCTGGGATGGGGCGGGGAGGGGGCGGCGGCGGCGCAGCGGCATCACCCGCTCCGCCTCTGAAGTGGAATGGGCGGGCCGCATGCGCAGTGGCTCCGTTCGAGAGCGCGTGCCGTGCAGTTGAGGAGCAGGCTGAGGGAAGGCGGGCCGGCCGGCTCGCGGCTGTCTGGCCTCGGTCTGTGGCGGCGGCGCCCGCAGGACGTTCCGAAGCCCCCGGGGCTATGACCTGCCTCCCTGGCTTCCTCAGCGGCGGCTCTGCCTGCACCGCCCTCCGCTCCCTGTTCAAATCCTCGGGGCGGCGCCAGCAGCATCATCACCATCAACTGCGCTTCACCGCTCGGCGGAGGCGGGGAGGATAAGCTTGGACGTTAAGGTGAAGCGCCGTTGATGGTGATGATGCTGCTGGCGCCGCCCCGAGGATTTGAACAGGGAGTGGAGGGCGGCACAGGGAAAGCCGCCGCTGAGGAAGCCACGGCACCTCAGCGCGGATGCTTCCTCCGAGCTCCCCTCGAAGGCCGCCGGCGGGGGGTTCCGCCCCTCTCGGGTGGTGGTGGTGGCCAAGACCACCCGCTATGAGTTCGAGCAGCAGCCGGCCGGCCCGCCTTCAGGAGGACCTTAAGCAGCTGGTGAGTGGCCTTCCTTGGGTTGACCGAGTGCAGGGGTGGCCAAACTGTGTCACATATTGTGTGACTCTCGAAGCCCCCACAGCCTCATTAAAACTAAAGTTACTTTCTTTCCACCTCCCTCCCCCTCCATCTATTTGTATCCCTTCCTTGTCTTGCAGCTCTCAGACATCTGCCGTTCATGGCTTGCAGCTTCCAAACATCTGATGTTTATTCTATGTGGCTCTTGCATTAAACAAGTTTGGCCACCCCTGACCCAGTGCGTGGGGGTGGTGGTAGAGTCCTCAGGTGCTTTGTGGGGAGGGCTGTACCACCTCAGAGAACAAGTGCATGATAGCAGTTGGGGGATGATAGCCTAGACAAAAAGTGGAGGGGGTTATTTACACACAAAAAAAATCTGGACTGGAGGGTTTCAGTCTCTTCTCCCTGGGCTGCTGGTATTGTGTTTGCAGAAAGTCCCTTTTTCTGTGCAAGGAGGAGCATTCAGAAACAATACCATCTCATTGGACTACTGTGTGGTCCCTTTAATTGTGATGGACAGAACTCCCTTTGGAGTTCAATTGTGCTTGTCACACCCTTGCTCCTAGCTCCACCCTAATGTCTCCTGGCTCCACCCCCAAAGTCTCCTGGCTCCACCCCCAAAGTCTCCTGGCTCCACCCCCAAAGTCCCCAGATATTTCTGGAATTGGACTTGGCAACACTACTAGAGAGACAGGAATTCTTTCAGGCTGGTCTCCCAGAAGGCTGCAGGAGGGAAAACCAGTTCCTGAGTGGGAACTGCAATTTATATTGGCGATTTTGGGCGGGAAAACCTCAGTTAGTAGTGGACAGTTCAGTCTCAGAGTTGGCAGTCAGGCAGTTAATATGGAAACAGTCTGAAGAAGGTATGGTTAGGCTTGCAACAGTCCAAGTAAGGTACCTGCCCTGCATGCCATCCAGTTAGGGCAAGTATTAGAAAAGGGAGAGAAGGAGTGTTTTTTCCTTACTATGATTTGCTTCTTCTGTTCACTCTTAAAACATTCCTGTAAATAGTTGTATACTTTAAATAAATGTTGTATTTTAAGTGGAGTCCCTCTGTACCACATAGTTCCCCCAACCGCTTGGAACGCTAGAAGTGGGTTGGGGAATCCCTAGGGTGGAGAGAAGTGGCACAGCAGCTGGTTGCCAACTCTCCAGGGGAGCCCCAAAGTTCTCTAGGAAGCCCTAAAAAGGGTTCTTAGCGAGTCCAGAAGGAGGTTAGGAGTCTGTACCACCTAACCAGAGCCCAGAGAGGGACAGTGGTGACAGCGAATACCCTGAGGCAGCAAAGTGGAACTGCCCTTTCAGGTCAGCATACTGGGAAGGGCTGGGCAAGATCGGGGCCAGCTAGCAGATGCTGGACTGATCTGCCACAACAAGTAACAATCGTAGAAGCAAATTATATGTGTTTTCTTATGTAAATAATATGGTGATAATTTGGATGAAGTTTACTAATTAATTTGGAAGAAAATTTATGGACTGAATAATATGGAAGAAAAATTCCGCATTTCTAATATTGGTCAAGCTGTGTACTCCCATTCCCAGTAATTATCAATGTGCATTATCACTGGCATGCAGAACTTTTCCTGATAAATTAAAAGGTATCCATGTTATACATGTAAAAATATAGTACTTGATGTATGCATATATGCTGAGATTTAATTTAAATCTATTAAAAAGGAGCCATTATCAAGCCTATACTAACAGCTTGCTGTTTTTCTTTGGGTGCAAGCTGAGCAACAATTTACATGTATTAAAATGCAGCAATTTCTTTATCCTAAGCTCAAGGTTTGGATAAAGTGCCATTATATGTCATCACTATTTGCTATATTATCCTGTCAAAGATACTTCCTAAGACATGAGACTCTAAATACAGCACATTTGTACATGAATGATGTAAACAGATTTACAATGGGGAAAAATTCTTTTACAGATACCAGCACACAGGGTTTAAATAAGCATTTCTTTTGATGTTCTGCCATTTTTGTAATGATTTTGAGGCATAATAAATATATTCTAGGCCATGCCTTATTTCTAAGCTGTATTGATTTGAGAAAGCAAAACAGTTCACTGGAGACAAATGTGTTTATTATTGCTCCTGTCTTAAAATAACAATATTGGCATGTCCCTCAAAATATAGATCAATGTTAACCTGGATAACTTCACTAACTTTGAAACCAAGATCAGAGCACATGGGAAATCATGATTCAATAGTACACTTATCTTGCTTTTGCTTTGTGAAATATCTATTCTTCCATTTTTCCTCCACCTGTCTTCAGGAGAAGATGTTGGTTATGTGGCCAGTGAGATCACAATGAGTGATGAGGAGCGGATCCAGCTGATGATGATGGTCAAAGAAAAGATGATCACTATTGAGGAAGCACTTGCAAGGGTATGTGTTGGAAATATTTGTTTTTACCTTTATGTGGGTGAATTGCCATATTTACTAGGAACTGAAAAAACATGGGGAATTCTGGTTGGTGATTTCATGCATTTAGGGTCTAAGAAGAAATAAGGTCTGAAAAGATACAATGTTTTAAACTTGTGAGAGGGAGACTAGAGCATGCTCCCTCTCTGCCCTTTCTGACCAAGCACATAGCTCTGAAGTAAGGCAGGTTTGTGATTAGTCACTAACCATATCTCTTTTTTGGAGAAAGTTACTACCTTACTAGGAGCCCCATGGTGCAGAATGATAAGTTGTAGTACTGCAGTCCAAGCTCTGCTCACGACCTGAGTTTGATCCCAGCGGAAACTGGGTTCAGGTAGCTGGTTCAAGGTTGACGTGGCCTTCCATCCTTCCAAGGTTGGTAAAATGAGTACCCAGCTGCTGGGGGTAAAGTGTAGATGGCTGGGGAAGGCAATGGCAAGCCACCCCATAAAAAGTCTGCCATAAAAATGTTGTGAAAGTTACATCACCCTAGAGTCTGAAATAACTGGTGCTTGCACAGGGGATTGCCTTCACCTTTTTTACTGCCTTACTGGATCAGGGGAATGCTGTGGACATAGTTTATCTTGATTTCATTAAGGCTTTTGATAAGGTTCCACAAAATATTCTTATTGACAAATTGGTAAAAATGTGGTTTGGATCCTATTACTGTTAAGTGGATCTGTAACTGGTTGACAGATCGCACCCAAAGAGTGCTTGTGAATGGTTCCTCATCCTCTTGGAAAGGAGTGACAAGTGAAGTTCCTGAAGGATCTGTCCTGGGACCTGTTTTTGTTCACTATCTTTATAAATGATCTGAATTAAGGAATAGAAAGAATACTTACTAAATTTGCAGATGATACTAAATTGGGAGGGGTCACAAATACAGTGGAAGTCTGAGTCAGGATACAGGATAATCTTGACAGACTGGAAAGCTGGGCTAAAAGAAATAGAATAAATTCTAACTGGGATAAGTGTAGAATTCTACATTTAGATAGGAAAAATCAAATGTTTCATTATAGAATGGGGGAGACTCGTCTTAGCAATAGTATGTGCAAAAAAACTCTAGTGGTCTTAGTGGACCATACACTGAATATAAGTCAGCAGAGTGATGCAGCAGCTAAAAAAAGCAAATTCAGTTTTGGGCTGCATCAACAGAAGTATAGTATCCAGGTCACTTGAAGGAATGGTATTGCTTTACTCTGCTCAGTATTCAGTTTTGGGCACTCAAATTAAGAAGGATATAGACAAGCTGGGACGTGTCCAGAGGAGGGCAACACAAAGATGGTGAGGGGTCTGGAGACCAAGTCCTGTGAAGAAAGGCTGAAGGAGCTTGTTTAGCCTGGAGAGGAGATGACTGAGAGGTGATATGATCGCCATCTTCAATTACTTGAAGGGCTGTCATATAGAGGATGGTGCAGAGTTGTTTTCTGTTGTCCCAGATGGTCAGACCAAAACAAACAGGTTGAAATTGAATCAAAAGAGTTTTTGACTAAACATGAGGCAGAACTTCCTGACAGTGGTTCGTGGAACAGGCTTCCTTGGGAGGCGGTGGGTTTGCCTTCCTTGGAGTTTTTTAAACAGAGGCTAGTCAGCCATCTGATAGCAATGCTGATCTGTGAACTTAGGGGGAGGTATTTGTGAATTTCCTGTATTGTGCAGGGGGTTGGACTAAATAACCCTGGAGATCCCTTCCAACTCCATGATTCTAAGTTACACTGTTCCAATGTGCTTTTACTGGTCAACTGAATAGTACACGTATACATACATACACATATGTATATCAGTGTCTGTCTGTCTATCTATCATCTAATCATAGCATAAATAAACATAAGCACTCAGCAACCCTGCTGATAATTGTTGTCAACTCTGCAGTAATGCTTAGCCTGGAGAGGAAACAGTTCACACTTAGCTTTCTCTCCATCAATTTCAAGAGGGCTGATTTCTTTCCTTGGTTTGCATATTAACACTCCTACTCTGGAAAATGCACACATTTCTAGATGTAGGAGACTGTGAGGCTACAGTCCTACAGACATAGTCTTGGGAGTAAGATCCATTGAATAATATGGGACTTATTTCTGAACAGACCCTCTTGGGATTGTTCCCTGAGGCTCTTCCCCCCATATCTATATCTATGTCCCTGTTGAACTTTCTGAAAAGTGGAAAGCAGGTCCTGTTGCAATAACAGTGCATAATATAAACAGACTAAAATGTATAGTTTGGGTAGATCACATAATTTTTATAGCAATTTTCTGCTATAAAAGATGCACTAAAACAAAATTAGAATGAGAAAAATGTATTGGTTAATATATGTGGTTTTAATTTCAGCTTAAGGAATATGAAGCACAACATCGGCAGTCAGGCAGCACGGACTCTTCTGACTGGCCTGATGACCCTTATCCAACTCTTGATGGTTCTTCTAATTGTAATGTAAGTAATCTGCTCTGTAATGCTCCCAGATAATGATAGTGGCATGCAAAGGCACATGCATGTGGCTTTCGAAAGCTAACCAGTTGAATTTAAAGTAGTGAACAGGGTAATTTTTTTAAAAAAGGAAGGTGCATTCAACACAAATGTGGTTATAATGTTTATTTCATGAAAGTTTGAACCCTCCTCATCTGGTCATCAGTGGCTGTCAAATAAAGTATTAGTATTCTTTTTGGCCATAACTCAGTACACCCTGCTTTCTTAAACCCCTCTCTTCCTAACAAAACAGCTGCTTGTAACCCAGAAGGAATTAGTGATGCTTCTGTTGCTGTTTTTCATAAATTACTGGTAGATACATTATAAAGTGACCCATTTTTTTTTTTACCATAATCAGACCTAGAGTGTGATTGCCGTGACTGCAAACAATTAGTGCGCATTGACTTCCAATCTACTGTAAATTCACTGTGCATAATTGCTCTCATGCACAGAGTTTGATATTGTGGACATCACCACAGAAGTCAACTTTTCAGCATTTGCAAGGTGAAACTGGAATTCGGAATATGTTCCCAATGAAAACTAAATTCACGGGGAGATTGTGTTTAGATCTATCAGCAGTTGTTAGCCATGATGGCTAAATGAAGTAGCTAGGTTTAATGGAAGTATGTCACTAAATATTGGTGGCAAAGTGTGGGGCTGGAGGAGGGGGAACCAAGCCAAGCCCTCTTGGCTTGCTTCCTGGAAACAAGATACAGAATAAAGTGTATAACTGGTCCATTTCAGTAGGGCACTTCTGGGTCTGCTGTGTAGCATATGACTCAGGCTTCCTGGCTCCCCCCAAAAAATCTAAGCTTGGGCTAACTCTGCTGATAGTAGCTTTCTTTAGTGTTCATTACCAATATTTACCTCTTCAGATCACAACAATAGTTTGATGATTTGAATATTTTGATTGCTATCCTCTCTCTGATGAGGTGCCATTTTCACTTATGAGTCTCATTAGCATACTGTGTCTTCAGGTCTTGGGACAGGTTGACTGTGCACTTATTTTTATATCTTATGTAGCTTCCTATCCCGGGCTTCCAAAGCCAGGATGAATTTTTTAAAAGCTTTTCTTTACTTTGGAAAGGTTTGCAACATTGTGTAAGTTTCTTGAAGAAGAGAATTCAGAAGTTGGTACAGCTGTTGAAAACAACAAACCAGGTTTTAGAGGTAACAACAAACCATGCTTTAGTTTTCTGTGAACAAACTGTGTGGTCATATGCTTCCTCACATACCCATGCTTGGAGTCAATTACTAACTTAACTTTAATACAAACCACAGTTTGTCATTATAACTAAACTGGTAAACTGTTTGCAGTCACCTTATAAACCACGATTGACAACCAGAATCAAACCATAGTTTATAAATTTGGTTTAAACTGGGAGGCACTTTCTGGTTCCGCAAACTGTGTTCACCCTGTTGAGCACACACACACCAAGTACTAAATCATGGGTGGTCTGAGTTCTGTCTAAAGCTTGGGGGAGAAGAGGGACGGTGTGTGCACATATTACATTCTGTGACTGTCTAATTTTATACTATAAATTGATACAATTATCTCAAGTTATGTCATGCTTGATGTATATTTCTTATTTGAAACATCACAAATTACATTCATCCTATCTATTTTAAATAATGATTTTTAGGATATATTTAAAAGAAAGCTAGTAACATTTATCAGATAGATCTGAGAGACAATTAGATTCCCATGGCCCTCTACATTAATGACATGCAGATAAAGAGAAGAGTTACTACCCGCTGAGCAGAATTTGAAGTATACAATGAATATTGTGTGTGCACACAAATTCTTTTTTAAGTAAGAAAAAAAGATTTGCATACTTATAGCTGAGCACCCCATTTAAAAAAAAAAGACTGCTGCTAGTCAATGTGCCCTCTAAGCTGCAGAGTCTTGTGAGCAAAAATTCTTCTTTGTGAGCTACTGGTATTAAAGTTGTGAGCTACTGCATAAATTATTGTGCTCTAGGGTCATCCTTCCTGAGCTAAGACAAAAATGTGTGAGCTGGAGGCTAAAAATCTGTGAGCTAGCTCATGCTAACTCATTTTAGAGGAAACACTGCTGCTAGTTGACATGTGTCACACTGAAAGGATTTAATTTATATTGATCTTGCTCCTTCCCCTCAACCTTCTGTCATTTACACTTTTTTCTAATGGCAAATTGAGACGTTTGATCCCTTGCTGAGCTACAGTACAGAAACAATTAGCAAAGGACAAGGTGCGATGTCCTCTGTGTCTGTAGAAAGTCTGCCCTCTGTTGTCACTGTATTACTAATTCTAAGCTCAGTTTAGAGCCCCATTTATTCTTTTTTAGCTGTGTTGGGTTTATGCCAGATGTATGCACATTAACATTCCATGTTCTCATTGTTATGTGTTCATTTCCTACTTTAGTAAGTATGCATTATTATTAATGTCTTTACAATTACAGTCATGTCTTTCCCTTCTGAGATGAAGCTGATGTTCCTGTACAAGGCTTGGATGTTTGCTTCTCTTCCTCTGCCTGAAACACTTGCATGCTTATAGGACATCTGAGTTTGGTGGGGTAGTTAGAATGAGGAGCTGTTGTTGTTAGGCCTCTTCAGAAGATTTCTCTGCTGGAAGCAGTTGTCACTTCAAAAATGAAGTCCCTGTCCTGTATTTCTCAGTGCTTGCTTCCTTCTTTGTATATAATGTTTAGAATCCTTTAGTGCTACCATATATGGTTCTGACTTCTAGCAAACTTCATCAGTAATGTCTAGCCTTACTTTTTTTCAACAATATCTCAGTTGATCTGACCTCATCTATTTTCCCCTAAGAGTTCTCAGTGAAAAAAACAGATTCCCCCAGAGAAAAAGAGTTGTTTGGACTTCAATGAGCTGAAACATCAAGGGGGGAGGTTCATGTTTGATAGTATTTTCACTTCAGCAGTGCTCACTTACATTAAAGTATCTAACCTGTCCCCTCTGTAACGAGATAACAGAGGCTTGGAAATGGGATACTTCAGAAGGGACTTCTGAGCCTGCTTCGGCGGGAAGGGCGGGATACAAATTAAATATTATTATTATTAGATAAAATACGTACCACAAGTTAGGAAAGGCACAAACAGACATAAGAAAAGGCCTGCATGGTTAACAAACAAAGTAATGGAAGCTGTAAAAGGTAAGAAGGACTCCTTTAAGTGGTGGAAAACCGGTCCAAGTAAGATTAGTAAAAGGGAACACAGGCTATGGCAAATCAAATGCAAGACTGTGATCAGGCAGGCAAAAAGGGACTATGAGGAGCATATTGCAAAAAACATAAAGACCAACAATAAAAATTTCTTCAAATATATTAGAAGTAGGAAACCAGCCAGGGAGGCAGTGGGGCCCTTGGATGACCATGGCGTAAAAGGATTACTGAAGGAGGATAGGGAAATGGCTGAGAAGCTGAATGAATTTTTTGCCTCCGTCTTCACTGTGGAAGAGGAGAACTTTTTGCCTGCCCCAAAACCACTAATTTTGGAAGGGGTGTTGAAAGACCTGAGTCAGATTGAGGTGACAAAAGAGGAGGTCCTACAACTGATAGACAAATTAAAAACTAATAAGTCACCGGGTCCGGATGGCATACATCCGAGAGTTCTGAAAGAACTCAAAGTTGAACTTGTGGATCTTCTAACAAAAATCTGTAATCTTTCATTGAAATCTGCCTCCGTTCCTGAGGACTGGAAGGTAGCAAATGTCACCCCCATCTTTAAAAAGGGTTTCAGAGGAGATCCGGGAAATTACAGGCCAGTCAGTCTGACTTCAATACCGGGAAAGTTGTTAGAAAGCATTATCAAGGACAGAATGAGTAGGCACATTGATGAACACGGGTTATTGAGGAAGACTCAGCATGGGTTCTGTAAGGGAAGATCTTGCCTCACTAACCTGTTGCATTTCTTTGAGGGGGTGAACAAACATGTGGACAAAGGAGACCCGATAGATGTTGTTTACCTTAACTTCCAGAAAGCTTTTGATAAAGTTCCTCATCAAAGGCTCCTTAGAAAGCTTGAGAGTCATGGAGTAAAAGGACAGGTCCTCTTGTGGATCAAAAACTGGCTGAGTAATAGGAAGCAGAGAGTAAGTATAAATGGGCAGTCTTCGCAGTGGAGGACGGTAAGCAGTGGGGTGCCGCAGGGCTTGGTACTGGGTCTCATGCTCTTTAACTTGTTCATAAATGATTTAGAGTTGGGAGTGAACAGTGAAGTGGCCAAGTTTGCGGATGACACTAAATTGTTCAGGGTGGTGAGAACCAGAGAGGATTGTGAGGAACTCCAAAGGGATCTGTTGAGGCTGGGTGAGTGGGCGTCAACGTGGCAGATGCCTTTCAATGTGGCCAAGTGCAAAGTAATGCACATTGGGGCCAAGAATCCCAGCTACAAATACAAGTTGATGGGGTGTGAACTGGCAGAGACTGACCAAGAGAGAGATCTTGGGGTCATGGTAGATAACTCACTGAAAATGTCAAGACAGTATGCGTTTGCAATAAAAAAGGCCAACACCATGCTGGGAATTATTAGGAAGGGAATTGAAAACAAATCAGCCAGTATCATAATGCTCCTGTATAAATCGATGGTGAGGTCTCATTTGGAGTACTGTGTGCAGTTCTGGTCGCTGCACCTCAAAAAGGATATTATAGCTTTGGAAAAAGTCCAGAAAAGGGCAACTAGAATGATTAAAGGACTGGAACACTTTCCCTATGAAGAAAAGTTGAAACTCTTGGGACTCTTTAGCTTGGAGAAATGTCGACTGCGGGGTGACATGATAGAGGTTTACAAGATAATGCATGGGATGGAGAAAGTAGAGAAAGAAGTCCTTTTCTCCCTTTCTCACAATACTTGTGGGCATTCGATGAAATTGCTGAGCAGACAGGTTAAAACGGATAAAAGGAAGTACTTCTTCACCCAAAGGGTGATTAACATGTGGAATTCACTGCCACAGGAGGTGGTGGCGGCCACAAGCATAGCCACCTTCAAGAGCGTTTTAGATAAAAATATGGAGCAGAGGTCCATCAGTGGCTATTAGCCACAGTGTGTGTGTGTGTGTGTATATTTTTGCCACTGTGTGACACAGAGTGTTGGACTGGATGGGCCATTGGCCTGATCTAACATGGCTTCTCTTATGTTCTTATTATTATTAAAGTGCTTTCAGGATAATATGCATCAATAATTATTTGGTGGGATACTGGATTCCATGCCCCATTTTTAAAAACATCTTTGGACCCAGCCTACTAATTCAATTTCCTCTTAAGGTTTGTTTTATGGCCTAGGTCAGAGCTGCTTCATTTCAGTAGAGTTGTACAATAACATGTTGATGCTTCATTCCTTACCCTTACATTGTTCTGACTGTCATCCAGATATCATTACTGTGAACCATGCATTACAGATATAAATGTCCCCCACCAGAGTAAAAATAAAATCAACATTTATATACATTTTTGTTTTTTCCTGTGTGCAGAGGATTCTGCCTAAAGTTAGATCAGATGAACTGGTATGTAATTTTAAAGTACTTTACAAATACATGATTGTACTTTGGCTTTTCAGTTGCTCCTACATCACTAAAAGAAAGAAAGAAAAGAGTAATATAATCCATCCTTATCCCTCTTACCACCACCTTTTTTTATATAGTATTGATTCATCTTCCTCCTGCCTGAAATTCAAACCCAGGTGTGCTTGAATTGCTATCCACCAGAAATTGCACATACTTGTGCTAAGGTCATATTTGATGCTGAGACCAGTTTCACACTAGGCTTGTTCTAGGTGGAGAGCCCTTTTGCTCCCGGTGCTTCTCTTGGTTTTCGCACAAGCTGCCCTGGAGCTGCGAATTGGCACACTGCTTTTCTGCAGCAAGCAAGATCCTCTTACAAGTGGTTTCTGCTTGCTGTGGGAAAAGTGTGCGCTGACTCACAGCTCCAGGGCAGCTTGTGCAAAAACCAAGAGCAGAGCAAAAGGGCTCTCCACCCGGAACAAGCCCTAGTGCGAAATTGGTCTCCACCACCAGTCTGTCTGGTGATGATGAGAAAAGAGATTCTTTCCAACAGGACTTACAGAAATGGAACTGAGATCTACACCCTCTCATTACCTCCTGTTGTGATCTGAACGCTATCAAAACTTCCTTATCTGAGCACAGAAAACTGTATTTCAAGTGAAGGTCTCTAGTTTCATTTGGACACCAGAACATTTTTTTGTAATTAAACACCATTATATTTCAGTTGGCTTTTGTATTAAGTTGTTTCCAATATATCTAGCTGTAGATTTTTATCCTGACTTTTCTTCTAGGAGCACATAGCTCTCATTCACATTTTTTCCTAGCAGCAATCCTGTGAGGGAAGTTAAGCAAAAAGAAATTGAGTAACTGAAGGTCAGCTGATGAGGCACCATGTTGGGAACCCTGGGATAGACCATAGCCAACTGATAGGTTGAAGATGAAATAAGTGCACTAAGTTCTGGTCTAAGCATGGGATCATAAGGCCTTGTCTCCTGCTCCTTCCTCTTGCCTTGGTTTTGTTACATAGAGTTGACTGATTCCCAGGTGAAGCCATCACTCCATAAGAAAGCATATGTTTTGAATGCTAAGTTCCTGCGCACAGTGTTTGGAACTTAATTAAAGACTCACAAGTAGTAGGCGTTAGGAAAAATATCTCTTGATCTTGGAGAGCCTTTGCCAGGCTCAGTAAACTATACTATGTGGGCAAAGGTTCAGACTGTGCATAAGGCAGTTTCTTAAGTCCAAGGAGCAGGCTAACAGCAGGTAGATGGCATACAAGCCATGAGTCTATGGTAGGGTTTCTACCCCATCTCTCTAGGTTAGAAATCTCTCAGAATTACAACTGATCACTAGATTAGAGAGATCAGTACCCCTGGAGAAAGTAGCTGCTATGGAGGGTGAACTCTGTGGCATTGTGACTGAAGAGGTCTATTTCCTCTCCAAATCCCACCCTCCCCAGGCTGCACCCCACAAATCTAGAGTTGGCAATCCTAGTCTGTGCACAGCAACAGTATATGTGCATATACCAAGCTATGCTTGGTGAAGAAAGGTTACCTGATTGTGAATATTTTCCTGTCTGCTTTCATTGTCCCAACCTGGTAGAAGAAGAAGAACAGAGTAGATTTATATCCTACCCTTCACTTGGAGTCTCAGAGTGACATACAGTCTCCCTTCCTGTCCCCACATCAGATACCTAGTTAGGTAGGTAGAGCTGAGAGAGCTCTTTCAAAAAACTGCTCTTGAGAGAATAGCTCTGAAAGAACTTGTGACTGATTCAAGATCCCATCAGCAGGTGCATGTGGAGGAGTGGGGAATCAAACCCAGTTCTCCCATCATTCTTAACCACAGCACTAAACTGGTAAACTGATAGAACTGAGTATTTATAAAGAGATAGGAAGCATGTAGTCTCTTGAATTTGTTCTCCTAAACTGGTCTTCAGCCCATGTCCTAGAAAAGTGGATTAATACCTGCTATGTAACCTGGATAGCCCAGGCTACCCCATGTCAGCACAGGTCGGGAATACCAGGGTCACTATGCAGAGGTAGGCAATGGCAAACCACCTCTGAACATCTTTTGTCTAAAAAGCCCTACAGGGTTGCCATAAATTGGCTACAACTTGACAACTGGAGGGAATGTTACAAGTCCCCACAGAGACACCATTTTGGCTGCCTTTTGGTAGCTGCTGTTAATATAAATGAATAAAGACAAAGAGTGCCACACCTTCAGTTTTCTTTTCATGTACCTCCTTAGCACTTTCTGCCTCTCTTTGTATGCTCATCCAGAGCAATAACAGGACAGCAAGGCAAGGTCACTCTTTGTTAGAGGCTCTGACTGTTGGCTTGTTCCTCACTACAGCATACGTCCTGGTACTTAACTCTCTTTGCCTGCTATGGCAGTTCTTCCAAAACATCTCAATATTTACTTACAGTGAACAGAGCTAAAACTGTGATCTGGAGAAGGGATGTATTTCTTAGTGCTTCTTCGCTTTGAAGTCGTAGTGACATTAATGTTTGATGGCTTACTCACCCTTTTCCTTCATTTCCCCCATCTTTTCTTTCACTGAAATTCCATTGGCAATAATTAAGAAACTGAGGTCAGTTAGCTTCTGTCAGTGAAACTAGGAATTGTTTCCCATATATAAAACTCTCTCTTTTTCCCTTGTGGGGAACAGGTTTGCTTAGAACTGATGACTTTTGCCTGTCTTGCAAGTTATACAGTTAGAGGGGGAACTGGGGATGAAGGGGGGAGATAACTGTGTGAGCACAGCAGCCGATTAATACTTTGATTCCCCCCCACACATGCATGTATACCAAGTAACGGAAATTAGAGCTGGTCATACATCTGGTAATGCAACTCCTGAAAACAGGCATTTTATACAAAGGGTAGAATTCCAATATAGTTTTGAAGGAGAAGTACTTGAGAAAGGGAACTTGCAGCACTCAAGGGAGGATTATTCAGAACAGAGTGCTAGGCCTGCTGAATGCCAGAATTGGTAAGTCATCAAGCATGTGGCACAGTGCTCAGAGGAGAGGTGGAGGGAAGAGAGAACTCCTGGAGGTTGCATTTAACTTTGTCACAGCATGCCTGGTTTTTCTAGTTCTTTTTAACCATTCTCAGGTTTTATAGAGTCTTTTCTGGACTTCTGTTCTTGAAATTTCCCCAAGTTTAGGCATTTTGTAAAAGATCAGGATGGGTTCTTTGAATATATGTGAGTCTACTGATGTCAACCTTGTTTCAAAGTGAATAAGAAGTAGAAGGAATGAATAAAATAGAAAATATGGGCCTCTGGAATATTCTGGCTCAGGTATTTAACCAGGATAAGGTTGATTTGGAACATGCAACAAGTATCACTAAAAGCCATGTCTGTCAAGCAGACAAATTTCTAGGAGGAGATGTAAAGATTCACAATGCAGACACATGATTACACTTGTCTTCTCTCTCTATTGTCAGTTGACAAAGGATGCTGCCCTGACATAAGAGGATGTCTTACTGCTGTCCCCACTACCACCATTCAAGTTGCACAAGCTTTAGCATGGAGTGGAATTAAATGGAAATGATGAAATTTAGCTTAAGGTGGTTTGTAGATGAGTTTCCAAGTAGGCATTTTGCCATAGCAACCTATTACTTTGGTACACCTGGCTACATATCAGAAACAATATGTTTGATATTACTGATCTAGATATTATGGCAGGGCATACATGTCCCTACTTCACTTACATACAGTGTTTCCCACAGGTGAGACACTGAATTATTAATACTACAGGTATGGATTAGATTGTTCAATGCAAAATAATATTTGAAAGTTTATCTCACTTATGCATAAGTGGGGCAAAGTATGCAATATATACTTTTTTTCTTCACTGGAGCAGTTCTATGACAATTTCCTTTACCTAAAGACTGGTGTGATGTGGCTAACTGTTATAATGCTGATGGGTGTTGAACCTAACTTAGCTGAGCATTAGAAGGTAGTAGCTTTATAAATATGAATTTACCTGACTTACCTCAAGGATATAGCCTATGTATGTAAATAATAATAATGACTGAGGGAAGTAAGAACAAGAAATGCATGTACACCTTTTTTGCTTTCATAAAGCTGAATTCCATCAGTCTGTAAATGCTATTTACTATTGAGAATTATTGGAAATGGACTTCATTGCAATTTAGGGAATGATAGGGATTAGAGCAAAAAGATTACTATACAACTTTTCAAGAGGGTGCATTAGGAGCCAGTGCAGTTCTGACATATAGTCACATTTTTTTGGGAGGGGTGGTCTTGATGCGCAAGTGAAGGACTGCCAAAGCAGCAGTAACAGCTGGAGTTTGGAGCTTAGAGTTTTCTGACCATCTGAGGAAAGGTTGTTTCACTTTACTGTATGTAGTTGTTGTTAACTGCAGATGCTGTTGATTTTGTTCCTGGTTCCCCTGAGATCCCTCATGCAGTTGTATAATAGAATGACCCAAACTGGCCCAATTTTTCTCCAGCATTAGAACATTGTCGATGTGTCAGAGATGTGCACTTGTTCCAAGAGAAGCAGAGAAAGAGACCTCGCCTTACAGCATTTGCCAAAAAGTGGGCTCTGCTGTTCTCGCTGTATTCCGCTTGTGGCTGAATGGTGTGCTATCTCTTTAAAGCAAGTATAATTTTCTGAACTGGCTTGGTCAATTTGTTATGGTTTAAAACTGTGGAGCCAGCTGTCTGCAATCTGATGTAATGTTGTCATGGAAACTAGAAATGAAACATTTAAGCATTCACTACAGAATTTCTGCATCCAGTGTTAGCCAAAATAATGAACACTTTAGCCATTAGTGGCTTTGGGAAGGGAAAAAGACAGACATACAGAAGGGAAAAACCTGGTGGAATCATGGATGAGATTCAAGATGTTCCTATTTACAGTGGTGCAAATCCATGTTTTATACCTTTGACTATCCTGTGAAGTCTCTTTGTAGAATTACTTTAGAGACAGATATTTATACATGGTGGAGATTTCAGATTTTTGGCACTGCATTGTTAGCTATGATGCAATATATTGCAAGAGGTTAGCTACTTGCTTTGCCACAGGTTAGCCATATCCACACCAAAATAAAGCATTCAGAATTGTTGTAATGTAAGAATCTGAGTAGGTAGGCTACTCAGAGTCTACCTGTGTGTAAAATTCCCCTTTTCTGACTGAAGGGAGGGAAAATCCTACTGAGAAGCATTGCATAAAAAGGGGA
Organism: Heteronotia binoei; assembly: GCF_032191835.1. Lineage (NCBI taxonomy): Eukaryota > Metazoa > Chordata > Lepidosauria > Squamata > Gekkonidae > Heteronotia > Heteronotia binoei. The sequence goes on from NC_083223.1 coordinate 131,178,803, forward strand.
CTACCTTTACCTTTTTATTCCTGTCTTAATACAGTCTGAAATATTTGATGTGTGAAATTGCCCCCCCTTGGGGCACATACAAACACAGTTCATTACATCCAGCTATTGTGGTCTAATTGACAAATGTTTTCAAATAAGAATCCAGAATGTTTCCTTATTAAATGTGAAGTTACAGACTGCTGTTCATTACTAATTGTAATTTGTCATCTTACCTAAGATGTATGTACTGATCTTTGACTTCCTAATAAAATGTATTGTGTAACACCAAGCATATAGAAGGCACTATGTAAATGTTTAGGTATAACATTTTCTGTTAGTTAACATGCATACAAACTATGAAAATAATCTAATATCAAATAATATGCATTCATGCAGTTGCAAGTTGTCAAATTAAATAGCACATTAGTTTTCAGATGTAGACAGTCCAGGCCTACATACACCAAGTGTCTGTGTACTAGATACCTGCCTGCATATTTTATTTGCTTAAGTATTCAGTGCACTTCTCTTGATAAAAATTAGTCTCTTCTTTTTAAAAACATGGACCAAGTGCTGTTGTATGACCTCAAAAATAACTGGAGGCATTGGAAGGATGGAAGGAGACTATGTTATTGTCAGTATTGATTGGATCTAGTTGCTCTATGTGAAGAAGAAGAAGAAGAAGAAGAAGAAGAAGAAGAAGAAGAAGAAGAAGAAGAAGAAATTGGATTTATATCCCACCCTCCACTCTGAATCTCAGAGTCCCAGAGTGGCTCACAATCTCCTTTATCTTCCTCCCCCACAACAGACACCCTGTGAGGTGGGTGAGGCTGAGAGGACTCTCACAGCAGCTGCCCTTTCAAGGACAACCTCTGCCAGAGCTATGGTTGACCAGGCCCATAGCTACGAGGGGGCCTGTGGGGGCACAGCCCCTGACTTCTGGGTGAGGCCCCCTGACTGGACACCCCAACCAGTCCCCGGGGCCTCTGCCATAGCTCCGGGAGCTGCCACTGGCCCCACCAGCAATTTGGCCAGCCGGGGGCAGAAGCAGTTTCAGCCTCCCCCTGGAGTTAAAGGGCCAGCAGATCAGCTATTTCGTGGGCCCTTTAACTCCAGGGGGGAGCTGGGGGTTGCTTTTCTGTGGCTCCACCGACTGTTTTAGTGGCTGGGAAGAAAGGGAGGATTTTGTGACCAGAGTGACAGGGAGGGAAAAGAAGGGTCTTCTCTTCCCTCCCTGCTGCTCTTGTGGCTGCCCTCCCTTCCTCGCCATTAAAATAGCTGTGCCGGCGGGGCAGAAACAGCAGCCCACCTCCCTCCAAGTTAAAGGGCCCGATGATCAGCTGTTTCGTGGGCCCTTTAACTAGCAGGGAGACTAGGTCTGCTTCTCCTCCACCCCACACTATTTTAATGGCAGGGAAAGAAGGGAGGGTGTTGTCAGGGGCAGGCAAGGAAGAGCTTCCCTTCCCTCCTCTCCCTGCTGCTTTCCCCGCCACTACCTTTCCTTCCTTCGCAGCCACTTGCCCCTTCCCCTCCCACCTAGCCCCCATCACAGCAGCTTCTCCTCACCCCTTCTCCTCCCTCCCAAGCCGAATCACCACTGCTTCTCCTCGCCCCTTCCCCTCCCACCAAGCCCCGATCGCCACCACTTCTCCCCACCTCCTTTCCCGCCCTCCCAGCTCTGATCGCTGCCCCTTCTCCTCGCTTTCCCCCCTCCCTCCCAGCCCCAATTGCAGCCACTTCTCCTGCCCTTTCCCCTCCCTCTCAGCACCGATCGCAGCCACTTCTCCTGCCCTTTCCCCTCCCTCCCAGCCCCGATCGCAGCCACTTCTCCTGCCCTTTCCCCTCCCTCCCAGCCCCAATCGCAGCCACTTCTCCTGCCCTTTCCCCTCCCTCTCAGCCCCGATCGCAGCCACTTCTCCTGCCCTTTCCCCTCCCTCCCAGCCCCGATCGCAGCCACTTCTCCTGCCCTTTCCCCTCCCACCCAGCCCTGATCGCAGCCACTTCTCCTGCCCTTTCCCCTCCTACCCAGCCCCGATCGCCACTTCTTCTCCCCACCTCCGTTCCTGCCCTCCCAGTTCTGATCACTGCCCCTTCTCCTCACTTCTTTCCCTCCCTCCCAGCCCTGATCGCAGCCACTTCTCCTCACTCCTTCCCCTCCTACCCAGCCTCATCGCAACGGCTTCTCCTGCCCCTTCCCCTCCCAGCCCCGATCCCCACTGCTTCTCCTCACCCCTTCCCCTCCCACCCAGCCCCATCGCAGCGGCTTCTCTTTGCCTCTTCCCCTCCCACCCAGCACCGATCACAGCCACTTGCTTGCCCCTTTCCCTCCCTCCCAGCCCCGATCGCCACTGCTTCTCCCCACCTCTGCTGCCTGCCTCTCCCCCTGCCTGTTCCCGCGAGTAGCCCCATGTCTGCCACCTACTCAGAGGGCTACTCATGAGTAGGCAGCAGATCCGGTGACTGAGGCAGGGCGGAGCTGTGCTGCCTAGCCAGAAGGGTTAGGGCCAGCCCTGCCTGTCACTAGAGGGAAGATCGTATGGGGTGCTGGGGGGCATCAGTGCCCCCCGAAAAATGTAAATGCCCCCCGACCTTCCAAATCCTAGCTATGGCGCTATGGCTGACCCAAGGCCATTTCAGCAGCTGCAAGTGGAGGAGTGGGGACTCAAATCCAGTTCTCCTAGATAAGAGTCCACACCCTTAACCACTACACCAGACCACTACACCAAAGGTTTCCAGAGTAATAAAGGGTTGAATCCATAGTACCATAAATAGTGTGAAGCTCTCTGACTCCCCCCTCCCTGACATCAATTCTGTTCTTGGGAATCAGGACCTTCACAAACAGCAGGGTTTGCAGTGGGAGGCAAGCAATTGGTGAAAATCACCCCCAAAAGACATGCTGCTATGCTAGCATACAGGGTGGTTACACCAGCAGAATAGCACCTTGATCCAAACCTTAATTTATAGTTTTAGGAGATTGTTTTAAAAATATGCTCAGCTTTGTAAATAAACCAGTGAGAATGTCCAAAGTATCAGTTGTGTCTTGGCCCACATTATTATTAACTCAAGGCTCATGTGTTTTGTAGAAGTCATTATTAGGTAATGTCTATTTTGTCAAGCTTAAAACAGGACCAGAAATATTGGTACATTCCAATATGGATACTTAGTTGACCTGAAGTTCACTGACAGGAAGTTCGTTTTGAGATTTCTGAGCTGGATGTTGGGAATGTGATGAATTGGTCAGGGCTATACATGAAGGCAAAGTGATGGATACAGTCTGCAGATCTCCAGCTGGAATGCTTCTTGGAATGTATCGTGTACAGTGGCAGTTCTGTGCTGTAAAAGCAAAGAGAGACCCACTCTTTCTTCCTCCCCTCCCCCTTTTCCACACTCTCACACAGAGATTCTGAACAGGGTGAAACAGAGGAAATAGTATACTGAGCATTGGATCCCCCTTGAAAATAGGAGCTCTGATTTGGTTTACAAGGAATGGATTGTTTCAGTTCTGTGGTGTCGCTGCTGCTAGAGAGGGTGGATTTTTTTGGTCTCTGTAATGTTTGATACTTGAGGGAAAACAGCTGGAACTGAGCATACTGCATCAGATGTAAGACAAAATGGGATGTTGGGGAATATGGACTATACTGCCTGTAAAGGTCAGAGTTTTCCTTTGGTCATTTCATGAGGAATGCTGTGTCTGTATTAGCTTCATTCTTGAGAATCTTCAGTATGACGAACTGTGAACCAAGGAAGCAGAAGATTTTACTGTCTCTTTTGTAGCTCATAAAGCAATCTGGAGAAGACGAGATCTCCCATTTCCTTTCCTTTCCTTTCCTTTCCCTTCCCTCCCCCCCCCCTTCGTTTTTGCTGCTGCTGTTTTTGATTTACTTAGAAGTCTGGAAAAAAGTAGTCAATGATAGAGTTTCAGTTCAGTTTTGAGGAGCTGTTTATAACTGGTTTTTTAAACCCTAAGTTCCTCCAGGCCAGACACGACCAGTGCCTGACCCAAACCACAGGAGCTTAACTAGCAAGGCTAAAAGAGTCCTGCCTGAATGTACTCAGAGACAACGTGGAAATCGCTGTTATTACACAATGTGTGGAGAGAAGGACACAATGTGTGGAGAGGAGGACCGGGGCTGGAGTGCATTTTGGTGCCGAATCCTTACTTTGTGCTAATTTGGTAGTAAAAATGGTATGTCTTGCGCTTTTTAAAATAGTTGGTAATCTTTCTTTCTTTCTCTCTCGCTCTCTCTCTTTTTGTCTCTAGTTTGAAAATAACAGTTTTAAGATACAGAGTGTGTCTTGTCCACAGCATGCAGTAATCCTGGAGTAAATGACTGAGATGTGGAACAATCCCTTTTATTAACAATTCCTTTTGTTTCTTTGCTAGTCAAGAGAGCAATCGGATGATGAATCGGAAGAATCAGTGAAGTTTAAGAGACTGCATAAATTGGTCAACTCAACTCGCAGGGTCAGGAAGAAATTGATAAGAGTAGAAGAAATTAAAAAACCCAGCTCTGAAGGTAAGAACCTGGCTAATCATGCTAGAACTGCATGGAGAGAGGGTGGGACAGGTACTGTCTTTTTCTGTTAAAATGTGCAAGGAAAAATAATAAAAGGAGTAAGTGGGGGAAATCCTGGATAGAGAATGATGAGAACTGCAGTTGCAGTCATATGTAAACTCATGTGCTGTGTTATAGCTGAAGTGATAGATGTAGAGAACTGTTCTGCGAGTGGAAGATAGGCTGATCACACACATATCATCTAGCTATATCTCCTTCATTATATCTTGTTCTGTTCTGGAAAGTCCTCCAATCTTCAGAAGTAGCTTTTTGGGGTGGGGCATGGAACTGAAGTGGGAAGGAGGGGCAGGAACCTCCATTCAGTGAGCAGAATTCTGCTCATGGGTGCTTGGATTCACACTAAGGAGGTTTTATAGTTTACAAAGAGTGGAGGGATCTCTCTGGTGTGTAGATTTTTATTGCTGCATTGATTGGCACAGTTGGTTCTGTATCTAGGAGGCATTACAGTTCTGCTGCATGAACTGATGAGAGACTGAAAGAAAATGCCAGGGATTCTTGCTCCCTCTGATTATGCCAAAGTGATCTTAGTTTCCAAGACCATGTCTCAGTGATGAGATAGAGTACTGAGTATAGACTCAATGGATTTGTAGGGAGCATAGTATTTGGCAGACACAGAGGATGGCATCATGCTTTCTGGTATATCCAAAGAATTTTCTGTAATACACTGTTGAGGGTTAATAATAATAATAATAATAATATTTTATTTTTATATCCCGCCCTCCCCGCTAGGCGGGCTCAGGGCGGCTAACAGACACGGGAGTCTCATGATTCACATTAAACAATAATAGACATGGGAGTCCCGTGATTCATAAAACATAACAACTTAAACATTAATTACAATAAATTATTTAAAATACATAAAAACATATAAACATATAAGATATAAAAATAGGTGCTAAAATGATGTATTTAAGATGGCTGAGTGTCTATTCATTCATTAATCAGGTTCCGTCTTAGTTGCCACATGGTGACTCAAATGCTAACTGAAAAAGAAATGTTTTGCAAGCCCTGCGGAATTGGTTCAGGTCCCGCAGGGCTCGCACCATCTCTGGGAGATCGTTCCACCAGCGAGGGGCTATCACCGAGAAGGCCTGCTCCCTAGTGGCCTTCAACCTAACTTCTCTTGGCCCAGGGATTGTTAATAAGTTCTGAGAACCAGACCTCAGTGCTCTCCGGGGTACATATGGGGAGAGGCGGTCCTTTAGGTAGGCAGGTCCTCGGCCATATAGGGCTTTAAAGGTAATGACCAGCACCTTATAGCGAACACGGTAGACAACCGGCAGCCAGTGCAGATTGCGCAGCCCAGGCCGTGCAGGCTCCCACCGTGGTAGTCCCTCCAGCAGCCTGGCCGCCGCGTTCTGGACTACCTGGAGTCTCCGTGTTCGGTACAAGGGCAGCCCCATGTAGAGGGCATTGCAGTAGTCTAACCTCGAAGTGACCGTTGCGTGGATCACAGTTGCCAGGTCGGTGCGTTCCAGGAAGGGGGCCAACTGCCTCGCCCTCTTGAGATAGAAGAAGGCGGATCTAGCAGTGGCAGCTACTTGGGCCTCCATTGATAGGGAGGACTCCAGTAGCACCCCCAGGCTCTTGACTTTGCGCACCGGTACCAGTGGCACACCGTCAAAGGCCGGTAAAGTAGTCTCCCCTCCCGGTCCGCCGCGGCCCACGCAAAGGACCTCAGTCTTCGCCGGATTCAACTTCAGCCCGCTCAGCCTGAGCCAGTCAGCCACGGCTTGTAGTGCCCGGTCCAAATTTGCTGGGACATCACCAGCCCGGCCGTCCATCAATAGATAGAGCTGGGTGTCATCTGCATATTGATGGCAACCCAGCCCATACCTCCGTGCAATCTGGGCAAGGGGGCGCATAAAGATGTTAAACAGCATCGGGGAGAGGACTGCCCCCTGAGGCACTCCGCAATGGAGTGGATACCTCTGAGACAGTTCCCCCCCGATCGCCACCCTTTGTCCCCGACCCTCAAGAAAGGAGGAGAGCCACTGTAAGGCTAGCCCCCGAATTCCTGCGTCGGGCTGCTTCATATCACTTATGTTTCTTTCCGTCAAGTTTTAGAAAGGATCCAGCCACAGAGTGACTCTCAAATGCTGTGCTGGTAGGGGGAGGTGAATAAGGCAAAATGGAAGGGAGGGGGCTCCTCTTATAGGTTGGAGGCCAGTTGGTTTCTTATGGGATACATTTGCCTGACTAGAGAACCACTCCCTTCGAAGTCTGCAAATTAGACTTTTGCTAGGGAATAATGTGCCTGTCAGGAAATTCATGAGGTTTACTTGGGTGGAAGTGGGAGAACATCACAATTTCTTCCGCATCAGAGTAGGATTTAGCCTTTCAAGCAAAATGCACTGAAAATGAGATTTTACTCCTTTTGACATATGAATAATTATGTTTTGTTAACCTTCTCCATCCCCCAAAAAGACAAAACGCATACATAGCTTCACAGATATCAAAGTTTGAACAACAGGCTGGTGCCAGAAATCTGACATGTCTTTAAGGACAGTAGAAATCCATGAAGAATCCTATCAGACTTCCAAGCTGTTGTCACTAAAGGCTAGGAACATGCTATTTTTATATATGCCTATTAAATCTATTCAGTCTTTCCTTTCCTGAGACTGTCTTTGAATTCACTGGAACTTCCTCTGGGTAGTCATATAAAGAATTGGGCTATGTATTATCTCACAGTGCAATTCCAAACCTTCTAAGCCATTAATTTCAATGGATTTAAAAAGGTATAACTCTTTTAAGGATCGCACTGTTAGCTACATACTTCAATTACTCTTGGACAATGCTATGTCTTTTTACTTCACACTTTTTGCTTATGATGGTATTTCATGTGAGTCTCTGTTGCAACTTTTTGTTGTACAGCATACAAAGTTTTTGTAATTGATGAGACACAATGCATGCATTCTGTGACATCAATATAAAATGCATTCAATGTATATTGAATCCCAGTGGGAATTGAATTCTGTTACACTGAGGGAAAAACAGGTTAATAAGCTACTGAAACACATAGTTAAACATTCTGGAAATCTGACTTTAAATTACAATACCTGGAACATAAGGCTTAAAATTTTATCTGACTTCATTCTTGTCAGCTCTAATTCTGTTCAGTTAAAACTGATGATGATGTGGTGTGCAGTTTTCCCCCACTCTGCCCATAATACAAGAAAGGAAATAGAAACTTTCCAACCCTAGACTAGTAGAGATTGTATTTAACTCTCACCTGTTCATTTCATTCATGGGTTTCATCCTGACAACTACCATATACAGAAAAAAGGAATTATTTTTCTGAGCACTCTGTTTAATTCTGACAGTCCATACAGTAGGAAAAGACCCAGTGGATTCTCCTGTCACAACCCCCTCTTACCTTATCCTATATCTGACACATCTCTAGTGGATGCATATCATAGATAGACTAGTCTCCCTCATCCTACCACAATCTCCAGTTCTTCTAGTTTAAATCTGTGCCTCTGATTTGGTTCATAATTGCTGATGTTCCTCATGTACATGCCTGGGAGTCTAGAAATGCAGCCACTGTAATTTCCAGGCAGTAGCACTCATTTGAATCCTGTCTTCAGTACATTAATTGGTTCTTTCTTTCTGACAAGCTTTGATGTACTTGAAAACTCCTTTTTACTCTAGAGAAGCCATACAACATTTATTTATTTATTTATTTATTTATTATTACTTTAAATAAACTTGCCTTCTGCACTCTGTATTATTGTTATATTGTCTCTTTTCTAACGTTGCAAATTATTTGCTGTTTTTATGTTATACAGCCAAATTGGTTTATTTATTCTTGCATATTAAGTAGGATGAAGATGTTTTGTTTGCTTTTTGCTGCTTCGGCACTTTTGTATTGTACTTGTCATAATTTTGAAGAAATGTTTTACTACAAACTGTTATTCTTCCTTTCAAAAAATGTAGCTAACAGAGATTTTGTCACGAAATTGAAGGGAGACTACTGAGAGGGATATGCTGGGGCATCTTTTCTTTACCATCTCAGTTTTTCTAAGTTATATACAAATTGTTCTGTTTTTCATGAAAGACCCTCCCCCCCCCTCTCTCTTTCTCTTTGGTTGAAGGTGATGCAAACATTTTCTTTCCACAGTGTGCCTTTTTTGCAGCTTTTTGTTCAAGTTTGAGTAGGATAAGAATGAAAGCTAATGTGATGGTTTGTTCCATTTTTAGGGGTGGAAGAGCATTCATTTGACAGCTCTCCAGTACCAGATGGCAGATCAGCACTTTACTCTGGAGTTCAAAAGAAGCAATGCTACTTGGATAGCTCTTCTGAGAAGCAACCAGATGATGACTCAGACTCACTCACCACCTCTCTTTCATCTAGCAGCCTAGACACTTGGGGTACTAACAAGAAATTGCTCAAGAGCTTTAGTAAATCTGACAGCCGTGGCCTTATTAAGCCACCAAAGAAGATTGGGACATTCTTCTCCTACCCAGAAGAGGAAAAAACTCCAAAGGTTTGTCGCTCTTTGACAGATGGGGAGATGAAGAAGAACCTCGGCTCTCTGAGCCACGGGGTAAGTAAAGAAAGCCTTTGTTTCTATGACAACAGGCGTAAACACCATGTCCTGGTATCCTTTGAAGAAATTCAGAGTGTCAGGAAACATATCAGACTGAAGAAAACAGACTCTAACTACTCATGTTCTAGAGCTTTTCACTGCCAGCGTCCTGCTAGGAAAAGCATATCCCCTTCCATTTGTGACCTGCAACTGCTTCGTCACAAAGCCAAAGCAGGAGGAGGCTGTGGCTTCCCCAACAGAAGGCTCCGAGGGCGCAGCTCAATCAGTGAGTTCAATATCACATACGTGGTGGAAAGAAGCCTGTATAGTCACCTCAATCTCTCACATCTGGTGCGGCCTGTTACTGACAGGACCCTGAGCAAAGCTGAAGAGCAGGATTTGAGGCGATGCCTGCTGGAGGAGGAAGAGGAGGCAAAGAGGAAGTGGGCTGCCACAGTGGACCGCTGTACTAAAAGGGTTCTCTTAAGAATCCACCAAAAGTCTGTGAGTCCAAGAATTATTGCTGAAGGTGGCCTTCCAGTTCCCATTAGGTTGCAGTCAGCATTGCTTGCTTTTCCATCATATTTTTTTCAACACTTAGTTCCTTAGCTTTTTCTTCTCCCCCCCCCCCCCACCCCATCCCAATTACTTGCCAACATGGAACTTCTAATATGAGCATGGACAAAATGTTCTGGTCCCCAGTGTCATAACTGGCAAAATTCTAAGAAGAAACATATTGCCTTTTCTGGTCAGGGTAACTTATAGTAAGAAAAAATATGTTAATGCAGAAAAATGAAGTTTGTATTTTAATAAAAGTAATATGAAGATTTATATTTTAAAGAATCTTTCTTTAGAAGATTTTGAATACGGTGTCTGTTATCTCAATCTCACCACCTAAATATCAGTATAGCTGTATGTATTTGACACTTACAAATAGTTTTTATGTTCCTGAGGACAATTGAGGTTATAGTGAAAGCTGTACACTAACAAGAAAAAAAGGAAAGAGATGGAAATAAGAAGAATCCTTGTACTACTCTTACCCTAGATCCAACCTGGTGTATTTGGAAAGCCAGTTATTTTTCCCATGTATAGTCAGTCTGTTTTGAGTGCTTCTTGACAAAGAGGCTAATATCTGGTGGGCTTTGTGAGTGTCATGGCTACATATGACTTATAGAAGACTTGATGGCCCAGTATCGCATTCAAACACATCAAAAAGACACCACATTATAACACAGTGAGGAGCTGTTTGATGGGGGAAATTGTAAAAATTTCCCCTAAGCAGAATAATAGAAATTTCTACCTAAGAATTTTCAAGGCAGTCTACAGCCCTATCTTGACTACTTTTGTAGTCTCTTAGAGCTTTTTTGTTCCCCTTTCATTTCTGCTGTTCCCTTACACCATGCAAAGGATTATATAGTTTTGTACTTCATTAATTCTCATAACAATCTTGTAGTTTGAGCATTTTGTTCCAGTTTTATACATTGCAACTCAGGCAAATTCATGTCTGCCCTGGAATTTGAACCTAGGCCTGTTGGATATGATGGATAAATAGAACTTCCGTCAGTCACAGGGTTGTAGCAACAACTAGGGGAGACACTGGCCACTGTACTCTCCATGTGGTCTTTCTGGGACATCTGGGTTGGCTGCTTTAGAGAGCTGGACTAGATCAGAAATTGATCTGATACAACATAGTTGCCTTAAATCTCCCAAGGTATGCAAGCACACTGTTTGGGTTTCAGTGGATCTTGTATTCCTTTAACACTGAGTGACAGTTCATTTGCCTACTTAGTAGGAAGGAGGAAGGCACTTCTGCTTTCATAACACTTAAGGGAGATATCAGTGAGAAAATACTACTGTTAAACAGTGAGAGTTTTAAGAGGTCTTACTGTAGTGAATAAAAGAACTACATAATATTTCTGGCTGATTTTTAATTTGCTTTGCAGCTATATTTGGTATAGTGGCCAATGCAGAATATGTTGATTTCTACCCAAAACAAAAGAGCTCTCCTCAGCTGTTTCATAAATTAGTTGGTTCTGCCTTGTTAGACGTATTTCTCAATTTATATGTTAGATAAATTTGCTTTGGATTTGAATATTTGTAATAAGGAGAGCCAGTTTGGTGTAGTGGTTAAGTTTGCGAACTCTTATCTGGGAGATCCGGGTTTGATTCCCCACTCCTCCACTTGCACCTGCTAGCATGGCCTTGGGTCAACCATAGCTCTGGCAGAGGTTGTCCTTGAAAGGGCAGCTGCTGTGAGAGCCCTCTCCAGCCCCACCCACCTCACAGGGTGTCTGTTGTGGGGGAGGAAGGTGAAGGAGATTGTGAGCCGCTCTGAGACTCTTTGGAGTGGAGGGCGGGATATAAATCCAATATCTTCTTCTTCTTCTAAATAGGTAGGGTGACATTCTGTTCCCTTTCAGGAACCTCTAATTTTGTCCCTTAAATTCTTTTGTTGCCATTCCATAGAATGTATTTATGGTTTTGTTTGCCAGAGGCCAGATTTTCTGATGTGCTACTGAGGATATGTTTAGCTTGTTCACGTAGCTGTGTTCCCTTTTTTCAGATAAAGCTTCTAATTAACAGCTTCCTGTGGCTTTCCTCCTATGAAACAAACCAACCAGAACACCTCTGCACCCTCTTCCTCTAAGATAATAATATATGCTTACTGCAACCTCAGGGAACTGTGGGAACCTTGTCATGTTCAGTGGAACTGTTACCTTGTCTTGTCTTAACTTTTTTTTTTTTCATCAATACTTGTTTTGATGCCCAAGGCTTGCATGGATCTTTCAAAACTTGCACAACACATTTTTGAGTTTGCATTTTTTATTGCATGGCTGTTCCATTGGAAAACCCACAATTATTTTACCTACAGACATCATTTGGCATGTTATTCATAAAACAAATAGAAGTTATACAATTTATTTCTAAAAGCGAAATTTTGGGCCATGAGTTATACCAGAACATTAACTGCATTGGTACAAACCAGACATCTTAAAGTGGTTCTAGTACAACTGTCACTTTTTGTTTTCTAGCATGTTTTAGAATTCTCCTTTTAGCTATGGAGCTATGTTCGTTGGGTGCCTAGCGCTGCAACTGCCAAAACTGTTAATTGCACACCAGAATCATACAATGCAATTGTTTTATTCGCAAACTTTTAGACTCAGTGTGTCTAGAATGGTGTTTTACTGATTGTGCCCTTGACTCTTTTGGTGAGTGGCTGCCAGCTTTTGAGTTTTCTTAGCAGAAATGCTTGCTATAGCATCCTCAGGTATTCAGGTGCAGCTTATTAGTCAATGTTTAGCAGTTTGCAATCTGGTAATCGGCATAATGCATTGTTGATGCCATAGAAAATAATAATTCTCTGTTTTTGTTTTATGGTACTCATATGATAAGGAGGGGAGGTATAAAAACAACAACATAGAAATGGCAGGCACCTTTACTTCTAGAGAATGGAAACAACTCTATTTGTTGAACTGAAAGGCAGCTGTGGATCTCTATGGAGTTCAAAGGAGCAAGCCCTTTCCAATTAATGAAAGTGCTTAGAAAAAGACTATTAGTTACAGGCAAGAATTTTGTGCCTTGCTATGGAAATGTAGCTTTGCTTTTTGTGCTTATTAGCTGTTGTAAGCAGGTAGTGTCATAATGCTGACGTGTAAAGGCAAGCAAAACTATCACAATCAGCATCAGTTAGGGTTTGTTTGTTTTTGACTTGAGCTGGAGCTCTGAGAGTGACTCATTCCACAGTAAATATAACCTACTTTTCCTCACAGCAGTAAAAATGCTGCTTTGTACCATCGAGAAGTTGGTGAGAAACATGGAGCCAGTGCTTTCCAGGAATGAAACCCCTATTAATCTCTTCAAAGCTTAGACAAATGGCCATTTTGGCCATGGTGCTAAGAATTTCTGTGAGAGGCCTTCCAAGCCTATTTGTTTTGAGTATACTCTTTGGATTGCTGCACGTTCATCTGCTTCCAGGAGTTCTGTTGCACTTTATAGAATTGGGTCATTGAGGCTTCTGTTATTACTCTGGATCTCTGTGACAAAAAGTGAAAGCAGAGTGAAGATTACATGAATTAATTCTTCAGATTCTTGACTTTAGAGAAGCTTTAAATCCTCATTTGTGGAGGAACAATCCAGTCAATGTGAAATGAGGAGAAATATCTGAAGACCATAGAGTTGCCAATCCCCAGGTGGGGGCAGGGGATCCCCTGGTTTGAAGACGCTCCCCCCACTTCAGGGTCGTTACAAAGCGGGGGGAGGGGAGGGAAATGTCTGCTGAGAACTCTATTATTCCCTATGGAGATTTATTCCCATAGAAAATCATGGAGAATTGATCTGCGGGGCTCTGGGGGGGCTGTTTTTTGGGGTAGAGGCACCAAATTTTCAATATAGCATCTAGTGCCTCTCCCCAAAATACCCCCCAAATTTCAAAAAGATTGGACCAGGGGGTCCAATTCTATGAGCCCCAAAATAAGGTGCCCCTATCCTTCATTATTTCTAATGGAAGGAAGGAATTGAAAAGGTGTGCCATCCCTTTAAAAGTGATGGCCAGAACTCCCTTTGGAGTTCAATTATGCTTGTCACAGCCTTGATCTTGGCTCCACCCCTAATGTCTCCTGGCTCCACCCCAAAAGTCTCCTTGCTCCACCCCCAAAGTCCCCAGATATTTCTTGAATTGGACTAGGCAACCCTAGAAGACTACAGTATTCGAAAGGCCAGGAAAAAAGCAACATAGTGCATGAAATGTACCACCAGACCTTTTAAGTTTCACATATTATTTCCCATTATCATAATTTGTACATTGTGCCTGAAAATGCTTTATCTCATGTACTGATTTAGTTGTAATGTGGTAAGATGCTTAAACTTGTCTTATTTCACAGAGGACTTGCAGTTTTGGTGGATTTGACTTGACAAATCGCTCATTGCATATTGGAAACAATTTGGATCAGATGGTGAGTATGAGATTAAAGTCCAGGTATGGAAATGCATGAGACCTCTTATTATGCTGCAGCATGGCACATTTATAAGCAAATGAAATTTATTTTCAGTTGCCATAATAGTTTTTACAAGATCAGCAACATACGGTCAATTGGATGTTGTTCATTGGATTTTTCGACTACATTGATACATATTGCTGTGCATCTTTACTGTGAACAAGTGCTTATACACAATGCAAAAACGGTTAATTGTTAATCTTCCAGTGATTATTATTATGACAGATGATGTTACCATCAACCAACCTATTTATGATGGTGAAGGTGACTAATCATCAAAGTGTGTGTTAGAAAAGTACAGTTTTAGTGATGTTGTTGTTCAGGTATAAGAGTGCCTAACCAAGTAGAATCCTGATCAGTGTAGTTTTATTTACTTATGTAAATGTTTATACTCTGCCTTTCCCTTAAATCCAAGGCACTGTTAAAAGCCCTGGATAATAAAATGGCCTTGCAGCACCCCCTAAAGTCAGAGATATATGGGAAAAGACTCTTTCAGGTACATAGATCCTATGCTGTAAAGGCCTTTAAAAGCAATAACCAGAACCTAGAATTGAATTCAGAAGTGTAGCTGTTTTAAAATAGGTAAGATGTGAAATAATCAGGCTGACACATTCTAAACTAGTTGTAGTTTCTGTGTGTTCCCGCCCCCCCAAGAGCAGTCCCATGTAAAGTATATTGTCACTATATCTAATTATCAACATGGCCCCGCTGTGTGCAAATACTTATTTCGTCATATTGGGGGCACATGGAGGGGAAAGTGATTATCCTGCATACATGGGCCACTCCGCAGGTGTGCAGAAAAATCAAAAAACTTTTTAAAATACATGGTGGTGGGGGGGGGAGTTAAAAACAACCGACAAGTATAACAGCATTCACGCAGAGAACAGACTTATCCAAGAAGAGGATGAAAAGCCATGTCTGTCCCTCGACAAACATTTCAATGGAGCAGCCAATCATGCAGAGAATGGCTATTTCAAGGGGGGGTAGCTATTTCAAGGGGGAAGCAACTGTTTTGAGCACGTGACTGCCCTTAGCAATGGCTTTCTTGGCAACAAGGCCTTTGGAGGTTTTTCCATTCTTGGGAAGCCAGAAATGAAAAGAAAGTGGTGGGTGGCTTTACAGCTGAACCTACACCAGCTCAGCCTTTACTAGTGTCAGTGGAGATTGGGACCACGGAGGCGAAAGAAGCTGGAGAACAACAACAAACTCACTCCATGTAGAAAATAATTTTCTATGTAATCCACAAAATACGATTTCTGAATAGCAAATGGCAATTCAATGGTACAGAAAGAAAATCATCCTTATGCACGACACAACTACTGTCCAAAAACCATGTAACATTTAAACTGTAGTCCAACGAATGATAAAAGAACCAGTCCAGTTTCGATTCGGATATGAAGTACCCTTCTTCAAGGGACTGTCTTTCGTATTCATAGGTTCAGTAGAGTTGAGGTGCCATAATTCATTTCCTGGCTTTCCAAGTTTCTATTTTGTTTTAATTCATTTTTCTGGAACACCACTGCCAATTACAACCAAATGCTGATGGAGAACGATCATAAGACAAACTATGCACTTTGTTCTGAATCTTATTTCATTTTACAGGGCAAAGATGGTGATTTTGTTTACAAAGAAGTGATCAAATCCCCTTCTACTTCTCGCATATCCCTTGGCAAAAAGGTGAAATCTGTAAAAGAAACTATGAAGAAACGAATGTCAAAAAAATATAGCAGTTCTTTATCAGAGCAGGTATGTAAGTTTGTTCTTAAATGAAATTGAATTTCTAGAGTAAACAGTGTAAGGGTTGTTGATAGCTATGTTTCAAGGCATCATTGGAAGGTACAATAGCATCACTAAAGAACCTCCTCAAGGGTATAATGTAATAAAGCAATTCCAAGGCTCCTTCAAAACTATTTACTGTGGGAAAGAGCCTCGGTAAAATCATAAACAGGAGTTTGAATTGAGTTAGGCCAATAAAGTATATGATTTCATTTTATATATGCTGGTAGTTCTACAGCGGTAAAGAATAAATGGTTTATATACTCCTTGAGCTTGTCCTCTAGTGACCAACATCTCAGGGCACCCCAGGGTAAACAGCAAATTACACAGCAACTTGCACATTATAATAATCCCTTACTCCAGTTTTTTTAAGGCCACAACAAATTATTTCAAATAATAATAAATTTATTTAAAATATGCCCTCCCCTATTGAACAGTTCATTTCTTTTTATTTTGTTCAAAAATACTTCTGCCCCATTTCCCCTCTTTGAAATAAACGTTCACTGTCTTGCCATTCAAACTGTGAACAAAAAGCATTTAAAAACTACCATCTAGTTTTTAAAAAGCAGTTGGCATTAAAATTTGAATACTGTTTTTAAAAAACACAAAAGGTGTAAAACCAATAAAAATATATCAAAATTCTTACAAAAATAAGCCTCTGGTTCACTTTGGACAGATACCTGCCCAAACAGGAAAGTCCCACATCACCTCCAAGATTTGCCGTGTGATTTGTTTCCCTTCAATATTTTCTTACTTGCTTGAAAGCAAACCTTCTGCAAGAGCCTCATGATTACTTGTTTTATTATACACAAATCCTGTTAAAATCCTTTTATGGAAAGTGCAATTCTTTTTCTTCTGTTTCACTATTCCTTTTGAATGAGATAGATTTATATAAAAATAATAGATGCAAATAAAAACAACCATGAAAAATATTGCTGCATTTTCTCACCTATTATTGCAATCATATAAACATGTACTCAGGTTACCGTTTAAGAAAGTTTTCAGGACAGATAGTTTCAGTAACGGGAATCAGACATGTTAGTGCCTCCCTATGTTCTCTGACTCTTTGTCTTTCCTGGAAGGCCAAAGAAAAAATTGTCCCGTTTTACCCAGAAAACTTTGCCAATGGACATGGGTGCACCATCATGCATAACTATTTTTCCTTGTAGTGCATTTAAGTCTCTCATTGTGGAGTTCTATATACTTGATCCTTAAAATTCATTCTAAAATATATTCTTTTAAAGCTTCCTCTGTCCAAAATCAATCCTCTGTCCTCAGTTTCCTCTGTCCAAAATCAATCTGTTTTTGCAAGCGTGTTGTGTTTGGCAGATTTCATTCCATTTGGTTTGGTAGGTTGTCAAAATACCCAGCACTTAAAAAAAAAATAATTCATCAATCTTTCCACTTGAACTGTAAGCATAACAAGTAATTGCTGGCAAGCAACTTCAAGGAATTGGCATCAGCCGTGGACATTGTTTCCACTGAATAAAGATTGCCCTCTAGAGGACTGTTGTAGAATCATGCTCACAGCATCTCTTTATGATGTGCTTAGAAGCTGAAGGCTGGTATTTGATCAGCAAAAGAACATAGCATATGTTTACCTTTATGTCATCCTTGTCATGTTGGAATAATACTACCAGGATAAATTCAGATCTACAGTCCTTGTATTTTACTGTGCCTTACACTTATCTCTTGTGAGGTGGAGCTAAGGTATATAGCAAGAAGTCCTTCAAGGTGAGTGTCATTTCAGTAGCATATTTGGTTGCTGCCCCACAGTGGGCCTGAAGCCTATGCTATTTTTTGTTATTACTCAAAATGAAGGATTTTTATTGATCACTTTTGCAGGTAATGTCTCTTTTTAAAAACATTCCAGTACATCCCTGTCGGAAAACATTTCAGAAATGTATAATGCTTAAAAAAACCCACAATTATTTACCTGATTAAAAATATGAAGTGTATCATAGTTTCAGGTATCTTGTTCAGCACGAAAAACCACCCTTAAAACCTATTTTGAACTGGAAAGAATTAGATAATTAATATTTTAGTACCTTAATTTGGAATTGTAACAGTTTAATGTAATCCATGGTAGCAGCTTAATCTTAAAATCAAATTGTAGTTATAATGTGGCTATGGGATTGCCAGTCCCAAGTGTTCCCAGATCTCATATTACTGGTTGAGGACAACAGTTTCTCCACTTACATACTTTACTTAATATCAATATGGCAACAAACATAATTTTTTACAAAAACGAGATACAAGCTATTTGAGCAAATATGGTGTAATTCATTCATAGACATTCTCCTTCATTGTTCTTGCTGTTATAATTTTTGTACAAATAGATTGACAAGACAGTAGTCGCTTTAATGGCCCAATCCTGTGACATAGTACACAATTTAATAGTTAGGATAATGTGCACCAGTTGTTGTACCAGCATAACCTCTCCCTCTCATGATTTATAAGAATAGCATGGGCAAAGTAACAAGCAGATAAATCAATAATAATGTTGAAAACCAGAGTACAAGAAATGCAGAAAATTAGAAGAGCAAAAGGCACTTTATATTAGTAATATATAGTTTTTTTCTGGAGATATGTTTGATTTGTGGGAAGATGTTTCTTAATGACACCTCTTGTGCACAGAAATAACAGGCTTTGTTGAGAGGGCTTGTGACTGTACGTCTATGGAATATGCCACCAGTTCTCGTATATTATCAGGTTTCTTTTAATTTCTCGCTGTGGATAGTCTTGAATGTTACCCTTTTTTGCATTGTGATTTATCAGACAAAATACTGTCTTCGCTATAGGATGTACATGTGACTGAACCCCTGCCTCCCAACATGTCCCAGAAATAAAAAGCTGATTTAGCCAATAGGCTGTCAAAATGGATATGGATGAGATCATTTTGAATTGGGAAAAAAATGGCCATTACATTTCACATAAAGAATTCCCTTGCCCTTTCCCCTCCCTCCCAGCCCCGATCGCAGCCGCTTCTCCAGCCCTTCCCCCCCCCTTCCAACCCCGATCACAGCCACTTCTCCTGCCCTTTCCCCTCCCTCCCAGCCCTGATCGCAGCCACTTCTGCCCTTTCCCCTCCCTCCCAGCCCTGATCACAGCCACTTCTCCTGCCCTTTCCCCTCCTACCCAGCCCTGATCGCCACCGCTTCTACCCACCTCCGTTCCCGCCCTCCCAGATTTGATCACAGCCACTTCTCCTCACCCCTTCCCCTCCCACCCAGCCCCATCGCAGCAGCTTCTCCTGCCCCTTCCCCTCCTTCCCAGTCCCAATCCCCACTGCTTCTCCTCATCCCTTCCCCTTCCACCCAGCCCCATCGTAGCAGCTTCTCCTCACCTCTTCCCCTCCCACCCAGCACCGATCACAGCCACTTGCTTGCCCCTTCCCCTCCCTCCAAGCTCCAATCGCAGCGGCTTCTCCTCGCCCCTTCCCCTCCCTCCCAGCCCCGATCGCCACTGCTTCTCCTCACCTCTGCTGCCTTCCTCATCCCCTTCCTCTGCTCCTCACCTCTGCTGCCTTCCTCTCCCCCCGCCTGTTCCTGCGAGTAGCCCCATGCCTGCCCCCTACTCAGAGGGCTACTCATGAGAAGGCAGCAGATCCAGTGACTGAGGCAGGGCGGAACTGTGCTGCCTAGCCAGAAGGGCTGGGGCCTGCCCTGCCTGTCACTAGAGGAAAGTTCGTGTGGGGCGCTGGGAGGCATCAGTGCCCCCCGAAAAATGTAAATGCCCCCCGACCTTCCATATCCTGGCTACAGCCCTGCTCAAAAATCTGATTCTGGCAATCTCAGGACTCACATGGAGAAAAAGTTATACAGGATAGTGAGAATGAGAATTGGGTGAAATTCACACCCACATACACACAGACCTCTGCCAGAAAAGCCTCATGATTTCACCCTCCTCATTACAACTGCTGTCTCACATGGCTTTTTGTTCACATATGTGTCCCTCAAATCCAACATCAATTTTTCATAGTTCAAAAGGGGCTGCTCTTTCTTGTGGTTAATGAGGTATGTAAAATTCCTAAGTTCTGTGCAAATTTTGAAATTGAACTATGCCTTTTACAGTTTATAAGAGAAGAAAAATTAAATGGAAAAGAGAGTGAGTCTGAGAAAGTAACACTAAAAAGATGAGGCACAAATGGGGTGGGGGGGAGAGCCACCCAAATCAAGGAAGTAATCGAGAAAGGCTTTTCAGTGCAAGGGAAAAGAGACCTAGATGGGGACTAAAGAGGGCAGTCTTAACTACAAGATTAGTACCTGGAGAATGGAGGACTTCTTGGAGGCTCAGATAATAAAAAAGCAGAAAATATATTGACAGGACCAAGACTGTAAAGACATTGGAACACAAGTACAAGAAACTAAAAGGAAAGACAGAAAAAGAGGTGAAGGCCAGTGAAGAGAATGATACAAAGGCATAACATGAGGTTCAATTTAAAGTTGTAAGCCATCTTGACCCACAAGGGGAGAAGTGAGATATAAATATTTTAATTAATGAATAATAGACTGTAAAATGTATCAAATTAGTGACAATATATAAATCAGAGTAGAAGCAAGGAGGCCAAAAAGGATAAAATAACTGTTCTCAATATCAGTACAAAGAAAAACAAACATTTTAGATATGTGAATCAACTGAGAATGAGACAATTAGGCAAGATCCTGGACCTAGGAGAAAAAAATGTCAAATGAAAACAACAGGAGTATAAAGAACTAGAGAAAAGAATGTTGAAAAGGCGTAGAGGAAAAGTAGAAAAAGCAGAAGTTCAGTTTGGACAAAGCTAAGTTTATGAAAATGGAACATCAGAAATAGGGACAATCTGAAGATAAAAGATTGACCTTAAGACTTTCTATAGAAAGAGGTAAAGGGGTTGAACCATTAAAAGAAAACCTTAAAGGTAAAAAAGATGACTTGAAAATATTATAAAACAATACTTGGGCAGAAGGGAATGTTCAGTAGTATCAAAGAGTGAAAAAAAATCCTGATGGAGAAGAAGAAAATGATTACTTCAGAAGATTATTGGAAGCAGAGTAGAAAAGATTCAGTTGAATGTAAAGAGTGGGAACAAGATTGGAAAGGATCAAAAAGAGAGCTGGCAGAAAATAACATGCATGGGAATCTGAGATTAAATTGTGCAGTACTTTTTCTCCCCCTCAGGACTCCAGTCTGGATGTAATGCCAGAATCCCCTCAGTCACCACAGCCAGATACTGACTGTTTAGATAAGCCGAAGCTGAAAGCTGGTGGTTCAGTAGAAAGTTTGAGAAGCTCCTTAAGTGGCCAGAGTTCAATGAGTAAGTGACAATGTTCAATACACCGTTCACATGATTTTAATGTTGCTTGAAATCTTGATTTTTAAAAAAATAAATAAGAAAATGCAAAATGTGAAGGCTGGTTCAGATCACAAATGCTGGATGGCAAACCCATCAGTATTTAGAAGCTGAAGTACTTCTACTCTTATCTTGTTTAGACAGACTGTATGAGCCTCAGAATTTCTGGGGTGTTTTCACCTGCAGTCTTCTCAGACTCAAAGAAATGTCTTTGTTTGAGATAATAGGGGTTGTAGCTATGAAGGGAATGAAAATCCCTAATGCATGGTTCAGACAAATTGTCAGATTTGCTTAATACTTTGTGGAAACTCAGGGTTATTTACTGCCATTATTATGAGAAGCTGGGTATTCTCAGTAACCAACAAAAAATGTTAAAGTACCTAACTAAATTTAGGAATGAACTAAAGTTTAGGCATGAAGTGGATATTTGGTATGGGGGTCATCTATCAACTCACCTATTTTTAAATTAATGACTGTAAAAAAATTCAGGGCTGATATGTTAATACAGAGTGAAGGCCAGCAGGCTTAATGTGGTCATTAAATTAAACATAACCAAAGGAACTTACATTTTTAATTGAAAATAACTATTTCGAAAAATTAAAAAAACACAGCTGAACTTAAAGGTTCTTGAACCTGCCATTCTGGAATCTTAATATCCTCCTATCTCAAAGAAGGACTGGGGGGGATAGAACTGGAGCAGCTGTGGGAGCTATGTATTTTCAGTATGCCTAATAGAAACGAGCTGGCCTCTTTAGGGATGAAAAAATTGCTCAACAGACAACGTTATGGTCTCTACATATTCAGGGTACTCCCCAGGTATGCAGAAAAATAGCAAATGGTGAATTATCTATAAAGGAAATGGGGCACACACCTTAAATGAGCTAATGAAGAAAGAAAATCCTCCAGAAGAGGCAGTAACATGTTCAAAACTCTGAAATGGTAAAAAATCCTGAAGCGAAAGATTGGGGTGAGGAACAAGATTCCCAAATTACCCTTCCATTAGTTCCTTGGTGTTTTTATAATAATGTATGTTTATGGATCTTTAGGTGCAGATGGGGTTATTTTATAAATTAACATGAAAAGCAGCTCTTTTGCTAAACTGAAAATGATTATGCCCGAGGCAGTCTCCTTTGGCTGTTCTCATTTCTGTCTCTTTTTGGCTTAGAAAACCATCCTTTCAGTCAAAAGTGGCACAGCAACATTGAGGGCTCAATTACACATTGGGGTTTAGTCTTATGGAGGGTTACAGGGCTTGCTACTCACAGTGTTTCAGCATGTGATGTGACAATCAAGCTGTTCAGAGAAAGAGCTGCAGCAAAAGCAGATGGATCTCTGGGGAGCTGCTAAATGCAGAATGTTTCTTAATCAGCACTAATGTTAAAAGATGTCATGTGTATTTATAAACAAATAGAGAAGATCAGTGGGACACATAGCCCGCTGAGTATGTTGTCTTATCTTTTTAATATTAGTGAGAGAAATAAATGGCTCTCAAAATTAGTTCTCTTAGCAAATTACAGGACTTTCTTTGGCAAACAGGTGGGCAGACAATAAGCACAACAGATTCCTCAGCCAGCAACAGAGAGAGCGTCAAGTCTGAAGATGGTGATGATGAAGAACTTCCATACAGAGGACCTTTTTGTGGTCGTGCCAGGGTTCATACGGACTTTACCCCCAGCCCATATGACACTGACTCCCTGAAACTAAAGGTAACAGCTCTCTTTCTTTCTCTAGATTAATGCTGAGGAACTGTCTTTACATGGTTTCTTTATCTCTACTGCATTTGTTGTAAATATTGAGATTTTGGATTTTCCTTTTGTTTCTCATTGGTCCCTTTGTGTTTTCCCTCAGGTGAATACAGACTGGCACTTTGGGTCGACTCAGAGATGGCTCTGAAATCGACCCAAAAAATCCTTCTACACACAAACATCTGCCGCCTGTCCCCATCCCATACCCACCCTGTCCTCCGTCCTCTGCAGGCCAGCTCAAAAAGCTACCACTTCTGAAGTGGTAGCACATTTCTGAACCAACAGTCACCCCATTGGCATCTGGAAGCGTCAGGGCAGATGTGAAGCGACTTGACTGTGTGAAAGCGGCAAGCTACTTTTGCCTTTTCCTCCCTTAAAAACTGTTGGGAGCGCTTGAGCACTTGAGTGCTTAGCTTGTTGGGGGAAAAAAGAGCAGTCCAGCTTCTGAGGTGCCTCCACATCTGGAGGCGCCCAGCTGCCTGGCAGACAGGATGCAGGCGCTTCACTTGGGAGCGTGTGAAGGCTTCGGGATAGCTCTTTTTGAGCTGGCCCAATTCAGAACACCTCCCAAGCGCCCCAAACTACTCATCTGTTATGACCCCTTAGGAGTATAAGTTGCCCTTTGTGTAGTTTGAACTAAAAAGAAAAAAGAAAAATAATTAAATGTGTCCACAGATAATGATGTGCATTTTGTGCTCTCTCTGTGTCTCAGTGAAGATATTGGATTTATATCCCGCCCTCCACTCCGAAGAGTCTCAGAGTGGCTCACAATCTCCTTTACCTTCCTCGCCCACAACAGACACCCTGTGAGGTGGGTGGGGCTGGAGAGGGCTCTCACAGCAGCTGCCCTTTCAAGGACAACCTCTGCCAGAGCTATGGCTGACCCAAGGCCATGCTAGCAGGTGCAGGTGGAGGAGTGGGGAATCAAACCCGGTTCTCCCAGATAAGAGTCCGCACACTTAACCACTACACCAAACTGGCTCTCCCGGGGAGGAATGTATGATGTTCAAAATCTTCAGAAAGTCATAACATTTAAAGCTGTTGGGAGAAGAGCCTGTTTATAATGTATTGCTAAGACAGAAGGTGAATTACAGATAGGAACCCAGTGAGCTAGATTTATAAAGATTTCAAACCCTCTTCTCCTCTATGCCAGCAGTGACCAAACTGTGGCTCGGTAGCCACATGCGGCTCTTTCACATATATTGTGTAGCTCCCAGAGGTTGAGAAGGAACTTAATGCAGGCTTAGTCTCAAACATGCTTAGCATCAGGACCTCAGTCAGCCTCTGAATGTTGACCCATAGGTAGGTGACAACTTCCACTGTGTGTGAAGCAGGGAAGGAGGGTGAAATAGGCAGGCTTGCAATCTCTTTTCCTCCACCACAACGGTCGCCCAGAGACCTAGAGCGGGGAAAGAGAGCGCAAGAGCTGAGGAAGCCACTGGAAGGAGGAACAGAGTTAAAGAATTCCCCCTTAGTTTCATAGCTCTTGTAGGAGCTGTATTCACTAACCTTGATGTCAAGGCAGAGATGCATAATGATGCAAATGGTGGTCAGTGTGTTCCCTTCTTCCACTGGTGCCAAAAAATAAGTCCCTACCCTTTCCCTATACTGGTCTTATTAGGACTGTTATTCTCAGCTTTTGTGTTTTTTTTAAAAAAAATCTCCTTCTAGCATGGTCATGTTGTAAAGTGCATACATATGTATTTTATCTTTCTGTGCAAAAAGTATTAAGGGTTTTAATAAAGACATGTGTGTAATATTTTTTTTCCAAGTCTTGCGACTCTCAAAATCTGACATTTATTCTATGTGGCTCTTACATTAAACAAGTTTAGCCTATACCAGTTAAATAGATACATTGGAATGGGTATTCTTCTAAGCCACTACATCACATCAGCCTAAATAAGAGAATGAGCTATGATCAAAGAGCTTCCTATGTCATGTCTGACACTAATTCACCTTATGGCTTTAGACAAGCCTTTATTAGGTTTGCCAAGTCCCCTGTGGGCTCTGGCAGGAGACTTATTTCCTGGAAGTGACATCATCACGCGGCGACATTGCTTGCCAGTCGCTCTCGGCGTTTCCAGGGAAACTCTATGGGTTTTTTTAGACGCTCTAGCAATTTGGGAGGGAAAAACTCTATGGTACCATAGAGTTTTCCCTCCCAAATTGCTAGAGCATCTGGATGACGTCATTGCTCTGGTGACGTCGGGGGAGATTCCCCCCGCTGGCCCAATGTGGGCCGGCGGATTGGGAACCTCCAGGGTGAGTGAACCTCTGCCCAGCCTGGGGGCTTGGCAGCCCTAGCCTTTATCTCCACCCTAGCTCTCAATACTGGATAATGAGACTGGCCTACCTAAGGCATATTTAAAGATTACATCAAGTTAATCTGTGTTAAAGCGATTTGGGCAGCAAAAGCCTCATATAAATAATTATTATTATCAATATTCTATGTAAGATACATACAATTAGAAAGTCATCGTGGCACTTTCATCTAGATGTATTTTTGTTTCTGTTATCTGCAGAAAGGTGATATCATAGATATAATCAGCAAACCTCCCATGGGTACCTGGATGGGTTTGTTGAACAATAAAGTGGGTACTTTCAAATTCATCTATGTTGATGTCTTAAATGAAGAGGAAGAGAAGCCAAAAAGGCCAACAAGAAGGCGACGAAAGGGAAAACCTCCTCAGCCCAAATCTGTTGAGGATCTCCTTGATCGCATCAACTTAAAGGTTGGTTTCTATTTTCTGTACCTTTGTGCCATTGATCCCCACATGGCTTACAATTGCTGCTTCTCAAAGCAAAGAGACAATCCTGGCTTTCCTTCACCTCACTGGATTAGGAACTGTTTCAGAAGAATCCAGAAAAGCATTGCTTTTATGTCTGCAGGGAGCATTTATCTGGAAACAGCTGCCTTTGTCACAGAGACATGCTTCTTAGAACCTCTTAACATTCTGTTGAGCATTCCAATCTTTTGTGATTGCTTTTAGTACCCAAAGTAGCTTTTCTGTGATTGGTCCCCCACCCCCACCTTTGGGTAGCTGTTTTGTTGTGACATCTACTAACTCTTGTTGAAATTCTAAAGGTGCCCACAAGTTCAGCAGAGTTAGGGGGCTCTGCATTTGCTCTTCCACTTAGAGTTGCCTTTCCCCAGGTATAGGTCAGGGTTCCCCTGGTTTTTGGGGCTTCAGCTTGCCGCCAGCCAACTGGCCAGTGGGGGGAACCCCCATCCTCAAACACCAGTGTGTTGGATTGACACTGTTTTGCTCTCCTACCCACGCAATGACATGTGGCTTTGGTACAAAAGCCAGAAAGATGGGTGTTCAGAGGATGAGGCACCTGCGAATCCCCCCCCCCCCAATACTGATTGTTGCACAAGGAAGGCCAGCTGGGGTTGCACATCAACACTTGGGCAGAAAGAGGGATTCTTGTTCTTGTCGCTGTCCCCTCTTATACCCTTGGCCCACCATTGTGAGCATCTGGCCCATCAGAAGGATGGAAGGATTCTCACTCTTGATCTTGCTGGACATTCCCCAAAAGCAAAAAAAAGCCAAAACACCAATCCAGGAATGGAGGACACCCCGCCCCCTGTTTGTCAGAGAAATGGAGGAAGCCAGCCTGCAAATGTTGAAGAATTGAGGCCAGCAATGGGCGACATTGTCGATGTGATGTCATCATTTCTGGGTGATGTCATTGCATTGAGGAAATCCTGCCCATTCCCAGAACACTCCCCAAACCCCCTGCTGGCGTGACGAGGGAACCTGGCAACCCTATTTTGAGTACTGCTTGCACTGTGTTTGTATAACAAGGGACTTAGGGCTATTTCAGCTTTAAATGCCGCTTTGATCTTGTAGGTGAAATAATTCCCTTTCACTTGCCAAAGTTTTTAACTGAATATTTCCTGAAAATGCTGTAAGACATTTTTGATGCAGTTGCATTCCCGTGTCAGAGGTTGGCAGCAAGATGGAGATTAGGACATTGAATTTGTTAAGATTTAATGTGTTCATATCCTTTAATTATTACATAATCTTTGTATTTGTTCATAATTTTGGATATAAATATGTCACATGCAGTGTTCCCTCTAAGCTGAATTAGTGTGAGCTGTCACGACCCGGACCTTCAGGTAGAGACGGGCGGCTGCTGTTGCCCTGGCAATCGGCCAGGACGCTGGCAGCCGGCTACGGTGCTTTCAAGGAGCAGCACAAGCGTTATCTAGCAGTCCTAATTAGTCCCTACCATAAATCAGTCCAGCCGAAGGGAGAAGCAGGGCGCGTCGTCACAGGAATGCAGTGGGTCAAAAGCCAGAGGAAGCAAGCCGAATATATTCAAAGTACCTAAGCCAGTCCACAGAGCAAAAGCAGAGTCCAGTTCCAAGTCCAAGATTCAAGCCGGGTCAGGAGCAAACGGGTTCTCTCAGCAGGCAAGAGGGTGCAGGGCGTGGTCACGTCTGAGGAGGATCGTTCGTTGCCAGCACAGTTTGCCCTAAGGCCAGGACTACAGATATACTGTGCTGGCTTGTTAACTCGTTAGTACTCCGGGCTTAGATCTCTCCTCCCACGCATGCGTGCTTCTTTCCGTCTGTCTTTGAACTCCTGCCGTCTCCTTTCACGGAGCCGGCTCACAGGTGGCGGGGATTCAGGAGGTGACGCACTAGGGCCCGGTGTGGCCTGATCAGTTTCAGGAGGGGATGAGCTAGGGCCTGGTGTGGCCTGATCAGTTTCAGGTGGCTCCTGCTCTGGGTTAGCAAGGGCTGGGTCTGGTGCAGGCATGACATGAGCAAGCTCACAGATTTTTAGCCTCCAGCTCACACATTTGTCTTAATTCAGGAAGGATGTCCGCAGAGCACACTAATTTATGCAGTAGCTCACAGCGTTAATTCCGGTAGCTCACAAAGTAGAATTTTTGCTCACAAGACTCTGCAGTTTAGAGGGAACACTGGTCACATAATATTTAGCCCATAAGAACTGGTGGCATAGGGATGGGTAATTCCAAATAAATAAATGAATAATAAACACTTCTTGGACTACACAAGAGATATTTGTTAATATCTCCTACTGTTATCTCAAGGCTTCTTTTTCCTTGTTGCTAGTTTGTGATAAACACAATTAGTACTTAATTATCAGAGTGCAAACAACTGAAATGTAGTTCAAAAAAGAAATTGCCTGTTGCAGGATTGTTTTATTCCCTTAGCAATGAGGTGATGGTCAGGACGAAAAGCATAGATCAAAACCTTTGCATTCTTTATTTTTATTTTGTTTGATGTTTGAAATCAGACAGGTTGGGATTAAACTGTTATGCCTGCTGCTTATCCTATTTCCAGGTCTATTGTTACAGGAAGATGAGCCTTTTTAAAATCACACTGATTTTAGAAGATTAGATTCTAAAACAAATAGCACATAGAGTGTTGAGGGTTTAGCTTTTAAGCAATGCAAGTGGGTTGGACTTCCCAGACAATATCTGATCCCATCATGTCTCTTCTTAGTGTACATGTGCGTAGGTGTAGCCAGGAGATCCTATAAGTTCTGGCTGCCAGGGTGCACCATGAGGAGGCAAGCTAGAACTGCACCCTATGAACACAGAGATTATTTAGGGGGATTGTCCAAATGGTCTCCATACCTGTTGTATCCATATTTCATATTATTAAATGCTTCCTGTGTGTAACTCTGCCTTACGTTAAATTAAAAAATCTCTGTGATGGTTTATTAAGCTGCTGAGAAATTATACCTTGATTTAAACAGTCATGCTTGTTTAACTTTTCTAATGGCCAAATAAGTTATTCTGGATTGTCATGTTTTGTGTTTTTGGCACAGCAGTAAGCTATTTTGTATGGTGATTAATTTATCCTGTAATAGGGGTGCATTGATAAGATCGTTCTTGCTTTGAGTTTTTTAAAAAAGCATTCTAGGCCAATTGAAAGAGATAATTGATGTAAATTTTTTCATTCTGTTTGTTTTTAACTTTATTTTGTTAGTTACCTTGAGCTATATGAGAGGGAGGCTGGATAGAAGTATTTTAATAAGGCTTACAAATAAAATATTGGTGAAGCATACTTAACTTGGGCTATACAAAAAGATAAATAATAGTATGAAACAAAAAGTATATGGAGAAGTCACAGAAGGGAAGTTCAAAACATTTCCAAATCTTACTGCTACTGGAGAACTCCAGAGATGGAACTTCGAAGAAAAGGGGACATCGTGGGGTCCAGAAATGGTTATCAAGGCAAATCAGTGAACAAACTGTAAATTCATTGCAAAGCTTTGTTGGCTGCCTTCTTAAAAGCATCTTACATTCCATAGTACCAGTCAGGCCATCTGGACAGAACGAGTCATCGTAGTTGGGGTCCTGATAAGCACGATCTTTATTTTTAAGCGAGCATATCCAGAACAGTGCAGGCCTTAATTCTGACAGTAAGAAATAACCATGAGAACTCTGTCCCAAGAGCATGCCTATGCATCTATTTCTGAAGCCACAAACATAGGGTTGCCAATCCCCAGGTGGAGGCAGGGGATCCCCCGGTTTGGAGGCCCTCCCCCCGCTTCAGGGTCATCAGAAAGCGGGGGTGGGGGGGAGGGGAGGGAAATGTCTGCTGGGAACTCTGTTATTCCCTATAGAGATTTATTCCCATAGAAAATAATGGAGAATTGATCCACGGGTATCTGGGGCTCTGGGGGGGGCTGTTTTTTGAGATAGAGGCACCATATTTTCAGTATAGCATCTAGTACCTCTCCCCAAAATACCCCCCAAGTTTCAAAAAGATTGGACCAAGGGGTCCAATTCTATGAGCCCCCAAAGAAGGTGCCCCTATCTTTCATTATTTCCTATGAAAGGAAGGCATTGAAAAGGTGTGCCATCCCTTTAAATGTGATGGCCGGAACTCCCTTTGGAGTTCAGTTATGCTTGTCACAGCCTTGATCTTGGCTCCACCCCCAATGTCTCCTGGCTCCACCCCCCAATGTCTCCTGGCTCCACCCCCAAAGTCTCCTGGCTCCACCCCCAAAGACCCAGATATTTCTTAAATTGGACTTGGCAACCCTACACAAACATCTCTTTTGGTCTATAAATACAAAATATGCTTTGACAGTTTCAAGAGAAAAATGCTCAGTGTTGGCCCTCACTTACACACACATCCCTGTTTCTCCTGGAAGACATCTCTAGAGAAAGTGAAAAGTGGGATCTTATTTTGTGTCTTTACACTTGCATAATGTATTGAGTTAAAAACTAAAATTTCAAGGGAAGATGAAGCAGTGCAAAGTACTTTCCTAACTTCTGACAATTTCACATTGATCATATTTGAATAGCAATATACTCTGTGTGTGTGTGTGTAATATATGTATATATTTTAAAAATCACTTTTGTCTATTGTCTCTCTATGGATTTGTTTCCAGAGTTTTTACTGAGAAAAAACTCCCAAAACAGCAGAGATTATTTTAAATTCTTTTTTTAAAAAAATCAGCCAGCGTGTATAAATGATGGGATGAGAGTGGGTAGGGGAAAATAAATTATTCTTTTTTTTCTTCCAAACTATTAAGACTTGCAGCCAAATTACAAGAAAAAGTTGGTCTGATGTTTTCTTGTTCCCTTTCATTGATGGCTGTAAAATGGAAAATAATCCTGCATTTTTGTGTGTAGGTGTATGTTTGCTGCTAGTATATTTTCAGAATCCATTTGCTACTTACTGTCTTTTTGATGCAAACCTTGTCCTTCAGCTGACACCACAGCAGTTGCCATCACCTGCTGCCCTCCAAGAGTCTCAGACAATCACTTTCAAATGATAGAATGAAAAGCTGAAAAGAACAAAAAGGACGAGTTTGTCAATTTAACTGCTAACACTGACAGAGCTGAGAGTTGTTGGGGCTTGGTGAGAGAAGTTAGTAGGTCTGCTGGTTAGGGAGGGAGTCCACTAGGGATTTTAGATATTTTGAAGATAGGATTGGGTACTGTTCCTGTCAAAAACAGTTAGAACTTAAAAGCTCTTTTGATCTGTTATATGTCTGAATCATGTACTGCTTTGCAAATGTTACACCTTCTCAAGCTCTCCAGTAACTTTCTCATTGTAATACTGAGATAGCTGGAAAAAAGGATAACCAAGAAGCAGCCAAAACCACTCTTACCACTAGAATAAACCAGTTTCTTAGTTGTTTTTATCAAGCCACCTGTGTGGTTTCTTCAAGCTTATAATCCCCTCATGATAGACCAAGTGAATGCTGGATGTAGGGTTGCCAACTCTGGCGAGGGAAATCCATGGAGATTTGGGGACGGAGCCCAGGAAGGGATCTCATCAGGGATGTAGCTTCTATAGATTGTACCCCCTGAAGCTGCCATTTCTCCATAGAGATTGGTCTCTGTAGTCTGGAAATCAGTTGTAGTGCCAGGAGAACTCCAGGATAGTAACCCTAGAGCCAGATGGCACCCTTGCAGGCATTGGCTCATTGAGGACTAGGAGATCTGTGATCACACACGCTGAATAATGCATTTTCAATCCACTTTCAATGCACTTTCCAACTGGATTTTGCCAGTTCACACAGTACAATCCAGTTGGAAAGTGGTTTGAAAGTGCATTATTTAGTTTGTATGATTGCAGCCTAAGTTATCCCAAAAGTTGTACCCCTAAGTTATCCCAAAAACTCAATTATATTAAAATAATTATTAAAAAAAAACTTTTTAAAAAGTTTGCAGGATATGAAAATTAAGCTCCTAGTTTCTAGGTCTGAAACATGCATGGAGCACTTCACATTCATTTGAAAGTAGAAAGAAGCAACTCCACCCCTTATTCAGGAAGGCCTTCGGCCAGCTATAGTAAAGGCCATGCTCTTTACAACTAACTAGGATTGCCAGTTTCCAAGTGATGACTGGAGATCTCCTAGGAGTACAACTGATCTCCAGACAACAGAGATTGGTACCCCTGGAGAAAATGGCTACTTTGGAAGGGGGACTGTGTGGCATTATACCTTGCCAAGGTCCCTGCCATCTGCAGCCTACACACACACACAAATCTCCAGGTATTTCCCAAGCAGGAGTTGGCAACCCTACAACTAACTGATCTTCTTACCTCTTAGATTAGGGCCTGACCAGCTAAATTTACAGTTGCCTGCTGCTGTGGACAAAAATGTTATGTCCTTAACAGAGGTTTAATATGTAAAAATGGACCGCTGAATCTTTTTTATGCAGGAATGTAAATAACATCACCTGATAAATAATGTTCCACTAAATTAAGGACATTTTTCTCCAAGCCAGTTGGCAACTCCATTTATAACTTAAACGCAACATTAAACTTGCTTAATATGACAGAGAAAAAATGTATTTGGCACAAGTCTAGGCTCCTTAATTTTGGGGCTGGCTTCTAGGTTCAAAGAAAAATAATCAAGGCCTAGATTATGGTAACCAGCAGTCAGGAATGACCATTGGTTAGGAAAGAGGAGTTGAAAGCATCAAAGATGGTGCTTTGTTCGGAGTTGGTGATCTGTTGCTTTGTTCTGTACTGTCATTCCATTATGCTTTCTTCCCCACAAACTGCTTTTCTTAATTTGCCATAGGAGCACATGCCCACCTTTCTGTTCAACGGCTACGAAGACTTGGATACCTTTAAGCTTTTGGAGGAAGAAGACTTGGATGAGCTCAACATTCGAGACCCTGAGCATAGGGCAGTTCTCTTGACAGCAGTGGAATTGCTACAGGAATATGACAGTGAGTGAAGCCTTGATTTTCTAGAAGGCTGAACAGAACAGAAAAATATCAAGACATATAATATTTTCATTAAATAAACAACATGAGCAGTATACAGTTACAGTGGGAGACAAAATTCAAAGAGGTGCTAGGCTTGGATTGTAAGATCTTGAAAAATATAGTGCTCAGTAAAAGGGCAGAAATACTTGAAAATGTGGATTGATCAGCCCACTAACAAAATGGAGGTTTTTCTTTCTAAGCATCTTTGATCAGAGGGGGAGAACTGTTTTCCTATTATTATTTCCCTTTCTTTCAGGATGCATGTTCATCCAGAGGCAGTTTTGGTGCGAATGATCGAATTTCCTGTGATAGCCAGTGTCAACAGGGCTGGCACGTGGGAGTAGCCAGGGTAGGCAGTGGCCTCACACGCTACCCCTTACCCACGCAGAGTGCTCCTCCAACCCTGCCTTGAAGGCAGATCGGAGGAGCACTTTCCCCCTTCAGTAAGCTCAGTGCGCTGTTTTAGCAGCACCAGTTGATTTCGAGTTGAAAGCGGCCGAGCGGCACCTTTCGAAGGAGCCGCTCAGCCGCTTTCAACCCAAAAGCAACCAGTGCCACTAAAACAGCATGCTGAGCTTACTACAGGGGGAAAGCGGTGGCGCGGCAAGTGGCTGCTTCTAGCAGCAGAACCACTAGCACTGGCCCTGAGTGTCAACCAGCGTGGTGTAGCAGTTAAGAGTGGCAGACCCTAATCTGTAGAACCAGATTTGATTCCCCATTCCATTATCAGAACTCTGTCAGCTCCACCACCCCACCCCCACCCCCCACGCCTCACAAGGTTACTGCTGTGGGGAGACAAAAAGATTGTAAGATGCTTTGAGACTTCTTAGGGATGGGGTATAAAAACAAATCTTTGTGACAAAAATTAATGAAAGATTCGAAGTGCTGGATCTTATTTTGTTGTATTTTTTCTTTGTACTAAAACCATAATAAAATCAGCATACTGTTTTAGTCAGCAGAGGGGGAGCTTCACCATGCTGTTTTAGTCAGCTAATACAGTGGTTTTTGTAGGTTCATCCTGTTACTGCCATTGTGATATTGAGTCAATTACCATGTTGCTGTGAATATCCTGACATCTTCCAGTTCCAGTCTCTTGACTGAACTTAGAGTCTAGCTAAAAGGATTTCTCTTCCCTGTTAGCTCCATTCTTTGTATACTGTCTTCTAACATCTATTTTGTTGTCATCCTCCAGGTAACAGTGATCATTCAGGCTCTCAGGAGAAACTCCTCACAGATGGCCAAAGTCTAAGTGGATGCTCTCCCCGGGATTCAGGATGCTATGAAAGCAGTGAAAACCTGGAGAATGGTAATAAATGATACCTATTCAAAGCAGGGGAGGGCAGCGCTGACAGTGCCATACTTAGCAGGACTCAAGTAACTGCCCTTCTGTAAATGTATTAGAATTTAAGATCCATTGACTCTTCATTGCTAAGGAGAGTACAAATTCTTATTGGATATGAGTTTTACTTTGTCTTAGTTACCATCATTCTGTTAAATATTTGTTCCATACCTTGTTTTCTTACCCTTCCTCCAACATTGTGCTTTGTAATCTTCTGCCATTATGCTTCACATTGCTGCTGGGAATATGGTGGAAACAACAGCATATATAAGAAAAATACACAGTGAGTGATAATGTGTCCAAATATTTATAAACACTGCTCTTCCACAAAGACTTCATATTTACTCAAAGAATGCTGAGCATAACAGATGTAAAGTCCTTGTAAATGTTCAGTTATACAGTGATATCCATGAACCATAACATGAAGAATAAACCACTGGAAATTCTTGTAAACATTGGAAATAATAAGTATAAACCAGGGGTGTCAAGCATGCAGCCCAAGGGCTGAATCAGGCCCCAGAGGGCTCCTATCAGGCCAATGAGCAACACATTGTCATCTGCTTCCTTCTCTTGTTTTCTTCTGCATCACAGCTTGCTTTTGCCAGGCTTGCTGAATCACACAGGAACTACATAGCAAAGCCTCTATTTTCTCCATTGGCTGACCAGCACAAAGTAAATTATGCACAAAAGCTTGCAATGCCTAGCCATTTCATGTTTTCCCCTGAGTCTTAGGCTCAAAGCATTGACCATGATATTTCTGTAATGAATGACAATAAATCAAAAGTAGGTTTGCAACTTACATGCACACACCTGAAGAACGCCTGAACAGTTTACTCAAAATTGCTACTGCACAGACATTGTCACCAGATTTTGATGCAGTAATTCAGAGCAAGAAGTGTCAATTATCAGAAACTGTTAAACAAACAAAATATTGCAAGAGTGCTAATCTTTTAAGTTTTTTTAAAAAAATCTTTGAGTTTGTCTATGTCCTTTAAAAAGTTTATATCTCTGCTACCTGGCATTACATTTTATGACACATAGGCCTCAAGTAGTGGAAGAAACTCTCAAATCAAATCAGGAGATATGTAGAAAGGTAAGAAACCAAACAGCTCTGAACAAGACTTTTACAGAGCAGTATTTCAGTGCCTTTCTAAACTACCCACTTGCCTCACATACGAACGGGGGTGATTTGGGGGGTTGTTTTGTATGTTTTACTTATGCTTTGCAATCTGCCTTGAGCCATGAGGAAAGGCAGTTTATAAATATTTTAATTTATAAATAAATTAGTATTTTTTTCTGTACCTGTGTTGGCCACCAAAGACTAGCATTTCTGAGCTCTCTTCTCCTTCCCTTTTCATGCTCCCTGCCATTCAAGTTCTTTAAAGGATATGAAAGTGTTATAAATATAATCAATTAATAGAATGGAATAATTGAGCAGGCCAGAATACATCTAATTCTGCTTCTTGCAGGGATATTTTGTCAAAGCTTGTTAGTTAAAGGAGGTCCCAGATTTTTCTGTCATACTCCATTGGAATATGAGGCACGGTTTAATACTTTTAAAAATAACCACCTTGCTTTTATAAAGACACTTTTTGTATTTTAATTTTTATTTGTTAAAACACAGATACATTGTAGTCCAGAAGAACCATGTAATATTTGGCCACGCAGTTGTGCGTTGAGAGGAAATTCATAAATGGCAAGGAAACTGGCTTTGTCCACTTTGTACTTACATTTTATTGAATGGGTTCTCTGATGGGTGTCAGGAAGAGCCATATATTTTAATTTTGAGATTAATTTAAACTCTGTACTCTGGTGAAATAGGCAGGAAGGAAAAGGGGGTTTGTGCAGTGGGTTTTGCACATTAGCAAATTTTGCACATTAGCATAGGTAACACAAAAAGGTGTTTTAGGAGACACAAGAGGATTAAATATATGCTTCCAGCCAGCTATTGAAAAGCAGATACTGTACCTGGTAGAACTCATTGTCTCTGACATTCCATTGCAGAGTGGGGAGGAAGGAGAAGAACTAGCCTCAAGGATGCCTGTTTTTCAGCCTTAGACAGAAACTCTTTTTGGAGAGCCTTGGCAGGCTTTTGGCCCAAGCAAAGTTTTCACTTGGCCTGTTTTTTCAGGATCTTTGGTTCGGGTTAGAATATGGGGACCACATTGTTTTGGGGGTTTTCTATTAGTCAGGCAGCACCTCTTGGCTGCAATAAGTGATGCATGGGCACATTTGCAGGTTATTACATTAGGCATCAAACCCAGTTTGGTGTAGTGGTTAAGTGCGCGGACTCTTATCTGGGAGAACCGGGTTTGATTCCCCACTCCTCCACTTGCACCTGCTAGCATGGCCTTGGGTCAGCCATAGCTCTGGCAGAGGTTGTCCTTGAAAGGGCAGCTGCTGGGAGAGCCCTCTCCAGCCCCACCCACCTCACAGGGTGTCTGTTGTGGGGGAGGAAGGTAAAGGAGATTGTGAGCCGCTCTGAGACTCTTCGGAGTGGAGGGCGGGATATAAATCCAATATCTTCTTCTTCTTCTTCACCCATTCTCTTTTCTACACATCATTAGTATCAAAATGAGTGCAGACTTTTATACAGTGAGCAGACCATACAGAGCTGGAATTGAAAACAATTTTGGACTTCAGTACCAGTCCAAGGGAGAAAAATGACCTCAATATGATTGCTTGACAATTTCAGCTATTAATTAAAGTCTCTGAGAAGTGGTCGTTATTCCTCTTTAGAAAATGAAGCTGTTACAAATCAGCCCACATGATACTATTGTATACAGTCAAGTTGCTTGCTGGTTAAGAAATATATACTTCTCTATCCCACATTTATTTGACTTCCTCATTTACAGTTCTAAATCTTTCTTATTAATCCATGTTCCAGGAAAGCAATGGCAGTAGTTTTCCATTATAGATCAAATGAGTTCTTTTTGCTGCTGCTGTTTAGTATCTCAGAAAAACAGTGATAGGAATGGGCACAAACCCACATGAATTGGACTGGTTCGTGGTTCCCAAACCAGAGGTTCAGGAGAATATGCCTCCCACAAATCCTCCATGAACCTCCTTGGAGGTTCATGAGGTTTGGGGAGGGCTCATGTGGGCTCTGAAGGCATTTAAATACCTTTGGAGACTGACTGAAAGTGAACTCCAAAAGCCATTTAAATGCCATTGGAGTCCATCACCAGCCCCATGGCCTGACCCAACTGTTTTAAATTTAAATGCTTTCAGAGCCCACCTCCGGGTCAGGCCAGCCTGACTGAGCTCCAAGAATGAGCTCTGGCCTTTATGGGGCCGCACAACTCAGCTGAGCTCTGTAGGTACTTATAGGCCTTCAGAGCCCACTTATGGGTGGACATGGTCTGTAAGCGGACTCCAATGGCCTATAAAAGCCTTAAGAGCTCAGTCGAGTCAGGCTGCTCGACTTGGCTTAACTCCTAGAGTGAGCTCCGAAGACCTATAAAGACCTTCAGAGCTTACTCTCAGAGCTCAGTTGGGCCAGTCTGACTCAGAGGTGGGCTTCAAAGGCATTTAAATGCCTTCATAGCTCACTTGGGATGGGCCAAACTTGCAAAATGGATGAACCACAAACCAGCTTGTCCAGTGGAGGTGTTCATTGGAGGTTCGGGGCTCATGTAAACCCTGAACTACAAACCTCAATTTTCCCAGTTCATACCCATCCATAAACTGTGGTAATCTGTACTGAATATGATGAGCACTGGAACAACTGAGTTTTTCTATGCCAAAATTTTGAAGAGAAATGTGCTTTGAAAATCACTTTAAAATTTCAACTGCTGGAAAGGCATGACATTCTTAGAATAGCGTCCTCAGGCTGTATGACCTACAGCCGCTGATTTTTCTTTTTTCTTATAAAGGACACACACAGGGCTACAGAATTCAGTGTCTGTCAATAAACCAGCATTTATTTGCAATGCTTTCTGTTGTTCCTGTATTAACTCAAGGATGCAGCGAAGAGGTAAAGAGTTCTTAAATCTAACTAGTTGAAATAATAGTTTTACAAGAGTAATAACCCCAAATATACCTTTGATTTAAGGAAAGTGTTTAGTTTCTTCACAGTTTCTGCAAGAATAGACACAATGATGTCTCCTTAGCAAGCAATAACCGATCTTGGATTAAACATCTTAGCTTATGCAGGCAACAGACACTTTTGTGCCTGATAGAAACTCCAGCTTCTTTGTCACCTTATTTCCCCTTCTGGCAGCAGCTTCCAACGCCCACATGTCATATTCCTACCTCACAATGTTTGCTTTTTGAGGAGTGAAAGGCATTTTGGAGGAATGGGAAAGAAGTACATTGGATATTAAAAACCTGTTAGGAACTCTGAATTTCTCAGTTGCATTTCTTTTTTGAAATACTGCTGTATTCATACTGAAAATCAGCCTTATGGATATGTAAGCTCACTTTCACCTTCATAAAACAGATAATGTTTTTGGGTTTTTTGCAGATAGAAAAATAACATACAAAAAATAACATCCTGAACATCTTTTTGGTTTTGTTTCAGCTAAGAGTCAAAAACCTTGTCTTCTACCTTCAAAATTAGCCAATGAATACAATTTTAAGGATTTCCACAGAAGTGCTCTGTCTACTTTGCCACTGACTAAATCAACAGATGGCCTTCAGGAAGCAGAAAAGACACAATTTAGTTGCACACATAATGTTAAAAAGAGTTGCCTCAAGCCAGCTTCAGTCATGTCTCTGAAGAAGAACCGCAGAAGTTTACCAGTTGGCATCTGTCAGAGCTGTGGGACTCCAAAAGGCAACCAAAGAATGCGTATGTGGCCAAGATCTCATTCTCTGGGGGACCTCCAAGGAGAAATTGACACCAAGATAAAAGATTCTGAAAAGAAGGTGGATGGATTCCTTCAAGGTATGCTAGGTCTAACAAAAAAATCAATTAGCTTCGATAGTAGTGGGCAAGTGACAGAACAGTTGGTGGCTAAAAATACATGTGGTGCTGTTTCTCTCAAGGGAAAAGCAAAGGATCTTCATTTTCCCACAACCATCCCTTCCAGTGGAACATTTCCTCTATTCCTGCCTCAGTATAACAAAGTTCAGTCATCTTTACTTTCATGTGACATAACTTGGACATCTCTTGAAAACCATAAGAAAAGTAGTTCTGATGTTGGAAGGACTGATCATTCTCCAGTCCTGAAAGAAATTACAGAAGCTGAACTGAAGGATGTGGGTGAGGCAAGAACACATCCAAAAACTTGCTCACAGCCACCACCAGTCCCTGCAAAAAAAAACAGAGAACGTCTTTCTAATGGACATTGTCATCCCCCTTCAGCCCCTTGTAATCCAGATGTGCCATCTTTACCAGCAAAAAAGACCACCTCATCTAGCCCTATTGATGCCCATGAACTGACCTTTTGCAGATCATCTCCTGAACAGGAGCCCAAGAGCCCTTCATGTGTACGGCCTCCTTGGTTTTCAGATCTTCCAGAGACTTCTAGCATCCAGCAACATGTCCTAAAACTAGGTCCTTCTTCAGCAAGGAAGACCTCCTGTAATAGAGGGCTGGATCTGGAAATGTTAATAGAAAATAAGCTGCAGTCTGAATATATTGATCTCACAGAAGACCCTTATTCTGACAAGGTAAGGGAAGGAGATTTGAAGGCTTCTGCACATTGAGAGACAGCTTGGTGTACTGGTTAAGTGTGCAAACTCTTATCTGGGAGAACTGGGTTTGATTCCCCACTCCTCCACTTGCAGCTGCTGGAATGGCCTTGGGTCAGCCATAGCTCTTGTAGGAGTTGTCCTTGAAAGGGCAGCTGCTGTAAGAGCTCTCTCAGCCCCACCTACCTCACAGGGTATCTGTTGGGGGGGGGGGAGGAGGTAAAGGAGATTGTGACCGCTCTTGAGATTCAGAGTATAGGTTGGGATATAAATCCAACATCTTGTTCTAATTCTGCATCCCAGGCCCCATTGAGCAACAAGAAAAGGCAAGATATAGATATTTTAATAAATGAATAAATGTTATTAAATTTGCAAGTGACATCAAATTGGGCAAGATAGTAAACACTCCAGAAGATAGAGATAAGACACAATCAGACTTTGATACACTGGAAAAATGAGCAGATGTGAACAAGATGTGATTTAATAGCAATATGTTTAAGGTTTAGCCAGTGTGATGCAGCAGCAAAGGAGGTAAATGTCATTTTAGGGTGTATCAACAGATGCATAGCATCTATGACATGAGATTTGACATTACTGCGGTATACTTCGTTGGTCAGACCCCATTTGGAGTATTATGCCTGTTCTGGAGGCTTTTTAATAGAAAAGACATAGAACCTTTTGAGTGGGTGCCGAGGAGAGTGATAAGGATAATTCAGGGTTTGGATCCTAAACCTTATGGAGAAAGGTTGAGAGAATGAGGATTAGGGTTTGTAGAATCTTTCAATCTCTGCATCCCAGAAATCTCAATGCACAGCAGCCAAGAAGGTCTGAGCGCCTGCTCCGGCTGCAACGCCACTGAGGATGTTCTCTGCAGCTGAGAACGAAACGTCTGGAAAGAAAACTTTCTCCAGTAGAACACGGCACTTGATCCCGAAAGATTCTACAAACCCTAATGATGTTACCAGCCGTGAAAACCTGAAATCTTTGATAGAATGAGGATTGTTTAGCCTGGAGAAGATGAGTTTAAGAGGAGATATGATTACTCTTTTAAAATATTTTAAGGGCTGTCATTTAAAGGAGGGTAGGGGGCTGTTTCAGTTGGTTGTGGAGGTTAGGACTTGTAATAATGGGTGGGGAGATATCAGTGGAGTATTAGGATAAACTTTTTAACAATAAGGGCAGTTCAGTAGTGGAACTGGATGTCCAGGAATGTTGTAGGCTCTCCCTCCATTGAGGTGTTGAAACAAAGAGTGGATGTTTGTCAGAGATGCTTAAATTATGCTGCATGGTTGGGCTGGTAGGTCACTGGGCCCCTTACAACTTCTTAATTCTTTGATTCTTTGGTAAATTATTAACATTATTAACTCTCTGGTTAAAAAAGATCAGGTGGTGCGTACATATGTCCATCAAGTTGCAACTAATTTATGGCAACACCAGCAAGGGGCTTTCAAGGCAAGTGAGAAGCAGAGGTGGTTTGCCGTTGCCTTCCTCTGCAGAGTGTTCCTTGGTCATCCCCCATCCAGGTACTGGCCCTGTGTCACAAGCAGGGGACCAGGAAGGGGCTTCTACTTGCTGCCACCACTCTGGCAAGGGTCTGACTGGGAGGGCCCAGAGCACCCACCCGATCCCTGTCTTCCCTTCTTAACTAAACACCTTCTGTCCATGACCAAAAAGATGTGAGGACTCAGACAGTATAACAATAATAAGTTATTGTAAGTGCTCAAAACAACAAGTGGTTTTAATATTAGTACAACAGTGAAAGGTAGAAATAGTAAAGGTGATGCAAAGAAAATAACAGCCCTGATGCAACTAACTGAACATAATTCCTTCTCTTTGGGATTTGCAACATTTTTGCCTTTGGGGCCCCACTGCTGGCTGCCTATGAGTGACCATTGTAGCATATACAACTATTCTTTCTAGCTCAGTCTTCCAGGTTCCAAGAGCCCCGTAGCGCGGAGTGTTAAAGCTGCAGTACTGCAGTCCTAAGCTCTTCTCATAACCTGAGTTCGATCCCCAGTAGATGCTGGGTTTTCAAGTAGCCGGCTCGAGGTTGACTCAGCCTTCCATCCTTCCGAGGTTGGTAAAATGAGTACCCAGCTTGCTGGGGGCGGGGGGAGTGCAGATGACTGGGGAAGGCAATGGCAAACCACCCCGTAAAAAGTCTGCCGTGAAAATGTTGTGAAAGCAATGTCACCCCAGAGTCAGAAATGACTGGTGCTTGCACAGGGGAGCGTTCCTTTCCTTTCCTTCCAGGTTCCAAGCTGAGCATTTGATTCCACTAAAGTATATATCTATTTGAACAGTCTGTTACTTCATAGTAGTGTGAAACAGAATATTGACGTTTAACCACACACGTTGCTGAGTGCAACACAGTTGATATGCTCCTCTGGACAAAGTCTTGCCTTGATGGTAGCATCTTTCCATTTTTTAAAATCTTTCCTTGGTCCTTGAACCCATGGATCATTCATGTTCTATTTCAGCACTTGTGGGCACTTTCAGAATTTCGAAATCAATTCTGGATGTTACCACAAAATCACTGCAATACCTTCCTAAATGGGCTCACAACAGAAAAGGACTGGGCACCACAGAAAAGATCCATGATCTCGGTGTAGCCATGTGGACAGGCCAGGGAGGAGGGACCTGAAGAAGGACACTCTGCAGAACATAGCTGGTGCAGAGGATACACAGGAATGGGTTTTAATAATATTTCCTTAATATTAAATAAGCAAGGCTTATCAATTATAAAAACATAAAAGAATGGTAAACCCTTAACCAAGATTTCCACCCCCTTGGGTTTGAATGTCATAAATATATAAATATGTTTAATTCTGTTGAATTAAAATCAATGAGTCTTTAAAGTGCTGAGCTTTTTCTGGACAGTGCCAGGCCAGCACAACAGCATCCCTTGTTCTCAAGACATTCTAAAAATTACCACATGGATTGAAGTAGATGCACTAAGAATACATTAGAAAATTATATTATCTCAAACATTTTTCCGGCCATTCTAAAGAATACATTCCCAAATTCCTGGAAATGAAGATAGCTCCCGTAACTCACTTTTCAAAAGTATATTTATATGGAACTGGAAGAAGTAGACATAGACTGAAACCATCAATTATTTGTGCTTAATATTTGTTAACTGCTTGTTTAGAAAGGCATTAATATTTAATTAATATTTTGTTTTTCTTTATCTCTTTCTTTCCTTTCTGGTTGACTGGAATTTGCAGCATGGCCGCTGTGGGATTCCTGAAGCTTTGGTGCAGAGATACTCTGAAGATCTAGAGCAACCTGAAAAGGAAGTTGCTACAAACATGGACCAGATACGGGTGAAGCAGCTGAGGAAGCAACACCGTATGGCAGTAAGTTACCAATAAATAGCCTTTATTCGAAATGCAAATGAAATATGAGAAACCACTTCAAGAAGTAGATCTGCAATGTAAGAAGATCTACATGTAGAAAAGCAGAACATCAGAGATTTAGATTCTAACCTAGTTCTCTCTGATGTATTAGTATTTATTTATATGCAATCTGTTTGTGATTTCCTGGTTGTAGAGTGAAGAGTACAATACCAGAAAAACTTCAGTGAAACCATGTGATAATTCAATGGACAAGGAGGTGGAACTCTCAGAAAGGTTCAGAAGCTGCACTCCTGTGAGCTCCCACTGAATCTGAGGCCTGCATACAGGATAGACTTTTGGTCCATCAAGGCCTCTACTATTGTCTTTGACTCTCTGAAGCTTTCCTGGATTTCCAGCCAATCTGTCCTGCTGAGATGCTTTCAATTGGATCCAAAAGAAAAATTTACAGCAGTTGGCAGTGTGGATCTTCCTCCATTTCCCTTTTTCCAAGCAACCTGCTAGGGGAAAGCCAGTACAGATATAGTGATTAGATCAGGGGTGTCAAACTCATTTGTTATGAGGGCCAGATCTGACATAAATGAGACATTGTTGGGCTGGGCCGTTGTGTGTACCTATGTAAGATTAGGTAGCAGAGATATAAAATTTTTAAAGGGCACAAACACAAAGATTTAAAAGAAAACCTTAAAACATGCTTAAAACATTAGCACTTGTTGGTCTTAAAAGTACTTTCTTGGTATTTTCCCCATGGGATCTAGGAACAAAGGAAGCTCTGGCTCTTTCCCTCCCTCCCCAGGGGACCAGGAGGCAGAGGATCCTCAGCCAATGGAGAAAATAGAGGTTTTGCTCTGTAGCTCCTGTGCGATTGAGCAAGCCTTGCAAAGCAAGTTGAGATGCAGAAGGAAGCAAGAGAGAGGGAGACGGAAGCAGACAAGAGCCAGTCGCTTAGGGGCCTG
Organism: Heteronotia binoei; assembly: GCF_032191835.1. Taxonomy (NCBI): domain Eukaryota; kingdom Metazoa; phylum Chordata; class Lepidosauria; order Squamata; family Gekkonidae; genus Heteronotia; species Heteronotia binoei. The sequence goes on from NC_083223.1 coordinate 131,222,743, forward strand.
ATAGGAGCTCTCCAGGGGCCCGATTTGGCCCCTGGGCCACATGTTTGACATCCCTGGGTTAGATATTGTACCAGATCTTTCAAAAAGAACTGGGGAAAGCCAGAATTCTTATCTTGCTTAACCATGAAACCTACTTGTGTGACATTGGATTAGTCACAGCCTAAACCTAACATATCTCACAGGATAAAATGGGGAAGGCAAAACCATGTTTGTTACTGCCCTGCGATTCTTGGTAGAAGGGCAGAGTAAAGATGAGACAGACTAGGAAAGTGATAGGATAGAATAAAAAGCTATGCAATACAATGCATGGCAAATTCCAAGGCTTCTATGTTTTCATTAACAGTTACTTCATTTAATTGGAAAGTGCTTAAAGTTTTCTCTCTTGTTCATTTTAGTTTTAAGAACAGGCATTCTCAGTCTTTATTGTAATTATTACATGTGTTTGTTTTCTTTATCCTATTCATTATTCATTATTAATTTTCATTGGTGAGTAACATATTAATGCAAAACACATTTTGAGTTGAATCTAGAGTAAAATTATGCTTGCTCTTGTGCAAGCCAAGATATAAGAAAAAGACTGCAATAACCACTTGAACTAAATCAAGAATTATATCCTATTTGCATTTCTGTTATGCAAGGTATTTCACAACTTACCTTGGAATTGTAAGAAGTGTTCTTCAATCTCAGAATGCCACTCCAGAGTACTATATGGGAAAGGGATAGTTGTCATTCTTCAGGCAATTAAATGAAGCTAATGAATACCTCTTCCCAGGGCTCTACTTTACACTGAGCCAGGATAAGGGACATAATGATACTGGGGGGTATCAGGTGACAGTTCCTCCAGATGCATTACAAGTGGAAACAGCTGAAGGCTGACTTAGTATGTCATCAAGAGATGCTGCACAAGATCTCGTATGTGTATTCCATGTATCATTGTAAATAAGAAATGAGAATGGGACCAAGAGATGTTGTACAAGATCTTTTACCGTCTGTTCTGCAAGCAGAACTATGCTAAGAAGATTTCTTCTTCTGTTTGTACTTCACCAAATCCAACTGTTTATCTGTAAACTCTGCCCCCCATCCTGTTGGTAAAATTCCCATAGATTGTATCCCCTCTTAAGGAATGCTCCCTATTAAATTTCAGATAAATAGAAGAAAAGTTTCGCAATTTATAGGCAGTTAAAAGTCTCAAACAACACACACACAAACATTTGGCAGCTTGGAGTCCCAGATAGTGGTCACAAACAATATGTAATGGGAAGGATCCTAATATACAAGACCACTACATAAATGAAATTGAACCATACAGAGAAAAAAGTAAATCTGTCTTATTCACAAAGCTGGGAGAAAAACTGTAAGCACTGGAGTGCTGCAAGGTAAGGACTAGAGGAGGCAGGGCTTAGCTCCCCCTTTTCATTAACTGTATTTCTTAAAGAATAGATCCTCCCCTGTCCCAGGGTTATATAGGGGTACATAATTCCCCAAGTCTAGGTTATCTTGTAGAAAATTGAATTGTGAACTCAGGAAAGGCATTTCTGGTGGATCAGCTCCCTTAGACTGTCTTCAGGTTCCCCTCCCATGGTCTCCAAAGAATGAGACTGGAACTGCAAAGCAGTAAGGCAGAAGGGCCCCACATTGGGGGGCTCCAGGAAAAGGCAGCATGTGGCCAAAGGTGGCATGAGCTGTTCACATAACGGAGGAGAGGGTGCAAAATTATCCCACTAAAATCCCTTTGTAAGACAGGCTGCATCTCACATTCTAGAGCAGGGGTGTCAAACATGTGGTCCAGAGAGGGCTCCTATCAGGCCCCTGAGCAACTGGCTGTCATCTGCTTCTTTCTCCCTCTCTCTTGCTTCCTTCTGCATCACAGCTTCCCTTGCCAGGCTTGCCCAATCACACAAGAGCTTCAGAGCAAAGTCTCTATTTTCTCAATTGGCTGAGGCTTCTCCCTTGGGGAGGAAGGGGGGGAAGGGTAGCTTGCTTTGCCAGGCTCTCTCAATTGTACAGCAGAGCTACTGAGCCAAGCCTGTCTTCCTTCTATTGGCTGAGGCTCCTTCCCCTCCTGGAACCCTGGGGAAGGAAGGAAGGAAAGTGCCAGAGCTTCCTTTGCCCAGTTCCCTGGATCTCATGGGAGAGATACAAAGAAAGCACCTTTAAAACCAATGAGTGCTAATGTTTTAAGCATGCTTAAAATTTTTAAAATCTTTAATTGTGTTTGTCTGTGTCCTTTATAAAGTTTATATATCCACTACCTGGCATTACATTTTATAACGCTCATGGCCCGGCCCAACAAGGCCACATTTATGTTGGATCCAGCCGTCATAATAAATCAGTTCAACGCCCCTTGTCTAGAGAGTCTATCACTTGTATGCATGGTGCTATATTCTACATAGTTCTGTAGAATTAGGATTCCAATTCTGTCTGCAAAGTCAAGAAAACTTAGTTCTCACATCTGTTGTTAACGCCTTTATTATCTATATGCCAATTTGCTGCTATTTACATGTCTTACCAAATGTATTATTCCAATCTTAGCTGTATTTATTGCTCAGCTACTTATGCAGCTTGGCTCTAATTAGCTCTTTCTGGCAACTAAACCCCTCCTGCATATATATAATATCTGAAGAAATCTGTTCAGTGGATCTGAAGGGGTGTTCATGCTAAGTCTCTTTCCTTTTAAATGACTTTTCAAGCCCCACTGACATGAACCTTACAAACCTCCTGGGAGGGCTGTGGGAGGTCCATGTTGGCAGGATGGCATGGACCAAGCTCACAGACCATGAACTGGGCCCCAGTTCATGGAAAAAAATAGGTCCATGGTCCAGTCTGAGCGCATCCTGGCAATTAACACCCTCCCCTTTCTTCCTATATGTAATGGTTGAGGCAATTCTTTTTCACTGTATCTTAAGAAATGTGCTTGCACACAAAACGCTTATACCCTGGATAAAACTTTGGTGATCTCAGAGGTGCTACTGGACTCAAACTTTGTTCTGCTGTTTCAGACCTACATGGCTACCCACCTGAATCTGTGCTAAAAGTAATTATTCTTCATGCAGTTCATAAAAGCCTATCCTTCAGAAAAGAAGAAACATACACCTTGTTATTCTTTAATTCTTAGCTACATGTGACAAGATATACCCAAAGGCCTCCAAAAAATTCTTCTGTGAAAACTCTATTACTTAAATAATACTACTCATTTAACCTATAGGTTTTTAATAATGCCACATTAGAATACAGATAAATCAGGCTGTATGAAAAAAATGCAGCAGCCAAAATAACCTCCACATCAATCCCAGCCAAAGGTCTCCCCAATTTTTCTCCCACTGATGCACCTACCACCACCCCCACCCCGGGATGGAATAATCCACAAATTGGGAAAAGGAGACATTCCAGAAAACAGTGCTCCAGTGTATAAGAATAAGGCACCTTCTTAAAGTGACATTTGTTACTAGAGATGGTATAAAATTCAACCTAACAAGCATAAAAGCTGTCTTATATTGGGGTATAGTCAACCGCTTAATGTATAGGGATGTACAGGGACTTCTGGGATAGGACAATCCCAAGTAAGTGCTAAAGCAAAACTCTGTGCTCTAATATGAGAGTTTAAAGAATCTTAATTATATAAATGATCCAGAATTACCTTTCTAGCTCTCTCCAACCCCATCAAGTTTAATTCCAGATTTGAATTCCCAACATAAATAACTTATAGATAACAACTATCAGTTGTTTCCAAGAGCTTATATAAGAATCTTTTCTTAACAATAAATGGCAACCATTATTTTCCAAAGTGAATATCTTCAACCCCATCTCAAGGGCAGCTGGCCAACCTCAGGCTTCAAGGGAATGAACACTCAGTTCTGATTTCAAAACTGATTATGTAAAATTTTGTCTGTGGATGGTCCAGTGCATAAACCCCACTGAAAAGAATAGAGTTTGTGCAAGAGAATTACTCACCAGATTGCATTTACAGCTTTATACTCAAGAGTACTAATCTGCAAGACTAACATGTAGTAGATTAATTAAGGCACTGAGGTATAGCAAATTAATGCTTTGGACTTAATGTTTATATTTCTTTTTAAAAATGCAGATAGTCATGTTACTATATCACAGTACAGATATACCTATTTATTTGAAATTGTGCAGATACTGTGTTTCCCCGAAAATAAGACACTGTCTTATATTTATTTTTTCTCAAGAAGACACACTAGGGCTTATTTTCAGGGGATGTCTTATTTTTATTAAGTATAATACAACAATCTACATTTATTCAAATACAATGGGGCTGGTGCTAGTGATGCGTGAACTCCTTTCCCCTAGCCGTTTGCGCGTTCGCAATAGGATGCCTGCGACCGCAGTTACCACACACGCACCCGCGCAAACGGCTAGGAGAAAGGAGTGATGTGGTTGCCACTCGTGCACCCACGCAAGTGCGAACGGCTCAGAGAAAGGAGTTGTAGCAGATAAAAGGTATTTCAGTTTTCCTTACCTCTCCGCACCAAAATGCATGGTGTGGCTATGCTGCATAGCCAAGCCCATCACTAGGTCTTATTATCGGGGTAGGGCTTATATTTAACAAATGCATAGAAATCCTGCTAGGGCTTATTTTTTGGGTAGGTCTTATTTTCGGGGAAACAGGGTATCTGCTACATCACAGTAGTAACATTGTGGTTTAAAATTCACTTAATAAACACAAAAGCAGTGGTGTGTGCACAGCATTTGCTGTTTAAAATACAGATTAGGATAGCTCCCATTTAAATAAGTGGGGCAGCCCTAAAACGGATAAAATCTGTGTAAGTCTTCCTCACTAACACTTCTGAATAAGGCAAGATTTTTTTCATCAAAATGAAGAAGAAATGGCTTGAACAACCTGTATTTCCCCCCTTGTTTCAGATTCCAAGTGGCGGCCTCACCGAAATCTATCGAAAACCTGTGTCTCCTGGACATATCACTTCTATAGCTGATTGGCTGGTTTCTATTGGTCTCCCAATGTACTCAAATTCCCTCATGGCAGCAGGAGTTAATGACCTAAGCAAAGTGCCTTCTTTGTCACAAACTTGCCTTCAGGAGGCTGGCATCAGAGAAGAGAGACACATCAGCAAACTTCTTGCAGCAGCAAGACTCTTCAATTCTGAGACTATTTAACATGTCCTGGAATGTACTATCTGTATCCTGAAGAACCTGCAGTTCCTTCAGTATCCATTTCATCTATAATTTCTTCAGAGGACCAAGCAGAACAGGTTCCTAGGAAAAAAATGAATCTTTACTTTTTGTCATATATAAAGGAAGCAGCTGTCAACTGAGGAGGAAACGGTACTATCTAATTTCAGCCCTCCCTTCTCAAAAAGAAGACACAAGAAATTATTGTAGTTTCTTAAAAGACCTTTGGGCCTGATGGGATTGTCTGTGTTGGCTGCAAAAAAGAGATATTTCTATTTACTGATAAAACTAGACTATGTAAATCCTAGGAATTAGGAAGTGATAGTGGAAGGAAGGGAATAGTGTAAGGCCCCTGGATGCTTGGGGTCACCTCACCTCTCTGGCAAAAAAGGTAATTCACGGATCACCAATCACGGTTACAGTCCTAAACCTACAGATAAATAAGTACATTCTAGAGGAAGTGGGGACACCTCCATGAGCAGACACACCATGGACGTATTAATCGGGGCTCTCCACTTACCCTTTTCATTCTAGCAATCAGATGTACAAAAAATAAGCCTCACCTTCCTGTTTTGGGATAGTCTTACAGGCTGCTGAACCTCTAGGTAGGCCAAAGGTATAAACCCAGCCTTTCTGGCTGTGCAGCGTACCGGACCAACTCAGAAAATTTCTTGACTGTATAGAAGTAAAAGTCATTTTTATAACTGCTTTTTTAGTCTTTCACTTTTTATTTGCCTTAATATATGCTTTTGAGCCATTCACTTAGCAGCATCTATGTTTTGACAGATCTTGCTTTGGGGAACCTGACAAGTTTTTCATACAAAACAGTTTCTGTAGATGATCTCATGGTGATATCTGTTTTGTACTTTTTATGTTTATTGTAACTTGACGTACTGTGTTATACTGTCAATTGCTATGCTGCAGCTTTGACTTGGTATCCTGACCAAATCAGTGGGAAACACTGGTTTCTTAAAAGGGAAAGGTTTTCAGGGTCAGGGAAAGTAAGCAAAGAATGTCTCATGCACAGTCCTATAACATGTGTTATATTCCATTTTTTGATGGAAAAGAGTTCATGAGCAACCATCAACACATGGTTGTAGGTGTTGAAGGATGCAGTCCTATGCAGTGTTACCTGAGAATAATTGCTGTTGAATACCATAGTAGTTATTTCTGAGGTAACATGCATAGCATTGTACTGAAAATGACTTGGTTTGACATTTTTTTTAAAAAAAATCACCATTCTGCACTGCTTCAGCAGTCAGTTCTTTCTCCATACTACATTTTTTCTAAAACTATTAAAATATAAAATCTCCTTCTTGCTTGTGTGAATATAAAGTTTATTTTTGTACATGAAAACCAGACATTTTGTATACCAAATAAGCTCAGTTAAGTTATAGTATACACATCGCTTCATTGTATCCATAAACAAATTAGTTTCCTTTTCATTTTGCAATAGTAAAGGCTTTTCAGGATGGACAAGCAAGTAGAATACATAACAAACTCAGCAGGCCTCTGGGAACTCAAAAATCTACTTATACCAGCTCTGTAACATTAAACTGTTTGCCTTTTTGTGCCTCCCTTACTCTACCTAGAAAATAAAAATGGTTTATTCAGCTTCTTAAAATGCATTCAATGTAAACAGAAGATGCTACAAATGCAAAAGGCAGTGATATTGCATACTCTGAAGCTGCTTTGGACTCTAGGCATTACACTTTTAAAAAATTACCTAAAATTGTTGTGTCCGAAGCTGTTCTGGATTTTCCTTCCTTTTGGAAGCATGACACAGTAGTAAGTTCTAACAGGACGGCAATGGAGAATGTAATATGTAATTGAATGTGGGGATTTTTTAAAAGAAAACTAACCCCATAAAAATTAAGAAAAGTTGTTTCAACAGTAAGCTTTAATCCTAAACACACTTAGTTGGAAGTGCATTCTGAGCACACAATGACAGTGGAATTTCACAGTGCTTAACTTTGGCAGGGTCAGAAGAATGCTAGGCTTTAATTACATAATCACACTTCCTTCTGCTATAGCCAGAAACATGGGTAAGCCTAAGATCATTTAGTGCAGGGATGTCAGATTGTTGTTTTGTGAGCAAGACTTGCAGATTTGGTTTTTTTTAAATGTCTTCCTCACCACAATAGTCTCCCAAAATGAGCTTGTCCTCAAGAGTGTCTACTTTAATGTAAAATTGCTTTGCATCTCCTATACTACATGTGTATGTAGTATAAATGAGGTCGCCCACTTTCCAAATAATTTCTACACTGGGAATAGTTTTCCAATTCATGTGAACTGAAAGAGAGGGCAAATGCACATTCTTCAGCATATACAGATATGCTCCTTCTATTGAACTGAATGGGGCAGTGCACATACAAAGGATGCTGAAGAGTATTATGCAAATCTGTGGGATGTGAGCTCAGTCAGTCCTTTAGTGAATGGAACTGGAAACAATGTTGTAATCTTTTAAATGATGTCCTTGTATTGTTTATTCTTTTGTTTATGTTTAATTTTTTTATCTGATTGCATTTTAAAAAATGAACACTTTTAGGATGCAATCTTAAACAGTGTTATACCCTTCTAATCCCATTGATTTCAAAGGATTTAGAAGGTGTAACTCTCCTTGAGATTTCATTGCAAGAAGTACAGAGGATGCTGGAAATCAAAATAAGATAATAGAAAGGCTGTAGAAGAAAACTCTGACTTGAATTTGAGGAATTACATAAAAACAAAGTTCTGTATTCTTTACACTCGAAGTATATTGTAATATCAATAAGAAATTATTTCACTAATCCTTAAAGAAGTGAAGAATTGCAGGAAGACAGTAAACAAGAAAATTCTTAAACTGAGTGGCAAAGAGTGCAATCCCATGTACACTTACTCATGAGTGAGCCCCACTGAACTCACTGGGACTTTCTTCTGAGCAAACATGCATATTATTGTATCTGAGTCTTTGGGCGTTTTCGCACTGACCTTACTCCGGAGCGACGTCCCTCTTCACCGCGCAGCGTCTGTGCGGATTTCGCACCAACTGCTCCGCAGAACCCGGAAGAGCCGCAAAGTCCCGCGACTTTTGCGTCGCAAATGTAAACTGGTTTTTGGCGGTTTACATTTGCGACGCAAAAGCCGCGGGACTTTGCGGCTCTTCCGGGTTCTGCAGAGCAGTTGGTGCGAAATCCGCGCAGACGCTGTGCGGTGAAGAGGGACGTCGCTCCGGAGTAAGGTCAGTGGGAAAACGACCTTTGTAATCCCTGTGCCCAGTCATGTAATTATACAAAGATCCAATGCAGTTTTGTTTTTATACATTGCACATACATTTTTAAAGTTGTTCAGTCTTTCAGTTTTCACTTTTGCATATATATTGTTTGATTAGTTTATTTAGGAGTCAGCCATTTCAGTAGCATATATATATTGGAAAGCCTTAAAAAGCTACATACCTCTTCCTGCTGAAAAATCCCCTGTGATGTAAGGAGCTCAGTGTTGACAATATTATGCTATTTATTGTTTGCACCTGCCATGCAAACCAATATTGAAGACTACAGGAATATACCAAACCAATTTAATTAGCCTATTATTTCAGCTATCTAAACAAAGAGAGCTACTCAAGTGCTCCTGGTGAACAGCTTAACTGGAAACAGTAATCTGTAAGGCAGGAAATAGTATCAAGTTCAGCAGAATAGGCTTAACTGCTTTGACCACTGTGCTAATTTATAAAACTGGCTTTGGGTGCTATCACAATGTAAACGGGACCACGGAGGAGAGACTAAGCCACAACAAAAAGAAATAACTCTCTGTGTAAAATGCAATTTTAACTTGTGAATAATAAGTATCAAAATACAAAACAAATATTATCAGTACATATCACCAAGTTAAAACCTCATAAGTTACTCAATGCTCCTACTGCCCTTATGTGGCTGAAAGCCACTAAATTACATTCAGTCCAGTATTAAAAGTAGATGGTCCAACGGAGAACCGGTCCGCCTTGCAAGTTGTTTTGGATCTCAAATCCTTCTTCCAGGGACCATTCTTATAAATATTGTACAGTTTTCCAGGTCCAGTAGTGCCAAAAGAATTCCTAGCTTTCTCTAATTAGCATGCATAATAGCAGGAATGCCATAGTAAGTACTATCCTTATCAGCAATGCAGGTGTCCCAGAGAGAGTTTTTTCTTTTTGTTGTGGCTTTGGGTGCTAGGCAGCAATATTGGAAATGTGTTATTAGAACTCATATACTTGCTAATCCTATTCATACTGTCCTAAGTGCAGCAATAAAGGTCAATTCACCAAGTCATGGCTGTACATCTGTATTGTAATATTTTTAGGCTAAGTCCAAGCTAACTTTTATCAATTACTGAGACCTCTTTTGGAAAACAAAAACTTAAAGCAAATTATGTAACAACTAACAAAAGTTGCACTTTCTGTATATGAAATCAATATTTAAATAACTTATTTTTCTCCATTTACTGTTCTTAAATAATGTAAGTAGCTGTAATATACCAGTACCAATATGTCCTTGCATTTTGCTTCAACCTGAGAAACCTGTGTATAGTTTTGAAAAAATGAGAAAATGAAAAAAATATGAATGTGTAAAAACTGTGTGCTCTGTTTCACTTAGCAGAATAGGGCAATTAAAGGATTATTCCTTGTATGAAAACTTCTCCATAATTATGTCCTATTCATAGGGAAAAAAGTAAATAAAATTCCTTCAGTCTTATGTGTTTTCTTTTTCAAATTAATGATTTGTGTAACAACAGTTGCATTGGAGTAGGAAGGTAGCCAGCCACTCACTTCACTTTATATTGTGGTAGGCTTTTGCAGATAGTAGAGACTTTTGCACTCCATGTGTATGTGTGTGTGTATACACACTGATACATACACACTGTCCAGTGTATAAAGTATAGAAACTGGTAAGCAACAATAAGCTGCTGTTGTTTCATGATCTCTCAGATGTTCATTATGATTCTTTGGTAATCATGGAAATGATGTCATAAGCTAACAAGTAATTTTACCTCATGAAAAAAATCCCTGTATAATTGTGTTAAATTAAAACAGCTAAGTCCACTCCTAAAGCTTGCTCTGCCAGAACATAATGGGAATATACCAACAGTTGTATCACAACCACATTATATGATTGAGCCAATGTAGAACAGATGTTTTAACATAACCAAAGAAAGATACACCACTACAAAATAGATCACTTACAGCACCAGTACTTATATGGACTCTAAGCAACCTTTCTTTTTACGAGAAAGCCTCCATGAACATCTTTGATCTGATGTGCTACTAAAGTGTGAAATAAGCTGGGAAGGTAATAAGTGAGGATGGAAGGGGAATGAACTGCAGGTAAAGGAGAAAGCAGGGTTGTGGGAAGTACTAATACAGAAATGGCTAATAGCAGGGTGATACTGCTATTTTGGATACTGTAACTTGGGCTTGGAATCTCAAGGGATTGTACTATTTGTTTATTGTTTTTCTTCATCACACTCCTTAAGCTCAAATATCAATTACCTCCTCTTGGCCAACTGACCCTAATTATTTGGATTCATTAATGCAGTGATCCCTGGATTGGAGATTAGGACTCAAGGTATGGAGTGAGTTGCTTTTTGCTGACTCAGATCAAATCCATGTTCCTTTGGAGAGCTCTTAAGCTCCTGTCAGTCATCCCCAGGATCTGGTAGGTTTGTCTCTTGATATGCCAGATGCACACAAGAAACAAGGTATAAAAATTCAGTAATTAAAGAGAAACATATTAAAAATCAAATTGTAGCAGTACAATTAAAATTGCTCCAAAGCATTAATTCCCAAAATATAATTCTTACTAAATGAGGTCCTGGGAGCTTTGGGCCCAAGTTCAGTGAAGCAGGGTCCTCCAGGGCATGACTGTTAGCAAGCTGGTTTGGCTCTGGTCTCAGCATGGGGTTATGAGCACCCTGTTCCCACAATCCTCGCAGAAAGCCAGTTGCTCCCCTGACATCTCTGGGTCTCACCCACACTTTCCCTCCCTGACCTGCCCTGCACCTGCTGCTTAAATCTTACCCCTCAGGGTGGGACACCACCAGGCTCTCCAGTCCCCCCTCCCCAGGTAGTATTTGAGTAATGGACATCCTTCACACCCAGAGGGGCGCCTTCTCTCTGGCCCCACCCTTCTACCTTACCCTTGGCAAACGGCAAACGAGGGCTGGCAGCAGCTGGTGTTAGTATGAAGGGAGGCTGGTCCAGCAGCCCCGCCCTTGCTGAGTGGGGCTGCTGGCCCAGCCTCCCTTCCCTACTAGCATTCCAGCTGCTGCCAGTGCTCCTGTTTGCCATTTCTTCCACACTGCCACCATCTGCTTCCCCACCTCCCTCCTGCACCAAGCCTGTTTTCTCCAGTGACCATCCAGTGTCCTTTGCTGGTAAGTGCAGGGGTGCAGACGCCACTTCCAGACAGGGGGCTTAGATTCCCAAGATATTTCAGAAAAGCTCAATGTATATCGTGGAATATAGGAACTACCAGGAAGCCAGTCACTTAAATGGGTTTCAAGAAATCCAAAGCTACTTCCAAAAATTTCATAACACATTTCAGCCCCATATTCTGTTTTCTCACCTATTTATGAACATATATTTTCATTGTTACCTGCCAAAATCAATAACTGATTCTCTTGCTGCCTCTTCATTCATTTTTTTACTTTATTTATAGCCTGTCTTTCTTGCTGAGATTCAAGGTACATCACACAGTACAAAACAATGTGATCAGGCAGTATAAGACAGTAGTATTAGTATTACAAAGTTAATATAACAGTACAAAAAAAAAAGTAGAAGACAGTGCAGTAAGTGGCATAAAATATTCAGTGAACATCAGAATACAGTACATTTCTCTTTTTATAACAAAGTGTCCTCTTGAGCCATTTCATTATACTACAACCCAATTGCCTTTATAAAATGGCCTTCTGAACAATTGTTTTATGTGGGAGACTTTCATTCTCCCAGGCAGCCTATTCTACCTAGTGAGAGCCTTAGCAGAGGATGTACATGTATGGGCAGCTATCAATCTTACCCATTTGCATAGTCAGTTAGCCTCTGTTTGTTTCCAGAGGTAACACAGAAGTTTCATTTAGCTAGTTGTTGATAAGTCTATCCTTAGTTTACTGTTCTAGTAATTTTTAAGTAATCTAAGCAAGAAGTCACTATGACAACTCAACCATGACAAGGCAGCAAACGTCATAGTTTGTCACCAGCTGGAAGATACTTTCTGACCAAATTTGTGATTGCTGAGTTCCGTATTATCTTTCTGGGACACTCTACACTAATTCATATGCTGATGAGAATGCCTTAACGAATACCGTTTTTTGTTTTAAAATCCCAGCAGGAGCTTCCATAATATGTGTAGCATTTATTAGTAAAACCTGTCTCCACACTGATTCTGTCATCTGTTACCACTAGAGGGCATTGTTCCACTGAATCAAAAGAGGAGACTGCGTTTTCCTGGCAGGAATTGTGATGAGTTATGGAGGCTGCCTGTTTCCAAGATACTTTTGAGTAACAAAACAGAAATAAAAACAAAGCCAACATGACAGCAACCCCAAAAGCCTTTCCTGCATTCCTGTAACTGGAAAGAGTGACATCTTCCAAGGTGGCTGCAGTTTAAATAATTCTGGGTCCCAGTCATACAATTCCTAGAAGTATTGGGGGGTGGGGGGAGGCAAGAAAGAAGGGAAGCTTCAGTCTTGAGTTACATGGAACCCAAACACTCATACAAGTAGGTTTTAGGAAGCATTCTGCATACAAATAAGAGGGGACACAAGTTACCATTGTCTTCTTCCCATTTCCACAGTGCTTTTTATGCACTGTGTGTCATCTGCTTCATTATGACCTAAATGTTTGTTCATAAGCATGCAACTTGCAATCATGATGCTGCTCTACTGCTTTGTACAGAGTAAGTATCACACCATCTTTTCATTCACAGGCAGCAGGGAGCAGTCTTAATGAGACTGGTTTTTTCTCTATGACTTCTGTATGATGTGGCTATTTTTAAAGAAAACAAATCCTAATTATATGGAATCTCTGCATAGCTAACCTCAAATTACTATGGGAAAATATAATGAAGCCTCACAGGTTTGGAGCCTGGAAATGGTAAAATTTACTTCCAACGTGACTATAAATGTTCCTTGTTACCATTTGCTCAGTAGATTACTAGGGCCTGAGCCGTTTCAGTCTATTCCAACTACCTTGCTCATACCATTAATCAAAGAATGTCTCTCAAAATCAGTGTCCTCATCTACATGATCATTTACAAGAAAACATTTATTAAGAGAAAGCATATCAATTATGAACCCAGTGTTTCAAGAAGTCTGCAGGCATTATTCTCTCTGCCCATGAAGAATATATGATCTCCATATTCCAAAGGAATCTTTAAAATTCCCTCTGTCAAATATATACCGTTTTCGCACACAGCTTACTTCGCAGTCACAATCCTGTTCCCTCCACAGCGTCCAGTCAGATTTCCCACCATCTGCGCCACAGTTACAAGAAGTGCCGCAGCTTCTGCGTAGCAAACGTAAACTGGGTTTTAGCAGTTTTTGCTACGCAAAAGCCGCGGCACTTCCTGTAACTCCGGCGCAGATGGTGGAAAATCCGACCGGATGCTGCGGCGGGAACAGGATTGTGACTGCGAGGTAAGTTGTGTGCGAAAATGGTAATAGTATGATCTGAAGGCACATGAGTCAACAATCTTGCTGAAGCTTTACAAGTCTGGGTGTATGGGGTGCCTGGATAGGAGGCCAATTGGAAACCCAATGTATGGCAGGGGGGTAGATTATATAAATGTACTAAGCAATACTGACACACATGCTTTTCAACGCAAGATCTAAATTGTAATTAATTACAAAACATGAGGACAACATAAGACGTTTGATCAGTGGGAATTACCATGGTTCCAGGTGAAAGAGCAGCCACCACCACTGCCTCCTCCCCCCTTCCTTCCCCCAATCCAGGAAGGAAGGGGGGAGGAGGCGGTGGCAGTGGCTCTTTCAGCAGCTTGTTCGTCCTTCTCGCTGCTGCTGCCCCCTCAACCCCACATTGATCATGATCACATCAGAGGGCTGGCATAGGACTGTGAACCTCCAGCATCATTTTACCCGCTGATCAGCGGGGGGCTTTAAAGAGCCCTGGAAGTGTGATGCTCCACTGCCCGTTCTCTGGCATTGAAATGGTGGGGAAGGGAGGGAGGAGTAGGCGCCGTAGAAGGGTGCAGCACCGTGGAGGGGGGCGGCAAGTCTGCCTGGGGCACCCTGGCAGTTCTCTTACAAAGGAATTTCAAAGGGAGATTAGAAAGAGAGACTGCTGAATTGCAACTGATAATGAAGGGGCTCAAGGCAATGCATCCTCCTGGACTGAACTGAAACCTAGGTTTCTTCGGTCATTACCAATTCCTGTTATTGTCACTGGGTGTTAGAAATTACTTCACTCTACAAGATATAAGGACAGATGGAGTCACATTCTAATCTAGCTGTATCTGAAGAAGTGGGCAGTGACTCATGAAACCTCATTCCTGCCACAAATTTTGTTAGTCGTCAGGGTGCTGCTGGGCTCTTGTTCCTTTCCCTTAATAAAGAATGTAAGCCGTGCTGTTAGGTTTCTCCCCCCTCCCCCCACAAAGCAGAAAATAGGAGAGACTGGGCAAAAGGAGCTGCAATGTAAGTAACAGGAAGCAGGAAGCAGCAGAGACCCAGTTACTTGGTGTGCTGAATATGGCCCATGGGTCATATCTTTGACACTCCAGGACTAGGAAGTAGGGTTGCCAACTCTAGATTGAGAAATTCTTGGAGATTTGGGGAGGGTGGGGTTTGACAAGGGAAGGACTTCAGTAGTGTAAAAGAAGAAGAGCTGGTTTGTATACCCCACTTTTTTCTACCTTAAGGAGACTCGAAGCAGCTTATAATTGCCTTCCCTTCCTCTCTCCTCAATGGTCACGTAAGGGAGATGGGGCTGAGAGAGTTCAGAGAGAACTCTGACTGGCCCAAGGTCACCCAGTAGGCTTCATGTGAAAGAGTGGAGAATCAAACCTGACTCTCCAGATTAGAGTCTGCCACTCATAACCACTTAACCTATTAATCAGTACACCATGGGGTCTGCAAAATGCCATAGAGCTCACCCTCCAAAGCAGCCATTTGCAGGGGAACTCATCTCTGTCATCTGTAGATCAGCTATAATTCTGGGACATCTCCAGGTCCCAAATGGAGGTTGGCAACCCTAGTAGGGAGGAATGATGCAAAAACACTGGATAGCCTTAATTAAGTGCACAGCCTATCTCAAGAAGGCCAAATAAGACAAAGCATTCCTTCCTGGTCCCTTCAGGAACTGATACATAGACAGAATTTGACACCCTCCCAGAGATAAGTTTAATTGGTCTAGATTTTACCTAATCGGTATTTTTATTTATTTATTTTTTGCAGACATGCCAAAATTACTCTTTGAGAGAAATTTAGCTTCCCATAATCACCTCTAGGTACTATTAGCAGTCCATTGTGGTCTGTTGGGGTGGTAAGACTGTAGTAGTGAGACTTCAGGGGAATGATTCTTAACAGCTTGCTGCTCATACTGAGGGACAAGCATCTGAGCAGGCTTGAGCCTCAGAACATAGCCTTAATCACTTCTTGGATGACAAGATGGAGAGGTTGCAATTTATTTCACTTTCCTAGGGTTTGTTTTTTTGTTTTGTTTTGGGTTGGGGTTTTTTTGTAATGGTTTGTAATGGGTCTTTTCAGCACTGGATGTCTGAGCAGTTGCTATGCCATAGTGATTTTGATAGCTTGGGCTATAGTTTACTTTGGCCTGTGTGATGGAAGACTGACACTGAGTATGTTTGCTGTATGGGCCACACTTGGTTGTGTTTTTCCACCTTCAACTTTGAGACATCTGAAATACTCCTATACAGTTTATTTTTGGATTTGGACAGGGACACTCATGAAAGACCTTGATGCCAGTGTTTACAGAATGTGTATATTTAAATAAACTTCAATTTATTTGGCACTTTACTAAAGTCTTCTGTCCAGAGATGATGAGGAATGGAGTTCTTTAACACGTACTGACCAAGTCAGGATGTTTACTTGGCCAATTAACTTACTCAGTTTAGGGTTTAATTTTATATATGTCTTTGTAACAGGAAAGAGTCTGAAATAATATAGTATTTGTATTTTAAAAGAAAATAAATGTAATAAGGCAAAGTACAATAGCACTTAGGTTGGTCCTCTGTGTTAGGGTACATGATAATTGTTGTGGTGAGACTCTCAAGAAGAAATGGACAACTGTGGAATGAGAACAGAAACATTAAAGGATTATATAGCATGATTACTTTCTTTATATACATCAATATGCCTCATCTAATGTGAGTTGAAAGAGTTACGTTCCGTCTTGTGACAGTGTACTATTTTAACTATGTATTAGCCCACAACTCACATACAGAAGCTTGTATAATTGTCTAGCAGAAGCTGCTGGCAGCACCAAGGCTGAAAGCACTATAAATCCCTTAATTCCACAGGCAACAGAAGTAGTTTACTGAGGGAAGGTACTCTTTGTGTGAAACAAAGGCATAAAAACCAGAAGCATAATCATACCTGTTATATATACCCGGCTCAATCTACTAGGAGGATCTCTTGCACAAGCTCCACTGAAATGGATGTGAGTGCTTTCATTCAATTGAGCTTACACTGATGGTAGTTGGTGGCATTTGTATTCAATCACATTTCATTGGCTGGATCCAACAGCAGTTCCTCCACAAGTATTTGCAAGTTCCCCACTGTACAACTAGGCCCAGTGTGGCCAGAGCCACACAACTCATGCATCCCAGCAGCTGGAACGACACATTTGGGCTGGAATTTTCCCAGAAAAAGGCTGCCAGGGGAGGGAAGGCTGAAGATGTGGGGGCAGGTTGGCTGGTAGGTGGGATGAAGAGAAGGAAACAGCAAGAGGCTATGGTAGTGTTACCATTTCCCAGTTGGGGCCAGGGGATTCTCCACTTTTGTGGGCTCCTGCCCACTGCCAGCCAGCTGGCCAGTGGGAGAAAACAGCAACATCGCCAGAAATAAATGTAATGTGTCCACATAACCTGGAAGTTATGTAGGCACATCCGTGACATCAGGGGTGGTGATGCTCTGGTTCTGGGGTAAAACTCTATGGTTTGAGGCTGATTTTACCATAGAATTTTGCCCAAAAACTAGAGTGTTGCCCCTGACATAACCGATGTGCCTATGTCATATGATGTCTCTTCCACCTCCCTGAACATCCCCTCATTCCCCCACAGTTGTCTTTGAGGAACCTGGCAACCCTAAGCTATGAGGGAAAGGAAAATAGTGGGAGATAGAAAAATAAGATGCCCCTTGCAATTTAATGGAAGATGAAATAGTGGGGAATATAGAAATGAGATACCACTCAAAAATCCATCTACAATTATCTCTAATTCTTAAAAAAAAAAAAAAGCTTCTAAGTGTGGATCAAAACATCTGCATAATGGGGCCATGTTCAGACTGGGGACACTATTCTACAATTCTCATTTTAAAAAATACCCTAAAATTATAGAAACAATATTTGGTTCCCTAATGAAAGACTATATTGTGAGCTATTAGCAGGCAACTCTCAACCAACATTGCCAAGAGTCAGCACAGAAGAGGGGGGGAGAGTGGTACACAATAGGAAGAAGTGGGACTTTTTTGGTAGAAAAAGCCATGCAGGAACTCATTTGCATATTAGGCCACACCCCCTGGCACCAAGCCAGCCAGAACTGTGTTCCTGTGCGTTCCTGCTCAAAAAAAGCCCTGGGAAGAAGCAAAGGTGATGCTGGAAGGGGAAGAAGCTAAAGAAGGTAAAAATGATGGGGACAGAAAAGAAAAAAATGTGAGTGTAAGGTTAACTGCTCTGATAACAATAATGTGTTTAAATTAAGGGCAGGAAGGTACCAGCTGGAAGTTGGGGGGGGGGGATTACAGTAAGAGTTGTTGAACAGTAGAATCAGCTGCCCAGGGAAGTGGTGAGCTCCCTCACACTGTCAGTCTTTAAGCAGCAGCTGGACAAACACTTGTCAGGGATGCTCTAGGCCAGGAGACAGATCTGTTACAAGGGAGAGATCTGACATAAATGTCATTTTGTCTGGCTGAACGATGCATGCTGTAAAATGTAACATGAGGTACCAGAGATATAAACTTCATAAAGGTGATTTCAGACAACAAATGGCAATAGCAGACTTGACTGGATTAGGTGTGATATACCGAAAGGTAGTAGGAGTGGAGATAACCAGCATTGGTAATGAGACAAGAAACCTAGGTCTCAATTCCATCCAGGAAGATTCAGTACAGTAAGATGCAAATAATAAATTCACATGTCTAACATTAGAAAACAAAACATTCAAAAACTAGTGTGAGAACATTTAAACTTCCAGGACATTCAGTTGCAGACCTAAGAGTACTCATTTTCTTACAAAGGAATTTCAAAGGGAGATTAGAAAGAGAAACTGGTTTTTTAAAAAATTGAATGTCTCAATTCCTATCTGAGATTTTATTTTCTTTCAAAAAAGACTCTGATGGGGAGGGGCTACAACCAATTTCCTGATTGGGAGCCATTTCCCAGTGCTTGTCAGTTACCTGCTTACAATAATGATTTTTTTACCCTCCCTGGCAACAAAATGTATAGCTTGAATGATGTCTCCGAAAGCTACTAAAAAGGGGAAGAAGGGGGAGAGAAAGGAAGAGATTTTTTTGGATTTATATCCCGCCCAGTACTCTGAATCTGTCTCCCTCTTAACAGAATTCTTTCCAGCAACAGAACATAAGAACATAAGAGAAGCCATGTGAGATCAGGCCAATGGCCCATCCAGTCCAACACTCTGTGTCACACAGTGGCAAAAATTTTTTATATATATATACACACTCTGTGGCTAATAGCCACTGATGGACCTCTGCTCCATATTTTTATCTAAACCCCTCTTGAAGGCGGCTATGCTTGTGGCCGCCACCATCTCCTGTGGCAATGAATTCCACATGTTAATCACCCTTTGGGTGAAGAAGTACTTCCTTTTATCCGTTTTAACCTGTCTGCTCAGCAATTTCATCGAATGCCCACGAGTTCTTGTATTGTGAGAAAGGGAGAAAAGTACTTCTTTCTCTACTTTCTCCATCCCATGCATTATCTTGTAAACCTCTATCATGTCACCCCGCAGTCGACGTTTCTCCAAGCTAAAGAGTCCCAAGCGTTTCAACCTTTCTTCATAGGGAAAGTGTTCCAGCCCTTTAATCATTCTAGTTGCCCTTTTCTGGACTTTCTCCAATGCTATAATATCCTTTTTGAGGTGCGGCGACCAGAATTGCACACAGTATTCCAAATGAGACCGCACGATCAATTTATACAGGGGCATTATGATACTGGCTGATTTGTTTTCAATTCCCTTCCTAATAATTCCCAGCATGGCGTTGGCCTTTTTTATTGCAAACGCACACTGTCTTGACATTTTCAGTGACTTATCTACCACGACCCCAAGATCTCTCTCTTGGTCAGTCTCTGTCAGTTCACTTCCCATCAACTTGTATTTGTAGGTGGGATTCTTGGCGCCAATGTGCATTACTTTGCACTTGGCCACATTGAACCGCATCTGCCACGTTGACGCCCACTCACCCAGCCTCAACAGATCCCTTTGGAGTTCCTCACAATCCTCTCTGGTTCTCACCACCCTGAACAATTTAGTGTCATCCGCAAACTTGGCCACTTCACTGGTCACTCCCAACTCTAAATCATTTATGAACAAGTTAAAGAGCATGAGACCCAGTACCGAGCCCTGCGGCACCCCACTGCTTATCGTCCTCCACTGCGAAGACTGCCCATTTATACTCACTCTCTGCTTCCTATTACTCAGCCAGTTTTTGATCCACAAGAGGACCTGTCCTTTTTCTCCATGAGTCTCAAGCTTTCTAAGGAGCCTTTGATGAGGAACTTTATCAAAAGCTTTCTGGAAGTCAAGGTAACAGAGGCTCCGTCTACCTCCTCTGCAAAGCAGGGTGAGTCAAAGATAGTTGACAATTTGCTCACGACAAACTTCTTAATGCAAGCTTTAAATAAACAAAGACAAGAACTGAACAATGATATTTTGGAAATGCTAATACCAATTTGCCAATGCCTAGATGAACTGAAACAAATTTATAAAAAGACTAACCAAAAGGCAGATAAAGCTATTAAGAAAGTAATAGAACTAGAAAGCCAATTAGCCTCCAAAACATCTGACACTTGAGTGAGGGAATGCATTTTGATGCTTGATATTATCAGCGAGAACTCTCTTTGAAGTTTAGGGGGCTCCAAGAGAACGCCGAGGCTGGAGTAGAATTAAGTTTATTTTTGGCTAACGGGCTTGTGAGTGCTTTAAAGCTGGAATCTGGCATCCTTCTCCTGCAGCAAGTTCATCAAGTGGGAACAGAGAAATCTGCCTCCTTAGGATATACTAGAGACATACGAGTTGAATTCAAAGACTTTCATACCAGACAGAGGATTTTTAAAGAAGCCAGAGATCAGGGTGGCTTTGAGTTCCAGGACATAAAGATTCAAGTCTTCCCTGATTTACCTCCAGAGTTCTTAAAAATAAGTAGAGATCTTAAAGGAACAACAGCTAAGTTCCGAGACTGTGGAATTAAATATCACTGGCTTCGACCTGGCAAGCTATCTGTTCAACATGGACAAAATCATTATATTGCTTTTGATGCTACAACTGGTGAACAAATGCTAGCTGCTATAAATTCATCAGCGTCTGAACCAACAGATAACAAAACAAGCAAAAGAAAAGAACATTCTCCTTCAACTCCTGGCAAAGTATCTAAAGTATGTGTGCTTGAAGACTCTTTAGAAATTGAAGAAAACTTGGACTCCTTTTGAAGTTAGGGCTTGGGTAAAAAATAATCTATTTACTTGATTTATGTTTGTTATTTATTCATTTTTCTCTTCTGTAGAAGTTTTATATAGTTTATCTATGTTGTATTCTTATTTTTATGCTTGGTTTATACTAATATTGGTTTTTATGACCTTGAATGTGAGCCGCCCTGAGCCTGCCTCAGCAGAGAGGGCGGTATATAAGTC
Organism: Heteronotia binoei; assembly: GCF_032191835.1. NCBI lineage: Eukaryota > Metazoa > Chordata > Lepidosauria > Squamata > Gekkonidae > Heteronotia > Heteronotia binoei. The sequence goes on from NC_083223.1 coordinate 131,243,975, forward strand.
AAATAAATAAATAAATAAATAAATAAATAAATAAATAAATAAATAAATAAATAAATAAATAAATAAATAAAATTAAGCATGTTAGAATGGCATAGCATTTCGGTATGTTCCCCCATTGTTTATTATTTTTATATATTTTTCCTAGTTTTTCCCCCCTCTCCCAATCCTTGGGAAGAGGGGTCGACGTTTCCCTTCTGGACCCTTGTGGCCATCCTGGATTGAAATGCAAGGTTTTTTTCTTTCATAATAGTTAAGCATAGCAATAATAGTGATGATAAAAAAGGAAAGGAAGTATAGAAGCAAAGATTAATGTTTTGTCAATATAGCAAGAGTAAGTTGATAATTATATGTTCTTTTGTAAACCTGCTTCCAATTTTAAAAAAAGAAAGACCTTGATTAGGAATTAGAACACTTGGATTGAATTCCATAGTTTAATGACTGGAAGTAAATGGCAAAGTATTTAAAAATACCTTTATGGTTCCATGTGTTCCAGTTCAACACATCTCTCTCCCTGGCTGCCTTTCTAGCACAGATGCACAGTCTGAAATCAACACGTTATTTCACTTGGAGAGATCTCCCTCTCCAGTTTAAACAGATGAAGGAAAAAAGAAAGAAACCTTACAGCACAGCTGTACAGCACACCACGTTTTGCTGGTGGAGCCAGGAGATTTTGGAGGTGGAGCCAGGAGCAAGGTTGTGAAAAGCATAATTGAACGCCAAAGGGAGTTCTAGCCATCACATTTAAAGGGACAGCACACCTTTTAAATGCCTTCCCTCCATTGGAAATAATGAAGGATAGGGGCATCTTCTTTGGGGACTCGTAGAATTGGATCCTCTGGTCCAATCTTTTTGAAACTTGGGGAGTATTTTGAGGAAAGGCATCAGATGCTATGCTGCAAATTTGGTGCCTCTACCTAAAAAAATCAACACCCCCCTCCCAGAGCCCAGATACCGTTGATCAGTCTCCATAGGGAATAATGGAGTTCCCAGCAGATATCCCTTCCCCCACTTTCTGATGATCCTGAAGCAGGGGGAGGGACTTTAAACTGGGGATCCCTTGCCCCCTTCTGGGGATTGGCAACTCTACAGCAGCCCCAGGGAAGTAAGTAAGAGGGAATCAGTTGCTTGGGGGACAGAAGGGAACCCTGTGGGGGCTGGTTATGGCCCATGAGCCACATGTTTGACACTCCTGCTCTAGGCTGATCCTGTGTTGAACAAGGGGTTGTATGGTCTCTTCAAACTCTGTGATTTTTTTATTAGAAACTACACTTCTTGAGCTATATTATCACATTACAAATTTAGTATTTATTCAGGGAAATTGTTACATAAATACTGAGTGCTCAAGTGGTTTATATGTATTATCTTACTAATACTTACAGCAGCTCTGTAATGTGGTCAGAGCTTGCTGAAAGCCCTGGTGTCTTATGCCAATATTTAGCAGTGCACTTTATGGCAGAATGCTTTACAACATCACAACTGAGTATTCAAACAGCTTTACAGTCTTGCAGCAATGTGGCTCAGCAAGATACAAATACAGTTGCTGTTTTCACCTAAAGGACACAGGAGAAGGTAACACTTACCTGCCAAGCTGGAATAAGGCAGGTGTTTTGTTTTTTGGCTGCATTGTAAAGATTTGCTTTTTAGGCTTTTTTAAATTAGTAGGTTCTTATTACTCATATAGGTATCTCAGATTTTCTCACATATTTCTTCACATCACCTCATAGCTGTCTGGGAATGAACAGGGCAGCCACAGTATCATAGCCACAGCATACAAGATTGGCATTACATCTAAAGGATTGTGGATAGACACCAGTGAATCCTAAGTTTAAAGGCAGATGAAAAGTACTCTGGTCTTCACTTCTTGAAAAATTACTTAACCCCATTTTACAATATGATAAATAGTTGACAATAAACTGACATGGCATAAAGTAAAGTAAAATTGTTTCTATTATTCTTTTTGAAGACCTGGTTGATTGCTTCAAAACTCTGTAATAACAAAGATGCAATTTTCCACCTGTTTCTTTCAGAATCTTTTACACATCATTTTTGTCTTTGGAGAGTCAATTATGTGCTTTTATCATAAAAGTTTAAAAAATGAAGACATATCCTATGGAATCAGAAATATGGACATCATCCAGGACTGCGGAGATCTGCTAGATGCACTGAAGTTAATTTAATGCAAAGTTAAATGGATTAGAAGGATCCTAAAACATTGTCATACAATGGGCCTTTGGGAGTTCTCAAAGATTAATTATATAGCATGCCACTGCACTTAAACTGATATTGATCTTAGACCCCTGAGTCCTAGTTTCAGAGCCAAACTTTAACGCGAGGCAGGCTGAAACAGATTTTTGTTGAAGAGGGCAAAACTACAAGTGACAGTGGCCACAGGTCCATCCTGTGGCCAGTGACATTGTTTTAGAAGTTTTTATAGTGCTTTAAAAATTGTCTCAAGGCCCCAAGGCGTCATAGCAATTTTTAAAGCACTACAAATGCTTCTAAAATGGCATTGGCAGCTGTGGGATGGACCCCTGGCTGCTATCACTAGTTTGGCTCCCTTCATCTAAAAAAAAATCTGTTTACTTCAAGTTCTGTCAAATCTGAATTGTCAAGTCCTTCCCCTCCCCTCCTATACCTGTGTAATTATTTGATATTTTTCTGTCAATAATGCTTTCCACTTCCATATCCCATGCTTTTCAGTAGTTCTGTTTCCCAGCAACAGCAACTATTTGTTACATATGATGATTGTGGCTTCTAGGGTTTCTCCATGCATTCAGACTTGTTTCTATGTCTTCTTTAGTGTCATTGCTCTAGCTACTGATTAGCTACTATTACAGTTTATGTTTTGTTGCAATTATTACATTTGTTTCCAACTGTTAGTGCTTTAGGGCACATGGTTTCCCAGCATGTTACACAAAGCAAAGATGGCAGCACATGGACAAAGCTTCACCTGAAGCAAGGGCAACAATCTTTTGGCAGCATTCTGATTTTGCAAGCGGAATCCACACTAATCCTGCTACATAGTAGGGCTGCCAATCCCCAGTTGAGCTCCTGCATGAGAAACCACTGCTTTAATAGCGCTTGCAATAAAATAGATAGCAACAGTATCTTACGTTGAGTGTGTTATATTGTTTACCATACTGCACACCATTTAAGTAAGAATGTGGAAAACAAACAGCTGGACATGAGGAATTAGCATCACCAAAATTATATATTATCTGAGGAATCACAATAGCATAGCTGAAAAACTACACTGTCCGAGGACTCCAATCCCTCACAGTGTTAGTTCATAGTCCATACACATCATGAAGTCTCCAATGTTGTGGTTACAAGATTATGGCTCTAGAAGCAAGGCTAGGGCAGCTACAGGGCTGGGCTTACACGGGGTGACAAGCAGGTAGCAAGATGGTAGTACCATGGCCAGAAACCAAAATCCAAGGCAGCCTGATGGGATCAGGTAGAACAAATCTGGCCACAAGGGAGTGCAGACTATTCTCAAGCCTTTCCTAGGGATGCTTGAATTTCTTTTTAAATCAAGAGTGCAGTATATACATGTGTTAAATATATTTTCTTCATGTCCTACTAATTATAAAATCCTCAAATATAAGAATAAATGTTTAACACACTACACGCTTGTTTGGGCAAAACTTTTTCTACCTGGGACATCTTTCCATCACTAAGCCTTAGATGACCACCACTGGTTGCTCAGGCCTGTTTTGAAGCAGGTTTATGTCTACTATGGAACCTGGAAAGCAAATTAGTAGCAGCACTAAGAAAACTATTGGCAGGTCTTTGAAAACCAAAGTTTGCTGGTTTGTATGGGTCAACAGAGCCCAGTTTCATATTATCAGAGCAATTATCTGATCCTGCATGTAATGTATCACTGGATCTTGAAAATAAAAACCATTTCTAAGCCAGTGAGGTCGAGTCTTATACTTCAGAATATTTCAGGCTGACTTTTTAAAATAATTTCCCTTCCAAAACAGGATGACTAAAAAAGAAATTGTCTTGCTAAGTTCCATGCAGCTTTCCTCTGAATAGTGCCGGCAGTGATTAATTATGAGTGCGGATGCAAGTTCCTTCCAAGGATTGAGCAATCCATCTGGCAGAAGTCCTTAGCACTGTGAGATCTATTACTGTGGTGCACACCCAAAAGCCATGAGTTTTTTTAACATTAGTCATCAAGCGGTTGTCCCACTGATCTTGGATCTCTTTGAGAAGTTTTGACCTCACATGTTCCTGGTTGTTTTAGTTTGGTTGCTGAGGCCATTTTTAATTCATGTTCCTGACCTATATAAAGAGTTGAAGGATTATGCTGACCTACTACCACATTTTCTGAATAAAATCTATTAATGCCTGAAGTTCATAGACAATATCTATTATTCACACATTCAAACAGAATCTCACAATTAGCTTACACAATTGCCTGCAATGAGATAGGGGTATTCTGGGTATAAAAAGATATAGGTAGCTGCACTGGTCCCTTGCAAAATTATAAAAACAAAAACCATGTAATACCTTTTATTAATACCAACAAAAATAACAACTCAGCATGCAACTTTTAAAGTTCTCAAAACCCCTTGATCAAGCTAGACATTACAAAACAAAATGGGGAGATGGGTGGGAGAAAAAAGATCTTTTAATCCATGACCTTAAAGCCTCTTAGCTACAGCATGTATTATCTCCAGCAGGTTCTAGGTGTAGGAGTGTCAGCTGCACCCATGGCCTTGTTGGAGGAGCCAAAAACAAGATGCTAAGCAATGGAAAGCGTGAAGACAAGAAGTTGCTCAAATACTGTCTCTGAGACAAGACAAAATGCACAAGTCCCTTGAAAGCCTAGGATCATAGGGGGGAAATGTGGTAGTCAGTGTGCTGCTGTCTGTGAGACACAGGTTTGAATCCTTACTCTGCTGTAGAAGTTTGATGGCTAACCTTGAGTGAATCACATACTCTCAGCCTTACCTACCTCAAAGGTTGTTGTGAGCATAAAATGAAAAAGAGGAGAATGCTGAAAACCATTTTCAGTCACCATTGAGACAAAAGGCATGGTATAAATGAAGTAAATAAATACATTCATATCAACCGTACCAGAAGCTGATCCTATAAGGTACACTAATTATTCCTAACAAATGGCTGACCAGCTATCTCTTTGAAAATTTGTAAGATAGGCGTTTCCCCATGCTTCTTAGGCCCCTTTAGCTGCCTTGGCCCAGGGAACTGGCCTGTTCAGGGCTCTTATTGGACCCATGAGCAACCGGAGGGAAACCAGCCTGAATGTGGGCCAGAAGAGCCTATATTAGGGTATCATAACCCCTGCTGAGGTTCCTCCCTTCCCCAAATATGGGATCTCCCCAGGGTCTTCCCCCAGATCTTCAGGGGACTGGCCAACCCAGAGTTGGCAATCATAAGGGGCAAGGAAGGTTGGTTTGCCTCTGAGCTCAGCACAGTCAGTTCTGCCAGCTACCATTTGCCAAGGCTCTGGGGTGGGACATGCTGCCTGCTGCTGCCTCCTTTGGTCAGAGTGCATTGAGTTCCTACCTCTGTCGACTGGGCTTCTGGGAAGATGGTTGGCCGTTCATGTGTGACAGGCAGAATCTCTCTGTCCCCACCTCCAAAAGCCCAACCAAGCAGCTTCACAATTGCAGGCAGCCAGGGAAGTCACCCATGGGCACAGGTGCCTGCAGAAAGCCACTGGTCTTCTCACCAAACACGCCTGCTGATATAAACATGTCATACACACCAGAAAAACTGTCCAAAGACAATCTAAATATCAATAACACCATTTGTAATAAGAAATTAAGAAATCAATATGTATTACATAAATTCACAATAAAAAGTATTATAAAGTTCAAAGTTCTGAGTATACATGTCAGTTTCCAACTTCAACTACTTCAAAGACAATTCGCTCACTCCTGTGAGTAAATTAAAGTGCTAGTGCTCCCATTGATTCCCTTCATTACAGTTTCTTGGAGTCTCTGTTGGTTCTTTTTTCAAATTCCAAGTAGCAGAGTTGTAAGCGTCATATGTTCAAAGAGATGATTTCTTCAACAGCGGTTATCACAGCAGCCTCTAACAGCAATGCTAGCATGTGTTACCATTTCTGAATGAACCTTCCTCGAACAGGCATTCCCCACTCATCAGCAAACCCCTGATATTTTCCAGCCAGCAAAGGAGTGGAATGCACTGGAGAAAAACAAGGGACGTCCTAATTTCAAGAAAAAGAGGGGCGTGAGGTGAAGTCTGCTTTATTTTCCTCATGCCCCTCTTCTTCTTGAAATGAGGAAGTCCCTTGTTTTTCTCCAGTGCATTCCACTCCTTTGCTGGCTGGAAAAAAACCAGTCCTAGGTTCCTGCACTAGGTTGCCATTGGATCGTTTGAACCAGCAGGGGGCTTCTGGTTGGGCCAGGGCAGCAGGGATGTGGATCCTACTGCCCATTGTTCTAGAGTCCCCAAGCTCAGTCCTTAAGGCTCCAATGAGCCAGGCAGGAACTCGGGTGAAGAACATTCACATGAGTCCACATACACAACATCCCTCCCTCCCCTAGTCCACAAGCCTTAACATACGTAGTCCCAGAGGTAGGCAGGCTTGCGGTGGTCCTGCATAGACCACCTGTGTGCTGGAGTGGGCAGAGCAGCAGCCAGAGCTTCAGGCATGGCAAGTAAGGAGATAGGTGATGCTGCTGTCTCGGCCAGCATCACAGAATCCTCAGTTGCTGGCGACTCAGCACAGGGCACAGGAGCTGGACCCTCGGATGCTGCCAGCTCAGTTGGTTGAGGTGACAAAGCTTCTGGATGGTCGACGGGGATGTAGCCTTCAACCTCGTCCTCTGGAAGGGTGCAGGACCTCAGTTGGTCGATGTGTCACCTTCCGTGGTCACCTCATAGGTGACTGTCCCCAAAACCTTTGCACTCCAGGCCGGGATCCAGGTCAGGCTGCCCGCAAAGTTCTTGGCATAGACTGGATCCCTCGGAGCAAATCTATGGGTGCCCAGAGCACATCAGAGAACTCTTGTAAATCCAGAGTTCGGTCTGGTGCAACCGGTCCAGGAGGGTGGGCAGTCGCTGGTCCTGCCAGGCTGTGGCCCGTGGCAGTGCAGGGGATGGCATGCTAGCCCAGGAGCAATTCTGTGAGGCAGGCCTCCCAATCCCCATGGATGATGCGGTGGAGGGATTGCTTAGTCATCTGAACCTTCCGTTCTGCTTAGCTGTTCGTAGCTGGGTAGGACATTGTGGATCTGATGTGCCAGATCAGATTCTGTGTACAGAAGTTCTGGAACTCTCCTGATGTGAAAGCAGTTCCATTATCAGAAATGATGGTGTCTAGAAGGCCATGCATAGCAAAAATCCGGAAGAGTGCTAATGGTGGCCTGGGAGGAAGTAACGCCATGGGGACTACTTTCAGCCACTTTGAGTGTGAGTCCACAATAAGGAAGAAGATCTGTCTCTGGAAGGGCCCTGCAAATTCCAAATGCAGGCAGGACCATGGGTTATCAGTGGACTCCTAGTGCTGCACAGGAGCGTGAGGTGGTGCCAGTCTGGTCTCCTGGCAGGGTTGGCACTGGGTGACCCAGGACTTAATCGTGTTATCAATCCTGGACCACCACACATAGCTGCGGGTGAGCACCTTCATCTGCACTATTCCTGGATGAGTCTTGTGCAGCGCAGTTAGGACTCATTGTTGCAAAGCCAGGGGCACCACCATCCTGCTACCCCAAAGAAGGCACTACTTGTGGACAGAAAGTTCGTCCCAGTGGGACGCATATGCTGTAAAATCCTGGCCCACCCGACTAGTGGGCCATCTCCTCCACACCGTCCAAAACCTGGGAGACGGTGCAGTCCTTGGCCAACATCCTGGCAATGTCCTTGGTGTGTGCCGGGCAGTCCGGGAGGGACTTGAACAGGAGGATTTGGTATGCTGGAGCAGGATCAAGGTCCCTGGATGGGAGTGGCAGGTGGCTCAAGGTTTGGTGTAGTGGTTAAGTGTGCGGACTCTTATCTGGGAGAACCGGGTTTGATTCTCCACTCCTCCACTTGCACCTGCTGGAATGGCCTTGGGTCAACCATAGCTCTGGCAGAGGTTGTCCTTGAAAGGGCAGCTGCTGTGAGAGCCCTCTCCAGCCCCACCCACCTCACAGGGCGTCTGTTGTGGGGGAGGAAAGTAAAGGAGATTGTGAGCCGCTCTGAGACTCTTCGGAGTGGAGGGCAGGATATAAATCCAATATCTTCTTCTTCTTCTCAAAGGTTCGGCATGCCCCATTGCCTTCCCTGGCCGGTATTGAAGAGAGCACTGGTACTCTGCCAGAAAAATGGACCAACACAGTACTTGGGGCAAGAGCATTTGGGGCGTCTGGCAGTCAGGGGCAAAGAGGCTAAGTAGCGGCTTGTGGTCCATCAGGATTGTAAAGAGCTGGCCATAGAGGTAGTCATGAAATTTCTTAACCCCCGCTACTATGGCCAGAACCTCTTTATCGATTTGCGCATTGTTGCGCTGAGGGGGCTTCAGAGTCCACGAGTAGTAACCTACCAGGACCAGGAGAGGCATCGCAGGCCAAGATGATGGGAAGCCATCAAAATGCACCCGCAAGCTATTAGAATTTAAAAGGTCCTTTACCCCTGCAGCTTGCCGGCAGCCTCATACCCAGGGTGCCCTTTAGTCCAGTAGCCAGTGGAGAGGCTTGGCTACTGTGACCTTGGGAGAAATGCCTGGAGTTTGGCCTTGTTGGTGGGAGCTGGGGTGTTGCAGATGGCCCAGACCTTGTCTTGCGCAGAGCGGATCCTGCTAGTATCCACTGTAGACCCCTAAAAGTCAATTTGGGGAACTCCCAGGAGGCACTTCTCATGCTTCATCTTCAACCCGGCCGAGTTGAGGTGTCGGACCACTGCGTGGAGGTGAGAGGCGAATTCATCCTCGCTGGCAGTGGTGATCAGCACATCATCGAAGAATGGCTGGACCCCAGGAATCCCTTTTAAAAGAGAGTCCATTAAATTCTGGGAAATGCCCAGGGTCACGCTGATGCCAAATTGGAGTTGCTTGACCCAGAAAGCATAAGAACATAAGAGAAGCCATGTTGGATCAGGCCAATGGCCCATCCAGTCCAACACTCTGTGTCACACAGTGGCCAAAAAACAAACAAACACATGGTGTTTGCACATGGTGGAGACAGGCACTGGATGTGTTTCTGTGCGCTTGCACATGGGGAGTAATATATTGGGTGGCTGGATAATGCCTCGGAGCTGGCAAGAAATAAAAGTCTGCAAAAGGCAATTAAAGTGGAGCTGGCATTTTTGTAGAGCAGAAGCACTTGAAGATTGCTTGTGGTGCTGGGGAGCATCACAGTTCCCCTTGTGGCTGAAGCTTCTTGCTGAATTTGGGTCTTTTGACAGAGGGAGGTGTGAGATTGTGGCAGCACCTGCAGCAATGGAATGCAGCCCTTCATGTTCTAGTTCATCAAAAAGTTTCTCAAATGTGTCAATCTTTAAAGAACCACAAGAATTTCTAGTTGTTGCACCTTGATTGTCAGGCAATAGCTCTCTGTGCTGTGCAAAACTTCTTGTACATGTTGAGCAGAGGATAGTTACTTAAGTGCTGAGGAGGGGTGTGAATCAGTCAGTGACCTGACTGACATTACATTTTATCCAGCACCTGGCATTACATTTTATGGCATGCATGCCCTGGCCCAACAAAGTGACACTTATGTCAGATCTGGCTCTCATAACAAATCTGTTTGACACCTCTGACTGGTCTACATTCAACACATACTCATCCATTTATTTTTAAGATTTATGAGGATAATTTTTTCTCCACTGCACAAGGAGTTATGTAATATACACTAATCACAATAGATTATCACTAATACATTATGTAGCCATTGTTCACAACTCTGTCGTCATCACATGCATAGGAAAGAACACATGTTGAACTGTGATAAGAGCACCACCCCCGAAGTCCCCAGATATTTCCTGAGTTGGACCTGGCAACCTCATCATAAGACAATACAGTTGGAGACTATGGGAACCCTAGTTGCTGTTCCTTTATTATGTCAGTGCCACCTTAGAGGTGCATCTCAGACCCATAGCTATGGGAGAGCCCGGGGGGCCAGGCCACTCTATGTAAACTCCCCTTCCCTCTGTAGGGCCTCTCCATTCGCAGGCTATTTCTCCGCCCTGCCCGTGCACGAGAGAGTACAAGAGAGAGCAAGAGCGAGAAAGCACGAGAGAGCGACAGCGACAGTGAGAGAGAAAGCGTGAGAGGAGAGAGCGACTGCAAAAATGAGCAAGAGACCAAGAGAGAGAGCAGGAGAGAGAGTAAAAGCGAGTGAGAAAACACGAGAGAGAGAGAGAGCACAAGAGAGAGAGCTGCGGCTGGGCAGCTGGCCACTGGAAGAAGCAGCCAAGCCCCTCGGCCCTCCCCACCCAAAATTTTATCCTCCCCCCCCCCCAAAAAAAAATTCTGGCTACAGGGCTGGTGCATCTAGACAATGCTTTAGAAAATCCAAACTGCATTACTGGAAACTTCATTCTCTTTGAATCACGTTCCACAGATCTTAAGGTTCATTCCAGTTGTGGTTTATCATGGAAGGAAAAGATGGATCTTGTACTCCCATACACAGTATGAATTTGTTACAAGTTCAAGATTGCTGGAAAAAAATGACATATTGAGGCCTTATACTTATTGGCTTGGCTTACTCAAGACTTGAAGATTTGGGGTTTGGGAAGTTCCTCACCCTGCCAATGAAACCCGTTATTTCCTGCTCACAAATCAAACAGTACACTTCAAATATAAGGTAACTTACTTAGCCAGGATTATAGGTGAGCATACATATTCTAGAAAGAATACAGTGGGTCTTTCAGATCTCAAAGCTAGCATGTTAAGAGAAAACTTTCTTTTGGTGTGGAAATTACTGGAACAGAACAGTAGTCATAGAGTGGCAAAGACCATTCTAAAAGTAAAAGCTGCAATTAGAAGTCCTAGAATGTCACAGAAGTTTTATATCTTATTATTTATGCAGATGAAGAAATATCAGTGTAAATTGAAGGTTTAGATTTTCCATACTTCCTGTAGTCAGATAGTTTTTTATTACATTCTTCTTTTCAGTGTCTGTATTTTGATGGTCTTTATCATGCTGTGGTTAAAGTCATTTTTCAGAGATCATGATGAATAGCTGTCATGTGATCACAGATGATATTTCTTATTTTTGCATATGTCTAATATGTTGAATACCAAAAGAGTGTGTCAAGCCATTTTGCTTCTGAGGCTGATCTACCTCTGAATATGGCAACGTAGGACAGCCATGGTTCAATCCTATGTAGTAGCTCCAATCTAAACTCTAAGACTAGAGTAACTCCTCACAAAACTGCAGTATGAGCTATAGGATTGCCAGGTCTAATTTGGAGTATATCTGATGTCAGCAACTGCCTCTGGGAATGATAATCTCTTGGCAAATTTATTTTGAGACTTTCAATTTTTATCATCAAATCTTTAATGCACTTTGGAACCTTGTTTCTTCACATTATATGGGAAGTCAATTATCAGATCTTTCAACATTTACTTCAATATTAAAAAACATGGAGGAGGAGGATTTAGATCAAAACCATGCAGCCAAGATATGAGAGATTTATACCTTCCCTCCATTACCATATCCCTGATTTAAAAAATCACTTATCCCCATGCTGGTATTAGCTATTTCCAGTTTGGAGGGGGGGATATACTATATATATACGGAATACAGATACTGTTTTCTTACCACTGTTAAAGGCAGCTCAAGAAAGTTCAGTTTCTGTTGGGGACATGGCACAGGGTAGAGCAGGGGTGGCCAATGGTAGTTCTCCAGATGGTTTTTGCCTCCAACTCCCATCAGCCCCAGCCAGCATGGCCCAAAAACATCTGGAGAGCTACCATTGGCCACCCCTGGGGTAGAGGACTATTGAAAATGCTATACCAGCATCCTGGCCCCAATCCAAATCAGATTTACCAAGGCTGTGTATGTGTGTGTGTTTAAATGTTCATGATGACATGAGATCCAATTACAAACATCCTGTATAAATTGTAATTAGGTCCTAAATTGAACATATCATTTCTGGGTAATTTTGACGCACATTTTTAATTATATTTCTTTGTTGTTTTGCTTTCACTGTTATATTCTTTTTTATGATTTGTTTAATAATGGGTTTGCATATTTAGTTGTTATTCAAGCACTTGAATTTGGTATCTATTGTTATTTCATTCATTTAAAAATACAGGGCTTTTTTTTTTTTAAGCAGCAATGCACAGGAATGCAATTCCAGCTGGTTTGGCATTAGAGGTGTGTGGCCTAATGAGCCTTTTCTACAAAAAAAAGTCCTGTGTGTAACAATGGTTATGTCAGGGGGCAATATGCAAATGAGCTCCTTCTGGGTTTTTTCTACCAAAAAAGCCCTGCAAAAATAGTAAAAGCATTTTCCAAAATTATTCTTGATGTTTTAAAAAACCATTTAAAGAAATCTGGTTTAACCAGTCCAAGAAGTCTGTTCTCCAGGTGTTGGCAGTGGCTGAAGTTTCAGACTAGGATCTTGGAGACCCAGGTTCAAATCCCCACTCTTTCGTGAAGCTCGTGAGATGCCCTTGGGCACGTCCTTCTCACTCAGCCTAGCCTACCTCCCAGGGTCATTGTGAAGACAAAATGAAGGAGGAGAGAATGATGTATGCCACCGAGTATCTTGTAGGAAGAGTGGGATAAAACTGTACTAAATACACTTCTGCACTACCTACTAGGATATGATGACATTTAAGTTGCACAGAAAAGGTTTTTTGGTAGCTGTAGGTTTTCTCATACACATTTTCTAACTGGCTTTGGCAGCATTAATCACTACTGCCGCCAGCACTGTCAGCTTCCTTATCACATTGTCATCTAACCTTCCTGTTCCATTTCTCTTTTTATGCATACAATCTTGCAAATTAAGTTCCTCAGGCTTCTTCTGAGAAGTCTCTTTTCCTATCTGCTTTATTTACCATCCAGATGCTGCAAGTAGAAATGTAATGTTCAGTCGTTAACAAAAACATTTCTTTGCAATCAAAGCATTTATGAGTAGCATCCAGCTGGTATTATTATACAGTCTTCCTGTTTGAGCTAATGATAAAAAAAATAAAAATAAAAATCAGCTCTGATTTGTTGAGTAACTTCCTTTTGACTTCAAAGGACTTGAATTTTTAAAAATGAAGTTCACGTTAATCTAAAAGATCAAATTCAAACACAATTATTCTTTATTGGCATCTTTTTTTTGCAATCTAGCTGTCTTGAAATAATCCTGACAAATGGAAATACATTTTCTGACTAATGCTGAACACTGTACAATGGTGTGAATAGTTTTTAAGTGAGACATGCAAACTATGCATAAGCAATAATTTCTCTACTATTTTAAAGCATCAAGCAGAATTCTCAAGGATGCATAATCTTGCTCCTGCTTCTGGAAATAATAATATTCTATGAGGAGGGGTTGCCATCCTCCAGGTAGAGCCTGGAGATCTGGAATCACAACTGATATACAGATGACAGGGATCGGTTCTCCTAGAGAAAATGGCTACTTTGGAGGGTGGAATTCATGGCATTATGCCTTACTGAGGTCCCTCCCCTCCCTAAACCCCACCATCTTCAAGCTCCTCCCCACAAATATCCAAGTATTTACCCACAGGAAGTTGGCAATTCTACATATGAAAATTTAAAGCAATTCAAACATAGTACTTGTTTTCCAAAATGTTATCACATGAATATATTTACAGTTAATCTGGGTGCTGTATGATTTTAATGTCAAACTCCCAGCAGCAATATGGAAGGACCCCTCCTTAAGGTTGCCAATCCCTAGTTGGGGGTAGGGGATCCCCTGGTTTGGAGCCCCACCCCCACTTCATGGTTATCAGAAAGTGGGGCGGGGGAAGGGAAATGTTTGCTGGACATTTCACTATACCCTATGGAGACTGATTCCCATAGGGTATAATGGAGAATTGATCCATGGGTATTTGGGTTTCTGGAGGGGCTGTTTTTTGAGGTAGGCACTAAATTTTCACCATAGCATCTGGTGCCTCTTCTCAAAATACCCCACAAGTTTCAAAAAGATTGGACCAAGGGATCCAGTTCTCTGAGCCCCCCAAAAGGTGCTGCTATTATTTCCAAATGGAGGAAAGACATTTAAAAGGCATGTGGTCCCATTAAATGTTATGGCAAGAACTCCCTTCAGAGTTCAATCGTGCTTGTCACACCCTTGCTCCTGGCTCCACCCCCAAGTCTCCTGTCTCCACCCTCAAAGTCTCCAGATATTTCTTGAGTCGGACCTGGCAACCCTACCCTTCCTTTCACCAAACCCTCTTGATTACTGGGTTCCCAATCTTATTTTGGATTTAGTTATTTTAATAGGCACTCCCTTTTACAGCCTAAGTGCCAAGGGGACCTGAAACTTGGGTGTCTCATAAAGGCACCTGGGTTCTGCCATGACATTTGAAATTCCCAGTGACAGGACAAAGAAGGATGTGCTAGCATCAGAAATTGATTAAGTGCAATTTCCCGCATTTCAGGGTTCTCAATATTGTTATTGACTTAATTCTCAATAACAAAACACTATTCAGCACTGGAATATCTCAGCATATCCCAGAGCTGTCTGCCCACCCCAAGGAAGTTGCTATTACATTAACCAGTGCCCAGTTCCTCTTTTTCCTTTTTTTTTTACTCTATCAAGAAGGGCATTCAAGTCATTAATTTTTGCTTCATCCTGTTTCAAGAGCTATCTTGACTCACCAAAACTTTTAGGCTCACTTCAACCTAATTAAAGTACACTAATCCTGTTGCCTCCCCCAGGCGCTTTGTGCCCTTGCAGATGTGGCTCACAGTAGCCTAATCAAGGTATTTCCCCCACTTTTTACTGCCAAATCTGACAGAAGTTAACTTTAAACCAGCCAGTGAGATTCAAACTTTTATCTTGAACCAATCCAAAGCCAGGATGGCCCAAATCCCACCTCCCTGGGAATCACAAAAGAAGGACCCCATCCATGCCATAGCATATTGTTCCTAAGACCCCTGGTTGATTGGAACTCTGGTTTGCTGCTGAGAACCCCCAGCTGCACTTTGCAGGCTCCCCCACCCCCACCGCCCTTGCTTAGCTGGCTCCTTGCTCTGCTCCTTGGACCTCAGCTATGTTTGCACCTGCACCGTTCCAGACCTCAAGCCCAGGATTTCAGGTCATATGTCCCTTCCCTAAAACTTCCCAATTTCTTCTTTCTTACCTTTTATAAGTGTGTCCTCTAGTTGGTGTGTGTGTGAGAGTGTGTGGTTACATAGGGAATTAGTTCTCAGGAGCCCAGTGTAAGTTCATTACATTTTTATTCATTTTATTTTTGATATAATAAAATTATTTGTTTGTGATTACAATCACTCACTTTCTTCATAATTTTATTTTGGCGTACCACTACCAAGATCTACTCTGGTATACTGGCCAAGGTCCTGCATTATTCCTTTCTGGAACCTTTTTAAAATATTTTGCCCTACTCTGAGTCCAGTTTGGGTAAACCAATTACCGTATTTTTCACACCATAAGACGCACTTTCCCCCCCAAAAAAAGTGGGGGGGAAAGTGTGTGCGTCTTATGGAGCGAAGGTACCATACGTACCTTCCTGGGGGGGATCTGCTGCCTCAGTCCGGCGCTTCCCGCGCCTGCCTGCCTGGCTCCAGCTCTGACGCTACAGCAAGCGCCAGGATTGCTCCCTCCGCCCTCTGATCCCAGCGCTTGCTTTAAGCATCAGCTGAAGCCATGCAAACAGGCAGGGAGAAAGCACGCCGCCCGCTCCACAGCCAGCGCTTACAAAGCGCTGGGTTTGCGGAGGGGGCGGGTGCTTCCTCTCTTCCTGACTGCCTGGCTTCAGCTGCTGCTGATAGCAAGGGCTGGGATCGGAGCGTCCGATCCCAGCCCTTGCTATCAGCAGAAGCTGAAGCCAAGCACAGAGAAATCACACACACCCCTCCGCAAACGCAGCGCTTTGGGAAGCGCTGGGTTTGCGGAAGGGGGAGGCTTCCTCTGTTCCTATCTGCCTGGCTTCAGCTGCTGCTGATAGCAAGGGCTGGGATCGGAGCCAGCCAAGCCTCCGATCCCAGCCCCTGCTATAAGCAGCAGCTGAAGCCAGGACAGAGGAATCACCCCCCCCCCTCCGCAAACCCAGCGCTTCCCGAAGCGCTGCGTTTGCGGAGGGGGGGGCTTCCTCTGTTCCTATCTGCCTGGCTTGCTGGAAGAAGGTGGAGCCAGGCAGGCAGGCACGGGGGAAGTGCTGGGATCGGAGGCGGAGGCAGTGGATCGCCCCCCAGGAGGAAGGTGCGTCCTATGGACTGGAGCGCCTTATAGTCCGAAATTCTTTTGGTGAAAGTTAAAAAGACTTAATTTTGTTTGACTAATGCCCTATATATTTTACAAATATTGTTTTTTAAATGTGAGATTATGCCTTTTAAACTATAGTAGTATTTTAAGTGAAAGGTGCATACCTATATCATGGACATTGGTTTGGAAGCTGTCAGTCATATCCACCTTGGTCAACAATGTGTGTTGGTGGGTGGTTGAGGACCGTTATGTTCAAGACTTAACTGGGATGGCAATCTCAAGTTGCTCCCAATTTGGAAACACTATATGATCCTTATATTGCAAGTGTAACATAATACATACCAATGTTTTAATCTGTAATTCTGCTAACAGTGTTTCCCAAGCATTCTAAAGACAGTGTCAATACTCAGACTCCTTTCAAGCCTTGTGGAAGGCAAAACACTGCCTGCTTTGATTGGCCTGAAGAAATTAAATGCTGCTTGGCTGCCCTGGCTATTATGATAAATTGTTCTTCTAGCGTCCTCCTGCAGGTTTCAAGAACATAAGAAGAGCTTTGCTGGATCAGACCAAAGGCGTATGTATCTAATCCAGCATTCTATGCACACAATAGTCATCCAGCTACAGCTACGAAGCCTGTTATGTATTGCATCTCACTGGGTTTTTGTTGCCTGAGCTTGAGACAGGCACTCCTTGCAAACCTGAAAGAACTGGCCAATCAGGATTTTATTTCATTTAGTATTTTATTTTATTAGATTTGTATCCCGCCCTCCCCGTCATGGGCTCAGGGTGGCTAACAACCAATAAAAGCAACAAAATTTAAAGCATTTAAACCAGTAATATACAGTAAAATCAATAAATTACAGATCTTAACAAATGTTAGGCATGTAACAACTTGTAACAAAAAGAGGCAAATGAAGGATTCTGGAGTGAGCCAATAGAAGTAACTGTTGCCTGCTAATGGGGTGTGGTTAACCATGGCCAGATTGTATATAGTTGCAGTTTTGCCTATGTTCCTTCGTGACTGTTTCTTCTTGCAATAAAGCGTTCTTGGTTGATTCAGAGCTGGCTGAACTCACTTTATTTCAAAGCCCACAAACTGGAAGACTGTAACCAAATCCTCCTGCCTTATACAAAGAGTCATATTGCTTCTGGTACTGGAGGGAGTACATATCCATCATGGCTAGTAGCCATTGGTAGCCCAGTCCCCCATGAATTTGTCCATTCTCCTTCTAAAGCCTTCCAAGTTGGTGGTCGTGACCACATCGTACATCCTGTTCTTTAATGGTAATACACTAAGAAATTTTGTGTTTGAAGTAGTGTGATAAGGCCTTAAGCAACTCAATTGTCCTAAAAGACACAATATATCTTTCATTGCTTTGAATATGCTAAGTCCCATATTTTCAGGTCAGAGTTATGACTTATGCTGAGTCTTTGGTGGCCAACAGTTGGACTGGTTGTCAATAGCTAGGCCTGGAAACAGACAGGAGAAGGCATCAGGCCAGGGGAAAGAAGAGGATCTAAGAACATGTAAAAGGCCAGAAAAAGGGCTCTTAGGAGGAAAACGGAGAAATACAGGGAGATGCAGGAGGAGATGCAGAGGTGATGAGAGGTGACACTCAGAGACAGAGGCTTCTCATTTCCAGGGTGGGGGGTGTAAGGTGGGAACTGGGAAGGACTGAGGCTGGTCCAGGTGGCCCATATTTAGCAATCTATATTAAATTATTTAAATATGAAATTATATTTCCAAAACATGTATGCCAACATTATGTGGTTTTAAAAATATATATATTTAGACTTGTAACAGTCTGAATCTCAGTCAAAGAAAGAGAACTCTCTAAGAGGAAAGAGAAGATCTCACAAACTCCTTCACTGAGACAATTTGAGTACATATTTCATTCATCTATGAAAGGAAATACCTCCTCTCCCTCTCTTTTCCTCACAGGCTGGCCAAGGCCTTGTGGTGTGCTTCATGGCCAAGTAGGGTTGCCAGTCCCCAGGTGGGTGATGATACAACCAGGGAGAATCACTGGGACATAGCAAACCAAACAAATACTGTGATACAATAACAAAAAAACCCATCAAAATCACTTATACCAATTTATCAAAAAGTCCTATAAATATAGTGATAATCACAATCACTTCAACATGTGCCTGCCTCAGCAGGGAGGGCGGGATATAAATAAAAGTTGTTGTTGTTGTTATTATTATTATTAACATTATTAAAGTCAGTAATTCATACAATTAGAACCATACACATAAACTGAGCACATACAAAACTTCTAGAGAAAATACTTATAATAAAGTGCTGAGTGCAAAAGTATAGTAAGTAGTAACAATTCATTCTTTGAAGACTCCACAGGTCCACCTCTGATGGAGCCCGAAGCCGGCTGACACTTGCCACGCCATTTCAAATTCTTTTGTCACAGAGGGGAGATAGAAGTTCTTCCGACAATTTTACAACAAGGAAACATTCAGAAGCACTACTTACTATACAAGCACCTTTTACTGAAGGAGGACAGGGAAATGGCTGAGAAGCTGAATGCATTTTTTGCCTCAGTCTTCACTGTGAAAGATTAGAAGTGTTTGCCCGCTCCAAAACCACTAATTTTGGAAGGGGTGTTGAAAGACCTGAGTCAAATTGAAGTGATAAGAGAGGAGGTCCTACAACTGATTGATGAATTAAAAACTAATAAGTCACCAGGTCCAGATGGCATACATCCAAGAGTTCTGAAAGAACTCAAAGTTGAACTTGTAGATCAACTTGCCACGTCATTTCAAATTCTTTTGTCACAGAGGGGAGATTGAAGTTCTTCCGACAATTTTAAAACAAGGAAACATTCAGAAGCACTACTTACTATACAAGCACCTTTTGCACTCAGCACTTTATTATGAGAAGTATTTTCTCTAGAAGTTTTGTACGTGCTCAGTTTATGTGTATGGTTCTAATTGTATGAATTACTGAAGTGATTGTGATTGATATCACTATACTTATGGGACTTTTTGATAAATTGGTATAAGTGATTTTGATGTTTTTTTCATTATTGTATCATGGTATTTGTTTGGCTTGCAATCCCCAGGTGGGGGCAAGGGATCCCCCAGTTTGGAGCCCCTCTCCCTGCTTCAGGGTCATCAGAAAGCGGGGGGGAGGGAAATGACTGCTGGGCACTCCATTATTCCCTATGGAGACTGATTCCCATAGGCTATAATGGAGAATCTGCGGGTATCTGGGGCTCTGCTCTGGAGGGGGCTATTTTTTGAGATAGAGGCACCAAATTTTCAGCATAGCATCTGATGACTCTCCTGAAAACACCCTCCAAGGTTCAAAAAGATTGGACCACGGGGTCCAATTCTATGAGCCCCAAAAGATGGTGCCCCTATCCTTCATTATTTCCAATGGAGGGAAGGCATTTAAAAGGTGTGTGGTCCTTTAAATATGATGGCCTTTTTGAACCTTGGAGGGTGTTTTCAGGAGAGTCATTAGATGCTATACTACAAATTTGGTACCTCTAACTTTAAAAGGGGTAACTTCTCTGAGATGAGGAGGCATGTGAAGAGGAAACTGAAAGGAAAGGTAAATACAGTCAAAACCCTTGAGGAAGCTTGGAGGCTATTTAAAACTAAAATCCTAGAAGCTCAGATAAAATATATACCACAAGTTACGAAAGGCACAAACAGGTATAAGAAAAGGCCTGCATGGTTAACAAACAAAGTAATGGAAGCTGTAAAAGGCAAGAAGGACTCCTTTAAGTGGTGGAAAGCTAGTCCAAGTGAGATTAATAAAAGGGAACACAGGCTGTGGCAAATCAAATGCAAGACTGTGATCAGGCAGGCAAAAAGGGACTTTGAGGAGCATATTCAAAAAAACATAAAGACCAACAATAAAAATTTCTTCAAATATATTAGATGCAGGAAACCGGCCAGGGAGGCTGTGGGGCCCTTGGATGACCAAGGGGTCAAAGGATTACTGAAAGAGGACAGGGAAATGGCTGAGAAGCTGAATGCATTTTTTGCCTCAGTCTTCACTGTGGAAGATTAGAACTGTTTGCCTGCTCCAGAACCACTAATTTTGGAAGGGGTGATGAAAGATCTGGGTCAGATTGAGGTGACAAGAGAGGAGGTTCTACAACTGATAGACAAATTAAAAACTAATAAGTCACCAGGTCCGGATGGCATACATCCAAGAGTTCTGAAAGACCTGAGGAGGTCCTACAACTGATTGATGAATTAAAAACTAATAAGTCACCAGGTCCGGATGGCATACATCCAAGAGTTCTGAAAGAACTCAAAGTTGAACTTGTAGATCTCCTGACAAAAATATGTAATCTTTCATTGAAATCTGCCTCCGTTCCTGAGGACTGGAAGGTAGCAAATGTCACCCCAATCTTTAAAAAGGGTTCCAGAGGAGATCCGGGAAATTACAGGCCAGTCAGTCTGACATCAATACCGGGAAAGTTGGTAGAAACCATTATCAAGGACAGAATGAGTAGGTACATTGATAAACACAAGTTATTGAGGAATACTCAGCATGGGTTCTTTAAGGGAAGATCTTGCCTCACTAACCTGTTACAGTTCTTTGAGGGGGTGAACAAACATGTGGACAAAGGGGACCCAATAGATGTTGTTTACCTTGACTTCCAGAAAGCTTTTGATAAAGTTCCTCATCAAAGGCTCCTTAGTAAGCTCGAGAGTCATAGAGTAAAAGAACAGGTCCTCTTGTGGATCAAAAACTGGCTAATTAATAGGAAGCAGAGAGTGAGTATAAATGGGCAGTCTTTGCAGTGGAGGACAGTAAGCAGTGGGGTGCCGCAGGGCTCAGTACTGGGTCCCATGCTCTTTAACTTTTTCATTAATGATCTGGAGTTGGGAGTAAGCAGTGAAGTGGTCAAGTTTGCAGATGACACTAAATTGTTCAGGGTGGTGAGAACCAGAGAGGATTGTGAGGCACTCCAAAGGGATCTGTTGAGGCTGGGTGAGTGGGCATCAACGTGGCAGATGAGGTTCAATGTGGCCAAGTATAAAGTAATGCACATTGGGGCCAAGAATCCCAGCTACAAATACAAGTTGATGGGTTGTGAACTGGCAGAGACTGACCAAGAGAGAGATCTTGGGGTCGTGGTAGATAACTCACTGAAAATGTCAAGACAGTGTGCGATTGCAATAAAAATGGCCAACGCCATGCTGGGAATTATTAGGAAGGGAATTGAAAACAAATCAGTCAATATCATAATGCCCCTGTAAAAATCGATGGTGCGGTCTCATTTGGAATACTGTGTACAATTCTGGTCACTGCACCTCAAAAAGGATATTATAGCATTGGAAAAAGTGCAGAAAAGGGCAACTAGAATGATTAAAGGTTTGGAACACTTTCTCTATGAAGAAAGGTTAAAACACTTGGGGCTCTTTAGCTTGGAGAAACGTCGACCGCAGGGTGACATGATAGAGGTTTACAAGATTATGCATGGGATGGAGAAAGTAGAGAAAGAAGTACTTTTCTCCCTTTCTCACAATACAAGAACTCGTGGGCATTCAATGAAATTGCTGAGCAGTCAGGTTAAAACGGATAAATGGAAATGCTTCTTCACCCAAAGGGTAATTAACATGTTGAATTCACTGCCACAGGAGGTGGTGGCAGCTACAAGCATAGCCAGCTTTAAGAGGGGTTTGGATAAAAATATGGAGCAGAGGTCCATCAGTGGCTATTAGCCACAGTATATGTGTGTGTGTGTGTGTGTATACACACACACACATATTGGCCACTGAGTGTTGGACTCTGAGTGACACAGAGTGTTGGACTGGATGGGCCATTGGCCTGATCCAACATGGCTTCTCTTATGTTCTTATGGCCAGAACTCTCTTTGGAGTTCAATTATGCTTGTCACACCCTTGTTCCTGGCTCCACCCCTATGTCTCCTGAATCCACCTCCAAAGTCCCCAGATATGTCTTGAATTGGACTTGGCAAACCTATGGCTAAGTGGGGATTTGAGTTCTGGTCTCCGCAGTCTTAGACTAACACTCTAATAACTGCACCACTCACATACTGAATATTCAGCATGAATATCCAAATGCATCTCAGAATCCACAGTAAATCAATGGTTCTCAGATACCCTGACCTGAAAATATGGGACCATTTTGTTTTCTTGAAGTAGGACAGCAGAATAACTTTACTTTCCATATTTAGGGAAACTAGCTTTCTTTTCCTCCTACATGCAAAGACGCATGCGTTCACGCACACACGCACACAAACACATACAGAAATATTTTCACCTTTTCCAGTTTTCTCCCCTCTAAAGCTTCAAGTCCTATGCCGCGGTCACACTCACCATTAAATCCATCCCTAATCCGTCGCTATTATACTCCGCAGCTTTTTTACAACAAATTTCCTGATCAGACATCCCTCTATCCTTCAGTTCTAAGCAGCATTGGTCCCGTTGCTGGTTGATCAGAGGTCTCAACCGGACCTCATTTTTTGAGATGGCATTCCACACTCACGCAAGCACAGTACGTGGGATATTGTGCTTGGCTTTTTTTTTTAAAGGTGCCAGAAAAGGTGGGCAATCTGCCCCCCCCCCATTTAAACACCCAGAAAGGAAGGGGAAGCCCAGGAGCTCTCTTTGCTGTCTCTCCGCCTGGCGGGGAGACAGCAAAGGTGGGTGATCTTCCTCCCCCCCATTTAAACACCTGGACATGGTATTTAAATGGGGGGGGGACATGGCAACTCTCTTTGCTGTCTCTCTGCCTGGCGGGGAGACAGAAAAGGTGGGGGATCTTCTTCCTCCCCATTTAAACACCCCGCCGTGGTGTTTAAATGGGGGGGAGCACGGCAACTATCGGGAGACAGCAAACATGGGTGATCTTCCTCCCCCCCCCCCCATTTAAACACCTGGACGTGATATTTAAATGAGGGGGGGAGCATGGCAACTCTCTTTGCTGTCTCTCTGCCTGGCGGGGAGACAGCAAAGGTGGGGGATCTTCTCCCCCCCATTTAAACACTCCACTGTGGTGTTTAAATGGGGGGAGGGAGCACGGCAACTCTCTTTGCTGTCTCTCCACCTGGTGGGGAGACGGCAAAGGTGGGTCATCTTTCTCCCCTGGCAGGGAGACAGCAAAGGTGGGCGATCTGCCTCCCCCCCCCCCCCATTTAGGAAAGGTCTCCTGTGCAAGCACCAGTCATTTTCCACTCTGGGGTGACGCTGCTTTCACTAAGTTTTCATGGCAGACCTTTTACGAGGTGGTTTGCCATTGCCTTCCCCAGTCATCTATACTTCCCCCCCCCCCAGCAAGCTGGGTACATATTTTACCAACCTTAAAAGGTTGGAAGGCTGAGTCAACAATTGCTGGCGCAATAATATCATTTGGAGTGGGCTCTCGCAGGGAAGCGGATGTGCGCTTGCGACAAGTTGGCTACAATGGAGCGTTCAAACATAGAAAGTACGCATGGGAGTCATCGGAAGCATTCTTATTCCGGATTTAATGTACTATCAAAAAAGTCCGCGTCTCAGTTCGTGGCAGCTCAGGACACTAACGAGCCAACGACCATTGCCAGATACTGATGTTTGGACAACTGCATAAAATCCAACATGCATCTGGCTTTCATCCATGCCCATCTCGTCAGTTTTATGTACGTCTGACCTCGGCCCTAGGATACCAAAATCACCTTAATGTTCAGTATTTGTTAGCTGTTTTGATGATCCACAGGTTGAGAGCAGGGGCTTTAGGCAGAACTTCCAAAGATCCCAACGGTGAAATAAGGTAAGACAGTGCTCCAGTGTGACAAGTAAATCTCCCAAAGTCCCAGAAAAAGAAAAGCAGACTTGGTAGGCTTTGTGCAAATGGAAAGGATGAGACTACACTGTTTTGGCTGGCAGAGCGGCTATAGTCATAGGAGCCTGCACAAAAGAAATTCAAAGGCTGAATTTGAGCAAAACCTTCACTTCACATTTTAATTTTTTTCCCCTCTGGGCAGAGAACAGGCAGGAGAAGGGAAAACAATTCAATTGCTTTCTGGCTTAACTCAGCCACTTTTTAAGAATGCTAATAGGTCTAGCAAAAGACAATGGGATGGTCAAGGTTTCCCTACTCCAAGCAGGAAACAGAGATTTGGAGGAATTAAGACTCGAAAGACGTCAGGAAGAAACTCCTGGAGATTTCAGGAACATTTTCTTTTACCTGTCCTGCCCTGGCCAGTGGGTGGGGAAAAGAGAGATGATAAAAGACCTGGGAGCAAAGAGGAAGGGCTTTCTTGGTTACTGATTCCATCAAAGCATACAGAAATCTCAACTGAGGTCTGGAGGAGGCAGCCATTGCCAGGTGCTGGCCTACACACCTGAAAGACTCTTGAAGGTAATGGAGCTCCTGTAAAAATCAGTAGCTTTCTAAGCTAAGGAGGCTGCCTTATAGTTAACATTTGATAAGACATGTATAGAGGGAGGGACAGAGGAATTGTTTTTCTTTTGAATCCTTTGCTCAGTGTAGTAGTGCTGGGTTAAAAGTATGTTGTAAACACTTTTTTAAAAAATAAACACTATAACTTTTGATCCTGATAGTAGTTATCTGCACTACATAGACCTCCAATGTCTTGAAAACACTATTTTAAAAGAAGTGCCAGGAGGAAAGGGAAGGCAGTCATTTGGCAAGTGGCTACTCCCTTAGTGGTGCACAAGACAGTAAGCTGTCCCTGTGGCAACCAGACACTGGTAGGAAGAGACACAGAGGCAAGGCCTCAGAACTTGGAAGGGAATCTGGGAGTTCTGACCCTCCCAGGGGGCAATTTCTACAAAATTCAGTTGGTGGCAATGGTTGAACAGAGAGAGAGAGAAAAGCCCCTCCAGGTGTTGGGAAAACCCAAGAGGGCAGGGTGGAACGGGGCCTGCAGGCCAGTGTGGGACTGTTCCACCACAGCATTATTCTTGATTATGATTATTTCAGTAGTTCTCTGTGTTTATTTCAGCAAGCATAAACACTCTGGGATATCTCAGCACCAACTCATTTGGCACCCATGTGTGGCCTGTTTCATGATCGCAAACCCAGCCCCCACAGCCATCCAGGCAATTTGCTAATATTAACTTGTAAATTTCTCCTCCAGATAGTTTCTTGAATCTCTGCTCACAGGAAGGACAAGTCTGACATTTATTTTATTTTATTACACTTATATCCCGCCCTCCCCTGGCGAACTGAAGGCGGCTAACATGAAACGGATCAAATTTTCATTGGAAAGTCTTTTTCAGTTTTATTAGTATTTACAATTAGTGGATTGCGGCTAGGTTCAACATCAGTTGCCAACCTGTTCTTCTACTGCCAGTCCACCAAATATTTTTGTAATTGTACAACACAATTTGATTTCAAAATAATGTTGGAATTTGTTTCGCCGCTTCATAAATACCTTGTGTCGGTCTGTAAGGAAAAATAGTCAATGAATGTGATGAACTCCTCACTGTTTATGCTAAAGCTAAGCACAGTCCTGGAACCTGCAATTTTGAACAGACGGCAAGAGAAGAAGGTGAATGCTTAGTCTTTTCCCTGTCAGCTGATTCTCTGCCACATTTGTGAAAGATCAAAATCAAAACTAATTTTTATCAATGCTGAAAACATCAAGATTTCTCAAGGAAAGCAATTTTAAAAATTATTTTATTTAATTCAAGTATACTCTGCCTTTTGGTTTACATTGTTCTCTTTTCCTCTATTTCATCCTGACAACAACCCTGTGAGTTAAGCTGAGAGTGAGTGACTGAGCCAAGGTCACCTAGCAAGCTTCTATGACAAAGATTTGAACCTGGGCTTCCCAGATCCTAGTCTCTCTGATGTTGCCCATCCCTTTCCTTACTTTAAAAAAAAATATCATATAAAATGTTTCATATTCTGTCTTCTGCCAGGTAAGAATTTATGACTATGGCTTTGGCTGTTCTTTCAAGCAAGCACCAGTAGTATGTGCCCATGCCCTTTGCACTGAAGGCTGCTATAGAAACTGCAGCCACAGTACAGTCTCTGACTGTTGCATCTTTCAGATTCTTTAATGGTTGGAATTGTTTTCCTGGAGAGAGGCCATACCACCAGCTTTAAAGAGCAACCTTCCCCTACCATTACTGGTTTAAAGACTGCCAATTTTCATATCCACAAAGAGAGAAAATATTTAAATAATAAGTAAGCTACATGGTTTGAACAGCTTCATGTAGGCCAACAGGACTTAAACTGCTTGCTTAAATTTAACCCACTCTCCCACTAAATTTTCCTTCAATTTGATTGATTCAGCAGGATTCAATCCCTTGGATTGTTTCTTTATGGAATAAAGTAACAAATTTTGCAAGTTTAAAGTGTTGTGTATTCTTCTTGTGACTTTGAAGGGCCTTAAAGAATATACTTCACTTTACACATTTGAAGAAGTCAACTTGGTGGCATCCATTTTTGAAACAATTCCCAAACTACACATTCATGACACTTTTTACAAATGGTGTGCTCATATATGTCATTCTTTTTTGCTTTCAAAAGTACCTAAAGACCTAATGTTTCCTGATGACTTTGATTTTGAATTCTGATCTTGGATTGTAATAAACTTGACTACCTTAAAAACTAGCCTGCATCCACATAGTGAGGTACCTCCATTTCCCTATCATCACCACTGTAAATGCAAAGGCATTTATACTCTCAACAGAATGTCCACATAGGAGATTTGTATATATTTTCTCCATCAGTCCCATTTTACCCTTTACACCACCAGAATGCTTTTCAATGGCTTTTTAAAGTATCAGGAATTGCTTTTGCTCTGTATTTGATGAGGGGAGCTTTAACTCTGAAAACCTTATACCCAGGGCTTTTTTGTAGAAAAAGCCCAGCAGGAACTCATTTGTGTATTAGGTCATATCCCCTGACACCAAGCCAGCTGGAACTGCATTCTTGCAAAAAGAAAAAGAAAAAGAAAAGCCCTGCTTATACCCCAAAAAAATCTTGCTGGTATCCAAGCGCTACTTGTCTCGAATCTACTGCAGACCAACATGGCTGCCCTCTGAAACTATCTGATGTGATTGCACTGTAGCACAACAATTATAATGATCTATTGCTGCTATCTATGACTTCATCGGGATTCCCAGCTTTCATTTCAAAAAGTCTCCAGCCTTTGGCCTTCAGATGCCCAAGGGACAGGGAGATGCATCTAGCTTGATATTAAAAAGAAGGATTTTGTGATCAAGTTTCCCTAGGAGTTTTTAAGAGGAAGTAGTCAACTGACTGTGCCTTTAAGAACTGAATGTCCTCTGCAGTAACCATTGTGGGGGTTGCTAGGCAATTACAGCAGTAGTGCCAGCCTTGGTTTCTGTCAGCAAAAAAACAAGGCAGACAGCTTTTTTCAGGACTATTTTGACCTTCAAGAGAAGACTAGTTGGGGCCAGGCATGACAGTAACCACTGGGAGCATATCATCCACCCCACAAAAGCCAGTATGGTGTGGTGGCTAGAGTTTCAGACTAGGATGTGGGAGACTCAGATTCAAATCACCACTTTGCCATGAAAGCTCACTGGATGACATTGGACAATTTACACATTCTCAGCCTAACGTAGCCCACAGAAATCTTGATAGGATAAAATGGAGGTGAGGAGAATGATGTAAAGTGCTTTGGGTTCCCATTGGGGAGAAATGCAGGGTATAAATGTAGTATATCAAATCCAAGAAAAAATACAGTTCCAAGTCAAAGACTGATTCCTCACTAGCAGTTGGTTCATCCCTGGATTTCTGTTTCCCTGGTTCAAGCAATCAATTCTCCACCAGTTGCTGCATGGGTGCATTTTGATCCATGGCTCCCTCCAATTTCCCTCATGGTTTCTTTCTCTTGTTTTTTTGAGAGCAAGAAACTATGAGGGACATTGGAGAAAGCTGCAGATCAAAATGTGCCTGTGCAGCAACTGGTGGGGAATTGATCGCTTGAGCTGGGGAAAGCAGAAGCTCTGAGGGCAGAGCAACTGCTAGTAAGGAATTGGTATAAGACTTACTGGCTTGGGGTATTAAACCTTGTTAACACTGGTAGTTTTCAGATTTTGATGTTTGGAATATATTCAAATGCTTTTAAAAAATATTCTATAATGATGCCCTGATCCACATTGTATCTCATTTCTAAGTTCTGTAACATGACATGATTTCCAGACCCTTCACAGTTGAATTGTATACTTATTTAGGATTGCAATGTTGTTGCATCTTTAAATCACCTTTAATTGGCTTTTGTCCATATTAACTCAGTCAACCAACATTAACCTAGACTACATTCTCTTCTGGACTGTTACTTTTAAAAAATGCCTGTCATTTCTTCTATTATGTTCAATTTGTCTTTATAAGGGCTTATGACAACTATTGGCTGTGGATAAACTTCCCTGTTTAGGCTGAGACCAATAGAGTGCAAACATGTATTTTCTGTTCTCTTGTCATTTCATGCATTGATTCTTGGTCATATTCAGATTGGAAACTTCCTCAAGAGAATTTGTTACACACATGGTTTTGGGTTTTGTTCAGCACATTTCTTCACTGCCTCCATTTTAGCCCGTTGTTTCTTGTTATGTCAGTCTCATAGATAATTTAACTCCATTAGTAAGAGAAGTGCTGTGGCTCTGTGGAAGAACCTCTTATTTGCATTCAGAATGGCCCAGGTTCAATCCCCAGCAACTCCAGTTAAAAGGGCCAGGCAGTAGGTGATGTGAAAGACCTTTACTTGAGATGCTGGAGAGTCACTGCCAGTCAGAGTTGATAATACTGACCTTGATGGACTGGGCTGTTTCAGTATAAGGCATCTTCATGTACAACAGTGCTGAAACCCCTCATCTGGCTTCCAACATAGAAAAGTTGGATTCCTGTGAACACTAACAATGTCGAAATATCTCAAAAAAAAATCAGCACATAGGAAGTGGTTATGTAGTCATCCAAGTTCTAAATATTTCCACAGATTTGCATTTGCTGTGGTTATAACTGAACTTGGTGCATGACCAGATGTTATAGAAGTTGGAAATGCCTGGTGCAATGTCCTTGTGTCTCAGACCTTCGGAAGCAAGTGACCACAGATAGTGCAGGCAGACAGGCAAATTCTAAGCATTTTCCTGTTTACTCTCTACTGTCACAGTCTCCCTTTGAAGTGTAAATCAACACTCTTTAGGGAAAAGCAATTTCCTTCCTTCCTTCCTTCCTTCCTTCCTTCCTTCCTTCCTTCCTTCCTTCCTTCCTTCCTTCCTTCCTTCCTTCCTTCCTTCCTTCTCACCCTCTCTATCTTTCTATGTACACAAGATGAAGGATTCAGGATGCTCCTCTCTGCATCCACTGCCATCTGCTAGCTAGAAAGTATAGGAACTTTCTCACTACCCTGCACTCTCTAACACATTTCTAGAATAAAGTAGGTATTATTTTGTTGCAACTTGAAACCTAGGTCTGAGTAACTCTGTAACTTTGCAAGCACATGGTCAGGTCTAATACAAGCACTGCTGCATTAAAGCCTGGTGCACACTGCTAACTAAAGTAGGATCTGGAGCATCAGAACTTTCCTAACAATAGATACAAATGTTTTTTTCCCTCCTAAGTGCCAGGGGAAAGGGAAATCTATCGGTGGTGGTGGTATGCCAGCACCACCTGTGTTGGTAGTGTGCCAGAAAATCAGCAGTGGGCAGGAATTTTCAGAGCTAGCCAGACACATTAGAAACAAGTCAATCCCCATTGGCACTTCCAACACCTGAGGGTTTGCCTTGGACTCAGCTGGCGGCTGTGAGGGTCTGAGATGTGATAATGCACAAGACATGCCCTTCATCTGCTTTCATCCAGCTGGATCTAGTGATGCTGCTGGAAACATAGGGGCTGGCCATAGTTGCTGGGGTGGAAAAAGTTCAGCACACATGGGGGTGATTGCCTACCCATTATTGAAAGTTGCTTGCTTGCTCATATGGTTAAGCCACCAAAGAGACTGCATGGTTAAAGGATGTTTAAATTTACCCAAAGAATTCCAGAAACAGCACTGAGAGAGAGCACAAAGGAGTAATAGGAATGCACACAAAAATATAATCCTTCAGAAGTGAGCCACTGTGATTTTTTCCTAAGAAATGACTGGAAGGAAGGAAGAGAAGGAAAATAAGGATCAGCAGATTTCTTGAGACAGCAAAAACAAGAATAGCAACCAATCACAATGAACCATAGGAATAATCAGTTTGATCTGATAGGTGTATTCATTCATTTTGGATTATGGACTTCAGTAGATTGTGGGCTTCTATAAGTAACCTGCCTCCTTTCCTGAGGACTGGAAGGTAACAAATGTCACCTCTATCTTTAAAAAGGGTTCCAGAGCAGATCCGGGAAACTACAGGCCAGGAAAGTTGGTAGAAACCATTATCAAGGACAGAATGAGTAGGCACATTGATGAACATGAGTTATTGAGGAAGACTCAGCATAGGTTCTGTAAGGGAAGATCTTGCCTCACTAACCTGTTACATTTCTTTGAGGGGGTGAATGAACATGTGGACAAAGGAGACCTGATAGATATTGTTTACCTTGACTTCCAGAAAGCTTTTGATAAAGTTCCTCATCAAAGGCTCCTTAGTAAGCTCGAGAGTCATGGAGTTAAAGGACAGGTCCTCTTGTGGATCAAAAACTGGCTAATTAATAGGAAGCAGAGAGTGAGTATAAATGGGCAGTCTTTGCAGTGGAGGATGGTAAGCAGTGGAGTGCCGCAGGGCTCAGTACTGGGTCCCATGCTTTTTAACTTGTTCATAAATGATTTGGAGTTGAGAGTAAGCAGTGAAGTGGCCAAGTTTGCAGATGACACTAAATTGTTCAGGGTGGTGAGAACCAAAGAGGATTGTGAGGCTGGGTGAGTGGGCATCAACGTGGCAGATGTGGTTCAATGTGGCCAAGTGCAAAGTAATGCACATTGGGGCCAAGAATCCCAGCTACAAATACAAGTTGATGGGGTGTGAACTGACAGAGACTGACCAAGAGAGAGATCTTGGGGTCATGGTAGATAACTCACTGAAAATGTCAAAACAGTGTGCGATTGCAATAAAAATGGCCAACGCCATGCTGGGAATTATTAGGAAGGGAATTGAAAACAAATCAGCCAGTATCATAATGCCCCTGTATAAATCGGTGGTGCGGTCTCATTTGGAATACTGTGTGCAATTCTGGTCACCGCACCTCAAAAAGGATATTATGGCATCGGAAAAAGTCCAGAAAAGGGCAACTAGAATGATTAAAGGGTTGGAACACTTTCCCTATGAAGAAAGGTTAAAACATTTGGGGTTCTTTAGCTTGGAGAAACGTCGACTGCGGGGTGACATGATAGAGGTTTACAAGATTATGCATGGAATGGAAAAAGTAGAGAAAGAAGTACTTTTTGCCCTTTCTCACAATACAAGAACTCATGGGCATTTAATGAAATTGCTGAGCTGTTGGGTTAGAACGGATAAAAGGAGGTACTTCTTCACCCAAAGGGTGATTAACATGTGGAATTCACTGCCATAGGAGGTGGTGGCGGCTACAAGCATAGCCAGCTTCAAGAGGGGGTTAGATAAAAATATGGAGCAGAGATCCATCAGTGGCTATTAGCCACAGTGTGTATATATATGTATATATAAAAAATTGTTGGCCTCTGTGTGACACAGAGTGTTGGACTGGATGGGCCATTGGCCTGATCCAACATGGCTTCTCTTATGTTCTTATGTTATGTTCTTAGAACCTGGAAAAATCTGAGATCACTCCCTGGAATAACTTGGGATCACTCTTGTAGCAAACCAGCAGAAAGTGAGTCTTATATGGTTTGCTGCTCTAAGCATACTTATACTAAACAGCAGGACGTATAAGATTATGGGTGTTTTCGCACTCACGTTCAGCCGGCGCGACCCCCCTCTTCACCGCTCAGGATCTGCGCGGATTTCGCACTAAATGCCGCGGAGCAGCCTTTTGCGCCGGAAACTCCCGGCGCAAAAGCCGCTCAAACGTAAACCGCCAAAAAGCAGTTTCCATTTGCGCGGCTTTTGCGATGGGAGTTTCCGGCTCTTCCGGCTGCTCCACGGCATTTAGTGCGAAATCCGTGCAGATCCTGCGCGGTGAAGAGGGGGGTCGCGCCGGCTGAACGTGAGTGCGAAAACGCCCAATATATTTTTGCAAGCATCTTAATCTTGATTACTCTAGCTGTCAATCATATATTTCTGCGTTTATTAGATAGTCATCATTGGTTTATATTACCATATATGAACTGGAGAAAAGTTCCCCAGTTTGTTATATATCATCTCTAGGCTCAGATGTGGGGACACCACCTCTTCACAGTGTCTCTAAACCTAGAACACTGTAAAAGAATAATTTGATACAATGGGGTGGTAACATTGTGTACAGTACAGCCTAAATTAAGCACTTTAAAGTGATATTTACTTAAATCTCTCATGCTGGAATAAAGAGTTTAACTTCAGCTGGATCCCATTGTCCCCTGCACCTCTACCATGTGTATGCCAACAGTAAGAAGCTATTATCAATAAACACTAGGAAGTGAAAATCTGCAGCAGGGGTGGCCAAACTGTGGCTCAGGAGTCACGTGCGGCTCTTTCACACATATTGTGCAGCTCCTAGAGGTCAAGGAGGAACTTAATGCAGGTTTATTCTCAAGTAAGTGTGATTAGCATCAGGACCTCAGTCCACCTCTGAGGACCCCCCCTCCCACCATTAAGGATCACATTTCTCTGGCCCCACGCCAGGCCCTATATGGACTTATAATTGCAATGGATACTAATAGCCTGAAACTCATATGCACATCACTTATTGGACATTCAGTCTTGTGAGACTCTAAGCCTTTGGCATTGGTGCCAACTCAATATGGACATTTTACTCTGTGTGGACTAAAGCAGCAAGGTTTCCAGCAAAGCTGCAGACAGTTCCCTGCCTGTTCCTGCTATTGGTGTGACTGTGCTTCTCCTGCAAAGAAGGACTTCAGATTGCGCTTCCCCCAAAGAGCTGCCCAGCCCTGCAGACTGCAACTGCATTCCTGTCATTGGAAGACAGTGCCAAGAAGCAGCCTTCATAGAAGCCATGTTCCTCTGATGTCCTAAAACAACAACTTTTGATCCTGCCAAGCACCATGAGGGTGAGATGAGAGCCCCACATACTCCAGTCATGCTATGGAGATGTAAATGAAGAAGCCAACGGTCAACAATAGACTTGTTGTCACATCTTCATACCTAACAAAAGACTGTTTCTGCCAACCATTTAGGCAAGCATCTGACACAATGAAACATCCAGAAAGATGATAGCTGTCGAGGACTTAATCCTATAAGGTAGACCTCCTCCATTTTGTTAGCTCCGGTGTCACAATAGATAGTAATGTGGCACTAATTGACTCATCATATTTCTTTCTTTATCGATGGTTTGCAATAAGTAAAACCATCAACGTCCATTAATCCTTTTGTCAATTTCCTAACCTTTCCCTATGCTGGACTTATAAGAATTGTCACTCCCAGCTATTTTTTAAACCTCTCTTTCTAGCATGTATTTTATCTTTCTGTGCAAATAAAGTATTAAAAGTTTTAATAAAGACATGTGTGTAATATTTATTCATGTCTTGTAGCTGTCAAACTTCTGACGTTTATTCCATGTAGCTCTTATGTTAAGCAAGAAGTTTGGCTACCCCTGATCTACAACTAGGCTAGTATGCACAAAGCAATTAACCAATTATTTGAAACAAATTTAGCTAACAGATTTGTCTAGAAATGTTCTTGCAAATTTTCTGGAATAAAATTTGCAGTTGTGGCTCAATGAAGTAACTCTGCCAAGCTCAAAGGCCTGTGGCAATTTGTGCTATATAATAAACATTTTACCACTAGTGAATCCAAAATGTAAATAGAAAGGAATACTTCTATGACAGCCAAAATGAATGATTGAAGGAAAATAATAGATGATAGTTTGATTCCAATTTTGTTCTTCCATAGAAAACCAATGACCCAGAAATGTGTAATAAATTAGCCAATTATGCCCAGATGTCAGGCTCTGCAAATGATGTAATCACATATTTTACAGATCAGCACAGTCCTAAATAGTACATCTTTCTGATTAAAATGTCAGCATAAAGTACAACTTCTCCTTTCAATTTCCATAGTCCCCTGTAATGATGGAATGTAATAATTAAATCATAGGGAAATATTGCATGACAGTAAATAAAAAGTTCCAAGTTTTTCATCCAGGAATTCTGGTGAAAACTTAAAAACTGCTGGTCAGCCTCTCCTATGATGGTTGCAGATTGTGCCCTGAAACTTCTTGGAGAGCAAACTATGAAACAGAAACGCTCATTAAAAGCCATACCAAAACTGCCAGGACAACATGCCAGGACAACATGTCTCACTGCAAGCTAGAGGGACCATATTTTGGAAAGACGATGAAGTCAGTTTAGCTATTGTTAGTTTCTGCTAAAAACTACAGGTCCCAGAGTTCTGTGATATGGGAGGAGACATACACACATTACAGTTAACAAATCATAGAATCATAAAGTTGGAAGGTCATCTAGTCCAACCCCCTGCACAATGCAGGAAACTCACAAACACCTCCCCCTAAATTAACAGGATACTCAACCACTTTATCACTGTAATTCTTAAATGTCCTTCAAAGTAAGTAAACAGTCCTTAGTAGAAACTCAAACTTTAAATGTTGCCAGGTATGAAAATCTGCTGTCGTCTTATCTTTCTGTTGAGAGACGCAGATAGCCTGGCTTTGAAGAGTAATTCAACAGGTGTAGTAGCAGCAACACGAGCCCTACGTTCAGGTTCATGTTTCCCTTACACTTCCTCTGGCTGCTATTTTTACACTCCAGAACTTTACATGCAAAATATAAATAAAATAAATATACAGAGTATGTTTTTACAGAAGTTAACCTTCAGCATTTTCAGTGCATGTAGTCACACAGCATCTAACTTACCCCGTGCTTAGGCAACAGCTCACAGTCATATCTTATCAGTATGCACGAACGGTTCTTGCCATAGAGCAATCCAAGCATGCGCTATACAGGCTATCCCAGCTGATGTCAATTACATTCTGATTCATGTGGTACAACTTACAGTTATTACACAAACATAGAAAAATCTAAGGAAGCATTCAAATCCCACGGGGACATGGTCCAGAATTTGTGAATAAAAAAGCTTCCTTTTGTAATAAATTTTGGATACATTCTCAACATTGTAACGATGGTTCTTAAAGGCATACACCACAGTACATTGCATCTCCTCACAGGAGTGCTGGAAGTCAACACAGTGTTGCACGGTTGGTGCATCTATATTTGACTGATGAATTCTAGACCTATGTTCAAGAAAACGTGCACTTAGGCTATGCACGCTAGAGCCAACATAGAATCTTGGAGAAAGTAGAGAAAGAAGTACTTTTAATGGAGAAAGTAGAGAAAGAAGTACTTTTAATGGAGAAAGTAGAGAAAGAAGTACTTTTCTCCCTTTCTCACAATACAAGAACTCGTGGGCATTCGATGAAATTGCTGAGCAGACAGGTTAAAACGGATAAAGGGAAGTACTTCACCCAAAGGGTGATTAACATGTGGAATTCACTGCCACAGGAGGTGGTGGCGGCCACAAGTATAGCCACCTTCAAGAGGGGTTTAGATAAAAATATGGAGCAGAGGTCCATCAGTGGCTATTAGCCACAGTGTATGTGTGTATATAACATTTTTTGCCACTGTGTGACACAGAGTGTTGGACTTGATGGGCCATTGGCCTGATCCAACATGGCTTCTCTTATGTTCTTATGGACATGGACACCTTAAAATATAAATTATCCTAGATGTACTGCAGATTGAAAAATGTGTAAATTTCCAATGTAGACCATTAATGGTACTTTCACTCAATTCCAAAGTATTAGCACAAATTGAAAATTTTTTACATTTGTAGTGACCTATGGGCATTTCCTGCACATTGGAAGCCTCTTATGCAATATCTGAACATATTAACATGTCCCTTGACGTTTTACACTTCTTCCAGCCAATTGGAAACGAAGAACATCCTGGCAGATCCTCTATCAGATGCCAGTGCTTTTTCAGTATCTTAGTTATTTGTGTGGATCTAGTTGAATATTGGAAAGCACAGGCAAACCTATTGTCCAAATTCTGTTCTGACTCCTTTTTTGTCTTTTTGTCTTGATAGCTCTTTCCTATCTTTATTCTGATGATGATATTGGATTTATATCCCGCCCTCCACTCCGAAGAGTCTCAGAGCGGCTCACAATCTCCTTTACCTTCCTCCCCCACAACAGACACCCTGTGAGGTGGGTGGGGCTGGAGAGGGCTCTCACAGCAGCTGCCCTTTCAAGGACAACCTCTGCCAGAGCTATGGCTGACCCAAGGCCATGCTAGCAGGTGCAAGTGGAGGAGTGGGGAATCAAACCCGGCTCTCCCAGATAAGAGTCCGCACACTTAACCACTACACCAAACTGGCTCTTCTGAGCCCTGATCATGACATTTTGTAAAACTTCCTTAGGATAGTGTTGTAATTGTTTACAGAGTTTGCTGCTAGCCTCTACATAATCCGACTCTCTAGCACAATTATGCTTAATTCTCATTAGTTGCCCATAAGGCAAATTGGTCCTAACATGAGGAGGCTGGAAAGAGCCAAATTGGAGGGAATTTCTGTGGATTTGGAGTGCAACCTGATGCCCAATCTGTCATTTGTTTCTCTAAATACAACAGTATCTAGGAAATTAATTTCATTCGGGTTACAATTAACTTCAAACTTGATGGTTGGATGAAGATCATTACACCAAGTTGTGAACGCATCTATAGTACTTTGGTCTTCGTACACAAGACACAAATCGTCAATGTATCGACAATATTGTACTATATTCTCATAGAATGGATTTACTTGTGTGTTCATAAAAAACTTAGTTTCAAAGTATTCAATTAACAGATTTGCCACATCCGGCGCACAAGGAGAACCCATGGCCACTCCTGACATTTGCATCCAAAAACCTAAAAAAATTATGTTCAAAGAACAGATCAAGTATGTCCACCAAAAAATGATTAGGGGGATGCATTTTGTCTATCCTTTTTTTCAAGCACCCTTCCACTGCTATTCTTGATTCTTCTTGCGGTACGTTAGTATATAATGCAGACACATCCATGGTTACTAAGACTTCATCAGGGTGAATTGCTATGCCTTCCACTTTCTGGATAAAATCCTTAGTGTCTTTAATGAATGACTTAATACAAGGCACAAATGGGTGCAAAAAAAAAAATCAGATACTGTGCTAGTGGTTCTAGAATAGACCCTGGACCCTCAAATAATAGGGCGACCTGGAGGTGGGCTGCCCTTTTTATGGATTTTTGGGAGCGCATATATAACTGGGCATCCTGGAAACTTATTATATAGAAACTTAGCTGTCTGCTCATTTATATAACCCAGCATCATTGCTTCTGTCACCATCGTTTTAACTATATTCATCACTGACTGTTGGATCTCCTGCCAGTTTTTTATAATGTCCAGGAACCTCTAACAATTTTGTTCATTAAAACTACCCCACCATCTTTATCAGCTGGTTTTATTATCAAGTCAGAATCAGTGGCTAGCCTTCTTATACAGGAAAATTCCTCACAAGTAAAATTACGTCTGTGCCTGCGCATTATTGCCTCCTCCTTCTCTAAGTCCTTAAGAACTATTTTTTCAAATGCTACAAGGAGGGGTTCACTTACATTGGTATAAATGATGATTTGGGTTTAAATTCACCCTTACACAAATCTGTTTCACCAGTACCAAACATAAATTTCAGTTTTAAAGAACGCATGAACTTGTTAAAATTAATTATGGTCTGAAATAAATCATAAGTCTTGACTGGAGCAAAGCCCAAGCCTAAATTTAAAACACGGTGTTTCTTTTGTGTAAGCATTTTGGAAGAAAGATTAATAACTAAGTTTTCTTCTTTGCCTTTCTGGCCTGTTCCTTGGAGTATTTTTATTCCTCTATTTTCCTTTTAGAACTACGGTCCAAAATGGGTTCAGCTCCAAAGGGTAAATTTCCTTCACGTGGTTGCCAGGAAGATCCATGTTCCGCTATACAAAGCTTTTTCGCAAGCCGAATAACAATGTTTACAGTTTGCTGTCAAAACATCACTTCTATATGCCCACTTCTCAAAATATTTTTTCAACAGATGGCTTCAAATCCCCAGGTGGGGGCAGAGGATCTCCCCCGGTCTGGAGGCTCTCCCCCCACTTCAGAGTCACCAGAA
Source organism: Heteronotia binoei (assembly GCF_032191835.1). NCBI lineage: Eukaryota > Metazoa > Chordata > Lepidosauria > Squamata > Gekkonidae > Heteronotia > Heteronotia binoei. The sequence continues at coordinate 131,282,511 of NC_083223.1, forward strand.
AGCGGGGGAAAGAGGAGGGAAATGACTGCTGCTGGGCACTCTATTATTCCCTATGGAGACCAATTCTCATACAGTATAATGGAGAATTGATTTGCGGGTATCTGGGGCGCTGGGGGAGCTGTTATTTGAGATAGAGGCACCAAATTTGCAGAATAGCATCCAGTGCCTCTCCTCCAAAAAACCTTCCAAGTTTCAAAAAAATTGGACTGGGGGGTCAAAATCTATGAACCCCAAAAGAAGGTGCCCCTATCCATTATTTCCAATGGAGGGAAAGCATTTAAAAGGTGTGCAGTGGTCCCTTTCAATGTGATGGCCAGAACTCCCTTTGGAGTTCAATTATGCTTGTTGCAACCTTTCTCCTGGCTATGCCCCCAAAGTCCTCAGATATTTCTTGAATTGGACTTGGCAACCCTATCTGGGGACAGGGGAGATAACTCTACACAGCCAATCAACCCACTTCAAAGAAAAAGATGCTGTAAAGTTGCCATCATACCTGAGAGGATGGAGCTTAATGGCAGGGTCTCAGTCAATTACTCACAGCATTCCGCAATTAAGGATACATCTGCCCATCAATCTCCAAATATGATTTATTAATTCCCTTCACTATGTTTCCCCCCATAATTAAACCCAAATTAATGGTAACCATATAAACTAAGTTTGTGTTTGGTCCTTGAATCTGTTAAACATCTTCATTATGCTGTATTTATTTGTTCATTAGATTTGTGGATTGCCCAATCCCTGCTACTGCAGGGCTCAGGGTGATGTACAGCATCATTAAAACAAACCAGTTACAATAAAACTGTAGTTAAAATTCATTTTAAGAACAGATAGTGAAGATTGTTACTTATTCTAGTTACAGCGACTGCCAGCAACTTTGAGAGTAGGGAGAAGAGGGCGAGCAAGCATGAAGCCGAAAAACAAGCGAGAGTGCTGACTTCAGATGGAAACGGTCACTGTCCTCAATAAAACCTCAACGTTTTCTTACCTTGCTTTTGAATTACCCCCTTCACAGGTTACTGAATCAGATGTTTAAGTGAATCCAATGGTTACTCTTCTAGAAGAATATAAAGAAGCATTTAGACGGTGGTCTAGGCTGCTCTAGCATATTTTTTAACTTAGTATTGGAAAGGTACAATCTGATGACTCCAGATGTGGCTGTGAGGAATAAAAACCAGTAAGGTTAATATAGTAGATTAGGCAAGACCAACATTGTCTGGGTATTGGCCAAACATCCTCTGGGCTGGACATTTTAATATTTTGGCTGAGCCATCATAATGCTTAATACTGCATGTGATTTGCAACATGAGTGAGAGATTTTTTGAGAAAAACTCTTACTGAATGTTTCTGGGGAGCAAAATATATTCATAAAATATAGCTTTAAGTACTGAACAAGACAAAAGCATGTCTCAAGTATGTATGATGTATTATAACAGAACATTGAGTTAACCACAGAATGTCCTAGGACTTTTCCCAGACAACATATAAAAGTTCCATATGCTTTAATGCCTTAAAACATCAAACTCTATTTTACATAAAACTCAAAGTCAATTGTATTAGACTTTTTCATGGTGGCAGGTTTAAAGTCTGATACAGATATGTTACTGGAACAGCACATGTGGCTACAAGTTAAAGTACATTATTTGCACATAAGTTCTATCATGCTGGATCTTTATTTCCAAAAGATAAGTAGTCAAAACAATGGACTGCAGTGTGGAGAATCCAAATTAAAAATACACTGCTTACAGGCACAACAACACAATTTTGAGGAGAATTTTTCCCTGTGTAATTAGTGTAGGCTTCGGCTACGTGTGAATGTTTGAGCTGATTCCTATACAAACACAAGTTCTTGTTTATAAGATTACAAGCTCTTTGAAGCCTGCTTTGGCCCCACTCCAAAACTGATAACAATTATTAAGATTGTAAGCTCTTTGGAGTCCAGGTTAAAGGTCCCATTTCAAAGTGATACCAAGACTATGTACTTATTCATTCATCTTGGACCTGATGAAGATTTGAAATGGTACACTTTGGATTGACCCACCATTGTCCATGTATATATTTGGAATTCATTTCTAGAATTTGTGTATCCATATATTGGGGTTGTATATTTGGAATTAGTGTTTTGTTGTGTATGACTGGCTATCACTAAAATATTCTTATTGTTGTGTTGTTGTGCCTGTAAGCAGTGCTTTTTTGATTTGGGGTCTCTATTTCCAGCTGACACTTAACTTACAGATGTTTTGTTGCAGATCTTGACTGAGCATGAGTCTATTCTCGATGATACCAACATTCATTCTGATATCTTGGTCTTCAAAACAGAAAACACACATTGTATTGCATTTCCCTTTTGAAATGGGTGCTGGAGCTGAGCTGTATCTAAACAAGAAATAGAGATATTCGTCCTGGTCACGCATGCAAGTGTTTAACAGAATTAATGTATTACAGTTTCAGAATGTCAAACAGATGAATGACATCAAAGGCTGCACTTTGCTCGGCCAACTGGTACAAGGAAACGTAAGTCTGATGGTAGAAAAGGACATGTACATATGTATTTAAAATATTAGTATAGTACCTCTGTGTGAGATGTACCCAGAACAGTTCACAATGGTATACAATGCAATTATAAACACCTAACAACAAAATCTAAAACAAAACATAAAATCCACCACACAAATCAACTGGAAAAACTACAGCAGCAATTAAAGCAACCACCACCAAGAAAATATGTGTATCAAAGTGCCATCATATCCCATAGAATTTCAAGGCAAGAGATGGTGGTTTGCCACTGCCTGCATCTGTGTAGTAAATCTGGACTGCTTGGTGGTCTCTTATCCAAATATTAAACAGGACTGACCTTGCTTTGCTTATGAGATCTGGCTAGCCTGGGCAAGTCAAATTACAGCATACCTGAAAAGCATTTGCCAGTCTTAAAAGCCAGCTGAAATGGTAAAGGTCTTCATTTGGGTCTTTTAAAAAAAATGCAGATGGCACTAGCTGCAGAGAGAATGGACAAGGCTCTGCTCCTTGTGGCCACCCTCTTTACCTCCTCCCAAGACCAGGGGAGGGGTGTGAAAAAAGGTCAGAGACCATGATAATCAGGCAGCACTATGTGAAGACAGATGGTCTAGTTACTATCCTAGTTCTAGACAATTATATTTTATAGATAAAATCACTGAATTTATAATTTTATACGTAAAAATTCTAACATATGTTTAACCGTACCCAGATCGCACTTCTTCTGCAATGGTCAGAGCTGGCAAATCAGGCAAAGGCTCTATGTAATCAGGAGAAAACCCAGTTAACAGGCACATGGGATCAAAACAGGGAAAGGACAATTTAAAACATTCACTCCCACACTATTTTTCTGGCTTGAAATGGACTTAGGGAGCACTTTGGGTTGGGAAAATGGAGGTAGGGGCTGCAATCCACCCCCCCCCCCCCACACACACACTCTAATCCAAAGCAGGATTTCCTTTGTCTGAGAATTGAATTTTTAAAAAAACATGTCGGGAGCTGTGTCTGCAGAGCTCCCAATATACATCTGATTTGGCCCTCAGTCTTGCCTGGACTGAGCATTAGTTCATATTACAGGTTAATATTTATGATTTATGGAGTGTCTGGTTGAAGCATGCTTCCTTGAAAACCTGCACCAGAAATAAAATCTATGCATGGGAGGTTTCGAGGACTGTTAGAGATACACAAATACAACAGGACAAGAATTCCACATTGACCAGGCCTGGCCCTGATGACAGGGTAATTTGGACTTCTAGAAGTTCTGCAGTTTGAAACTTTCAAATGAAGCATCTGGTAATGCTTAAAGCAAATAATACTTCTTGCTCCAAGTGCATGACTCTCAACGGAGGTTATATGAAAATAAAATGGACCAAATGGAGGTTTGGATGCTGAATGAGAAAACAATTGAATGAGTATTATAGGTAAACAAAATGCCGGTGTTCTATCACTTCAAAGCATTTATCTGTTACTGGACTATAAATATGCTTTTATGTTTATGATAGTTGCATTGCATCGTTATGTTTTAATTTGGTATAACTTCTTGTTTTGTTTTAGCATTCCTGCATAATTCTGAAACTGCTTCCAACATCTAATGGGCAATTTCCTAGAAATTTTCTTCCAGATGTATATCTGTAGCTAATACTGGAAAAGAGAGACTTCAGTGTTTTGCTTTTGTATTTGAGATTTAAGGATTGGCATATGTGACAATAACTTCTTTTTATTTCATTACTACCCAATTTCTGAAGAACTTATTGAAATGCAATAATGAAATGGTGAAAGATAAGAAATATATCAATAAATGTCAAAAATAAACATTTAGATTTTGTTTCTGACATCCAGATTTTGCAGGTTTACAGAGAATGTTTATGAATACTCAGGTTCAGACTTCTGGGTTTTGGCATCTCAAGCTCGGTGGGATCCGCAGAGCTCGCCTTCAGCAGCCCCCCAAACCGGGCAGTAGGAGGGGTGCCACAGTTGTGGCATCTCAAGGGGGACCCTGGAGGGGTCTCCTGACAGCAAGGGGCTTTACAGGAGTCAGGGAAACAGCAGCAGCTGGTCCCTGTTCCTCCTGTCTGCTCTGATGCTCCACCGCCACGATTGCCGTGATGGCAGCTAGAGATGAATGCCTGACTGCTTTTTTCTTCTAACAAGCTTCTAATACATCATTCTTCTACCTTAACCATTGAAATACTACCATGCAAGTAAGTCTATTTTCTAATACTACCAACTAATGGATTTTCTACTATAACGCCAATTTGGACTGTTCAAAAAAGGGGAAGAGGAGGACATCCCCCCCTTCCCTGCAAGGAGCCTTCAAAAAGACAGAGAACAAACTTAAGACATTTCAATGACTTAAATTGGACTGAATATAGATATCTCAAATGGATTTGGCTTACAACAAAACAAGCTATAATGTGAACATTATATTATTACAATACGGTCTGAATAAAAGCTGGATATACCTTTAAGAGAAATGCATCTGATACTTGATTGGGACTGAAACGATTACAACCGGAATGTAAGAGAAAAGCACACAGCTGGAGGAGATTTAGAAGGATAGGTTATCTGGGACTTTGAGTTATTTTTCAACTTTGATTAGCAGACTGAGTTATACTGTTAAGAAGATGGTGTTGCAACTTGAAGCAATTGATAAAAAAGATGTTTTGGTTACCATATTCTCTTTAAAGCAGGAAGTCGTTTTGTTGACAGAGCTGATTCAAAACAGGGTATAAACTTTTACTTTGAAATACAGCGAAACTGAAAATCTACATGAGCAGAGTGGTAAAGAGACCCCAGTGATGTCTACAGAGTTGAGAGAAGTGGATAAGGATCTGTTGGGAAAGGAGCTGAAAGAAATCAAAACGGACACAGCGTGCGCAGTTACAAAGAGGAGGCGGAAATCAAGATTGATTAAAGTTTTCACAGGAGGAAGTGATTGTCAGATGATGGAGGTTCAAAGTAAACCGACTTCCATTTGTTACAATGTTAAGACGTTTATTTGATAGCTCAAGGTTCTGGACAAGGGACCATTGGAACTGATGCCAGTTGGTGGGAAAGGCAATGCTTTAAACAGTATACATCAAAGGATTTCTAAACAATACTATATTCTCACACTTCTAGGATACATGTAACACCTTCTCTTCCCCTTATCTCTTGTGGTTCCCTTTCTCATGGAGGAGCCCTGCTGGCTCTCCTTGAGGCATGCTATCTTCAAAGGATGTTGCATTTGTTAGTACTATGAAGTGGAATTCACAGCAGGGGTTAGTAGCATTTCTGTCTCTACTTTGATATGCAAGGCCTCGACTTCAGGGTTAGTAGCAAATGCTCAAAATGGGGTTAGTCATGTCAAGCTACACATTGCATTTCAGTAAGATCTAGCATAACAGCTCTCAAAACTCTCCAGTGTCTGACAGTGATGGCGTGGAGGCCTCATCACTTTTAGCAAAGTGGATGAATGTGCCAAAGGGAGAAGAGGCAAACTTTATCAAGAAGATCAAGACCTGAAAAGCTTTTTAAAAGAAGGGATTATAAATTGTTTCTTTTTTACGTAATTGGTCACTATTGAACTAATAAAAGGGAACTGGTGTGTGACTCTGAAATGGCAAGTGAGGGGTTTTTTTTTAGAATCTGGATGTTTCTTTTCTGTTTGTCACTTTTTATCTATGGATCATACATTTTTAAAGCTAAATAGAGCAATTTAATAGAGAGTGGGTTATAGAGATTGTATTATTCTTCCCTAAGCAAAAATAAAGAAGTGTGGGAGATGAGGCTGTTACTGTTTATCAAACTTGTTTCTCTTAAAGTAATATGAAAATAGGAGTTATAATCTCCAAAAGTTTTTAAAGAATTTTAAATATTCAAACCAGACAAACAAGTAATATGGGTCAATTTATAATAAGGTAGACAATATAGATACTTTATATTTTAAGATCTGCTTCTGATATTTTTGACCTGAGAATCTGATTATAATGAAATAAACAAAGTATTGTATGTTCTGTCTTTCTTTTTTTTTCTCCTGCTAGAAATAATTGTTAGTATTAAGGATAAAGAAATTATATTCATCTTTTCTGCTCATGTTTAATCTCAACATTGTTAAATTAACTAATTAGTTCTTATGTTTAAAATTGCTAAAGTTAATCGGTTAGTTATATCTTGTGATTGGGTTTTCTCTCTTTCTCTTTTTGCTTTTCTCGTCTGTATGTACTGAAGATGAATAGCTTGAATTTATATCATAAGTAATAGAATAGTAAAAAAGTATATAAGGAAATAATAAGACTGTATAACTTAATGGTTATATTGGGTTAAAATTTAAAGACTTGCAGGTAGAAAGCACTTGGTATTATATTTTGAGGTAGAAATGTAACTGATATATCTGTTGTTTTTTTCTGTTTATTGTTTCTCTATCTTGTTCCCCTCCCCCCGTGCTTTTTTTTTGCTTCTGTATCCCCCCATTATTTTATCTGTTTATGCCCAAACTTAATAAAAAATTGAAATACCAGTATGAATACTCAGGTTCATGTTTGTACTTGCAGAGGCAAATTATTTGCAATCAAGATTGCACAATAGGAAATGAGTTTAAAAAACTGATATAGGGTTGCCAACAGATGTAAAAAGACAGGAGTACAAAACAGTTTATCCCATTCCAATCCAATCTCTGTTCTATTCCATATCTCTCACATCCATACTCCATTGAAATAACTTCCATGAAAAAAATCATTAATGTAGCTTTGTTTTTTTTCCTGTCAAGTCAGAGCTGACTTATGGTGACCCCTCATGGGGTTTTCAAGGCAAGAGACATTCAGAGGTGGTTCGCCATTGCCCACCTCCATGTCACAACCCTAGGGCAGTCTTCCATCCAAATACTAACTAGGGCTGACACTTCTTAGCTTCCAAAATCTGACAAGATTAGGCTACCCTGGGCTAGCCAGGTCAGGGCATTACAGTTAATTAGGCTTGTTGTGTAAATAAATACAATGGGCTCTAGAAAGAGTCTCTGGGTGAATGCCCCGGCCTTGAGCATTCAGCGTCAGTTTGTTGTGGCATCATAGCATGACAACAATCATGCAGACGCTGAAGCTCAGCATTCCTTTCATCTGCAGGGCATTGTTGCCTTTCCTGTCATATTTGGCCTTGCAGTGTTTAGCAGTAGTGTGTGCTTGTGGCATGATTGGTCTTTTTTGGCCTGGCCTGGTTGTGTTATGGTATTCCATAGAGTATGCATCTCAAGGTGGCTGTTTTCTGTAGGGAATTGATCTGACTTCAGCTTTCCATCCCCCACAGCCTCTACCTAGGAAAAGTACAATCTTTCTCCACAGTGGGGACCAAAGCAGGCGGGAAGTGACCTCAGCAGCCATTTTCTCCAGGGGAGCTGATCTCTGCCATGTGGAGAGCAGTTGTACTTCTGAATGATCCCCAGCCCTCACCTGGAGATTGGCAACAATGGTTCACCAGGAGGAAGTTTGGAGGGTGGAGTCTATGGCATTGTACCTGTCTGAGGTCCCACCCCTCCTCAAACCCCACCATCTCCAGGCTTCATCCCTCAAAATCCAGGAATTTCCCAACCTGGAGGTGGCAACCATATCTCCTTTCCAGCCAATCATCAACCTACTTTTAGCTGCCCCTCTGACTTTATCTTTCCATCTCCTCCCCCCTCCCTGCAGCCTGTACCTAGGAAAAGTACAGTCTTTCTCCACAGTGTCGCTTTTAGTATGTAGTCGCTAATAAAGCAAGTTCTGTGTGAACTCCAAATGCATTGAACCCAGTATATTAAGCTGGCAACGAGGATGGGATTCTAATCAGGTCCACACAGCTGGGTCTCCACCGTCCAGTAACTGCAGACCTAGCTGGAGAAGAGGCCACCCAGCTCAGAGGAGCAGAAGCACCTGCTGCTGCTGCCATGGCAACCCAGAGCTTGATGGCCGGCCAAGGGTTTGACCACATCTTCCCTGAAAAGTGGGAGACCTACACGGAACACATCAACTGCTACCTACAGGCAAACACAATCACAGATGACAGCAGGAAGCGAGACGTGCTCCTCAGCATCTGCGGTGATGCCACATTCGAGATCACCAAGGGTCTCTCTGCCCCAGCGAAAGTCACAGGAAAGACTTACAAGGAGGTCATCAACCTGACCGGGCATTTCTCACCTCTGCTGTCCATCATCACCCACACCCACTCTCCTGTTCCACATGAGAGATCAGGGAGTGGGATAGATGGCTGCCGTCTACCTGGCTGCTCTCCGCCAAATCGCCAGCAACTGCAGCTTCAACAAGTTGGAGGAAACTCTGCAGGACTGATTCGTCTGGGGCCTCCGGGACAAAGGGCTGCAGCAAAAGTTTTTCATAAAGGAAGAGCTGACCCTACAGATCACTTTCAACGAAGCTACCACATTTGAGAGAGCAGCCAAGGCTTACACCAGCCGCTGGACAGAGGCCATCCACCAATAGGAGGCGTTGTCAGACGAGTACAAGGAGGAAGTACAGTGCACCCACGAGTCTCCCCCAGGTGAGCAAGCCGGGCAGGCAAAGCTGTTTCCTACCAACTGGGACCAAAGGAGCCCACACTGCACCTCCGGGCCCCCGTGCAAGCTGCAGAGAGCACCACGAGCACCAGACCTGCAACTTTCGTGACACCAAGTGCAGGTATTGCAGGAAGATGGGGCACATCACTCACATCTGCCGAGCTAAAGGGAACCAGAGGCGCCCGACAGTGCACCAAGGAGAGGCAGAATGACACACCACTTCCCTCCACCGGCTTCAGGTACTGAACTTACCCAAGGATACCCCTGACAAAATCAAGCTCATGGTGCAGATTAATGGGGTCCCTTGCTTAATGGAGATTATCCATTATTTTGGAGGACATGTTGAAGGAACTCTGCCCCATGGAAGGTCCTCCGCTATGGCCCGCCAAGTTCATCTTAAGGGACTTTCAAAAGAACCCGGTGCAGATAAAGGGGTGGGGCTGTTTCTGGGTGAAGTTCAAGCATTTCAACAGCATGTTGGACTTGTTAGTGGTAGGGGGCAAGCTCGCTAGCCTACTAGGGCTAGCCTGGTTCAAACCCCTAGGGATAGACTTCATAGGCGCAAATCAGATGCAGCCCCAAAGTTTCACACACATTTGTGAAGAGTTCAGCAAAATTTTTGACGGGACACTTGGCTGCTATACAGGTCCTCCAGTTTCCCTACAACTGGATCCAACAGTGCAGCCCATAAGTCTGAAGGCTAGGCACGCCCTGCTTGTACTCAAGCCCACAACAGAGGCTGAGTTAGACCGCCTAGTAGCACAGGAAGTACTGGAACCAGTCTCATGTGCACTCTGGGAAACCCCAATAGTAACCTCAATAAAGCAAGCGGGGATGCACAATCAATAAGGCACTCCAAGATATCACATACCCCCATCTTGGCTTCACTGGCTGGCTCAAAATTTTTTGGGAAGCTGGATCTGGCCCAGGCTTATCAGCAGCTCCCTGTAGATGACAAAACAGTGGAAGCACAGACAATAGTTACAAACCAAGGGGTTTCAGAGTGAAGAGCCTGCAATTTGGGGTGAGTATGGCTCTGGAGATTTTCCAGAATCTAATGGACACTATTCTTAAAGGGATCCCAGGGGTCCAGCCCTTTTTTGACGACTTTTTGATTGTGGCCCCCACCGAAGAAAAGTTCAGCCACCACCTGAGATCTGTGCTGCAAAGCTTCAGGAAAGTCAGCTTAAAGGTTAAGCGTGAAAATTGTTCCCTGGGAGTTCCACATGTTGAGTTCCTGGGCTATGTAGTAGACACAGCCGGCATACACCCCACACCAGAGAAGGTCCGCGCCATAGTGGAGGCCCCTGCCTTCATCTCTAAGGCGGAGCTCCAAACATTCTTGGGACTTTTGAACTTTTATCATTCATTCCTCTCACACAAAGCTGCCCTTGCCGAGCCGCTCCACAGGTTGCTGGATAAAAAAGCACCCTAGGTTTGGGGAAGAAAACAGGCAGCCACTTTTCAGGCCATTAAAGAAATTCTTGTTTCCAATGAGGTCCTGCACCACTTTAATGAGACCTTGCCTGTGGTCCTCACGTGTGACGCTTCCCCCTATGGGGTCGGGGCGGTCCTCAGCCATTGGTTGCCAGATGGTCGGGAGGTGCCGGTGGCCTATTACTCATGCACCTTGTCACCAGCAGAGCAGAATTAGTGGGGGTTGCCATCGTAGTTGGGGTGAGAAAATTTCACTATTAACTTTTTGGGTGGCCTTTCACTATTGCAACTGACCACAAGCCCCTGTTGGAACTGCTTGCCCCAGACAGGCAAGCCCCGCAGATCCTGTCAGAGAAGGTCATCCGCCGGAATCTTTTCCTCAGCACATACCTGTACAAACTAGTATACCGCGCCGGGAAGTTGATGGGCCACATGGATGCTCTGAGCCACCTTCTGCTCAGTGCCATCAACCCTGACCTGCCCCTGCTGCACCATATCATGCTGGTCGAGACTCTGCTAGAATGGCCACTACTCACAGCAGATGTGGCCAAACACACGGCCCACGATCGCCTCCTCTTTTGAGTGCTAGACTGGGTGGGGAGGGGGTGGCCCACCAGTTGGGTGGGCCTGGAATTTACAGCTTTTGCTTCCCGAAAGGACTAACTGTCAACCCACAAGGGGTTCCTACTCTGGGGAAGCTGCATAGTGGTTCCCCCACCGCTGTGGAAGCAAGTCCTTGAGGGCCTGCACAAAACACACCTGGGGATCGTGCGGATGAAGGCCCTCTCCAGAAGCTATGTGTGGTGGCCCGGCCTGGATGAGGAGATTGAAAGATGGGTAAAGCCTTGCCAGGTAATGTGACCGGATCCCCCAAGTGTCAGACACTGGAATATAACTGAAATATAACTGTATTAAATGCTTAGCCTAACTGACTCCATTTGCTTAGCAATGATACTAACCATGAGAAAGCTTGCTGCATATCAAAGTAGAGGCCACAGAATGTTACTAACAGTTGGTGTGAACATTCCTTTCCCTGCAAACTAACAAAAGATACTTTCCTTTGAAGATAAGTGCCTCAGGGCTGGCAATTCGGCCATTCCTGTGAAGCAGCAATAACAAAGAGATAAGAGGAAGTACCCGTGTGAAACCTAGCACCCCGACCTAGCAATGTTTAGATGTGTGGGGTTTTGCATAGGAAGCTTTGATGTAGAATTCTTTAAGATATGTGCTCATATGCAACACTGTATCAGTTCCAATCTTTCTTCGTTCAGATGCTATGGATTCTCTAATAAAGCCTAAACTTTGTATCAAATCGAAGTCTGGTTGATTTGAAGTTCCATTGTCTGACACCAAGTGCCCCAGTGCACAGGTGGGAGCCCACATGCAAATCCTGGGCACAGCTACACTTAGACTTAGGCTATACTTAAGCCCCTTTCACTGCCAAATTTTCTTTATACTGGTGGACTCCTACAACAAATGGTTGGAAGGGATACCCGTTGCCACAACCTCAGCTCGAACCGCTATCCGGACCCTATGGCATGTCTAGCACCCATGGTCTGCCTGACATGGTAGTAACCAACAATGGAACTGCTTTCACCTCTGAGGAGTTCCAGGAGTTCTTGGGGTGCTACATAATCTGCCACATTTGATTCGCTCCCTTCTACCCCACAACCAACGGCCAAGCAGAGAGAATGGTGCGCACCACAAAGGAGTCCCTAAACAGAATTATATACGGGGATTGGGACCACAGGCTCACCGCTTTATTTGACCACTGAGTAACCCTGAGCATGGCTATTGGCTACAGCCCAGTGGAACTCCTTATGGGGCGGTGCCTCACAACCTGTCTGGACCAGCCGCACCCTGACCGGGCCCGGGAGCAGCGACCCAACCTGGTGGACCAAGAAGCACCCAGAGGGTTCTTTCCCGGTGACCTGGTGTATGCCTGGAACTTTGCAAGTGGCCCTGCCTGGGTCCTTGTTTGGGTGATACAAGTCACAAGCCCCCGTTCCTATGAGGTGTTGATAGAGGGGGGCCAGTTGCTCCACTGACACATTGACCAGTTGATGCAGAGTGCTGCCAGAAGAGCTGGTGAGTCTGGGGGAGCCAAAGGGGGGACAGCAACAGGAGAGTCAGAGGGGCCACAGACTGGGGGTGGGTCAGAGACCCCACGCTCTGGCGCAGAGACTCACAGGAAAGGTTCTGAAGGGCCCCCAAGTTCCCCTTCATTGCCTAGTACGCCAGCTTCCCTGCAGCAGTCCAGCATTCCTGTAGAGAGTGGCCCCCATAACTCCTCCCACAATCACAAAGCCCACAAAGCACCGCTGAACTGAGTACCTAGAGGACTATGTGTGTCAGTGCTTCAAAACTGGGGGTGGGGAGGTGTGTTATGTACTGAATCAGCTACCTGAATTGACTTCACTAAATTCACTGCTCCACAGTAGTTTCACAGGCATTCAGGAAACTGCAGGTCTGCCTATGGACTCTGATTGATTTGAACTCTGTACAGCAACTAATGAGTGGTCTTGGCACGAAGCTTGACCACCGTGATTTGGTATGGACTGGGGGGAGGGTGTTATTGGGAATGTATATAAGCGGGGTTTCGACCCCGCCCTGTCACTTTTAGTATGTAGTCACTAATAAAGCAAGTTCTGTGTGAACTCCAAATGCATCAAACCCAGGATTTTACAGCAGCCTTGGCCAGACAGCCTGGAATCCTTAGTCTCTCAGTGACCACAACTGGCATGATGAGCTTGTAGTTGGACATTTCGTTGCAGAGCTTGTTGGAGGTTGCTTTGTTGAAGAGGACGAAGTTGTTGAGCTTGTCTCACGCTTTCCATTTGGACCACTTATTTTTGGCTTTGCTGCTGAACTTGTTGACAAGGTCCTTGTCATCCTTGGCTGATTTGCCCATGTCCTTCTTTTTGACAGAGCAGAGTGAAGCATGACAGCTGCTTCTGCTTCGTCTGGCAGCTTCCGGCTAGAAAGTGATTATATATGTACTTTGTGATCTTGCATGGTCAAGCACTTTGCCGTAGCTGTCCCCTTCCCCCACCTATAACTTAGCAACAAACAAAAAAACTCACATAAAAGGTCATTTTTTTCTTGGATTTTCTTGGGAGCGCAATGATCCTCAAGCTGAATGTTCAAAATTGGATCCCCAATTGCTGTCTGGGAACACAATATGATCCTGCAAAGGCCAATACAATGAAAACTGCTGAATGCTCCCAGCTCTACAGGAATAGAAGCAGGGCATAACTTCTGATGTAGTTGCTTTTAAATAATGTATGACCGGTCCATGATGACTCTGGGGCATACATAATCTAAGCAAACCAGAAAATTGAGTATGCATCAACAGCTGCCTGCCATGCTGAATACCTCCATTTGCACAGATGCAAAATCACTTAGAATGCTGTTGATTTTAAACTGTAAAGCAATTACTGCTGTAGTGTATGGCGTTCGCAGAGCGCAACCAGTTCATTATGGCCACAACAGCAGAATGACATCAGTCCACCCCAGCCGCGGAGGTAACTGAGAAACATCCAGGTGCCTCCGTGCTGGGCGCAACGATCCGCCAATCACAGCTTGTGGCGGGAAATACGGCTGGTCGGCATTGGACCGGCCAGCAGGGAGAATAGTCCAGCAACTGTATATATGCGGGATCCGGCCCGCGTGCTCGCTCTCTCCATCTTGTATTGTACCATGGAATAAACTATGTTGCCCTACGCTCGTCTCCAAGTCTGGTACTTTACAACTGCAATGATGATTATGAGAAGAAATGGACATTGTGAACAAGGAGCTCTGTCTCTGAACACCTGTTTTGTAAACATCAAACATCCCTAGGGTTTTCCACCTCCCAAACTGTTGTGTATGCGGACCAAAGTGAAGATTATTATGTGTGTGCCTGCTTGGCTCATTGGAACCATAAGGACTGAGCTTGGGGACCCAGGAACAATGGGCAGCAGGATCCAAATACCTGTTGCCCTGCTCCAATCACAAAACCCTGGCTGGTTTGAATGATCCAATGGCGTGCTAGTGTGGGAACTCTTACGTGTATATAAGTTGGCCCCATTGGCCCAATCTCCAGTCATATACTATGCTGTACTGAAATAAAAAGCTATGATCACTACCACCTCGCCTTTTTCTTGCGTTGAACCCACTATCTTATACAAATAAAACTGGTCTTTCCAGGACCAAGAATTCTGCAGAGTGCATTGCTTACATTTGTTACATCTGTGGTTAGTGGAACAACTTCCAAAGACTCCAGCACTTTTGCTGCAGGTTCCCACGTTGTCATTTGCATGCCTTTTGTTAATGTTGTCTCTTGTCTGTTAATAAGCATTTTCTAGTGATTTACAAATTTTTCTTTCTCAGACTGTGCCGGTTCTTTATTGTAAAGTTGCAAGACACAGCAGTGCACTTTCTCCGGGTGAACAAGGATGCACGATCAACCAATAAACCTTGGGGGTCCCGCTCGGAACCTCTTCCGTGTTTCTCCGGGCTTCTGAAAGCTCTCTCGTGGAGAAAGAACACTGTGGCGACTGGCGATGGGAAACAGGAAGCGGGAGGCGCTCTTGTCCTTGAATGGCGGCGGCGGGCGAGTGAGAGAGGTCAAGGCAGGCCGCGGAGGGGAGAAGGGCGCTTGTCGAGAACTCCGCGGCCAGCCGGCAGCCTGGCCAGCTCCAAAGCGGGGAGCGTGGAAGGGAGGCCGGGCGAGGCAGCCCCCAGGGGGCGCTGGTGTGGCGGGCAAAGGGAGCGAGGGGGCGGGGCTGACGAGGGCGAGAGACGCAAACAACTTTTTGCCGCTAGTCGCGAGCCCCGTCCCGCCGTGCATGAGCTGTAACCTGACACCGAAGCGAGACGCTGGAAGAAGCAAGAAAGCGGCGGCGGCGGCGGCGGAGGAGGAAGCCCGGCTGCCACGGAGCCGCCGAGGGGGATGGTGACCGCCTCCACCCGCGCCTAGAGGCGGCCAGGACGCTGGGGAAGCCGCCAGTGGGCAGAAGAGAAGCCGCCTGAGCCCCCGGCGAACTTTTCCCCCCTTGAAGGCCGGGCAGGAGCAGGCGGATGGAGGATGCTTTCTCCCTGGCGGGCTGTGTGAGCAAGAGGCGGCGGCGGAGGAAGCGAAGATGATGAAGAAGAAGCTGCTGCCGCCGCAGCACCAGCCGCCGCCTCGCCAGAGCGCGGCTTGCCCAGAGCCCCGGCTCCACCATGTGGCCCCGTCGGCGGCTGGGGGTCCCGGGCCGGGAGCGGGCTGGCGGCGGAGGCGGCCGCTCTCGCTGCTGCCGTTGCTCTCCCTCCGCGACTACGGCTTCTGCATGGCCGTCCTGCTCTTCTTCTGCCTCGGCTCCCTCTTCTACCAGCTCAACGGGGGCCCCCCTCACTTTCTGCTGGACCTGAGGCACTATCTGGGTAAGGCGGGATGCTGCTGTCGCTGCCTCAGTGGCCGCGCAGGCAAAGCTCTCACATGGAGCCGAGGCTCCCCTTGTCCTAACCACGAGCCGCCTTCCTCCGATGACAGGGGACTCAAGGCTCCCGGCCTTTCCGCTTGTTCTTGGGGAGAGCTCTTAAACGTTGAGGGGATGGCCCTCGGCTCCGACCCCCCCCCCCCCCCGGTCTTCTATCCTGAATAAATACAATCACCGACGGTAGTTTTGTGCGAGTCTGAGGTCCAGGCGAATTTGCACCTCTCCTCGCACCCTGTCAGCGTGGTAAAGTTATCTTTTTCAGCTGGCAGGGCATTGTAGCTTACCAAGCAGTTGTGTGCCCCATGGTGACAAGTTGGTAAATTATTTGTATTTGAGCATACTCTAGTATATATTAGGAAACTTTTGCCTTTGGAATGCAGGCCTGGATGATATTGACCTTGCCTTCTCAATCATTTTCTTATACATTCTGTTGATCCAGAGCAGGGGTGGCCAAATTTGCTAAACATAAGAGCCACATAGAATAAACATGAGATGTTTGAGAGTCACAAGACATGGATGTTAGATGTCTGAGAGCCAGAAGGAAGGAAGATCTCATGAAGATGAGGGGGGAGGAAAGGTGGAAATAAAGCAACTTTAACTTTAAATACATTATCTAAGCTGAATGCCTTCTCCACACCAACGGGTGGTGGGTCTTCAAGAACCACACAATATGTGTGAAAGAGCCACAAGTGGCTCCCGCACCACAGTTTCACCACTGATCCAGAGTTTTGTCTTCAGGAGTTCAGTTCTCCCATATAAACATGTGGAAAGGTGAAGGGAAGACCATAAGAAATATGCTAATTGGTAAAACTAAAATATTTACTGTCTATGCCTGCCTGGCTTTCACTGTTTCAGACACTGTGTTTCATTGACAAACCTCCCCCCCCCCTCCAGTGATTAATTTAAAATTGCTGTCTTACTGAAACCTGTGCCTTTCTGTTCAGCTGTTGGTAGGTATGATAAATTCTCTGCTCTCCTCATTGTATGTCTTTAAATGCTTAGAAACTGCTAATCCCCACTCTCCCCCCTCCCCTGTTTTTATCAGGCTAAATGAACCCATTTTATTTAGCAAGAGCAGCTGGCCTGTTGTTCAGTTGCACTGTTGTTAGTATCCATGTGGTGACTTTGCAGCTGAGTGGCGGAAGAACTTGTCTGTGTGTGTGTGTGTGCGCAAGTAGGAGAGGGGGTGGGTGAGGAGGAGGGGTGTCCTACAAGTCACTCTCAGCCTAACCATGAAATAAATTATTGCAGTTGTCATAGCCAGTCCCAGTGGTAAATTGAAGGCTAGAAAACAAAATATTAGTTGGAGTTAGGTGATTGCTGGAGAGTTAACCTGCATTAAGCTTGGATAAACTGACTACTAGGAACTTTGAAAAGCATTACAAGAGCACCATTGAAAGGTGATAGATACAAGAAATTACAATAACCAGAACAGTAGCTTCCTTACTGGGTTTTAGCACTTCTCTTCCAGGGGGCATTCTGGTGTCACTGTGTGTGCATTTACTTTTCATGAATGGCAGTTTAGCCCTCCGTGTTATTTCCATGCATACAGTCTTCTGTGTACTGTTATCTGTGTGGGGTGAATACATGTGTACCTTTTTTGGTATTGGGGAAATGTACGTGGTGATATGCTGTGTTCAGCAAGGGTGAACATGTGTGCTCAAAATATGTGTGGTTTTCCTGCTCAGAAGCATTATTCTTAAGGAAATGGTTATGCCTTAAGAAGTACAGTGATTTCATGTACCTGACTCTTCAGACATTTTCATTTTTTGTTAACTTACTTTCTCCTCCAACATGCTTTTAGGTTTAGTGACATATGCAATATTTGGTATAAATATGTAGTGCCCCCCTTTTGCTCTTGTTCATCTTCTTTATCTTAACAGTTCCATGTTCTGTTTAATATGTGCCCTGTCCAGCAATTGCAAATGCATTGCTTTTTACTGTCAAACAAATAAAATTATCAGATTCTCAAATACATTCAAGTGGGTGGCTGTGTTGGTCTAAAGCAATAGAACAAAGTTAGAGTCCAGTGGCACCTTTAAGACAACCAAGTTTTGTTCAAGATATGAACTTTCATGTGCATGTACACTTCTTCAGATACAGTGAAATGTAAAATAGAAATGACAGTCATACATACACAGAGGGTGGCTCAGATACATGGGGGAAGTCAAGGACAGGCCTGATATGGACTTGGGTCATGGCACTAGGGAAAGTGCTGGGCCTTTGTGCTGTTTCCTTGACCTCAGTAGGGGTAACAAGTTACCTGATTTATAGTATTTTCTGTCCACACTCTCAGAGGCTATGTTAAGATTCTAAATCATGTATTGGGTATGCAGTCAGTAGGGGTAACAAGTTACCTGATTTATAGTATTTTCTGTCCACAGTCTCAGAGGCTATGTTAAGATTCTAAATCATGTATTGGGTATGCAGTCTCATATCTTTGATGTGTAGTTTGGCCCTCAGTCATGAAAGTGGTGGAACTTGTTGGACTTAATATGTTTCAGGTTCTGTAAGTTTATATATTTTATACAAGTTTACATACATATCAGTTAATCACTCTATATTGGGATGTATGTATAGTTTCACATTTGCAAGATCAGGTGTTAGTCCTAATCCACACTTGAAGAGAGGTGTGGGTGTGTGTCTGTATGAGCTGGATGGCTTGTTTTCCTCAGAGTAATAAAATATGCATATTTTAAGAGAGTATTTCTCTAGCTGTTTTGTCAAGTGAAACAGAAAGAAAGGCTTCTTTCTAAAAGTTTTTTTTTCTTTTTGCCCTAAGCGGCTTGAACTACCACATCTCATTGTCAATTCTGGCACTTTCCAAAGCCCTGTAACCACTGAATTCATTTAACACTAAAGGTTTCCTTGAAGGAATGTGAATTGCTCTCAAGTATGTGCCTGGGAGAACCATAGGGGGCTGGAGAATCTGAGCTTCTAGTTTCCTGAAGTAGAAATAAGTGACAGCAAGCAAATAATCCAAACTTCTGGTTTGAAGACTGTGAGGGAAAGGAGTAGGGGGGGGTCTTAAAAGCATTTGAAAGTAAAATATGCTGAAGAATTAACATTATAGTTTGTGCAGAGAACAGCAATGTTCTTTGATAATTGATAGTAAGAAGTAAAGGTCTAAGTAAAGAATGATAGGATAAAATCAGAAAGTAGAGAACATTGGCATAATTAGGTATGGTGTGCCGCATTCGATTCTGGAATGCAGCACTACTGTTCAAAAACATTTTGGTTTGAGAGTATTCCAAGATCTACTTCTAAACAAACCTACAAGTGCAGGTGAAAACTATCCTTTAAAGAAAGCCAACTGTATAAAAACTAGGTTCTGCAGCTGTGACATAAAATGTCATGTGCTTATGCAAGGTATCTTTCACTTTAAAGTTCCCAGCATGAAAGATGGTATTAATTTACTATAAAGACAGGTCAATTTTTCTCCTTGCCCTCTCATTTTGAATTAAAATAGAAAGAATAAAGGTAGAGGAGAAAAGAGGGCATGGCTTCCTTGTCCATGTCAGATAATCAGAAGCTGTGTCTGAATGGTGAGTTTAATGTAGTTAAATGTACCTTCTGTGTTAACTGCTCTCAAAATAAAGTTAATGTGGAAAGTGCACTTAATTACATTAAAGTCACCATCTGATATGGAAAGTGCACTTGGTTACATTAAACTCATCATCTACAACAGAGAGCCTCTGAATGTCTCCCATGAATGTAAACTGGGTGATACACAGTTGAGAGTTCCAGAAGTGTCCCAAAAATAACAGGTGTGTTTCTCTTCATAATGGCAGGTGTGTTTCTTCATAGTGGAGATTTAACCACTGGCTAAATTTGGCCCATTATCTGCCTGAATTAATGTGTATGGGTTGCAAAGATAAACTGAGGAGCTCAAAACACCATGAAATAGTTTCCCTGGGCTGTAGCTGCCTCATTGCATCCAGACTGATTTCATACCTTGAGTATTTGCTTGCAAGTATATTATCCCTGCTTGTTTTTCATTATGGTGGAAGCTTACAATAGAAGTCCTCACAATAATCACTGAAAACTTCTCAGACCTTCTATTGCAGTCACTTCCAAGTGTCCTGTTTTTTGGCTCTTTGTACTAAAGGTTACAAGAGCCCCGTGGTGCAGAGTGGTAAGCCTCAGTACTACAGTCCAGTACTACAGTACTACAGTCTGCTCACAACCTGAGTTCAATCTCGGTGGAAGTTGGGTTCAGGTAGCTGGCTCAAGGTTGACTCAGCCTTCCATCCTTTTGAGGTTGGTAAAATGAGTACCCAGCTTGCTGGGGATAAAGTGTAAATGACTGGGAAAGGCAATGGCAAGCCACCCTATAAACAAGTCTGCCTTGAAAATGCTGTGAAAGCAACGTCACCCCCGAGTTGGAAATGACTGATGCTAGCGCAGGGGATTACCTTTACCTTTTATTAAAGCTTAGAGAGTGTGTTGTTTTTATTAATATTAAATAATAGTTGATACAAAATAGCAGTTTCGTAGTAATAAACAAGAACTGTTTTTATTAAGATTGTATTAGGAAAAAAGGAACCATTTACTCCCATTGAACCATTAGCTTAATATAGTTTCCAATGCTGCTGAAATATACTTCATTCTTGTTACAAGGTTATTGTATGGATGCCACTGTAAATTCTCTTCTACATTTTAAGTATGTAAATGTATAAGTTTTTTTTTATAGTTAAGAAACAAAGTAGTATAACTGAAAATATGCAGTGCAACATATAGCAATGTCTGGACTAATACTTAGACATATCAGGAAAAAAGTTGCAACCGTGTTTTAATTTAAAAGTAGTTTGGTCACCATGAGATATGTATGTATGTTGGCATGTGTACCTTTCAGAAGAAGGGAAGAGATTTGGCCACAAGTTGTACTGCCTGAAGGAGTGCTGACCAGAACAGAACATACCCTGCATCAAAATTAGGATCTTTTTCACACAGAATAAGCATTCCAGTATGGCAACTGGCTAGTAATGGGTTTCTTTTGTCATTTCAGACAGACCTGGCTGCTACTGGAATACTTTTACTTTTTCAAACAATCCTGAAGCTGTCCTGATGGTGAGGCATGCTAGAGGCATTGCTGACAAAGACAGCTTCCGTCCAGTTTTCAACCCCTCCTTCAGATCAGGATCACTATGGCAGGCTGTGTGAAATGCCCCATCACACTTTTGGGAGCAGTGGTTGTTTTCATGTCCTTTTTTGCTGGGCAGCACGCAATTAGGGGTGTGCAAAAAAAAAAAATTGGAAAAAATCGGATTCGGAAATATACGGGGCCAAAAAATTTGGAATACCATATATTTCTGAAAACCGGTACTCAGAATAGCCGTATATACGGTAGATGCGCGGTTATTTCCGAATATATGGCCCCATTATACCCTATGGATATTTAAATCAATGGCAAAATAGGGTATATTGGAAGCCACCTGAAGGGGAGGGGGTTTGAGGGAGAGCCCCCAAATTTGCAGGGGACCTGCAGGGGACTCTTCCCTACAAACCCCCAAGACCCAAAAAGATTGGGCCAGGAGGTACCATTCCAGGGGCACCCAAAGAGGGTGCCCCTATCCCACCATTATACCCTATGGGCCATTGAAATCAATGGCAACATAGGGCATAATTAGAGGCTACTGGGGGGCACGGGGTTTGAGGGAGAGCTCCCAAACTGCAGGGAACCTGCAGGGGACTCTCCCCTACAAAACCCCCAAGTCCCAAAAAGATTGGGCCAGGGGGCTCCCCAAAAGGCCCATTGCCACCAATGCTGGGGAAAGCCGAATTAGCCACTTCCTCCACTATAATTGCTGTGGGGAAGGTGGCTCTGGCTAGAGGGGGGGTTTGAGGGAGAGTCCCCAAAATTGCAGGGCAGCTTCAGGGGATTCCCCTGCATATAACCCCCCTGGCCCAAAAAGATTGCACCGATCTGTGGGCATCCCAAAAGGAACACTGTTCCCAATGGTGAGAAAAAAACAATTAGAGCCACTTCCCCCATTGTAATTGTTGTGGGAAAAGTGACTCTGGGGAGCAGGGGGTTTTGAGGAAAGCCCCCCAAACTGCTGTGCAGCTTCAGGGCACTGTCCCACACAAAACCCACAAGGCCAAAAAAAAAATTGGACCAGGGAGTTAAATTCCTGGAGCACCCAAACCTAACTTCACACCAGAGAATCTCTATAGGACCCAAATGCACTACATCCATCTATCTACTCTATGAACCCTGCTGGCCTGGAACCAATATAAACCCAGTTGCCACCAACATCATTGCCACACAAAGCACAATCTGCTCAAGGTCTGCTCTGCAGACCTGGCTGCAGCAAACCCAGATGCCAGCTCTCCAGCCCAGCCCCAAACAACACGGGGAGAGCTGGCCAAGCACAGCAGGCATGCTGGTTCTGGATCTCTCACCCAGGTGCCAGCTTCCCTGCCACAGAACACACAATCTACAGATGCCAGCTTTGCAGCCCTGCCCCAAACAACGTGGGGATAGCTGGCCAAGCACACCAAGCATGCTGGTTCTGGGTCTCTCACCCAGGTGCCAGCTTCCCTGCCACAGAACACACAATCTACAGATGCCAGCTCTCCAGCCCTGCCCCAAACAATGCGGGGAGAGCTGGCCAAGCACAACAAGCATGCTGGTTCTGGGTCTCTCACCCAGTGCCAGTTTTCCTGCCACAGGACACACAATCTACAAATGCCAGCTCTCCAGCCCTGCCCTAAACAACACAACTTTCACACAAGAGAAGTGGTGGACCACACCTAGCTCCACATCATTCTGTATCTGACAGAAAGCAAGAAGCATTTAAACTTACCTTCAGTGATGGATGGTTGGCTGGTCCAGGCTCTTTTGTGGTACCCAGGGTGCACCACTAGGAGGCGAGCCAGAGTTGCACCCCAAATGAGGAAGATCACTGGTAGGGTCTCAGATTGTGTGAGAGGAAGGGAACCATTCTCTCTCAGCTCAGCAGCAACACACCAGCTATCACTGACCCATTAGAGGGACCTCAGCATTGGTATGGCTGCTGGCTGCCTGTCATCATCACTGGCATGTCCCTCTTTCTTCCTCCTGCCCCTGAAAACAAAACCTGGGTTATCCTGGCTGGACCTGTGGGTGCTGTCGGTTACAGTTGGGGGCTGCAAAGGCCCTTTCAGTATTATTAGGCATGTGTGGATGGGGACTGGGGAAATTTGGATTGCTTTGCAGATTTTAAACCAGCATTCACTTTTGGTTTGGGGATGGATGAGTGGGGGGGGGGGGTGCACTGCCAATCAATTTGTGAGTGAAGTTTTGGGCTGCCTTTGGACTCTAGTCTATGTTTAGTGGGAGAGCATTTTACAACCACCTTCCAAGCGCAGGCCAAGAGAGGATGCAGGCACAAGTAGGTGCTCACTTCATTCACTCTCGAAGTCTACGTTCGGGGAGCACCCGTCTCGCTCTCAGGGGCCTACCGCTCCCAGGGGGGCCAGTAAGCCACCTGATGAGTGTCATCTCAGGACTCTTTGTGGCGTGAGTCTGATGGGAAACACTGCCTAGCCGGGGAGGTTGGGGATGAACAGTGGAAGTGGCAGATGAGCTGCTGCCACCCCCCTCCTCCTCAGCTACTGGCACTGGGCCCGCCCTGACTCTGCAGCACTCGACCTTCTGGGAGAGCTCATCTCGCCAGCAATCGAGCTCGTTGGCCCGCTTGGTGATCATGTCCTTAAGGCGCAGGTCTAACATGGTTGCCATCATGTAGACCTTATCCTGGGTGAAAGTCTGAAAATGGGCCTCAAGCCCTTCATGCAGCCTAACAACCAGGGTGCGCACCACGGGAAGAACGTCTGCACGGCCTTGAGTTGGCACTAGAAACAAGGCCAGGTCCTCATGGGCCATGTGGACCATGGGGACAACCAGTGTGATGCTTGCCGTGTTAGATGAGAGCATTTCTCTGTGGATCCTGAAGGGCCCAAGAACCTCCACAGTCTGAGAAATGACCACCCAATCCTCTTGGGTGAGACGGTTCTCATCCCGAAAGACCCTCGTCTCATGAAAGTGACCCACCCCACACACCAACCCCAACACCAACCAGAGGTAATTTAGAAAAACCAAAATGTGACAGAAAGAAACTTAACTTTTAACGCCCCCCCCCCCAAAAAAAAAAAAAAACAGAACCAGGAAAAGGAACAACAGGATGTATATCTCGGCTTGGCTTCGCGAACGAAGATTTAAGAAGGGTGCAATAGTCCACGTTTGCTGCAGGCTCGCTGGTGGCTGACAAGACCAATGTGGGACAGGCAGGTCCGGCCACAGCGGCTGCAGGGAAAAGTCTGATTTAGGGTTGGTCCTGTAGCAGTGCGATTCTTCCTCAATCTCCTTTTGTCCTCAAGACCAGCTATGCGTGTGTTCTCAAAGGAAGAGACAGCCTGGTGGATGGTGTGCCTCCATGCTTTGCGATCTGAGGCTAGGTCAGACCACTGGTGATGGTTGATGTGACAGGTGCTAAGGGATTTCTTCAAGGAGTCCTTGTACCTCTTCTTTGGTGCCCCTCTATTTCGATGGCCGGTGGAGAGTTCGCCATACAGGGGAGGAACAACAGGACAGGATGGCGAGGAACAACAGGACAGGATGCAGAACCAGCAACAACAGAGAATAGATCCAAACAGATCACCGAGAAAAGGCCAAGAAACTCAACTGTTAAAAAGTGACCTTTTCAACAATAAAAAACCTCAGGCCAAATCAGTCAACAACACCCTCCCCCCCCAAAAAAAACCCCAAACAAACCAGAACCAGGAAAAGGGACAACAGGACACGATGCAAAACCAACAGCAACAGATCCAAACAGATCACTGAGAAAAGGCCAACAAATTCAACTGTTAAAAAGTGACCTTTTTAACAATGCAAATAAGGCCAAACAACACCCCCCCCCCCCAAGAACCAGAAGAGAAACTGAACAGCAGCAGCAACAAATCAAACACAGAATCCTTTTAAAACAGGAAAAAACTTGGACTTTTAACAATACAGGAACTTTACCAACCCCTCCCCCCCAAAAAAAACCCCCTTCACCCTAACCCCAAGTAATCCAAATTAGGAAAAGTAAAAGGACACTGCACTTTTAAAAGTCCTCTCACTAAAGTAAGATATGGGCAAATTGGCAACCCCCCCACCCCAGGCCCAGCAGAACCCCCTAACCCCAAATAAGCTACCCAGTACTCACCCACCCAAATCTGGATAAGTAAAGGCACTCTGAGTCTTAAAAAGTCCTTTTATTAACTAAAATAAAAACAAGAACCCCAAGACTGTCTTACCTTAGATGTCTTCTCTTCTCCTGGCAGGTCAGGCAAGGCTGAGAGAGAGCAGCAGCAGCTGAGGCCAAGGGCCAGCGCAGCACAATCTCTCACACCAATACAGCAGCAATAGAATGGAGTCCAGCCAGGCAGACTCCTTAAAAAGGTTCTCTGGCCCTACACAGAGCAGTTTCAAAAAATACCACTGCTCTGTGATTGGCCAGAGAACACTGTTTACTTGGATACCCAAGTAAACAAAAGAACAACAATGTTGCTGATGGCTGGGGGATTAACCCAGTCATCAACTACACAACAGCCCTGCAAAGCATGCTTTTGCAATGCATTTGCAAATGCATGCTTTGGATTGGCTGCTGGGGCTCCTCTCCCCTTCCCCCTCCCTCCCTGATCCCAGGGAGGCTATGGGAGAGGTGAGAAAAGGCTTCCAAAGGCGGGAAAGGAGGCAAGCAGCTCCCCTGTGTCAAGTCTGCTGTAATTCTCTGTGTAGTTTGATCATTTCTTTGGTTCAGGAAAAGGATCCTGGGTAAAAACCACACTGTATGCCAATGCTGCTAGCTCGAACTCTCCTCTCCCCCCTCCCTCCCTTTGTTATGTAGCAATGCTTTGAAATGGGAATATGGGAACAAGATTGTGGAGCCTTCTCAGAGGAGCGTGGGGGGACGCTCAAGGACGACCTAGGCCTGAGAACGAAAAAGTAACATCAATGTGTGAATGTGCCTTGCATAGTGTGCCCCTCCCCTAAGAATTCCTTTGATGTATACCTTATATGATTGCTTTGTTTGTATACTTGCCAGTCTCTCAACCTCGTTCTATAGTCTAACAACATGTTACAATAAACTAGAAACTTTTTATCAAAAAGGTCTCGTTATTGAAACATCAGACTTGACACCCTGAGGCTGCAGAAGCTCCTTTCCCGCCTTTTCCATGGAGTTCCGAATATCGATTCGGAAGTATACAGGGAGCTGTATATGGCTCCCATATAATGGCTTCCAATTGGATTCGGAAGTATACAGCTCCATATACTTCCAAATCAGTGGTGATTCGGGGGTTTATTCGGTTTGGCCGAACTGAATGTACACCCCTACACGCAATCTCTGCTCTTTTTTTTTTTGGAACGTTCATTTAAGAGAGCTATGACGCTGAAATAGAACATGTATCTCAATGGGGTCCAGGCATGCCAGTGGTGGCACTGCTGACTGTTTTATTGTCCCATTTCAACATCATAGTGCTCTTAAACGAATGTTCCAAAAAAAGGAGCAGAGATCATGCACCACTCGGCACAAAAGGGCACAAAAACAACTGTTGCTCCCAGAAGCAAAAGGAAAGTGGAACTGTGAAATGACACTACTTCAGAGACAGATCCTTGGCAGAAGTAAAACCACTGTATGAAACTCCCATACCTGTACCAATTACATCCCTGTACCTGATGACACACTAACAATGGATGCCTTCCTGTTTAGAAGGGTAAGTGTGAAAACAGCCATTGAGCTGTAGGGAGGGGTTTACAGAGGGTGGTTTTTGATTCTCCATTATTGTGTCCACCTTATCTGGCATTAGGTATAAACTTATTTTGTTTTGTAGAAAAATGTTGCTGATTCGGTTCCAATCACATGTGGATATTTATGTTATGAAACCTGCAATCTAAGAATTGTTTCTTATCAGATTCCAACCCCAATAGTAGCTTCCATAGAGGGACCAGGTGCTGACCATTGTGGGTATGACAGCAATATGCATTCAGGACTACAGTGTTATGATACATACGTAAATCATGCAGTTTTAAAGAGGGGACCTCATCTAGAAAATCCCATGGGAAACAGCTGTTCTTTGGAAGTTCATGTATAGAATTGTGTGTTCCTGGTTTCATTTTTCCTTCTAAATATGCAGAAAGATGTTCTATCTGAAGTTGTAATAGTGTCAAAATTCAGCTGTTATTTTCTCTCTGTCATATTGTGAAAATTTCTGCATATTATTTTTTTCTCCAGGCATGAGAAATTGGAATTTGCTCCATAGGTATATTTATGTAGATTTTATTTATACTTTCAATTTTTGAATTGCTCAATCCCTGAGTTCATGGGGCTTTGGGCAGTGAACAATGATAAGTAAAATACATATGACTTTGTTAAGACTACAGTATAAATTAAGCTTTAAAATACTCATTATAATTATACAACAGACTGTAGATGGCGCATAATTTTTCCTACAAATGGTTCTGGACGGTGTCACCTCATGGGTAGGGGAAGGAGGAGAGGGCAGAAAAGATGGAAATGAGAAAGAAGGGGGGTGCCAATCAAGTAAAACCTGTTGCTGTCCTCAACTAAAAGCCTGGTGGACATCTCTGCCTTGCAGGCCCTGTGAAAATACATTAAGTTCTGCAAGGCCCTGGTGTCATGTGGCAGAGAATTCTACCAGATTGGAGCCAGTCCTGAGAAGGCCATGGCTCTGGGGGAGCACAACTGGATGTCCTTCGGACCAGGGATCACCAGCAGATTGTTTTCAGCCGAGCATCACGCTTTTTGGGGGACATACCAGATATGTCCCAAAGATATGTGGGTTCTGGACTGCTCAAGGCCTTGAAAGTCATTACCAGAAACTTGAACCTGACTCAATACTCCAGTGGGAGCCAATGTAGCTGGCACAGCACAGATTGAATATATGTCATCCTTGGCACTCCTGTTAGGACTTGCGCTGCCACAGTCTGGATCAGTTGGAGTTTTGGGTTGATCTCAAGGGCAGGCCAGTGTAGAGTGAGTTACAGTACGCTAACCTGGAGGTGACCATTGTATGGATAACTGTGGCTGGGTCAGGGTGAGAAAGGTAAGGGACTAGTTTCCGTGCTTGGTGTAGCTGTGTAGATGAAAAAAAATGCCATCCTGGCAACATTTGTGACCTGGGCCTACATAAATAAGGACTCCTGATGTTTTGGTCTCTTCATTATCATCTACATTTTAAATACATAAGTGTACAAGTGTTTTTTACTTGTTTTGGTCTCTTCATTGAGCTTATATACATAAGAGGTTGTTGACTTAAAAATATTCATATTCATATATCAGAAATAGCAGGAAAGGTACCTTTTCAGTTAGATGCTTTCCTATTTTAAGAAGTCAAGACAGAACTTCTGCATTTGTCAGACTTT
Source organism: Heteronotia binoei (assembly GCF_032191835.1). NCBI lineage: Eukaryota > Metazoa > Chordata > Lepidosauria > Squamata > Gekkonidae > Heteronotia > Heteronotia binoei. The sequence continues at coordinate 131,310,853 of NC_083223.1, forward strand.
GGCACATGTGTGTACTGAAAACTGCAACAACCCATTCTCTTTTTGCTGTAGCATATAAAGCTAACTTTGGAGTAACTGTGTATGTATTAAGTGCCATTATGAATTAATGACCTCCAAGACATCCTGTTGTTAAAAAGCATTTCTTGGTCTTGCAAACGGTGGGCTATGACTTCCTTTACTGAGTCAATCCATCTCATGTTGGATCTTCCTTGTTTCTTGCCGCCTTCAACTTTTGCTAGCATTATTGTCTATTTCAGTGAGTCATGTTCTCATAACGAGACTAAAGCATGATAGCCTCAGTTCAGTCATTTTAGCTTCTAGGAAGAATACAGGTTTGATTTGATCTACAATCCACTTATTTGTATTTTTTTATTTTCATCAGTAGTCATTTCAAGTCCTCACTGTTCTCTGCAAGTAATGTGGTGTCATCCGATACCAGTTTTCGCTGCACTTTCATCTAAATCTAATCCAGTTTTTCTTATGATGTGTTCTGTATATAGACTGAACAGATAGGGAGACACAATAGATCCTTCTTTGAAATCTTTGCCTATTAGAAACCATTCTGTTTTTCCATATTCTGTCCTAAAAGTTGCCTCTTGTCTGTAGTACAGGTTGCTCATCAAAGCAGTCAGATGTTATGGCACACCCATTTCTTTTAAAACCATCTCCACTTTTCATGATCCACATAGCCAAACATTCACTGTAATCTATGAAATACAAACTGATTTTCTTCTCAAATTGTCTTGTATGCATTCAATAACCATTGTAAATCTGCAATATGCTTTCTAGTGCTCCTTTATTTTTTTTAATCCAATTTGAACTTCTGGTGTTTCTTGTTCCATATATGGTGGTAGTCTTTGTTGAGCATCACTTTACTTGTGTGAGAAATTAATGTGATGGTCTGATAGTTGTTGCAATCTTTGATGTCTCCATTTTTTGGAACTAAAATGTCAATTGAGTGTTTTCAGTCTGTGGGGTATTTTGTTTTCTGTATTTCTTGGCATATTTTTGTTATGATTTTGTAACCGTTCAGATAATGTATTTCTATGTTGATTTTTCAGCATGCTACACCATGCTTTAAATTTTCCCTTGATATTTTGGATCTTGTACAACTGATCTCGTTTGCTAACTACTTCCTCAAATTATGGGATTTTAAATGGAGTGTTGTTTTGTTGAAATGTGTAATACAGGTTGGTTTCTGTACTTCACTAGCAGTTAAGTGGGAGGAGGCTGTAGTTCTTAGAACATATGCATGGAGGAAGTCCCAGGTGCAAGCTTAAGGATCTCTGGCTAAGTGTCTTGGGTAACAGGAAAATGCTGTAGACCAGGGGTGTCAAACACATTTGTTATGAGGACAGGATCTGAAATAAATTGGACTTTGTTGGGCTCGGTCATTTGTGTCATCATACATAATGGCAGGTAGCAGAGATATAAACTTGATAAGGGACACAGACAAACACAAAGATTTTTTAAAAAACTTAATATACAAAATACAAACATACTTAACACATTATACCAGGGGTGTCAAACTCATATGTTATGAGGGCCGGATTTGACATAAATGAGACCTTCTTGGACTGGGCCATGTGTGTCATAAAATGTGAAAATAAAATAAAATGTAATGCCAGAGAGTGGAGATGCAAACTTTATAAAGGATATAGAAAACATGCTTAAAAGATTAGTACTCCTGCAATATTTTGTTTAGTTAACAATTTCTGCTAACTGACACCTCTTGCTCTGAATTATTGCATCAAATTCTGGAGACAATGTCTGTGTTGTAGCAAACTTGAGTATACTGTTCAGGTGTGTATCTGTAACTGGCAAACCTACTTTCATTTATTGACATTCATTACAAAAATCTCATGATCAATGCTTTGAGCCTAAGACCCAAAGGAAAACATGAAATGGCTGGGCAGTGTAAGCTTTTGTACAAAAGTTGCTTCATCTGCTGGTTAGCCAATAGAGAAAAGAGAGGCTTTGTTCTGTAGCTTCTGTGTGATTGAGCAAGCCTGGCAAAGCAAGCTGTGATGCAGAAAGAAGCAAGAGAGAGAGAGAGAAGCAGATGACTGTGAGGTGCTTGGAGGCCTGATCCGACCCTCGGGCCGCATGTTTGACTCCCCTGCATTATACCTTGAATGGACCTTATAGGTCTGAGAATCACATTCCATGCAACATTTATTTTTGCAAGGGATTCCCAACAAGACATGCCATCTAGGCTTGGGTTATGAGTTCCAGTCCCTCATTTTCCTTCCCTCACAAGTCTATCCCCCCCACCCAATAACGCCAGTGGGAAAGTGCTGGAGCACTTTGAAATTTTCCACTCAGATAGAGAGAGGGAGAAGCCTGTCTCTCCTCACCTCCTCCACAGCCCCCCTTCTCTAACATCTCCAAGGAGCAACAAGGCTGTGATCCAACACACATTTCCTTGGGAGTAACTTTCATGCAGCATATGCTCCATGGCAAGTGCCTTCCCTCTGCGGGGGGTGGGTGGGGTGGGGCTGACTTCTGAGAAAGCCAGCTTGGGCTCCCCTTCCCTGCTTTTGTTCACCTTGGCAAAGAAGTGTTCCATTGCAGTGGCAGCCTCTCCAAGAGTGCTCACACCTCTGCAAGCAACCCCCAGGAAGGCTCCATGGTGGTGACTTACTCTCTCAAGGAAGCTGGCTCAGGCCCCCTTTTCCCATTCCTGCTCACCTTGACAAAGAAGGGCTCTATAACAGCAGTGGCAACATCCTCTCCAAGGGTGCTCATCCCTAGCTCCAGTCATGGACATTCAGAGGCATCTCACTCATGTCTGCCTGCAGGAAACCTCTGACCAGGCTTTGTCCCTCTGTGGTGGCTGTGCAGCCCAGCTCCCCTGCTTCTCCCCCATGCCCAAGTCCATCCAGCCAGGGTAGGCGGGGGGTAGTAACCAGGCAGGCAGGCTGGGCACATGCAGGGGTTTTTTGTGCATGTCCACCTCATTGTTGGAGTTTCAGGAAAGCTGCCTATCCCCATCCCACCAGAGCAGGCAGTCCACAGCCAATCCCAGGTGCTAAGGACCCACCAGCTGCCAGATTGCAGGGTCAGCAAGACATCGTAGGTCCAGAGGAGTTTTGGCTGTGGCGGGGAAGAGCCTGACCATGCATAGGAGAAGCTAGTGAAGATGAAACTGAGCAAGCTGGGAAATTTGGCAACCTTGCTGTCTGCTCCCTGCACTCAGTGGCAGTGAGGAAGGGTGAGGACAGGGGTGGGGAGTGGAGGGGGGGAGAGAGAACAGCCCCAGTTGTGCACTGGATTACAGTTCTGGCTCATGGGCTGGTGGTTTGACACCCCTGTAGACTAATGGTCTTGGGTGAATATATAGGATTGTCATTTTTTAAAAACAATAGTTAAGGTTTGTATAATATTTTGTCATCTGTCTGCTTTGAATTTCCCCAGGAAATTTGAGATAAGCAAAAGGAGATTAAGTACTGGAGCTTGAAAACTTCAGCCTTAGATGAGGATGCTTACATTACAGTCAGTTTGGTTTATCAAACTCATTGAGAAATAAGCCTGATTATGTCTACTCTGATCATATTAGTTTTCTTGAACTGTGCTGAGAAGGCTAAGAGGCAAACATTCTCCTGTTGGAAATTGAATATACATGGATTTTTGAAGAAAAAGCAGAAGTACCATCTTTTCAAAAGCTTTTATTTCAGCTTCCTTATTGATTTAACTTCAGAAAAAGACATTCTAGCATCTGCCCAAATGTTTCAACTGTTGCAGAGGAAGTAATTATGAGGTTTGTGCTGCAAAATAGAAGATCTAAAAAAACCCACCCATAATGTAGTAGAATAACAAAGTTCCATACAGAGTAGATCCGCTTCCATGATAAAAGGTTATTTATCTATAATAGTTTGAGCTCAGCCTGTTTCTGGGAAATGGTCATAACACAAAAATGTCATATGTTTGAGTATTGTCCAATGTTCATAAGGCCTAAAAAACCTGCACTCTTTACCTCTTAACCTTGTATAAGAGATTTTCAGGCTCGTATTATATGGCATAAACAAGTATTTTTTGGTGGTTTTGGTATTGTATATGGCAGTTTTTATTAATATTTCTAATTAATATTTTTCAAGCTGATCTTGTACTGAAATAAATTTACATCATCATGTCCCAGATGCAGTGCTCACCCCCACACTTTCCCCCAGCCATTTAAAGGGAACCTTGAAAAGAACAGGTGTTGGACATGCCTGCCCTGCAGTTTGCTGCTTGCAGGGTGGTGGAGCACAACGCCGCTCTTTTCTTTTTCCTCACAGGAGGGGAGGGAGAAGGGTGGCCACCTGGTGGTCATGTTTGGGAGCTGGGCCTCCCCCACTGGCTATCTGACCAATGGCAGGCCAGAGCCTATGAAACCAGGGGATCCTCTGCCCCCACCTAGAGAAGATAATAGTAGATGCTTCCAAAGTCTATAAACAGATTTCTACTATAAAACAGAAATACTGTGGCCACAGTTCAGAGGTTACTTCCCTTAGTGCATGAGATTCCTTTATTCTGCCTTGTTCGTTTTATTTATTTGTTTGTTTGTTATTGGATTTATGAATCTCCCACTCCTGATATAGCAGGGCTCTGGGCGATGTACAACAGAGTGATTGGTGGTTGGTGTTTTTTTCCCTCTTGGAAGAAAAACAGAATTTCATGTGTTTTTCAGAAAGTGGTTCTCATTGTGGAGTCATGTGGTACTGCTCTTTTATGGCTGTTGATGGCTGCTAGCATTGGCTGTGTTTTGATCATAGTTAAGAGCGGTAGACTCTAATCTAGAGAACTGGGTTTGATTCCCCACGCCTCCCCATATAAAGCCAGCTGGGTGAGTTTGGGTCCGAGACTCCTTCAGGTATAAAACCGACACCTCCTCCCTTCTTCCTTCTGCTGAAGGTGGCTGAGGCAGCATATTGAGGGTTGGTCCACCTCATCCATAATCTAATAACATTGGCTGGAGTATCTCAAAGTGAATAATACTAAAACCTGGGACCACTACTTTGGAAAATATATCATTTGTGTTCAGAGAGTACCATTAGTAATTTAATGATTGATTGATTTTTTGATTGATTTTACAGTTTTTGGTTAGTCTTTGAACTAATTAATGTATTTAGAAGTACGACCAATTTTGTTATGAACATTTTTACCTCTTTGCAGCAATTCTGCTGTAAGGAGTTTGGGCTGCTTTCTTAGAGTTTTGTATCTCTTCCTAGAGTTGTAATTTTTAACCACTGATTTACTGAAAAAAATAAAGAAAACTGTATATTTTTAAAAAAATCATTTGAAAGTTAATTTCAGATAACCTTATCTGAAATTAAATTGATGCTGAGCGAAATTGTTTTGCACTGAATGTTTTCAGTGCTAGAGGAAGCTTTACACTGTGGTTGAAATGTCCTCTGAACCTGTCTTCCAACTGTAATGTTTACCCTTTTGGTACCTGCTTGCTTCAATTTACAGCCCTCATAATGATGTCCTAGCACGATTTTTATTCAGAATTGTTGTTCTGTGCCTGCAGAATGTGAATCTGTCACATTGCCCAGTAGGAAGGAAAATGAAGCTAAGGGATTTCCAAATGGCCCAAATTCTATTGGCTGCATAACAGCTGCAGGGACATCAGTTGCCTGTTAAAGCACCCTACCTACTGGAGGAACAGAGCTGCTGCTGCTAGAAATATATAAGTGAAGCTCTTTTGGGGGGAAGGGGGCATAAAAGAAAAAAAATCAATAACGTTTCTGTTGTGTATGTAGACTAATGTGTATGTTCCTCACTAGTGTTTCTGCCTGGGTCATTGGAGCCTTGAGGACTGAGCTTGGGGACTCTAGAACAAGGGGCAGTAGGATCCAAATCCCTGCTGCCTTGTCCCAATCAGGAGCCCCATGCTGGTTCAAACGATCCAATTGCATTCTAGTGTGGGAACCCAGGACTGTATATAGTTGGCCCTGTTGGCCCAGTTTGGCAGTCTTCTAGTCCAGTGGTCAGGCTTGGCGCTAGGGTTTCTGTCACCTGAGGCAGAACCCTGTGCCGGCGCCCCCCCCCCCCAGTACTAATTGAGTGAGCTGCAATGACATCACCCAAAAGTGACGTCATCATGGCGGCGCGCTGCCTGCCCAGCATAAATCTTGCTTTATAACAAGCTGAGCAGGGGCTGCGGGTGCATTGCTCTGAGCAAATAAACGCCCCCCCACAGCCCCTGCTGAGCTGATTATAAAGCGCGACAGGGCTGCTGGGCACCTTCCCCTGCCCAGCATGCTCTGAGTTCGGAGAATGCTGGGCAGGGGAAGCTGCGTTCTTCCTGGGCTTTCAGGAATCAGGGGTGCTCTCCTGATCGCTAAAAGCCCAGAAAGAACACTCGTGCCTTCTCTTGCTCAATGTGCTTCGAGTTCAGAGCATGCTGGGCAGCGGAAGCCGCGTTCTTTCTTGGCTCTGAGGGATCCGGGGAGCTCCTCCGACCCCTCAGCCAAGAAAGGCTCAGGGACAGTGTGAGTAAGGATGGGGCGCCTACCCCCTGCCAGCGCCCCTGTTGGAGCCGTCGCCCTAGGCTGTCACCTAGTTCACTGACTCCCACCTGCCCGCTCTGCCAACGGTTGCCGTACTGTAATTAATAAAGAGAGCTATGATCACTGGAACCACATCTCTTTCATGCGTTGAACCCACTATATTATAATTACCATCCAGTTGAAGCTGGTAAAGATTGCCACACCTCAGGAACATAAGAGTTCTGCTAGATCAGACCAATGGTCCATCTCGTCCAGCAGCCTGTTCCACATAATTGCCAATCAATTGCCTTGGGAGGCCAAACAAATGGCATTGAGTCCAAAGCCTTCCCCTGATATTGCCTCCTAGCATTGGTGTCCAGAAGGTTGCTGCCTCTGAATGTGGAGGTTCCCTTTTGTCATCATGGGTAGCAGCCATTGATGGATCTATCCTCCATGTATCTGTCTAAGACTGTTTTAAATCCATCCATGGTCGTGGCTGTCATTACATCCATTGACAGTGAATTTTAATTTTAATTACTTATTGAGCTAAGCAATATTTCCCTTTGTCTGTTCTGAATCTGTTGGATGCTTCATCTACTCATTGAGTGTCCACCTATTCTAGTATTATGGGAGCAGGAGAAAAGTTCTCTGTATACATTTATCTTCATTCCATGCATAATGTTATAAACTTCTACCACGTTCCCCTCTCCATTTTTTTTTCTTATTGGAAAAAAAATTCACAGACTTTTAAAGCTTTTCCCTCATACGAAAGGTGTTCCAAACCCTTTATCTTGGTTGTCTTCTTCTGTACTTTCCCCAGTATCTTGTTTGAGATATGATAACCAGAACAGCACACAGTACTCCAGATGAGGCCTCACCATAGATCTATAACTAATATTAATGGGGGCCCTTTGGACCAGGTAACAATTCTTCCTACACTGGAACTTGCCTGCCCTGAACCATGTGCCCTGTTGCTGTTCATTTACCCAATTTAGAGAGATCTTCCTGTAGTTCTTCACAATCTGCCTTGGTTTTCACCATCCTGAATAACTTTTGTCATCTGCCAACCACCCTGGTCACCCCAAATTACAGATTGTTTATGAACAAACTAAATAGCACCAGTTCTTGTAGGGGTGGTGCCTCTTCCAATTTGGTTTCACACCTACTTTAATATTATGATTTACTAGTGTGAAATCTATGCTTCACTACGGTATTTAACTACCTTTAATCCAGTTATAATGCTTCTGAGTATTTAATTTTTTGTGTGTTTTAGGGAGGGTGATTTGGTTTTGTAATATAATAGCAGTAGAAATAAGGCCTATTGTGTGGGGGGGATACAATGGACTCTAGAAAGAGGCTCTGGGTGACTGCCATCCTTGCTGTCTTCCCACCCAAGTGAAGGCATTCACTCCCCCCAATCTTGGGGTCTTACCAGCCACCCAAGACAGCAGTTTTCTGTAGGGGAATTGATCTGACTTTGGATTTCCACCTCCCCCTTGCAGCCCCCAGCTAGGAAAAGCCCATCCTCTCCATGCTTCATCCCTCAAATTTCCAGAAATTTCCCAACCTGGAGTTGGCAACCTTATCTCCTTCCCAGCAGCAGTAACAATGTTCTGGAGAGCAGTTGTAGTTCTGAGTGATCTTCAGCCCTCCCTTGGAGAATGGTTCCCCAGGAGGAAATGGCTGATTTGGAGGGTGGAGTCTATGGCATTGTACCTGTCTGTGGTCCCACGCCACTGCAAACCCCACCATTTCCAGGTTCCACCCCTCAAATATCCAGGAATTTCTCAACCTGGAGTTGGCAACCCTATCTCCTTCCCAACCAATGCTCAACCAGCTAACTGTGGAAGGAATACACTATCCAAATTCTCGGTTTCTAGGTCCAGGGGTTTGGGCTGGGTGTTGATGAATCAGTCAGGGCACCTGTTCAACCGTCTGCAGTCTCTGTTAACTGATTTTCACCTCAGAACACCGAGCTCCACATCTGAACAATTAGAGAGATGGGTGCACAAGCAGGCACACAGCAAAGCTTTACTCTCTTGCAAAAAACATTTTACCCCTTTTCAACCCCTTAGGGTGGAATTTCTATAAAACCCCTTCAGAGTGGGTGCTCTAGTTATGGAAGGAATGCATGCCCTGAATTTTGGGTTTCTAAGTCCAAGGGTTTGGGCTGAGCATTGATGAGTCATTCAGGGCACTTGTTTTTATATATATATATAGATGAAATAAATATCATGGTGCTTACATTTGCATGCTCTTACATATGAGGTGATAAGGGGAAGTCATCCACTTTAAAATCCTGTTTAAAATCAAGAGTTTTAAATTGGCTCATTCAGAGTATTTCCTGATTGCAACTGAAGTATGCTTAGGTAAATTGTTAGGTGTTCTGTTCTGGCACAGATGTCAAGTTGGCAGAAAGTGTGTCTTGGAATGCTAGTTTTGTAGTGTTCATGTTCTGTTGAATTTACTTGGTAGAAGGAACAGCGTGCCATGCCAAATTTATGGGTGGGTTTCCCTGTGTTATTCCTGGCTGCTTGGTCAGAATGACTGGGTACTTTGGAATGAATTCTTGCTCTCTCTCTCTCTGGATTGCTTTTTACAAGGTGTACTACATGGCTTATTGCACTTTATTCAATAGCAAAAAATCTTGTCTCAAAATATTCTTTGCTTATTAGATTTTTTAAAAATGATATGTATGCAAGTTGTACTTCTGAATTTTAATTTGTGTTAAATATCCAGTTGTGCTGCCTCTTGGTAAATTTATCTACCCAGTATACTAGAAAATGTAGCCTAAAAGATGGCTAACTGCTTCTTCACAGGAAGCCTAAATATTAAATTAAAACATTTGATAGGAGTTAAAAATGTTTTAACATTTAAATAGCAAAGTGTCATGGAGATCTAATTAATTTTGCCTTAAGGTTCCTTCTGTGATGTACATGAGTTCTATTCATATATCTTCCTCCCCAAACAGTGCTGCTCAAAGTTTGGTTGTTGTGCTCTGATTATGGAATGTCCTCATTGCACTCATCTACCTCATGTTGGGTTTTGTTGCCAGGAGAGAGCTATTATCCCAGACACTTCTAGGACTGCTAGCCGCCCTATCCAGGTGGGGTTTCCCCTCTTTTGTGGGCTCTTCCCCAACTACAAATACCCCAAACACCATGCAGTGACATCACCCAGAAGTGACATCATTGTGTTGCTGATGTCACACTGCAGCACTCTAGTTTTGAGGCAAAACTCTATGGTAAATTTAGGTTCAAGCCATAGAGGTTTGCTCAAAAACTAGAGCATTGGCAGTGTGATGATGTCACTTCCAGGTGATGTTGTTGCACCACATGTTCAGTAGATTATCCTGGGAAGGCTTGAAGATACCCCCACTGGGAAACAGGTAGGACCTGGCAACCTTAGACACTTCCTTTTAAAAACATCGTGGCAAAGCAGTATAATAGTCAGATAAGGCAATAACTAATTCAAATGCAGAAAACAGCAATAACAGATAATTCTGAACCAGACGTCTCCTAAGTCCAGCTTTAACCTGATGCTTAAACACTATCAGGGAGAGAAACAAGGTAAATTTCCCTGGAGAGACACTCTCACAACATTAGCACAGCTGTTCAAAGCCTCATTCTATAGGAAGGCTGGTTCAGACTCATAGCCAGAAAAATTTTTGGTGGGAGGGCCCAGTGGATAAATTTTTCGTTGGGGGGGCCATGGGACCCAGAATGACCACAAGAGGCTTCCCGGCCTCTTTAAAGTCCCCCTTGCCATCGATCAGCTGATTGGTGGTAAAACGCCCCCGCCGATCAGCTGATTGGAGGTAAAATGCTGCTCCCCCGTTGCCTGCTGTGCCCCACAAATCAGCTGATTGGCAGTAAAATGCAGCAGCCACTGCCCCCTTCCCTTCTGTGGTGGTGCCACATCCGTCACGCCCCCCCCCCCCCCGACACGCTGAGCACAGCTAGAATCAGCCCTACCCTTAGATTCGACCTGTGCCTCTCAGCGTTTTCAGAGGAATGGTCTGAGAGGTGTGGCAGGCAGGGGGATGGCAGAGAGCAGAGCCGCAGAAGAAGAGGAGAGGGGAGGGGGCGGCAGCTGATGGGTGGGGGGCGGTGGGCAGTGTCTGCCTGGGGTCTCAGCCCAATGGAGTGTCAGTCCAACGGAGGGTCCACAGAGATTGAAGGGGGGATTAAATGGAGCGGCCTTCCCCCCCTAGGCTCTCTGTAGCTACAGGCCTGGGCTGATGACAGTAGGCATGTGTATAACATGCTCTGTAGAAGAGTTTATGGTGCAGGTTCATTGTTTTGGGATTAATTGGCCTTGAAAGATCATATCAAAATAGATGGAAATCCCAGCACTTCAATGTAAAATAAAAGGTACTTTCATTATGGGCTTATGAAGAATCAACTTTTGTTGGATTAGGAAACACTTCTGGAATGCCAGTGCTTGTTGTCATGTTTTTTCTTTAGCTTTCCATCCTGTGCCGTAATTGTCAGCAAAGGGTTCATTGAAGTTCCAAAATGATCAGACTTGTCTTTGTTAAAAACTAAGTTTCATTTATTGATTACAACAATGTTACTCTCTACTGGAAGGCATTGAAAGTGATAAGGGATAGTTTGAAACATTGGCATATATGGGTACACATCAAAGGAAGGGTCTTTAAACCATTTCTCATAATAAAACTATAGTCAGCTCTACAAGTGATACTTTCACACGCCACGTTATCTCTTCCCGGGGATGGCTGCGCTCTCCCCCCTGGTGGTGTCCTTGCTCCGTTCAGGAGGCGCCAGGGAGGCTAGCTTGGTGTTTTGCACTTCAAAGGTTCCACTGGCCTTTGGAGTTCTGGCAACCTCTTTTCCCACCCCTCCCTTTCTCTTAGCAGTGCATAGAGGTTAGTAAGGTAGGGGTTTATTCAGTAATGGGGTTAGTGAGCATGAAATATATAGAATCACACAATACAGTTGCTTCAATGAATCAGAAGCTGACAATAATGTCCAGCTACCTGTTAGTGTTCTGCTTATGTCCCATAATGGTGATTCACTGCTAATGCCTGACAAGTTGGATATAATTCCATTTTCTTTATCCACCTGCTTCTCCCTTTTTTATTCTAAGCCATTTCACCATTTACATGAGACATGTCTGTAGAAGGTATGAGCACAAACCAATGCATGAATCTGGTCGATTCATGGTTAGTTTTGAACCAGTTTGTTTGCTTGTACTATACCCAAACCAGAAAACGAACTGTCTTCTTTTCTTGGTGGTTTGTTTTCCCAGACAGCCTGACACTGATGCAGTCATTTCCTAGGCAACACTGGGAGAGGATTTTTGGGAGCCCTAGAAACAAACACTCATAGCAGTTGTCCATATTTTGATTGGTAGCTCTGGGAGCCAATCATGGAGCTCCCATTCTGCTCTATGGGAGCAGACACCCTGACTCCACTGTTTTCACTTTGCAGCATGAAGAGAGAAGAGTTAGTTGTCATGAGAGCTGAAGCTGAACTTTCCTGGGACCGCCTCCTTTGCGGGGCTATAACTTGGACGTTCCAAAGCCAATCTTCGCCAAACTTGGGAGGGCAGGTGGAGGAGAGCCTACTGAAGACTCCTGGTGAATTTTACACCTCTCAAGCCAAACAACCCAATGAAATAGTTTGGGCAGCCATACAAATCATGAAATGAAGAACCGGTTCGGGCAGTCAAACGAACCATGAACCAACATGAACCACCATTTTCCCTTTCCATGCCCGTCTATAGTTTTAAAGAGAGCAGCTAGGACAGCTGAATGAAAAATAACTGAATTTATGATATTCCAGCATCCATTTTGCCAAACATGTTTCATATTTTTACGCAATACACAAAATTAAGCATGGAGTGGCATTCCTTGAGGGTGATTCAGGACAAACTAAGTCTCATGCCATCCCTATTGATTCATACCACAGATCTGTGTTAGTGTTCTGATTTTGCAGAATGCAGAGATAGTGCAGAATGTATTACTGGGCACAAAATCTGCTTCCTGAGAATCTTAGATTGGGATTTCACTGCACTGCCCACTTCCCCCTTTTTGTAACTAGGAAGCCAGAATAACAGTGCCATCCTAAGTAGAATTTTACCCTTCTAAGTCCTTTGAAGCTGATGGCCTTAGAAGGGTGCAACTTAAAATATCTTCTCATGCCCCTTTTTTACATGTCCTGGGAAATGCTGTTCCTCACTTTGGGGTCAGGCTGTACTTTCTCCCTAGGGCAGTTTGGCCAGGGATCCTGGATTTTTTTTTTGCCATTTTTTGGGAATTAGTGTATGTGTGGGGGGGAGGTATTTGTGAATTTTCTGCATTGTGTAGGGTTGGATTAGATGACCCTGGAGGTCCCTTCGAACTCTTTGATTCTATAACAGGATGGTACTGTTAATTGTTCAGTAAACTGAAAACTGCAGAATCCATTTTGCAAAGTTGCATGCATTATGCAGATCAAGTAATTGAACTTTTCCTGGTACAGATTTTCATTTCTGAATGCTGAGCCCTTATTTCAGTTTGTATGATACAAGATTTTACGTTGGATTCAAAAATTATCTTCAGCTACAAGCAGAGTCCTTAACTAACACATTTAGCCCTCTGACAGTGTGTGGAGCTTTGCTCAGCAGAATTTTTTCCTGTTAATAGAACAGAACCTTTGGATCCAACCTGTGATTTTTCAGTGTAATGACAACAACACACTATATCATGAATTATAATGTATATAAAGACCTCACAACAAGATGCTATAAGGTGGTTGAGAGCACAGCATGTTCAGGCAAAACCATCTTGGTTTCAAGGCTTCCTTACTTCAAAGCTAGTTTAAGATAGATGAGCTAAAAGGAAGCAACAGAGGAAAAGGTACAAGTCCAAACAAATTTGTCACTTTTCAAGCCTTGGCAAAAAGATACATTTTTCCCTCAGGCGTCTCATCCACCCCAAGCCAACCAGGTGTTGTCACCTGTCTTTAACTTTCTGCATTCCAACTGTTGATAACATTTTATTCACTTTACTAGTTTCTGTCTTTAATAATGTTAAGGGTTCAGATGTATTTGAATACCAGAAATGTTAAAGCCATCGTCTGCAAAAGCCGAATGAAATATTTACCAATTAGCCTTTATTTTGCTTAATTAAACTTATGTATGAAAATGATAATGATCTTCTCTGTTGGATCCAAGTCGAAGACAGGGATGGTTTTTATCAAATTCCTCTTCCCACTGCGGACCTCTGTCTTCCCCTTTATATTATTCCCCGGGGCTTCCTGTCTCCCTGGAGCAGTTGGGGGGGGGGGTTGGGCAGACACAGGGGAGGGGAGGTGATGAAGTCATGCTCTTACCAGTGGATCCAGTGATCTCATCATAATATTGTATTTCCTGATGTAGTAAAAATGAATTCACTTGTGTGTAGGGGTAAACTTTATTTGATTGCACATAATTCTGTTTATTAACCAAAGGCAAATGACTTCTATGAGGAGACACCAGCATAAGTTTCTCTCTGTGTTCAGTCTTTAGCGGGAAGATGCTTTGTAAGAATAGTTTTTCAGCATCAGCAGCTCAACAGGCTTCATGCAGCTTGTGCTCCATATTTCTTTGTAACCTTCAGAATGGAACTTTGCCATATCCTGCAAGAGTTGCTCACACTGCTGGTCTAGTGTCAGCTTGTATATCTCACTGGGTAGTGGTGAAAAGTTACTCTTCAGAGATCAAGAAGTATGAGTTAAAGCTCCTGTTTGTTCATTATTCAGTGCCTGAAGATGCTTTGTAAGACTCATCAGAGTTTTCCATGACTCTTTTGATCCGTACATCTGCTTTACCATGTCAGTAGGTCAACAACTAGCAAACCATGAACTCAGTCTAGACCCATAAGAATTCTTCTCATAATGACATCCTGTTATCCTTTTTTTTTTTTTAGCCTCCTACAGGGGAGAGACTGCAGTGAAGGAAGAAAGCAAAGAGTCTGTGCCTGCTGGCATACCTGCTGTCATTCTGGTTTGCATTTAACTTTGGAAGTGGGTAGAATGGAAGTCGTATTGTTTCAGCAAGGGAAGTCTCGTCTTTCTTAGGGGAAGGAGGGTGAGAGAAGGAGCAGGATTTACTCATGAGCCCCTAGAGAGCAGGGAATCTGGTCTTCTGCATAGCATTCAAAATGTCCAGGTGATAATACTAACTACCTTCTATGATTTTAGTCTAAGTAATCTAAAATGAAATGTTGGTCTAGTATAGAGAGCATTTTGCCATCAAAATTCAGAAGGCTTTTGCATCTTGTTAGAGAAGAGGTTCAGCAATGGCTTTATCTTAATATAAATGTAATGTAGAGAGCATTTTGCCAGCTAAATCCAGAAGGCTTTTTGCATTTGATTAGAGAAGAAGTTCAGGACTGGCTTGCTCCTAATATAAATAGAAACACTCAAGTGGTATTCAGAAAATGATAAATTTTGAAGAAAATAAAGAGGTTGCAGGGAGCATATTGCCTGCCAAATTCAGAAAGCTTTTGCATTTGTTTAGAGAAGAGGATAAGACTTGGCTTGCTTCCAGTATCAATACTGAATTGTAACAAGGAGCTGATAATGTTGAAGAAAATAGGAATCCTCCTCAGGAAAACTTTTGACGAATGAGCCTATAGCCGGGTGTTCATTGGATGAACTTTTATTTGTATATTGTAGAAGTAATTGAATGGCCTTTTATTTGTATATTGTAAAGTTGTACTTCTTTATAATGTGTACAAAAGATTTATATGACTTTTCAAAAAGGTTTACTAAAAGTGTTAACCAGCATATCACAGGGTGTGTTTGTGTGTATTCCATGTAGGCTTCCCAACCCCCCCGCCCTGCCGGGGGACCCCTGGATTAGCAGCCTCATCCCCCGTTCTCTAAAAATGTGGAAGCGGGGTGGGGGTGGGGAAACGGCGCAGTGTCTCTTTCCTTGCCTTCCTTCCTCCCTCGCAGGCTTTAGGCTTCTCCCTTCCTCCGGGTCACAAAGACCCGCCCACCGCCGGCCTGCTATTTGCTCCAGTCCGGCCTCCCTTCACGAGGTGCATGCTGGGACTCATAGTCCTTGCGTCCTCTCCGGCTGCCACAGGCGTCTCCTCGGGGAGTCTGGGCGGCGGAGGGGGGGGAGCTCCGCCCCCAGAGGACCATGTGCATTTCTACCTCCGGAGGCTTATTATTATTATTATTATTACTTCGCATTTATATCCCGCCCTCTCCGCGAACGGACTCAGGGCGGCTCACAACATTATAAAAACAATCAATCCAATAAAACATATAAAACCATAATTTACATATAACAACTTTAAAACCATTCTATAGCGCTATTTTAGTCCAGTATAGGCGGAGTGACTTCTCGACTATGATCGCCAGCATTCTGTAGGATGTCCGGTGGCAGCCCTTTTTTGATCAAACCGCAAAAGCCTGTTTAAACAATTCAGTCTTACAGGCCCTGCGGAACGCAGACAAATCCCGCAGGGCCCTTATAGCTTCTGGGAGGGTGTTCCAAAGTTCTGGTGCTGCCACCGAAAAAGCCCTGGATCTTGTTGTACATAGCCTGGCTTCTTTTGGGCCAGGGGCAGACAACAGATTTTTTGTCCCTGATCGCAGTGCTCTCTGGGGGATATATGGGGAAAGGCGGTCCCGTAGATAGGCAGGTCCCTGACCATAGAGGGCTTTAAAAGTTAATACCAACACCTTGAAGCGAACTCGGAACACAACAGGCAACCAGTGCAGCTCTCTCAGCACTGGCTGAATGTGCTCCCGTCGCGGTAGCCCCATTAACAGCCGCGCCGCAGCGTTCTGCACTAGTTGTAGTCTCCGGGTTAGCGTCAAGGGTAGCCCCATGTAGAGAGCATTACAGTGATCTATTCTTGAGGTGACCGTAGCATGGATTACCGTCGCTAAGTCGTTGCGCTCCAGGTAAGGGGCCAGCTGCCGCGCTTGCCGAAGGTGAAAGAAGGCAGATCTAACAGTGGCTGCCACCTGAGCCTCCATTGTAAGGGAGGACTCAAGAAGCACGCCTAAGCTCTTGACCTTAGCGACCGGTATCAGTGGTGCCCCGTCAAGGGCCGGCAGCTGGATCTCTCTCCCCGGACCGCCCCGACCCAGGTAGAGAACCTCCGTCTTCGTCGGATTCAATTTCAGCCGACTCAGTCTGAGCCAAGAAGCCACGGCTTGTAGTGCCAGGTCTAGATTTTCCGGGGTACAGTCAGATTGGCCACCCATCCAGCCGTTGATTGAAAGGCTTCCTCTTGGGATGGGGTGTCTGTGTTACTTTGAAGAAGTTGGCAGCAACTCGTGAGTAGAGAGGCCAATCCCCCTTCAGTGTTGCCAGAAATGGGGGGGGAGGGGAGTCTGCTGAGTACTTCATTATTCTCTATGTGGAGATCGATTCTCATAGGGTATAATGGGGAATTGATCTGGAGGTTTTGGGGGCTCTGGGGGTGCTGTTTTTTGAGTTAGAGGCACCAAATTTTCAGTATAGTATCTAGTGACTCTCCCCAAAGTATCCCCCAGGTTTCAAAATGATTGGACCATGGGGTCCAATTCTATGAGCCCCAAAAGAAGGTGCCCCTATCCTTCATTATTTCCTGTGGAAGGAAGACATTTAAAAAGGTGTGCGGTTCCTTTAAATGTGATGGCCAGAACTCCCTTGGAGTTCAATTATGCTTGTCACAGCCTTGTTCCTGACTCCACTCCGATGTCTCCTAGCTCCACCCCAAAGTCTCCTGGTTCCACCCCCAAAGTCCCCAGATATTTCTTGAATTGGACTTAGCAACCCTAATTTCATGTAATATGAACTGTGATCCTAGGTTGTTGTTTTTTCTGCTAGTATAGACAATAGCAGTTATATAAAACTGCATTTCTATGCTTAAGACTTATAGAAGAATATAGAGGCTATATGCAATTTAACTACCAATCTCAAGGGCCAGATTTTAAATAATGATGGAGGGAGGGAAAAACAAACCTGGATTTGCTGCCTAGCAGCATGAACTTTAAAGTAACTCTAGTTATGTCCATTCTTCAGTTTTAAATATTGATTTAATAGCATATCTGTCCTTTAGAGATAGTGAACTTTTTAGCCCTGGTGTAAGTGTAGCAGAGTGAAGGGGGAGAATCAGTAGAATGAACTATACTGCTTCAAGCAGGAAATGCCATTTTTAATACTTTCCCATGTCAGAAGGTTCCTGCAAATCAAAAAGTAGCACAACATTTTGTCTAGGGTTGGTATGGAGATGTTTGAAGATAAACATATTTTTGAAAGTGGCTCTAGCCCACCCTGCTGCCTGCTGTTGCAGTTTTTTACTTACAGGGAGTTGATTCTCCATGAAGCATAAAAACCCATAATTGTGTCCAGCTGCTTCCTGAAGCAGTTCACTCAGTCCTACCATTTCTGTATTTGCTCCATTCTGTACATGATATGTTGGCCAGGTCTAAACCCTGTTTCAAACTTTCATCTAAAAACTTTTCTTCTTATTAAAGGCTTGCTCATTGTGGACAAGGATTCTGATGTACCTTAGCGTTCACCCTGCCATGTGATCTTTCTGCATTCATTAGATCTTCCCATGTGGGGAAAGCATTCAAACATGCTCCTACTCAATGCACAGTGTTTAAATACCTTTGATAAAAGTTAGTGAAAAAAGGTGGGCATAGACAAATTACAGGACTGTCAAGCTTCTGGCCCATGGGCCACATCCAGCCCACCAAGGGCTTCAATCAGGCCTGTGGCAATTTTCTCCCCCCTCCTGTCCTCACCCTTTGAAGCTCCAAGGTTGCCGACAACGTTTCCAGTTCCTTCTGCCTTGTCTTTATAAGTAGCAAACCAGTTCCAAACATAATCCATTGCAAAAGCCTTCTGAATGTAGGTGGCTTAAAAAGCTCTTTTTGGCTGGCAAATATGCTCTGTTTTTTAACACTTAAGTGTTAAGTTTGGAGCAAGTCAGTTCTAAAACTCTTTTTTTACAAAAGCCTTCTCAATTTTACTGGCAAATTGCTCTCTATAAAAGGCATAAAGACTAATTCTACTTAAAGAGAACCACTCTAAGTAACTCCATGCTGCTGTGTGTTGAGTATTTATCTCTTAAAGGTATAGAATACCATGTAACACTGATCAAGTTATTATGGGCTGAAAACTATGTATAATACTTCCTCATATATGCATTTTGAATATGTATGTATGCTGGTTTGCTACTTATAAATTAAAGCAATTAAGTGGGACTGAGAGGTAAGTGATAAATTTAAAAAGTTATTCCCATTCAGCTTTATGTTGTATCTTGTTATAACTGCCATGGTTTATTCTAGAATGTTAATTTGGAAAGAAACAAAGAGGTTTGAAAGAAATAAAGAGGTTGCACAGAGGATTTATCAGTCAGATGCAGAAGGCTTTCGCATCTGTTTAAAGAAGTCTACATAGGGCTGCCCTAGATATGAACTCGGAAGCTGCAACTGATGCAAAATACTGCAGCCAGGTTGTTATTGGAGCTACCTTTATGGGAGCACATTCAACCTTCTCTGGAGACATTGCACTGGTTGCCTGTGGCATTCCGGGCTTGCTTCAAGGTGCTGGTTATGACCTTTAAAGCCCTATATGGCCTGGAATCTGTCTACCTCTGGGACCGTCTTTCCCCATATGAGCCTCAGAGAGCACTACAATCAAGCTCACAAAATTTCCTAACGATCCCTGGGCCAAAGGATGCCTGGCTGTCCATCGCCAGAGCAAGAGCCTTTTCAGTGGCAGCCCCTATCTCTGGAATGCTTTCCCTGAAAACATTAGGGCCTGCGGGACTTGCCACAATTCTGCAGGGCCTGTAAGACAGAACTGTTCGAACAGACTTTTCAACATCTAATGGAGGTGACCAGTACTTCACCACCCTGCAGCATTGATATCCTAACCCAATCCAAGCAGAAATGTAATGTGCTAAACAACATCCAATAACATCATGGTAAATTAGCGCTAATCAAGGACAAATAATAACTCCATCTAGGGATTAGAACTGTATACGTTTGAGATGTTTTAATGATTTTATTGTGATTTCATTGTAACGATTTAATTTCATGTTGTTTTAGTTGTTGTTAGCCACCCTGAGCCTGTCAGGGGAGAGCGGGATATAAATATAATACTGTGACTTGCTCCTAATACATACACTGAAATACAAGAGGTTGATAACCTTGATATGGACAGATACATCCTTGAGAAAGAATTAAATTAAATGAGTCTAAGCCAGGTACACATTGGATAGACTCTTTAGTAAAATTACTCTGGATGGACTCTTTTGTAACATTGCACTTCCTTCTTATGTGATAAATTGCTTTATAAGATTTTTGATAAAAGTTTACAGTATGTTAGCCAGCATATCACAGTTTGGTTGTTTGTTATTTCTCCACTATGAACTGTGATCCCACATTGTTGTTGTTATATCTGGAAGATTTCTCATATAATTCACTGAGAGTGGAAAGTATTATTCCCTTTTACCCCCAACACTTTTGCCAAACTCACACATAATAGCACCTGTTTAGAATAGCATTTAAGCCTATAGACTTCCTATGGATTCTAGTGCAGTGGCTGTACTTTCTGCACATTGGAGCTGAGTTATTTCCTGCATATTTCCCCTCTGCTGATGATAATAATGATAATGATGATGATGATGATGATAATAATAGATTGGATTTATATCCCATCCTTCACTACTCAAAGGAGTCTCAGGCTGCAATCACACATGCTAAATAATGCAGTTTCAATCCACTTTCAGTGTACTTTCAAACTGGATTTTGCCAGTTCACACGGAAAAATCCAGTTGGAAAGTGCACTGAAGGTGAGTTGAAACTGTGTTATTTAGTATGTCTGATTGCAACCTCAGAGTGGCTTACAATCTCCTTTCTCTTCCCCTCCTCACAACAGACACCTTGAGAGAGTGTAGCAGAAAAATAACGAGGTCCACACAGAATTTCTGGTATGAAGCGAGGTATTTTATTCGGGTACCAGAGCAGATCCCAGTTCAGGCAGCATGGCCCAACAGAACTGAGATGCCTCCCCCTGCATACACAGAGTTTTCTAGCAAGCAAGCAAGGTTATCTAATTTCAAAGATCCCTCCTTCACAGAGTTCTCCCCAGTAAAATTCCATGACATCATTCCCTTACTTATCTATTACAGCAAGTTGCCTCTAAGAGGCTGCTTCTCTTATCTAGCTAGCCAGCTTGGGCATACATCCACTATGCTGTGGCCAGCGCTTTAACAGAAAGTTACCTCAGGCATTTTAATTTTAGGGGGCAAAGCATGCTCTTATTCATTGTATTCGTTATTATAGGGGTATTAATTAATTATTCAGAGGCTCCCCTTCAAGAGCTCTAACAAACTGCTCTTGAAAGGAACTGCTCTGTGAGAACTTGTGACTGACTCACGGTCACATCAGCAGGTGCATGCGGCGGAGTGGGAAATCCAACCCGGTTCTCCCAAAGAAGCGTCTGCATACTTAACCATTACACCAAACTGGCCCAAGCTCCGTGAGGATCCCAGCTCTCTGGAGGACAGCTCTGTGTCTCTGTAGCAACAAAAATAGCCACTGCTCAATTTTAGTTTCTTAGTGGTATTAGGATTTAGTTATTAACCACTTCATATTTGTGCTTGAGCCATCAGTTCTGTTGTTTGCAGAAAAAGGAGAAAAATCTGTAATCTGAGAACTGGAAAAAATGGGGACAGCTCAGCTTTAACTTGGAAATAGCTGTGGTTTGCACTATAGCATAGGCTCCCAAATAGTTTGACCATGTGAGCACCTTTGGAATTTTGACTCAAGGTTGGGGGCACAATGGTTGCCAGAAGAGGTGAAGCCAACTACAAAACCACAGGCTTGTATTTATTGATATATTTAAAATATTTACATCTTTTCTCTGAACTAAGGTGGCTAACACAGTGGACAAGATTGTCCTTGGTCCAGTACAGAAATGTTTTCACAGTATGTTACCTACATTCAAAATACTTTGCTCAAAGCGTTTTAAAATAAAATAGAGCAAAAAAATTAAAAGTACCACAGTAAAGAACCACGTGGTCTTTAACAGCAGAACCCATCAGTTAGCCAAGTTAGATGAAAATAAAAGTAGCCTTAATTTGGCCACAAGTGGACTTCTCTGTAGTTTTACAATTTTGTCTTTCTCTCCCTCCCTGTTTTACTTTTACGTCAGCTCAGTGTGCTGCAGGTGAAAAATACAAACTCTATGTTAGGGATTATTAGGAAAGGGATTGAACATAAAACAGCTGATATTATAATGCCTCTGTGGTGCAGCCTCATTTGGGATACTGCGTGCAGCTCTGCTCGCAGTATCTCAAAAAGATCACAGAGATGGAGAAAGAACAGAAGAGAGCAACCAAAATGATTAGGATGTTGGGGTACCTTTTCTATGAGGAGAGGCTGAATAGTCTGGGACTTTTTGGTTTGAAAAAGAGATGACTGAGGGGAGACACAATAGAGGTTTATAAAATTCTGCACAAGGTGGAGAGAGTTGACCAAGAGAATTTCTCCCTCTCCCCAAATGAACTTTATGGTATCCAGTGAAGCAGTAGATTCAGGATGAACAAAAGGAAATACTTTTTTACACAGTAAATTTAAACTGCAGAATTCACTGTCAGAGGATGTGATGGACTTGCCACAGAAATAGATACCTTTACAAGGAGATTAGATAGATTCATGGAGGACTGGTTTATCAGTGCCTACTAGCCATGGTAACTAACAAGAACCTCCACATTTGGAGGCAGTCAACCTCTGAATCCCAAAGCCAGGTGGCAACATCAGGGGAAGGTCTTTGTCTCTATGCCCTGTTGTTGGCCCTCTGTGTGAAACAGGGTGCTGAACTAGATGGACCATTAGTCTGATCCAGGAGGGCTCTTCTTATGTTCTTACTTTTGAGAAAGAGAGTATGTGTGTGTGGCTGCATTCTCCACCTCTGAACACAAAAAGCCAGCCAGAGTTCTGACCAGTAGCTTCAGGGTCCTGAAGAAAGCAAGCCTGCAGGAAGAGGAGGGCTTTTACCTCCTCCCTGCTGTTTTGGCCCTGCAGGTTTTCTTTTGTCCCAGGATGCTTGGGATAAAGAAAGCAGGAACTGTCTGGATCCAAGCAAACCAATAGGGAGAGGAGGTCTTTGATGCCTCCCCCACCCCCCAGGCATGCTGGCTTGCTGGGAAAAGTTTACCTTTCTTTTGGCAGTTGAAGATCCTTGTTTTGTCGTTCCTGGCTGCAAACATTGCTTTGGCATCAGCTGTAATGTCCAGTCAGAAGTCTATGCAAAAGCTCTATCTGGCCCCACTCAATTTCTGAAAATCTGAGTGGGTGCCAGGAAATGGGACCATAGGCACCATGACACCTGCATGCATTGTACAGGGATCCCTGGTGCTATATAGTCATTCTCAGTTTTTTGGCACACCTTAGATGTGGAGGTGCTGATGGTTGAGCTGGGTAGCTGTTGGAAAATGTTTTATTTATTTGATTGATTTCTATTTCTGTGGCCTCTAAGTTGCTTACAACAGTTTTTTTCCCAAATGCTTTTGAAATAGTATGATGAACTCTTTGAGTTGGAGGTAGGTAGTATTCCTTAGAGCAGGTAGCAGAACTAAGATTTGATGTGTAATAGTTTGCCAAATTTGTTCTCTTTCCCACCCCTGCTTTCGCTGGGGTCATTATTAGACCCTCTTAGAATTGTCTTATTTCCTTATTCTAAAAGGATATAAACAGAACATTATAAGTTTGATTGTTTGCCTCTCTTCTTACACCCTATGTAAAATTTGATTAATTGCTCCATTACTTCCCCAAACTCAAATGCCCCATCCCCAACTCTAATTGTGTGTAACAGTGTGGGATAGTGGTTAGAGTGTCATACTAGGATCTGAAAGACCCAGGTTGAAATCATTACTCTGCCATGTAGTTTTTTTGAGTGACCTTGGGCCAGTTGCACACTGTCAGTCTAACTCTCAGTCTACCTCACAGGGTGGCTGTTAGGATACAGTGGAGGAGGGAAGACTATCGTAAGCCCATTGGGGAGAAAAGTGAGAGAGAAATTAAGTAAATAAACAAAGACAGTGATAAGTAATTGTATCACAATGGCTATGGGAATACATATTCGAACATGATGGAAGTACAAGATGTGCAGGTTTTTAGTAAACTGAAAACAAATTGACATGTGACTCTATCATCATGTGCTTGTTTCCTGGAACAGCAGATGACTCTTGCTGAAATTCTGTTTACCATACGTGCATGTAACTTGCATGATTAAAAGAACTACATTTTTAGAATTTTTAAAAAAGTAGTATACTTCGCCCACTTAGTGGCAGCTCAGCCCAACAGAGTGATTAAATTATTTCTGGGTGTGTTACAGCCTAGTCCAAACTATATTTATGTGGAAGTGAGTTCTGTGGTTTTGTCTTATATATATCTTCCTTCTACCATCATTCTCCAGCTGTCTTGACACAAATAAAAACATTTTTTTAAATGACAAAACTAGAACACTAAAAATTAGTCAAGAAATAAATCAATTACAATAGAGTGATTAGCATCCCTACTAGAGGATCAGAGTTGTAAGATCAGAGCTTTGCTCATGAGAGGTGCATTAAGGCTTCCTCATTTAAGGAAGGGCCCCATGTTATTAAAATTTTTGTAATTACATTTTGGTCGACTGTGAAAAACAAGTTATTCAGATGGGTGCTTCTCGCTTTTAGGAAAGCAGATTGTTATATCATTATGATTTCTATGTGTTTTGTTATGGTTTTAAATAACATCACAACCCACACTAAGTTCTTTTTGAAGAAAGGTGAGCTTAAAATGTAGTAAATAAGAAAAATGTTGCACTCATGGCAGTGGGTTAAAGGAACATTGAATTGTAAGTAAAAAAAAGCTTTTAAATGAAAGTTGACATTTTCAAAAGCTTGACAGGATTACAGTGGGACATGCTTATACCTAAAGAGACTAAAACAGGTGATATTATTATCTGTTTATTTTTTGCAGGCATAAAGAGATGCTATAGGGTAGTGGAGATGGCTAAGCTCAGTTGCTAGCTACTTTTGTTTAGCTTGGTCTCCAGAGAAGCCCTTGTAGGCCAGGTATTGCTCTAACTTGTTTCAACAAAATGGATTTTTAGTGCAGTGAAACTGATATCTCTGGTAAAGTAGGTATGATTCAGGCCACTTGATCTGTGAAGGGCTGGGAGTTTGGAGAAGATTGGAATTAATGCCATAAAGCAAGCCATTTTTATTTTATGGGTTAATTTGATACAAGCGTTATTTAGAAACTGGATGTAAGTTTATCTCTGACTTTTAATAAGGAAAGTAAGGGGTATTTGCTTAAGTACATCTACAGTGTTCACAGTGTGATCTTAAGAGCATTTTTTAAACTAATTTTTTGAAGATGTATTCCATAATTCCTTGTAATAAATCTGATAGAAGGGGAGATGTGTTTGTGTCAGATTGCTGCCTTTTATTATATATTAGTAGGAGATCTGTATGGGGTGATCATAGTGATGGTGGGGTCCTATGCCAAAGTCCAGGATGGGGCCCCAGAATTACTGCTGCCACCACCAACACTGTTGGGACCACACAAGGGATAACCCCCACCCTATGTGGGGTAGACAGGAGCCACTACTGCTAGGGGAAGCCAGCTGCCTGAGCCCCAAAAGGGTCAGGTGCAAGTGGTGGCAGGAATTTCTCCCCTTGTTTTGGGGTAGAGTGGGACCATAGGCAATTGGGTCCTCTAGGAGTTGGGTCCAGGGCAGCTGTCCCGGTTGCCCATTGGCTAATACTGTTATTGACTAACACTGCCTTTGTGTTCAACTAGGGATGTCTGCAAAAAAAAAAAAAGGTATCTGAAAATTTTTGGTATATACCTATAGTCCTGAATCCTGATATCATTATGATAGTGGGATTTGTGAAATCATTGCTATTGCCAAATTTATTCTGCTCCATACATCCCCTCGCCTCCCCTAGTTATGCTGCAGCAGCATGCCTCAGTAAAGGTAGGGAAGTTATATTTCTTTAAACTTTAAATGCCTTTCCTTTCTGTCTCAAGTTGCACTGTGGTGACAGCATGGCTCAGTGAGGGAAAGGAAGGCTTTAAGTGCAGGGTGACTAGGGGAGGGAAAGGATGGCTTGGGTAGGGAAGGCTACTTGGTGAGCCATGGGTCAACTCAGATAGGGAACTGAAGGCAGGCATGTGGCTTGGCTTTGCAGAAGCTGAATGTGAGAAAGCCAGGAGTGGTGCGAGTTCACCCGGAAGGTGAGTGTCAAGTCAAGTTTATTGTTACAGTCAGTGACCAGCTTGTACAATCGAATCACATAAAACTTTTTGCATCAAAAACAGAATAAAACCAACAGTAGCATTCATAAAATTGGGTGCCTATGACTATTACAAAGAAATCGGATAAAAACATCCATAAAATTCATTTAAAATTTGGATGAAAGGTTAACAGTCAAATCAAGTTTAAAACAGTCATAGACCAGTCAAATTAGATACAAATAACTTAATAAAATACAATCAGGTAAAACAATAATCAGAATAAAACATACACAGTATGATATAATTTCCCTCCAGAACAGTAGTTAGGTTCCATAGCCAAGGCATTCAGTTGGATATTTCCCTTAGGAATTGCTTCCGGAGACTCATAGCTCGCGAAGCAAATTTTGCCACACATAAAGTGGTTCTTTTATTCCTATCCGCCAATAATTTGTCTAGCTGATCTATGCGTGTATTCTTGACATTAATTCACTAATCTGGGGCTCTTTGACCATGGTTGCTAGGTAGCACACTTTTGGGGCGATGTTTCCCCTTTGGCTTGTGTGGAACATTTACAGCCATTGCAGCAGCATTGTTAAGCACCAGACCTGGAGAAAGGACTCATCTGCTCTCCCTGATGTGTTCATCAATCACCAATGCCTTTAATAAATTTGTAATGCCATTAGTATTAGATCAATAATATTAGTAGTATTAGATGATGTAATTATCCAGAGGTTTATAATCTTAGGTTGTATTGTATCTGTCAAGTGACTGTAGAATATTTACTAGAGATTTGATACCATAGGACCAAAACTGCGATCTGCTAAATGGATGGTGTTAATTTGTGAGGCTGTTTTCTTTGTTTCCTTTAAATGGATTGTTTCGTTTTTCATCATGGCTCTGCCTATGTGGAATGGGCTCCCTAAAGAAGTGAGAGGAGCCTCCTTCCTTGGAAATCTTCAGAAGGCACTGCAAGGCGTGTCTTTTGCTAAGGCCTTGGGGGTGGGGTTGAATGGCAGGCATCTTTTAAGGGGGAGGGATTTGGGGCTTTTTGTTCAAGTAACACAGATTTTTATTCAAGTAACACATGCAAATGACACTAGGCAATAAGACAAAATGTCTTGTTCAGTCATTGTTCTGTTTTCATGTTATGTTATGTTATGGATCTGCATTGTATGTTTACATTGTAGCATCCAAAACGCATATATGACATTTGCCTCACCTGCACATTGAAAACATGATACAGGAGACTAGAAATGCAGTTTCTACCAGCCCTGTAGCCAGGATTTCTGATGTCAGGGGGCATGTGCAAAAGTCGGGGGGCACTTAATGGCTCCTGTGAGAGAATTTCCTTTTTCTACAGTTCATAAACACTTTCTGTACCCACAGTTTCCCAAAACAATATGGTGCTCCCAGGATTCAATCCACGAGACCCAGTACCCTTTCATAAACAACAGATAAGCTTTATTGTACTCCAGTTTTGTCACAGGACAGCATACTTATGCTATATAGAGAGAAACAAAAACAGTTAGCATATTCACATTATACTCAGTTAAACTCTAATACATTCTTATACAATTTGAATCCAGTTAAAGCTCTTTCCATTTTCTGTAGTTAGAATTACTCAGTCTCTCAATTAATTAATAAACCTCTTACAATGATATACCTGCTAGAGTCTAAGTCTGCTTAAGCATAGCAGCTATGATTCTATCAACCCAATCTTTTGTTAAAGATCTTTAACCAAGCTTATGGCTGACCTGCCCAGAGACACTGTTTGGCTGTCTGATACAAGCTGCCAAGATGGTGAGAAAATTCTGGAGCTTATATAGCCTCTTGCCCTGAGAATCTTCTCACTTATCTCTGATAAACATCTTTTCCACAGGTCAGTCTGACACTTTTCCCATCAGCTGCAATTCAGATGGGCTCTCACACTCTGGCCGATGTCCACCTGTCTTTAGATCTCAGGCTCTCTCAGTTACTGTCCGCTGATAACTTCTTCCCTTATCAGATTATTTCCCATTTACTAAACCTAAACATCTTTTTTTTTCTTGCCTAATCGTTTTTTCTGCATCTAAGATTGTCCTTGGATAAACTCTCTCTCACTAAGCTACTTTCTTCTAACAGCAGCTAAACCTACAAGCTTTGGCATCAAGCAGGCCCTTTAAATGGCACAGGAGTGGGGTGGCTACTAAAGTGGCGGCCACAGCAGCAACAGGGGGAAGGCCATGGGTTGGGGGACCATCAGGAAGGTCCTGGCAGACTTGAGGAAGGCTGAGTAGGGCCCCTCATCAGGAAGTCAGGGGCAGGGCCCCCACAGCCCCCCCCCATAGTTACAGGCCTTTTTCCACCAGTTCTTCCACCCAAGCTTCCTGTTGGTCAAGCTTCATGGTGCATAATTTTGTTGTGCACATGAGGTGAAGAAAAGAGATATACATGTGCTTTGAATATCACATATTTGGTAGGTACTCAGTGTAGGTTTATAACATATAATCATTTAAACTGGAAGATGTGAAATGGTCTAAGGATATTACTTAATCATAGAAGTGATGGAAAATAGGCTAATTGTCTTGTGAAAACATCTTTGGAAAGAAACATGCATGTGGTGCACCGTCTCATGAAATTAAAATGTTTTAAGTCCAAGAAGCCTAGACCAGTATATGGAACTTATTATTTTATGATACATTCTCAATTTGCAGTGGTTATGATGCAGGTTGAAATATCCTGTGGTAAATACCCTAAAAGGACCCCATTGATCTTTGTGGCTGGTTCAGCAGCTGTTATTCTATGCAACTATTGAATGTTTTATGAATAGCTACCGCAAATATAATTTTTGTGTGCTGGTGTAAGTGGCATAGCTTTCCTTTTCCACATGTGTTAGTTATAATACAGCTAATATGGATATCAGTTGACTGATGAAAAGTTTTTTTGTGAAAGCTATCATAGTTTCTTGGTGGTACTGCATAAAATAATTATCTATCACTTTATATTTGATAGTGTCAGGTGAGTTGCCATGTTTATCTCTAGTATCAGAACAAAATTTAAGGCCAGTAGCACCTTAGAAACCAATAGAATTTTCTGGACTATTTCATGTGTCAGAGCTCACTTTGTCAGATAATCTGTCATGTATTGTTGATTTCTAATTCTGTCAGTGAAAGAAAGTTCAATGCAGTAGGACCTGTAAAGAGAGTAAGTTTAAATTCTGTACCTCTTGTACGACAGCAGCTATTAAAGCAGACCAGTGTCTCTGACATGCATGAGAGGTTTAGGAGCCTGTATAATGAAAATAACTCACAGGTGGTCCGGCTTTTTCCTGCAAAGATTTCCTTCTTGTGCCAAAGTATACATTCAGAGTGTTTGATTTTTTTTAAAAAGAAAAACCTTTTGGACTGCACCTTCCTGAAGTGGTGTGTAGGCAAGGTGTAGACCTACATGGTTAAAGCAAAGGAAAGCTCAGTATATCAGAGTGTGTTGAGGGAAGAAGAAACCTCTATAAATACTGAAGGGTTTTTTTTAATGTTGGCTTCTGACAGCTTGTTCATAAGCTGTTGCTCTGTAGCAAGATTTAAGGGTGCTTTTGTTCATCCTATCTTAGTTTAGCAGCAGGACTTGGTTGGGAATAATTATTTTGTGTTTTGAAGCTGAGAATGAAAAAATGTATTACTTCTCCATGAAATCTAGTGTAGTGTGTACCACCCTGAACTCCTTGGAAGGATGGTGGGATAAAGAAATATGTAGGGGTTTTTTTGTTTGTTTTTTTAAATCTTGACCTTGAGCCTTGTTATTACCCCTCTCTACCTTGGTAATATCCAGGTGTTTATGCACCCTGTTTTTGGCATAGGCTGTGCAGAATATGAGATACAAGCCCTCCTATAAGTGCAGTGTAGTTGATGTTTGGACACGGTGCTGAAAAACTGAGTTTGAGTTGGAGTAGAACAGTGGTTAAAGGTGTAATCTTTTAAGCATCTCATCTTAGCTGCCACTGTGAAACTTTAGGCAGACCCTCTTCTTGATACCTTATTACATCTGCAGTGTGATAACAACTGTTAGTGTGGAACTAGGACCTGGAAGATCTAGGTTCAAATCCCCACTCTGCCATGGAAGATTGCTTGGTGACCTTGGGCCAATCGCACATACTCAGCCTAACCTACTCATAAGGTTGTTGTGAGGATTAAAATCAGAGGAGGAAAGCACAATGTAAACTCTTTGGGGTCCTCAGAGGATTCTGCAGAAAATGTTTGCAAACTACTCAGTCCCAGTCCACCTGTGTCCTTACAGCTGCTCAGCTGATGAGAGATCCATCAAGTTTATTTATTTATTTTGTTAATTTCTATTCCACCCTATCCCACAAGCAGACTCAGAGCGGAGTACAACAGAATTGAACAATAGCAATTTATAACAACACTTATTGGCAAATATAAATAATTAAACAGTAAAATCAATAAAACTATTAAAATACTCAATTTCAGCCGGTAGACGAGCTAGTCAAACTATAATACAAAATAAAGTTGGAATCAAAGGTGCAAGAACAGGCCCAAGTGAGGATGGAATATTGCAACAAGGGAGGCCAGATTAGATATATTATGGACGCCCACTTCCTCACTCAAAGACCTGGTGGAAAAGCTCCGTTTTAAAGACCCTACAAAATTGTAGTGAGTCAGGTAGTTGTGTTACTTGCTGCCATGTAAAACAAAATCACTATGACTTAAACCACTACCTTAACTCTGTTGAGTGTATCAATGTATTGTTGGCATCACTCTCAAGGTCTTGTACCAGGAGAGCATACCGATTTAGCAATAAACGGCGTTTTGTATCCACTTGACTCGTTCTTTTGAAAATCTCATGCTTGACAGTCAGGTCCCAGGAGTCAGCTAATTCAAGATGCCAGATGAGGACCAGCCATTGTTAATGAATCTTATATTGTCGGCCATGACAGGCTGCCTTCTTTTTTAGCTTGCTTCATATGAATATGCAAGCAGCTGCACAGATTCACTATCTATTAAGAGCAGTTATTCAGTCTCTCCCATCAGGGAGGATATTTCTGTTATCAAAATTCAGAAGTGAAATGGACCAACAATTCCCTACATTGCAAATGATCTGTTCAAGGTTTTCACATGATTGCATTGTTTATAGTGCCTGGGGTTTCTCACACTCAAATGCATCTTCAGTAACTTCTTGAAATACTAGGACCAGTTTGTTCCACAACACATCTGTAGTCTTGCAGACCCTCTGCATTGTTTTATTGCTCATCTTTTTGATTACATTTTTGCTTTTTTGTCTGTGCCTATACGGTAGCCTTGGTGATTTCATCTGATGGTCAGACTGCATAAATAACTCTGGAGAAAGGATCAATGCTATCCCCCCCCCCCCCAGCTTTACAGCACTAATCAAAACCAGATCTTCCAATAGCTGTTTTGAAGTAAAAATTAAAGCAGTAGTTGAACTGATCATGGCACTAACTGTGGTGAATGAAGTGGAATAAATACGAAAGCTTACATTCTGAATAAAAATTGGTTGGTCTTAAAGGTGCACTTGACTCCTGCTTTGTTCTGCTGCTTCAGACCAACATGACTGCCCACTTGGATCTAAATAAATACCTTGTTCGTCAGCTCTGTCTTTGACATAATGCATGTGGTTCTCAACATTTTTTTAAAAAGCTTATGAATATTACTAAGTTGGCAGCATTCTTTTCCTGGGTTATGCATTGCTAGGATGCACTTTTTGGGGGGTCCCCAAAATAGAAAACAATGTGGTCAGGAGTACATTAACTTGCAGCCTAAGATAGAAGCATGTGTGTATCCATATCTAATTTAGGTAAAATGAGTACTTCAGCTATATATACTGCAGTACTCACAATAACATTCTAAGACAGGGAACTGCTGGGTTCAGTAAGATTCTTCCACAGAGTCAATGGAAAGTGTTCTTAGGTTCAGAGGACATGCATATATTTCTGATTGTATTGTTTATTCAATTTTCCAGAATAAATTAGGCATTTGTTTCCAGCTAACATTGTCGTGTCTTAGATTTAGAGGTTCTCCTCCACGACCTGCCTTGTATTGTAGTTGAAATCCTTCTGGTTCATCAGCAGGGATCTTGACTTTTTCTTGGGTTTAGTAACCAAGCATAATTTGCAGTTGCCATTGCTATTCTTATTTTTCATACACGAGTGTTAAAACACACACAAAAAGCCCTTTGAGAAGCACTGAGATAATACTTG
This sequence comes from Heteronotia binoei, assembly GCF_032191835.1. Lineage (NCBI taxonomy): Eukaryota > Metazoa > Chordata > Lepidosauria > Squamata > Gekkonidae > Heteronotia > Heteronotia binoei. Next base: position 131,342,775 of record NC_083223.1, read on the forward strand.
GTTTTAGAGAAAGTTCAGAGTTCTGCAAAACATGCACTGTCTCTCTGCCTGGTAAGAGCTAAGGTTCCAAATTCTCAATAGTAACAATATGATTTAACGTGGGTAGGCGTGTGCAAGGTTAACCTTCCATTCCGTACACAAAATAGGAGATTGAATCTTAGTGTAACTCATGGACCTCCTAATTTGTGCAAGCTAGAGGTGGTTTTGTTCCCAGTAAACAAGAGCATTGATGGACTTCAGATATATTTTTTAAAAAATAAGTGCTATAAATACTTACTTGATGTCTTCTGTAATTTAATTGTATGATGCAGTAGTACAACTACTGTCATGGGGGGGAGTCTGAATTTTTTAATGTTGAAACACTGTCCTTGTTTTCAAAAAGTTTGCGAACCACTGGACTAGATCATTTTCAGCTTTGCCTGAAAATAAAGGGTTGGAGTGCCTCAACTTTCTTCTTGGCCAACAATAAGCCCTTGGAACTTATGTGCTTACGTAGGAGCCCTTGGAACTGAGTACAGGGTTCATCTCTATTTTATTCCTCATTTCTTCTTGGGTGCCATATGCAGTTTTGTTTCCAGCACTGCTTCAGTATAGTGTACAGAATGTGTTCCAAATACTGCAGTGTCCTCTTACAACTTACCTGGCAAATCATGCAATCAGTCTATTTTAAATAGTGAAGTGGGCTTTTGAAAATTAGGTGTTATATTTCTTTATTGAGAGGTGCATGATATAGTTTGTATATCAGTTTGTAATGCTGCTAGGTTGTGATGGTTGTTAAAAACAGTTATGACATGGGAGAACAGTTGCAGCCTTTCACAAAGGCAATTAATTTCCCAGAAAGTCTTATTATATTTCTGTGACCCAGCTGTAGATCTTTGTGGTAAATCTGGATGCAAGTGTTAATGTGATTCTCTTGGTGGTTTCTTGGTATTTTTGTTTCAGAAAGTTTAGATGGGGAGCTACTAGAATCTGAGAAGGAATAGCAACATATAAATGTTTTTATGACTTAAACCACCCTGAGAAAGCGGGAAGCTAATGTGAACAGAAAGAAGCTATCAGTTAAGAGTTGTTGGACAAAATATTTTGGATGTTGAGGATAAATGGAGGATGATTTAACAGTTATAAGGATTTCATATGATTTCTTTGAACCTCACTGCATAGAATGCTTAAAATGCTTGCTTGTTTGTTACACCTTTTCAAAGAATGTTCACCTTTTTTCCACTGTTCTTTCTTATGTTTCAGTGTTAACCTACTTCAAAATTTGGATGTGAGAAGTATAGTTATAGACTGTAGAGTCAGCAATTTCTGTAAAACACATAGAAGCTGCCAGGAAAAAAGAAATCTATAATTTTCAATGTGATGTGTTATGGGTTGAAACTCCTAATTATAAATTTATTTAATGAGTTATGTTATGTTAATAGTAATACCTTGGTCCTGCTATGCTGAGGCTCTTCTTTTTAAGGCCACCCAAAGTGTGTGCTGGGTGTTCTGTTTTTGGAGCGTAAGCAGCTAGATTTCTTATGGCTGTGTGGCCTCCTTGCTGATGAGAAAAAAGTTGGTGTAAACTGTGAAGTAACTAAAAATCCAATGGAAAGTCAGAGGAAGATGACTGGAGGATAGAAGGAGCTATGGGGTGGTAGTTATGAAAGAACCAAGGGAATATTGGAAGAAGGAAGAAAAGGTTTTCCCTGAAGAAAAGGGATTTCTTAAAACAGTGAAACACAGAATAGTAGAATGTGTTCAGTTATAATAATGAAGGTAGATAATTTTGGACTTTGGACTTAAAAATGAGAGAAGACACTTTCATAGTAGGATATATCTAATTTAAAACTGCTGATGAAGTTTGTGCTTCTTTCTTGCTGGCAAGCAGGATAGCTAATGCTTCTGAGCATAATGCTTTTCTGATGCTGACCATGTCCTTGAAGCAGAAGCTTTCAGTTGAAATTGTCCATACTCTTGATATTGTTGCAATACTGTACCCAGTGCATAAGATTAAGCTTCTGCTGAAATAAAAGTTTTACTCATTGGATGAAACCAGATCAGGAGCTATGGTGAGAAATTCTTCAGCCTCCTAAAAGATTTATTCCTGACTTGGGCCCATAACTGACTGACAGCCTGATTTCAGCATTAATTGAATGTGGTTTGTAATATCTGATAACCCAGGCAAGAAAATGTGCCAAGAAATCATCAAACTTCTGTGACAGGTTTTGGAGTTGGTAATATCTCAATTGCTTTTGCATTTTCAGGACCAGGATGTATAACTTCTCTATCAATCACATATTCATTGATCGCATACTCCATGGCAGTTATGGCAATAAAGAAGTAATATTTTTGTCCACCACTTTTGCTTCCATGCTGTGTAGACCTGCAGAATTCTTACGGGTGGTTCTGGCCCACAGGAGGAAATGGACAGCTCTGTAGCTAACTGCAATCATTTTGTTAAGTACTTTACCTAAGGATAAAATCTCTTGCCTCTGTTCTGACTTAGGGTGCGATCAGATGGGCATTTTGGCCTGCCACAGCCCACCCCACCCCCGATTTAATGTGTGGAGTCACACATGTGCATCTGTTCCCCCGCAGCCCACTCATCTTTATCTTGTGGTAGGACAATCCAGGAACAGAGTAAATAGCCACTAGGAACTTCCAGGTGGCAGGCTTTCTGCCCCTTCCATGGCATACTTCTCAGCTGTCTGATTGGCCCAGATGTGCCATGCACATGCAGGAACAGTATGATCATTCCACCCTGTGCATGTGTGGCTTCAGCTGCCAGATGGATGCCATCTGATTGCCATGGTGCGTCTCAACCAGGATCAGCTTTTTTAAAGCTGAGAGACTGCCATGGCAAACTCCCAGTCTGCTTGCACTCTTAGACACTACATTAGCAACAGTTGGATGGTCCCAGAGTGCCAGTTTGTCCAGTTTTGTGGGATGCCTTTCAGACTGAAAGGATGTGAACAGGATCCTTGGAAGTTTGAAGACCTACCACCTGTTTGCATGACCTTTGTCCCTCCTGGTTGCTTACATCTGCTGGAGAGAAGGCTGTTGGACTCAGTCCAGGAGACAATTAATGTCTCTGTACCAGACAGGGTAGTTGCTCCTGCCTTGAAGCAGGCAGTGGTATGTCCACTGCTAAAGAAACCTGCTCTGAACCCAGGAGAGTCCAGTACAATTCTTGAAGAAGATGAAAGAATGGTGGTAGCGGGTCAACTTCAGAGTTTCCTGAATGAAGTGGATTGTTGAGATCCATTCCAGATTGGTTTCAGGTCTGGTTATGGGACTGAAATAACCTTCATTGCCCTGGTGGATGACATGTGCTGGGAGATGGACAGAAGAAGTATGACTTTGTTAATTCTCCTGAATTTCTTGGTAGCTTTCAGTACCATTTGTTGTGGTATCCTCTGGATCAATTTTGTGAACTGGGACTGTTATGCAGTGGTTCCTTTTGGGTAGGTTTCAGAGTTTGGTGCTAGGAGGACTGCTGCTTTGCCCTGGTTATTTTGACATTGCCCATATGACAGAGGACATTTCAATGCTTCACAGTAGCTGATCTGTTCACTTTGGGAAGTGTTTAGTTACAAAAGTGACCCTAAAGGTCACTCTGAGGGGAGGGCATCTTAGCATGGGTGATTCTCACCAATTAGTTAAGGGGGCAGGTCTTCGTTTCAAACTTCTCATCCCCAGGTGGAATTTCAGAGTTTGGAACTTTTATCACAGGCTCTTACATCTCTTTTGTAACATGCCTCCTTGGAACAGACCATACATTACTACAAGGGTACTTCCAGTTTCTTTTAAAATGTTTTGATGGGTATTCTTTGTGGGTGTGCATGGGTATGCGCACATGTGTGCCTGGAAGTCATGGTTGACTTCTGACGACCCTTAGTGAGCCTTGGATGTTCAGAGATGTGGCTTGCTATTGCCTGCCACTGTGTCCTGGCTGTGGTATTCCTTGGAGGTCTCCTATCCAAGTACTTTCCAGGGTTGGCCCTACTTAGCTTCTGAGATCTGATGAGATCAGCAAAGAAACAGTATGTTTTCCACCCCTATTGTTTACCTGGACTATGCAGGTCAGGGCAATACTTCTGATTTCTTGACTTGAAAAAGTTTTCTGTTCTATTCCCCTTGTAGTAACCTCCACAACAACTGAAGGAGTGGTGCATGTTGGTTTCAGGAATGATTCTGTTTTCTTTTCAAGAGGAAGTTTCATTAAGTAATTTGATTTCTCTCCAGTTCCTTCTGCCTACTCAGATGGGTAGAAGGTATCCATTCCAGCACTGAATAAATAGCTCAGGCAATATGTCAGCCTCATAGGTCCAAGTCAACACAAGCATTGCAAGGATCAGTGTGGCAGGGTAGTAGCCATTGGAGTTTCTTGTCACCAGTACTTCAGTTGAGGTTATCACTACTTGAGGGGTTTCCTTATACTGGTACTTAGATGTACTGCATCAACCTTGACACAGGGTTACTATGTTAGTTATTCAAACAAAACAGGTTAGCCATTCCCAACATGGTAACAACTGCATGTAGATATTCCATGCTGAGATGCTTTCGCCTAGGGGTGTGCATTTGGCTGTAATCAATCCAAATAAATGCCTGAAAAATACTTTATTGATATTTTTCAGGTATTATGTAAGTTGAATATAGATCAGAAGTCTATATTTGGCTACCAGTATAACTGAGCACCTTTAATAGGGTACTTAAGGCTATACCAAAACCCCTGGCCATTTAAACCTAACAGCTGAGGGGCAAAGCTGCTCATCAGATGTTTGGTTTAAATGCCTGGCAGCCATTTCAGGGTTCTCTTTCTCCCACGCTCCAGAGTGGGGAAGCGAAAGGAGCACTGAAATTGCTTCCTCCCAGGGAAACCAATTAGTCCAGTGGGTTGCTGGTCTGATTGGCTTCCCAGGGAGGAAGCCAGGAAGACTTTAAACTTCCTTTGCTTTGTTTCCCTCTGCTCTGAAGTGAGGGCGGGGGAGCAAAACGGAGGAGTTAAATGGCTTCCTTCCAGGGAAGCCAGTCAGCCTGGCAGGTCACCAGTCTGATCAACTTCTCTGGGAGGCAGCCATTTAACTCCTGAAGCTTCAGAGTGGGGGTAGGGAAGCAAAACGGAGGAGTTAAATGGCTTCCTTCCAGGGGAAGCCAATCAGCCCGGTGGGTCATTAGTCTGCTGATCGGGTTCCTTGGGAGGAAGACTTTAAACCCCTCTGCTTCCCATTTCCTGACATGTGCTGCTGTTGCGGTATGACTCAGGGAGAGAAGGGAGGGCTTTAAACTTTAAATACCCCCTCCCTTCCATGAGTTGTGCCACAGAGGTGGCATGGGATTCAGGGAGTAAAGAGAAGATATTTAAAGGAACTACTACCTTTCCTTCACTCCCTGATGTGTGCCATGACTCAGGGAGGGAAGGGAAGGTATGGAGCCAAATAAATTTGACAATACTGATTATTTCCCGAATCCCAATATGATACCAGTATTGGGATTTGGGAATATCAGTATATACTGATATTTTTCAGGTTTGGTATACATGAATCTGAAAAATACAATCTTTTTTTGTGTACCCCCTAGTTTCCCCCCTCAGAGTGAGATAGAATTCCCCTTCTCCCCTCCCCCAACAACTAAAGCTTTGTATACAGCCTGCCAAAAAAGGTGCTTGAGGGCATAACAGCCCTGGGCTCCATTTCTCAGAAGCTGAAGCCTGCCAGTTGCCTACCATTATCCTGGACTTTTCCCATTAGTATTGTGATCATTCACTTTTGTGGTCAAATCACTTCAGTAATTTGCATTTTTAAAAATAAAAATAGACTCTATTTAAACAAAGCCATTCTTTTTATCCTATGTGGAAAACTGTTGAGTGGCAGATTCTGTTCCTGCTCTGTTATTCAAGATCTGTTTAATCATGAGAACTTTGGATTTAGCTTAAAAATCTCCAGTGCCTATGTAATGAGGAGCACTGAATGTAATGTATATCTTGGTTATCTGTGAAATTTAGAGGACCCTGGAGTTTCAAGTGAGCTTAGAAAAGCCTTGTTTCATTTAAGGCCACTGATGTTCTCACCAATATTATTCTAATATATGTAATAGCAACTAATTTTGAGAGTGTTGTTTTTGTTTAGCTGTTGATAATCTCTGTAGAAAGAGTGACCATCTAAAAGGGGCAGGAATGTGTGCCAAACAGGAAATTAAAAATATTAAATCCTGACTAGTAAGGAATGTTGCTTGTATTTTGAACAAGGAGGTTTTTAAATTGCCTTTATGTTGCTCATGGCTTTTTCTTTTTGTTTCTGTTATTACTCAACATGGTGTTTTGCTAGTGAAAATAGGACAGAGCTTTACTAAAATAATTTTACCATAAGATCACTTGTTTCTCACCAAATTCTTTCATCCATCATGATATGTGTATATGCGTTTAAGAGTATTTTTCTCTTGTCATTTGGTCTGCATTTTTTGTTTCTGTCAGAAATGGGCCAATTCTTGAAGGCATGATCTCTGAGAGTCTGTTATACATTCTTCATCATGCTAGAGAAAGTGTCCAGCAGAACTGGACTAAAAAGTACAGCCCTGAAAAAGGACATATATAGCAAATGGGAAGAGTGGAGGTAGACAGGACTGGATACGTCATGTTAGGCAGACTTCTGCCTTTCCTACATATTTTTAATCTTGTCTGCTCCCTCCCATCTCCTTTTCAGCAAGTATCTCAAGGTGGGTAGTAAAATCAGTTTGATTTACCTTAAGTGCCTTGGGGGGGGGGGGGGCTAATTTAATGGTTTTTTTGCAATGCCCTATCAACAGCTTTGCTGGATCTTGATAATTTCCTGATTTCTCTGGTTTATGGAGGATAGTTCCTCCTGATTCCTCTGGCTTATGGGCTATCTAATTCTCTTGGGTTGCACACTGTTCTCATTAGGTTTTGTAGCTCTGTTAGCTTTAGGAATAGGTCAAAAAGTAAGTTTTTTAGGTCTCTGATCTTTCCAGAAATTGCTTGGATTGATACAACCTTTTCCATCCCTGCAATCCTCATTCATCACAAGGGAACAATCTCTTTTAATGGTGAGCTTGCACAGTCGTATTGTATTCTAGTACTTACACAGAAAACTGCCTTACTTACAGCTATCATACCAAGCAGTGTGTTTCAGCTGAGGCTCTAGTTTGAATATGTGGTGTTCCTCAATACTAAGTGCACCGTATTGTATGTTACATGCCTGATAATAAATACCTTTAGCAAAGTCCTTCAGCATTTGACTTTCATATCCTCAATCTGGAGTTATTTCAGTTTTTCAAGTATATAGTTATCTTTCTCAGAAATACCTCATAGATACCGTTTGTTTGAATACTTCTCCCCAGTAGGGGTACAATGGCATCTACTGACAATGAGATGGGGTCCATTAAAATATGGTGTCATTGCTTTGAGTATATATGAATTGATCCTTTGATGTAGGCAGACCTTTTGGACAGATGCAGTAAAAAATGAAATGAAATCCTTTTTGTAATACAAATCACTAGTAAGATGATGTTTGCCTTCACACATTGTAAAGTTTTTAAAATCCTGTTGCACTTCTCAAGATAGTAACACTCTTAGCTCAAATTACCTTACATTTCCCTGAGTTACGTTGGTTATGATCAGGGCTTTTTTTGAGCAGGAGCACACAGGAATGCAGTTCCGGCTAGCTTGGTGTCTAATGGCATGGCCCAATATGTAAATGAGTTCCTACTGGACTTTTTCTAAAAAAAAAAAAAAAGCCCTGGTTATGATGGTAATTAATGGCTTTTGAAGCAAGAAGAGAAGAATTGGATTTATACCCAGTCCTTCACTTGGAGTCTTAGACCAGCTTACAATCTCCTTTCACTTCCTCTCCCCACAACAGATCCCCTGTGAGCAATGTTTCCTCTAAGCTGCAGTTTTTTGAACACACATTCTACTTTGTGAGCTACTGGCATTAAAGTTGTGAGCTACTGCATAAATTAGTGTGCTCTGGGGTCAGCCTTCCCGAGCTAAGACAAAAATGTGTGACCTGTAGGCTAAAAATCTGTGAGCTATCTCACGCTAAATCTGCTTGTGAGGTACGTGGGACTGAGAGAGCTCTCAAGGAACTGTTCTTGACAGAACAGCTCTGCTGAGACCTTGTTGCTGACCCAAGATCACACTAGCAAGAAGTATCCATGAAAATGTAACATAAAATTGTATGGATTTGCTTCAGTCTTTTTTGGAGATTCTAATCTTCATCAATACACATTAAATGCCAAAAAATAGATCAAAGTTGGTCATTTAGATAGCAAAATTTTGCTATCAGTATATCATGAACATCTTCATCTTAATTTGCTCTGAGGAGGTTTTAGAAAAGTAAGAAGATAATTCTATAGATTTTTGGATTATTACTAATATGGATGATCCCTTCTTCTGCTGGTTTTCCCTGTGTCCTTCCACCTCTAGCTTGAACTGTTAAAGCAAATCAGAAACTCATGATTTGTAATGATTCATAGTAGACCGGAACCAGTACATTTGCAAATTGTCATTATGCTTTACAGTTTAATCTTGCATGTCTCTCTAAAATTTGTTTTTGCCCCTTTGGCTCATACTGCTAATGTTCTGTTTTTTTCAGGGGATATTTCCCAATTAAAAAAATATATATATTGACTTTGCTTTCCCACACGCCATGGGAACTTACCCTAAGAAATTTTACAAGAACTAGGCTACATAAATAAATAAGAAATCATTCTAATGCTAAAATACTTTACTTTGTTGAGGTCTCTTAGCTTGTTTCTATTTCACAGAACACCTGAATTAAACATGCTAGTAGCATCATCACTACAAGAGAGATGATTTATGTAGTTGCTTGTTCTTTGCAGCAGATAATGGAGGTAGCAATAGCTTATTAGTAGGCACACTATTAGGGGATGGGAGAGGTCAGCCAGCCATTTTTGCTGTACTTTGGCTATCTACCAAGAAGGGCTAGCTTCACCTACTTAAAACTTGAAATGGTTCGCTAAGAAACATCTTTAAAGTGCTTGAGACAGGGTGTCTGTTCTTCTAATCAAGAATGCATTCGTTTATGGGAGGATACATCCCCAACTCAGAAACTGCTAGAGGAATTAGTGTTTTCAGGAGTAATCTAAATTATTAAAATCTCTGTTGTACTTTTTATTTTTGTGGCCATTTTCTAGTGTGTACTATCTTGGCAACTTAAATTAAAGCAGAGGATAAAAAGGAAATTGCCATAAGCATCTGTGGCATGCAAGTGTCTCTGAATTCACTGACTGTCTTGCTTTAAGGAAGATGGCAGTAGAGTCATGTGGGTAGGTGGAACTAAATCTTTGCTAATATTTAAAAATTGAGAACTTCAAGTGTCTTTGTCCGTCAATAGCTGTTTAGTGGTAAACTGCAATCCAAGCTCTGCTCACAACCAAGTAGCTAGCTCAAGGTTAACTCAGCCTTCCATTCTTCTAGGGCTGCCAAGCTCTTGGTCCAGGCGGAGAATCTTCCACCCAGGAGGTTCTCAACCCATTGGCCCACATTGGGCCGGTGGGGAGAACCTCCCCCTGCATTGCTAGTGCGATGATGTCACCTGGAAGTGACATCATTAAAATGGCGGCGCCTGTGCGGGGCCGCTCTAAGCATTTCAGGGACAACTCTTATGGTTTTCCCAGATGCTCTAGCCATTTGGGAGGTAAAACTCTATGGTATAATAGGTACCATAGAGTTTTAACATCCCAAATGGCTAGAGCCTCCAGGAAAACCAAAGAGCTTTCCTGGAAATGCCTAGAGTGGCCTCGCACCACTCCATTTTGACGATGCCACTTCCAGGTGATGTCATTTCGTCACGCACGCATCATGGACGCGAATGTCCCCTGTCGGCGATGAAGAGGACTTGGCAACCCTACATCCTTCCAAGGTTGGTAAAATGAGTACCCAGCTTGCTGCAGGGAAAGTGCAGATGACTGGAGAAGGCAATGGTAAAGCACCCCATAAAAAGTCTGCCAAGAAAAAACTTCAAGCCTTTACCTTTAATTGCTAAAAATAAAGTGTAAAGCCTGTTGGCAAATAATCCCCCATTAATTGTTGCAGTTTATTAACTTCACAGTAAAATGTAATGGAATTAAAAGAGGACTTCAGGAATGCAGAAGCTATTTAGTACCAAAAAAAGGGAAGGAAGGAATAAATGGCAGCAAGTGGATATGGGTGTGTGGGCGTGCGTGCGTGTAAATACCCATACCAATTCAAAGCCATATTCTCCTAATTAAAATTAGTCTTAGTATTCATTTCTTTGTCTTCTAGTACACTGGTAAGAACAGAGACTTTGTGTCTGTTTTGGACCCTATAACTGTGAAGGGGGGAATGACCATGCTGCTGATTTTCCTCATCTCCCTTCCACTTTTTAAAAGGAAAGGATGATGTACACTCCAGTATATGGTTGTTAATGCTTCTTTAAAGTGCCATGCTAATAGTTTAAATTTAAACTTTCTCCGGTGGTCCTTGGTAGTGGGACGGTCCGAAACTGTTGGGAGTAGGCTCCTCCTCCGGAAACAGGGTCGTTGATCGCTTGATCCGGCCTGGGGGAGGGGCCGCTCCGTTGGAACTCTCCAGTCCAAAACGGCCCTGTTATGAGACAGGACGTGTTCGCTGTGCGCGGAGCACATTGATCCGTAGACGAGGTCTCCTTGTGAGAAAGTCTCTGCCATTCAGTTTTTCGGCTGCAGCGGCGGCGGGCAGAGCTGTTTAACGCCAGCGTTGGGTTTTTACCTAACAAAGGCGGTTCAGCCGGGGACTGCCGCGGAGAGCGAGGCTCCCCTCCTGAAGCCTGCTGAGGCGGGAGGGGGAGAGCGGCAAGTCCAGGCTTGCAGTCTCATGCAGCGCCGTCAGGCGTAGAGCAGACGACCGAGGTCCAGCGCGGCTGAGAGCAGCTCCCTCAGACAACGTGTCTACTCAAGAGGAGGTGGTAAGCTGCCGGAAAGAGAGCGGGAAGCTCTTTGTGACGCGCGGACTGTTTTTTACTTGGGACGGGCTCCGATGGAATGTGGGAAGCCCACCCGGTAGCTTACGGCAGTTTCCTAGATTCCCCCCCTCCCCCCTGAGTGGGGTGCGGGAAGGCTTATGTCGTGGCAGGTCTCTCCATTTCAGGCGCGCTTTTTAGTGGCCTGGGGGGCGGGGTTTTTTACCGCGCAGCAGGGGGTCGCCGTTTCAGGCATTTAGCCTGGTAACAGAGGCTTCTCCCTCTCCCCTTTCACTTTCGTTCAGCCTTCGGTAGTAGCTGAGATGGCTGACGGACGGGGACAGACTAGTGAGACAGGCTCACCCAGTGATTTCTCCATCCCAAAGTACTCTGGATCCGCTTCTGGAAAAGATCGAGAGGATTCTGAACCGGATTTATCCGGAGAGGATGCCAAGTTTAACTTGCTTGCTTGGTCAAAAAGAGAACTGAGCAAGGAGTTTGCTCCTGCCCGAGGCTCTACTGCGCCTGCCCCTTCCCAGAAAAGGAAGAGACACGCAGTTCTAGACATTGCCACTGCCCCTACAGACATGAGCCTGGACTCTCCTTGGTGGTTCTCAGGAGGAAGAGGAGGCTGACTCTTCAGTAGACTCCTCTGCAAAGGAGGAAGGGGAACTCTCTGATGAGGAGGATGTTACTCCTTCTGTGCAGTCTGGGGTTTTTTCCAGTGGAATATTATTCTAAACTCCTTCCTAAGGTCCTTAGGGAACTGGACTTTGCTGCCACACCCAGAGAAAAGGCAGAATTGGACCCTGACCTGCCTGCAGGCTCAGGGAAGATGATGCCCAAAGTGGGGGTTTCTCAGACCGGGGTGCCCTGGCCTGCTCCCTTTTTTAGTCTTATTAAGGCGGAGTGGGAACACCCGGCCAAGCCTAAACCTAACCCACATCTGTTTTCCAAACTGTAGGGGTTGAGTCCAGAGGCTACTAAACGACTGAAATTGCCTGTAGTGCACGATCCTGTAAATAGTTTATTATCCACATCTGTGCTCCCCATGGATGCGGATGGGCTACCCAAGGATGCCTGCGGTAGACAGACAGAGCAGGCACTATGAAAGAACTTTGAGGCTTCGGCCTGGTCCTTTCGGGCGTCTTCAGCGGGATCGCTGTTTGCACGCGCAGTGTATACCTGGGCATCCAATTTGGCCTCAGCAGATAGTGATGCGCCAAAGGAGTTCAAAGATGAGCTCAAGGAAATAGCTTTGGGCACAGCGTTTGTTGCAGATGCGACCCTAGACGCGATGCAGTTGTCCGCAAGGGCAGTGGCTTGGAGTGTGGCAGCGCGCAGGAACGTTTGGCTGCGGACTTGGGATGCAGATGCAGCTGCACAGGCTAGACTGGCAGCTGTACCATTCAAAGGCGTTAGCCTCTTTGGGGACGAACTGGAACGCTTCCTTATTGAGGGGAAGGACAAGAAGAAAGTCTTGCCTTCTAAGAGGAAGGATTTTAAGTCTAAGAAGCCCTTCCAGCCCTTTCGGGACTACAAAAAATTCTCCCGGCCTTCGGCCTTTAAGCCTTTCCGAGGGAGGTGGCAGTCCCGCAGTCGGGGTGCTAAACCCTTTTCTAGCCGAGGCGACAAGGGAAGCAAAAGTGACTCCAAAAAGGGAGGGTCACAATGTCTATGCCATAAGGCCGGAGCTACTTCCTATCGGGGGGCGCCTTCAGTTTTTTGCAAACCAATGGAGCGTGACGGTTTCAGATCAATGGGTGATCGACACGGTATCCAAGGGCTATGCATTAGAGCTGGAATTTTTTCCATGTCGGAGGTTCCGTGCAGTCCCGAGGAAGCAGGACCCGACCACGCACCAGCGGATGTTGGGTGCCATCCAGCATCTATTGGACATAAGAGCTATAGAACCCGTACCTGCGACTCAGAGGGGTCAAGGGGTGTATTCCATTTTATTTCTGGTGACAAAGAAGAATGGCGATGTCCGGGCCGTTCTAGACTTAAAATGGGTGAATCGATTTGTGAAGACCAAAAAGTTTCGGATGGAGACGTTACGTGCCATTCTATTGGCGGTTCAGGAACAAGAATACCTGACGTCCATCGATCTGTCCGAGGCGTATTTGCACGTTCCCATTCGACCAAACCACAGACGGTTCCTCAGGTTCGCGTACGACGGGAGGCACCTCCAGTACCGGGCCTTGCCTTTTGGGCTCAAGTCTTCTCCACGAGTGTTCACGAAGATCCTGGTGGCGTTGGTTGCTCATTTACGGATGGGGGTCGTGGCCCTTCATCCGGCTCTGGACGACCTCTTGCTCAGGGCCCCTTCCTTCCAGCAGAGCTTGGAGGACACCGATCGGGCTATTCAAATACTGCAGGACCATGGTTTCTTGGTCAACAGGACAAAGAGCAACCTTACTCCGACACAAGAGATAGTGCATCTGGGTGTTCTGATCGACACTCGGAGACACAGAGTGTTTTTGTCGGAAGCACGACAGGTGAACCTCAGATCCTTGTTGGGGGAGGTTCTGTCTCTGCATCGGGTCCCTGTGATGACTCTAGCAAAGCTTTTGGGGGTTCTGGTGTCTTGCCAGGATGTACTGTCTTGGGCGCGTTTCCATCTACGGCCCCTACAATGCTTCCTGATCCCTTTTCAGCATGTGATAGCTCGCAAGCTGCACAGGCTAGTGTTCCTTCCACCGGAGCTGCGGACGCAACTCCAGTGGTGGCTGGTACCATCCCGTTTTCAGCAAGGAGTGGCTATGAAGGAGCCACAGAGGATAGTGGTAACTACAGACTCCAGCCTCTCGGGCTGGGGGGCGCACTCTCAGGGGATGATGATTCAAGGTCAGTGGTTCCAGATGGGGTCCCAGCAGAGCATCAACCTGCTGGAGCTGAGGGCGATTCGTCTGGGGTTGTTACGTTTTAAGACGGCGTTGCAGGGGAGTCACGTGTTGGTGAAAACAGACAACGTGACGGCCAAAGCTTATGTCAACCGTCAAGGCGGGACCAGAGTCAGGAAACTGTGCAGCGAGGCCAACAGCTTACTGGAGTGGCCCCCAGGAGGAATTATGGTGGTCACTGGACGGAAAGGACAACGGGCTGGCAGACTGGCTCAGCAGACAATGGCTGGATCAGACGGAATGGTCACTGGACAAGGCGGTGTTCCAGTCTCTACAACGCAGATACGGCAGAGTGGCTGTGGACTTGTTTGCAACCGCGGACAATCGTCAAGTGCAGCGGTTTTTTGCCAAACAAAAAGACGAGCAGGCGGAGGACGTAGACGCTCTCAACTGCGACTGGCCGGACGGTCTTCTGTACGCCTTCCCGCCACTACAACTGATTCCCCGGTTGGTTCACAAGATTCTACAGCAGACAGCGGAGTTGATTCTGGTTGCTCCCTTCTGGCCGAGAAGGGGTGGTTTCAGGATCGCATGCGGCTGTCGATGGAGAAGCCTTGGCGTCTTCCAGTATCCGAGGCATTGCTGAGACAAGGGGCAGTTTGCCACCCTCAGCCGGACATGTTGCAGTTAACTGCGTGGAGGTTGAGCGGTCGCAGTTATTTAAGTTGGGTTTTGGCAAATCTGTGATTGACACTATGTTGGCATCCAGGAAATGTTCTACCACACGGGTGTATAATAACACTTGGCAGGTCTTTTCCGGGTGGTGGGTAGAAAGGGGTTGGGATCCCCTAAAGTTGCCAGTTCGGAAGCTGCTGCTGTTCTTGCAAGAGGGCCTGGATAAGGGGTTGGCTACTAATACCCTTCGTAGGCAGGTGGCAGCTATTTCTGCTGTTCGGGGAGCTAAAAAAGGGGGCTCTTTGACATTGCATCTGCATGTTAAGCGTTTTTGAGGGGGGTGTCCCTGTTGAATCCCCCTACTGCACATAGGTTTCCTACCGGGAAGTTAAACGTGGTGCTGAAGGCGTTGTGTCATGCACCTTTCGAGCCCATGGCTACTTGTACCCTGAAGGATCTTACCCTTAAGACACTGTTTTGGTTGGGATTACCTCTGCCTGCAGGGTATCCGAGTTGCAGGCCCTGTCCGTGGATAAAGACCTTTGTATCTTTCATGAGGACAGGATAGTGTTGAGACCTGATCCGACCTTTTCCCCTAAAGTGAATTCAGTTTTTTCACCGGACTCAGAATGTGGTTTTACCCTCATTCTGTCCTAATCCCAAGCATGAGAAAGAGAAAGAATGGCATCGGTTAGTTGTTAAGCGTGCCTTGAGTTTTTATATTAATAGAACCAAGGACTTTAGAAGGTCAGAGTCCTTGTTTGTTTTCTTTAATTCTCCCTCATTGGGAAAATCAGTTACTTCTTCGACTCTGAGCAGATGGTTGGGGCAATGTATTTCTGCAGCATACACTGCGTCAGGGTTGGAGCCCCCAGGAGGAATTATGGCTCACTCTTTACGAGGAGCGGCCACGTCGACAGTGTACAAGTCCTTCTCGTCCCTGGAAGGTATTTGTAGGGCAGCCACCTGGAGTTCCCCTCATTCTTTCACCAGGCGTTATGAGGTGGATAGGTGGGCCTCTGCTGAAGCGGCTTTTGGCCGCAGGGTGCTACAACAGGTTATACGTTGAATGTAGTGGTTCCCGCCCGGGGTACATATTGCTTTTGTATGTCCCAACAGTTTCGGACCGTCCCACTACCAAGGACCACCGGAGAACGGAAGATTGGAAGCTCTTACCGTGAAGCTTCCTTCTCGGTGGTCCTGGAGTGGGACGGTCCATCCCACCCGGTGTTGTACCTTGCTCTAGGCGAATAGCTGTGGGAGCTGGTTGTGGAAGGTACTGGGGCACTGGTAGCGGAAGTGTCTGTTTGGTTACGGTTACTTCTGCCGTTTGCAGTTCTTAAGATGGCGTTGCATCATTATGGTCTCTGTGTGGTTTATTACCATTCTGCAGAGTTTCTTTTATAGCTGTATGCCGATGGGGGAGCATGGCTTTTCTATGGACTGGAGAGTTCCAACGGAGCGGCCCCTCCCCCAGGCCGGATCAAGCGATCAACGACCCTGTTTCCGGAGGAGGAGCCTACTCCCAACAGTTTCGGACCGTCCCACTCCAGGACCACCGAGAAGGAAGCTTCACGGTAAGAGCTTCCAATCTTCCGATATCTGTTGGAAATGGCATTGTAATCATATTTTATCATATCTGTAAGCCTCATTGAGCAGGTTCCCTGGAAATACTACAAATAAATAAGGAAATCAAATGTCAGGATCTTTGGGGCATTGGAAGAACAGGTAAGGTAACAAAATTCTGCTCAGATAAAATTATAATAATATAGCATACTATTGCAAGTTTTTGGCTTTCCTCCATCAGAAGTATTTGTGCTGTCCTTGCAAGTTCTTCTGGCAAGCTAGTAGCTAGAGTCAGTGGCTCATATGAATGTCACAACAGATGACTGACTTTGACAGACATGACACAGTTAGTTGTCATGCTCACATGCTCCCCACACCTTTCATGAAGATCATGATTGAAGGAGTCCATGTTAAGGAAGTCTGGATTCAAGCTCCAGTGAATTTGACATATGAATGCAAGGATCTGAGCAAAATGGAATTTATTTCCCTTCCACAAACTGAGCCCTAAACCTGTCATTAATCCTAGCTATATATTCCAGTGTGTGAAGAAAGTAAATTCTAATTCACCGATGGCACCCACATTTAGGAAGTTTTCAGATGTGCTCTATGCATAAAGGAAGGTGGGAAGCAGCGTGCAAGAACAGCAGGAGATTGCTTTTGTGCATGTCATGGACAAAATTTTATGAATCATGATGTCTGAATGCAACCAATATTTTAGTTATGGATTTCTAGTTTTTTAACCTATTGCTTTTCTGATTTCTCAGTGCCAGGAATATTTTGTACCATTTTAAGATAAATGTCCCAGCACTGCTTTTCCACATGGTAATCGTCTGTGTGGGCTTGATGTAAAGTCAGTGGAGTAAGTAAGTAAAATCAGTGGAGCCTGAGTGTACAGGACTCTGCTGTGTGTGTACAATGCCTGTATGTGCAAAGTCTTCATATTCACTGTAATAATGGGCATACTTATTTTCTCCTGTTTATATATTCCTATGCATGGAGACCCACAAAAATCCATGGAACAAAAACATCAACTATGGTGTAGTGGTGAAAATGTCAGGCTTCGACCAAGGAGATGCTGACTCAGAGCTCTGCTGTGCCATGAAGATTACTTGGTGACCATGTGTCAGTCACTGTCTCTCATTCATTCCTGCATTTCAGAATGATTACAGAATGATTATACCACTCTGAGTTCCTTCAAAGAAAGACAAGAAAAACACAATCAATAGATTAATTTTCTCCTTATCTTCCTAAGTGTGCATGCTGAGGTCTAGAAGGTACAATAAGAGCAAAAGAACTAGGAGAAATGTGGTGGATAATTTCTAAAATACAGAGATGTGAGGACTCTGTTTGGAAACTTGACTCCCTTCTGTGTGAGGATTTCCTCTCCCCCAAAGCTACTTACATGTCAATAAAAATACATTTAATAGTAACTTGCAGGGTAGAAAAATATGCATCCCAAAAGCAAAGAACAATAACTAAAGTAGGTAGAACAAACTTTGAGTCCAGTGGCACTTTTAAGCCCAACAAAGTTCTATTCAAGGTATAAATCCTGTGCACATCAGGCCTGTAGCCAGAATTTCTTTTGTAGGGGGGGATTTAAATTTCTTAGGGGACACATAATTGAAGTTGATTAAATTACCTTTAATTAACCCCCATCTTCAAGCCTCACCCCCTTTCCTCCCCATTTCAAGCCTTAACCCCCTTTTATTTATTTATTTATTTTAATAAATAATTTCTCCCCAGACATGGTCCTGACTGTTCCCAGAAGGCATCAAGTTTTCAGAGACAAGGGTGGCGATAGTTGGAATGGAAGTAGGCCCTACCTGGTAGGGCTGAGGGCAAAGGAGAGGAGGCAGAGAAAATCGCTTGTAGAACTTGATGGCTTCATTGACAAGTCCCCTGTCTGGCATGCAGTGCACTAACTGCCCGCTGCTCTCCCTTTTACAGGGGCCAGGTGGGGCAGGCAGCAAAGTGGTGGAGGAGTGTGCTGGTTTGCTCACCCGCTTGGAGAGCTGATGCCAGGGGGAGACACCTTGGACCCCTGCATTGTTCTTTCCAAAAAATCGTTTGTAATCCCCATTTCCCAGGTCTGAACTTTGCAAGGGCCCCTCTAATCCATTGCAAAATTGCAGTGGGCTGGGCTTGATTGGGGAACTCGGCCGTGTTGGCTGAGGGTGGGGGAGGAGAGGGGGGGTATTAGAGGGGAAGGCTGGGGGGGGGGTAGGGATCTGCAAAAAAAAAAATTCGGATTTACACAGATTCGGAAGTATACGGGGGAAAAAATTCGGAATCCCCGTATACTACTGAATACCGTATTCGGAATAGCCGCATATACGGAAGATGCGCGGCTATCTCCGAATATACGGCCCTAATACCCTATGGGCCATTGAAATCAATGGCAAATAGGGTATATTTGAAGCCGCCTGGAGGGGAGGGGGTTTGAGGGAGAGTCCCCAAATTTGCAGGGGACCTCAAGGGGACTCTCCCCTCCAACCCCCCCAAGTCCCAAAAAGATTGGGCCAGGGGATCCCATTCCAAGGGCACCCAAAGAGGGTGCCCCTATTCCATCATTATACCCTATGGGCCATTGAAATCAATGGCAACATAGGGCATAATTAGAGGCTACTGGGGGGCAGGGGGTTTGAGGGAGAGCCCCCAAAACTGCAGGGCAGCTTCAGGGGACTCCCCAGCATGCAACCCCCCTGGCCCCAAAAGACGGCACCCATCTGTGGGCACCCCAAAAGGAACACTGCTCCCAATGGTGAGAAAAAACCAATTAGAGCCACTTCCTCACTGCAATTGTCGTGGGAAAAGTGGCTCTGGGGAGCAGGAGGTTTTGAGGAGAGCCCCCCAAACTGCTGTGCAGCTTCAGGGCATTGCCCCACACAAAACCCACAAGGCCAAAAAAAAAATTGGACCAGGGGGTCCAATTCCTGGGGCACCCAAAGCCAAACCTAACTTCACACCAGAGAATCTCTATAGGACCCAAATGCACTACATCCCTCTATCTACTCTATGAACCCCGCAGGCCTGGAACCAATGTAAACCCAGTTGCCAACGTCACTGCCACACAAAACACAATCTGCTCAAGGTCTGCTCTGCAGACCTGGCTGCAGCAAACCCAGATGCCAGCTCTCCAGCCCTGCCCCAAACAACACGGGGAGAGCTGACCAACCACAACAAGCATGCTGGCTCTGGGTCTCTCACCCAGGTGCCAACTTCCCTGCCACAGAACACACAATCTACAGATGCCAGCTCTCCAGCCCTGCCCCAAACAACACGGGGAGAGCTGGCCAACCACAACAAGCATGCTGGTTCTGGGTCTCTCACCCAGGTGCCAGCTTCCCTGCCCCAAACAACACAACTCTAGTCTCAAACAAGAGAAGTGGTGGACCACCACACCTAGCTCCACATCATTCTGTAACACAAAGCAAGAAGCATTTTGACTTACCTTGAGTGATGGATGGTTGGCTGGTCCCGGCTCTTTCGCGTTACACAGGGTGCACCACGAGGAGGCGAGCCAGAATTGCACCCCAAATGAGGAAGATCACTGAGAGGGCCTCAGATTATGAGAGAGGAAGGCAACCATTCCTTCTCTCTCAGCTCAGCAGTAACACACCAGCATCACTGTCCCATTAGAGGGACCTCAGCATTGGTATGGCTGCTGGCTGCCTGTCATCATCACTGGCACCTCCCTCTTTCTTCCTCCTGCCCCTGAAAAAAAACTGGGTGGGTTATCCTGGCTGGGCCTGTGGGTGCTGTCGGTTACAGTTGGGGGCTGCAATGGCCCTTTCAGTATTATTAGGCATGTGTGGATGGAGGACTGGAGAAATTTGGATCGCTTTGCAGTTTTTAAACCAGCATGCACTTTTGGTTTGGGGAGGGATGAGGGGGGGGGGATGCACTGCCAATCAATTCGTGAGTGAGTTTTTGGGCTGTCTTTGGACTCTAGTCAGTTTTTATTGGAGGAGCGTTTTACAACCATCTTCCAAGCGCGGGCCAAGAGAGGATGCAGGCACAAGTAGGTGGTCACTTCATTCAATCTCAAAGTCCATGTTTGGGGAGCCGAACATTGGCAAGTTGACCTTCAGGAAGATCAACTGCTGAACTGTCCAGGGTTGCAGGCGATTGCGATGTGGGCAGACAATGTTGCCCATATGTGAAAAGATGCGCTCGCTCTACACGCTCGTCGGTGGGCAGGAGAGGAACGCCTTGGCCACGGAGGAGAGGGCCGGCCAGACCCCCTCCTTTGTGACCCAGTAGTCCAAAGGAGACACTTCCTGTGGCTCGAGGGGCTCAAAAAGATAGTTCCTCACCATCGCAGCACCCGTCTCCACTCTCGGTGCCCTACCGCTCCTAGAGGGGCCAACGACCCGCCCGATGAATGTCACCTCAGCACTCCTCGTGGCGTGAGTCTGGTGGGAAACACTGCCTAGCTGGGGAGGCTGGGGATGAATAACAGCAGCGGAAGTCGCAGATGAGCTGCTTCCACCCCCCTCCTCCTCAACTACCGGCACTGGGCCCCCCCCCCCCCCGACTCTGGTACGCTCGACCTTCTGGGAGAGCTCTTCTCACCAGCGATCGAGCTCGTTGGCCCGCTCGGCGACTGTGCCCTTAAGGCGCGGGTCTAACATGGTCACCATCATGTAGACCTTATCCTGGGTGAAAGTCTGAAAGCGGGCATCTAGCCCTACCTGCAGCCTAACAACCAGGGCGTGCACCACTGGAAGAACGTCTGCACGGCTTGAGCTGGCACTAGAAACGAGGCCAGGTCCTCATGGGCCATCTGGACCATGGGGACGACCAGTGCGATGCTCGCCGTGTCAGACAAGAGCATTTCTGTGTAGGTCTTGAAGGGCCCAAGAACCTCCACAGTCTGAGAAATGACCACCCAATCCTCTTGGGTGAGACGGTTCTCATCCCAAAAGACCCTCGTCTCAGAGACAAAGGCATCCAGGGCTGCTCTCTGCTCCACCATGCGCTCCAGCATGGCGCAGGTGGAGTTCCAGCGTGTGCTGACGTCACCGAGCAGGTGGTGCCATGGCACGCCTGTCAGTGTCTGTTTCTCACGCAGCCAATACGAGTCCGTATTGCTGCGTGAGAAGTGACCCGTGATGTACCGACATTTCTGGAGCAGAAGTCGGTACTCATGGGTCGCGGCTAGATACAGACGATCCTGGTTTTTCGTCTGTCCCAATGCGTCCTTAACCACGAGGTGGAGAAGGTGGGCCACGCAAGGAAGGCATTTTAGGCCCTCACGCTGGACAGCCGCCTTGATGTTGGAACTACCATCAGTCACCACGAAGCCCTTGGCGACGTCCCCGCTGCCTACCCAGCCCTCTAACTGCCGTGAGAGGATGGCTCTGAGAGTGTCCGCCGTGTGCGGCGTGTCGACTGCTTCGGCGTACAGCAAGACACAGCGATAGCTGGCCCGGCGGCCCTGACCCTGCCTGTCACTACTGCCACCCCCAACCACCTCTTTGGGTTGCCACCAATGCGCAGTCAGGGAGAGATACCCCTCGAACGCATGTTTGGAGGTCCAGATATCTGAGGTGAAATGAACAGTCCCCCCGGCAGCACGGGACAAATGCTCCTTCACCACAGATCTGGTCACCCTGAAAAGAGCTGGCACAATGGTCCTGCTAAGGGTGGTTCTAGCAGGAATTTTGTACCAGGGCGCCAGGTACTCCAGCAACCCCTGCACCCCAGGATTCTCGACCACTGAAAACGGAAGCCCATGGGCGACCGACCTGGCAAGGTGCCAGGCGATCACCCTCCTGCCGTGCCTGATTCCCCCTCTTGGCACAGAGATGCCCCTACCAAACATCTCAGGCAGAGATGCCTGGCGTCCCTGTTCTCCCACGGAACGCTCCTGGAGAGCGGGGGTAGTCGCGATGGGACGGACCCCCTGGCTGGGTGGTGGTGTTGTCCGCTTGGACAACACAGCACCAGCCTGCTTCTCCCCCTTAAGAAGCACCCTCGGGTGGTGCTTCTGCAGGTGATTCCACATCCGCCCCGGAGTCAGGTGGGCAGGGTCCCACCCACGACTGATCCGGGCCCTGCACAGCTTGCACTGCGCATAACGTGGATCCTCCATAAGTTGGAAATACTTCCATACTTCAGAGGTGAACGGATGCCCAAACTGACTGGCAAGTTGGGTGTCCGGAGCCACCTCCTTTGAGGTGCTCGGGGGAGACACATCGTGCCTCGGGGTGGCAGGAGGGGCTGGCTGCAGGGGGGAAGTGGGCGGAGATGGAGGCACCTCGTGTGTCTCCATCTCTTCCCCCTCCACCCCATGCGGCCTCCCCTCCTGGCCATCCCCTGAAGGTCTGCTGGTGCCCGAAGGAACCGAAGAAGGGGGCTGGTCCTCCTCAACCAGCTTCTCCTCCAGCTCTTGCACGACACTCTCCACCCTCTTTGGGGTGATCGTTTTGGACAGAAAACTGTCCCCAAAGCTCATCTCCAAGGAGAGCTGCTCTTGCTGCCCCTCCTCCGGCTGCTGAGGCCGAGCGACATCAGCTGGAGGAGAGACTGCCCGAGCAGCAGACCCCTGCGCAGTGCCAGCACCTAATGGCACCTTTGCTGGGGGCGCCCCAGCAGCAGCCTCGATGAAGGGCCCAAGGCGGGCCTTCTTCTTCATCACACTCCGGCCAGAGGTCGGAGTGCTGGAAAGCGGCTGTGGAGTGGCCCCACGCACAGGTGGGGGGGAGACCTGGGTTCTCCCCCTCCCCTCCACCCCTCTAGTCTTCTCCTTGGCCTTGCCCCCAGGGCCCTTCTTCTGCTGCCTGTCACTCATGTCACCCTTGGCCAGTCTCACAGAACCTGAACTGAGAGTGGGGTTTTTTACAAACCTAACTCACTGCACTGTACCCTGAACCAACAGGTGCCCTGACTTCTTTTTAAAAACCCTCCCATCAAAGCTTGTTTATTCGTTTTTTTGGTCCCTAACCTGTCCTTCTTTGGGTTGGGGTAGTAGTCTGGTAAAGTTTAGGAGACTAGGTGATCCTGCCTCTACCTGGCTGCAGTTTTTAAAAGGCTACCTTGAGATGAAGGCAATCCTTGTTATATCCTCCTAGTTAAACTTCTCCTAACTAGATCCTGGGACAAACCTGATTTCCTTGCAAACTAGAAATCAGGTGTCCCCTATAAAGTGAGAGAAGCTGTGGTTTACCCTGTGGAAATCTAAGGATGCACCAGCTTTCAGTGGCTGAAAGCCAGATGCACCGCTGCTGCAACCCTAGTCTCTTTAAAAGGGAGCCGGATGTGGCCTAGTAGTCACGCTGCCTTTTATGAGAAACCTAAGAACGTTTTAAAGCACCCCTATCTGGCCTACTTGAATTGTGAAAGGAGATAAAGCCCTAAACTGGATTAATTTTGTTTTAAATTTCAAAAAAACACAATCCCTAAAAACACCCTTATTAGTGGGGCAGCCTATTTAGTGGCCCTAGCCAAACTGAGAGCACACTCAGATTCCAAAAATCACTCTTTAAAAACAAGAAAGTGACCCAGCCCACACACACCCTCGCCAACCCCCACACCAACCAGAGGTAATTTTAAAAAACCAAAACAAAACCAGCAGAATCACAAAAGGCCAAGCAAAGCAACTCAAGTGTTTAAAAAGTGGCCTTTCACCAATAAGAAAACTTAGGTCAAATCAGTCAACAACACCCCACCCCCCACCCCCAAACCAGGAAAAGTGACAACAGGGAAAAAAAGGCCAAGCAAAGCAACTCAAGTTTTTAAAAAGTGGCCTTTCACCAATAAGAAAACTCAGGCCAAATCAGTCAACAACAACACCCCACCCCTAAAACCAGAACCAGGAAAAGGGGGACAAAAGTGGCCTTTTAAACAATGAAAATTAGGCCAAACAGCACACCCCCCCCCAATAACCTGAAGAGAAAAGTAACACAGCAGCAACACAACACAGCAGCAACAAATCAGACACTGAAACAGTAAAAAACTCAACTTTTAACAATACAGGAACTCCCCCCCCCCCAAAAAAAAAACCCTTCACCCTAACCCCAAGAAATCCAAGCCACCCAAATCAGGAGAAATAAAAGGACACTGCACTTTAAAAAGTCCTCTCACTAAATTAAGATATGGGCAAATTAGCAAAAAACCCCCACCCCAGGCCCCCACCCCCAGCAGAACCTAACCCCAACCCCAGATAGGCTACCCACCCAGTACTCACCCACCCAAATCTGGACAAGTAAAGGGACTCTAGTCCTTTTACCAACAAAAACTAAAACAAGAACCCCAAAACTGTCTTACCTTGTCTTCTCTGAGTCCAGGGAGGTCTGGTAAGGCTGAGTGAGAGAGCAGCAGGCTGCAGCAGCTGAAGCCAAGGGCCAGCAGCCACCAGCAGCAGCACAATCTCTCTCACACCAACCCACATACACCAGCACAGCAATGGAGGAGTCCAGCAGGAAGACTCCTTAAAAAGGTTCTCTGGCCCTATAGAGAGCAATTTCAAAAAATAGCACTGCTCTCTGATTGGCCAGACAACAGTGCTTACTTGGATACCCAAGTAAGCAAAAGATCAAAATAACAACAATGGCTGGGCCATTAGCTACACAACAGCCCTGCAAAGCATGCATTTGCAATGCATTTTGCAAATGCATGCTTTGGATTGGCTGCTGGGGCTCCTCTTCCCCCTCCCCCCCTCCCTGATCCCAGGGAGGCTATGGGAGAGGCGGGAAGAAGCCACTAAAGGCGGGAAAGTAGTCAAGCAGCTCCACTGAGGCTGCAGAAGCTACCTTCCCGCCTTTTTCATTGACAGCCGTATACTTCCGAATAGCTATTCGGCAGTATACGGCGAGCCGTATTCGGCTGCCGCATAATAGGCGGCAATGGGAATCGGCTACGGCCAATTCTGAATACAGCCGAATCAGTGTTGATTCGGCTGTATATACAGTTCGGCCGAACCAAATGCACATCCCTTGGGGGGGGTTGGCAGAGAGGGAAGGCCAGGCAAGTTTCTCTTTGAATATTAATGAAGCATCAAAGCTTTTAACTGCACAGCAATATCTGTGCGAGACGCTCTCTAGAGCAATGCTTGGCTTGGCACAATAAAAGCCACAGTAATTTTTTTCCAAAACCAGCCAAGGTGTCTGCAGAGCTCAGCCTGAGTGCACTTCTAGGGATGGGTGCAAACAGATCACCTTCCTGTCAGTAGCAGGCTGGCTTCACTTGCTGGCTCCCCCTTCCCTGGGTCGGGCTGCTACTCCTCCCTGCCTATGACACTCAATTGCCTTCCCCTCCCCTCCTTGGTGCATCTAAAAGGTGGGGCTGCAAGGCCTCCTCCTCCTTGCCTGGCAGCAGCTGAACAAATAGCCATGCCTAGTGAAGGTGTGAGATGTGGTTGGCATCAGGTTGACATCCAGGCCATGCACTTGCCAGCTGGTCTGCTGCTCATGGCAATGGGGAAGGAGTCCATGAAGTTGGAGGGGTTTTGCACTAAGCCAGGAGGCCAGTCCCTAGGAGGCCCCACCATAGCTATGTGCCTGGTGCACACACACTTCAGATAATTTGAAATGGAATTTGCTAGTCCATACATATAGGTTGAGGGTCAGCAGCAAATTAGTGTACAGTGTAATAAAGTTGTTTAACAACTGCAAGTACCATACAGGAATAACAAGCTTAGTTTATGTGATCACCATTTGTTTGGGTTTAATTCTGGGGTGTGGGGGGGGGAGCATAGTGAAGGAAATAACTATATCAGAATTGGAGATTGATGGGCAGATGTACTTTTAAAAATTGTGAAATGGAACAAAGTTTGAGTCCAGTGGCACCGCTAAAACCAACAAAGTTTAATTCTGGGTATAAGCTTTTGTATACATGCACACTTCATCAGGTAAGTGTGATTAATCCTACAGCATCCTCTTCTTTGAGGCGGGGCAATTGGCTTGCTGTGTATTTCCTCTGTCTCCAGACCAGAGAAATACATTTCAGTCTACCCTTCCAAATTGCATTACATCAGGGGTCATTTTGTAGAAAAATAGGTGGTGGAGCTGATCCAGGGATTGTTATGCAGCTGTACTTACTATTCCGTGGACAAGGTACGTAAGTGGGGTGGAGGAGGGGGAACCCTCAGAAAGGTTCAGGAGTTGTGCTCCTGTGAGCTCCTGCTGAATTCAAGGCCTGCATTACATTCTACAATTCATAACATTGCTTTATAATCTACTATTCCAAATAAGAAATAAAATAAAGAGGATGTATAGCCCTTCTGATGGATTGGTGGAAATACAGATGTAAAGGCTGAATGAAGTTAACATATGTAGTGAGATAAGAAACCAATTTCCTTATTAAGTCCTGTGGGTTCCAGTGTTCTGAATGTTGTAATTTCTAGTCTTTTCCTGAAGGTCCTTAACAATGAAATAGTTATAACAACAGAAAGTCAAAGTGTTCTCCTGCAGGTTTGTCAGTCTTATGATTCTTGATGTCAGATTTGTGTCCATTTATCCTTTGGCATAGGGTTTGGCCTGTTTACTGAAGGGCATTGTTGGAATTTAATAGCGTATTCAGTGTTAGTGAGTAAGTGTCAAGCATGAGTAGTTCAATAATAGAGTTCTTTGTTTTGAATCAAATGAAGGGTTAGCTTTTACTTTTCTACCGGGTAATGGATCAGAGTTGTCCACAGAGATAGTGACAAACAGTATGGACTGTCTGCAAAAGTCTCGAAGCGGCAGGAGGAGGGTTGTGGGCCTAGCTTGCCTCGGAAATTATAGATGTTTGTATGCAAATGCTAGAAGTGTTTGAAGTAAAATTGGTGAGTTAGAATGTTTAGTGTTGGGAGAAAACATATACATTGTGGGAATTTCAGAAACTTGGTGGAATGAGGAGAATCAGTGGGACATGGTGATTCCTGGATATAAGTTATATCGGAAGGATAGGGAGGAAAGGGTTGGAGGTGGGGTGGCTCTGTATGTCAGAGAGGGTATACAGTCCAGTAGGACTGAGGTCAAAGAATTAGATTCCCTTCTAGAAATGCTTTGGGTTGAAATAGAGGGCCCAAAAGGAAATTTAACTATGGGAGTTCGTTATCGCCCACCAAATCAAAAGATAGAGGAAGATTATAATATGATGGAAGGATTAAAGATAGCGGCTAAACACAAAAACTGTGTTGTAATAGGTGATTTTTAGCTACCCACAGATTGATTGGGTCAATATGTGTTCTGGTCGAGAGAAAGAGATTGAGTTTCTTGATGTTCTCAATGACTGTGCTATGGAGAAGATGGTCTCAGAACCTACCAGGGGTGGGGCAATCCTGGATTTGGTCCTAAGTAATGCACAAGACTTGGTGAGAGATGTAAAAGTAATCGCACTGCTTGGGAGCAGTGACCATAACGTTATTGATTTCACCATTTGTATAAAGAGAGAGTTGCCCCAACTTTAAAAGGGGTAAACTTTAACTTTAAAAGGGGTAAATTCTCTGATATGAGGAGGCCTGTGAAGAGGAAACTGAAAGGAAAGGTAAATACAGTCAAAACCCTTGGGGAAGCTTGGAGGCTATTTAAAACTACAATCCTAGAAGCTCAGATAAAATATATACCACAAGTTAGGAAAGGCACAAACAGGTATAAGAAAAGGCCTGCATGGTTAACAAACAAAGTAATGGAAGTTGTAAAAGGTAAGAAGGACTCCTTTAAGCGGTGGAAAGCTAGTCCAAGTGAGATTAATAAAAGGAAACACATATCAAATGCAAGATTAATAAAAGGGAACACAAATCAAATGCAAGACTGTGATCAGGCAGGCAAAAAGGGACTATGAGGAGCATATTGCAAAAAACTTAAAGGCCAACAATAAAAATTTCATCAAATATATTAGAAGCAGGAAACCAGCCAGGGAGGCTGTGGGGCCCTTGGATGACCAAGGGGTCAAAGGATTACTGAAGGAGGATAGGGAAATGGCTGAGAAGCTGAATGCATTTTTTGCCTCCGTCTTCACTGTGGAAGACAAGAAATGTTTGCCTGCTCCAGAACCACTAATTTTGGAAGGGGTGTTGAAAGACCTGAGTCAGATTGAGGTGACAAGAGAAGAGGTCCTACAACTGATAGATGAATTAAAAACTAATAAGTCACCAGGTCCGGATGGCATACATCTAAGAGTTGTGAAAGAACTCAAAGTTGAACTTGTGGATCTTCTGACAAAAATATGTAATCTTTTATTGAAATCTGCCTCCGTTCCTGAGGACTGGAAGGTAGCAAATGTCACCCCCATCTTTAAAAAGGGTTCCAGAGGAGATCCATGAAATTACAGGCCAGTCAGTCTGACTACAACACTGGGAAAGTTGGTAGAAACCATTATCAAGGACACAATGAGTAGGCACATTGATGAACACGGGTTATTGAGGAAGACTCAGCATGGGTTCTGTAAGGGAAGATCTTGCCTCACTAACCTGTTACATTTCTTTGAGGGGGTGAACAAACATGTGGGCAAAGGAGACCCAATAGATGTTGTTTACCTTGACTTTCAGAAAGCTTTTGATAAAGTTCCTCATCAAAGGCTCCTTAGAAAGCTCGAGAGTCTTGGAGTAAAAGGACAGGTCCTCTTGTGGATCAAAAACTGGCTAATTAATAGGAAGCAGAGAGTGAGTAAAAATGGGCAGTGTTCGCAGTGGAGGACGCAGGAAGGGACGCAGTGGAGGAAGCAGTGGGGTGCCGCAGGGCTCAGTACTGGGTCCCATGCTCTTTAACTTGTTCATAAATGATTTGGAGTTGGGAGTGAGCAGTGAAGTGGCCAAGTTTGCAGATGACACTAAATTCTTCAGGGTGGTGAGATCCGGAGAGGATTGTGAGGCACTCCAAAGGGATCTGTTGAGGCTGGGTGAGTGGGTGTCAACGTGGCAGATGAGGTTCAATGTGGCCAAGTGGAAAGTAATGCACATTGGGGCCAAGAATCCCAGCTACAAATACAAGTTGATGGGGTGTGAACTGGCAGAGACTGACCAAGAGAGAGATCTTGGGGTCGTGGTAGATAACTCACTGAAATGTCAAGACAGTGTGCTATTGCAAAAAAAAAGGCCAACACCATGCTGGGAATTATTAGGAAGGGGATTGAAAACAAATCAGCCAGTATCATAATGCCCCTGTATAACTAGATGGTGCGGTCTCATTTGGAATACTGTGTGCAATTCTGGTCACGGCACCTCAAAAAGGATATTCTAGCATTGGAAAAAGTCCAGAAAAAGGGCAACTAGAATGATTAAAGGTTTGGAACACTTTCCCTATGAAGAAAGGTTAAAACGCTTGGGGCTCTTTAGCTTGGAGAAACGCTGACTGCGGGGTGACATGATAGAGGTTTACAAGATAATGCATGGGATGGAGAAAGTAGAGAAAGAAGTACTTTTCTCCCTTTCTCACAATACAAGAACTCGTGGGCATTTGATGAAATTGCTGAGCGGTCAGGTTAAAATGGATAAAAGGAGGTACTTCTTCACCCAAAGGGTGATTAACATGTGGAATTCACTGCCACAGGAGTTGGTGGCAGCTACAAGCATATTCAGCTTCAAGAGGGGGTTAGATAAAAATATGGAGCAGAGGTCCATCAGTGGCTATTAGCCACAGTGTGTGTATATATATATATATATGTGTGTGTGTGTGTGTGTGTGTATAATTTATATATCCTAGATGGCTGCAGAGATGTGAGAAAGGGGTTGTAGGTAATGGAGAATAACCAGGACTCATATACATATATATACATACACACACACACACACACACACACACACACACACACACATATATATATATATATATATATATATATATATATATATATATATATATATATATATATTGGAATTTGAGGTTCAAAGGGCGCAAAGCAGTAATTTTCCTCTACCTAGCAGTAGCTGTCTAACACCAACCCATGATCAAGATAAGGTTTGTGAAGTGCCTGAGATAAAACGGGGGAGTTTGGGCACTAAGACATAGCAAGACAATTCCTTTAGACAAACATCCTTGCCAGATGGCTGCAGGGATGTGAGAAAGGGGTTGTAGTTAATGGAGAATAACCAGGATTCTTACTTGACACTGCTTCAGCCATCTTAAGTGAAAATTAACTGTGCTTGACAGTAAGTAAATAAACCTGAGATGTCGTAGCTTATGTTGTTAGGTCCTGTGATCGCATTGTCTGGGTGTTTGTGGTAGCAAAGTTGGCTTTAGGTTTATTGCAAGCTCTGGTTCCAGTGTCCATATAGGTAGAAATACATAGATCAATAAAAGCACAGCACTAGTATCTACTTAATTCAGCAAGGATCCAGGAGTTAGGATACAAGCCAAACACTAAAGCCTGGCAGAAAAATAATGCCTTCCCTTGATGTCTGGAACCTTCAAGTGTAATTGCCTGATAGGCCGCCGTTTTGAGGGAGTTCTAAAGCTGCATGACTGTCACAGAGTCTCAGACATGCACAGGCCTAATCACTAGAATATGCAGTGGCAAGTTATTTGTGCTTGTAAACGTATGTTGAAGAAAAGAATATAGTTTCCTTAATAGAATCAACAAATCTTTTACTTTTGGATTCTCTCCCTTTTAAATCCTAGTTTTTGTTCATGAAGGATTTCTGATTCACAAGTTTGTATGTTCTACCATTTCTTCATTATCTTTTTTCTCCCCCTCCCTTGCTTTTTTATTTTATATAGAATTGCTTCAGTATGAGTGGTGGTTTGCTTTCTGCCCTTATAAATGGCTGCATAAAAATACATTTCTTCATCCTCACTCTCATAGATCCAGAGGAGTTAACCACATTAGTCTGTTGCTGCAAAATAGTAGAGTCCAGTAGCACCTTTAAGACTAACAGGTTTTATTGTAGCATAAGCTTTTGAGAAACACATCTCTTTTTTTCAGATGCATCTGATGAAGAGATCTGTGTTTATCTAAAGCTTATGTTACAATAAAAGTTGTTAGTATTAAATGTGCTTCTGGACTCTTTACCCTTTTAACTGGCTCTTTTAAAAATACCATCCCTAAGGTCAGAAATGAAAGATGCAACTGCATTTCACATTGTCTCTGTTCAGTTTCTTTCTTAAAATCTGTTTGGCTACTGAAAGGCATTATTCCCAGGTGTTGGTATATATGAAGTATGTGTGAGTGTGCACACATGCATGAGAACTGCATTAGGGAGAGTGCTGCATTTAGTGGTCTTTACAGTTCTAGCTTCTAATAAAGGCAACAAATACAGAAAGTAAAGCAGTTAAAGATCTTGTAGAAGGAAAGGAGATTTCTCATTAGTTTCCTGGGCTCAGGTAGCTGACTCAAGGTTGACTCAGCCTTCCATTCTTCTGAGGTTGTTATAATGAGTACCCGGCTTGCTGGGGGTAAAGTGTAGATGATTGCAGAAGGCAATGGCAAACCACCCTGTAAAAAGTCTGCTGTGAAAACGTTGTGATGTCAGTGCTGGCCCTGGGGTGCATGGCACCCAGGTAGGCTCCCTGTCTGATGCCCCCTGCCACGCTCTGTCCTGCACACACGCCCCCCCCCCAGCGGTGTTGGTGGCTGCCACCCTTCTGGAAAAGAGGGGGGAGAAGCTTCTCCCGCGCGGCCTTCAAAAAACGCATGGCTGCCTCACCAGTAGGGACCAGCTTTGTCGCGGTGAGCTTGGCTGGGGAAGAGCGGCGGAAGGGAAGGGGGGGCTGGCAGTGGTGGCAGCAGCAGTGGTGGTGGGGGAAGGCTGGCTGACTGGTGGCGGCAGCAGGGGGAAGGCAAGCAGGCAAACTAGGTGGTTGTCTTGGACACCGGGAGGGGGGATGAGCCCAATTCGGCACCCTCCTTCCTGGTGCCCTAGGCAACCACCTAGTTTGCTTAGTGGGCGAGCCGGCCCTTCATGAAGCAATGTCACCCCAGAGTTGGAAACTTTACCTTTTATCCAGTAACTTTATCCAGTAACTTAACTTAAATCCTAGACTGACAGTTGGGCTCTAGGTTACTTCTTATAGGATGTTAGAATTCTCCCGGAACCTGAAGATTGCATTCCCTTATGTTGTGTTGCCTGTTTTCTGCTTGCAGGTTAGATAGTGCTCCTTCATAAGAATCTCCTCTCTGAAGGCATGATGATTGATCTTAGAATGAATACATAAATCTTAACAGAAATATTTAGATAAATCCTGAAAAAAGTTTTTTTCGTATTTTGAATGTATAATATCCTAAAACGAAGCTGTGTTTGTACACTAGCTGCAGACATGTTCATGGGCCTGTTTACTTGTATGTGTTTAGACTGATAACAAATTCATGATTTTACAAAGAATAGGAAAAGAATACTTGTCTTGAACCAAAGCAAGGAACAGTTTTGTATAGATAGCAGTGTTCTCTTGATGGCCTTAATTACAGAGGGCTGTTTCTTGTTTATACAGTGTGCTTTTTTAAATGACAACTGCAGCTGGATAATAGGAAAGCAAAAGACAAATGTTGGGAAGAATGGCTATTAATATACATTTTGTCTGACTGCCAGACAGCAGGGTGGTATGTTTTAAATATGAATACATTACCACTGGATATGTTTTATTGCATATCTTGGTTATTGAAAAGTATATAATAAATCTTTATAAATTGCTGCATGCAAGCACTGCATATAAAAGCAAATTAAAATAAAAACAGACTCATATTCTAATATTCTCATATTCTAATTTTTCATTCAGATTGCTCGGAAATAGGTATGTCTACATGCTAGGCTACAACATATGAAGTCTGTAGCTTCTGAATTAGAACTTTTAAACAACAACATAGAGAAAGGGAAGTTAGTTCCGCATACATGTAGTGAGAGTTCTGCTTTTTTTTGATTGATTGACAGCTTCTCCCTTTGCTGCATTACACGCTAAAAAACCCCCCCAGCCTCAGTATGCTCCTTAAAAGTAGATGACACAGGCACATCATTCTGTCTAAGGGGTTTTTGGTCACTTGGAACGCTTTAAGAATTATCCATTTAGAGGAAACTCCTGTACACATAGCTAAAAGTCATGTGGTTCCCTGGAACAGTCTAAAGGTGTTTTCTGTACAACCTGTAATCTGACAGTTCCTATCTACCCATGACCTTTTTTCATACCACCCTATAAGAGCACGCCTCGTGGTCTCACTGGATCGCTTCTATATGCTGCTTATGGCTACCCCAGCCCCTCTTCCACCTCAGTTCTTCCTTTTGAATTTTACCTCATGACTATGAAAATCAAGGGGTGGGTGTAATATGAATTTCTCACTACTAGTCTCTTCGGGGGTTTTGTTTTGCTTTCAGATGGATATAAACTCAGTTTGTAGGTAGGGGACCACAGCAGCTTTGATAGTTTTCCCAATATACTGGCACCAGAGAACTTTAAAGTAAACCACAGAAATTTATTAACATACACACACTGTCTTCAACTGGAGAATGGGAAATATATACATGGGTGATATTGTATCTCAAGCAGTTAACAGTTTCTTCGTAGTTCAGGCTTTATAATATCAATTCCACTTAGGTCTCTCAGATTCACAGTTAATATAGATTCACTCTCCAACACTATTCTAGGTTAGCCTCTCGGGTATAATGTGCCAAGTCCCTTAAGTCGACTGGTGTCTCTTCTCCCAGCCCTTCAGACTTCTAGCCCCACATCTTTCCCTCAATCACCTCTTTAGCTCTTAAGAGAAGTGTCTCTGTGTCTGTGACCTCTCAGGTCTTTTACTGTGACTCTTCTCTAGTCACACACAGCCCCATGGCTGTCTAAATAGAGTGAACAGTGAGCTTTGCTTCTCTCGAAGACTCTCCTAGCTCCTGTCTCAGCTCCTTCTCAGACCAAGTGCTCTCTTCAGCAGTCTCCCTCAGACTCTGTCTGTCACTAACTGCCCTCAGCCGTTAGCTGTCAATCACCTCTGAGTGTTCCAAGCACTCTGGCCCCCACCCTCAGATCATCTGACGCAGGCTCTATGCGTCCTTAGTTTCCTTGTTAACCCCTTCATTACCGTCACACACCCATCTCCAAGCCAGTAATTGTCAAACATTTTAGACTCAACTTTACCTCTTTTAAACCACAGAATCCTTGTTCATTTTCTATGTATGTTAGCACTGTCTATCCTGTCCTTAAGGTATGGAAGTTTCTCTGCTTTAACCACCTCAAATTTAGACCTTTAGCAAACAAAAAAAAAAAAGACTAGACCTTTAGCAGAGTTGCCATTTCTTCTGCAACATGAATATTTTCCTTCTTTCTCATAAATACTGTTGCCAAAACTTTGATTATTGGGTTATGCTAACTCTTGATTTTTACATGTATTCTTTTTTTACTTGCCACTATAAGTCTTTTATTGTTCATCACTCTGCTGCTGAGCTGGCTAAGAATGCCAATCTCAATGCTTTCGAACCTGTTTTTATAGACCCCTCTAGGGTTTTTAAATCTTCTTATCTAAACATATAAAATCTTATGTCTTTCTGCTTCATGTGATTTTTACACTCCTAAATCTACCTCCTGCTTTCCTATTCTCATCTTGTGTTTCTCCTTCTTTACTTCAAGAACTTCTTGAATCACCAACTTCTGATATCTGTTTTCAGATTTATTTATTCACATCTTATAATTATGAATAAATAAAAACAAGGAGATCTGTAGTAAGCAGGTGGTATCAGTACATTGAACGGGTTATTAAATTTTAGTCTGTAAATAATACCACATCTCAAGTATTCATGACAAATTATAACAAAAAAGATAGGGGGAAAAATTGGCTGGAGGAGAGACCTATTCTTGTGCCTGCTTGGAAAATAAGGAGGAATGCAAAACAATTAAATAAAGGATTGGGCTATAAAACTGATTAAGCAACAGTTTATAGTTAGAAACTTTTAAACATTGCTTAAATGTATTTCTGAAAGCATCAAGGAGCAAAGTGGTTAATGGTTCTTTTAAAAATTGATCACCATAGACTGATTTGCCAAATGCAGCCTTTCCTAGAGATCCATTTAGTGACAAAGGAAGGGCCTTTTTCTCAGTAGTGCCTATAAACCCCTTCCCAAGGACATGGACTTAGCTCCATTCCTGGCAGCTTTTGAGCAACATGCAAAGGAGAAACTCTTCTGGAGAACTGATAATGTTGTGTGCTACTGCTGTTTTTCTTCTGTTGTTTATTTCTTACTGGAACTGTGGGTTTTTTAAAGGTTCTTTCCATGTATCATTTAAAACGTGAATCTTGATTTTAAAATATTACCTCAGTATTTTCCCCCTTCCTGTCAGTTTTGTATTCCAAGGATGTCTCCTTCCTTTTGATATACACGGTCAATGTCCAGGCCCACATGGGAACTGTGGAGATTCCCAAACTCACTGGGGCAACAAAGTTCTCTTATTTATCTGTTAAGTAACTAATAAGTATACTTCCTTGGTTCTATTTAAACCGTGGTTACATTCTTATTGCCCTGTTTTTGTCACTAATTCCTTTTCTTTCCCTCCCCTCCAGGAAATTCCACTTACATGGATGAACATGGGCCACCTCCTTGTAAGGTGAGGTGCTTTTGTCTTTTGTGTCTAACCAAATTCTGTTGTAAGCATCTACAATTTCTTATGTAAGCTACTCTTACAAATTGAACCTATTTCATGTGGAAATTGATAAGCAGCAGCTTCAAGAGACGGTAGATGTTCAATTTCAACTAGTGATGGAATTTACTGGCATTTCTTCCATGCTACCAGCCCAGGGCATTTTTTGTAGAAAAAGCCCAGTAGGATCTCATTTGCATATTAGGTTACACCCCCTGATGCCACACCAGCTGGAACTGCATTCCTGTGCATTCGTGCTAAAAAAAAAAAAAAAAGCCCTGTGCCAGCCTATTTCCACAAACTTACCTTATGGTAGTAGAAGCATTAAGTTTTATGCCTGGATAGTTTTCACCTTTGTCACCTGAAAGCATAGGAAATGTAGCTGTTTCTGTTTGAGCTAGAAAGCTCTAAAAACTAAATCACTCCTGTTTCCAAGGAATGTGTAGGATCGTTGAAACCTTTTAAGCTTCGTGGTTTCTGTTGTGGGAAGGTTTCTCTTCATTGTCCATGCCAGTGTTGGCAAGTTTGAGAAAGAGGAGGGTTTGCAGGGTGAATGGAGATGGGGAATCCTCTAGGCCAGGGGTGTCAAACATGTGGACTGGGGGCCAAATCAGGCCTCCGGAGGGCTCCTATGAGGCCCCAGAGCAACCGGCTGTCATCTGCTTCCTTCTTCCTCTCTCTTGCTTGCTTCTGCATAACAGTTTGCTTTGCAAGGCTTGCTCAATCCCACAGAAGCTACAGAGCAAAGCCTCTATTTCCTCCATTGGCTGAGTCTCCTCCCCTGAGGAGGAAGGGGGGAGGGATAGCTTGCTTTACCAAGCTCTCTCAATTGCACAGCAGAGCTACTAAGCCAAGCCTCTCTTCCTTCTATTGGATGAGGCACTTCCCCCTCCTGGTCCTCTGGGGAAGGAAGGAAAGAGCCAGAGCTTCCTTTGCCCAGTTCCCTAGCTCCCATGGGATTAATTCAAAGAAAACACCTTTAAGACCAATGAATGCTAATTTTTTTTAAAAAAAATCTTAAATTGTGTTTGTTTGTCCTTCATAAAGTTTATATCTCTGCTACCTAATCTTAAATAGGAACACACATGGCCCAGCCCGACAACTATCCAGCCCTCATAACAAATGAGTTTGAAACCCCTGCTCTAGACCCTACCACGCTCCCATTGACTGACATAACTGGAATTGCAGTGGAGTTAATCTTTAAATGAGGTTATCCAGGCCCAAATGATTCATTTGATTTATTAATAAATTCCTTTATAGCCCTTCTTTCTCTGTGAAAATCACAGTGGATTACAAAAGTATGCAAAACAATTCAGTTAAACAGCAAAGATCTCTAATAAACAAAACAATGTAGTGAGGCTAGGATTATTGACTGAGAACTGAATTAGGGTGGCTCACCAATCAGAAGTTTCAACCAGAAGTATCTGAAGCTGGTAAATATATTCTATTGTTTTTAATCCTATTATAAAATAATTGCAAAGCTTGTGTCAATTATGAATTTTTCCCTTTTTCTGTCTCTTGAAGTAAAATTGACTGTACTTCCATGAATCTTTTATGTGCTATTTTTTTCTTTTAACCAGATTGCTTAGACTGTAATATGAAGGAGGTCAACCAGGGAGGTAGTGATTATTTAACTGTTATAAACTTCCTGAGAACCAGCTTCTCCTATACTGCTTTAGGCACAAATTTGAATCTTTTTCATTAACACCAAAAGTAATGAAGGAGAGGTGGTCATCTAGGGATGCCAGCTTCCAGATGGACCTGGGAATCTCCCTGAATTACTGCCCATTTCCAGACTACAGAGATTGTTTCCCCTGAAGAAAATGGGTACTCTGTGGCATTGCACCTCACTGAGGTTCCTCTCCTCCCCAGGTTTACTCCCAGATCTCCAAGAGTTTTCCAACCTGGAACTGGCAATCTGACCACACCCTACCCATAGTCAGGAGGATGTGGCAACCCTTTGGGAGAATGAAATCATGTAACATGTAGTTCTGCATTTAGAACTATCTTTCAAAAGAGCAGTCATACCTCTTGCAACAAATAATAATGTGAAATAACACTGTGAGACAATCAATGGGATGAGATAAAACAGTGGAACAAACTAAAAAAAAATTTTTTTGTAGTGGTCACAAAAATTTATTTTGTGCTGTTAACATGTTTTGTTTAGCATTGTGCTTTATATCTGAATGTTTCTCTCACGTAACTATAAGTAATTTTTAAAGGATCAAAATACAAACTAAGAGACAGCTGCAGACGGATATAAACTCACGGACGCTCCTGGGAACTGGCTGGGTAGGCCTCCCCAAGGACCCCAAGGGTTAGCCAGGTTAAAACCCAAGCCCAAGGCTGGGAATTGTTAAAAGCTGCAGGCTGGCTATTGGCAACTGGCTCGAAGGTGGCCGACTGCCCCCACGGGCCCCAGGGCCAAGCTGTGGTAGTGTTTTGTGCAAACTCACCCCTACCCAACTGCAAACTCTGCAAAACATCCGCATCGGGCACCTCCGCTGGAAGAGCTGACACACCTTCTGTTTTGTCCATAGAAGACCTGCTTTCAAGGGAAGACAAACGATTAAGGATTTCTTCCTGGAAGCACTTCTTAGCAGCCCACTTGTCTGCCTTGGAAGCCTGTTATACCCAATACAACCGGCTGCCTACTACTCGACCCCTCCAAAGTGGCTATTCTGGCTAACACTGACTGCTCGAAAGTGCCATCCTCCTCATCAGACGATGAAGGCAAAGGTGCTGACTGCTTTGGAACAGGCCACTGCAGTCTCGGTGCAGGGCATTTGCCCTTGGATTTGCCCTGTCCCTTAGGCATGATAATGTGCCCAATAACAATGACAAGCCTGTCTACTGCCATCACTGATGTGGCCCCCACCCTACCGGAGGCAGGTGATGAACGTTAAAGCTCTCCTCGAAATGGCCGCCGTAAGCTATCCACAAAATGGCCGCTCTTTACCCCGGCAACAGGGAGGAAGAATCACAATTAAGAGGCTGTCCTCGAAATGGCTGCCCCAAGCAATCCATAAAATGGCCACTCTTCTCCCCGGCAACATGGAGGAAGAATAAAAAAGACTGTCCTGAAATGGCCACCCAGAGCTATCTACAAAATGGCCACTCTTCTGCCCAGCAACAGGGAGGAAGAATTGAACAGCTCCAATAAAATGGCTACCCAATTAAACCCACGATTAGCTAAGGCCTCCTTCCAAACTGCACTTTCTGGAAGAACAGCCCCACACACTGTGAAGTAACCATACACTCCCCCAGAAGATTATATAAAGGGGGGGGGAGGAGTTGATTCCTCTGCCGCTTAACAGAGGGAAAAGGGGGGGGGGCGAACAGCACCCTCAATAAGGAAGAGGCACCGCAAGATACCCTAAAACAAAAAGGGGAAGCACAAAAACGCCGGCCGCGTGAAAATGCCGTGGCCAGCGACAAATCGCCACGTCACAGACGCTCCCAAAGATGCTCCTGACGCGATGAGACTCCTCCTGAAGACCACCACGGCTCACTACAAGCAGCCGCGGCAAAGTTCGACATGCCAACCACCGCAGCCCAAAAAGTCGCGGTGACTGGCAACAGGCCTCGTGCAGGAAAAGAGCACACAAGTTGCACTCTGCCTTCCCCGAGCACGAGGTGAAGAATGAGAGGAGGGAGCGGAGCCCACCTCTAAGGCGCGCCTACTCTGCCTCCACCTCTGATGATGCCCTGCCTGCTCCTCCTCCTTGCGAGGAGGCAAAACGGCCTCCAGACGCAAAGCTGTGCAGCCTGCCTCTGGATGGGAGCCGCAATACCTCTGCCAAGTACTGCAGCCCCTCTCAGCCTCCTTTACATTGGTCCTCTTCCATAGAATACGTGGGGAGGGGAGTGCAAGCATCATGCAGATTTACATGGTAGCCTCATTGACGTCAGTACATTTACTCTTGTGTCAATCATGAGATGCTCTCAAACAGTAATCCTTTTCCTTCTGACACAGTTTGTATGGGGGAAAGTGGGATGGGGAGTAGAGCTGCTAACTTCCCC
Source organism: Heteronotia binoei (assembly GCF_032191835.1). NCBI lineage: Eukaryota > Metazoa > Chordata > Lepidosauria > Squamata > Gekkonidae > Heteronotia > Heteronotia binoei. Next base: position 131,382,279 of record NC_083223.1, read on the forward strand.
AGGCTCCCTGTTAATATGGGAGCCTTACTAGGAACTATTAACACAGCTTTCCAACTGCAGGAAACAGGAGGGTTTTTTTGGAGTGGCAGATTTGTCACTCAAAAACATCTCCCACAGGGGCTCCTGATCCCGACAGAGTGTTGGGTGCTGAAACACACAAGTGGTGATTCAAAACCCTAGGGCAAAGATCTATTTATGCGCACATTGCTACCTATTTTTTTTTAAAGCAGCAGAACAGAAGACTGTAGATTTATACCCTGCTCTTCTCTCTGAATCACAGAGTGGCTTACAATCTCCTTTATCTTTTTCCCCCACAACAGGCACCCTGTGAGGTGGGTGGGGCTGAGTGAACTCTCACCGCAGCTGACCTTTCAAGGACAACCCTCTGCAACAGCTATGGCTGACCCAAGGCCATTCCAGCAGCTGTAAGTGGAGGAGTGGGGAATCCAACCTGGTTCTCCCAGATAAGACTCCACACACTTAACCACTACACCAAACTGGTTCACACTTCCCAACCACCTTGGCTTTGCAACAGGAGGGTTCAGACATCTGGAAATGTGGAGTGAAAGCACTGACATCTGTAAAGACTGGGTTTTCCCTGGTGTCAAATAACTCTGATTCAAAGATGGATCAAAATTAGGTGTCATTGACTGGGGACCAGGAGGCAGATGTTGCTGTCTAATCCAGTACTTTAAATCCAGAAAGGAATAGCAGCAACATCAGATCAAAGTGCTTGTGTGACCACAGTCTAAGCTTCTAAACTGGAATTAAACCAAGTATTAGGAACTCAGGTCGAAGAGAGAAAATTATTTTTGATTTGCCAGTGAGGCTGCATTTAGACATTGTGGCAAATGGGAATGTGGTTCAAAGGCTTTTGAAACCAGTAAACTGGTTGTGCTTTGCCCATGAGAGAGGTGGAACAGAGCACATGAGCATAACAATATGCCTTCTTGCCTGTCACAGGTAAACAGAGGTCTTCCTGTGGCATCTGAATGTGCATAATGTGCCTGCCTACATGCCCTCAGAAACATTTCTTTGAATAAGTAGAGATAACATCATTTGTAACTTATGTGATGTTGAAAGAATGAAGCATTAAGCATGTCTGACCACAGCTTTGAGCTAAATCACTACTTATATCCAAGCTGGCATTATTTTCTTGTGTGTTTTATTTAGGGGAAGACTATCAATACGCTAAGCACTGTAAAGAGCATAAATTTGGAATTCTGAGAAGTGTTTTGAGAGCCAGAGGAAGAAGAAGAGAAGAGATTGGATTTATACCCAGGCCTTCACTCAGAGCAGCTTACAATCTCTTTTCCTTTCCGCTCCTCACAACAGATACCCTGTGAAGTAGGTGAGGCTCTGATAGAAATTGCTCTGGAGCAGAACAACTCTTGAGTTATGTCTGACCCAAGGTCACTCCAGCAGTTGCACGTGGAGAAGTGGGGAATCAAACCTGGTTCTCCCAGATAAGCGTCTGTGCACTTAATCACTACACCAAACTGGCCAAAGTGGTATCGTGGTTAAGAGCGGCAGACTCTAGTCTGTGGAGCCAGGTTTGAGTTCTCCTCCACATGAAGCCTGCTGGGTGATCTTGGGCCAGTCACAGTTCTCTCGGAGCTTTCTCAGCCCCACCTACCTCACAAGGTTTCTGTTGTGGGGAGAGGAAGGGAAGCGTAAGCAACTTGAGACTCCTAAGGGTAGAGAAAAAGCCCCCTCTTCTATAAATAAATTGTTTTGTTCATCTTATTTGAATTTTGCATTTGCATAAGAAAAATGCTGGGGTCTGGAACTGTGTTGCAGCAACAGCAGGGCCGTTCATTAAAACTATCTACAACACTGCAGAAGCATTTCTTTTTTTAAAAAAAAACAATGTTATTATTCTGCAATATATTATATTAATACTTATCTATAATTAAAAATTCAATACCAATACATTGCATTTTCCACCTCCCTCCCCCCTTTTTCATGACCTCCACAGGTGCATTTTAATTAAAATACTAAAAGAACAATAAAAGGTAATTTTAACATTTGAAGAATCTTCATAAAAAATCTTATAACTATAATAAAATAAAAATAAGGAAAAAAACATTTACTATGATTATCATCCATCTTCATTATAATCTTCTAGACCTTAGTCCTTACCATAAAAATAAAATTGAAGAAATATAAATTCCCATAAACACATTTTAACTATAATCCTTATCAAAATAAGTTGAAAAGAAAAAGAAAGGGTATGATCACATTTTTTTTACTGTAGTCCATTTACTATTCCCCTAGCATTCAACTATTATCAAAAATCACCAAATGTCCTTTACCCTTCCATTTTTTTTCAACATATTTCTGAAATTTTAAATTTCTCTATATCATATTCTTTTAAGATTCTTGTAAGCTTGTGCATTTCACTCCAATAAATAACTTTCATAATCCAGTCCCACTTTTCTGGTATTTTGTCTTGCTTCCACATCTGCGCATATAATGTCCGTGCAGCTGAAAGCATGTACCAAATTATTGTTCTATCTTGTTTCGGAAATTTTTCCAATTGTAATCCCAACAAAAAGATTTCTGGTGCCTTCTTAATGCTATAACCCAAAATTTTTGAGACCTCTTGCTGAATCATTTGCCAAAATTGCTTTGCCCTTTCACGAGTCCACCACATGTGGTAGAAGGATCCTTCATGTTTTTTACATTTCCAGCATCTATCCGACACCTGATTGTTCATTTTCGACAGTTTCTTAGGTGTCATGTGCCACCTATATAACATTTTAAAACAGTTTTCTTTAATATTATTACATGTCGATATCTTCATAGAGTTCTTCCATAAGTACTCCCATTGTTCCATCTGAAATTCTTTATTTATATTTATCGCCCATTTTATCATTTGAGATTTAACGACTTCATCTTCTGTAGTCCATTTCAATAATAATTTATAAATCCTTGAAATCAATTTTTCATTATCGCCAAACAGCATTCTCTCCATCTCTGTTTGTTCTTGTCTTACTCCATCATTTTTAATATCCTGTTCAAGCAAACTCTTAATTTGTTGCAATTGAAACCAGTTATACTTCTAATTCTTCCGCCGATTTTAATTCCACCTTACCGCCATGTATTTTTAACAATTGTTTATATGATAGCCATTTCTCTTCATTGATATCTGAATATAACTTTATTACTTCTGTTGGCACAATCCAAAGCGGTTTCCTCTCGTCCCCATATCTTTTGTATTTCGACCAAGTTTTTAACAGATTACTTCTTATATAATGATGTAAGAAGAAACCATCCATCTTACTTTTCCCATAACACAGATATGCATGCCAACCAAAGACGTTTCCAAGGCCTTCTAACATTAATAATTTTCTATTATTTTACATCCACTCCTTGATCCACACCAAACAAACTGCATTATGGTACAACTTTAAGTCCGGCAACTGGAAGCCTCCCCTTTCTTTTGCGTTGGTCAAAATTTTCATTTTAATTCTTGGTTTCTTGCCAGCCCATACAAATTCTGAGAGTTTCCTTTGCCATTTGTTAAATTGTTTATTGTCCTTCACTATTGGAATTATTTGAAACAAAAACATAATTCTTGGTAACACATTCATTTTAATTGCGGAAATTCTGCCCAGTATAGACAAGTTCAACTTATTCCACTTTAATAAGTCTCCATCTTTTCCTCCAGAGCTTCTAATGGTTGTTTTTATACAAGTCAATGTTCTTTGTTGTAATTTCTACACCTAGATATTTTACTTTGGAGGTCACTTCACACTCTTTTTAGATTCCATTCCACTTCTTTATTTAACAAATGTCTCAATTGACTTGGTAGTATTGTAATCTCCCTTATAATTTTCTTTTTCCCAGGCCTCTTTTTAAGCTCCTTCTCCTTATTTCCAATCTCTTTTTGTAAGTCTATCATTTGTTTGTCCTTGGCTTTTTTATCTTTATTGTTCAATGTAATTAGGATGCCCCTCATTACCGCTTTATATGCATTCCACACTGTTTGAAATTGAATGTCCTCATTTTCATTTATTTGAAAGAAAGATTTAGTCTCCTTTCCCACAGACTCTACTATTACCTTTTTCTGCAGCAAATCTTCATTTATCCACCATCTTAAAGTCTTTTTTATGGGTTTTGCAGACCACATTAATGGATTATGGTCTGCCCCTATTTTAGAAAGAATCTCTATTTCTTTTGTTATAAATCCCAGATTTTTTGAAGTCCATAACATATCAGTTCTTGACAAAGAATTATGTCTTGCTGAAAAGAAAGTGTAGTCATGTTCTTTGGGGTTAAATTCCCTCCATACGTCCTCCAGAGTTTCTTGTTAAACTAGTTCAAAAAATGACTTTGGTAGTTTTCCTTCATTATTTTTTTTCCCAGATCTGTCCAAAATGTTTTTAATCGTTCCATTAAAATCTCCCATTAACATAATTTGCTCATATGTCACTTGGTCTAGTCGTTGCATAATGTCCTTAAAGAAAGAGTCTTTTGCTCCATTTGGAGCATACAATCCCAATAACAAAGTTCTTTTATGATTCAACATCACTTCCACCACAAAAAATCTACCATCATCTTTAAAAATCAGCTTTGGGTCTAATTCTTGCTTCACATAAAAAACCATACCCCTTTCTTTCTCCTTAGCCAATGAACAAAATTCCACACCAAGTTGCTTATTCCATAAAAATTTATAATCCATTTGTTTGATGTGTACTTCTTGTAGGCAAATTATATTACATTTTTGCTTCCCAATCCAATGAAAAATTGCCCTTCTTTTTTGTGGTGAATTAAGTCCATTTACATTCCAAGATATTAATTTGTAATCCATAATGGTTTTCTTTTTTCTTTTTAGTCTGTACCCCAAAATTCTTTATTTTCCTCCAAAAACTTCATATCTTGAGTACTTGTGATGGTAAATCTCTTTCCTTTGTATTCAAAACTTAGACCTTCTGGAAGTATCCATCTGTATCTCATTTCACTCTCTCTCAACTTGTCAGTCAGTTTTTTATACAATCTTCTGTCATTTATAACTTTCCTTGGCAATTCTTTCATGATTCTTACACTACTGCCATCCACCTTCAGCTTATTCTCAAATTGTTTACTTAAAAGCCTACCCACCAAATCTCTTGTCATAAATCTCATTACCACATCCCTTGGTAGTTTGTTTCTCCTTGCATAGTCTGAATTAACCCTGTAAATATAGTCATAAAAATAACTGGTTTCATCAGGGTCATCTCCCAAAAATTCAGCAATGATTTTTATTATATATGTCCTTAAATCAGTCTCATCAGATTCAGGCACCCCTCTCAAACGTATCTGGTTTTCCATTAATTTACAATCTTGTAGTACTGCTTTCTTCTGCATTTTTTTTAATAGTGGAATCCACTGTGTTGATTCTTACACCATGGTCTTTCACCTTTTCTTCAACCTCCTGCATTTTCTTTAACACTGCTTGGTAATCTTTTCTGAGAACTTCTATATCTTTTTTTAATTCCTTTTTACATTCAGTTTTAGAGTCTTTTATCACTTTAACCAATCTTGCCTCCATGGCATCCATTTGATCTTGCAGTTTACACATTTTTGCTTCCTCAAGTGACCTAGCCCTCGTATGAATCTGCTTTGCTCCTGATTTGTGGATAGACATCACTGCCTTCCCATTGTAAAAATAGGCTTCAAAGTTGACCTCACCAAAGCGACTCAATCCTCCATGACTCAAAACCCAGAAGTCCACTGCAGAAGCATTTCTTACACTTACCTCTCTTTCTCTTTTGTAGCCCTCTTTCTAGCTAGAATTTAGCAGAATATATTTTCAATGTGAAATTTTAATTTCTTCCTTTGTCCTTTGCTAGTCTGTTATTATCCTATAGGTGTGGGAAAGCCTTGAAACTTCTCCTAAGTAGAGAAGGGAGAAGTAGGGATTGTTATGTCAAATGTTTCGCTGTTATCTGTTGTGGTCTTCAGGACCAAATCTATCTACCATGAAAACTGGTATGTTATGACTTTGATCTTCACAGTGTGAATTAGATGTGGCAAGAAGTCAGAATGGTATTAAGTTGATTCCTGTGAAAATAAGGAATTTTTTGTCCTCAGCTGTCTGGCAGCAAATTAGTCTTGCTCTGAGGTAGTCCAAATCAATTATGCTAGTAGTGGTACAAGCACATCCTCATCAATATTTTTTTTTTATTTTCTATTTATTTGGCAAGTCAATTGTCAAGAAAATATATATAGGACTGCTATCAGACTGTCATGTGGTGAACTAAGATTTATGGTAGACAAGAGGTCTTCAACATGATGCCTGCTAATGTGTTTCTTGACTCTCACTTGCTCCTTCCCCAGAACAATGAGCTTATGCTTGCTTTCTTCTCAGTCCTGGAGATACCACTTTTGTCCCTGCAAAGAACACTCATTTGAAGCTACTGCCTCTGTCATGAGAGGATGTATGGCTAGAAACCCTCTCTGTGTATTCTCCCAGCATTTTGTGTATGGACTCAACACTTATGGCAGCATTGGTGTGATTGGTTCTCCCCCCTGCCCAAGGCACCCACTCTTTTACAGTTTACAAGAAGTTATATGCCAAGTCTCCAGTTGTCCTGATATGTAATGCTTTTCTCTCCTCCTTTCCTGCATCCATTTTGGTATGTCCCTATATCATGGTATGAACAGTTACAAGGTAGTAGCTGATGTGTGAGCTAGTTGCTCATTTGCAAGGCTGATGCAAGCCATTGGTGTTTTAAAATACTGTCAGCCTAGTGCTATACGTATGTACTTGGAAGTAAACCACACAAAATACAATGGAACCGCGAGTAAGTTTCTGTAGAGCAGGGGCAGCCAAACCTGTTTAATGTAAGAGTCACATAGAATAAACATCAGATGTTTGAGAATGTCAGATATTTGAAAGCTGCAAGACAGGAAGGGAGGGTGGGAGGGAAGTAAATAGATGGGAGGGGAGTGAGAGATGGAAAGAAAGCAACTTTAAATGCATTCATCTGGCTTGGCTTGGAGAAGTGATTTAAAGAGAGCAATTCCTTTTCCAGGTTGGCCAACGGGGCAGTGGGAGCTTCATGAGCCACACAATATGCGTGAAAGAGCCACATGTCGCTCTCAAGCCTCAGTTTGGCCACCCCTGGTGTAGAGTTATATTTTGTGTATGGCTGTAACTGGGTATTCATTTAACTAATCCAAACCAACTTTTGTGGTACAAACCCTTAGGATAACATCATGCTATTTTAAAAGTACTTTCAATGGATATGTTCAGTGGAAATTTGAAAGCTGTTTAGTTATTCAAAGCTCCATATTTGGGCCACAGGCACAGTGACTTAGCAATGATCATAAGTTTTTTGAGGACCAGTTGCCAAGTGAGGCCCCATATTCTTAATGTACAGCTGAAAACTTGGGGGCATCTCTTGCCTCATGTGAAGCATAGAGAGAAAGTGACTTCACCCCTAGCTTGAATTCAGCATTATGTGCAGAGAAGTTGTAGGAAGTGGTCTCATCTTACAATATACCTTTGAGACCCTCAGAAGCAATAAGAAAACTCAAAACAAAAGACCAACCTAGCATCTCTCCTGAATCATGGCTGGCTCCCGAGGAACATTCCATAAATATATGGAACATTTCTCTAACTACTGGTAGCCATAATATTAGGGTTTTTTATATTGGTTAACTTCCTACCTTTTCAAGCAGTGTATATTTTTATAATGTTGGAGAAGGACTTCCCCAGTAATTCCAAAAGACTGAGATTAGCCTTGTTGTAAGGGAATTCCAGGGAACGGTGATCAGTTCACCTGCAGAAAATGGCCACTTTGGAAGGTGGATTCTATGGCATTGCTACCCATGGAAGTCTGTCCTCTCCCTAAACTCCAGCCTACTCATGCACCATTCCCAAAAATCTGTTTCCCAATACAGAGTTGCCAACCCTACTCAGATATTGCCCCAGTTTGCATAAGTGAAAAAAAGCAAATGAATGAATCTCACAAAACAATTCTCATCAAGCAAATGATACATATTGTCATAAAACTAATCAAATCTATTTGTACAACTGTTTTCTGAGGGTTTTTTGTTTTTTTGCAAAACTTGTGCCAATTTCCTCCGCTAGAACTGTTGGTAGTTTTGCCCAAGATAAAGTAATCAAGATTTGCTGTTAAGTTTTTTCCTTTGTAATTTACTGTTGTCATTTTCAACCTGTGGTTTTTTTATAGGCATTTCTTTAAAGTTGATGGAAATTTTTGATGATATAAAGCACAGTGATTATTTATTATTATTGAAGTGTATTAAAAATGCAGCACATTGCTCATGAATAAGTGATGTTGGCCATGGCTACTCATGAAGATGTAATTCAGATTCAGCCATATGACTTTCACAGTCAGAGGGTAGACCAAATGAGGTGGTGGTAATGCAAAGTATTAAAAATTAAATTGAAAAGTAAATGAAAGCTGTGGTTTGCCAAAGGCCACCTTTCTATAAGAACAGACTTATTAACTTCCAAGCTTTTCCTTTGGAGACTGTAATTATGTCATGTGGTAGGCACATGAAGAAAGGCTGCTTTGGAGAGCTCAGTGCTACAGATGAAGACTGCATAATTGGCCCTACCTGCTTTGACATGGCCCGAGCATCTCAGCATTCTCTCTTTGTCTGGTGGCAACCCAGCCTGGGGTGTGTGTGCGTGTGCATGCACTTAGGGCCCCAAGGGTCACGGGGCAGCAGACATTGAGTTTGCCTGGGGCGCCATGCGCCCTAGGGCCAGCCTTGGTTGTGAGGCATGTTACCTGTGATATTTTTGTTAAGCCTGATATTACTACTATATGCAGGGCTTTTTTGGTAGAAAAAGCCAGCAGGAACTCATTTGCATATTAGGCCACACCCCTTGACATCACCATTGTTTCACACAGGACTTTTAAAAAGAAAAGGCCCAGCAGGGACTCATTTGCATACTAGGCCACACACCATGAAGCCAAGCCAGCTGGAACTGTGTTCCTGTGCATTCTTGCTCAAAAAAGTCCCGACTATATGATCATGAGCCCCGTGGCTGCAGTACTGCAGTCTGAACTCTCTGCTCACAACCTGAGTTTGATCTCGGTGGAAGCTGGTTTCAGGTAGCCTTCCATCCTTCCGAGGTTGGTAAAATGAGTACCCAGCTTGCTGGGAGGGGGGAAGTGTAGATGACTGGGGAAGGCAATGGCAAACCACCCTGTTAAAAGTCTGCCGTGAAAACATTGTGAAAGCAACGTCACCCCAGAGTCGGAAACAATTGGTGCTCGCACAGGGGACTACCCTTACCTTTTTTATATGGCAAATTACCAATTTAGGCAACAAGAAAATAATAATTTTATTGAGCTCTGGCACAGAAAGATTTTTGCCACATTAAATTCATTAGTCTTTATGCTGCCATGATACTCCATTATGCTGGCTGCAGCAGACTAACATGGCTATGTCTCTGGAATTTGTTGTTTTATTGAGGTAGTATCAGTTCACCATTTAATTAAAATTAATCAATTAATTCCATGTGAGATCAATGGATCAGTTTAATACTTTTGTTTGCCAAGAATAGTAATTCTCATTTTTCAAGTATATTTTCATGTATGAGGACATTTGTCTACTGTAGAAGGACAGAAGTAGTCTGCAGCATTTTTAGTTTTATACCTCGCTTCGTTAGAACGTAAATATGTTTTTTGATATTTCACATCTGATATAGTGGAAAGAACATGAATTGCTGGCCTCTCTGTTATTTGAAGAATATAGTCAGTCCATTGTTCTTTCCAGGAAATGGAAACCACCACTGTGCTGAATCTTATTCTGGCAAAGTTGAAAAAGAAATAATGTTAGAAATATCAAAATAAATCAGACTTATCAATACATGTGGTTGATGTGTGTATAACTTGAGCCATAGTACAACTACTTTGTGCATTTGAAGATTCCACAATAAGATTAATGTGCTTTTTTATTTAGGTTCTTCCATTCCCTAGCCAAGTGGTATACAACAGGGTTGGAAAGTGTGGAAGTCGCACTGTGGTTTTGCTGTTAAGAATTCTGTCTGAGAGACATGGGTTCAATTTAGTTACATCAGACATTCATAACAAAACCAGACTGACCAAGAATGAACAGGTATGTGGTTTCTGTTGATTAATATGATATAGATTTGCAGTCAGTTTTAAGTCTATGAAACAGAACTCTGTAATTTTAAGCTTACCTACATGCAGATAATCAGTGAGATACTTTATAAGTATTATTAAAAGTCCATTGCAGTAAATTTCTTTAGAGAAACAGGATTTTTTTTCAAAGTAATTGATACATTTTAATCTAGGAAGCTGTCACAGGTAAATATAAAGGCAGCAAGCATCTTCTGAAATTATGGTGCTGTTATATGTAATAAGGCTAAACCCATTTTTGTGGAAGTGTTCGTCAATGTTTGAACACAGTGGGATATTCTGTGATTTTGGGGGAATTACTATAGCCCTGTTCATATGTTACAGTGAATGCATGTATATCTTGTACATATGTTCATACATGTGATTGTAAGAAAGGGCCAACACATGTTCAGTTTACAAATGAAACTTGGGACCAGTATCCAGGGCAAGCTTCAGGGTGTCTGGTGCCAAACGCAAGACCCCGTCCTGCCACCCCCCCACCCACTAGAGTTGCCAATCCCAAGGTGGGAGGAGGGGATCCCCCAGTTTGGAGACCCTCGCCCCGCTTCAGGGTTGCTAGAAAGCGGGGGGAGGGGAGGGAAATGTCTGCTGGGAACTCTATTATTCCCTATGGAGATTTATTCCCATAGAAAATCATGGAGAATTGATCTGTGGGTATCTGGGGCTCTGGGGGGGCTGTTTTTTGGGTTAGAGGCACCAAATTTTCAGTATAGCATCTAGTGCCTCTCCCCAAAATACCCCCCAAGTTTCAAAATGATTGTACCAGGGGGTCCAATTCTATGAACCCCAAAAGAAGGTGCCCCTATCCTGCATTATTTCCTATGGAAGGAAGGAATTGAAAAGGTGTGCCATCCCTTTAAATGTGATGGCCAGAACTCCCTTTGGAGTTCAATTATGCTTGTCACAGCCTTGATCTTGGCTCCACCCTAATGTCTCCTGGCTCCACCCCCAAAGTCTCCTGGCTCCTCCCCCGAAGTCCCCAGATATTTCTTGAATTGGACTTGGCAAGCGTACCACCCACACCCTTCCTGCCTCCATCCTCTCCCCTGGTAAGGGTGAGTGCCATGGTGGTGCAGCATGGTTTCCATGCCTCAGAGCATGTGTGCCACTGGGCTGTTGTCACTCAGCCTCCTGGATCTGTGCTTCTGGAAGCTTCTGGAAGTATAGAAACAGGAGGCTAAGCAATGGCAGTTGGGCAGTGTGCATGCTCTGAGGCGTGGGAGCCGCGCCACACTCATCTATTTCCCTTGCCCAGGAGGCAAAAGTGTGTGTGTGGGGGGGAATCGGTGCCTCCTCCAGTGTCACACCCTAATCAGCCACCTAGGGCTGTCTAATGGACAGGCCAGCCCTGCCAGTATCTAGATAAATGTGTGTTGAAAGTACTTGTATATATAATGAAAAGAATTACTCGTACGTATAATGAAAAATCAAATGTATGCTGTACATGGATTGCACTGTAATTTGTGAATAGGAGTAATGAAAGATGTGTTTGTTTATGCAGTAGCACTGACCTGAGTAAGCTTTGTTTATCCTCACAACTAACTGGCTAACATCACCTCATGAGTTCAGTCCAGGAAGTGTTGCCTTTGCTGAGGAATGACTACAAGGTGTTGTATGTAATAACACATTCTTTCTGTTTGCAGCTTCTGAATAGCCAATATAAAGATGCATGCTTTTGTTCAGTCATTTCATTTTTATTCCACACACATTTTATCCTCATGACAACTGTGCGGTAGCTAAACTGAGACTGACTAGTTCAAGGTCATCATGGCTTGAACAAGGCTTGACTCAACCAGGTCCTGATCTAACATGCTAATCCCTACACCACATTGGCTGTCTCCCCCTATGCTCTGCCTTGACAACTTCGCTCAAGTTGGAAGGGGCTTCTGCAGGTGCCAACCTGTACTTGGGCAAAATCAGGAACTGCCCATATACGTGCTTTCTCCATGGAAGAATGGCCTGCCCGAGAAGGTCAGGAAGGTTCCCACTTGCCTGACTTTCTGCAAAATATGCAAGACTGAATTATTCAAGAGTGCTTGTCTGCACAGGTTATAAAGTTGCATGGCACAAAATAGTTTACATTCTTATTTCAACAAATTATTAGGGACTGTAATCTGTGCTTCTGTGTATAGCTTACTGTAACTAGATCCCAGAATGCTCCTATGTAATTTTTGCACCACTTAATATTTCATGTTAATATTTATGCTATGCTTCAGTTCTTTCAGGATGTTTCTAGATGTCTGCCATCCTAAAGCATTGTTTATTGCATGTCCCATTTTGTTGACTATATTGACTCACTGTATGTAATTGGGCTTGAGTCCCTGTGAGGAAGGCAGACTATAAAAGCATGTGAATAAAAATAAATAATACATAAATCAAATAAAGGGACTCTGAAATTTAAGACTGCAAATGTAGTAAAAAAAACAAGCCTTCTAGGTAATTAGAGTAAATAAAAAGTGCCACAAAGTACAACAAATTCCAGTAGTTCCATTCCAATTGTATAAAGTTATAAATGGTGGGATTAGCATCTCAATACCCTGAAACAACAACCATAGATAGTCCCCAGATTGCACACAAGTCTCGCCTGCTTTGGATTTAATTTCATTTTTATCAGGATTTTGCTTTTCGCAGTTGCCTAACTCCATTTAGCTAGTGGAAATATTTAATTGACATTGCTCTGCTTTTGACAATTAAAACAGGCTAGTACATTTTGATAAATTACAGCAGTATAAAAAAGCCAATCACAAACTAATCAATGAATCATAGTTCTCTATTGGTGTTCAAAGTGGATAAAAGTTTTCTTTTTCCCCACAAGGAAAAAAATCATTAGAAATCTCAGATGTTAACTGGAGATACATTAAGCAGAAATTTTACTTCCAAGTAACAAGTGATATTTTGCTTAGAAATACAAATGTAGTTTTTTCCACACTTCCCATGAATTTAAGAAGGAACCTCTTCCCCATCCTACTGTGAGTCATCTCTTTATGCCACCAGGTGGAGTTTTGCTAAAAATACATGTTAACACTGAACTGCCTTGTGTTTCCTTAGAAGAACATTGGAGGAGAAAGAGGAATAAAAAACTGAGATGTCCTTAGACAAAATTGGCATAGTGTAACTTTGGTCTGTATTTCCAGGTTCTAGAAAACAGAATAAGTACCTGGACCATTATTTTATAATTCTTCAAAGTATATAGTAGCTGTTTCTTGAGCTCTTGAACACAGCTGTATCTTTTAAAGCTCTATATGGTACAGCATACCAACTCTCATAGACATTTGACAGTTGACAGTCCAGCCTACATTCTATAGAATTCTGCAGTTCTTCACAGAGCTAAGATCTGTTCGTTCTAAGTCAATATTGAAATGGTTCAATATTACATTTTTGGAATTCCATATAATTCACCAATTGCATGTCTTAGCTCATAAACAGCAATTTTTCCTTTTAAACAAATTACTTACTAGCCAGTTTTAGTTATTGAAGGCAAGATTATTAAAAAATCTGGCTGGTTGAATAATCTGGAACAAGCTTTCTCAAATCAGATCAATCTGTCTTTAAAATCATCAAAGGTGAAGTAGCTATCACCAGAGCCCATGGCAGTGAGTTTGGCAACATAATTAGCATGAGCAGAGGTAAATGCACAAGGAGGCCTTTTTGGTTGCACACTTTGCAGTTTGTTCTGTCAGATGTTGCTGATGGGCAATTGAAAGATTCCTTTTTGCCTCAAGAACAATGCAGAGGAGCCTCCATAAAATGCCTGCTGGACATCTTGTCAAGTACAGCTTTTGCATTCAGTTTGGCTGGTCTGCATTGATTTCTGCTGTACTGCCAATGCTTGGGATTGATTTATAGAATCATAAGAGTTGGAAGGGACCTCCAGGGTCATCCAGTCCAACCCCCTGCACAATGCAGGAAATTCACAAACACCTCCCCCCAAATTCACAGGATTTTCATTGCTGTCAGATGGCCATCTAGCCTCTGTTTAAAAACCTCCAAGGAAGGAGAGCCAACCACCTCCCGAGGAAGCCTGTTCCACTGAGGAATTGTTCTAACGGTCAGGAAATTGTTCCTAATGTTGAGCCGGAAACTCTTTTGATTTAATTTCAACCCATTGGTTCTGGTCCTACCTTCCAGGGCCACAGAAAACAATTCCACACCATCCTCTATATGACAGACCTTCAAGTACTTGAAGATGGTGATCATATCACTTGCTCTCCAGGCTAAACATCCCCAGTTCCTTCAACTTTTCTTCATAGGACTTGGTCTCCAGACCCCTCACCATCTTCGTCGCCCTCCTCTGGACCCGTTCCAGCTTGTCTATATCCTTCTTAAAATGTGGTGCCCAGAACTGAACACAATACTCCAGGTGAAGTCTTACCAGAGCAGAGTAAAGCGATACCATCACCTGTTGCAAGTCTTGTGGGGGTCACAGTTTCCAGTTAGTTTCCTGCCTCAGAAGGGAGTGCAGCATCAGAGATGGCTCTTCTTCTCTTTATCTTTACTTCAATTTTACTTTAATCTTGATCGTAATCTGCCCATTTATGCTTCGTTGTTTCCTAGATCTAGACTCTGTCCACAGCAGGGAAGACACCCCCAGCAATCTAAGGCCATCAAGTTCAGTCTCTTGTCCCCTTGGACTACTGAGCTTTCTTAAGCAAGTGATGAGGGAAGAAATTAGAGATCTTAAAAGCAGCATCTCTCCCTGCTTTTCCAGGGGTCGTATAAGATCTAGATTAGGGATGTGCAAAAAAACATTTCAAAATTAATCTGATTCAGAAATATACGGGGCCAAAATATTCGGAATACCATATATTTCCAAATACTGGTACTCAGAATAGCCGTATAAACAGGAGATATATGGCTATTTCCAAATATACAGCCCCATTATACCCTATGAGCCATTGAAATCGATGGCAAAATAGGGTATATTTGAAGCCGCCTGGAGGGGAGGGGGTTTGAGGGAGAGCCCCCAAAACTGCAGGGAACCCGCAGGAGACTCTTCCCTACAAAATCCCCAAGTCCCAGAAAGATTGGGCCAGAGGGTCCCTGTCTTTGGGCTCCCCAAAAGGCCCATTGCCACCAATGCTGAGGAAAGCCCAATTAGCCACTTCGCTATAATTACTGTGGGGAAAGTGGCTTTGGCCAGAGGGGGGTTTCAGGGAGAGTCCCCAAAATTGCAGGGCAGCTTCAGGGGACTCCCCTGCATGCAACCCCCCTGGCCCAAAAAGACTGCACCCATCTGTGGGCACCCCAAAAGGAATACTGTTCCCAATGGTGAGAAAAAACCAATTGGAGCCACTTCCCCCACTGTAATTATCATGGGGAAAGTGGCTCTGGGAAGCAGAGGGTTTTGAGGAGAACCCCCCAAACTGCTGTGCAGCTTCAGGGCACTGTCCCACACAAAACCCACAAGGTCAAAAAAAAATTGG
Source organism: Heteronotia binoei (assembly GCF_032191835.1). NCBI lineage: Eukaryota > Metazoa > Chordata > Lepidosauria > Squamata > Gekkonidae > Heteronotia > Heteronotia binoei. The sequence continues at coordinate 131,397,835 of NC_083223.1, forward strand.
ATTGGGGGTCCAATTTCTGGGGCACCTAAAGCCAAACCTCCTCAACCTTCTCCTCCAGCTCCTGCACGACACTCTGAATGCTCCTTAGGGTGATCGTTTTGGACAGAAAACTGTCCCCAAAGCTCATCTCCAAGGAGGGCTGCTCTTGCTGCCTCTCCTTCGACTGCTGAGGCTGAGTGACATGAGCTGGAGGACAGACTGACCGAGCAGCAGACCCCTGCTCGGTGCCAGCACCTAACGGCACCTCTGCTGGGGGGCGCCCCAGCAGCCTTGATGAAGGGCTCAAAGTGGGACTTCTTCATCACACTCCTGCCAGAGTGCTGGAAGGCGGCTGTGGAGTGACCCTACGCACATGTGGTGGTGGGGAAAATGAGTCCTCCCCTCCCTTCCACCCCTCTAGTCTTCTACCTGGCCTTGCCCCCAGGGCCCCTCTTCTGCTGCCTGTTACTCATATCACCCTTGGCCAGTCTCACATAACCTGAACTGAGGGTGGGGCTTTTTACAAACCTAACTCACTGTATCCTGAACCAACAGGTGCCCTGACTTCTTTTTAAGAACCCTCCCAGCAAAACTTGTTTGTTTTTTTGGTCCCTAACCTGTCCTCCTTTGGGTTGGGGTAGTAGTAGTCTGCTAAAGTTTAGGAGACTAGGTGATCCTGCCTCTACCTGGCTACAGTTTTTAAAAGGCTACCTTGAGATGAAGGCAATCCTTGTTATATCCTCCTAGTTAAACTTCTCCTAACTAGATCCTGGGACACACCGGATTTCCTTGGAAACTAAAATCAGGTGTCCGCTATAACTAGAGAGAAGCTGTGGTTTACCCTATGGAAATCTAAGGATGCACCGGTTTTCAGTGGCTGAAAGCAAGATGCACTGCAACCCTAGACTCTTTAAAAGGGAGCCTGATGTGGCCTAGTAGTCACACTGCCTTTTATGAGAAACCTTAAATCTTTTTAAATTGCCCCTATCTGGCCTAGTTGAATTTTGAAAGAAGATAAAGCCCTAAACTGGATTAATCTTTTTTTAAATTTCAAAAAACACAATCCCTAAAAACACCCTTATTAGTGGGGCAGCTTATTTAGTGGCCCTAGCCAAACGAAAGCACCCTCAGACTCCAAAAATAACTCTATGAAAACATGAAAGTGACTCACCCCACACAGCCCACACACCAACCCCCTCACACCAACCAGAGGTAATTTGAAAAAAACAGTCAACAACAACAACACACACACACCAGAACCAGGAAAAGGGACAACGGGACAGGATGCAAAACCAACAACAGATCCAAACAAATCACTGAGAAAAGGCCAAGAAACTCAACTGTTAAAAAATGACCTTTTAAACAATGAAAATTAGGCCAAACAGCCCCCCCCCCAAGAACCAGAACCAGAAGAGAAAAGGAACAACAGCAGCACAACACAGCAGCAACATATCAAACACAGAATCCTTTTAAAACAGTAAAAAAAACCCTTGACTTTTAACAATACAGGAACTTTACCAACCCCTCCCCCCAAAAAAACCTTCACCCTAACCCCAAGAAATCCAAGCCACCCAAATAAAAAAAAGTAAAAGGACACTGCACTTTTAAAAGTCCTGTCACTAAAGTAAGATACAGGCAAATTGGCAACCCCCCCACCCCAGGCCCCCACCCCCAGCAGAACCCCCTAACCCTAACCCCAAATAAGCTACCCAGTACCTACCCACTCAAATCTGGATAAGTAAAGGGATTCTGGGTCTTTAAAAGTCCTTTTACTTTTATCCTAACTAAAATAAAAACAGGAACCCCAAGACTGTCTTACGCTAGATGTCTTCTCTTCTCCAGGCAGGTCAGGCAAGGCTAAGAGAGAGCAGCAGCAGCTGAGGCCAAGGGCCAGTGCAGCACAATCTCTCTCTCACACCAACACCAAAACAGCAGCAATGGAATGGAGTCCAGCCAGGCAGCCGTATACTTCCGAATCAGAGTACATTTGGATGTTTATTCGGTTCAGCTGAACCGAATGCACACCCCTAGTCTAGATTCCCCATTTCTCACAGAAATTTATCCTCCTCCTTTTCCTTTCTCAAGAACAGGCTTTAGATCACACTGTTGTCAGGTTTGGCGAACTAAGGCAGCTCAAAAAGGAGTTTATCACCATCCTCAGGAAAAAGCAAAATGTGGCCACTGTCAGATACCCACTCAGACTCTACCTCTGACCCAGGATCTTTGGAAAGACAGGGGGGTTTTGTCTGATGAACACGTGAGGAGGCCATAAAGTTACCAGAGCAATTCAACTGATTTTTTTAAAGGCAGAGGACTTGCCAGTATTTACTCTCTAAAGCTCTGTTTGCATTAGACTTAAAGGAACCAACAGAGGAGGAGGACATCACCAATCTCCCTGATGCAAAATAAAAATCCAGACCTAAAAGAAACAGGGAGTTCTTTCCCAGGTCAGATCCTTCAGAAAGAGTAGTTCCCTTCCCATAATATTTTAAGAGACAACTGGAATCCAAATGGGCTAATCCTCTCACAAACAAAGTGTCCAAATCTCCTTAAGAAATTATACATTGTCCTCTCATTGGCTAATTTTTCAGCTTTAGCTGGTAGATGCCCCCATTGCAGTCCTTCAGTCCTCAAGCCTTCTTTCTAAACAGAGCTATTCTGCCAGACCTTTAGCTGAGGCCGTGGATGTCCAACCATCCCAGCCTCCCCTGCTCACACTGCTCACAGTGCTTTCAGTACCTGTTACAATTTGCCCTGCCCAATAGAAGCTAACAGTGAATCAATGGAAAGCTGGTTGCTATTAACTACCACCTATGTTAGCATTGTGCAGGAGGCACTATGAACTGTCTTAATAGTTACCATCCCTCTGATTGGTTTAAATTTGGTCTTATATTTTAATGCTATTATATTTACTTCATGAAATGTTTAATTAAATGTATCAATTATAATTCTACTTCCCAATAAAATGCTCAGATCATTCCACCTACAAGTATAAAATCTCCTTAAATATTACCTTCCTTTCTTCCTTTACCAGAATAAAAAAGGAATACTTTCTTTTAATAAACTAGTAAAGCAATGTAAATCTAAACACTTCTTCTTAAACACAAATTAAATATAACCAGTTAAGAAAAAAGATTCTTTCAGAACTGTCCCAACGCCAATTTTATCTAATTTAACTTAAGCCTATTATAAGCACAATTTAGATTGTTGATTTAGCGAAATCCTTATTAAAAGAAGCACATAAAAATCACTTCTTTGTCCTTAGCAAATTACATAAAATACAACTAAATGTTTTGTCTATCTCCATCTAAACCATTTCTCCTGATAACATATTAAAAGCAAGTCTGCCAAATTACCAAGTCTACCAAATTCCACAGCAATTATGCTATCTGCCTTTTCAACCTTTGATCTTATTCTTATATCATTATAAACTATCTCACTAAATAGGCAAACTGTAAATACATCTACTATATAGAGAAATATGTTAACTGCACTCATTAACATTTCTTCTTCAAAATCTCCCTTATTCTTTTAGAATCTAACATCTGTTCATTATTAATGGTTACATGTTTATTTATTCACAAGGGAAAGAGGAAAAAAAACCCACCCATATTCCAGAGTCCTTCTTTCCAAAGATTAAAAACTTTTAAGTTCCTTTGATTTCTGCACCCATATTGCATCCGAGGCATCCCATTTAATCACAGTTTGTCTTTTGATATCACATTTCACTTCTTAGTCAGAGTTCCTTGTCCAGCCATTCACCAAAGCAGAAAAAAAAAATCCCAAATCCTTTTTCCAAAAGGCTTTCCAAATCCTGATTTGTTGATTGGAGTGCAGCTTTTCTCTTCTCAACATGGCCTGCCCCCTCAACCACAGGGGGGAAGAATTCATCGCCATTTTCCCCTCTCAGCTTGATTTCACTGCATCTTGATTTCCGGTCTAGTTTTGAAAATGTGTCACAAGAGAGAATCTTACTTTTCCTTTGTTTATTTCAGAGAGTATCACTTTCCACTTTCACTGCCATCAATACACTCTCTTTAGTACCAGACCCCTGTAGGTTTACAGTTTCATTAGCTGTCAGCATAAAACATTCCATTTGGTCTTTAAGGAGCTGCATAAATGAGATAAGATCTTCCTTAAGAGAAATGAGATTTGAACAAATATCTTTTCCATGTGAAATTTCATTAAATGGTGCCATTTCTAATATCAAACTCAGTCTCTTAAATCAGATTGTAAATTCCCTTCAAGCTCCTATTAATCCCTGTTCTGCAACAGCTCCACCTGAAGTTTTAGAAACCATTCTTTCAGATACAATCAGGCGATAGAGACAGAACTCTCTGCAGTATAATTCCTTTGTGCTCATATCATATTGCAACTTCTTAGTAAACTCTTTGATGTATGTCCAGTTATAGTCCGGGTCAATTTTAGTGATTATATTCAATCCAGTTTAAATAGTTAAGACTCCTCGTGACATTTTGAGGCCTCTTCTAAATGCTTTGAGCTGGTCTTTTGTAGTTATGCAGAGTGACCCATCAGGGAGTAGAATTGGAAAAAACACCTACTTGTTAAGTAGAGTCATCGCTTTAGGAGTAGAAAAATGCTGCTTCAAAGACCAACTTGAGAAAGTGAAAGCAAAAAAGCGGTCGGGCGTTCTTTTTCTGCTGGTATGTCAGCTTTCATGGCCGCAGAGCTTCAGGATGAACAGAGAGCGGCTACCGCTGGCCCCCTCCCCATAAAGGTCCCATGCCAAAGAAAAAGCCACTACGGGCTTATTCTATGGGGGCATCACTTCTGTGACGCCCCTCCAACGGCCAGACTTAGAGTTGCCGGAGAGACGATCTGCAAGCCACTCTGAAGCCAAGATGACAGATCCTGGAAGTCCAAGCCCTGTAGTTTTGAGCATGGTCAGCCAATCTTCATCATCACCTACCCCTTCCATGGAGACAGGGTCTTTGGAGATTGTCCAGATGAAGTCCTTGTAGAGACCAGGGGCAAGAAAACAGCCATGCCTAAAACCATGAGACATTCTGACAGGAGACAATTAAGCAATGCTTTCTTTCATTCCTAACATGTCCTTCTCGAATTCAAACAAGACCAACAGAAATCCAACTGAAACCAGTCTAGACCCTTCTATAGAAGAGGAGGTCAGCAGCAGTCAAAAGTTCTTCAGACAGCCCAGCCCTAGATCAGAGAAACCTGGCAGAACAGGAAAACAGTCCAAAGCCAGACTCCTTTGACATTTTGATGGGTAGACAGTTACTTCAATTCAAAGAAAAATCAATTTAGTCCCAAGCAGATGCTTGAAACATCAAAGTAGACTCCAAGGAATATACAATTGAATTCTCCAGTCTCCCACCAGAATGTTTCAAGACTTCACTGTTCTCCAAGAGACCAGAAAAATGTCAAAGAACCTACCAAGCTATTCAGCACCTCCTCTCCATACAAGCCATCAAGCCAGTGCCATCCTCAGACAGGGGATCAGGGGTTTACTTTCTTTCTTTATGGTTCAAAGAGAGGGTCATTTTGGACTTGAAGTTCTTGAATAGATTCATCAAAAATGAGATGTTTCAGGATGGAAACCCATTAATCTATTGCAGAATCATTAAGACCTGGGAAATTCCTCACTTATATCAACCTTACAGAGGCAATCTCCATGATCAGAAAATATCTCTGTTTTTGTTATGGGGAAGACCACTTCCAGGTCAGAATACTCTCTTTCAGTCTTTCCATAGATTCAAGAGTCTTTACCAAGATGCTGATAACTTCTGTTCATTTGAGACAACATGGGATCTATATACCTTCTTATCTGGATGACCTGCTGATCAGATCCAGCAACAGAAGCAACACGCAACTCAATGCACAAATGATTATTCAGTGCCTCCAAGATCGCAACTTTCTTGTCAACCTTCAAAAGAGGTTCCTGTCTCCCATCCAGCACCTAGAATATCTGGGAGTCATAATTGACACCTTATCCAGCCATCTGTTCCAGCCCCAGATCAAAGCTAAAAAAAATGGGACTTGGCAAAAATCATAATCAAACCCCAGTCCATGCTAGTCATGTGAAGATATTGGGACTGATGAGTTCCTTTATGGACATGGTGCAATGGGCACGTCTACATGCAAGACAACTGTAACAATTCCTTTAACTCTTATCAGATTCAGATACTGTAAAAAGAAAATCTATCAATCTAGACACCATCTCAGTCTCCTGTGATAGACCAAGCCCTCCAACCTGCTACAAATAATAATAATAATAATTTTTATTTATATCCCGCCCTCCCCGCCGAGGCAGGCTCAAGGCGGCTTACAGACATGGAAAGTGCCATGATTACAATAAATACATTATACAATAAAATACAATTAAATAATTTAATTAAAACCACAGCAGTTAAGGTGCTATAATACAAGACAGTATATATCAGATGGCTAGGTGTCACTTCAGGATTTAATCTTGTAGGCCATTTGAAAAAGGACAGTTTTACAGGCCTTGCGGAACTGATTATAGTCCCGCAGGGCTCGAACCTCTGCTGGTAATTGATTCTACCAATGGGGAGCCATTATTGAGAAGGCCTGCTCTCGTGTTGTTTTCAGTTTGGCCTCCCTTGGTCCAGGGATTTTTAAGAGATTTTGGGAGCTAGATCTCAGTGCTCTCTGGGGAATATATGGAGAGAGGCGGTCCCTAAGGTAGACAGGTCCTCAGCCATAAAGGGCTTTAAAGGTAATAACCAGCACCTTGTAATGAACTTGGAACACGATTGGCAGCCAGTGCAGCACCCGCAACCTAGGCTGCACATGCTCCCACCGAGGTAGTCACACCAACAGCCTGGCCGCTGCATTCTGCACTAGCTGCAGTTTCTGAGTTCGGTACAGGGGCAGCCCCATGTAGAGGGCATTACAGTAGTCCAACCTCGAGGTGACCTTTGCATGGATCACTGTTGCTAGGTCGCCACATTCCAGGAAGGGGGGCAACTGCTTTGCCCTCCTAAGATGGAAAAAGGCGGCTTTAGCAGTGGCTGCTATCTGTGCCTCCATTGTCAAGGAAGGCTCCAGAAGCACTCCCAGGCTCTTGACCCTGCGCACTGGTATCAGCGACGCACCGTCAAAGGCTGGTAGGGAGATCTCCTCCCCTGGCCCGCCGCGACCCATGCAAAGGACCTCTGTCTTCGCTGGATTCAACTTCAGCCCACTTGACTTGATCCACCCTGCCACGGCTTGCAACACCCGGTCCAGGTTTTCAGGGATGTCGCCAATCCGGCCGCCCATCAATAGATAGAGCTGGGTGTCATCAGCATACTGGTGACAGCCCAGTCCGTACCTTTGGGCGATCTGGGCAAGGGGGCGCATGAAGATGTTAAACAACATCGGAGAGAGAACTGCCCCCTGAGGCACCCCACAATTGAGTAAGCGCCTCTGGGACTGCTCTCCTCCAATTGCCACCCTTTGTCCCCGACCCTCAAGGAAGGAGGAAAGCCACTGTAAGGCTAGCCCCCGAATTCCTGCGTTGGCGAGGCGGTGGGTCAGCAGCCGATGGTCAACCATATCGAACGCAGCCGATAGGTCTAACAACAGCAATACTGCCGAGCCGCCGCGATCCAGATGTCGCCGGAGGTCATCCATGAGGGCGACCAACACTGTCTCCGGCCCATGGCCCGGGCGGAAGCCGGACTGGTATGGGTCTAAGGTGGAAGTGTCATCCAAGAAGCCCTGTAACTGCAACACCACAGCCCTCTCAATGATTTTGCCCAAAAAGGGCAAATTTGAAACTGGCCGATATTGAGCCAATTCGGCCGGATCAGATGTAGCCTTTTTCAAGAGAGGGCGGACCACTGCCTCCTTCAGGGGTGTTGGAAAAGAGCCCTCCGAAAGAGATCTATTTATGATGTCCCATATAGGACATCTTAGTTCCTCCCGGCAAACCTTAATTAGCCAGGAGGGGCATGGGTCCAGATCACAAGTAGTTGGGCATGCAGTGACAAGGATTCTGTCAACTTCCTCCAAGCTGAGCGGGTCGAAGTGGTCCAGGATCAAACCAGAAGACACGCAAGGGGCCTCGAGTTCACTTACTGTATCTAATATGGCAGGGCAGTCGTGGCGGAGCGACTGGACCTTGTCTGCAAAAAATTTCGCAAAAGCCTCACTGTCTATCTCCAATTCCTTAACATTTGGTTTGCCTTGTGGCAATGTAGTAAAGTTCCGGATTATCCTAAATAATTGTGCTGGGCGTGAATTTGCAGACGCAATCTTAGCCGCAAAGTATATTTTCTTTGTGGCCTTGACTGCCATCTCATAGGACCTCATAAACTCCCTATAAGATGTTCTAGCCGCTTCGTCACGAGTACGCCGCCATTGCCTCTCTAGCCGTCTAAGACCTTGTCTCAGCTGGCGTAACTCCGGGGTGTACCACGGAGCCAGCCTAGTCCGAGGTCGCAGAGGGATCGAGGTGCAATCTCATCAATGGCCCTAGAGAGCCAGCTATTCCAGGTCTCAAGCAGGCCATCAAGGGGATCGCCAGAGGGCCAGGGATCCCGCAGTGCCATTTGGAACCATTCCAGGTCCATCTGGCTCCGCGGGCGAGCCATAATAGGCTCGTTGCCTAAACAGGTTTGGGGAGGCGTGTCTACACGAGCCTTAAGGGCAAGGTGGTCCGACCATGGCACCACTTCAGTGGCTATATCGTCCACCATAACCCCGGCTGCAAAGATCAAGTCTAACATGTGCCTGGCCTGGTGAGTGGGAGCTGTAACAAATTGAGAGAGTCCTAGTGTTGCCATGGATGACACTAGGTCCATCGCCTGACTAGAGGCCGGGTCATCGGCATGGACATTGAAGTCACCCAGGATTATCAGCCTTGGGTGCTCCAACGCCCAGCCTGTCGCCGCCTCGAGTAGGGACGGTAAGGCGCTGGCTGGTGCGTTAGGCGTACGGTATACCAGCCAGACCGCCAACCCCTCTCCAGCTTCCCACACCAAACCAGCACATTCGATACCCTCAATCCTTGGGGCCGGGAGTGCCCTGAAGGAGTAAGCCTCTCGTATAAACAACGCCACTCCTCCCCCCCGCCCGCTAGACCACAATTGGTGAAAGATCGAATAACCTGGGGGAGCTGTTTGTGAGAGGGCCACTGTGTCACTCTCTTGTACCCAGGTCCATGTCCTGTTAGAGTAAAAACTCTCAAAGGACTGAGGTCTTATTATTGATGGACCTGGTGTTGCATAACACCAATGACGGAGGCGAGTTATTCAGCCTGACCCTACTACTTGTCACCGTTGGGATGGGGCGCAGATTGTAGGGTGAGCGAGCACTAACTTGTCTCAGTCTCCCTCCCTTATATTGTCTGCTTCCACCGCCATACCTCCCCCTCCCCAGAAGCACTGGAATCCCTAGACCAGCCATTGCCCACTGTTAGTAGCCACTGTCTTAACCGCCACTGATGCACAACAAGGCGAGGTATATTGCAAACAAGAAATTCTACAGGTATTTAAGGATGCCAGCCTTTCAGGATGGCAAGAAGTGCTGGACAACAGACTGGTTCAGGGCACCTGGTCAGCTCGAAATCCAAGATGAACATCAGTTCCCTGGGGCTGAGAGTTATATGACTTGCCCTACAGTTCTTTCACCTGGTCCTTCTACACAGACATACTAATAATCATGGACTACATCTCAGCCTAAACTTATATCAATGAACTAGGAGAGCTGAGACTGCCTAAACTACACAAGGAGGCACTAAAACTTGTATCCTGGACTGAGAAGAATCTGTCATCAATTTTGGTGCAACACATCAAGGGATCTGCCAACAACAAAGCAGATTGGTTCAGTAGACAGACTCATAAGACAAGGGCAATGGTTCCTAAAGAAGGATCTATTCCTACTGAACAGTTTGGAACCCCACAAGTTGATCTCTTCATGTCACCAGAGAATCACCAACAAGCTTCTTCATGAGGTTTTATCATTTCCGGGCAGAAGCAACAGAAGTGTTAATCACTCCATGGCCCAAGGAACTGCTCTTCACCTTTCCACCTATCCCAGTTCTTCCAAGAGTACTTTGGAAAATAAAGGATCTGCAAGCAGACATCATCCTGGTAGCACTACATTGCACAAGCCCTGGGTTTTGAAACTCCAAGAAATGGCAATACAACAACCCTGGAAGTTACTGGTGTCCACAGACATGCTTCAACAGGGTCCTGTCTGGCATCCAGACCCCCAACTGGCTTCACTTGACTGCTTGGAAGTTGAGAGGAGATGCTTCCTACGTCTTGGATACAAGTTAGAAGTGACAGAAACCTTATTGGCCTCTCGAAGAAACTGCCAACAGGATTTATAATGCCTCTTGGAAGGCTTTTCTCCGCTGGTACAGAAGAAAGAAAATTGAACCATTGAACCCTTTGCTTTCCTCTGTCCTGTCCTTGCAGGAGAACATTTAAGGCATCTATGCTAAAATGGCAAGTAGCAGCCTTGGCTGCAGTTCTTCCACGATTCAAGGGAATGAACATCTCACAACATCCTAACATCATTCATTTCCTCTGCAGGGTAACCTTACCAAAACCATCTCAGAGTCATAGAATCTCTACATGGAAGCTTCACACAGTGTTGTCTGCTCTTACCAAGCCCTGTTCAAACCAATTAGAGAAATTTCATTAAAGTGGCTCTGTTTGAAGACCCTTTTCCTTGTGGCTGTCACCTCAGCCAGAATGGTATCAGTATTAATTTCGTAAAGGTCCACCACTAAAAGATCAATACTTATATTAATATATTCTCAGATATTTACAGTTTTACTAATACTGCTATACCCTTTTTTCTATATTTATTAATGGGTCCAAACTAGACTATTTTACAAATAAATTTAGTTCTTGATGTATAGATCTTATTAGATGTTTTCAAGAGTTACTTCTGAAAAATATGTATAGAAATAGATCTGATGGCCATCTTTCTATAAACTGTGTATTATTTCTTGTTTCCTCCCCCCTACAAACAGTTATTCACAATTCCTGTGACCTCTGCCTAAAAACAAGTCAAGTTCTTTTTCATACAACTTGAAGCTTTCATATAACCATTAGAATAATCTGAGGGGAGCAGAAGTCAGGAAATCAGAGCTGCAAGAATGGCTGGAATGTTTTGCACGCATCTCATTTAGCACTTTCAGAAGCTTGACATATTTCAGAACACTCCAAAATGAATAATCATGGCTTTAAAAGAATGGCATGGGCACATTTTTGTGATCATGCATAGTCAATTTATATTAATGCTTTAGTAAAATGCATAATAATGGTATTGCAATAGTTAATTAAACAGACAACACTTGATAAAATGACTTAAACAGAACCAGGCCAAAATAGGGAGGGGAAAGAAAGATCTGTACAAAACAAAGCATGGACTATCCTTCCCAACATATTGTGCAGATGGGAAAGCCTAAATTGGTTGGATTTCCTTGTCCTTGAAATAGAATTGAATTGATGCTACTATATAAATGAATGGTAGTGTTTTAACGCTGATGGCAGTGTTCCCTCCAAGCTATGTTAGTGTGAGCTAGCTCAGTTTTTTAGCCTCCAGCTCAGACATTTTTGTCTTAATTCAAGAAAAATGGCTCTAGTCCAAGCTAATTTATGCAGTAGCTCACCACTTTAATGCAAGTTGCTCACAAAGTAAAAATTTTACACACAAGATTCCACAGCTTAGAGGGAGCATTGGCTGATGGCTTGTCTGTTTTTTAGAAAAAGAATCTTGAATGTATAAAATATGAGAGTGGTCATCTTTTTGAGCAGCATTTATTAATTCCATGCATATGCCAGTGTTGACTGAAGTGGTCTGTAGGGACCATATCACTTCAGTCTTGTTCCATCTAACTGGCTTCCAGTCTGCTTCAAGGCTCAATTCAAAGTATGAAGTGTCAGGCTTTAAAGCCCTGTATGGTTTGGAGCCAACATATCTTAAGGACTGCATTCTCAAATATGAACCTACCCATTCACTCTGATGAGACTAGACGAGCATTCTCAAATATGAACCTACCCATTCACTCTGATGAGACTAGACGAGCGGTGACCAAATAAAGGACTTTTCTTTGGCACCAAAATGTTGGAACTCCCTCCCAGGGAGATTTGTCTTTCTCCTTCTATTGGTGTCTTCTACCATTGAGTAAAGACTTTTTTTGTTTCATTTGGCATACTCCCAATAACAGTTAATAGTCCTCCTCAGGGGGCCTGATGTTGTTTGTTTACATGTTTTTATTGTGCACCACCTTGGGGACCCTGACTGGGTAAGAATGTTACATTAAAATATTTTAAATAAATAAATGGATCTAGATTGAGGAACACTTGTGAGTTTGGTTCAGCTGAAGTGTGAAGGAGGGATCGTGTTCTGCAGGCTCCAGCACTCATGCAAGACTCTACGGTGATATTTGTATCTACACCATGAGCCTGTCTCTTGCAACATAAATGGCTGGACTTGGTCTTGAAGGGTTCTGCTCCTTCTCACTGTCTCAGTTATTAACCTGTTTCACCAAGCAGTTTGAGAATGTTTGACTTGCATAAAGCAAAAATCAATCACAACAGTCATCAGGAGAAAGAGAAAACTAATCAAACATTGATGTAAATTACAGCAAAATGGTGAGCCAAAATGTCTTCATATTTAGAATTTGCATTTATGTTGAGCAGGTCAGGAGACAAAGTTTGGTTTGCCAGCTTCCCCTAAATCCTAGCATGGTGTGGGTATCTGTGTTCATTCCTGTTTCTGGTTGTAGGAACTCGCTAATCTCTTACATGAAAAAATCTGTTGCTGTTTTAGAGCTTTACTTTGCAAAGGATGATTACATTTCATATATTCTTGCTTTTAGATGGAATTGATTAAAAATATAAGCACTGCTGAACAACCCTATTTATTCACTAGACACGTTCATTTCCTCAACTTCTCAAGGTAAGAAATTTCTTCAGTTAAAATTATTTTTATTTAATTGAATAGAAAAATGTTTGCAGTATAAATCTTTATTATCCAAACTTTTTGGGCCAGGCTAACGATGTGGCTCTTGCACATCTGATACTGATCCATATGACTGATCCTGTCCATGTAATTCCAGTAGGGTTAGCAGTACCTACAGGATGTGGGGGATCCCCTGCCCTTGGGCCCTGACACCAGTTGCCAATCAGCTGGCCAGTGGAGGGGATTTACCAGGGCCAGGAGGAAGGCCCAGGCTCTGTTGCTGGCAACATGGCAATGTCAGTGACATCCAGGCAACTCTGGTGTTTGGGCAAATATGGTAAAAGCCATTTTCCCTATAGAATTTCTGTCCCAATGCTAGAGCATTGCCAGGATGTCCCAGCATGATGATGTCACCTCCAGTTCACACCAGAAGTGGCATTGCCACATTGCCAGCAACATAGCATGGACCTTCTGCCCACTCCCACTGGTTGTCAGAAGAGATCTGGTTACTCTAGGTTCCAGGGCAACTGTTGGAAATACCCATGTAGTATGGGGTTGCAACAGGACAAAGCAATCCCCTTGCTGCTTAAAGTATGTGTCAAAAAGGCTTAGGTGTTTGGAGATAAATGGCTAGGCCTGTGGCTGAGGGAGGTTGGAAAATTTGGTGGGTGGGAGGAAAGGGTGGTAGAATCCATGTGTACAATAAAATTCATGCATTTTTTTAAAAAAAAAATGTGTAGTTGCCTGTAAGATCAACATTCTTTTCCATAGAGGTCATTTTCATTTCATAACCTTTCTAACAGAAAACTGTATTCTGTATTATGGAAAACTCTAGCCAGATTTCCATCTAATTTTTGTTTTCCTCAGTTCTTGTAGCTTTGCAAAGTCTTTGCTCTTAACTCCCCACCCCCCATTATCATATAAACTGTGGATAGGAAGCTTTCAAATTACTAATATATGGTTATGTCATGATAATAAATGTGATACCACTTTATAGAGTTAAATAGGTTTTGAAACCCTCTGAGCTGAGGAATAAATTACATTTCTAAATGGCAGTCAGATTTTAGAAGATACCAACAGCAAATGTCCACTCATTCCCGGGCCAGTGCTGTTTTTAGTGCTGAAGGACTGGCAGCACCTTCTGCTGAACAGAAATATTGATGCTTGTGCCAGGAAGATTATGATTTTCAGCACTCTGAGCTGCATGAATCATTGGTAAAAAGTAAAATGATATCAAGGAAAGCTAGATAAAATACACTTCAGAGACCCTAATTTTTATTAAATTCTTTAATCCAGGTTGTGTTTGAGGATCATCTAATAGGGCTTCCCAACTGTTGCAAGAATAGTATTTGATGGAAGTTGACTGTGGAGAAGAGAATCAATACTTGATCCTCAAAATAATATCTGTGACTTTTGAAACAGGGTTCGTACCTTTTTGCATGTGAGGGTTGAGTTTTTTTAAATCACATTTTCATCAGTGTGCATTAAGCTTTATAGAATAACATAAGCAAAAAAAGGAGGTTCCTATTAAATTTTGTTACTGAAGTTAAGGGGGAAAGAAATAGAAAGATAACAATCAGAGAGAGGGAATTGGTACAAAACAGAAACCACCTGGTTAATATTCTCAACTGCCTTAAATAAGACTTAGATACATATTATATGCTGCTGGTTCATGATTAAAAAAGAAAAAGAATACATAGCAGCTGAGGTGGCTGATTTCATATGGTTGGTCAATCATTTCCCTACTGCACCAAAGCTGTCTGTATGAATCTCTTATGGGGCTTTCTTTCCCCTCCCTTGATAGGACACACAGCAACTAGATGAGGTATGGTATTGATTGCAGTCAAAAAGGTAATGCAATGGAGAAGGCTTTAAACCTGTACTGCTTTGCCACAGATACAGTTCAAAGGAGGAGCAGTTTGCAGGTGTTCTTAATCTTATATTTTAAAAGCACAGTACATCTGTTCATAGAGTGATCTATCTAATGGGCCGGCTACCTGAATCGAGCTTCCATCAGAATCAAACTCAGGTCGTGAGCAGAGAGTTCAGACCACAGTACTGCTGCTTTACCACTCTGGGCCATGGGGCCCTTTAAATGAGGCTGGTTTAAAGAGATTGCAAAAAAGATCAGGGAAACAGCTGAGAGGTGGGAGCTGTGGTTGAACTGTGTTTTGTGGCTGATCCCCCTGTTTTTTTCAATCTCAAGTCTATTCAACTTGGGGGGGGGGAACAAGATTTTAAAAAATCCTAGATCCAAATACTTTGCTGTTATTGGGATCTGGGATTTTTTGGAACCCCCCCCCCCAAATTGGGTTCAATAGACCCAAACTGGGGGGGGGGGTGTCAGAAAAAACCTGTACACCCCCAAATGCTAAGTTATACTTTCTGTTGTGGTCTACAGTGTTGAAGCAAGATTATTTACCATTATTCATAACTCATCGACCTAATTTGATCTATTTGGTTTAGATTCTATGAAAGAGGAGGGGTGAAGACAGTTACACTTCCTTTTTAAAAGTATATATATGTCAGGTCTTTGGTGCCCCTCCCGGTCCCCCGGCGTCGCCGTTGCCCCACCCGGGCACTCTGGGGCGTTCCCCGGAGGTCTCAGAAACAGGGGGGTGGGCACTGGGTTACTTCACCGCAGGCCCCCGTTCCCTCCTGGCTGTGCTATGGCTCCTGTCCCTCTCTCTCGCGAGGCAGCCTCTTTGCGCATCAGCCAGCTCTCCTCAGCGACCTCCTCCCTCCCTCCTTTTATGCTTCCCGACCCATCCTCCCCCCTCCCAGGACCTGCCCCTCTCTGGCTCCTCCCCCCTTCAAAGCCCCAGACGCCCAGGAGAGGTGCGTCGGGGCCGGGCTGACTGGGCGTGCCTCAGGCGTCCCAGCCCTCAGCGGCGTGCTGCAAGGGAGCGTCTCGTGCTGCGACGAGCTGAATGGCTCTCCCTCTTGCTCTCCGGCGTCTTGCCCCGGCCAGACCTCACGGACTCGAAGCCGGGCTCGCCGTCTGGGAGGCGTCGCTCGGGTGGCTGCTTTCGCCCCGTCAGTCGAGGTGAGGGGTGGGGCCTCCACAGGGGCTTGGAGAGGTGGGGGGGGCTCTTGGGGCGATGCCGGGGGCTTGGAGCGGCTGGCAGGCGCCGGGGGGTCTCCTCCGCGCAGTCCCTGCCCGGGCTGGGCGGGACACACCCCCCCCCCGTGTCCCTTGCTTCTCCGCTTCCTCCTCGAAGACCCGGGAGAGGTAGTCGGCCACGCGGTGGTCGGCCCCGGCTTGATGGTGCACTGTGAAAGAAAAGGGGAGAAGAGACATATACCAGCGAAGGACTCGGTCATTGGAGTCCTTCATCCTCGACATCCACAGCAGGGGGCGTGGTCCACCACCAACCGGAAAGGGTTGTTGGTGAGGTAGAATTTCAATGCCCCGACGGCCCACTTGACCGCCAGGGCCTCCTTTTCTACGGTGGAGTACGCCCGCTCGGCGGGCAGGAGCTTGCGGCTGATGAATAGGACCGGGCGTTCGTCCCCAGGGCCCCCCTGGAGCAGGGCTGCCCCGATACCGGTCCCCGAAGCATCTGTGTGCAACACAAAGGGCTGGGAGAAGTCCGGGTTTCTCAGCACGGGGTCTCGGGAGAGGCTCGTACGCAGTGCCTCAAACGCTGCGTCTTGGGCTGGCCCCCACTGGAGGACGTTCGGGCACGCCTTCCGCAGGCAGTCCGTCAACGGGGTGGCCACTGCCGCAAAGTTGGGGATAAATTTGCTGTAATAGCCCGCGAATCCCAAGAAGCGCCGTAGCTGCTTCTTGGTGCGCGGGCGGGGCTGCTGCTCCAGGGTGACGACCTTCTCGGGCAGGGGTCGGAGTTGGCCTTTCCCTACCAGGAACCCTAGATATTTTAGCTCCTGGAAGCCGAGGCGGCTTTTCCGCGGGTTAGCGTGGAGCCCGGCGGCCTGCAGGGCGTGGAGTACCTGGCGGAGGTGGAGCAGGTGGGCCTCCCAGGTGGGACTGCACACCACGATGTCGTCGATATAGGCCCGAGCGAAACCCTCGCATTGGGCTAGGGCCTTGTCCACCAGCCGCTGGAATGTGGCCGCAGCCCCATTCAAGCCAAAGGGCATGCGCTTGAATTGGAACAAGCCTTGTGGGGTGGCGAAAGCGGTCTTTTCTCTGTCGGCCGGGTGCATGGGCACCTGCCAATAGCCCTTGGTGAGGTCCAGGGCGGAGAGGTACCGGGCCTCCCCCAGCTGGTCGATTAGGATATCGGCCCGCGGCATCGGGTAGGCATCGAATTTGGCCAGTTTGTTCACTTCCCGATAGTCCACACAGAAGCGCACGCTGCCGTCGGGCTTTGGCACCAGGACCACCGGGCTGCGCCACTCACTCTGTGATGGTTCGATGACGTCGAGGCGCAGCATCTCCCTTACCTCCCGGGCGATCACGTCCCAGCGCTTCTGTGGGACGGGCCTCCACCGGGCGCGTGCCACCTGGCCTGCAGGGGTTACTACCCGGTGCTTGACCAGGGTGGTCAGGCCCGGCTGGTCGGAGAATACCGTCGGGCACTCGGCCAGGACCTTCTGCAGCTCCTGTCGCTGGCTGGGGGTGAGAGCGGCGTCCAACACCGGGCCTCCCCCGGCGCCCCCCGCGGTCGTCCAGGGCAGGGTTCCGTCCGGGAGCTCGCCCGGATCTTCGGCCACGAGCCCCTGCTCCGGCTGCGCCTCCCGCCGCACCCAGGCCTTTAGGCTGTTCACATGGAGGGTCTTCCTTTGGCGAGCACGAGGCCCGCACTGGACCTCGTACGTCAGGGGACCCAGGACTCGGGTGATTTGGAAGGGTCCCCGCCACGGGTCCCCCTGGCTCTGGCCCATCGCTCCCCTGTGGACCAGGACATCGTCTCCCGCCTGGAACCCGCGGGCCCTAGCGCCCTTGTCATAACGCCTCTTCTGGACCTCCTGGGCCTGTGCGAGGTTCTCCCGGGCCTCCCGCCGCACGTCTTCTAGGCGTCCCTGCAGCTGCCTGACGTACTCCTCCGGGGCCTCTCCCGGCACTGCTCTGCCTTGCACCCACTGCTCTCCGAGCAGGCCCAGGATGCCCCGGGGTTGCCGCCCGTACAGCAGCTCGAACGGGGAATACCCCAGGGATGCCTGGGGCGTCTCTCCGATGGCAAAGACCAGCGGGTCCACATAGAGGTCCCAGGCAGTGGGGTGGTCATATGCTGTCTTCCTCAGCATGGCCTTCAGGGTCTGGTTCATCCGCTCCACCAGCCCGTCAGTCTGGGGGTGGTGGACGGAGGTGAAGAGCTGCTTGATGTGCAGCGCCTGGCACACCTGCCGCATGAGGCTCGCCGTGAAGGGTGTGCCTCGGTCTGTGAGTATCTCCCGGGGCAACCCCACATGTGCGAAATAGTGCATCAAGGCCCTGGCCACGCCCGCGCTCTTCATGGTGGGCAGGGGGATAGCCTCCGGGTACCGGGTGGCGTAGTCCATGAGGACCAGGATGTAGCGGGCCCCACGTGGGGTGCGGGGTAGGGGCCCGACAAAGTCCATAGCCACTCGTTCGAACGGGACCCCCACTATGGGCAAGGGGGCTAGGGGGGCTTGCGGCTCGGCCCTAGACGCGAGGCGTTGGCAGATACCGCAGGAGCGACAGTAGGCCTGGACCTCCCGGGCTACGGAAGGCCAGAAGAAGTTGGCTAGCACCCGGGTCAGAGTACTCTTCACCCCCTGGTGGCCCGCCCATTGGTGGTCGTGGGCGCCCTTCAGGACCTCGGGCCGGTACCTGTGAGGGACCAACAGCTGCTTCCCGGGGCCCAGCCGCCCTTTTACCTCTCTGAACCACACGCCCTCTTCCCGGATGATTCGAGGGAGGCGCCGGCTCCGGCGCTCGTCTACAACCACCCCGTCTCGGACTGCTTCGTGCCGCCGCAGCACCTCCAATTCTTCGTCTTCGGCCTGAGCCTCCACGAACTGCGGGTCCGCCGGCCACGCCTCTCGGCCCCCCGCCACGGGACGTTCTGCGTTGGACGGGCCCTCCCCGGGGTCGCTGTCCTCTGTCTCCCCAGCGGGGGCGGCGTCATCATAACCGGCCCCGGCAGGCTGGCCTGGTCGGCCGGGGTTGGCTGCTTCCACTACGTCGCCAAAACGCGGAGCGTCCCGCCCGAGCAGTATTGGGTAGGGCAGGCTGCTTACTTTGGCGACCGGCACGCTCCAGTAGCGGCCTAAGTATTTCAGTGGGATGGACACCACCGGGCTTCTTTCGATGTGCCCATGGACGCACCGGATGGCGGCGGTGCGGATGACAGGCAGCGGGGCGGGCACCAAGTGGGCTCGTATCATAGACAGCGAGCTGCCGTTGTCGACCATGGCCTGCAGTTGCCGCCCTCCCAAGGACACCGGGATCGTCCAGGGGGGGGGGCGAGCCCCCGCCTCAGCCGTCTGCCAGGACTCTTCCCAGCTCACGTCGCACTCCATCAGGGGGCACTCGCGTTTGAGATGGCCCCACTGGCCACAGGTGAAGCAGGGCCCTATGTCTCCTGCTGGACGGCGGGCCTCCGGCGGCGGGTGCCCCTCCTTCTCCCCCTCGCGGCCTCCGGGGCGTAGACCAAGTCCGGGTAGCGCCGGGCGTGCTCCGGGCCTCCACCACCCCGGCGTGGCATGGGCCGGCGGCGTCCGCGCCCGGCCCCCCCGGTCTCCGGCCCCGGGCGCCCTCCCGGGTGTCGCTCCTGGGGCGGCCCGTCCGCCGGGTGGGGGCAAGCCCTTCCCTGGCTTGCCGCCCTCTGCGCGGAAGGGCAGGCCGCGGTGGTCGGCGGCCTGAAAGTTCTCCCACAGCTCCTGGACCTCGCTGAGACGGGTTGGCTTCCAGCAGGCCACCCAATGGCGGGTACGCGGCGGCAGCACCTGCAGCAGCTGCTCCACTACCACCAGCTCCACGATGCGCCGCCCGTCGCTGGTGGTGGGGTTGAGCCACCGGGTGGCGGCATCCTTGAGGGTCGCTATTGCTGAGCGTGGTCGCGTCTCCCCCGTAGGCAGCCAGGAACGCAGCTTCTGGCGGTGGGCCTCAGGCGTGATCTCCAGGCGGTCCAGGATGGCTGCCTTGAGCGCTGTATAGTCCGCCGCCTGAGCCCGCTCCAGGGCCTTCATGGCAGCTTGGGCCTCCCCGGTCAGGTAGGGTCCCAAAATAAAGGCCCACTGCTCTCTGGGCCAATGAGCGGCCTCAGCCACTCGCTCAAACGCTTCCAGGTATGCCTCGACATCGTCCTCCGCCCCCAGCTTCGTTAGAGGGGGCCAGGGGCTCCTCCCGGCGCCGAATGGTGTTGGCCCTGCGGGCTCCGGGCGGGCGAGGAGCGCCTGGTGAAGATCCCGCACGAGGGTGGCTTGGGCCGCCGTCTGCTGCTGGGTGACCTCCCGTAGGAGCTGCGCCTGGTGGTCTGCGAGCCACTGCCCGAACTGGGCCAAATCCACGGGGGCGGGGTTAGTGTCCATGGCGGCGGTCCGCCCCACGTGTATCACGGAGTCCTCACTTGACTCGTCCGTCGACGACTCGCTGGACTCCGGCTCAATGGTTGGGGTCGCCACTCGGCTTGAGTGCCACCCGGGCGGGGCCGGAATATGGGGGCGTGGTCGTCCTAGGCTCGGGAGAGTGCCCGCCTCCTCCACCACGTTGTCAGGTCTTTGGTGCCCCTCCCGGTCCCCCGGCGTCGCCGTTGCCCCACCCGGGCACTCTGGGGCGTTCCCCGGAGGTCTCAGAAACAGGGGGGTGGGCACTGGGTTACTTCACCGCAGGCCCCCGTTCCCTCCTGGCTGTGCTATGGCTCCTGTCCCTCTCTCTCGCGAGGCAGCCTCTTTGCGCATCAGCCAGCTCTCCTCAGCGACCTCCTCCCTCCCTCCTTTTATGCTTCCCGACCCATCCTCCCCCCTCCCAGGACCTGCCCCTCTCTGGCTCCTCCCCCCTTCAAAGCCCCAGACGCCCAGGAGAGGTGCGTCGGGGCCGGGCTGACTGGGCGTGCCTCAGGCGTCCCAGCCCTCAGCGGCGTGCTGCAAGGGAGCGTCTCGTGCTGCGACGAGCTGAATGGCTCTCCCTCTTGCTCTCCGGCGTCTTGCCCCGGCCAGACCTCACGGACTCGAAGCCGGGCTCGCCGTCTGGGAGGCGTCGCTCGGGTGGCTGCTTTCGCCCCGTCAGTCGAGGTGAGGGGTGGGGCCTCCACAGGGGCTTGGAGAGGTGGGGGGGGCTCTTGGGGCGATGCCGGGGGCTTGGAGCGGCTGGCAGGCGCCGGGGGGTCTCCTCCGCGCAGTCCCTGCCCGGGCTGGGCGGGACAATATACTAGTAGTTGTAATAGCTGAAATCTTGAAAGTTAGAAAAATGAAGACAAACAGCCAAAATAATTTGAGATATGTAAGTTTTTAATTTTGTAAAATAATTCAGCTCTTCTGTGACCAAAAAGATACTGTGACACTTTTCAGTATAAAACCAAATGTTTCTCTTAAAGCAAATAGTTTCAGAGAGATTTGCAGTCAGAAGCAAAATATGAAGTTATGAAAGAAGGAAAATATTTTAATGAGGAGGAATTTACAAGTAAGGCATTTAACCATGTCCATACTATTTTCCCTTAACTGTGGGCTTGGATTTGACTTAAACAGTCTGCTGAAATTTAAGTGTGTGTGCCAGTAGGGCTTGATCTTCAGAATGCTGTGGTGCCATTGAGGTTCTGGAAGGTGATACTAGACTGGCTTCTGCCCTCCTCAGTTTCTTCCAGCTGTTTAAAATATATTAGCTGAGATTGGGTACTGGGGGGGGGGGGGCGGGATACAGGAAATATTTTTAAGTTTAAGCAATCTTTTTAGTTGCTCTGTTATGCAAATATAAACAAGGGAAGGGTCCTGGTGACTATAATACAATCTGCATGTACGGAAGTGAAGTGACATGTACTCTGGAAAGATGCTGGTGTCTCTGGAGCAATATTGCTTACTGTGAATGAAATTCCTCTTCCCTTAATGTCACTGAGAAATTTGCCACTAGCTATACTACAGCCAATATTGCATATTGTCGTAGTAGTCCTTTTCAACATCAGCTAGTCTTGCGCTGCAGAGTGAGTTTCAATTAATAGTTACAAGGTTTTTATTCTCACTAGTTCAGCAAGCACTAAGGCTAAGCAATATAATCTTCTCCAGTGCCAAACCTATTTAATTATGAACGACATGGCTATAAGTACATTGAATTCATAGTGCGTGGCTGGAGTAGTGGAATACCATGCTTGCTCCTTTGACAGAGAAGGTAGCCAAAAGGGGCAGGAGGAAATGGAGAGAAACAATCCTCATGGTAAAATGATGGCTTTTCTTTCCACATTCCCCAGTTCACATTCCCCAGCTTGAAACAGTATGTTGCCAGTGGAGGCTTAGCATGCTATGTTAGTTCTCTTTCTGTGTGTGGAGACGGCTGATGCAGCACCAACAAGGCTATGGGCAACTCAAGGCATTTTGTTGTGCCAGGCACCCTTCTCCACTGCCACTTTCTAGGTGGTTTATGCTTGAACTGGGTGGCAGAGGTTACAGGAGACATGTACCTCTTCCCATGATACCCCGTGATTTGGTGTCCTAAGAAGTTGCTTGCTTTGCTTGTATGTCAGATCAGGCCGAATATATGTGGTGGGTATTTAGCGACTAGAATCATGGTCAGCTTCTGACTGCTGTTAGCAATGCAGCACAGGTGTATCAGTGAATCTGTAGCTGTATGCAACTTCCCGAATATTAGAGATGGTAAAATATTAATTACAGTCCCAACCAGACTTTCCTTAATGAGCACTATATTCATATGTGGCTCTTCCCTTGCCAGCACCAGCCCATTAGCCTCCTTCATTACATTTGCAGCAGGATAGCCTTGCTGCCCCATAAATGCAAGGATACTTTCTCCCCAGACTTCCCCTGCCAGCTCAAAGCCCAGCCAGGAAGCTGGGGCAGCAAATCACTAATTGCCCCTAGCAATTAGAAAAAACACTGGCTAGTTACTTAGTCTTTGGACACCTGGTTTTTGCAGGTTGCATGGTGCCCCCATCACAGAGCACACCTGAAAGCATCCTCTGGTGTCATTCCCTTCTGTCATCCCTTATTGCAATGCATTTACAAGTGAGTGTGCTTTCCCAACAACTACAAATGCCCCCTCCCATAAAGGAACAGCTCCCTTTTCAGACCCCTCTCCACGTGGACGCCTGTCAAGGTCATCCTGTATCCTGTTTCTGTCTTTTTTGTGTGTTTGCAACCCCTCCCAATTTGGTATCATCTGCAAATTTAATAACCATTCCCTCTATTCCCTCATCCAAATAATTGATAAAGATGTTGAACAAAACAGGTCCCAGGACAGAAGCTGGAATTAAGATCAACAACCTCAGATATGCAAATGATACCACTCTAATGGCAGAAAGTGAAGAGGACCTAAAGAACCTCTTGTTCAGGGTAAAAAGAGGACAGCATAAAAGTAGGCTTGAAACTCAACATAAAAAAAAACTAAGATCATGGCATCCGGCCCCATCACACCATGGGAAATAGAAGGGAAAGACATGGAAGTAGTGACAGACTTCACATTTCTGGGATCCAAGATCACTGCAGATGGTGACTGTAGCCATTAAATTAAAAGACGTTTGCTCCTTGGAAGGACAGCTATGGCGAACTTGGGCAGTATAATAAAAAGTAGAGATAACCCTGCCAACAAAAGTTCGTATAGTCAGGGATCGTTTTGTAGAAAAATAGGTGGTGGAGCTCATCCAGGGATTGTTATGCAGCTGCAATACTATTCAATGGACAAGGAGGTGGAACTCTCAGAAGGAAGAGGTGGAACTCTTAGAAAGGTTCAGGAGCTGTGCTCCTGTGAGCTCCCACTGAATCTGAGGCCTGCGTATCGTCAAAGCGATGGTATTCCCAGTAGTAATGTATGGTTGTGAGAGCCGGACCATAAGGAAGGCCAAGCTCAGAAGAATAGAGGCTTTTGAGCTGTGGTGCTGGAGAAGACTCTTGAGAGTCCCTTGGACTGCAAGAAGATCAAGTCAGTCAGTCCTAAGGGAAATGAACCCTGACTGTTCCCTGGAAGGTCAGATGCTGAAGCTGAAGCTCAAATACTTTGGCCACCAAATGAGAAGGGAGCACTCACTGGAGAAGATCCTGATGCTGGGAAAAACAGAAGGCAAAAGAAGAAGAAGATGAGATGGCTGGACAGCGTTACTGATGTAACAAACACGAATTTGAGCAGATTTCAGAGGATGGTGGAAGACAGGAGGGCCTGGCATGACTTGGTTCATGGGATCGCAAAGAGTCGGACTCGATTGTGCAACTGAACAACAACAACCTTCTCTATCCCATACTCTAACCATCTCAATGCCAATGCACCCTTCCATCAACATACCTGTCACAGTATATGTTTCCCATCTGCCCTTCCCACATTAGTGTCCCATCACCCTGCGGCTCCCCAAGGTGAAGTGGGGTCGGGATTACAGCACCTGTGGCAAACTTCTTCTCCCTGGATCTTTGCTGCCTTGACTTTAAGTGCAAGTTCCTTTTCATTCCTCATGGCTTGGTTCTGAAGCCCCTTTTTATACTCCTCACCTTCTTTCTATTCACTGCCCTCTGCCCCACCACCTGAGCACCACCCCTCCCACCTTGGGCTGCCTCCACCCCCCCACTGGCAAGGTCCTAGACAGCCATCTGCCAGGCCACTAGTCCCTGACCAGAAGTGATGTGGCTCTGCCCCAGTTTGAGCCAGGCTGTCTTGGCCATGGAAGTGTCTGCTGCTGCTGGATCTGCTGGCCGCCTTGATTGAGTCTCTATCTTTCCCTGCTTTGCTGCTGCCTATCCAGTGCCAAGTGATAACATCATCCATCATCACAGGTGGGTTTGCAGCTCTGAAGGAAGGCATCAGCATATGCTCTCTGCAGGACCAGCCCTACCACTAGGCAAACTTAGTGATTGCCTAGGGCGCTGGCCTTCTGGAGACACCAAATTGGATGCCCCCCATTTGACTCACTGACATCAGTGCGGTGGGGGCAGAAGCTAGCCTTGCCTAGGGTGTCAGACAGTCTAGGGCTGGCCCTGACTCTCTGTTCTGAGAATTAGCACTGTCCTGGGGCCCCATCCTGGGAGCCCATTGACATCAAGGGCCTCCTGACTTCCGGGGAGGAAAATGGCGAGCTGAGTTGTCTCTCGTAACGGGAGCAAGCTGAAGGTCTTGTTCGGGGTAGTGGAGGGCAAATCGAAGCCCACTGCCTACCTTTCTCAGTGAGAGAAAGGTCCAAGACTTGCACTAAAAACTTTGGAAGAGATTTACCTTGGCTAAAAAGGAGCTCTGTAGAGGGTTCCTTTGAAGCTTTGAGGGGTCTCAGAAGTTTGCATAGTTTTCGTCTGCAAGATTCTTCAGAGTCATTGATTTGGCATAAGCTCGTCAGGATCCTAACCTTCTGGGACATTTCTAAACAACTAAAGCTTTGGAAGACCAGTGGAACTTGGATAAGCGGAGAAAAAAAGGTACAGAAGCTCTTTTTTCACTCCGGAGCTATTTACAGACTAAAGGGACGTATTAAAGGTGGGAAAAAGGGGGAAAATATAAAGCGTGCAAGTAGAAGAAGGAGATGGTGAAGTTTGGACTGTTTCAATATAAAAGACAGTGTTAAAAACTGCTAAAAATTGAAAGGAGATCAATGTTTTGTCTACTTGCGGTTTGGGAAAAGTAAACAGCCACGTTGCACTGGAATATACTGGAACGGAGCTACAACTCTTCTGAGCAAGACAGGAAGTGCGTCAAGTATCGTGAGACTTCCGTGAGAGTTGATGGTGACAGACAGGAAGTAGTAAAGAAAAAAGCCTACTCTACATCATAGAGAAACATCGGCAGCCATTGCTGGGAGGTCCAATTTAAAACATTGTTTTAAAAAGATTTGGGACTTTAAAAATTGACAGAATCGACTGGAAAAAGGGTAAGAAGACAAGGACTATTGACTATATCATTGGTGGGCTCCTGGGGTGATTTTAAAAGGGAAAAAAAATTTTAAAAGGAGAAAAAATCGCGGCCGCCATTTTGGAATTTTTAAAGACTTTTTTGATAAATATCTTGGCTTTGGAGGCTCAGAAACCAGCAAAATTGGGCTTGCTGGAAAGGGCAAGCCCTGCTCTATTGAACCTGACTGTCAGATTTTAAATTGGTGAGGTCAAAAATTTCATCATTTTTTAAAGGGGAATTTTTTTTTTTAAATTTATATCTGGGCCTGGGAAGCTCAGAAGAAAACAGAACAAAGTTTAAACAAAAAAGAAAATTCAGACTTTTTGAACTTGGTAGTCCAATCGGTAATTTGTGAGACGGAAATTTTTGGTATTTTTATTTCATCCCTTTGCTCTTTGCTTAAATGTCAGAGCCCAGGCAGCCCCGAACAAGAGCCCTTTCATTAGAAAAAATGCAGGACCAAATGGAGGCTATGGAAGCCAGGATCATGAAAGGAGTTAAGAAAATGATGGAAGAATTGAAGGAAGAACTTACCACAGTGATTAAAAAAGAAGTGGATGAGCTCAAAAACCAAATTGGAGAAACAGTTAAGAAAGTGCAGGAGGTGGAAGAGAAAGTTAAAATACATGATACCACCTTGTTGAAAGTTCAAGAAAAAGTGACGATCCATGACTGCAAATTAATGGAAAATCAGATACGTTTGAGAGGAGTACCTGAAGAAGAGAATGATGATTTAAAAGGATATATAATAAACATAATTGCAGAATTCTTAGAGGAAGACCCTGATAAGACTAAAAGCATGTATGATCACATGTATAGAGTCAATTCGTTATATGCCAAAAAAAACAACTTGCCAAGAGATGTCGTTGTAAGATTTATGACAAAAGAAATGGTGGGAAGGATTATGAAGAAAAATTTTGAACAGTCATTGATAGTAAGAGGTAGCAGAGTGAGAATTATGAAGGAGCTACCTAAAGAAGTGATAAACGACAGGAGAACATACAAAAAGTTGACAGAAAAACTGAAAGACAATGGCACAAGGTACAGATGGATAATACCCGAGGGTGTGAGCTTTCAACTTCAGGGGAAGAGAGTCACAATTACAAATGCCCGAGAATTGAGAAGATTTTTTGAAGAAAATAAAGAATTTGCACCATGATGGATTACAAATTATTATCTTGGAATGTTAATGGACTAAATTCACCACAAAAAAGAAGGGCAACTTTTCATTGGATCAAGAAGCAAAATTGTAATATAATTTGTTTGCAAGAAGTTCACATCAAACAAAAGGATTACAAATTTTTATGGAACAAACAATTGGGAAGGGAATTTTTTTCGTTAGCTGAACAGAAAAAAAGGGGAGTAGTTTTTTATATTAAACAAGACCTGGAGCCAAAATTGGTGTTTAAAGATAAAGATGGAAGATTTGTAGCAGTGGAAATAACATCAAATGGGAAAAAAACGCTGTTATTGGGACTATATGCACCTAATGGTGCAAAAGATGTTTTTTTTAAAGACGTTATACAACAATTAGATGAGTTGACCTACGATCAAATACTCTTAATGGGAGATTTTAATGGAACAGTTGAGAACTCATTGGATAGATCCGGAGGAAAAAAAATAGTGGGAAAGAAGGGAAATTGCCAAAGTCTTTCTTTGAATTAGTTAAACAGGAAAATTTGGAAGACATTTGGAGGAAGTTCAATCCTGAAGTGCGGGACTATACTTTTTTTTCTGCAAGACATAAGACCTTTTCTAGAATTGACATGCTGTGGGGAACCAGAGATTTAGGCCTTATAACAAGGAAGATAGAGATTTTGCCTAAAATTGGTGCTGACCATAACCCAATAATGTGGATTACAAAATTGTCCAAAAGATTGAGAAGATGGAGACTGAATGAGGATTTGCTACAGAACAAAGAAACAGTGACTTTCCTAGGAAAAGAAACTAAGGAATTTTTCCAAATGAATGACAAAGAAGATATTGACTTTGAGACGGTCTGGGATGCTTACAAAGCAGTAATGAGAGGGTTGTTGATTACTCTGAACAATAAAGATAAAAGGGAGAAAGAAAAACAACAATTGGACATTCAAAATGAAATAAAGAAAAAAGGAGAGCTGAGGAAAAGACCAGGGAAAAAGAAAATTTTAAGGGAAATTTCAATATTGCAAACTCAATTAGGACACTTACTAAACAAAGAAGTGGAATGGAATTTGAAAAGGCTTCAGCAGAAATCGTTTGAAGGAGCAAACAAGACAGGGAAATACTTGGCGTGGCAGCTGAAAAAAAAGAGGGAAAACAAAATAATTAGTAGAATTGTGATAGATGAAAGAGATGTAGTTACTCAAGAGGGAATAAAAAGAGAATTTTTTAAGTATTATGCCAAGCTGTTTAGGGGGGCTGAAGTAAAGAGGCAAATAGGCGTGAAAAACCTCAGCTTGAGACCCTGGAGAGCCGCTGCCAGTCTGAGTAGACAATACTGACTTTGATGGACCCAGGGTCTGATTCAGTAGAAGACAGCTTCATATGTTCATGTTCATATCTTACAGCCTCTCCCTGGGAAACAATTGGCCAGGGTGGTCATGCCAGGTTGTTGGGTAGTGAGTTTCCAGTAGCTGCCACTTATCCTGTCCCTAGCGAGTTCTCCTCCATCAGGGGACATGACAGCAGAGGAGGGGAGGGATGTTTTGGTCTCCCGATCAACTCCTTCTCTCGCTCCCCCCCCCCCAAAGCATTGCTTTACAGAAACCAGCACTTGACAAACTTAGCAATATGGTTGTGGTAGCTTAGCTACTTCCAACAGCCACTAAGAGTTCTGTAGGCATTCCTTTTTTTAAAAAAGGTGTAGGTAATGTTTCTGATACAAATTAATTATTATTATTATTATTATTATTTGAGGAAGCTTTAATTCCTCAGGGGTCATTTGTGCATGTTTCATATTTTTCAGCAATCCTGGGAGTTCTTTCAGGTCTGTAGAGAAATCCCCCTAGTTTGTTCCTAGGTCCATTTTGCAGCCCCGTCAATCATATTCTGTATGATGTGGTTAAAAAATAGATATATTGATATCAGTTCTTACTCGGGAAGTTTACAATTACAAATTAAATAAATTACATTTCATTGGCATAAAAGGGCAGGATTAGAATAAACAGCTTAACCTAAGTGGCTATCAAAGTGTGTGTTAAGTGCCATCAAGTTGCTTCCAATCTAAAGTGACCCTATTGAATTAATGCCCTCCAAAACTTCCTATCATTAACAGCCTTGCTCAGGTCTTGCAAACTGATGTCAGTCTTAAAGAAAATATTATAGGTAGAGGGTTTAAAGCAAAGAGCATAACACTAAAAGATGGTTCCTTGATATCCTGCTAAAGACACATTCCTCCACCACCTCTTTGATTTCATTGGCTAGGGAAAATCTGTTTCCTTTTTAATAACAAACGTATTGAAAAGTAGTTGAATTTGTACTTAACATTGCTTTTCTTTTGCCTGCTGCTTCAGGTCTTCTAGTGACATTTCCTAGACTGTATTTTGGTGGTGTTGTTTTTTAAAAAATACATCCCATCTCTCTGTGCAAGTGACAAATTAAATCCCCTAATTTTTTCATCCTTCACAACATATAAAATAGCAAAATATATATTCCATGGACAACATATAGTTTAAACTTCTGCTTATAATGCCAACATAGTGAAACCCAAAGTGAGCTTAGCAGTTGCAGATGGCTCTTACTCTTTTTCTAAAGTCAGGAGTGTCTTTAGGAAGCTGTTTGACTATACCTTCTCTGCCCTAAAACAAATTCCTTTGGAATGCAGTGACTGCATCTTTGAACCACTTTTGTATTCTTGAGGATGAACATCTGTGCTGCCAAGAAATGATAGTTATTTACTACTGAGAGTTCATTTCATTGTATGAATTAATTTTTAACTCTATATTTATTGTCGTTCCCCACCCAGAGTTTGTTGAGGGAAGGGTGGGTTATAAATAAAAACTAATAAATAAATATCACTAGGACTGCAGCTGTAAATGCTCATCTCTTCAAACCTGTCCTACCTTCACAGTTACAGGACCTGGAAGGTAGACCTGTGCTAGATGACCTCAGTAGGTGGAAGGAGTTCTCACAGCTCCATCACTTCCCTTGAGTGCTTCAGTGCCACAATTTAGTGCAGTCAGTTTTTTAAAATATTGGTCAGTTATATTGTGACAACAAAAATTCCCCCTCCATTAAAATGCAATTTATATACCATAAGCTATTTTTGTTAGTTTGCAGTCTGGTCTAGTTCTTTTTTTCTTGTACAGATGACATTTTTGATTAACATATTGTGCTTAAATTATGTTTTACTTGCAAGGAAATTGCTGCAGAAAATAAGTAAACTTGTTGCTCCTTGAACTCAGTTCTTGGGCTAACATTCAAAATGTACCTGTGTTGGATTTATTAGTTCTCTTTATCTTCACTAGGAAAAAACCCCACTTAGTGGTAAAGGAGCCATCCTACATGGAAAATACAAATGATCAGTGTATTACTCTTCACCTATTAATTGCCACTGTCATTTGGATCTTATGGCTAAATTTTAACAGTACTTCCATTCACAGCAGTAAGAATTCTTGGATTACACTGGAGAATTGCTTTCCAAGGATAACCTGTCACACCTGGACAACGAAGAATTTATTTTAAGGCAGCTTGTACATGTAGAGTTTTCCTTTCTAAGTAAATCAGATTCACTAGTGTTCAGTAAGTTATCCATTTATCTTAACACATAGTGGAATCACCACATTACTAAGAGGTTTCTAAGTCATAGTTTTTAATGGAACGTTTAATTTTCAGATAAAATACCTTGTGTAAAAAGGGTGGTGGTTGTGGTTATGTTTTATTTGTGAAACAGCAGCCTGCTTAGGGGAAGCTGTCACTGCCTCTGAATATGGAGGCAGAATTTGAGTAGAAATATCTGCAGGTATACCAGCCATTCCTTCCTTGTCCATCTACCCTTTCGCTTGAATTATCCCTTGCTTTTGGGCATTTGGCTGTGCAACTGTGAGCCTGACCTCTTTTTAGAAAGAAAAAAATGAGAAGAGAGTAAAAAGAGGAGAGAGAGATGGTGGAATATGCACCTTGGGGGAATAAAGTATTCCCTCACTTCTGATTTCTGAGAAGGAGCCATGGCATTTGCTTGCCATTCAGATGGCCCCTGGTTCAATCCCTGGTATCTCCAGTAAAGAGGAACAGGCAGCAGGTGATGTGAAAGACCTCTGCCGGAGACTCTTGGAGAGCTGTTGCCAATCTGAGAAGATGATGAACCTTGATGAACCAAGGGTCTGATTCACTGTAAGAAATCTTAATTTGTTCATGTGTGTGTGTATCCTCCTACCTAGATTTAATCAAACACCCCTTTGCCTCCCAGTGAATTGAATTAATTAAAATCTGGGGAATAAAAATTTATGTAATGCCTCTTTTTCATGGGATGATGGCTTGTGTTCTTGTTGTATATGTGGTTTGAATTGTATCAATGATTTAGAGTTCTTGCCTGGCTTATTGGAGCCTGTAGGACTGAGCTTGGGGACTCAGGAACAATAGGCAGTAGGATCCAAATTCCTGCTGCCCCGCTCCAATCACGAGTCCCCTGGTGGTTGGAATGGTCCAATAGCATGCTAGCGTGGGAACTTTGTGTGTATATATAGTTGTCCCTGTTGGCCAGTCTTCAGTCTTATGAGGCAGCACTATACTATGTTGTATTCAATAAAAGAGCTATGTTCACTACCACCTCACCTCATCATTGCTTAGAACCCACTATATTATAGTTCTGTTGTACCAATCCAAGCAATTTCATAAAAGAGATTTGTTTGGCCCCAGCACCTTCCATGGTGGAACAAATAGAAATCTGTAGTGGGTTTTCCCTGTTCTGCCTTACTGTGGGGGACTTCAAGGAAGCATTCAGAAGTGGGGTAGCATTAGGGGAAGCACGAACAAATGTACAGTGATTCCCTGTTCTTCTTTCCTATTACTGATTGGCCAGAGTATTCCATCCACCTCTGTAGACTGTGAAGTACATGTGATCTGTAGGGTTTCATTCCCCATACCTGGTGGTTATGAGTAATTCTACCTTGCTGATCTATGTTGTTAACATATTTGAACTCTGGATCATTAGAAGCTTTAGTATTCATTTTGTTCAACATCTGCTATTTCACATGGAAATTTTTGTTCCATCATGAACTTTTTGAATAATAATATAAACACAGCTTAAATATTTCAAGCTCTTCTACTGGAAAATCTACAAATTGGTACAAATGCCAAATGGAGCAAAAGTTTAAAAGAAGTCCACAGCTGTCTGATCTTCAAATTAAGTTGTGTTTCAGATTAAGTTCTATATTCAATATGTTCTGTACCAATGTCATATTAATGAAATACAAAATAATTCAAAATATATTACAATCTGGGTTTGCAATTTATTTTGAATGATTTTGTATTTCATTAATATGACATTGCTAAAGAACATATTGAATACAGTCAAAAAAAGCTAGGTGACTCTAAATGTCATGGCATTTAAATGTTGGGCAGCGCAATTACTCACTTGAGTACGGATAGGATTACAACATTATTTCATTGAATTCAATGGGAATAAAACATGCCTGAGCTGATTGACCTAACTGATTTCTTTTGTGTTATATTCTTTCTCTTTATTACAACCAGCACTCTTTCTTTATTTAGTAGAATCTTAATGAGAAAGAAACAGAGCACATATTGTTTGTTTAAACAGCCAGGTCACTCTCAAGCAGACCCGTCGTCAGAAAATGTTAGGTGGGGGGAGGGGGCAGGAGGTAAAATTTTAGGTGGGGGGTCTGCAGGGCCCAAAATGACACATCACTTTTTTAAAGGTAAAAAAGAGCGGCCGCAGCCACCCACCTCCTGCTGGCTCTGCTCACACAGCTGCTTTTTCCATGGTAGGGAGGTAAGAGTCCGACAGGAGGCTCTCCATGCTGAAGGGGTTGCGTGTGGAGAAACTGGGGCCCCTTGCCATCGAGGAAGGCTGCCAGGTGAGGGCCATCAGCAAGTTGTAATGCCCAGCCACCCTCTTGAGCATGAATCCCTTCCTGGGACTGGGGCCATGCAGTCCCTGTGCTCAATCTGTCACATGGCGCAGCCCCTTTGCACCTAGTCACAACAGGAGGGAGGCAACTTGCTGGTTTGTTGGAGCTGGGGCAGCCCACCTCTCTCTCCTCACGCACAGAGCACTCAGGCTCTGAGGGGCAAATTCTTCCTCACCATGCCGCCTCCCCGGCTGTCCCCTTGCTTCCCTCCAAGCCACCTAAAAGTAGCGAGGGAAGGGAATCCCGGACACCATCCTCAGCTCGGGCCGTGTCAACAGCGGCTGGAGTTGAGGCGGCTGAGCACCAAGGAAGGAGGTTGTGTGCCTGGTTCTTAAGCACTCCCTCTGCCTCCACTTCATGGTGAGGCATGCAGGCAGGCCCCTGCAGATGCCACCCAAGCCCTCCATTCTCACCTGCTGCTGAGTGCTGCAGCCCCTCACTGGCTCTGGGCTCTGTACCGCCGCCTCCTCCACCTCCCAGGCCCTCAGTGGCAGCAGCAGCGTGTGCAAAGTAAAACCAAAGGGGTCAGTGGCTCCTTGCTAGCCAGGAATCTCATCAGCTGGCAGACTCCAACAGAGGGGCCATACAGCTGAAGGGCGGTTGAACAAAGGGGCCTGGGCCCCCCAGGCCTGCTGCCGCCACCACCACCATGGCTATGAGCCTGCTCTCAAGACCAAACTTGGAAGAAGACCCATTTTAAAGGATTTGTAGGTGATTAATTCACGGACTTAATTATTTATAAGTGCACACTTAAATTGTAGCTTTTATCCCATTTATGCCACTAGAACTAAAATTTATCCTACAACACTTTTGTTTTCACACATTTCAAGTCTTAAAATCCACTCTCTCACCTCAACAAAATTCTTCATGTGTGTACCAGGAATGGGTGTGTTTCCTATTTCTATCAGTTAGTCATTGTGTTTGTGCCATAGCAGTTATATGGAAGTCTAATAAAGCCTTCTTATGAATAACTATGCTTAACCTAAAAGTTATGTTGAATTAGACATCAGTTTGACTTCTGATTATTTCTCATCAAGTTCTGCAAATGTTTCAAGTCTGGATATTCAATATTGCTCTGCTACTTGGCCAAAGCCCTGACTTGGATAACCCATGCTAGCCCAGTCTTGCCAGATCTTGGAAGCTAAGCAGGTTCAGTCCTCGTTAGTATTTAGAAGAGAGACCACCAAGGCATACCAGAGTTGTGAAGCAGAGGCAGTGTAGCAGGAAAATAACGGAGCCGCACACTTACTGGTATGAACCTCCGCACACCCAACAGTTTGAAATATTTAGGGAGGTGGCTATTTGCTCAGCTAAGGCTATAAAAAAATTACTCCCAGGTTCTGGAATGACAGATTTCTCGTCCTGAGCATCATTAAACACAGTCTTATAGAAAATTTTCTTATTCTCCTGGACAAGTAGTTTAGGCTTAGGGTTGGGCTTTTTTACCTGGTTAGACTTGAAATCAACTGGCCAGCATACCCACTGTGACGTCGGGCAGTGGAAACTTCCTCTAAAAGTTATTGTCCTGCTTGATCCAGGATATTCTATTTTTGCTTGATAATAAGACACTCCACGTTCTACACAAACTATTTGAGTGTTAGGTTTTATGCAGACTCCATGCACTCCCCTAGATTGAACACGCAACATACATTTAGAATCCTTTCCTTCCCAGCATCTAGTACATCTCACTGCTTGAATACAGCACATTGGCACACTGGCAAAAATATAGCAATAAAGCACAGCAATAAGAGCTTTTGAAGCATGCATGATTTTTTTAAAGTCCTACAGCAAATGCTTATAGCAAATTAGCACTATTGTAATATATTCAATACAGAAAAATGAGCAATTCAAGAAGTTCAGCAAACTAATACAAATGACTAACTCTGTATGGCTCCAGAAGACTTACTCAAGCTTCAGCCATGCCTAGACCAGCCAGCTTCTGGGTGTGGCTGGGGTAAGGCTGCTGACTTTTAACAGTCTTTACTGAGTGGCATAAGGCCGGGTAGGGTCTTTATAAAGTTTCAGAGTTAATGGTGTCCCTGGAACTGGCTGAGCTTTCCAGTAATCTGCAGCTCGCTTTAAATGTGACCAATGGATCCACGCTGCTACGCCTTGTACCTTGACGGCTGTAGGGGAACTTAAAAGGACAGTAAATGGGCCCTTCCACCTAGGCTGTAAGGTCTTTGCCCTCCAGCTTTTTACCCACACACTATCCCCCAGCTGGTAAGCATGTACAGGAGAATAAATTTGATATGGCAAAGTTTCAAACACATACTTATGCACCTCCTTCACAGCTTTGCTCAAGGCTTGCAATTCCTCAAAAGTTATAAGGCCCCCCAACTGTGAAAGGTCACCTCGAACTCCTTGGACTATGGGGGGTGGGGTCTTCCATAAACGATCTCAAAAGGCGACAGACGAAGTCGTTTGTGTGGCAAACAGTGCAACTGAAACAATGCAATTGGCAACATTGTAGTTCATGGCAAATGGGTTTCCTGACAGAGTTTAGACAAGGCATTCTTCAAAGTTCTATTAGCCCTTTCAACTTCTGCTGAACTCTGTGGGCGGTAGGCTGCATGCAATTTCCAGGTAATACCAAGCAACATAGACACACCCTGTACAGTTTTCTCTATAAACGATGATCCATTATCGCTCCTGATAATTACAGGTAAACCAAATTTAGGCACAATGTCTTTTAATAAGACTTTTACAACCTCATTGGCTTTCTGAGTGCGTCTGGGGCAAGCTTCAATCCATCCAGACATCGTACAAACATATACAAGCATGTAACGGTAATGTCCATCTTTGGGCATTTCAGTGAAATCCACAACTAGGAAGAAGAAAGGTGTTTCTCCCACTGGCTGACTCCCAGGGAGTTGAGTGGGACCCTACCTTGGATTATTCGTGAACTCACACGATTAATATATGCCCACTGACTCAGAGTGTTCTAGTGCAGTCTTTCCATAATGTGTTCCCTCATGCAGATTCTGAATTAATGGCCATGCAACAGCTTCTAAAATATTAATTCTGCCATCGGAGAGAACATACCAACCATCCCTTCGTTTGGTTACTGCCCCTTGAGTTTGAACCCACTACTCCTCAGCTAGTGAATACCGAGGACTCCATTCGGTTAAGGAAACTTGAAAAACAGGCAGAATTTCTGTGCTTCCCTGATAAGGCTTTAGTGCTGCCCCCTTAGCTGTTAAATCTGCCTTCCGATTTCCTCTTGCTACTGGACATAGGGGCTTCTGATGACCCCGGCAATGAATGACAGCTAAGTGCCAGAGTGCCCAGACAGCTTTTAACAATTCCAAGATCTCTTTACCATTTTTAATTTCTTTGCCACTCGCAGTAATTAAGCCTCTCTCTTTGTATTGGGCTGCATGAGCATGCATTGTCATAAAAGCATATTTAGAGTCCCTCTGCTAGCCAGAGTGCTCTGATGAGGGCAATTAACTCAGCTTTCTGTGCAGAGGTTGAAACAGGGAGCAGTTCTGCTTCTATCACTGTTTCTAGAGTGACTACTGCATATCCTGCTCTGCGCTTCCCATCCTGGATAAAGCTACTCCCATCGGTATAATATTCAATATCAGAATCTGAAAATGGGACATCTTTCAGATCTGGTCGGCTGGAAAATACTTCTTCCATAACCTCTAAGCAATCATGCTCCAGTACATCTTCACGAGTTGGCAACAAAGAGGCTGGGTTCAGAGCTGACACAGTCACTATTTTCACTCTGGGATTTTCACACATAAGTGCCTGATATCTGACCATACGGGCATTGGTGAACCAGTAGATCTCCTTTACCTTCCTCCCCCACAACAGACACCCTGTGAGGTGGGTGGGGCTGGAGAGGGCTCTCACAGCAGCTGCCCTTTCAAGGACAACCTCTGCCAGAGCTATGTCCTTGAAAGGGTAGCTGCTGTGAGACAAGGACTTGCACATAGTGAGGAACTCTTACTTCAAGTTGACTTCCAAAGGTAAACTTGTCTGTCTTCTTTACAAGTTCTGCGACAGCAGCTACTGAGCGCAAACAGGGGGGCCACCCTTTTGCTACAGTGTCTAATTGCTTAGACAAATATGCCACTGGTCTGGGCCAGGATCCCAGCAATTGAGTTAGAATGCCTGCAGCTATTCCTTCTCACTCATGCACATATAGAGTAAAGAGCTTGTCAGTATCAGGTAGTCCCAGAGCTGGGGCCTGCATGAGCTGGCGTTTTAAAGCTTCAAAGGCATTTTGACATTGCTCTGTCCATTCAAAAGGTGCTTTTTCTCCCCCTTAGTGGCTTCGTACAAGGGCTTAGCTGTTATGGCAAAATTGGGGAGCCAAATTCTGCAGAACCCTGCTGCTCCTAAGAATTCTCTCAGCTGGTGCCTGGTAGCGGGCACAGGAATGGCACACACAGTCTCTTTTCGCTCCCTGCCTAGCTGCCATCTGCCCTGGGATATATGGAAGCCTAAAAATTTCACTGTCACTTGGCATAGTTGAGCCTTCTTCCAAGACACTTTATATCCAGCCTCAGTCAGAAGTGTTAGCAGGGCAGAAGTGGCACCTTGACAAGTCTGTAAGTCTCTGGCTCCTATCAGAATATCATCAATGTACCGAAGGCACACAACTTCTCCTGGCACAGTTGGGAACTGGCTCAAGTCCTTACTGAGGGCATTACCAAAAAGGGTGGGCGAATTTTTGAACCCCTGAGGTAAACGGGTCCATGTTTATTGTAGCTTTCTACCAGTCTTTTTTTCTTCCCACTGGAAGGCAAACAGTGGCTGACTTTCAGGTGCCAGTCTTAAACAAAAGAACACATCCTTGAGATCTACCACTGTGAAGTAAGTGGCTGAGGCAGGTATAAGTCCCAGCAAGACATATGGGTTTGGAACGACGGAATGTAAAGTCTGTGTTCAAGAATTAAGAGAGCGTAAAAGGGACAAAAAAGTTAGATATTTAGGTTTAGTGATCTCTGAGAGATGCAGTACTGTTTATGAAGATAATTACGACCCACCATTAAAGGAAATAGATATGTTATTTAAAAAATGGGCTAATATGAGACTTTCACTTATGGGAAGAGTGTCTCTTCTTAAAATGAATATACTCCCTAAAGTTTTATTTCTGTTTCAAATGGCAAATTTTGCCGCAAAGGATTCTTTTTTCGTTAAATTAAATCAATTGTCCAAAAATTTTATATGGCAGGGAAAAAAACCTAGAGTCAGTTGGAAAATTTTAAAGGACAAAAAAGAAAATGGAGGCCTCGGCCTCCCGGACTATGTGATTTACCACACAGCCTGCTCAACTTTATGGTTGAGAGATTGGGTAACGTTAGAAGATACTCGTTTATTAACATTAGAAGGGGCTGATCTACACACGGGTTGGCACGCAAATATGTGGTATATTCAAAAATCTCAAAATTATTTTAAAAATCATTTAATTCGCAAAGCTTTATTGCAAGTTTGGACGAAAATAAAGAAGAAAATATATGATAAAACGCCCAGGTGGTTATCCCCTGTGGAGGCAGCAATTCGACCGCAGTTGTGGTCCCCTGGAATGATAATAAGATACGCAGATTTATTGGACGAAACTAATAAAATAAGAAAGAAGGAGGATTTGGAAGCTAGAGGGATTAGTTTTGACTGGTGGGTCATGACACAAATTTTGGCAAAATACAATAAAGATAAAATAGCTGGATTTACTAAGAAGGACTTTGATTTTGATATGATAATAACAACGACACTTGGAAAACTGATTAGGAAGGTTTACAATTACTTTTTACAAATAAAACTTGAAGAGGAAACTGTCAAAAATGTGATGTTAAAATGGTCAAACAATTTAAAGATTAATATTACTTTGGAACAATGGGAGATGTTATGGAGAAATAATTATAAGATTATAAAGCCTGTTAATTTTCGAGAAAATTTTTTTAAGCTTTTTTATAGATGGCATATTACACCGGTATTATTAAATAAAATTAATCATGTTATCCCACCTATCTGTTGGAAATGTGAAGGAAAGGTAGGAACTTATTATCACCTATGGTGGACCTGCAGTGTCTCTAAAAAGTATTGGAAGGAGATTCATAAAATAATGGTAGATATACTTAA
This sequence comes from Heteronotia binoei, assembly GCF_032191835.1. Classification (NCBI taxonomy): domain Eukaryota; kingdom Metazoa; phylum Chordata; class Lepidosauria; order Squamata; family Gekkonidae; genus Heteronotia; species Heteronotia binoei. Next base: position 131,436,847 of record NC_083223.1, read on the forward strand.
AGTTAATTTTCCCCTCAAACCTGAGTGTATGTTACTTTCATTAGTTAGAGAGATGGTCCCACGTGAGGATGAGTTCATCACAGTATATATTGTAACTGCGGCGAGAATTTTATTTGCCCAAAATTGGAAATCCAAAGCGCTCCCAAAGAGGGAAGAAATAATTCAAAAAATTACACAAGTGGCTGAAATGGATATATTAGCTAATGTGATAAAAGGAAATTTGAAGGAGGATGCAAAAAAAAGATGGGAAAAAGTATATGTGTGGTTGGAAAGAAATTAAATTTATTGTGATAACATTAATATCAATTTATTATTATTTTATTATTATCATTACTAACTTAAACGGTTACTTCATGTTTGGAAGAAAGGAAAGTTATCAATTTTGGATCTGTGACTCTAATACCACAGTACTAACTCACACTGTATGAAAGAAGTAGTTATAGGATGATGTTAATCCTATTTTGGTCTGTATAATGCGATATCATGATGGTGATGTTATTTGCTTTTGACAATGTTTGGTACCTTTTTTTTTATTTATTTGTATGATTTGATTGACCCAATAAAAACGTGGAAAAAAAAAAGAATTAAGAGAGCGTAAATCTTGTACTGGTCTGTAATCATCGGTGCCCGGCTTCTGGACTGGCAAAAGGGGACTGTTCCATGGAGACTGACATTCTACAAGAATTCCATATTCAAGAAGCCTGTCAAGGTGTTTCTGGATGCCAGCTACTGCCTTCTTAGGGATCGGGTACTGGCGTTCTTGGACTGGAACAGCCCCGGGGATTAATTCTACCTTAATAGGCGCATGGTTTACTGCTAGCCCAGATGCGTTCTCTTCTGCCCATACATCTGGAAATTGTTGAACCCAGACTTCTGACATAGCCATTACAGGAGCTGATTGGTAAAGCCTCCACTCCTCTTCTCGGGGGCATTCTAAAACATATACACCTTGATAACGTAATTTGCCTTCTGAGGTTGTATAAGGCAGCTCAAAGTTCATTTGACTTTCTGATTCAAAAGTCAATCAGGCTCTTAACTTGGAAAGCAAATCTCTTCCCATCAGCGGCACTGGGCAATCAGGCAAATGGACAAAATTGTGACAGATCACATGGCCTCCTACTGTACAAGTTCGTCTGGCTAGAAGTGGTCTGAATTGTTTATGCCCTGTAGCTCCAATTATATTAATATACTTACAAATTGAAGGGGCAATCTTATCAGGCACAACAGATCGCACAGCCCCAGTATCCACAAGGAATGAGATCTCCCGACCCTCAACATCAACTGTGACCATAGGCTCCGCAGAGTCAGGACTGTCGGTGCCCGGTCTGTCCTAGTCATCCCATCCTTCCAGCCCAACCAAGCCCTGGTCAGGCTCTTCTTCGTTTCTCCAATATCTGCCACTCTGGACTTGGCCTCTCCCTCTTCCCCACACACTGGCTCCTCTGTTCTCCTGGCCTTTAAACTCCAGTCCTATCATCTGTTTAGGAGCAGTTTGAATTTCTTGTGTGCAGGGGGGGGGGGGTCGATACGGGCATGAATCTTTCCAGTGCCCCAAATCCCTACAAAAAAAGAAGCCCCTCTGCTTCTTATAGGTGGCTGCCCAGCCAAAGCTGCTGCCAACAAATCAGCCTTCTTTTTCATCTTTCTTTCTGCCTCCCGCTTCTGGTCTACATCCCGATTGGCATAAACTTTCTGGGCAATCTCTAACAGTTGGGATAAATTCATGCTAGCAAAGCCATCTTGCTTCTGAAGCTTTTTGTGAATGTCAGCATAGGATTGAGCAACAAAAGCTGTATTTACCATGCGCAAATTCTCTGCAGCCTAAGGTTCGAATGGAGTGTACATTCGGAATGCCTGCATCATGCGCTCAGCAAAAGCTCTAGGGCTTTCATCTATTTTCTGGAGTACGCTGACTTTAGACATATTAATGGGCTTCTTGCCTACTTTTTTCATCCCTTCTAAGATTGCCTGCCTGTATTCTGGTAGACACTCTTTGGAAATCTGAGAATTGGGGTCCCAATTTGGATCTGTTGCAGGGAAACGGACCTTTATCCACTCCTCTCTATCTGCAGTTCCCTGAGGAACTTTTCCTTCTACATGTTTTCGAGCATAATGCATGATACGGTTTCTCTCCTCAGTTGTGAAGAGGGCCAGTAAAAGCTGCTGACAGTCTGCATAGGTAGGGTGATGCGTAGCCATAATACTGGTTAGCAGATTTGTCATTGGGGCAGGATTATCAGAAAATGCAACAGTATGGGTTTTCCAGTTTACTAGATCACTTGAGGTGAAAGAGTCTCAATACCAGGGCCAGGCTGTTGAGGGATATGGACTTCCTGAAGGGGAGCTAGCAGTGAACCCTCTGTGCTGGATGTAAAACCTGGAAAAGTTGGGAGTGAAGCCGTAGAAGAACTGGAAGTTTTCTCAGTACTTGATGAGAGTTCTGTATGCAAGGGAGACTCAGGAGCTGAATTAAAACTTGCAGCCAATCTCTGACTATTAAACACAGGCATGGAATAACGAGGAGCTGTTGCAAAAAAACGGTTGCTCTGAAAACAACTGCTGAACCGAATTTAGAGTTCGCAGGGGTGTCGCTTGGCCTTTTCCAGCTCTAGCTCCTTCATTCATCTCTATTTCCTGGCTCTCTTCATCAAATGATTTTAAAGCGCCCTTAGCTAGCTGCGCTTGATCCTTGCCATCAGCACCTCCTTTAGCTGGCTGCATCGGGAGAAGAGGGTATACTGGAACATATGGCGGGGGACTAGCCAAGGGGTCTTCAGGATCGGCATCTAACACTGGAGGCTTTTCCTTCTTTGGAGGGATCATTGTTTTTACTAACACATCCTGACGCAAAGCCATAACTTGACTTGCAGCTTTATCAGTGGCCCTCTGAGCCTGCTTTTTCTTCATGGTCTGTAACTTCACCAATAAGACTTCTGCACTGTAGCTGCCCAACTATCAATGTAGGGAAACTGACTTTTACAAGTTGGGGACTGTACCACACTCTTATAAACTCGCTGAAGCAAGCCTTGGTCAAAGCTACTCTCGGGTGGCCATTCTACATGTAAGGCCACCCAGTCGTTCTGACATAACACTTTCAGAGTTTCAGGAGTCAGTTTGACTCCATAATCATCATAGAAATGTTCCTTAAAATTCTTACACATATATTCTAGTGGAGTTTTTGACTGAATTTCACTCATGGCACCAGACGTTTAGAAAAGACACACTTTGAAACACAGAGGGTAGGGAGGGTGAGCTGCCAGTGGGATTCTGACAGCTCCAGACACAAAGGAAGCCTTATCCAATCGCTTCCCCATTTCCCCGGCTCAGACGCATTCGCGTGGCTGAGGACCTCGGTACCGGTACAAAAATCGCCTGGAGGCTGTGCCTCCTCTCATTCACACACACACACACATACACACCCCACAGAAATCCTCCCAGATCCTAGCCTATGTGCTTCAGCGCCAGAACAGAGCCTACTGAACAGAACATAAGGGATTATCAGACCCTTCTTCTCTCCTAAGGAGAGGTAATCCAGATTCCCAGACAGTTCATACCCACAATCCTGAAGATCTTCCGATTCCCTGCAAATGTCGGTTCAACCAGGCGCGGGATCTTGGTTGGCTGGCTGGGTAGCCTCCCCCACCAGGGAGAAGAGAGCTGGACTCGATCAAAAATGTGACCGTGGTGCCTAGTCTGTTCTTCCCGCCACAAGGGTGGAAGGCAAACGGTTTATGCAGCCAGACCAAGGGGTAGGAAAAATCCTCCCCATTTTTTCCTGGCCAATCGCACCATTGTAATGTAGGAGGAAAATAATGGAGCCGCACAGTTACTGGTATGAAACGAGGTATTTTACTACTGGTACCATTAGCAGGGTCCAGTTGAGCATCATGCACTCCAAAAATACTGAACCTCCCCCCCCCCCCGATCCTCAGACCGTCTTTTTAAGCACAAAGCAAGCTTAGCAGGCAAGTCCTACAAGTTATCTGATTCAACATTCCCCCACCCCCTTGCTTTCCTTCTAGTATTTTTCCATTCCTCTTGTCCCTATGCGTTATAAGCTTTAGCAAGAAGCTTCTTAGTGAGGCCTTTTTGTTATCCAATACACATCTGTGAATCCACACCCACTGAAGGCTGTCTGCTTCTAACCACATTGCATCAGACACCCTTTTTGAAGGCAAAAACATATTTTCTTTTATTATTATAGGGGTATTCATTAATTATTCAGGGGTCCCCCTACAGCAGCCAATGGCAAAACTACTGTGAACATCCCTGGCCTTGAAAACCTATAAATCAGTTGTGACTTGACCGCAAACCTCCCCCCCCCCCAAAACCCTTGATTCTTATTGTTCTTTCTGTCCATGGGCCTCTGTTTTCAAAAACAAGGAATGCCAAAATTTCTTAATGTTTTCAATTAAATGTTCCCCTTCAGCATGAAGTAATGTGTTAGAGAGTACATTTCACCATATGGAAGGATGATAAATGTATATTTAGGAAATATAAGCCTTAATATGGTCCTCCCCTGCCCCCCAAAAGGTGTATTGTTTGAAGGTCCTCTTTCAATTTCTAATTTAACTGTTTTAGTTGGTAAGTATTGTGCTCTGCTCACTTGTTAACAACTTACTTTGCAGACAGACACACAGAGGTTAGATGAACTATAGCCACCAGTGTTCCCTCAAGATGAGTTAGTGTGAGCTAGCTCACAGTTTTTTAGCCTCTGGCTAAAACTGCCTGTTTTGTCTTAGCTCAAGAAAAATGGCCCCAGAACAAACTAATATGCAGTAGCTCACAACTATAAAGTAGAATTTTTGCTCACAAGACTCCACAGCTTAGAGAGAGCATTGATAGCCGCATGGTTACGTGTTTTTCTCTAGTTATTAATAATAACTCTAGGAAACTCTGATAACTCTGGGAAATAAATTTAGTTCATTGCCATATGGGTTCTAAGATTCCTCTGGTTTATGCAATGTCTGCTTTAGTAGTGCTTGGGCTTAAGAAGGCTTTATAATACTTGGCTTCAGTGTAATCACAATTCATCAAGTGCCTCAAGTTTCTGATGCTTTTAATTTTATTATTTTAAAATGTCTTCAGACACTGGATTTGAAAACATTATAAGCAGGTATTTGCAATATTCTGATGTCATATTTTGATTTTCATTTGCCAGGTTCGGAGGAGACCAACCAGTATACATTAATATCATTAGAGATCCCATCAACCGTTTTTTATCTAACTATTTTTTCCGCCGATTTGGAGACTGGAGGGGGGAGCAGAACCACATGATCCGCACACCAAGCATGAGACAAGAGGAGAGATACTTAGTAAGCTTTTATTTTTTTTAAAGTGCTTTCTTAAGTAGTTCTTTCAAACCTCATAGGGTATACTTTTGCCAGATTTCACAGATATTGAAGGTGTATTTTGTATGCCTTCTTTGACTTCTAACCTTTACTTAGAAATTAGTTTGTAATCCTTACCTTAATGTCAGAGAGAATTTTCCCAGAGGCATTTGGCTTGTCTTGCTTAAAAGTTTATTAATTTTTTTTCTGCTCATTGATTTAGGCCTTTAATTGTGTACCTTATTTTTAAAAAATTGAAAATATTTGAATTTGCAGTTTTTAATCACGGGAGCTTTCAAAAAACAATTATTGTTATTTAATTACACCCATTGTGTAAGAAAGGCAATTACACCTGCTGACTGGCAGTCTCCAAAATCTTTGTTTGTCTTTTAATTTGAAACATGTTTATATGTTTTATTTATACCCTGCCTTCTTCGCCACTGGAGACCCAAAGGGGTTTATATAATTCTCATCTCTTCCATTTTATCCTCACAACAAACTCTTCCATGGAAGAGCAGAGGTTTATAACTGGATCTCAGGGCTGGATCGGGGGGGGGGGGGCATAGGGGGGTGCTTGCCCCAGCCGCTGACAGAAGGGAGGCGCCAAATTGGGTATGGAGTCCATTGTATTCTATGGGATCATAACATAGAATGGCCCATAAGGGGGCGCCATTTTTTTATTTTGCCCCCCCCCCCTAAAAAAACATATAGATCCGGCCCTGCTGGATCTCCCATATATTTGTCCCTCACTCTGATCACTATACCACATTGTCTCTTGAAATCAAGCTTTTCTGTTGATCACCAAATACACTGTATGCATTTTATGTCCCAAGAAAATACTGTCTAAGCTACTGGAAAAGGAAATTATCCAGTTTGCATAATTTATAAGTATTTACTAGAAATCCATTACAGGCAAGAAATAGAATCTTACTAAGTGAAAAAATGACATGCACTTGTGTGCAGTGGTTCAACTCAGTGTATTAACCCGGGTCACTGTGGAAACTGCTTTGAGCACTGTTGTTTTTGATTTATGGGTTCACATTTTCTTTCCCTGATGTTCCGATAATGATAGTATTTCTTGGAGGAGACATAGAAGCACTTCCTTTGAAACAGTTCAACAGCCAACAGAAGGCAATTCTGGCACATACTGATGTCAGAATGTCTAATTGATTTATTATGCAGCTTTCTCATAGACAGAACTAAAAAATTAATCAAATGAATGAGAGGTGTGATAGAAATTCTGGGGAAAAAATTACATCAATTGTTACAGAATGGTATAAGTAAAACCAAAATGTAATGTACTCTAGTGCTCAGTCTAGAATACAATAGTTCATTGGTCTTTATTTGCATCTCTTTGCTAATAGTTTTCCAGACCAACTAGATTCAGTTCCAGTATTTTTATTTAGCCTGCATTCCCTTGGGGTGCCTGGGCTGGTTTCCAACAATCTATGAAATACATCGATTTAACAGATTTTATTGTATCTATTTCTATTAGGAATAGTGTCTACATTTGCACATTAGGAATAGCGCCTACACACCAACATTTGTACAGCATTTTTTTCTGTGATGCTTTTATTAAGGTGGATCCAGTTCATGATCCTAGCCATCAGTAATGTTGCCTGCCCTCAGTAGCTGCATAGAAGGATCCACAGGTTTTGTGCTGCAGTTTGAAGGACAGCGGCCATTTGACTCTGAACAGAGCTAATGGAAGGGAAGGGAGCTGCCTTCTTTGTATATTTGTTTTATTTAAAACATTGCTTTGCTGCCTTTCCGCCCAATTCAGCGGGATGCATTTTGTGACATTAAACACTTTAGTCTGTTCGGCTTCTTAACCATGAGGCTTCAGTATCTTATTTCTAAAGCTCCTAGTCCCTAGGGACATTGTATCCTCTTAAGATGATATGTCTTTGCAACTTTGTACAGCTGGAAAAGTAGAGGAAGTAACTATAATTCAGTTAAACCATAGTGCCTCTGTGGGCAGACTAATTTTGGCAAAATTGGGTTTTGCTAGTATGCTAATAGCATCCAGCTCTAGATTTCTTTATGGCCGATTTCACACTCACCTTACACTGCTCTCACATCCATCTTCTCAGCACAACGTCCTGCCGATTTCCCACTATTTGCGTTGGGGCTGCCGCAAACATCACAATTTTCGCACAGCAAATGGAAACTGGATTTCAATGGTTTCTGTTTGCTGCATGAAAACTGCAATGTTTGCTGCAGCCCTGGCACAAATAGTGGAAAATCGGGAGGACACCACGCTGAGAAGACGGACTTGAGAACAGCATAAGGGTGAGTGCAATATCAGTCTCTATATCCAGAAGCATCTGTCTTGGCCTAAATGACAAATAAATCCAAAGTTTAGAAACTTTCTGTAAATGAATTGGGTCAAATGAACAAAGGCAGGAATATATATATATATTTAAGGCAAGGTGATTCTATTGAATAATCGTAGTACTCTTGAAGGAGGGGGAGAAATTTTCAGCCAACTGGAACAGGTTTAGAACCTTAGCAGCCTCATGGACCAGCTGTTGTTTGGTTGAACACCTTTATCAACTGCAATTATTGCAGAGGACCTGACCCTTCTTAGAGCTGAGGGCTGATAACCATCTTCAAGTACTTGAAGAGCCATCATACAAAGGATGGTGCAGAGCTGTTTTCTGTTACTCCAGAAGGTTGGACCAGAACTAATGGGTTGAAATTAAATCAAAAGAGTTTTCAGCTAAACACTAGGAAGAAGTCCCTGACAGAACGGTTCCTCAGTAGAACAGGCTTCCTCGGAAGGTGGTAGACTCTCATCCTTTGGAGATTTTTAAGCAGAGGTTAGATGGGCATCTGACAGTGATGCTGATTCTGTGCAGATTTAGGCAGATTATGAGACAGAGAGCAGAAAGGGTTGCGTTAGTGCTTTGTTCTCCTGGTCCTTTCTTATATGTCCAGGGAAATGCTGATTGCCACTTTGGGGCCAGGAAGCAATTTTTTCTCTAGGCCAGTTTGACTAGGGATCCTGGAGGGTTTTTGTTTTTTTTTGGGGGGGGGTGCCATCCTTTGGGCATGGATCACTTTGTGTTTGGGGGGGGGGGAGTATTTGTGAACACCCTGTATTGTGCAGGATATTGGATTAGATGACCCTGGAGGTCCCTTCCAACTCTGTGTTTCTATGACTCTCACTCTCTTTACTAAGGATAAATTACTATAGTGCAGGGGTGTCGAACTCATCTGTTATGAGGGCCAGATCTGACATATATGAGACCTTGTTGGGCTGGGCCATGTGTATCATAAAATGTAATGCCAGGTAGTAGAGATATAAACTCTAAAAAGGACCCAGACAAACACAATTAAAGGTATTTTAAAACTTAAATAAAACATGCTTAAAAGATTAGCACTCTTGCAAATTTTTTTGTTTATTTAATAGTCTCTGATAACTGGCACCACTTGCTCTGAATTATTGCATCAAAATCTGGAGAGAATGTCTGTGCTGTAGCAGTCTTGACTATGCTGTTCAGGTGTGTATCTGTAAGTTGCAAACCTACTTTTGATTTATTGACATTCATTACAGAAGTCTCATGGTTAATGCTTTGAGCCTAAGATTCAGAGGAAAACATGAAATGGCTGGGCACATTGCAAGCTTTTGTACATAAACTTCTTCATGTGCTGGTGAAGAACATGTGAAGGCACTATGACAAAGACTGAGGGCTATGTGTTTGTTTACAAAACTATAGTCTTCCCTACAGAAATAACTACAGCTCTTACGAGGCATTGTAAGAATAGAGAGATAGCAATGTACAGTGGCCAGTATCAGCCTATTTCTGTGGGAAGCCTAGGCTAATATCCCCAGTAAATGTGCTGGGTGGGGTGAACTTGGTCTGGACACACACTCTCAGCCTAATCCACCTCTCTGGCTTGTTGCTATTCCTCACCTAATAGTTCACATTGCTTTCCTATTGCAAAAAACTGGATCACAAAGGCATGAATACAGTGAAAAGGGGAGAGGCAAACCCAGTTGCACCCAGGAGAGCCCTGGCATAACAGGCCAACAAAACACACATTCCCTCTCTCTGTAGCAAGGCAAAAGAGTCAGATCTTGAATAAAACTTTATTGACCTTAAAGGTGCTTTGCTTCTCTCCTGTATGATTGAGGGAACTGGGCAAAGGAAGCTCTGGCTCTTTCTCTCCCTCCCTAGGGGATAAGGAGGGGAAGGAACCTCAGCCAATAGAAGGAAGAGAGGCTTGGCTCAGTAGCTCTGCTGTGCAATTGAGAGAGCCTGGCAAAGCAAGTTCTCCCTCCCCGCCTTCCTCCCCAAGGGAGGAGCCTCAACCAATGGAGAAGATAGAGGCTTTGCTCTGTAGTTCCTGTGCGATTGACCAAGCCTGGAAAAGCAAGCAGAAGGAAGCAAGAGAGAGGAAGAAAGAAGCAGACTGCTCACAGGCATGATAGGAGCCCTCCAGCGGCCTGATTTGGTCCCCGGGCTGCACATTTGACACCCTGCAGTGCATATTACATGGATTGCACATGGCAGGAGACCCAAAACACTACTTACCTTGTGATGAATATAAGGATGCAAAATATTTTGCTGTGGTTCTGTGGCAACTGTCCTGGCTACCTGTATTCTTCTAGGTCAGTTCGAATGTTCAGTAGGTGTACTAGTTACTCTGTTGGATTTTGTTATACTCCTTCCTTTAGACTACTGTCCCATCTGCTATATAATTAAAAACATCATAAGCATTGCATTTTCTGTGTATTTGGATATTTTAGAAAGAGCCCCCTGAGACTCTGTATTTATGGGAGTGTTGGAAAGCATATTAACAGCTTTCCATTATGTGTGTAATTTGAGTGTGTGTGTTTTTTCTTGGTTTGTACATGAGGCAGAAGGTTTTAGAAAAGCATACTGATGCCAGAGTCATCAGAAATTTACTATAGAAGAAGTCAAATGTTGCTAGTACACTTTGTACCTCAAGACTTTACAAAACACTGGATCCCTTCTGCTTTCATGTTAAGTGGGATTCAAGGGTGCTGGCAGCTTCTCAAAAGCATTCTCTTGAAGTTGAAAAGCTAGGCAATACTTCATAAAGGTTAAGGCTGCCAGGCAAATTTTTAAATCCACCACGTGAGACTTCAGGACTGTCTTGTTACACTGCAGAGTCTTTAAGAGTCCCTACCCCTGTTATCTTATATTTTGTTGCATTAATTTCAATGATTTTTTTCAGTATAAATCCTCATGGTTCCCAAAGTCTTGTGCAAAGCCTGATCTTTTTCTTGGATTGTCATCCTCCTCCTTTTGGCAGTCTCTGCTTGTCAGTTCTCCTGCTGGAAGGATACTGTTGTTTTTGTTTGAGGAAAGAACTGGCCTGCTGCCAGTAAAATTTGTGGTAACAAGTTGGTTGTAAATGGTAAAGAGGGTTTTTTTTTTTTTGTGAAGTTGTGATCTTTATCCAAATGTTATGCGACATGACTGGTTTTTATTTCTTCCTGGTAGTGAAAGGTGCTTTAAGCAGATCCCTTTGTGAACTGTTGTTTCAAATAGCTTGAAGAAAAGTAAAGCCACCTATGCATGTGCTCTGTAAAGATGCCTTTGAAGATTCTTGAAGGCAGCTGCTGCTAAAGATAATGGCAACCTGCCCTTCTGATAAAGAGATCCCATTATGGTGGTTCTCCAGATTTTACACTTGCTTCTTGTCGTATTCTGCCCTGAACAGCAGGGACCTACTTACTGACTTGACTGACTAATAGTATGACTCAGTATACTGAAAACTATGAACTTAAGCTGACTTTCATTACCCTCTCCTCATATCCTGAATAACAAGCCCATGTAGGGATGGCATCCACTGTATTTCAGTTATTAAGAAATGGTATAGAACAGGGTTTCCCAAACTTTTCTTTCCTGTGGCCCAGTTATTTTTTACACTTCTCCTTTGTGGCCCACTAAAATTTGGGAGTGGAGCCAGGAGACTTTGGGGGTGGAGCCGGGAGACATTTCCTGTGGTGTCAAGGACCAAGTGATGTCACCTCCGGGGCACATTGAACCAAAATTGCACCTTTTCCTGTGATGTCACTTCCAGGGCACTCCCCCAAACCTGCCTCTTATTCGGAAGTAAATTCATTTTCAGAAAAATCTCTCTGAAACTCATGCTGAGTCAAAATGGGAGTGGAAAGTGGGCGGTCCTCTCTTTTCACCCCCACACCTGCATGCACCTATCTGTTTGTGTATTCTTCTCCAGCTTGCAAGCACTCCTAATGCACATGTTCAATTGCCTGCACCACCTACACATCCCTTCCTCCACAACACTGGCCATTGTATGCAGTTGGGAATGCTGTTGCCATTGCCATCAGGAATGCCAGCACTATGTACCACCCACACTGGGCCCTGGCAGCTGCTCTATCTCAAAATATGCTGACACATTTAGTAGGCCCTTCCTTCAGCTGCTACTACTGGAATCTTGCTTCAAGCTACAACCAAGCTTGCTTGGTTTCAAGAAAATCTTTTGACAGCTATTTTTCATACGTTTCTTTGGTTGAAACACCAAATTGCTGTGAAAGGTAGCAGAGAATTGTACTGCAATTAATGAATTAATTTCAAGTCATATGAAGTTCATACAAGCTTTTCTGCAGTTATCCCAAAAATGATATTTATGAAGGACTTGCAGCTTTTTATTGGCTGTGTTTCCCATGCCTTTAAAAGCAACCTGTTGTGCAGATACTTAGCCAGTGAACTACTTTCATCCTTTTTAATATCTGCAGGAGGAGTTTAATGTTGGTGTCAGACAGCTGTTAAAAGCAAGACCAGTAAAATGGTGCCAAGTCCATAGTACCATCTCTTCCAGTGCTATTGAGATATACCGCAGTAATCTCCAATTATCTTTTTCTGCCCCACACCTCTTACTCTCACTCACTCACACAGAAATCTCATAAAAAGCCACCTGGCTACAATTGGGGGTGCCAGCTTTTCATTGGCAGAGCTCCTATGTCTGCAACAATGGTATGATGAACAGAAAAGTTTCATCCAGGAAGGAAGGAAGGAAGGAAGGAAGGAAGGAAAGAAAGAAAGAAAGAAAGAAAGAAAGAAAGAAAGAAAGAAAGAAAGAAAGAAAGAAAGAAAGAAAGAAAGAAAGAAAGAAAGAAAGAAAGAAAGAAAGAGCCTTCCTCACCATCAGATGACCCCAGTCAGCAAAAATTCTGCCCAAGGGTCATTTGCTTAAAAAAAAATAGCTACTGGAATGCCCACTCCTCACCCACCCCCCCAGCTGAAAAAAACACACACGGCCTTCTTTGCCGCCCAGGCCTCCCGGGGAAATCTCTCCAAAAGAACATACTGCAAGGCACATGAAAGCTCATACCTTGGAGAACACTTCATGGGTCTAAAGTGCCAGTGGATGCTAGCTTTTCTCTCAAACACTGGGAGCGGGGCAGAAGGAAGGCGAGGCAGCCCAGCTCCTCTCTAAACAACACAGAGATGGGGCGAGGCTAGCTTTGCTGGGGGCGAGGCTAGCTTTGGCTTTTCTTGTGACCCGGTAATGAGGCTTCCGTGGCCCGGTACCGGGTCACAACCCTGCAAATGAGAAACACTGGTATAGAAGAACCATCCTATTCTATGTCTCCTTCAATCTCTAAGGTGATCATGGAAGATTTTGCTAGAGCTGCCTGGTCTTTCTGATGTAAAAAAGGGGAGGTGATGGAATGGGCAGGGGGGTGCAGTTAGTGGTCAGAACATTTGCTGTGAAATTTTTTCCCTAGAAAGGCTCACCAGGTCCTTTGGGATTTTTTTTTTAAAGAAACTGCAGAGACATTTGTCCATTAGGAGGGCTGTTGTGGAGGAATCCTGATTCTGTGAAAGTATATTGTATATTTTAAGTATTGAACTTTGATATTCATTTTAAGTGAAATTATTTAAGGTTTTGTTTTTACAGGCTGCTTTAGGGGTCTGTTTGGCTGTAAAGGTGAACAAAATTGACATTCTTTTTAAAAATTAACTAATATACTAATAGCCAAGTCAGCTAAATATGAGGATACTTAAAAGTGGTGATTGGAACTGTAAATGGGCAAGACAGATCTTTCTATGCCCCAGGTTTGTAGAAAAATGTGAAAACTTAAAAAACCAAAAACATTGAGTGGTTTAAAAAACCCAAAATGATAAAAAAAAAAGCATTTCCTGTAGTTTTGAGAGATAGAAGCCCTCCGTGGCTGTTACTAGGCAACCACAGCATTCTGGATTCTGTTTTTGTCAGTAAAAGGTAGGGCCCTTTCTAGGGCTGTTTTAGCCTTTGAGGGAAGACTCACTTGGCTAGACCTGGCAGCAGGCCCTGAGCTATCTGCCACTACCTGTCTTACATGACTCACCTAGGTCTGACTGTTTCCTACAGTTCAACAGCAGCCACTCTATGGGGGTGTTCAGACTATGGGGTTGTCACTGCTGTTTCATACCGGATTAAAAGTGGCTGATCAGACAGCAACATCTGCCTCCCGGTATTAACTCATAGTAGCCCCCCGCCATCCTTCTCGGAACCGGAGTATTTTGTTACCTGCTCCTTTGTGGTGTTTTTTGAGTTCTCCGGTTTCACCTTGTAGTTTCCCCATTTGGATAGTTCTCAACCAACTTCCAGATATCTGAAGGCTATCCCAGAGGAAAAGGAGCCTCAGACATCCGGTTTATGGTCGGCAATTTCTTTTTTACTACTTAGCGATATGTGCATGTGCGCATATGTGCATACTGCGCACATGCACATGACGCACATAAAAGTGGAGAGAAAACTGCATGGTGCTGTCATGTGGACAGCAGAAGATGGTTTCACCATGGAGTGATTTGAATTGCAGTATGGCGGTCTGATTGATAATATCCGGAACAAAGATATTTGGAACAGAACCGGGTCAGTTTAACATGGACTCAACACGCTGTGTGAACAGGGCCTATGAAAGCCAGTATGGTGTAGTGATTAGAGCTTCATGCTAATATTTGGAAGACCCAGCTTCATATCACTAGTTTGCCACGGAAGCTCAAAAGGTAATATAGGGCCAGACACATACTTTTGGTGTACTCTACCTCATAGAGTTGTGGTGAAGATAAAAAAAAGAGGATGTAGGGTTGCCAGCCACCAAGTGATAACAATTGTGGATATTCAGTGTTAAAGGAACAGAACAAAAAATTATACTCCACAGTAGACTATCAACAATAAACTCATAACAAACATCCTTGTACTGCCTGATAAAATGCAAACACAATTTGTATTGTTATTTTATAGTATCATAAGTGGTCTGTGGTTAAAGACCATATGTGGAACATTAAAGGAACATTATGTAACAATTCCACATGTACCTATACAGTAGTGCTATGCAGCAGTATAAAATTACATCTCAGTTGAAGATTCTAAACTGTGGGAGTTTCTTCCCTTGAAAAGTTCAACTCAGCCTGCAATAACCTTAGCATTTCCCATCTCAAAGGTTCCCCTCTGAGCATTCCCTTCTGAGATGGGAAATGCTAAGGTAATTGCAGGCTGAGTCTGCATAAGAATATAAGAACATAAGAGAAGCCATGTTGGATCAGGCCAACGGCCCATCCAGTCCAACACTCTGTGTCACACAGTGGCAAAAAATTTTATATATACACACACACTGTGGCTAATAGCCACTGATGGACCTGTGCTCCATATTTTTATCTAAACCCCTCTTGAAGGTGGCTATACTTGTGGCTGCCACCACCTCCTGTGGCAGTGAATTCCACATGTTAATCACCCTTTGGGTGAAGAAATACTTCCTTTTATCCGTTTTAACCTGTCTGCTCAGCAATTTCATCAAATGCCCACGAGTTCTTGTATTGTGAGAAAGGGAGAAAAGTACTTCTTTCTCTACTTTCTCCATCCCATGCATTATCTTGTAAACCTCTATCATGTCACCCCGCAGTTGACGTTTCTCCAAGCTAAAGGGTCCCAAGCGTTTCAACCTTTCTTCATAGGGAAAGTGCTCCAGCCCTTCAATCATTCTAGTTGCCCTTCTCTGGACTTTCTCCAATGCTATAATATCCCTTTTGAGGTGCGGCGACCAGAACTGCACACAGTACTCCAAATGAGACCGCACCATCGATTTATACAGGGGCATTATGATACTGGCTGATTTGTTTTCAATTCCCTTCCTAATAATTCCCAGCATGGCGTTGGCCTTTTTTATTGCAAACGCACACTGTCTTGACATTTTCAGTGAGTTATCTACCACGACCCCAAGATCTCTCTCTTGGTCAGTCTCTGCCAGTTCACACCCCATCAACTTGTATTTGTAGCTGGGATTCTTGGCCCCAATGTGCATTACTTTGCACTTGGCCACATTGAACTGCATCTGCCACGTTGACGCCCACTCACCCAGCCTCAACAGATCCCTTTGGAGTTCCTCACAATCCTCTCTGGTTCTCACCACCCTGAACAATTTAGTGTCATCCGCAAACTTGGCCACTTCAGTGCTCACTCCCAACTCTAAATCATTTATGAACAAAGAAGTTTGTTCTCATTGGGTTCCATTTAAGATCAAGCAGAAAGATACACAGGACAGTTGATGAAGTTGGATACACAAAACAACTGGGAGACTTTGATACATTTGGCAACTACTTGACATAAGGAAGAAGAACCACACTACAGTACTGCCAGCTACTGAAACATCTCCTGCCTTTGTGAGCAAGTATCAGTAAGCATTATACAGCTGTTGTGCATTTGAGCTACGTTGCTGGACCTTTCATGGAAAGTTTCATACAACTTAGGAACCTTGAGATTTGTTACTATGTATTTGAGAATAATTGTGGAACTGTTTATGGGAGTTGGCTCTCACAACTTACAGACTTTGAGATTTCATATCTGAGTATTACTGTTGAATTTTCAAGGGAAGAGACTCCGACAGTTTAGAATCTTCAATCAGATATAATTTTGTTCTGCTGCATGGTGCTGTTTTATATGTATACATGGAATTGTTACTTACAGTCTTTAGTGGTCCACATTTGGTCTTTAACAGTGGACCACTGATGATACGGTAAAATAATAATACAAATTATATTTGCACATTATTAGGCAGTACAAAGACATTTGTTACGAGTTTATGGTTTACTGTTCCATGTAATTTTTTGCTCTCAAACACCAAGTGATGGCTGGAGAGCTTGTGGGGCTGCAAATGATCTCCAGGTGACAGATCAGTTCCTTTGGTGAAAATGACTGCTTTGGAAGGAGGATTCTATGACATTATATTGCTCTCCAAGTCTAAAGTCCCTCCCCTTCCCAAACCCATGCTTCCCAGACTCCACTCCCAAAATCTTCAGGAATTTCCCAACCTGGAACTGGCAACTCTAAAGGAGAATCATATAAGGTGCCTTGGCCCCCTCTGTGGAGAAAAGTAAGCTATAAATGTAGAAAATTTAAGAAAAGGCTGAAGATGGGATGCTGTATACTACAAGAGCAACAGTAACAAAAAAGAAATCAAGCTCCTTATATAACAAAATGGCACCGCTTTTGTATTCCGGGTTTCCAAACTGGCTCAGTTTGCTTTGGATCCATTGCTAAATCTCCACACATTTTTGTGTCCATTTTTGAACTGATGGGGATATTTCTTGCTTGGAAAAAAGGGAAATTCTTTATGTTCATACGTTCAAGATTAATCTTATCCACTTAAACTTTTTTGCTTAAGGCTTAGAACTAAATTTTAGGAGGGTTTTTTTATTTTCCAAACATCTTTTCTTCCCTAACTCATGCAATTTACTGTGCAATAAGCCAAAAATAGACTTTTCAGTATCTACTGTAGTAGGGAGTGGGATGCACTTGTGTCTGAAAGTGCAGAGGCTGTGGCCTTTTAAATATCAGAAAATGTTGTGGAAAATTCCACTGACCAGTTGGGATCTTTGTGTAAATATAGTTTCAGGCTTTGACTCTGCTCCAGAGAAAACAGCAATTTATACAAAACGTTGGATAAGCTTGTTTTAAGTGTTTTGGTGAATGTCTGTGTTTACTAGGGCTTCACTCAAAGCCAGCAGATTTTTTTATTCAAAGCCAGATCTGACATAAGCAGCTCCTGTACACTGTCACATAAGTTCAGTACTTGAAGTGACTTGGGGGGGGGGGGAGTTAAACCACTGTCTTTCTTGATCAGCTACCAGTGTTAAGCAGGCTGAAGTAAATATCTGGATGAAAGAATGTTTAGTGCTGTATGTTCCTTATCCAGCGTTCTGGGGCTGCAGATCAGGTGAGACTTGATTCATGTGGGAAGGGGGAAGGGCTCAGAGGACAGGGATCTACTCCCCTGAAAATAATCCCTAGTGGAAAAAAAGGATTTTGTGCCCCACATCTTAGATTGCTTGTCAGTATTCTTCCAGAGGAGGTATAGTGTTATGAACCAGATTCACATATTGATTAATATTGTGTAGTTGTGCATCTTCCCCCTGTCCACACAGCATCTGACAATGTGGGAAGAAGACAGCTGGCAGTTTGTTTCAGGTGTTCCAATTTAACTTAATGTGGCTAAAAATAAGTTTCTCACTACATACAGAATCTTTAACAATCACACAATACAGTGTTCTATCTGATGAGCTGACATTCAGAATGCAGACAAAGTGATTTCAATTGTAGCACTTGTCAGATGGCCAATTTAAAAACGTTCTTGTTCTTCATGATGGGGTATGTGTGTGCTCAGCAGTTTCCTTTTACTACATTAATAATTCCTCCAAAATAGTCTGCTTCTTCCTTGTATTTGCAGATTATATTGCAACATTTTTCTTTGGGGGTATAGAATAATCCTAGTACTGATTAAAACCTTTAATCAAATTCTTAAGTACAGGTGCACTGCTGACCATATATATC
The DNA here is from genome assembly GCF_032191835.1 of Heteronotia binoei. NCBI lineage: Eukaryota > Metazoa > Chordata > Lepidosauria > Squamata > Gekkonidae > Heteronotia > Heteronotia binoei. The sequence continues at coordinate 131,454,993 of NC_083223.1, forward strand.
AAAGCATCCAATAGGCTTCCCTTAAAGTAAACAATTATGGCAGTTTAATTTTGACCAGTGAAGACCTAATTGTAGTATCACTGTTGCAAATGGTAAAATATCACACACAAAACAAGAATTTACTTGATGTTTATTTTTTACACTATAAAAAGGATTACAAATTTCATCCTAGGGGGATATTGGCTGTTTGTCTTATTGCATATACCAACCCATCCTATGGCAAATTAATGGATGTTATAATCTCTTGAGTAAACATGCTCTCTATTTAAACTAACAAAGCCAGAATGTTACTAGATTTATGGCACTCCTACAACAGCAGTCTGCTTTTTATCACCTAGTGTTTTTAGCCGTTTTGTCCTACACTAACAAACACAGATCCTATTGTGGTTCTTTTTATCTGCTAAAAACATTCCCATGATTCCACACTGCAAACTTATATTAAGAATTGCTGCGTCCATTCCCATATGTCTGATGAAGTCTGCTTAAGAGCGTACGAAAGCTTACATTCTGAAGAAGAAGAAGAAGAAGAAGAAGAAGAAGAAGAAGAAGAAGAAGATGATGATATTGGATTTATATCCCGCCCTCCACTCCGAAGAGTTTCACAATCTCGTTTACCGTCCTCCCCCACAACAGACACCCTGTGAGGTGGGCAGGGCTGGAGAGGGCTCCACAGCAGCTGCCCTTTCAAGGACAACCTCTGCCAGAGCTATGGCTGACCCAAGACCATGCTAGCAGGTGAAAGTAGAGGAGTGGGGAATCAAACCCGGTTCTCCCAGATAAGAGTCTGCACACTTAACCACTACACCAAACTGGCTCTCTTCTGAATAAAACTTAGTTGGTCTTAAAGGTGCACTTGTCTACTGCTTTGTTCTATTGCTTCAGACCAACATGGTGTCGATGCGCTTAGAGACCGAGAGGGTGATTCTTAGCGGCGCAAGAATGAAGGCTGTACACAGTAGCTGTAAAACCACTATATACATTTATTTACAACACCACTTACTCTCCTGACTGACAATATGCTCCGCTGCACTCCAACTCCATTAACCCACACACACTATAGTTACTCTGCACATTTATACATTGGACAGCCAATCAGCAACTTGCTGTGTCATGCTGACTCTGCTGGCTGATGCAATTCCTCTGGCAGCCAGCCACCTGCTGTCATGTAGATCATCTAAGCCTCTAAATCTACTTTCTGTTCTGCAGCATATGCTGTAAGCTGTCTCTTTACATATAATAGTGACACACGGCTGCCTACAGGGATCCAAATTTCATCCTGCAATAGTATACTATTATTGTAAAATTTTAGTGTAATTTTACATATACAGCTGTACTCTGGAAGTATCTAGAAACAATCTTAAGAAAAATCCATGAAATAAGAGTCCAAAGTTCTATTGGGTTTGCCCGCTTGAGGAGATTGATAGTTGTTTTACAGACATAGCTCAAACCATGTACGTAGCTCTGATAGTCCACAAACCCCCCCCCCCCACTAACTCAGTAATATCGTCTATTGTTTTGGTCTTGATAAATGGCTTTCATTTTTGAATCATAGGACAAGGCTCCTTTTTCCAGCCGTAGGAAATATTAAGAAAATGTCTAATGAAAATGTTGTGTTTCATAATCATTTAAACAAATAAGAATGAGGACACAGTGCCACTGCTTCCACTATAAATGTTTTAGCAGTTTAATAGGTTATATTAAATTTAGCTACTATTAATGCAGCTAACGTTAGTGCTGCAGTAATATCTCACTTTTATTTCTCTGACAGAGGTTAGCATTATGTGCCAGCAGCACTTAGGCCTTTAATGCTAAAACTTGAGCACAATTATTGAGCACTGTCAGTGTTAAGTTGCTTTAAGACAACTAAAAACTGCTGAATCATTTGTTATGTAACTAAGCTATACAGGAGTCCCGAGAATCTCAGGTGCAGCTAATGAAAACAATCAGTGTTATGATTGGTGGGCTGTACTATATTAGTAAAAAGCCTAGCCCTGTGTGGGTGTGGTTGATGATGCTGATGGAGAGAGAGAAGGAGCAGACGTTGTGTGTGAAGGAGGAACATCTTGCTTGCATACTGAAACTCTGAAGGATTGCTTAGCTACTGAATTTGATGTATGGACTGGATTTCTGACTTCTCTACTTGGACTAAGAATTGGTACTGTATATTGGACTGACTGACTTTAATGTGTATGACCCATTGACTTGCCTGAGACTGCTTCTTACGTGTTAACCCAATACAACTGATTACTCGGCTGTCTTGGAGTTTTGTTTTCTTTACCACAGTGTTCTGGAGTTGCACTTTACTACCTACTCAACAGAGGCACTTCCCTACGCGTATCAAAACTCTGTCATCGGTTATGGGCCCAGTCTCCTGGAGAGTAAGAGCAACATAAGTGCCAACAGTCCTGTGGTCTACTCGTGAGTAACAGCCGTTTGTTGGGCGTGGCAGTTTTTTTTCTGCACATAGGCACAATGGAGTCCTGTATCCAAGTCTCCGGTTTTCTTGTTAAGAGACTGAACGGAGATAATTACAGCACCTGGTCCGAGAAGGTCACTATGCTTCTAAAATACCAAGGCTTGTGGGAGTACGTGACGAATCCACCCGATGTAGCCCGTTTAGACGCTGCTAATGATGCAGCCGAAATTGCTAAACACAAAAGCAACGAGGATAAGGCTTGTGCTTTAATTGGTCTCACTTTGGAAGACAACCAGCTTATCCACATAAAATCCTTAAACAGTGCAAAAGCAAGTTGGGATGCCCTAAAGTCTCTTTATGTTAGTGACAGTGTGGGGTCCCATATATACCTAATGAAGAAACTCCTTACAGCAAAATATGAGACTGGTGGGGACATGAATAGCCACCTAGAATTCATGAAAAGGAATTTGCAGCTGCTGCAAGAAAAAGAGGTGATTTTTTCTGAGCAACAGCAAGCTTACATAATCCTTTGCTCCCTGGACGCTAGTTACAATCAGTTTGTAGCCAACTTGGATATATTACCAAGAACTGAGATAACAGTGTCTAACATCACCCACCGTTTAATGAATGAGGACATGAGGAGGAGGAATGCAGCTATGTTTCAGCCATCTCCAGCTCATGCAGTCAAGTCTCCCGGACGGGAGGAATTTAAAGGGGCAGATGATCATGCAGCAAATGATAAAATTTTCTCAGGAGATGTTTTTTGTGTAACAGCTCAAAACACCTCAAGCATCAATGTAAACGCTTCAAAGAGAAACAGTCAACAGTAACTCCCAAGGGAGGAAAGCACGTGAACCTTGTTGTTAACAATTCTTCCTACAGCAACCAGTTCTTAATCGACAGTGATGCGACTGTGAACATCATTAAGAACAAAAATCTCTTTGACACCTACACACCAGTTAAAGGTCAGTGTGTCAAATTAGCAGATGGGCTTTGTGCCCGGGTAGCAGGAAATGGTCTTGTTAAAATTCCTAGCCTTAAAAGAACACTTCAAATGCTTCATGTGCCAAGTTTAAAGTATAATATGATATCTGTATCTACTTTGACTGAGCAAAATTTTAAAGTCTCTTTTACAGCTGACAGCTGCCTGATTAATGCAGATGACATTTCTGTTGTGGCCAAAAGGAAAGACAATTTATATTTCTTGGAGAGTGAAGATATGATCCACCATGTGAGTATGAATAAGCCTCCTCACGAGGAGTGCATTCACATGTGGCACAGACGGTTGGGGCACATAAATTTCCATGCTGTTAAAAGAACTTTACAAGCAGCTGAAATTACCCCCAAGGCCTGCAGTTGTTTTGTTGACTGTGAAATCTGCAAGGCAACAAAATCTAAAGCAGCACCAACTGTATCTCCAACAAAATTCAAGTCTGATGCAATACTGGACCTCGTTTTCCTAGATCTGATTGGACCCTTTCCAACCAGAAGTTTGGGCGGAGCTAAATTCTGTTTGCATATAGAGGATCATCATTCTCGCTATGGTTTTTGTTTTTTACTTAGATCAAAGGCTGAGACATATCAAACTTTCAGCAATTGGCTTCGTTTCATCAAGAGGAAAACAGATAAGGTTCCACGCACTATCATTACTGATAATGGTACAGAATTTTGCAATGACAAAATGTTTTCCCTATGCAGGAGATATGGAATCAGTCATCAACGGACGGCACCGTACCGACCACAACATAATTCATTTTGTGAAAGGAGAAATCAAACCCTTTATAATATGTGCTTATCTATGTTGAGAGACAGCAACCTACCAATGTGTTATTGGGGGGAAAGTATAATGTGTGCTTCCCATGTTCTAAACTACTCTTGGTCTTCTGCTACTGGCAAAATACCAGCTGAGATACGGTATGGCAGAAAGGTTACAATTAACCATATAAAGATATTTGGGATACCAGCTTATGTAAATATCCCAAAGCAGCTCCAGAGAAAGGGGCACAACAAGGCTGTTAAGTTGTTATTTCTTGGTTATGCGAATAATCACAAGGCTTACAGATTTTCCCAAGCAGGTGAAAAGAGGATAACAGCTTCATGCTCTGCAAATTTTCTGGAAACCTCTGTGGGTTGGGAGAGAACGTCCTCTACAGTATTCCTGCCTGCAGCGGAGAAAACTGGTACGCCGCCACCACCTAGAGGCGAGAGGCGGAGTCCTTCACCCAACAGCAGAGACATCAAGCCAGAACCTGTAACACCTCCATCTTCGGGAGCGGGAGTGTCACAGCAGCAGCAGCAGCAGCCAGATGTCCAGCATAAAGCGCCAGATGAGGCAACAACACCGGTTCTACAACGATCTACGAGAGAAACACGTCCTCCAGATCGCTACAGTCCGGGACAAGCGTGCATCGTTCTTGCTGAACCTTCCAGCTCTGAGAGCATCAAGCATCTAACGCAAGATGAGCAGACTGGATGGTCAGATGCCATGACTGCGGAACTTGAGTCGTTGAAAAGTCTGCAAGTGTATGAAGAGTCTGTAATACCACCCAACCAAAAACTCATTGGGTGTAGATGGGTTTTTAAGTTAAAATCTGGATCAGATGGGCAGGTGCAATACAAGGCTAGACTTGTGGCACAAGGGTACTTACAGTCAGCACTAGACTATGACGAAACTTTTTCACCAACACTCAAGGCCACATCAATCTATTGCGCATTATCTTATGCAGCAAAACACAATTGTGTAATTAAACACCTTGATGTCACAACCGCTTACTTGCATGCACCTCTAGAACATACAATTTATATGAAATTGCCACCAGGTGTGTCTGGTGAAAATGGCAATGTTAACTTATGTTGGAAACTTAAAAAATCTTTGTACGGGTTAAAACAATCTGGGCATCAGTGGAATCAATATTTAACTGAATGTTTGAAAAAGCTTGGTTTCAAACAAGGTATAGCTGACCAATGTATATTTGTCAAGGGAAAAGGGGAGCAGCAGTGCTTAATACTTGTCTTTGTAGACGACTTAGCTATAATTTGTAGAAATGCAAAAATGCTAAATACCATTGTTGAAACTCTAAAGAACCAGTTTACAGTGAGAGATCTGGGCAACATCAGACAATATGTTGGCTTAGACATAGAATGTGTAAATGGAGGGTACCGAGTCTCACAAAAGGGTAAAATAACTCAGTTATTGAAAAGTTACAAAATGGACCAAAGCAAGGAAGTTAAATGCCCTATGCTACAGAATTTTGACATAGATGACAATGAGAGTCCATTGTTTGACCAAAGTATTTATCAGTCCTTGATTGGCAGTCTTTTATATATAGCAAACTGGTCAAGGCCTGATATCGCAATGGCAACCAACCAATTGGCCAGGGCGGTGAAGCAACCAAGACAGAGCCATTGGATTGCGGCGAAACACATCCTTAGGTACTTAAAACATACTATAGAATACAGTTTGTTTATTATACCAACTAAAGACCTAAGAATATATGCATATGCAGATGCAAGTTTTGCCAGTGACCAAAACACCCGACAGTCCACTACCGGATTGGCAATTTTCTTTGGTGGTGCACTAATAGGATGGAAATCCTTGAAACAACGACATGTAGCCCTCTCATCATGCGAGGCAGAGTACTCAGCACTTAGCACAGTGTGTAGCGAACTTATTTGGTACAAGCAGCTATTATCTGACATTGGTTTATTTTATGTAGAACCTATAACTGTGTACGAGGACAATCAAGCGGCTATCAAGTTAGCAAACAGTCTAGGAGTAAAATCTAGATCAAAACACACAGATGTAAGGTTTCACAACGTAAAACAATGCTTAGAAGACAAGCTAATCAATCTTGAGTACTGCGCTACAGCTGAAAATATTGCTGATATCTTTACAAAGTCTCAGACACCTGTTAAACACAAGGAGAACTGTCTGAAACTAGGTTTAAAGTAAAGATGAAAAGGCTGGCAATGCTACTGTATATTAACTATGAATATTAATGTGACTGTATAGACTGTTTAGTTCCATAAGGGGAGGATGTCAGTGTTAAGTTGCTTTAAGACAACTAAAAACTGCTGAATCATTTGTTATGTAACTAAGCTATACAGGAGTCCCGAGAATCTCAGGTGCAGCTAATGAAAACAATCAGTGTTATGATTGGTGGGCTGTACTATATTAGTAAAAAGCCTAGCCCTGTGTGGGTGTGGTTGATGATGCTGATGGAGAGAGAGAAGGAGCAGACGTTGTGTGTGAAGGAGGAACATCTTGCTTGCATACTGAAACTCTGAAGGATTGCTTAGCTACTGAATTTGATGTATGGACTGGATTTCTGACTTCTCTACTTGGACTAAGAATTGGTACTGTATATTGGACTGACTGACTTTAATGTGTATGACCCATTGACTTGCCTGAGACTGCTTCTTACGTGTTAACCCAATACAACTGATTACTCGGCTGTCTTGGAGTTTTGTTTTCTTTACCACAGTGTTCTGGAGTTGCACTTTACTACCTACTCAACAGAGGCACTTCCCTACGCGTATCAAAACTCTGTCAAGCACGATCTCTGGATTGATGCAGTTGACATTTTAGTTGAACATGTCCACTCTACTTTTTTGCAAAAGATCATGGGGGTAGCTATGTGTGTTCCTTATGCCGTTTTATGTTTGGAGTGCAGTCAGAATTTGTTGGCTACTAAGGCATGGGTTCACACTATTAAATTCTAGTTATGACTCCACTACAGCTCTGATCCACTTAGTTTTCTGTACCAGCTACTTTCTGAATCTGATAATTCTAGCTGGTTATCTTACATTGAAGCTAAAATAAGTTCCCTGAATCTATCTTTAGAATCCTTATCCTTGTTTTCTGAGTCTGAGGCTTTTTTAGAAATAAAATCTAGTCTACTGAGCTCAGAGCTACAAACTAGGGTTGCCAAGTCCAATTAGAGAAAAATCTGGGGACTTTGGGGGCGGAGCCAGAAGACATTGGGGATGGAGCCAGGAGACATTAGGGGTGGAGCCAAGAACAAGGATGTGACAAGCATAATTGAACTCCAAGGGAGTTCTGGCCATCACATTTAAAGGGACAGCACACCTTTTAAAATGCCTTTCTTCCATAGGAAATAATGAAGGATAGGGGCACCATCTTTTGGGGCTCATAGAATTGGACCCTCTGGTCCAAATGTTTTGAAACTTGGGGGGTATTTTGGGGAGAGGCACTAGATGCTATACTAAAATTTGGTGCCTCTACCTCAAAAAACAGACCCCCCCAGAGCCCCCAATACCCACGGATGAATTCCCTATTATTCCCTATGGGAATCGTTCTCCATAGGGAATAATAAAGTGCCCAGTAGACATTTCCCTCCCTCCCCCACGCCTTCTAAAGGGGGGAGGGCCTCCAAACCAGGGAATCCCCTGCCCCCTCCCTCTCTCTCACACACAAATACTTACCAGATCTTCCGGAGAACTCTTGCTTTGAAAACGAAAGCAAAAGAAAGGGAGGGGCCGTTCTCCCAAGCCCTTCCTGCTTCCTGCCCAGCCTTAAAGGGGCATACATTTTACAAACGGCTCAGGAGCTCTATAATAACATGAAGCCTACAGGTATGTTCTCCCTCCCCTCCACCCCCCACCCCCCGCTTCCCAATTTTTGAAGAGCGGGAGATGAGGCTGCGAACCCAGGGGTCTCCCGCCAGAGCGGGAGGTTTGGGAAGCCTGCTACAAACTCTTTATAGTCTTGCCAACAGAACCTGTTCTCCCCTAAACTTAGGGATTGTTCCAAATGCAAATATTCTAGCTGTGTACCTCTACCAACATTCCAGCTCCCAGTTTGCACAGAGCCTTTTCCTTGGCCAGATTCAATGTCCTTTCGTCAGCTATTTTATTTGGCAGATTCCAAGAGACTCCTTAGTAGGTGCTGTGCCTATAAAATGGATTGTGTTGAGACAGTTGCTCATGTTCTTCTCCAATGTCCTCTCTATTTGGCGTCCCACTGGGATCTTTTATACCCCATATTAGCACAAATTTTAGAGACCTCTGGTGATTTTAAGGTGCTTTTCTTGCTTGATAATTCTGATCCAGAAATAACAGAATTAGTAGCAAAGGTTTTTTTATAGAGTTACGTTTACTCATCCTGATAAGTAGTACTATGTATCAGGTTTTACTATGTTGCCACTTTGTTTTTATTTTGTAATCCTAATTTTATTTTGTATGGATTATGTATTCTTTTATTATGTAACCTGGCCGACCCGCTATTTTATATTCTTATATATGCCAATAAAGGCTATCTTGTGTGTGCATGAAATAGGTTATAGTTGAAAAACACTTAAATCTATTCCAGAAACATATGTAATCCAATGAAAACTCTACTTTAGTAGATGCACAAAATATTTATAAGTATTATAATTAAGTGTTCACATTAAAAGTCATAAACAACCAAATATGTTTCAGTTGAACAGACTTTTCAGTTGCTCAGTGCAAGTGACTGAGCCAGGCACAGATGTGCAGTGGAGAACCTGCAAGTGCCTGCAGGGGGCACCTGTATTTCCCTCCCTGCACAGTTTCCTTTTTCCCTCTTCCTGGCAACATTTCCCTGCTTCCTTTTCTCCTTCACATCCACCCACCAAGCAACCTATTTTTTAATTGCCCCTTATTTTCAGTTAGGTTTATTATTTATTTACTTTATACCCTGCCTTTTCCACAACAGCAATCTAAAGCAACTTTTACATTCTTTCCTACATTTTATCCTTACAACAACCCTGGGAGGTAAGTTAGACTGAGAATCTTTAACTGGCCCAGGTCACCTAGTGAGTGTTCATGGCAGAGTGGTGGTTTGAACCTGAGTCTTCCAGATTCTGCTCTGAAACTCTTAACCACTAGATCATGTTAATATAGCCCTGGAAAGGGCCCTGTCGCTCCTCCTGCCTTTACCAGACCTAAACCAAGGCTTGAAGTCTGGCATTACAGTAGTGGTTGCCTAGCAACACCCACTAAAAGCATTTATTTCTTAAAGATACAGGTGCATCTTTTATTATTTGGGTGAGTTTTCCAGGGTTTTTTGCAACCTTTGGCATTTTTCAGGTATGTAGAAAGATCTGTCGTATCCTGAGGGCTACAGTCTCTGGATTTAAGTATTCACAGATTTGGCCATATTGAGAATTTGATATATTGATGATGTGCAGAAAATACAAAGAAACAAATCAAAATATTAATGCAAAACCAGTATCTCATAGAACTATCTGTTCATTACAGGCATTTTGAGAAACATACTATTCCCACTGAATATCAATAAGAAAAATAAACTTACAAACTCTTTAAGATGTTCATATCACCTGATTCCAATGGTTGAAATATACTGGCAAAATACATTACACTTCCCATTTGAAATCATGGAATGGAATTAATAGATTTTTTTAAAAAAACTACCTTTTCCAAAAGCACTTGAACTTCATCTGTGTTTAGTATCTAAAGTGCCCAAATGAATCCAAAGTGCATCCAAAATGAATATACCCTGTCTAACCAGGCATAGTTATAGAAGAGTATTAGTGTTAAATGACTGTGAATCTACAGTGTTGATTGCTGTCTTTTTTAGCTTTGACCAGACCCATAGCCACGAGGGTGGAAGGGCCTGCCCCCGACTTCCTGTAGGGTGCCCCTACTCAGGGGTCCTGGGAGGAAGGGGGCGGCACCCACTCTCAGTTTTTGCCCTATGACTCCTCAGGAGGAGTAGTAAGCAGAGGTGGCTGGGGAGGGAGGGCAGTTTAAAATTTGCAAAAGGGGCAGCAGAAGTAGCCGCTGGCCTCTCACGGAGGGGGGGAGGGGTGCTAAGTGCCCCCTACTATTATTCATGTCCCCAACATCAGAAATCCTGGGTGTAGGACTGGCTTTGACTACAGTCGATAGGATCTAGATTTCCACAATCTGAGTTTAAGTGTGAGCCTGGATTTCTCTTGCAGGGTTTTCATTTCCAGATAAAATGTGTCACTTGGCAATACATAAAGTAGGAATCTCCCACCAGAACTCTATAGAAGGATAAGAAGTAAAAAGGTCAATAATTGTGATGAGTGTAAAATCTAGAAGTTAATGCTGTTACAACGTAGATGGAAGACAGAGCAGAGGTCCATCAGTGGCTATTAGCCACAGTGTGTGTGTGTGTATATATATATATATATATATATATATTTGGCCGCTGTGTGACACAGAATGTTGGACTGAGTGGGCCATTGGCCTGATCTAACATGGCTTCTCTTATGTTCTTATGTAGAGAGAGACAAGGAAACAGAGTAAAACTGTATATTTCATGCAGTTGTGTAGCTGCAGATTTTAAATTTAAATCACTTAGGACAGAAGTGTCAAACTCATGAGGGCCAGATCTGACATAAATGTCACTTCATTGGACTGAGCCATGCATGCCATAAACTGTAACACAAGGTACCAGAGATATAAACTTTATAAAGGTGATTACAGATGTCAGGCAACAGCAGGCTAATGACAATAGCAGGCTTGATTGGATTAGGTGTTATATGCAGAGGGGTAGTAGGCATGGAGATACCAGCACTGATAATAAGACAGGAAATCTAGGTTTCAGTTCCATTCAGGAGGATTAAGTCCAGGAAGATGCAAAGAATAAGTGGACATAACATAAGACTGACAGATACCACAACATTCAGATGTTTACCTAAGAGGAGCAGTGCTCTTCCAAAGGAATTTGAAAGGAAGACTAGAAAGTCAGACTGCTGAATTGCAATTGATAATGAAGTTCAAGACATTGCATCCTCCAGGACTGAATTGAGAACTAGTTTTCCTGTCTCCTTACCAATGTGTGCTCTTATCATTTGGTGTCTGAAATCACTCCACTGTCCATTATATAAAGACCAACCCAAGTGTTATCATTCCTAATCAGGATCTTTTTGAAAGAAAATAAAAACAGATAGGAACAGAGAAATTCAATCTTAAAAAAAAACTTTTCCAGAATAAGTCAAAATAATTTCTTCAATATACATCATGTTTGTCAGAAGAATCCACGTACCCATCCAACCACCCTCCAAAGAAGAAATGTGCTTGCACACAAAAGCTTCTACCTAGAATAAAACATTGTTGGGTCTTGAAACTGCCATCATAGGACTCTAAATCTGTTTATTCTCTCTCTCTTTCCTCCCCTTCTCTTCCTCCCCAAATGAGGAGGAGCAGTGCTGGTGAAGGAAGCAGATGCTGTGTGTGAGAGAGAGGGGGGGAGGGAGTGAAGCTTTTCTTTATATCTCTCCTGTACAAAGCAGGAAGCAGCCACAGAGGTGTGTGTGAGGGGGGGGGAGGCAAACAGCAGGAAGCAAAGAGCCACCAAGCGAGCTGGGAAAAAGCAAGCGATGGCATGGCTGCAGTGGCAGCCTTGGAAAAGGAAACAAAAGAAGGGAGTTGCTTGAGAACTGCATTTGTGTTCTGTGTGGGACAGATGCATCCTGTGGGCCACATGTTTGACACTCCTGGTTTAGATCCTCTTGGAGCTCTTCACAGTCAGCCTTGGTTTTCAACATCCTGAATAATCTTGTGTCATCTGCAGACTGGCCACTACACTACTCACCCCTAGTTCTAGATCATTGGTGAAAAAATTAAATAGTACTGGTCCCAGTACCAATCCTACTGGGACCCTACTGCTTCCCTCCCTTTTGAGAATTGTAAATTTATTCCTACTCTTTGCTTCATATAATTTAACTAATTTTTAAACCCATAAGAGAACCCATCCTCTTATCCCATGACTGCTAAGTTTACTTAGGAATCTTTGGTGAGTTGCCTTGTCAAAAGTCTTTTGAAAGTCCAAGTATATAATTTCTACAGGCATCATCATTTTCTATATATGCTTGTTCACTGTATGCCATTAGGACCTGGAGACTTATTGGTTTTTAATTTCTCCAGTAGGTCTGGTCACCTCAATTTGATTGTCCTTCAGACTCCTTTCCTGAAAACAGGGTTCTGGCATGGGTTCATACACCACACTTTCCACAGTGATGACAGAAGCAAAAAAAAAAGTCATTGAGCTTCTCTACCATCTCCCCATCTTCCCTTAGCAATCCCTTTATTCCTTTGTCATCCAAAGGCCCCCTGCTTCTCTGGCTGGTTGAGGGTTAGGACGTATTGAGGACTAATTAAAAAAAAAATAAAACTAGCAATTACCAGGGCTAGACACCCAAGAGTTCTTAAAAAACAACATTTATTTGCTTATTTATTTTATTTTATTTTATTTTATTTTATATCCCGCCCTACCCCACTGAAGCGGGCTCAGGGTGGCTCACAGCATAAAAATTCTAACAATAAAATTCAGAATTAAAATACAATAGTAATTTACAAAGTTAAAACATTAATATCGATACATCAGTCCATATCAGTGTGCTATCTATAAACTTTCTTCAGTATTTCGGTACCGGTCAGTTATAAGCCAACGGGAAGAGGACTGTCTTATAGGCCCTGCGGAACTGTCCAATATCCCGCAGGCCCCTGACCTCTTCCGGTAACTGGTTCCACCAGCAAGGGGCTGTAATTGAGAAGGCCCTGTCCCTGGTTGACTTCAACCAGGCCTCCTTTGGCCTGGGGATTACAAGCAGATTTCAAGAGCCAGATCGCAGTACTCTCTGGGGGACATATGGGAAGAGACGGTCCCTAAGGTAGGCAGGTCCTAGGCCATATAGGGCTTTAAAGGTAATAACCAGCACCTTGTACCGGACTCGGTATATTATTGGCAGCCAGTGCAGTCCCCGGAGGCCCGGCTGAATGTGCTCCCGTCTAGGAAGCCCTAATAACAGCCGAACGGTGGCGTTCTGCACTAGCTGCTATTTCCGGGTTCGGCATAGGGGCAGCCCCATGTAGAGGGCATTGCAGTAATCAAACCTTGAGGTGACCGTTGCATGGAACACTGTTGCCAGATCGTCCTGCTCCAGGAAGGGAGCCAACTGCCTCGCCCGCCTAAGATGAACAAATGCGGACTTGGCAGTGGCTGCTACCTGGGCCTCCATAGTTAAGGCAGGCTCAAGTAGTACCCCCAAGCTCTTGACCCTGTGCACCACTGTCAGTGGCACACCGTCAAGAGCTGGAAGGGGAATCCCCCCCCCCCAGACCACAGCGACCCAAGCAAAGGACCTCTGTCTTCGCTGGATTTAGTTTCAACCTACTCAGCCTGAGCCATCTAGCCACGGCTTGTAATGCCCGGTCCAGGTTTTCTGGGACACAGTCAGGCCAGCCGTCCATGAATAGATGGAGCTGGGTGTCATCAGCATACTGGTGGCAACCCAGCCCATACCTCCGGGCAATCTGGGCAAGGGGGCACATGTAGATTTTAAACAACATTGGGGAAAGAACTGCCCCCTGAGGCACCCCACAATCAAGCGTGTGCCTCTGGGACAACTCACCCCCAATCGCCACCCTTTGTCCCCGGCCATCAAGGAACAAGGAGATTTAGGAGATTTATATGCCATCTCCAGAAATCTGTTTGAAGCAACATGAAGATGAATCAGCATGGCTTTCTGTAATGGAAATGGGATTCTGTAATGGAAAGCCTGGTTCACCAGTCTCTTAGAATTCTTTGAGTTTGTCAGCAATCATAAAGATGAGGGTGGTTTGGTAGATACTGCAAGCAATCATAGGTAGGTCTACTAAGAAGAGAGTCCCATCTTATTTACTGGTGCTCACTCCCAGGAAAGTGTTTTAGGCTTGCAGGTGCAGCAATTGTTTACTTTCAGAAATACATTTTACAGTAGCTCTCAGCAAAGGCTTTCAAACTTGACAGCCATGTTATAAGAGTATGTGTCCCTTCATAGATTAGTAACTGGTTGAAAAAGGAGGGGAAAGAGGGGTTTTCGGGGCTGGATCATGGAGAGTTAGGACACTTCTCCAAAGAGGAGCGGACCGGAGCCTTTGTTTTTGGGCAGCAAAGGTGATTTCAACACCAACTGTCTACTTGTTCTCAGACGGGGAAAGGCCAAGACATGCTTTGGAAATTCTAAGGGGGTTTACTTTGGCTGAAGAGGAGTTCCAACGGGGCTTCTCCGAGGCTTTGAAGGATCCCCAGCAAAGGATTGCATTCCAGCGTCTACAGAGGTTTCCATGGTCATTAAATTGACTTTAACCCATCATGATTCAAGCCTTCTTTGGACTATTTTTGTATCTATTCATTTATCTTCAGCAAGAACGGTGTTAAGGAGGATATATTTGATCTCAAGGTAAGAAGATCGTTATCTATCACTCCGGGACTAATATATTTGAGAAATAAGGACTAAAATTTGGAACTAATTACAACTTTCTAAAGTTAAGAAGAAGGGAAGGGGGTAATTTTGGGACTATTAGGATCTAAGAAGACAAGTTAAAAGTAAAAAAAAACAACTTATGTTTGGAATACCTGTGGTTTCTGCAAAATCCCCCATCGTCACAGAGTTGCTGAACTGAAAGACATCACAGGAAGTGGCGTAAACATCACGAGATTACCTGATCATAGAGAATGGATCTTCATGGCAAGAAAAGCAGGAAGCAAAACAGGAAGAGAAGGAGGAGGGAGCCATTGAAAGAAGGTTAAGTTTTCAACTTTCTGGACTCTCTATGGCTAATCAATCATAGAAAAACTTCGGCGGCCATTAAAGGAAGGTCAAAAATTGAAAAAACTTTTTTAAAAAAAGAATGGGATTTTAAAATGGTGCAGCCAGCAGATATTGTTATAATAAGGTGAAACACATTGGACTATATAATTAGAATTAATTTTGGTGGGCCCAAAGAGAAAAAGGAGCCAGAAAATATCACAGATGCCATTTTGAATAAATTAAAACTTTAAAAATTAATATCTGGAAATAGAAAGCTCCTAGAATGGCAATTTTGGGCTCATTGGAAAGGGCATGTTCCAAGCTATTAGAATCTGTATTTCAATTTTGAATTGAAGAGACCAACTTTGGAGCCTATATTTATAATGGGAGGACAGTAATGTCTTTTTTTTCTGTCTGAAGATAAGGGGGGACTGAAGCTTTGTCCAAGGGCCTGGTCTTTGGAAGAGATAAAGATGGCCAAAGTTAATGAACAACTTGAAGCCATGGAGGCCAGACTGGTCAAAGTGATGAAATTAATAACTGAATTAATAACTGAAAATATTAAAGAACTGAGAAAAGACATTAAATCAAGTGCAGAAGTGGTGAAGACAAAAATTAAAAAAGAAATTGAGTATCTCCGAAAAGACTCACAAGCAACGTTAAATAAAGTGCAAGTAGTTGAAAATAAAGTAAAAGATCAAGATTCCATGATTACTAAGTTGCAGGAGAAAGTAGTTCTACAAGACTGTAAGATAGTGATTGACTTAGTGAATCAAGAAAGTTTGGAAGACGTTTGGAGGAAATTTTATCCTATGGTGCGTGACTACACCTTTTTTTCAGCAAGACATAATTCTTTCTCAAGGATTGATATGTTATGGGCTACAAAAGATCTTGGACTTATGACGAAAAAAATAGAGATTCTTCCTAAAGTGGGGGCAGATCATAACCCAATAATGTGGTCGGCAAAGTATGCCAAAAAGACTAGGAGGTGGAGGATAAATGAAGATTTACTACAGAAAGTAGATATAGTGGTGTCTCTAGAAAAAGAAACTAAAGCTTTCTTCCAAATAAATGAAAAAGAGGACAAACAATTTTAAACGGTGTGGGATGGATATAAAGCTGTAATAAGAGGCATGTTAATTACATTGAACAATAAAGACAAAAGAGCAAAAGCGAAACAAATGTTGGATATCCAAAAAGAGATTGCTAAGAAGGAAAAGGAACTTAGAAAGCGACCGGGGGGAAAGAAAATTATAAGGGAGATTACAATATTACAGAACCAGCTAAGACATCTGCTAAATAAAGAAGTAGAATGGAATTTTAAAAGATTGCAACAGAAATCTTTTAAAGGAGCGAATAAACCTGGGAAATACCTGGCCTGGCAAATGAAAAAAAAAAAAAAGAGTAAATTTATTAACAAAATTGTGTCAGATGGTAAAGATATTGTGGACCAAGCAGGAATTAAAAGGGAATTTTATAAATATTATGCTAAGTTGTTCCAATGTCAAAAGGTGGAGCAGAGTAAAATAAATTTTTATTTACAGAAAATACAAGTAAGTCCCTTAACAGAAAAAATGCAAAAGGTCTTAAATGAACCAATTGGAAAAACAGAAGTTGAAGCAGCAATAAACTCAATGAAATTGGGAAAAGCACCAGGTCCAGATGGTTTTACAGCAAAATTTTATAAAGTCCTCGCAGAGACATTAGTACCAAAACTTCAAAAACTGATGAATATAATAAGAACGGATGGGAAAGTGCCAAATACATGGAAGGAAGCAGTAATTTTGTTGATACCAAAAGAAGATAGAGACACAACCAATGTAAAAAATTATAGACCAATTTTCACTACTTAATAATGATTATAAAATATATGCTAGGATACTAGCAGAAAGACAAACAGCATTTGAACAAATTAGAGATAATAATTAGAGATAATATTAGAACTGTCATAGATGTGGTTGAATAGTATGAGAAGCACCCTGAAAAAGAAGTGGCATTATTCTTTGCTGATGCAGAGAAGGCCTTTGATAATGTGAATTGGGACTTTATGTTTGCAGTGATGGAGAAATTAGGATTAGGAGAAAATTTTATAAAAATAGTTAAGGCAATATATACTGAACAACAAGCAAGACTCTGTATAAATGCAGATTTGATGGGAAAATGATAATCAACAAAGGTATGAGACAAGGTTGCCCTCTATCTCCATTGATATTCATAATGACTCTAGAGATTTTGCTTATGCAAATACAAGAAGATAAGGAGATTGAGGGACTGAAATGGAAAGGTTTTTCCTATAAATAGAGTATTTGCTGATGATGTAATGTTTATTAATGAAAATCCTATATATGTAACACCATTGCTGCTTCGCAAGATACAAGAGTATGGAGAATTGGCAGGATTTTATATAAATAAAGAAAAATCAAAAATTTTATGTAAAAATGTGACAAAGAATCAACAGGAAGAATTACAAAATGCAACAGATTGTGAAGTTGTTTCAAAAGTAAAATATCTGGGTGTGGAAATCACTATGAAAAATATAGATTTATATAAAAATAACCCCCTCCTGGTTTAACACAGACAATTCTTATCTCTTCACAGAGGAGTGTGAGAAGGTTTGATGTTTTCAATAACCTAAAATGCCTTTGTAATAAAATAGATAGCTGCTTAGTAACCTTTGAACCCGTGACTCAAGTTTGCATCTGTAATGTAGCCTTTGATGATATCCTATATAGCAACTGTGTAACTGTTTGTACCCCATTACTCCCAAGGCTTGTGTCCTTGGAAAAGTTCCTGAGTTTCTTACAATAAACCTATCTTTGATTCAAAACAAAGGACTCTATATCGGCACTTGACACTTACATTCATTAGACTAAATTCTGTTAACATTCAAAACTGGATTTTTAAAAATAAAAGTTGAATAATGTACTTTTCTAAGCTGTTTAAATTTTCCTTGATGTGTGGTTGGTGATCAAGGCAATCCTTTTGACGCTCTTCCTACAGCAGTCTTTCAGTCTGCCTCTCTCTGGGCGGTGCCTGCAGAAGAAATAATTAGCACCCCATTCCCCACCACCACCCCAGTTAGGAGAAATGCTTTTAAATCATGCACATTGCAGACTAGATCCTGGTTTGGAAAAGTACAGAGTACCATGTATTTGTTTATTTAGAAAACGTATGTGCTGCTGTTCTAGATACCTGCTCAAGGCTGTTCACAATATCAAATAGTACAGCAAATTATCAAAACAACCATAAAATTACCAGTATTTAAAGCAGAAACACAAAGCATCTTTAAGTTAAGTCCATAAAACAATCCTCAGCCTGGATCTGCCAGATTGGCAGTTATATTATAAAGCATCTGCACTTCTATGGGTAAGAGATTGGATACTTCTGAATGACAAGAGACAACTGCTATTAGAATGACATGATTTGACTATGGGATGGCATGCATATTTGTGGTATCAAAGACTTGAAGGCCACTCCTATTTTAAGAATCATTGGTTTCAAAAATCTTTGTATCATACGTGGTCATGGTTAAAGACGAAAAGCTATCAAAAAATTCCAAGATGGGTTTCTCTAGTCTCTCATCCAAACGTCCTAAAACTAAATCAGAATTATAGGTATGATGACTCGTTGGGAAAAGATAATCAACTCAAAACCAAAAAAGAATTGGAAAATGTGGATATCAAAATGAATTGGTGGTTGAGAATGCAAATTGAATCTAGATATGCCAAAGGCAAGGTGACAGGTTTTAATAAAGAGCAATATGTATTTGATAAAATGTTGTTGGGCCCACAAGAAAAGTTAATCTTCAAATTATATGCATATCTACTTCAAATGAAGACACAAGATGAGGTTGTAAAGGACTGTATGGTTCAATGGACAAAAAACTTTGGCTACAATATTGCATTAGAAGACTGGGAGAGACTGTGGAAACTTAATGTTAAATGAACTAGGTCAGTAACTTTCAAAGAAAATCTATATAAGATGTTTTATAGATGGTACCTGACCCCACAGAAACTGTGTAAGATTTATACTACTATGTCCAACAAGTGTTGGAAATGTACTAAACAGGTTGGTTCCTTTTACCATATGTGGTGGACATGTGAGATTGTGAGAGACTATTGGAAAATGGTGCATTATATGCTACAGAAGATTACGAAGACACAGATCCATTTCAAACCAGAACTATTTTTATTAAATATATTCCCTGAGGACTATTCCAAAGAAATGAGACATTTGTTGGCGCACTTTAATACAACAGCTAGGATCCTTTTGGCACAGAGATGGAAATCTCAGGAAATCCCCATGAAAATGGATTTGGAGGGGAAAGTTCTGGAAACAGCAGAGTTGGACTTCTTATCCCAGCTGCTGGCTGGGAAATCTAAAGAAGAAGCAAGAAAATATTGGATGAAATTCTATGCCTGGTTAGATAATCAAGACTCTTAAGATTCTCTGATGTGAACTTACTTTTTCTTTTTTCCCCTGTATTTTATATTATAAAATTTATCTTTACTGGAATTGTCAAAATTACTAGATAATTTTAACAAAAGGTGTATACTACAAAATTTGAAAATGGATTCTGTGCAGTTGAGACAAAATAATAGGGGATAATTTATGTAAAGAAATTATTGTAGAATTAAGCTTTTTGAAAGTATTCCTATGCAAAATAATATTGGAATGTAGTGTGTTTTTATTTTCCCATTCCCCATCCCTGTCTTTTTTTGATACTAATAAAACTTTTTGAAAACCCCTAAAACAACCCTTAGCCTAAAATCAGAACACAGCATTTAAGAGACAGAACTCTTCCACTAAAGCCTGACTAAAGATAAATGTATTGACATGTCACCTGAAAAACAGTGAACAGGAGCCAGACAAATCTCAGGGAGAGATTTTCCAAAGAGAAAGGCTGATCCTATGGAGATTAGTCGCTGGTTAGAGACTCTCACAGCTTGGTTGGAAGTAAAAACAATTAAGCCAGAAGTGATGGGTCTCCACCAGTGGGAGGGAGGGTGGGATCCAGCCTGACATATGGGGACTTTAAAAACTGCTGTAGGAGACAATGGAAGGGGGAAGGCAGTGGCCAAAAAGACTGGCGTGGGACTGGTGAAGGTTCTGGAGGCAGCAGCTCCAGCACTTTAGACAGGAGCAGTGTTGCAGAGTGAGATGGGGGGGGGGGCAAAGAGGACACAGTCCTAACATAGAAAGTGGACAAAGCATCAGCATCCAGCAAGTGATGTCCTGGGAAGATACAGAACAGCTGCAGGACTCTGTTGTGAACACACTGGCAAACAAGGCTCCAAAGCACTTGGAGGCCAGTGGGCAGACATGGAGGAGACCAGGGAGATGGTTATGAGACTGCAGCCCACTTCAGGCACAAAGATGACCCAGGATGCTCAGTGGGCAGAGCATTAGAGGTAATACTGAGGGAAAGGGATGATGAGGGGCAGGAAAGGGGATGAGCTCAGGAGAGCTACACTGCTGCAGGGGCGAGTCCATTGGAAAGTCTGAGGGGTCAGGGACAAATATCTGGGGATAGCTTCAGGATTATAAGGTAATTATGAAACAGGTGCAAAGTTCTGTGGTGTAGACTAGGGACTAGACTTGAGAATGGAGTGAACGCACCTCAGTGGGAGAAGGCACCAAGGTCTGATGAAGGCTGGGGAAACTGATGTGTGGGTTTGGAGCAAGCTAAGGCAATTTCAGTGGCTGAGGAAGAACTAGGGAGGGTATCTCTAGCGCAGGTGAGCACCATATCCCTGATCGAAGGCCACTAATAGGTATGACATTTGGCATGCATGTAATTCTGTCTCTGAACAGTATGGAGCTAGATGGACTGTTGATTTTATGTAAGGAAGGGATCATATGTTTGAAGTCCCCCCAATACACACATTCTGCATTGGGATGGTGCAGCTTTTGATACAAACCATCCTATCTGTTGTTTTTTATTAAGTACCTAATTTTTCAGAAAGCGCAAAATCTTTTTTTTTTTTAAAGGGACCTTTCTAACAGTTTACAAATCACCATTGAAAATACAATAAGAATAGTGAGTAGAAGGAGAAAGAACTTCTAAGTAAAGTGTAAAGTGCCTGTAGGTATACAGGGAAACTCTCTTGTTTGTTGCCTGGTGTAAATACTGCTGTCAGAGCAGGAATTCAGAATGTGAAAACTTTCAACAGGGAACTTTTGTTTGTTTTGGCACAGAAATGTTTTTGGAAGCTCTGCCTAAAACTTATACTGATATTTATTTTTAACTGTCACTGTTGCTCCCAAAGAATCCTGAGAATTATTCTTTGGTCAGAATGCTGAGAATTCCCTGTTTGAGAGCTGTAGCCTCTCACATGGAACTACAGGTCTGTGGGAGAGAATGGGACAGCTATTAATCCAGCCTGATATAAGATGTAAAAACCCCTGTGTCTGTTAATAATTGTGCACAAGAGGGAAATTTGACAGGTCTAGCTTGGTATGCTAGGAACAGGCAAAGCTGCAGCTGCTATAATCTCTTTTATATAATTTTTATAGATATGGGTGCTCTGGCCTCATGTTATTTTTATCACCTTAGCAGTTGGTAACGTAACGTAACATCCACCTATGCCATATTCCACTATTGTTCGGGGGGGGGGGGGGGTTAGCAGGAACGCAGTTCCAGCTGGCTTGATGTCGGGGTGTAGCCTAATATGCTAATGAATTCCTGCTGGGCTTTTTCTTTAAAAAACCCTATGTGAAATAATAGTGAGGGTTGTGGCCTAATATGCAAATGAGTTCCTGCTGGGCTTTTTCTACCAAAAAAGTCCTGATGTTGTTTAAACATTTGCCCATTATAGTTAGAATCAGTAGGGCTGCTGAGAGTCACCATGGGACTCCAGACAAAGATTCCACCTGCCCCCCCCCCCCATGACTAGGGTTACCAGATCCAACTCAGGAAATATCTGGGGACTTTGGGGTAGAGCCCAGAGACTTTCCCATTCCCTAAATAAATGAAAATACAGCAGTGCATTTCCTGTGAATATAGTCTTCATTTCCTCATCCACTATTTTTGCCTACCCTGGCAGCTGCTCCTCCACTAAATGAAAGTGAAATTTGCCATACCCCCACAAGTCCCCTTGTCAGGCTTTGGAAGCATTTCCAAACATGACTTTTTAAGGGACATGCACACATACTCACAAAGCATCCAAAATAAACAGAGTTTGCAAGCTGACACTTCTATGATCTCACTGGGGCAATTTAGTCATGGGAGTTGCTGAATGTAACAGTCTTCTGTATTTCAACCAGCTTCTTCAGACAGGAACAGGAAAGAAGAGCAGCCTAGAGGGTGGAGTTTATCTCCATCCCATAATCAGGTTCCAGCTAACTCTTTCCTGAAGCAAATGCAAAATAGCGGGACTCTGCTCTCTGCCTTTCTTACAGCTTCACACACTGGTGACTCTGCCTCCTTGCTCCGCCCCCTGCTTTCCTGCTGCTGAGATATGAAGGCACACACAAATCCCAAAACAAAACAGTTGCAAGCATCTTCTAAGCCTGCCAGTGTTTAAAGGCACATGGTGGCTGTTGGGGTGGTGCTTTCCCTCATTAACTAGCTGCCTGACAGCAGGGAGGAGCCTGCAAAACCAGGGGATCTCCTGCTGGGATCTGGGGACTGGCAAGCCTACCCATAACCTTGATCCAAAAACTTTGTAATTTTATATTTTTACACACATAAATGTGTCCCAGTATATGACACACTTCTTGTGTCTGATTAAGTGGTCTGTAGTTCACAAAAACCTTACTATCACAATAATGGGATAGCTAAATGAAAAAATACAAGACATATAATAGCCAATAGTTTAGAGACCATATGTTCGTAGTCATTTCCCTGTTATGTCAAATTTTCTGCTCTACTAGGCCTCAGGGCTTTTTAATTAG
Organism: Heteronotia binoei; assembly: GCF_032191835.1. Taxonomy (NCBI): domain Eukaryota; kingdom Metazoa; phylum Chordata; class Lepidosauria; order Squamata; family Gekkonidae; genus Heteronotia; species Heteronotia binoei. The sequence goes on from NC_083223.1 coordinate 131,477,853, forward strand.
CTTAACAGAGCATTTTTTCACTGTGAGGATGGAAGGACTAGTCCCTCCTCTTCATGCCTAGAGATGTAGCAAAGTCAGGATGCAGGCAACCAATCCTGAATCTGGGATGGGAGTCTGAGACTAACATACAAAACCCTCCCCCTCTAGAGCCCTGTGTGCACTTTCCTGGGATGGGTAAGGATAGTGGCCAGCCACTGCCATCGGGTCCTATGCAAGAGAGGCATAGGACCAGACCAGCTTGTTTTAGACAAGGTCAGTTAAAGTCAGATGCATTAGGAAACTTGTATTTGTTTGTCTTTGCTTGGTCACTTTAATCCAGAGTGTTTCTTTTGTATTCTTTGACCTTTTCTATTTTAAATGTAGTCTTACTGGGAGGATTTCTTGTGCCTCAGGCTCGGTTACTGAGCCAAGCTGCCCCTTGTAATAAAAGGGGCTCTGCCAAGGGAATCAAAGGGTGAAGTGAGGGGTAACTTGCCTCTCCTTCAATAAAACAAGACCTCCAAATCCAGGTTGGTAGCAGTGCCTTACTCCACCCTCCCAGTGGTCAAGCAGAGTGGCAGGAAAGAAGCAGAAAAGGAAGCAGAGGGAGGGGCTTTACGGCTGATTCCTCCCACCCAAGGCGTCCCTGCTTCTGTGATGCATGCAAAAGAAATAATTGAGGTTGTTGTGATCTAAGAATCAAGTAGATGAAAAGGGAATAAGCCAGAGGTGATTTTCAGTAATGTAGATGGGGAATAAATGGGTTTAAGCAGGAGATGCAGGAAGAGATGATGGTGCTGGAAAATGCCAACTGCATAGGGAAGAAGGTTGTAATGTTTTAAAGAGAGCAGGTGTGATTAATTCACACTATGCAAGGCTGTTACAGTGAAATTATCAGGTTTGACCTGTTCAATAAATATTTTTTTCTCTGAGAGAGAAAAATTACATTGTGGTAGTGAATCTTAAGGATTCTCTGTTTAACAAAGACACAGAGTAATCCACTCTATATATGAAGAACAGCCACCTTGTTAGGAGGAGAGTTCACCGCTGACTAGACATGCTCACTGATTTGCCACATTATTTTCATTTTCCTTTATATTACATTTTATCCTGCCCTTCCTCTGAGGACCTCGGGGTGGTATACATAGATCTCCCTGCCATCATTTTATCTGCACAACAGCCTGATGAGATAAATGGGGATAAAAAAAGTTACTGTCTGAAGGATCCAGTGAACTTTATATCACTATGAATTTGAGCCTGGGTTTCCCCAGTCTGATTGAAATACACTCGCTTAAGTTTGTTGGGTGTAAAAAAAGAGGCCATTTGCTCATTTGAAACATGTTTTGTTAACAGTAATTCAAAGCTGAAATATGGAAATATATGTAAGAGTGAAAGCTAGAGCTGAATCACAGTTGACAGGAAAGCCTTGTATATTGGGATTTCCATTATTTTTAAAGGCTAATTTTTAGGCTCTATCATATCAGTGGAAGTTGCTGTTGGAGACCATTTTAATCCTTTCTGCTCATGCCTTTCCATAAGTTAAAATTCGTCTCTAAATCTGTGGTTGGCTATCATAGGAAAATACATTGATTCAGAAACCCAAACTATATAAATACGGTAGGAGGAGAGTGTTGGTGTAATGGATGTTTTCTTATTTGGTTTGTTTTTTTGAACAGCCAAAGTTCAGAATTTGCCATAGGCTATCCCAGGGATGTTATCCTATTTTTATTTACTGCTCCAAAAGCAATGGAATTGGAGGAAATCCCTTCACTGCTTTATGTGCAATGGGAAATCAGTTAAATCAGTATTATGTACAAGTAGATAACAAGTTCACCAGGGCAGGCCCTAGACTGTCTGGCACCCTAGGCAAGTCTAAGTTCTGGCGCCCCCCTCCCTGCACTGATAACGTCACTGAGTGGAATGGGGTTGTAGCATGAACTGTACCAAGTACATGAGGGCACCCAATTCGATACCCACCAGAAGGCTGGCACCCTAGGCAGTCGCCTAGTTTGGCTAGTGGTCTTAAAGGTGCCACTGCAGTTCACTAAAGGCATTAGTGGAGATGAGACTCCCTTTTTTCCAATTCTAAACTAAGCAGCATAAAGAAAGAAATGATAACTAATCCAGAATCTTACGATGCACTTAGTTTGGTTCTTCTGTTTTTGTCATAATTCATTCCCCTGAACGGATGGCACAGTTTGATTGCACAGTTACATTCACTTCAATTCCTGAAGGCACTGAACCAGGAAATTATATCAAGATTTGTTTTATAGTGTGATTTATGAGGCTTTCTGAGTGTTCCTTCTGGCTAATGACTTTTATAGAAACCTGATTGCTTATTTCATCTTTAAAAGCTGAAAACATGTTTTGCTTATTTTAAAAAGTTTTAATTTTCCAGGTTTTACACAACTGTCACTAATGAATTTGAAAAATATTTGGACACATAGGCTTTTAAAACATACAAGTGGGAACCTGCAAGGACTTATGGGGAGTATCTAATATTCCCCCTCCCCCAATATTCTCTCTCCTTCTCTGAAAATCTCTACAGGCTGTCCCCTTTTCCTGGTCTTTTCTCCCCTTCCAACCTACCTTTACCTGCCTCCATGTCTTCAGCTGCCCCCCACAGCCTCTGCCTAGGAAAACTAAGTCAATTTGTGTGGTGCTAGCTGTCAGACCAGGCCCACTTGCATGGTAAGGTACCCTCGGGGACTTGTGGGGGTACACATCACTTTCCCCTATATCTCCTTTCCTACATTATTTCCTTCCGCACCCCCTACTCCTGGCAACACCTGTATTATCTGCCCCTTCCCTGCCTCATTCTGTCTTTCTCAGCCATTCACCAATTTACCTTTTATTTGCCTCCCACCTTCAGCTCTATTTGTTATTTACTTTCTTCTGTTGTACCTCACTTTCCCCCACAGTGAAGATATGGCACCTTACATCATTCTACTAGGGTTGCCAGCTGCTGATCGGGAAATTCCTGAAGATTTTGGAAGTGGAGTCTGGGAAGGGTGGAGTTTGGGGAGGAGAGAGACTTCAGTGGAGTATAGTGCCATAGAGTCCACCTTCCAAAGCAGCCATTTTATCTAGAACTGGTCCCTGTCACCTTGAGATCATTTGTAGTCCCAGAAGATCTTCAGCCATCACCTGGAAGCCGGCAGCTCTGACTCCTCTTGTCCTTTTTACCCTTATAACAACCCTGTGAGATACTGTGGGTTAGGCTGAAAGTATATGGCTGGCCCTAGCTGACTTGGATATATATATATATCCATATATATGTTTTTACACCACTTGCCACAAGTTGAGAGTATTTTCACATATTATGTTATTCAAGTGATATCCTTAATTATTGTTTCATAACTTGAATGGGCAAAATTATTCCCAGTTACCAGGTGGCAGTGGTAGCCTAACAAGTGATGACTGCTATTTAAATAGAGGATGTAATTACTCTCTCTGCATCCAGAAGGCATCTCCATCTTGTCACTTTGTCATAGGAACTGTGGGTGCTCACCAAGTGGAATGGGGTTGTAGCATGAATTGTACCAAATACAGCAGATTCCAGTTTGAAAGTTCCTTTGAATAGAAAAGTTATACCACATTGTAAAAATCTGCATGTTCTCTCTTGTATTGGTTTTATGCTTAAGACCTTGGTCAAAGGAGCTTAATAAAAGAAAAGGAATGCATGAATCTGTTAGAATTTTTAGAAGAAAATGTTCGGAAATTATTAGAAAATATTACAGATTTAAAGAGATTTTTTTTAAAATATTGGAAGAGAGTGAGGTGAGTACATGGTAAACTGAAATTTACATTGGAATAATTATTGGCAATAAATTAACCAAATATTTTGTAGTATTCAGTTTAAGACTATTAAAAATGAATCTCCTGTAGCCTTTTTATTGAAGAGACTCTTTCTCCTAACCATCAGGGGAAAGAGTATAGGGTGTCTTACTCTGTCAGAAAAATACTGGGGGGTGACAGCGATAGATTGGTGCAAGCTAGATTGGTCCATGGCATAACACCTGCCATGTGGAACTGTAGGAGTTATAGGAGGTATATGTGTAATGAATAAACACTAGTATACATACATCAGTCAGTGGACAAAGGATCACTAGATAAATGATATTTAAGATATCTAATTTAAGGACCAATCTATGCTTGTTTCCAAAATCATGTTAAGATCTGTCTCTTTTAGTCTTTCATCATAATATTATACAGATGCATTGCAGAAGTGCAGGACGTTGCCATATTCACACAAGTTTTTATAATAAATGTTTGCAGATTAATTTATATATCTGGCATAGCCTTCATAGTCATAATACATTTCCATTAGTACACTCTGTACTGGCCAAGTTATTCACTATATGTGCTGTGTTCCAAAGACACATAAAACAGTCCTAACATAAACATTCATAGCAATATCTGGCATTGCTGAGATGCCTGTTTACATGATATGAAAATAGTCACTAATCTTCTAGCCATGTGACTTTTGTCAACTTTAAAAATAAATAGTTGGTTTAAATGCAGGGGAACTTCAATTCCTGTAGCTATAGAAACAAAAAGCCCCTGCTCCACCAACTATGGTTTGGATTTTTTAATGTGGAAGTTGCTGAGACTAAAATTTCAGAGAATCAACCACTTCCTAAGCTCCATGGTTTGTTGTCCCATTTTTGGTCAACAACATGCAGGAACTGTGTGAAATTTTCACTCAGCCAAATGGAATGATTTTCTCATTGTATCCATACTGATAGTCTATGTACTCTTTGACATAGCAGTTTGGCTAGTCACTAACAGTATAGAAGAACATTAGTCATGATGGACAAATCCTAATATTCAGTTTATTAGTTATACATTTGCCTACATGTATAAATAAAAACTATATTATTAAAGGAGGCACCATGGAAAAGACCACATCAACAAACCCTTAGTATCTATTATAAATTAATCACTAACTCAGGACACCTTCCCTTGGCCACTCAAAGAGGCAGTTAACTATCCACTACTTTTAAAACCACCCCTATAGGAAAAATGATGTGGCCATTTATCATCCTGTCTCTGATCTACCCTGTCTGAACAAAATGACTGAGAGAGAGTAGAGGTCCAATTCCAAATCTTTGATAACTCATCTGCTCTACACCCTTCTCAGTCAGACTTCAGGTCAGGCTGTGGGACAGAAACAATTCTGTTAGCTTTAGTTGATGATGACCTCCATCTGAGTGTAAACAAAGGCTAAGCCTCTATGCTGCTTTTACTGGATTTAACTGCAACCTTTGACACAGTAGATCATGTCATGTTGTTGGGGAGCCTGAAGGTAGATGTAGGTATCGGGGAATGTACATTGAATCGGTTCAAATCATTTTTCATGGATCAGACTCAGAGGATTAGTACTGGAAATTGTTGTCTACCAACTCAGCCTAGCCTGTAAGGTGACAAGATGACCCATTACCTTGATATGGCTCATTTGGCCACCTAGATCCACACCACAGTAACACTGAGACTAGACTGCTGTACTCAAAATCAGTTCAGAAATTCCAACTGGTCCAGAATGCAATATCTTAGCTATTAGGAGCTCGCTGGAACCTGCATATTACTCCCATTTTGCAGACACTCCATTGGCTGTCCATTTATTACTGGGCTCAGTTTAAGGTATTGGCTATCACATACAAGGCCCTTCATTGCTCTGGCTCCTCTTATTTGTGAGACCACCTCTGCCTTGACTGTTTTGCTTATGTCACCCAGGAGCTTCTATGAGTGCCAGCCTGCATATGGGCAAAATCAACAACGGCCCATACTGTTGTGACCTTGTTGTGATTCCACCTTATTGAATGGCCTGCCTGAGGAAGTCAGGAAACTTCTCATTTACCTGGCCTTAAATAACTGCAAAACTGAACTGTTCCAGAGGGCTTTTATGTGCAGATAATAGGATTGCAGTGGGGGTGTGCGTTTGGCTCTACCCAAACTGAAAAATACACCAACCCCCCTTTACTGGTATTTTCTGGGTATATTTTGGCTTCCCAAATATACTCAAGATTTTGGGGGGGAGAATTGGAAGAAATCCCCCCCCCCAAATCCTGGATACTGGCAGAACCAGGCTGCCCATCAGAGCCCCAGCTGAACCTGCAAGCAGAACTCTCCCCACAGGATTGGTTCCTGGGTGGGCTCTGTTGGGCAGTCAACTCTAAATCAAGCTGCCCAGCAGAACCTGCAGGGAGAACTCCCCCTGCAGGATTGGCTGCTGGATGGGCTCTACTGGGGGCTCTGGTCTGAACCGGGCTGCCCAGCGGAGGCTGTGGGGAGAGTTCTCCCTGCGGGATCAGCTGCTTGGAGCTCTTTGGAGCATTCCGGTTTAAAATGACTACCTAAAAGAGCCCTAGCTGAGCCACATCCCCACTGTTTTTAGTGGCTTTGCTATTGCTTTTATTCCCTTGGCATTTATCAGTTTGGATCTATTAAACCCCCAGCAATTCAGGTTTTCAAAAAAAAAAAAATCCTAGACCCAAATAATTTACTGGTATTGAAATTGAGTGGTCCCACCCCCCTCCAGGAATTCTGTATTTTTTTCCCGGTCCGATAGACCCAAACCAAAAAATACCAAGAAAAAAATTTGCACACACCTAGGTTGCACTGTACAGAATGGTTCACAAACATACTTGGATAAATGATTAGATACTGTGGACTATAGTGCTGAGTATAGTTATTGTAAGTAGGTTCCTGTTATGTAATTTTTGTGCTACTAAGTGTGTCGTTTATACTTATGCTTTGCTTTTGTTGTTTCTGATAGTTCCAGACTACTAAAATCCTAATTCTTTTGGTTATAGTGTCTAATTTTGAGATTAGGAGTAATCTACCTTGATTCCTGGGAGAAAGGCAAACTGTAAATAACACAAATAAATAAAATTGAATGTATCTACAGTAGGGATGGAGATGAACTGCATGATGAGCCAATATTTGTGATGGGTTCTGGTTGGGTTAGGGCTCAGGAGGCAACTTTTGGCACAAATGTTGTCTCCAAAGAAATCTCTGAACTTTGGGGCACTGGTCAGAGTGGCTCGGAAAATGAAACACCCCCCCCCCGAAACTCTGGTGTGAAAATTCTAGATAGCAGTGGGAGCAGGGCATTTTTGAGCAGGAACACAGTTCCGGCTGACTTGGCATCAGGGATGTGTGCCCTAAAATGCAAATGAGTTCCTGCTGGGCTTTTTCTACAAAAAAGCCCTGGGTGGGAGTAGTGTTTTCTAGTATTAAAAACACCAATAGGAACCCTCCAAAGCTTGACAGGCACATCTACCTGCCAATGACAGAGTGCCCATGCCACACAATGGGACTCAGATCTAAATAAGTGTTGGACAAGCACACGTTTCCTTTCTAAGTGCTGCAGTTTTGGGTGGAGAGGGTGTACTTACAATGAGATAAAGAGCTTTGCTGCTGGGGTTGCTTAGCTAGTTTTCTCAGTCAAGAGGGGGGGATTGCTTAGCTAGTTTTCTCAGTCAGATGCCAGGGAGTTTTGCTTTGTCCTGGGTTCCGCTGTGTTGCGATATGATGTTTTTTGTTTCTTTGTTTTCTGCAAAGGGTGGAAAATTGGGATTGAATTTTTTTATTTCACATAGCATATTTGTTTTGTGTGATTTTCCTGCTGTCTGCTTTCTTGGTGGTTTCCCTTCCATTTTTTCATTTTATTTCACACACACCCTCCACTTTGGGTTGCGCTCTCTATCTCTCTTGTCCAGCTGCTTTTTCGGAGGGCTTCAATTTAGTTCTGCCATTTTATTCCCCCCCCCCCCTCCACATGCACACTGGGCTGCTTTTTGTTTTGGGTAATCTGTGTTTGTCTTGACTTTACCATCCACTGACTTTACTGCCCACTGCTCTGCATTAAGCCCCCCCTCTCAGCTTACTTCTCCTTTGGGGTGATCTGTCTGTCTCAGCCTGCCTCATTTGCTCCTCCACTCAACCTGCCTTGGGGAACTTGTACCAGTCTTGGGGAATGACTTGGGTTAATTTAGTCCCAGCTCTCCACACCTAGTTAGAAACCTCCTCCCAATTAACCTGCTTCTCCTAGGGGTGGGGCATCAATCTGTGCCTGTTTTCCTGTCTGCCTGTTTCTCTCTCCAGCAATTTGCCAAGACCCACTTGATCAACTCTTCTGGGCTGCAGTGCGGTTGGGTGCTTTCTTAATATGGTCTTTGGCACCATGAGAGGCAATAGGAGTTGTACTCATGCCACCTCTTTGGGAGTGGCATAACTTGGACTCCCCAAATCCAAACCTCACCAAATGTGCTAAGAAGAGTTAGCTGGAGCTCTCCTGTGAGTTTGGACCCTCTAGGACCCTGGGGGAGGTGTGCCTTATGACATCCTGAATTTTACAAACCAGTTCAGTTTGGGAAAGCCATTTTGGTTCAGTTCAGGATGACTTCCAGACCCAAGCCAAACCACCTTGTTTTAGTTCGTGTCCATCCTTGACCTATTCTGCAAAGGAACTGGTGTTTCTGTTGCTATTCATCTTGAACATCAGTTTCTTCCAACAGTAGTTTTGGATCTACAGAAAATGGTTACACGTAAACCGAATTTTTTAACTTTAATATAATGTAATATAAATAATAATAATTATGCTAAAGTCAAACAAGTATTTCTTCCAATGGCAAAAATAACTTATTTTCTATTTTTGTGCCTCAAAAGAAAAGTTAGTATGACATGAGACTAGCACATTATTCCAGGAAAACATTTTGATGCAAAGATTGGATTTGGGTCTTAGAACTGTAATCATATCTGCAGAAGACAGCAGAAAACTTTGTAGTAAACTTTTGTCCGTATTCTCTTTCCTCTTCCTTCTTCTTCTTTTAGGATATTAATGTATGTATTCTTGAGAACTACCCTGAATGTTCCAATCCCAGGTTATTTTATATTATTCCATATTTCTGTGGACAGCATCCAAGATGCAGGTAACTGTGTGCCTTTTTCTTTCCACCCTGGATGTTGCAAAGTTATTTATTGCTAAATTAGCATTTAGTAGAAATAGAGAGATTTAGAACAGTGGCTCCCAACTTTCTGGCACCAGGGACCGGTTTCATGGAAGATAATTTTTCCATGGACCAGTGTGGGGCGGGGGGGGGGGGATGGTAGGGTTTTTGCTCCCCTGGCTGCCCCCCCACCCACACACTGTCCCTGCCCCCCCCCATCATGGTCTTTAAATGAGGGGTAGACAAAGGTCACTGCCATGCTGCCCCTTCTACCCGCCTGGGATTTGGGTGGCTGAAAGAGGTGGTGCTTCAGAGCGAGGCTGTGCTGCCTCTTTCGTTCGCTTGAGTCCTGGGCAGGCAGAAGGTGCAGCAAGGCTGCTCTGCTTCATTCTGAGGCTGCTTCCCCTGAAAGGGGAAGTGTGCCTCTGCCTCACTCCATGGCCTGGTTGCTAACAGGCCACGGCCTGGGGGCTGGAAACCCCTGATTTAGAGTACCCCACAAACAGCAAGAGAGCCATAACAGAGTTATTCTGAAGGACAAGATGTTGTGCAAAAGTCCAGTGGTATCACACAAGCAAGCAAGCTGTGCCATATACTATTGGGACAATATAAGCCTCAGTGCCATCAGACAATTTGGCTGGTAAGTTCTTTCCAAATTGATCAGCTGAGCCCTGAAAATAAAAATTAGGTGACTTTGGGTACATTCACACTACACTAAATAATGTTTTTTGCAACTGGATTTTTACTGTGTAAAAATAGCAAAAATCCAGTTGCAAAATGCATTATTTAGTGTTGTGTGAATGCACCCTTAGTTAAGCTTTTTAGTGCTTCCCAATAAATCTTAATTGACTCTTTAGCCTATAATGGCAACAAAAGGAAACACAATTGTTGTTAGTTCCAACCAATGAGCTGCTGTTGATGGCACTGAACCGATGAATGCTTTATGTCTTTAAATTGCCAAACATACATGTTGTTTGGGCTAGGCCTTCTTGTATATGTTAGCATCACAGTTCCCTGATCAGAGTTGAAAGGAATCAGTTGTTTTCAAGAAGATTATCAAAACAATTTAAAGGTGTCTTGGAAAATGTATTGCGGGATACTATTACAAATGACTGATACTCTGGGGTTACTGGAAGGGCTGCCAACAGATTTGTTATGCTATAACTGCCATGTAAACCTTGTCCCCTTCCATTTGCAAAGCTCAACTGAAACAAGACCTGATTTAACATTCTTTCAGGGAGCCTGGTGAATGGGCCCTCGAAAGAGCAAAAGTGAATGTGAATGAAAACTTTCTACTCGTGGGGATTCTAGAAGAATTGGAAGACGTGCTGCTTTTACTAGAAAGATTCTTACCTCATTATTTCAAGGATGTGCTTAGCATCTACAAAAACCCAGGTAATGTTTCATAGCAAGGCTGTTTGTCTACTATTATTGCTAATTGGTTTGGGGTTCTTTTGGGGTGAGTTGTTTGATTTGTAGATTCATAGATGTCACATGTAACTATGCATACTGAACAAGCAATAACCAAATGGTAAATTTTCAAATTAAAAAAGGATTTGTATATACATTGGATTAAGCTACAAATTGCCACATCTTCTTAACCCTCCTCAGTTTGGTGATTAAAATACTGCACACTTCAGAGCCTAAATGGGAAGTTGCTACAATAGTTGGTGTTTACTATTATTAATACGATATATTAAAGTGCACTTTTTAATGTAATATTTATCAAGTTAACTGTTTTATGGTATTTATACAGTAATAGGCATCATATTTATATATTAGAATGAACTGCTATGGATGGTGCATGAAAAAACTGAACTTCTATAGTGCTTAAGGATAACTTTTAAGATATAATATTATTTAAATGAAATGCCTATGAAAGGAAGAACTTAGTCAGACAGTTAATCAGTACATTTTATCCTGTCCTTTCCCCAGTAGCTCATGGTTACTTCTGTTTTATCCTCACAATATCCCTGTGAAGTAGGTTCCATTGAGAGAGAATAACTAGACTGAGATAATCAAGCCAGGATTTGAACATGGGGCTCACTAGGGCCCATCAGATCCTGTGCCACCCACATCACATTAGCTCTTAATGTCTTTAGCAACTTTGGACAAAACATGTTTGAGCTTTAAAAAATGCTAAATTAGCATTTAAAGGAGCTTTAAAAATTGACCAAAAAAGTGGTGGTGATGTTGAAGCATACCATGAAGAACAGAAAACAAACATGTGGCTTAAATATATATCAAAGGATTAAAAGATAGTGTTAATTTGTAAACATTTAATCCTTGCATAAAAGAATAGTCTTCCAGTGCTAGTTTATTTTATATATATTTTTAAAGATCAAAATATTTAGTATATGAATTAACCCTGACTGATGTACTTATTAAGATATAACTTCTCCTTTATTTTCTCATCTACTAAAGCTTTTGTTGCTGTAAGCATGTTAATGTTAATAGGCTTTAAAATATGCCCCCCCTAGGTATTGTGGACTTCTTTTCAGTCATTCATAGTTTATATCAAGGAAGAGAAACACTAGTAATACAGGCATCAGTTGTCTGTAGGGGATGTGGCAATGAAATTTTCTTATTTTATTACATGTTACAATTTTGCTTGTTAGAAGTGGACTTTCATTAGTGCATGGTGCTTTAATCAGTAGTTCAATAGGGTTTACAGGAGAAAATAGGAAGATTTTTCCCCCCCAGTGCATTGCAGCATACCAGGTCAGCAAGGTTTCTAAGCCGTATAAACTCTTTATCTGATTTTTCCCCTTGTGCTTTATTGCTGAAAGTAATGTAGATGTGATATGTAAAAGAAATTCAGCATAAAATTCTTGATTTAGAAAAACAAGAAGTTTAGGTGGCAACATCAGGGCGAATCACAATAATACACAGTCAGATTCCCGCCCCCCCATTAATCTTCTGATTCAGGATTTCTTTTGTGTGAAAGAGAGAAATTTTTGCCAGTTGGACTAGTACTGTTAGAACTGATGCCAGTCTACTATAAACCTAGCAAGTAAACAGAGTATGAAAATATTTAGAATCTCACTGACATATTATGAGGTTGGTGTATAACGTATGCTAAGGTTGATTATGTTGTTGCATAAACTCGCTAAGAGTAAATGGAAGCATTGTGGTGGGCTGAAGACATTTAGCTTGCATTGCCAGTAAGAGAGGCAAATAAATAATCTATAAGCACTTGGCAAATACACAGGTTTAAAGGCCAGTGCTGTGCCCTTTGAAAACCTTAATATCTCAACTGCTGATGTCACAGCTGTTTTTCACAGAAATTTATGAGGGTAACCTGGACGGCAAGGCTAGACTGATCTCATCAGATGTTGGAATCTAAGCAGAGTTGTCCCTGGTTAATGTTTGGGTCACTATGCAAATGAAGGCAATGGCAAACCACCTTTGTTGGTCTCTTACCTTGAACAGGGTTGCCACAAGTTGGCTGTGACTTGGCACCACTTTCTACTACCAAGAAAACAGAATGAGCCCTATTGTAGCATGATAGTAACATCACATTTGCCTGTTACACCCTCCCCCCACAAACACAAACAGTTCAGATCAGACAGTAGCATCAAGCAGTGGCTGACTGATTTGTGCTCAGAGGGAGCCCTTTCCCCACCAACAGCTCTGCATAAAAATCCCTGTGATCTTGGACTGCAGTCCATAGTTTATGTAGAATGCTGCTAAGGCATATACTGTATTGATAATGCAGCCCTGCCAATGTCTTTGTGTTCCTCCATTGGGAAAGCTATGTGTACCCGATCGGTATGTGTGGAGCCCCCAACTGGGCCAATAGCAGCTCCAGAAGCCATTCCAGATCAGGATAACAATGCAGAAGAAAGCTGAAGCCCTAGCTTCATTGCACATCACAGTTCCGATCTGAATTGGGGGCCCATGAGCCTGGGAATGGAGTTCACAGTGGGGAACTCACAATACACATCTGATAGAAAGTCCTTGTTGTGGACTCAGAGAAAACACAAGACTCTTTAACATGTAGGTATGTCCTTACTCTTGCCTTTATCTCAGGGATACTCTCTTAAAAGCACCATACATACAAGACAGAAGTTATGCTCAGTGCAATCAAGTATTTTTAGGGTATCATGTAAACAACAGAAGGGCAACTGTTTTGGGGACTGCAGTGAGTGGAGAGACATTGTGATGTAGTGATTAAAGTGCTGAGCTAGGATCTGGTAGGATGATGTTCAAATCCCCATTCTGCCACAGAGCTGAATGATAGGGTTGCCATTCCCTAGTTAGGGACTGGGGATCCTCTGATTTGGATGCCCTCCCTCTGCTTCAGGGTTATCAGAAAGCAGGGAAGGGGAAGGAAATGTCTGCTGGGCCCTCCATTATACCCTATGGAGACCGGTCCATGTAGAATATAATGGAGAATCAATCTGTGGATATCTGGGGCACTTGGAGGAGCTGTTTTTTTAATGTAGAGGTGGCTGATTTTTAGGGTAGCATCTAGTGCCTCTCCTTAACCACCCCACCCCCCACCCCCGGTTTCAAAAAGTTTGGACTGGGAGGGTACAATTCTATGAGCCCCAAAATAATGAATGATGGGGGGCCCCGTTGTCCATTATTTCTAGTGGAAGGAAGGATTTAAAAGGAACACAGTCCCTTTAAATGTGATGGCCAGAACTCCCTTCAGAGTTCAATCATGCTTGTCACAACCTTGCTCCTGGCTCCACACTCCAGAGTCTCCTGGTTCCACCCCCAAAGTCCTCAGATATTTCCTGAGTCAGACCTGGCAATGCTACTGAGTGACCTTGGGCCAATTGTGCTTTCTCAACCTAACCTACCTCACAGAGTGGTTGTGAGGGTAAAATGGATGAAAGGAGAAAGATATAAACCGCCTTGGGTCCCCATTGGCAAGAAAGGCATGGTATAAATGAAGTCAGTAAAAAAAAAATCTGTCCTCACAGGTGCTAGGCAATTAGAGCCATGCACAACTGACTTATGCTGTGAATTTGCTGCACCAGATTTCCCCCACTCATGCACAACTCAACCCTAAAAAATGATTGGATTGAGCACATTGAAGGCATTCCACCATTTTAAAGATATTACATATGTCTTTGACCTTGATCTTTTCTCCTGTTTACTGTGTATAGTACTACATTACAGGAATTGCACTGCAAATACAGGGCATCTGTGTTAGACAGATTCATTTAGCATCTTAAAACCCTTTCTACCCTAGCATAAAAGCAAGAAAATACATTTTTCTTGATATAAAATGGGTTAATTGAAGTCAGTTTATTAACACAAAATAGTTCTTGAGAATCTAGAAAAGATTCTCTGCATGATCTTGAAGATCTTGAAGAATAGATTGTGCAGGATTTGTTTTTCATTAATGGACCATACCAAAGTGTTGGAAATGTTGTTTTTATAATATTCTGGTGCAAATATTTCCCTCTTAAAGATAAGCTTAATCTTTGTTTCTTGAGAAAAGGTGCTAAACAAAAACTGAAGGAAAGTAAATGAAGAAAAAAAAAGTTTTGAAGAGCCAGATCGATCTGTTGATCCCTTTAGTATTGCTAACTTGATTTGACCAGAAGGTGGCATCATCTCCCAACATTTCTGTTAGCATTACAAAACTTATAGCCTGAAATGGCACACATTGATTTTCATATCAATTACATGCTATTGTAAATTTCTCACATTACGTGCTATTGAGAAAAAAGAAAATGTATGTATAGAACTTAAATTCATTCTCTGTGCTTATTTTTGCTTTGTGAGATCCAGAATTCCATAGAAGAACGCAAATGTATTGTATATACTGTGAACTAAGCATAAACATACGTTCAACACATACCCAATCAAAACTGTATGCTTTACAGACGTGGTTACCTAGTTCACAGTAACTCAATAGAGGTTATTTATTTAAGGTGTAGTACTCTACTTTGAAGTCGTGGTGGCTTACAGATATTTTAATATTTAACTATTTTAATATTTACAGATACTTTAATATTTAAATATTAAAATTATAAGCACAGAAGTATCCAGTGTTGTTAAACCAGCAGGCAGATTTAGTTCCAACTGAATATGTCAAACTGATTGCTACTGAAGTGAAAAGGAAGAA
The DNA here is from genome assembly GCF_032191835.1 of Heteronotia binoei. Lineage (NCBI taxonomy): Eukaryota > Metazoa > Chordata > Lepidosauria > Squamata > Gekkonidae > Heteronotia > Heteronotia binoei. Next base: position 131,492,874 of record NC_083223.1, read on the forward strand.
CTTAGCTTGCTGTCATGATGATGATGATGATACCATACAGATCTCCCTGTGGAGAGAGCTGATATTCCAACTTTTAAGGAGGCCTTCTCATTGGTAATCACCTCCACAACCTCAGAAGGCATGCTGACCAGAAAGTCCACTCTCGAAGATCTCAGGTTTTTAAAAATTATATATATATATATATATATATACACATATGTATATATACACACGCACACATATACACAGGCTTAGGAGAGGTCACAGTCCTGTAGATACTCCTGTTCTAATCTAGACAATTTCAGTAATGTAAAATAATCACTCCATCATGTTCTAATCAACCTGGCTGCTGTATTTTTAGACCACTTATAGCTTCCAAACACTTTAAGGGCAGCCCTATACTCAGACCTATACATTACCAGTGTATGGAGAACTGTGGCTGAATTCTTCTTAGAGGGTGATGTAAGTAGTTTATCAACTAAACTGCATGAAAAGTGTTTCTTGTGACTAATACTACGTTAGTCCAGCAATTAGGTATTCAGAGGGTCAGAGATAAGTAGCAGGTCTGTAAGGCGTGACAGAGTCAGCCAGGATCTGTGTCCAACACTAAGCAGAAGTGTCTTGGAGAGCACATGAGGAATCAGAATCTACAAAAAAACCCCCAAAGGTTAAGAGCCCATATTACCAGAGTTAGGGACGGGCATGAAATGGAAAAATGGTGTTTCATGTTGGTTCATTTGATGGCCTGAACCAGTGCTTCATTTCGTTTTGTGATTCATATGGTTGCCCAAACCAGTTTGTGATTCGTTGGTTTGTTTGGTTCAGAAGTTGTAAAACTCACCAAGCCCTGTTCAGACGCACAATATAATCAGATGTCGCTGCTGTTTCCTTCTGGATTTAAAGTGGCTGATCAGACAGCAACGTCTGTCTCCCAGTAGTCACTCATGATAGCCCCCCCCCCTCAATCCTTCTCGGAACTGGATTATTTTGTTACCTGCTCCATTACGGTGTTTTTTGTGTTGTCTGGTTTCACCTCGTAGTTTTCTCCGTCTGGATAGTTCTGCTGTGATATTAACCAACTTCCGGATGCCTGAAGGCTGTTCCAAAGCAAAAGGAGCCTCAGACATCTGGTTTATAGTTGCCATTTTTTTTTACTACTTAGCGATATGCGCATAACCACATAATGTTTTCTTACCTATGTACATACGCACACATGCGCATTATGTGCTCATGCGCATAATAGTGGAGGAAACAAAAAAATAACTGCATGGTGCCGTCATATGAATGGCAGAAGATGGTTTCACCATGGAGTGATTCAAATTGCAGTGTGACAGTCTGATTAATAATATCTGCAACAAAGATATTCGGAACAGAACTGGATCAGTTTAACATAGACTCAACATGCTGTGTGAACAGGGCCCAGGAGTCTTCCGCAGGCTCTTTTCCACCCACCCTCCAAGTTTGGCAAAGATTGGGTTTGGAATATCCAAGTTACAGCCCCTCAAAGGAGGTGGCCCCACGAAAACTCAGCTTCAGCTCTCATGACAACTAACTCTTCCATATTGATAATGAAACAATGAAAATAAATATCTATACAGTTATACAATTATTCCTCTTAGCTTCTTCTAAATACACAGTAAGATAAATTAACTTTCAAAAACTGCATTAGTACCATGAAGTTTAGTTTTAAGATACTTCTGGCATGCAGGTGGCTGCAGTGCTTTTTGTTCTTGTTTTTTTTTTTGTAGTCAGTAAGATCACAAACAGTGCCCTCCTCAAGATGGTCAGCTGAGGAAGCACACCTAGAAGTAATCTATAATAGCTGCTGGAATCAGCTGACTGAAGAGTCTAACTTGGAAGTATAGCCTGAGATACAAAGCTGCTGACACTATGTTGAGCCTTTCAATTGGAGTGTGAAGGCTGGGATAACTCTGGTTAGGGATAGGCACAAACCAATCCATGAATCAGGCCAATTCATAGTTCATTTCAAACAGGTTTGTTTGTTTGCACCATGCCTGAACTGGAAAATCAACTGCCTTTTTGCCTTGGTGGTTCATTTGTTTTGTTTATGGAGTTTGTTTTCCCAGACAGCCTGGTGCGGATTCAGTCAATTCCTAGGCAACACTAGGGATGGACTTCTGGGAGTCCTAGAAACACCCAAAGCAATTGTTTGAATCTTGATTGGCAACTCTGGGAGCCAATAATGGACCTCCCATTCTGCTCTATGGGAGCAGACACCCTGACTCTGCTGCTGTACTCAGTACATCAGGCATGAGATGAATACATCAGGGGTGAACATGCATCTATTCTGGATGGCATGGGCACATGGGGACAGGGTTCAGTTCAGGTGGGGTTTTTGTTTGTGGGTTCAGTACAGGGTTCAGTCTGGGACCTCTTGGTCCATGAGCTCCAGAACAAACCAGGCTTTCCCAGTCTGTGCCTATGCCTCCATGTGAATTTTATTAATTATATTGTAGAATCTTCTTTTCTTGCTGCTGTCTGAGGATGTGTACTAGATGTGTACTGTAGTAAAACCAGGGGTGGAATTCTAGCAGGAGCTCCTTTGCATATTAGGCCACACACCCCTGATGTAGCCAGTCCTCCAAGAGCTTACAAGGCTCTGTTTTGTAAGCTCTTGGAGGATTGGCTACATCAGGAGTGTGGTCTAATATGCAAAGGAGCTCCTCCTAGAATTCCAACTCTGAGTAAAACTGTATCAATACTTATTGCAAGCTTTTTGAAGGTGTTCCATCCATAATCTAAAGGTGGTAATTATCCTTGTTGGTCCTTAAGAAAGTTCTGAATAAGCTAACATTTTAGATGAAGGCTGGAACCTGGAAGTCCTGTGGTTGTGACTAGAATAGTTGCATCAGTTGAGGTAAAAATGATAGTCATTCTGTGTATGTTTTAAAAAGAATGAGCAAAAGAAGAAGAAGAAGAAAAATATCCTTCCAAGCCTTAACTTGAATGCCTCCTTCAATTTTCACCTTAAATTTTAAGGAACTTCAATTCCATGAAGAATGTTGGGTGTAAAAGCATAAAGCCATATACTGTGCAACATGCGAAGTACAAGTGCATGTGTTTTTTACAACTTGTCCTTTGTGTAAAATGTGCAGAAGCTGTTACTGGGAAAGGATTAAGCATGCGTTCATCTATATTTCATAGGGACGAGGGGTGAAAAGTACATGTGTTTGTGCTTCACATCCAACGTGTAATGCACGTATTTTATACATCGTTATCCTAGCCAAGTGCAATAAATAAAACCTTGTATAAAGCAACCCTGAGTGCAGTCACAGAAGAGCCTTGCCAGGAAACGGGTCTGTTGATTGCTTCTGTTTTGAAAAATAATCTCCCAGTCAATAAGAGCTTGGGCTTGTGGCACAAGCTTCAGTAGAGGTCAGTGCCAAATGTGGCTTTTAGTTTTGCTAAACTTTGAAAGCAAGCAGGGAGAAATGTTGTTCTGGATTTCAAATACTTACTTACTTCATTAAAACCATAACCAGAAGGACTATTCAGCTGGGAAGTACTTTCTTAGAAAACAGACATGTTATACAGCTACTGATGCAACCTCCAAATACAATTTGTGCATAATCAGCAAATCTTTTAAAACTTATATATGATTTGCGTCTGGATGTTTGGGTTGACTTGGCTCTGACTTGCTGATGCTTTCTGGAATATATTTCCTGCTAAATCTGGCAGCTCTGGAATAAAGGAATACAATGTTAATTTTTTAGAACTGAGATGCTGTATTTAGTTTGTGAGACATGCTTGCCAGAGGAAAAAGGAACCATTGAAAGCATTGGTCTCTGACTTTTCAAGCAGCAGCTGTTTTGCTAGTGGCAGCAGCAATAGCAGCTCCTCATATAACATGTTTCTTGGTGAATGCAAGCAAATGCCAACTATGAAATTCCAGCTTTGGCTTGTACAAATAAAACTATAAAACCAATTTAAAATAACATAGCTGCTCAGTTTATGTCCTTCCCCCCTTTCTCTAAATAAATTCCATTATGAGCATCAGTGCCTTGTCTTTTGAATTCTTCTGGACTCACTCACAAGATGTTTGATTCACCAGCTGCAAATGGTATGGTATAAAATTACAAACATATATAAAATACAGATGCAAGGTGAGAGAGAGTAAACGTGCTTGTGTGTATTTCTTTTAAAACCTTGTGGGTGCATATCGGAAGTAAGTCTGAGAGTAAACTTAGCCTTTGTGCCTTGCAACAGAGATTCAAGAATTCATAACATGTACAATAAGTTATTAGTGGGGTCAGCTTTCTCTGCCTTAATTTGCAGCAGCATTTTATCCCAGCATGGTCACTTCCTAGAACGATATTGTAATATGTAGTGTATCATTGGCCATTCTTTTTGGCAAGCATCCTATTAGGTTAATCCTATGTATGTTATTTTTACTGCATTCGATACCCTATACCTTGCTCCTCTGTGATTTAGTGTACATTTGGCTATTCTACAGGGCCAAGCAACAGAACAGTGCTAGAGAGTTAGGCCTGGAATTTGCCACTGCAAAGCATGGAGGGCTGGTTTCATATGCCACAAATTCCAGCTGCTTGTGGCACCTTACCAAATGTTTGGGCAGAAAAGAGATACTAAAAACTTTCCACAAGTAAAAAACATGCCATTTTCTCTGAAGAAAAATGTATATGTGTTCAGTCCTTGGGTGGCTTCAATTAAGAAGTTCAGAGGTAATTAAAGCAATATGATCATTTCTGACACGGTATTCCTTTCTTGTATACGATACAAACATCAGACAATTTTGAAGCCATTCAGTTAAAAATCATGGTATGTGGTTGGGGGCTATTTTAAAACCATTTATTTATATTATTTATGATTCATATTTCTCATTGAGACTCAAGGCAGATTACATTGGGTAAGTAAAATACAATCAATAGGATATTGAAATCTGAAGCAGAGCTGAAACAGAGCATAAGTATTTAAACAAGTATTCAGAGTTTATTGACAACAACAGGTGCATACTCACAGCAATAGACAATCCATAGTAGTATAGGCCCAGTCCCCATCCCTTTATCAAAGCATCTTTCTGAACCATTTAATTACAGCCTTATTACTTTGTGTGGGAAAAAGCCCTCTGGAATAATTTATTTGCAGAAAGCCAGGAGAATGGGAGCTTTCCTATCATCATCAGATGGCCCATTCCATAACGTGGGGACCACAATGGAGTATGCACATGTAAGGGCAGTTTTTGATTTTGCAGTTTGCACCTGCAGAAGGCACTACTCAGATGACTCTAGTCAGCCTGATTCAGATACAGGTGTGCATTTAAGAAGCCCCAAGTGTCTAGTTAGCTCTCCTATATCAGATCATTTAATTCTATGTAAAGGTGCATCTTAGTAACACTTTTGGTTTATTGTGAGTACTGTACATAAATGTTATTAGAGAAACTCTGCTTCCATTTTAAGTTTTCATTAAAGTGTAGGTATTGATTCTTAATATTGATTAAATCAACAAAATATTAAGCCATCCATCATTGTTACGTAGATAATTAAATGGGAGCAAGTACTCAAGTTCATAAAACTTCCTTACCTCAAAAGTTAGCAGGCAACAGGCAAGGAGCCCTTTCTGAGAAGAAGCCCTTGACCAACTCAGCTTCCTCTTTTTATAGGATTTTTCCATTATCTCCTAATGATAGCTGTCTCACTTGATAAAGGCACACATTCTTGGCCAATTCATATATTAAAACTTGAAATACCATACAAGGTTATCTATACTTAAATTTCTTATTAAAATATAAGACAACTGTTAGTTCATTTTGGCTACTTTTTATATTAACAAAGTCCAGGGCATTTTTTTTTAGCAGGAACACACAGGAACACAGTTCCAGCTGGCTTGGCTAGGGTTCCAGGTCAAAAAAAGGTCTCCAGCAGAGAGAAGGCACTAGGCAGCCATGTGCTCCCAGACAGCGCATTCTATCCTCTCTGCCGCCTCCAGCGGGCTTGCTAAGAGAGTGAAAGATGTAGAGCTGCCCATGAGCCCCTCCTCCAGGGAAAAACTGAACTTGCTGCTGCCCGTGGCTCTCTCTCTCTCCGGCCATGGGGTTTTTTTTGGGGGGGGGGGGCGGACATGAAACAAGGTCTCTCATTGGGCTGTGTGAGAACACACATCAATGAAATGCAGCTCATGGCACTGTATTGTTCTGTGTCAATATGCGGAAAGTAACCTAGAGAGGAGGTGAACAAACATGTGGACCAAGGAGACCCAATAGATGTTGTTTACCTTGACTTCCAGAAAGCGTTTGATAAAGTTCCTCATCAAAGGCTCCTTTGTAAGTTCAAGGGTCATGGAGTAAAAGGACAGGTCCTCTTGTGGATCAAAAACTGGCTAATTAATAGGAAGCAGAGAGTAGTATAAATGGGCAGTCTTCGCAGTGGATAACGGTAAGCAGTGGGGTGCCGCAGGGCTCAGTACTGGGCCCCATGCTCTTTAACTTGTTCATAAATGATCTAGAGTTGGGAGTAAGCAGTGAAGTGGCCAAGTTTGCAGATGACACTAAATTGTACAGGGTGGTGAGAACCAGAGAGGATTGTGAGGCACTCCAAAGGGAGAGCCAGTTTGGTGTAGTGGTTAAGTGTGCGGACTCTTACCTGGGAGAACCGGGTTTTGATTCCCTGCTCCTCCACTTGCACCTGTTAGCATGGCCTTGGGTCAGCCATAGCTCTGGCAGAGGTTGTCCTTGAAAGGGCAGCTGCTGTGAGAGTCCTCTCTAGCCCCAACCACCTCACAGGGTGTCCGTTGTGGGGGAGGAAGGTAAAGGAGATTGTGAGCCGCTCTGAGACTCTTCGGAGTGGGGGGCGGGATATAAATCCAATATCTTCATCTGTTGAGGCTGGGTGAGTGGGTGTCAACGTGGCAGATGAGGTTCAGTGTGGCCAAGTGCAAAATAATGCACATTGGGGCCAAGAATCCCAGCTACAAATACAAGTTGATGGGGTGTGAACTGGCAGAGACTGACCAAGAGAGAGATCTTGGGGTCATGGTAGATAACTCACTGAAAATGTCAAGACAGTGTGCAATTGCAATAAAAAAGGCCAATGCCATGCTGGGAATTATTAGAAGGGAATTGAACACAAATCAGCCAGTATCATAATGCCCCTGTGTAAACAGATGGTGCGGTCTCATTTGGAATACTGTGTACAATTCTGGTCACCGCACCTCAAAAAGGATATTATAGCATTGGGGAAAGTCCAGAAAAGGGCAACTAGAATGATTAAAGGTTTGGAACACTTTCCCTATGAAGAAAGGTTAAAACGCTTGGGGCTCTTTAGCTTGGAGAAACGTCGACTGCGGGGTGACATGATAGAGGTTGACAAGATAATGCATGGGATGGAGAAAGTAGAGAAAGAAGTACTTTTCTCCCTTTCTCACAATACAGGAACTTGTGGGCATTCAATGAAATTGCTGAGCAGTCAGGTTAAAATGGATAGAAGGAAGTACTTTTTCACCCAAAGGATGATTAACATGTGGAATTCACTGCCACAAGCATATTTTGGCCACTTTGTGACACAGAGTGTTGGACTGGATGGGGCACTGGCCTGATCCAACATGGCTTCTCTTATGTTCTTAATGGGTGACGTCAGTTCTGGTGACATCAGGGGGTGTAGCCTAATATGAAAATTATACAAGAACAGCAATGATACATGGATATCTTTTGGTGCTCAATGAATACACTTGTCTTTGAATACATGACCACTTCTGTGAAGTTGGTCATTCCTACTTTTCTTAGTATCTGCACCTGTGCTTCAGCAAATTATATCACTTGATAATGAGTTAGATGAAGTGATGGATTGCAGTTTTTAAAATCTTAGAAGTGCAGTACAAACAGCTAAAGGACTGTAAAGAGTTAATTCTTCACAGAGCCAGAGAGCCTTGAGTGACAGGCTGCTCCAAGCAATCTGATTGATTAGCATAAGCTGAGCAGAGAATGACTTCTAAACTGAATGCTGAGGAGAATTCAGTCTCATTTCAGCCCTAGCTAAGAAGAGTCAAGTACTGACAGTTTTGGAATTCAGCCCTGATGGAGAGCAGTTTAACACAGACAGGAGAACTGGGGAGAATTGGCAAAGCTGTGGGGGTACTTAGATAGAGACTCCCATTAAGACCAAAGAAAGGGGATATATCTTCTAGTGAGAGGAGAATTTCCTTGCTCCAGTCTAAACAAGGAGTTAACTCTGAAGAGTAGAGAGATCCCTGGTCTGATGTGATTAGAAACTGCCTTTGGAGATCTTAAGAGTTAGTTAAATATTCAAGAGAAGAGGTTTCAAGAGAAGGGATTTGGGTACTGGAAAGAGTGTACCAGCCTTCTGGAAACCAAAAGAGTTAGAGAACACTCAAAAAAGTGTACTAAAATGTTTGGGGGGAACACAGGAACAAAGACCCCTCAACATAAAGATTTAAATCACTGTGAAAAACTTGAGAAACTCTCATTAGGCTGAAACATAAGAACTAAAGTCTGTGCATGTACTGATTTTACCTCAGAAATGTTAACCCTGATTTCACCTGACCTTTCCCTTTGCTGTTAAATAAAATATTTTGTTGTTTTTGAAATGCCTTGAGTGCCATTTAAGTTGTTTAAATTAAAGGGGCCTCCCAATCCTTCCCTCAGTTTCCTGGGCTGAGCAAGAAGCCAAAATACTGTACCACTGCTAGAGTTCTTCAAGAAAAAAGAAAACACACTACTAGGGTGGCTCAGTCAAACATGGAAAGAAAAATGGAGGGAAAAGTTTGCCTCTGAGGGAGGGAAGTGGAGAGGGCCACCATAAATGATTTCTAATCTACACAAGGCTATATTAATTGTTACTACTTTGGTTCTTCTTCTCCCTCTCCAAGGCTATTGTATTCTGGTGCCCCTTTCACATTACCATTCTAAACCAGATATTATTCATTGTTGATGTGATTTCAAGCAGTGGTACAGGGATGGGGGCAGCAAATTTTCTTCCATTAATGAGCTATTTCTGAAGCACTATTATGATTTCAAACTGTGCCACTCTTGCCTTCAGGCTGGTAGCTATGGTGGGGTCCCTTGGAGCCCACCCCCCACCACAGTACCAGGACCCTCTGAATTACTGCCTGGAGGCTGCCCACTCTCCCCTCCACTGCATGCCTTTGCTCCCCTGAAGCACTCTGTGTGCAGGGGGCATGCAGAAGGGGCCGGGAAGCTGAAGCGAGTGCAGCTTCCCAGGACACTCTGCTGTAGCCAGAGCTCCAGCCCAGACTGGCTGCAACTATCAGTGTGTACACACAGAGGCCGTTTTCGCACTAGCGTTTACTCCGGCGTAGCACCCCATTTACCTCCGGATCTTTTCCTGGTTTTCGCACCTGTTGCTCCGGCGCTGCGTCTTGCTCCGGTGCTGCAGGGGTTTCACGCCGGAGTATCTAGATCCACCTCCTTCCGGAGTTTTTGAAAACCTCCGGATCCACTCCTCGGAGTTTGCTGTGGGAAATCCATCCACGCCGGATCGACTGCTTTGTGGGCGTCACCCTCTCCCTTTCCGTCCTCCCACCCCATCCACCCCCTTGGCCAATCATCAGCCGTTCGCGGCGCTTCCCAAAAGTGCCCGCACGGCCATTTTTTTTTAACTTCATCTTTCTTGCGTAATAGCGATATTTCGAAATTAACAAATAGAAAAAAAAAAAAACCCTCCTGAAGCGGCGGGTATGTGAGGTTGCTTTTCCGCTGTTGCGTTATTTCGCAACTTCGAAATTGCATTATACATTATACATTGTTGGGGGGGGGGGGAAATCTAGTGCCGGCGTGGGCCAAAGCGTTCATGTGTGTGTGTTTTAAAAAGGCAATGCCTCCCTCAGCTGTGCCACCAGCATTTCTGGACCTGCACAAAATCGCCATGTATAAAATGGGAAGTTGGAGTCCTGCATTCTCCTCCCTGGCTACATTCCGCTCGGTTAGAAAACAGACGCGAGCTCGCTCTTCACATGCGCCACAGAAGGGGAAGGAGAGAATGGGGCGGGGGGGGAGCTCTGGCAGCAGGAGTCAGTCAGGTCCCCGTTGCAGCTGCAAGCGCCAGCCGGGGAGGGGGAAGAGCGCGGAGGAAATGCCAGCTTCGCCACCCGAGAGGGATCGAGGCTGGGAAGGGAAGAAGCTGCCACACACACACACACACACACAAAAACCCCTCCATTTCTCTCTCTTCGTTATTGCGATATTTCGCAACTCCGGAAAATAGACGCGAGGTCGCTCTACACACACGACACAGAAGGGAAAGGAGAGAATGGGGCGGGGGGGGGAGCTCTGGCAGCAGGAGTCAGTCAGGTCCCCGTTGCGGCTGCAAGCGCCAGCCGGGGAGGGGGAAGAGCGCGGAGGAAATCCCAGCTTCACCACCCGGGAGGGAACGAGGCTGGGAAAGGAAGAAGCTGCCACATACACACACACACACGCAACTCTGGAATTTGTGTTGGGGGGGGAATCTAGTGCTAGGATTCTCCACTGTGAATGCTTCTGTTAATACATAAAGGGCTGTGGAGGATACTACAGCTGCAGCCACTCCATAAGCAGAAGCGGCACACGTGATGCGGTTTACGTTGTTACGCAATTAGACTTGCGCTTAAAAAAAATGATTGACAGGGCATCGAACTCAATTCGATGCTAGTGCAAAAACGATTTGAGCCGGGGCTTCATGGAAAGCGACTCCACTAAAGAGGCAATGTGCGAAAACGAGGAAAATGATCCGGACATAATTGCGCCGAGGAATAAGGGGAGCAAACGCTAAGTGCGAAAACGACCAGAGAGAGATATATGGGCTTTGCAACATCTCACTGTTGTGGGGAGGGTCAGGCTTAATAGGCAACCCCTTGGATTTTTTCAACCTGTTTTCCAGGGTTTGGGGGGGTAATGTCTCTGTGTGTGTGTTTTCCAAAGAGGGAGGCTGGAGTGCCACCAACCATGAGTCCTTGACCTCTCCATTCCCTAGGGCAGCAGGTGAGCCGCATCTTGGCTGCCTGGGCCTCCTTCCTTCCTTCCTTACCCAGGTGGGCTCTGCTTCTTGCAGGTCTGTGAAGTTGTTACTGTATTCTGGAGAGATAAGCTGATTAGGCAGGGGGGAAACAGGTGATAAGGAGTGAGGAGGAGGCAAAGTTCACCCAGTGATGATAATTGGTTTCCCAACTGACAATTTCAGTCAGTGCTGGTGGTGGTTTCTCTCCCCACCACCACCTTTTTTGCTTTGAATACAACACTGAAGTCCTTTTCCTTTTAATACTGAGGATGCCGCCATTTGCCTCTGCAGCCCCAACTGCTCACTGCAGATAGACTAGAGAGGTGGTTGCTGCTGCTGTCTGACTTCCACCACAAATGGCCTTCTGATTTCCCCAGCTCCTTAAAGCAGAGAATGCATGCCCTGCCATGCAGCCCCTGCTGCGAATCAGCTGCAGCCTCCCAGCTGAACTCCCAATGAAGGAAAGAAAGATTTCAAGTCATGTTGCTTCTGGCTTTCTGCAGGCAGAGAACCCCTTTAAGAGGGAAAACAGTGGAATTCCCTCCCCCCAGCCCCAAAGATGAGGATGCAATTTACAAATGCTCATTTTTTGGAGTACAGGTGGTTAAAATAGAGAGCAGGGAAGCCGCTTCACAAACCAGGGAAGAGAAGGCTAAGGAGCCCACAAGTAAGGATCACTCTGGGCTCCATGTTGGTGGGGTGACAGGGTCACTTCCAGAATTAAATTATTTAAATTAGTGCAAAGTGCCCCCCAAGAATTTTAAATGCCTCCCAACTTAGAAATTCCTGGGTAAGGGTCTGCTTAATTCCATTTTTTGTAGTGGTTAAGTGTGTGGACTCTTATCTGGAAGAACTGGCTTTGATTCCCCACTCCTCCATATGCAACAGCTGGAATGACCTTGGGTCAGTCATAATTTGCTGTTCTGCTCAGGAGCAGTTCTTGGAGAGCTCTCTCAGCCCCACCTACCTCACATGGTGTCTGTTGTGGGGAGGGGAAGGTAAAGGAGAAGCCATTCCAGCCAGGTTTCTCCCCACCACATGCAGACCTGGCTGGGATGGCTTCTCCTGCAGTGCAGTTTATACCATGCTGCTTGAGAAGCTGGCCCCAGGATCTGCTGTGCCACGGCTAGCAGATTGCTCCCTGCAGCACAGCAGCTTCTGGGGCTGGCTTCTCCTGAAGTCCGGTTTAAACCAGGCTTTTCAAAAAGGCAGCCTTGAGCTGAGCTAGTGGGAACAGTCTGCTCCCCCCCCCCCCCAAAAAAAACCAGCTGATCCTCTGGCTGTCTTCTGCAGTCACTTTAAACATTAAAGGGACTCTTCCCTCCCCTCTATAATTCTGTGCCTTAAAATGAGAATTATTTTCTTCCTTTCCTTGCAACTGAGGAAGTAAGCTTTGGCTTACAGAAAGCTGGTGGTAGAAGAAATACTGTTTGTCTTTATAGGAGAGCCAGTTTGGTGTAGTGGTTAAGTGTGTGGACCCTTATCTTGGAAAACCGGGGTTTGATTCCCCACTTCTCCACTTGCACCTGCTGGAATGGCCTTAGCTATCACAGGAGTTGTCCTTGAAAGAACAGCTGCTGTGAGAGCCCTCTCAGGCCCACCCACCTCACAGGGTGTCTGTTGTGGGGAGGAGAAGATATAGGAGATTGTAAACTGCTCTTAATCTCTGATTCAGAGAGAAGGGCAGGGTATAAATCTGCAGTCATCTTCTTCTTTACGGTGGCGCTGGATATCTGTAGTGTTGAGAAGAGTCTACATAGCATAGCCAGGGGCTGAATGCCTCTGCCTCCTATTTCAAACAAAACTACATTTTCTAGCAGTCCAAGCAACATGCCTGGAGCTGGCTTTCCTTCTTGTTCCAGGCTGTTGATTTGGAGTCCAGCAGTTGTTTATGCAGTAGTAAGGGGATATCATATTTGTTGTGTTAGATGAGATGCTTGAACTTGTTGAAAGTAAATAGGCAATAGGCATGGATTGAGATGCGATGGAGGATCCTCAGTCACATTCTGATTCAACTTAAGAGGTGGTAATATTTAACAGCAAACTCATGTAAAACTCAAAATTGTACATTTTCTAAATTCTATGCCTTCAGTCTCTGTTGACTTCCTTGTCATATAGTATATCCAATTTGGTAATAATTCCAGAGAAACAATTATGTTTGTATGCTTCATCAGGGAGGAAGGGAAGGGAGGGATGGACCCAGAGACTTGTGGCATTTTAAATATTACCGAGTTTGTATTCTAGCATAAGCTTTCATGGACTAGATAGAGTGCATTTTCCTCAAAACTGGGATATAATAAGAGGAATCTTCATTTGAAGTCATAATTTTGATTGTTGGGCCATAGATATTGCAGTCACCCAATACATCTGGGACCAGTTTCTCTATTGTGCAGCTGTTTTATAAATTCATTAACCTGTTAAAGACATCCTGCTAGGGTTAAAATTCATTGATCTGCAGCAGAATCTTTCCCCAGTAAAAATGCTCTTGTGTTTCAACATCAAAGCTGCACTGGTTCTCTCCCTGTAGAAACTCAGAACATTGTTTATGTATCTCATTGCTAATCAATGCATACATGTGTTTCTTTGAGTGGTTTTGTTATTTTAATATCCAAGGGTAAAAATGTGGAGAATATGGTTGCTATTTTTAGGATGTACAATCACATCCGCTCCAAATTATTGAAGAATGCCTTAAAAGTATCTGTGGATGCTTATACAAGACAATGTGATTATTATTTTTAAAAGATATCAAAATAGCTTCATTCTTGGACTTTGACAGATATTAAACTACATGTGATGCTGGAGTTCTGTGACTGGAACTCCAGATCTGTTATTTGTACTTTAAAAGCAACCAGGAGGAAAGGGAGGGCCATATGGATTGTGGCCAAAGTAGATCTCCTCACATGCACTCAATTAAAAATAAAAAAGGTAGAGCAGAGTTAAAAGACTATGGAATGCAAGCAGTACAGTCTGTAATTATTTCTTTGTAAAACTTAAATATGATCACTGATTATGTCTGTTGCGACTGGTCACTGTTCTGATCTGAGTTGCGTTTGAGTTTTAAATACAAATCTCACAGGCCTATTGTTGCATCTCATGGTCTTTTGCATGGCAGCCAGTTCTCATTGCACAGTACTCACACTAGGTAGCCTTAGGCATACTATTATTTCTTAGTTCCCATCTAAAATATCTGACAACCAGCATGATGTAATGGTTGGAGTGTTGGGCTAGGAGGTGTGAGATTTGGGTCAAATCCCCTTTCAGCCATGAAGTTTGCATCATGACATTTAGGCAGTTGCGTTCCCTCACTCTCTCTGCTAGCCTAACATAGTTCACAAAGTTGTTGTGAGAATAAAAGCTCCTTGGAGACAACACAAAACCCAACTTGGGATTCTGCAAAGGAGAAGATGCAACTTTCTCCCTCCCTGCTGCTAGGTACTACTTAGTTTTATGCCTTTTGTACTACTAGACTCCACCTCTAAACCTTAAGAACATCCCAACTGCAAATGTAGCAAATTGTTAACGTTAGGTGTTTTACTTTAGAATGTACTAAAGTTTGTTGATCTTCTAATAGCTTAGATCATAAACAGAATTTTTGCTTTTTTGATACTGAAAACAAGCATGAAAACTTTATGTAGGAGTAAACTGGTATGAATTGATCAGTACACAGAATGAGAGAGGCGAAGCTACTCAAAGGGAAACATCACACCTTGTTGGAGACCAGTAGCGCCTTTAAGACCAACTCAGAATGTAAGCTTTTGTGTGCACGCACACTTCATCAGACAATGAAATGGGATACAGTGAGCAGAGTTACATATAGCTGGTAGGCAGTGATTAAGCATGCAAAATAGTACCAAGTCAGATTCTGTGCCAAAATACGATAATTAACAAATTGACAGAACAACTATGTGTGTGTGTGTTACTAGTTACTTACCATAACTAGTGAACAGCTACCATTGGAGCTGTGAACTCCAGGCCCTACTGCCATGGTAGTGGCCTCCAGAAGTGGCTTGGTGCCAGCTGCCACTGCAGCAGACATCAAGAGATGCTCTGGGCCGGCTGCTGCAGCAAACATTGGGAGAGGCTCTGGGACTGGCTGTGATAGCAGAGCACTCTGGGAGCCATTTCCTGCATGACTGCCATGGCAAAGCACTTGGGAAGCCACTCTGGGCCTGGCTGCATGGCAGAAGACTCCAGGAGAGCCTCTGGAGCCAGCTGCAGCAGAAGCTGCAGGAGCTGTTCTGGGCTTGGAGTGGCTCCCAGGTACCATCACTGTCCCCGTAGGGAGGTGGTGGGCCTGGAGTTGCAATGGGAGAGAGGGGGAAAGATGGAATTTCCCCACACACACACACGAGTCTCGTGGGCCTCTCACATGTTCTCTCTAATTCCAATCTAGCAGTAAGCAGATCTGTTTTATATTTACTTTAAACATTGGTATATCTAGAGACCTATATTGATTATTATTGCTCTAACTGTCCTTTCATGCTCATCCAGTTTTGTTCCTAAACAAGGCTCAGTTCCCACTGGAATTTAGGTATCCCAGACCCTTTCATATTTAATATTTTTTAATATTTCATCAGTAAAATCAGCAATGGTGGAGAATGAGAATATAACAAGTGTTTAATTTTAGTGGTGGGGTGTGTGTGACAGGGCTCAAATCTGTTTAAGAATGACAACTTCTGATCTCAGGGCCTATATCCTTAACCCTGATATGTGGGAATCTCTGTAGTTACTTAGTCATGAGGAAATGTAATCTGCACATGTTCAAGGGAACAGAGGCAAAAATGGCACTTGGAGAAAAAAGTTTTAACTTCTTGTGTTGTAATTCTTGTGTAATTTAGAGCTATAAATAGTAAATGGGAGTTTCAAGTTTGAAGTCTGGACTAGCTTAGTTTATTTGTAATGGCCTACAGTTTCTCCAGCAGTTTCTCTCATTACCGAATATAGCAATCAATAAGCTAGTGGTGCTGCTGTTAAGTACGGCAGCCTTGTTACCACGTCTCATATTGCACTTCATCTGCAGCTGCTCCATCAGGATTGGCCAGGGAAGTACACAGTCAGTATAGAGCTTTGTAAAGCTTGTAATGTGTAAAAAAAAAAGTGAATTGCCTACCAAACCAGAACAATTAGCTGATAAAACAAACTTTGAGGGAAGTAATGCTGGAAGCAACAATGAATCAGGCATGCAAGGGTTTAGGGCCAGTGCCAGGCTTTTTGGCACCCTACTTGTGCCCCCTTCACTTCAAAGAGTGACATCTGATGGAGGACTATGGGGTGTAGGTCCCAAGCCAGAAAGCCTATCCTTCAATTCCCATTTCAGCAAGCAACTCACCAGGTGACTGTACATAGGTATAGCAGTTATAATGACTATAAATGGAGCAGCTGACCTAAACGTTGAGGGTAAAGGAGAGCTTGAGAAAGTCTGCTCTTCTCCAAGTACTCCAAACTTGGGTGGGGGAGGGAGAGGAGGGAGGGAGAGAGAAGTGGGAGGATTCACATTTGCAAAGGCTTTCAGTGGATCAGGTGCAGGAACTCTGTCTGCCTTTGCAATTTGGGGGTAAGCTGGAACCACCGCAGGATTGCAAAAACCAGGAGGGACATGGCTGTGATGTCCTTGGTCTCTAGATCCCATGTGGAAAGTTGTGATCCCATGTGCTATCATAACAGAGGCATTATTCAAATAAGCCCCTAATTGCAACCAGAAGCTGCCTTTGCCTCTGCACTCCTTGTAACCCGAAGGGATTATTGTTGGGAAAGACCCCCGGAAGTAAAAGGAGGGGCTTTGTCTTCCTCTCTGTCTGGAAACCTTTCCTTTCCAAGTTGGATTTAGGGACAATTCCAGGAAGAGAAGGCAACACCTGAGAGAGAGGGAAAGGAAGCGGGGGGGGGGGCAGGTTTTAGAACTGTACTTGATGCAAGTCTACTCTGCTGCTCCCCAAGTGAGAGTAAAGCCAGAGCAAGTAAGTGAAAAAAGTGCAAAGGAGGTTTTGGATCTGTGCTGACAGTGCAATGTTTGTTGTGATTTTTATACTGTGAGTCACCCTGAGCCTGCTTCGGCAGGGAGGGCAGAATACAAATCAAATAAATAAATAAATAAATGGTGCAAATGCACCAAGAGTGAAAGGGAACTCCTGCAGAGGAGCAGGCAGGGGAGGGAGGTGATGCTGGAGAGTGGAGGGTGAACCTGGGAATGATGGTGGCACCACCAGATCACTGCATTGAGCTCCAGTCAGCTGGGTCTGGGGGGCAAGATGGGGGGGGGGGGATTTGTCAGGCAATATTCTGACTCAGATCCTGCCTGCAGGACTGGAGGAAGGGACTTGTCCCCCCCCCCCCCCGCACCTTGTTGCAATGTCTCAGTTTACCCGAACCTCCTCCCCGGCTCCCCAGCCGGAGCATCCAATTTCCTGTTATGAAGGGGGGAACCCTCTCTCCCCACACACATACTCGCCTGCCCTAGAAGGTGAGAGTGGAAAAGCAGGCAAGAGGGCTGGTCCAGCTGCACTCCTCAGGCTCACCAAAGCGGCCAAGCCTATTTTCCTGCCCAGGAGGGTGCTGGAGAAAATGGGGGGAAAGGAAGGGCCCAGCCAATGGCTTTGCCTCCTGCTCGAGGTCAGATGGGAGGCTGCAGAACTAGGCACTGCCCCTCTCTTGCATATTTGCTGGGCTGGCCATCTTCTCTGTGGCCTTCTTGCCCAGTGAAGCCTGCCCTTCTCCAGCTGCCTGCAGCTCCCACAACCTGGGAGGTGCATCCTGGAGGCCACAGCCCTCTACCCCCCTAACAAGGACTGGGCTCAGTCTTTCGCCTCTGTCCACCCCCCACCCCATGTTGGGCACTGGCAACCCCCACCTCCATCCCCATGAGTCACATGGGGGTGCCCAATTCAGAGCCCCCGAGGGCTGCTGCCCTAGGCATGCTGGTCCCGCAAGGGTTAGTACAAGGAGCAGACATTACCATTGTCCCTCACTTTCATTTGTCAGATATTATTTTAGCATTCAAAATGGTATGATGGGGATTGTCAATATTTTTTATTGCAATTGCACACTGTCTTGACATTTTCAGTGAGTTATCTACCACGACCCCAAGATCTCTCTCTTGGTCAGTCTCTGCCTGTTCACACCCCCATCAACTTGTATTTGTAGCTGGGATTCTTGGCCCCAATGTGCATTACTTAGCACTTGGCCACATTGAACCTCATCTGCCACGTTGACACCCACTCACCCAGCCTCAACAGATCCCTTTGGAGTGCCTCACAATCCTCTCTGGTTTTCACCACCCTGAACAATTTAGTGTCATCTGCAATCTTGACCACTTCACTGCTCACTCCCAACTCCAAATCATTTATGAACAAGTTAAAGAGCATGGGACCCAGTACCGAGCCCTGCGGCACCCCACTGCTTACCGTCCTCCACTGCAAAGACTGCCCATTTATGCTCACTCTCTGCTTCCTATTAATTAGCCAGTTTTTGATCCACAAGAGGACTTCTCCTTTTGACTCTCGAGCTTTCTAAGGAGCCTTGATGACAAACTTTATCAAAAGCTTTCTGAAAGTCAACAGGTTAGTGAGGCAAGATCTTCCCTTACAGAACCCATGCTGAGTCTTCCTCAGTAGGTTTTGTTCGTCAATTTGCCTACTCATTCTGTCCTTAATAATGGTTTCTACCAACTTTCCCGGTATTAAAGTCAGACTGACTGGCCTGTATGGTATTCACCCATCCACTGATTCCACCCATAAAAAATGCATGCTGGTAGAAGGGAAAAAATTCCTCAACTTTTTGAAGAGCAGATCTTGTACAAACAGAATGGGTTAGTTGGTCTATTTGCTTTCTATCAGTAGGATTCTGTTCTAGACACACCAATGAGATGCTTATGGCCAAAATGGTAATTCAGAAAGCAGTAAATGGATATGTTCTAAATTGAAATGAAGAGATTAGTGTCAGCAGATTCTCTGGTTTGTATGTGCATCAGTCTGTTAAAGAACTAGCCAATCTGTAGAAGCGGTGGTTTAAAATATTTTCATGAGTCTGAGTTTTTGTTCTGACTAACCCAAATCTTGCCATTTGTTTCAAATCTGAGCTGCATTACAAGCAAACCTTCTCCAATCCACATCTTCAAGGGAAAAAGTTAATGTTTTATTAGAAATCATGCTCAGCAAATTTTTCATGGTTGTAACTTGAGTTAGTCCAAAATTTGATGGCTTCAGCTAAATTTTTCCATTGAGTTTTGAGCTCATACTTGCATTCAGGTGACTCTTAAAAGCTGCTTTAATAATACCACCCCCCTTTCACAGCTGTGTGTAGCAGATTAGCAGCAAGCTTGGTATATTTTCAGAGACTTGGCAGTTGAGATTATATTTATAATAAACTCAGGACCTGTGAAGGCAGAGACAGAACAGAATTAGATTTTAAAATGTTCTCTCCCATGTGAATTTTAATGTCTTAGAAAATCTAACTACTTATTTTAAATCTCAAATGGCCGGCCTGGTGTCAGGTTTTTGTAAGCCATGGGCAGAGATTTCAGTGGATCTTATTCCTCCTTATTCCAGACTGAAACTTCCAAAGGTATGGAATGAATCTGTGGAACCTCTTTGCCTGGCCCCTTTCATTCTTCCACGGCTCAGTGATAAGGAATTTTGGCATTCAACAACATTTTGTTTATTTATTTATTTATTATATATTCAACAACATCTGAATGCAGATAACAACTGTCAGACAACTGTGGAATGGATTGCTCTATCTATCCAGGAGACTAAAAGCTTCTGTCTTTGGTGATGCTTGAATGCTGGCATTTTATGACTGGCACTAGAATGTATTGTTGTTTTTATAATTGATGGATTGATTTATTCGCTTCATTCATATCCCACTTTTCTTCCCAGAGGGAATCAAACGTAGTTTACATTCTTTTTCTCTTCTCCATTTTATCCTCACAACAGCCCTGTGAGATACATTAGCCGAGGGCCCAAGGTCACCCTACAAGCTTCCATGGTAGAATGAAGGTTTGAACCTGGGCCTCTCAGATCCTACTCCAGCACTGTAACCACTTTACCACTCTGACTCTCAGTCTACATACTCTGTGGATTCTAAAATAACTACTGCTTTCAAAAGATCCTACTTTTCAGTCCTCCTGCTTACACCAAAAAGAACCATGATATACACAGTACACCGATTGCCTTTAAACTGTATTTCTTTAAGATGGTTCCAGAGATGTCTACCAGTTTCTCAGAGGTGATAAAACTTTTGGATGCTAAGGCAGTACATTTTTTTCATATGTCAGCAGTTTCCATTCAAGCCTGAACAAAACCTCCCCTGCTCAGACAGAAGAGAAAGGAGGAGCCATTCTTCCAATGCATTTTGGCCACTCCTCCAATGCATTTTGGCCTGTTTCCACCAGTTCATTATGTAGAGACATGTATACAGTACATGTAGAGTCATATTGGCTGAAGAACGACTGCCCTTCTAGTTTTGGGCCCAGGAAAATAATGTGTGATACAGCTTCTCGACAGCAGCCAAATGGGCCAACCTGGCCATGAGTGAAAGCCAGGCCCCAGCCCTCTTGTTTCTCATCCTCTTTCTCCTACTTTATCATTAGTCTTTGTAGTGTATGGCGTTCGTAGAACGCCATCATTCAAGACAGCGCGACCATTTCGTTATAACGTACCATCGATAAAGCGTTAGTCCGCTAAAGCCGCGGAGGCAAAGGTGACAACCAGATGCCTCCGCGAAGAGCGCTGGTCATCCGCCAATCACAGTGAGTGGCGGGAAATACGGCTGGCCAGCATTGGACTGGCCAGCAGGGTGAATAGTTCCGGAGCTGTATATATGCGGGACCCGGCCCGCGTGTTCTCTCTCTTACCTCGTGTTTGTACCATGCAATAAACTATGTTGCCCGACTCGCGTCTCTCAGACTGGTACATAACAGTGGCGACGAAGGTGGGATCTTAGCCCTTCGGCAAGGGCTACGAAGGAGACTCACGGGCAACCCGTCGTCCCGTCGCTTCATCGCTGAATCGCTACTTCGCAACGACCGCCGCCATGGCCAGTCCCAGCGGGAACACCGGTCACATCGAAGCTTTCGACCACACGAATCCCGAGGGATGGGAATCCTATTCGGAGAGGGTCGATTGCTACCTGAGGGCGAATCGAGTAACCGAGGACGGCATGAAGCGGGACGTGCTCCTGAGCGTCTGCGGGGCCGCCACCTTCGAGATCGCAAAGGGTCTCTCGGCGCCCGCCCACCTCACGGAGAAAACGTACACGGAGGTCGTCCGCCTCCTCACGGGCCATTTCCTGCCGCAGCCGTCGCGGGTGGCCCGACGGTTCCTCTTCCACAAGAGGGACCAGGCCCAGGGAGAATCCGCTGCAGACTACCTGGCCGCCCTGCGCCAGATCGCCGGAAGCTGCAACTTCCCGAATTTGGAAGAGACCTTGGCCGACCGGTTCGCTTGGGGCCTCCGCGACGAGAGGCTCCAGCAAAAGCTCTTCGCAAAGGAAGAGCTCACGCTTCAGGGCGCCTTCAGCGAGGCCGTGGCCTTCGAGCGCGCCTCCCGGACGTTCCCCAGGGCCAAGTCGGAAGCCGTCCACCACGAGGAGCTGGACCCCCATCACCAGGACGAAGGAGAAGCGCTCCAGCTGCACCACTCGACAAGACCAGCCTCCCGAGCCCCACAGCGGCCCCGGGCGAACGAAAGATCGAACCAACGCAACAACGAAGGAGCGAACTGCGCCAGTTGCGGCGACCCCCACGACCGGCGGGACTGCAAGTACAGGACCTGGGACTGCAGGAGCTGCGGGAAGACCGGTCACATAGCGCGGGCTTGCCGAGCCAAGTCCCACCGCCCGCGGCCAACCACGCACCACGAGGCCGCCGAGTCCCACTCCACGGCCTCCACCACGCTACAGGTACTGAACCTGCCCCTGGCCACCCCCAACAAGATTAAGGTGTCGGTCCGCATAGAGGGGGCCCCCTGCCTCATGGAGGTGGACTCGGGCTCCTCCATCTCCATAATTGCGGAGGAGACCCTGAGGCAGTTACACCCCGGCTACAAAGGACAGCTGCGGCCGGCCGACTTTGTACTGCGGGACTTTCAGAAAAACCCGGTCCAGATCGCGGGGTGGGCGAGGGTGCACGTGGAACGAGGGTCCTTCAGAGGCCCGCTAGATATCCTGGTAGTCAAGCGACCACTGGCGACCTTGTTGGGCCTCACGTGGTTCGGCCCCTTAGGAATCAGAGTTGAGGTGTCACAAACGGCCATAGCCGGTGGGTTCGGGGAGGTGTGCCGAGAATTCCCAGAGGTTTTTGACGGGTCGTTGGGTAGCTACAAGGGCCCGGCCATCTCCCTGCCGCTCGACCCTACGGTCAGACCAACCCGGCTTAAGGCAAGGAGAGTCCCCTTCGCCCTAAAACCAAAAATCGAGGCTGAGCTGGACCGCCTAGTAGCACAAGGGGTCCTAGAGCCGGTCGATTACGCCATGTGGGAAACCCCCATAGTGACTCCGGTCAAACCGAATGGGGACGTGAGGATTTGTGCCGACTACAAGTGCACAATCAACAAGGCGCTCCAGGATAATCCCTACCCAGTGCCGGTTGTCAGCCACGTCCTGGCCGCCCTTGCGGGGTCCAAAATTTTCGGGAAGCTGGACTTGGCACAAGCCTACCAGCAGCTTCCGGTGGACACCAAAACGGCTGAGGCACAGACTATTGTGACCCATAGGGGGGCGTTCAAGGTGAACCGGCTACAGTTTGGGGTCAGCGTAGCTCCGGGGATCTTCCAGAGTATAATGGACGCCCTCCTCAAAGGGATCCCAGGAGTCCAGCCCTTTTTCGACGACGTTTTAATCGCCGCCCCGAACCCTGAGGAGTTCAGCAACCGTCTCAGGGAGGTGCTCCGTCGTTTCCAAACCGCTGGTCTTAAGGTGAAGAGGGAGAAGTGTTTGCTGGGGGTACCGCGGGTGGAGTTCCTAGGATTCGCCGTGGACGCAGAGGGAATCCACCCGACCGAGGAGAAAACCAGGGCCATCGTACAAGCCCCGGCCCCCACGTGTAAAGCGGAGCTACAGAGCTTCCTGGGGGTGCTCAACTTTTATCACACGTTCATACCCCACAAAGCGGCCATCGCGGAACCCCTACACCGGTTACTGGACAAAAAAGCTCCTTGGGTGTGGGGGAAGAAGCAAGCCGCTGCGTTCCAGGCAGTGAAGGACGTCCTGGTCTCTAACGCGGTGCTTCACCACTTCGACGAGCGCCTTCCGGTCATTCTGGCATGCGATGCATCGCCGTACGGGGTGGGCGCTGTTCTGGGGCACCAACTATCGGATGGCCGGGAGGTACCGGTCGCCTACTATTCCCGCACCTTAACGTCAGCGGAGCGTCTCTCTCTCTCTCTCGGCTTGGCTTCGCGGAGCGTAATTACGCTCAAATAGACAAGGAAGCCCTGGCGATCGTAGCAGGGGTTCACAAATTTAACGATTATTTGTACGGTCGCAAGTTCACGATAGCGACCGACCACAAGCCTCTCTTGGGTCTGCTAGCCCCAGACCGTCAAACCCCCCAAATCTTGTCCCAGAGGGTGTTGAGATGGAACCAATTCCTAAATTCATACACCTACACACTGGTACACAGGGCGGGCAAGGCGATGGGCCACGCCGATGCACTCAGTCGTTTACCGCTGCCAGACACGGGGCCCGACCCAGCACCAGCCCACCAGGTGATGTCCATAGAGGCACTCCCTGACCAGCCCATACACGCTGCCGAAGTGGCAAAGGCCACAGGGAAAGACAAAACCGTAGCGAGGGTGCTCGACTGGGTGGTGAGGGGGTGGCCAGAGAGGGACCTGGGGGGAGAGTTCAAACCATACAAAATGAGGCGGGAGGAACTCGCGGCCCACAAGGGGTGCCTGCTATGGGGGAGCCGGGTGGTGGTTCCCCCTCCCCTTCAGAAAAGGGTCCTTGCATCACTACATGAAACGCACCCGGGCATTGTGAGGATGAAGGCCCTAGCCAGGAGCTATGTGTGGTGGCCGGGGATGGACGGAGAAATAGAGGACTGGGTCCGGAGATGCAGTGCGTGCCAGGAATCGCGGCCGGACCCACCCAGCGCCCCGGCCACAAGGTGGGAAACCACAAGGAAACCCTGGTCCAGGCTCCACATAGACTTCGCGGGGCCGTTCCAGGGGCAGATATTCCTTATAATCGTGGACGCCTACACAAAATGGTTAGAGGTCCTCCCTGTAGCATCCACCTCCTCAGCAGCCGCCATCCGAGCCCTGCGCCGGGTCCTGTGCACCCACGGCATCCCAGACACCCTGGTCTTGGACAACGGGGCCGCCTTCACCTCGGGAGATTTCCAGGCCTTCCTACAGAGGTACCTCATAAGGCACATCAGGTCGGCCCCCTTTCACCCCGCCACCAATGGCCAAGCCGAGCGGATGGTCCGCACCACCAAAGAGGCCCTGGGCAGGATCGTGCAGGGCGACTGGGATCACAGGCTGGCCGCATTCCTATTCGACAACAGGGTCATCCCAAACCCTGTCACAGGGATCAGTCCAGCAGAGCTCCTCATGGGGCGCAAGCTCACCACAAGGCTAGACAGACTACACCCCGACCGAGCCTCTGACACACGAGGGTCCCCAGAGGTCCGCGAGGCAGCCAGGGGGTTCTTTGCCGGGGATCCAGTGTTCGCCCGCAACTACGCCTCGGGACCCGAGTGGGTGGCTGGGCGGGTGCTACGGGTCGTGGGCTCCCGTCACTATGAAGTATCCACTGAGGGTGGCCAGATCCAACGCTGGCACATCGACCAGATGTGCCGCAGGACCCTACCCGAAGCACCCACAGAAGCAAGGGGGGCAGCCCAACCCGAGGAGCCTACCACAACCCTGCCGCCATCCATGACGCTGCCCCCTCCCGCAGGGCCAAACCAAGCCACCGAACTTGGCCAGCAACCCTCGGATGCTCAGGCTCCCGAGGAGACGCCGGGGCCCGAAGCCACCACGACTCCGCAGGCCACCCCCCGACGTTCGACTCGAGAGCGCCGGCCTCCCGCCTACCTCCAGGACTATGTTACTAACTAAGGGGGGAGGAGTGTAGTGTATGGCGTTCGTAGAACGCCATCATTCAAGACAGCGCGACCATTTCGTTATAACGTACCATCGATAAAGCGTTAGTCCGCTAAAGCCGCGGAGGCAAAGGTGACAACCAGATGCCTCCGCGAAGAGCGCTGGTCATCCGCCAATCACAGTGAGTGGCGGGAAATACGGCTGGCCAGCATTGGACTGGCCAGCAGGGTGAATAGTTCCGGAGCTGTATATATGCGGGACCCGGCCCGCGTGTTCTCTCTCTTACCTCGTGTTTGTACCATGCAATAAACTATGTTGCCCAACTCGCGTCTCTCAGACTGGTACATAACAGTCTTGTCATAACAAAAGATGCTCAAGTGGAAGAAGAAGGTCTCCAGCACCACCTTCTCCATCAACATGCCCAGAGGGGTTGACCCCTCCCCATTCACCCACCACCATAATATGCATAGCCTCCACGCTTACATTCAATCTCTTTTAATAAGAATTAAGTACCAT
This sequence comes from Heteronotia binoei, assembly GCF_032191835.1. Taxonomy (NCBI): domain Eukaryota; kingdom Metazoa; phylum Chordata; class Lepidosauria; order Squamata; family Gekkonidae; genus Heteronotia; species Heteronotia binoei. The sequence goes on from NC_083223.1 coordinate 131,518,402, forward strand.
CAAGTTGCAGCTGACTTATGGTGATCCCATAAAGTTCCAGAGAAGTCCGTGTTGGGGAAATGATGTCTTTATTACCTTTAATTTTATAGACACTCCTTGAGTTTTACCCAATCACAAGACTTACCACAACTTCTCACAACAAAATGTTGCTCCCAGCAGCTAAATTCATGAGACTAAGACCCAGTGTTCCTTAAACATATGATAGCTTTTATTTCTCTGTGTACCCAAAATACAGTGCAGGAAGAAAAACAATTTCCCATTCTCAGATTATCCAAGCTACACCTTATTACTTATAAATTCTACTTATACATCATACCTGCTAAATTCTAAGTCCTTTAAGCATTGCAGATGCTAAGTTCCCCAAAGCTTTCAGAAATTCTAAGTTCTCTTAATAAATATCTAACAGAGATCTCTACAGGAGAAAAGTTCTTTTACTGTCATCCCAGAGAACAGTTCAATTCTCTGACATGGCAGCAAGAAATAGTGTGAAATTCAGCCTTTATATAGTATCTAGACATGTGAACCCCTCACCATCAAAGACTTTTTAAAATATAAACATCTTGCTCATAAAATCATTGCTTTGACATATCACTCAACCCCTAGAGAACAGGAGCACTTAAGTGCTGGACAATTTCCATAACTCTTTGATGCCATCTGGAATTCTGATAATGTCCAGAGAAAAAAACTTCCTTCTTTTAGTGTGTATTTAGTGTGTTTTTAATTATATGGACTTAATTTTAACTTTGTATATTTATTGACTTTTGTTATCCACCATGAACCTGTCGTGGGAAGGGCAGGTTACAAATTGAAAGTAATGATGATGACCACAACGACAACGCTGATGATAATTAATGGGATTTTCCAGGCCAGTGATGAGCAGAGTTGGTTTGCCATTGCTTACCTTCACATAGCAACCTTAGTCTTCCTTCACTGGCTCCCATCCAAATACTGACCATGGTCCTTCCTACTTAGCTTCCAAACTCTGACAAGCTCTGGCTAGTATGGGCTACATGGGCTGTTTCGGTGTCTTTTACAAAATTTATATCCCACCTGAAGTGTGTATCACTACAAAGCTCCAGAAGCAATTCACAAGAGTCCTAGCACCTTTCTGCCTAATCAGGATCATCAAAGCAGCTAACAAGCAAATCCTACTTTTACCTTCAATATGAACTTACTTAATCATTACAATTATCTACAGATCACCAATCCTATTAAAACCAGAAGTAACATACATATTAAAAACACAAAGCCAGCTATTAAAACATGGGACAGGAAAGAAGGGGTCTTTAGAACACCAGACAAACCACTGGCAGAAGACAGTGATGGAAGAGGACAACATAATATCCCTAGGGGGTGTGTTCCATAATTTTGGTGCCACAACTGAAAAGGCCCTGTCTCGATTCGCTATCCACCTAACCTCAGCAGGCAGGGTATCTGACACAAGACTGTAGAAGATAGTTGTACTGATTAGGTAAGTTCATACTGATGGTAAAGGTAGTCCCCTGTGCAAGCACCAGTCGTTTCCGACTGGGGTGGTGATGCATTATGATGTTTTCATGGCAGACTTTTTACGAGTTGGTTTGCCATTGCCTTCCCCAGTCATCTACACTTTACCCCCAGCAAGCTGGGTACTCATTTTACTGACCTTGGAAGTATGGAAGGCTGAGTCAACCTTGAGCTGGCTACCTGAACCTAGCTTCTGCTGGGATCCAACACAGGTTGTGAGCAGAGAGTTCGGACTGCAGCCACGGGGCTGTTTCATATTGGAGTAGCCAGTTCTTAAGATTTGCTGGTTCCAAACCAAGTAGGTCTTTAAGGGTTAGGACCAGCATCTTGACTTTGATCCAGGAATAAAGTAGGTTCCAGTAAAAATAGACCAGGACTGGAGTGATATGGTTCCTGTGACCCATTCCACTCAGCAGTCTGGCTGCAGCATTCTGTATTAGCTAAAATTTCCAAACACTTTTCAAGGGGAAGGCATATGCAAAGTGCATTGCAGCAGTCTAATTTAGATGTACCTCAGTGGCTAGATCTTTTCTGCCCAGGAAAGTCCACAGCTGACTAACCAGTTGAAGCTGGTAAAAGGCATTCCTGGCTGTAGTTACCACTCATTTATCGAGCAGTAGCCCTGGATCTAGCAGTACCCTCAGGCTACAGAACTGCTTCAAAGGGAGTGCAGCATCCAGAAAACCCAGGTCAGTCCTACTTCTCACCAGTAGCATTTCTGTGTCGTTAGAGTTAAGCACTTCCATCTTGTCCAGGGGTGGCCAAACTGTGGCTTGGGAGCCACATGTGACTCTTTCACAAATATTGTGTGGCTCTTGAAGCATTTGTCTCTTTAAATCATTTCTCCAAGCCAGCTGTCAGCTTGGAGAATGCATTTAAAGTTGCTTTCTTTCCACCTCTTCCTCCTCCCCCATCTGTTTGCCTGCCTGCCTGCCTTCCCTCCCTTGTGGCTCTCAAAAATCTGATATTCACACTTTTTGACTCTCAAACATCTGACATTTATTCTACGTGGCTCTTATACTAAGCAAGTTTGGCCACACATGATCCAGTCAGTATTTTGTATATTGAATTCTTTCAGATGCATGTGTACAGACAGCTTGTTAAACATTCTGGTAATATGAAGTTTAGTTCCTGAACCATTAAAAGGCAAAACTGGATTTTACATTAAAAGTACTTTTTTTAAAGGGAAATATTCAAACCATCTTCTTGTATGACTAGATAAAATATGATTAAAAATTAGAGAAGCTCTATTTTAAGATATTAAAATGCTAGTATTCAAGGCAACACTTTGAAAACATTCTAGCTTTATGAACAGATTTACGGTTTGAGAGCTGCTTAAAATTTCATATGACAAAAGCAAAGACCTAGGTACTTCTCATGCTCCAGTAAGCTTACTATATTTAATAAACTTTAGAAGCTCAAATAATAAAAAAGTCAGCATGCCCCAAATCTCTTGACTGCTATCTAATATAACTCTGTGCCTTTTGGATCCCTCATGTTATTTCCTTGAATGGATCTGATTCTTGGGAAGTTGTGTAGTTCTCCACACTGTGGGACATTTCACTAAAATATCAAAATCACAGAATCATCATTTATGTTGTATAACAAAAAAAATCATAGAATCATCACAGAGTTGGAAGGGACTTCCAGGGTCATCTAGTCCAACTTCCTGCACAATGCAGGAAACTCACAAATTACCCTACACACACACGCACACACAAACATCCTGTTCCATGCCCAGAAGATGGCAAAAAAAAAAATCTCCTAGCCAAACTGGCCTGGAGAAAAAAATTGCTGCCTGACCCCAAAGTGGTAATCAGCACTTCCCCGGGCATGTAAGAAAGGAATAGGAGAACTAAGCACTGATGCAACCCTTCCTGCCCTCCTTCCCGTGATCTGCGAAAGTTCACAGAATCAACATTGCTGTCAGATGTACATCTAGCCTCTGCATAAAAACCTCCAAAGAAGGAGAGCCCACTACCTCCCAAGGAAGCCTGGTCCACTGAGGAACCACTCTGTCAAGTTCTTCCTAATGTTTAGCTATAAATTCTTTTGTTTTTATTTCAACCTGAAGGATCCGACCTTCTGGGGCAACAGAAAACAACTCTGTGCCATTCTCTATAATATATGACAGCCCTCCAAGTAGTTTAAGATAATGATCATAACACCTCTCAGTCATCTCCTCTCCAGGCTAAACATACCAAACTCATTCAGCCTTTCCTCATAGGATTTGTAGGCTGTCCTTTTTCTTCTGGCTTTGGCTTGATGCCTCTGCTCATGCGACTCCTGACCCCTCACCATCTTCGTTGCCCTTCTCTGAACATGTTTCAGCTTGCCTATATCCTTCTTAAATTGTGGGGCCTAAAACTGAATACAATAGGTGAGGTGACGTCTAACTAGAATAGAGTAAAATGATAACTGAGTTTAATGACAGACCCAGGATGCAATTAGACTGTATGAAACAAGAAGAATCTGAAGACTGTATTTATGCAAAATAGTACAGTCTATTTTTAATTACTGCTTGTGATTGAATCAGGAAGCTGTTGGTGATATAGAAATCATTACAGTATGATTCTTGACTCACACTACTAGAAAAATATTCCCTGGATTATTACAGTATACTTTATTTTGAGCATAGGATAATTATTCCTCTTAATGTCCAGTAGGTGGCAATAAAGTCTAAATCAGTTTTCTCCTTAGAGGTTCAGTTGCTAAGAAATCCATTCCCTCGGGAACCGTTGAATCATAGTTATTAGTGTCATATGTTTATTCATCTGACTAACATAAACTATTGGTTTTCTGCAGTCCGTGCCTTGCATTAACTTTGATTGACTAATGCCTAGCAGCACGAGGCAGCATATAGTCTGATTTGTGCTTGCTCAGAAATTTTCTTTCTCTTTTTAATTTATTAACTGTGCAGTAGTGAGGCATGGATACATGTGTTTAGCAGTGTTCTCTATAAGCTATTATAGTGTGAGCTAGCTAAGTTTTTAGCCTCTGGCCCACATATTTTTATCTTAGCTCTGGAAGGATGGCCCCAGAGTAAACTAATTTATGCAGTAGCCAAATCACTCACTCACAACTTTATTGCCAGGAGCTCACAAAGTAGAATTTTTGCTCACAAGACTCCACAGCTTAGAGGAAGCATTGTTTAGTCAACAATTTGTAGGCTGTCCTTTTTCTTCTGGCTTTGGCTTGATGCCTCTGCTCATGCCACTCATCTCTTGTCTCACCTAGTTTGACAGGGTCAGCAACATTGCAGACATATGAGACAGCCATCTTAAAGAGTTTAGTCTGGAAATCTTCATGGCCAAAGGCCAGAGTCCTCTTACTTAGTAATCATAAAAGTTGTTTCCTAGAAGATAAGAGCCAAGTAGAAAGGGAATCTCTTTAGCTTTCAACAAAACAGAAGCAAAACTGGTGTGTGTGTGTGTGTGTGCGCATGTATGCATGTGTGTGAATACAGGAAATTAAAGCCAGAGTCTCAGCTTTGTTGGAGGTCTTTATACAGCCTGCTGGAGTATACACCCTTCCAGTCCCATTTGCTAAATTCAGGGCAGCACCTTCAGTTGCTTACTTAATATGCTGTCTGTCTACAATTACACTATCAGAAGAAAGGTTGGTAACTAGAAGCTAATAGATTTCAAACCACATGGTTATATTCAGTTCCTGTGCCTTGATATAATATGCATAAATTTTGTGGTAGCACCAGTTCATATTCTTGCCTTCTCCAGGAAGAGAAGCTCAGATTTTTAGTTTGTTGAGCTCAATATAGGATGAGCTAGCATCTGATGCTGTGATCACAGGGTTTTACCTAATTTAGCCTAGGAGAAGTTGACACCTACATAAAGTTCTTCCTACACAACATAGTAAAATACATGGCTGTTCCTCTCTGCACTCTGGCAAAAAGTTTGATGTGAATAATCATCTTCTTCACTACTGTGGCTGTTGTATTCTCATACCTCAGACCCATACTGAATTTAGCTGCTACAATCATGCATCTCATGTCATACAGACATGACATCTAATGTCTGCCCCCTCCCAGATACAGCACAAATTCCTCATTTTACCTTTGAAGTCTTCCCTTGGTTTGTCCTTCCTCTTCTGTACATTTTATTTTAAGAGATGCCAGCGTCCTCTACCACCTTTAGTCATCCAAAAGCTTCTTGACCCCTAAAAATTACTCTAACCTTGTTCTCTTAGCCCTCTTTTTCTTTGATTGGAGGTCCTTTCAAGAATACCCACATGAAGCAGCCTCCTCTGCCCCATCAAAGCTCACTTTTCCTGTGAAGCTTAACCCTTTACTTGTCATCTCCTACTGAAACTAAGACAAAGTACTTGTAGTGGAACACTGCACATTTCCCTCTGCCTTAATCATTCTCCTTTTCAATTGGCTTCACCTGAACATGACTTTTAGATTTTAAGCTTTTCAGAGCAGAGATTATTGGCAAGGTTTATTATACAGCAAGGTGCAATGCACATTGATAGTTTTGTATAAACCTACAGTGCTCAAGGGCTTGGAATACCTTTCCAAAACTTTGTATAGATGGCAGGTGAAAGTTTCTTAGTTATCAGATTATATTTTATGTAGAATTTGAAGTTCTTGAACCATAGAGTTCAAGTCTGAATGTTTCATGGATTAATTTCCTCCACTGATGGATTACCTTTACCTTTTTAGGATTCTGCCTGCCTCATTTAAAAATAAATTTAATAACACTAAACAGTAGTTTCAAGGAGCAGCTGTGGAAGGGGTTGTGTCACCTCATAAAACTACAGATACCTTACATGCATACTGTTTTCCCCAGCCATCAGTGGGGCCCCAGATATGTTTACTCTCATGCACTTCCTTTGGGGTGATCTGTTCTCTAGCTGTAAAATTAATGCGTTTATGAATTTCTTTCTCGAAGACTTCGTGTCTGTAGTGGCTGATAGAATGGATATTGGGACTCACAATGTGGGGTGATGGTGAGCTACACAATTAATGGCTGGAAATGAAGTAGTACACCAACAAGAAGGCTGTTTTTCAGTGTTCTTCTCTGTGATCTGTTTTGCTCCCAAGATTCAGGTGAACAAAAATAGCTAACATTTTGGAAAGACATAGTGGTGTGAATCCTATCACTGCACTGAACAGAGTTTGAAACTTTCTTCTAGCCCAAGGAATCTGCCTCCAGCTTTAATGGTTCTTCTTCCACTTAAATTGAAGTTTTTTTATTTTTTATTTATTCTATGACTTATATCCCGCCCTTCCCATAAAATGGCTCAGGGCGGCTCACAACAAACGATAAAACAATAAACAGAGTGCAAAGTTATTACATTTTAAAAAGTCGAAGCGTTTAAAGCCTAAAAACCTTAAAATCTTAACGTTAAAACTATACAGTATATTTCACTGAAGTCTGATAAGCTACATTTATCTAGTCAGGCGTAGGCTAACCGGGAGAGGCTTGTCTTACAGGCCTTGCGGAACTGAGTAAGATCCCGCAGGGCCCTCACCTCTTCCGGCAGCTGGTTCCACCATGTGGGGGCCATTGTAGAAAAGGCCCTGTCTCTGGTTGTCTTGAGACGGACTTCTTTGGGCCCGGGGATGGTGAGAAGGTTTTGCATCCCAGACCTCAGTACTCTCTGGGGAACGTGTGGGGAGAGACGGTCCTTCAGGTAGGCAGGTCCCAGGCCTTGTGCTCCTTAGGCTGGAGGAGGGCTTCAGACTTTGCTCAGTGATCTCGTAAGGACCTGTCTTCCAGCCTAAGGGGTGGCATCCACCTCAGTTGCTAGAGATAGTTGTATAGTCATGCTGTGAAAATGAGAAATTGGCAGCAACAAGATGCTACATTATCTAGCCCTGGCCTGTGGGTTATTTTTACAAATTTGCTTCCTGTTTGTTGCAAGTGGGAATGCCCCACATGTAGAAATTTGTTGCTAGAAAGCAATATTAAGTTTTAAGTACAGTTCATAAACAGTGTAAATCCATTTTGCATTATTTTAGAGAAATCCAGAGGCTAGATTGAAAGGGCTGCAAGCAGAGCTCAAAGAACAGAACATTTCTGCCTGCACCTTACTTAATCCTTGAGGAACACCACAGAATGTGATGTGGGTGGTCTGCAGTGGGAGAAGAAATTAGCTCCTCCTCCCTTGAAGAAGCACCCCTTCTGCTCATAAAAGAAGGGCTTTAGATACAGACCATAAACTTTGGTGATCTATAAATTAGTCAAACACTCCCCCCCAATCTGTTCCTTCCTGTTTAACTGTAGTCGAGTGGAGTCAATCATTCCCTTTCCAAGAGACCTCGGAACCCTGGGAAAAAACTATTTTAGTTTCACTAGGGAATTTTGAAGCTTTGAACTGCTCAGCGTTCACTTGTAATTTTGTTTACTTGCTTCATTTTTCTGAAGCCAGCTTTCCTTGGTTTTAACTCAGCTGGGGTAAGGAGAGTCTTGCTTCTAAATTGCTGGCTGTTGGCCAGGACCGTCAGGCTCAGTGCCAAAAGTGGTGTGCTTTAAAGATTCAGTATTTCTTTTTGCCTTTTGATATTCTTTTTTGTGTGTGCCAGATGTCTCCAATTTTTGACCACCCTCATACTTCCTTTATACTAAGTGCTGTCAAATGTTCAAACTGGAATGGAAGGAAAGATTGGTGCTACTCTTAATAAAAAGCTGCTTCATTAATTTTGTGCCCCTTTTTATTATGCCGTGCTGCCACAATATGATATTTATTTATTTATTTCATTTTTTATCATTTCTCTTCAGCTAAGAGCTCAAAGTTGTTTGCATCAATGAACAATTGCATCAGTTAAAATAGGTACAAAATAATATAATAAATATCCTGTATAATCACATTAAATTATGTAAATACATAAAACCTATCTAGAGGGAGGTATTTGTGAGTTTCCTGCCTTGTGCAGGGGGTTGGACTAGATGGCCCTGGAGGTCCCTTCCAACCCTATGATGTTATGATTCCTCATAATCTCACATTCCTAGTTAAGGGCCACCCAGTGGTGCATTCACTCGGCATCAAATATTACAATACCTACAACCAACTATACTTCACAATACAGATATATGAACCAAAAGCATGCCAGAATAATTCCACCTTACAGAGTCTTTGAAACATCATCAGGTCCTGTTGTGCAAGGATGTCTTCTACCAACACATCCCAGAGGGAGGATGTCACAATTGTGAAGGACCTCCCCCGGCAGAAGAAAGTTGTTCTGCCTGGGATCCAGGACTAACAGCAAGCTCCATGAAAATGAATGAAGGGGGTGGGGTGTCATAACAGAAAATGTGGTCCTGTAAGTATGAGAGTCCCAGACAGTTATGGGCTTTAAAAATAAGTACTGACACGTTGAATTGAATCTGGGAACTTATTGGCAGCTATTGCAGTTGCTTCATGATTGGTGTGATGTGATCAGCAACCTAGCAACCATGTTCTATATCACCTGACGTTTCCAAAGCAACCTCAAAGGTAGTCCTATGTAGAGTGAATTGCAGTAGTCTAAATGAAAGGTTTTTGTTGTTCAGTCACACAGTCGAGTCCGACTCTTTGCGATCCCATGGACAAAGTCACACTAGGTCCTCCTGTCTTCCATCATCCTCTGAAGTCTACTCAAATCTGTGTTAGTTACATTAGTAATGCTGTCCAGCCATCTCATCTTTTGCCATCCCCTTCTTTTGCCTTCTGTCTTTCCCAGATCAGGGTCTTCACCAGTGAGTGCTCCCTTCTCATTTGCTTGCCAGAGTATTTGAGTTTCAGCTTCAGCATCTGACTTTCCAGGGAACAGTCAGGGTTGATTTCCCTTAGGACTGACTGATTTGATCTTCTTGCAGTCCAAGGGACTCTCAATATTCTTCTCCAGCACCACAGCTCAAAAGCATCTATTCTTTTGCACTCGGCCTTCCTTATGGTCCAACTCTCACAGCCATACATTACTACTGGGAATACCATCGCTTTGACTATACGGACATTTGTTGGCAGGGTGATGTCTCTACCTTTTATTATACTGCCTAGGTTCGCCATAGCTGTCTTCCCAAGGAGCAAACGTCTTTTAATTTCATGCTACAGTCACCATCTGTAGTAATCTTGGATCCCAGGAATGTGAAGTCTGTCACTACTTCCATGTCTTCCCCTTCTATTTGCTAAGGTGTGATGGGGTCGGATGCCATGAACTTAGTTTTTTTTATGTTGAGCTTCAAGCCTACTTTTGTGCTCTCCTCTTTCACCCTCAACAAGAGGGTCTTTAGGTCCTCTTCACTTTCTGCCATTAGAGTGGTATCATCTGCATATCTGAGGTTGTTGATGTTTTTCCCGGCAATCTTAATTCCAGTTTGTGCTTCATCCAGGCTGGCATTCTGCATGATGTACTCGGCATATAAATTAAATAAGCAGGGTGACAATATACATCAGTTGCTCCATATCCCGTTCTGACAGTTGCTTCTTGATGTTTATATAGATTTCTCAGGAGACATGTGAGGTGGGCTGGTACTCCCATCTCTTTAAGGACTTGCCACAGGTTGTTGTGATCCACACCATCAAACGCTTTAGCATATTCAGTGAAGCAGAAATAGGTTACCATCACATATATCAATGTGACAAGGATAGATTAAGATAGATATGGGGGACATAGTTGGGCCTGGTGAAGACAGAAAAAAGTTCTAGTCACCATGGACACCTGTTTGTCCATGGAAAGCATATGGTCATGCCAGATCCATGGAAAGTATATGGTCATGCCAGAACTCTTCATGGAGTCCACAGCAGAAAGCTGGGATCCTATGAGTGATGGGAGTGACAAATTCCCCCTAGCCAGAGTGTTCTGAGCCACATTACCTCCATTTTTGCATGGTTTTAGCCAGCTACCCAGGGAGGAGATGTCTGCTTCTGGTTGCTTACCACACAAGAGGTAGATCTGAATACTATCAGTGTAGTGGTAGCATCCAACCCCAAACGTTCTGACAACATCTGCTAGAGATTGGGTGTGTGTGTACACAGATAGAGAGATTTAGATATAGATGAAAGCATTGGAGAAAGGATTCTTCCCTTCAGGACCTCGTGATTTAGTTCTCACAGGGATACACCCTTTCCTCCAATGACCACACTCATCGAGCATTAATGGAGGAAGGAGGAAAACCACTGTAAAGTGGTACCTTTTACCCCCAGTGAGGCTTGGTAGTCGACCAGGACCAAATGGACAAGTGCATCACACACTGCTGACAGATTTAATAAAATCAGCAGCACACACCCACGCTTATCCAACTGAAGTGGGATGTCTTTCAACCAAGGCATTTAAAGTACTTTCAGTCCCAGAAACCAGACTGGAATGGATAAAGCACTGATGTATCATTCAGGGATCCCTGGAGCTACTCAGCTGCTGCCCTTTTAATTAGCTTACCCAAGAAAGGCAAATTCAACACTGGACAGTAATTTGCTAGCTCCCCTTTATCTGAGGATGGTAGTAAGGAGGGTCTTACTACAGTCTCATTAAAAGAGCTAGGGTACTGATTCCCTATAAGAAAGCAGAATGATCCCCACCCAATCACAGCATAATTTAACTAACCAAGAGGGGCAGGGTCCAATGAGAAGGTGATAGACCTTACAGCCATCAGGATCCTGTCAGCATCTACAGTGGTAAATGGACTGAAGGAGTCCAAAATGGACCGGACAGTGTAGGTAGAGCAAGTATGCTGTTGACAACATACTTGGCAGTCAAGTTGGAAGAGAGCATAGAGAATTTATCCTCAAAATTAGTCACGACTAATGGCAGAGTCATCTAACAATTTAGACTCTGTGAAAGAAGTAGTTAATTGTTGAATCAATTCTAAACAATTGGCCTGGATGTGAACCAGTGAATGCAGTGGAGGCAGAACAGTAATTCCTCTTTGCTGCCTTCACGACCAGTTCATAGGCCCTCAACTGGGCTCTGTAACATGTTTTCTCAAAGCTTCATCACAAGTCTGGCACCACTTATGTTCTAGCCATCTTAAACAATCTCTTCATCTCTCTTAGCTCCTCATAATACCATGAAGCCACCAAGGACTGAGGGTGAAGAGGGAGTTGGGGAGCAATTCTTACAATGGCCTCCCAAAGGCCCTTGTTCCAGGACTCAGTGAGCTCATCAAGTGAATTGCCAGCAGGCCTAGACTATCCTGCAGAGCATTCTAGAATCCAGTAGGATCCATAAGTTTCCACAGGTGAGTGTAAATCAGCTCACCACCCAAGTGGGAGGGGCAGGTATTTTCAGTCCAACCCTAATGAGGAGGTAATCTGACCATAATACCAGTTCATAAGTGGCCGTGGATGCCAAATCAGCACTCACACAACAGATTCAATCTAGCATGTGGCCAGTTTCATGTGCGGAAGTCAACACAACCTGAGGGAGACAAGGCAGCCTCTGCATGGATATTGAAGTCCTCCAGGACCATTGACCTGGGGAACCACAAAACCCAGACAGCCTCAGCAAGGCTGGTGAGCAAGGTAGATGGTGTGCCAGGAGAAAGCCCACTCTCTCTTTGGCTTCCCATACCAGGCCTACACACTGAGTGCAGAGATCTTTGCCATGGAGATCCTTTGGAAGGAAAAGACATATTGGAGAAGAACAGCTACCCTATCCCCACCCTATCCTTCTGTTCAAGATTTATGAAGGACCAGGTAACCTTGTGGCATTAATTGTGTGAGGGGAAACTACATCCTTCTCACTCATAAGAACATAAGAGAAGCCATGTTGGATCAGGCCAGTGGCCCATCCAGTCCAACACTCTGTGTCACACAGCGGACAAAAATAAATAAATAAACACACACACACACTCTGCTTCATATTTTTATCTAACCGCCTCTTGAAGCTGGCTATGCTTGTAGCCGCCACCACCTCCTGTGGCAGTGAATTCCACATGTTAATCAGTGAGGTCTTGGTTATCCAAGCCAGGTCATAATTTTAAAAAGGTAAAAGGTAGTCCCTTGTGCAAGCACCAGTCGTTTCTGACTCTGGGGTGACATCGCATCACGACGTTTTCATGGCAGACCCTTCCCGATAAACTCCCAAAAGCATGCAAAAAGAACTAGTTGGAAGCTAAGCAGGGTTGACTCTGTAAAGTACCGTACTTGGATGGGAGACCTCCTTGGAATACCAGCAGTTGGGAGGGTAGGGGCCGGATTTATTCAGCCACCTCTCTGAATATCCTCCATGCCCCCAGCTTGAAGACTAGTAGGCAATGTTGTAAGAAAGAGAAAACAACTTAATAAATGGCTATAATTTTTAAACTCTCAGGAACTGCATTCTTCAATTTGTTAGGTCATCATTTTTTAATGTCATCATAACATTACAAGACCATCCACATTGCTACTGATGATGGAGGATGCCTATGTTATACAAGAGGTCGAACCTTCCCTTATTTGCTATAAGAAACACATAGATCAGTTTATAGGGGGAAATACTTTTATTAATATATTGTTATTCTTTTTCTTAAACACATAGCTGCACTAGTTGGGCAGGGACTATGGCTCACTGGTAGAGCATCTGCTTTGCATGTAGAGAATCCCAGATTTAATCCCCAACATCTCCAGTTATAAGGACCAGGCAATAGGTGATTTGAAAGACTTCTGCCCAAGACCCTGGAGAGCTGCTGTCTTTACTAACCTTGATGGACCAGTCGTCTGATTCAGTATAAGACAGCTTCATGTGTATTCACCTTCTGTACATGGAATCAAACATCCGCAAAGATAAGCCCTGCTCATTCAAAGAGTAGTATGCCACAACAAAGAACAAGAGCTAGCAATGTGTCCCACTGGGATGGAATGACAGGATTTCAATAAAATTTTGGTTAATCTCCAGTTATGTTCTTTAACTCTGAAAACAAGTTTGAAGCCTGTTACTTTAATGCATTTCACACTTTCTCACTAGCAAAAGGTCCTAAGCATTTTCATTTTCATTTATTTATTTTGGTACTCCCAGTTAGTACTGATGCATGTAAGAGGTCGTTCTGCAACTTTTCCTGAGAATGGCAGTCCCCACCTCCTTATTAAACCAGTTTTCATGCACTTTATTCTATACAATTTGCTCATGAATGCTGTTCTGAAGAACTCGTATGTCTAATCCACACTGGAATACTACAGCCCTTGTCTGTATTAGCTCCTCTCCTGCATCCATTCTATCTGTCTGCATCCATTCTACAAGTGGAGACCAAACAAGATTAAGCACAAGTTTATATAGACACCTGCCTTTTCCCAGGTCAAGAACCTGAATCTCTGGGAAAGTGCAAAAGGCTTCGCAGCTTAAATTCCTGTATCCATAAACCAACCTTGCTGTTGTCAAACCAACCAAGCCCAAAACCTATAAAACCACTAATGTTACTATCACCAGGTGAGCCTTTCAGGCAGGCAGCAACTTTGCATTGCAGCCTTTCTTATATGAGGAGCAGAATAAATCTAGTGTTTGGCCACTGTGTGACAGAAAGTGTTGGACTGAATGGGGCAGTGGCCTGATCCAACATGGCTTCTCTTATGTTCTTAATGGGAAAACATCCATAGAGCACAGCTGGGTAGGTAGAGAATTAAAATCTCAAAATCATTTATTTGTCTTTAGAATTATAAAGTGTGTATTGTAAAAGTACATGATATTTTTAAAAGTTAAGGAAGAAACTTCAGAAAGAAACAAAAAGCTGTAGTTAATGCTAATATGTAACAGTGCTTAACTGTTGAATAACCTACATGCACTTTAGATTTGCCATTTTGCTATTTTAAGATGAACAAATCAAATATGGTAGTGCTTTTAAAGTCAAACATTTACATTATGTCATCAAGCAACAACAATGCAAAGCTTTAGCCTCTGAGATGTTGAACAAACCTGGAGTCGTGCAGATTCAACTGGCCACAAAACATTCTATAATGAAAAGCAGTCATTGCAATTTTGAGAAAAACCAATTTCCAAGAGCCAAGTGAAACATGACAGGGCATCACCTTGCATTTGTTTACATATTTACTTAGTCACATATAAATCAGGGAGAGCTAATTTAGCAAAAACAGGCCTGCAGTTTGCCTCTTACTGCACCGAGCTCCATTGCTTGAATCGTTTTTCTTCTAACTCAGCTCTCTTTCAATATCAGAACTGTGCCAGGGGGGAAATACTGCAAACAACAGAGTGCAGTAAGGTAAAGCAATGCAGGAAAACAAGAGTTTAGTTCCCCCTGCCCTCTATGAATCAAAAAATAGGCCCTGCCCACATATGAATAGTAAATACATGAATTAATGCACAGGAAATTTTCCCTTCATATTTAATTTGACCCTTAGTATGAAAAGGTATAGTCAGTCTGAACTTGCTATATCTGATGCACCAGTAGTACACCCCATTTCTATGAATGTATTTAATGTATTTCTTTATATTTTATGTTTTTAAAATGGGTTTTACCTCTGTGTTGGGAGATTTCCAGCCATGGGAGTTGGGCATAAAGTTTCAGATCTTTACATAAAATAGGGTTGCCAGACCCCCAGTTTTCAGGATTTCAGTCTGCCGCCAGCCACCTGGCTGGCAGGGAAACCCCATCCCCAAACAGGGACATATTTGGGTGACATCCCTAACACAGTGCCAATGTCACATTATGACATTTTGGTTTTGGGGCAAACTCTACAGTTTGGTAGCAAAAACCATAGAGGTTTTGACCAAAATCTAGAGCATCATGTGCAACATCAGCAACACGATGACAGGACTTCTGAGTGATGTCATTGCACTGCACGCACTTTGCACACACACCAGAAGACTCCCAAACTGACTCCAGGATCCACCCTGCTAGCAGCTAGGTAGGACCTGACAACACTAACAAAAAACGCCTTTCTTTTTTCAACTGGATCCAAGTATGCCCTAGTGAATGCACAGGATACAGAGGACAAACACTATGCATTTTATTAATACCGTATTGTAGCAGATAATTAGTAACATTGCTTGTTTAGAATTGGTGTTTCTGTTTCCTTGATTCCCTATACTATAATCAAGTAGTTAATCAAGGAAACCCAACAGTTTTTCCCCCCTTTGGAAACAAAAGCTATGTAACATTTATTAAAGCATTACCTGTGTTTTTCCACTGCTGTGAGAAGGTGCTTTTGTTTTCAGCTTTGCCTGACAAATATTTGTAACCATTTTGCCTTATTCGTTTTTTCCCACCTCCCATGATTCCATTCCACTTTTAATTCCAGTTTAGATTTCAAAAGGGCAAGCTGTACTTCAGCTGGTTTAAGTATCTCCTGGTCACAGTACTGCAGTGCACTTTTTTTTAAAAAAGCCTAAAGTGAAAGCCAAAGCAAACACGGTAAAACAAAAATAAAGTCTTGAAAGTAAATAGTGCAGTTTGTTGCCCTCCATATGGCTAACTGTCTGGAAGGTCATAAAGCGTGGGTCCCCCGTCTTCTGATGGAACAGCTGGGTTTACACAGCATTTTTTTGAGTGTTTAGTCTGGCTCAGAGCCAGGCATGCATAATTTTTCCATTATGTGCAGTTGATAGATGGAAGGGTGAGGATTTAGTTAGCTTCAAGGAGCAAATTTGTGAGTTACTTCAGATTTTTATTAAAAGAGGCTTTTAAAAAGTGTATAAAATAATGTAAACAAGTGAGAAGGCAATAACATGGAGGCTAGAAGCTTTGCCAGTTTTGTGTGAATCTATAAGGGCAAAAGAACATTGCTTGCAAATATGACCAAAGGCTCTGGGTTTGTTATTTTTGCTTTTAGATTTACAGAAAGATGCTTACTATAAAGCATTTAAAAATAGATATTACTATTAGGAAGCAAAATGAGGAATTGGAAGGAGAAGAATCTTAACCTGTACCTTAATAATTAAGGGAGGAACTTTCAGAATTCGCTTCTCACTATTCAGATATCTCACAGAAGAACTGGATGTTAGACATAGAAGTCTGTGTGGAAATCTCACATAACCAAAAATCTTGATGCACATTCCAAATTCCTCCAGTTTGCTGCATTCAAAAGAATTTTCTAACTGGCTGCTCACATACATCTTTATTTACTAGAATTTCTGGGCCTTCAGAGGAAAAGAATGCATGTTCAAACCAGAGGTTTCAAGGGAATCTCAGCAAAGCCTTTGCTTTCTTGCTCCACACTCCAGTAATATTGCATATTGCTCTCCTTTTAATCATTAAATAGTTTCTGTTGGGGCCCATGAGCAACTATTTTGTGTAGGAAAGATTATAAAGGAGTGTTGGCTCTCTCACCCTCATCTCTAAAAATTGTTTTACCATTAGTGCAAATCTAGGGGCATTAAATCATGATCTTCAAGGCCACAACCAGCACCCTAGGCCCTGGAAGAAATTCCACCATCAGCTGATAATCATATATCACTTCTGGTAAAAACTGGAAGTGACACGGCAGACACTCTAGCATTTTTCAAAATGGCATAGGTGCACCAAAATGATGTTGGTGCACCTGGTCTTATTATAGGGTTGCCAATCTCCAGGTGGCACCTGGAGATCTATTATAATTGATCTCCAGACACCCCAGATCGGTTCCCCTGGGAAAAAATGGCTACTTTGGAGGGTGGACTCTTTGACATTATACTCTGCTGAGGTCTCTCCACTCCCCAAACCCCACCTTCTCCAGGCTTCACCCCCCCCCCCCAAATCTTCAGTTATTTTCCAACCCACAGCTGGCAACACTACTACCCCACCTTATTCCCCCTTCCCAGCACCTCAAGAAGAACAAGGCAGAAGATTTGGCATCTCTGTCATAATTCCTTAATGCAGATTTGTTACCCTTTAGCATGCACAGACACCTCAGTTCTATTCATAGTATAGGGTAACCTGAGATGAATCTGTTTCTTAGACAATGTAATTCTGTTATAATCAAATCATGAAGCCAAGATCTCTTTGAAGCATTTGCAACCTATGTAAGTAAGGCCTAGCTGTCTAAGGGCTCAGTTTTGATGGGAGAAGGGACATGAAAACTGCTGGAGGAGGGGGGCAACATGGTTCCCCACACAGAAACACAAAGTTAAAGGTTTCTGGCATCTTTAACACAATAATGAATAAAAGGGCAGTCACTTTTCTGCCATTTATGTCTGTTACTTAACTAGCAGCTTGATGCTGTTGACATATGATGTATTTAGTGTAAAGATGTTGACCAGAGTCATCATTGCATATGTGTGTAAATTTCTTACAGAGCATAGGAAACTTGGCAATCTGACTGTGACAGTGAAAAAGACCGTCCCTTCTCCAGAAGCCATACAGATCTTGTACCAGCGCATGAAATTTGAATATGAGTTTTACTATTACGTCAAAGAGCAGTTTCACCTGTTAAAGCACAAGTTCGGCCTGAGATCTTCAAGCAGTAACTCTTTCCCCAGGCAAGAATTTGCCATTCCTTCTCCTCTTGAAACTGAAGAGCCAATAACAGAAGATGAGGAACAAGATGATGAAAAGTGGCTGGAAGACATCTATAAAAGGTGATGCAAGCATCACTTTCTCAGTGGTTAATAGCTCAGATTTTTCAAACACTAATCATAAAATCCCTTAAATAAGTGAGTTAATGTGCAGCAACATAAAGACATTTTCTCCCAGGTTGAAGAGAAAGGAGGAGACCTCATTTGGGGAGGGTTTACGTGTGTTTTGATTTTGTTTTTCTTGGCTCCATAGGATCATAGTGACTAGAGTGTACTTTTTTAAAAAAAATCTTATTTCATCACAAATGTTGTTTTTTCTGTAATCGTATTTGTGTAAATTAGTACACCTTATCATTTGGGCATCTGGAACTAACAAGATGGTATTAGAAACTTGTCTCATCATCTAAATAGGAAATAATTTTTTGCTAAAATAATGAAGAAAAGTCCAGCAGCATTCAAAGTGGAAGAAAGCTAGAAAAGATAGTGATCTTGGAATTTAGCACATTTTTTTCAAGATGCTGATGCTGTTGTTTTTTTATAAGAAAGGGAGAAATCTTTATCATTTTATTCTTAACTTGTTACTAGACATTTTTGATGAGTGGAGCCAGAATATTGAAGTAGCTGGGGGGGTGGGCAGAATGTGAGTTGTTCTTGGTTGGAAGAACATTTTTGTAACGTCATACATGTATGAGCTGCTTATCTCATTAGCTGATTGCAATTTAGGGATGCACTTGCAAAAGGTCATTGTCTCCCTCTGATATACATCTTGCACTCTGGGACAGATACTGAATACTGCAGTGTAAGTAAATGAAACTAGGAAATATTCAGTGATGGTTATGGAGATACAAAACCAGGTTTGCTGCAACCATCAAGAGACTCATCAACATTTTCTCTTTAACAACAGATGTCTAGACCTCACAGGTACTCTTTAAGGCAACGGGAATAACAAATATCTTCTTCATAAGGTGCAGTTCAGAGTTGTAACCATGTATGGTAAATAGCATTAAATTACTACTCCTGGAAACAAGGAAGTTGTGACTGGGAGAGCATTTCAGACAATTTTGTTGTCATCTGTCAACATCTCCACTAAAGTCTCTTCATGGGGCCTCTTGAACACAAGTGCAAGTGTAACCCACTACAATCCATTGTATTCTATTTTCTACTATTGGGGGGGGGGGCAAAATGAAACACAAGTAATTGGTTTAACACTCAGTGGATACATTCTGTTATCACTAGCTGCATCCTAATGTTGTGGTTCCAATGCACTACTCAGATGGAACACACTGGGAGCTGGAAATAGTTGATAATAATTAACCAAGATGCTGCATTGTATATTTTAAGTGGTTTCTATGAAATTACATTTGAAGATTAATGATTAGTTTACACACTGTGGACTTATTTTATTTTGGGAAGGAAATTAGTATTCACACTTTTTTTAAAAAAATGCTGTTTTTTTATCCATATTACAAGAGTCCTGAGTCATTTAACATGCTAACTTTTTCTGCTATTTTACTGCCACTTAAATCTATTTTTATCGGTCTATTTAATACTATTCTCTGCCATGAATACTTTACAAAGTTAAAAGCAACAGCTGTCAGCTGATTTATTTGCTAGGTTTTAATGTTGTATATTTTTTGTACCAGCGACTTGTCTTCTACTCCCAGAAAGGTACTTTATAAATTTATTTGGCACATAAGCTTTTAAGACTCCTAATGCAACATGCCATTTATCTGTCATGAAATAGATTTTAGAATTTACTTTAAATGGGTTAGAAGCACATTTTAGTTTCTTAATTTTGTGACTTATTTATTGCAACTTTTCAGCACATTCCAAATTATAAGTTGCTCAGGAAAGGAGTTCATTTAGATATTATTTTGGTCTGGTGGTTATTTTTTTTCCCAGAATGTTACATGCCTTCAGCTCATGACAGCCTTTTAGAACATGCCATACTTGTTGTCTGTAAATCACGGTAAGGGGGGGTGGGGAGACATGGTTTCTTGGCATATGTGAAAATAAGAGAGCGTATATGTACATTAGGTTAGTTGTAAATGAAAGCAGCCTATATTTAGATGAAATATGCATTAACTTATTCACTGACTTTTTCAGATAATAAACAATTCATCTAACCCTTTTATTTTAGTCTGCTAATACTTCTATTTGGAAGTCTTTATGGGACATAGAATGTCCTTCCGATTCCTCCAGATACCATGGTTAAAGGTTCTTCCCTTTTATTCTTATCACGGAAAAGGTATTTTTCTTATCAAAGTAAATAGCTCTTTGGCAGTGGCAATTTACATCAGGGAAACAGTGCATGGGGGAAGTATTAAACCCTGCAGTTCTTGATCCTGTTAGGGTAGACTGGCTCACAGCTGATACTAAAAGAGACAGAGAAATCCAGTCATGAATGTTCAGTTAGTTGAACCCAGTTATACCTTGAGGTATGCAAGGCTCAAAAGAAAAGCTTTTTGTTTGTTTGTTTATGTGCATGTGTATGTGCATCTCTGTGTTTGCACCTGGAAGTAATAGCAACCTTTGGTGACTGACCCCTATTGAGGGCATGGAGGATATTCAGAGAGGTGGCTGAATAAAGCCTGCCTCTGGGCTCTGGGATTCCAAAGAGATCTCCCATTCATGTACTTGCCAGAGTTGACCCTGTTTAGCTTCTGAGATCTGATGAAATCGGGCTTACCTGGACTATCCTGGTCAGGGCTCAAAGCTTTTTTTTTAAGTGTATGAAAAATACAGTGAACACTTGGCAGTGCCCTGACAACATGTAGTAGTGCTGTTAATTAGTATAATGTGAGTAACCTTGAGTCTTGCATTGCTTTTTACTAGATAACACAGATAAGGGTATGCTGTATAATACGTAGGCGCTATTTGTCCACAGCCCTCAGGCAAATTTGCAAAAAAAAATTGAATTAAACCCAAGAAATAAAATGCTCCTAATGGCAAAAAAAAAAGCTTCTCTTGGCTATAAATGTATTAAGAAATGGTACATTTTTAATTTATTATTTTCTGAGGAGGTGCAGTTGTCTAGAATGCACTTGCATAATTGTAAAACCATGAATGTCTTTGTTGCTCTTAAAGGTACATGTGGAATATTTTATTTTCTATGGACGTTCTTTGTCATCTGGCCTTATGATGATTTGCTTTCATATTGTGGTACAATTTTATAATCCAAGCTGGTGAAGCAAAACTGTTCTTTTAAATCTAGAAGTATAGATTCTGCTTGAGAAAAAGCAGTCAAATCCAGTTTCCAGAATTTTAAAACAAATAATGTTGACTGTTTGTTGCTAGGAGAATCTACACTGAATGGATGCTTTTATTTTTGCACCAAGAAAACTTATTTGAAAATAATTAAATTCCATGCAAATTAATAAAAGCCTGTAATTTTCAAGAATAAAGTGCAGTCTTTTGTGTGTGTGCGTATCCTTCTTTATTGTAAGTGATATATTATCTTTCCTGCAGTTTTTTAAATACCCACATGGTGTGTTCATTGTGAAAGCAATTGAAGTAGTAGTGAACAAAGTTTTTTGTAGATAGATCCAAGCGGGCAGCCATGTTGGTCTGAAGCAGTTGAACAAAGCAGGAGTCAAGCGGCACCTTTAAGACCAACCAATTTTTATTTAGAACATAAGCTTTCGTGTGCTCTTAAGCACACTTCATCAGATGAGGAATCCAGCACAGTGAGCAAAGCCATATATAGCTGGTAGGCAGTGGCCCAGAATGCAACATGGGACAGATTTAAGAACCAATGACAGTGAAGTAAAATTATCTGGTAGGCAGTGGTTTAGAATGTAAACTGGTACAATGACAGAATAGTAAAATTAACAAATTGAGCAAACCTTTGATCTGAGTAGCATAAGCATGTGAAAGGTTTGCTCAATTTGTTAATTTTCCTATTGGTTGAGAGATCTCACGTTACAATTTCTGCGTCACTTCCTGTGAAGTCTTCCAGCTCAGCAACTCAGTGACAATGCGGTTTTTTTACAGAAACCGCAAGTATTCCAAACATGTTTTTCAGCCTTTAACTTTGCTTCTAAATCTCCAAAAAGTCACAAAATTACCCCCTTCTCTTGTTTATAACTTTGGAATTTTGTAACTAAGTCCAAATTTCAATCTTTATCTCACATAAAGTTGATTTTAGTCCTGGAGTGAAAGATAAAGATCTCCTTACCTCACAGCCAAATTTAACCTCCTCAACATAGTTCTCTCCAAAGATGATTATTTAGAAATTAAAATAGTCCAAAGAAGGCTTGAATCTTGATGAGTTTAAGTCAATTTAATGATCACGGAGACCCTTTGTAGACGCTGGAATGCGATTCTTTGATGGGAACTCTTCAAAGCCTGAAAGGAACCTCTCTGGAACTCCTCGTCAGCCAAAGTAAATCCCCTCAGAATTGTCCCATGCATGTCTTGGCCTTTTCCCTCACTGAGAAAAGTAGACAGCAGACGTTAGGTTCGCCTTCTCTGCCCAGAACAAAAGCTACGGTCCACTCCCCTTTTGAGAAACGGCTCAACTCTCCATGATCCTACCCCGGAAGTCTGTAATGGGAAATTTTGATTAGACATCCCACCCAGAACCACCTTCACCGCATGCTTGCCTGATTGTCATGGTACCTTTTTTTTCCCTTTTGTATTCCATGCATATGCATAAAAGTGTATCCAAAGCTCCGTGGCTGCTTTTTGACAGCTCCACAATCCTCTGCCAAGTACTGCGGGACCCCTCTCAGCCTCCTTCACATTGCTTCCCTTCCTTGGAATACATAAATGGAAGCATAAGCATCATGCAGTTTTACCTGAGAGTAGCCCCATTGACTTAGGTGCATTTACTTTTGTGTCAATCATGGGATGCTTTCCAACAGCAACCCTTTTCCTGCTAACACAGTTTGCACAAGGGAAAGTGGGATGGGAAGTAGGGTTGCTGCCTCCCTGTCAATATGGGAGCCTAACTAGGGACTATTTCCATGGCTTTCCAACCCCAAGAAACAGGAGGGGTTTTTTTTGGGGGGGGGGATTACCACTCAAAAACAACTCCCCTGGGGATTCCCAATCCTGACAGAGTGTTGGGTGCAGAAATGTACACGCTGCTATTCACAACAAGGGAGTGATTATACACTTATGCACACATCGTTAAGGTGGGGGGGGTGTTGAAATGGACGGGATGGTTCACACTTCCCAACAGCCTTGAGTTTGCAACAGAGAATTCAGACATCCAGAAATGCAGGCTGAAAGCACTGATGTCTGTAAAGACCAGACTTTCCCCAATGCCTAATAACTCTGATTTGAAGGTGGGTCAGAATAGGGTGCCAACAACCAATAAATGGGAGGCAGATGTCATTGTCTGGTCATGCACTTTAAATCCACAACATTGAATAACGGTGCTCATCTGACTGCAGCCCAAGTTTATCAGAAGAATGACTAATACCTTTAACCCCCTTAATATTTTACTGACATATACCAAAACAATAAATAACAGGCACTGAGTATGCATTATATGTGATAATTTGTATTTGTGAATTGTGCAGGGGTTGGACTAGATGACCCTGGAGGTCCCTTCCAACTCTATGATTCTATAACTGCAGAACTGTCTGTGCTAAACACTGGAGGGAACATGAAACTCCCAGAAAATTAAAGTGTTGGAATATGCACTTGCAACTATCCTAATATATTTGTAAGACTAAATAAGGGAAAGTGTAATATTCTCAATGAAATCTGACATTTGTTTGAAGATTGGTGCAATAAAACACTTTCAATTAACCTCTTATATGTATCATGTGTATGCTGATGTACAGATACCTAAATGGATTACAGTTTTAAGATCTATTTCTTTTTTTTTTAATGGTTTGTCTGAAGAATGCAATTATCACTGATTCTGATAGATTTCTGTAAAAATTTCACTGGATACATTTGAGAGAGATATCTAGCTTTAATTTCAGTTGCCTAACAACTCTCTGTGTCAGCAACTTATCTGCCTTATTGTTCATGTTAAATTGCCACTTCTTACCAACATTCTTACATAAGATTGGTAAGAAGTGGCAATTTAACATGAGCAATCTAATCTTTAATACTGCCTTCCACTTGCAAATACTTTTTGAGCAGGTTTTCTGCATACCATTTCCAGTATTTTTTCTTTATGTTTTTATAATATAGTGGGTTCAACACAAGAAGGAGACGAGGTTGCCTTGATCATAGCTCTCTTTATTCAGTACAGCATGGTAATGGCTGAACTCAGACTGGCTGACTGAGCCAGCGGAGCCAACTTTATACAGTTCAAGGTTCCTATGTTAGCACACCATTGGGTCATTTAAACCAGTAAGGGGCCTGTGATTGGAACAAGGATTTGGATCCCACTGCCCATTGTTCCCTAATCTCCAAGATCAGACTTAAAGGCTCCAATGAGCCAGGCAGGAACACAGGTAAAAGCAACATTAGTCCACATACACAACAGTTTCCTTTCATTTTGCCTCAATAACTTGTTTAAATTAATGGTTTCACAAATGCCCATATTTACCCCAAAGTAAGATAACCTTGAATGTAAGATGGTGTCCCCCAGGAAAAGATTATGCACAAGTTTATTACTAAACATTCCTTTATTTTTTTAAAAAAAATTAAGCTGCCTTTCTACCCAGTTTAGAGTCCCCAAGGCAGGAAACACTAGAAACATTAAAACAAGATTTAAAACATATACAAATGTATAAAAAATAATGTAAAGCAATTGAAAACAAAGCACATAAGGAAACAGGCTATAAAATTCAGTGAAGGGATTGGAAGACAAATGGAAGATTATTCACCTGCTCATGGAAGACAGGTATAGAAGGCAACAGAATTCCTCAGGAAGCAAATTCCATAATTTTGGTGCCAAGCTGAAAAGCCCGTTTCTTCAGTGTGTTACCTGTCTCACCTCAGAAAAGGGCTGTAGTAGTTGGGTGGGTTCATATGAAAGTATGCAGTCTTTCAGGTATGTTGACTATAAACCACATAAGACTTTAAATTTTAATTTTGAATTGTTCTTTGCAGCAAATGAGGATCCACTATA
This sequence comes from Heteronotia binoei, assembly GCF_032191835.1. Lineage (NCBI taxonomy): Eukaryota > Metazoa > Chordata > Lepidosauria > Squamata > Gekkonidae > Heteronotia > Heteronotia binoei. Next base: position 131,543,304 of record NC_083223.1, read on the forward strand.
AGTAGAACAAGCCTGAAGTCATATGATCTCTTTGACCAGCCAGAAATATGGCAACAGCATTCTGCATCAATTGTAGCTTCTGGGAACTCTTCAATGTAGAGTGCATTGCAGCAGTCTAATCTGCAGTACTATGATAAGATCCGTTTTGCCCAGGAATAGCCACAGCTGGCTGACCATCCAAAGCAGTGAAAGGGTCACTCCTGGCCACTGCTAACACCTAATTTTCCATCAGGAGGCCCAGGTCCACCCCCAAGCTACAAACCTGCTCTTTTAGGAGAAGTACAGCTCCAGCACAACAGACACCCCCATTCTTAGGTCAGTCCTTCTTCCCACCAGTAACACCTTCATTTTGTCAGGATTAAGTTTTACTTATTTAAACATGTATTAGCCACCTTTGTTCCATATAGACCTCAAGACAGCTTAGTAAATCCCTGACCTGGATAGCCCAGGCACGCACAACCTTGTCAAAACTTGAAAGTTAAGCAAGGCCACCCCTGGCGGCAAGTAATTGGAAAGGAGACCTTCAAAGAAATACCAGGGCTGGGACACAAGGGCAGGCATATCAAAATGTCTTATAGGCAAATTAAAATGTTGAAGCCCCAGTAGGGGTCACCAGAAGTCACCATGACTTCCAGGCATGCAAGCACATGCACACATATACACATCACACACACAAATACTTTTTAAAAGGCAGCTCACAATATAAATAAAATACATAGAATAAATTACATGAAGATACATAAAACTAAAATTTAAAGTCAAAGTTTCGGACTGCTTTAATCAAATACAGTCCTGAATAGAACAGTTTTTAGCTGCCTCCTAAATTAAAGAGAGAGGAAGCCAAGCAAATCTTCCTGAGGAGGTTGTTCCATAATTGTGGGGCTGCCGCTGAAAAGGCCTTCTCTTGTGTATCCACCAAATGAGCTTGTTTGATTGATGGGGCAGTCAGTAGGGACTCACCATGTGATCTTAATTCCCAGACAGGAACATACAGGAGAAGACAGTTCTTCAGATACCCCGGTCCCAAGCCGTGTAGGGCTTTAAAGGTAAAAAAGAATGCCTTAAATTGGGTTTGGGAGTGGTTCAGTAGCCAGTGTAATTGCTGTAGTATTGGGGTCACATGTTCCCAATAGCTGGTCCTAACCAGCAGTCTATCCACAGTATTCTGCAAGAGCTGCAGTTTCTGAACACTATTCAAAGGTAGCCCCAAGTAGAGTGCATTACCAGTTAGTCCAGGTGGGAGCAGGGCCTCCCCCTGCTTCAGGGTCATCAGAATGCGGGGGGGGGGAGGGAAATGTCTGCTGGGCACTCCATTATTCCCTATGGAGACCAATTCCCATAGGGTATAATGGAGAATTGATCTGCAGGTATCTGGGGCACTGGGGGAGCAGTTTTTTGAGGTAGAGGCACCAAATTTTAAGCATAGCATCCGGTGCTTCTCTCCAAAATACCCTCCAAGTTTCAAAATGATTGGACTCAATTCTATGAGCTCCAAAAGAAGGTGCACCTATCCTTTATTATTTCCAGTAGAGAGAAAGTGTTTAAAAGGTGTGCAGTCCCTTTAAATGTGCGGCCAGAACTCCCTTTAGAGTTCAGTTATGCTTGTCACAACCTTGCTCCTGACTCCATCCCCAAAGTCCCCAGATATTCCTTGAATTGGATCTGGCAACCCTAAATCCAGTCTAGATGAGCATGGATTACTAAGGCTAGATCTGACTGAACCTGGAATTGACACAGCTGATGCACCAACCAAAGCTGGACAAAAGCATTCTGAGCCAGAAATCATTCTCTTCCAAGAGCCCCTGGAGCTGAGAAGCAGCAGCCCCATCAAACACCTTGTCCAGGAATAGAAGATTGGAAACTGGCTGGAAGTTTTCTAACATAGTAGGGCATAGGGAGGGGCTTTCCCCTCACCCCCGAACAGGTGGTAATCACCGCCTTCTTGAGCACAAGTGACACAACTCTCACCCTCAAGGAAGCATTTACCACTCCTCTTACCAACTCAGCCAGTCCCCCTCTGGCAGCTTTTATCAGCCAAGAAGAACAAGGATTGAGAACACAAAAGGTAAGTATAACCTCTCCAAGGATCTTGTCCGCATCCTCAGGCTTCACAAGCTGAAAAGTAGCCATATAAGTCATACAAGCAGGTGCCAATGGTACACCATCTGAACATGTATCCACTCCAGCTTGTAAGCCAGAATGGACCTGGGTGATTTTGTCTTCAATGTAAGCAGCAAATTGAACACAGTAAGCTGTAGTGTAGTCAGAATATAAAAGCCCCTGAACCACACAAAACAGCTTGGCTGGATGATTACATGAAGACATCGTGATGGCAGAGAAATATTGCCTTTTCACATCTTCACTGTCACCGCATAGATTTTAATATGGGCTCTACGCCATGTTCAGTCAGTCTCACTCCATGTTTACTGCCAATGGCATTCTAGCCCTTGTCCCTCCGATTTCATTGCCATCAGTAAACCAGGGAGACTTCCTGTCTCTGTCTGGTGGAAGAGGGTGCTTAATGGTGACTGGGCCATTTCCCTTTTCCAGAGAGCAGTCAGGGCCTCAGCAGAATGGTTCAGCAGCCAAGGTAGGAAAACGTGCTAATAGGAAACAATCAGGATCCATCACCTTTGCAGAGGAAGCAGTAAGTCTAAACTCTGTTAGGTCCATGGCAAGGGAGTAAGGTTGCAGATCACCCTCCCCATCAGTATAATAGACTAGATCCAGTGTGTGTCCTGTTAAGTGTGAGGGACCAACAATTACTTGGGACAAGCTCATGGTTATCATGGAGGCCATGCAGTCCTGAGCCACTCTTGATAGCTTGGTGTCATGAACTAGCCAGGGTTCAGTGGCAGTGAGGACACCTTAGTGGAGTAGGGGCCCTGTGTAGCCAGCCCAGAGGAGACAGAAGCTGACCTGCAGAAAAATGAGGTTCACTCATGCCTGAACTAGCAGCCAAAATCTGGTTCAAAATCACTGCCCCCCTTCAGCTCTAATTCAGAAGGTGAAAGTAAGTTGCCCACTCTAGCCTTCCAGGATCACTGCAAACTTGGAATGCCTCAGAAAAAGGCTAGGTGGCTCAACACTACCTGCCTGCTCAGCCGCCCTGAGCCTGCTCTTGCGGGGAGGGCGGGATACAAATAAAAAGTATTATTATTATTATAATGGAGATGAATCTTTGCAAAATTGTTCCTGAGAATCTGGCTGCATGCATGATGTGTGAGGCTATAAAGTCTCCTGAGAGACACTTTTAGGCGTGGGTGCAATGCATACATCAGATGCTGAACTACTGGCACTGCCTTGATTTATTCCTAGAAACCTGACATATGCCTGAAGGACTCTGAACTTCAGACCTTGTTATCTTTAGAAATTAGAGACATGCTGTAAACTGACACTTTAAGTACTTCTTCACCTAAAGGGTAATTAACACATGGAATTCACTGCCACAGGAGGTGGTGGCGACTGCAAGCATAAGCAGCTTCCAAAAGGGATTGGATAAACATACGAAACAGAGGTCCATCAGTGGCTATTAGCCACAGCCTATTGTTGGGACTCTCTGTCCGGGGCAATGATGTTCTGTATTCTTGGTGCTTGGGGGGGGGGGCACAGTGGGAGGGCTTCTAGTGTCCTGGCCCCACTGATGGACCTCCTGATGGAGCCTGGTTTTTTGGCCACTGTGTGACACAGAGTGATGGACTGGATGGGCCATTGGCCTGATCCAACATGGCTTTTCTTATGTTCTTATGACACCAAAAACCAGCAAGACCACCAGCACACTTGGCTTCAGGGTGGATGTGACGGAAAGCAATGGGTTAAGCATAAACTGAAGACGCACAGGGCTGCGTCAGGTGACCTGAGGGTGGGGGCAAAGTGCTCTGAGCTCTCAGGGAGGAAAAAAAGTTAGTTTAGTGAGAGAAACTGCTGAGGCAGGAGTTCAGTCAGTTGGAGTCTGACAGAGTGGAGGCCTGTCAGAGAAGTCTGTCAGTGGGGACCTGACAGAGACTGAGAGGGTCAGTTCATGCCGGCCAGAAGGGCTGAGAGGGCAGCTGATCCTGTGAAGAAGCTGGAGACGGAGACGGAGACGGGGAAGTCTTCCAGAGACTGCCAGCTGGACAAAACCAGCCAAGAGGGCTGTGTGTGTGTGAGTCAGTTAAGACCAGAATGGTCACAGACACCGGGAAACTACTCTAAAGATCTAGTGAGGAGGTTGAGGGAGTGGATGTGGGTCTGAGACACCAAGAAAGGGCTGAGAGGAGAGACTCCAGTCGAGGGGTGAGACTAGACACATCAATCCCAAGAGGCCAGACCTTGGCTAGAGAGGTGGAGAGTGAGTTAAAGGGAACGGTGAACTGTGTAACTGTGAAAGATCCAAGAAAGTAAAAGTGACTGTAAGCTTGAAACAACTGAACAAAGAATAAGCCTGTGTAAATATCTCCCATATCCCCAGTTAAGACTTTTTGTTACAATAAATCTGTGGTTTAAGTTAAAGTTCTCGTGAGCCTATATATTTTGTGGGAAGAATAAACAAAGCTGCTGGGGTCCCATCAACAGAACAAGTAAAAATACCCCGAAGAGACGAAAATATAGAGATCCAGTGAGGCCGTGAGGTGGGCGCTGCTATAGTGGATGTTAAAGTTACACAGGATCACCAGTCTTTGGGCCTCCACCAGCATGCCCAAGACCAGCTGAGCTAGCTCAGAAAGAGACAGTGGGGCAGCAAGGTAGATGGTACACTAGTAGAATCCCTATGCTGTCCCACTCATGCATCTTCAGGAACACACGTTCAAAAACAGCAGACTGTTGGAGGAGGCACCTTGATGAATAGACCACCACAATACCACCTCCCCATCCCCTTGGCCTCTCCTGTTGCTGTACAAAGAAATACGGAGGGCACAGCAGGGCTAGATTTACTCCCCCAGCCTCATCCAACCAGCCCTCCATAATACATGCCTGATCATCAGAGTCATCCAGGATTAAATCCTAAATGACAATAGTCTTACCATTTACTGACATGGCATTCAGCAACAAGCCAAGGGTCTTGAGGACAAGGGTCACACTCTTGGTGCAACTTCTTTGTTTTATCTGACATGATCCTAATTCCAGTTACTAGTCCTCCCTCTAGTCACCTTTTCAAAGTTGTCTGATTTGTTAGCAGATTTCCTAACTATTTATTTCTTTGTTTAGTTCAATATCTATCCCACTCTCCCCTCAAGTGGGTTCAGGGCAGGTTATGGAGTCACACAAGATCATGACAATAACAATATATTAATTAGACAAACAATATCCATACTAACAGTAAAAACAAAAACAAACAAGCGATAGCCTCTGTAGTGATGCTCAGTTTAGTGTTGTCAGCAAGGGAGGCCAGAATGAATTTGGATGTCTGACTGATTCAAAAGCCCAGCAGAACAGCTCCATTCTTTGGGCCCTGTGGAATTATAACAGATACCACAGGGCCCTAATCTCAAGTAGGAGCTTGTTCCATCAGGCTGGGGGCCAGGGCAGAGAAAGCCCTGTCCCTAGTCAAGGCTATCCAGACATCCTTGGGGCTGGGGATAACTAAAAGATGTTGATCAATTGAATGTAGTGCTCTGCAGGACACATATGGGGAGAGGCAGGTCCCTGGCCACATAGAGTTTGAAGGTTAAGACCAGAACCTTGAACTAGATCTGGTACTCTATTGCCAGTCAATGCAGTTGGCACAGCACCAGCTGAATGTGAGCCCATACAGGGGTCACTGTCAGCACATGTACTGCCACATCCAGCATCATTTCCAGGTCAAGTTCAAGGGTTGCCCCACATAGCATTATAGTAATCCAGTCTGGAAGTGACCATTGTGTGGATCATGGTAGCTATGTCTTGGGAAGTGAGACAGCTGCCTGACCAGCCGCACTTGATAGAAGGTCAATCAAGCAGTGGTGTCTATCTGGGCAGTGTCTCATCAAGGACTGGGAGCTGGATTTGCGATCTCAGATTCTCATGGCTCAGGTACAGGACCTCCATCTTAGTGGATTCAGTTTTAGTTGGCTCTTTTGAAGCCATCCAGCCACAGCCTGTAATGCCCTGACCAATGCATTAGGGTGGAGTCTGCCCATCCATCAACAGATAGACTGTACTGATGACAGCCCAGCCCATACCCCGGGCTATCTGGGTGAGGGGAAACATGTAGATGCTAACATCAGGGAAAGAAGAGCCCCCTACAGCATACCACATATAAGTGAGTGTTGCTGGGAGAATTCCTCCCTAAGTGCCACCCTGTGTCCCTGACCATGAAGGAAGGAGGAAAGCCATTGCAAAGCAGTCCCCTGTATCCCAGTGTCAGTGAGGCAGTGGGTCAGAAGGTTGTAGTTGACCATGTTGAACACTGCCGTTAGATTAAGAAGCAACAGCAGCACTGACCCACCTTGATCCAGACATCTTTGGAGGTCCTCTGTGAGATCAAGGAGTACAGTCCTCGTCCTGTTGCCGGGGCAAAAGCCAGACTGGAATGGGTCGAGGATAGCAGCATCATTCAAGAAAACCTGGAGCTGCTCTATTACCACTCTCTCCATCACCTTACTCAGGAATGGTAGATTCAAAACTGGATGATAGTAAGGACCATAGGGTCCAATTATGACTTCTTCAAGAACAGATGCACCACTGTCTCCTTTAGACCAGCTAGGAAGGCCCCTGGTGACAGGGATAGTTTAATAATACCTCTCAGGGAAGTCTGAACACTCTCCCTGCAGGCTTTAACCAACCAGGAAGGGTTTGGATCAAGGGGGCATGTGATGGGTTTCACAGATGCCAGAATCTTGTAAACTTCTTCCTGGGAGAGCCAACTGAAGTGGTCCAAAACTGAACCAGAAGACAGACCTGGGGCTTCCAGTTCCATTACTATATCAATTGTGGTCAGGAGATCCTGGCAGAACAACAAGACTTTATCTGCAAAAGTTCACAAATGCCTCACAGTGTATGGCCAATTCCTTTTCATTTGGTTTGCCTTGAGGCAATGAAGTCAAAGACTGAATTGTTCTAATAATTGGGCAAATGAGAGCTAGCAGACACAATGGAGGCCGCATAGAAAGTTTTCTTAGCAGCCTTCACTGCCATCTCATTTCTCAGAATCCTTTAGTGAACAGACAGATATAAAAGTATATTTAATATTTCTCCTGCAAGACAACCATTAAGAAAATTCAGTTTTCTGAACTGAAAAAAAATCTGTAATATGAATACATTTGATCATAGCCAAAAAGCCAAGAAGCAATTATGTGGAAGGAAAAGACAAATTTTAAATAATGGGGTAAAAAAAAATTAAATGATTAATTTTAAATTTAGAAACAAAGTAGGGTTTTATACATAAAATTAAAACAATAATTTAGTGTGGCCTGACAAGATCTTAGGTCAAACAAGTCAATCATTAAAGGAAGGAAGACAATATGAATACAAATATTAGCCCTATACAGACATAAAACTTCAGAGCATAGTTTTCAAGGCATGTATGTAATTCCGTGGGAGAGTATGTACTGTTGTGAATAAGCTTAATTTCTGGTTCTAAGCCCAAAAGACATAGGGTTGCCAAGTTCAATTCAAGAAATATCTGGGGACTTTGGGGGTGGAGCCAGGAGACTTTGGGGTGGGGCCAGCAGACATTGGGGGTGGAGCCATGAGCAAGGTTGGAACAAGTACAATTGAACTGCAAAGGGAGTTCTGGCCATCACATTGAAAGAGACTGTACACCTTTTCAATGCTTTCCCTCTATTAGAAATAATGGATAGGGGCACCTTCTTTGGGGGCTCATAGAATTGGTCCCCCTGGTTCAATCCTTTTGAAACTTGGAGCGTGTTTTGAGGAAAGGCAACAGATGCTATGCTGCAAATTTGGTGCCTCTGCCTCAAAGAACACGCCCCCCCCCCCAAGAGCCCCAGACACCTGTGGATCAATTTCCCATTATTCCCCATGAGAATCATTCTCCATAGGGAATAATAGAGTGCCCAGTAGACATTTCCCTCCCCCCTCTCCGCTTTCTAAAGAGGGGGAAGGGCCTCCAAACCAAGGAATCCCCTGCCCCCACCTGGGGATTGGCAACCCTGTCTCTCTCTCTCTCTCACACACACACACACACGCACACACTTACTGGGTCTGGTTACTTGCTCTGAAAATGAAAGCAAAACAAACGGAAGCTGCTGCTGACTCTTCCCGATGAAGTGCTTTCTGTTTCCTGCTTCCTGCTCAACTTTAAAGGCACAAAAACAGCAAAAACACATGCACACATTTTAAAACGGGACCGGTTTGCAGGTTTCTAAACCTGTGGGGGCTCTAGAGGTACATGGTGGCTGTGGGGGCGGGGCTTCCCCCCACCAGCCAGCTGGGGGAAGCCTGTAAAACCGGGGGATTCCCTGCTGGGACCTGGGGATTGGGAAGCCTAAATAGACAACACTGGTCAGTTAACAAGTAAAATAGCGGGGGGGGGGGGGAGGGATCGAATTATGGATGCCAATTGTGCTCTTCAGCATGGTTGAAATCTTTCTCTGTGTACTTATCCTGCACAGCTTGGAATGTGTTTAAGGTTATGAGGTCATGTCCTTTTTGGGCATGAAAAGCTCCTTCCAAATAAAGGGATAGTTTGTTGTAAACTTTCTGTAAAAGTCCTGAATAATGCACAAGATTTTTCTTTTTTGTATTGGCAAAGGAGTGTGTCTATGTGGGAGAGTGATTGAGCCTATGTATGCAAGACAGAAGCTTGAGCTGAATAGAGACTCAATAGCAGTAAGGCTCTTTATGAAGAACAGCACTGGAATTTGGAAAGTTTTCAGCAGCTTTGACCTCAGCTTTGTCTTATAAATATCACAGTGTCAAACAAAGTTGCGCATGCCTCCTCATCATGGAAGGAGAAGGAATAATTGTCCAGCCAGCTCTCTTTTTCCAAAACAATACTCTGACTCAAAGGAAAATAACTAATTCCCTTACTTCCCTAAAGAACAGGAATGGCCACATTGCCTTCTGAAATTATTAGCAGTCAAGACACACTTTACCACAAATATCACAAGTATTGTAATACATTATCACATGTAGTCAAATTCTGTAGGAAGGTTACAAGACAATTGTATTCTCCAGTCATAGAATGCTTGCATTCCAAGTATGGCTTCCATAAAGTGAAAGCAGTAGCTGCATGAAAGCATATCATTCAAAATGGTAGGTGATGCCAGGCATTATTTGTTCAAAGCCTGTAACATGAACTTCTTGCCCACGCAATCAATCTGTGTTGAATTCCTGCACTGATTTTCGGCATAATAGTAGTACAAATATTGCGGTTGGTAAACAGAAGCTGCCTAAATGTGTGTGTACCTTTTAAAATAAATTTGCATAAAATAAATCTGCCCCAATTCTATACCTGAATTCACTTGTTTAATGCCATATAGCCCAAGTCTGCACTGCTATCGCATGTACATAACATTTCTCCTTATATGAATTTCTGGCTATCTAAAAAAAAAAGAACCACCACTTCTGAGTTTTTCAGTAAAGCTGGTTGTGCTGTATTTGTTCTTTAATAGAATGAAACTGGTAACTGTACTGTGGTATAGAGTATCACTGAACAGGCATGTGTTTAGATATAGAGTACAAGCCAGCCTGTTGAGCCTGAAACCTTTTCATGCCAATAATGATTGGCTGTGCACCATTCCTTTTGCAGAAGGTGCATCCAGTCACCCAAGTTCCAGTTGTTCAAACCATGCAGCAGGTCTGAGTATAGAAGAAGCCTGAAAAGGCTTCTAAGATGCGATCTCTAGAGGAAAGGGCAGACTTCCCAGGACATTCTCTACTGGAGCTGCCTACAGAGGCTGGGTGATGGCATGAAAGGGTGTCTACAAGTGTCTTCTTCATGCAACCTACCTCCTTCCTCTTGAAAGATCCTTCAGTCCATTGTGTTTTGAGCTTGTTCTTCACTTAAAACCATTGGTTGGGAATAGTAGAATCATGGGCATATCCATGATTCCACTCCTCCTTCCAACCAATGTTTAAATCAAGCTGAAATCTGTGCAGGCATGATGCTACTGTGTTTTTGGATAGTGAAACACTACCTTCCCCCCCTCTCTTCTTTCACCTTGAATATAAGTGCTGGAGTTTTCATTCTGTAAAATTGTCTTTTAGAGTTCAAGGAAAGTGTCTGTTTATATTACCTCTTGGTGTTCCAACATCCTGTTGGGGGGGGGGATGTTATCTAGAATTTACAGCACAAGAACTTCAATTGTTATACAGAACAAGAATTGTTTATTCAGCAGAAAAGCTAAGGAGATCATTCAGCTCTGTTCGCTTTTTATTTTGCCTTCATGTATTTGCAGACCTATTTCCCAGAGTGAATACTTAGCTGGAAGAAAATATATTGTGAATACACTTTTAAAATAGTGGTGAAGTTACTTCTTAGTCATTTACCAGAGACAATGCACTTTAACTTGAATTCATATTATTCGCTTGAAACACCAAATGAAAAGCTTTCAGCTTTTCATTTGGTGTTTCAGATAATATGAATTCAGGTTAAAGTGCATTGTCTCTTCTGATTCATGGTGAATAACTTTTTATCTTCCAAGATTTTGATTAATGTAATTTGGGAGGGCAAAGTCTGAAGTATTGGCATGCTGAAAGAATTCTACAAAAGAGAGTCAGTTTGGTGTAGTGGTTAAGTGCACTGACCCTTATCTGGGAGAACCAGGTTTGATTCCCCATTCATCCACATGCAACTGCAACTGCTGGAGTGACGCTGGGACAATCATAAGTTCTCTCAGAGCTGTTCTGCTCAAGCATAGTTCTTGCAGAGTTCTCTCAGCCCCACCTGCCCCACAGGCTGCCTATTGTGAGGAGGGGAAGGGAAGGAGATTGTAAGCCACTCTGAGTGAAAGATGGGGCATAAATCCATTCTCCTCCTCCTCCTCCTCCTTCTTTTTCTTCTTCTACAAAAAGTTTCTTTGTGCCTGTGTGTGCACTTTTTAATCTCTCCATTCCACAATGTAATGTTTGTTGTTTGTTACTTTAGCTGCCATACTTAACTACTCTAAATCTTTCCAAAGGTGGCCCAAATAAACAGGGAAGTGTTTTCTGATCAGTCCAAAGCAAACATTTGTTGTTAAATAAAAATGTGGTAATAGTTATGCAGAAACAAAAACACCTGGTTCACAAGATTAAACAGAGTCAAATCATATGGACATTGACTTAATTATGAGCCTTCCTTTAACTGTTTCTTGGATTCCTGTAAACACTAGGGGGAGCCATGATCACAACAATAATTAAAAATTCTCTCTAAAACTCTCAAGTTAGCACTTGATATCTGTCTTTATAAGGTTTAATTATATTATTACACTTATTTAACTATAATTATCACAGAAGTGTGAGATTAATCAAAGAGTTTTTGTTCAAAACAGCTTTCCATTGTTGATTTATATACATTTACCTAACTAGAACATCCTTCCCTTTGAGGTGTATTAAAAATTGCACAGCTGCTTTTAAAAAGCCTAAATACCTCTTTAAATACCTCAGGCTCAACCAATGAATCATGGCATATCAAAAGTTAATGTCCAAGCTTTATTTTTACAGTCAGTTTTTTTGATGGCTTCTGTACACTCAATGGCTTTCCAAACTCAATACACAGGAGCTGTAAATTCAAGCATTCTTGGCCATTTTTCGTTGATTGTTCCTCGTGAGTTGATGAAACCTATCAGACGTCTTGTTCTGTATGCAGTTCTGTTTCCTGCTTTCCCTTCTGTTGCAATGCAGAGATGAATTCTGAAACATAGTTTCCTGTTGGTCCTTGGACCAAATAATCAAAACTTCAATACATGAACTGAGAAAAAGCTGATAATGCCTTAAAAAAATGGAAAATGCTGAATCTAATCAACACCTTTGCCAGTTCTTTGGGAAACCTTAGCTGGCCTTTGCCCACTGACAGCTGCAGCCTGTAGGTTGTGGTTTATTTGCTGTACTTTCCTCCTCTTCCTCCTCCCCACTGAACTTCACTGATGCCTTGACCAAACATACCAGCAAAATACATGTTTTAAGAAACAAAATTGAAGAGAAAATGGGCATTACATGAAAGGATGAAAGAGAAGTATAATTGGTAAGGTTTGCTGGATCCTTACCTGAGTTAAATATGAAAACAGCCCTTTTATGCATGTCCTTTGTGTACTGTTAGTTCCCTAGCAATGAAGAAATTGAAGTGGTTCAAGATTTTCTGTTCCTTGGCTCCATCAACCAAAAGGGAGACTGTAACCAAGAAATCAGAAAGAGAGTGAAACTGGGAAGGGCAACCTTGAAGGATCTAGAAAATATTCTTAAGTGTAAGAATGCGTCGCTGGCAACCAAGATCAATTAATGCCATAGTATTCCCCATGACTATGTATGGATGTGAAAGTTGGTCAATTAAGAAGGCTGACAGGAAGAAGGTTGATTCATTTAAAATGTGGTGTTGAAGAAGAGTTTTACAGATATCGTGGACCACAAAAAATACAAAGTGGGTTCTAGATTAAATCAAGCCTGACCTCTCCCTAAAAGCTAGAATGACTAAACTGAGGCTATCATATTTTGGTCACATTATGAGAAGACAAAAGTCACTGAAAAAGACAGTGATGCTAGGAAAAGAGGAAGACCCACCATGAGATGGATTAACTCAGTCAAGGAATCCATGGCCCTCAGTTTGCAAGACCTGGGCAGGGCTGTTAGTGGTAGGATGTTCTGGAGGACATTAATTCATTAATTAATGGAGGGCTGCCATAAGTCAGAAGCCACTTAACAGTGTTTAACACACACAGATCCTTGGCAAGTGTCCTAAATCTTTTTCCCTGCACAGGTATTAAAAATACAGATGCTCTGCTAAGATCTTGTTGAAAGGATATTTCACATACATATGGATTTATTCTGAAGGTAGAATTCTGCATTGATTTGTATCTGATGTATACAGCTGTATACTTTCCTTCCTACTCTGTTCCATAGCACAGTGATCATCAATATGGCACCTGTTGATACCATGGTATCTACTGATGTATTTCCTGGTCCTCACTTGTATCTTCAGCCTTGGTGAAAAATCCAAAGAGTCTTAGATGAAACCGGAAAATACCCAAACAGTTTAGAGTCATCCCCTACCAGCTGAGTGACTAGTGATGCCCTGAGCTCACAGAAGTGCACCCTTAGCCTGAACACATCTTTAAATAGCAATGGCAAGGCCTCTTTATAGTTTTCTGGGGAAATAGTTTTCTTATATCCCTCAGCTTGACAACCTCTTTCTTTGGCCCCATATGCAAACCTCCCCTCACTTTAGAAACAGAAAATCAAATATTATATTATTTCTAAAGTAAAGAGCCAGTCTTGACTTTCATCTACCTCCACAGAGCATGAGGTTCTTCAGAAGAACCCAGATGGCATCATTTTACTGTCTTCTACAGGAGCCCCTGTTCAGAAGCAGCTGATTCTGTAAGGTTTTTTTAAATTGGCCTCAGCCATTTTTGTGGTGGAACCCACTACATTTTCTCAAAATTCCCAAACTGCTTATAAGGTCAACAAGATTGGAGACCTCTGCCATAACAGGACAGCTTCACATTGTCTTAGTGCCACAGCATTGTGGCTTGATTTCTCATCTCACATCATTAGCTGACATTGCTGGACAGAGAGAAAAACACCATGCCACGATTTCTGAATGTAGACAGTAACTGTCAAGGGAAGATTGTTAAAATGCATAATTCCTGTTTGGGGCACCAGCTACACAGTAGACAGAGTACTGGAGATCTGCATGCTACCTGTGTGCATTTTGTGTGTGGTTCCCCATTGCCCTGGAATAACCAGTAGTGTCAGAGGAGGCCAAATTAGATTGGAAAAACCACACATATGGAAAAATAAAACTTTCTTGCTACACTACCATTGCCCCAAGACAATCAGCACCCATCCACCTAAGGTTGTTTTAAAATGACACCGCTTACATTTCATTTCATTCCATTTGATCCTCAGACCTGTGTATTTAATCTGATGACCAACAATGGTTAAGTGCAATGATGGGTTACATTGGGCCTTGGGGTCAGATCTTGCAGTCACCACAAAACTAGCAATCAGTCATGAAGAGAGGAAGATTCAGTCCCTCAGCAAAGAATAATAAGAAAAGCTACAATGTGGGTCTAACAATTTTCCCATTAAAAAGCCATGGAGAGTCATGAGGAAGAATAGAAATTATTGTAATAATAATTGTTGGGGGCGGGTGTGCAATCGCAGTGAAAGATGTAGCTTTTTGAAGAGATGAGGGTGAAGCTTTGAAAATACTGAAAGGAGCAGACAAAACAAAACAGCAGGGATGAATTGTTGCTGAAGAAATCACAGCAATATGTTTTACTGGAAAAGACAATGATGGAAAAAGTGCCTTGGTGAATATGTATGTAATGTTACACCAGAGTTTATTTTTAAAGATACATAAAGGCAGGAAAACTAGCAGAGAAGAATGTGCAAACCCCTTTCCAAAGTGAAGTTCAGACTGCTGGCTGAGTCAGGTTTTTTGTGTGTGTTTTAAATAGCAATGGCAAGGCCTCTTTATAGTTTTCTGGGGAAATAGTAGCTAATGGTCCACACACACACATGCAGTCATCACAGTCCCTGGAGAAGGCCTCAAAGGTGATGATTCTTTGACCGTCTATACCACAGACACCTCATTGAGTTTTAATGGTCAGTGAACTGCCCCTCAGAGTGCTTAGAATGCCCCATTTTGGCCTGTGTAGAAAAGAGTAAGTTGTGTTGTTATCTGTGGGTGGATTTTTATAGTGTTGTTTTCCAGTGGTTATTGCAATGATGACTAATCTGCTCCCTTGAGGTTTCATGTGCTTTGTATCCCTATAAGGCCTTACAGCCATCAATACACCAAAGGTTTAGGAGATTTGCCCAAAGCGCTATGCTACAAATGGAAATGCCATTTACTTCTATACTTTCTGATAATGTTTGATTGGACTCAGAAGACCATCATCTTGCAACCACAGCTGACTTCATCAGTTATCCATGGAGACTATGGCAACAGCAGTCTACAGAGGAACCACATAATGTGGCCAGTTGCTTTCTTTCCGTCGAGACTACAGATAGGTCATTCTCAGATCTCATCAGGATCCAATAGCTCTCATCAGGATCAGACTATGTTTGAATACAGCATCAGTTAACTTTCTTTTGGAGGTTTGCAGCAGTGTGCTGAAATTAGGCCACCACCAGTAAACTATAGTCATTTTCCCTTCCTCTTGCTCTGCAGCTGAGCATCTTTTGTTCTTATCTACTAATGCATGTTGTGGCCACAAGGCAGCTCTGAAGAAGATCATTTTGACTGTTCAGTGATAGAGTTCAGGCCAAGTTAATATGCTGGTGGTTCTCCAGTGCCAACAAGCTTGAAGTGAATGCAGTGACTTCAGGTGGGTGTTTATCTCCTGCAGGAAATCCTATCTTCCTATTAAATCAGTGCTCATAAAATCAAACACTGGCTGTTTATACTTGTTACTTTGTTGCACTGACAAGAATAAGATGAGTAGAGATATGCTACATTCTTTACAGATTATCAAGAAATCCTTTCCAGCTGTTTTCTACACCTGTGATGATTTAAAACTGGATGGCTGATTATGGAGTGGGTGAGAGGGTGTGGATAGATTGATCCCAAGAAAGGCATTGTAGGTTTTTATTTTGAATACCAGTAATACCAACAATTGTTAATCAGTTGACAGTTTTCTGCTGTCATTTATAGAGCAATACTAAGCAGGTCTACTCAGAAGTTAGTTTTGTTTTATTCATTAGGACTTACGTCTCAGGAAAACATTTTTAGAATTACAATCTTAGTCATGTAATAAGGATGCCTGTGGTAGTGTTTCTGATAAAGAAACCAACTCTAGCAGGAAAAACAGCAGAAATATTTTGTACAGCAGTCTCTAAGCCTGGTTTTCGGGCCAATGCATGGATTAACAGATTCTTAACACTAAAATATAAGGGACTGTGTGATGGCCTGGAAAGCAGTCTGTGTGAGTGGCAGTTGGGACACTCACTGTGATTGGCTAATCGCCTCCATGATAACCAATGTAACAAGTTAAAGAAGGCAGGGAGAGAAAAATCTTCTCAGTTCCAGCTGAATTCCAGTTTAGCTCCAGGGGAGATCAGACTGAGAAGTCTGAGTGAGACTGCAGACCAGGCAGTCTGAGACAGAGCTGGTTGTTTGAATAGAGCTCTTGCCTAGAGAGTTTATTTGTGTGAAGTGGCTAACAGTGGTTCTTTCTGAGAAGACTCTCAGAGTTGTGGCACAGAGTGTCACAAGGCAGAATGAGGTTAAAGACTCTGTTGTCAGAGCCAGAGGGCAGTCTCCTAGTTCTAAGAAAGATCACAAACACAGACACTATGAGAGGGACAAAAGGGTTCTTGTGTCTGTGTGAACCCCAGAAGTCAGACAGAGATCCTAGCAGTGGAAAGGGACCTGGTGCAAATGTTGAGGTGTCAATGTAAAGGGCCCTCAAAGGAGTCAGAGTCTAGGGTATAGCTCTTCAGACAAGAAAATACCTAGTTTGCTAGGGGAAAGGTCTGTGATGGGAAGTTCTTACACAAGTTCAGTCAGTCTTCTCTCAGGGAATGAGATAGTGTTTGGAAATATTTGAAAAGCCAAATCCATGTCAAAAAGCTTTATATTACAGAGTGTTGTCCAGTTAAGGGAAACACTGTTTGTTTTATATAATAATAACAGCCTGCCAATATAAGGAATGTTATTGTGTGCTATAAGCTTGATTTTCTGCCTGCTTAGTATTGCTCTATAAATGACAGCAGAAAACTCTCAACTGATTAACAATTCTTGGCATTACTGGTATTCAAAATAATATTTTCTTAATATTACATTCCTCTGATATTATTTCCTCCCTTCCCAGCCTATCTGTACATAATAAATCTACATCTGGGTCCAATGGAGCCAAATATGTAGGGCTTCTTGGAGTCTGTGTACCAATGCCCAAAGCTTGGACAAAAAGAAGGAAGAGCTTGAGCTTCTAATGCAGACAGAGGGATATGAATTAGTAGGCATTACAGAGACTTGGTGAGATGATTCCCGTGACTGGAATCTGGTAGTGGATGGATATGAGTTATTCAAGAAAATCTGAAAGGGTTGCGCTATATGTGAAGAGAGGGTCTGTTTGTCAGGAAATACTGGAGGAGGAGGGTGGCAGCCCAGTGGAAAGTATCTGAGTGAGGATAAGGGGAGGAAGGATAAACAATAGTGCTGCTGGAGTCTGCTACAGATCTCCTGACCAGGATAAGGAGCTGGATGCTGCCCTCCTTGAACAGCTTATCCAAACAGCATCACCTGGTAATTATGGGTGACTTCAACTTCTCTGATGTATGCTGGGAGCAAACTATGCAAAACATCCAAAGTCATGCGTGTTCCTGACCTGTCTGGCTGACAACTTCCTTCATCAAATGGTGGAGGGAGCTATGAGGGGCTCAGGTATACTCAACTTAATGTTGATCAAACAGGCAAGAGATGGTAGATGGGGTGAAAGTGGTGGGGACCTTTGGGGGAAGTGACCATGTCGTGCTAGAATTCGTTCTGCTGTGGAGTCCAAGGAAGTTCATAACCACATGTGTATGTTAGATTTCAGTAGGGCAGACATTAATACACTCAGAGCCATGATGAGAATCATTCCATGGGTAAGACTGCTGGAAGGGAAAGGAGCAAGTGTGGGGTGGGCTGTCCTAAAACAAGAGCTCTTGCAAGATCAAGCCAACAAGAAGGAAACATGGTAGAGAATCCAAGCAGCCAATATGGATGGATAGAGAATTCCATGATGTGCTAAGGAAGGAAAAGGAAATGTTCAAGAAATTGAGGCAAGGATAGATCTCTAAAGAAGAGTATTTGTGGGTTCCTCAGCACTGTAGGTCAGCCATCAGAAAGGCCAAAGCACACAATGACCTAAAGATAGCCAGGGAGGCTCACTGCAACAAGAAAATCTTCTTCAGATATGTGAGTAGCAAGCACAAGATAAAAGAGGCAGTGGGCCCACTGTTGGGTGAAAATGGAGAAACTCTGATGGAGGACAGAGAGAAAGCTGAAAGGCTTAATGCCTATTTTGCCTCAGTTTTTTTTTTCCCCTGAAGAAGAGAACGGACTCATCTGGAGATAGTAGTAGGCAAGGCAACCATCTGGGCTGATGGTTGACATGGACAGTTGAGAAGCACCTGGCTGCATTGAAAGAGTACAAATCCCTGGGACCAGACGGTATGCACCCAAGAGTGCTCAAAGAACTTCCTAGTGACCTTCCAGAGTAGGGCTGCCAAGCACCCGGGCCAGGCAGGGGTTCTCCCACTCGGGAGGTCTCCAATCCACCAGCCGACATCGGGCCAGCAGGGGGGATCCACTCCTTATGTTGCCGGCACGATGACATCACTCACAAGTGATGTCAGCATGCCAGCCACTCTAGGAGCTTCTGGGAAAACTCTATGGGTTTCCCGGAAGCTCCTAGAGCAGCTGACGGATGATGTTGCTGGTGCCGCACACTATGTCATCGTGCCGCACACTATGCATGCATGAAAAAAGACCCCTGCCAGAGGCCACGGAGGACTTGGCAACCCTATTCCGGAGCCTTTGTCCACCATCTTACAGACCTCTTGGAGGATGAGAGATGTGCCACCAGCCCGGTGGAGGGCAGATGTTATCCAAATCTTTTTAAAAGGGAGATGTGACCTAGGAAAATCAGTCTGACTTCTGTCCCAGGCAAGATACTGGAGCAGATTTTAAAGGGATCAATCTATGAGCAACTAAAGGACAATTTGGTGATCCTGGGAAGTCTGTGTGGATTTGTCCCCAACAGGTCCTGCCAGACCAGCATAATTTCCTTCTTTAATCGAGTGACAAACTTACTGGATTGAGGGAATGCTGTTAATGTTGCTTACCTAGATTTCCATAAAGGTTTTGACAGGGTTCCCCATGATGTTCTGATGGATAAATGCGAGGACTGTGGACTGGACTCTAGGATAGCTAGGTGGATAGGGAACTTGTTGGAGAATAGTTGGAGAAGAGTAGTTGTCAATGACATTTCATCTGAATGGAGGTGTCCAGTGGGGTGCCACAGGGCTCAGTTCTGGGCCCAATATTTTTCAATATTTTTATAAATTACCCGGATGAGGGTGTGGAGTGGCTACTCATTAAATTCGCAAATAACACCAAATTGGGAGGAGCAGCAAACACACCAGAAGATAGAGATAGTATTCAGTGAGATTGAACACACTGGAAAAGTGAGTGGATGTAAACAAAATTCAATTTAACAAGGATAAGTGCAGAGTTCTGCATCTGGGTAACAAAAATGTGGAACACACATACTGGGTGCAGGATACACTTCTGGGTAACAGTGTGTGTGTGAACATAAGTTAAATTTGAGCAGCCAGTGTGGTGCAGTGACAAAAAAGCTACACACAGCCTTAGGATGTATCAACCGAGTCATAACATCTAAATCACAAGATGTCATAATCCAGTTTGGTGTACTGGTTAAGTGCGTGGACTCTTATCTGGGAGAATTGGGTTTGATTCCCCACTCTTCCACTTGCACCTGCTGGAATGGCCTTGGGTTAGCCATAGCTCTTACAGAGGTTGTCCTTGAAAGGGCAGCTGCTGTGAGAGCCCTCTCAGCCCCACCCACCCCACAGGCTGTCTGTTGTGGGGGGAGAAGATATAGGAGATTGTAAACCACTCTGAGTCTCTGATTCAGAGAGAATGGTGAGTTATAAATCTGCAATTCTTCTTCTTCTCTTGTACTCTACATTGGTCAGGCCACACCTGAAGTATTGTGTGCAATTCTGGAGGCCTCACTTCAAGAGGATGTGGACAGAATGGAGCAGATGCAGAGAAGAGCAATGAGGATGATCGGGGCCTGGAGACCAAGCCCTATGAGGAAAAAGTGAAGGACTTGGGAATGTTCAGTCTGGAGAAGAGGAGGTTGAGGGGGGACTTGATTTGAAGGGCTGTCACTTAGAGGAGAGCAGGGAGCTGTTCCTGTTGACATTAGAGGATAGGACTCGCAATAATGGGTTTAAATTAGGGGGGAGATGTAAGCCCAAGCCCCTCCTCCATCTTTAATGGACTATGTTCACTCTAGCCTTGGTACCAGACTCCGTGGACTCTTAGTTATTATGGGTTATGTATCTTCATAAGCACATGTATCCTAGGGTTGCCAATCCCCAGGTGGGGGCAGGGGATCCCCTGGTTTGGAGGCCCTCCACCCGCTTCAGGGTCATCAGAAAGCGGGGGGGGGAGGGAAATGTCTGCTGGGAACTCATTTATTCCCTAGGGAGATTTATTCCCATAGAAAATAATGGAGAATTGATCTGTGGGTATCTGGGGCTCTGGGGGGGCTGTGTTTTGAGGTAGAGGCACCACACTTTCAGTATAGCATCTAGTGCCTCTCCCCAAAATACCCCCCAAGTTTCAAAAAGATTGGACCAGGGGGTCCAATTCTATGAGCCCCAAAAGAAGGTGCCTTTATCCTTCATTATTTCCTATGGAAGGAAGGCATTGAAAAGGTGTGCCATCCCTTTAAATGTGATGGCCAGAACTCCCTCTGGAGTTCAATTATGCTTGTCACAGCCTTGATCTTGGCTCCACCCCCAAAGTCTCCTGGCTCCACTCCCAAAGTCCCCAGATATTTCTTAAATTGGACTTGGCAACCCTAATGTATCCTGCTACACTGGACTCTCAGCCTTACTTGAGTCCAGTCAATCACAGGGGCTCCAGCCCAAAATGGATATTTACTCTGTGTGAATCGGCATCAGTGTTCCTTGCCAATTTCCAGCCAGCTCCCTGTTTGAGCCTATTTGTGCATGCTCTACAAAGAAGGACTCCAGATCACGTGTTGTGCATGCTCTACAAAGAAGGACTCCAGATCACGTGTTTCTCCTGAACTGCTCAGCCTGTAGATCCTAATTATGTTCCTGTTTCTGAGCACCATCAAGCAGTCTAGAAGACATATTCCTGTGTTGTCTTAAAACAACTTCAAGCCTCTCCAGACGCTTTGAGAGCCAAGTGGGATACAGGATACATCTTGGAGATGCAAATGGGGAAAACTATCGGTGTACTATGGACTTGTTAATTTCATTCTCTCACCTGTACAAAAGACTGTTCCTGCCAGACAGCAAAAGCAGTTATGTACACAATACAACTCCATCGTGGACAAAGATCTGTTCCAGCCACAGAGATCATCCCCATTGTGTTTTGCTCTAATCACAACAGGAAGCAATTTGGCCTCAGATTATCCCATCATGTCCCTTTGTTTATGCATGGTTTCCAGGCCTCAGATTCAGTGGGAGCTCACAGGAGCACAGCTCCTGGACCTTTCTGAGAGTTCCACCTCCCCATCCTGAGAGTTCCACCTCCTTGTCCATTGAATAGTATGTGCAGCTGCATAATAATCCCTGGATTGTTATGCAGCTGCACATACTATTTTTCTACAAAAAGACCCCTGGTAAACCAACAGGTAAACCCATCAATGCCCTTAATCCTTTTTCCAAACTGTACTGGGAGTCATTCCTTAGTGATGTCAGGAGTCACATGTAATAGTGTCACAGGTCATTTGACCCTTATGTCATGGGTCACCTGATATCATGGCCCGGGGATATGAATTTGGTTATAAAAAACTATGTGCTTGTCCATTCAGGTGTGTTCTTACAGTGTACCTACCTTGCTGTGCAGAATCACTCCCTAAACCTGATCAGTTTCGGGTCCCTATAGTAAGATACACTGGCCATGTCTTGCTCCCCTCCCCTTATTCTCTATTTTCGCTATTGGAGTTGTCCTCTCTGAAGACGTCGATAGGTAAAGTATCACCCTGTATGTCTTTCCCCTTATATGTTTCTCTATGTAATTTTCATCGCTATTTTTCTTAGGAACTGTGTGATTTCTGTATTTCTATATGCTTGAACTGATTTTCTAAATAAAAACCTATTTTAGTTTACCAAAAATCTCATTATTTTAAAAGGGAAATTCTTGAGAGTCCACCTCCTGTATACACAGGTTTTGACCCCACTTAGTTGGTCATTTCGCCCACCAGACTAATTCCCCTACCTCCATTGAGGGCAATTTGGCTTACAGGGAGGTACTGGCTGGATATTGGGGAGGGGGGGCGGGATTTACAGAGTTGTTCAACAGTGGAATCAACTACCTAGGGAGATGGTGAGCTCCCCCTCACTGGCAGTCTTTAAGCAGTGGCTGATGGACATATGTCAGGGATGCTCTAGGCTAATCTTGTTTTGATCAGGGGGTTGGACTACATGGCCTGTATGGCCTCTTGCAACTCTATGATTCTATGACTACTATTTTCCAATCATCAAAGTGGGCTTGCCCAGTAATCCATCAGTGGCAGATCCAAATCTTACCTTGTCAAGCCTCTTTCTGTCAGTTTGGGACTTGAAAATCTGCTGCAATTATATTGCAAGAGCTGTTTTGTTTAGAAGACCTTTAAGGACAGGTATCCGTTATGATATGGGAAAGCAGAAAATAAGAGCTACCAGCATGGACTGATGGACCCTGCTTTAATTGAGCAAAGGCCTGCTTTTTTCCCTTGGGAAGATATCTTTTGATCCTATGGCAATGAAAATGTTTTCAGAATAATTAAGAGACATCTTGGATGGCTTGAGTGAAAACCTCAAATCCTATTGCTGGTGCAGATATTAAAGTACTTTTAAAAGAAATATTTTTAAAATCTTGGTTAGAATGTTCAATGTTGTATTTATTCATGGAGGAATGAATAAAGCTAAGTATTTCAATCAGAGACTGAATAATCTATTGTTTTTATTTGACCACTGAGATGCAAAAAAGTATCCCAAGTGAATTACTAAATTGATCTTAAGCCAATGTAACCAGATGTCCCTTGGGGTGGCTTCTGTCTCTAGTCAGCACCCTCAAACCTGAACGGTATGCAAAGTGCATTAATGTACTCCTGTGATTCTATATTTCTTTGCTGGAATATTCCTTCACCAGAAGTATAAAAAGGTGATTTAAAAATTTATATGACACCAGGGGAAGGGGGCGCTTGGCAGTTCTTTCATGTCCATGGGTAGGTTGCTTTAAAAAGAACTTGAAAAATTGCTCCCCTGACCGATTACAGCACTGGAATGTCAGATTCGGCAAAGAGTGGTTGCTTATCCCTGTCAGCAATCTGTTCCTTATTTACATTGTTTCATTCAATTTTAACATTGCTCGTATATTTAATGCCCCTTATAGCAACTTAATACTCTATTGTACAAACCATTGGAAAATGCTAAAGCAGAAAAATATGCCCAGGCTTAACAGTATAAAGAAGTGAAATTCTTGCATAAAAGAGGAAAATAGAAGGAATGTACAAGTAAAGCAGAATATGAACATACTAATGCATATGATATTCTGTTGATCTACAAGACCATGGGGGGAAAGCAAAGAAAAACTGAACTGAACTGAAAACTGCTTAGAGCAGAATCCTGTTTACGTTAAAGAAACCCACATTACTAAGACCTAATTTCTATAAATTGGCCACTAGTTGTAAATGCAGTTAACTATTCATTTCAGCATGGAATAAGAAGAATATTTGATATATTAGAGCTACAGAGCTTTTAAAGTAGTTCCTCTTGAAAATTTCTGAGAGCTAAGAACCAGATTATGTCAAAGAGATAACTGGAGTAGTGTATTTACAATGCCTTGTTTTTTCCCTCTTAGTGCATGCTAGTGGGAGCAGAAAGAATTCAACTCCCTTACCTTTGGGCTTTCTCTGTGGCATCATTAAGGCTATAAATTGGTACCAAAAAGATGCTTCAGAAGGACGTTGATTAAATTTGCTCTTGCTAAGTGCAAGAATTTTGGAAAGAAGTTATTTCCAATATTTATAATATAATTCACTATTAAATTCTTTTGGATCATATTTTAGTTCTCAGTTAGTGGAGGGAACATCATTCAAACACAAAGAATAACACTCATTTATGTGCAGCAGTTAGGTTTGTTGTTGTTCAGTTGCACAGTTGAACAACTAAACCACCCTGTAAAAAGTCTGCAGTGAAAACGTCGTGATATGACATCACCCCAGATTCAGAAACGACTGGTGCTTGCACAAAAGACTACCTTTACCTTTTTCTACATTCTAAAAGGGTTCCCTGGTTGAAAATAGGATTTAGGTGGATTTAACTAAAAAAAAATTAAGATTTTATGTTTCTGTAAACAGACTACAAAAGCTACTGCAGGTTAAAATAAATATGAACTGGAATTGACCTTAGGATAGCAAGCAACAATTTTGACTGGAAATGTCTTGTTAAAAGAAGGTGTTAAAGCCAGGATTATGGATCTGCTTGCATCCATTTACTTGCATTTTCTGAATACAAGAAATCCCAGAATTGAAAACCATACATGCACTTACTTGCATATAATTGCTCTGAATGAGCTGTCCATGAGGATCCTGAAGCATACAAGCAGTTCTTCTGATTCCAACAGTTTGTGTTGAGAGTGTCATATAATATAGAGAGCATGAATGGACCTGTTCACTCCACTGTAGTGAATAGGAAAGCCTCCATCTGTGAATGAGCTTGATATGTGCATTGCACATGAGCTCAATATGTGTATAGAGTGTACATGGCATGAAGCTCTGGACTGGTGTGATAATTTCTTTTTCCGCCTATTGCAATGTATTATTTCCTGTTCTTTATTTTCACAGGTTTTTGTTTTTGAAAACAAGCAAACTATGAATGTGAAGAGACAATTTAGACATAGTCTGAGGTATTTGGGTCAGAGAGGTTTTCAGCAGCTTCAGAGAATGGCCATCACCTTATAGGGTTTTCAAGGCAAGCGATGGTCAGAGGTGGTTTGCCATTGCCTGCCTTCACATTGGCCCTGTATATAGGCTTGCTAGCCCCCAGGTCCTGGTGGGTAATCCCCCAGTTTTTCAGGCTCCTACCCATTTCCAGCCAGCTGGCTAGCAGGGGAAGTCCTGCCCTGACAGCCACAATGCACCTTTAAACTTCAGCAGATTTAAAAGAACCTTGCAAACTGCTTGTTTTGGACTTTGTGTGTGCCTTTAAATCTCAGCTGGAAGAAAGCTGCATGGGTGGGGCAAACAAGCAGAGCCAGGTGGCTCTCCCAGTGAGTGTGTGAACCATGTGAGAAAGGAAGAGAGCCAGTATAGTCTGTTTGTTTTGCATTGGTTTCAGAAGTTGTGCGTATAGTAAAATGGAGTTAACTAGAAACTGATTCTGGAATGGAGGAAAACTCCACTTTCTCTCTCCTTTTGTTTTCCTGTCTGTCTGAAGAAGTTGGGTTGAAATACAGCAGATGATTACATTCAAGAATTCCCATGACTAAATGGCCCCAGTGAGATCACAAAAGTGTGTGCTTGCAGACTGTGTTTATTTTGGCTGCTTTGTATGTGTTTACTTTCATTGAGTGGAATTGCAGCTGTTGAGGATAAGAAATGAAGACTGTATTCAAGGGGACTGCAGTGCTGTATTTTTATTTATTTATTTTAGGGGATGGGAACGTCTCCTATCTCCATCTCCAAAGTCCCCAGGTATTTTCTGTTGGACCTGCCAACCCTACCTGCTTAGCTTCTGAGATCTGATGAGATCATGCTAGGCTGGGGCTATCCTGGTAAGGGCCCCTCCTCTATATGACAAAATTATTTTCAATAATAATCATGAAATAAAATTAATAATAATAAAGGCCAGAAAATGGATTCAGTTAGGTAGCCAAGCAGAACAAAGTTTGGTCTTAAAGGTGCCACATGGCTCTGCTTGCTTGCCCCGCCCATGCAGCAGAACAAAGTTTGGTCTTAAAGGTGCCACTGCACCCAAAATTTGATTCAATGCCTAGAAAAGAAACACAGAGAAAATTTTCTTCTATTTAACTATGTATATATAATAATGCCAGTAAAAAAAAACTTGAATTCCAACACACTATTCCATCAGGAGAACCAGAGTGGTGTAGTGGTTAAAGTGTCAGACTTGGGTCTGGGAAATCCAGTTTTGAATCCCCACTCTACAGTGGAAGCCTGCTGTGTGACCTTGGGCCAGTCACATGACTCACAGCCTAGCCCTGACCTGGATAGCCCTGGAACAGACTGATCTTCTCAGATCTCAGAAGCTAAGCAGGGCCACCATGGAGGTAATGCCCCTGTATAAATCAATGGTGCGGTCTCATTTGGAGTACTGTGTGCAGTTCTGGTCGCCGCACCTCAAAAAGGATATTATAGCATTGGAGAAAGTCCAGAAAAGAGCAACTAGAATGATTAAAGGGCTGGAGCACTTTCCCTATGAAGAAAGGTTGAAACGCTTGGGACTCTTTAGCTTGGAGAAACGTCGACTGCGGGGTGACATGATAGAGGTTTACAAGATAATGCATGGGATGGAGAAAGTAGAGAAAGAAGTCCTTTTCTCCCTTTCTCACAATACAAGAACTCGTGGGCATTCGATGAAATTGCTGAGCAGACAGGTTAAAACGGATAAAAGGAAGTACTTCTTCACCCAAAGGGTGATTAACATGTGGAATTCACTGCCAAAGGAGGTGGTGGCGGCCACAAGCATGGCCACCTTCAAGAGGGGTTTACATAAAAATATGGAACACAGGTCCATCAGTGGCTATTAGCCACAGTGTGTGTGTATATATAAAAATTTTTGCCACTGTGTGACACAGAGTGTTGGACTGGATGGGCCGTTGGCCTGATCCAACATGGCTTCTCTTATGTTCTTATGTAGGCAATGGCAAACCATCTCCAAATGTCTCTTGTCTTGCGAACCCTATAATATCGCCATAACTCAGCTGTGATTTGATGGCAAAAAAATATCCATCACACCACTTGTATTCTGAGCAGGCAGTTGGGAGGGCTTCTGTTCTCCATTTTGAACCCCAAGAGCCAGGCCTGTAGCCAGATAATTCCAGATGGGCAGCCCACAGGAAAAAAGTTTGGCTGGAGGGGCCCCCCTCTGGTGGCCCCTGCTCTGGCCCCGATCTCTGTGCCACTCTGGTGGCCCCACCTCCCTCTGCGTGGCACCACCCCCTCCCTCCCAACTCACCAACATGGCAAAACAAGGAAGAGCGGGCTTTAGGGGCTCTTTTAAGGCAGCCAGCACTGGGGCAGCCAGCACTGAACTTGCTGAGCGCGCTGTAAAGCCGGCGTACGAACTGCTGGCCTCGGAGCAGCTTTTCCTGCCAGTCACATGACCGGCGGGGACATCTTGAAAGAGCCCCTGAAACCTGCTCTTCCTTGTTTCGCCATGTTGGTGGAGGGAGGGAGGGGGAAGCAAGTGCCCGCAGAGTGGAGTGGGGGCCGCCAATGCGGCACAAAGAGAACAGGGAACAGAGGGGCCATAAAGGACCAGGGGGATTGGGTGTGGGGGCCGGGGCCCCCCGTGGCTATGAGCCTGCCAAGAGCTGACCATTCCAAACTTCTACAAGGCATTTTTGAGTTAGGAGTCTGCCTTTTTACTAACTTTTACTAACTGATGCTAGCCAAAACATCACAAAAGAGTGATCACAAGCTTCACCAGACTGGATGTTAAGAAACACCCCCCCCCCCCAACGAAGGTGCCCCCATCCTCCATTGTTTCTAAAGAACTAAAATCGAACAAGAGAATCTCTGCAGTAGAAACTGAAGTGGGTGGAGTTCAAGCCCAGCAGAATCAGTGCAATGTATAGTGCCCAGCAAACCCAGTAATGTTGTGGCAATGCCAGCTGATGTCAAGCACAGAATCACAGTCCAAGCAAGGGGCAATGGAAGCTCAGCAGAACCAGTGCAATATATAATGCCCAGCAAACTCAGTGCCTTCTGTTCATAATATTAACAAACCTTTGCTAGCACAGTACTCTTAAATACATTCTGTCACCAAGCAGGACAGGAGTTAGAAAGTCTTGAGACCAAGAAGTGAATATAAAGGGGGGGGGGGGACAAGGAAAAAGTAGGTGCAGGGAGACAGAAATGAATGAAAAATATGTGGCAAAGAGGGAGATAAATTAAGAAAGGGAAAGGTTTTTTTTTTAAAAAAATCATGCTGCAGCACCCTAACTACTGCTTTGCAAGATCTGGCTGAGCTGGGTGCAAGGAAAGGAAGAGAGAAAGGTGAGACTACTGGAGAAAATGACCTGCAGAAGCTATCAGCATGCTGGCTTGGTTGTACAATCTGTTAAGCAAACGTCCTTCTGTCTTGGAGAAAGGGAAATCTAGCCAAATCTAAAGTGAAAGAGAAGTCTAGCTGATCCTAGAGTGCTTTTTGCTCTGCTCAGTCTTCCTTGTGCCAAGTCTTCCTTGTGTACAGTCAAAACTACATTTTAAAAATAAAAGGAAAGGCTTTGGCTGGAAGCAGAATTATGATAGCTTCAAGGGCCTTCCTCAAGCTACACCCAGGGTGGAGCGCACGCCTCACCTCACCCTTGGTATGTCACTGCCTTTGTGCTACAGATTATTAGTAAAGCGACTGAGAATAAAACAGCCAATATTGTAGTGTCCTTGTACAGAGCTATGGTGCACCTATATTTGGAATACTGTATTCTTATCTCAAAAAGATTATTGTACAGCTTGGAAAATGGCAAGTAATGGAAACCTCCATGTTCAGAGGCAACGTTCCTCTGAAACTCAGGGCTATTGACTGACTGGAAGTTCTCATTACACATGTAACCTACTATGGGTCCCAGTGAAAAAGGCAAACTATAAGTGGAAATAATAAAAACAAAAAAACATCATGGAAAAGGCTCTGTGTATTCTGTTTGCCTTCCAGGGCAACTGGGTAACCTATGTGTGAAAGAAGATGCTGGATTAGATGGACCACTGGTCTGAGATAGCAGGGCTCTTCGTATATTCTAGTCACAGACTTGGATTGTAATCTGTACTGTAGAAGAATTCTCCCCTCCCACCACTTTGTGCTGAAATGTGTAATGGCTGTGCCCCCTAGGCATAAAGAGCCCTGGAACATGTTGATTCCAGAGATCATGATAGCTAAGGACCCCTGGTACTTAGGAGAGTTCTGTCAGCTAGAACAAGGAAAGGAAGACCACTTTGCTGTTACTAAACCATCACTGCCAAGTTGAGTAAGTGGAAAGGGAAAAGTAAATGGAACAAGGCACAGGGTCCATTTGACTTGTATGGAGATTTGGAGAAACCATTTGGACCCATTCCAATCCCTATGTTGGGACGCCAATATAAGAGTTTGACTTGAAATAAATAAAGAAGAATATTTTCTGATTTTTAAAGCTCTGTTTGCTGAATCCAATTCCAAATTCCAAAGGCTTCTATTTAATGCTGCTCCTTGCCAGAGACAGTCCTGGTTCAGCTGAGAGGGAAGAGGTGCTGAAGGAGTAAGTGTTTTCTTTCCCTTAATTGCTGAGATCTAGCTGAGAGTAGTGTGTGGGAAGAGAGTGAGAGTGTGTGGTTATTTGTGTTGCAGAATGCTGGCTGTTTGAACAAGAGTGATTCTAGCTGTCTCTGTGGCCTGGTGTCATTGTGATTGACTGTAATTTGCTTACCTGGGTGTACTTTGCACAGCTACTGGACCTGCCCTCTGCTGAGTGAGGCTTCTATTTAAGGCTGCTCCTTGCCAGAGGCTTGAGCTGAAGGGCAAGAGGGCTCTTGGCCTGTGGACCTGAAACTGCTTAGATTACTCATTAAATATACTTAGAAGGCATCAATGTCAGCAGATAGCACCTATCCAGTCACCTGCATGGACTGTGCCATGTTTGTTTTCCTCCCAGAAGAAAGGATGGACTACACTTGCCAGAAATGTAAGCTAACAACCCTAGAGCACCACAGAAAGAAGTAAGAAATCACAGAATAACTGTGAATTATTAATGAAATAACACTCAGTAAGCAAAATGCTTATCATGCACTTTGGAAAGTGAAATAACTTTTTAAGAATGTAAAAGAACTTTTGTAAACGGAATAATTTTTGAGCACTAGCACTTTAAATCAACCTGCAGGAGCAGGCAGATTGTCTTTTGAAGCTTCTGAAGTCAGAAATTGACATGCACACATGGACTAAAAACCTTGATAATTTTGTACTTGATTGTGATTTTTAATGTGGCAATAATAGCATTATGAACTTTATGTCATTTATGAGTGTTTGGGGTATGTGATTTTGTGGCTGTTTCTACGCAATAAGACAATAAAAAGCATTTAATAGTGACATTTTGCTTACTGAGTGCTATTCTGTTAATCATCCACAGTCTGTGATTGCTTAGAAGTATAAGCTAGTCAGACTTTTGGAGGAGAAGATTCAGAGCCTGGAGGAGAGGATCACCACACTTCAGGAAATCAAGGCAGGAGGGCAATTCATTGACAAGAGCCTGGAGGCTCAGCAGAGGCATGGTAAAAACACCCAATCAGAAGAAGGAAAAATTGATCTACCTTTTGAGCTTCCACTCAATTCTGTGGTACAAATCCAAAGATGTCCACAAAGATGATGCTCAGGTCCCCTTGAGCTCAATAATAGATCTGAGGTGCTTGAGATGGTGATGGAGTCAAGGGTGGCAGTGGAACCACAAGGACTTGGAAGAGGGAGTGAAGAGGGCATGGGACAATGTGGAAGTGGAAGGAAATGGAAAGTGGTGGTCATTGGGGACTCTCTGCTCAGGGGTATGGAGTGTCATGTGTCCAGGCCTGATCCTCTTCTCTGAGAGATGTGTTGCTTGCTGGAGTCTAGGATTCAAGATATTACACATCGACTGCCAAAGCTGATCAGACCTACTGATCAATACACGTTTGTGATGGTCCATGTGGGGACGAATGACACAGCCACAAATATCATTGAGAGAATTAAGGAGGACTCTGACACTTTTGGAAGGCAGTTGAAAGCACAGGGGGCACAGGTGGTCTCATCTATCCTTCCTGTCGAAGGAAGAGAAAAGCAATGGGAGCAGACCATACCTGAAGTGAATCCTTGGCTGCGATGGTGATGCCAGAGGGAGTGCTTTGGATTCTGGGATCATAGGATAAGCTTTCTTAAAGAAGGCCTACTAGCACATGATTGCCTCCACCTCTCAGGACTGGGGAAGAAAATCTTTGGAAAGAACTTGGAGAATCTCATCAGGAAAGCTTTAAACTGATGTCACAAAGGGAAGGTGACAATCAACATGGAGATCATAATGTAGAAGAACAATCACCAGGGACCCATCCGGGGAAGACAGGTCAAACAAAGTCAAGGGTACAAGGCAACAAGTGCCTATATGCTAATGCCTGAAGTATGGGTGATAAGAAGGGTGAGCTTGAGATTCTCCTGCAAACAGAGGGCTATGATATAGTAGGGATTACTGAGACTTGGTGGGATGATTCTCATTACTGGAATGTGGTAGTGGATGGATGTGAGTTGCTCAAGAAAAACTGTAAGGGCAGAAGAGGAGGTGGAGTGGTGTTGTATGTGAGGAGGGGGCTTGATTGTCAAGGATTTCTGGAGAATGTGGTTGATAGTCCAGTGGAAAGTATATGGGTAAAAATAAAGGGAAGAAGGACAAAGGATATTGTGATTTGAGTCTGCTACAGACCGCCTGACCAGGGAGAGGATTTGGATGCTGTCTTCTTTGAACAGATTAATAGTGTAGCCAGACATAAGAACCTTATAATTATGGGTGACTTCAACTTCAACTGGATGCTGGGAGACAAGCTCAGCAAGGCGACAAGAATCACGAAACTTCCTGACCTGCCTGGCCGATAACTTCCTTTCTCAATTGATGGAAAAAGCCACTAAGGGCTTGGCCATACTAGACTTAATATTAACCAACAAGGAAGAGTTGGTAGATGGGGTGAAGGTGGTGGGGACTTTAGGGGAAGTGACCATGTGCTACTAGAATCCCTAGCCAGACTTCTAGGTTAGATTTACATAGGGCTAACTTTGATGAGCTCCAAGGCTTGATGAGGGTTGTACCATAGGAGAGGGTACTGGAAAGGAAAGGAGTGAGTGAAAGGTGGGCTCTTCTCAAACATGAGCTTTTGCAAGCTCAAGCCCTCACTACTCCTGTGAGATGGAAACATCATAAGGTATTCAAGAAATAGATGTGGATGAACAGAGAGCTCCAGAATAAGCTAAGGGAGAAAAGGGAAATGTTCAGGAAATGGAGAAAAGGACTGACCTCTAAAGAAGATTATATGAGGGTTACTAGGTACTGCAGATTGGCCATCAGAGAGGCCAGAGCTCATTATGAGCTGGGTCTGGCTAGGAGGTCTCGTTACAACAAGACAAATTTCTTCAGATACGTGAGAAGCAAATGCAAAATAAAGGAGGTAATTGGACCACTCTTGGGAATAAAAGGAGAAACTCTGATGGAGGACAGGGAAAAAGCAGACAGGCTTAATTACTTTTTTGCCTCAGTTTTCTCCTTGAAGAAGAATTCAAGTCCATCTAGAGTTGATGGAAGACTTCACAGAATACCTGAGAGGCTCATTGACATGGGTAGAGAAATTGTGGAGAGGCACCTGGCTGCACTGGACAAGTACAAATCCCCTGGGACAGATGGTGTGCAACTGAGAGTGCTCAAAGAACTTTCTAAAGAACTAGCAGAGTTCATCATCTGCAAGACCTCCTGGAGAACTGGGGATGGCCCACAAGATTGGAAGAGAGCAAACGTTATCCCAATCTTTAAAAAAGAGAAGAAGGATGAACTGGGAAACTGCAGGCCAGTTAGTCTGACTTCTGTTGCTGGAAAGATATTTGAGCAGATTTTAAAAGGGTCGATCTGTGAGCATCTGAAGGATAACTTGGTGATTCGAGGAAGTCAGCATGGATTTATCTGTAACAGATCTTGTCAGACCAACCTGGTTTCCATCTTTAATCAAGTAACAAGCTTACTGGGTTGTGGAAACACTGTTGATGTGGTTTACCTGGATTTCAGTAAAGCTTTTGATATGGTTCCCCATGACATTCTGATGGGCAAGACTGTGGACTATAGGACAGTTCAGTGGATAGGAAAATGGTTAGAAGACCGTATCCAAAGAGTGGTTGTCAATGGAGTTTTGTCAGAATGGAGAGAGGTGTCCAGTGGGGTGCCACAGGGCTCAGTTTTGGGCCCAATTATTTTCAACATTTTTATCAATGATCTGGATGAAGGGGTGGAAGGGCTGCGCATGAAATTTGCTGATGATACCAAATTGGGAGGAGCAGCAAACATCCAGGAGGATAGAGTTAAAATTCAATAAGATCTGAATAATCTGGAGAAGTGGGCAGTTGCAAACAAGATGCAATTCAACAAAGATAAGTGCAGAGTCTTACACCTGTGTCACAAAAATGTGAAGCACAAATACTGGACAGGGGATGCACTTTTGGGAAGTAGTGTGTGCGAAAGAAATCTTGGGGTACTAGTGGATTGTAAAGTAAATATGAGCAGTTAGTGTGATTCCGTGGCAAAAAAGGCAAATTCCATCCTGGGTTGTATCAAAAGGGCTATAACATCAAAATCACAGGTCATAGCTCCTCTGTATACTGCCTTTGTCAGGCCACACTGGAATACTGTGTGCAGTTCTGGAGGCCTCACTTCAATAAAGATGTGGACAAAATCAAGCAGGTGCAAAAGAGAGCAATGAGGATGATCAAGGAC
The DNA here is from genome assembly GCF_032191835.1 of Heteronotia binoei. NCBI lineage: Eukaryota > Metazoa > Chordata > Lepidosauria > Squamata > Gekkonidae > Heteronotia > Heteronotia binoei. The sequence goes on from NC_083223.1 coordinate 131,576,821, forward strand.
CTGGAGGAAGAACCCTATGAGGAAAGGCTGAAGGCCTTGGAAATGTTCAGTCTGGAAAAGAGGAAATTGAGGGGGCACATGATTGCTCTCTTTAAATATCTGAAAGGCTGTCATTTAGAGGAGGGCAAGGAGCTGTTCCACTTGGCAGCTGAGGATAGGACCCAAAGCAATGGGCTCAAATTACAAGCAGAAAGGTACCAGCTGTATATTAGGGGAAAATTTTTTGCAGTCAGAGTAGTTCAGAGGTGGGACCAGCTGCCTAGGAAGGTGGTGAGTTCCCCTTCATTGGCAGTCTTCAAAAAGCGGTTGGATAATTATTTGTTGGAGATGCTTTAGACTGATCCTGCGTGGAGCAGGGGGTTGGACTAGGTAGTCTGTACGGCCCCTTCCAACTCTATGGTTCTATTATTCAAATTGAACACTCCTAACCAGTGTGTATATGCTTAATTTCCTGTCTGAATTCATCAGTTACATATAGAGCATGTATTTGTGCATTCTGCCTAGTCTGTCTTTCTGCCCACTCAATTTAAATGTGATTAAGCTTTGTCACCTGGTGCCTCCCTCCCTCATGGTCAATGATGTCCATGGCAGCAGAGAAGCTCTTGCTCCTCATCCACACACACAGCACAGGAGGAGTGAGATCCAGCAATCATCCCCATGTGTCCAGTAGGATAAGTATCAGGAGTCTCTTGCCCATGGCCCACAAAGCTTCAGATTGCTAATATTTTGGTCTAAATATACATAGCTTGAGAGCTAAGTTCTGGCAATGCTAATGGCCATATAGTAGCAAATGGCCACAAAATGCTGTCATAGTTGGGAAGTCGTGTGATGGAAAATATCTATCCTTTGCCACAAAGGGGAAAAAAATGAGCCCTAACAGAGATCTCTGAAGCAGTTCCTTTGGGTTAAATCACTACTTTATTGGTAAAGATGTCTGAGAAATACCAGCTGGAATAGAGGTTTTGATTCATATTGTCCAGTTCTCAAGAACTCATGGGCATTCAATGAAATTGCTGAGCAGTCAGGTTAAAACGGATAAAAGGAAGTACTTCTTCACCCAAAGGGTGATTAATATGTGGAATTCACTGCTACAGGAGGTTGTGGCAGCTACAAGCATAGCCAGCTTCAAGAGGGGATTGGATAAAAATATGGAGCAGAGGTCCATCAGTGGCTATTAGCCACTGTGTGTGTGTGTGTGTGTGTATTGGCCACTGTGTGATACAGAGTGTTGGACTGGATGGGCCATTGGCCTGATCCAACATGGCTTCCCTTATGTTCTTATGTTTTTAAATTCATTTTATCCATTCCTCTGTTATAGTGATGCACTTAGGCATTTAGTAGATTAGCTAAGTGGGTGGTGGTTGCCATGAATTGACTAGCTAAGGGGAACTCCCTTTGCACAAAACAATCCCACTTCCTTCACTGTCTTCATTCTTTTTCCTTCTGTTTTTTATTTGTTAAAAGACACATTTCTTCATCAATTTTCTCTCATACTTTGGGAGAAGCCACTTTGGGAGGATGCTTTAGAGGTTATAGTATTGACGGTCATTTGCAGAGCAGGCTCTGTCAAGAGTGAAACAGAAGACAGAAACCAGGGCTCTGTCCTATGGCGTGGATAAGAGGTAAAGAGGGCAAAAGGTGACAAGGAAAATATTTTGTGGTACAGAAAGCTGGTTTTGTGTAGACTTCTAAGAAGGATTGGTCAACTAAGTAGAAGAAGAATTACTATTATATAGACTTTGCACTTAAAGTTATTTAGCAGGTTTTTAACATTTCTATGTAAATATAAACTGACTTGACAAGTGAATGGCCAAGTCCTCCATGTTGTAAAGCACTTTCTGGAGTCTTCCACTTTCCTGGGAGATGTAAATGTCCATCACTTAATTATCTTCCCATTCAGTGATATCATTGATTGCTTGCATCCGCAGGAACAAGTTGCTGCCTTTGGAAAATATTTTGTGTTGGGAAGGTGTGAAGTATTAAAAGTTCTGGCTGTAGTGTTTGTTCTGGGATGGCTGCTTTACACATGCATATCATTACAACATTGCAGTTGACACTGAGTGATAGACATGCAGGTATGGCTGCCGCCTCAGCCAAGTAGGAGAAAATATGGGGGGGGGGGGAGGTTCATGCAACAACAACTAATATTGCAGTCAACCTGAGTGTAACATTTATGATTACTACAGTGGTGCTCCCTGAAACCCTAACCTCACTATTAGTTACCAGTTTGAATGGGCTCCATCTAGGGTTGCCAATCTCCAGGTGGGGGCAGGGGATTCCCCTGGTTTGGAGGCCCTCACCCCACTTCAGAGTCATCAGAAAGCAGGGGGGGATGTCTGCTGGGCACTCCATTATTCACTATGGAGATCAATTCCCATGGAGAATTGATCTGTGGGTATCTGGGGCTCTGGGGGGGGACTATTTTCTCAGATAGAGGCACCAAATTTTAAGCATAACATCCAGTGCCTCTTCCCAAAATACCCTCCAAGTTTCAAAAGAATTGGACCAGGGGGTCCAATTCTGTGAGCTCCAAAAGAAGGTCCCCCTATCCTTCATTTCCAATGTAGGAAAGGCATTTTAAAAGGTGTGTGGTCCCTTTAAATGTGATGGCCAGAACTCCCTTTGAAGTTCAATTATGCTTGTCACAACCTTGCTCCTGGTTCCACCTCAACACCTCCTGGCTTCACCCCCAAACTCCCCAGATATTTCTTGGACTTGGCAACCCTAGCTCCATCTGAAAATGAGGTGTTTCCCTGGCTTGGGTAAGGTTGACTGGAACCTTGCAAGTACTACATCTCATACATAGCTGCAATCATAGAGGCAACCATGCTATACTGTACTGCATATGTATGTTTTTCCGCCATGGTATGGAAGGAGGCAAACTTCCATGGTAGAGCAGGAATGCAACCCTAGGTCTCTCAGCTGTTTGTTTAGCTGTTGTTTTTTAAATATTTTTTTAAAAAAATATCATGCTTTCATGAAGAGCAAGGTGGCATATTCTGGACAGAGTATAGAGACAATACATTCAACATACAATCAGTTAACATTATAATAAATCCATGGGCAAAAGTACTCAGGTTACTGTGTGTTTGTGTTAAGTGCTATCAAGTCACTTCCAGCTTATGGCAACCTTATGAATCCTATTGTTAACATCCTTGCTCAGATCTTGCAAACTGAGGGCCATGACTTCCTTGATTGAGTCAATCCATCTCATGTTGGGACTCTGTCTTCCTCTTTTCCTGCTGTCTTCAGCTTTTCATACCATTATTGTCTTTTCCAGTGATTCTTGTCTTCTCACGATGTGACCAAAGTACAATAGTCTCAGCTTAGTTATTATAGCTTTTAGAAAGAGTTTAGGTTTGATTTGGTCTAGAACCCATTTATTTGTCTTTTTGGCAGTCCATGGTGTCTTTAAAACCATCGTCCAACAGCACATTTCAAATGAAACTAGTTTCTTCCTGTCAGTTTTATTTGTTGTCCAACTTTCACATCCATATTTAGTAATGGGGAATATTATGGTGTGAATTATCTTATCTTAGTTGCCAGCAACATATCCTTACACTTAAACATCTTTTCTAGCTGCTTCATGGCTACCCTTCCCAGTCTCAATCTCCTTCTGATTTCTTGGTTGTAGTTTCCCTTTTGGTTGATGACAGAGCCAAGGAATAGAACATCTTGATAATTTCATCAGGTCACTACCCAAAACAAAAGGCAAAGTTTTGTAGAACAGGGCAGATTTATAAGCTTGATAAAAGAAGATAAATGAAGCTGCTCTACATACCTTCTTCAGCAGACCATTCCACAGTACCGGAGTTGCAACAGAGATATCATGAGGCTTGGCTGAAGTTGTTTGAATCTACCCAGTGCAAAGCATTGTGATCTAGGCAGGGCCAGCGCTAAGGGATCTGCCACTAGAGCAGACCGCCGCGCCAGGCCCACCCTCCAGCTCCCTTTTGTTTTGTTTTTCACGTGTGCATAGCATGTGCCACAATGACATCACTAAAATGACATCATCATAAGGGGGGCTAGACAGCAATGCACGGTGCATGAGAGTGCTGCCGCGCCACCATTTCCCCCCTGCACTAGAATCTTTGGAGGCTTCCAAGAAAGCCTCCAAAGAGCGTAGTTTTTAAAAGGCGACCAGCCACTTTCGGGTTGAAAGCGGCCGAGCGGCGCCTTCATGGAAAGGCGCCGCTTGGCTGCTTTCAACCCAAAGGCGGCCGGCTACCTTTAAAACACTGTGCTCTCGAGTGCCTGACGCGTTGTTTCTGCTTGCTCTAAGGGGCTGGAAGATTTCTTGAACCACTCAGCAAGTAGAAACGAGGTGGCACTTTCAGTCCGCCTGGGACTGAAGGTTAAGCCCCGCATAGTTTCTGCTTGCTGAGGGGCCAGAAGATTTCTCCAACACCTCAGGAAGCAGAAATAATGCACCCCCGAAGAGCTGGTGCCCGAGGCAGCTGCCAAATGTCGGCTAATGGATGCGCCAGCTCTGGATCTAGGCCTGCAGATGGGATTGCTATAGGGCTGCCAATCCGCAGGTGGGGACAGGAGATCCCCTGGTTTGGAGGCCCTCCCCCTGCTTCAGGGTCATCAGAAAGCAGGGAGGAGGAGAGGGAAATGTCTTCTGGGAACTCTATTATTCCCTATGGAGATTTATTCCCATAGAAAATCATGGAGAATTGATCCACGGGTATCTGGGGCTCTGGGGAGGCTGTTTTTTTTGGTAGAGACACCAAATTTTCAGTATAGCATCTAGTGCCTCTCCCCAAAATATCCCCCAAGTTTCAAAACGATTAGACCAGGGGGTCCAATTCTATGAGCCCCAAAAGAAGGTGCCCCTATCCTAGGGTTGCCAAGTCCAATTCAATAAATATCTGGGGACTTTGGGGGTGGAGCCAGGAGACTTTGGGGGTGGAGCCAGGAGACATTGGGGCGGAGCCAGGAACAAGAGTGTGATAAGCATAATTGAACTCCAAGAGAGTTCTGGCCATCACATTTAAAGGGACAGCACACCTTTTTAAATGTCTTTCTTCCATAGGAAATTATGAAGGATAAGGGCACCTTCTTTTGGGGCTCATAGAATTGGACCCCCTGGTCCAATCGTTTTGAAATTTGGGGGATACTTTGGGGAGAGGCACTAGATACTATATTGAAAATTTGGTGCCTCTACCTCAAAAAACAGCTCCTCCAGAGCCCCCGAAACCTCCAGATCAATTCCCCATTATACCCTATGAGAAGACGTTTCCCTCTCCACCCCCCCCCGCCCTCCCCCCCCCCCCCCCCGTTCCTGGCAAATCTGATGCAGGGGACTGGCCTCTGTACTCACGAGTTGCTGCCAGCTTCTCACAGCAACACAGGCACACCAGCTGGGCACTTTATGGCATGGAATAGGAAGCCGGCAGAACTCACTCACCTCCGGAGGTGCAAAGGCACATGGTCCTTGGGGGCGTGGCTGGGCTCCCCTCCCTTCACCGGCCAGCTGACTGGGGGCGGGAAGCAGCCTGCGAAAACGGAAGAGCTCTGGCTGCTGCGATTGGGGCTGGGTGGGAAGGGCTGCCGTTCTCTCCCTCACCTCCCCCCGCTTTCCCTTTTATGGCCAGCGGGGGGAGGAGGCTCCAAATCGGGGGTCTCCAGGCCTAGCAGGGGATTTGGGAACCCTACCCTATCCTTCATTATTTTCTATGGAAGGAAGGAATTGAAAAAGTGTGCCGTCCCTTTAAATGTGATGGCCAGAACTCCCTTTGGAGTTCAATTATGCTTGTCACAGCCTTGATCTTTGCTCCACCCCTAATGTCTCCTGGCTCCACCCCCAAAGTCCCCAGATATTTCTTGAATTAGACTTGGCAACCCTAGGTTGCTAACCTCTATGTGTGGCCTGCCAATCTTCTAGAAATTCAACTGTTCTCCTGACTACAAAGATCAGTTCCACCAGAGAAAGCGGCTGCTTTATCAGGTGCACTGTATGATAATGTACCCAACTGAAGCTCCTCTCCTCCCCAAAACCTGCACTCTCCATGCTCCACCCTCAAATCTCCAAGAATATTCCAATGTGGATTCAGCTCCTCTACCTGCAGAAAAGATATATGCTACCATATGACCTCATATTGGAAGTGACAGTCCTTCAGCTTTGTTGGGCCCAAGTCATGCGGAGCTTTATAGATAAGACTAACACCTTGAATTGAAGCCAGAAGTAAACAGGAAACCACTGAAATTGTTTTGAAATTTGTTGTATGCAGGAATGCACAGGAATGTAGTTCCAGCTGGCTTGGCATCAGGCGGTGTGGCCTAATATGAAAATGAGTTCCTGCTGGGCTTTTTCTACAAAAAAGACCCTGGTTGTATGTCACCCAATTGCCACTAAAAGACAGGTGGCTGCATTTTGTACCAGTTGTAGCTCCTGAATTGGCTCCATGGGCAGTGTTGCTGTAATCCAACTTGGAGAAAAGTATGGATCAGCATGGTTAGATCAGCTGAGTCCAGAAGTGAAAAAATTTATGAGGTGGATGTAAATAATAAAAGGCACTTTTAGCAACAGCCTGCTTTTCCAGCAACAAATCTGAGTCCAAGAGTACATTGTATTATTTTACTCTGCTGGATACATTTTACTACACTGATTTTGTCCAAAGAAAAATGCAGCATGACACTTAGTTTTGCTGGAGCATTTCAGGAGATAGAATATATGCTGGGCCATTTTACATAAGAAATATGCCTAGGTTACATCCAGAGTACTATGAACAGAATTCCACTTGTGGAACTCTCCCTAAGACCTCAGCTGCCACTGAATAAAGTAGATAGTATGGAAATACTGGCCTAAATCCATGTAAAATGGCTTCATATGAATGTATGCATCAGCGGTCACTAGAAAAAGGAACATTTAAAACATTCTTTGTGAAGGGCTTTAAAAAGTTTAACCACTCTTGAATGTGACCTAACATGTTCTCTCAAACTGTCAGAGTACCTTCCTTTCTAGGTTGTCAACTCCAGATCAAGAAACACCTGGAGATTTGGGGGCAAGGCCTATGGAAGGGAGAATTTGGAGAGGGATTTCACCTAGAATTTATGGTACAACATAGAGTCCACCCTCTAAAGCAGTCCCTTTCTCCAGAGGAACTGATTTTTATGTAGTCTGGAATCAGCTGTAATTCCAGGAGATCCCCAGGCCCTACCAGGAGGATGGAAACCCTACTCCATATGCTGATTGTATGTACTGTCTAGTTTTAGTGCCAGATCTATCAAGTGTCCACCCTTTGTATAAAAAAAGGGGGAAATTGACCCAACAATCCTCAGTGCTGGGGATTTTACCGATGCCAGGTGGGCATTCCAATTCAGTGTCTCCTTAAAGGTTACCCCCAGGTATTTGAAGGAGCTGCATTGGTTGATTGGATTGCCCGCTATACTCCAGCAGAAGATTTGGGGCTTTCTTCTGAAGACCATTACTTTAGTCTTTGCATGGTTGATCTTGAGGGCTTCATCACTACAGTATGTCCCTAGACATTGTAATAACCTTCTCAGAACTATTTCAGTCAAGGATAGTATAGCCATATCATCTGCATAAAGCAAGAGTAATATCAAATGCTGTAACTTCTTGAGGATGGCCTTTCTGGGGAACTTTTAAGGTGTTAATTGGGAACTTTGTTGTTAGTGTTGTGTTTTGTAATGACCAATGGCTATACACAATAAATTTTTTACTAACTGACTGATTGACTGACTGTCTAGTTGAAAAAAAAACATATCTGGTCATGGTGATCCATGCTTAGGGTTGCCAGGTCTTATCTGGCTGCTGGTGGGGGACCCCAGTCCTCTTCCTGGGAGTCTTTGGCATTTGTGCAAAGCACCCACACCGCAATGACATCACCATACAAGGGACACTCTATAAAAGGGGTAGCCAAACTTGCTTAACGTAAGAGCCACATAGAATAATTGTTAGATGTTTGAGAGCCTCAAGACATGAATGTCAGATATCTGAGAGCCATAAAACAAGGAGGGAGGGAGGGAGGGAGGGAGGGAGGGAGGGAGGGAGGGAGGGAGGAAGGAAGAGAGGTAGAAGAAGGTATTCTCCAAGCTTCAGGCTGGCTCCTGAGTCATAGTTTGGCCTCTCCTGCTCTATAATTTTGGGGGAAACTCTATGATCACCATAGAGTTTTTACCCAAATGCTAGAGCTCTTTGGGGTGCTGATGCCATCACCAGGTGATGTCATCACGTCAGGCACATCAGGCTCACCAGAGCTCTTTGGGGTGGGGCTCCCCTGCCAGCCAGCTCCATGACAGCAGATTAGAGGTCCTGAAAGCAGGGAAAAGTGCTCCCTTTGGGGGGATGGGAATAGGCTTCCCAATCCCCAGGTCCCAGAGGGGGATCCCCCGGTTTTACAGGCTTCCCCCCTCCCCTAGCCAGCTGGCTGGCGGGGGAAGCCCCACCCCCATAGCCATCATGCACCTCCATGAACGATTCCCATAGGGAATGATGGGGAACTGAGCCGCGGGTATCGGGGGCTCTGGGGGGGCTGTTTTTTGAGATAGAGGCACCAAATTTTCAGTATAGCATCTAGTGCCTCTCCCCAAAATACCTCCAAAGTTTCAAAAAGAGTTGACCAGGGGGTCCAATTCTATGAGCCCCAAAAGAAGGTGCCCCTATCCTTCATTATTTCCTATGGAAGGAAGGCATTTAAAAAGGTGTGCGGTCCCTTTAAATGTGATGGCCAGAACTCCCTTTGGAGTTCAATTATGCTTGTCACAGCCTTGATCTTGGCTCCACCCCAATGTCTCCTGGCTCCACCCCCAAAGTCTCCTGGCTCCACCCCCAAAGTCCCCAGATATTTCTTAAATTGGACTTGGCAACCCTAGATGGGAACCTTATCCATGCTCTGATCACATCCAGGTTAGATTTCATGCAGTGCACTGTACACGGGACTGCTTTTGAAAACTGTCCAAAATTTTAATTGGCCCAAAATTTACTGGCCAAGATAATGTCAGGGGCTGAATAAAGAGACTGCATTACCCTATACTTTAATGGGTGCATATCAGCTTCTGGGCACAATTCAAGTACTCATTCTTTCCTTTAAGGTCTTAAATGGCTTGAGACCAGGGCACCTCCTCCCATACTGTTCTGTCCACCTGCTAAGATCTTCATCACAAGTCCTGCTGTGTGTGCCTGCCATTATCCTAGGCCTATAGCAGTGCTGCCTACAGGGAGATCTATATTAAAGTAGCTACCAGGCCTACATTTTCCAAGTACCCTCTGGGTCTTGTGACTGGTAAAAGGGGATTTGGAGGGAAAACTAGGACCAATCGAGGGTGAAGAGTTAGTACTGGGAGGAACAAATAAAGGGCCTTGCCCAAAAAGGGGTGATGGTTCACTCCTAGGAAGCAGAGCTTGGGAGAGGCTGCTGCAGATGGAGAGATCCCTCATCCAGGAATGAGTGAGCTAGCCTGGGGCCTAATATTAGTGGATGGCTAAGAACAGTAAAGATAGACATGTTAGGTTTTCTAAAGATTAGTTTGCTTACCTGCCTTTACTGATCTCCTTATCCAATAAGTGGCTTGAATTACTGTTATAATTAGTCCTCTTTAATAAACTGTTTGTTACTCTGCATGAGTCCTTAAGCCTCATTCCATCACCTAGAAGGTATGACCTGTTGGGAGAAGAAGCAGTTAGGGCAGGTAGGGTACTCTGGGACCCACACCAGAGTGGTGGCAGCCAATAGAGATTCTCTATCCCCCCCCCCCAACTGTGAAAGTGCCCTTAACTTTAAAGGCAATGCTGGTGGCAACTAGAGAAAGAGTTTTTTCAGCAGTGGTACCTTGCTTGTAGAATGCCCTTTTCCATAGAATTTGAGGCTTGCCTGGTGCCTATGCTACTGAATTTAGGTACCAGGACAAAATCTTTCTTTTTACATAGGCTTTTAATGAAAAATTGTACCTAAGTTTCTAATTACTGATTGTTATCAGGGCTGTGTTTTGTAGAAAAAGCCCAGCAGGAACTCATTAGTATGTGAGGCCACACCTCTGACATCACCTTCATTTGCATACTAGGCCACACCTCTGACATCACTGTCATTTGCATACTGGGCCACACCTCTGACATCACCAAAAGTGCTATTATATCTTTTTTGAGGTATGGTAACCAGAATTGTACTGTATACTGTGTACTGTACTGTGTACAATTCTGGTCACCACACCTCAAAAAAGATATTCTAGCATTGAAAAAAGTCCAGAAATATATAACCATATATATATAGCCTTCCCCCCCAAAAAATGAAATGCCAACACACTACTCAATCACAAGAGCCAGCATGGTGTAGTGCAGGGGTGGCCAAACTGTGGCTCTTTCACACATATTGTGCGGCTCTTGAAGTATCACCCCAGTAGCTGACTTAGAGAAGGCATTTCTCTCTTTAAATCACTTCTCCAAGCCAAGTCAGCTGGCAGCTTGGACAATGCATTTCAAGTTAAAGTTGCTTTTTTCCCACCTCTCCCTCCCTCCTCCATTTTCTGTCCTTCCCTCCCTCAAACATCTGATATTCATGTCTTGTGGCTCTCAAACATTTAACATTTATTTAAGTGGCTCTTCTGTTTAGCAAATTTGGCCACTCCTGATCTATACATATCTTGTAGAGCAAGTAGAGGAGGATCATAGGGAGGTCCCCTGTGAGTGATGCCTCTAGCTTACACAGGGTCTGTTTTATACTCTTCTGAACCTGTGCCTGTCATTTCCCCAGAAAACACTTTCCTGGGGCTACCCTCTCTGGGGGGATGTAACTTAGACCTCCTAAGTCCATTCCTTACCAAACTAGAAGGGCAGGTATAGGAGAGTCAGCCAGAGATCCCCTGCATGTCTGGCATCTTTAACACACCAGGGGGCTGTTCGACTACATCACAAACTGCATGACATGATGGCTCACAGTCCACAAACCATGCCACAAACCACAAAATGAAACAAACTGCATTTGCCTGGTTCATGCTCATCACTTGTCAGGTTGCTAGATTTTTAGCCTTCAGTTCACACATTTTTGTCTCAGCTCAGAAAAAATGGTCCTAGAGCAGGGGTGGCCAAACTGTGGCTCAGGAGCCACATGTGGCTCTTTCACACATATTGTGTAGCTCTGGAAGCCCCCACTGCCCTGTCAGCCAGCTTGGAGAAGCCATTTGTCTCTTTAAATCACTTCTCCAAGCCAAGGCAGCTGGTGACTTGGAGAATACATTTAAAGTTGCCTTTTTCCACCTCTCCCTCCTCCCTACCTATTTGCCTTCCTGTCTTGCAGCTCTCAAACTTCCGACATTTATTTTATGTGGCTCTTACCATTCAACAAGTTTGGCCACCCCCAGTGTAGGAAAGAAAGAAAGAAAGAAAGAAAGAAAGAAAGAAAGAAAGAAAGAAAGAAAGAAAGAAAGAAAGAAAGAAAGAAAGAAAGAAAGAAAGAAAGAAAGAAAGAAAGAGAGAAAGAGAGAGAGAGAAAGGGGATGGGAGCAACTCACCTGAAAAACTGCTGACTCTCTAGAAGCCCTCTGAGCCCTGCCAGCACACGTGACATTGGGGGGGGCCCGCACAAGCGCGGCTGGGCCCCCAGAGTCCCTCCAGCGTGCCCGACATTGGGTGGCCCCTGCTCAGGCGCAGCTGGGGTTCCGGAGTCCAGCCGGCGCACGCGACATCAGGAGGCCCCCACGCAGCCGTGGCTGGGGTTCTGGAGTCCCGCCGACTCGTGCAATGTCGGGAGGCCCCCGTGCAGGCACAGCTGAGCCCCCGGAGTCCCACCGACGTGTGCAACATCAGGAGGCCTCTGCACAGGCACGGCTGCACTCTGGAGTCCTGCCAGCCAGCCGGGAAGCTGAGCCAGAATGCAGCCTTAGTCAGCCAGAACTTAGTCAGCCTTAGTCAAAAAAGCCCTGATTATTATCCTTTTTATAGTCCCCTTTTAGCCTGAGAACTGGGACACTTTGTGACCACCAAGTGTTAATGCCTAACACAGCCTGAGAATCTTTGAGTGACAGGCTGTTCAAACAATATTCTTTTGAGAGAGTCAGATAAAGAACAATAGTTGGGAGCTGACAGTTGAAGAAGAATTAGTTAAACAATGACTATAAACTCAGAAGGAGAATAAGAGAGTGAGTGGATCAAGGAGGATCCTCATTCAAGCCAACTAAAGGAAATAGCTTCTAGTAAAGAGAAGTGATCCCTGCCCAGTAAAGAAGGGAAATATATAGAAAATTGGACTGATCCCTGGCTTGTATATAAAGAAGGATTTTTGGAACTTGGTTGTATGTTCCTGCCCTCTAAACTTTACTTGTCTGTGAAACTCAGAAACCTATGCTTGAATGCTTAGGCAGAAACTGAAAAGAAAGCCTCTCTCTTCTAAAGTCCTTTTTGAATAGAAGAAACACTTACTTGTTGGCAACAAATTATCTGGTGTTTTTGTGAATACAAAGTTACCTCAGTTTTATTAGCTTTTCACCTTATACATACTACGCCTGAGTACACCTGACCTTTTCTCCTCCAAGTTAAATAAAACATTTTGTTTATTTTGAACCTTCAAAAGCCTCTTGTGTGCCATTTCAAAAGCAGAATATAAGAAAGGGATTTCACCTCTTCCTTCAGTTCCCCGGGCTGGGCCAATATCTGTCTGTCTATAAAATAAAGCAACTAGGTAGGACAGCCATAGACAAAAAAATAAGAAGAAAATAGAGTGGCTGCTCAGCAAGAAAGAAGAAAGGAGGGAAAATCCTGCATCTAAGCCAGGAAGCAGGGCTGGCACTGGGGTCTTGGACACTTGCCTCACTGCCCGCACCTGCCCTGCTGCCACACCCCTATCTGCAGGGAAGGCAGGTGCGGTGGTGTGGCAAGAGCGGGCTGGACAGGCTCCAGAAGAGGTGCTCCGAGACTGCCCTAAGAAGGACAGTCTTGGAGCCCCTCCAAGAGGACACTGCACACACACAACTCACCCACAGACCCCACTCAGCCTTCTCTGACAGACTCAAGAAGGCTGAGCAGGGGCTGTAGATGAGCCACACTGATGCCCCACCCAGCTGATTTTGCCTTCAAGGCATGTTCTCCTCCAAGCCCGCCTTCCCTTGCAAGAGAAGGTCAGCTCAGAGGAGCACATGTTCTCCTCCAAGCTCTCCTTCCCTTGCAAGAGAAGGTCGGCTCAGAGGAGCGCACTGATGCTCCACCTGGCTGCTTTCACCTTCAAGGAAAAAACAGCCGAATAGGGCACGTTGTCCTCCAAGCTCACCTTCCCTTGCAAGGGAAGGTGGGCTCAGAAGAGAGCATATGCTGATGCACCACTCTCAGCTTCCTGGGTCTGAATGGACCTGGGAAGCCGAGAATGGCAAGGTGGTGGAGGGGGTGCCCAGTGGCACCCCTGTAGGCCAGGTGGCACCCTAGGTGGCTGCTTACCTGGCCTATTGTCATGCACTGGCCATGAGGAAGGATGGAGTGAAACCATCATACACTCATTTCAAGGTGATTGACATTTTATGCTTCGGCTGTTTTTTATGGCTGGTATTTTAAGGCTGGATTTTAATTAATAACTATTATATTTTATTTTGTAAGGCACCTATGAAGACCAATAATAAAAATTTCTTCAAATACATTAGAAGCAGGAAACCAGCCAGGGAGGCTGTGGGTCCCTTGGATGACCAAGGAGTAAAAGGATTGTAGAAGGAGGATAGGGAAATGGCTGAAAGGCTGAATACATTTTTTACCTCCATCTTCACTGTGGAAGATAAGAAGTGTTTGCCCACTCCAGAACCGCTGATTTCGGGAGGGGTGTTGAAAGACCTGAGTCAGATTGAGGTGATGAGAGAGGAGGTCCTACGACTGATAGACAATTTAAAAACTGATAAGTCACCAGGTCCAGGTGGCATACATCCAAGAGTATCTCCTGACAAAAATATGTAATCTTTCAGTAAAATCTGCCTCCGTTCCTGAGGACTGGAAAGCAGCTAATGTCACCCCCATCTTTAAAAAGGGTTCCAGAGAAGATTCGGAAAATTACAGGACAGTCAGTCTGACTTCAATACCAGGAAAGTTAGTGGAGACTGTTATTGAAGAGAGAAATAGTAGGCACACTGATGAACAAAATTATTGAGGAAGACTCCGCATGGGTTCTGTACGGGAAGATCTTGTCTCACTAACCTGTTAGAGTTCTTTGAGGGGGTAAACAAACATATGGCCAATGAGGACCCAATAGATGTTGTTTATCTTGGCTGCCGGAAAACTTTTGATAAAGTTTCTCATCAAAGGCTCCTTAGTAAGTTCAAGAGTCATGGAGTAAAAGGACAAGTCCTCTTGTGGATCAAAAACTGGCTAATTAATAGAAAACAGTGAGTATAGATGGGCAATTTTTGCAGTGGAGGAAGGTAAGCAGTGGGGTGCTGCAGGGCTCAGTACTGGGTCCCATGCTTTTTAACTTGTTCATTAATGATTTGGAGTTGGGAATAAGCAGTGAAGCGGCTAAGTTTGCAGATGACACTAAATTGTTCAGGGTGGTGAGAATCAGAGAGGATTGTGAGACACTTCAAAGGGATCTGATGAGTCTGGGTGAGTGGCCATCAGCATGGCAAATGAGGTTCAATGTGGCCAAGTGCAAGGTAATGCACATTGGGGCCAAAAATCCTAACTATAAATACAAGTTGATGCGGTGTGAACTGGAGGAGACTGACCAAGAGAGAGATCTTGGGGTCATGGTAGATAACTCACTGAAAATGTCGAGACAGTGTGCAACTGTCATAAAAAAAAGCCAACGTTATGCTGGGAATTATTAGGAAGGGAACTGAAAACAAATCAGCCAGTATCATAATGCCCCTGTATAAATCGATGGTGCGGCCTCATTTGGAGTACTGTGTACCATTCTGGTCACTGCACCTCAAAAAAAATATTATAGTTTTGGAAAAAGTGCAGAAAAGGGCAACTAGAATGATTAAAGGGTTGGAACACTTTCCCTATGAAGAAAGGTTAAAATGCTTGGGGCTCTTTAGCTTGGAGAAATGTCAACTGAGGGGTGACGTGATAGAGGTTTACAGGATTATGCATGGGATAGAGAAGGTAGAGAAAGAAGTACTTTTCTCCATTTCTCACAATACGAGAACTTGTGGGCACTTAATGAAATTGCTGAGCAGTCGGATTAGAATGGATAAAAGGAAGTACTTCTTCACCCAAAGGGTGATTAACACGTGGAATTTACTGCCACAGGAGGTGGTGGTGGTGGCTACAAGCATAGCCAGCTTCAAGAGGGGGTTGGATAAACATATGCAGCAGAAATCCATCAGTGGCTATTAGCCACAGTATATTGTTGGAACTCTCTGTCTGGGGCAAGTGATACTCTGTATTCTTGGTGCTTGGGAGGGGCAACAGTGTGAGCGCTTTTAGTGTCCTGGCCTCACTAATGGACCTCCTGATGGCACCTGGGTTTTTTGGCTACTGTGTGAAACAGAGTGTTGGACTGGATGGACCATTGGCCTGATCCAACATGGCTTCTCTTATGTTCTTGGGCAGGTTCCCTGTACTAGCAGTATAGAATTTCTCTCAATTATAAAATTTAAAGTACTATGCAAATATTAATGTTATTCATTCCTTTCACTTCTTCCCCCAGCAGGGTCCTTCTTATGTTCTTAAGATTTTAGGGCCATAAAGTACCCAGAAAAATGTATTTGCAAAATATTTATAGTCATTCCTTCAGTAAGGAAGGGAGAAGAAAAGAGCTGCAGCCAAAGACTTTTGACCATTTATTCAGAACTTATTTGTATGCGTTTAATTTCAAAATTTGGCCATCCAGCCCTGAGCTGGATTGGCCAGACAAGTCTGATCTCATCACATCTTGGAAACTAAGCAGGCCAACTCTGGCAAGTACTTGGATGAGGGACCTCCTGGAATACCAGCAGTCGGGAGGCGGAGGTAAGTTTTATTCAGCCACTTCTCTGTACATCCTCCAGGCACCCAGTAGGAGTCAGTCACCAGAAGTCACCATAACCTCCAGGTGCGCACACACACTCTTATACACACACACACACATAGAACTACAAAATTTGGCCATCCTGTTCTGAGTCTTCAAGAAAAGGAGAGATACATTTTTCAGTAACAAACAAATGACTGGTGAAAACTAATCAAGATTACGTTTGAGAGGGGAGGGGAAAATTTTGGAAAATAAAGCACCAGACCTGTTTCTACACAGAACAAGAATGTAAATAAAATAAACTGAGAACCATAGGGTTGCCAGGTCAGACTCAAGAAATATCTGGGAATTTTGGGGTGGAGCCAGGAACAAGGGTGTGACAAGCACGATTTAACTCCTAAACAAGTTTTGGTAATCATGTTTAAGGGGACTGCATGCCTTTTAAAAGACTTCCCTCTATTTTGAAATAATGAAGGATAGGGGCATCTTCTTTGGGGGCTCATAGAATTGGACCCCTGGTCCAATCTTTTTGAAACTTAAGGCATGTTTTGAGGAGAGGCACTAGATGCTATGCTGAAAATTTGGTGCACCTATCTCAAAAAACAGACCCTCCAGAGCCCCAGATACCCTACGGGAATTGGTCTCCATAGGGTATAATGGAGTGCCCAGAAGACATTTCCCTCCCCCCCCCTGCTTTCTGATAACCCTGAAGTGGGGAGAGGGCCTCCAAACTGGGGGATCTCCTTTCCCCAACTGGGGATTGGCAACCCTACCTCTCATACTGGCCTTGATGAAGGAAACAGAAATCAGTTTGTGAGGACTCACTTAAAGGCATATACACATATACAGGCAGCACACTGGCAAGCTGTACCACCCAAGAAGCTAGTGCTCAGCAAAGAGCACTAGACTGTTTAGCTTGCAGAGTGACTTCCTAAGCAGAACACATTTTTTAGCTTTGCTCTCCCTCTTGGCTGTTTTGGTTGTGTGCCAGAACTTTCTGATTTTATCTGCTGTTATCTTCCTTCCTCAAAGTTCAGAGCCCTGCTATTCCTTAACATGAAAGGTATTGTGGTAATCTGATTGACATGCTGGACATAGTTTAGTATTTGCTTGTTTCACATTGAGCCAGGTCTCTTCCCCCTCCCACCTTGATTTTAAGTTGCTGGAAGAAAGTTCAGATCTCTTAAGCATGACCCTTGCCCTAAAAAGGAGGGGGTATTTTTAGTATATGAATTCTGTAACACTTGCCAATGTTGTAAAGTACTAGAAAGCAATAGTTTAGAAATATTTCAGGAGTCTTTGGAACTATGCCTTCCCATTTTTCAGGCAATTTGAAGCTAAATCCATATAGTGTCTCAAGATTCAAGCCTTTTCAGACATAACATCCATAAATGGAGACTAGCAACTGCTTCTGATACACAAGGTTGCTAAGTTGTTTGAACTTGGGACCATGCACATTTTGCATATGCATATACAGTATGCCACAGAAGTGAGTACACTCCCTCACATTTTGTAAATATTTAAGTATATCTTTTCATGTGACAACATTGAAGAAATGACACTTGGCTACAATGTAAAGTAGTGAGTCTACAGCTTGTATAACAGTGTAAATGTGCTGTCCCTTCAAAATTACGCAACACACAGCCATTAATGTCTAAACTGCTAGCAACAAAAGTGAGTACACCCCTAAGTGATAATGTCCAAATGGGGCCCAAAGTGTCAATATTTTGTGTGGCCACCATTATTTTCCAGAACTACCTTAACCCTCTTGGGCATAGAGTTCACCAGAGCTTCACAGGTTGCAACTGGAGTCTTCTTCCACTCCTCCATGATGACGTCACATAGCTGGTGGATGTTAGAGACCTTGTGCACCTCCACCTTCTGTTTCAGGATGCCTCCAGATGCTCAATACGGTTTAGGTCTGGCGACATGCTTAGCCAGTCCATCACCTTTACCCTCAGCTACTTCAGCAAGGCAGTGGTCGTTTTGGAGGTCTGTTTGAGGTCATTATCATGTTGGAATACTGCCCTGCTGCCCAGTCTCCGAAGGGAGGGAATCATTCTCTGCTTCAATATGTCACAGTACATGTTGGCATTCATGGTTCCCTCAACGAACTTTAGCTCCCCAGTGCCGGCAGCACTTATGCAGCCCCAGACCATGACATTGCTAGAGAGGTTGAAGGGGTGGGGGATCAGCCTGTCAGTGCTCAGACCATACACCGCACGCTGCATCAAATTGGTCTGCAGGGCTGTCATCCCAGAAGGATGCCTCTTCTAAAGATGATGCACAAGAAAGCCCTCAAACGGTTTGCTGCAGACAAGCAGACTAAAGACATGGATTTCTGGAACCATGTCCTGTGGTCCGATGAGACCAAGATAAACTTATTTGGTTCAGATGATGTCAAGCGTGTGTGGTGGCAACCAGGTGAAGAGTACAAAGACAAGTTGAAAAGCACAACCACAAGAGTTAGAAGGATATCCATGGGGATGTAACATCTGAAAAGGTCTACAATTAAGCGCATGTTGATTGAATTAAATTTCACTAGTAGTATTTATTTCTTTGATAACACACCTCTACATACATGGAGATGCCATTAAGCTCATTCAGATATAGTGAAGAGCACTATGAAGAAAAGACATGTACAAATATGTAAATTTACAAATTCTATCCAGTTTATTCACAAGATACATTTAGAGAGAAAGAATACTCATAATAATGGGATTGTGATGGAAGTTAATTATATTTTAACACTCTTCAAAGAATGGGAAGTCATAGTCTTGAAACATTTCTAAGCTATTGCTTTCCAGTACTTTGCAACACTGACTTTGGATGGCGACAGTTTGAACAAGAGAAGTAATGTACCTGGAAAGGATTAAGCTCTTTCTGCTCCTGACATCCCCTCTTGAAGTTATTTTCTTAACTTCTTTTATTGTCCCCCTTTCTTGCTGAGGGGATGGTAAATGAGGTTTGCTTATAATTTGTAATGGAGTACCCATGTGCTGAAAAATATTGCACCCAACTAAAATTTATATTAACATCTGGATTCAGAGGAAAGTAAGAGATGGATCAAGGGCAGGATTTTTATTCTAGCAACATCTAATTTCCTCTCCCATCTTGTGCAAAATCTCTTGGAAGAAAGTGGATCGTGTGGATTTCCCTTCATGCAGATTTAATCAGATTTGCTAACATAACAGTTGAGCCATAACTTAATTATATAAAATCCCTTGAAAGGGAAAAATGCAGTGAAAAGGATGTACTTGAACTTTTGCTTCATACCTTGTCTGTGACCTTGGTATAGAACTGCACATTCTGAAACACTGAATCACCAAGTAGAAAGCTTTGTGTAGCCCTCAGTGAGATGCCCTTCTCTTTCTTTTTGCATTCACTTTAAAGCAAAAGTGCCAAGTGGAATGCCACTCAGAGCACAAGGAAAGAAGTGGGAGACAGAATGAGCTTGAAGCAACTTGGATTTAAAGACACACTCATAAAGGTCAGGATCGATCTTTGTTAAAGCAAGTTCCTGACCAGTATCTCTCACTTTTCTTTTTAAATTTCTAGTAGCCCTGTTGCTGGGGATGAGTACCTGTGCAATACATCTGTGCTTAGCCCTGGAGGGCAAATAGCAGCTTTAAAGCAGGAATATTTAGACCAGGACATTAGTATGGGAGAAACTTTTCCCCAGTGCCACAATACTGATCCAGCTAAAATATGTCTCCCTTAATACTACTTTGACGTTTAATAAAATGTGGGAGATCTTGAATCTTTATTGTTTATCTCCCAAGTTCCAGACTTTTGACCCTTGATGTTTTCGGTCAGTATTTTTTTTCTGTCTCCCCATCCCTTCCCTATAATCAGGGATTTCACTTGACAGCCTTGCTTTAAAATGACATCTGTATAATCTCATAGATAAAATGAGAGTCTGACAAAATCTGACAGGTTAGGGCTTGCAAGAGAAGGAATAGTTTCTGAATATGTAGAGTGTTTTGTTTTATTTCTTTTCCAAGTGGGTGGGTTATACTTAACATCTTGCAATGCATTTCTTCATAATGACCAGACAGCATACTAAAGAATTTTATGAATGGACCAGTTAGCATTAGACTCATGCTGACCAGCAATAGAGACATGTTGCAGAACAGGATACGCAAGTCAACATTCAGGTTTTGATTGGCTAAACTGTCAAATTCCAATTCTTCCTGTCTTGGTTAGATCTCCATAGTTATTTTTGCTTTGGGGTTTGACTTTCTCCATTTCATGCTAAAGCTGACTGTCTATTTATATTCCTCAACACAATACCAAGGAATCTGTGGTGCTAAAATATAACACTGAAGAAAGGGAGATACAGATCTATTGAGGGGGAAGATTTATTTTAATTTGCAGTTCATATTGAATAAGATCCTGTTGCATTCTGTCTTCATCCTGGGTTATGTTTGCAGTATGACCAAACAAAATTAAGACCAAAAAAAACCTCATGCTGGCAAAGAACCAAATAATATGGCCTGAAAATCCACAATATTTGTCAAGCTGAGAAAATGAGACATCAAGGGGATATTAGTAATGATTAGTTTGAAAATAACTCTAAAGGAGACTAAGTGAGGTCAGAACATGGAGAAGGGCTTATTGCACCAGATTTTTGCACTCATTTTGAGCCAGCAAGGTCAGTGAAATGTGGGCACTTTTCTTCAGGAACGTTCTATACTGGGTTGGAAGTTGATCATGCAGTTCTGGATATTAACATCTGAGCTCTTATGGCTGTGCATAATTCCAGTGGTAGGACATGGTATGTAGAAGGTTCTAGATTTGGTAGCATCTCCAGACTCTAGAAAACCACTGCTAATCAGAGAAGGAGCCTCATTACATCTAGAGATGGGCACAAACCAGGAAAATGTGGTTCAGTTTGTAGTTCATTGGTTGAACCACAAACCAAATCCATCCAAAAATTCTGGATATAAATACATTTACAAATACAGATTTTAAAAATCAATATACAAATTAAACTGGAAGCTTTTTTGTTGGGACTGATTGACAGACAACCTGAAAATAGTAATGGAACTTTGTTTCTATATATGATTACAGTAGCAAGGTTACTCTATGCACAGAATTGGAAATCTATTAAAACACCTACAGTAGAAGAATGGTGGTTTATTGGAATTAGCAGAAATGGCTAAATTTACTTCTTTAATTAAAGTAAATACATTATTTACTTTTATTGCTTGTTGAAAGCCCCTTATTTTCTGCATGCAAAAGAAAAAAAATTACTTTATCTGAGGATTTGATGAGTAAGGGTATGTAATTATATTTATATAATATAGAGGAAAAAGTTTGGGTGAAAGGTTATGATTAAGAGGAATTAGTTGGATTGTTGTAATAAGTTATTGTATTTTGCTTTGCTGCTGGGAAATTTTTGGACTTGCTTAAACTGTAAAGACAGGGCTTTTTTAGTAGAAAAAGTCCAGCTAGCACTCGTTTGAAGCCACACCCGCAATATCACCATTGTTTCACACAGGGCTTTTCTTGTAGAAAAAGCCCAGCAGGAACTAATTTGCATGTTAGGCCACACCCTCGAGGCCAAGCCAGCCAGAACTGTGTTTCTGTGCATTCCTACTCAAAAAAGCCCTGTGTTAAAGATATGTTTCTTCATTCTATTTTCTTTTCTTTTTATTTTTTGTTTGCATAGTTTGTGGTTTGTGGTCCTGCAAACGCAGTTGAAAGGGACCACGGCCCTTTGAGTGGGCTTTGCAAAAAACTTGCTCTAAGCTGCGCAGCTGTTTCAGGCTGCCTTGTCCGGTCCCTTTAAAGGGACTTTAGAATACAGCTTGAAAAATAGCTGTGCAGCAGGGGATGCAGTCCCAGAAGACAGCCAGAAACAGTTGCATGGCAGGGAGTGCCTCCAAGTCCCTTTAAACCCTCATTTTCTGTTCCATCCACGAACCATCATGAACTTCTGTTCACAAACCACAAGCAGAGCAAAATTCATTATGAATTTTGTTTTGTGGTTCAGTTCATGCCCATCCCTAGTTACAACAAACAATATGTAGTCTTAGTGGTCCCTTAAGGACTACAGTTTTTTATTCCAGCATGTGTTTTTGTAAGTTAGAGCTGACTTCATCAGAGAAGACACAGAGTAGACAATACTGACTTTGGTAGACCAATGGTCTGACTTAATATTAACGCAGTTTCTTGTGTGCTTATACCCTCAGATGTTGGCGTAACGAAGGAAATTTCATACAAACCAGCTAATGCTAGGGCAAGTACCTTACCAAATACAATTTGAATATTCCCATTGATTTAAATTTTATTGTATCGGGACATAAAGTAAGAAATGTGGAAAATAAGGCAGCTGGAGACTGAATTCCAAATGAAGAAGGGAGTGAGGCAAGGATTGCTTATTTGGTTACAGCATAGGTGGTAAGATTTTTTTTATTCTTTAGTTGAGGTTGCTAAATGAGGTGTTGGTGAAAGCAAACTAAATCCCTTTTAATATGATCATTTTAATGCATATAAGCTATATAAACTAGTACACAGATGGGATCTCAAAGATAATGAGAATTCTTGCCAAAGTCTTCATATATAAATGATTGGAGAGATTATTTTTCTGACACAAAATATTCCCCATAGTATTTATTTTTAGTTCATTTTACACATGTGTAATGCTGCTACAAAGAGCCCTCTGCCTCTCTCACAGAAATTAAAGAAAACAAACCTAATATAAAAAACTTTGTGTTTTCCTAGTAATGGAGAAGGTTTCCTTCTTAGAATATAGGCTTTTCTCACTTGGTCTCAATCACAAGCCCTTTTGTGACTCTGAACAGCATTTAGTTAGACAAAGTGACAAAATTCTTTTGTAAAGCATACAACAGAAAGAAAAACTGACCAGGTACATATCCTGGACCATTCAAATACTTCACTATCCCTGGACTGTCCCTGGTTTGCAGTCAATATTCTAATTCTGTAAGCTGATACATAATGTATCAAATATATTAATTCTTTAAAAAATCCTAATTGAAGTATTGCGTATTTCAGTGATAACATAAATTTATGTAAACTTAGGATTCACTGGCTGATTAATTGGCTAGCTTAGGGGAGGAGGGAATTAAAAGGGTACTTTTACAATAAGGCAAGCTGAAATATAGTACCATTCAAAAATACCCTGAATACTAAAAAATACTAAACCTACCTCTAACAGGGTGGTTGTAAGGATAAAGTGAGCTATGGTCATGAATGGTCCCTTAAACTACTTGGACACAGTGGGGTAAAAATGTAATACTACTCCAGGAGAATGGAGGAGTGTGTAAAGACTTGATTCACATACTTGAACCAACCACAAACTGTGTAGGAGATTTACAACAGCACCTATCCACACTTACAAAATACAGAATAGCTTAAACAAAGGATTCAGATGAAGAAAATACATACAGTCCAATACTGGAACCCAGTTCTTCCCTTAGCCTTGCCAATCCCCAGGTCCCAGCAGGGGTTCTCCCACTTTCCCAGGCTCCTTCCCGCTCTCAGTCAGCTGGCCAGCAGGGGGAAAGCCCCGCCCCCACAGCCCCCATGTACCTTTCCACCTCCAGAGGCTTCAGACTCCACTGGAAAGTGGAGTTGGGATGGTGCGTCTCTGTCTTCAAGGCTGAAGGGGGGCGGGGGAGCAGGCAGAATAGCATGGCTGTGAAAGCAGCCCAGACCCTCCGTTGGTCGCATAATCTTTTCAGAGGTGGGTTGCTCTGTGTTACTTTGAAGAAGTTGAATAGGATTATATGTATCAGTATTGATTCTTACATTCCTCTAGATGTTAGTTGTTAGTTTTGTCTGTGTTGTTGTTTTGTTGTTGGTTGTTTTTTATGTGTGTCAATAAAATATTTTTATTACAAAAAAAAAGTAGATGCACCAAATTTTCTGAATAGCATCTAATGACTCTCCTCAAAAGGTGCTCCAAGTTTCAAATAGATTGGACCAGGGGGTCCAATTCTATGAGCCCCAAAATAAGGTGCCCCTATCCTTATTTCTAATGTACAGAAGGCATTTAAAAGGTGTGCTGTTCCTTTCAATGTGATGGCCTGAACTCCCTTTGGAGTTCAGTTGTGCTTGTCACAACTTTGCATATGGCTCCACCCCCAATGTCTCCTGGCTCCACCCCCAAAGTCTCCTAGCTCCACCCCTAAAGTCCCCAGATATTTCTTGAATTGGACTTGGCAATCCTAAATCTAATTTATGTTTTTTGCAGAGACTAAGCCCTATTCTCGGACTTCAGCTAAAATAGATATTGCCTAATGATTATAATAATACATATGGGGTCATCACCTAATTTCTATAAGGATCTGGATATAGAGTTTACACTAATACGGCAGTGAGGTGGGGTGTAAACCTTTCCCATAGGCTGAGCTCATTCCCAGCCATTCTTGAAACAGTCAATAAAAGTGTTGAGTATTTTCTTGATGCAGCTTAAATGTCTTAGTAAACATCACAGTCTTTTTAAAAAACTCATCCCCACTTTTTGACATTCCTGCAAAACTGGACTTATTTTCTGCTATGCTTATGATTTCATCTTTCTAATAAATATTAACGCTGGGGAAGCTGGTATAATTTTATATTTTATACTATATCTTATCTCTAAGGGCAGTAAAGTCTGAAATTTCTAATTTGGTTCCTACTATACACTGCATGATATACATAAACAAATGTTGGCAATCTAAATTTGTAGTTACAACTATTTGAAAAATTTGGATAAGCTGAAATAGGAATTTCAATACATTCTGTCACCATTTGACATATTCCCTGGGAGTGTCATGAAGTATTACTGCTGTAAGAACTTGGCAAGTAAATACCTGGTCTTAGTATACCTTGCAGCATGTGGAGGAGCCTGAGAACTATTTCATTACTGAGTAGAGCAATTCCTAGGAAATGTTGCCACCACCCTAAATTTTATAAATATGCAAAAGTATTTTACAAATTATTTTAGTTGCATCTTGTTCCAACTCTCCCCTTCCTTGGGTATAATGATTTGCTGGTATACCACAAGCTGAATCATAGAATCATAGAGTTGGAAGGGACTTCCAGGGTCATCTAATCCAACCCCCTGCACAATGTAGGAAAATTACAAGTACCTCCCCCTGCCCTCCTTCTCATGATCTGCCTTAGTTCACAGAATCAGCATTGCTGTCAAATGGCCATCTAGCCTCTGTTTAAAAACCTCCAAGGAAAGAGAGCCCACCACCTCCTGAAGAAGCCTCTTCCACTGAGGAACCACTCTAACTGCCAGGAAGTTCTTCCTAATGTTTAGCTGAAAACTCTTCTGATTTAATTTCAACCCATTGGTTCTGGTCTTACCTTCTGGAGCAACAGAAAACAACTCTGCACCATCCTCTATATGATAGGCCTTCAAGTACTTCATAATGGTGATCATATCACCTCTCAGTCATCTCATCTCCAAGCTAAATATACCTATCTCCTTCACCTTTCCTCATAGGACTTGGTCTCCAGACCCCTCACCATTTTCATTGCTCTCCTCTGGACACGTTCCAGTTTGTCTATATCCTACTTAAATTGTGGTGCCCAAAACTGAACACAATACTCTAGGTCAGGGGTATTGAACTCATTTGTTATGAAGACTGGATCTGACAAAAATGAGACCTTGTTGGGCTGGGCCATGTTGGGCTGGGCCATATGCACCTATTTAAGATTATGTAACAGAGATATAAAATTTATAAAGGACACAGACAAACACAATTAAATGTTTTTTTAAAAAACTTTAAAAATATGCTTAAAGCATTAGTGCTCCTTGGTCTTAAAGGTGTTTTCTTTGTATTTCTCCCATGGGATCCAAGGAACTCTTTCCTTTCTTCCTCAGGGGATCAGGAGGGGGAGGAGCTTCAGCCAATAGAAGGAAGAGAGGCTTGGTTCAGTAGCTCTGCTGTGGGATTGAGAGAGCCTGACAAAGCAAGCTCTGCCTCCCTGCCTTCCTCCCCAAGGGAAGAGCCTCAGCCAATGGAGAAAAAAGAAGTTTTGCTCTGTAGCTCCTGTGCAATTGAGCAAGCCTTGCAAAGAAAGCTGTTATGCAGAAGGAAGCAAGAGAGAGAGAAGGAAGCAGATGACAACCAGTTGCTTGGGGGTCTGGTAGGAGCCCTCCGGGGGCCTGATTCGGCCCTGAGGCCACATGTTTGACACCCCTGCTCTAGGTGAGGTCTAATCAGAACACAGTAAAGCAATTCCATCACTTTGTGTGATCCAGCATCATGGTGTATGACACAAGCCTGCTAATATTGTACTGTATCAGCTGATACTTGAATACACATTATATGGGGACAACATACTTCATGAATTTAATTGATAGTAGAGAAGAAGGAAAATACCCTGCAAATGCTTGCATAGAATTCTATACAGTGCAATGAGAGGCAGATTCTATTGGCACAGGGCAGATTTAAATGTTTGCATGCTAGATTAGCTAAATAATGGAAAGGTAATATTTTCACTGATGTCATTCTAGCGCGACACAGATTTCTCATGGAGTTGATAATTCTAAATTAGGGGTCCACAGTGTGGCACCAGTGAGTGTCATGGTGTCTGCTGACATCTTTCTGGGCAACCACAAAGTGTTCTTAGGAAGTAGATGGGGCCAGGTGTGGCTCCAGTCCAGCAGGGTTTCTGATTGGCTATTAAATTTGGCTATTAAAATTGCAGTTTGAAATGTTTTGGTGACAGTTGCCACTACAATATAGGTTTTATTATCTCACACCCTCTTCCCCAGAGTGTTTTTAAATGGCTCTCAGAGACGGAGGAGCAGTAGATAAGGTTTGTTCTTTAGCCATGTTTACCAAGACTTTGAAGTGTCAGCACCACTATTGTCTGTATTTATTCAGAAGTAAGCCACACTAATAATCAATAGTACTTTCTTGCAAGTAAGTGCATGTCGGATTACAGCTCAAGCCATTTTTTGCTTTTGTGACCTGCATCCTACTCTATCCTAACACCTGAAAACTGATGGATAAGTTTTAGGGTTGCCAAATCCTACCTTGCACCAGTGGGGGGTGGGAGGGAGGTTTCTGAGAGTGCGGCGGGCAGGGCAACATTGCACAGGAATGGTAATTTGGGCAAAACTCTATGGTTACCATACTGTTCTCCTGAAAATACCAGAGCATTGCCATGTGACACCCCCAGTGTGATGATGTCATTTCCGTGTGATGCCATCATGTTGGTTACGTGATGCTGGGCCATGGCTATTGGTGGTGGGGCTTCCCCCATCAGCCCATGCAATCAGGGATCCCCTGCTCCCTCCTCGGGGCTCTTGTCTGTTAGCAAATATAAATTGAGAATAGCTGAGCCCCTCGTAGCTTCCTCCAACATTTGATGAAGAAAGTTGTCAGACAGACAGGTCAGGAACATTCGCAACTGTGTACACTTTGCAGAGTTTATCTCCCAATACAGATCAGGAAAGCTGAAGTCACCCAGAACTACCAGATCATGTTGTTTGGATACCATGTCAAGCTATTCAAGGAGTGCAGCATCCACATCCTCATACTGGTCAGGAGATCTGTAGCAGACCCCAACCACAATATTGTTTGTCCTTCCTCCCCTTATCTTAACCCAGATACTTTCCACTGGGCTGCCACCCTCCTCCTCCAGAATTTCCTGATGAACAGATCCTCTCCTCACATATAGTGCCACTTGCCTACTCTTTGATCCCTTCGTTTTTTCTTGAATAACTCATATCCATCCACTACCACATTCCAATCATGGGAAATCTTACCAAGTCTCTGTAATGCCTACTAAATCATATCCTTCTGCCTGCATTAGAAGCTCAAGCTCTTCCTTCTTATTGTCCAAGCTTTGGGCTTTGGAACATAGACACCAAGAAGCCCTACATATTTGGCACCATTAGACCCAGCCCTTCCAGGTTGGCCTCTGTTGTTTGCTCTCCATTTAAATCCCTATGTTGATTGTCTCCTTCCCTTGTGGTGTCAGTTTAAAACTCTCTTGATTAATCTCTTCAGGTTTCTGTCAAGCATATTATTCCTTGACATTGACAGGATAAGTCTACCATGTGCTAGTAGGTTATCATCCAGAAAACCTAGCCCATGGTCCCAGAATCCAAATTGCTCTTGTCAACACCACCAACACAGCCAATGGTTCACCTCCATTATCATCTGCTCCTGTTGTATTCTGCTTCCTATGACAGGAAGGATTAAAGAGAACACCACCTGTGCTTCTGCCTCTGATGTGGAGGAGCCTTGTAGTTCAAAGGCTCAGAGTTCCCACCTCTCAACAGCAAAGGGGCTGGCAACCATCTCCAAGCAAAGAGGCCCTCCTGTCTCAGCAACAAACTAGACAGGAAAACACAGAGAGGAGGGAGGGGGGAGGGGAGGGGAGAGAGAGAGGGAGAAAGAGAGAAGCAATCAGAAACCCCTCTCCAGCAGGCTCTGAGCACTCACTCTCCCTCACACACTACTTTCTCACACAGCAACCTCACTGAATGCTCCCCAGCAGTTTAGGAAAAGCAAAACTAACACTCACCTTGCCAGCAGTTCTGTCTCAGCTCCTTCCCCTAGCCCAGCTGACTCACTTCTGCCCTTAGAAGTTCTTAGACTATTTCTTAGAGTATTTCTAATAGGATATGTAGATAATGATCAGGATAATTGTGTTTATGGTTCCTGAGGAGCTTATGTTTATAGTAGTTTCTTACACTCGCTTAGAATAATGTGACAAATCACAAACTACATATTTAGAAAATGAACTTCACTTCACCAGACTTTAAGATAAAGCATAAACAATAGCTTAGATGGCCCAGCCAAACAGAAATGCTCTCCCTGTGTATATTGAAAAGAATGCTTTCCCTTTTGCAGTAGCATTCAGCCAGTCCAAAACACAGTGGCATGTGTCCTTTCCAGGACACCTTTAAGAGCCCACATACAACTGGTGTTCTGCCAGCTGCACTGGCTCCCAGTTGAATACTGGATCAAGTTCAAGGTTATGGTATTAACCTTTAAAGCTGTGTGTGGTCTGCCCCTGTACATTGCCCAGAGTGCAGCATAAGCTAGGATAGGACAATTAATAAATCAAATGAATAAATAATATCTACAGGACCATCTCCCCATGTGTCCCTTCAAGAGCTTTATGCTCCACAAATCAACATCTGCTGGTGGTTCCCAGCCCAAAAAAGATACACTTAGCCTCGACCAGAGCCAGAGTCTTTTTGGCTTTGGCCCTAGCCTGATGGAACAAAGTGATATCAGGTCCCTGCGGGACTTGTTGCAATTCCATAGGGTCTGTAAAATGGAGACGTTCCACTAGGCCATGGCGGCAATGGAGATCAAACCACATTGGACTCTCCTACCCAGCCTTGCACCATTTGTTGCTGTTTTCTGCCACTTGCTTAGTATCTGGTTGCCAACTATGGGCACACATGTCAAAAGTTTTTGGGGAGCACTTGTCAACCTGTATCTTATTGCTATCTTCTGAGTTGTATTAGTGAATGTTGTATAGGTTTTAATATTGCATAGAAAATTTTTAAACTGTTTTAAATTTATTTTAGACTAGGAGTAAGGCCCATTGTGAAGAAAAGTACAATGGCTCTAGAAGGAGGCTCTGGGCAAGTGTCCTCCACCCTTGCTGTCTTCCAACCCACAGGCCTAGCCTGAGGGTGCATGGCAGCCCAGGCAGCCTCGATGCCTGCTGCCCCCCCCCCCCCACTGCACCCAAACACCCCTCCATGGTGCATCCCACCATTCCACCCAATTTTTAATGCTAAGGGAAACAGTGGCAAAGCACCGGCTCCCACGGCTCTTTCAAGGCGCCCCCTCTCCCCCGTCGATCAGCTGATTGGCAGGAAAAGCTGCAGGGAGGCCGGCGTCTCCTATGCCAGCCTTCTGGTACTCTGGGGATGTTCAGTGCTGGGGTGGTGGTGGCAGGAAAAACCAGCAAGCCACTGAAAGGTGGCTGGGGAGGAAGTGGGGAGGAAGTAGTGATGAGTTGCCAAGTCCAATAAAAAAATATCTGAGGACTTTGGGGTGGAGCCAGGAGCAAGGGTGTGACAAGCATAATTGAACTCCAAGGGAGTTCTGGCCATCACATTTAAAGGGACCACACATCTTTTTAAATGCCTTTCTTCCATAGGAAATAATTAAGGATAGGGGCACCTTCTTTTGGGGCTCATATAATTTGACTCCCTGGTCCAATCTTTTTGAAACTTGGGGGGTGGGTAGTTTGGGGAGAAGCACGGGATGCTATACAGAAAATCTGGTGCCTCTACCTCAAACAACAGGCCCCCCAGAGTTCCAGATACCCATGGATCAATTCTTCATTATTTCATATGGAAATAAGTCTCCATAGGGAATAATAGCATTCTCAGAAGACATTTCCCTCCCCTCTCCCCACTTTCTGATGATTCTAAAGTGAGGGGAGGGCCTCCAAACCAGAGGATCCCCTGCTCCCACCTGGGGATTGGCAACCCTAGCCAGGAGTGTTTTCCTCTGAGCCGGGCTTCCCTCACAAGGGAAGCCCGGCTCAGAGAAACCATGCTGATGCCCCACCCAGCTGCCTTCAACTTGAAGGTGAGAGCAGCCGGGTGGGGCACATTCTCCTCCAAGCTAGAATTTCCTAGCAAGGGAAGCCTGGCTTAGAGGAGAGCATATGCTCATGCGCCCTCCTGTTACTCTC
This sequence comes from Heteronotia binoei, assembly GCF_032191835.1. Lineage (NCBI taxonomy): Eukaryota > Metazoa > Chordata > Lepidosauria > Squamata > Gekkonidae > Heteronotia > Heteronotia binoei. Next base: position 131,607,351 of record NC_083223.1, read on the forward strand.
AGCTTTCCGAGTCTGCGACCCAGGAAGCCAAGAGTGGCAGGGAGGGGGTACCAGAGGAGCCCCATAGGTGAGGAGGCACCCCAGCTGGCTGCCTACTTCGCCTACTCCCACCGGCCATGCTTTAGTGCCGGCCATGCTTTAGTGATACCTTAGGAATTTCTGACCGATCTGTAAAGGTAAACTAAAGGCCTCTGGGTGAGTGCCCCCCCCCAGCCTTGCTGTCTTTCCACCCACCCAAGTGAATGCCTTCACTCTCCCTCTCACCTCAAGGGGAGCCGATCTCTGCCATCTGCAAAGCAGTTGTAATTCTGAGTGATCTCCAGCTCTCACCTGGAGGTTATATAGCAACCCAAAGAGTAACGTAGAAAAGCGAAGCAGGTATACAGCACACAGCATCCACAAAAAACCAGCCTCAAGTATGAAAAGTATTCAAAAGTTTATCACAAATAAATATAAAGTATTTAGGCAAAAGTGCATGAATAACACCCGACTCAAAGTCCTTTCATTTGTCCGAAATCCTTATGCTTTGAAGTGATGGTCCGGGGTAACAGACAAGCCGTGAAGTAAGAGTCCAGTGCTCCCAAACTTCTTTCAACAGTAGCTGGTGTAGAGACGACTAGCAGCAAAGCGCAAATCCGCAACAGGGATGAACATATTGCCCTGTTTCACATGAGGCTTCTACAAGCTTCCAAATTATTCAAATCCTTCATAAAGCTCAAAATTTCTGCAGAATATCAACGGCTGGGTGACAGGGTTCTAATACAACTCTCTACAAAGGGTAAATATTGGCTCAATAATATCACTATTTCCCTTGACATATGATGCCTGTAGCCTGGGAGACCCAAAGAAAAAGGCAAGGAAGTATGCAAATTGGAAAAATACCTAGGTGGTTTTCTCTCAGAACTGTCATTTACAGCACATGACTAGTTCTCAAATCTATTTATCATTTATTGCACAACTCTACTCATTACTGATTTTGTATCTCTTTTAACTCTTTCCAGGCTCTTTTAACTCTTTCCTTTTTTCCAACAGAGAAAAGGATGGGCCTTATTCACAACATGGCACCGATCACCTACTGCGCATGCTACACAACCAACAACTGTAGTGACCAATGTGCTGTGTGGTTGCCAATTCACTTGTGGTTGAACATATGAAGATGCCTTATACTGAATCAGACCTTTGGTCCATCAAAGTCAGTATTGTCTTCTCAGACTGGCAGCGGCTCTCCAGGGTCTCAAGCTGAGGTTTTTCACACCTATTTGCCTGGGCCCTTTTTTGGAGATGCCAGGGATTGAACCTGGGACCTTCTGCTTCCCAAGCAGATGCTCTACCACTGAGCCACCATCCCTCCCCTGAGGTTCAAGCTTGTTGCTGAATTTGGAACTTTGAGAGATGGAGGTGAGGGAGTGTGTGGTTGCCTTACCCCTCTCCCCTACCCAAAAACTATTGACAGCAATTTCTTTAAGGAAGGGCTTGTTGGGTTCCCCTGGTTGATGCTACCTGGTTGGCTGCTGCATCTGCAGCAAAGGAATGCAGCCCTTCATGTTCCAGTTCATCAAAAGCTTCTCAAATGTGTCAGTCTTTAAAGAGCCACAAGAGTCTTTAGTTGTTGCACCTGAATTGTCAGGCAACAGCTCTCAGTGCTGTGCAAAACATCTTGTGCATATCAAGCAAAGGGTGGTTAGCTAGGTGCTGATGAGGGGTGTGAGTATGGTTGCCAGCCCCCAGGCCCCAGTGGAGGTTCCCCTGCTTTTGGAGGCTTTGATCTGTCACCAGCCAATAATACATAAACCAGGAAATAAAATATACTCTTTAACCATTATCATCTCAATGTTTAATCTCAAATATTGAAAATCTACCCCAAAATATTTAATTCATTTCAAAAAAACCACCAAGGCTCAGACTTTAACTACAGTCCGGTGGAGAGAACCTTAAGATAACCAGAGAAACCTTTTGAGGGCATGTGATAGGGATTTGGTGCATAGATATTATAGCCAAGAGAGCACATTTGGTGGCACTAAAATATACAGCAGGAGACTGTATCTTGTATTTAGAACACAACCCATTTAGGGGTGGATTCTATGTTATTAAACCCCACTGAGGTCCCTCCCCTAACCATACCCTGTCCTCCCCAGGGATCATCGCCGAAGTTGACAACCCTAGGACACACTCATTTTGAATGATTAAGTACAATCTGCTGTGAAATATCCTATCACTAAACTACTTCCTTTATACATGTACAGAAAACATCCATAGGTTAGTTCTAAATTCATTACCTTCAAAGATATAAGAAATGTATTGACTTTAATTTTTTCAGACATCCATTGCAGTGTATTCAACTCTAAATAGCAAGTACATGTGTATGGCACTCTCGTATGTGAATAACACTTGCATGTTTAAGCACTTTAGATTCCCTTCAATGAATACAAGGCAGGAGTTGATTATTACTCCGCTGCTGTAATCATCTTTACTATGTGAAATGCAGTCATTTTGTCACTGGGATATTAAAACTAAGATATGAACTGATCCTTTGACAAGCCTAATTTCCCAATTCATTTAATAGAATTTAATAACATGCTTAAATGTATAATATATAAATGTTTTCATTAATTACATCTCAAAATGTCAGTTATTTGAAGATTAACAATAGTCTCTCTCAATTGTGCATTGTAATATTCCTTACTAAGTATACAACACAGCATGGAATAGTGGTTAAGAGTGGCTGATTCTGATCTGGAGAACTGGGCTTGATTTTTTACTCCTCCATATGAAGCCTCCTGGGTGACCTTAGGACAGTCACAATTCTCTCAGAACTGTCTCAGCCCCGCCTACCTCACAAGGTGCCTATAGTGGGGGGAGGAAATGAAGGAGAGACTCCTTAGAGTAGAGAAAAGCAGGGTATAAAACCAGTTCTCCTCCTCCTCCTCCTCAAATATTATGTTACAGGTTGTGTTGTAACATATTGTTGCATGCTCCCCCCATTCTGAGTGGCTGAATGTTCTCAGGGCAGTACTTAGCTTTAGTTCCTATGGAGGAGAGAGCACTGCAATCATAATGATTTTATGTTTTGTGATATAGGGATAGAATTAGGAATTTAGTTGGCATGCCAACCATATAGATGCCCCAGCAAATTCTCTAGTAGACAGTGCTGTATTAAACCCTGTGGAGGCCCCTAGGCAGTCAAAATCTTAGGGGCCCCCTCGCAAATTATCTCAGAGTTGGAGTACCTGCCCACTGCCCATGCTCCCCACTGCAGCCTGCTGGCATCAGTGGCTAAAAAGACAAATGCAATTTTGGGTTGTATTAACAGACATATAATGTCCAGATCATGTGAAGTGATAGTATTGCTTTACACTGCTCTGGTAAGAACTCACCTGGAGTATTGTGTTCAGTTTTGGGCACCACATTTTAAAAAGGATATAGACAAGCTGGAACGGGTCCAGAGGAGGGCAATGAACATGGTGAAGGGTCCGGAGACCAAGTCCTATGAGGAAAGGCTGAAGGAGCTGGGCATGTTTAGCCTGGAGAGGAGGTGGCTGAGAAGTGATATGATCACCATCTTCAAGTACTTGAAGAGCTGTCATATAGAGGATGGTGCAGAATTGTTTTCTGTGGCCCCAGAAGATAGGACCAGAACCAACAGGTTAAAATTAAATCAAAAGAGTTTCCCGCTCAACATTAGGAAGAACTTCCTGACAGAGTGGTTCCTCAGTAGAACTGGCTTCCTCAGGAAAAGCAAGCTTTTCAACAGAAGCTGGATGGCCATCTGACTGCAATGCAGATCCTGTGAATTTAGGGGGAGGTATTTGTGAGTTTCCTGCATTGTGCAAGGGGTTGGACAAGATGATCTTGAGGGTCCCTTCCAACTCTATAACTTTATGGCTGGTAAGGACTGGGAGAGTTATTTTAAAATTTGCCATACTCCACATATATGAAAATATCCTTACAATTCAAGTTTAAGATGAATAGTTAGCATATAGTGTCTAAGGCCGAACAGAATTCACAGAATCTGGCATGCACTGGAAAGTAAGTGTGGAAGAGGGAGCATCAACCATTTTGTGACTCTTTTAACTATCCTGATTGCAACTGCAAGTAGAAATAACCTTCAACAGATATTCAGCCTATTTAGAGGTAAGCATGCATACATATTCTATAGGAAGGAGGTGCTCTAAAACTGTACTGAGCGTATTGGCATGGGTCACATGTCCCATTTCTTGTAAAAGGTGCCTCATATTCAAGTGAAAGTATTCTATGTACTACAGGGTACTCTATATTTGTATTTTAAAACTAGCCACAAATAAGATTGATATCATCACCCAAAATATAGAAATGTGACCAGAGAAATTCAGAGGAAGAAGAAGAGCAAAAATGGCTGGTATCAGAGCAGCTGGTTGGCTTGCACAGATTCAGCAGAGCTAGGGATGTCAGCTTCCAGATAAAATCTGGGGATCCCCTGGAGCTGCAACTCATCTCCAGATTACAGAGATCAGTTACCATGGAGAAAATGGATGTTTTGGGTGGCCAGCCTGCGGCTCAGGAGCCACATGTGGTTCTTTCACACATATTATGTGGCTCTCAAAGTCCCCACCACTCCATCAGCTGGCTTGGAGAAGGCATTTGTCTCTTTAAATCACTTCTCCAAGCCAAGCCAGCTGGCAGCTTGGAGAATGCATTAAAGGTTAAAGCTGCTTTCTTTCCACCTCCCCATCTATTTGCTTGCCTTCCTTCCTGTCTTGTGGCTCTTAAACATCCAACATTCATGTCTTACAGCTCTCAGACATCTGATGTTTATTCTGTGTGGCTCTTACGTTAAGCAAGCTTGGCCACCCCTGGACTAGGGGAACCAATAGTTAATTAACAGCACAGTTTTACCCATAAATCAGTCTCATAGTTACTTCTAGTCTTATAGATGAAATACCTAGGATGCTTTCTGTTGCTCCACCGCTATGTTGCTCAGCACAGCAGAGCTGCCCGGCCAGGGCCATAGACAGAAAATTTTAGTTGGGGGACCCAGGGAACAATGTTTTAGGTGGAGGGGCCCTGGGGCCCAAAATGACATCACACACTTTAAAAATAAATTTAAAAGGAGAGTGGCAGCAACTGCAAGGGTGGCAAGAGCAATGCGGAGAGTGGGGCAGCGAAAATGGGCAGCGAGAGCAGCAGGATGAGTGGGAGAGGCAAAAACAGGCAGTGGAGAGAGCGAGAGAGAGGGAAAGGGGTGGCAGGGAGAGCAGAGGAAGCGAAAACAGGTGGCGGGGAGAGCAGGAGAGGCAAAAACGAATGGCAGGGAGAGCAGGGGAAGCGAAAATGGGTAGCGGAGAGAACGGGAGAGGTGAAAACAGGTGGCGAGAAGAGCAGAGGAAGCAAAAATGGGCGGCATGGATAGTGGGAGAGGCAAAAATGAGTGGAGGGGAGAGCAGGGGAAGTGAAAACAGGTGGTGGGGAGAGCGGGAGAGGCTGCCCAAGTCAGCTGCCTCTTTCACCTGAGGGAAGGGAAGCTGGCCCGGCGCCCCCAAAGATGTGAGGCCCATAGGCAGGTGCCTAGTTTGCTTTATGGTTAATCCAGCTCTACTAGTAGAGCTGACTGAAATTCCCTTGCCTGCCTTTACACTGAGACTTCCAAAGCATTTTTTCAGACTACAGATTTTGGTGCTCTTCAAGCACATTTTTTGCACTGCAAATTGTATTTGCATTTGTTTATAAATAGTTCCAATGCATGAACTCTTTCTGTATCTGTCATCACATTACTAGTAGTTTTATCCCCTTCTCTGAAGGATGATCTCTGAACACTTCAAAAATATTTCTCCCTAGATGTGTGCTCAAACTTGATATCACATTGATGTAATTATTCTGTCCAACATGTGCATGTGGTCTTATCCTTCCTATTGCTTCTCTTGCTGTGTTACAGTGTAAACATTATTTCCCTTCATCACTGATAGAAATACTCCAATGGTTTCTTTCTACTCTAAAATGGGGGTCAAAATTGGTACATTTCTATATTACTTTAGTTCAGTAGATATTTCAGGTATAAAATTATAATTTATTCTTCAGTGATAACTCAAGGGGTTATTAACATATAAAAAGCTTTTGATGTTGTAATATTAAGACAATATGTTACCTCTTGTATTGCTGGCCTATCAATTAGCTAATCTGATATCTGAAATGGATGTATTACTTGCTAAAAGATTTTCCAGTCTTAAACAGCATAAGTGTTCCATAGAAATAGCAATAAGTGTTCCATAGAAATAAAGTACCCACGATTTAAGCATTCTTTCAAACCTAGGGATATGCATGAACCGCAGAAATGTGTTTTGGCTTGTGGCCAAGGAAAGGAAAGGAAAGGAAAAGAAAGGTCCCCTGTTTCTGACTCTGGGGTGACATTGCTTTCACAATGTTTTCATGGAAGACTTTTTATGGGATGGTTTGCCATTGCCTTCCCCAGTCATCTACGCTTTCCCCCTAGCAAGCTGTGGGTCAACAGGTCATTTTACCGACCTCAGAAGGATGGAAGGCTGAGTCAACCTCGAGCTGGCTACTTAAAAACCCAGCTTCCACCGGGGATCAAACTCAGGTCGTAAGCAGACCTTTAAACAGGGTTTTCAGAGAGCAACAAACACAGCTGAGCAACTCCCAGCCACTCAGCTGTTTTGGGCCTTCTTGAGCAGTCCCTTTAAAGTTTAAAGGGACTGCACAAGAAATCTGGGAAATGGGGACAAGTCAGTGCCACTTCAACAGGGGAAGCCCCATCTATTGCCAGGCAATCTGGGAGAGCCTGGGCACCCACTCACCCTCCCCCATGACAATGCTCCTCAACCCTCCCATCAGGAACTCACCCAGGAGATTGGTAGAGGAGGAGGCTAATGGTAGAAGAGGGGTGGCCAGCTGAGGTGGTTGGCAGAGGAGAGAGCCACTGCAAGCCATACAGTGGCAGCAGGACCTTGGCCATGGCCCATGGCAGCAGTACAGCAGCCAAGCCCAAACCAAGAGCCCAGGCTGGGGGAGGTGGCATCAGCAGGGAAGGAGGCCACTCTAGCCTGGGGACCATGTGGATTGGGCATTCCTGGTGGCCAGCCCACTTCCTGCTGGGCCCTGCTTTGCACAAGAAATCCCTAAACAGCTGAGTGGTGGGGAACACTCCAGCCGCTCAGCTGTTTTTGCAGTTTTCTGCTAGAGTCTCTTTAAATCCTTGCTTTCTGCTCTGGTCAGGAACTGGCACAAACCCCATGAACTGCCTTAAAAGTGTGTGGAAGTCTGCGACCATAGACCCATCATGAACTTCAGTTCCTGATCCATGAACAGGACAAAATTTGCCATCAATTTTGCTTCGTATTTAAAGCATTCTTCAAGCTAACCCTCTCAGCCCCACCCACCTCACAGGGTGTCTGTTGTGGGGAGAGAAGATATAGGAGATTGTAAGCCACTCTCTGATTCAGAGAGAAGGGCAGGGTATAAATCTGCAATTCTTCTTCATGCCTATTCCTACTTAACCCACAATATTTAATTTCTGGTACTGTCTTGTTTTGCATTGGATTTCTATAACAAGAACTATAACTATGCTATTGAGGTAACAACAAAGAAACTTTACTGAGTAAGCGTTAAGATATAATTGCTGAGTCTGAGTCTACATCCAACTGTCAAACCCAGCAACTGTCACACAGTCTGCTCCAAGATTCCATTCTACTTAAAGCAACAGTAACATGATGATGATGATGATGATGATGATGATTATTATTATTATTATTATTATTATTATTATTAGTTTATTTATATTCCACCCATTCCTCCATTGGGGACTCAAAGCGGAGTACATCAAATAAAAATAAAATCACAATAAAATCACAATAAGACTAATTACAACATTCATCAAAGTGCAGTAAGATGATTCAGCAAGATGACATGGCGGCAAGGTGGTATAGCACAAAGTAGTACCACAATACAGCACCGCAGTACAGTAGTGCAGTAGAGCAGTAGGGGGGAGGCCAACCGATTGATAAATAGATGTCCTCTGCCTCATCCAAAGACCTGGTGGAACAGCTCTGTTTTGCAGGCCCTACGAAAGGCCAATAGGCCAGGTAGGGCCTGGATCTCCATAGATAGCTGATTCCACCAGGTTGGGACCAGGACCGAAAAAGTCCTGGCCCTGGTGGAGGCAAGATGGGCATCACTGTGATCTGGGCCTCCATGGAGAGGGAGGCGAACCAAAATCACCCCCAGACTCTTCATCTGTTGGGCCAGCACCAAAACTTGGCGCCGCCCAAGACTGGGAGCTGGATGTACGAATCCACCAACCCCTCAACTCAGGTACATGACCTTCGTCTTATTTGGATTTAACTTCAGTCGACTCTGCTGTAACCATCCAGCCACGGCTCCTAAAGCCTCAGACAGCTGTTTGGGGATGGAAGACAGTCTGCCATCCATTAACAGATAGAGCTGGGGGTCATCAGCATACTGGTGACAACCCAGTCCAAAACCTCAGGCAATCTGGGCAAGGGGGCACATGCAGAAGTTAAATAATATGGGTGAGAGGATAGCTCCCTGCAGCACTCCACATTTAAGTGGGTGTCGTAGGGAGTTCTGCTCACCAAGCATCACCCTTTGTTCCCGTCCCTGGAGGAAGGAAGAAAACCACTGCAAGGCTACCCCCCGCACCCCAGCAACGGTGAGGCAGTGGGTCAACAGGTCATAGTCAACCGTGTCAAATGCTGCTGATAGGTCAAGAAGAATCAGCAGCGCTGACCCACCTTGGTCCAGATGCCTTCTTAGGTCATCTGTGAGGGCGACTAATACCATCTCCGTCCCATGGCCTAGGCAGAAACCGGACTGGAATGGGTCCAGGGCAGATGTTTCATCCAGGAAAACCTGCAGCTGCTCCACTACCGCTTTCTCAACCACCTTTCCCAGGAACAGCAAGTTTGAAACTGGGCGGCAGTTAGCTAGTACTCTAGGGTCTAGTGAAGTTTTTTTCAGAAGCGGCTGAATTACAGCCTCCTTTAACATCTCTGGGAATGTCCCACTTGTCAGGGACAGGTCTATATCCTCTAATGTGAGTTGACTGAAGCGGTCCAATATTGGACCATCCTGTGGTCAAGGGGCTTCCAGTTCACATACTGTATCAACCGTGGCTGGGAGGTCATGGTGAAGAGTCAAGATTTTATCTGCAAAATACATCACGAAGCCTCAGAGCCCAATATCCAATTACCTATCTTTTTGGTGGCTTGATGGCAAAGTTGTCAGAGACCAAATCACTCTAAATAATTGGACTGGGCACGACTTTGCAGACTCTAGCTGCATAGAAGTTTTTCTTAGCGGACTTCATAGCCTTCTCATAGACTTTCATAAGCGTTCTATAAGAGGTTCTGGACTCTTTATCACGAGTACACCACCACACTCGTTCTAAGTCTAAGCTGTCATTTCATCCTTAACAGGTCCAAGGAATACCAGGGAGCTGCTTTGGTACAGCAGTGAAGAGGACGCCAGGGGGTGATGGCATCGATGGCAGTGGAGAGTTGGGAATGTCAGTCCTCCACAAGCTCATCTAATGATCCACCAGGGGGCATCAGATTCCACAGCGCCTCTTGAAACCGCTCTATGTCCATTTGGCTCCACAGGCAAGCGTAAATCCGCTCACCGCTGAACAGGATGGAAGCTGCAGGGCCAGCCGGACTTTCAAGGCATAGTGGTCTGACCATGGAACAGCATTTGCTGCCATCAGATCCACAGATATCCCTGCTCTGAAGATCAGGTCCAGCGTGTGTCTGGCCCAGAGTGTGGGAACCTATAGAAATTGGTTGAGTCCCAGTGTCTCCATGGATGACACCAGCTCCTGCGCCTGTGAGGATGCTGTGTCATCAACATGGGCATTGAAATCCCCCAGGACTAAAAGTCTGGGGAAGTCCAATGCCCAAGTGAACACCATGTCCAGCAGGGCAGGTAGGCTCTCCAGTGGTGCGTTAGGTGATCGGTACACCACCCAGATCACCACACTCTCCTCATTTTCCCACACCAGACCAGTGCACTCTATGCCAGCAATGTTTGGGTCAGGGAGTGCCCTGAAAGTAAAAGAGTCTTGGATGAGCACAGCAACTCCTCCCCCCGCCCATTTGTCCGAGACTGGTGAAGGACAGCAAACCCAGATGGGGTAGGCTGGTTCAAGGCAACAGTTTTGAGGACTGGAAGGTAGCAAATGTCACCCCCATCTTTAAAAAAGGTTCCAGTCAGTCTGACTTCAATACCAGGAAAGTTGGTAGAAACCATTATCAAGGACAGAATGAGTAGGCACATTGATGAACACGGGTTATTGAGGAAGACTCAGCATGGGTTCTGCAAGGGAAGATCTTGCCTCACTAACCTGTTACATTTCTTTGAGGGGGTGAACAAACATGTGGACAAAGGAGACCCAATAGATGTTGTTTACCTTGACTTCCAGAAAGCTTTTGATAAAGTTCCTCATCAGAGGCTTCTTAGAAAGCTTGAGAGTCATGGAGTAAAAGGACAGGTCCTCTTGTGGATCAAAAACTGGCTGAGTAATAGGAAGCAGAGAGTGAGTATAAATGGGCAGTCTTCGCAGTGGAGGACGGTAAGCAGTGGAGTGCCGCAGGGCTCGGTACTGGGTCCCATGCTCTTTAACTTGTTCATAAATGATTTAGAGTTGGGAGTGAAGTGGCCAAGTTTGCGGATGACACTAAATTGTTCAGGGTGGTGAGAACCAGAGAGGATTGTGAGGAACTCCAAAGGGATCTGTTGAGGCTGGCTGAGTGGGCGTCAACGTGGCAGATGCGGTTCAATGTGGCCAAGTGCAAAGTAATGGACATTGGGGCCAAGAATCCCAGCTACAAATACAAGTTGATGGGGTGTGAACTGGAAGAGACTGACCAAGAGAGAGATCTTGGGGTCGTGGTAGATAACTCACTGAAAATGTCAAGACAGTGTGCGTTTGCAATAAAAAAGGCCAACACCATGCTGGGAATTATTAGGAAGGGAATTGAAAACAAATCAGCCAGTATCATAATGCCCCTGTATAAATCGATGGTGCGGTCTCATTTGGAGTACTGTGTGCAGTTCTGGTCGCCGCACCTCAAAAAGGATATTATAGATTTGGGGAAAGTCCAGAAAAGGGCAACTAGAATGATTAAAGGGCTGGAGCACTTTCCCTATGAAGAAAGGTTGAAACGCTTGGGGCTCTTTAGCTTGGAGAAACGTCGACTGCGTGGTGACATGATAGAGGTTTACAAGATAATGCATGGTATGGAGAAAGTAGAGAAAGAAGTACTTTTCTCCCTTTCTCACAATACAAGAACTCGTGGGCATTCGATGAAATTGCTGAGCAGACAGGTTAAAACGGATAAAAGGAAGTACTTCTTCACCCAAAGGGTGATTAACATGTGGAATTCACTGCCACAGGTGGTGGTGGCGGCTACAAGTATAGCCACCTTCAAGAGGGGTTTAGATAAAAATATGGAGCACAGATCCATCAGTGGCTATTAGCCACAGTGTGTGTGTATATATAAAATTTTTTGCCACTGTGTGACACAGAGTGTTGGACTGGATGAGCCGTTGGCCTGATCCAACATGGCTTCTCTTATGTTTCACCATCTGGCACCCAGGTCTCCGTCATACAGGCCAGGTCCACTTGCTGTTCTGTAATAAAATTCCATAACGTGGTGGTCTTATTATTAATGGATCTTGTGTTAATCAACACCAGTGAAGGAGATGGGTAATTTGTCCTAGCCCCACAACCAACATACCTCAGGATGGGACATAGCTGGGAGGGGGTCCGAGCATTTCCATATCTCCGACTCCCTCTCTGTTTTCACAACCTATTCCCACCGTCATACCTTCCCTGCCCCACTACAACCGAAATCTCCGACCCTGACATGGTCTCCCCCACGCAGTGCTATTCGGCTGGGAAAAGGCCCTGTTAACATCTGCTGGCAAAGTCCAAGAACCGGATCTTTCATTCATTTACCCTCACACACACTCCTTTCTCATGCACACTGCTCCTAATCTCAATTTAACTCTCTGCTATTTCTACTATCTACCGAACTCCCCCTAAAAATACCAAGTTCATTAATTATCTCATTATCTAATACAGTCAAATAATATCTAACAATTTAAATTGATTCCACTACTAATTATTACTAACGCTAATTAATAATAGCTACCCTCCCACAATTATCCATCCTTCCTAGTCTACACAACCCAATTAATTAGCTTGATAAAAAATTCATTCAGTGGCAATTAAAAGGTCCAATTTAAACGATAAACATTCCATTAAATAAGTTAAAAAGCTAAAGTCTACTTTCCTGACTGGGCAATGGGTTTCCAGAATTGTCCTTTCTGCAGTTGTTTCAGTCTAATATTAATTGCTTCTATGTGGTAGGATAATACCACAATTCCTGTTTCACAGATAGAGAACAGAAAGCAAGACAATGGACCAAAAAGTAAGTTTTACCTAGCTTTTTTCAGAGGTTAGTCTATTTACTTCCAATAAACTTCATAATTTGTTTAATTCTTCCTGCCCATCTAGGATAAATTGGGATTCTCTGTCTCTAAGTGAAAACATCAAAAACTTGCATACCATTTGTGGAGCTGTGCATTGACCAGATAGCACTGTTTTTGTTATTTTCATATTGCAATGCCCCATAGAGATGCCAGCCTCCAGGTGGGGCCTGGGGTCCCCTAGAATTATAGCTCATCTCCAGACTATGGAGATCAGTTGCGCGGTAGAAAATAGACGCTTTGGAGAGTAGATTCTATGACATTGTACCCAGGGCCAGTGCCAGGGAAGGAGCCTGAGATACCAGAATGCTTGGCCCCCTTCCAGCCTGTGTCCCATCCCAATGGTTGCAGACAGTGGAGCCAAGTTGAAGCACCTGCCTCCAATATTGGTGCTGTGCAATGTCAGGTCCATTAATAATAAGACCTCTGTCCTTTGGGACTTTCTGCTAGAGCAGAACATGGACCTGGCTTGTGTGACCAAGACCTGGGTGTGAGATGGGGAGACAGTTGCTCTCTCCCAGTTAGCTCCACCTGGTTTCTCGGTCTTTCACCAATCATGGACTAGTGGGCGAGGGGGAGGGGTGGCAGTATTCATTTGGGAGGCTTACTCCTTCCAGGTGCTTCCATCTCCACAGACGACCAGCATTGAATGTGTCGGCATGGTGTGTGAGGTAGGAGAAAGTTTGGCTATTTGGTTGGTGTACCGGCCACCCAACGCACTATTCAGTGCCATACCATCCCTTGTGGAGGCAGCAGCAGGTTGGACATTGGAACACCCAAGGCTGTTGGGTCTTGGGTGACTTCAACGTCCATGCCGATGATGCACGCTCCACTCAGGCAATGAACCTGGTGTCATCCATGGCAGCACTGGGACTCTCTCAATGTGTAACAACTCCCACGCACCAGACTGGGCACATGCTGGATTTGGTCTTTGCAGTGGGAGTGGGAGTGGACCGTATCATTGCTGATGCAGTGCCATAGTTGGACCACTAAGCCCTGAAGGCCCATGTGAATGTTCCACTCCAACCTTGTTTGGGTGGCCAGCATATTTTAGCTTGCTCGCAGAGCCAAATGGACCCCATGTGGCTTCAGATGGCTTTGCAAGTTCCTTGGCCCCCTGACGATTCTCTAGATGAGCTTGGGGAGACCTGGTACAACAGGCTCTCTATAGCCATTGATGAGATCGCTCCCACGCGCCCTCTCCGCCCCCGTTCAAAGCTGGTGCTGTGGTATACCCCGGAGCTATGGTTGACAAAACGGGCTGAGATGGCTAGAGAGGCACTGGTGGCATGCTCACGACGAAGTGACAAGAACATGCTATAGGTCGTTTATGAGAATCTATGAGATGGCAATCAAAGCTGCTAAGAGAGCTTATCTTACGGCCATGATTGCATCTGCGAACTCACGGCCAGCACAATTGTTTAGAACAATCCGGTCACTAACTACCCTTCCACAGGGTAATTTAAACGCTAGGGAATTGGATATAGGCTACAAGGCTTTTGCGAGTTTTTTCGCAAATAAGGTCTTGTCACTCCGCCGTGATCTCCCGGCCACACTTGAGACAGTAAAGGAATTTAAGGCTCCATTCACGTCTTCTAGTCAGATTTTGGATTACTTCACTCCACTCAGCCTGGAGGAAGTTGACAGAATGCTCTCAACTGTACGCCCAACTACTTGTAGTCTGGACCCATGTCCATCCTGGCTTATAAAGGCTGTCCGGGGTGAACTACGGGTTCCCCTGAGGGAAACTGTCAACCAGTCCCTTTCTGAAGGGATCGTCCCTCTGCCTCTTAAAAAGGCAGTAGTCCGTCCCCTTCTACAGAACCCATCTCTGGACCCGGTCATATTGGCAAATTATTGGCCGGTGTCAAACTTGCCTTTTTGGGGCAAGATTATTGAGAAGGCGGTCATGGCGCAGCTACAGAGCTTTCTGGATGACACTTCCGTGCTAAACCCTTTTCAATCTGGGTCATGGGACAGAGACGGTTCTGGTCGCTCTCACAGATGCCCTCCAGAGGCATCTGGATAGAGGTGGCTCGGTGGTACTGATGCTTTTAGATCTATCGACCACATTTGACATGGTCAGTCATCAGCTGCTGACCCACCACTTCACCAACGCTGGGATACAGGGGTTGGCCTTACAGTGGTTCTCCTCTTTCCCACAGGGTCGGGGACAAAGGGTAGCAATAGGGGAGAAACTGTCTCGATGGCACCCACTTGTATGTGGTGTGCCACAAGGGGCAGTTCTCTCCCTGATGTTGTTCAACATCTACATGCGCCCCCTAGCCCGGAGGTTTGGGTTGGGAGGTCATCAGTATGCAGATGACACCCAGCTTTATCTACTGATGGGCAGCCAGTCCAACTCCTCCCCAGAAGATCTGACCATAGCGCTTCAAGCTGTGGCAGGGTGGTTCAGGCTGAGTCGACTGAAATTGAATCCGTTGAAGACGGAGGTCCTGTACCTAAGTCGTGGCAGTCTAGAAACCAAGGTCTCATAACCAACCTTTGATGAGGTGCTACTTACACCAGTGCTCAAGGTTAAAAGTTGAGGGGTGTTCCTGGATCCCTCTTTAAATATGGAGGCCCAGGTGGCAGCCATTGCCAGATCAGCCTTCTGTCACCTTCTGCTGATAAGGCAGTTGGTCCCCTACCTCGAACGCAATGACTTGGTGACAGTGATCCATGCCACGGTCACCTCAAGATTGGATTACTGCAATGCCCTCTACATGGGGCTGCCCTTGTCTCAAACCCAGAAGCTTCAACTAGTGCAGAACGCGGCAGCCAGGTTGTTACTGGGTCTTCCCTTACGGGAGCACATTCAACCTGTGCTGAAAGCACTGCACTGGTTGTCTATCACATACGGGGTTCGTTTTAAGGTGCTGGTTCTCACCTTTAAGGCCCTATATGGCCAGGGACCTGCATACGTTAGGGACTGCCTTTCCCCACGTTCCCCAGAGAGCACTTCGGTCTGGATCACAAAATCTACTCTCAATCCCCGGCCCTAAGGAGGCCAGGCTCATGACAACTAGAGCCAGAGCCTTCTCTGTAGTGGCCCCACGCTGGTGGAATGAGTTGCCAGAAGAAGTTAGGGCCCTGCGAGAGCTCATACCATTCGACAGGACCTATAAGATGGTACTCTTCCACCAGGCATTTGTAAACTAGACTGCCGTCCACTACAGTTTTTAGGCAACATATGGACCACCTCTTGCAATCTGCTTTATAGCAGCAGCAGAGAGGACCATCTAAGATCTGCTTTACAGAGAACATTAATCTGAAACTTAAGATCATAACATCAAAATGTCAATTTTTCTATGTTTTTAACTGTTTTATGGTTTTTATGTCCTATTATATGTTTATACTCATGCACATGCATGACTATGTAAGCCGCCCTGAGCCTGCCTCGGTGGGGAGGGTGAGATATAAATGGAATTAAATAAATAAATAAATAAATTTGTACCCTAGGCAAAGCTAAGTACTTGTGCCCCTCCCCCCAAGTAACCAAAAAAAATTGGAAAAACCCCTTTTGTTTTGTTTACTCCCTAGGTCTTTCTGCCTTTTGTTTGCAGAACTAAGCTCTAGATAGCTGTTTTATTATCAGCCGTAGCCCCCTAGAAAAATGACTATATTTTCTAAATTAAGATCAATCCAAGGATAAGCCAGGACTGTAGTTAGCACAAATCCACTTAGTCCAAGCCAAGCCAGATCAGGAGACAGCTGGGTTTAGGGTGGCCAATACAAAAGAGGAAGCCATGCTAATCAGCAACTAAACAAAAGCCAAAGCTCACACCTGAATACTGCAAAATGTGTTATATAATTATGAGAATATTAAATAAAGTGCCATTAGTAATATAAAATTTATCCAAAACACATAACCACGGTGTACACTGACAGTCTAAATCCACTATGTGCAGACTCGAAAAGATGGACACCAATGCAGTTCACATTGCTACACACGCAAATAGTCCACATAAGAGCTCATCTAAATACATGAGAATATAGCTCTATCTTCTTTTGCTCAAGTGGAGTTATATAGGACCCAGTCCAAATGTCCCAATGGAAGAAAAGTGCAACGGCAGACCGGTACTCCAAAGCCATTTCTCAATGGAAGTTTGTCAGGTGCATGCGTAGTATTGAGACTATTTTTAAAAAGCATAAAGCTATGTAATTGACAATTGAATGTGAACAATAACAGTTATGAAACATCAATACCATAATTACAACACTTCCCAAATGATACAATCACAGGCTTACTTTGAGTCATGCAGGAAACGCTGGCATCTGCAGAATACTCAGGAAGAGCATCTGAGACGTGCACAATCTAAAAAAGGTTAATTGGCATCAGCTGCGACATGTCACAATGCTCTTAAAGAGATCTTTATTGAAAAAAATATTCAAAACAGCATCTGTACAGTGCATTTAAGTAGCTTAAATTTGACTCACTGATTTCCTAATGTAGAGATTACATTTACAACATTAAATCCATCCTGCATTTCATATTTCCCACCCTGTCCAATCGAAATGAAATGAAATGCAAGATAGCCATACTGCCAGTAGTCAACAATATACACACCTATAGAAAGCAAGCTAAATCTAGATTGGCATTAAGACCAATGTCTTCTCTAAGCTGTACAGTCTTGAGAGCAAGAATTCTACTTTGTGAGCTACTGGTATTAAAGTTGTGAGCTACTGCATAAATTATTGTGCTCTGGGGCCATCCTTCCTCAGCTAAGACAAAAATGTGTGAGCTGGAAGCTAAAAATCTGTGAGCTAGCTCACACTAACTCAGCTTAGAGAGAACACTGATGGTGCTATAGCTCCAAGTCTGAATGTCCAGAAGGATTCTTCCCTTAACAGGGTTTTTCATGCATTTGTGTTTCCTAAATCTCTAGCTACTTTATAAATGACAAAGAATTTAAAATCTTCTGCTGTATGATTTTCCTGCAGAAAATGACTAGCAAGAGGGGTGTCTGGCATGGACAAGTGTACCCTAGATTTATGTTCCAGAATGCGGGTTCTTAATAACCTAGTTTTACTCCCCACATAATTTTTTACACTCATAAACAATATACCACCCCTCGAGTCTGACAAGTAGTGAAAGACCTTAGTGAGATTTGGACTGATGAACTCTTTAAGTTGTAAGAATTGGGGGCACACGGAGCACCTCCCGCATTTGAATGTCCAGCTATGGATTTATCAGAAGTGGGTTGTATCTCTTTTGGTACCCCAGCTCTCACAAGATGTTCCTTGAGACTTCATGTCCTCCTGAAACCTATTAATGGGGTTTCCCCACATCCTGGGGTTTCAGAAAGTAGATGCCAATGTTTAATAACTATTTTGTGAATGGACTCCACCATGGGAGTATAATTAAATGCACATGTCAACCAGGTTTGATACCCCACTTTTCCACATGTAGCTGTTGAGTGACCTTGGGTCAGCCATAGTTCTCTCAGAGCTGTTTTCTCAAGTGCAATTCTTAGAGAGCTTTCTCAGGCCTACCTACCTCACAGGGTGTCTGTTGTGGGGAGAGGAAGGGAGGGAGTAAGCTGCTCTGAGACTCCAAATGAACAGCGGAGTATAAATCCAATCTCTTTTTCTTCTGCACATTGCTACAACAGAATTTCCCTACTTTCTCCTCCTTTCTTACAGCCATGAAGTTATCTTTCTACTTTCCAGACACAGCCTGTAGCAAGAAACATTTTATTGGAGGGGCAAATGAGCACAGTGGTGGTCAGCCCATCATTATTTAACTATTTATTTATACTTTATTAGTAATTTACCAGTTTTCTACTTGAGATTCAAGGTGGATTACATTATATAGAATACTGTAATCAAATAGCACATGAGATCTAATAAGCAATGCAATAGGACTAGGCTTACAAAATGCAAAAAAAGTATCAAGAATGCTATATGGTTCAGGAGGGAGCGTTTATAAAATGAACAGAACTGTGAACTGTGTCACAGTATATTACACACTGTTTCCTGTATGCATTATCCTGCTTTTACTGCACTGTTTTCTACCTTTGTAATATCATTTTCTGCATAGTTTGACATACCAAGCGTAATTATTTCTGCTGTGTTTCAAATCACGGTGATCCTAGTCTTATTGCATTGCTTATTAGATGTCTCATGTGAATTACTGCACTAACTTGCACTGTGTAACCCATTTTGAGACTCAGTGAGAAAGGCAGATCATACATAAAGCAAATAAAATAAAGTACATAGGATCAGGTTGTGAATGGCTCAAGCAACAGTGACATGATCCCTGAGGTGTCCACAGATGGGATCCTCTCCCAGCAACTTTCAGTCTTCAGAACAAACACGAAACACCACAACCTTCCCCTCTGTGAATAAGATTCCTGTGAGTCAGCATATATTAGCTAAAGAAGACTTGTGTTCACTTATTTCTGGACCTAAATTCCTTATTTTGTGTCTCCTGTCCCATCAAAAAATAATTTCCCCAGGACTACTCTGAAACACTGTCCTGTTTTTCTCTTTGTCTTTAAAAAACCCCCTGAGCCTGGTACAACACTCTTTTTATCCCTTCATTCCTTAATCTCACTCTCTAATTACGGCATCGTAGAGTTGGAAGGGACCTCCAGGGTCATCTAGTCCAAACCCCTGAACAATGCAGGAAACTCACAAACACCTCGATTCCCCACACTGCCATGGAAGCTTGCTGAGTTAGCCTAGCTTACCTCACAGGGTTATTATTTATTAGGTTTGTATCCTGCTCCTTTCCCTGCCAAGCACGGAGGATAAAATAGAAATAGAGCTAGAAGGTTCCTCAAGGGTCATCTAGTCCAACTCCCTACAAGGCAGAAAATTCACAACTACCTCTCCCCCAACTTCCCCAGTGACTCCCTTGCACTATGCCCAGAGGAACACAAGGATACACATGAAGTAAATAAAATAAAATAAAATAAAATAAAGCAGAGGGAAACGGGGAGGGGCTAGGGACTGAAACTGGGATTGGCGCTATGATATTCCAGTATCCGGAATCAGGGGTGGGCCAACTTTGCAGGTGACACCAAATTATTCCAAATAGTGGCACTAATATGGATAGTGTTCTGCCGTCATGATGGATAGCTCAGTGAAATTGCTGACTTGGCATGCAGCCACAGGAAGGAAAACAAATTCTGAGTCAGGGACTAAAACAGAATGGTCAGTTATTGTAAAGCCCCTGCTTGGACCTATGGCACAGGCACATTGGGAACACAAAGCAGTGTTATGATTGAGCCACTGCAAAAAAAAGGGTATCAGTGAGTTAGGAAAGACCATGAAAAGAACAACCAAAACAATGGGATGATGAAAATGATCCACATAGTGAAGTACCTGGAAAAATATTTTCTGCTTCTGCATAAACCAGAACTCAAAGGCCACTCAGTGAAAACGATTGTCAGTAAATTTAGAACAGAACAGAGGTTTCTAACCGCTAATCCATTATCATGCCCCTCCAGTACACACATCATACTTTAATGCAGGGGTTTCAAACATGCGGCCTGGGGACTGAATCAGGCCCTGGGAGAGCTCCTATCAGGCCTTGAGCAAGTGGCTTGTCTCTTCCTTCTCCCTCTCTCTTGCTTCCTTCTGCATCTCAACTTGCTTTGCAAGGCTCGGTCAATCTCACAGGAGCTACAGAGCAAAACCTTGATTTTCTCCATTGGTTGAGGCTCCTCCCCCTCCTGGTCCCCTGGGGAGGGAGGGAAAGAGCCAGAGCTCCCTTTGCCCAGTTCCCTGAATCCCATGCGAGAAATACAAAGAAAGCACCTTTAAGACAACCGAGTGCTAATGTTTTAAGCATGTTTTAAGGGGTTTTTTTTTTAAAAAAATCTTTGGTTGTATTTGTCTGTGTCCTTTAAAAATTTTATATCTCTGCTACCTAACCTTAAATAGGTACACACATGGCCCAGCCCGACAAGGTCTCATTTATGTCAGATCCAACCCTCATAACAAATGAGTTTGACACCCCTGCTTTAATGCTCAAATATTTACATGCCCTTTCCAGACTCTACCCCCAGATCTTCAGCAATCTAGCAACCTGGAGTTGGCAACCTTAGGTGAGTGGCATAAAGTAACAATTTACTTCCACTGCTCTACAGAATCCATGAGGGGGATGAATCCAAGTGTTAACCCCCCCTCTTGTTTTATCATTGTCTTCTGAGAGGCCCATACAGCACCCATTAAAATCACAAGAATATAATCAAGTACTTCTTCATGCAATTAACTTTGCTGTCACTGGTCTAGATTAAAAAATACGAGGACCAGATATTTCACAGAAATCGGATCAATTGCCATTAGCCAGAACAGCTAAACAAAATTTCCACATTCAAAGGTAGTGTACCTGTAAATACTGGTTTCTTAGGTGCCAAATAAGGGAAAGCATTGTTTTCCATGCCTTTCCTTGGGATCTCCTGAGAGCCAATGCAGTGTAGTGGTTCAAAGTGGTCAACTCTAACCTGGAGAACCAGATTTGATTCCCTGCTCTTCCTCCACATGAAGCCAGCTGAGTGACCTGGAGCCAGTCCTGGTTCTCTCTGAACTCATTCCCACCTACCTCACAAGGTGACTGTTGGGAGGTGAGGAAGGGAAGACAAGTGTAAGTCGCTTTGAAACTCCTTAAGGTAGAGTAAAGCAGGGTATAAACACCAACTCTTCTTCTCTTCTGCTGGGAACTGGATGCTAGTCTAAGTAGCCCCCTGCCCTGGTCTGACCTAGCATGCCTCCACCGACTGCTGGGCCTCTCTGGGATGGGAGTTTCACAACGGAAAACAAAACACCCTTGGCAGGGATGTGTTGTGCCTCAGATAGTGGCTGCCTTCCCCAGAAGAGCCTCCTTCAGTTATAAACAAACAATGGTGAGGGCTACTTAAGAAGAGGCAAACAGGAGTCTGACTTAGGAGTGTCTGACTTCCCCCTCTAACAGCTAATTCTGTTCAAGCCAATTGCATAGAGAGTTCACCCTTGAAAGATTTATGACAGAATTCACACTGTTTACCTCAACTTCCTTTTTTACTAGATAGACCTGATAGACTTGTGACAGATTGCACCCCCTAATGCTGATTGTCAGTTTTGCACCTCTGTGAGGTTTGTGCTCCATGTGACAGCGCTGATTGTATCTCACTGAGGTCCCTGTCCTCTCCAGGTTATATCTTCAAATTGCCAGGTTTTCGCAACCTGGATCTTGCAACTTTACATCCTCATCCCCCACTGGTGGCCAGCAGGGACCTGGCAACCCTACCCCCACCATATCTTCTTTACCTTAACAGGCTAAGCCCAATAGCTAGACATTGTGCAGTTGACTGTTATGTTCAGCCCCATAGCTAGCAACTTTTTGCTAAGGGGGCCCAAATGGGGCCAGCTATTATATGTCTGTGTGGAGCTGTCACATCATGCTTATACTTATAAATAAATAAATAATAAATACAAGTGGTTTATTGCATAACAATGTTTCCATTTTTTTATTATTATTGTTACAAATAGAAGTGGTTTATTATAATTTATTACAGAAGGAAGGAAGAATCTATGGAAGAAACAGGAGGCTGACGTTGGTTTCTTATTTCCAGTTCTTTTTTCATTCCTTATTCAACCAAAAACACTGAGGAGAGTGTTTGAAAGCTCTGAACAACAAAATTAGGGGTGGACCACCATATAGTACACATCACCATGTTCAGTGGACTTTCCCTTTCTAGGAGACATGTTCTGGTTCCCTGTCCAAAAAGCGGTTCTCATGCCAGCTGCTCTGAAACAGAGTGCCCCCAAGACAATCACACAGACAAGACACTTGGGCCGGGCTGCATCACAAAACAATTTTTGGACTATCCCAAATGACACATCTCCATACTCTAGAGACTGTCCTCCAAGAAAGTCATGCAGTGGTGCCCAGTCCAAACACTGTTTGCTCTCTGCACTCCAAAGTAAAGTCTGGACCACCGTATATCACAGGGGTGGCCAAACTGGCTCAGGAGCCATATGGCTCTTTCACATATATTGTGCGCCTCTCAAAGCCCCCACTGCCTCGTTGGCCAACTTAGATAAGGCATTTCTCTCTTTAAAACACTTCCCCAAGCCAACCAAGCTGGCAACTTGGAGAATGCATTTAAAGTTGCTTTTTTTCCATCTCTCCCTCCATCTATTTGCCTTCCTTCCTCCCTTCTCTTCCTCCCTCCCTCCCTGCAGCTCCCAAATATCTGATGTTAATATCTTGTGGCTCTCAAACACATGATGTATTTGGGGTGGTCCAAATATTGTTTTAGGGTACAGCCTTGCCCCAGTGTCTGCCTGTTTGAGTGTCCTGGGGACACCTTGCTCTGGAGTAGCTGGCATGAGAACCACTGTTTGGACCATGAGGCAGCACATGTCCTCTTGAAGGGCAGAGTTCCCTGAACAGGGGGGTGTATGAGATATGGTGCTCTAGATCTTATTTTGGGGTTCAGAGCTTTCCAACTCTCCTCAGTGTTTTTGGTTGAATTCATGAATAAGGAATTGAGAATAAGGAACCAACTTCAGCCTCCACCAAAGGCAAGATTTACATTTTCCCCAGACAGTATTTACAATAGATGGCCCTCAGAATGGCAGCAGCCTGAGAACCAACAAGCAATTGATCTGGCAAAAGGTTACCTTTATGGCTCTGAAGGTGTCAACAAATGCTAATTTCAGGGAGACAGGATCTGTAGCTGGAATTGGGAATCTCACTAGCCAATTAGTCTGCATTGAAAACACGCAGAAAAGGAGTCAGACAGGCTCAATAAAGGGCTCTACTCAGTGTTCTGTAGAAAGGATGAAGGTGGACAGAGGGGGGGAGGGAAGCCGGCTGGTGGAGGGAGCCTGTAAAAAATGCTAGGAGGCCCCTTCCCCTCCAGTCCCTAGAGCACTACGGTGTTGGTTATGTTCTACTCCAGGCTCAACTTGGAGTTTGGTATAGAAGCCTAGTATCTGAATTCATGCTGCTGCAGGGCCACCACCTTGGGGATGTTAGAGCTATTGGGCTGGATCCAAAGCATGACCAGTGGAGTGAAGCAGTTAAAGAGGGATTTCCCCTTCTCTCCCTCCAGTTCCATTGCATTAGCCCCCTTGGTGGCCAAGAGTAGAGAGGAACTGGTGATACCCAATCTTCCCTCCTCTGCCAGTGTAAGTGTCATTATCCCAGAAGAATGATACCTTTACATCCAATTACTGAAGACTAAGAGTTAAAATTCTGTCTGTCTACCTCTAACTGAGATCCTCTGCCAGTCTGCATAGACAATACTGACCTTGATGGACCAATGGTCTGATTCAATATAAGGCAACTTCGTGTTTCCCCCTGCATTCTCTGTATGGCAGGTCGCTGTGGTATCACAAAACACAGAATGTATACAATATATTTAGCAGTTGATAATAGCTAATTTTCAGAGGCAACAAAATGTCTCATGCACTCAGTAACTGGATCTGAGACTTACAAGTGCATAGCGAGCTTCAGAATACTGAACATGCATTCAGGGTTGTAGGCTCAATTTTTTATTTTTATTTTTTAATTTTAGTATATTTCTATTCCATCCATTCCCCGTAGGGCTCAGGGCGGAGTACAACATATGATAAAACAATAAAATACAATAAAAACATTTTAAAAAACAGACAACTCAACAGCACTCAGAGAAGTTCATCATATCATCACATATTGCCCAGCCTGGCCGTCTCACATCATGATATCTCATAGAGATGGCAGATGATAATCCATTTTATAGCACAGGTGACAGTGCCGATAGAGGAGGCCAACCAGATCAAGAATAGATGCTCACAGCCTCAACTAAAAGCCTGGCGGAACAACTCCATTTTACAGGCCCTACGGAAGGCTAATATGCCAGGTAGGGCCCAAATCTCTGTAGGAAGCTGATTCCACCAGGTCGGGGGCAGGACTGAAAAAGCCCTGGTCCTAGTTGAGGCAAGGTGAGCTTTTCTTAGGCAGGGGATGGCCAACAGATGTTGGGAGGCCGAACATAATGACCTCCTGGGCATATATGGAAGGAGGTGGTCCCACAGGTATGTTGGGCCCAGGCCGCGTAAGGCTTTAAATGTTAGAACTAAAACCTTGAAGCGGATCTGGTACTCAATGGGCAGCCAGTGCAGACTGTGGAGTGCCGGCTGAATGCCCACCTGTAAAGGTGGTGCAGTCAGAAGGCAATCCATCGCGTTTTGCACCCGCTGCAGTTTCCAGATCAATCTCAAGGGTAAGCCAGCATAGAGTGAGTTACAGTAGTCTAGTCTGGAAGTGACCATTGCATGGATCACTGTAGCCAGGTCCTAGGGGGATAGATATGGTGCTAGCTGCCTCATCTGTGGAAGATAACGAAAGGCAGACCATCATGATCTGGGCCTCTATGGAAAGGGAGGCATCCAAGGTCACTCCCAAGCTCTTCACCTGTTGGGCTGGCACCAATGTGGCACCGTTCAAAGCTGGGAGCTGGATGCCCATACCCACCCCACCCGGACTCAGGTACAACTGGATTCAGCTTCAACCGGCTCTGTTGTAACCACCCAGCCACGGCTCCCAATGCCTTGGACAACTAGTCAGGGGAGGCGACTGGCCGGCCACCTATCAATAGATAGAGCTGGGTGTCATCATTTTTAAGGTATCAATATTTCTTAGAAGAACATTATGACACCACCTGACCTCACAGTCAGCTAAGCAAGCTAATTCAGCCATGTATTATAACCAGGAATCCTTTGCTTATATCATGTGAAGTTCTTAATGGACAGTATGAACAGTTAAAAAAATCCTCCTGCCTCCATTTTTTACCATGGGAAATACGTTTTTCATCTTATACTATATATTTAAACTATATTTGGAAGGGAAATAAGAAATACAGTCAGAAGGAACTGAGACACAGGGACGTCAAAGACGGTAAGAGATATCAGCTAAACTTGCGCACTTCACTGCATGCAGACGATTATCCTCCCACTTTAAAAAAAAACCTGCAAGTGGCACTTTATACCGCTCCTTGAAGGATAGAAGTAGAATGCGACCAGGATTGGATTTCTCTTAAAGTCATCCCCAGGGGGAGCTGCAAAAGAGTCCATTCTGCTGTCAAACTTGACCCCCTGCTCTGTTCAGCATTAGTAGCCGTTACCAAGGCGACAAAGGCGATTCCTTCCCCATACTCTAGGCATGTCCTCCTCCTCTTCTTTCACGGCTATCCCGTTAGCACTCGGGGCAAGATCTCGCGATGCTTGCCAAGTGGAGTGGCCGCCATATTGTGTGACACTATTTTGATTTGGCCTCGGCTGGCTGAGACGCAGCGAGAGGAGGAGGGAGGTGGTGGGGGGAGGGACGGGAGCGACTGGGAAGCCGGAACGGTTCCAAACCAAGTCGGGAGTGGCGCCCACAAAACACCCACCCCAGCCCTTCCCGCCCTCTTCTGCCCGCCACCACAGCACCAGCACGGAACCCCCCTTCCTCTCTCCCCCGGTGACGGCGGGAGGAGGAGGAGGCGGCGGCAGCGGAGTGGCTCGGGGGAGTCCCCCTCGCTGGTTGGAAGAAGAGGTGGCGGCGGCTGCGGGAGGCGGAGAAGCAGCCGGCGGAGAAGAAGGGTAAGGCTTACCCCACCGATGTGGGCCTGGCGGCGGCTTACTCCCTTCATTGCCAGTCGCTCGGCCCGGAGGCCCGTGAGAGGCAGGGGATCCCGGTCGCCTAGTTGGGCCCACATCCGACCGCCTTCTCCCAGAGGGAAAAGCTGTTGAGGAATCCCGAGGGCAGGGGCGGGACTGGCCCTCTTTTCCAACTGGGCTCCGGTAAGATCTCTGCCGTGTCCAGCCAGGGGGGAAATCTGCGAGCTCCGGCTGGTGGTTTCCTTTTATAAAGGTTGGAGTTGATCCTGCGAGAGGGCTTGGCTAAGATAGTGTGAGAAGTCGGGGGATTTGAAACCAGGTTTAGATTTGTAACTGTTTGGATGCAGGGTTGGCTCAAACTGTTGAACTTCTCCCTGGGCAACCCCTACTGTTTCCAGAACGAGCTATAGAAGCAGCATTAGCCTCTACAGCCTGACTTCTATAGTGGCAGACCTGGCCTGGATGGGGAACTCTTACACTCCCTCGTGAAGTCCAGGATGGGCTTTAGAGGCAATGCTGACGTTGCAGCCTGCCCTAGATCCCCACCACCGCTCCCCCCCTCCCCCCCGTGTTGGCTGATATATCCAGGATGAACTGTAGAGGCAGTGCGTATCTCTGCATCCTATCATTGACCAGGTGGATGCACAGGGCTGAGGGACTGTATCTCTCTCTATTTGGATATGAGAAGGTTCAAGAGAGATGGTAATGTTATTTCCTGCTGCTGTAGTCTGTCCTGGACTGAAATGGTGCACAGGATGAGAGAATGACCTGCTGAGCTGCCTCTCAAGCCTGGCAAAGTCCAGGATGGGTTTCAAAAGCAGTGCTTGCCTCTGAAACCCATCCTAGACTGCATGGCAGCAGCTCAGGTCTGAGAGGCAATGATGGGCACAACTTGCACCTGTTGCTGTCTCTCAGGCTTCTGTGTTTTTATGGTTTGATGCTTGGTGTCCTCTACAATGGTGAGCTGGCCCTGTTTGGAAGCAGCATTGTACTTGCTTTCTGTACAGGAAGAGGTTTGGCCATAAAGCCGTGTCTAGGAACACCCCACAGAGATATCCAGCATACTGCTTTTCATGAACTTGCTGAAAGTTGGCTTGAACTAGAGGTTGCTTGCAGCGGTGCCTTGCTTCTCATCTCTGAGGTAATTCCATCTGTTGAGAAAATGATGGATCTAAGTAGACAAACTAGGCCCTACTCCATGTTGACAAAAGTATTGTGAAACATGGGCTGAAGTTGGGAACCAAAAATACTAGACACTTTTTTCTCTGCCCTGCTAAACAAACTCCAAAGTGACAAAGAATTGAGGATTGTTGTTGCATAGATCTGAGATGTCCTTCAGTTGGAGTGTAAGAGGTTTGACATTGTTACTTATGAATAAATAAGAATGCTGAGATTGTGTGTGTATATCGTGCTTATTCTTTTTAATTTTAATTAGTTACAGGGAAGGACTTGGCCAAAATGACCCTGTAAAAGGGTCCTGACCTCAGCTACTACCATGTCTTCTCACCTGATGGAGCACAAAGAGTGGGCTAGGAAGAAAGAAGGTACTGCTGCTGTTCTCCTCCTTGATGACATGGTGGCATTGTGAGGTTGGTGAGGAGGAATATGGCAGTGCCTGGCTTCGGCTTTTATTAGCCCAGATGTAGTGCTGTTGGCAACGCTATTCCTCCCCAGCTGCCATCTTACCTGTGCTTCTCCTTGCTGATTTCCCCATGCCTGGGTTAGCACAGAACAGAGCTGAGTGTTGCCATGCCTGCTCTTCTCCTCATCCCTGTGCAGGGGTTCTAGAACAGACAGCTCTTTGGGGCAGCAGGCCATTGGGACTTTTCCCAGTAATGAAATGATCAGTCCACCCCAGATTTCTGTTTATAAGAACAGTTGGTTCCTTCTTTTATCATGCTTTTGGATCAAGAGTATTTTATGGAGGTGTTCAGCAGTTGCTAAAAGCCATAAATGTTAACTTCTCAACAAATAAGTTTGGTAAAATGTAGTAAAGGTGTCACTTCTTAAGTTTAATGCTTTGCAGATAAACCATTCAAAGTGCTATTGATGAAGTGTGAATATTAGCTTTCTTTCTGAAGTGTATACATGTGTTTAGAAGTAATTTTATTTGGGGACTGTGTTTAGAAGACAGAACTGGAATAAATGTACAGTTGCATCATAGAACACTATTTAAACCTTTGTTTGGTGTGCAGCTCCAAAGAGGTGGAGATCTTGAGTGTGGAGTAAGCATATAATGTACAGTATGTGCATTTCCTCTAACTTTAGGAAAGAAATAGTACTAGTGGAGTATTCTTTCTCAAGTACACTTCCTCCTCCTGCTGTAATTGTAGGCCTTTGATGATTAGAACAAACATGTAATATAGATAACACCATAAATATTAACGTATTTCTTCCCTAGTAATCATCTCAGTTAATAGGGTTTATTAAATAGATTTTGATTGTTTTTGAAAACACCTTCCTTGCATTGAGTTTCTGTAAATTTAGAACTAAGAGATATGCTGCCAATTCTTGTAAAGTATGTTTTACTTAAATATCGCCAAATTCAGATGATTTAAGATTTCCATTTTTAGTGGGAAACTAGTGTTGTTGACAAATCTGTAAAGCATTGGGTTTTGTTGCTGCTTGTACCTTAAATTTCATGATGAAAAGTTTTGAGCTAACATCACTTTTTCTGTGAGTGTAGAGTACTAGTAATCTCAAATCAAAGTGACTTTTTGTCATTAATGCCATTAATATGACTAAGTACTGACAAAGGAGAACATAGAGTATATTTAACAAGACCCTCAAGCACTTAAATTATACACAAAAATTATTCTGAAGTGAAATTATGAATGTTTTGTACTTCTGAGGATTGCTGAGACAGCACTATAAAATCTTAGCAGAAAATTCTAGATGCTATAGCAACCTGGTGCCTAGGATTTGTTAAACCTTGGTATACCGTCTTTTTCTTAGCCATGAAGAAATATAGTCATTCCAATAACATTTAGGACAGGGGTGGCCAAACTTGTTTAATGTAAAAGCCCGCATAGAATAAATGCCAGATGTTTGAGAGCTGCAAGACATGAACAAATATCGCACACTTATCTTTATTAAAACTCTTGATACTTTCCTTGCACAGAAAGATAAAATGCATATGTATGCACTTTACAACATGACCATGCTAGAGGAGACTTTAAAAAAAAAGAAAAGCTAGGAATAACAGTCCCCATAGGAAAAGGTTAGGGAATTATTTTTTTGGCACCAGTGGGAGAAGGAAACACACATGTGCTATATAAATTACTGACCACCATTTTCACCATTATGCATCGCTCTTTGCCTTGACACCAAGGCATGCTTGCATACAGCTATGAAACTAATGGGTAACCCTGTGCCGCCCTCTTTAATTCCGTCCCACCTTCCAGTGGCGCCCTCAGTTCTTGCACTCTCTTTCCCCACTAGGTCTCCAGGCAGCCTCTGTGGTGGAGAAGAGCTTGGAAGTCTGCTTATTTCCTCCTCCTTTCCTACTTCATACACAGCAGAAATAGTCACTCAGAGATCGACTGAGGTCCCGATGCTAAGCACGCTTACATGAGAGGAAGCTTACATTTAAGTTCCTCCTCTGCCTCTGAGAGCTGCACAGTATTGTGTGAAAGAGCAGCATGTGGCTCCCAAGTCACAATTTGGCCACTCCTGATTTAGGACATTGTTGGTAGAGAGTGTTAAGAGTTCTTGATTCAGAATGTGTGGCTTTCTGGCAGTTCTTAGCATTTAGTTTGCCTAATGTAATGTATAGCATTCATATTTCTGAACATTATGGATGGCATACTGTAGTTGAAATATCCTTCAGGTAGCTTATAGATGTAACTCTTTAGCATTTAAATTAACAGATTTTGAAATGTGCTGTTGTAACTATGAAACATATTGTATTTGTAAAAAAGTAATCTGGACTTCAGAGAATGCATACAACTGAGTAAGTCCTTGGACTATTTTGCCAGCTTGTGAGCAAAGAATGGTTTATATGTGACATTTTCCCTTCATGGGTGGGAAATTTATATAGTCACATAAAGAACTGGTAATTTCATGTGTACATGGATTAGCTGTACATGCTTTTTTCTACATAGAGATGATGGGAAATACAAATTATGGAGGAAAAATAATTAATGACTGTGCTATGATGAGGGTAGAAACTGTAGTGTAAAAACTCACATTTTGATGATAATTGTAATTTCTTTCCTCTAAATGTAGCTATCTAACATTCTTTCAGAAATCTTTGGTATAATCAGAGGGAACTGTGATGAAGTCTTCATTTCCCCCCACTTAGTAGCTACTGAAAGTAGAAAGTGTTGGATTTGTCATACCTAGCACTAGGTGATCCAAAAGATGGAATAACTGATTGGGGCTCAGAGAAAGATCCTTGCTAGGATTATTGCTAGTATCTATTTTAGACTAACAGATTTAAATGGTTGCCTGTTGAATAGATTGTTTCCTGTCCTCTAATTCATAACTTGTACTACTACAGTAAAAGTTTTTAACAAATTTAGAGTGTTTTCCAGAAAAAACATCCTGGCAAGATGAATTCATAAAGTGTATGACATGATGAACTGTGGTTAGAGATGAAATAAGCATGCAAAGTATAAAAAAACTTTTGACCTTGTTTCAGCCAGGATTGGATGATCACACTGCCTCTTTTTACAGAATTCAGTATTGCTGTTGGTGTTTTTACAGGAAATGCCCCCCCCCAAAAAAAATTCCACTGATTCAAAAATTGTATGTTGTTTTCAGTTGTATTTTAAGTGGTGGTGGTGGTGGAAAGTGCTGTCAAATCACAGCTGACTTACAACAACCTTGTAGGGTTTTCAAGGCAAGAGACATTCAGAAGTAGTTTGTCATTACCTGCCTCTGAGTACTGATACTGGACTTTCTTGGTAGTCTCCCATTGAAGTACTAACCAGGGCCAACCCTACTTTCAAGATCTGATGAGATTGGGCTAGTCTGGGTGATATTTAAATTGTAATTTGTTCGCTTCCAGTATGGCATAAGTTGGATGCTTGGACTGTCTTGGGTGTAATAACTTTGGCTGCAGTAAAGAAGAAAATTCACCAAAGATCTTGTCAGGTTCAAGGTAAAGGAAGAAATAATTTTTGTCAGTATAATTTCCTTTTTTGGGGAGAAATATCAGTTCTTGGCAGCAGTTTCATTAAAATGAAACTTCAATTTTATATTCTTTTAAGGGTCAAATGAACAAACCAATTGCTGGCATAAATAAATAGTTAAACATTAACTTTTAATGTCTGTCTTACAATAGCAAGCTCATTTGTATTAGCATATTGCATTTTTAAAAGAGTTAGAATGCCATTATTCACTTACCTGTTTAGTGTCCCATTGTATTTCCAATTATGTTG
Source organism: Heteronotia binoei (assembly GCF_032191835.1). Lineage (NCBI taxonomy): Eukaryota > Metazoa > Chordata > Lepidosauria > Squamata > Gekkonidae > Heteronotia > Heteronotia binoei. Next base: position 131,638,814 of record NC_083223.1, read on the forward strand.
AAATTCCAGCTTGGATATCTGAAGAAGTGTGCATGTAGACAAAAGTATACCCTGAATAAAACTTTGGTGGTTTTTAAGATGCCACTGGATTCAAACTTTGTTCAGGTTGGATATTTTTAACTTACAGACTGTTTAGAACTGTTTCGGCGAGGAGGGCAGGATAGAAATCCAATAAACTTAAACTTTAGAAAATAAAGTGTAACAGATGTTAAGGGACTTGACAGCAGTGATATGCGTTTATCTGTTCAAATTGGAAGATTTTTTGAAATAAATACCACGTTTAAATATTATTAGAAAAAGGCAAATACACTATGTACAAGTTTGTTCATGCTTCATATCTCACATTTAGACCATCTAACAAGATTAATTTGCAACACAACAGCCCCGACAACTATAGATACACTATATTTGCATATATGGGGTGCAACATTTTCCATGAAAAATTGATTGGCAGTAATGGATACATAGCTGGTAGCAACGTGCTGTATATATAAAACTTAGTGAAATATATTCCTACAGGATATTTTGTTGCTTTACAAGAAAATTTATAGAAGGTATAAGAAATTTGGGTTATATGTATGACAAACTCTTAGTAAAGTAGTAGGGCTTTAACTAAATAGCCCTGTGGTGCAGAGTGGTAAAGGTGGAGTACTAAGCTCTGCTCATGACCTGAGTTCGATCCCGGTGGAAGCTGGGTTCAGGTAGCTGGCTCCAGGTTGACTCAGCCTTCCATCCTTCCGAGGTCGGTAAAATGAGTACCCAGCTTGCTGGGGGTAAAGTGTAAATGACTGGGGAAGGCAATGGCAAACCACCCCATAAAAAAGTATGCCGTGAAAACATGATGCGACATCACCCCAGAATTGGAAACGACTGGTGTTTGCACAAGGGACTACCTTTACCTTTTTAGGGCTTTAACTATTCTAGAAATTTCAAATAAGTCTGAGTCAGATACAAGGGAAATCACTTGGTCTTTGGAATAATATCAGCTATAGTTATGCATAGTTAATTTAAAAGCAATATGGAAAATTGTACCCATTCTGTTTTGAGCACATTTGCATATCAAATTTCACTTGGTGATAAGCAGTTTAAAACTTACTAAAATCCAGATAGAAGCATGTGTGGAATTCAGCCTACTCTTACTGCAAGAAAATGAATGCTTTAGAACAGTTCTGTTGTGCTTGGTAGTTAGCAAGAAGAAAACTTTTGTTTTGGAACTTCAGGGCATGGCATCCTTACAAAAATGCCAGTGATAAAAGACAGTATTTAATTTATTACTTTTATGTGAACAAATAATATGTAGTTAGTATTTACCAAATTCAGTTATCTATATCTGTGAGAGCCTTTTTCTGAATTGGAGAGCTTATGCAGATCAATTTAAATAACTAAAGGGATGGAGAATTTGAATTTACTCTCTTGATTTGGTTAATAAAAGTACATTTTTATGAATAATGCATGCAGGCATGTCCAGTAGAAACCAAGGAAATTGTATGTACATACAGTGTAGGACTTACAGTGCTGTCCAAAACAGTTACAGTCACATAGCAGCTCACATAGAGTTTAGAATTAACTCTGTTTAGGATTGCACTGTTAGTAGCTGTATTGATAGTATATTAAATGTAACTTAATCCCATTACAAAGTTATTTTTAGTAAATCATAAATGTTCTTTTGTTCCTGGTTGATGACATTGCTTTCCAGCTTATGCAAACCTGACTGTTTAGGAATGTTTAGAGACAGAACATTGTATTATTGTGTTTTACAAGATCCATTTACTTCAGTGGGATTTCCAAGTAAGTGTACCTAGGACTGCAGCTTTAGGGTAGTACTTTTTTTTTTGCAAAGGGAAGCCCTGCAACTAGTCTGTGGACTTTAGAACTTCTAATAGTATCCTGGCTTATGAAATATAAGGCTTTTGCGGCATGTTGTCATCTTGAATGAGGAAAAGAAACTGATAGTTTTCTCCCTGATCACCCGGAGGCATTTCTTACGCTACTGTAATTATAGAGCAAATTCTTGCTTTCCTGGGGTCCACAAGACTATTTGGAGGAATCTGCAAACTCTTCATAAGAATGAGTCCAGCAGCACATTAAAGACTAACAAAATTTGTGGCAGGGTCTTGTTAGTCTTTAAGGTGCTACTTGACTCTTGCTCTTTTTTTACTACTACCAGTAGACTAACATGGCTACCCATCTTGATCTGTCTTGATAAGAATAGAGAGCAAGTCCTTCATATGCCTATCTGGCTAACAGGAACATCTCAGTTTTCTAGAAGTGGGCAGGGAATCTCCAAGGGCAGAAGATAGAATCGGCTTCTTTTGAAGGCCAGCTTCCAGATTACCTTAAAATCCCTGTCCAGAAAACCTACAGATTTGATGCTGCAAACCATTAACTGTCCTAGGAGCTCATAAGGGCTCAGAAACATGTGGAGGTACAACCTGGACCCAGCTACCTGAACCAGCTTCTGCTGGGATCAAACTCAGGTTGTGAGCAGAGGGCTCCGACTGCAGTACTGCAGCTTTAAGACTCTGCGCCACGGGGCTCTTTTTTCTTTGAATTGTAGCCCTATAGAATTCACTGTCCTCTGAGACCTAACATTGTAGGTCATAGAAAGACAGTAAAAACATTTTCCTTCAGTATATCTGATCAGGGGTCTTACTCTGTCGTTTTGGGAACACAGATAATGGAAACTTTCCTGGGCATACATGGACTGCCATGCTTTGAAAAAGGGCTTTCCAGCATGCAATATGTGGTGACAAGAGAGAAAGGGTAGAATTGAAGGTCTGTAAAAATTTATAATCAAAATGGGGATTTAAGGTTGCTAAATTTCAAGAACTGTTGCCCTATAAATTCTGAATAGAAACTGAAAAATCTTTTTCCCAGAAAAAAACCCTGAAAAATGAAATAAATGCACTATTTTCCTATTACATCTAAATTTATTTTCCTTCTCTAACATAAATGCATAATTTATAATGTAATATTTGTTGTCCATATAATTCAAATTTAATCAAACTATAAGGTCGTATATGTGAACCGTATTGAAAGTGATGATGACTTAATGCTGTAGATTGTCTTGCATCAAATTTTGTACGCTAAGCAAACAGATGGTCAGCAAGTGCAGATCTTTCAGCACAGGGGTAAGACAGTCCTGAATCCCATCAGTGACAATAGCTTGGCTGCCACACTTTGTACCAGTTTAAGTTTCTGGACAGTTTTCGAAGGCAGCTCACATAGAGTGCATTACAGTAATCTAATGTGATCAGAGCATAGATTATTGTGACTAGATTACACTCTCAGCAGTGGCTGTAGACAAAGCTGTAGACAAAACTACATGTCTTTGATGAGATCTGATCCTCCAATCATAAACCAGAATCCAGCAGAAGTTACAAATCTAATGTTTCAGGGGAGGGGGTGTACAAGCCCCACCAGACAGGTTCACTCTTCAGTACTTGAGCTGTTTTGTCATTAACCAGCATCACCTCAGCCTTGTCTGGACTTAGCTTCAGTTTATTGGCCATCATCTGTCTTTTTTCAGGACCTTGAAACTAATGAAACCACAACTTAGTTTCTATTCCTTTCAGTCCACTGTGGTCCTCGTTAGTGTTATATAACTTCTTTAGGACCTTAACAGGTCCATATTGCTGGATGCCATTCACATACTGGTGGCAGCTTTTCCAAATCCCAGCAGTTTCATGTAGATGCTAAAATCATGAGGAATAAGACGATTCCCTTCAGATCCCATAGTATTTATGCTGAACAGCAGTCTCCTAGCACCACTCTTTGGAACCAGGTGGTCAAGTAAGAGCAGAATCACCACAGCATGGTACCTCTCCTTCCGAACTCAGCTGGCTTCTCCAGAAAGATACCATTGTTGATGGTATCAAAAGTAGCCAGGAGGTTTAGGAGAATCAACAAGGATATACTCCCCTGTTACTCTCTCATTTAAGATAATCAGTCAGGACAAATAAAGTAATTTCTGGCCATACTGAGGCTTAATTGCAGATGGAAATAGGTCTAGGTCAGGGGTGTTGAACTCATTTGTTATGAGGGCCAGATCTGACATAACAGAGACTATGTTGGGCTGGGCCATGTATGTCATAAAATTTAATGCCAGGAAGCAGAGATATAAACTTTATAAAGGACACAGAAACACAACTAAAGATTTTTTAAAACTTGAAATAAAATATGTTTAAAATATTAGGATTTGTAATTTTTTAACAGTATCTTATAACTCACACCTCTTGCTCTGAATGATTGCATCAAAATCTGGAGACAATGTCTGTGCTGTAAGAGTCTTGAGTATGCTGTTCAGGTGTTGTTCAAGTGTGTATTTATAAGTTGCAAACTGACTTTTGATTTATTGACATGGTCAATTATTTGAACTTAAGACTCAGAGGGAAACATGAAATGACTGGGCATTGTGAGCTTTTGCACATAAGTTGCTTCGTGTGCTGGTCAAGAACATGCGAAGGCACCACGACACAGACTGAGGGCTATATGTTTGTCTGCAAAACTATAGTCTTCCCCAGAGAAATAACTACAACTCCTAAGAGGCAATGTAAGAATAGAGAGACAGCAATGTGTATAGTGGTCAGTATCAGCCTACTTATATGGTAAGCCTAGTTTCAAAATCCCCAGTTTACAAAGGAAATATGCTGGATGAACTTGGTCTGGAGACACACTCTCATCCTAATCCACCTCACTAGTTTGTTGTTATTCCTCATCTACCGTATTTTTCGCACCATAAGACGCACTCCCCCCCCCAAAAAAGTGGGGGGGAAGTGTGTGCATCTTATGGAGCGAAGGTACGTACCTTCCTCCGGGGGGGAGGGCGATCCGCTGCCTCCGCCTCTGATCCTGGCACTTCCCTCGTGCCTGCCTGCCTGGCTCCAGCTCTGATGCTTACAGCAAGCCCCAGGATCACTCCCTCCGCCCTCTGATCCCAGCGCTTGCTTTAAGCATCAGAGCTGAAGCCAGGCAGGCAGGCATGGAGAAAGCACGCTGCCCCCTCCACAGCCGGTGCTTAGGAAGCGCTGGGTTTGCGGAGGGGGTGGGTGCTTCCTCTGTGCCTGTCTGCCTGGCTTCAGCTGATGCTTAAAGCAAGTGCTGGGATTGGAGGGCGGAGGGAGCGATCCTGGCGCTTGATGTAAGCATCAGCTGAAGCTAGGCAGGCAGAAAGCACGCTGCCCCCTCCACACCCGGCGCTCGCGAAGCAGTGGGTTTGCGGAGGGGGTGGGTGCTTCCTCTGTGCCTGTCTGCCTGGTTTCAGCTGATGCTTAAAGCAAGCGCCGGGATCGGAGGGCAGAGGGAGCGATCCTGGCGCTTGCTGTAAGCATCAGCTGAAGCCAGGCAGGCAGGCACGGAGAAAGCATGCCGCCCCCTCCACAGCCGGCGCTCGCGAAGCGCTGGGTTTGCGGAGGGGGCGGCGTGCTTCCTTTGTGCCTGTCTGCCAGGCTTCAGCTGATGCTTAAAGCAAGCGCTGGGATCGGAGGGCGGAGGGAGCGATCCTGGCGCTTGCTGTAAGCATCAGCTGAAGCCAGGCAGACAGGCACGGAGGAAGCACCCGCCCCTTCCGCAAACCCAGCGCTTCGTGAGCGCTGGCTGTGGAGGGGGTGGCGTGCTTCCCCCGCGCCTGCGCGTCTGGCTGGGAGACAAGCGGCGAGATCGCTCCCTCCGCCCCCATCGCAAACCCAGCACTTCGCAGGGAGTGATCTCACCGCTTGTCTCCCAGCCAGACACGCAGGCGCGGGGGAAGCACGCCGGCACCTGCATGCCTGGCTGGAAGACAAGCGGCAAGATCGCTCCCTGCGAAGTGCTGGGTTTGCGGTAGGGGCAGAGGGGGCGATCTCGCCGCTTGTCTCCCAGCCAGGCACCTGTGTCTAATGGTCCGGAGCGTCTAATGGACCGAAAAATACGGTAAATAGTTCACATTTCTTTCCGTGTGAGAAGATGAGTACACATGAGTGCACAAAGACAGTAAAAAGGGTGAGGCAAACCCAGTCGCACCCAGGGGAACCCTGACATAATGAGCCAACAAAACACAAAAAGCTCATAGCTTGTGTGGTGGAATTGGCTCACTTTACTCTGCAGACCCCATTCTGCCCACATTGGGTTGCCATCTCCTGGAGGGAGCTATTCTGCTTCCTGCCCCTTAGGATATGCTGCCACCACTGTCCTTTTGTGATGGAGGGACAGGAGGGACAGACTCCTGACCCCCTTCTCAACCTGAGGCTCCTTCTCTAGTCTTTTGTTACCCAGTGCCTGGTTATCACAGGAACCAGATTCCTTCTTTGGGAAGGAAACCTGGAGGGTTGGCTACAGATGCCTTGACCACTTCCCTCCCAAACTAGGCCTTCCTCTAGCAAATGAATAGCATGTCCAAGTAGTTGGAGAACTATGTGGCCTAGAGAATGCTTCCAGATTCAAAAGGTTATATTTCTTGAAAAGAAAAAGTCTACATTTATACTTTTAACCCAGGACCAGAAAAGCAAAATGGAAACAACATACATTTGGAATAAATGCATTCCTCCTTTCCCTCTTCTAACACATACTCTAGCTAGATGTCATGACCAAAGTAGGCATAATAAGTCTTAGAAAGTTACAAGTTTGGTTTGTAGCCCTTTTACATCACCAGAAAGAACTGCAGCTGCCTGGTATCTCAAAATGGCTGTTGTGTAGCACAGCCAGCCAGAGGTCTGCACTCTTTGAAGGCCCAGCACTCCCCCCCCCCTTTCCCTCACTGGGGGATATCTCCAAACTCTCCTCCCACCCAGGAACTGGTCACCTTTTCCCTACAGCACTCTGGGAAGAAAAGCCCCATAGCACATCTGGAACTTCTTGTTTTCATCCTGCCACTCTAGCAAATGACTCCCTCCTCTGTGGTTAAGCAGGGGAGGGGGGAGAGAGAGAGACAGCAGCCTGCTGCCCTTGTGAGCTGTAAGCTGACTCCTTCCCACAGAAAAAAACCCCCTTTTCCAATATATTGACTATTTTTTAAAACCGGCAGTACCTTGATTCCATCATATATTAAAGATACTTTGGATTTTGTTAACAACATTGAGGGTAGGGATATTGCAGTATTAGTATCATTAGATGTAAATTCCTTATACACCCAAATCCCTCACGAAGAAGGTAGAGGGGTAATAGAAAGGGTATTATGTGAAAGAAAGGACCAAGACCCACCCAACATTTTTCTTGATGGAACTAGTGGACTTATTTGAAAAAACCTATTTCAGATTTGGGGAGGATTTTTACCATCAAGTCAGAGGGGTTTCGATGGGCAGTGTTTTTGCCCCTTCTGTAACATGCCTTTTCATAGCGTCATTAGAAAAAGAGTATTTATGTAATCCTGAGGTAAATCCTTTCTATGAGAAGGTCTCTTTTTATAAGCGATTCATTGATGACAATATAGCTATATATGAGGAAGAGGAAACGGTAAGGGATTGGTTACTGTGGGTCAGCCAGGTACATTATTCTATTAAGTTTTCCTACAAATGGGATAGAAATTCTGTTACCTTTTTGAATACCATTGTGTTTAGAATTAGTAAGAATAAACTGGCTGTCAGAAATTTTAAAAAGCCCACTGATAAGAATACATTTCTTCACTTCCAGTCTTATCATCCGGCGCATATACGCAATAACTTACCATTGAGTCAGATCCTTAGACTCAAGAGGGATTCTACTAGGCAGGAAGTTTTTGAAAATGATTGCACGGATCTTATGTTGCAATTCAGACAGAGAGGGTACCCAGGACACATTGTGTCTGTTGCAAGAGAAAGGGCTTCCGGAAGAAGCAGGGAAGATCTGTTAAGATATAAGACGAGACAAGAGTGCTCTAAGAGCATTACATGGGCTATGTCCTTTTCGCCATTAGGAAGTGAAGTATGTAAAATCATTAGAAAACATTGACATTTGGTTGAGGACATCCCTGGATGCAAAGAACCACCAAGGATTGGTTTTAAAAGAAAGAGGAATTTAAGGGATGAATTGGTGCACTCTGATATTTCAGTGAGGAACAAGGAAAATGCAGTGTTACCGGGGAATTTTAAATGCAGGTCGTGCCTAGCTTGCCAGTTCTGTTTACAGATTAAGGAATTTAGGCATCCCCAGACTGGATCTGTAATTAAATTGAAACAACATATGACATATTCCACTAAAAAAGCCATTTATGTGGTGGTCTGTCTGTGTTCACCGTCACTTATGTACATCGGAAGCACCATGCGAATGGTAAAGACGCGTGTGTTGGAGCACAAATTGAGATTAAAAAATTGCGTCCCCAAGGCACCCCCCTTGTGGATCACTATACCAGGTTAAAACATCCTCTTGAATCTCTAAAAAATTTTATATTGGATTTTTTACTTTAAAGCATTAGAACCCATAGGATTAAATAATAATTGGGATCTGTCATGTTACTTATGAATTTTGTTGGTTTTGTGTTGTTGGATATTTAGTACTTGTAACTTTAACTGTGGTGGATTGTGTTAACTTAATAAGATGCACCTGGAAACAGCTATGTAATTGTGTAATGGAAATGTGTGTCAGTGTTGATTCTACTGAAGATGAGAGTGAAGCGATAGTAAAAGGAAGTAGTTGTGTTTTGTAAAGTAAATATATTAGTTTGGTGAAATTTCCATCCTAGTTTTCAAGTAGTTTTATAGTATTTTTACAGCAGCATAACTATAGGGTTTTGTGAAATTGACTAATTGGACACCACAGAAGTTTGTAAGTTTATAGCAGGGTTTTCTGGTGTTTATATAAATAAAATTGATTGTGTGTATTTCATTGTAGGTGATAAGCTTTGGCTGAGATAAAGCATGGAAGCGAAACAGGGAAAGTAAAATCGATTGAACCTGTTGCATTATTTATTAATTTTTTGTCAATATAGCATATATATGCAGCTAAAGAAAATAAACTGGTGTTGTGGATGTATGGCATATAAATTTGGACCAATCCACACCTTTCCAAGGCTGATTACTTCATGGTGAAATAAACTGGATTTGTATGATAAAAGTGTTGATTAGATTTTTTCCCCAAGATATTAGTACAATTTTTGGATAGTTGCATTGAAAAGCTGATTTTACACGGAGCCTGTTGGCATTTTCTTCATTCTTCCTTTCTGTGTGACTTTTTTGTGTTTGCTTATCCTTGGTCTCGCAAAATGGCTGCTGTGTAGCACAGCCAGCCAGAAGTCTGCACTCCTTGAAGGCCCAGCACTCCCCCCACCCTCTTCCCTCATTGGGGGATAGCTCCAAACTCTCCTTCCCACCCAGGAACTGGTCACCTTTTCCCTACAGCACTCTGGGAAGAAAAGCCCCAAAGCACATCTGGAACTTCCTGTTTTCATCCTGCCACTCTAGCAAATGACTCCCTCCTCTGTGGTTAAGCAGGGGAGGGGGGGAGAGAGAGAGCAGCCTGCTGCCCTTGTGAGCTGTAAGCTGACTCCTTTCCACAGAAAAAAACAGCCCCTTTTTTAAAAAGTGAGTTCCAACAAGGAATACAACTTTGTTAGCCTGAAAGGTGTTTTGTATCTCTCCTGTGTGATTGAGGGGCCTGGGCAAAGAAAGCTCTCTTTCCCTCCCTTCCTAGGGGATGAGCAGTGGGAGGAGCCTCAGCCAATAGAAAGAAGAGAGGTTTGGCTCAGTAGTTCTGTGATTGAGAGAACCTGGCAAAGCAAGCTCTCTCTGCCTTCTTCTGTAAAGGAGGAGCCTCAGCCAATGCAGAAAATAGAGGCTTGGCTCAGTAGCTCTTGTGCAATTGAGTAAGCCTGGAAAAATAAGCTGTGGCATAGAAGGAGGCAAGAGAGAAGGAATCAGACAGTTGCTTAGGGGTTTGATTGATAGGAGCCCTCCATGGCCTGATCCAGCCAGCAGGATGCATGTTTGACATCCGTGATCTAGGAATCTCTCCTGAGACCACCTGAAGCTATATAGGCATCATGTACTCAAGCACCTAGCCTAAGAATGGAATAGTGTTCACCAGGCAGTAAGAAGTTCTTTTTGTTACTGCAACCCTGGGACAATTTGTTCCAGGGAAGGTCTCATGACTCCTCTTTCACAGTGGAGAGAACTATATCCTCCAGTAGAATGCATAAAATCCTGTATGAAAAAACAATTTCACTGATCATGAAACAGAAAATCTGAGAGTTATTTTCAGTACTCCCTCATAATTTCCTCTGGGAAAGTCCTCTGGGGAGACAAAAGGGGTGTTTTTCTGAATTTGTGCAGTCCATCACATCTCTGACTTTCAAGTGTTAATTTTTGGAGTCTACAGTATATGCTGGCTTAGTGTTGGAAGATGACCTGCATGACATGGAAGAACATGGTATAATGATATTCTATTCTGTCATGTGCTTTCTTCTTTGTCTGTATTTGGGGGGAAAATGTGTTTTTGGTTGGAAATATGTGAATAGGAAGAGAGATGATTATGCAGTCTTCAGATGGATTCCAGAACACTCCCCATTGATCCTCACCACTCTGTCTCTGGAGTGAGTGATCTATGGAATAACAGTTATTAATTTCAACCACAAGTATCATGTTGCTGGTGAAAGCCAAAAGAGATACAATGTAGTGATCAGGGTAATGAATCTAGGTTTTAAGGATCCACTTGTTCTGGATGGAGTGGAGTTGGCTGTTGTAGAGCAGGCCAAGAGCTTTGGGCTGCCACTGCTTGAGAAGCAGATTGGTGTAGGGGCCAAGAACGCCTTATATAATCCACATCTGGTTTGCCCAAATCCTTTCTTAGACTCAGCTTTGTTTGTGAACCCTTGCATCTGAATCACTGTAACATGCTCTACATTGGGCTGTCCTTGAAGACAACTTGGAAAGTGCAACTGGTTCATGTGACGTTGTGGTTATTTGTATGGAGTAGCTGATGGGAACATATCTTGCGCATCTTAAATCAGATGCGTTGGCTGAAAGTTTGTTTCCAAGTCCAATTCAAGATGCTCATTGTGACCTTTAAAGCTCTTTATGACCAAGGACCTTCTGTCTAAAGGAGCAAGAAACTTTGTTCTAAGCTGTTATCTTTGAATCTTGGTACCACTGATTTGTTAGCAAATGTATGTTTGCCAATGTATGCACAGACTGGTGAGTGAGAGCCAACCATGGACTTTTTGACACATTTACCCGTATAATACATGTGTCTTCAGACTTTTATTTGTTGTACGCAGGACACTTTCACGTATATAAATAAGACAGCTTCAGTGAGAGTACTGGGTTATCATCTAGTCTTGTGTATGTACTAGTTAGATCTCAGTGTTTTTTCTTCTTTAATTTTAGATACATGGATTTCCCTTGCTCCAAAATAGAGATGCTGCCATCAGCTGTGTCCTAGGATACAGTTGACACATCTGGTACAAGTTACAGTACTCTCGGTGTTGTGAAATTCTTGAGTATTAGGCATAGCTGCGGAGCAGGGTTTGACAGACCCCAGGTGCCGGGTCATCATGGTGCCTAGAAATTGCAGTGTGCCATCTAGTATTTTCATCGAGGATTTTATTGTAGTATGTCTCAGTGATCCTCAGGAAAATACAAAAGATTTCAACTTAGAATATGTTTTGATGCAGAACACAGAAATATATGTGCGTAAAATGGAGCCAAGGCATCCCAGTGGTGGTGCTGTTTCACTATTTTGATGCTTCATTAGAGCACTATAATGCTGTTAGCCCAACATTCCCCTCCCCTCCCCCCAAAAAAAATTGTGGAGATTTTGTGCTGGCCAGCAAAAAAGTGTGTGAAAATAGCTGGTGCTCCTGGAAGTGCTACAGGGCATTTCACACAGCCTGATTTCAACCTGGAAGGAGGGGTTGAAAACTGGAGGAAGCTGCTGTTTGTCAGTAATGGACTCAGGCATGCCTCAGTGCCGGGACAGCTGCAGGACTCTGAGAACAGGTAACAGTATTCTGGTAGGAGCCAGCCACTAAAATGGGTCTTGCTCCAAAGTGCAGTGCAATATAAAGAACTACCTCCTGCCCTCCCCTTTTCCTGTACAGAGGAGATCTCATGGTGTTGGGTGTTTTTGCTGTCTCCAAAAAGATTTCACTATGAATTCTCTGTGATTCATTGCCAAATGTGGGGAAGGGGATTTGTATATTCCTGGACATGTTGCCATGATCAAAAGCCAGGGGAACTAGTCTGTTGATAAATACGAAGTGTATCTTTTAAAAATAAATACTCATATTTTTTCATACCATAGAAAACTGTAGGATAAAGTTATAGCAAGCAGGCTTATTTTTGCCAGTTTCTGTGGAAAAACCCACATCTGCATTTTTCAGTTAGTCCTGTTAAAACCCACAATTTAGCATTTTTGCTGGGAAAGCATTAGAAAATTGCAGTGGGCAAGTTTTGGACTCAAATATAAGGTTAAGAATAATAGCTACAAATTTTCAACTGTTTGTCTTCTGAAAATTGACTTTGAGAAGAGGTTTACATTGATAGAATCTTGAGCAAGAATTTTGTTGGCAGTGTTTATGTATGTGTTTTATTCATAAAAATCTGTTTTGCTACTGTATTTGATTGTATAGAACCTTTTTATGTATGATGGGTTTACCTATACAGATGGAGCAGCAGGAGTAATAGGTACTTGTCTATACAATATATAAAGATTGCTTATATAGAGCTTTCACTCATGTTTTGGGGAGTCATGACTGGGAATAGGCTCATAATTTATGTACACGATAGTGTAAGTATAATGGACTTGGTTCCTGTGGAGGATTTACAAAAGGATGTTGGCATCTATTCCTTTTCCCTTGGCTCAGATGTTTTCTTCCAGTGACATGCATAGACTAACAGAGTTTTAGTCCAATGGCACCCTTAAGACCAACAGATTTTTATTCTAGGTATAAGCTTTTTTTTACACACATGCTTCTTTGAGAGCAACTGTGGTGTAGTGGTTAAGACTCTAATCTGGAAAAATGGGTTTGATTATCCACTCCTCCACATAAAGTCAGCTGAGTGACCTTGTGTTAGTCACAGCTCTCTCAGCCCCACCTACCTGTTGTGGGGGAAAGATGGAAAGACAATTATAAGCTGCTTTGATGAGACCTGCAAAATTGGCAACAAATTGTTTTTATTTATTTGGGAGAAAAAAACCCATGATTTAGCCATTATATTCTAAAATGACCATCAAAACTGGAAGGTTATGGTTTATAGTTTTGGGGAAATAGTGTGAAGCAGCACAGTTAAAACATACTCTTAACAACACAAAATCTAAAAGTTGGGCATTAATTGGCCAGCACTTTGTACAGCTTATCCCTCTGGAGGATATTGTCTGGAAGAAGCTGAAAGATAGAGTTCATGATGTAAAATTAAATCCTTTCTTAGATACATCTAGGATAAAAGGGCATTATTGGCACTCTGCTTTTCTCTTTTATCCTCTTTTCTTAATCACAGCTGGTTTACTCCATAGGTTTTGCAAAATAGCACGTAAACAGTGTATAAGGAGTAAATTCCAACTTGAAGAAAAGGCACAGATAAAGATTCCATGGTTTCAAAATTTGTAAATTTGGCATTTTATTGTTAAAATGTTAACAGGAACCTCACTAGTTTGAAAGAATCGTTAAAACTGCTGAGATTTCAGAAAAGAAAGGATATCCATCATGTATAAGTTACTGAATCAAAGTTGATGTTTCAGAAATTGTATTATCAAACAAAATGGCAGAAAGACCTTCAAAGCACTATTTATTATGAACTTTTTTGGACCCAGATATTGAAGGGGGGGGGGGTTTAAAAAATAACTGGCATTGTTATTCTGTTAGATCCTAAATTGATTTTGCTAAATCTGTGGAAGAATGTTGCAGTTCTTAAAATAAGAAAGGATCTCATCTCAGTTATGCTTGTAGCTGGTAGGTAGGTAACAGGTTTATTGTATGAAGCCATTGGCCATTACAGTATAAAATTACACTATAAAAAATTTACATTCAAAAAATCAGGGCTTGTAGCTGCTAAAATGACATTTGCTAGATATTGGAGAGCTGGTGGTTTACAGTCAATCAGTGGATGGTCAAGCTCAGAGAGGCCTGAGAGGAGCAGAACAGAGCAGAGCAGCTCTGAAAGGCTGAGACAGCTGGAGAAGTTGCTAAGAATTTCTGTGTTTTGAAAGACTTCATTCTGAGGCTTGGGTGACTGCTGAAAAGGCTGAGTTGTGATAGCTGGGGAACTGCTGTATGTTTGGGTGAGTGGGCTAAAGGTGAAAGTGATTGATTGATTGATTGATTGATTGAGAGTAATTGTTGATGATTGCTTAGGAGTGGTCTACTCCACCCTCTTTGCATTTTAAGCTGCGCCTTGCCAAAGGGCTCTTGGCCTGTGGCTCTTTGCCTGGGGGCTTCCTAAGGACCGGGAACCCAGATCCCTGATTTCCTTGTTCTCCCAATAAGGTAAGTTGACCTTCCAGAAGGGGAGCCACGTAAACAACAGCATTTAAAGAGGACTGTATATTTAATATATATATATATATCATGAAGGTAGAATGCCAGCAGGGGGGTGGGGGCTTTCCAGTGTTTTGCACTGAGTGTCACATGTATGACTATCTGCCCACAGGACAGAAGTCTTGGGTGTGTGCTCGATGCAAGGAGCTCCTGGTCCTCAGGGAACGGGTTCGTGCCCTTGAGGCCGAGGTGACTGCCCTGGAGAAGCAGAGACAGTCAGTTAGGCAATTGGGGAAGACTCTCGGGGGCGTATTAGATGAGCCCCACTCTGAACGTGGCAGCCCCGTTCCTGCCAGAGAGCGTGAGGGTCGAGAGGGAACAGGGCACCTTGCTGAGGACAAGGGGAATGCGCCCTCAGAAGGGACCTCTTCTTCGGTTGGTGAGCAGGTATCCTTTCGCGCCAAGGAACCATCCCTGGGCAGGGGGAGAAGGGGGGTCTTGGTAGTTGGTGATTCGATCCTTAGGCAAGTAGACAGCTGGGTGGCAAAACCGCGTATTGACCGTATGGTGACTTGCCTGCCTGGTGCGAAGGTAGCGGACATTACACGTGTAGTAGATAGGCTGATAGACAGTGCTGGGGAGGAGCCTGTGGTCGTGGTGCATGTTGGCACCAACGATGTGGGGAAATGCAGTCGTGAGGTCCTGGAGGAAAAATTTAGGCTGCTAGGTGGGAGACTTAAGGCCAGGACCTCCAAGGTGGCCTTCTCGGAAGTGCTACCTGTTCCACGTGCAGGGCAGGAGAGACAGGCGCAAATTAGAAGTCTCAATGTGTGGATGAGACGATGGTGTAAGGAGGAAGGGTTTAAGTTTGTTAGGCACTGGGATGCTTTCTGGAACAAGCGGGAGCTGTACAAAAGAGACGGTCTCCACTTGTCTCCGGATGGAACCAGGCTGCTGGCGCTTAAAATCAAAAAGGTGGCAGAGCAGTTTTTAAACTAAATCTTGGGGGAAAGCCGACAGGAGATGGAATGTCTCTGGTTCGGGAGGACTCATCTCAAAGAGATGAAGGGTTGGCTTCTATTTTTCTACCGAGTAACGGATCAGAGTTGTCCACTGTGATGGTGACAAACAGTATGGACTGTCTGCCAGAGTCTCGAGGCGGCAGGACAGAGGTGGCGGGCCTAGCTTGCCTGGGAAATTATAAATGTATGTATGCAAATGCTAGAAGTGTCCGAAGTAAAATTGGTGAATTGGAATGTTTAGTGTTGGGAGAAAACATAGACATTGTGGGAATTTCAGAAACTTGGTGGAATGAGGAGAATCAGTGGGACATGGTGATTCCTGGATATAAGTTATATCGGAAGGATAGGGAGGGAAGGGTTGGAGGTGGGGTGGCTCTGTATGTCAGAGAGGATATACGGTCCAGTAAGACTGAGGTCAGAGAATTAGATTCCCTTTTAGAAATGCTTTGGGTTGAAATAGAGGGCCCAAAAGGAAATTTAACTATGGGAGTTTGTTATCGCCCACCAAATCAAAAGAGAGAGGACGATTATAATATGATGGAAGGATTAAAGATAGCGGCTAAACGTAAAAACTGTGTCGTAATAGGTGATTTTAACTACCCGCAGATTGATTGGGTCAATATGTGTTCTGGTCGAGAGAAAGAGATTGAGTTTCTTGATGCTCTCAATGACTGTGCTATGGAGCAGATGGTCTCAGAACCTACCAGAGGTGGGGCGATCCTGGATCTGGTTCTAAGTAATGCCCAAGACTTAGTGAGAGACGTAAAAGTGATTGCGCCGCTTGGGAACAGTGACCATAATGTTATTGATTTCACCGTTTGTATAAATAGGGAGTTGCCCAAAAAGACCGCCACAACCACATTTAACTTTAAAAGGGGTAAATTCTCTGAGATGAGGAGGCATGTGAGGAGGAAACTGAAAGGAAAGGTAAATACGGTCAAAACCCTTGGGGAAGCTTGGAGACTATTTAAAACTATAATCCTAGAAGCTCAGATAAAATACATACCACAAGTTAGGAAAGGCACAAACAGGTATAAGAAGAGGCCAGCATGGTTAACAAACAAAGTAATGGAAGCTGTAAAAGGTAAGAAGGACTCCTTTAAGCAGTGGAAAACCAGTCCAAGTGAGATTAATAAAAGGGAACACAGGCAGTGGCAAATCAAATGCAAGACTGTGATCAGGCAGGCGAAAAGGGACTATGAGGAGCATATTGCAAAAAACATAAAGACCAACAATAAAAATTTCTTCAAATATATTAGAAGTAGGAAACCAGCCAGGGAAGCAGTGGGGCCCTTGGATGACCATGGGGTAAAAGGATTACTGAAGGAGGATGGGGAAATGGCTGAGAAGCTGAATGCATTTTTTGCCTCCGTCTTCACCGTGGAAGATGAGAAGTGTTTGCCCGCCCCAGAACCACTAATATTGGAAGGGGTGTTGAAAGACCTGAGTCAGATTGAGGTGACAAAAGAGGAGGTCCTACAACTGATAGACAAATTAAAAACTAATAAGTCACCGGGTCCGGATGGCATACATCCGAGAGTTCTGAAAGAACTCAAAGTTGAACTTGTGGATCTTCTAACAAAAATCTGTAATCTTTCATTGAAATCTGCCTCTGTTCCTGAGGACTGGAAGGTAGCAAATGTCACCCCCATCTTTAAAAAGGGTTCCAGAGGAGATCCAGGAAATTACAGGCCAGTCAGTCTGACTTCAATACCGGGAAAGTTGGTAGAAACCATTATCAAGGACAGAATGAGTAGGCACATTGATGAACACAGGTTATTGAGGAAGACTCAGCATGGGTTCTGTAAGGGAAGATCTTGCCTCACTAACCTGTTACATGTCTTTGAGGGGGTAAACAAACTTGTGGACAAAGGAGACCCGATAGATGTTGTTTACCTTGACTTCCAGAAAGCTTTTGATAAAGTTCCTCATCAAAGGCTCCTTAGAAAGCTTGAGAGTCATGGAGTAAAAGGACAGGTCCTCTTGTGGATCAAGAACTGGCTGAGTAATAGGAAGCAGAGAGTGAGTATAAATGGGCAGTCTTCGCAGTGGAGGATGGTAAGCAGTGGGGTGCCGCAGGGCTCGGTACTGGGTCCCATGCTCTTTAACTTGTTCATAAATGATTTAGAGTTGGGAGTGAGCAGTGAAGTGGCCAAATTTGCGGATGACACTAAATTGTTCAGGGTGGTGAGAACCAGAGAGGATTGTGAGGAACTCCAACGGGATCTGTTGAGGCTGGGTGAGTGGGCGTCAACGTGGAGAGATGCGGTTCAATGTGGCCAAGTGCAAAGTAATGCACATTGGGGCCAAGAATCCCAGCTACAAATACAAGTTGATGGGGTGTGAACTGGCAGAGACTGACCAAGATCTTGGGGTCGTGGTAGATAATTCACTGAAAATGTCAAGGCAGTGTGCGTTTGCAATAAAAAAGGCCAACGCCATGCTGGGAATTATTAGGAAGGGAATTGAAAACAAATCAGCCAGTATCATAATGCCCCTGTATAAATCGATGGTGTGGTCTCATTTGGAGTACTGTGTGCAGTTCTGGTCACCGCACCTCAAAAAGGATATTATAGCATTGGAGAAAGTTCAGAAAAGGGCAACTAGAATGATTAAAGGGCTGGAACACCTTCCTTATGAAGAAAGGTTGAAACGCTTAGGGCTCTTTAGCTTGGAGAAACGTCGACTGAGGGGTGACATGATAGAGGTTTACAAGATAATGCATGGGATGGAGAAAGTAGAGAAAGAAGTACTTTTCTCCCTTTCTCACAATACAAGAACTCGTGGGCATTCGATGAAATTGCTGAGCAGACAGGTTAAAACGGATAAAAGGAAGTATTTCTTCACCCAAAGGGTGATTAACATGTGGAATTCACTGCCACAGGAGGTGGTGGCGGCCACAAGCATGGCCACCTTCAAGAGGGGGTTAGATAAAAATATGGAGCAGAGGTCCATCAGTGGCTATTAGCCACAGTGTGTGTGTGTGTGTGTGTGTATGTGTGTGTATATATATATATATATATATATATATATATATATATATATATATATATATATATTTGGCCGCTGTGTGACACAGAATGTTGGACTGGATGGGCCATTGGCCTGATCTAACATGGCTTCTCTTATGTTCTTTGGGAAATTATTATTATGGAAATAATTACTGACCATTTACGGTGTGCTGAAAACCCTTCATATGACTCTGGTTTTTAAAAAGAGAAATGGCTTCCATTTTTTAATTATATGGAATGTGATTCACAAGGACAACTGAATATCCCAGTGAAATTTAAAGTTATTGCTCTGTATTGATTTTTAATTGCTATTATTGTGATTAAGATATTAAACATTGTTGTATTTTATTGCTTGTATATAGCAATTGGTTTAATGGTTATTGGTTATTATATTGGTAATGTTTATATTGTTATACTGAAAACTCAAAATATTTTTTTTTAATTGTAAGCCGGTTTAAGATTCCTTTGGGTGGTAGAAAAGAAGGGTATAAAAACCAGCTCTTCTTCAGTTGTGTGCACACAAAAGCTTATACCCAGAATGTAACTTCACTCAGAGTTTGTTTTGCTGCTTCAGACTACTCATCTGAACATGGATATACTGTAAGTAGGCCACTGTGATTGCATTTAAAACAAAAATCATATAACCTGTTTGGAACTATTACTGTGAAATGATTATTATATAATTAAGTAAACACATGTCTGGTATACAAGAAAATATACCAGCTAAGATTATTTCTTCAACCACTTGCCAGTATTTACTACCATAAGGACAGCCCCACCACATATGAAAAAAATGAATTTTTGGTCTCACAGGGCCAAGATTTCCCATCCATATTTCTAGATCTTTTGTTGGTACTAGGAGATGAGTACCATGATTGATAAGACATATTGGAACAATTGAACTTTTCTGAATGGGTAATTTTAAAGAGCTGGGTTATCTAGTGATGATTGTCTCATAAATGTTAACAGGTCTACAATATAATTCTAATATTAAATAATTATGAGGAGGGAGCTCTGTGTCAGCTTCTTGCAGGGAAAGCTGAATGAAGATTTTGCAGTTTCAGGCTGTTCAGCGGTATCTTGGTGTGGAGAAGGAAGGGGGTTAAACGGTCATATCCAGGACTGTTGTATCTTCCAGTTTCCCAGCTGAAGGGGGGGGGGGAGAGCACATCTGTCTCCACCCTGCAGAGTCCTCAGATTTGAGGAGAGAAGGGATTGTAGTTCACCTTGATCAGGGTGGCCAGACTGTGGATCAGGAGCTACATGTTGCTCTTTCACACATATTGTGTGGCTCTCAAAGCCCCCACTGCCCTTTTGGCTGGCCTTGTAGAAGGCATTTGTTTCTTTAAATCACTTCTCCAAAACAAGCCAACCAGCAGCTTGAAGAATGCATTTAAAGTTAAAGTTGCTTTTTCCCTCCTTCCTTCCTTCTCTCCCTCATCCGAGTTCATGTCTTGCAGCTCTCAAACATCTGACTTATTCTATGTGTCTCTTACATTAAGCAAGTTTGGCCACCCTTGACCTAGATCCTTCTCCTCCCATCAGAATGCTCTTTCCTTCTCCTCTCTGCATGGTCAGTCACTTCATTGCCTGAAAGATAGGAGTAGGCTGAGCTAACTCATCCTTGGCTGTTCACTTTGAGGGCTTAGGTAGTCCTTCATGGCCTTTGCAAGCCCTGATGAAGGGGGCAGCTTGCCTCATAGAACCTTCCCCACCCCTTTCCAGCTGGAACAAGCTAGTGATATTGTTGGTTCTTTACCTTTTGGCCATGTGGAGTCACTGGGTGCTTTCTCATGGTGACTGTTTGTGGGGGGATTTTGCTATTCTTACACAGTAAAAATTCCAGTTGCAAAGCATGTTATTTAGTGAATGTGAACACACCCACTGTCAGGTCAAGGGGGCATGGTTTTGCAGGCAAGGTGAGCTGCAAGGCCAGAGCTGGTATCACAAGCAGCTCCTATCACATGCTGTTGAACAGCAGCAAGATTGGCCTGTTGAGTAAAAGAAGCCATAGGCAGGTGTGGGTTCTCCACCCAATTCCGGACAATAATAAGTTTTAGATAGTAGCTTCCTATCTCCACCCAGCGTAAAAAACATAGTTTTTAATATTCTCCCTTTCTTTGACTTAAAAAAACTTTTTATTTGCAAATATTGCTGAACTGTAATTTTACAACCACTTTTCCCACAGAGGCATGTATAAGATCATTATATTATTAACCATGAGTTGATCAGTTGACCACAACACCATTTTCCCCACTCCTTGAAGTTATTTATATCAAGTTGAAATGAACCTTTCTAAATAATCGGGGATAGAAGGGATACTGGCCCCATTAATTTACTACTAAATTTTTGCAATATCTTATTGATTACCTATAATATAACTCATTTATATAGTATTCCAGTTCTGAACCTTTCCTAAAAAGGACTCAGATTTTAAGTTATTAGTATCTATTTTGAGGAACATAGCTTCATTTTTTTCTACAGTGATTTTGTACCCAGCTACTAAATCAGATTCTTCTATTACTCTTAAGTATACTCAGGGCTTTTTTTGGTAGCAGGAACTCTTGCATATTAGGCCACACACCCCTGATGTAGCCATTAGGATTGGCTACATTAGGGGTGTGTGGCCTGATATGCAAAGGAGTTCCTGATTATACGTGTATAATTTAAATCAGTTAAATAAAGGGTGGTATTATCTGCATTAAGATTTATTTTATAGTGATATTTGTGCATTCTTATTTCTTGGTCCTGATTCATTTAATCAGTCATAGATGCAAATGGTTCTAAGCATAAGACAATGAAGTAACAACTGATAGCAATTTATTTTAAATATCACAGATACATACTGGATGTCTGTAAATCAGATGAACCCATCCTGCAGTGTTCTCAGCTCAAACTGAACCCTCATGAGTTTGCCAGAGCACATGCGTTGCAAGATTCAAAGATCTGCACTGACTCACTTCGAAGAACAATTCATAGTGCTTTCCGCCATATAAATGTGAACAACCATTAATATTAGACTCAAACGCCCTGCTCTTTATGACATAGCCTTCATAATTAGGAGGATGAGCAGGGTATGTTCTTTTATGGTATAGAAGTTCACTTTGCCCCAAGCCTGCTCCACTTTATCTACCAGGAAGAACACATATATTTCCCCTGTATTTTTGTTGAGTTTGTCAGCATTTTGCTTTGTGTTTATTTGTCTGACCATTGGTGTAATTGGTTTTTTTATGGTATTCTGTGTGTATTGGTTTTGTTTCTCCCTTTTTAGTATGGGAGTTAGATAAGGATGTGTTTTGTTGGTGCTGAATATATTAATGGCTTTATTTATAAACTTACTGACTACCTTTGATTAGTTAAACTGTTTAAATTGTTAAAGTGTTGGTCTTTTGGAATGTCAGTTATAGTGTGTTTAACTGAAAGTGGTCATTTGTTTACAAGGAGTAGCTTGACCAAATCATGTTAGCGACATGATAGCATTTAGAGTGAGTTCTGGATGGATTTTGTGTTTTGGCTAAAATATGATCATGTTGAAGTTAAAAATGTTTTGTGTGTAGACCTTTAAGCTTGTTCATTTGCTGTTTTCATTGAAGATGAGCGAGCAGAGTTGCAGCCTTGTAGGAGAAAGAAAACCACAGTATTTCAAATGCTTTAAATAATTTCTTTCTGCATAAGGAGTTAATTGCACCACCACATTTAATGTAATCAACTTTTCAATTTCTACATGGTGGTGACATGTTTTATGGAAAGAACAGCAATTTTTCTTCTTATTGGAAAGAAATTTCCCTTAAAAGCAGAAGTGAGTAGAAAATTAAATTTTAAGTCTGTCTTGAGACTTGTGTAACTTGGCATGTTGTTACCAGTAACAATGGTGACATTTTCCTGACTTATGTTGCACTCTACCAGAAGCATCTCTTCTGTCCAATCTTTTCTATGTTTTCTACTGGGCTGGAAAATAGTTCTGTGGAATGCAAAAGTGTGTAAGGTTGTGTGTTGTTGATTGGTCCTAATGAAGACACTGATTTATTGTTTGGGTTTTTTTGCCCTGATGGGTAGATTCTACTGCCAGTGTGACTGTTATTGTGGCTGCAAGCTCCAGAGATTTACTAAACACTGAACTTTCTGGCTCTGCATAGCTGTTTTAAAATGTCATCTTATTTTCATATTTATTTTATTGTACAATTGTTTTAATCCTGCCTTTCTGCCGTTATAGGGCTACCAAGGCAGCTGACATTAAAACACATAATAAAACCTCATATTAAAAGCCATTAAAACCAACTAACAAATCATTACAACAATTAAAACCAGCGCTAAAATAAATACAAAATATAGAAAGAAGAATTGCAGATTTATACCCCTCCCTTCTCTCTGAGTCAGAGACTCAGAGCGGCTTACAATCTCCTTTATCTCCTTCCACCACAGCAGACATGCTGAGAGAGCTCTCCCAGAAGCTGCCTTTTCAAGGAAAACTCCTACGAGAGCTATGGCTAACCCAAGGCCATTCCATCAGCTGCAAGTGGAGGAGAAGGGAATCAAACCCAGTTCTCCCAGATAAGAGTCCACGCACAACCACTATACCAAAGCAGTTAGAACATGGGAGGAAGGCTCATTGAGAAATGCTATTGAGACAAAAAGGTCTTCACCCACTGGTGGACGATGGCAACAAAACATTATAATGTTTATATCATACTATTTTAACTTTTCATAGATCTATTGTGGCTAACAAAACATCAGTATATCTAATTCTTGATGTTGCCCCACCTATGAACATTTAAATCCAGATCTTAGGACAATGAATAGACTACACATCTTTCTACAAACCCAGGATAAATCCCAGATTTTCATAAAAATCTAAACACAGAGACACACACACACACAGGTTAATCCCCAAAATAATAGAAGCAGTGCCTGTAGCTGTAAGAGACAAGTGCTGTCTGTGGACATTGCTTGGCAACCACAACAGTATTGCCAGCATTTCAAACCTTAGTTTCTGTCACTAAAAGGCAGAGGGAGAGGGCAGGACCCTTTCCAGGGCTGCTTGGGCCTTTGATGGCAGACTCATTATTGCCATGTCCACCAGCAGCCATCATGCAACTTGCTACCACATGACTTCCATGACTCAACAGCAGCTGCCTCACAAAAGCCAGTGTGGTATAGCAGAGTTTAGACTAGGATTTGGGAGACCCAGATTCCAATTTCCACTCTGCTGTGGAAGCTCACTGGGTGACATTCAGCCAGTCACATGCTTCCAGCCTAACCTACCTTACAAGGATGTTGCAAAGATAAAATGAAGAAGAATGATGTGAGCGGCTTTGGGTCTCCCTGTGAAAAAAGCAGGGAGTAAATTAAGTAAATAAATACAGCTGAAAATTGGGGAGGAGGGTAGGTAAAAGGTTGGTTGGTGGGTAACAAGGAGAGAAAGAAGCAAGGAAAGTATATTGGGACTGTCAGGAGGAGGGACAGAAGAAGGGATAGAAGGGGGAAATGAGGTGCCCCCAGGGCTGGCCCTAGCCCTTCTGGCACCCTAGGTAGCCCAGCTCCGCCCCTGCCCCGAGTCACTGGGCTGCCACCTACTCGCAAGTAGTCTTGTGCCAACTGCCTACTCGCAAGTAGCCCTGCACCTGCTGCCCACTCACAAGTAGGTGTGGGCTACTTGCGAGTAGGCGGCAGGTGCAGGATAAAACCCTGGCTGCGTATGGCCGAGCCTTGGCAATTGGGGGGGAAGGAAAGGAAAGGTGCTGCAGTGGTGGCAATGGGGGGGTTGGACAGAAGGGAAGGTGCCATGGCGGCGATTGGGGGGGTGGGCAGAAACGAAGGGAAGGGAAGGTGTCCTAGCAGCAATCAGGTGGGCAGAAATGGAGGGAAGGAAAGGGGCGGCAGCAGCGGTGATCGGGGGGGTGGGCAGAAATGGAGGAAAGGGAAGGTGCCACCACAGCAGTGATCAGGTGGGCAGAAACGGAGGGAAGGAAAGGGGTGGCAGGCAGAAACGGAGGGAAGGGAAGGTGTCACGGCGGTGATCAGGCAGGCAGAAATGGAGGGAAGGAAAGGGGCGGCAGCAATTGGCAGGGGTGGGCAGAAATGGAGGGAAGCGAAGGTGTCCCGGTGGTGATCAGATGGGCAGGCAGAAAGGGTGGGAAGGAAAGGGCCAGCAGCCATGATGATGGGGGGGCAGGCAGAAAGGAAGGGAAGGAAAGGTGCCGCGGCAGTGGAGGGGGGGAGAGGCAGGCAGCGGCAAACTAGACATTTGTCATGGGCGGGGGGGAGCTCCCTCCCACCCGGCACTCTAGGCAAGCGCCTAGTTTGCCTAGTGGAAGAGCCGGCCCTGGATGCCCCCACAAGTCCTAGATGGTACCCCACACTGCAACTGGCTTAGGTTGGCACAATACAGCTGGACCTGACAGCCAGCACTATGCAATTGGGCCAGTTTTTCCAGTTGTCGGGCGGGGGGGGGGGATGGAGAGCAAGTTTGCAATGAAAAGGCCTTTGACCTCAGCTTTTTCCTGTTTGCTAAGCCCTGAATCAGGCCCTATGACTTGGTGCATAAGCATAATTAACACCAGCAGGTGGAAAGGGCTGTTTAAGATCTAGGCTAGAGGGTAGAATGGCCTTGATTTCCTCCACCTGTGGGATATACCTAATCAGACTTAATGTGGAGCTAGGCTAGGAACTGCAGCTGACAGCCGTTAGCTTGACAGCTGTCAAAACCAATTAGGCTGTCAAACTCAATTAAAGATGTACTGAGTCATCTATCAGTTGGGAGCGTCTTCTCATTGGCATTCCAGAATGTCTCCAGGAATTGGGATCCCTATGGTCAGGAGGTATGATTGCAGAGGGCGTGGCATGGGTTATGCTGCCCTGCTGGGCAAACTCTTCCAGCCAATCTCAGGGTTATGAGATGCTGTTCAACTGAGAACTGAAGCTGAACCACATAGTAAATTGCCTGTCCAATGTCTGTTTGTATTAGTTTGTTTATGTTGGTGTTTTTATTTTCTTTGGCACTGCCTTAATTACCTTTACAACTTTGACTTGTTTTTTAAATAAAAACTTTACTGTTTTTAAAGTACTGGTCTCAACTTGCCTATTAGATCTATCCAGAGGTCCAGTGTCTTAGATGTTGGATCACACTCTGCCTAGTTAAATTGGGCATGGCTGCAGGCTGCAGTTAGGCTATCCTGCAGGACTTGAATCCTGTTAAGGGCAAAAGATTTTTTGCTTTTCTCCTCCTGGGCCTTAGTCCTAAAAAGGGAGTGGTGGTAGAACTACCAGGAAGGCTGAGAATTATTCTAGCTTGGGTTTCCCCAGTAGCTCCCCAGCTGGGTTGGGTTCTGATAACACAGGCTAGAGGGAGTTGGAAACAAGGTACCCTACATAGTAAAAGGACAGGTCCTCTTGTGGATCAAAAACTGGCTTAGTAATAGGAAGCAGAGAGTCAGTATAAATGGGCAGTCTTCGCAGTGGAGGATGGTAAGCAGTGGGGTGCCGCAGGGCTCGGTACTGGGTCCCATGCTCTTTAACTTGTTCATAAAT
Organism: Heteronotia binoei; assembly: GCF_032191835.1. Taxonomy (NCBI): domain Eukaryota; kingdom Metazoa; phylum Chordata; class Lepidosauria; order Squamata; family Gekkonidae; genus Heteronotia; species Heteronotia binoei. The sequence continues at coordinate 131,664,733 of NC_083223.1, forward strand.
GATTTAGAGTTGGGAGTGAGCAGTGAAGTGGTCAAGTTTGCGGATGACACTAAATTGTTCAGGGTGGTGAGAACCAGAGAGGATTGTGAGGAACTCCAAAGAGATCTGTTGAGGCTGGGTGAGTGGGCGTCAACGTGGCAGATGCGGTTCAATGTGGCCAAGTGCAAAGTAATGCACATTGGGGCCAAGAATCCCAGCTACAAATACAAGTTGATGGGGTGTGAACTGGCAGAGACTGACCAAGAGAGAGATCTTGGGGTCGTGGTAGATAACTCACTGAAAATGTCAAGACAGTGTGCGTCTGCAATAAAAAAGGCCAACGCCATGCTGGGAATTATTAGGAAAGGAATTGAAAACAAATCAGCCAGTATCATAATGCCCCTGTATAAATCGATGGTGCGGTCTCATTTGGAGTACTGTGTGCAGTTCTGGTCGCCGCACCTCAAAAAGGATATTATAGCATTGGAGAAAGTCCAGAGAAGGGCAACTAGAATGATTAAAGGGCTGGAGCACTTTCCCTATGAAGAAAGGTTGAAACGCTTGGGACTCTTTAGCTTGGAGAAACGTTGACTGCGGGGTGACATGATAGAGGTTTATAAGATAATGCATGGGATGGAGAAAGTAGAGAAAGAAGCACTTTTCTCCCTTTCTCACAATACAAGAACTCGTGGGCATTCGATGAAATTGCTGAGCAGAAAGGTTAAAACGGATAAAAGGAAGTACTTCTTCACCCAAAGGGTGATTAACATGTGGAATTCACTGCCACAGGAGGTGGTGGCGGCCACAAGTATAGCCACCTTCAAGAAGGGTTTAGATAAATATATGGAGCACAGGTCCATCAGTGGCTATTAGCCACAGTGTATGTGTGTATATAAAATTTTTTGCCACTGTGTGACACAGAGTGTTGGACTTGATGGGCCGTTGGCCTGATCCAACATGGCTTCTCTTATGTTCTTATGTTCTTACATGGTCCTCAACAGTGTGGTGCCAGGGTATAGTGGCAACCCTGACAGTTCATAACAAGGGGGAAGGCAGCGTTGAGGGAAAGAATCCATGATAAAGTTGAAGACAGGAAGGCAGAGAAAGAGAGACTAATGGGTGGAAAGGAGAGAAGGACACAGGAAAAGAGGAGAGGCTTAATGGAATTGTCAGAGAAGGGAAAGAGTAGGTAGCATGGGAGGGAAAATAAGGTGCCTTTGACAAGTTTTTGTAGTCCCCAATTGTTAAATACAAGATTGTATAGGTGAATACATAGTTGAACAAGGCCTGTTAACTGCTGTCTGAAAAGATTGTAGATGGCTATGCTGTTTGAAAAGTGGGTTGGTATAGTGGCCAAAAGTGCCTTCTGTCATCTGCACTTGTCTTGCCAGATACTGATTTTAGCAGACAGATTAAGAACCCTGAGTTTTAAATGTATCTGTTAACATGGATATACATTGGCAAAAAAACCCCAACATATTGTGTAATTGAAAGGTGTCTGGTATTCAAGAAGCACAGAGACACCAGCAGAATGAAACAATAAGATCTAACCTATTTTCAGTTGAATACTCTAAAATGCTTCCAAACTGTAGCACAAGGCTGTTAGAGAAATAGGTGCTAATCATAATTACTTTAAGAATGAATATCTAAAATAACATAGCTCCACAGTGACACATTCCAAAACTTCATGCTAAGTGTAATTGAACTGTGAGGCCATTAGCACAGTTGATCCCAGATATCCATCTGCATCAGATCTCCATACTCTATGGGGGACCTTAGTCAGATGACTTAATGGTTACTGTGTATCATACTAGGATTTGCAATGGCTCAAAACTTTGGTTTGGAAATTTCTGGAGCTTTTGGGCATGGCAGTTCAGTTGGGCATGCAGTTCAGACTGCAGGTGCCCAAGAGTGTGTCTTCCTCTTGAGTTCTCTTTTCTGAAAAAGTCTCATCCTCCTTTGCTACTTTTTTCTTCTGTTTTCACCACTATTCTTTCCTCTAGTTGTCTCTAGTGTCTGTGACATCGAAGACAATGTTCAAAAGGTGTTGTCAATGTAGGGAAAGCTGTCTTCCACTGACTGCCATGTTTGGTATTTCTTGTTTCTGGAAAAACACTGCATTATTGAGACTAGTTTGCTAAAAATGCAAGACCACACTTTGGGAAGGCATTCTTTCATCCTCAGAGGTAGTGACATACTATTTGGAATTGAATATACAAAAGCCATGTACCACAATCTCCATTCCATTAGACCTCCATTCCATTAAACCACAATCTCAGGTACCAAATAACTTGAAACCATGCCACTGAAATCACAAGCCTGTACTTTTGTTATCAAACCAGCGAACAGAGAAACTGAAGAAGTGTTGGCTTGTCTACTTTCTCTAGTGAAACCAAAGTATAGACCACCAACAGCCATTGCAAATGTAGTTTCCATCAGTTCCTACAGCTAGTGTTCCTTCTCAAGCCTGCATTTCACCAATTTCATTCCCTTTTGTACAGATACTGGAATTGGAGCTGATCCTGGAATGCTTCCAGAGTGTCATTTCCATTTGGGGGTCCCTGTCAGCTGACAGGTCCCCCTCTTCTGGTGTCCATCCTGGGATACATACTTGCCAGCTCAGCTGTTGGTACCATTTGTCACAGTATCCTGCCCACCACTGTTGGCATTCCCATCAGTTCCAGTACTTCAGCCTTTGGCTTTGATGATCTTGCATCCACCAACCCCTACACCACCCATGAGAGTGGTACTTGCTGTGTTCTCTGCACCACACCCATAGTGCTGTTGGTAGTTTAGCTGTGTTTTTCTCAGCCAGCTTCCCCTTGATCTAGCCATGACACTTCTGCATTGCTTTCACATTCAGAATCCTGCCAGAAACTTGAATTTGGGTAATTCTGGCAAGGATTTATGTGTATTTGTAGATTCTGATTTGTCACCAGAGAATTCATACCTAATTCATTGTCTCTGAAGATCTGAGATAATACTCAGAGCAGGTGATCCACATGGCATCCTCCTTATCTGGCATCAGTCCCAGAAAATTGAGAATCCAGGTTTTTTTTACTAGTAGGTGGTATGGATAAGAGCAGAAAGGGGGGATGCCATTTCCCCACATCTAGGGAAAACCTCATCCTAACTGATGGGAATTCAGAAAAGCTCTGTGCCTTTTTCCTCATTTGTATATTCCTGTTTCTTTGATAGTGCCCCCCCCCCCCATTCTGCATGTGTTTTGCTTCCTATAATGGGTGATTTGATATTATATTGGTTTTGTGCAGGGAGATAGTCTGGACATTAACCAATGTTATATTGATTAATCACTAGAGGGAGCAAAACACATGTGGAACAGAAAAACAAAACCTGAAGGAACAGGAACTTACAAGTGAGGAAAATTAGATTGCAGAAAAGCCCCTAGTGTCACAATCCAGAATTCAACCAGGGGATTTCTTTGACATGCTAGAGCCTCAGTGTAGTTGCGTGGGTACTGGCAGGCAGTAGCCCAACATCCATGTTGGGTAACACGTATGTGAGGGAGAAATGAAAAGGAGGTGTCTCTTCTGTGTATGTGTGTATGATCATCAGGAAAAGTATGACCATGCAAAAGACAGCATCCTTTTTACATACACACCCATTTGAATCTTCCAGCAGGAGGGGAACATCCGATGCTCAGGATTTGTAAGTTCCAAGGAGGTTAAGCTATTTTTAATGTCTTTATTTCAATCATTTTATTTCTTTTCATTAATAATTTGTAACCTAGTCCTCAAATCTCAGAAACAAAGCAGGGTCAGTTCTGATTAATATTTAGATGGAAGTCCAAGGAAATCCAAGTTCACTAGGCAGAAGCTGGCAATGGCAGATCACCTTTGAACATCTTTTGCCTTGAAAACCATGTGTAGTTGCCATGTCAGTTGTGATTTGACAGCACTTTCCAGTATCCTAGCCCTATAATCTGTAATTATGCTAAAGTTTTCCCTGTATAGTAAAGCTTGCTAGTTAAAAGAAATTGATTGACTTGATTCCTACCTCACAAAAGCAGTCCTCATTTGGATGCTCCTCCTGACACCAAACTGGAGAGGAGGCAGGGTTCAGGAAGTGGTGGCAGTCTACCGAAGAGAAATGCTCTAAACCCTTGTTAAAAGGGAGTTGAGGAACAGCGAGGGGTTCTTGCTTGGATGTAGGTTCTGTCACCAGAATTGCTTCCTTTCTAGCTTCCAAGCAGGGCAGGGTCTCACTTTCTTGCTCAAGGGTTGTTTGTCTGTGTAAGGATTGAGTGTGGCCTGTTGGGCTCTGGGGCAGAAGCATCATAGATTATACCTTTCAAATGCCTGCAGCACTATCAGTGCTCCAGTTAATAAAAGAACCATAAGAGTAAACCAGCTGTTGATAAAGACAAATGCAATTTTGGGCTGTATCAACAGAAGTATAGTGTTCAGATCATGTGATGTGATGGTATCACTTTACTCTGCTCTGGTAAGACCTCACCTGGAGTACTGTGTTCAGTTTTGGGCACCACATTTTAAGAAGGATATAGACAAGCTGGAATGGGTCCAAAGGAGGGCAACGAAGATGGTGAGGGGTCTGGAGACCAAGTCCTATGAGGAAAGGTTGAAGGAGCTGGGGATGTTTAGCCTGGAGAGGAGGCAGCTGAGAGGTGATATGATCACCATCTTCAGGTACTTGAAGGGCTGTCATCTAGAGGATGGTGTGGAATTGTTTTCTGTGGCCCCGGAAGGTAGGACCAGAACCAGTGGGTTGAAATTAAATCAGAAGAGTTTCTAGCTCAACATTAGGAATAACTTCCTGACCGTTAGAGCGATTCCTCAGTGGAACAAGCTTTCTCAGGAGGTGGTGGGCTCTCCTTCCTTGGAGGTTTTTAAACAGAGGCTAGATGGCCATCTGACAGCAATGAAGATCCTGTGAATTTAGGGGGAGGTGTTTGTGAGTTTCCTGCATTGTGCAGGGGGTTGGACTGGATGACCCTGGAAGTTCCTTCCATCTCTTTGATTCTATGATTCTGTCTCACTGACATAAAAAAGTCTTGAACATATGAACATATCAAGCTGCCTTATACTGAATCAGACCCTCAGTCCATCAAAGTCAGCATTGTAGACTGGCAGCAGCTCTCCAGGGTCTCATGCTAAGGTTTTTCACACCTATTTGCCTGGACCTTTTTAGTTGGAGATGCCGGTGATTGAGCTCGGGACCTTCTGCTTACCAAGCAGATGCTCTACCACTGAGCCACCGTCCTGCCCCATCTTTACAAGATTCAGCAGGAATTATGTGGGTTTTTCCCTTCTCCCATCTGTTCCCAAATTCCATTGTGGTGGAGGCTTCTCAAGGCAAAGAGAGACAAGTATCCTATTCTTTCCCCCCTCCATAAGACAGTAAAAAACTGGATGGCATGGACAGAAAGATATCTTCAGCTACCTTGTCCCTGAAGGTAAGCAAGCACATGGACTATGTGGCCAGATAACAGTATTTCCTTTAGTTAAAAAAATATCCCCAGCATAGGATTGCCTTTTAGAGGGTGTGAACCAACTGGTTGTGCCTTTCAAACACTAAGCCCTCAAGCTCAAAAAAAGAACAAATAGGTATGTCTATCACTGACTTTGACTTGAAATCCATGGCTTGAAATCCATAGGCTCAAGGCATCATGCATGACATTGACTGGCTTTCTGTAAAACGTGTATTTTAAAAAGTTCTTGTGTGTTTTTAATTTGTGTATTTTACCTGTATGGCTATCTGTGGGTCTGAGCAGTGGATGTTCTATTTTGATCATTGCAGGTGCACTTGAAATTTCAGGTGGAGACATCGGTCATTAAGCGCTTGTCAGAAATTATCTAAGTGTTAAAACAGTGATCCTTCCTTTCCAATTCAGAGCTAGCAGCCAGTGCTTCTGCTGTAACTCTTGAAACTGGACTACCTTCATGTGATTGATAGAATAATGTCTTTGATTACCTGTATTGATGCATCCATTAGTATGGAGCACTTTCCATTGACAGAAGTTAGGATCATACTGCATAAGTTAGCCAGATTCTCCTTTGGCTCCTGTTAGACTTTGGGGCATAGTCAAGATGCTAATTTTATGTATAAAGTACTAAATACCTTAGGCTCTAGGAGTTCATAACACTTCCCTTCCAGTCTCTAAGATCATCCCCAGGTATGCTTTTGACCTTTTTTTTTTTTTTGTCTCTGTGCCAGATTCATACAACAAAGTGGAAAGGTGTTTTTGTGGGATTCCAAGTCATGCATTTCCCAAAAATAACACATGACCTTTCTGTAAGAAAACAAAAAACAAAACTAGTGAGATTTTTAAAGAATTTTATTTTATAAACATGTGAGGAAAGAATATGATTTTTTTAAAAAGCTGCTGAAAACCTTGTGGCATTCCTAGAACATTTGCATTCCCTATTCACTACTGGTTTGAAAGCCAAAGAAGTGTAACTTGATCTTTGAGCCATGTTTGGTAAATACTAGTTTTGTGGGTACATTATGTTCTGCTCTTAAGGAAAAAGTTGGCTGCCACTAATTTTTTTCTCTTTAAATTGTTGGGTAGAATTAATAATCTGTATTATAATATTCTGATTGCTCTGTGAAATTACTTGTTGGGTACTTACTGTACATTTCAAATGGCTTTGAGAAAATGACTCCCTGATAAGCTTTCTGTGGAGCACAATTCTTGAGAGGTGTTAAAATCTCCAGTCCACTACATACTTCCATTTAGCAACCTATTAGGCAATATAAAACGTGCATACTAATAGGAGATTAAATGTGGAATTGCCCTCCTACCTGAGTTGACGTCTTGTCAGCACCTCCCTGTAATGGAAGAGGAATGGCATTAGTATCTTAAGAGCATACTTCTTCTGGACAGGAAAAGGAGTCAACCAGCACATCTGTTGGTGGTGCTTGCTGGCTGCCACAGGGTTTTGGCAGGGGGTGGGTGGGTGTTGCCACCTTGCTAAGTGAGCAGCTTTGAACATAGCTGTCAATAGTGTCCCCCTTCCCGGCAGCTGCCTGTGGGGAGGGCCCAACACATCTAACTGTCTGGTATGCAGCATCCTTGTGTGTCTGGGGGGCTTGCTGTTACATAGAAAACATACACATTTACACAGTCTACGACCCCCATACCACCATGGTAGGTCAAGGGGAGGTATGGGGGTAGGAGACTGGAAGTCTTGCCTACCTTTTCATGTGGCTGCCCCTTGGGACTCCAGCATGGGGCCTGGTGTATGGTGTTGGTCAAAATCTGAGAGAGGTTAGCCACAAAATGTAGACTTAGCTCTCCCTGTGGTGTATTCCCTCCAGGTTCTTGCCCAGTAGTACTAGATGTATTGTGCCTGCCACTGGGATGCATGTGTGCTCACTCTTATGGCAGGAAGCTGTCAGACAGGATTCCATGCCATGCACCTACCTCTGGAATTCTGGGCAATCTCTTGGAACCATTTGTAGGGAGGGGGCTATGATTTTGTCCTGAGGAGGGATGTGGCCAGACCCGCAGGGAGCGATATGCTGATTGTGTGTTCGTAGTTGGTTTCCTGAACTGTTTGGGGTCCTGTGGGTGTGTGTGGTGGGTGAATTTGAAGTTACCATGACTATCAGTGGGCTATGCTGTTGTTTTTGCTGGCACAACTTTGCACCTCCTCAGGGGTCCTGTGTTCCCATGCAAAAAAACACTTTGAAAACTGCCTAAGTGCTATCACAACCCCTGGAATACCCACATCTATGCTCCACTGGTGTGTGTGGCTGTGGCACTCTTGGCTGATGGAGCACAGCAGTGCTAGTGCCCTGTGCCTGCGTAAATTGCCTTTTTGCTCTGTGAATGCTGCAGGCATTATACTGATTCAACATAAGAAGATAAGAAGTTGAGAGAAATTTGCCAATTAGAAAGAAACTGGTATTTTCAGTTCTTCATTGGATTAGGAGCTTCATACAAGAAACAAATAAGTGTGTTTTATATTTGAAGAAAAGAGTAACCTTTAGTTATCTGGAAAAGATAATTTGAAATGTCCTGCTAGTAGCCATAATATATATGGTACTCATAAGGTACTCATAGGGCTTTCAGCCTTTTGATTTGTAGCTGCCTTTTCAGTGATGTTACTCAGTTCTTGTATAACTGTCTTATATTTGCTAGTGAGCTGCCATTGGATTTTCCTATTCTTGATATGTGTGTGTGTGTTCTGTGTAAGTGTGTATTTTTTCTATGTAACTTTATTTTTCAAAATAGTTTTTTATACATTGTTAAGCAATACTTGGTAGTGTTTTCCCCTTTTGTTGCTGCTGTTTGGGGTTTTTTTTGGGGGGGGGGGTTGGAAGGTGGATTCAGTGTAAGGCAAATTCATGTGTGGGAGAAGTAGAGGTTTTTTTAAAACCCTATATACTTCGCCTTAAAACAAGATTTTACTTATGCAAAATTTATAGTATGAATATTTTATATAATATAGTCTATGTAGGTAATATTTTCTATGTATACTGCAGAGAGATACAACATATTTTCAAGGATATGTTTATTGTGTGAACAGTTTTGGTAGTCATTAATACGTTAAACTTTATTTAAAAGTTTAGTATTGTCATTGAGTTTGATATTCAAATATGGTTGTAATATGACTCTATAAGCCTATGACTAACTTTTTTTGTTCACTGCACAATTTTTTAAGTAATGTATTTTTCCCTATGTCTCAAATGGTAAAAATGACATTTCTGTGTTGTAAAAGCAATAAAATAAGATTAGGATTATAGGAAGATAAGTAGCTATTCCATATATATCTCAGTTTCCCCGCCTGAATTTCCATTGTTTTCCCATGGCTTCAAAATTTCTGGAAATTTTACATTTTGACTCTTGCTTTTTTCCTTCTTCTATTGCCAGTTTGTGTCCTCCTTAGTTTTTTATGTGTTGATTTTGATGCCTTACTAATAAATTAAGGTGTAGGTTGGATCCAGTGCAAAATTTTTCATTTTTTCCAGAGATCTTGTGCAGCCATAAGAAACACACACAAACAACCATAGTACAACCATTTTGCTTAGTCAAACTTAATATATATTCCTACTTGTACAATATCTTGCTCAACCATTTCCTGGGCACTATAATATATAGGGAGGAAAGTGCTAGGTCAAGGGGCCCCACCCTTGGCATCATGGCATCTACTGACACCTTTCTGGTGCCGGCCAAGCATTTCTAGAACTGCACAGAGCCATATGGAGCTCTTGCCTGGCAGGTTTTCTAATTGGTCATTGGAGATCTGATTGGCTGAACAGATTTTTTTTTAAAGTTGTTTTGCAATAGCTGCTACCACAGCATAAGGATCTTCACTGCATGACTGAAGGTAAACTATGTGTATGTAAAAAAGTATTTTAAAACAATATGTTAATTTTAAAAGGGGGAAACTTCTTCCTGAAATGTGGAGGGGTTACTACAGGACTTATGCATAACCTCAGTCTTTGAAAGTTTGTGGTTGGCTCTGTCTATTTTGGCAGCCATTTTGCAGTTGCATCCACAACCCTGTGTCAGCATTCCATAGGTACATGCAGATTCAGAGAAGTTGGGAACCCTTGCACTAGATGCTGCACCAGATCTTGCATAAGTGGAACTGCACTAAATCCATTTAAGATCCAAGCCTTTGTGTGGAAGTTTGAAATAAACCCTTTCCTTGCCTGAACTCCTTTCCTGATTTTTCTAACTCTAGAAGCTTCAGTGCAGCTCCTGTGTCGCTTCCTCAGTCTTCTGGAGTGCTGGATAAAGGAAGCAGTCAACAGTAAATGCATGTTTGTATTTAGAATTGGAATTTCTTGGAGGAAAGTTCATAGGAGGAAAATATAAGCACATTCATTCACAAATTATACCAATTTCTTTGTATGCATCCATAATTTATATGATCAACAATTATAAGGGAACTATAATTTGCGTGGCATCAGTTTTAAAGAGCATTGCACAATATAGGAAAATATCGTTTTTGTGAAGCTCTTGGCTTCAGCTTTAGATGTCATAAATATATATTGCAAAAAGTGAGGAAGAATGAGAAGGGATATTGGAAAGGTGGTTTCCTTGGGAGAGCTGGAGGATAAACACAGAAGAATCCTTCAGAAGTGGCCAGATGGGTAGTTCCCAGTAAGAGAAGGGAAATTTCAACTTGCTTTAGGCAGTGCTTCTCTTGTTCCCAAGTGGGCACTTGTGTAGCCTATGCAGAGAACTATCTCTGCTTTCATTAAGATTTCCTATGAAAGTGCATGACTCCTTTTTTAAAAAATCAATGTTGCATAACTGTACTATAGTATAACATTTATTTTAGAGCATTCACTTGATTTGGCCTCAGAAAGGGTCAACAACATCAAAGATCCCACTGTTTCTACAGACAGGAACTCCACACACATCAGGAAAGGCATCAGGCACAAAATCGTACATCCCTAGGCAGATGAGAGGGTTGACTTCTAGGTTCCCAGGGCCAGGAAAAATATCCACACATTCTCAATAGATGTGGGCAGAAGGACATTTCCTGTACAGGAAGCCATGAGAATACAATAGCATGGTATTATTGTGTTACCATCTGTGTTACAGGTGCAGCACTGAACAGTGCAACAATAGTTTCACTTCATATATTGATACATTCGCCTGAAAACAGGCACATATATATTAGAAATGTTTCACTGTATTAAATGAACAGCTGTGATTGGCACCATGATAGATTACTTAAGGGTGTGCTAAGGCTTAGGCAATGCTGTTGTGTTTTTTTGTTTGTTTGGGTTCATAAGCTTAACAGTTGTTCCTTGATTATGGAAAGTCACTCTGTATGCACATACACAAAGAAACGGCTCTTCAGATAGGCATTTTGCCAATGTGGCAGCTGACTCCCTAGTAAAATTAAATGCTAGATAGAGTAAATACTGGTACTGCCAGCTGTTGCTGCTCCAGTTTATAGTAAGAGCTGTGATTGGCTTGTCCAGATCTCTTGGGAAATGAAGGTGTGATGACATTCCACACATGGATTGTGAAAATACAAGCAGGTCAGGGGTTATCTTGTAGGTTTACAATGTGAACTAAAGGCCTACAATGCATTTTTTCACATGATACAGCAAGAACAAAAAATGAGGGCATCTCTACAGTGATAAAAAGAACTTCCAGTGTAAGACAGCAGGTGTTGCCTAACTCAGAAATCTGTCTGTGCACATTTCTACATACGTGTATACACATGTATTCTTGGCTATTGCTCCAAATGGATAGTCAGGGAGCAAGCAGAGATGGCTGCATGGTCAGTTCAGTCTGGACACTAAATTTGGCTTTTTTGAACTGTAGTTGTTCATGGGCAAGAATTCACTGGCACGAATACAGCTTTGAAGTCACAGGTTTACCTGTAGTAACACGTGAAAGCAGATTAAGGCTGTTTATTTTAAGCTCATAGAATCCTAAGAGTTGGAAGGGACCTCCAGGATCACTTAGTCCAACCTCCTGCACAATGCAGGAACTTCACAGGTACCTCCCACACACACATACATCCCCAGTCACCCCTGCTTTATGTCCAGAAGATGGCAAAACCCCCCTCCAGAATCCCTTGCCAAACTGGCCTGCAGAAAAATTGTTAATTAACCGCAAAGTGGCAGGCAGCATTTCCCTGGGAATATAAGAAAGGCCACGAGAACTAAGCACTGATGCAACCCTTTCAAGCAGTCTTTAAGATTTATCATTTGGCTTTCGAAAAAGCTGCCTATAGTGGAACGTGGTTCAAGCTAGCGATCACGTGAGGTGATTTTTACCTTAGAAGCAGACATCTTTGGCTGGACTCCTTGTGTGTTGTGAGAAAGGAGGTTTTTTCATCCCTTTGGAATTGAGAATTTCTTCAGGAGTCGACCTAACAGAATGGATTTTCTTGGACTGAATATGTGTGGGATTTCCTTTGAAATAGGTTTTTATCACATGAATTGAGAACTTTCAATATATAAACTTTAATATCTAAAAAGACTTGGGTTTTGTTTTTTGGCTCAGTTGGGTTTTGGCTGTTTTCCAAACTGTGCTGCCACTGTTGGACTTTATCTAATTAACAGAATCAGCATAGCTGTCAGGACTTGGTCTCTAGACCCCTCACCATCTTCATTGCCCTCCTCTGGACACGTTCCAGCTTGTCTATGTCCTTCTTAAGTTGTGGTGCCCAAAACTGGACATGGTACTAGGTGTGATCTAGACACTCTACTTCTGTTGATACAGACCAAAATTACCTTTGCCTTTTTAGCTATTGCATCACACTGCTGATGTGTGTTTAGTGTATGGTCCACTAAGACCCCTAGATCCTTTCCTTGCACATACTACTGCCAAGATAAGTCTTCCCCATCCTATAATGATGCATTTGATTTTTTCAAATCTTTGTTTATCCCCATTAAAATTCATTTTGTTTTAGTCCAGTTTTCCAGCCTGTCAAGATTATTTGGTATCCTGTCTCTGTCTTCTACTGTATTTGCAACTGCTCCCAATTTAGTATCATCTGCAGATTTAATAAGCATTCCCTTTATTCCTTCATCCAAATCATTTATAAAGATACAATTTACAGGTCAGTTAGCCTGCAAAGCTGCCCCCCTAGATTTATGAAAGCTGGCAGAAAAATGACCAGGCAAAGATTGGCACTTGCTAGATAAGTTTTGATAATTTGGCAATAGCTATATTTAGTTCTGGATCACAACATAGAGAATATGATCAGTAGATCTGTGCAAAATGGAAGTAGGGGCAAACCAGGAGGATTTCTCTACAAAGCTAATGGAAGTCCTGGAGCTCTCAGTAGCCATTTTGGAGGTTGCTAGACAACCACAACCCTGCCCTGGATAGCCCAGACTAGCCTAATCTCATCAGATCTTTGTAATCTTAGAAGGGTCTGCCCTGGTCAGTATTTGGAAGAGAGACTACCAAGGAGTCCCAGGATTGTGATGCTTGAGGCAGGCAATGGCATAAGAGAAGCCATGTTGGATCAGGACAATGGCCCATCCAGTCCAACACTGTGTTACACAGTGGCCAAAAAAAATTATATATATATATAGCTGGCTATGCTTGTTGCTTCCACCACCTCCTGTGCCAGTGAATTCCACATGTTAATCACCCTTTGGGTGAAGAAGTACCTCCCTTTATCCGTTCTAACCCGACTGCTCAGCAATTTCATTGAATGCCCACGAGTTCTTGTATTGTGAGAAAGGGAGAAAAGTACTTCTTTCTCTACCTTCTCCATCCCATGCATAATCTTGTAAACCTCTATCATGTCACCCCACAGTCGACGTTTCTCCAAGCTAAAGAGCCTCAAGCGTTTTAACCTTTCTTCATAGAGAAAGTGTTCCAAACCTTTAATCATTCTGGTTGCCCTTTTCTGCACTTTTTCCAATGCTATAATATCCTTTTTGAGGTGCGGTGACCAGAATTGCACACAGTATTCCAAATGAGACCGCACCATCGATTTATACAGGGGCATTATGATACTGGCTGATTTGTTTTCAATTCCCTTCCTAATAATTCCCAGCGTTGGCCTTTTTTATTGCAATTGCACACTATCTTGACATTTTCAGTGAGTTATCTACCACAACCCCAAGATCTCTCTCTTGGTCAGTCTCTGCCAGTTCACACCCCTCAACTTGTATTTGTAGCTGGGATTCATGGCCCCAGTGTGCATTACTTTGCACTTGGCTACAGTGAACCTCATCTGCCACGTTGACGCCCACTCACCCAGCCTCAACAGATCCCTTTGGAGTGCCTTACAATCCTCTCTGGTTCTCACCACCCTGAACAATTTAGTGTCATCTGCAAACTTGGCCACTTCACTGCTTACTCTCAACTCCAAATCATTTATGAACAAGTTAAAGAGCATGGGACCCAGTACTGAGCCCTGCGCACTCCACTGCTTACCGTCCTCCACTGCGAAGACTGCCCATTTATACTCGCTCTCTGCTTCCTATTAATTAGCTAGTTTTTGATCCACAAGAGGACCTGTCCTTTTACTCCATGACTCTTGAGCTTACTAAGGAGCCTTTGTTGAGGAACTTTATCAAAAGGTTTCTGGAAGTCAAGGTAAACAACATCTATCGGGTCTCCTTTGTCCACATGTTTGTTCACCCCCTCAAAGAAATGTAACAGGTTAGTGAGGCAAGATCTTCCCTTACAGAACCCATGCTGAGTCTTCCTCAATAACTCGTGTTCATCAATGTGCCTACTCATTCTGTCCTTGATAATGTTTTCTACCAACTTTCCCGGTATTGAAGTCAGACTGACTGGCCTGTAGTTTCCTGGATCTCCTCTGGAACCCTTTTTAAAGATGGGGGTGACATTTGCTACCTTCCAGTCCTCAGGAACGGAGGCAGATTTCAATGAAAGATTATGTATTTTTGTCAGAAGATCCACAAATTCAACTTGGAATTCTTTCAGAACTCTTGGATGTATGCCATCCAGACCTGGTGACTTATTAGTTTTTAATTTGTCTATCAGTTGTAGGACCTCCTCTCTTGTCACCTCAATCTGATTCAGGTCTTTCAACCTCTTCCAATATAAGTGGTTCTGGAGCAGGCAAATACTTCTCATCTTCCACAGTGAAGACAGAGGCCAAAAATGCATTCAGCTTCTCAGCCATTTCCCTATCCTCCTTCAGTAATCCTTTGACCCCTTGGTCATCCAAGGGCCCCACTGCCTCCTTGGCTGGTTTCCTGCTTCCTGCTTCTTGCAAACCACCACTGAAGTCTCTTGCCCTGAAAACACTGCAGGGCTGTGTGTCAGCTGTGACAACCACAAAGAAAGGGAACCATAACAATATTGCTGAGCCTTCCAAGCCTTGATTGCTGTAAAGCAAAATTAATGGGAGGGAGCATAAGTTCCTTTTTAAAATTTTAGCGCTGGGCTGTTGGTTTGATATTTTCTCGTGGCTTTAATTGGGCTAGGCATCTGTGATCATTACGTTTCTAGCTGCATACAGAGCTTGGTGACAGAAGAGGTGCAGTCTGACAGGGCTGAAGGTGTTGTGCATGTCATGCAGGACAAAACTGCAATGAGGCTCCTCAGTGATAATGAGATTGTCATTTGTCGTCCTTAGATGTTGATGGTAGGGCAGACTTCATCATGACCTGTTAAGTATAGGTTGTTTGCATTGGCTTCAACTTAGGGTAAAACATTTGTTTGGTATAACATGAAAGCATTGCTGACTCCAATGATACCATTGGATTTTGCAATTCATTGTTCCAATTCATTGTACGTGTTTGCCCCAGACCCCAGAACGTTTATTTCTAAATGCTTTGGAATAATGAAAGCATCTTCAGCATGCATATCCAGAAGCATTGCTTTAATGTTGCTGATAATACAGAATAAAATATGGGTGCAATCTCATCAGATCTCGGAAGCAAAGTAAGATTGGCCCTTGCTAATGTTTGTCCCTGTTTAGTATTTGTAAGAGAGACCACCAAGGAATACCGGGGTTGTGATTTGGAGGTAGGCAGTGGCAAACCACCTCTGAATGTCTTTTGTCTTGGAAATCCTATAGGGTCATTATAAGCCAGCTGTGATTTAACAGCATCAACAAAGGTTAATGAGTCATGCAACCTGTAAAGTTCAAGTGTTTCCTTGATTATAATCCAAATTCTGCTTCCATAGTAAACTTGTGGTTTGCATATGAGCCTTAACTACAGGATGACTGTTATGCTTCAGTTAGTCTAAGAATGACTTATAGTTAATACTGCAAGGAAATTGGACTTTACCACTGACTTACTAGTCAGTAAGTTATGGCCGCTTGCAGCATGTGTCTGTGATCAGCGTTCCCTCTAAGCTGAGTTAGCATGAGCTAGCTCACAGATTTTTAGCCTCCCACTCACACATTTTTGTTTTAGCTTGGGAACGATGACCCCAGAACACAATAATTTATGCAGTAGCTCACAACTTTAATGTCAGTAGCTCACAACATAGAATTTTTGTTCACAAGACTCTGCAGCTTAGAGGGAGCATTGTCTGTGATATGTACACATGCCCTATTCAGGTTACAGTGAATATACATGCAGTCTAGCTCAGTTAACATGTTATAGTAAACACACATCTTTCATGTACGTGTTTGGATATCTTTGTAACAAAGAGCCAGTGTGCATTTACTTGCCAGATGAAACTGGGTGCCAGTACCTGGGTAAATGTAGGGTTTAAATTACATTCAGCTGTATGTGCGTTGAGTGTACATACATGAGAAAAATTGTGGTGTGGTGAGTAGGCTCTTGGAGGAGAGCACAGCACTATGGGAAGGCCAAGGAGGACTCCCTGGGTAGTGAAGCCCAGGCTTAAAGAGCCAGGTCCTGGTCTGAGGCCATAGTACCATCCAACAGATTTGTAGCTGAACACGTAAAGTGAATGTCTGTTGGTTCTAATGAACACATTTATGCATGTATTTGTAGGATGTGCATTTGTTCACTGCCACACTTTTGTTTGTGTGAGTAGGGGGGACATGTATGTGCTTTACCAGTTCTTTTCCAAACAGTAAATTAAAAAATATTTGCAACAAATTGGTAGTGATAGCATTTCTGAACTCTCAGGAGCAAAACTAAAGAAAACTTTTTTTATTCACTTACGTGGTGGCTAACCATTGTTTGTATGTTTGCCTTAATTCAGTACACAAATTAATTGGGAATACTATTGACTTCAGGTTGATCCAGTGTCATGAAAATAATTGTGACTTTCCTCATGGAAGTAGATGAGTGGGCAAACTTGTGTTTGGTTTTAGGGATCTACACATCCACTCATTTCTAGTCTGTATGGGCAGCTGACCTTCTCCACTCTGGTTAGTGTCTCTCTTTCATACTTTCAGCAAATAGATCTCTGCTAGACAGAAGGGAACAGCAGAGACTTTGGAGAAGGAAGACTGGTTTCTCCATTTTCATTGTGCTTTTGTAGAAATGGGTTGCTTGTTCATATCTTGTGTGAAGAAAAAAACCCATACAGGTTATCTGTAAATATCTGTGAAGAATATGCGGATGGAGGAGGAGTGCTTTTGCTCTCTTACGACACTCAGCGGATTATGGCTATTAAATCAGTCCAAAATTTGTAGATCCCTGCTCAGTTTTTAGTAGTCCTTACATCTTTAGCTGCCTTATCAATTCACTAGGATGGAAAAGTTCTGCTTTGCATTGATGAAGCTTTTATTTTTTTAAGTTGATTTGTCTGACCAGTATATAACTTCTGACTTTATACTTACTTAGGTTCTTATATACGTTCCTTGTTTCTTTCATATGTTCTTGCTTTTTGTCCCTTTATATTTCAGTGCAATAAAATAGCTTTGTTTCAGTTTTGTAGCTCCAGCTTTGTTTATTGGCAGTTAAGTAAAAAATTTAAGATGTTTCTTAAAGTTATAAGATATAATTCTTTGCAATAATTTGGAAATAATTAATACTTATATATTACCTCTCCTTTCTAACAGAAAATGTAATGTTCCCATACCTATCAGTAGGGCAGCAAAATGAGGCCATCTATCTACAAGGTAGACATTGCTACAGAAAACATTATGTTGTCATCCCCCCCCCCCCAAAAAAAAAGTAAACTTCAAAGAATGCTTCAGCAGGTGTAGAGAGTGCTCTTTGCCATTCAGGCTCCAAGGACTATTGAAAGATGATGACTGTCATGGGAGGTGGGAGGGAATGCAGGAAGTGCATCTCAGTCCGCTAACTTCTTATAGGAGCCTGCAAAGTGAATATTGGAATCAAGGGGTATACACTGAAGCTTTCATTCCCAAACCTACATCATCTCTCATTATCAGTACAGGATATTACATGTTAAGGATTCTGATCTTTTTGAAGCTAAAGAGAGCTAGGGGGGAATAGATGAGGGCTGGAGAAAATGCCCTTTGTCTAATCCTAATTAATAAGCATCCTCCCTCCCACCCAGGACTCCTTAACTTGCTAAGAGGATTCCACCCCTAACAACTTACACTGTTTCACTGTAGGTTGTGAAATTAGAGTAGAGGGATGCATGCTTATCCTCAGTTCTTCATTCCTCTCACCAATTTGCCAATATCGCATGGTGAGGGGTAGAAGTAAAAAATGTCCTGTCATATTATATGGCTTAGGTTTGGGATAGATGAACAGCATCTCATTAAGCTGCCAGCACTGTAGCAGTTTCACAATAGCACCACTCTTCTGAGATAGATGAGCAGCCTACAGACACTGCAAAGATCACACTGTTACTTTGGGTGTTCAGGAATTTTCCAGTTACCCACACACACAGCCATGCATTTTCTCACTAACTGTAATTTAACAGTCAAGTTTACTGATGAGGAAAACAGTGTATATTCAGTCCTTGCCTGATTTTTGTGTTGGGATTAGTTTTCATTGCAGTTTGTCATAAATGGTAGGCCACAGTTCTGACTATGTAATTGTCAATTCCATTAAACATGTAACTGAGAACCTGGAGTTCTTTTAGCTGTTCTTGAACTGCCCTATGCAAGTTCTCTCTTTCCAAAACATGAAGCTGCTATAGCTTGAAGTTTGTGCTGCTCAGAATTACCGTATACATTCCCTGATGAGCTGTGTGGTCGTTCCATGTCAGGGACAGCAACTGCTTGGGACAATAAAATGGCTGCTGGGCATGCCTGTAGCTGAAAATTTTATAGTGAGGAAATATCAGTATGCCAAGTATTCAAGAGGCTTGCCAGGTCTATATCTCAAACCCTTAGACATATTGGGAGACACCTGATGATGTCATAGGCTAGCTGGACTCCATGATGAGTTTGATTTGATGATGTCATATTGAATATCAGTATTAATACTAATTCTTTGATGCACCACTAAGTATGTACAACACAGTGGTGTGAACCCAACCCCCCAGGCTTGAAAGATAATTAACTGGATGAAAGATAATGCACAAGCTGCCTAGGGGAGGGTGGGATATAAATATGATAAAATAAATACTAAATAATTTTTGAAATGTTCATATGAAAATGTGTGGTGTTCATTTTTGCTGTGTCTTGTTTAGAATAAAACAAAGAATGTTTTCTCATATTGCTTTCACCATATAAAAATGCACAGATATGTACAAGTTTCTAACAGGTGCGGAAATCCCTGGACATCCAGTACTGCATTTCAGTATAAACAGCAAAGGGCATTATGTTGTGCTGCTTGTGGACAGGGATGCATTTTGACTAGTATTTGTATTGATTTTTTATGCAAGTTGATGGTTAAAGATCCAAGAGAATTGTAGGCATGTCTTTAGCTGCTCATCATTGCTAGCTTATGCCCTCAAGCCACAGCCCTGATGCACATTGTGTGATACTGCATTTATCCATAGAAATCAGGGCTGAGTTGCATGACAGATTATTGCTCATGTAATTAATTATGTTTGTCTCATGCTCCAGTGGGGATGAAGTGTTGAGGATTTGGTCGGGCCTGCTTCACAGTACATCATCCATATGAACTTTTCCTCTTGTCTTGTGTTGACAAAGCTATGCTTAGAAATTTGGTAGGGTTTTTTTGGGGTGGTTTTTCTTTCATTGAACATTTCTTATTTTTTCTTATAGAAAATGCTGGCACAGAAGAGATGATTGTTCATTGACATTAAGGCGTGGAACTGCCCATTGAACAAAGTCCTGACCTGGCAACTTACGAATGGCCCAAGGAAGCCACCAAATTGATTTTCAGGTTTTACATGACCTGCGTCAAAAATTTCCTGAGGTACCTGAAGTTGTTGTGTCCAGATGCATGTTACAGGTCAGTGCTATGCTATTCTGTTTATGGAGGCACTGTAATCCAGTGCAGATGTTTAAAAAGTACTTACAAAGGCTCTTCAAACTAACTTGCCACACAGGTGTAGGCTTGTCTTTAGTAAACATATTTGCCACCCTGATTTATTTATTTTTATATTGCATAAACTTGCGTTTAGAAGTTACATCTTTTCTCTTGTCGTATTACTTACAATTTTGGAATCTAACCTTCTAAAACTGCTATGTTCTCTTAAAAAAATATGTGCAGTTCTTTTCAAAAGAATATGTGTAAAATAGCTTGTCATTCCAGGAATCATTCCAGGAATCTGATCATTATTGTTTCCAGTATGTCCAGATAGACTAACTGAAACACTTCAGCTGGCTCTACAATAGGTGTGGCAGCCCCATGGATTGGTTCCCATAACTGGGACTTGGATGTTATTGGCATTACAAGTCATAATAGAAAGTGCACTTGGATAAAAGAGTGGAACAGTGGTCTCCCTTTGCTAGAGATCTGATGGTTTGAGCATAACATGAATAAGGGTAGAGTGAGGTTTTCTTCTCTTCTCTGAAGCTGTTTGTCTATTCTTTTATTACAATGGCAGCACCACAGTTCACATGGAATTGGGAGGGGACAACTTTCTCCCTCCAGTCACCTGCCAACTCCAATACATATATTTGGCCAGAGGTGGCTTGCCATTGCCTGCCTTTACAGAACAACCCTGGTATTCCTTGGTGATGTCCCTTTCAAATACTAACCAGGGCTAAGCCTGCTTAACTTCTGAGATATGATGAGATCTTGCTAACCTGGGCTATCCAGGATGGGATAGAAGTTTTGGGGACTTTATTACCATTCTCTATGATGATTCTATCCTCTTTTAGCTTAGTTCATGTTCATGGAAATAGGGAAAGACTGGGAAGGACTACTCTCCATTTGGCCTTGGCCACCTCTGATCCTGCCTCAATGTGAGGAGGGGTTATAATGGTAGGGTCTCCCCTCCATCACTCCCAATGTCTTTTAACATGGGCATCACTTTTAATAGTGAACTTGACAGTCTGTGCCTGTCAGCAGAGTAGTGAAATGGAGCCGGGGTGTGCACATTTTCAGTTTAACAAAGTTCAGTGTAATAGTCATGGTAGTTTGTAGCAAAAACAAACTTGGAAGTCTTGTGGCATTTTAGTGGGCTGTAGTCCAGAAAAGTTTACACTAGAAATCACAAGATTTAATCTTTAATTGTGTCACACAAAACTCCAGGTTGTGTTTGCTGCATGCTTGGAGTTCCCCCTATTAGGTTATTCAAAACAAAAATAATCTCTAAAATATATATTTAAAACTCAGTAGCAGCAGCTCAACTGACTTGCTCAGGAGCCTCAGAATGTTGATGTTAGTTGAGCACTGTTCTTTTATAATAAAATGGGGGAGTTAATTTGACCCATTAAAAAACCCTAACATTCTGAATGGGAAAGTTAGTGGTGATGAGGTGTTCCCCCATTCCTGATCTACCTGTTGCAGTAAGCTGTTAGGGGCTCTGGAAATTTGCAGGCTGAAAGAATCCAGACAGAGGGATGGATTAGGACTGCAGGAAAAGTGCTTAATCCAGTCATTATCAACTTACATACTTGCATATCCAATCACTCAAGTTGAGAGCTAGATGAACAGCATATTGGTCACCTCACTCCAAATCTTAGCACTCAGAGCATAGTATCTGACTACTGAAGATCAGTACTCAGTGAGAAAAAGCTTCTTCCTCTTTCCCCAGGGTCATGCTGTGAAGAGATCCTGATAGTTTATCTCTCATGCTTATTCTTAGACATATACATTGCTTGGAGGACCCCCAACATGTTATATTACTTCGTAGTATGATTACAGAGGGATTACTTGTATAATATTGTGCCACCAAGATTTGCAAGCAATGTCAGTCCAAATTCTTTTTTTCAAATTCTGGACTTGTAACATAAATTGGGCTACATAGAGCAGGGATGTTGAACTCATTTGTTATGAGTTCTGTATCTGACATAAATGAGACCTTGTCGGGCCAGGCCATTTGTGTCATAAAATGTGATGCCAGGTAGCAGAGATATAAGTTTTATAAAGAATGCAGACAAACAGAAAGATTTTGTATCTTTCCCATGTGGTCAAGGGAACTTGGCAGAAGGTAGGTCTGGCTCTTTCCGTCCCTCCCCAGGGGATGAGGTGAGGCAGAGCCTCAGCCAATAGAAGGAAAAGATGCTTGGCTCAGTAGCTCTGCTGTATGATTGAGAGAGCCTGGCAAAGCAAGCACTCTCTCCTCCCCAAAAGAAGAGCTTCAGCCAATGGGAAAAAACAGAGGTTTTCCTTTGTAGCTCATGTGCAATTGAGCAAGCCTGGCAAAGCAAGCTGTGACACAGTGTTACTGAGAGGCACTGCCTGATATAAAAGGAGTACCCCAGTGCAAATAAGAGAGAGGGTCTCCTGTTTCTGGTAAACAAAATGGAGTCCGACCAAAGACAGGCCAAGATAGCACACCATCTAAACGGATGGAGTGGACCCAGTAGACAGCCTGGTTTGGTTGGTGCCTGCAGTCTGTATTTCAGCACAATTTCACCCATTTTCCCCTCCAGCATCCCCGCCCAAATGGGATGCATAATAGCATGGGAACTGCGGGTAAGTACTGCTCTCACTCTGATCTTCTGGAACTTGCCAGTTGTCTCTTCCTCCAGTCTATCACCTCTACCTTGCTAAATTCAATCAAATGCATAACTTGATTGATCCTACCTCTAAAGTCTTTAATCACTTTTCCAAGTGTCAGACAAAACCCAGTAACAAATTATGTAGTCCCTCCAAGCTTATCATCCTAGTGAAATGTGTGAAGTTTCCCAACATAGCAATTCAAGATAGCCATCGATGGAACATCAAAGCCCCTTTGGTAACTACCCACCCCCATCCTCGTACCTCTATAAAGTGTGGGTCAAAAATCCACCTCAGTGTGCATTCTGTAGGGCACCATTTGCAGTCTGTACTACCCGTTACTCATGTAATTGGGTCTATAGGGCGCGCTACGCTGGTCGTTCACGTTCTTCTCCATGCATTTTTCCTTTGGACGGACGTCTCCTCTTCTGGATCAGATGAATATTACCCACTTCAACAACCCTTGAATTCCTCTATCGATAACCTCTATTTTTCTTAGACTCTTGTTTGATTGTATAAAGATATGTGTATATGATTCCTCTTGTTACATACTTGTTACATACATATAGTGTAAACACTATAAAGGATACAATTGCTTGGTCTATTTCTTGGCTGAAAACCCAAACTCCGTATTATTGAAAGCAATGATCTTTGCTCCTAATTCGCTCTACCAAGTCTCTTAGCTAATTTCCCCATTAAAATAAGAGACTTAAAAGCACTGCCTGTAACAACAGAAGGAAGCAGACCTGTTCATGGGCCTGATAGGAACCCTCCAGGGGCCTGATGTGGCCCCTAGGCCGCACGTTTGACACCTCTGACATAGAGGGAGCATGCATATATATTCCTTCAGATCCCAAGAATGTGGCTTTTCGGTGACCTTATTCTTAAACTCCAGCATCAAATTTTAAGTTCCTTGGATTTTACCAGTGATAAGCAAATATAACAACAATAACAACAAAACCTGTTAAAAATCCACTATTTCCTAAGAGTTCCCTATGCAGAAATGCACCATACTATCTAATGACTTGATTTTTGAACCTTGCTTTCCCTATTTCTTTTAGTCAAGGCAACATTTTTTCCCTGGCTGTGATTCTAAAGAAAAGGAAGGTATTTAGCAAGTATTTAGACTTGAAGTCTAAGGTTGCAATCCTGTTCTTACTTATTTGGCAAGTGCTCCTGAACTTCCTGGAGCACTGAAAACACTGTCATTGATATAACACTGCAATAGTAGATTCTAAAAAAATTTCAAAGGGAGGAGTTCAGTGCATTGCAGAAGATGAGCACAACAACCTCAGTTCCCATCTTGCTAGGAAGTTTTCAGTGCTTAGGGGAAAGGAGAATTGGCCTTGAAAGATACATTCCCATTTACAGGTGTCATTTGAGCTGAGTGTCCTCCAAAAAGTTTCTATCAGCAACTTAGGGGCTGCCCAATTACTGTTTAAAGGATCCAGGAGTATTTACCTTTGATGACATATGTCCATATTCTATCTTTGTACGAGATCCATTCCTGCTCATCCTTACTGACACTCTTATAATTAATTGTTTGTTAATATTTGTGACTGCAGCCACTTTGGCTCTTCCTTTGCTGATCCTGCTTTCAAATGATACAATTTCACAAATAATATCAAAGATTAAACAAAGATCTGCAATTTGGGTCTCATTACTAATTTGTGTGTGTGTGTGTGTGTGTGTGTGTGTATTTGGGAAGGGATCCCCCTTTTTCCTTCTCTGTCTCTTAAAAGTTCTGCTGGTATGGCCCCATGCTGTGGATCATGAGTTACCTGTTGAATATCAGTGTTGTTTTGAACTCTTACATTATAAAGCCTTATTATTTCTATTAACACATTTTTTGTGGTTTCTTATAGAATAATAATAATTTGGATGCTTGTTGTGCAGTTCTATCTAAGGAGAGCACAAAATATCTCTACGGGGAAGGAGACATTGGTTTTCCAGATGATTCTGGGATTCCTGGTCTGCGAAATCACATGACATCCCTTAATTTGGATTTGCAGTCACAGAATGTGGTTCTCCATGGAAGAGAAGGAAGTAGAATGAATGGAAGTAGGACTTTATCTCATAGCATTAGTGATGGACACCTTCAAACCAACCAGTCCAACAATGAACTGTTTCAGCAGGAACCACACACTGCTCCAGTACAAGTTCCGCAGGGATTCTTTGGCATATCAAATACTTCTAATCCAGGGCAGCATTTTGGATTTCACTTGGGCAGCAAAGGAACATCTGGTTTGGCTCAGCAAACACCTAGATTCAATCCTATTATGGTAACTTTAGCCCCAAATATTCAACCTGGTCGAAATACTCCTACATCTTTGCACATACATGGCGTACCTCCACCTTCAGTAAACAGTCCACAAGGTAATTCTATCTATATTAGGCCCTACTTCACACCGCCTAGTGGTACGGCTCGCCAGACTCATCAGAATCCAGGCTGGACATCTCAGTTTACTCCCATTCATTCTCAGCAGAACTACCATCCTTCACAACCAAGTCCCTGGACAACTATTCCTACAACCAGCACCCTGCCACATACCTCATCACAGCAATCAACGCACCCAAATCAACAAGGCCATCAGACCTCCCATGTTTATATGCCCATAAGTTCTCCTACTACTCCACAAGCACCTACAATTCATTCATCTGGTAGCTCACAATCTACTTCCACCCAGAGTCAATACAATATTCAAAATATCTCAACAGGACCTCGGAAAAACCAAATTGAAATCAAACTTGAACCGCCACAGAGAAATAATTCATCAAAACTGCGTTCAACTGGGCCTCGGTCATCCTCAAATTCCTCTTCCCTAAACAGCCAGACTTTAAGCAGAAGTCAGCCCACTGTTTATATAGCTGCCAGTCCACCGAATACTGATGAAATTATCACACGAAGTCAGCCAAAGGTCTACATTTCAGCCAATGCCTCTACAGGAGATGAACAGCTTGTACGGAATCAGCCTACACTCTTCATATCAACAAATCCAGGAGTTACCGCGACATCTAGGAATATGTCTGGTCAAGTAAGCATGGGACCTGCATTTATTCACCATCAACCTCCTAAGAGCAGAGCAGCAGGCAATAATGCCACTGCCACTTCTCCCCGAGTAGTGGTTACGCAGCCAAACACAAAATATACTTTTAAAATTACTGTTTCTCCAAATAAACCCCCTGCAGTTTCACCAGGGGTGGTCTCCCCAACCTTTGAACCTACAAATCTTCTAAACCTTCCCGATCACTTTGCAGAGACGGAGGGTATCCAACACCTTCCTGACCCTGTTTTAGCTCATGTCGATAGGATTAGTGAGGCACGGAAACTGAGTATGGGATCCGATGATGCTGCCTATACACAAGGTAATATTTTAATCTAAGTTGTACACATTCCAGCCTTATTGCTTTATTCCAGGAAGTGGAATTAAAAGCATAAACTGTTGTATCGAGCACAAAATTAATATTTAAGAATAGGAACTCCCATCAGTTTTTAATGTCATGTTGAATTAAGCCTCAGTTCTTAAATATCCTCCTTTTTTCCATTCTACTGGAGTGTGTGCTTCATCCAGCATGATACATGCAACCCAGCCTATTGTAGTAATCTAAAAGAGGGATCAGAACTGGCAAAGATAGCTTGAGTGTTCCTAAACTCACCTGAATTGCATTTTGACCAGCATTTCCATAGATATTGTAGCTACATGAGTGCAGTTTGTCTTTACTATCACAAACACTTGGAGTTATGCACAGATTGTTCCCTTTCTTGCTTGGTTACATTTTTGCGTATTCTTCAGACATATCTTGGTAACCGAGGAAAGAAGTTTCTGTTATTCTCACTTCATATTTGTAAATAAGGTTGAACATAAGGGTTTGCATTCAGTAGTTGCCATGCGAATAAATATCCAAGAAATACTGATAAGGTATTTTTGGAGTATTTATTTGACTTGGTAAGTACTGAATCCACACCCTTACTTTAAATCTTATTTACTAATATGAAGTGAGCATATTAGAAACTTCTTTCCTTGGTTACCAAGATATTTTGGGGGATATTTCCTAAGCTGAATCGGATTCTCTGATCTGTAATCAGCTCTGATATAGAGAATCCAGATAAAAGACAATATTATTTGGCTTGACACAGCAATACCAAATCGCAGCTTCTCCTGGCCTGTGGTTTAAACCACAGGACAGAAGCCTCCCAGCCAGGTCTGTGTGCAACAGGGAGAGACCTCTTGCTTCACACACATCCTGGGACCAGTTTCTCCTGGCCTGTGGTTTAAACTGCAGGCCAGGAGAAGCCTGGGTTCACTCGCACCACAGCTTGCAAAATGCATTTGAAGGGGCCATCCCTCCAAGTTATGTGCATATTGGCTTTGGGAAGGAAGATCCTAGGGTTGGACCAATGTGCAAAAGGGGATGGAGTATGTCAAATGGCCTCCCTGGAAGCTAGACGCATCAAACTGGTAGTGGACCTCCCCAGGGTATCTCTCTACCTGCCCTCCAAGTTGTGTGCAGATTGGCTTGTGGGGGATATCTTAGGGTCCAATCTGCAAAAGGGGGGAAATCTGCTGCACAGGCCTCCTTTCAAGCTAAAGGCTAGCTAAAGTTTAATGTTTATTTAGTTCACTTGCTGAGTTGCACCGTGGCTCAGCTTGGTGAGGAACTCAGCAAGCATTTAAAATTTAAATCCCTTCTCCGTTATACCCTGTGGTGACAGTCCCCATAGCGTATAATGAAGCCAATTAAATTAGTCAATTCCAATTATTCCCCATATTGAGAATATCAAGATATACAGAATATTTTTGTACAGTACACCCAAACCTGAAAAATACTGGGTCTCTCTCCCCCCCCCCCCCAATTGGGAGAGAACCTAGAGAGTAGTTTGGATATTAGCCAGTGTTGTTGACTATTAGGCGCTAACGTAATACCCATTTGGATTTCAGTGTATTTTTCTTTAGGTACCTAAGGACTTAATTTGCTTGTGCATTGTCTGAGAGCCTAGGTACCAAAGAAGTTAAAGATGGATGTTGCATAAGATAAGCCAACATTTTTTTTTTTAATGTACAGAGGTCAGCTCATGTATAGAAAATGGTATTATTTGAATAATGCATTTTAGTCTTTTTACTACAGCCATGATAGCTCTAACTGATTACATTTGTAACACAAATGTAAGATTTTTGCATCTGTGGCATGTGCTGAATATAGAAATATAACAACATTATGTTTCTTAAGTTTAGGTAGAGAAATCTTCAGGTTTACCAATGACAGGTCTTGTATTCATTGGTGGCTACCCTGACTGATGGCAGCTCTCCAAGATGCTCATCAGTAAAAGTAGTAGAAAGGTGCAATGTTAAGGTACAAGTTTTATCAAAAGCATAAGAAAAGACTGAATTTGATACTGGAAAGTTTTCTGGAAAACTTTCATGTATAATGCCTACTGAAGAACAGTAGGTGGGTGGTATTTATTTGAGTGTATTAAGAAGCTTAAGGTAGATGAGAGTACACCTAAAGAGGTTACTAGGCACAAAGTTAAAGGCTAGGACCTCAAAGATAGCATTCTTAGAAGTTTTGGTAGTTCTGCATTCAAAGTCAGCTAGATAGGCACAGATCAGGAGTCTCAATGTGTGGATGAGAAAGTGGTGCTGGGAGGAAGGGTTTAGATTTGTTAAGCACTGGGAAATTTTCTGGGACAAGCCGAACATGTACAAAAGAGACAGGTTTCACTTGAGTCAAAAGGAAACCAGGCTGCTGGCAATTAATATCAAAAAGGTGGCAGAGCAGTTTTTAAAATAATCTCAGGGGGGAAAGCTGACAGGAGCTAGGGAGCTTCCACTTTGGGACAAGTCAGTCCAAACAGATGATGGTGTAAACACTCAGGGTAATGTTGATAAGATCATAATAGAACTTGGGAGTGAGGATAGGATGGTGAAGGAGGGCCATGTGTGGTAACGAAGGGACCTAGGGAGGTGAGGGTTGCTGGAGAAAGAACACATAATTGGTGACAATATGCCAGTGCTAGAAGTCTCCAAGCCAAAATGGAGGTATTCGGAGTCCTTGGTTCTCAGTGACAATTTAGATACCATAGGTATCTCAGAAACATAGTGGAGTAGGGGAAATGGGATGCAGTCATACTACTTCATACAGAGAGTGATTAAAATGTGGAATTCACTGCTAGAGGATGTAGTGATGGCCATAGGAATAAACAGCTTTAAAAGGGGATTAGATAAATTCATGGAGGATAAGTCTATCAATGCCTACTAGCCATAGTGGATAAGGGGAACCTCTACATTCAGAGGCACTAAGCCTTCGAATCTCAGAGCCAGAATGCAACATTTGGAGAAGGCCTTGGCCTCTATGCCCTGTTGTTGGCCATCCAGAGGAACTGGTTGGCCACTGGTTAAGACAGGATGTTGGGCTAGATAGACGATTGGTCTGATCCTGCAGGGCTCTTCTTATGTTCTTATCCCTGCATATAAGCTCTATAGGCAGGATAGGGAGGAATGGATTGGTGGAAGTGTTGTATATCAAAGAGGGGCAGGCATAGAATCAAATAAGTTAGACAACATTAGGGGAATTAACTCCATATCTGAAGCAGTATGTGTGGAAATACTGGGCTACAAGGATTACTTAAAAGTGAGTTTGTACTATTGCCTATTTGATCAAACCCTTGAGGCTGATGTTGAGATGGAGAAGGAAATATAAGGGAGGTGATTAAAGCAGATAATGATGCAATACTGAGAGACTTCAACCATCCTCACATTGATTAGGTAATGTGCTCGAATCATGCTGTTGAAATGAGATTCCTAGAAATCATAAATTACTGTGCACTGGATCAGTTGGGCACAGAGCCAGCCACAAGGATAGTGATCTTGGACTTGGTTCTAAGCAAGACTCAAGACCTGGTGAGAGATGTAGAGATTATTGCACCAGTTGGGAACAGTGACCACAGTACTATTAATTTCAGTACTCTTGTTAGTGGAAAGTTACCCCTTAAGTCCAAAACTGTAACATTTGATTTCAAAAGAGGGAACTTTTAAAAATGAGGGGAATTGTTAAAAGGAAGCTGAAAAGGAAACACAAGAGATATTTAAAACCACGCTAATTGAATTCCAGATAGAATGTATTCCACAGATTAGGAAAGGCACTGCCATGTCTAAAAGAATATTGTGTATAAATAACTAAGAATATATTCTATTATTTATACATCCAATTCATGCAGATTCCAATCAATATGTATAATGATTTTTCATAGTCCATATACAAAATTCAAAGCATGGCACAAATTACATCCAGATTTCTAATTAGATTAAAGTGCTTGTGCTATAGAACTTAATTTCAGTTCATCAGTGTTCAAAACGCAGAACTAGGATAGTTGAAGGACACTTCCATTCCACCTCTGACAGAGCCTTTAATTCCATTCCCATAAGCTTTTTCAAAGCAGAGACAGAACATAGTCCTATGCATCCATTCCTTTCAGTACAACTAGAAACCGTCAACGTGTTCCACAATTTTCAAAAAGTGGAAGTTCTGTCTCAGTTAAATAAATTAAATGCCACGGGCTCTGGCAAAAGAAATGTAAATCAGTGATTAGGCATGCAAAAGAGAATGTGAAGAGTAGGTTGCTAAAAGCACCAAGACAAACAATAAAAAATATTTAAATATATCCAGAGTAGGAAACCAGCCAGAGAAGCAGTTGGGCCTTTGGATGAACAAGGAATAAAAGGACTGGTAAACATGGGGAGATGGCAGAGAAGCTCAGTGAATTTTTTGCTTCTATGTTCATTGTTTTAAGTGCGGGGCATGTACCCATGCCACAGTCACTATTTTTAGGAAGGGAGTCTGAAGAATGGAGTCAAATACAGGTGACAGGAGACAAAGTTCTAGACTTGCTGGGAAAATTAAAAACTGATAAGTCCCCAGGTTCTGATGGCACACACCCAAGAGTTCTTCAGAAACTCAAATGTGAGATGGTTGATCTACTAACCTGTACATGTAATCTGTCACTAAATTCAGCCACTGTACCAGGAGCCTGGAGAGTAACAAACATTACACCAATTTGTAAAAATCAGGTCCAGTGGGAACCAGGAAATTACAAATCAGTCAGCCTAATGTCTGTCTCAGGCAAATTAGTAAAAACTGAAACAAAAAAAAAATTATATGCTTTTTTAATTCTTTGAGAAAGAATAAATGGACAGTTCTCACAAGGGAGGTCCCACAAGGTTTGATATTGGGGCTGGTACTATTTAATTTATTCATTAATGATTTAAAACTAGAGAGTAAGTAGTGTAGTGACCAAGTTTGCAGATGACACAAAATTATTCAGGATGGTGAAAACCAGGAATTGGATCACTGGGAGACAATGTGACAAATGAAGTTCAATGTTGGTAGGTGTATGGGACCAAAAAAATATCCCAGCTTCAAGTATAGGCTACTGGGGTCTGAATTTGCTGTGCCTGAGAGGGGAAAAGATCTTAGAGTCATAGTGGATAGTTTGATGAAAGTGTCACCCAATGTGCTGCTGCAGTGAAGAAGGCAAACTCTACATTAGGGATTATTAGGAAAGGAACTGAACATAAAACAGCTGAAATTATAAAGCCCCTGTATAGATCTGTTGTGTGGTCTTATTTGGAATAACTGGGTACAATTCTGATCACTATCTCAAAAAGGAAATCACAGAGCTGGAAAAGTTTCAAGTTTATTTCAATTTATATCCCGCCCTTCCCACCGAAGTGGCTCAGGGTGGCTCACAACACATAAAATCTAACATAAATTTTGAATTTAAAACATCTTACACAGTTAAAACAGTAAAATAATAAAACATATAACAGCGGTCTATCAAAACTACACTCAGTTTCCAATGCCAGTTAGTTATAAGCCAGCTGGAAGAGGGCCCTACAGGCCCTGCGGAACTGGCCAAGGTCCCGCTGGGCCCTCACCTCTTCCGGCAGCTGGTTCCACCAGAAAGGAGCCGTTACAGAGAAGGCCCTGTCCCTGGTGGATTTCAGGCGGGCCTCCTTTGTCCCAGGGATAACAAGCAGATTCTGAGATCCCAATCTTAGTACTCTCTGGGGAACATGTGGGGAGAGACGGTCCCTAAGGTAGGCAGGTCCTAGGCCATATAGGGCTTTAAAGGTAATAATCAGCACCTTGTACCGGACTCGGTATATTATTGGCAGCGAGTGCAGAATCCGGAGCCCTGACCGAATGTGCCCCCATCTTGGGAGCCCCAATAACAACCGGGCCGCGGCATTCTGCACTAACTGCAACTTCCGGGTTCGGCACAAAGACAGCCCCATGTAGAGGGCATTACAGTAGTCCAACCTCGAGGTGACCGTTGCATGGATCACCATTGCTAGGTCGTCGCGCTCCAGGAAAGGAGCCAACTGCCTCGCCCGCCTAAGATGAAAAAATGCAGACTTAGCAGTGGCTGCTATCTGAGCCTGCATTGTTAAGGAAGGCTCCAATAGTACCCCCAAACTCTTGACCTTGTCCGCTGTCAGTGGCACACTGTCAAAAACTGGCAGGGGGATTTCCCCTCCCGGACCACGACGACCCAAGCAAAGGACCTCTGTCTTCGCCGGATTTAGCGAAGTACAGAAGAGGTCAACAAAGACGATTAGGGAATTGGCGCACCTTCCTTATGAGGAAAGGCTGAAGCATCTGGAACTTTTCAGTATAGTAATGACTATTTAGGCAGTGAGTGATTAAACTGTGGCATTCACTATCAGAGGATGTGATGGCCATAGGCACAGTGTTTTAGAAGGATATTAAATAGATTCATGGATAGGTCTGTCAGTGGATGTTAGCTATAGTGACTAAAGAGAATGTTCACATTCTGAATCCCAAAGCCAGGAAGCAACATCAGGGGAGTTCCTCAGCCTCTATGCCCTGTTCTTGGACCTCCTGAGGAACTGGTTGGCCACAGTGTGTGAGACAGGATGCTGGACTAAATGGGCCTCTGATCTGATCCAGCAAGGCACTTGTTAAGTTCTTATGTTCACAAATTTACTCTTTCCTGCTGATAGCAGTAACTCAGTTATTTTAATTTGAATGTTTGTATCCATCCTCTAGCATGCTTGAACTGTGTTTGTTTGCTAAATCATGCCTCCCGCTCCCTTATGTGTGCACATTACAAGAGAGGATTGATAATAGCTGGCAAAGAAACATGTCTATAATTATTGATCATTTCATTGGGAGACTTCAAGAAGTCATCAAGAAGTCCACAACCTCCCTAAACATGGTGTGGAATCTACAGCTCTAAAGAACATGATACATTTTTTGTATGTGATGTTTGTAGTCCACTGTTGGCAAGCTAAATATTTATATGGCCTTTCTGGAGTGAGCCCATGTTGAGGGATTTCAGGTTGTGCTGCTATAAAAATGTACTCTTAACTAATGTATATAACACCCAAATCTGTGTAGCAGAGTTCCAGTTATTTTAAATCTATTTCCAGACCAGCTGCATTCCACTGAAGGAATCGAATGGTGGCTGGCTGGCAAGCAGCTATTCCAGCTGCTGATTCTTGGATTAATAAGAATTCAGATGACCATAACCCAGAGTTGAGAACAATATAGCATCCTATCAAAAATCATTAAATGGAGTTTAAAATCCTTTCAGACAGATATCTTTTAGGTCTTTTAGAATGTTTTCTTAACCCTGTAAGAGTAAAACTTCAGAATTAAAGTTGAGAAGGCAGAAATTAAAGCTGTGAGGGGCAGAAATTTTATCAATAATTTAACTGATTTTACTATTTATTAAATAACTTGTATAACTGAAGAGCAGTTCTCTTGTTGAAAAGAGATTTGTGTGCCACTAAAAGAGAATTCATGAATCTAACTATACCCTTGTACTTTCTCGTTTATGCAGTGTTCTGTATTGATTATTTCAGCCCCAAGTATATAGTGATGTTCAGGTATTTGGCTTTTTTAGTACAAGTTTCAATTTGATCTTTTCTCTTGGGTTTGCTTTCTATATCACACTAAATCATGACATATGAAACAATAGTGATAAATCTGTACAAGTCAACTGGTTCAGTGCCGTGGCATCACTGGGAAATATACTACATCAGGGGTGTCGAACTCAGATCTGACATAAATGAGACCTTCTTGGGCCGGACTTGTGTGCATACCTATTTAAGATTAGGTAGCAGAGATATAAAATTTACAAAGGGCACAGACAAACACAATTAAAGATTTTTTAAACAAAACTTAAGACATGCTTAAAACATTAGCACTTGTTAGTCTTAAAGGTGCTTTCTTTGTATGTCTCCTGCAGGATCCAGGGAACAGGGCAAAGGAAGCTCTTGCTGTTTCTGTCCTTCCCCAGGGGACCAGGAGAGGGAGAAACCTCAGCCAATAAAAGGAAGAGAGGCTTGGCTCTGTAGTTCTGCTGTGCAATTGAGAGAGGCTGGCAAAGCAAGCTCTGCCTCCCCCCTTCCTCCCCAAGGGAGGAGCCTCAGCCAGTGGAGAAAATAGAGACTTTGCTCTGTAGCTTCTGTGTGATTGAGCAAGCTGTTATGCAGAAGGAAGCAAGAGAGAGGGAGAAGGAAACAGACAACAGCCAGTTGCTTGGGGACCTGATAGGAGCCCTCTGGGGGCCCGATTCTGCCCCTGGGCTTCATGTTTGACACCCCTGTACTACATGCTATGGCAATTTGCATAATAGTTACATAAAATAACTATTCAATAGAAATGTTTATATACAAGTTAAAAGAAGCTGGTGCATTCCAGTTATATTATAGTATACTTATTCTGAGACTGCAGGCATTCAGTAAAACACCTTGTTTGATCTGGTTTAAGAAAACAAAAGTCCATGAACTGAAAAATCAGTTTTGAAGTTTTAAAATTAGTGTTCTCTTTGTCGTCCTTTTGAATTTTTAGAAGCTACAGTTTAAGCTGCCTAGATCTAGGATGATGGTTTGAAAGTTTTTGCTGAAAGCATAAATTCAGAAGCCTTTCTGTCAAGTTTTTGGGGGCTAGCGCAGAAAATGATACGACCCTAAGTTATATGTGATTTGTTATAAAGTTGTGGTTTCGGTATAAGCCAAAGTTAGTTCTTTAAATAAAAGTG
Organism: Heteronotia binoei; assembly: GCF_032191835.1. Taxonomy (NCBI): domain Eukaryota; kingdom Metazoa; phylum Chordata; class Lepidosauria; order Squamata; family Gekkonidae; genus Heteronotia; species Heteronotia binoei. Next base: position 131,699,108 of record NC_083223.1, read on the forward strand.
TTTTTTTTTAACATAGAAGATAATTTAAGATAGGTTCAAGAATTGTTTTCAAGGAATTGTTTCATAACTTAGTAACAATCTTATCACAAAAAAGACAAAATGACACAAGGAAAGTTTTCTATCTGGAAAGATTAAGCTAAAAACTTGCAAGTCTCCCTCCCTCTCTTAGGTTTACTAGCTGTCACATCATGACAACTCAGTGGGAAAGATACATAATGCTGAGAAATATTTCTCTGTTGGGATTTCTTGAACGATGAACCAATACAATTGGTTTAGGGGCGTGAGTAGTTGTGAATAGAAGATGCAGAGGACTGAGAAGGTGGTGCAGAGAACAGGATCTATAGGGAAGCAAATCTCAAGCATAAGAAACTCAGCATAAGATGATCTATGTGCAGCTTGCTGAGGATGAGGCAAAATAGTAAGGGAGATGAGTAAAGACTCAGGAATGACTCAGGAAGTAAATTAATTAAGGAAGTAAATTAAGATAGCCAATGTGCCAAATTTCTCCTGGCTCTTTTAAATCTTGGGCTACAGCAGGGTTTTGTTCAGCTTTTATCAGACTCTTGCTTTCATGGATACAGCTGTCATAAGTTATCATAAGTGTGCTCCCAAGCAACCATGTGAGATTTAATCTCTGTGTGGGTCAAATTGTCATATTGGACAAATTGACACATCGTCTAATGGAATTGTTTGTCCCAGGGGTGCACTGTACTATATCAGATGTTGCTAAAGTGGTATCTTGATGTTCTTCAGCTTTACTAGTACACCAGAAGGCTAGGATGGAACGACTTCAACGAGAACTTGAGATCCAAAAGAAAAAGCTGGATAAACTAAAAACAGAAGTAAATGAGATGGAGAATAATCTAACACGAAGGCGCCTGAAAAGATCAAATTCTGCTTCCCAAATTCCTTCAGTAAGTCCTAAACTCTGGAGGGTGAAAAAACTCATCATTAAGGACAAAATATTTGGGTCTTATTCAGATGTTAGAATTAAATTATTAGAATTTGAAGAAAAGTATAATATGCTTTGCTTCTTGCAAACTTAATGGATGCTTGCCATGCATAAATGGGTGTTTGTTCTTGGAATAACAAATTAAAGTCTAGCCATGTAGATTCTGCATTGAAGTTATCAAAGACAAGTGCCATCCCTAGCACTGCCATAAGTATTGATCTTTCTTTGTCTGTTTCTGAGTATGTCACCTAAGATCCTCTATTTTGAAAGGAAATAATTTGGAACTAGTTTATGTGTTTCCTCCAATACTTTGTGAATGGAGCAAATTCATTAAGTGATTCTTACTGACTTCCACTTCCCGCAGAAGCTCCTTCACAGTCTGAAAAGTCACTACTGTGAGTCAGTGGACCCTCCAGAACATAGTGCCATGCAACATTTGGGGACTGCGACAAGAAAATGGCATCTTGGAAGGAAGTACTGCCCTTTTCTTTTGCTCATGTTGGAGCATGCTCCACAAACTCACATTCCACTTTCACAAGAGTGAAGTGCCTCTTCTTACTGCAGCCTTCTGTGCATGTGTCCTGTCCTGAAGGATCCCCTGAATCCCATTTGGAGTGCAAGGAGTTCATTAGGGATAGGAGATCCAGTAAAAATTGCTTCTGTGAACTTGCTGTGCTCATGCAATTGTGGGATCCCACCCTAGGTGTGTCAAGGTCTGACAGTTGACTGAGGAACAAGATGTTAAATCTTATCCTTTGCCAGGTGCTCTTTGCAATCTGTGCAAAAATTAGCCTTTGAAAACAAACAAAACTGTTGTTCGGAATTCTTAAGCAAACAAACTGCTTAGCCATGACCTGAAGGCATTAAAAGCAATTATCATAATAAGTATCACCATTTTTATCCTAAAAATAAGTTTTTACCCAACATATGAAATTGTAATCTCATTGTTCTGTTTTTCAGCTTGAAGAAATGCAGCAATTAAGAAGTTGTAACAGACAGCTTCAAATAGACATAGATTGCCTAACCAAAGAGATTGATCTTTTCCAAGCAAGAGGTACTGTCAGTATAAATAACTGTCTTCACCCTTTCATCAGATCACCTTTGAGGGCTGGAGATCTTCCGTGTACATAAAGACTTAATGAACACATTGTATGATGGTTAATTATATTGTTATGAAAGTTCTTAATAAAAGGAAAATGAAATACCCAAAGCTTTTTCTCTGCTCTGAGGACTTTAAGTGTCCTTGTTGCTTGAACATTCTTTGTTCATGGACAATCAAGTCTATATTTCTGCAAGTAAGAAAGAAATTAGTTTAAATAAAAATATTAAACATGACCATTAGTTCCCAGTATTTTATCACCTCTAGTGCAATTAGGAACAGCACAAAAGGTAATAATATACAAGTGAGGCTGGCTTACTTTGCAGTGGTTTCTACTAAGTTTTGCGGAATTGCACAGACTGTAATGAGATGCAGTTTAAAACCTTATTCTGACCTCTGAGATGGCCCAGGGCAGATCTATCAAATATCCTTGTGGTTTACATGAGTTAATGCATTGTCCCATATAAGTGGGTGTCATTCATTTATGTGGGGAAAAATAAAGCACTGCAAGTCAACCATTTTGTAGTGGAAGACAAAACTGCCCTCTACCCTGACCATATTTGGCTTGGTTGCCACCAATCCAAACTCTTCCTCTTCCTTAAAGCAACTCCTCTATCATACTGTGATTTGCTTCCAAGCTTTTCTTTTCTTTTTCCTCTTTTGTAGGGGTGGGAAAATCATAATGTCAAAAACATATGGCACCTTCCCTTCAAATGGGAGGAATCCATTTTATGATAGTCAAAAATCGGCATGCCCTACTGTGAAGCTTTCAGTCAAAATATAGCGATGATGCTAAATATAGAACATTCTGTTTCTCACCTCTTACTGGTTAAAATTTATTTTGAAAAAAGGAGTATGCAATTAAACAGCCTATGTTTCCTGCTTAAATTACATAGGTGTTTATTCTAAGGCTTTTGCCTGCTGTTCCTGTATTCTGTATCTCTCATGGTGCTTCTAAGCTTTCTCTGTTTTTGTTAAAAACTCTGCAGTACAATCCACAATACTCTACAGGAACACAAATATCTTTTTGGTTGATTCATCTTACGTTTGTGTAAGGAGCAGATGTAAAAAATGAATTTTCTTGATATCCCAACTGAAATTTAGTGTAAAGCCTAAAGGCTGCTGCAACCTGACTCTTTCCATTTAACCCTTTTCCTCCCTGTATTTTCAAATAGAAAATATTGTTTTGAAGTTGAGTTCGTAAATAGGTGTACAAAATCATTAGTTTTCCCTGGGGAAACCTATGGTCTTTTTATTTTCCCTTAAACTAGTGAAATTATTTCCTGTCATTCAAATTGCAAAAACAATTTCTTGTGCACATTTGGCCAGTAACATTGTTATATGTATTCTCCAGTGCTTCCATTGCAGTTCCCCTTCTGTACAAACTTTTCTTTCATTGTACTGTTTCTTTCTTTTTTTTTCTCCAGGACCACATTTTAATCCCAGTGCCATTCATAATTTTTATGACAATATTGGATTTCTAGGTCCTGTGCCACCAAAGCCCAAAGGTACCATATATGCATAGTTAACACATACTGCCATTTTTTCAGTACCACATGTGAACTGAGGTCATTTAGTATGTATGTAATGAAGCCGCCATGTATATTTATTGTTCTCTCCCATGTGTGTGTGTTGCATCCTTTCCACTTGATGAATCATAGTTCTTCTCATTTTAGAGTAGGGAGGTTGTTAACTGAAGGGTTGTTCTGTCTAAAACAAAGGGAAGAGCTTGGAGACTTTTCACTATTGAATGACTTTCTGAACTTTTAAATGCAGAGCAGTGGAAGAAAATAATGTAATCATGCAGTTCCAGCAAATGTGTAATCCATTTTTACTACTCTTCCTAGAGAGGCGGCATAAAAAATTCTACATAATAATAAAAGGTGTCACAGAATGCCTGCTTTTCCTGCTGTTAAATAATTAAATAATTATGATTTCTTCTCTTTCACCCCAGCAGATCAAAGGTCCATTGTGAAAACACCAAAGGCTCTACCTGATACAGAGGAAGATGAGGGAGCTCAGTGGAATTGTACTGCTTGTACTTTTTTAAATCACCCAGCCTTAAACCGTTGTGAACAATGTGAAATGCCCAGGCATTTCTGAGCCAGGGAGGCTCACATCTTCTGTAAATCCAACCTTTGACTATTTCCTTGGGATAAATAATCATTTATGCATAGGATTTTGTAAAATTGAGCGTGTGATAAGATGGTTTATTACTAATGTTAAATGTCATGCTACAGAGATTAATACCTCAGTGTTGTGCTGCAGGCAGCTGAAATTCATCAGCTGGAAGGTAATCTCCTGAAAGACTTGGTTGCCAGCTGCCTGAATCATGTACAGTATTACCAAAACCCCAGTAAGAGAAACTCACCATGTTCAATGCTCGGGTGTTCCCCAACCACCTTTCTCCACACGTCACTACTGAATTTTGACAGGGGAAGGGAATTAGATTAATAGCTTTTTGTTGTTTGTAAAGCTTTCAGTGTAACACTACATTCACCGAGGAAATGGAAATGTACATGTTGAAAGTGTGTTAAACTGTTTGCTGCCACATAGGGCCTGTGGATTGTGGAAGAATTCCACAAGTCAGTGGTACTCTTCGCCTTGTCTTCCCAGAAAATGGCTCTGCTCTGTGAAGACTCAAATCATTACAATCATGTCTAGAGATTAAAACTGCATGCGTTGTCTGTACAGTGCACCCAGTGAAATACCCCCAAAGCTTTTCCTACTGTACATAGCTCTGGAGCCTGCTTTAAATGACTTCCTTTTCTTCACCTTTTATTATTTCTTGTACTTCTCAATGTATAGCGTAATAGTCTTTGTTAACTTTCTTTTTCCCTTTAAATGATTACAAGTGATCATGACTCTTTTTTTAAGCTTTTGATCTGAGAGAAGCAGTGCCTTAAAATAAGAGCATTCATGATAAACAATGCCAAAATTATCTTTTCATTGCCTCCTGGTCTGTATGTTGCTCTTGTAATTGCTGATGATCTGTGAAGACCTGCAGATGCAGCATGGTGAAAATGCAGGGAAAGTTGAAGAGTTTATGCATATAGTTCACTCCGTACACTGTGTTTTACGGTGGGTGACACAATGTAAGGTTTTGTCTGGCATAAGGGAATCAAAGTCAAACTATGCTCAACCCACCCAAGATCAGCAGCTGAATAAGCTTGGCTTCATCTGCTGTGGATATCTTGCAGACTCTTCTTGAAGTTTTGTTTGGGGAAGTACATGCAATACACAAAGTGGCAGCAGGAATATAAAATATTGATGCCATTAATGTCTTGACAGCCAGCTTCCTAACCTGACTTTCTGGAGAATAGCAATAATTTGAAAATCTAAAATATAGATTGGGAAAGAAAAATTAAGCAAACTTAAACACTGAGGCAATATCGAGCATCTCTTTATTTTCATAATCCTTTGTTTTTTGAAGGAAAGCATTCAGGTGATCAGGAACACACACAGCTGAAATAAAGAACATAGTTTTATATTTTTATATGCTCTCTAGCCTACTACAAAAATGATGTAGTGTATTTTAGAATAAGGCAGGAGGGAGTGCTTAAATGTAGCAAGAGACAAAGTAGACTGTCACCCACTGTAAATATTTGCCAGTGGACATCTTAATAGGAATTTTACAAGTGATCTATGTGAATATACAAAGGCCTTCATTTTAAAGGCTTTGTGTTTTTTTAATGTGGGAAATAAACGTAAATCCCAAATAATTAGTCAGTAGATCCAAAGCGTAATGCATTCAATGCATTTTGTTTATTAAAAGAGGCCTTTTCAGCTTCATCTGCAGTTCTATGTGAAGACTGACAAATCAGTTTTTACCTGTTGTATTAATAAGACCTAATTTGGATATCTTGAGTTGATGGTTTTGTGATTTAGCTGGGTAATCTGTCTTTGTAACAGATAAGTTATTTATAAAAATTAAAAAATATATATTATAATATTTGGGTCTGTGTTTTTTTTAACGTTGTCATGTAGCTATATGCCGTTGTTTAAATGACAATTGAATGTGAACTAGCTGACCCTTTCTATGCTCAGTCATCTTGTAAGTGGTGAGATGTTTTGCACTTCTGATAGTGTGAAAGCATAAGCACTTTTAGGGACAGCTGTCCCTTCTCAGTATACTGAGAAGCAGTATAAAACATACGATGAGTCCTTGCTTCCCTAGTTTTTTTACATCATTATTTAAAAGTGCCATTTAATGTGGAATGAGTTTGGTTTCAAATTGCAGGTTTCACTCAAATTTAGTTTTAATTTAAGAGATACCATATTTTAGAACTAAAGCCTGGACACAATAGATCTGGTGCTTGATTTAATTTTATGAACCAGGAATCACAATTACTTTAAACTAGCTAGCAATCCAGTATGCTATGACTAGAGTATATCTATGCTTCATGTCCCAGTCCAAAGTATTCATAAGAGTGAAACATTTCACCTTTTGCTGACAATGAAAATTACAATTGAACACCTTCTCTTGGCTATAAAATTATGTTATGAGTCAGTTATTATATATAACTGCAGGCTTTAAAGACTATAATTTTATTTAGGGAGCTTGCTTTCTCACCAGTAAGTGCTTCCAGTGTGTGATAGCAATATTGAATCTACTATATGAGAAAACTATGTGCAGTCCTGAAACTAGAACCTAGTTTAGAGATTAAGTGGTGTACATCTATAGTTCAGGGGTGGCCAACGGTAGCTTTCCAGATTTTTTTTTTTTTGCCTACAACTCCCATCAGCCCCAGCCAGCATGGCCAATGGCTGGGGCTGATGAGAGTTGTAGGCAAAAAACATCTGGAGAGCTACTGTTGGCCACCCCCGCTATAGTTGGTTTTCTGATACTTTGGTTGCTGTAGGATGAACGGGGTTGATAATCCCATGCCTCACTTCAAGTAATTACAGATCACTTATAATTCCAGTTGCTCCATCTGTCACTGCAGTGTTCATACGTCATGAATTTCAGGGTCAGTTATTTCATTGGTGGTGGTACTGAAGCTCCCAGCACAAATAGTTTGGCATTAATAATAGTATTAATGATGAGAAGATGGCATGATAACAGAGCTTTCTATAGATCTACTGCTGGGGCATTTTTTTGTAGAAAAAGCCCAGCAGAAACTTATTTGCATATTACCACACCCCCTGACACCAAGCTAGACAGAACTACGTTCCTGCTAAAAAAAAGCCCTGTCTACTGCCATTAATGACACTAATTATAATATGTATTAGCTTTAATGGCATATAATAGAATCTGAGTTGATGGAGACATAGGGATTTAAATCACTGGTTATCAACAGGCATATTGGGACCCATAAGCATGTTGTACACTGCAAGTTGCTTTTAGAAGTCCCTCCTCTAATGATGCTTTTCACTCAAGGCTTTGACAGTTTCAGGTTTCTCATTTCTACTGCAGGCTAACAGAAAGGATCCTTTTCTGCTCTTTTCCATCACAGTTGTCTTCAAAATGCCACAGAGAATGGGAGGGCAAGCTTCAGACATTCACTACTACCAGACCATAGCAGAAAATCTGTATTGTATTTGGAATAATAGCAAATGTAGGGGGGCAGTCTCCCAAGAGTTCACAGGGTAATAACTGCTGAGATAACCATGCAGCTGGGCAACATAAAGTAGAGGGGAAGTTGGACAATGTAGTTTGGTGTGGTAACAGCCAGAAGCTACTGATTATCAGCTGCAGTGAACAGCAGGTAGATGTGGCTCACTGCAATGGATTGCACAAAATGGGGTATTAGGACACTAACATACTTTTCAGTTATGTGCTTGCTGTTATAGCTTCCATTCTTCCTTGATGCATTAACTCACTTCTGTTTGCCTTGTTCCTCCAACACTTCCTGGGAACCAGTGAGTTTTTTACAGATTCTTCGTATTTTATTGCCTATGGAGCTATTGCTTCCTTCTCTGTGCAGCCCTGGCATAAGGCTGACTGGAGGCTGTATCAGGGGTGTCAGACGCATTTGTTATGAGGGCCAGATCTGACATAAATGAGATCTTGTCGGGCCAGGCCATGTGTGTCATAAAATGTAATGCCAGGTAGTGAGGAGATAAACTTTATAAGGGACACAGACAAACACAAAGATTTTTTTTTTAAAAAACACCCTAAAATATGCTTAAAAGTATTAGACCTTTTGCAATATTGTGGTCAGTATCAAAGCAAGCTCTCCCTCCCACTTCCTCCCCGAGAGAGAAGCCTCAACCAATGGGGAAAACAGAGGCTTTGCTTTGTAGCTTCTGTGCAATTGAGAAATCCTGGCAAAGCAAGCTGCGACACAGAAGCAAGAGGGAGAAGGAAGCAGACTTGCTTGTGGGCCTGACAAGAGCCCTCTGGAGGCCTGATCCGGCCCTCAGGCTGCATGTTTGATACCACTGCATATGTTTGTGTTGCCAATAACATTTGTGGCTGCAGGTATTAATTAAAAAGATAAAGATAGTCCCCTGTGCAAGCACCAGTCATTTCCGACTCTGGGGTGATGTTGCATCATGTCGTTTTCATGGCAGTCTTTTTACAGGGTGGTTTGCCATTGCCTTCCCCAGTCATCTACACTTTCCCCCCAGCAAGCTGGGTACTCATTTTACCTACCTCGGAAGGATGGAAGGCTGAGTCAACCTTGAGCCGGCTACCTGAACCCAGCTTCCACCGAGATCGAACTCAGGTCATGAGCAGAGATTACTGCCCTTCTAATTCCACCTTTAAATAGAAGAGATGCCTTGGACTGCCTAGCAGAACGCTTCCATGAGGAAGAGGATATTAGTGTATTCCTAGTATAACTAATGCGAGTATTGATGCAAGTGAAGTGATTTGTGTAAGATGACAGTATTGCCAGCAGCTCTGTGGAAGACTGGCTTTTGTCCATTGCTATTTTAGCTCTCTAATGTGCTGCTGTTGTATAGACTGGGGCCTGGGCAGAAACAGGATTGTGTCTGCTGTCCTCGTCTCTTTACCTCAACACTGTTTGATATCCTTAGATGGAAAGACTGGGTAAAAACTGAATAGAGCCAGTTTGGTGTAGTGGTTAAGTGCATGGACTCTTATCTGGGAGAACCAGGTTTGATTCCCCACTCCTCCACTTGCACCTGCTGGAATGGCCTTGGGTCAGCCATAGCTATCGCAGAGGTTGTCCTTGAAAGGGCAGCTGCGAGCCCTCTCAGCCCCACCCACCTCACAGGGTGACTGTTGTGGGGGGAGAAGATAAAGGAGATTGTAAGCCGCTCTGAGTCTCTGATTCAGAAAGAACGGCGGGGTATAAATCTGCAATTCTTCTTCTTAATATCCAGTTTGTATCTATTGGATTGCTTCCTGATAGATAGGTAATGTATCTACTGTGTGTTTATATATTATCCAGCAACTTTGTATAAGTAGAACCTGGGGTTGGGGTCATGTGCATAAATAATATGTATGTGTTTTAGTAAGTAATGTTACATTTTGTTAATAAAAATGATCAGGCAATTATGAAGTGACTTTACATCTGTGTGGAAAGTAAAGCTACACAACTTGCAAGTCTCTGGGTAACCTATCAAAAAGTAGCGCTGGTGTCCTAGTTTACTGTTACGGAGGGAATATTTTTCTCTAGGAGGTGTTAAATAAGTTTATTTTGTGTGTACATGGGACAGAAGGTTTTGAAATACATCACTTTAATCAGTAAAGCTTGTGAGTAGTCAGCTGATGATTTAACTGCTTTAATTGGAATTCATCTCAGAACAAATGAGATAAATGCCTGAAATATTGAGGACATCAATTGGTTTTAAAAGACCGGTGGTAGAGAAAAACATGTCATCTTCCTAAGAGTGATGATTGGTAATGGGTGCGTGTGTGAAGATTCAGCAGATGCCGATGGGAATAACAAAAAGAGCTGAAGAGCTGCATTCCTGCACTGAGCAGGGGGGTGGAATAGAAGAAGATTGAATTTATACCCCACCCTTCACTCAGTCTCAGAATAGCTTACAATCTCCTTTCCCTCCCCACAACAGACACCCTGTGAGATAGGTGGGACTGAGAAAGCTCTTTCAAGAACTGCTCTTGGGAGAATAGCTCTGAGAGAACTTGTGACTGACCCAAGGTCACACCAGCAACTGCATATGGAAGATGGGGAATCCAACCCAGTTGTCCCAGATTAGAGGCCTGCTCTTAACCACTACACCAAACTGGCTCTCAAGATGGCCTGTATAGCCCTTCCAACTCATGCATTTATTCTGTCCTTCCCAGAATGGGCTTAGGATGGATTGCAGCCAGGTTTAAACATCAGATAGATACAATTAATTAAAAACCACATTAAAACAACACAAAAGTATATATTAACTTGGTTTCCATCTGGTGCCACTGGGCCTATAAAGATCATTGAATTTAAGCCAATTTGATTTTAAATGACTGAAGGAAGAAGACAGTAATCTAACAGGAAAATGAAGGGTGGAAGAAGAGGACTTGAAGGGGTTAGCTGAGAAGTGGACTCTCTCAGGTGCAGTTCCTTGATGTCTGCATTCCAGCATCTTTTGACATGAGCTAAATGTCTTAAGCCAAGGAATAGCCTGATCAGAAATGAAGACTGCTGGCAGGGCTCTGAGAGTACTGGTTTGAGGTGCAGGCTAGAGCATGCAGGGAAATTCATTGTATGGGTTTTGTGAAAGGAGAGCCAGCTCTCCTACTTACAGTAACACAAAAGAAAACAGTAAGTAAGTATCCCTGCATAACAAATGCCCATTTAAATATCTGTAGCACAATTTTAAATATTTCTGATAGATATTTTCTCTATTTGGTTCATCACTGTGACTTCTGTGCAGTCCCACATGGAACTGTCATGTACAGGCCAGCCACAGAGAGGAGTTCTCCAGCTTTATAGAGATTTCCAATCTTTTGGAGCACTTCTTCCCCTCCCATCGAGGGCCAACAATTCCTGCCCAAACGTGAGGCACTCCTCCTTCAGTTTTCACTGCCATGAGGTTATTTTCTACGAGCGTTCTTTTGTCCACATTTTATATGTTATCCCTCAGATTTGTCAATCATCTTTGAAGTTCTTAAATTGATGTTTTGAATAAGTACAGACTGTGAGACAAAAAATGACAGCCTGATGAGGACACATCCTGTCCATTTTGTCCAGTGAGTAGCACAACACTGCGGCTTCTGAGATCTGCCATCAGTTCACCCCCAAGCCAGGCACAAGGGACAGCCACCTTCTGGGAGAAAGTGTTGGGAGCCCTACCAATTCAGTCAGAAAAGATCCAGCCAACTCTGAAAAAAAGGCCTGAATACTATCCTTAGCATCAGTGCCCTAATTGTCAGCCTTGGATCTGACTGACAATAGGGTCCAAGAGTAGTGTTGGCTCCGAGAGCCACATTGGAACTGCTTCTGAAGAATTCCAAGAAGACAGTGAGGCATACTCAAGACTTTTTTTTTTGTAGAAAAAGCCTAGCAGGAACTTATTTGCATATTAGGCCACACCCCCTGACACCAAGCCAGCTGGAACTATGTCCCTGTGTGTTCAGGCTCAAAAAGCCCTGGACGTGCTGAGTGTTGACCTGCCTTTGACACTCATCCCCAGCTCTAAGGAGCAGGAACCCTGTTCTAGGATGCCCTCACCATCACTGCAGGCCCCAGAGTCACCAGCTTCTGCAGGCCCCAGAGTCACCAGCTTCTTCAGATGATGAAGTCTTTGAGGTTTCACCTCCATCACAGGCCTTGGTTCCACCTAGATCAGGGGTGGGGAACCTCCGTCCCAAGGGCTGTATATGGCCCTCGGGGATTGCTGGACAGATACATAGATTGCCATGTGGCAGCCTTCCTGGGGCCTGGCTGGCCAGTGAGGATCATGGGGCCCAGCCGCACCATGCAGCAGCCTCCCCAGAGCCAGGCAGGGATCACAGGGCACAGATGTACTGTGCAGCAGCCTCCCTGGGGCCTGGCTGGTCGGCCAGAATTGCTTCAGGGCCTGGAAAACTTACTGTCACGGTTCAGTTTGCACTTGATTATCCCAAATGGTGTGACGTAATATGCTAATGAGTGTGTGACCTAATATGCTAATATTAGGGATGTGGTCTAATATGCTACTGAGTCCTGCTGGGTTTTTTCTATAAAAAAGCCCTGGACCAATGCATTTGCCTAGGGCGGCAGGCCAGGTGTGTATGTGTGTGTATGCCAGATTAGGCTCTCTCCACAGGACTTCAAATAGAAAAACAATTATTTGCATTAATTTTGCTGGCTGAATCATTCTCCCTTGGCAGAGCACTGTTTTTTAAGTTGATAATTTTCATGGCCCACAAATGATGTTATAAACATCTATATGGCCCTTGGCAGAAAAAAGATTCCCCACCTCTGACCTAGGTCAAAGGCTCCATCATCTTAGGCCCTGGATCCAGCATCAGCCCAGACTTATCAGTGCGGCCCCTTACAGGCACCTTGGTTCTCTTGCCCTCCATGTACTTACTTCTGTGGGGACCATGGGATCAGCAATTCTCTTGACTGCGGCTGCAGCAATGGGGAAGTCCCCAGAAGCCTTTAGTTCCAAGCAACATTTGGTTCCATCCATGTCCTTGGACAAGCATCATTCCATCTCTTTTGGAACCACACAACTCTGACTTTAACGAGGATGTGCTTCAGTTCTGGGATCTGCTTCAATTTCGCAGGGCATGTAAAACAGAGCTCTTTCGCCAGGCTTTCAGCTGAAGCAGTGGGTGCCACTTGTTACCGGCCTCCCCCCCCCCCCCCTCATTCCATCCCAGTGCTACAAGATCTGCTGGACCTGGACAATAGGTCACGTCTGTGAGGTAGAATCTGCCATCTTAGTCTTTGTAATTTTAGATTTTATATATTTTAAATTGGTCTTTTACTGTTTTTACTGTTGACTGTTTTTATGATGTAACCCACCCTAAGCCTGTTCTACAGGAAGGGTGGGCTAAAAATCAAATCAAATAAATAAAAATAAATGTAATTCACAGATCTGACCTTGAGTCCAGTGCTCCATTGGTTCCATCCACAGATGACACCATATGTTCCCATTCACTCATCTCAACTCTAGAGGGCTTGAGAATGTACTCAGGGTAGCTCATAAGAATGGCTAAATCCTTGAAGATGGATGTGTCCTTTGACCCAAAGCTAATGGATCCAAGTTTTATATAGTGACATTATGGGTCCCATGGCCTATCCAGTGCTCCAAAGGCTTGTTGATCTGCCTAATTTACACAATCAGTATTACTGTCAGATGATCATCCAGCCTCTGCTTTAAAAAACCTTCAAAGAAGAAAAGCCTACTACCTCCTGAGGAAACCTGTTCCACTAAGCAACTGCTCTAATAGGAAGTTCTTCCTAATGTTTAGCTGAAAATACTTTTGATTTAATTTCAGCCTGTTGGTTCTGGTCTGACCCTCTGGGGCAACAGAAAACAACTCTGCTCTATCCTCTACAATGACATCCCTTCAAATACTCAAAGATGGCTATTGTATCACCTTTGTGCCATCTCTTCTCCAGGTAAACGTACCCTGCTCCTTCAATCTTTGCTCATCGTTTCCAAACCAAGTTAAAAGCTGCTAAGTTCAGCATGATGTTTTTCCCCTCTTAAATCTGGGAATGTGGTTTACTCTCCTGGATCTGAAAGATGCTTATTTTCATATAGCCATTCATTAGGATTGCAGGAAATTTCTGAAATTTCAGTTTGGGAATGTATTTTTTGGTATACACTGTACTGCCCTTCAGCATAGCCATAGTGCCTAGTGTATTTACAAAATGCATGTATGTTGTCATTTCCCACCACAGGTTAAGGAGATGCACAAATTATCCCTGTTTAGATGACTGGCTGTTTTTTGTGCAATGAAGCAAGACCTCAAGCTTTGATGAAACTGGCCATAGACACTTTAACCTCACTTCACTAGTTAGTTAATTTGGGAAAATCCCAGCTTGCCCTTTTGCAGTGCATAGATTTCACTGCAGTCAGGTTAAACATTATGCAAGGTCAGATCTTCTTATCAGTGGACAGGACATACATGGTCATATAGGCTATAGTGGCACATCTTTCATCCAATCGATTCCAGAAAGTGCTATCTAAAAACTTATAGGCACGATGACCTTCACAACCTCCATGGTGCACCATGCTGGACTACATGAGGGGCCTCCAAAACTGGTTTTGTGTATTCATGCTCAAAATAGTTACCCAGTGGTATAAACTGTCTTTTCCCAGATATAGTCTCTGTTCATTGTGTTGGTGGTCAAGCGAAGCAAAGTAAGTGAAAGCCTGTTTTGTCTCAGTGTCTAGGCCTCCTATAAACCAAGCTGTCAGGTATAAATTAAAAGTGTGTTTTATGTGGTTTGGGGTGTTTCCTCATTATTGTCATAGTCATAGTATGGCCAAGGGTTGAGGAGAGGCTGTGGCTGAGGGGTAGAGCATCTACTTGGCATGCAGAAGGTTGCAGGTTCACTTTAAGCCTCTGGAGAACTGCTGCCAGTTTGAGTTGACAATACTGGCCTTAATTTACCAATAGTCAGGTTCTGTATAAGGCAGCCAGCCTCATGTCATGTCATCATGTCATGTCTTCAAGTAAAACTAAAAGTAAAAACAAAACCATTCCACACATGTAGACTTTCCACAACCACAGTGACACTGTGTGGTTTATTATGTGTACTACACTTCAATTTGTTCTCAAACCAATGCACGTTTCTTGCACTGGCTAGTAATAACATGTATGTAAGTGCACAAAATGGATAACTAATAAACAGTTTGTGTCATGCATGTGCTGCAGCTCAAATGTGTCTTTTAGGAAAGCTATTGATCTGAATGTACTATTTAACAAAAGTGTCTGGTATCATTTCATAATCATGAATAGGAAGTGTCATAATTTCCATCTTGATCCTCAAAACAACTGTAATGCTACCTGGAATGTTTTAAAATGAAAATCTGGCATCTAAATAGACTACTTTAAATGAGTGGAAACGGCAGACAGGAGTGGAGTATATTAGTAACCTTCCCCTTCATGCAGCAATGTGTCCTAAAGGATTTTTACATCCCCTCAGACAATACACCAACACAGTTGTAAGATTCCAGGCCTTGCACAAGGGTAAAAAAATTATAGTGGCCTGGATCCAAAACCAGGAAGAAGGGTGGCTTTTACTGGACCTTTCCTCCCAAGGCCAGACCATTAGGCTTCCAGTATTATCCAGTTCTCTGCCCTCCATTTCTCCTGTTATTCCTTGTCCGCATTTGAAAATTTTAAGTGTAGCTTCAATATAGAATTCACAAACTGACGTTACACTGTTATGAGCCCAAGCCTTCCAGCTCTGCATGTTGTATAATGTACCGCTATAATTCCTTAGTAAGAGATTTTTGTGCTTCCAATTAAAATATATGTTTTACTGAAATGTTTTTACTTATTTCTGGCCTTCTGTTTTCAAGTGGTAGTATCTCATCCTTAGATGACCTCCTGTGGGAAGCACACACTTCTCATCTGATGTCATTTCTGGTGCCAATAATTCTGTATATTTTGGCAGTATCAAACCACATCTTGCAAGTTCCCTTCCCTACTGCAATTTCTCTGCTGCTATTTGTGTGGTAGTAACTTCCTTTATTATTGAGTTTCCATACATTAGCAGAATCATCCTCATTTTCTTTGAGGCACTGGATTTTTCAGATCACCACATATAAGAGCTGAAGGAAACCATCTTCTAAATTTTTTTCTATTACAGATTTATTTGACCTTATTTTCATTTTACTGTGTAATTCTCTTGTTCCTGAAATAGGAATGTAAAGTATTCAAGTACACTGAACTAATCCCAGATGCACTTAGAGTTGCCAATCCCCAGGTGGGGGCAGGGGATCCCCCGGTTTGGAGGCCCTCCCCCTGCTTCAGGGTCATCAGAAAGCGGGGGGAGGGGAGGGAAATGTCTGCTGGGAACTCTGTTATTTCCTATGGAGATTTATTCCCATAGAAAATCATGGAGAATTGATCCACGGGTATCTGGGGCTCTGGAGGGGGCTGTTTTTTGGAGTAGATAAATTTTCAGTATAGCATCTAGTGCCTCTCCCCAAAATACCCTCCAAAGATTGGGTATCAAAAAGATTGGACCAGGGGGTCCAATTCTATGAGCCCCAAAAGAGGGTGCCCCCTATCCTTCATTATTTCCTATGGAAGGAAGGAATTGAAAAGGTGTGCCGTCCCTTTAAATGTGATGGCCAGAACTCCCTTTGGAGTTCAATTATGTTTGTCACAGCCTTGATCTTGGCTCCACCCCTAATGTCTCCTGGCTCCACCCCCAAAGTCCCCAGATATTTCTTGAATTGGACTTGGCAACCCTAGATGCACTTGATAGAAGTATTTATATTGGGCAAGTAGTTCTCATACTGCCACCACCTAGTGCTGTTCCCTTGCTTAAAGTAATCCACTTTGTCTCAACTAGAGCCTCTGTCTTTTCTATCATAGCTCCCCTTTATGGAATGGGTTCCTTGAAAAGGTGAGGGGGTGCCATCCTTAGAAATATTTAGGAGGCTCTGCAAAGTAATCTTACTTGCTAGGGCTTTTAATGGGGTATAGACAAAAGGTATTTGGTTATTTGGGATTAATTTTATCTTGTATGTTTTAAATTGAGATTTATAACTGAGCCATCATGAGCCATGCAGAAAGGAAGGATACAAATACTTTTAACAAAATAAAAGTTGTGCCACAATATAGATCAGGAGTGACATTTACAGGGTACTCCAGTAAGCTTCTTATATTTTTCTCTCAGTCCACTCCACCTTATCTCAAGTACTGTTGAATTAAAGACATAATTCTCTGAATATGAAAACGGTTAGAAGTATGTGATCAGCACAACAACACCCCCATGCAATTCCCATATAGCTTAACATCAAGCCTTAAGAAGACTGTAGCTTACAGAAATTAGAGATATAACATACGAGCATATGAAGCTGCCTTATACTGAATCAGACCCTTGGTCCATCAAAGTCAGTATTGTCTTCTCAGACTGGCAGCAGCTCTCCAGGGTCTCAAGCTGAGGTTTTTCACACCTATTTGCCTGGACCCTTTTTTGGAGATGCCAGGGATTGAACCTGGGACCTCCTGCTTCCCAAGCAGATGTTCTACCACTGAGCCACCGTCCCTCCCCAAAGCATTGTTCAAGCTGGTTTTGTTTCTGAAACAGGGCTAGACATAGCACATTATTTGGGCACACATTTATTCTTGAGAAATCAATGTGGTAATATTGAAGTCCATTAAGTATTGAAGAAGAAGAATTGCAGATTTATACCCCGCCATTCTCTCTGAATCAGAGACTCAGAGAGGCTTACAATCTCCTTTATCTTCTCCCCCCACAACAGACACCCTGTGAGGTGGGTGGAGCTGAGAGGGCTCTCACAGCAGCTGCCCTTTCAAGGACAGCCTCTGCCAGAGCTATGGCTAACCCAAGGCCATTCCAACAGGTGTAAGTGAAGGAGTGCAGAATCAAACCTGGTTCTCCCAGATAAGAGTCCACACACTTAACCACTACACCAAACACACTTAACCATTACACCAAACGTATGTCTGTGTGAGCCCACCTCGGTGGGGAGGGCGGGATATAAGTGGAGTAAAATAAATAAATAAACTGGCTCTCTTGCTGTACTTAACCATTCTGCTATTTTCCCCAGAGAGAAGAATAGAGAAGAACTCTTGTGACAAATTAGTTGCTTATAAATGTATAAATGTCATTTATTTTAAAGATTGATGTCCCTCCTTTCCCTCTTCAAGGTAGTTTACAAGTGAATATTAAAATAATGCAAAAATATCAAAACAGATTCTAAAACAGGACTAAGTTCCAAAGAAAACCATGAAAGGACAAAATGCACAACAGACAGCAACTAAAATAATAAAGTACCTGTGTATTATATCCCATTAAAAGATTGTGAAAACAAGACAGATTTGTACTGGTACCTAAAAGATAGTGGAGATTACTGTGCTTCACTGGGCCATAACCCATAGAAAAGGCCATGCAGGACCTCAACTTATGACCCCATCTAATGGGCAGATTCATAAAAAAAAATCCTGCTAATATCCTAATAAAGCACTAAATGGCATGTCACTTGGTGGCAGACTAGGATAACACCATCACCTGGAAATAAACTAGAAGCTTTTGGTACTGGCAATTATATTCAGTAAGGTAGATCTCAGTTAACTACTGGGTTACCATATTGTGAACTAGGTGCAGAATCTGGGTGCTTTTCAGAAGCAGCCTCCATACACAATGCATAATCTAACCTGGCAATCACTAAAACATAAATAAAAGGGAAATTTGGGTCCCCCCCCATGAGCCTACAATGAAATATGGTTCAAGCTATGGATATTTCTTTACACCAGAAAAAAATACACTATCACACTAACTTGTGTAAAAACGCTATTTAATACAGTACAAACAACATTCAATCTCCTTTTCTTAAGGACACAGCCTTACACAGTATATCCAGAGTTCTCACTTGGTGTTCCCACAGAGTCCATTTAAAGGTCCATGCACGTTCCAATGGGCTAATGCTTCAAGTCCATTCCTCTTTCCTCTATATGTTTGTATGGATGGGAACCCTCTGATATACACAGTAATGTTCTAAAGAGAGAACTCCTAGGCTTCTCCACATAAGAACATAAGAGAAGCCATGTTAGATCAGGCCAATGGCCCATCCAGTCCAACATTCTGTGTCACACAGCGGCCAAATATATATATATATATATATATATATATATACATACACACACACACACACACACATACACACTGTGGCTAATAGCCACTGATGGACCTCTGCTCCATATTTTTATCTAACCCCCTCTTGAAGGTGGCCATGCTTGTGGCCGCCACCACCTCCTGTGGCAGTGAATTCCACATGTTAATCACCCTTTGGGTGAAGAAGTACTTCCTTTTATCCGTTTTAACCTGTCTGCTCAGCAATTTCATCGAATGCCCACGAGTTCTCGTATTGTGAGAAAGGGAGAAAAGTACTTCTTTCTCTACTTTCTCCATCCCATGCATTATCTTGTAAACCTCTATCATGTCACCCCTCAGTCGACGTTTCTCCAAGCTAAAGAGCCCTAAGCGTTTCAACCTTTCTTCATAAGGAAGGTGTTCCAGCCCTTTAATCATTCTAGTTGCCCTTTTCTGAACTTTCTCCAATGCTATAATATCCTTTTTGAGGTGCGGCGACCAGAACTGCACACAGTACTCCAAATGAGACCGCACCATCGATTTATACAGGGGCATTATGATACTGGCTGATTTGTTTTCAATTCCCTTCCTAATAATTCCCAGCATGGCGTTGGCCTTTTTTATTGCAAACGCACACTGCCTTGACATTTTCAGTGAATTATCTACCACGACCCCAAGATCTTGGTCAGTCTCTGCCAGTTCACACCCCATCAACTTGTATTTGTAGCTGGGATTCTTGGCCCCAATGTGCATTACTTTGCACTTGGCCACATTGAACCGCATCTGCCACGTTGACGCCCACTCACCCAGCCTCAACAGATCCCTTTGGAGTTCCTCACTCCCAACTCTAAATCATTTATGAACAAGTTAAAGAGCATGGGACCCAGTACCGAGCCCTGCGGCACCCCACTGCTTACCGTCCTCCACTGCGAAGACTGCCCATTTATACTCACTCTCTGCTTCCTATTACTCAGCCAGTTTTTGATCCACAAGAGGACCTGTCCTGATCCACAAGAGGACCTGTCCTTTTACTCCATTTTCCACGGTTTTGTGTCCCCAGTTCTTCTTTAGCCTTTATCTCTCACGGACACTGCTTAATGGAGCCACCCACAGTATATATTTTTCAAACATGGATCAGCTAATGTGATTCAAAACTTCTGTTTCTCAGCTTAAATGGACTCTGTGGGAACACCAAGTGAGAACTCTGGGTATACTGTGTAAGGCTGCATCTGTAAGGAAAGGAACTGTGTGATTGAATGTTATAAATATTGTTTGTACTGTGTTAAATAGCGTGTTTACACACCTTAATGTGATAGTACAATTTTTTCTGGTGTGTTATTTGATTGTTGATTCTACAAACACTGGAACCTGTTGCATAATATCATAATAGATACTTCTTTGGCAGATACTCCTGATAAGAAGAGCTGAATCTAATAAGTACCCCCAAGCTACAAACCTGATATACCAAGGCTCTTCAGCACAAAAGAACACGGAAGGAAGGATTTGGGAGTTGATAAAGGAATAGCAAGAATGTTTGAGGAGGAAAGATTAAATGAAGTGATATTATTATATTATAATAGATGAGGTTGTAGCAATGCAGGAAATCTCTACAGTAAAAGTGGGTATGGATTTAAAAGAAAAGCTAGAGGCTATGATAGATTGAGGACAGAAGGGCAAATGATAGTAAGAAGGGTAATGAAGAAGCTGCTAATGATACAATTTAAGGTCTTGTTCTTCCAACCAAGTTATTTGCGCAAATTGAGAGTAAGAGTATATACTGGCATATACTAACTGCTTTTATTTTATAATGCCTTTCTTGCAGAGGATTTGTTGCATAGGCTCGCATGCTCTTGAAGTAATAGCATTCAGCTTTCTCACCTAAAACATTAGTGTATAAGGAGGACACAGCTGGTATGGGCAGGAAGAGCAAGGTGTTTGTTGAATATGAGATTGTTCTCCATAAAGTGAGTTTACAGACATATTCTGTTCAGACTCTGTATTGGAAGGATAGGGATAAAACTCTGTTGCTCCAAATGGGCTGAAGTCCAACCAATGTGACTGGTCATAAGACCCAGCCTGCAAATTTCCAGGATGTTGCATATCACCATGTTTGTTATATGAAAACACGTTGGCTGAAGAAGTTATTGAGCTGTGTTGTCCTTCAGGTTGGGCCTTCAGATCCTGTCTTACAAAACTTGATATTTGGGATGATTGCACAGCTGGTGTTGGCATACCGCAAACTTGTGAAAGAGGCCTTAGCACTGATTCTTTCTCATTTTGGCAGACACCTATTCCTTGGAAATTATATCTTTGTAAGCATGGACAGTCCAGACACTGGCTATGATGAGGCAGAGGGGCACTTTGTTTGAGATGGTGAATCTTTTGTTGATCATCCACCATGTCTTCATATTTACCAGGTCTTGCAAGCGTATATCGAGAACAGTTCTGGAAACTAAGGGACAATGCAGAGAGTTGCTGCAGCATGGTTCCTGCATGGTTCTTGTGACCTTCATGTAATGCACTTGCTTCAGGTTGCCAGCTGCCTTGATGTATGCTCTGCAAGTCACTTGCTGAGTTCCTGAAGCTGCCATCTTCCTGCTGTGGAGGATTAGTGTGAAGTTCCTCAAAGCTGTGTGTTGAGCTGCTTTTCCTGGCAATAGCACTGCCCCCTCTAGGCCCCACTGAACTGGATGTATTCCCACCTCTGCTTTCTGTGGGGATTGTCCTCATCTTTTCTTCATCTGATCTCTGAGTAAGTAAACAGGACTTTGTCTTTGCTCGAAGTTCATCAGCCACTGAGAATTGACCACAGTTAACTCTTTCTGGATGGTAAAATTTACATTTGTTGCCATATGTACACTTTCTGCCTGGGAAAGAAAAAAAATGGATGATCAGGTAATGTGATTAGGTAATATTCAAAATGCATGGCTGGTTTATGGAAATGCTGTAGGTCCAGGATTTTCCTGGAAGTGCCCCATGTCTCTCATAGGATAAGACCATCAAGCCTGTAAAATCATCTGAGCATTTCTCTTTGGTAGTTAAAGCAGAAGCACCTCTGGTATTTTGATTTTATGAATGTACAGAGTAATGAATGCGAAGGAAGAGTGTGGCATATATATCACAAGCTCAGATCCAATCTCTGGATTCAGTGGGGCCATTGCCTTGCCATCATACCAGAGAAGGAAGAATGATCCACTCAACTTGCTTACTGTCTTAACTGTTTTCCTATTTATTCAAATATTTATGTTTTCAAGCCTTGCTCTCTGCCCCCTTTTCCCTCCCCACCCCCCAGGTGAGAAAGGTGGTGACCAGACTCAGGGCTTTTTCAGCAGTGCCACTTTGCCTTTGAACTACTTTCCCTCTTAAGGCTTGCCTGGTGCCACAGATTCAGAGCCACTCACAAAAAACTGTGTCCCACATCACTATCCACTATTCTTAAAATTAGGGGAGGCACATTGAGCACACTTAGGCTTGCCTTTTGCCTACTGGCAGCAAGCAATCCCCTATCCTCAATAATCTGAGGAGCATGAGGGGAAAAAGAGGGGGGATGGCATGGATGGTGACATCATGCCCTCTGGAAGATCCCCCCTCCCTGAGCCCTGCCACCCCCCACCCCACCCTCGATTTTCCAGCATTTGCCAGTCCGGAGCTGTATATACTAAGCATCCTTCCTCTGAAGATCTTCATGTGTGAATATATTCATAGGTGAAAGTGGTGCTTACAAGTATCTTGGAAGCCCAAAGGACCTCCTGAGTACTTTATGCACAGTGTTCAGCAAATTAATCACAGCAGGCCACAGAGCGTTCTTTTGGCTCCCTCTGCCAGCCCAGTTATAATAAAAGTAACTACTCAGAATGGCTCTTCCTTGATGGCATTGGAAACACAGGACAGAAACACAGTGAAACAAGTGGAGTAGGTTGGAAATCACCATCACCAGTGTCAATGGCAGGAAGGGGGCTGGAAAATAAGCTCAACCCCTTTTAAACCAGATTCATCATGACTTTTTCACATCACTCGAACTATCATCTTTGCGATTTTATTATCTGTGATTGGGCATTAAAGAGAGGAAGCGTTTATGTCAGCCATGCCATTTTTACCCATTTGAGCAGTCGCCCAGGCTTCCTAAGTACCTCCCTGCCCTGGTGGCATTTCAGAATTCCCATAAGCTTCCCCCAGTACCATCAAGGTGCTTAAGTTGTGCTGAAAGCTTCCAGCCTACATGCTGTTGTGTGATTTGTTGCCAATTGTATCCATAGTTATGATGTTGGTTAATTTTTGATGTGGTTCATTTTAATGTTGTTTCAGTGTTGTAAGCTGCCCTGAGCCCACTTGTGGAATAGCGTGGGGTATAAATTGAAAAATTAAATTAAATTAAATAAGACTGAACTCCACCAAGACTGTTCACAGACTGTTCATGACTTTATTAAGCTCCTATCTCCCAGGTTACATTCCTGCTGACGGAACACCAAAATAAAGAATGTGACCTGCCAGGAGTGCAGGGCCAGGTGAAACTGCAATCTTTTCCCAGCTGAAGCTGTTGTAATTGTAAGTTTGCTCAGGATGTGACATCTGTCATTTTCATACTGTCTGGAGGTGACCGCTATGTAAAGAGATTCAGCTCACAAAGCATGTAACAGTTTCACTGGCAAGATATGCAGAAGTATTATTAATAGCATATCTCACTTTAGTTCCCTCTCTGTGCTAAGCATGCGGAGCAAAAAAATAAATAAAGTAACCATCATGTTTTCATTGTAAATGTAAAACTGCCTCAAATTACCAGCCTCTTTGCATAGCAACATAGCATTAATATTAGCAGTTAAAAATGATGGCTTAAGCTCCTGGTTTAACATTGGAGCTGGGTGACCTCAACATTGCCAGAAGAGGCAAGTTAATTCAGATGCAAAAAAAAAAAAAAGTTTTTATGCTGTGGAAAATCTACCTTTAGTCTTGGTGAGAAAAGCACACTAAAAATAACATTTCCCACCCTCTGCATTTATAGCGTAGTGTTTAAAGAGAATCTCTGACATTTCCAGATGAAAATACTTGCAAGCTTCAGATGCCAGAGAAGCTTGTACATATCTCTACAGGGAGAAGACAAGCTCCCCATTTCAACTTTACAGAAAGCACAAATAGCAACTGTGTAAATCACTATTCGCACATCTTTCTATAATACTGGAAGTTTCTTTTACTGTGGATTTCATAAGCTAGGTGGATGATCAATTGTGTAAGGCACTTCAAACATACCATAAGGGCAGAGCTGCCATTTTGGTTCAGGGGTCACTGGCTTTTTGCTCAGAAAATTGGCAAGAGAAGGTCCATGTCGGCCCAAAGGATCATCCGGAGGCATAAATCTAAAATAAAATTATCACAGTTAACTGAACGGGCATAGAATCATGGAGTTGTAAGGGACCTTCAGGGTCATCTAGTCCAAACCCTGCACAATGCAGGAAATCCACACATACTTCCCCGCCACACCCCCAGTGCTCCATGCCCAGATGACCAAAAAAAAAACCCTCCTGGATCCCTGGAAAAACTGGCCTGGAGAAAATTACTTCCTGACCCCAAAGTGGCAATCAGCATTCCCCTGGGTGTGTTAAGAAAGGGCCGTGAAAACTAAGCACTGATGCAACCCTTCCTGCCCTACCTCTCATGATCTGCCAAAGTTAACAGAATCAGTATTGCTGTCAGATGGCCATCTAGCCTTTCTGAAATATATGTAAGTTCATCATAAAGTTTATTGGAGTAATTTTAATACATTATTCAGGCTATTCATCAAACAGATTCCCATTGTATACACAACTCCTACTTAAGTGGGAAGAGAGATGGACATGCAAGGCTATATAATCAAGCACACAAATCATAACAGGCAGGAGATGGGGAATGAACAAAATTAGTATGCTATAAACCTGTCAATTTGTGATTTGGAAAACCATAAAGCAAAAATTGTTACAATAGTTAACATAAAGCCATTAATGGAAAAAACCATACATGTCCGTTTTATGAATTAACAAGTTGCCTGTCAGAAACTACTCTTCCCCTGATTAATTGTGTAGTATATTTGGCTACAGAAGCACTTGATGGATAAATCCAAATAGACAGCCGTGTTGGTCTGAAGTAGTAGAACGAAATAGGAGTCAATTGCACCTTTAAGACCAACTTAGTTTTATTCAGAACGTAAGCTTTTGTGTGCATGCACACTTCTTCAGACGAGGAATGAGGTACAGTAAGCAGAACCACATACAGCTGGTGGGGTTTGGAATGCCAAGTGGTACAAAGTTAAAAACCAATAGCTGGTTCTGCTTACTGTACCTCATTCCTCGTCTGAAGAAGTGTGCATGCACACAAAAGCTTACGTTCTGAATAAAACTAAGTTGGTCTTAAAGGTGCAATTGACTCCTATTTTGTTCTACTGGTGGATAAATGTCCATCATATAGCACTAACTAAAGGCAATAAATGCAACTAAGTGTAACTATATGGTGTTTGTTCCAAAGTTAACTGCTTTTTAGTGACATTGATTGTGCAGGAAGAGATTAATACTCCAATTGAAATAAGTGGGATTTAACAGTACTTAGTTGTAGAAACTGTTATTTTCTTAAGCTTGTTAGGCCTAAAGTGGCTCTCTAATGTGTTTTCATAATCACTTCCTGGCCTTGTTGACATAATGATGCTTTGCCTTATCTGTTTTCTGTCTCTGTGTGGGTGCTGTAATGTCCACTGATAATGAAGAATGTGAAATGCTTTACAGTCTAATTAAAAAAAAAATAGTATTTTTTATCCTGCCTTTCCTCTGTGGCACTCAGGGTGACACACACTGGTCTTCCTCTTCCATTTCACCCTCACAAAACCCCTGTGAAGTAGGTTAGAAGAGAAGAACAGTTGGTTTTTATACTTCACTTTTCAGTACCCTAAGGAGTCTCAGAGCAGCTTACCATCGCCTTCCTTACTCTCCCCACAACAGGCACCCTGTGAGGTAGGTGGGCTGAGAGAGCCCTGAGAGAACTGTGACTGACCCAAGGTCACTCAGCTGGCTTATTGTGGAAGAGTAGGGATTCAAACTCGGTTCTCCAGATTAGAGCCCACCGCTCTTAACCACTACACCACACTGGCTGTCAAGTTAGGCTGAGGTTAGACCGAAAGAAAGTGACTGGACCAAGGTAACCCAGTGAACTTTCTTGACAGAGTGAGGATTTTAATCTGGGTTTTCCATGGTCGTAGTATAACACTTAATCACTCTAGGAAGCTTGAGTCTTCTGTTAGATTCAGTTTTTTGCTTCAGAATTGTTTTAACTCTGAGGGTTAATTCAACTAGGTTTCTCTTTTGTAATCAAATTCCTTAGAAGCTTATCTAGATTTGTTCTGTGAGAAGGTCGATATCATCATCATCATCATCATCATTATTATTTATTACATTTAATAAATCGCCCTATCCCAGCTAGTGCCAGGCTCAGGGCGATGTACAACAGTAAAAATTACATATATATAAAATCAATTACATTAAAAAATTAAAAACCCTGATGGTGTCTTTAAAGTGCTCTTATTCAGTTATTGCATCACATCATGGGTAGGAGGATCCCCCCCAAGAGGAGGTGGGGAGGAAAAAGTGCCAGCACGGCAACCGTTGCTGTCCTTATGCAAAGGCTTGGCGGAACGTCTCTGCCTTAC
Organism: Heteronotia binoei; assembly: GCF_032191835.1. NCBI lineage: Eukaryota > Metazoa > Chordata > Lepidosauria > Squamata > Gekkonidae > Heteronotia > Heteronotia binoei. Next base: position 131,725,480 of record NC_083223.1, read on the forward strand.
AGGCCCTGCAAAACTGTAAAAGATCCCGCAGGCCCTGATGTCTTCTGGCAGAGCATTCCGCCAAGTTGGGCCAGGACTGAAAAAGCCCTGGCCCTTGTTGAGGACAGCCGGACCTCTTTCTGATATGTCAGAAATTCTTTCCTCGATGACTTGTCTATCGTTACTGTGACGGAACCGGCCCGATTCTGCCTTCAGACCCGGTCCCGTCAGCTCCCTATTGAGTCGCCAACTCCTGGAGGGAGCTATTTCTCCTCCTGCCCCTTGGGCTCGCTGCCACCACCTGCTCAGTCTAGGGGTTCAGATTGAGAGGAACAGGACTCCCAATCCCCCTCTCCAGCTATGAGGCCAGGCCTCAAGGTCCTCTGCCACTCTGTACTTGGGTTTCACAGAGACCTCAGCACTTCTTTGGGGCACCCCTGGAGGATTGGCACCTTATCCAACTGCATGCCTTCCCCCTTGCCCGGGGCCCCCTTTATAAAACAGCGTGGTCTAAAGCGGTTTGGGGATCTATGTGGTACAGAGATTGACTGCCAGCATTTAAAACAGAAAAACTATTTATTTACAAGAGAAAAAGATAGGAAAAACAGTTGCATTTAAAAAATTAGCACAGCACAGCACCCGTACAGCAAACAGCCTGACAAACAAAATGTGTTATAAACGCGTCCTGCTGGCCCTGATCTAAACATGCCCTGCCCTTTTGGATGACTTACTTTGTCTTACTGCCTGGAGGCCTCATTTTCTTTTGAATAGGCCGCATGCACAGGCAGGAGCTCCCACACTGGCAACCTCTTCCTTCGAGCAAACCGCTTTAGACCACGCTGTTTTATAAAGGGGGCCCCGGGCAAGGGGGAAGGCATGCAGTTGGATAAGGTGCCAATCCTCCAGGGGTGCCCCAAAGAAGTGCTGAGGTCTCTGTGAAACCCAAGTACAGAGTGGCAGAGGACCTTGAGGCCTGGCCTCATAGCTGGAGAGGGGGGTTGGGAGTCCTGTTCCTCTCAATCTGAACCCCTAGACTGAGCAGGTGGTGGCAGCGAGCCCAAGGGGCAGGAGGAGAAATAGCTCCCTCCAGGAGTTGGCGACTCCATAGGGAGCTGACGGGACCGGGTCTGAAGGCAGAATCGGGCCGGTTCCGCCACAGTTACCAATGTACAGGAAAGTACTGAATATGTTCTAGTTCATATTCTCTGGTTTGTGCACTACAAAAATAATGCCTTGGCCAATTCCCTTTATGAACATAAGAACATAAGAGAAGCCATGTTGGATCAGGCCAATGGCCCATCCAGTCCAACACTCTGTATCACACAGTGGCCAAAATGTATACACACACACACACACATATTGTGGCTAATACCCACTGATGGACCTCTGCTCCATATTTTTATCCAATCCCCTCTTGAAGTTGGCTGTGCTTGTAGCCGCCACCACCTCCTGTGGAAATGAATTCCACATGTTGGGTGAAGAAGTACTTCCTTCTATCTGTTTTAACCTGACTGCTCAGCAATTTCATCAAATGCCCACGAGTTCTTGTATTGTGAGAAAGGGAGAAAAGGACTTCTTTCTCTACTTTCTCCATCCCATGCATTATCTTGTAAACCTCTATCATGTCACCCCGCAGTCCATGTTTCTCCAAGCTAAAGAGCCCCAAGCGTTTTAACCTTTCTTCATAGAGAAAGTGTTCCAACCCTTTAATAATTCTAGTTGCCCTTTTCTGCACTTTTTCCAATGTTATAATATCCTTTTTGAGGTGAGGTGACCAGAATTGTACACAGTACTCCAAATGAGACCGCACCATCTATTTATACCGGGCATTATGATACTGGCTGATTTGTTTTCAATTCCCTTCCTAATAATTCCCTGCATGGCGTTGGCCTTTTTTATTGCAAACGCACACTGTCTTGACATTTTCAGTGAGTTATCTACCATGATCCCAAGATCTCTCTCTTGGTCAGTCTCTGCCAGTTCACACTCCATCAACTTGTATTTGTAGCTGGGGTTTTTGGCCCCAATGTGCATTACTTTGCACTTGGCCACATTGAACCTCATCTGCCACGTTGACGCCCACTCACCCAGCCTCAACAGATCCCTTTGGAGTGCCTCACAATCCTCTCTGGTTCTCACCACCCTGAACAATTTAGTGTCATCCGCAAACTTGGCCTTGGCTGACTGAACTGACTGTCCTTGCACATGTGCCAGAATGTTCTGCAGGGCTTTTGTGGCTAACATGCCAAAGTTCCTCAGTAAGGAAGTCAATGTTGTAGGAACTGTTGAAGGTAGAAAGTTTGAAAACCACCCAGATAAAGATAATGTTTTCTCGCTTGCTCTGTTTTATTTATGTGTATGTAATGAGCAAGGTCAGCTCTAGCTACTATTTAGATGGGAAACCTCCAAGGAATATCAGGGTCATGATGTCGAAGCAAGCAATGACAAACCACTCCCAAATGTCTCTTGCCTTGACAACCCTGTGAGCTCACTATAAGTCAGCTGTGACTTGATGGCACTTTCAGCACCGTGCGCACATGAGTGAGACATAAAGCCAATCAACAGATACCAGCCTTAGGATAACCAACTAGGGCAGAGATGCGGGGAAATTGCTGCTTTATCAAAAGCAAATTCCAGGAGTTATGTCATCATTACAAATAATATTTTTAAAGAATACAAAGAAAAGTTCTCAAATAATAGCTAATCCCTTTCCTGCTAAATGATGAAAACTGCACTTGGCCATGCTAGGATTAAACCCCCAGAAGAGATCCAATATTTAATGATGGTTGCAGATATTCTAGGTAGGATCTTACATGTCATTGACGAAGGAATACATGAGCAGTCGCTGCTCAATGAACCACTTCCACTCCGGATTTTCATTCTGCAGGTCCCGAAAATTGTCATTGGAGACAATGACCCCATCTTGCTCATGGGCCAGCTTCACTATGTAGCGGTCGTCATAGCACACCACCCTCTTGCCTTTCATTTTGCGCGATGGTGTATATACAAGAATTCCTTGCTTTGCAAGTTTCTCAAGGATATGCTGATCTAACAGTTAAAATAAAGGAGAGGTTACATTTTTTGTAAATTCTAGGAGATGCTAAATGCCTGTAAAGATCTGAATAGCTTTAAAAATCACATCAAGAATCCCCAGTGTTTGAAGCCCTCTGTATATACAGAAACAGCACATATCAAAAGTGTTATCTGAAGCATGTGCAACTAGGACCAAATCTTTTGCAAGGCTTAATATTTTAAATCTGTTCCAGGAAGCATCCCTACCTGTAATAGGGTTATCATATCTTGTTGGTTCTTTTCTCCAAGAAGGAACAAAGACTTTGATGTATTTGTGACCTCTGTTTTTGAACCAGTCCACCACCAGCTGAATTCCCATGCATGAAAACACTTCCTTATTTCCATGGCTGCAATTAAAAAGAAAGAAAATATGCTTACAAGTCAGAAATGTCTGCTGCCTTCTCATAGTTTCTACTTATATCCCTTCAGTTTATGACATCTTAAAGCACCAGTGGTATGCCTCTTTGAAACTGGAGGGGGGGACATCTAATGTCATCCCATCTCCTACCCACTGTGATGTATTCATTCTGAGCATGACTTGAATGCTTTCTGGGGCTTTCCCCTTAAACCAGATTTTTAAAAAGCAAAAACATACTCTGACCCGGTTTGAAGGGTAACTTCTGAGTGGCTGTAGACACAACCAATACAGAAGGTGGGGAGGGGGGGGCAGATCTAAGCTCTGCTTTCAAAATGTTTGGATCAGTCATTCCCCCCCCCCCCTCTGCCCTTAAAGGTCTGTTTCACTTTCCCAGTCAAGCAGTGCTGTAGCCTCTCAGTGCAGCTCAGCAGTGAAAGTGAAGAGAAAGAGGGGCTGCTGGGCTGCATGCAAGGCCTCCATTGTGATGACCATCATCTCAGCCACAATTTTGCACATGGATGGTACACAAAAAGACTGGAGTGGGTGGGATGGCCCAATAGGTACGCATTGTTGTACTCGTGTGTAGTTGCAGCCTTAGCCAGATTATCAGGAATAGTACTAAGACACTTTTGCAAACTAGCAATTCCAATTTGGCCAGGGACACCAATTAAATGGTTTTTCATAAGCACGAAACAGGTTTCTGGGAGACTGAGACAAGCAGGTAAGCCCTTAACTATATTTTAAACAACCCAGGGCTTCAGAAAAGAGAAATTTAAAGGTATATTTCTCAACCTGTGAGAATTTTGTATTGCAAGAATTTTGTTGGTGGTAATGATCGTGTTTTAAAATGTTTCTTGAAATCATACTGGGCTGAGGAAAGTAATTATTTGGGTTTAGCTAGAATTCGTGTACAGCAATAACTATACTCAAGCTTATTCTAAGTTCTGAAGTAACTGAACAGTGCTATTATCACTGCTCACTTCCCCGTTGCTCTTTGAATCTCCTGGGTACTGATTATTGCTTCTATTGTAGGTTATACAAAATTCAAAGTGTACAGCAAATTTCTCTTTGCATTTCAGTCTGTTCTATATGGCTGGAACGACTGCACACTTGTACTGCTTTTACAATGTGGACATAACCAATGAACAGAGATATGAGTCATCAGCCCTTAAACTTGCTGGCGGTGTTTAAACTTTCAGTCTCACTCACCCCTGGAATATGCAATCAAAAGAGGTTTGAGTGAGTTTAGGGCTTATGCAGGATGTATAACAGCAGTCAGCAGGTTGAATCCAAGTGACAATGAGGAAAAGAACAAGAAGGGGAAAAATCAGGGGTGGATTTAGCTTTTACTAGCTTTAACAGTGCATGGGAAAAAGCACAACAAAAGGGATGTTCTCTCCACAAGTAATATAGTGTGGAATAAACAATGGAGTTCATATATCTGATTGTAATAGATTGCAACCAACAGAAACAGAAGGCCATTCTCAAAGCATAATCCTGGAGCCCATGTGAGAGACAGAAATGAGACTGCAAACAGCAGGCACAATGAAGACAGAGATGGGGCTAATTGGCTAGATGGCTGCTAAATGGCTGTCAGACCATTCCAAATGCTGGCAGTGCAGTATAACAACTTAACTACAACAGCATTGTTTTGTATAGAAATAGAAATTCCCACACAGTTTCTTGATGGAAGTGCTACTAATCCAATTTAAGTATGTACTAGACATACGGCCCCTACAAATTTCCCAGATGGGAACTCTTACCCCGGCACACTAACGAGTTCTATTGTATTTTCTTATGTTTCTGCCTGATAAGGAGACAGTGCCTCTCTCCCCTGCCTGTGTTTATGTTTCACATGTCTTTTAAGCACAAGACTACAATTTTGAAGCTCCTCTTTGCACCAGCTACCAACTTCTGGCTTTATAGTCAGGAAGCTTGCTGTACTCACATAAACTGGTTATCATAACTAAGAATATGTATCACAGAATGTAATTTGCATCTAAGCAGTTACTGACATAGTATGAGCAGACCTTGGTGACATATTTTAGCTCAGTGGGATTTATTTTATGTTACCAGTTCCATGAACTTCAGTTCCAAGCTCAGAGTTGCCAGCTCTGGGATGAGAAATTCCTGGATATTTGGGGTTGACGTCTGTGGAAGATGGAGGTTAGGGAGAGGAGGGACTTCAGTCGGCTGTAATACCACAGATGCCACATTCCAAAGCAGCCATTTTCTGCAAGGAAACTGATCTCTCTAGTATGGACATCAGTTGTAATTTCAGATCTCCAGACCCCACCTGGAGACTGGTAACTGTACTTCCAGTATTTAAGTCTTCCCAAGGTATTTAATGTTTTGAACAACAGGGGAGGGCATTGCTGGGCTCTCCATACAATTAAAAGTGCAATCTCTCTCTGAGGGGCTGACTTGCTTCTGGTGTGACACCAGAAGTGACCGTGATCTGTCTGCTCACACATACCTAAACTCGAGGGTGCATTCTTCAAAATTCTAATGTTCCAGAGGAAGATAATTTCATGGCTCTACAAAAGCTAAATAAATGGAAAAACTATTTGGGGTAACAAAATAGAAAAATTCTTGCCTCATGGCGACATTGCTGCCATCAATCACAATGGGTCTCAAGTCTGTAGCGGGATGACTGGCTTCATCAGCAGATTGCAGTGAAATAGCCAAGGCCCTGCATGATGCTTGAGCACCAGGCCTGGACTGAAGTTGCTGCATCCAGTTCTCTGGTTCCTGAATCCTGCTGCTGCCCATCTGAATCAGCTCTTGCAGTAAATCATTGTCAGAGGCTTCCTGGCCCAGTTTCTCTAGTACTTTGCCAACTTGCTCCTTGCTGTAGCCCAGCTTGCAGAAAAACTCCAGCTTGCTCTGTTGTGCTTCCATTTCTGTAGAACAAGAACACCTCACAGCACATGCAATCACCTGTTGAAAAGTGGAGATCCAGCTGTGGGTGGATGTTTGTTTTTGTGTGTGGGGGGGGTATTTCCACTTGACAGAATTGATCCAATGCAGCCGCTTTTAAAATGCATCCGCTTTATGAAGAAACAAAGGAAAAGCACTGTTAAGTAATCAGGCACTGAGGATCTACTCATGCAACCCACAGTGAAAACCTTTGGGGTTTTCACTACATGTCTTTTTATGGAGAAATATATAGTTATTGTAGCATTTGGAAAGCTAGCCTGGCTCAACATTCATTTTTATATGCTGTCTCTTTAAAGAAAAAGTTCGGTGATGTTTCTATACATTTTATAAATTATAAAATAAATATATTAGTTTGATAAATTTGCCAGATATATTAGCATCTTTACTTAAAGTGGACACAATCAACTTCAATATCACATAAACTAAGCAAAAATACAAGAGAAATCACAATGGGTCTCAAGTCTGTAGCAGGATGACTGGCTTCATCAGCCACCCATTGGCTTCAAAGGCACCCATTTTGTGTGTGCTTTCCACAGCTGAAGAGATGGGGTGCTGTAATTTTGCTTTTGCTTCCAAGAGTCAGAAAACAGCTCTTTTGTTTAATTAACAATTAGCAAACCTCAAAAATGTCTTATTTTCTCTGGATTTCAGGGAAGCTTAGCAGGATGTTTGAAAATCCTTCCTGCACAGATCTCAGACCACACACGTTACCTTCTGACTTACCGGAGGACTGCAGCCTTTCACCAGAGGCTCTGAGCACAACTAAGCTCCTTTCTTATTAAATATATATCCTCTGGGTAACCAATATTCGTCAGAAGATCAGGTATGTGCCTAAGATAGGTGTGCAAGAGTGACGTATGCACACATATTTATGCACGGGCATTCCAGGCTTATCTGTCAAGAAAAACATCTGAAAAGAACGTAACAAAGGGATAGCGCTGTGCGATGCGGTTAGTAAAATGCAGATATCCTCTCTCTGACTTTCTGCTAATCTCAGATACCACAAGTGCTTAGCAACAAGTAAACATGGTAACCTGGCCATTTGATGCTGGGGAAATGCGTTATTGGCAACTTGTGAAAGCAACTCATGCGTTCAGAATTTTTTTAAAAAATATAGCCGAACAGGATGCTGGAGTCATTCACTTTTAAGAGCATTGTTGATTTGTGCAGCATTTCCCCCCCCACCCCCCAACTATATGCTGTCAAAACTAATGCAATCCAGACTGGTCACATCATTTAGCAGAATGAAGACCCTACCTTTTAGAGGCAAATCTGGGGACACTTTGAGGGCAACCAGTTTTTGCTCCCCAAAATGCCACTAACACTGTCAGCTTGTGTTCCAGGATTGCAAAAGGGAAGCACCTCCAAGATGAAATCCAGCTGGTGCATTGTGTGTAGGCTTCCTAAAGCAGTTGTTCTAAAATGGCACCATCTTGTCCTAGAACAGTATTCTTCAGGAAGACTGCAGGTAATCTGTACACCCAGCACCATCTTGCAGGCCCTTTTCACCACCAGCAGAGAAAAGATTCAAAGCAGCAAAAGGCCTGGCTGGAGTGGCCTCTAGTGAAAGTGTCTGCCTATATAGATTGGAAACCTCTGGAAGGGGTTTGGGTAGGGTTGCCAGGTCCTCCCCCCCATCAACATCAGGGGATAGAATGGTAGGGTTACCAGTTCTAGGCTGGGAAACTCCTGGAGATTTGGGGATAGAGCCCAAGGAGAACAGGGACCTCAGTTGGAAACAATGCCATGGAGTCCACCCTCCAAAGCATCCATTTTCTTCAGGGGAACTGGCCTGTGTAGTCTAAGGATGAGCTGTAATCCTGGGAGATCAGCACTTCTAGCCAACTACAACTGAGGGGGTTCAACAATGGTCTTCTTATATCTGGTGTATGATATGGAAGCCACAGAATGAACCACTGGGAGCACCATAAACCAATGTGAAGGATCTTCTGCAACACCAGCCTGTTTTCTGAGAACAATTTGGAGGGCTGTTAAGCTGTCCCTGAATCCCTTCAGCACTCTCCCTGCTGACACAGTCTTTTTGAGGCATGTAGCAGAATCTGATAGAGGACAATACCAGAGTTAAAGCAGACATTTCAACGAAACTTTAGAAATTACTGAAGCAACTGTAACATTGTTAGGTGTGCTCATTTGGTTGTTGCAAACAGGCTTGTGCTGGATAGCTGTGCTCTGTGGTTTCCTTCTGTTCTGCTTCCGTTTTCAACACCCTGTCAAAGTATGATGCTTCTTAAGAAGCAGCTCGTAATGCTTAAGAAGCATTCTCCAGCCATCAGCAGCCCAAAGCCTATGCTGAGTGCTGGGGTGTATGTTTGTCAAAATGTCATGCGGCAGGGAGGATTGCATTAAGAATTAATCTCCAGAGAATATTTCACATGCTGTCTTGTGCTAGCAGAGGAAACTTGCAGAATAGCTTTTTCACAGTGCAAGAGAGATGAGCATTTACATCAGTTTCCCTTCTCACTGCAGCCAGTGCCATATGGTCATCATAAAGACTCCCCAACCTCAGCAGAGGCATTTCAGGACACGCAGGGGGCTCTGGGGGAAAGGAAAAATTGTGAGGAACTGTGACTTCCTTCTGCTTGTGTGTGATAGGATTCAATGCTTGCTTGAAAGATCAGAGCTCAAAGATATGCAAAATCACCTGTGCCTGAACCTGAATCAGCACTGGTTAAATTAGGGGTGGCCAACGGTAGCTCTCCAGATGTTTTTTGCCTACAACTCCCATCAGCCCCAGCCATCAGCCATGCTGGCTGGGGCTGATGAGAGTTGTAGGCAAAAAACATCTGGAGAGCTACCGTTGGCCACCTCTGGGTTAAATGATATCAAATAAGCAGATTTCTTTGTCCCTTCCTCCCAGTATTCTTCAGTTGAAGCTTCGAGGATTGTGGAGTTAAATCCAAAATTATAGGTGAAATTTTCAGTCAGTAGGTCACCCTTCCTTAATTTATGGTAGAGGCTAACTTGGCCTTTGAACAGCCTGTTCCTCTTGCAGCCTTAGCACTTCCTTTATCATGATTGGCACACACTTTGTGTACCAGTAAAATGTATTTTATTGATATGAACACTGTAAATTTGTTAGGAACAGCCCTGTTTACTTTTGATGGCAAGATCTATAAAATATGAATTTCAGATCCATCAATGAAAACAGCTGCTCCAGACTCTCCTTTTCAGTTTGCATGATTAATAGTCAATCACTGTTTTTTTGCCTTAAGCAAATAGTAACTCCACGAGAAAATCTGAGGACAAAAAAGGTTAATCTGTGCTTCTCCTATAGTGTGGCCAATCCAGTCTTAGTTGCCAGGGAGGGGGAGGTCCTATGGTTACAATTGAGTAATAAAGGTCCTAATTGGACTGTTATCCCTCCCTTGTTTTTGTAGTCTTTTCTACCATTAAAACTGATTATAAACTACTTAGGAGTACACTAGACCCATCTTTTTATGTTACTCTGCAAGACCCCCCCCCCCCCCAAAAAAAAGCCACATAATCCTGGAGCTTGGAGAGGAAGCTCTCCTTAATTTCATCTGGCTTCTTCTATGGAAGAGTAGTTTTGCATGTTACAATTTATTAGGGGAAACACCTGTTTCTTGTTTGTCTTCCAGGTCATAATGTACAAAGCTGCCTTTGGGATGGGTCTCTTGTACCTTTTCCTTCAAGACCAGAGATATCGGTTTCCTCCATTTTCTACCAGAAGACTCAGTTTAGAAATTATGATAGCTGATGGACATCACACTTAAGTAGGAAAATCACCTCCAAGGGCCAGGGGGCTCACACTTTCTGATTTAGGCATCTCTCTTTCTCACACACACACACACACACAGATAGATGGGCCCTGGCAGAGGTTACTCAGTGGTGAAGAGCACTCTGTATCAGATCAATGGTATTCTTCTTAGAGGAAGAGCAAGATCCAAGTCTGGTAAATAAATAATACAGTAACATGGGGACCTGGTTTGCTCATGTCAAACCCTGCCCACTCTTCCCCCAGATCCTGAAATGTTTTGCTGAAAAGATTACAATAAACTGTTTCTACTCACAGAAAGTGCAGTGTTATCCCTTAGAGATCAGAGACTTGCTAGGTTGTCTGAAGCACCAGTTATCCACCTGCTCACACAGTAAGCTATATAGCGCAAGTGCAATATTTATTCCCACGAGGAAATGCAGACTATTTTTCAAGGCACTGTGTTGTTTGTGTTAGCTTAAGGTGCAATGTGCAAGTTACAGCTCATTTCACAGGAACATTTTACTTCCTTAATTGGGCAGCTCATATCATTTAACTCATTAGACTTTGGTTTTTGCAAAAGGAGGGGGGGGGAACAGTGGCATGTAAGTGGGAAAGTCACAGCCATCTAGTGCTAACTGCAGGTATTATTTGTAAAGGTTTGTATGAACTTTCATGTTACACAAAAGTATTTACTGTTTGTATCCCATCATTCAATTTAATCAATGACTGTGGTACTTTCTCTCACTGTATTGCTTTTTTTGGAAAGCTGTAATTCAGAGATTTCAATTCAAATGAAACTTTGGGGATGTGGAATGGTATGATATACCCTGATCTCATAACATTTTTGGAAGCCAAACAGGATCAGTACTTGGATGGGTTCTCATGGTGTTCTGATACCAGCTGTTACCCTGCTTCTTGCCTCTTAGATGGATTTCAGGTAGAAAATTACTAATGCATTTCTTGATCAAGAATACCAACAGCATAACTTACAAATGCAAAAAAAGCCCACCCATACTTTCAGCTGTGGGCGGAAACTAGGCTCATCTGCTTCTGGCTACACTCCACTAGATTGTATAGTAGTTGGTGATAATTTAATTTTTTGCAAAGAAGGCTAGCGGAGACAGGCCTTGGTCCACTCCCAACAAGACTTTTCTTATATTGCTAAATAGAAGTATGTATTCAGGATCACTTGACACGAGATTAGCTTTGCCCTCTTCCAGAGATCTGGAGTAGGGAGGGACTATTTCTTCACAATTTTCATGCACCCCAGTAGACCACATAGATTCCAGTTCAATAATCATAAAAAGATAAATCAGCCCACCCCAACATTATTTTATAACTAGGAGTATCATTTGAAAAAAAATTTCTTTCTATACTAGTATTATCTTTAAGGAGAAATTTGTTTCTCAATAGTGCTAAGACACCAATTTTCCTTGGGAAGTGGATCTTCCATAGATTAATTATCAGGGGCCTGTGCTCAGAGTATGATTCCCTGGCCTCCATCACTCAAGCACAGATCTAGACATATGACTAGTCTCCTGCTTCCCTTAGCTTTTTATAAGATATATTCATTTACACAGCAGTTAATGCAATTGGATTAGCATTCTTCATAACATCTAACATATAATGAAAGTCTATAATGCATCTGATAATGCATAATAAACTAACAAACTAGATTCAAAGAATGATTCCTATAAGTAGTAGCATCTTCCTCCTTCCAATACATTTTCTTACTACAGAGACACATCTGCTCAGCTCTACAGATGCTGCCTCCTAAGAAGCTGAATTACAGAAGCATGAAACATATAGGTTATTACACCTCTTTTATAAATACTCAGTACATTACAGTGGAAAACAGCAAATGCTATAGTGTTACATACCAAATGAGCATCAAATACACCCCATTCCTGATGTACTTAAGATTTTTGTAGGCCATAATAAGTTTAAAGATTTCTGAGCTAACGGAAGAATCCATGGTACAGCTTTTAGGTTAAAATTAAAAATTTACAACTATATGAAGTGGATAGATTCTGAGCAGAATTTTAAACTGGCTAAACAGTAGAAAGGATCTGATTTATCTAAGGGGGGGGGTTGTCTCTGTACCCTCCTCAGTGGAAAAGAAGACTGCAGATTTATACCCCACCCTTCTTTCTGAATCAGAGTCTCAGAGCGGCTTACAATCTCCTTTATCTTCTTCCCCTACAACAGACACCCTGTGAGGGGGTGGGGCTGAGAGGGCTCTCACAGCAGCTGCCCTTTCAAGGACAAGTCCTGTGACAGCTATGGCTAATCCAAGGCCATTCCAGGAGGTGCATGTGGAGGAGTGGGGAATCAAACCCGGTTCTGGTTCTCCCAGATAAGAGTTGGCGTACTTAACCACTACTCCAAACTAGCTCTGGGTTATATGCAACTTTCACACAAGTGTAGAAGTATGATATGAAGGTCTGCAAGGGAAATCAGTGACTATGCCCCTCCCCACAAAAATGCCCTTCCATAGGCAGACGACAACACAATATAAGATGCCAGGAAAGTTCCAGTTCTTAGCTCAGGTTTGCTAGTGCTACTCCAAGGCAAGTAAATAAGTTAATTACAAACTGGGAATTTCACCCAATGGTGATGCATGTTGCTGTCTCCATATACAAGACAGTCATGCTGAGGAACAAACAGAATACAGGCCAGGGTGCCATGAAAATACACACATTTGTAAGGTATGAATTGTGTATTACAAAGGTTTAATAAGAGCAGAGAAATTTACAGCCACTTCATACACTAGAAATTCCCTCTTTGGATGTTACTTCTGAGTAGTAGACTGTTAATGACTGTAACAATCTACATGTCAAACATGGGGATCACAAACACTGCTATTTCAAAAGGTGGACATACAGTAAGAAATACCACCTGGCAAAGTGTTTCCTATAGCAGAACATATGCATCAGCTTTTAATACATGAAACAGTGTACAACTGGGTTATGTGCAACTTACACAAAAATAATATTAGAGCAGGAAGCTTGTTACATATGAAGTAGTTAGATGAATAAGCATGCCATCTAAAGTTAAGGACTGGCATTCAATGGGGTTCTTGGAGTGAAGGGAGTTACTGCATTTAGATATAGTAAATTCCTTATCATTCTGCTGCTCTTTGTTCATCAATCAAATGCACAAATGTAACCAACAGCTTCAGAAATCTCACACCATTTACAAGACTCTAAGGCATCCTCCTGTGGTGTCCCAAGATTAAAAGTGAGAACTGGGGCTGAAATCTGTTTTCAAGGGCATATGGCATTCATTCTTTCTGTGGTAGAGAAATACCAATGAAGGGGTTTTTTTAACATTCTTGTTACCCTCTTTCATCTGTACTTGGACTTCTCTTTATCTTTGGACTTCTTAGGGCTTCTGGCTCTCCTCTTGTCTTCATGCTCTCTTTCCCGGGGCTCCTCATAGTGCTTGTCTTTATACTTTCGATAATGGTCATCTCTGTCCCGTGAGTGGCTGCGACTTCGACTCCTATGGTGCTCTCGCTTGTCACCTTTTCTTTTCTCTTTGCTTGAGTCATCTTTGTGCCTTCGCTCAGGGTCCTGTTAGGAAAGATTGGGGGGAAATATGGTTAATATAAAGGCTTTTATGAATTAGAAGAAAGTGAGAGTAAAAGGCAACGATGGGAGAAGAAAATGCTACAGAGTTCTTCATATGAATAGTTGCTTCCATGTTCATCCTACCAAATCAACAGACAGGGGTCAATTAACATGGTACTTTGTTTTGTTTGATAAAATGGTGTAAAATCAGGTAAAGTTATATTTTATTACTTAGTTTAAAATTCCCCAAAAATTCAATATGCGTTTTGCCAACAAGCATTGCCAGGGGATCTGTAATATATAATATGTAAAAAAGATTATTTTAATTTTAAGCCCAACTTGTTGGGTTCTGGACAGCCTTATCTTTCCTCCTCTTGCAATCTCAAGGGCAGGATGAGCTCTTGAAGTTTTGTATGCGAACAATGTTTTGAAACCTGGATTTTGACTTTTAATATAAAATCTTATTTATATAAATTTAACTATATCAGTATTCATGTGAATACAGATTGTATTATTATGCGTTACACAGTCTCTTGGCCAAGGCTGTTAGCAAACTGCATAGGAAATTTCTGGGGAATTTTGAACTGAATAATAAAACATAATTTTACCCAATTTTGCACCATTGGCCTTGGCCTTATTTTTTTAACTCTAGTGACTGGTGTGGCCCTTTTATTTTCTTCCCTTTGTTTTGTCATTCTGTAGGAGAATGATGTTGACCTCAAAAACAGTGGAAAGGCTAATTCTTCTCTGTAAAAAGAGTCTTTCTTCAAACTAGTCTAGAGTAAAGTCAGAAACCTCCAGGAAAACCCTGTCCTTCCTATGGTTCAAAATGTGAAAGTAAAAAGGCTTCACACTGTTCCATTAAATTCTTGCTACCACAATGAAGAGGCTCCTCGTATTCCAGCAGTACTGCAAAGATGAAGAGAGAAGCTTGGGGACATCAATCCCAGTTTTTACAAGTTCAGGCCATGCCATGAGTTACAGGAGGAATCATGAGGGGCCTCAATCATGATCCACCTTCCTTGGGACTACTGAAAAACTTGCTCCTTGTTCTTTATTGATGGGAGACAATTTTTTATACTCAGAATCAGCTTCACAACTACCAGCACTATCTTAAAATACACTGCTAAAAGCAAGGGGGGATTCGGGTTTGATACAAGCGTTGTAGAAATAACGTTTAAAATCTGTTAATAACTATATAAATAACTGAATTGGTTTATGTATACATATTTGTTTTTTAGACTTGCACAGCTGAATTACTATTGCAGCAAAAAGAGAAAAATAGAAATTCATTTTCCAAAACTCACAAAATTAGAGTCATCCTTCCTTATAGTCATGCGTTTCCCTTTATCATCATGTCTCTATCTTTGTTATCTTTTGTGACATGTGTATTCTTCTCTTGTGCATCACTACATTATTTGAGTCATCTTGTGACTTATTTAACTTCAGGTACAAACTGAGGTCTTTAGTTGTTATTGAAAAAACAAATCAAGTTTTAAAAAGGAAAGGGTCTTTCCACATCATGATGTTTAACATCATCAAACAAACAAAAGGCTGAAATGATATTTTTAAAAAGTAGCAAAAACTTTTTGACGGACCTTACAAGAAGACCTAGCAGATATTCACAGGACAAAACTTTTTTCTTACATAGACAGCTACTGAAGTAAAAATGCAAGTAACACACATAACGTTAGGAAGGGAAAAGGAAAAGAATCTGCTCACAGCATGCTTACATCACACATGAAAATCAGGTACTACATTAAAACAACCAGTGTTAGGCAGATAGACTCATGCAGACTCAAAACCAGGCCTAAAACCAGACTAGGATTAGTCCAGGACACTTGAGAAATTGGTCTATGAACCTCTAAAGCTAACATGCCACAGTGCTTTACCCCCAAAAAGTAGATTTGACATAGACCTGCACTTTGTCAAGTAAGGGTTATTCTACAAAGATTGAATTATTGCCTCCTTCAAAGGCTTTGGGAAGTTACCCTGACATTCACCAACTGACCCTTTGTTTTATCTTCATATAGCTTAATCAATCAAGTGGGTCAGAGATTGAAATTAAAAGTGGCTGGCTCCACTGACTACTTAATCCTGTCAACATACATATGGAAACCTAATCCAAAACTCTCTCCAGGGTTTCCCAAACTTTTCTTTCCCGTGGTCCAGTTATTTTTACACTTCTCCTTCATGGCCCACTAAAATTTGGGGGTGGAGCCAGAAGACAGGAATTATGTCATTTCCTGTGGTGGCAAGGACCAAGTGATGTCACTTCCGAGGAACACTGAACCAAAATTCCACCTTTTCCTGTGATGTCACTTCCAGGGCACTCCCCCAAACCTGCCTCTTCTTCAGAAGTAAATTCATTTTCAGAAAAATCTCTCTGAAACTCATGCTGAGCCAAAATGGGGGTGGAAAGTGGGCGGTCCTCTCTTTTCACCCTCACACCTGCATGCACCTATCTGTTTGTGTATTCTTCTCCAGCTTGCAAGCACTCCTAATGCCCATGTTCAATTGCCTGAACCACCTACACATCCCTTCCTCAACAGCACTGGACAGTGTATGCAATTGGGAGTGCTGTTGGTATTGCCATCAGGAATGCAAGCACTGTGTACCACCCACACTGGGCCCTGGCAGCTGCTCTACCTCAAAATATGCTGACACATTTAGTAGGCCCTACCTTCGGCTGCTACTACTGGAACCCTGCCTCAAGCTACAACCAAGCTTGCTTGTTTTCAAGAAAATCTTTCGACAGCTATTTTTCATACTTTTCTTTGGTTGAAACATGAGGAAATTGCTGTGAAAGGTAGCAGAAAATTAATGAATTAATTTCAAGTTATATGAAGTTCATACAAGCTTTTCTGCAGTTATCCCAAAAAGGATATTTATGAGGGGCTTGCAGCTTTTTACCAGCTGTGTTTCCCATGCTTTTAAAAGCAACCTGTTGTGCAGATACTTAGCCAGTGAACTACTTTCATCCTTTTTAAGGAGTTTAATTTTGGTGTCAGACAGCTGTTAAAAACAGGACCAGTAAAATGGTGCCAAGTTCATAGTACCATCTCTTCCAGTGCTGTTGAGATATGCCGCAGTAATCTCCAATAATCTCTTTCTGCCCCACACCTCTTACTCTCATTCACACAGAAATCTCATAGAAGGCCACCTGGCTACAACTGGGGATGCCAACTTTTAATTGGCAGAGCTCCTATGTCTGCAACAATAGTATGATGGACAGAAAAGTTTCATCCAGTAAAAATGGAAGGAAAGAAAGAGAAAGGGAAGGGAAGGGAAGGGAAGGGAAAGGGAAAGGGAAAGGAAAGACATGGAAACAAAAAACATAACATTAGAGGAGCCATGTTGGATCAGGCCAGTGGACTATCCAGTCCAAAATTCCCTCACACAATGCCCAAAAAGCACCAGAAAGTCCACCAGTGGGGCCAGGGCACTAGAAGCCCTCCCACTGTTGCTTCCCCCCCTCTCAGCACCAAGAATACAGAGTATCACTTTCAGGGAAAGACAGAAAGAAAGAAGGGAGGGGCAAAGGAAAAAAAAGTCTTCCTCACCATCAGATGACCCCAGCCAGCAAAAATTCTGCCCAGGGGTCATTTGGTTAAAAAAAATAGCTGCTGGAATGCCCACTCCCCACCCCTCCTGGCTGAAAAAACACACACGCACCTTTCTTTGCCGCCCAGGCCTCCCGGGGAAATCTCCCCAAAAGAACATACTGCAAGGCACATGAAAGCTCATACCTTGAAGAACACTTCACGGGTCTAAAGCGCCAGTGGATGCTAGCTTTTCTCTCAAGCACTGGGAGTGGGGGAGAAGGAAGGAGAGGCAGCCCAGCTCCTCTCTGCACAACACAGAGATGGGTGGGGCTAGCTTTGCTGGGGGTGGGGCTAGCTTTGGGTTTTCTTGTTACCTGGTAGTGAGGCTTCCGTGGTCCGGTACCAGGTCATGACCCTGCAAATGGGAAACACTGCTCTATACAAAATTGACCAGATGGTTCATCTGACACACATACTACATGGATTGGATCCATGGAGAAAAAGAAACAGGGTGAAGACCCCATGGAGGAAACAATTGACTCTGAAAGCCTGATATTCAACAGATAATCACAATCACTCCCTTTTTCCCAGCTGAAGGACCACACAGCTAGCTGGAGTAATCTGTGACAAAGCTATTTGAAGACCCACCCACCCAGGTTTCAGTCACACAAGTCAAATACACCTCTTCATCCACAATTGCAACACATAGGAGAGAGATTGTATTCCTTATTGGTACACCTGTGAGAGACTGCAAATACATGGACTGATTATTCAGAAAACATACAGTAACTGATTTATGTTTTCTGACCGGCAGTTTCAGTGACCCAATATTGCAAAGGATCAAACATTTCAACAAAGATAACATCAAAAGACATACATTATTTGAAAATATTGCTACACAACACTCGTTTCGGGGGGGGGGGTTGTTCCTTTTTATCAAGCTCACCAGTCAGGACTATCATACCATCTAATGTTCAACCCATCCACCACCCTACCCAGAGAACAAACCTCAGTACTATCCTTGACACATCCAACTTCTATTATTAGAACAGCTTACATTATAGCCGCTCATCTTCTCTCTCACCAAAACACCAACCATGAAAATATATGGACAAACATGCACTTCTTCCCTCACCTACTGATGGCAATATCAGGCACACCTAACCCCAAAAAGGAGGCACAGTCCTATCAGCCACACTTTCATCCTTCCTTTGGACTTGAGGTGGTGGAAACCCACATGTCTTCTTATTCTCAGTGCACAGTTTCTGCCTATCCCAGACATCCTTTTGGTTGGAGTCAAACCTCGGCAATCTGCCTAATTGGCTGTGCAAATACCCAGCTGTGTTTGTGAGGCCATGAGCCAGCTGGGCACTGGTGATAAACTATAGGAAGCATTCCCAAACTGACCTAGTGATCAAATACTTTTTAAAAATATGATTTCTGAGCCCATTATGAAACTCAGAACAAGCCTTTCCCATTTCTGTCAAGAGAATGCTGTTATTTATTCAGATTTCAGAGCCTAATTTCATTCAAGTAATGAGACCATTACTCATCATCTTCTTTGTGACAACAACCTTCTAGTGTAGATATATATTCCGTGCAGATATAGAACTGAGACAAAGCTATAAAGTGAGAAGTATTATTGCACTGGATCTTGGAGACCTCCATTCAAATAATAAGTACACCATCTGCCCTGCCAATGCCCAGTCAATATCCATTTGCTATTGTCCAAAATCAAGACAATCACACCATTTACTATTATTTTATAGGAGGCTTCTAAAAAGATAGTTGGGAGAAAACATCAATAGTGTGATTGTGTGTACATTTTGAGAGCAGTCCTAACCAGGTCTACTCAATTGGCAAGTACTCCCAGGAAAGTACATACATTTTATGTTTCTAAACTGAGTGCCCAATACAAAGATGTGAACAATAGATAGTGCTGTGATGGCAAAAGCACTCTATTGAATACCTATGGGCTTTTCACAACTGGGCATGTAAGGAACAGTCTGAAATCTACATGTCTGGGGCTTTCAAGGTGGTTTTTTTGAGCTGTTAAGAAGGACAAAGACAGATATCCAGTGCATCTCTGTAAGAGAAAACAACTGATGGGGCAAAGTAACAAAGGTATGAAACACGTAAGGGACTTTCCAAGTAGCAAAAGTAAACACCCGATTAAGATGTGTAAATATAAAATAAAAAGGCAGTGCTTAAGGGGTTGGCTTTTGGTTGAGATAAAACAGCCAAGCTTGGTGTTAACAGTAGAGAAGGTAAGGAGAGTGAACGCCATGGCTCACAGGTACAGCACCTGCTTTGCATTCAGAAAATCCCAGACTCAATCCCTGGCAATTCCATCTTAAAGATCTTAGCAGCAGGCGCAAGAGAGACCTTTGTTTGTCTGAGACCTTAAAGATGCTGCTGATCAGAGTAGATAATACTGAGCAAGATGGATCAATGCTCTAATTTGGGATAAGACAGCTTCATGGTATTTCACAGCATGTTCAGTGGGCTATGGACTGCTAAAAATACTTACTTTAATTTGACCTCGTGCTTCAGTGGCAATACCACCATATTAAAACATGTTGATCATCTGAAAGGAACAGAGCTCAGTACCTTAGGATGTTTGTTCCTCTTTTCATTCTCATCATCATCTGAATGGCAGCGCTTCTTCTTCTTCTTCTCAGAGTGTCGGTGGCTTGTTTTGGCTCCTTCTTCCTCATCCACCAATACAAGGTCATATCTAGTGCTGTATCAGTTGGTTAAGGAAAACTTTGGACCTAGACATCATCATCATCATCATCACAACCTTTATTGGCATAGTAACACGAATCAAATGAATTGCATTAGGATCTATGGACAAAAGGAACATCTCCTCCTAAAAGCATAGTAAAGGAATTTTGCTACAGATTCAATTATTTAGATCTAGACATTAGAGATGCCAGAAGAACCTCCACTGAACTAGCAGTGCTTCAGCAATAAGAATCCTGAAGTCAGAAAAAGTTAGATTTTGTGCATGTATCAAGCATAAATGTAAGTGGAGACTAAGGGTGTACATGCACACACACAAAAAATCAACTTTTAAAAATTCAGGTATGATATTGGGATTTGGGTAAATAATTGGGAAACCCAGATTTATTCCGCATTTTAAAATGCTGTCCTTTTGCTCTCCAGAGTTACACTGCCTCAATGGCATGCCTCCACAAGTGAAGAGAAGGTGTTTAAAACTTAAATTAAAAATGCCTTCCCTTCACTCTCCAGAGTCATGCCACCTTGGTGGATTTAATTTTTAAACACATTCCCTTTATTTGTAGAGGCGGGCCACTGAGGTGGTGTGACTCGAGAGTGAAGGGTGGGCATTTTTCCCTTCAAATGTGGACTGAAGGGTAGACATTTTCCCCTTCACTCGCAGAGTTGTGTCACGTCAGCAGTGCACCTCCACAAGTGAAGGGAATGCCTTCTCCAAGCCACACTGCTGCAGGGGTGGTGGCACAACTTGGTAATACAGCTGGATTTAGAGTTCAAATGGTTGTCAGGAAATAAAGACTGTGTGCAAAAAACTGACTTCTCACAATGTTATCTGAGTATCTTCTAAAATCAATTGAACTCATACCAAAACATACTATAATTTATAACAAGTTTTATATGCTGAACTAGCAGCTCAATGGCTGGAAGTTATTGAAAATTAGAATATAATACACAAGCCTTTTTCAAATGCAAAACTACCCACCAATTCAAGATAAATGTAAAATTCATGTTAATATTTGTCAGGATAAGTTAACACTCCAATAAAAAGAAAGTGATTCCAAATAATCTGAAAGATGTCATACATACCCCAGCTGTAAGACAGATATGTATAACAGTTTTCATTCATAAAGTATATGAAAAAAATTAAAACTTAAGAACACGTAATCATTAAGGATACTCTTGCTTGGGCTTTGCCTTTTCCTTCAGGCTTAACTTAGATGTTTTGTCATGATCTTTCTCATAATCTTTGAAATCTTCCTTGGTATACTTCCCACCTGTTACAGAAAGAAATGAGCTGGCATTCAGCACAACCACAAAGAAGATGCAAAGTCAGCAACCAATCTTAAATAAACTCAACATCAGTTTAGGGTTGTATCCATGGTAATAGTCTCTCAATCTTGCCAGCTACAGTTACCATAGATATAGCTCCAAATACACTGTTACTGAATTTTTAAAAAGTTATAGACATGAGACATTTGATACAAAATGAGCCATTTAACTCAGTATTCTGTCTCTGTGACCTGGTGACAGCACCATCCATGTGCCTCCAAATATAAATTTAGCACTGTAGTAACGTATGCCCTAACCACAGGATTGGCACCTGCCTGGCACTCAATGGTGATCGGACAAGTTTATATCCAAAGGTAGTGTTGCAAGCAACACTCCCCTCTTCACTCCATAACTGACAATCCCATCTTCCTACCACATTTTTAAAGAAGACGAAGAGGGTACCATTATTTCTTTGAAAGGGTACCATTATTTATTTGAGAAAGTGACTACTTTCCTGGATCGGGGGAATGCTGTAGACATCGTTTATCTTGATTTCAGTAAAGCTTTTGATAAGGTTCCACATATTATCCTTGTTGGCAAGTTGATAAAATGTGGTTTGGATCCTGTTACCGTTAGGTGGATCTGTAACTGGTTGACAGATCGCACCCAAAAGTGTTTGTGAATGGTTCCTCATCCTCTTGGAGAGGAGTGATGTGGAGTGCCTCAGGGATCTGTCCTGTGACCTGTTTTGTTCAACATCTTTATCAATGATTTGGATGAAGGAATAGAGGGAATGGTTATTAAATTTGCAGATGATACTAAATTGGGAGGGGTTGCAAACACAAAAGAAGACAGAAACAGGATACAGGAGGACCTTGACAGGCTGGGAAACTGGGCTAAAATCAATAAAATGAATTTTAACAGGGATAAATGTAAAGTTCTGCATTTAGGTAGGAAAAATCCAGTGCATGGTTATAGAATGGGGGAGACTTGTCTTAGCAGCAGTATGTGTGAAAAGGATCTAGATGTCCTAGTGGATCATACACTGAGCATGAGTCAACAGTGTGATGTGGTGGCTAAGAAGGCAAATGCAATTTTGGGCTGTATCAACAGAAGTATAGTGTCCAGTTCACGTGATGTGATGGTATCGCTTTACTCTGCTCTGGTAAGATCTCACCTGGAGTATTGTGTTCAGTTTTGGACACCACATTTTAAGAAGGATATAGACAAGCTGGAACAGGTCCAGAGGAGGGCGACAAAGATGGTGAGGGGTCTGGAGACCAAGTCCTGTGAGGAAAGGTTGAAGGAGCTGGGGATGTTTAGCCTGGAGAGGCAGCTGAGAGGTGATATGATCACCATCTTCAAGTACTTGAAGGGCTGTCATCTAGAGGATGGTGTGGAATTGTTTTCTGTGGCCCCGGAAGGTAGGACCAGAACCAAATTGAATCAAAAGAATTTCCAGCTCAACATTAGGAAGAACTTCCTGACCGTTAGAGCGATTCCTTAGTGGAACAGGCTTTCTCGGGAGGTGGTGGGCTCTCCTTCCTTGGAGGTTTTTAAACAGAGGCTAGATAGCCATCTGACAGCAATGAAGATCCTGTGAATTTAGGGGGAGGTGTTTGTGAATTTCCTGCATTGTGCAGGGGGTTGGACTAGATGACCCTAGAGGTCCCTTCCAACTCTATGATTCTATGAATGCCACTGAGGCACAACTAGTTGGTAATTCATCCTACACATCAGGATGATAAAAAAACATATCCTAAAATTCCAACTTAACAACTGTTCAAATTATTCTGGACTGAAGATCATCTGCTTTCAAAAGTACAGCAGCAGCTCTATCACGTGTTATCCCACCCCTTCTTCAAAGAAGCTTTGGATGGCACTTCTCAGGCCACCTCCTTTACCCTCCCTAAAACCCTGTGAAGTAGGTTAGGCTAAGAGAGAGTGACCGGCCAAGGTCATCCAGAAAGCATTGTTTGGATGAACATGATTTGAATCCAGGTACCACTCCAGTCTTAGTTCAGTCCTCTAACCTGTATGTCACAAATGATCTACTTATTAATGCCAATGTGTTCTAGTGATGAGGCTGACTGAGATGCATGGCAACCCCAGTACAGTTGTACCACACTCACACTGTAATTCTGACACCGAAACTATTTTACAGTTTCTAGTTTTGCTTCCAAAAGTTAACATATTTTAATAACACTGCACAAAACTATTGCTTGGAAGCTGGAGTCAGCATCTTCTATTTCATGCTGCCATCTTATGGAACAAACTGGCACTTCAATGCATATAGCCGAGCATGCACAGCCACTTAGGTCCCAAACTGGAATGTGATTAGGAATTGTTCCTTAATGTAGAGTACTGGTAGCAGACCCCATTGAAGGAAGGAAGGAGGCCCGTAACCAACGCCGCCCTCAGACCTTTATGGCCCCTCCTTTCCCAGGCCCCCACTCTCTCCGCCACCACTTTTCTCACTGACTCACCCCTTGCCTCCCAGTCCAGCTGCCGGTCGAGCATCTGGCCATCCGCCCTTAGCAGCCGGTCTGCAGTGCAGGGGAGAACGAAGGCCAGCACTGGAGAGGAGGCACAACTCTCGCCCCAGCCGCTCCCCACCCCTTGCCCTTACCAAGGCTGGTTCCCCTCCTGGCGAAGGGTGCGCCGGGCTCCTGCCTGCTGCAGCTGTGCTCGGCACCTGCACTCTCTTGCCTGGCAGCTCTGCTTGTTTGTCTGTCTGCAACTCCCCAAGCTCAAGAAAGGGATCGGGTGTCCCGTCTTTGTGCAGCAACTTGCTGTGTCTGTCAAAAGCTGCAACAGCAAACCGCGACTCCCCACTACCAGCGAGGGAAATCCAGGCCAGCAAGCCAGGGACTTGACTTTGCTTAACTTGCTGATCACGCCGGAAAGCCAGCTTTTCCTGGCGATCACTTGATTGACGGGGGGGGGGGGGAGAGGGAAGGGCACCTTGCAAGAGTCCCAGGAGCCCGCTCTTTTACTTTTTCGCCCGGTTGGTGGGTGAGGGGGAGGTGCCGCACAGAGGCGGGTGGGGCCGCCAGAGTCACGGAAGGGGGAGTGGTGGCGGAAAGAGTGGGGGGCCCCTCCACCCAAAAAAATTTTCTGTGCCCCCCCCCAACTGGAATTTTCTGGCTACAGGCCAGGAAGGAAGGAAAGAAACTTAGAATGCCTGTCTGGATTCTCATGCATAGCAGCAGAGGTACATGTAGTTGTACATCGGTATGCTTACCTATGTAACCAATGAGCTGAGGTGCTGGATATGTCCTGCTACATAAGGGGACTCTTTATATTCCCTCTCCAACCAGTTCAAGCATTTGAGGAACAGTCACTTGCAATGTGTCTTGCCTTCCAGATAGCACTGGGGCTCCTGAACTGAAACTGACAATGGCCTACAGAAAATAACCAGCCTGCTGACCCCCACCCTACTCCAAGCTCTACTGTAGGAACTGCCACTGTGAGTGAAGCAGACCCTACTCCCACCCTATGCATTCACCATGCCATCAGGCATTCAGGTGGCCTACATAATACTCCTATCACAAGCTCCTTTGAGAAGCAAGGTATGATTAAAAGGGAACCATTCAGATTCTGGATATTTAATATCTGAAGAATCTAGAAATGGCTAATTTCATAGAATCATAGTGTTGGAAAGGTCCTCCATGGTCATCTAGTCCAAACCCCCTTCACAATGAAGGAAATTCATAAATACCTTCCCCTCACACACACACCCTCAGTGACGCTCACTCCATGCCCAGAAGATGGCATTAAAAATTTCTGCATTGACTGCCCCTACCTCCCTCTTACTATGAGTATAAAATGAAAGTTACCTTTTCCTTTCCATTTTATCTTTGCAACAGATTGGCTAAAATCCACATGTATCCGCCTGTCATCTATTAGCACGTTATCCATCTTAAAGTAAGCTTTCTCGCAATCTTCCTCCTGGTAGCCACATTTCCATGAAACAAAAACTTAGAATTAGAACCCTGTGAGGCCTGTTTATGAACTAGAAAAGGAGTTTTTATTAGCCATATTACTAATGATGCTTTTATCAGCCTCAAAACCTCTTGCTCTACCAAATATGTGCTTAGGATGAGGAACACCAGTTGCACACTGATATTAGGCCATCTATCAATGTATTCAGTTGTTGTGGAATTAGGGCTGAATTCAACCTCAGTCCCTGCTAAACCTATGATACTTTAATTTACTGTAGAAATCAACCTCTATAGTTGAATATCTGGTTCTGGTTCCCAGGAGGCTGCATAACTCTATGGGTCCTGTGGCCTTCCTGATACAGATAATCCTATACAAGACTTTTGCCTTAAAGGATGTTTATACTTTACAGGAGTTATTACTGCCACTATCAGAGGCTAAATAGATAGGTAGAAGAACCCAGCTACCTTGAGTTCCTTAGAGTTTCCTGCCCCAAAGACAGAAAGGACAGGGATTGGGTTAGTGCATCTGGTCAGTTCTAGTTTGCCGTTTGGCATTTCCCCCATGGTAGACCTACATGTTAAGTGTGTCAATAGATATATTAACAGCTATAGGTCTAAAAGGATATAAAATGTCTGGTTAAACCTATGTGCCAGGCTGATCAATGCCAGGGGGGGCCTGATGCTGTAGTCAGAATATATTCCTTATTTGTCTGGGTGTGTATTTGCAACAGTATTTTTCTTGATATCTACTTGGGATATGATAAACTGGACTTAAGAAGGAATCTTTGGTATGACCTCTCTCTCTCCAGCAAGGAAGTCCTCAGTCAACCCTTCCCACAAAACTGGAACTTGAGTTTGGGAGCTTGGAAAGGGGTGGGGGAATACCCCTAATGCACACACACCTTTCCATTGTTGAGCAGTTCTTCAACATCAGTACAAAAGTGCCCATTACTTAAAAGGCTCACTCAGGTTTCTCTGCACAGTGAAAACACAAGTGTTCCTAAAGGGCTATTATATCACAATTACTACCCTCTGCCTATACACACAAGGAATTCCAGCAGCACCTTTGAGACTAACAATGTTTCAGGGTAGAAGCTTTTGGGAGTCAAAGCTCCCTTCATTAGACACAGCAGAAGGGAAGCTTTGATTCCTGAAACTCTTGCTGGTCTCCAAGGTGCTACAGGACTCAAATCTAATTGTTCCACTGCAGGCCAATATGGCTGCCCTGTGAAACTATGAGGAATGCCTGGATACTTAGTTGCATCTCCTTGCTACTTGTGAGGTCACTGCATTGCTGTATGATCTCCTCATCCAAGAAAACAATCCTGCTATTCTTCTATATGACTATTCTTTCTGAGGGATTTAAGAAGAGTGATCAAGGAAGGGTTGACAATTCCCAAGCTATTTATGATTTCCAGTTTGTACTCCAGAGATCAGGTGATGTTATTTCAGGATTAATCTGATAAAGTAGCCAGCCACGCAAGCAAACGGGCTGATTTTCTTCAGATTTCTAGATTGCCTCACACTTAGGGCTTAGCCAATCTTGGGGGTTGTAAGGGCTTTTTTTGAGCAGGAATGAAGTTCCAGTTGGCTTGGTGTCAGGGGAGTGCTATCATACGCAAATGAGTTCCTGCTGGGCTTTTTCTACAAAAAAATCCCTGGAGATTGTAATAACATTCAATCTAGAAACAGTCGTGCAGTGCAGGTCACCATTCTTAAAGTTCTTCAGACAGAAATGAGGCTGAGGGACTGACTTTCCTGATGCTACAGAAGTTCATGCATGGTGGAGCTGATCTTCCAATCTTCCTAGGTACCATAGTAAACTGCATTAATCTATATTAAAATTTGTTTTCCTAAAGCCTGTAACAGAAATTCATTATGGCATTTTATGACTGCTTTTGCACCAATGTTTTTTATGCAATGTGCTACCTTGGTTCTTTTGAGAAAGACTGTACATAAAATTCACAGAAGAAACAAGCAACAAACACTTCTAACATTATATTGTTGTTTAATGATACACAAACAATACAAACTGAGAACCACATACCTTTTCAAACTCAATGAAAGCATAGCACAGTGATTCACCCGTCTTCCAGTCTCTAATCACTTCACAGCTGAAAATACAGCAAAACACATGTTGTTCAGGGAGTTGTAGAACGACAACTAATATTTGGCTGGCACTGTTTTCAGGGAGGATTCTTGGGCATCAAGGGAAGCAGTCCTTCATCTGTTCATATAGGCCACTCTAATATGAGTGGACTTGGTGAGGGTTAAAATCTGAACTAGGAGGCTTCTCCCCTCCAGCAAAATTGTGGATACTGGAATTCTCCCATAAATATTTTGAACATCAAAAAATGCAATAGAGAAACAACTCGTACAACTAGATTTAAGAAAAGTGTGGAACCAAACAGTAACCACATCCCTCTCTGTAGTTGTTTTGCACTCCTGTGCAACATTTTCAGAAACAGGAGTGACTATGGTAACACTCCATTAATAAAATTATGGCACTCTGAACTGAACATAACTAGGCACCTTAGTTTAAGCAGGAAATACTGAAGTATACTAAGCCTCATAAATATTTCAAAAGTAGTACTTCAACAATGTATTATTATATTTTCTGCTTCTTTTAGGTTCTCTGACTTTTCAGTTGCAAATAACACTAAGAAGCATTTTCTAAGAGGGAGGCACTATGTCTCAATGCTTTGTTCCAAAATAAAGAGAATTGTCTGCCTTACAGTAAGATCTCACAAGAGGTTGCATGATAGCCAGTACTAGAAGCCAAATGGCTCATGGCCAAGAGGCAAACGTTGCACTCTTGTCCAAAACCATACTGGCCCTTAATTCTCAATAAAATATCTCTAATTTGGATAAACTGTAAAAGCAAACACTATGAGGAAAGGGGAGCGAGAGGAACAAAAAGGTTTTTAAAAGAATCAAGCAGAAGAGACTCAGCAGAAGAGGATAACTTCATATCGGTCTCCACTTCCACCTACAATACTAGTGCCACAGCAACTGCCACCCCCCACCCCACTGCAAGAAGAGCAAGGCAAAAGTACCTGAAAGTGCCTTAACCCTTCCCTAGCAAGTTCTTGGATCCCACCCACAAGGCACCAATCTCTTCCATCTTCTTAAGTTTTTAACACAACTGACAGTAACGTAACAGATATTTGTGGCTGAATTAGAAAGCAAGCATGACAGTGAAACCCAGGAAAGAAAGGTTTTAAAGAGGTTTTTACTAGTGCATTGCCACTTCTGCAGATTTTCCATTATTACCTTTTGATTGGCCCAAAACGAGAAAATATGATTTCAAGGTCTTCATCTGTTGTCACAGGATTAAGTTTGCAGACAAAAAGCACATTTTCAGGAGGCTTGATATCTGCATCAGGCAAGTCTCCTACCTTAAGTACAAAGGTAAAAAGAGAAGAGATTGTAGTCTGATTTTACACACAAAGTCTAGCACTTTGTATGCATGAATCTGAGACATGCTTGTGTCACAGGTATCAAGTTCTAAACAAAAAGTCAAGAAAAACTGCCTATACAAGTATGGGAATCTTTACTAATTATTATGAACTCCCAATAATCCCTTCCCCACCCCCAAAAGACAAATCTCATTTTGGTCTGCCCTGCCTTTATCCAGGCATTCCTTTCTCTCACATCCCACATGAAATCTAAAAAGGTGCTAAAATTAATCCCAAGCCATGATACTGTATTTGTACTTTAAGAGCAAATGAAGCTTCATCCCACAATTTGTTATTCTGTCCCTCAATGCAGATATCAAGATTGGGGGGGGGGGGGGGGGGGGGCATTTACATTAACACCATCTGGAAGCTGTGGCATTTTAAAGCATTTTTTTTACAACACAAAAATGTTAAAATGAAAATTCCATGGTTATCACAAAATATTTAAACATATATATAAGGTCTAATCCTTTCTAAAAGGCCTATCAGTGCATATCACTAGAAACATTAACCACTTCTTGATAAATTTATCCAACTGTACATTACCGACTCATGTTGATAATTCAGATCTCTACCCTGTTTTCTAAATTCTCAAAATCCAGTCATTTGTCAGAAGTGCTTCTTGTGATTGCCCTCAAGCAGCAATATTGTCTCCTCTGCAATAATTGCCTTCTAAATGAAGGTGACCAAGGTTTAGCTGTGCCACCTGTAATCTGTTTGTGTTTTGCTAAGCTGCTACTAAAATTAGGCTGGAGGTAGCCAGTAAGATAGGAGAGAAAACTGCAAGTATCTGAACATAAAAGATTTCATTCATCTCACAGAAATGTTACATTTTGATCCCTTTAATTACATCCAAATAATGCAACACTCATTTTATTAATATTCACACAACATGTACAATACAAAAACATAAAGATATTACTCTCATAAAGCAAATCAAATATATTTACCATTTCCAAAAGGATAGCTTGCGTTTTTGCCTCTTTCTCTGCCAGAATTTCTTCCACTTCATCAGCAGACCTTCCCTTGAAGTCATCAATTTCCTCATCGGCTCCTATTCTCCCACTCTGTCTTACATTTTTTTAAAAAAAATTAAAAACCAGTTATTTAATCCAATTAAGCCAGTGGATACACTGTTAATGATTTCATGTCTTCAATCCACCTGTGTCATGAAAAAAGGGCACAGGACAAAGTTAGTTACATTTGATTAAGCATTCACGTTGCAGCAGTCACCACACATAGATGCCATTGAGAATCATCATTGTGTAATCTGCTTTGAGTCTCAGTGGGAAAAAGTGAACTACAAATAAGGTAAGTAAATAACAACAATATGCAGGAATCAGGATGCTGTATTTCAATTAAATAGGCTGTAGTCTCTCTTGTGCCTGGATATTCTATCAACAGATAATCAGCAATAATCACCAACTTGGATTTTCCCAGGAATAATGTGCAATGGAAACCGCTAGAAATTGACATATATATAAAATAAACGCTATTTCTTTCTTTACAGCAGAACTACAAAACGATCTAAATAAATAATACAGCAATTCTTCTTATTTTTCCTCATACTGAAAGCCCAAGGCACAGATTCTTAGCCCTTCTGCTTTCATGTACTAAATACAAAGGGTGCTTACCATGCTACCATGTCAAGCTGCATATAAATCCTGTGTCAGCATGCCCTAATATGTGGCAGCTTATTGCCTAGGGCTTTTCACAGGGCCTGCTGCTGCTGGGTCTGCCTCTCCAGTGCTGACTGCTCACTTGTACAGTACTTCCTATATGGTATCTGCATGCATGGATGTGGGACAGCCTATACTTCATGAAACAATGCTAGCATACTTTCTTGTATTTGCCTGATTATATTTTTGATAACATTACTTGTTCCACATCACAATATATTATTCCCAACGCACGATGGACAGCAAATAATGCCAAATATCAGTCACATTACTCATTAAATTGTAAAGAACCTCAAACTCTCTGAGAGCCTTATCTGTAGAAGCAAAACTTGCTGAAATCAGAAGACAACTCCATTTTTGGAAGTATCCACATTAACCTATAACTGTTTCCTGCCCATTCTAAAACACTAGAAATTAATAGCAATACTCACATCCAGCTGTTCCTTTGTAGGCTCTGGTGAACGGTCTGGTAATACCAAACCAGGCGGATCATCAAATGGATCATCTAAGATCACTGTATGGTTTATCCTAATAAGAAATGCAGGAAAACATTGTTTTATAACAGTATTTCATTTCTACAACAGTATGCTTTTACAACAAATACACTTCACTGAAGCATAATATCTTTAGGTCAAGACAGTCAAACAAATCTTTCCAACCATATACCAGTGCAGACAAAGAATAAGAACCTCAGTGTGTAACACTGGTGGTTTCCCTGTTCTCCGAAGCACACAAACTGGCTGCTGCCAGAGGAAGGGTCCTGGATACCAGATCCCCTTTTCCCACTTCATATGACTGTCACACTAAAAGGCCTATCCAGAAATAATCTTGGTAAAATATGGAAACAAGAGGCAGTCCAACCTGATATCTTGATATGGAACAAAATCTTTGTCAACAAAGGTTTCGTTAATTTTCATCAGTACATCCATGCCTTCTGTAACTTCACCAAACACTGTATGCACACCATCCAGATAATCTAAGTTTTCTCCTGTAGTAATAAGAAACTATAGAAAAACAAGACAGAAAAATTACTTGGTTACAAAATGCTTTTTCTGGTTATCTTAAAATATTTCTAACCTGTCACAAGGAACAGCTGCCTAGATGTGCCCAAGATTAATTTTTTAACATTCAAAGGAGCTTTAAAAATGCACTCTGCACTACTTTTTTTACAAGGCGACATCTGAAACCTCTCTGAGAGGACAGAAAGAAGCTGGAGAGCCTTCGAGGCATCACATGTGCTCCTACTGACTTCAGGGAGAATTACACGCTTACATCTTCAGTTGGTACTGTTTCTTTACCATGACTCATTTAAGTAATTTTAAACCATGCTTCCCTAACACTGTACAGATAGAGCTGCAGCCACTCTACCCACACTGTGAGTTCTGATGGGGAACTCCCTGTCCTCTCCTCATCCCATTACCACTTGCAGAGGAAATGACAACAATGTTCTATGGCTGATGTTAGAATGAAATACATATCAACTTATTTGCTTGAACTAAAACAGTTTTATAGCAACGTAATATTTAGGAGGCTATCTCTAACTAAGAGAAGAAATTAAGATGCCAACTTCAATACCACTGACAACTTTGAGGGTGGCATTTGCTCCCGAGAACCACAAAGATGGACATTTTGATTTATCCAGCCTACCCTGTAAACCTAAAAAGATATGATAAGATCATGTCAATATCTAAACATATTACAAATTCACAGAAGCGCAGCAAGATTCAAAATCGCAACTAGCCCTGGAGAGGAGAGAGGCCATGGCTCAGTGATATAGCACATGTAGAAAACTTCAGGCATACCAGTTAATGAAAAAGTATGGTGGTGAACTCCCCCTCACCAACAGTCTTCAAACGGCAGCTGGACAAACATTTGTTAGGGATCCATTAGGCTGATCCTGCACTGAGCAGGGGGCTGGACTAGATGGACAAAGTTGTATTGCCCCTTCCAACTCTGATTCTATGATCAGATCTCAGGAAGAAGTTTTGGGGAAACACCTTTCTCTGCGTGAATCCTTGGAAAGTTGCTACCCATTACAGTAGCCAATACACAGCAAAATGGACATGTTCCAATTCTGTACGAAGCAGTGTCTGGTCCGGCCACCTCGCCAGCCAACAGAACTGTCCTCCCTAGCCCCTTCGGGCTACCCACAAGCCCCCAACAAGAGACCCAAGAGCCACAAACCCCCAGAAGAGTTGGGACCATGCCATATAGCCTACAGACACCCTTACCACCATGGCACCAAGCTGAGGCTTCTGCAACCCCTGAAACAAGCACCAGTGACCCAAACTCAGCTGCTATCACACTGCCAATGACTAAATGCCCTTGCCTTGCAGCACAGCCAGCTCATGACCTCCCAGTTAGGGGCAGAGCTGACCTGACAGTCAAAGGCTTCAAGGGAAGGAGATGCCATGGCCAGGGATGGGCTAGGTAGATACTGAGGCAGTTCCAAAAACAGCTAAGTGCAATTGTTCTGCAGAAGATGCTTACTAGCAGTTTCCTGCTAGTAACAGAGCGGGAAAGGGGCTTGGAGGCAGAGCAGGGAAATGCGGATGGGATAAAAGGAGTTCCCATGATGGCCAGGGAGGAGTATTGCTGGAAATTGGGCAGAGACATGAGAGTGTATAGGTTATCAGTTACAAAGAGAAAAAGGATGTGACAGTTCTCTACATGGAACAGGGCATGAGTGAAGCATCCCCCTTCCCACAACCCCACCAACAGTCTGAAGCTGAGGAGCTCCCATTCTAGGAGGCATACCGGACACCAACAGAGTAGCAGAGAGTAGGCACCCATATGCAGACAAGCAGCTTTTTATGTATATAAAAATGGCAGATTAAAAGTTAATGCCCTTTTAATCTATGTGCTGTATCAACTGATACAGGAATTAGTTATTGTGCTATATGAACTAATACAAGGATTAGTTGTTATTTTTAAAAAACCCTGCAGCAATTTATTTTACTAACTGCAATCTACAAAACATATATTAACTGCATGCACAGGTCATGCCCCATCAAGCCACTATCTTCATTCTTTTGCTCTTTTGCAAAATAATTTCTCTTTTATCAATCCCACAGTTCTAGCAAACCCACCCAATATTACATACTCACCTGAGATCCATGTTGGTCACTGCCATTGTTCACCATTGATACAGTCCCCTTTTTCTTGTGTTTAATTCTTGGCACTTTTTCTGATTCAAAATATCTAGCTTGATCCCCATATAATTTGCTGGAACACATATATACAAATATATAGGTTATTTATTTAATGCATTCTATCCTGCTCTTTCCACAAGGAGCTCAAGGAGGTGTGCATCAATCTCCCTTCTTCTATTTCGCCTTCTCATAAACCTTGTGAACTTGGTTCAGCTGAGAGAAAGTGACTGGTCCAAGGTCACCCAGCAAATGTTGTAGCAGAGGGGAATCTGAACCTAGGTCTTTAAGATCCTAGTCCAACACTCCAAATACTATACACATCATCTAGCATACACAAACTGCAACCAGTGGTAAAATAAAAATAACTTTTAAGCTTATGTTCTACTTTACCTACATGAGATGGCAAATGGCTTTACTACTACTCACCTACTCATATTAGCATAATCCACTTATTTCTTACTTAATGATTTTTTATTTAGTATATTTATATCCTGCCTTTTCAAGTATGTGTTTGAGATGGCTTAATATCTACAGTAAACAATCAGGCTCATTCACCATCATCTAGAATAACTGAGATTGGGGGGGAATTTTATAACAGGTCAAGTTGGCTCACAACTTGTGTAGGAATAACATTCCTCATTGTCTGAAACAAACTGTGTCCAAAAGGATGCCATTTGCAAAAATGTATTATTGTCTTTGATATAATATGCAGCTTAGCAATGTTCTGAAGCAACTCCAGTGTTTCTACAAGCCATCTCCATTTAGATGATTACCACTATTCACATCAAGAGACAAAATCAATCTGCAGCCACATTCTCTTGAACTTGGGCTTTGGTCCATAAATTTTAAATGTGGGAAGATTCTTATCTATGTATGATTTTGATATGTACCCCATCACTCTGGAACTGGAACTGCCAACATGTTTACCCACATGAAATGCCTTTTTAAATAGTCATTTGCAAGTGTGAACTAGGTACTAGGTGATGTGATAGTATCACTTTACTCTGCTCTGGTAAGACCTCACCTGGAGTAATGTGTCCAGTTTTGGGCACCACATTTTAAGAAGGGTATAAACAAGCTGGAACGGGTCCAGAGCATGGCGACGAAGATGGTGAGGGGTCTGGAGACCAAGTCCTATGAGGAAAGGTTGAAGGAATTGGGGATGTTTAGCCTGAAGAGAAGGCGGCTGAGAGGTGATATGATCAACATCTTCAAGTACTTGAAAGGATGTCATCTAGAGGATGGTGTGGAATTGTTCTCTGTGGCCCCAGAAGGTAGGACCAGAACCAATGGGTTGAAATTAAATCAAAAGAGTTTCCAGCTCAACATTAGGAAGAACTTCCTGACCATTAAAGCGATTCCTCAGTGGAACAGGCTTCCTCGGGAGGTGGTGGGCTCTCCTTCCTTGGAGGTTTTTAAACAAAGGCTAGATTGCCATCTGACAGCGATGAAGATCCTGTGAATTTGGGGTAGGTATTTGTGGGTTTCCTGCACTGTGCAGGGGGTTGGACTAGATGACCCTGGAGGTCCCTTCCAACTCTATGATTCTACACATCTCCTTTGTGAATGAGGTACATGTATTATAATGGGTCTGCAAACACTGCAAAGTTGTATATATGGAGATCAACAGTGAGCAAATGATGTATTTCGTCTTTTAACAATAGTCCATCAGAGAGTTCCATCTGCAAAACAGGGCTCCCTTCCCCTCCCACCACTACAGACCCAAATACCACCCCCGCAAATACTACTCCTTGGAGAAATGGGACCCCCCAGGAAAAACAAGGGGGAAGTCAGAGGTCTACAGTGGAAGATGGGACTGGCAAAAGTCATACTCCCCTTCATTCACATAACTCTCAGTAGGATCCAAGCCACAGACCAGGGGTACTCAAACTGTGGCTTGGGAGATTCATGTGGCTCTTTCACACATACTGAGTGACTCTCAAACCCCTCCAAAGTATTTGTCCCTTTAAATCACTTCTCCAAGCCAAGGCAGCCAGCAGTTTGGAAAATGCATTTAAAATTAAAGTTGCTTTCTTTCCACCTCTCTCTCCTCCATCTATTTGCCTGCCTTCATGTCTTGCAGCTCTCAAACATCTGGTGTCTATGCCTTGAGGCTGTCAAACATCTGATGTTTTTTCTATGTGGCTCTTACATTAAGCGAGTTTGGCTACCCCCGCCATCGACATTATTAAATGATGATTTCTCTTTCTTTAGGCATTTAAACACAGAATTTTGAACTGTTGGCATTAATGAAGTAGAAATTCAAGAGTAAAATAGTGTTCTCTGAGGGCTTCGTAGATTCACATTCTGTCTTAGTACTTCTGGGATCTTGTCTCTGAGATTTTTAACAAGGATCTCTTCCCCCCATTGTCCCCCAGGATCTGTTTACAGAACTTTTGCATCAGGGTTGTAAATAATGACATTCCAAAGGAATGTATTTAGAAGTAAACCAAGAAAGTCAAGCTATTTATAACTATTTTGAGTAGAGTCTGTCTATCCAATAAGAAGCTCACCAAAAAATCGATTCACCTCCACGGCCAGTCCCCTGTGGATCACCAGTCTGTATGATGAAGTCTCTCTGTAGCAATGCAAGACATATTTAAAATTAAAGACATATTTATGACTACAGCTATTTTTTACCACACATATAAATTAACTTAAGATGTTTGTTGTACCCGCACTCACAATAATTTTTTGAAGCAGGTTACTATTCTGTTTTACAGATGACAATGTAAGACCGAGAGGGACATAAAATGTGTGCACAGCAAGATGAAAGAATCTGAACGCAGGCCTCCCTGATCCAATCTCATTTATCTATCTGCAGCGTAACACGTGCTTGCAAAACTGTTCACTGGTTTACGAATTCAAAGGGAGAAAATAAACATCACCAAAAATGCTTACCTGTACATTGTGTATAAGACAATAATTGTAGTACTTGATCTTGCAGAGCTTCAGAAAATTCAGACTGGCTGCAAGAAATTTATGACAACAGTAATGAAATGTGGATTTTGCCTAATAGATGAAACATACACTATACCTCCTTAATACTTTACTACAAATATTACAGCATATGAAGTTCTGTAAGAAGGAGATATTGGAGTCAAAAAATTACCACAAGACTTAGGGAGACTCAGCATCCAATGACAAGCCCAAACCAAATTTCAGTATAAAGACATTGTCTCAAATAAAATAAAAGTAGAATAAAAAAGGGGGGGTTATGGGAAGAAACACTACCATCTACTCTTTGAACAAGCAGGAATTATTTAGTCATAACTCACCCTGACTACATCCCTGGATTTTTTTTTTTCTAATACAAGCTGGCAGTCCTGGGATACATGGTATAATAATACCGAAGGGCACAGTTAAGTACATACAAAGCGCTCTTCCTTCAATAATGAATAACTACACCCTGTCCTCCTATACTAGAGACTGAGGGAAGGTGGCCTTTACATGTCAAATGATGGGAACTTTAGGCAGGTTTGAGCTTCAGCATCTCATTTTAGAAAATGATAGAAAACGTTACATTAGAGTTGCCCCTTTATTCCCCCTCCCTTTCTGTGTTTTTACACGGCCAATAAATAAACATCTAGCCTTTAAAGTTTCTCCTAAAATGGAACTAATAGGTGAGAAAAACTCCACCTGCTTAATCTGTCAGGTTAGAGTTAGGGTCCGTAAACAAGCGGAAACCCACTTTCATTTCACACCGCGGCAGGTCAATTGGGCCCAAGGCCAGCCTAACGACACATCTAATTTAGGACATTAGTTTATAAGAGCACGAGTGAAACAGCCCGAAACCCAAGACTCTCGGCACTTCCCGCAACACAGCAAGAGATCGAGGCGGAGAGAAAAGCAGTTCTTCGGACGTGCAAAACCCATTGCGGCCTATCTTGCCCCGCATTTTTAACAGCTGCGGGACAAACAGAAATCCAACTGGCGCAGCTTTTCCCCAGCACAGAAACCCAGAGGTTGTTCAATCTCTGCTTGCGTTGCAGCTTTTAGAAGCACGAGCCTTCAGAGGGATTCGCGCCGGAGCTGCAATATTTGCCAATGGCTACTCAGTTCACTCCGCCTCAGCTACTGCCAAGGTTTCGCCTCACCTCGAGGTCTCTCCTCTGTGTACAAGTCCACCACCAGGTCCCCCAGGGTGGTTTCCAGCAACACAGCCATGACGTCTTTCTCTCGCTTCTTTTCTCCAGTTCCCGCCTGCCTCCAGTCTTGCTCCGGAAGGAACTGTCGCACAAACTCTTCTATTCCGGGGCGGAGGCGGCGGCTGTCGCTCCTCCACTTCCGCTTCCCAGCCGGTGAAGCTGCGGTAGGCTTTTTGACTGGTTAGAAGTTTGTAACGTGGAGCTCGGTACTGGTTAGCTGAGCATTTGTGAAATTCGAAATCCGAATCAAAGCGTGGGTCTCCCACAACTCCATAACTAGCAACTTTCGGATCTACTTTGATCAAACTGGGTGGGGGTTGCAAAGTGGGGGAGAGACCTCCGTTCAGATTCAGTCTCCATCCCCTGAATCGCGGCCTCTTCCAACAGCCACTTCTAGGGTTGCCAGGTCCATGTAGGACTTGGGGATGGATCCGGGAGAGGGTGGGGTTTGGGGAGGGGATTGGCCTTGGCAGGGCTTTTTTGGTAGAAAAAGCCCAGCAGGAACTCATTTGCATATTAGGCCACACCCCTGATATCACCGCTGTTTCACATAGGGCTTTTCTGTAGAAAAAGCCCAGCAGGAATTCATTTGCATATTAGGCCACACACCCCTGATACCAAGCCAGCCGGAACTGCGTTCCTGCTCAGAAAAAGCCCCGGGCCTTGGCATGGTACAATTTCAGAGAGTCTTACAGCCCCTGAAGAACTGCATTGTCCCACAGGGCATGGATGTTGTTTGGCACAGAGTTCAGCCAGGGTGGAGAACCCCCTGGCTCTGATCAAGGACAGTTGAATATCTCTTGGGTGGTGGTTGTTATGGTTTGCTGAGTGCAATGCTCCTTGAGGGGTATACCAGGAGAGGCAATACCAGGGGTATACCAGGAGAGGCAAAGAAAAGTAAATCCCAGACGGTTAAGGGCCTTAAAGGTTATCACCAGAACCTTGAACCTGATCCAGTACTCTACTCAAAGCCAATACAGCTTGCGCAGTACAAGTTGAATATGTGCCGTTTGTGGGGTCCCCATGAGGACCTGTGCCACTGCATTCTGCACCAATTGGAGTTGCTGGGTCAGTTTCAGGGGTAGCCCTATGTAGAGTGAGTTATACAAGTCTAATCTGGAGGTGACCACTGCATGGATTTCTGTGGCTAGGTCAGGGTGAGACAGGTAGGGAGCCAGTTGCCTGACCTGAAAGAATGCCAGTCTGGCAACATTTGTGACCTGGGCCTCCACTGATAGGGAGTCATCCAGAAACACATTCAGACTATTGACAGTTTGTGCCTGTCTTAAGGACACACTATCAAGATACAGCAGTTGACAACTCAAACCTGAATACCCCCTTCACAGCCACAGAACCTCCATCTTATCAGGAGTCAGTCTCAGCCAGCTCCGTTTCAACCATCCCACCATGGCCTACCCCTCAGCCAAATTTGCTGGGGCAGTGTCTGACCTGCCACCCATCAACAGGTATATCAGCATACTGGTGACATCCCATCCTGAAGCTCTACACCAGTTGGGCAAGGGGGCGCATGTAGATGTCAAACAACATTGGAGAGAGGATTGCCCCCTGAGGGATCCCACATACTGAGGGATGCCCATTTGACACCCTCTATCCCAGTGCTACCTTCTGTCCCCAACCTTGGAGGAATGAGGTAAGCCACTTCAAGACTACCCCAAAGACCCCTATGTTGGTGAGGTGGTGGGTCAAAAGGTCATGATCAACTATATCGAATGCTGATGTAAGATCAAGCAATAACTGTTAAAGGCAGTTACACTTAGTAGGGAGTATGCTTCATTATGCTCAGTGGGATTTCCGAAGTAACTTGTAGATGATTGGGCTGCATAGCCAAATACTTAAAGAAAATGTATTTATAATATGGATTCAAAATTGTCATTTAAAGAATATTTACTTTGAAATAAGCCTCATTTACTGACAATAATGTGGATGATAATGTCCTAATGAGATGTTAAGGAAACAGCAAAGGGTTTATAATGCAGACATATGAAGTAAGTGACCCACCTGCACATATGCTTAGAAATACAACTGAGTAGAAGTGCAGAACTTAAAGAAATGGGAACACACCTCTTCCTTAAAGCAGAATGTGTCCCTATATGACATCTGGGTGTTACAACATTCCTGTGGCTCAGGGTTGCTCTCTGTACTTGGCCAAAGTTGTTCTGGGAGGAAAATAAACATGTAGCCCTGGCCCCTGCTTGGTGGAATGAGCTCCCCTTGGAGATCCATGCCCTGAAGGATTTACTTCAATTCCGCAGGGCCTGTAAAACAGAGCTCTTTTGCCAGGCTTTCAGCTGAGGCAGTGGACGTCACTTGTTATCGGCCTCCCCCCTTTTATTCCATCGTTGCTATTCTGTAATTTTAGATTTTATATATTTTAATTGTTTTTAACTTTTGAATTTTTTTTTGATGATGATGATGATGATACTGGATTTATACCCCGCTCTCCACTCTGAATTTCAGAGTCTCAGAGCCACTCACAATTTCCTTTATCTTCCTCCCCCACAACAGACACCCTGTGAGATGGGTGGGGCTGAGAGAGTTCTCCCAGAAGCTGCCCTTTCAAGGACAACCTCTGCCAGAGCTATGGCTGACCCAAGGCCATTTCAGCAGGTGCAAGTGGAGGAGTGGGGAATCAAACCCGGTTCTCCCAGATAAGAGTTCACACACTTAACCACTACACCAGACTGGGTCTTTATGATGTAACCTGCCCTGAGCCTGTTTTATGGGAAGGGTGGGCTAAAAATGGAATAAAATAAATAAAATAGTTATGGAGAACATGCACATTATTAGTATGGCTTTCTACTTTAAAGTGGACATGGCCAGTGACCAGGATAGGATCCCCATTCATGTATTTTATAGAGAAAAACACCTTCTGTTGCCCATGCACTTATTACTCATGTATATGTGCCTGATTTAAAAGATTCTCAAGCAGGATGGCCAGTAAAAAAAAGTCAACTTTAATCTTGTCAGGCTAAGCAGGGTCAACTCTAGCAAATACTTGGATGGGAGACCTTGGAATACCAGGAGGGCGGGGGCATACTTTATTCAGCCATCTCTCGAATATCATCTATGCTCCCTCTAGGGGCCTGTTTCCACAGGTCTCCATGACTGGCTGGTACACACACACACAACATTAAAAAAACCCACTTTAATTTCCTGTTCTTTCCAGTTCAGAAGTTTAGGATTTTGGTGACTCATTTATTCTCGCAGTTGAGTGCTCTAGAGAGTTAGGCTTCCCTTTGTCCCCAGTCAGATCTAACCCTGTATGGTGCTGCGCTATAAACTGATCTGTTTCCCAGTCTTCAACTCTATGGTAAGGTTGTGGTTCATAAAGACTAGACCTTTCTCTAATGGCACCTGGGAGCGGGCGGCAGAGCATTTCAAGCAATCTGCAAAGTGCCTTGAGCCAAGGTTAAAGGTGCAGTAAAATATTTTAATAAGTAAGTAGAGGAATGGGGGAGGGGAGGCTGCAGGGGAAAAGCCTGGGCAACTTCTGCACCGAGAGGTATACTGACATCCTAAGAATAGGATCAGGCCCCACATCAGCTGACTTATGCACTTTTTATAGGGAGAATGAGTGATTATACTTAGGCTGTGATCACACACACAAATAATGTACGTTCAATGCACATTCCAACTAGATTTTGCAAGTTCACCGTAAAATTAGTTCACACATTAGTAAACATGCACGGAATCACATTATTCTCTATGGGCAATCATGTAGTCTCTATTGGCAATCGTGTATAGTCTACGGGCAATCGTTACCCTTAGTTTTAATACATCCCCGAGGAAAGGCCTAATTCGTTGAGGTCTCTTCTTTGCTTCACTTTTGCACGGCCTTCGCTGTCAGCATTCCCTTTCTGCATCTTTCCCGGTTGTTTTTCCCTCCCCCGCCGCCGGGACTCCTCCTCGCTTCTGCTCCGCCTATCGCCGCCTCTTGCTTTGTTGATGTTTCACTTTGTTTTAATTCCTGGCTCCCAAGATGGAGGCTTCGCTGGGGCCACGCGAAGTCCTTTGGCCGCTCCCTGGCTTTCTTCTTCTAGTGCTTCTGCCCCCCTGCCTGGCCGTTCGGGAGCCCACAGCTCTTTTGTCCCAAATCGTTAGCCAGGTAGGAAAAGGAAAGGTCCTGTCTGTCCGGGGAGAGGCGGGAGAAAAAAAATCCTTTGCGAGCCGCGATGTACGCTGGGGATGAGCCAACGGAGGGAACTGAATGCTTGTCCGGTCAGAGGTACCTAAGACTGCCTGGTGGTTTAGTCTGATGGTTTGTAACGGCTGTTGTGGGTACAGCGGCTGCATTGTGTCTTCTGTGAAATGCTAAGTGTGTTTGCAGCAAGTATTATGTGCGGGGGTAACTGTGTAGGAGGTATAATGGCATGGCATTATGGTGTATCTGTATGAAATGCCAAGGAATATGGACTCGATGTGGAGTTGTGCCTTTTTAAAAAATAAAGGGAGATTTGTGTATTAGTATATGTGCAGAATTGCATAAGAAGTAGTGTCAGGCCTCGTGCTGTTGGGGTATGTAAATACTGAGTGAAGAGTAATGTGGTGTTGCCTGCACAGATTTGTTCAAGAGACTGGAGACGGTCTACATATATTTTCAAAACAGACTGCCTTTTCCTATAACTTCTGTGCTTTATTTGTAAAATTATTTTGATCCGTTGAGATTGAGTGTTTGGTATAACAAATCTCAGCTGTGTTAAGAGAATGACACACATCTATTTCTGTATTCAGATCTTTACTGATAAGGTGATAAACAACAGTAAAAGAGCTTTCAAATGGGAAATAAAGAAGCGCAGATAGAGAGCTTGTTGATGCATTACGTGATTTGTGGATGTTACCCCGAAGTGTTTTATGTTATATCTATATTAATTCAAAGTTTAAAACTTCACTGATGGTTTTGGAGCACCATAACTTACAAGCACTTAGGACTGCTTTCAGTCTCCTAGCTAATGCCTAGGGGAGTTCTCAAACAGAGCCTCTGTCATGAACAGCTGAAAAGTATGCTTTTACATTTGATTAATTTGACCCTTGCTTTTGAACGCTGTGTATTTGGGAAAATTTACTGTATGTAGTTTCCCACAAAGGTGCATTTATCAGCCTCTTCCATTCTTTGTTTTTTGTACTTGTTTTTGAGAATTTATTTTCACAAGTTGTTGTACAAGACTTGCAATGCTTTCCCTTCTCAAAGCCAA
This sequence comes from Heteronotia binoei, assembly GCF_032191835.1. Lineage (NCBI taxonomy): Eukaryota > Metazoa > Chordata > Lepidosauria > Squamata > Gekkonidae > Heteronotia > Heteronotia binoei. The sequence goes on from NC_083223.1 coordinate 131,768,290, forward strand.
AAATCGGGTTTTCTTATAAGTTGCAGAAGGAAGGAATAAGAGTCTGGAGAATTCCTGATTTATTTGCTCCCAGTTACCTGCTGCATCTTGTCCCATCTTTATTGCAGAAAAGATAATTGCTTTCAAGAAATACAGTAGAGGAAAATTCTGAACTATTTCCCCTGACTATATAGAATGCAATTCTTAGAAAAAGGGGAGAAGTACAGAGCTGGCATGAGAGCTGTAAAGGAAGCCTTTATTCCTGAACAGCCCCTTCTTGCACAACCTCACAGGAGTTATATTTTATTTCCCTCTTCCCCCTGTCTCCTGTGGGCCTTAAAAAATTTTTTTTTTAAAAAAAATTTAAGGTTATTAAAAAGGATATGAGTTGTTGCTATGTAGTTTTCTTGGGACACAGCACTCGCATTGGCAACTAAAAGAAAAAGCAGCCAAATTGTCCCTATGAAAGATAAATTTGAGAAAAGACGAACGATGTATCAAATGTTATTGGCATGATCATAAGGAGCAAAAGGAACAAACAGCTGTGATGAATTGCTAGGGCCTTGGCTTGCCAAGATCACACAAAGGCTTGAGGTTGATTCAGGGGGTATAGGCCTTTCAATGGCTACCAGCCTTGGTGGCTGAAGGGAACCTCCATGTTCAGAGGCAGTCCCCCTGCTTTGCTCCAGATCTGTTTTGCCTGGCTTAACAGGCTGCCTCTTGTCCTTGTACACAGTTAGTTTACCTGAAGGATCACTTTGAAAAATGCGGTGAGCTAGAGTTTCCACCTAGACTTGCTGCAATGGGCTGCTGGTAAATTCTGGTGGCAGGTGCCTTGTTTTACATGCCTTTCTTTGCTCTAGAGTCTAGACTATCACCAGAAGGGCTACTGGGCATCATTCTGGGAGCTTGATTTGGCCCAGGGTCTCCAATGGTTGAGCCCCATGGGACAGTAAAGAGTTCCTTAAGAGAGAGTGAAAGAGTGAAGTGTGTTAAACAGAAGTGTTATGTCACTTAAAAGACTACCATCTATTTGTTCTGGCAAAAGCTTTTGTGGATTAGAGACCACTTTGTAAGATCTTTCTATTTTTTATTTTCCCACCCACAAATATTTTAGAGGTTTATCTTCTTGAAAAATCTAAGCTGGAAGGGCTCCAAAGACCCTTGAAAGGTACCAGAAATTGTGTTTGCAGTCTTTTGCTTCTGATGCATTCCTTATGTATGATCACTGTTGCACAATTCCTGTGTCCTTTCCAAATTATTACACAAGGCAGAATTCCCCTCCTTTCACAATGTCGCTGAATGTTCAAATGCTCCACAGCTGCCCCCATTCCCTTTTGGTCCATTAATTTGAGTCAGTTCTTTAAATTAATCACAAAGGAAACACTGTGGGATTTATTGCAATTATGATGAGAAAGCACACAGGAGTTTTCAAATGAAGGGTAATTAAGAGCTACCAGGAAAAACTTCCCTCTTGTCACGCAATAGATGTGCTTGACAAAGTAAGAAATGCTATGCTAGGGAATGGTATTGATGACCATTGCAGTGCAAACATTGTGTGTAACAGAAATCCAGTGTGGTACTTGCTGCTTAAGGCAAGAAATTTAGAGTTACAATCCAGATCCCAGTACTTTCATTTTCTCCTGCCATTCTTGTAACTTTGCAATGAAGTGAAAGAGACTGCGTGATAGACATATGTTTGAATTTTGCCTTGGCTAGTATTTGGATAGGCAACCTCCAAGGAATATGAGGGCTGCAATGCAGAGGCAAGCAATGGCAAACCACCTCTGAAATGTCTCTTGCCTTAAAAACAAGTCTAGCTTGCCATCTAGTGGTGCATAACACTAAAAAAGCTAGAATTTTTAGCTGCCAGACAATCTTAGATTTTCCTGGCTATTTTACACAACACCATATGATAATTATAAATTATTATGTTTGAATTTTGCCAGTTTTTCTAAATGTCTTCAGAGTGGAGTTGAGCCAAAGTACCCTTAATACTACATGTATTGAAATCATTTGCAGACTGCCGTTTATCCATAAAGTTTTAAAGGCAATGTATAAAAATAACCATGTAGAAATATCGTAATGTTTTTGTTGCTTATTTTTTTAGTAAATTTCCCATTTCTATAATAAGATTTTCTTTAAGTATAATTCACAGAAATGTGCATTAAGGATGTGCATTCTGGTAGGTGTCTTGTTCTGATGTACTTCCTTGTTTGGGGGCTCTCTGTACTAGTGATTAATAGGAAGGGAAGGAGCATAGAAAGAGGACTTCAGAATAACGTAGCACAATTTCTGAACTATCCTTCATTGTCAGGGGTTTTTTTTTATTCCTTGATGATAAGGGGGCAAGAGACAGGAGGAATCCTCCACATCATGTCTTGCCTGTTTGCTTTTCTGGATGATCAGAATGGCCACTGATGGAAACAGAATTCTGGATTTGATGGGCCATTTGTCTGATCCAGCAAGAACATGCTTTCATTTCCCATGCCCCATGTCCCGACTTTTGTGCAGAGAGTTCTAAAGACAAAACTAGACACAAACCTCCTTAACTTCAGGCCTGCCACAATGGTGTATAAAGCTAGAATTGGGCCCAATTTTGAGAGCAAAAGGAACATATTGGTGAAAATGCTAAAACTTGTTCTCTCCACTTGTGGCTTACATCTCCACAACACTAACAGGGCAATCCTAAGAACACTTTTCTGGGAGTGAGTCTCATTGAGCAGACTTTAGTAGAATTCTGGATACACCTGGTTAAGATTGCACTGAGTTGATTTTTATCCCAGCACTAGCAGAAATATTGGAAGGGGATAATCTGTGGAGGTGGATTAAGCACCTCTCTATGTATGTCCCTTTTAATCTTTTGAAACCAACCTGTCTTCCCACTTTTATATGTGATTGGAGCAGATGTTCCCAGAAATGAGTCTGTCATATCTACTTTGATCTTACCAAATGAGGGAGCGATGAAGTTGTGTAGCTGTGTTTATGAGCATTAGGGATGGGCACAGACCCAAACTCGAACTAAAATCTGACCTGGACTTTACCTTGTTAGAGATTTGGACAGTTATAATAATAATAATACATTTTATTTATATCCCGCCCTCCCCGCCTAGGCAGGCTCAGGGCGGCTAACAACATTTCAATAAGTTATACAATATAGGGTTTAAAACAATTAGGTTATACAGTAATATAAAATAACAATCTAAAACAATATAAGATTATACAATAATTTAAAACAGCGATCTAAACCCAGTTCCAGTTGCCTGGATCATTCCATGATTTGGACGGCAGTGATCTTCCTGATGTCGTTCTGTTCACTTATGTTATGGCAGGGGTCACTAGATAAATCGTTGATGGATTAAACAGCCATCCTATCAACGGTCTACAGTTCAGTTGGAAAGTCACATGTTTGGGCCAGGAAGTCTCCGAACTTTCTGCCCAGTTCGGAACCTCTTGTGCACTCTTGGCAAAGAAACTACACCCATGGAGTTTTGTGCTGAAAAGTGGGTATGGGTGGGATATTTCCAGCCATCGAGGGACCAATAGTGACAGTCTGAAGCTGACAGGCAAGTCTGATTTCCAATGATAGGCATCGATCTGACTTCCTCAGGATGGGGGTGGGGATGTATATAATCACTGGAGGCACATTCCTGTCCTCTTTGCGTCTGGTTTTTGCGAGTCTTGTTCTTCTTGCGCATGAAAGAATATCTTTTGGTGGACTGAGGGGGGAGAATTACTGGGGTGTGTGGAGAAACCAGTTGAATCTCCTGGCCTCTTTTCAAACTGCCAAAGTAAAAGCATCACCTCTCTCTTTTTTCTCCTTTCCTTGCTGTAAGGAGTGGGAAACATGGATAGATTTTTTTTTCATTTAAAAACATGTTTTTGATTTGATTTGGGGGTGAACTGTTCACTTTTGTGGGTTCTAAAAACTGCCCTTTTCTCTGCATGCTAACTGTGGAGTCCCCTTTCTGCTCCTCCAAAAAGCACCCATTTCTTCCTGCATTGCTTGAGTCTCTATCTGGGTGGTATCCTCTCTCCTCTCCCACAGGCACCCAAACTACCTACAGATTTCTGGGGGGCTTGGCTAACTGCCCTCTTCTCTGACTGGGGTACCCTTTCTGCTCCTCCAAAAAAGCCATCCTTTCTCCTCTGCCACATATTCCCACACATTCCCTTAGCTAGTCCACCAGTTCCCCCTCCCACAGCTGTGCAGTAAGTCTCAGTTGCCAAGCTTGGTTGTTCCTGTCACCTTCCCAGGTAGGATGGAAGGCTTGGCCCCAATCAGTCATCATGTCACCAGGGCTGGGTGGCTGGTTCCAGGAAGACAAAGCCACCTGCAGCCATGTGGGTGGTCCCTAGGGAAGTACTCCGGGAGTCTGATGCCTGTAGCTTAACCAAGTCCACACTGTAGTGTCTCAAACTGACGCTGGACAACTCTCCCAAAAACAGTTTCCTGGAGGCACCTCTCTTGGTGGTCTGCTACTTGGATCCCCCCAAATCTGACATGCATGTAACATGTGGGCCATGTGAAGGGTCACCCCAGGGAGGAATTGTTTATGTTTAATTCTATTTATACCCCGCAGTCCCCACCAAGGTGGGCTCAGTTGTGTGCGTTGTAGGCCTCTAGCTTACCCAGGTCAGTTTTTGTCACTCCTGAACCAGCAGAGGTGACATCCCATTGAAAAGCATTGCACTGAATGACCTTTATTAGGGGTCTGTAACTCAGCCCCCCAAAGTTCAGTGTGGACCAGACTTGGTGGGTACATTGAGGAGAGTGATCTGGAGACAACCTGCCATTTTGGAGCTTCAAAGCCCTGTGGGGGGCTTTTTAAAAACTGGACCAGTTCGTGAACCAGGCTGTGATTCAGTTTGCGAACTGGTCCGGGAACCAGCCTGGTTCTGTTTGTGAACTGAACCAGCATTTTCTGGTCTGCGCCCATCCCTAGTGAGCATGTTACACCAGGATACTGCTGAGTGGCTGATTTTTTTTTCCAGTGTTATTTGATTTTACTTTAAATTAATAAAGTTCCTTAATATATTATAGACTTTTTAAAATATACATTTTATAATATGGTGCTGTCCAGTATAAGGAAAAAATTGGTGGCTCTCATAAATATAAATACTTGTAGCATACAGATTTGTAATCATTGTTATGATGAATTGGTTCTATTTTGCATTACACTCCTTTGTTAGAGATCGACTCAGGATTTTTGTTCTGCTCTCAATGCTTTTGGGTTTAATGCAAGAGTGTAGTTTATGTGACCTGTTCTGAGGCACTTTTCTTTCCTTCACAGTTCTTTCCTCTCTTTGCCATTTTTCAGGAAAGAATCAAGATTAACATTAGTATGCTGCAAAACAATGGGAATCTTAAGGAAGGACAGGTATGTTAATCTTGCCATACTTGCCTCAAGGTGGTCAGAGCATTGAGTAGGAATAGGGAGACCTGGCTACAAATTCCTGCTCAGTCTTGAAGCTCATGGGTTGATCTCTGGCCAGTCACACTTTCTCAGCCTCACCTCACAGGATTATTATGAAGATGAAATGAAGAGGAGAGAAGAACACTCCCCCACATCCTGAGCTCTTAGTAAGAAGAGTGGGATAAAAATTGAGTGAAAAGTCTTTTTTACCTTCTGTTGATTGTGATCCAGCACTAGAAATGGTAGAGGTATATGATTTTAAGACCACTGTAAATTTGCCCAACACTTTGCAAGATTTCATGAATAGTTAATAGTTGGATTTGGATTTGCCATGAATAGTTCAGAGGACAATTCCTTCCAGCAAATAACTTCCCCCACCCCTGAGCTAATAGGGTTTTTAAAAAAATAACAGCAAAGTTACAAGGGTATTTATCTTCAGATCCCTGAAAGCTGACCCCACCTTAAACACAATAACTGAGACTGAAAGATAGTGGCTGCCTGCAGTGTTCATGCCAGGGTTAGAATCTGAACTGAGGTATAACTCCTTTAGAGTTCTGTCCACTTGATGTCCCTGCCTCTCATACACATTTTATAGCCTGTATTATTTTCATAGAAGACTTTTGAAGTTTCATGGGTTATATTCTTACGAGTGCAGCCAATAACACTTCCGGGAGTTTTAGACATTGAATCCAGTGTGGCATGAATTTCAACCTTTTAAATGACTAAATTTTCCTTATTTTGAAAAAAAAAATGATTAAAAGTTTAGTTTCTTTAATTTATGCTTGATAGTTGCTATTATGATTTATGTAGATTAATCAACCTTCCCGCCTTATGTTGGCAAATGTGTGTATTTAATGTATGTACACCTTTTATTTTGTTTAGGTTGTCCTTAATATCACCTATGTTAATGGGCAAGTGTATGTAAATGACTTTTCACTGAAGAGTGGGGTTACCAGGATAAAGTGCCAGACATTGATATGTGAGTATCACTTAATTCTTTATCTGAGCTATGTGTTTCCATGTGACTCACCAATAATGAAATGCTGTAATGAATAAGTGGCATTATACTCCTTGCACATCTAATGCCAGAGGGCTATCCATATCAGCATGCTGCAGTCAAAATAACGAACAACCCAGTCTTGTGCAGAATTATTTCAGTCTAAGTCCACTTATTTCAGTGGGTTTAGGCTGGAATAACTTTACATAGGATTGTACTTAAGGAACCTCATGGTACCTTAAAGATTAATGAACTTATTGTGGCATAAGCTTTTGTGAAAAAGTTCACTGTGCTAGATACTTCTGATGTTGTTAGTTGTATCTCACAAAAGCTTATGCCGTAATAAATTCAACAGTCTGTAAGGTGCCACAAAGCTCTGTCAGTTTCACAAATCAAGTATATATAAATTGAAAAAAGACAAAATGAGATGTCCTTGCTGGTTACCATACAAACTCAGATCAAATTCTGACTTCATGGAAACTGCTCCATTTGTTTGTGGAAGGCAAGGAATTTGCGCAACAGACGAGGCAGTCTAAATTCAAGGATGTGACTCCACCCTGATAAGGCTTGTCTGCCTCCTCTCTTAACCTGGCATATATCCAAATGAATGGGTGTAGGAGAAAGAACATATATAAAATTGCAAGCGTCTTTTGGATAATCTTTGAAAAACATTACTTTTCTAAAATTAGTTTAAATTCTATTTTTATTGGAATTGAATGTGTTTCTTAAAGAGTAGTATTATCCACTAATGGAAAAATTAATATTGCATCAATAAGGGAGAAACTGTACTGTTTTCCGTTGTAAAGAAATGTTATGATTTGGGGATACACACAGTGTCTTACATAATTTATAAGGCCAGAGCAATTACTTGCCGTTGAGTTTTTTCATGCACAGAGCTGTCTCTTGATGCACTGATTATGGCCAGTCTCAAGGTTAGCTTCTAATATCATCTATCCTTTATGATCAGCTTTTGTGCTAAGGAAATGCTAATGTTTTTTTTAAATTGGCTTTTGAAAGCCTAAAACATTATACATTTAAGCACTATTTCCTTTAGGGACACCAGCAGTTGTTCAACATAGCGTGGTGTAAATATACTTTAACATGAGTGTAGATTGTAAAGGCAGCAGTCTTAACCATATTTCTGAGAAAGTTTCTCAGAAATAATAGAACATCTTCAGTGGGATGTTCTATTATTATTTAGTGAACTTATATTCCGCCCTTTCCCATAACGGGCTCTGTGGGAGCCTATGGGAAGGATGGACTTTGCCTCCAGTTTCTTTTACAAGGTTACAAGAATCTTTAGGCAGAAAGGAGCTTCTAATTGTTGTGATATCACTCCCTAAATAAATCTTTTCTGTGTTATGTCCTCAAGCAAACATCCACTGTGTCTAAATCGTAGAAAGTCTGAGAAGGAGAGGGTAAACAGTAGATATTTCCTTTCCTTGCAACAACAGTAGCGAAACAAGAGAAAAGAAAATGGAATGACTTCCCTGTTCCTGTCCCAAAAACTGAGAGGGACTGAGAGTTGCACATGTGTGCCTGACCTTATGCTAGTGAGATGTATCCCTGGCAGCATGCAGGTGCCAGCCTTCAGCCATCTAGGTTGGGTAGTTGCTACTGAAGAGAAGCTATTAGCCTATGTCTTGCTTCCAACCAGAGTTGGGCTTCAGGAAGGAAGGAGAGGTATTGGTTTCTAGTGAAATCCTGTACACTAGAAATCTATGCACTAGAAATTTCAGGAAGACTTTGCCTCTTAAAGGATCCTGGGATGGGGAAGGATTACTTTAACCATGCATATGTTTGAGTCTGCTTTCTACCCTAACTGCCCACCTCCATTCTTCTGGTAAGAAGGAGATTACTCCATTCTTCTGGTAAGAAGGGGATTCTTGAGATCTGGGATTGGAAGATGTACTTCTTCTGAGACTAGTTCCCCCCCCATTATATTTAATAATGATTTTGCAAGCTAGTAATATAGGCCATTATCTAGGAAAATAGAGACTTTATTAGTGATTGTCCTGTGTGTGGTTAACAGTGTGGTAGTTAACACCACCTTACCAATTTTGTTATATGTACAATGAGAGTACATATGGTTTCTAACAATATCCATACAGCTGTAATGAAAACTCACTGCACAATGTGGAGGATTCTTGTTATGCTGCCCACATTACTGTAGATCAGCAAGCAGAAGCATGTGTCCTTTTTACTCATATTTAGAAAAAAATCAAATTCTACATCAGGGTAACCCAAATTTTGTGCCTAGAAATAGTTTGCCACCTACACAATTTATGCAAATTAAGGATGTGTGTGTGTATCTTTATCTTGCCTAATTTTGCCTTGTTATTTGGGGGAGGGGGCAGTAAGCAATTCAAGACACTGAAGCCTGCCCCTTTGTCCATTGGAAGCCCTCTTGAGCTCCTTTTTAGCTTCCAAAGCATTGTTCACAGGCTTTCAGGGCTAGTTGCTTTCTTTTAAAATGAAAACTATGAGTCTCACAGTGCCATCTTAAACAGTTACAACCTTCTAAGTCCATAGAAGTCAATGGATTTAGAAGGTTGTAACTGTGCTTTGAATGGCACTATTGGGATATTAATGCAGAATCTACTTGCAGAATAAAGATAGTGACAAGGACATTTCTGCTACTGAGATCAGTGCAAGAGGGGGAGAAAGGTCGAAATAAGGTATCAGTTGTTGCTTCCCTTCCATTCTGTACCATCTGTTAACAGCCGTTGGGAGCTACCAATTGAAAATGTCAGCAGAATCTATAAAACCAAAGGTGTTTAAAAATGACCAGGTTTTTTTTTTAATTGCTAGTATTTTATCACATTTTTCTCCCACCCAGAAGCAGTTTCACCAGCATGCTGTGTGCACAAGCTGTTGCTTTCTGCAGTTCAGGGGGGTTTTTTTGTCTTTGTTTGTGGTTCAGCCTTTCCCTTTACTTGACTTCCATGAACTCCATCCTAATTCTTTTCTTGGCTACATAAGGCCACAGTGCCTACAATGGTGGAAATGAGTATGCAATGCTGAACTTCACTGTTGCAACCCCATTGTAATAAGGAAGGCTGCTGGAGTTTTCATTTGGGTTTTGGAAATGTCAGGTATTTGTGTTTGCACTTGAACCTTGCACTTGACTTGAACCTTGTAATGAGCAATGGTGCCCCCAAATTATTCTGTAGAGTGGGTCAGGATCCCACCTGCAAGGCATGCCACAGTTTTATATGTAACTTGTATTTGGAGATTATGCCTTTCTGCATGACCACTCTGTGACATACAATTTTATTGTTGATAGTGGAGAGTGGGAATGCCAACAACCTACTGAATCAAGAGCGATTAGGAATTGTTAGTGTTCGCATTATGATCCATGAGTGGCCATTGGCATCCAGCTCCAATTTGCAGTTGATTGTCGTTCAGGAAGAAGTGACAGAAATTGATGGAAAGCAGGTGAATATTTCTTCAAATTACTTTATTTTCTGGCATGTCTATAAATCTCAGTGAGCATATTTATGCTCCAGCATGCGCATGTAGTTCTGCAGCACACCCTATACCTCCAAACCATCATGTGTGCCTATTTTATGTGTGCCTGTTTTCCTGCTTCCAAGGGAGGCGTGTTTGGTTCTCCGCTCATGCATGACAAGCAGGTGAGAGAAAAGTGACTGGCCCAAGATGAGTTTCATGGAGGGTAGTCTCCCTTTGGGTCTCCCTGGGTGTACACTTCAGCTAATATACTATGTACAATCATGCTCTTGTCTGCAACTCAGCCTGCCTAGTCTACCTGTCCTCTTTGTTCAGCAGATGTGGGTCCTGAATTAATCATTTGCTCTGCTTTTGGAAAGTTGCATTACTTTATAATAATTATTGCAAATCTTTCTGCAAATGCAAGCCCGCAAGAAAGACAAAAATATGTGTTCAAAAACACGTGGCTCTTGTGAATGGCACTATGGTTTCATACAGAGATTTTTAAAAAATCCGTTTTGTTCCTAGAGTTGCCTATTTTTATAAGTAATTCATCCGGTAATCCTATTTAGCTATTAATTGGATCCAGGACTGGATCATTTGCCAAGTTGATTTAGGGCCTGGTTGGCAAATCTATTCTTAATAAGCCATGAAGGATCCACCAGTGGGAAAATATATTCTTGCCAGTAGGCTACATTACTCAAATAAGGTAGTTTTATCTCATGTTATGGGTAAATTCCCATATGTAAATTCTCTTCCCAGTTCATTCTCCTTTATTATTGAGCTGGCATTGAGCACAAGGATGCTGGGAAAAAAAGGCCTTAAAATCACAGCTGGAAACATCTATTTTTCCCTCCCCACATCTTTTTAAATTTTTTGTAACATCCAGGTCATGGCAAATTCTGAAAAATTTAAAAGCTAGCACTCTGGTTTGTTTGTTTTTTTGTCTTTTTGTATACTTTGGAAATGTCTGAACTCAATCAAGAAGAATGTGTCAACTGAAATATTGTAGTAACACTGCAGATTTCAACAGAAATTTACCTTCCTTTCCTAAGGCAACACATGGGGTGCATTAAGCACACATGGGGTGCATTAAGATGTTGCAGCAAACCCCTGCTTGTTCATGGCAGATATGAAAATGGCTGATTAGTAATGCTCATGCCCCACCTCCATCTTCTCTTTATGTGCCAAGAGCTACTGACAGCTTGCTAGTTTGCATAAACTTCAAGTCAAATACTAGTTTGCCATATGTTATATGAATTCAGGTTTTTAGGCACTTTGTGGGGAAGATATTCAATCTGGGTACTTTCTTTTGGTCACCACAACACAATGAACCTTGATTTCAGGCTTCCCAAATTGGGAAACTTAAAGCCTGTGTTTCATCAGAAGAAGAATGGAATGAGGGCGCAAAAATGAATATCAAGCAAACTGTTCATGTTCATCACAAATACTTGCCTCCTCAGAGTCTGCTTGCACTTACTTTGCAGTGCATCTCTAAATCCGTTGTATGAAACAATGGGAGTGCTAAAAATAACATCCTGCAGAATTACTGTACAACAGCTAGCTATGAGAAAAATGCACAAATGGGTGTGGCAAATACTCTCATGCGGGTATTTAGAAAAGATACGGTGCATTGTGCACAAGTCATAAGGCATCCGAAATGGTTGGCAGATTGATGGGCTCTGTCTCTTCTATAGAACTAGTTATTTAATAAGATTGCTTTGAAAAGAAATATCCATGACACTTAGGAAATGGAACAAAGTTTGAGTCCAGTGGCACTTTTAAGACCAACAAAGTTTATTAGGGGTATAAGCTTTCTGTATCTGAAGATCTGTGCAGGCACATGAAAGTTTATACCCAGAATTAAACTTTATTGGTCTTAAAGGTGCCACTGGACTCAAACTTCATTCTGTTGCTTCAGACCAATGCAGCTATGCACCTGAACCTAGGAAATGGGTTGGTATTACTATTTTCATTTTCTTGATTCATCTGTCACTTTCAATAGTACAGAAGTGGTTTCACAACAGAGTCAGTCTATAGCTGGGAAGGGGCAGGAGTGCAAGAGGGGGAGAAAGATAAGAAATAAATGCCATTGCTATCACAGTGTATTTGTTTAATGTCATGTGAACAATGCTGTTTCCATTCAGAAATATGCATATAAATATATGGAAGTTGTTTGCAGCTTTGCTGATCCAAAATACAAAAACAAAAAGGCTATGACTTTAAGATCTTCTCTGCTCAGCATCCCTGCCCCTTGCAGTTTGAGTCATCTTCATTCCAGGTTGTGTAACTCAAAGATTACTTTGTCACTTGAGCACTTTGGGCTTTTGTAAATGGCATCATGAAGTTGCAAGTCACACATCTCATAAAGACTCAAGAACTGAGTTGCAGATGTGATTCACTTAAAGCGGGGGTGTCAAACATATGGCCCGCAGGCCAGATCAGGCCCGCAGAGGGCTCCAATCAGCCCCCCCCCCCAGCAATTGGCTGTCATCTGCTTCATTTTCCCTTGCCTGCTTTTTTGGGCCGCCATTTTGTGTTTCTCCCCGGATAAGCCAGAGCAGCAAAGCAGCCTTTCCCTCTCCCCCCTCCCTTTTCCCAAAGGGAGGAGGAGGAGGGAGGAGCAGCCTCAGCCGAGGAGGGAGCTTGGCTGTATAGCTCTGCTGGTTGATTAAGTTTGCCAGGCTCAATTAATCACTCTGCAGAGCTACTGAGACAAGCCTCTCTTCCTTCTAATGAATGGCTGAGGCTCCTCCCCCTCCTCTTGCCCTGGAGAAGGAAAGAAAGAGCCAGAGCTTCCTTTGCCCAGTCCCCACCATCAGGAGAACTACAAAGAATGCTTTTAAGACTAGCAACGTTTTAGTGAAGGTATGAGCTTTTTGCCTTGCTACAGAGAGAGAATGAGAGAGAGAGTTTTGTTCGGCTTGTAACTGGGTTCCCTTCCTCTTTTTCATTGTACTCATGCCCTCCACTGTACTCATTTCTCAATAGGAAAGCACATGAACTATTTAGAAGAGAAATATCAGCATTAGGCTGAGAGTGTGTTCCAGACCAGATTTACCCAGCAAATTTTCCTTTGATTGGAGGTCTTGAATTTAGACTTCCCAGATAGTAGGCTGACACTGACCACTGTACTTGGCTGTCTCTCTGTTCTTGTAGTTGTTTTTTGGTGGGGAAGTTGTATTTTTTTTTAGTTGTAGTAATTTTTCTGGGGAAAATGATAGTTTTGTAGACAAGCATATAGCCCTCAATCTGTTCCATGGTGCCTTCACATGTTCTTGACTAGTACGTTAAGCAACTTCTGTACAGAAGCTCACAATGCCCAGCTACTTCATGTTCCTCTGGTTCTTAGGCTCAAAGCATTGACCGTGAGATGTCTGTAATGTATGTCAATGAATCAAAAGTAGGTTTGCAACTTAAAGATGTGCACACCTGAACAGCACATATTCAAGACTGGTATAGCACAGGCATTGTCTGCAGTTTTTGATGCAATAATTCATAGCAAGAGGTGACATTTATCAGAGACTGTAAAACAAAATATTGCAAGCAGGCTAATATTTTAAGCATATTTTATTTTAAGCAAAAAATTTAATCTTTAATTGTATGTCTGTGCCCTTTATAAAGTTTATATGTCTGCTACTTGGCATTACATTTTATGGTACACATGCCTCGGCCCAACAAGGTCTCATTTATGTCAAATCCGGCCCTCATAACAAATGAGTTCGACACCCCGACTTAAAGGGCAAGGTGGCATAAAAATGTTTTGAGTAAATAATCTTTGTTAACTCTTCTCTTTTGCAGGTTCAACAAGATGAAGTGACTGAAATTGACATACTTGTGAAAGATTTAAGAGTGCTTAGGCATTCAAATTACACCGTTCCTTTGAAGGAAAGCATGCTGTATTCTATCCCTAGGGACAATGATGTCTTATTCACACTTCCTAATATTGCAAGAAAGGGTATATGATAATGTTTCGTTTCTTCTGTTTTCACTTAGGTTTCCCATTTTTGGACAATGTTTCTGTAATTCCTGTTTTATTTTATGTTTTCTTTATGCAGCTTATTCAGTGATTATTTGCTGTTCTGTTTTATAATTTTATCCTACAGTGTTGGTTTAAGTGGCTTAAGCCGTTTGAATTGTGTCAAGTCAAGTTTAGTGTTACAGTTGATGACCAGCTTAGTCCAACAGTAACATTTGGTGATTCGGAATATGTTACTATAAAATATAGAATAATACAGCCATAAGAACACACATAAAATTCAGATAAAAGATTAAAACTTAGAACTTGACTGGTGGAAAACTGACCTGTAAATGTGTTAAATAAACATTACCGTTATGTGGATTGAGAACAATATTACAGAAACAAAAGAAGAATAGCACCTTAAATTGGACCATGAAACTTATTGATAGTCACTGCAGTCTGTGTAGTACTGAGTGGACATGCTTCCACCTTCCTGTGCCCGTTAAAGGTTGGGTAACAATATCCTGTACCAGCTGAAGCTTCCAAGCTGTGAGAGCTGTCCAGCTCAGATCCCAAAATAATAATTTCCCTCTGCCAGGTGAGACTTCTGAGCTGGATGGAGAAAAGAGATGAATATTCAGAATCCCATTTGTAATTATTCGAGAACCAGAGGGGTATGCAATGATCCATTTGAGAACTACTCCTTCTCTGTTTCCCCCTGTTCCTGCACTAGCATAAAATAGTGTGGGTACAGTGTCCACTGTCCAGTCTTTTATGCCTGTGCTAAATAATAAACCTTTTGAAGCTTCACACTGGTATCATATTGCTAGTGTCACATGCAGCTTTCATTGTGCACTTTCTTATAAGATAAAACATATACTGAAACATTTTCAAATGTAGCACTTCTTTATTATTTTGCCCTCAGTCTGCTTCTTTCTCTCTAGGAACAGTGATGTGGTGAAATAAAAACACCAGAAGCAGTCTGTTAAGCTGATTTTTTCCTTATATTTTTGTGTAAGTAGATATTGAAAGTCCACTGCAAACAACTAGTCACTATCTTCTCAGGCAAGTAGAAACCACAGTAGATGAAGAGACATTGCCTGGCAAATTACCAGAGACTCCTCTTAGAACAGATCCTACATCCTCTTACAAGGTATGCTTTCTCTAACTACAAATAAAACTAACTTAATTCATTATAGCAGCTGTCATTGTGGAAGACTGTGAGGAGAGACTCACATTTGAGTCATTGTTTGGGGGAGGGTGTCTGAGGATCTCTTTTCATTACAGGTGGCAGCATGATGTTCTAAAGCTATCAGATTACAAGTTTCTTTGTTTTTTTGTTTGTTTATACATACATACCTTCGACTTGATGAATCACCCTATCCCAACCAAAGCTGGGCCCTGGGAGATGTACTTCATAGTTTATAAATACATTTAAGATCAGTAAAAATGATTAAAATAACTATTACAAATCCTAATATCATTTTATTAAAATTTTTCAGTCTAGATTTCTGGACACAGCAGTAAGGGACCACTAAGGGGTGGGGAGGTGCCAGTCTGGCAACCATTACTGTCCTTAACCGAAAGCCTGGCAGAACATTTCTGCCTTACAGGCCCTGTGGAACTAACAGTAGAAGATCTCGAAGGGCCCTGATGTTCTCTGGCAGAGAGTTCCACCAGATCTGGGCCAGGAGTGAAAACATCCTAGCCCTTGTTGAAGACAACTGGATCTCTTTAGGGTCAGGGATCACCAGTAAGTCCTGATTAGTACAGCTTAATGCCCTTCCAGGAGGTGGTTGCGTAGATACGTCGGTCCCAGACCACTCAAGGCTTAAAGATCAAAACCAAAACCTTGAACCTGACTTACTGTTCAACTGGAAGCCAGTGTAGCTGGTGCAGCACAGGATGAATATGTGCTGTCCTAGGCGTTCTCATTAACAAGTCCTTTGTATCAGGTGGCATGAATTTGAGAGCTCAGATTTAAAAGGTGGCTACTTTTAACAAAAATGCTACACGTACTTAAAATCTTCATTACTGAATTCTGGAGATTCAAAGATAGCCATTTGAAAAGATCCATGGGGAGTCTGGAAAATGACTGAAATCAGCCAAAATCCAGTCCTGAGAAACTACAGAGAACACTGTTTAAGGCAGGGGTGGCCAAACTGCAGCTCAGAAGCCACGTGTGGCTCTTTCACATGTATTGTGTGGCTCTTAAAGCTCCCACTGCTCCATTGGTCATCTTAGAGAAGGCATTTTCTCTTTAAATCATTTCTCCAAGCCAAGCCAGTAGGCGGCTTGGAGAATGCATTTAAAATTGCTTTCTTTCTACCTCTACCTCCCCTCCCCATCTATCTGCTTTCCTTTCTTCCTGTCTTGCGGCTCTCTAATGTCTGATGTTTATTCTATGTGGCTCTTACATTAAGAAAGTAACAGTTACTTCTTCATTGAGGAAGAACCAGCACTGCTACTGCAAAGGGAAGTCCTGCATCACCAACCTTTTAGAACTGAGAATTTAATCAAGCACGTAGACAGGTTATTTGGCAGGCATTACATACAAGCATTTCAAAAATCTTTTCACAAGGTACCTCACCAAAGGCTCCTGAATCATAAGATGGGAGGAGAGATCCTCTTATTGACTGGATATTTAAGACCAGGAAGCAGTTTTCTGCATTTAAGGAAGAAAGTAGTGACCTCTCATAAGGAGATAGTGCTGTTTAACGTTGAGTTGGAGATCAGTAGTGAATCATCAAAGTTATGGATTACATTGAATTCTTCAGGATGGTGAAATCTAAGCAAACTGTGAAGAATGCCAGTGGACTCTCCAAACTGTATTGAATGAATAACAGAATGGAAAATGAGGGGTAGTGTAAATGCAAAGGAAGGTACATTGAAGATATATACACACACACATGCACTCTTCAAATATACACACAGAGGGACTGAGTGGACAGTGAATATCCTGGAGGGGATCTCAGGATCATGGCTCCCTGAATATTGTCTGCTGTGCAACTGCAATGAACAAGACAAATTCAGCAGCTGGGATTTTTTGGCCATGTTCTGGGCATGGAACAGAGGTCATGGTGTGTGTGGGGAGAGGTATTTGAATTTCCTGGCAGTCCCAACTCTATGATCCTATGATTCTTAAAGAATTGAAAATGAAACAAAATATAAATGTTCTGTTGGGAGCATTGTGAACATTTCTGAGTTTTCCTCTAAAAAAGATATTGTAGTAAAACAGAAGTTACAAGAAAGCCCAGCTAAAATTATTCCCAGAGCACCTTTCCTACGAAGAAAGGCAAAATTAGACTTTATATTAAAAGACAAAGCAGGGAGAACCATGATATAGCAAGGTGGAACAATTTCTGTCAGCTGCCCGTTGGCAGCAGCCACCCCCATGCCATTCTACTCCCAAGGGTTCCCTGTCCTTTAAAAATGGCTTTTCAGAAGGGGATGCATTCAAGTGGTGTGTAGTAAAAACCCTTCTGTGAATTCACCCCATTTGCAGATCTGAAGATACAAACCAGTCTTCATGTTTTGTGGATTGGTTGTCAAAGGGTTCATGTGCAGCATTGCATATTTGCAGGTGATGTGCCAGTGGGTGGAAGACTTGAGGAAAGAGCTTTGCAAGTTCTGGCTTCGGTCATTTCCTGTATTCTTCAATTTGATGGAGGTCATTGTGGTTGGAGTTACAGGAGCAGCTTTAATCATAAAAGTCTTAAAAGTGCTTTGCCCATGTGAGCCTAAGTAAGTGCTACTTATACTTTCTTCTATAAAAGCAAGCTGGTATCATGCAAGCTTTTAGTTTTTTTCCTTTCCTCCCTCCGTTCTTATAATTGCATAATCTTTGGTCGAATTTCACACGTGTAATATAGTGCTGAACTTTCAAAGTAATCTTCACATTTGGCTGGCACCACTTTAAGAAGTGCTCTTTAGAAATTAAAATGTCCACACATGCATTGTACTAGCCTAGTAATGAGCTGGATAGCCATGTTATAGGTTTCTCCCTAGGGTAATGGTATGACCAAATGGCCACAGGATCAAATACAGATTTGATTCTAGCATCTTGGTCAACAACTTTATCTTTTGGGAGCTTATTTTGAGAATAACAAGTCTGTCCAAGGTCAGTCAGCCTTCTGTTGTAGCATCCATCTCTATATCATCATCTCACTTTTCAAAGGAAAACAGGTTGGTAAAATCAAGACCATAGCCCAAAACAGCTGACATTTAGATATACTTAATGCCCCCTCTCAGGTTGCTTTTAGTAATAAAGCTAAGAGGCAGTTAAAAGTGAAAAGCACAGCAGAAATCTTAGGACATCCATGTGTTTTAATGATAACTTGTTCTTTTTGTCCAGGGGAATCCTCCACCTTGGTTTCAACGTTATACCTGTGGTTGCAATCAGCGTGCTTCCAGACGTTCCAGAGAAAAAAGACAATATAGAGGAAAAATGTATTTAAAAATGTTTGTCTTCAAGTATTTGTATGAGTTTGACCCGGTATTTGGCATGATCCTTAATATATTGTGTAATGCTATTAAGAAAAGACTATGGAATATCAGCATTTTAAAAGACACCTAACAGTGAGGCCCTAAGGAGATAATTGTTTCACTTCAACCACCCTAATGTCTTCTCTCTCACACACACAAAGCCTAGCAGGTTCCTTATAGAATGGCGGCAATAAATTCTAACTTCTGTGAAGTAATTTTTCAAAGATCAGCTGAAACACAGCGGCTGTATAAACCTGCCACACTAATCCAAATAACCTCAATGTGCAAATATTTTTACAGATTTTAGTAAGACATGCTTCCAGATAAATATTAAGAAAATAGCTTTAAACTCTACATGGTAATGGAAATGAGTCTAAGCTATTAGTCCGTATTAACATGGAATTGTGTGAGGAATTTGTTACACATCTGTAACAAAAAGAAAGTTAGTTTAGGCTGGATATCCTTAAGTGTGCCTTTGGGGAGAAACGATGGGAAGGAGCTTTTGTTTCACTCTTGTGATGAATTGGCTTTTGGTGTAATGGTTTTACTGTAGAAAAGACAACCTGACATTACAAGCACTTTATTTGGTCTATAAAAAAAACAAGGCCTCCTAAAAGGTGTAAGCACTTTTAAAACTGTGCTTCTTGAAGCTGCAGTACAGTGTAAATTTCCAAAGCAAGAGCACAATTGCCTTTAAAATGGTGATTTACAAAGCAGTTTTCCAGGCAAATTTGTATGATCACAACTTTTCAATAAATCGCATTGAGAGAATTTAATATTTTTTAGAGTTGTCTGGCCATTTGGATTTTTTAATGGTACTTGAACAAAAAAGGCTGTGTTTTGTGATCCAGAGTTTCTAAGCACCAGCTAGATGTATGACTTTACTCAGGAAGGAAATATGTTCCAAGGTTTTACCCATATTCCTCAACTACCCTCTTCTGCATTTTTTGTAGTTTAACTGCAGTAAGTCATAGAAAACAAAGGTCTACATACCCATAATACTGAAATGAGATTTCTGTTTGGTCAAGACAAGGCAATCATTTATTCTTATACGGTATTTTGTTAGTTAAACATGGTTACTGAATGGAGCCTGGTACCTCACACCTAAATATTGACTGCAGTGGAACATTTACGTAATGGGGGAACCCATTCAATTTATTCAGCACAAATACTTCTGTGTGGTTCTATAGAACACACTCAATAGCATTATTAATGGGAAGGGGAACTGGTGCATGAGCCTGGGGAAAGAAAAGCTCCAGTTTAAGAAACCAACTTTATTAAGTATTGCTTGTGTAATTATAAAAAGTTAAAAAATATAGTGCTACTTTTTAATTACTTCTGGAATTGTTTGAAGACTTAAGGCAGATTTCTTAAGATAGGAAGGCTTAGCATGATCCAAATTCAAGTATCCATTTCTCATATTTTTCAATGTCCGCAGCAGAGACTGACTTCGAAACTTTTTTTAAAGCCATTTCAAAATCTTCCATTGTTGTTGGCATGTGCATTTCATCTCTGGAAAGGTTTCTGATTTCTTCAGGTGTTAAGCCTTCAATACGTCTTCTCATTGCCATCAGTGAAGCATCTCTGTTCAGATACAAAAGTAAAATTTTAGTGAGAATTTAGTGAGACTAAATAAATGAGAGCTGGATAAAAGATAAAATGGATCCACTTAGAAAACTTCCAGTGGAAGTTTGGAAATACTTCCACTGACACTATAATGTTACCAAGATTCTCAGGGTAAAGGATAAGTTGCCAAAAAACCCACACAGGTACATGGTGTGAATTAAATGGTTTTAATGAAGCAATTTATAATTACATTGTAGGTTATATTATATTTATATTCCTTAGATTTATCAACCTTCCTCAGCAACAACTTTAAGCAGACATAATCTGAAAGGAAGCATATCCTTAGCTCTGTACTAAGCATAAGACATTCCTACATCAATCAGGTGAAACATCTGGTTGAAAGTACAAGAAATGTGTTGTCTTTGCTCACTTATGATGGCTCTTTACAGCAATTCAGCTTAAAGTGGTCTAGGCTAAAATAACAGTGAATCTATTTCAGCATACAAAACATCTTTCGCAGTGACCAACAGACTTCTGAAACTCAGGCCTAACCCAATATGCAAATAATGTTATTTTTGTAACCTTTCTCCTCTGTGATCATAGTTTTTTCATGCTTTTTGTATCCATAAAGCTTGCTTCAGATGTGATCCCCCTTTAGATCACTCCCTATCATGAGAACACTGCTTTAAGGGTTGAACATCGGAATTTAAAAGCCGGCCGAAAAGTCCGCTCTATTGGCAGGACCAGAGGCGAAGTACAAGTTTCACTTTCTCTGAGAGTTCTTTGAGCTAGAAGTGTCATTCATATTCAAGATTGTGTAATTGGGAAGGACTAGGAGAGGGAGTGAAACAGTAATGGAGATGAGGAAAAGAAGAAAAATTATAAGAAATAATTGGCTGATAGAAAAATATATGGGAGGGCTGGAGTCAAAAGCTATCAGGAAATGAAAGCTGTGGCATTTATGGAAGCCACCAGGTAAACACTAATGATAGAGCAAGTGTAACATTTCTACAGTGAAGGTATTAGGACTGTGACAGAAGTGCAATTTAAGTGAAAGTATCAATTATTTTGGCTCATATATATATAAAAGTTTAATTTTAAGCATACCTGCACACATTGGTAATGTCAGCACCAGAATAGCCTTCCATATTCTGTGCTATAGTTGCAAGGTCAACATTATCAGCAAGCTCCAACTCTCGCAGGTTTATTCTTAAAAGCTCTTCTCTGCCTTTTGCTAGGCAAAACAGAAACAAAAATGTTAACAAAATACAAAGTCAGGACCCTACATAATATGTAGACATCTGTAACTGTCTAGACAATATACTGTTACTAATTTTAACTAAAATGTGGAGTTTTCTTTGCCATCCTAAAATAGATATATGAGCCCAATCTGACCTGCAGTTTTGAGGCTTTGAATGCAAGTTGTATGGAACACACTAATAATTCCACTGTAGTGAGGAAAGTGTTTTGCATGGAGCGTACTATTTTTGAAACACAGTCTCCTTCATGTCTAGTGGATGCAGCTCTACAATTTATAATGCTAAGAGGCTGGATTTTCCTGATATAAAATCTTTATACCTGATGGTAAGGGTATGTAAATTCTCTTCTCCAGCCGTCGTCTTAAAGCCTCATCAATATCCCATGGAAAGTTAGTTGCAGCCAGAACCATAACCATTTTTGAAGGGTCATCATTTTCAGAAGCCCCTCCAACACCTAAATCAGTGGTAATTAAAGCAGCATAGAGGGTTACAAGTTTAATTTTGTAATACATGAAGTCATACAAAACAATTTCAATGTAAGTTGATTTCTAACAGCAACAGAACTGCATTACACTTTATTTGATCACCATCTTAAATGCCACTGGGCTTCTAAACAGGCAATGGTAATACCTGGTCACCAGTCTAACGGAAGTGTTTGTATGAAGTATCCTTTGGCTTTTGAGGTTCTCTGCCCTCAATGCAATTTTTTGTTACTTTAAAAAGCAAGAACAGAATTCAGACAACTCTGCAAGGAGGGAAACACTTATGAGAGCCCTGGTTTGCAAACTCAGGCTGCTCACTGATTCCAAGATAAGAACAGAAGGTTATCTGGATGCTGAATGTTTGCTTATTTAGGAAACACACATATATAGCAAAAAAAAAGAAACAGCAAATCCTTCCCCACAAACCCACACTTCACACTTTTCCTAAGTGAAATTGTTCATTAATTATTTGGAGTTCGGAGTAAGCAGTGAAGTGGCTAAGTTTGCGGATGACACTAAAATATTCAGGGTGGTGAGAACTAGAGAGGATAGTGAGGCACTCCAAAAGGATCTGTCGAGGCTGGGTGAGTGGGTATTGTGAGTGGGTATTATTGTGGCAAATGAGGTTCAATGTGACCAAGTGCAAAGTAATGCACACTGGGGCCAAAAATCCTAACTATAAATACAACATAATGGGGTATGAACTGGCGGAGCCTGACAAAGAGAAAGATCTTGGAGTCATGTTAGATAACTCACTGAAAATGCTGAGACAGTGTGCACCTCCAATAAAAAAAGGCCAATGCCATGCTGGGAATTATTAGGAAGGGAACTGACATCAAATCAGTCAGTATCATAACGCCCCTGTATAAACAGATGGTGTGGCCTCATTCGGAAAACTACAATTCTAGTCACCGCACCTTAAAGAAGATACTATAGCATTGGAAAAAGTGCAGAAAAGGGCAACTAGAATGATTAAAGGGTTGGAATATTTTCTCCATGAAGAAAGGTTAAAACCCTTAGGGCTCTTTAGCTTAGAAAAACGTTGACTGAGGGGTGACAGGATACAGGTTTACAAGATTATGCATGCAATAGAGAAGGTAGAGAAAGAAGTACTTTTCTTCCTTTCTCACAATATGAGAACTCATGGACATTCAATGAAGTTGATGAGCAGTCAGAACGGATAAAAGGAAGCACTTCTTCACCCTAAGGGTGATTAACATGGAATTCAAATTCACTGCCACAGGAGGTGGTGGCAGCTACAAACAGAGACAGTTTCAAAAGGAGGTTGGATAAAACATATGGAGCAGAGGTCAATCAGTGGCTACTAGCCACAGGGTAGATGGAACTCTGTCTGGGGCAAGTGATACTCTGTATTCTTGGTGCTTGGGGGGGCACAGTGGGAGGGCTTCTAGTGTCCTGGCCCCACTGATGGACCTCCTGATGGGTTTTTTTGGGCCACTGTGTGACACAGAGTGTTGGACTGGATGGGCCATTGGCCTGATCCAACATGGCTTCCCTTATGTTATGATAAGCATAACCAGTATGATTCTGATGAGGCAACAGAAATCTCCTAAATAAATAACTTACAACATGGCCCTTGGGGGCATTTGGATGCTGAATAAATCTCTCAAGAGTTGTGAAAAGAAACACTTAATAAACACAAATGTAGATGGATTCATTTTCAAAATACAAGAAAATATTGCATAAGTGACTCTTTTAGATAGGTGATCTGGAAATACATATAAGCCTCACCATAGAGCATCAATTCTAGTATCTCAGAGAAACCTTAGAATTAAAGCTTACTGCCTACAATTAATTTGCATATAAATCTAGTTTCAGAGTCCATTTTGAGACAGAAAACTGTCCTCCCACTCTGATGACCATTACTAGAGGAGAGACGAAGAAAGTAAATGCCTGACTTTCTTGGACCTCTCAGCAGCTTTAATTGGCAGGATCCAATCATCCTCAAAGTAGCTTTCCTCCAGTCCAAGAAAACCTCCAACTAAGACTTCAAACTTGAATTCAGCTTTGCTTCTAGGAATCCCAAGTAGGGGCATGTGCATTTGGTTTATCCAAAAAGGGCGGGGGGAACACCCTACTGGTATATTTTTGGGGGGTTTAAGCTAAATCAGATTAGAGAATATGATTCAGCTACCAATATGGTTGACCCAAATAAAAACCAATATTATTCTGTTTTATTTGGACATTGCTTGGAGAAGGCATTTAAAAGAATGTGGTTTCTTTAAATGCTTTCTCCCCCTCCATTGAAAGCAATGGAGGATGGGGGCCCACAAATTGGACCCCCGGTCCAATCTTTTTAAAACTTGGGGGAGGGGTGACGAGAGGCACCAGCAGCTATACTGCAAATTTAGTGCCTCTACCTGAAAAAGGAGACCTCTCCCAGAGTCCCAAATACCCCTCGATCGATTCTCATTATACCCTATGGGGTATAATAGAACAAAAAAAAAAAAAATAGTTTCCTGAATATTCCTGAATCTGAATACCATACTGGTACTGGGATTCGGGAATATCAGGAAATACAGATATTTTTCGGGTTCAATATATTGAAAAATACTGCCCTTTTTTTGTGCACCCCTAATTCATAGAATCATAGTTGGAAAGGACCTCCAGGGTCATCTAGTCCAACCTCCTGCACAATGCAGGAAACTCAGAAACACCTCCCCCTAAATTCACAGGATCTTCATTGCTGTCAGATGGCCATCTAGCCTCTGTTTAAAAACCTCCAAGGAAGGAGACCACACCACCTCCCAAGGAAGCCTGTTCCACTGAGGAATCGCTCTAACGGTCAGGAAGTTCTTCTTAATGTTGAGCCGGAAACTCTTTTGATTTCATTTCAACCCACTGGTTCTGTTCCTACCTTCTGGGGCCACAGAAAACAATTCCACACCATCCTCTAGATGACAGCCCTTCAAGTACTTGAAGATGGTGATCATATCACCTCTCAGCCACCTCGTCTCCAGGCTAAACATCCCCAGCTCCTTCAACCTTTCCTCATAGAACTTGGTCTCCAAACCCCCTCACCATCTTCATCACCCCCCTCTGGACCCGTTCCAGCTTGTCTATCCTTCTTAAAATGTGGTGCCCAAAACGGAACACAATACTCTAGGTGAGGTCTTACCAGAGCAGAGTAAAGCGATACCATCACATCATGTGATCTGGACACTATACTTCTGTTGATACAGCCCAAAATTGCATTTGCCCTTTTAGCAACCGCATTACACTGTTGACTAATGTTCAGTGTATGATCCACTAAGATCCCTAGATCCTTTTCGCACATACTACTGCTAAGACAAGTCTCCCCCATCCTATAGCCATGCATTGGATTTTTCCTACCTAAATGCAGAACTTTACATTTCTCCCTGTTAAAATTCATTTTATTGATTTTACCCCAGTTTTCCAGCCTGTCAAGGTCATCCTGTATCCTGTTTCTGTCTTCCAAGTAATGATTGTGGCCCAAAGTGCCCCTGTTTAGCTTTGACTGATCCACAGCTGAGCTCACAACTGGAACACAAAGACCTGTCCACTGGCACTCAAGCTTTGTTAACTTTTCAGATGGAATTATTGTAATGCAATCTACACAGAATGGAGCTTGAAGATCATAAGCTTCAATTTGTTCAAAATGCTCTAGACTCTTTGTGGCTGGATAACTCCATTTTTTGCAACTGCATTTCTGGGCCCAATTCAAGATGGTATGCTGGTTTTGTCCTTTACAGCCCTAAATGGATTTTGGAATCCTTTGTGCTTTATCATCTGTCAGTGAAGCTCTCTTCTGGATACCATCTTTTGAAAATACAAAGTCAGCAACCTTTAGGAATAGAGCCATTTCAGTAGTTGCCTTATGTCATGGAACACCCACCTTCAGGAAGTGCACCTAGCCAGGTCCTTAGCCTCTTTTTATGATTGGACAAAAGTCTCTATCCACTGGACCTTTGAGGGAGTGGTCTGTATCTAATTGCTGCTTTATTTATTTTTTATCTCTCTCCTTTCCCCGCCAGGTATAGCTCAGGGCTTTTAGATGTGCCGTTTGGGTAAGGCATCAATAAAACAACCTAACATACACTGCTGAAGCAGTAAATGGTTCTAAACATTAATATTCAAAGACTGTATACAAATACATTACCATCCATTTGAACAAGTAATTCTGCCTTCACCCTTCGGCTGGCTTCATGCTCCTCAGAAGTTCCTCTGCGGCTACAGATAGAATCTATCTCATCGATAAATATTGTTGTTGGTGCATGGAATCGAGCCTGGAGAAACATCCATTTATCCTAAACTTAATTCATGAAATGTACACTGTTCTGAACTGCAGAGTCTACTTTATAAAAAAAAAAATGGATCTTTTGACTTGAAGAAATTGGCAGTCGGTCGGACCATGCATAACAATTTTGACCTATACTTTTGTCCACGGGTCATTTTGTAGAAAAATAGGTGGTGGAGCTCATCCAGGGATTGTAATGCAGCTGCACCTACTATTCAATGGACAAGGAGGTGGAACTCTCAGAAAGGTTCAGGAGCTGCACTCCTGTGAGCTCTCACTGAATCCGAGGCCTGCTTTTGTCCAAATAATATGAGAATTTTCAGTTTAATTTTCTGTTCATAGAATCATAGAGTTGGAAGGGACCTCCAGGGTCATATAGTCCAAGTCCTTGCATAATGCAGAAAATTCACAAATACCTCCCCCCAAATTTACAGGATCTTCATTGCTGTCAGATGGCCATCTAGCCTCTGTTTAAAAATCTCCAAGGAAGGAGAGCCCACCACCTCCCGAGGAAGCCTGTTCCACTAAGGAACCGCTCTAACAGTCAGGAAGTTCTTCCTAACGTTGAGCAGGAAACTCTTTGGATTTAATTTCAACCCACTGGTTCTGGTCCTACCTTCTGGGACCACAGAAAACAATTCCACAGTTCTTTGTTTTACACAAAATAAAATTATTACAGATAACAATAAATTATAACACAATACAAAATGAAATTGCTAGATTAAACTATCTGTGAAGCATTAAGCAATGCCTTCAAAACACTCCCAATGCTGGACAACAATTCTACATAAAATGTTAAAGAGAGGGGCATAATGGCATTTGGGGGAAGAATCCAACTTGAAGCAAAATGTCTATTTGTAACTATCAGATGAAACTTTTCAGTAAACCAAAATGCTGACTATTTTCAACCAGGGAAAGTATTGCATGCATTTCATGATAACTGGCCAAACAGCATATTAAAGAGAAACAAACACACCATGCCAAAGAATTCAATAAATAACAATAATCATAAAAATATATTTCTGTATTATTCAAGAATAAAATGCCAACAATTAAAGTACAAAACTAATAATGTTTTTGTAACCAATCATTTAAATAAAGTATTTTCACAATCATGTAGTCATTCTTCCCTCTTGTAAGTATCCACATAATGTCAAAGTTCAACTGCATTAAATCCAATATCATAAATTCCATAATTTTTCATCTGGACAGGACATTAATTTTAATTTCTTCCACAGTTCATTCATCCACCATCTACAGAAGTTCTAATAACATCCATCTCAAAAAGATTCTTTCTCAGGATATGGTCTTTGTCTCAGACTTCCTGTTACAAAACGAAGACAAAGACCATCATATCTTGAGAAAGAATCTTTTTGACATGGATATTAACAGGACTTCTATAGATGCTAGATGAACAAACTGTCGAAGAAATTAAAATTAACAATCTCCAGCAGAAAATTATTTGAGGAAAGAATGACTACATGATTATAGTATTTTGTGAAAATACTTTAAATGATTGGTCACAAAAACATCATTACTTTTAATTTAATTTAATTATTTGTGGGCTTAGGGGTGGCTTACAACATTAAAACATTGCAATAACAATAAAACATATCCAATCAAACACAACAAATTTAAATTATCTCATAAACATAACACATAAAATAGAGGGTCATAACTCCAACAATAGTCCAGCCAAAGGCCATAGTTCAGCAATTGGTACGACTTCAGCTGGTTAACACCACTTAGCACAGAATTGGGACTACTTAAGGTTGTAACTTAGACCCTTGACCCAACTCAAGCACATGGATAGTAAAGCACTGAGGGAAGATTTCAGAGGACGCCCGGTAGATTAAAAGCCTGGTGGAAGAGCTGTCTTACAGGCCCTGTGAAACTTAGGTAAGTCCCACAGGGCCTGGATCTTCAATGGGAGCTCATTCCACCAGGTAGGGCGCCAGATTGAAAAGGCCCTGGCCCTCTTTGAGGCCAACCGGGTGTCCTCAGGACCAGGGATCACAAGATTTTGTGTAGATGATCTCAAAGTCCGGGAGGGGCCTCATATGGAGAGAGGCAGTCCTGAAGATATGCAGGCCCCAGGCCGTATAGGGTCTTAAAGGTAAGGACCAGCACCTTGAAATGAATCCGGTACTCAATGGGGAGCCAATGCAGTTTGTGCAGCACCGGCTGCATCCGCGCACATAGAGGCCTCAATGCTAATAACCGGGCTGCTCCATTCTGCACCCGCTGGAGTTTCTGGAGCAGAGTCAAGGGCAGCCCCATGTGAAGAGAGTTACAATAGTCTAATCTAGAGGTGACCAATGCATGAATGACAGGGTGCCAGATAAGGGGCCAGATGCCAGGCTCACCTCAGATGAAAAAAGGCGGTCCTTGCAGTGGCAGCAACCTGGGTCTTCATAGATAAGGCGGCATCCAGGACTACCCCCAAGCTCTTCATCTCTGTCGATGGCATTAATGGAGTACCAGTGAAGGGTGGGAGCTTGATCCCACTCCCTGCCCCCGCCCCAATCCAGACACAGGATTTCCATCTTAGATGGATTTAACTTCAGCCGGCTCTGACGCAACCAACTAGCCACGGCTTGCAACGCCTCATCCAACTGATCTGGGGCAGAGTCTGGATGGACATCCATAAGCAGATAGAGCTGGGTGTCATCAGTGTACTGGTGGCAACCCAGCCCATATCTCCAAACCACCTGGGCAAGGGGGCGCATATAGATGTTAAATAACATCAGGGAAGGGATTGCCCCCTGCAGCACGTCACATTCAAGTGGATGTCACTGCGACAACTCCCCCACCCGATGGCCACCCTCTGTCCCTGACCATGAAGAAAGGAGACTAGCCACTGTAAAGCTAGTCCCTGGATCCCCGTGTCAGTGAGGCGATGGGCCAACACCTCATGGTCAACTGTATCAAATGCTGCTGAGAGGTCTAAAAGTATAAGCACTTTAATTGTTGGCACTTCATTCTAGAATACAGAAATATATTTTTATGACAATTATTGTTATTTATTGAATTTTTTGGCATAGTAAGTTTGTTGATTCTGTATCCACTGTTGTCTCTGTTTTGGTATTATTCAAACAGCATATCAGGCACAAAAAGGGCAAATTTGCTGAATACCAGAAGCAGGTTTATCACAAAGTTTATTTTGCAGCGGAAGACTTAAGATTTACTGCGAACAGTTATCCTACAGCCACAAACTACGAGAAGTCATTTGTATGTCCACCACTCCTTCGGGCCAACACTATAAAAATCTTATAGAAAACAAGAATTCTAGAACATTCTGGTATTTCACCATTTGCCACTTATAGTCTACTATTCCTTTAAAATGATTTCAGTGAATTGCTGATAAGTTCTAAAATCACCATTTCAAATAGTAGGCGAACAAGTTTTTCAGATTCTCCTCTATATTTTGAAGTAAGTGTTGATGATGATATGTTGAAAAAAGTTGTCTTGCATTCAGTAGCTACAGCTTTTGCAAGAAGAGTTTTTCCAGTACCAGGAGGACCAACCATCAATACACCCTAATAAAAAAAAGAGTTCAGATTTTTAAAACATCTAGAATATATTTGACAGCATATTGTAGTATTCTGCACCATCAGTTTTAGCAATTAACAGCAGAATAAGAGAAGTTTTAGATTCTTAAAAGTGATACAGTATGCACATAGCACCCCTTACATTACTTGTATTTTCTTACCCAGACTTCAACTAAATTAAACAAAATATTTTATTTTGTTATAGCCTACATCTAAGACAAATTAACACACCGATAAAACCAAGATAACTCATTACAGAAAAACAGTAGTTGAATCTAGCAGAAACCCTCATATTTTGATACGAAGAACAGATCTTGTTCCACTTTCCCCTTCCCCAGCAACTTGCTGCCTGTTCTGAAAATCCTTGGGGTGGAAAAGGGGCATAAAATACAGCCCAGTATTGGGGAGAAGGCTGCAGTTGAGAGGGAAAATTAAGAGATGCAGTCTCTTTTACCAACAGAATAGGGAGGAGGCAGTGACTTTACCTTCCTTTCCCCCACCTTGCTGCAGCAAGCCACTCCCTCCCCCAGTTGTTTAGTGAATCCTCCTCATGAAAATCCCAACCCTCAAGACGTTTTTCAAAACAAGAAACAGGATGCTTGGGGAGAAGGAAGATGAGAAAAGATCTGTACTGCCAATTCTGTAAGTTCTTCCACTGGATCCAACACTACTAATATTTCATATTTACTTCTACAAAACTGCCCCAGTTTCTACTAACTACTATAGAAAGTAGGAACGATCCTTTTAGTAATTAAACAATATTTAGAATTATATGACAGAAATTCTAGTTATGTTAATATGAAATAATCTTTTATATACCTCAATCAGGACACATTTTAAAAATTTCAGTAATGCTTCCAAGCTATCAAGACATTTTACCTTCCAAGGCCTTCTTATCCCCTTAAAGAATTCTGGCATCCACATGGGTAAGACTACAGCTTCTTTAAGCAATTTTTTAGCCTCCACCAAGTCAGCTATATCATCCCTAATAATAGTTTAAAAAAAAGAATGATAAAAAGGTATGACATGATTATACAACAATTGCACAACAATTACTATTCAGATCAAAATTCAATGTCATGGTTTCTAGGGTATTTTGAATTTGTCCATAATAGCACAGGCCGGTTTTCCATGTCTAAAATAGTGACCATTTAGAGAAGACTGTTAAATTCACATCTAAATATAAATTCCCACACATCAGCTTTCTGTCTAGGTACATTTGTATGTTGTTCTGTAATTGCTTTGTAGATAACAGACACTGATAAAGCCAAAAAACCACTGTGGGACTCCCAGTTAAAAAAAAAAATCAAGAATTACTGATATAATCTTATATAGGGATTTTCAAATGTTGAGTTGGGACCTGAAAGTGAATTGTGATTCTTTTGCAGGTGGTGAGAAGGAGAAAAAGGATGGACTCAGAAGAGCTGCTTTAAGTAGCATCTCCTTGTGGTGACAAGAAAAAGGGAGGCAACACTGTCATGTTCCTTTCTGTACCTCGTGGGCATGCTCATTTTCTCCAAGAGAGGAAGACAGGCTCAGCTGCCAGCTGTCAAGCATTTCGTGCATAGACTTAATGAAAAGGCCCTGATGGTGATGGAGGGGGGAGGGGGATAGGCACAACAGCCTATGCCACACATCCTGCAGCTGACCTGAAGTCCCAGCCTGTAGCATTAGGAATGACTAGCTCTGGCTGCCACAAGTGCAGGAGGCAAGCAGTGTAGCTTAAGTCTGTTACCTCCTATGCGTATGTGTTGCTACCAGGTAAGTCTATACTGGGCCCAACTGACCTCAGAGTTGGTGTATAAAATGAAGATGGAAAAATCACATATGCTGTCCTGATTAAAGTGATGGAAAGGTCAGCCATCCCCACGTGTTGCTCAAACAAAGCAGTCAATCTATCCTACATTATCTCAGGTATTGGGCAGGCATAAATAGATTAAATGCCCTGCCAGCTTCCCACTGAGTGCAAATTCATATTTCCCCCAGTTCTCCATCTTTCCTGCAGAATCCTTCAGCTAAACAAGAAGCCACTCCACACAATACGTTGTTAAGTGAGAGACTAAAAATATGGTTTGATATCAGACATTTGTGAGTTTAACATTGGAATACGTGCTCATCAGGGAATGAAACTGACTGCATCTCCCACTGAGTATATATTCAATGGTGAATTTGAGTTTGCCTCTGCATAACCTGCAATATGGCCATGAAATACACCATGTTCAAATCTCTATATATTTATAAATATTAAAAGTGAAACCTGTTCAGTGTAAACTGATACAAGACTCTCGCATTTTATGACAGGAGAGGGCAAAGTAGCACGAACTTACCTTGTAAGTGAATCCTAAAAGGTGGAATAAGTTTACAAGTGGGTTTCTCAAAAAGTCTGAGAAACAGTGATCTAATAATTTCATTGAGCAGATACACCAATTTGGATTTATTTTTATTTGTAAAATTCAGTCACATTACATTTTAAATGATAATGCTAAGTTCAGCCTCTTAAATTTAAATCCAACACCTTCTATCAAACAAAGCCTACTTTTCTATCTGCAGGAACAAGGGACAAAAAAATGTGAACTTGAATATTATTATTATGTTCATTTATAGCCTACCTTTCTCACTGAGAATTAAGGCTGATAAAATATGGCACAGTAGGTAAGGTAATTATTAAGTGAATTATTACATTTCTGTAGGTAGTTTATTTCAATAAAGTTCTAACATTTACTACTGTATTTACTCAGTAGAAAGTTCTAATGTAGTCAATACTACCTACTTACAGCTAAGTTAGGAACAGGACTACAGTATTAATCTTCAGATAAGCAGTCTTGCTTAACATCTTTACATGTGTAAAGACAAAACAACTCCTTGATTTCCTCTAAACAGCTAAGATAACCTGAGGTGCAAAAGTTACGTGTGGCTGCATGACCAGAAGTTTTGAATTATCTTCTTGGTAGTACAAAAAGTTCAATTTAATTGCAAACAGACTATTGTAGCAATCAGTTAGCATTCATGCTTGTTCAGGAAATACAGTATAGAAAACTGGATACATGATAACTGGCAACTTTACCTGGTTACCTAAATTAATCCACCCTGACTTTGGAGATTTCTATTGCTAAATTAAGAAAGGAACGGTCTAAAACCCTAGATTTGGTTTTTTACTTTTAAAATACCATTATAAGTTTCAGAAAAATGGCAAAACTAACTACTGCACATGGTTTAATTTTAAAATGCTCAGACTTTGCTTTCAGAATTTTTCTTTGTTTTCCTGTCATCAGAATATTTTTACACAAGAACCTGATATTGATGTAACATTATTCTGAGGCAATTCATTGTCCTTTCCAGAAATTTCAATAATTGCTGCAACAACCCGGGGTGGCCAAACTGTGACTCAGGAACCACATGTGGCTCTTTCACACATGTTCTGTGGCTCTCAACACCTCCACCATCCCCCCTTATCCAGCTTGGAGAAGGCATTTCTCTCTCTAAATCCGGTGGCTTGGAGAATGAATTTAAAGTTCAAGTTGCTTTCTTTCCACCTCTCCCTCCCTGTCTTGTGGCTCTCACATTAAGCAAGTTTAGCCGCCCCTGATATAGGCTATGCTTTAGCTTCACTTTAGAATTGCACTGGTTCCATAGGGATCAGTTCCCACAATATTATTAGGAGATCAAGGTGGTAATGTTCTTTGCTTAGGATAGCCAAGCAGCGAAATCTCAGACCAGGATGCCCTCTATCTTTTAAACCTGCAGGCACTCCTGAAACCTTGAGATCAAAGGGTAGGAATCACCACAGTCAATCACAAAATGGGAGCAATCACAAAATTTGGGGGACTGTAGGTCAATTTGAAGAATCACAGCCAACTAATGGTAACCACAGAGTCTTCAAAGCAAGAGACATTCAGAGGTCTATGCCACTGCCTGCCTCTGTGTCATGCCTTGGCATTCCTTTGTGGCCTCCCACCTAAATACTAACCAGGACCAACCCTGCTTAGTTTCATGAGGTTGGACTTGATCAGACCAGCCTGGGCTATTCCAGGTCAGGGTGATTCACAAAGACTATCACAAGTCAGAAGCAACATAATAGCAACATACATACAAGCCAAGCTTCCTCCAGTGACAGAGGCAGCAGTTTCAGAATGGGTAGTTCCTGAAAACACAAAAGTAATACTTCAAAAGAACCCAGGGGAGTATCTCTTGCTTCACTGAGGTGCATGAAAGGCAGGACTAGCTTTGCATTGAAGAAGAAATGTTTTACCAAAGAAGCAAAGGGGAGAGGGGAAACCCAGTAGTACCATGTTGGCAGTCACTACCTCAACATAATAACTGGCAGGCCTAATTAATACCTGTTAGATACCCCATGGTCACTTAATTTCTACAAGCAGTATCCTCCTCTTCATGGCAACTAAGGCTGACTTTATTACATGCTAGGTTAGTACAAAGTTGGTTGCATATGGCAAATAAGAACCACTTTGAGGTAAGCAAACAAGAAAGCTTTTGTAAACTGGAATTTTTTTTAGCTTTAATTTCAGTCCACTGATATAGCAAGATGGACATACAGATAGAAGTACCTGCAAACAGGATGTTTATTATTTTCTGCTGCATGGTTTATTCCTCCAACTCTACCTGCTGGTGGTTCAAATCTCCATTTTTCTATTCACCATTTCTGTATCACACACACACCCCGATTCTTCAGGCAAAATGTCTGTTCTTTTGTTCTAGTTCCTTAAACATTTTTTTGGCATTGTAGGTATTAATCCTTTATATAGGGCTTTTTTAATCCTTGAAAACAATCAGGTGGGCCAGATGGTTTTGTGACTGAAATAAGGGCAAGCTAATCAATATTTCATAAATTTAATTCTGCTGCAAACCAGGACAAGTTTTACTGAGCTCAACTGGGGGGGGGGGAGTTATGGGTTGTAAAAATGCAATGAAAGTGAATGTGCTTATACAGTAGCCTCACTACCAAAGTGATAAAAAATTTTGTTAGAGTATATACAAATATGTATGTGGACAGGCAAGCTAGCTAAGAAAATGATATTACTTTCGATTTATATCCCACACATTCCAGATGGATTCAGGACAGCTAACAATCATAATAAAACCAACATCTCAACTTCAGGTATAAAACGATAAGACATAAACAATTTACAATTTAAAACAAAGTATTTTGCATGATACAATCATTTACTTCTTCACAACCCTGTGATCTATGCTCTTCCAATCAATGGTGTACCACTGCATTGCTGTTAGTTGCTGCAGGGTTGAAGAACAGTTCATATGATGTGGTGATGCTTGACCTGTTCATACTACCACCCATCCCAGGCCACTGAGAACCAGTGTGTAGTGGTTAAGAGTGTTGGACTAGTATCTGGTAGACCCAAGTTTGAATTCCCAGTTGTGCCATGGAAGCTTTGCTGAGTAACCTTGGGCCAGTCACACACTCTCAGCCTAGGCTACCTCACTAGGCTGTTGTAAGGATAAAATGGAGAAAAGAAGAATGATGTAAGCTGCTCTAGGTCCTCACTGGAGAGAATGGTGGGGCAAAAATGAATTAAATAAACAAAAACTGTGCAACAGTTGTCAGGTTCCAATGGACATACTGACCCATTGTATCGACTCTCTTATACTGCACTGGATCTTGTGGGCTGTGTTGCCTTATGATCTTCTTGTAAAATGTTTATTCACAGCCTAAGCCAGCATTTAAAACAGTGAAATCATACAAAATTAAAACTGAATGACCATAAAATCGTACATAAAAAGGCATAAAATACTGTTGTAAAACTACAAATACAACAGAACAGGGCAGTTACAGCAAACAGATTGGCAAAAGTGTTTAGCCATTTCCTGAATGAATTAGAGTTTTCCTTCTTCTTGTGGCAAGCCAGCCAAATTTTGCTAATTTGTATGTAACCTCAGGGTTCTCATAATCAAGAAGATTCTTAAGGAGTTGCAGTTTTTGACTACTGGTAAAGAGTATGGCTGTGGAAAATGGAAGTACTTCTTGATGATCATTATAAGCCTCACAGTCAAATATGACATGGACTAAAGATTCGATACCATCATTGCGTAATCATTCCTGGAATGGCACTTTTTTTTATCTCCCCTCCACCACTGCTGAAGGCAGAATGTCCCACCTCATAAGAGTAAACGTTCTCCTATATTCATTGTTTGTTAAGCGGTACAATGCCTCCTGGCCCCCTACTTATTTAACTTCTACATTAATGATTTGGCGTCGTATATAAATAAACCAGAATGCCACCCACCAAAGCTAGGTAACAAACATATAGGGGTGCTCCTTTATGCTGATGCTGTTTTACTTTCAAGGCCTCCCTTAGGCCTCAGCTTTCGCTCAATATTGCCTGGAAAACAACTTAGAGGTAAATTACACTTCTTGTAAAGTGCCTGGGGAAGAAGTGTCATAAAAGACACACAATTCATTATCAGAATTAATGTACTGAATTCATAAAAGTGTGAGGAATTCTCCTCTTAAAATGCTCACAAGCTTAAATACTCATAGCCCAAAACAGAACTTGCTCACACTTACCATCGAATGTTGGGATTCTGAGAAATAATATCTCTTTCCAAAGCCTCTACTAAATCTTTATCATACCCAGTACTATCAAATTTCTTTGGCTCAGGTTCTGAAATGTCAGATGAAGACTTACTCTGCATTACAAACAAAATGCACATAAGACACAACTTTTAATATTTTGCAAACAGGTCTGCAATAACTGGAGACACGCAAGAATAATAAACAGTTTGCAATCACTCCATTAGAAAAACAATGGATCACTGGCACTTCTGCTGTCAAAC
The DNA here is from genome assembly GCF_032191835.1 of Heteronotia binoei. NCBI lineage: Eukaryota > Metazoa > Chordata > Lepidosauria > Squamata > Gekkonidae > Heteronotia > Heteronotia binoei. The sequence goes on from NC_083223.1 coordinate 131,804,523, forward strand.
AAAGACCCTGGCCCCACTCAGATTATACTGTAGGATATCAAAATGGAGGGAATAAAATAAGCCTATTAAAAAGTTCTTGGTTGAAAAGTACTATAATCAAACCGAAAAATGCATAAAATCGTCAATACAAATTCTAGAGGCTGCAGGGATACAGAACCTCAATCAACAAAGCAGTAGCTGCAAGAATGCCAGACTAGAACAGGGAAGACCTGGGTTCAAATCCTTACACTGCCATGAAGCTTTGAACCAGTCACTGTCTTAATCTAAACTATCTCACATGACTGTTAAGACAATAAAATGAGTAGGAGAGGAACACACATGCCACTCTAAGCATCAACAAAGTAGGAATACAAATGTGATAGAATATGATAAAACTTATCTGGGTTACATCACAAGGGCTGGTATGACTGTGTGTGATGTAGCCTTTTGCAGTCCACCTTCTCTCCACAATATACTTCCAGCACACTAAGCTATCACAACATCAGTTCTCTGGTTTAAACTCTTCATACCACACAACCTTTACTTTGGAAACACTGCAGGGCAGAGTTTATTCTTTTAAGAAAATGGTTGTATGGCACCCAGCTTAGAGAAACTTTCATTATTATTACTGTTCACCTTTTGGAGCATATTCAGAAGCAGCCAGATTGGCACCGCACATATCCCAAGTCCAATCAGCAAGTATTACTTCTCTGACTCATAAAAGAGTTCCTCCCTAGCTGCATTCTTGCAGCAGAGAACCAGTTTATCTGCCATTCCAGCAAAGTACCAGCATATAACCCCTTTCTTGTCCTGCAAATGTATGACCGCATTCGAGGAACTGGAATAAATGGTGTGTGTCTTGTAATACACAGATTGTCTATCCATGGCTTTTTATGAGCAGGAATGCACAGGAACGCAGTTCTGGCTGGCTTGGCATCAGAGGTGTGGCCTAATATGCTAATGAGTTCCTGCTAGGCTTTTTCTATCAAAAAAGCCCTGCTTCTATCTATCTTTGCTAGTTCTGTACCCCTAAAACAACTTCTCATTACACATGAGAACTTTAGCCATTAAAATTTCCCAATCTTAGTTGAAAGTCCCTAGACACCAGCGCTTAAGAAATAACACTCAACATTCTCCCTCTCTCTCAATTAAGATTGTTGGAAACCAATTAGTTAATACTGAATTTTTATCAATATCTTTCCTACTCCCCTTTTCAGGACAGAAGTGGATTCCCTAGGAGAAAACTGCCAGGCCTATGCAAGATTTAAAAAAAAGAAATCTGGGGAGGGGTGGGGGAAGCCCAGAAATTTCTTCACAGTTTCTCACAAATGGAAATATAAATGATTTTTTCCACAAAATGGAATTTATCTGTATGTACATACCTTGGGAATTTGCGGTAGAGCACACCCAAAGGTTAAATAAAATGTAAATATCCTATAGACATAAATGACTACTTTGCAGCTCTCACTCTGGTTTATACTTCAGGAACGTTTTCTAAAATAACTTCCATGCAGCACTTGGACATCAATCTCCTATTTAAAATGCAAATCCAGCCTACAAATCTTTCTGAGTAGGCAATATAGCTTGGATTTGGAAGACTAAAGTTGAATCCAGCAGAACCATAAACTCACTCAAATTACATATTTTTAAAAGCAGCACTATTACCTGCTTCATCAAAATTATATATTAGGTAACCTTAGATAGCACCTTGCAATATATAAGTTGCATTAAAGTCTCAAATATAAATAGCTGGAACCCACAAATACCAGAACCTCCAGGCTCTCCAGAAAGCAACTGACGTATTTGTTCTTGATTTAACTCTCATACTAAATTATCATCTTCACAACACTCACTTTTTCCTCTTCTCGTTTATTTTGAGGAGCCTTCTTTTCTCGGCCACGAACTATTTTGCCTTTATCATTAGTGTTTCGGGACGAAGGACGATGAGGAACCCTGGCAGCTGCACCTGCTCGATTATGATCCTTACAGTCACTGCATTGAGCAGACTGGCGTTTCCGTGGTCCTGGTGAGGACCTGATTAGTTAGAAAACATGAAAGAAAACTAAAATATCTGAAGTGGATACATTTATCATCAAACCTAAAAGCAGAAGTTTCTCGCATATGATCACGTGCACATTTTCTTTAAGTCCTCAAATATTTTCTTGTTTGTGGAGAAGCACTCCCATGCATTCTAGGCCCCCAAAAGGTAGATTTTCCCCCTTCTTTACAAATGTCATGTGATTCCATATAGTTTTATACATGAACAGAAGAACCAGCCAATTATTTACAGCACACTGTGATGCATAGACACACTACCACATTGCAATTATCTCACACAGGAGTTGCAAAGCAGTGTTCATCAGTGACAGGGCAGATTCTTTTACAGCTTTGAAACTGGAATTAATGTGGCCTTCACATATATAGTATTTAACTAGCAGATCATTTCAACAGGATGTTTCTGTACCCAGATCTATTTTGCCATCATAGTATTTCTTACCTACGTTCCGCAGGTACAGGCAATGACCAGACTTCTCCATCATGAGCTGGTAATTCTTGCTGTGCAGCTTTCAAAGGGGTGCTGTCTAATTTAAAGCTTTCTAGAGTTTTCATGATATCCTTCACGTGTTTAGCTTCTACATTTATCTCCTGCCTAACCTGAATGAAAACATGAAATATGAATAAACACTGTCAACATGTAGAAACTTGTTAACTTAAAAGGCAAATCTCTTAATCCAACTATATTAACTAAATACACACCCTTCACTCTCAATCTTTAGGAGGCAGTTGAAGACTGTTTTATTTAGTACCGCGTTTGGTTAAGTTTACTGGCAGTTCTGAATTGTGACTTTAAATTATGGGTTTTTAAAAATGTATCTTAGGTTTGATGATCTTATTTTATGTATTTTATCTATGTTGTAAGCTGCCTTGAGCTCTGTGAGAAAGAAAGGTGACTAATAATTTTCATAAATAAAATAACTCTTCTGATGCTCCATTAAAAGAGAGAGAGGGAGAGGGCCTGTGTGAGAACATATGGGGTTTTGTTCCTTGTGAAGAACAGATACATGGTTACACTCTTACCTTACTCTTATCTTTCAAATAAATAAAACTTATAAATGTTACACAACTGGATCTCATCTCAGGTAATTAAAAAAAATTAAAAGTTTTTTACTACAGCAACATAAACATTAATAATGCAGTAACTAGTAACCTTTAAACCAATTGCTATAAATAAGAAATAGGAACCATGTTCAACAATAACAGCAGTTTAATATCAGTATAAAGCAATAACTTTAAATTTCACAGGGATATTCAGTTGCCCTTGTGAATAACATTCCATATAATTCAAAAATGGAAGCCATTTCTCTAAAAAACACCAGAGACATACAAAAGGTTTTTGGCACACAGTACAGCAGGGGTGGCTAAAATTGCTTAGTGTAAGAGCCACACAGAATAAACGTCATATGTTTGAGAGCCGGAGAGAGGGAAGAGGGAAGGAGTTGAAAAGAAAGCAACTTTAAATGAATTCTCCAAGCCTCCAACTAGCTTGGCTTGAAGAAGTGATTTAAAGGGAGAAATGTCTTCTCCAACCCAGCCAACAGGGCAGTGGGGGATTTGAGAACTACATAATGTGTGTGAAAGAGCCACATGTGGCTCCCAAGCCAGTCTGGTCACCCCTGGCTGTATATGGTCAATAATCTTTTCCATAATAAGAATTTCCCAAAGCTTGACTGTCCACTGATTATCTGATGGTAAACCACCAGTTTTCCAGTAGCTAGTAAATGTCATTTTAGCAGCTACAAGCATAAGTGAGATAAGATCCTTTATTTTAAGAACTGTTACAATCTCCCACAAATTTAGTAAAGTCAATTTAGTATCTAATGGAATAACAATGCCAGTTATTTATTTTATTTTCCAATATCTGGGTCCAAAAAAGCTCACTTTTGGGGCAGTCCCACCAACAGTGATAAAAGGATGCTGTCTGACCACATCCCTTCCAACAGTGTGAGTTTGTGTTTGGACTTCAAAGGAGTCATGTGCCACCAAAATAAAACTACGGAAAATTGAGCCTTAATGTTGATGGCATTGGTAGATGCTACATTAGAAGACCGTATATTAATCCACTGCTAATCAGAAACAGTGCTTTGAAGGTCTTTCTGCCATTTTGTTCGATAATAAAATTTCTGGAACATTGACTTTGATACAATAATTTATATATGATGGATATCCTTTCTTTTCTGAAATCTCAGCATCTCTAAGAATTCTTTCAAAACTAGTGAGGTCCCTGTTAACATTTTTAACAATGTCTCGGTTACTTAATAAATGCCAAATTTGAAAATACTGAAACCACGGAACCTTTATCTGTGCCTTTTCTTCAAGTTGGAGTTTACTCATTATACTCCCTTTATGTGATATTTCGCAAACCCTATGGAGTTTAAATTCCCTCAATACCCCCAGTTTGCCTGTGGTAAAACTGGCATTGTTGTTCCAGGGGCAAACCAGAAAAGAAGGAAAAAGAGAAAATTGAGGTGCCAATGCCCTCATATAATCCCAGACAGATAATCTGCTATTTAAGGATTTACTTTTACATCATGAGCTCTATCCAGCTTATTCCAGACAATCGCCTCCAGAGGGATAGCTCATCTCAGATAATTAAACCTCCTAATATTTGTGAAATTCAGATTCTTGTAATAAATACTTTGAAGGTCTGTTTGCATGCACTGTTCCATACCAAAACAAGAGAATTACGTGTTTGTTGCAACTATTCCTCAAGATTATTTATGTTCTATCTGTCCTTCAAAGTAGTCACTGCAGGACAAGCCTCTGAAAATTAATGCTTACAGTGAGCATCTCAAAACCATCAGACTGTTGTTTACCACAGAGCAACAGATTAAATGAATTCACTGGGAATAGCACAGCTCACCTGTTGCCATTTCTGCTGGAGATATGTATCTTTAACAGAGGACAGGTATTTGTTTATTTGGTCAAGTACTCCTTGGTAGTAGACCATTGCAGAATCATAATTTCCTAACAAGGCATATTCACGGGCTAGCTTGACATTCTCGCTTATCATGACAAGACTCATGCTCAACATAAGCTGGAAAAAAAACAGACAACATGCTGCAATTGCAAGATACAAAAACTAGGCAGAACAAGCATCAAACATACAAATCATAAAATAATGGGGGTGGGGGGGAGAGAGATAAAGAGAACACTTTTAATTTCTCAACTGTTCCTACTCGCATCTCTCTGAGGTTTTAAAGAAAGCATTTTATTACTACATAACAGTAAGATTCTGCAAGAGCCTAATATCACCCCTTTACAAGTAGACTTGAATCAGTCATGGACAGAGCAACAGCAAAACATGTTTAAAATATAGTTTTACCACACTGTTCAAATGAACTGATGTTCATTTGAACAGTGTGCTAATATAGTTTTAGCACACTGTTCAAATGAACATTAGTTCATTTGAATAGTGTGATAAAATTATCTGATGTACATGTTTTATGCTTTGACACTTGGTTCCAAGGTATGCTAAAGGTAATGGAAGGGTGGACAGGCTGCAGTGGGATGGTGGGGGGGAGCAGACAGCCAGGTTCTAGCTGTCTCTTACAAAGTCTGGATAGGAGCCACAATTTAAAGGTTAATGGGCACCTGAGCTCAGAGTATGGCTTTGTTGTAATTAACTGAAACTACTCTGACAAAATAGCTGATCCATCAGCAGAATAGGGAGGAGACATCCACACTACAACATGCGAAAATACATACAGGAAGAGCTGACCGAGACAAGGAAGAAACAGCACACAACGCAGGTTCAGCCAGGAAAACCTACTATACTTCCTTCTGACTGCCATATCCAGACTCATGCACACCAAATAAAATCCACTGTACATAGGAGAAGGTTCCCCTATCAGCACCCCCAATCCTGAAAAGACTTACAAGTAATTTAGACTACAATTTATTTCAATTAAATAAATATTAGTGAACACAGCCAATTACAATATTACCTGGGAGTTTTTATGGCCCCTTTCAAAAGTTGAGATTTTTCATTTCTTCTTCCTTCCAGACATTTAACATAACTGAGGTGTTTTTAAAATATGTGTGCAGAAGAGAGTTCAAAAAATCAAACACTAGCCCTTCTCCCAAGTCCAGGAAACATCGGAAGAGATAAGTCACTGTAGTTGTTAAATCTACTGGTGACTTCTTGTCAGTACCATCCTAAGTCGATCTATTCAGAATCCTACTCAAGCCAACTCAGTGGGGCTGGGTCCCATGAAAATGAAATGAAGCACCCCTTCAAATTCTGTGTACTTTCAGTCTTCGAAAAACAACTGTCTATCTGAATTTCTTCTAGCTCACCTTAAAAAGTTTACTCTTACTGAAGTTATTTTATGGGTAATATTTTGGTGGTTAGTCAGCAAAGTTTCCCCCCTTACAGGTAACATAGATGTCCAATGCACACAGGCCCAGGAAACTATAACTCTTACACATACAAATCTGTATGATTATAGTTCATCATACCTAAAACAGTCCATATACCACTTAACACCTCAAGCTGGTTGAGCGCGCAGGTTCAACAGTGGCAAAAAGAAAAAAAGATTTCTTCACTGGGATTGCCAGTTATACCCAATACAGAAAGAAAGAAGGCTTGAAACACACTTTCTAGATTTCCTGCATCACAGCACACTCTGTAACAGCTGAAAAAGCTGAAACAGCTGAAAATTCCATTAATTTGATAACATGGGTATTCAAAATACACCAGAAATCTTCAACTTAAATATGAAGAACTGTTACACATTATGCAAAGATCCAAATTACCACCAAAGAAGCCAACAAGGACCAGCAAACTGCTTATTTTTCAACTGCACGAGAATACAGGTTTGATTTGTATCTGTTGTGACCAGTGCTCCCTCTAAGCAGAGTTAGTGTGAGCTAGCTCATAGATTTTTAGCCTCCAGCTCACACATTTTTGTCTTAGCTCAGGAAGGATGACCCCAGAGCACACTGATTTATGCAGCAGCTCACAACATTAATGCCAATAGCTCACACCTTTAATACCAGCAGCTTACAAAGTAGAATTTTTGCTCACAGAACTCTGCAGCTTAGAGGGAACATTGGTTGTGACTCTTTTGTTATTTCTCCTTCACAGGTTCTTTGCTTGGCACCATCACTGAGTCTAGCAAATCCTAAACTCAGTTGGATCCTTCTAAACCAGCTGACTTAAGTGGGCTTAGGGTGGCATGGTATGTTATTTACTGATATTTTCTGATAGTGTAGTAACAGTGAAAATATAATTAGCTGTTCTCGTCTCTCCAACATAATTTACTTAGTTCACAGGACTGTGATATAGTGTCTTTAAACATATGTATCTGAAAACTTACATCTACTTTGTAACCTGCCACTACTTGCTTAATTATCCTCATCTTGTTAAACCTGTAATTTCAAACTGGCTAAGTCACCAAACTAGCAGATGTTTCAGGTATGAGAATTGCATTTACCTACCCTAAACTTTCATATGAAAGTCTGTTAATCTCAGAACTACATTTTATGTACGGTATACATTATAATAATCTGATTATTATCTTTATGGAAGTTTCTGAGGTCTATAAATTGCATTTCCAGTTATTAACCTTACTATACAATTGTGGTTGTCGTTAAAAACAACTGTGGAAAACTTTACACTGAGGTGTTCCACATGCTCTGCTAATTAGCTTCCACCAGAACACTGATTTGATCTCCCTCAGTTTCTGTAGGTAGAATTTCCACATGTGAGGTGCAAATTTCTCACCTTCTCCCACTCACTAGAACCTTAAATGCTTGCCGAAATGCTGCTCTTGGGGAATGGACTTCGGGAACATTTTAGGAGAAGGGGATTAGGACTGTTGAGAGAAAAGGGAGTCAAGGAAGCTGCTCTTCACAAGTGGCAATCCTTCCACTCCTGGAAAAACTCTAGTTAACCCAAGCCAATCTATTTATTTATTTACTATATTTCTGTACTGCTTCACCTCACTGCTCAAAATGGTTTACAATAAAACAAGCAAACAAAAGCTAACAAGAAACCTTACAAATTAAAACCAAGTCCAGAAAAACCCACCTAAACACAGCCTTATACTGACTAGATGAGCACAGAGGCAATCTTTACTTCAACTGGCAACCCATTCAAGACCACCACAGTAAATATTCATGCCCTGGTACCCATTGATCTCACCTTCTTTAAAGAGGGAAAAGAACAAAGCTTTGTGTGATGAAGGGATCTGGAGGGTTTACAATGTTACAAAAGAAGAAACAAAAAAGGTCTCTTCTACATCTTCAAATAAAATTCAATTTCTGATTTTTTTTCAAAAAAAGCCAGGACTACATAGGAATACATTCTTCCCTCCCTCCCTCTATCTATCTATCTATCTATCTATCCATCCCTTCTTCCCTCGCATATTATTTGTTCTGGATGACTCTGGGCAGGCCTGATTCAGATATAGGCATGCACTTTAGAAACCCTACACATCCAGTCTGTTTTCCTATACCAGATCATTAAACTCCAAGCAAGAGGTACACCTCAGTAACACTAAAGATTTATTCTGTGTATAGTACATACAAAGTGAACTGCTGCCATTCTAAGCTTGTTTATTAAAGCACAATTAGTGTGTTCTTAACATAGACTAAATCCACAAAGCATTATATTATCCATCCATCATTGTTACATAAATAATCCTGTGGATTATATGGACCCAACACTGATGACATAAATTAATGCAGCTGCAAAAAACACTTTCTACTAACTCAGCCAACTTGTAAAATAGCCTCTTACCTTGATACAGCTACCTGGATCCATACCATGATAACATCTAAACTACACTACTGTAATGCACTGTAAATTAGTCTCCCCTCAAAGTCAGTTTGGAAACTCCAGCTGATGGAGAATACAATAGCTTATCTGTTATTAGGAGCTAGATGGAGCACATCCTTTACTCCCACATCACTGGCTGCCATCAGTTACTGGACTCAAATCATGTCAGTGGGGCTTTCTGCAGATGCCAACCTGCAAACAAGCAAAATCAACTGTCCCTACATGAGCCTTCTCTGCTATGGCTCCTACCTTGTAGAGTGGTCTGCCTGACGTGGTCAGGAAAGCTCCAATTCTCCTGGTTTTCCTCAAGTTACGAAAAATTGAATGACTCAAGAAAGCTTTTCGATTTAAGATAGCACTGTACAAAATGATTCACAAAATTACCTGGATAAATTACTAGGGACTGTGGTCTATACTGATGTATAGAGTTTGCTGTAAAGATCCTATTATGTAATGCTTTACTTCAGTTCTTTTTTTTTAGATTTCTACAACCCTAGTCTTATTGCATTGTTTACTGAACGGCCAATCCTGTTGACAGTACTGACTCACTGTGTAATGCGCCTTGAGCCCAATAAGACAGACTGACTTATTTATAATGTACATGAATAAACAACCAAAACTGTGCAAACTGTGAAAGCAGTAGAGAACACAGCACTTTACGCAGTCTTTTCTTGATCACCTTACTTGATGAAGCACTTTCTTGACCAGCACTTTATTCAACCTTTTCTTACCTTATCAGCTGGATCTTATACCATCCTCATGGCTTGATTTCTGCCGCGTATTTTCCATGCACACAAAGACACCTAACATGGTGGAAGTGGCAACGATTCATTTACTTCATGACTAACTGCTGTACTATAGCCATGTGAGAAGTGAACAAGCAGTACTGTGTACCTTAGCTTTGAAGCATGTGACTACTGCTGTCCCTGTTCTTTAGTGCTGCTGCTGTTCTGTTGCTATTCTTCTTGGCTCCCTTTCTTAGTTTTATGGAAGTTTGTTATTATTGCCCTATTTACAGAATAGAAATCTAATAATCCCTAACCATATTTCTGATATGTGGTATTTGGGAGGATCTGAAAATCCACTATTACTAAATATCAACACAGCCTAAATACATTTCATGAATGAATCCACATGACGTTCTTCTATTTATCTACAGAGCAACCCTACTTGTATAACAATTGCTGTTACAGATTTATGCCATCAGTAAATCAAGAACATCCACCACAACACATTTCAAGGCATTTATAATTTCATTTTATCTCATGTAGGGCTGTGAGAGTTACACTCCACATGTTGAACCTAACACTCAATCAACAAAGCAACACTAAATTTATGCAACACTGTCCAATGTGTTTCAGATACAAAGATTTAGTAGTGAGAAGAACCAAAATGCAACATATGTCACACTATAGCTTGGAAACACTCTGTAGAGCTCTTTACTAAAAAAAAATAAATATCTGAACTCCCTGCCTTCAAGAACGCTTTATGATACCACCAAAAACCACCTTTCGCTCCCAAACGCTACAAGCTCATTTAAGAGCCCAAGTTTGAGCTACAGAAACGTTTAAAATATCTCCAAAGGCCTGTACAAACACAGCAGTCTTCCACAACACATAAGCAAGTACTGTACTTAACCTATAATGGTACAACAGACCATTACCCCTACCAGAGACACATTCAACTCTCAAACCCAGGTTATTTCCTCTGAACAGCCTAGCGAGCCTCCTCCACTACGTACTAAAACTGCACCACAACCACATTAAAGCTGCAATCCAAAACGGAGTTGGGGCACCTAACCAGAGTGTGTCCAATGGGCCACACACGATCGATGCACAGCTGGGGGTGGGGGGATGGAGATCCGAGATGGGGGGTTAGAATGCAATACAAAACCTACCCGCTCTGTGTCACAACAACGTCCTCCCTCTCCTCTTAAAATACAACCTCTGTATTTCGATCACCGTTTCACCAGCTCCGCAAAGAAGCCAAACAGGGTGCTAAAGCCACTGTCTTACCGGCAAAGGGAAGCCAACCAGTAGCTCTCACAGACTATTCATCCAAACGCAAGGCATCTTTCCGCCCCCCGCGCTCCATTCATGCCCCGCAGAAGATGCTCGAGCAGCTGCTTAGAACCCGGACACACCCACCCACGTCCGTACGCAAAAGTGCAAACACGGCAACGGGCCTCCCGCCGCCCTCTCTAGAACACACCTGGCGCGATCGGGAGCCTCTTCACGCAAACAAAGGGTCTGGCCGCGGGCCTCTCCGGGCCAACAAAGGCCACGGGCCCCGCCGCCCCGAGAGAGGGCTACAAGCAGCCGCTGCACTCTCCCCAGGCCACCTGCGTGTGGACGACTGCCTGCCCCACGGGGACTAGGCGCGGCGAGGAAGCTTCCGACCTCCGAGTCCGGTCTCGGAGGAACGCCGAAGGAGACCAGCGACTCCCCTTCCGCGCGCTCCAAGAGGCGGCCCACGGCCGGCAGCTGCTCCGCACACAGGCCGCGGCCGGGCTCATCGGCGGGCCTGCTGCCGCTGCTGCCGCCGCCGCACCTCCTCCAGCAACGACGAAGGGACCCGCCCTGTTCGCCGCCGGGCAGACTCCTTCCCCGCTCCCGCGCAGAGGCACACCCCCGTCCCCTCCCTGCCCGGTGACAGTTGGCTTCTGCCCAGCGCGCGACGCCGGCCAAGAGTCGGCGAGCAACGGTCCCTCCCCAGCGCCTGGCGGGCCGGGGTACTCTCGTGTGTGCGTGTGGAGCACATGAATGGGCTGTGCGCGCCCTGGTCCCTCCTTCCGCCTCCTTCCTCCCCCCCCCCCCTTGGCCCGGCCTGGCGCTCCCTCCCTCACACACACACTCACTGCGGAGATTGTGGATGAGCTCGGAGTGACTGGCGCCTCCTGACTTCCAGGCCATCGCTAGACAGACTCTGCGGAGCAGGTAAAGAGCCGCCTTCAGCGCCGCGACTGCGCACAGTAGTTTCCCCAGGAAGGACACAACCTCCAGCGCCGACACAGGCGCCGCCTCCTCCCCTCCCGCAGCAGCTGCTGCTGCTGCCGCCGACGCGCGTCCGCCGGAGGGAGGAACTGCTCGGCCACCCCCTGGCGCGCTCGACATTCTGAACCGCCGCCGCTGGGCAACCGCGGCCGCTGTGCGCAGGCGCACTCCACGAAATAAAGGGGACAGTGCTGGGGGGGGTAACTCCTTGGTGATACAAGGAAGGGGGCTGAGAGGCCGGGGGAGGGGGGCTGGGAGAGGCGAAAGCAGCCTGCTGCGGTGCCTTTAAGTAGAGCCACGTGACCCATCCCTGCGCCCGTCTATATATAACCGGGACACGGGACCACGTGAAAGGCGCTTCAAGCGGAGCGGGATCCTGAGGGTCGTGCTTAAGGCGCCTTGGACAATTCCTTTAAACGCTGAAAAGCTCAGCGCCAAGCAGACTAGCTTACTGGCGTCTAAGAGGGTTAAGATACACGGAATGAAAAGTACGCCCCCCCCCCCTTATGTGGGAAATGTTAACTATTCCTCCCCACACACGGTTTGTCTTTTACTGCCTGCCTGCCTGCTAGTGTGCAGTTATTATGTGTGTGTTGTGGGATGTCACATAAGCACCTATTGCTCTCTGACAGGCAAAAGCACATGGCTTATGTCCCTCTCAGACCTGCAGAAGGTGAATCCCTGAGAAGCCAGCAGCACCGCTGGGGTTTGGGTTGCTTCAAGCATCTCCAAATACAAGCTTCACCTTACCATTTTTCTTGCTGGCAACATCTTCACACATGCTGTATTTTTTTTCAACACTCAAAGCAGCCTGGTTCAGATGTTATTTAAAATATAAGAGTGGCTAAAACTAGCAGGGAAAGCCTTCCCCTGTGTCCCCACTACAACAATGCTATACAGCAGGGGACTAGCTGCCCAAGCAAAATAAAACAAAAATCCCATCTTGTCTATCTCCAAGCTGCTTTTTTAATACAGAAAAAAGTACAACCATTTCCTTGTTTCCAATGGCTGGAGACAGACTATTATACTACTGCTGCCACACACTAAATGAAAAGGGTTTTTTAAAAATCACGTTGAAAGGTCCTTAAACCTGGCTTTTTAACCAGGCCCCCTCAAAAATCACTGAACGTTTACATCAGTCTGCCTGCCAAAATATAAGCCAGTATACTGAGGCAAAACAAAGCATTCATGTAACATCTATTACTGTACCAACCTATGCCTTGGGAATTAAAATTAATCACTTGGTGACACAGAAAAGCAAGTGCACTTGCTATGTTAACAATAAGCATTTATAGTTTTAGCATGCAGTGCATTAGGAAGTTCTCTTTTACTGGTAGGATATTCCCTGTCCCATTTCACATATGACAAGATTGTTTTTAATAAAAATGTTATGTAAGATATAGAACAAATGCAAAGGAGCTTAAGAGAAAAACAATGCTAACCTGTATATTTTGTTGACTTTTCCTTCATACCATCTGTGAATGTGAATACACAGGAACAAATATTTAATCAATAGTTCACCTGCAAAGTTAGTCGTCTTTCCACCATACTCACAACAATTACAGTGCAATCCTATAAAGTTACTCCAGTCCAAATCCATTCATTTCAACTGGCTTAGACTGGAATCTTTAGGGGTGCAATCCTAGGCAGGAGTTGGTCACACTAAAGACCATTGATTTTACTACACTTTTATGCACTTGACCACATGCTTAAATCTACTAATTTAAATTGGTTTAGATGTGTTCAACTCTTTACAAGATGCCTTACATTGCCCAAACACTGGTGTCGTCTACTGTTTTCCTTATTGTGCTATAGCCACAGGAAGCGGAAGGCAGGTTGACTACAAAAGTATAGCAAATGGTCATTTCAATACATCAATATTCTGTTACCAATCAAAACAAATGAAAAGCACTCTCCTGGTGGCAGCAGGGATAAGAATGGCGGCTGTAAAAATCCAAATTTTCCTACCCACACAGCTGCCATCCAGCCTTTGCTTCAGTCTTTACCAAAACTTTGGAGCAAAGTAGGCTTGGGAAAGATCAGGGATAAACCAGGGAAAATCAAGGTTAGACATAAATACGCAAGGATGCTATGGGGAAGCAGGAAAATATCCTGCTTTCCAACAGCATTGAATGTGGGTAAAATTACCTATGTGGAAATGCATAGCTGCTTATGTGCATATATTTTAAATAAGCCCCACTATGGTGTAGTGGTTAGAGTGCAGGATAAAGCTCTAGGGGACCTAAGGTGTAAATCCACACTCTGCCATGGAAGATTGCTGTATGACTTTGGGCCAGTCACATGCTCTCAGCCTAACTCACCTTTCAGAAATATGAGCACAAAATGAAGGAGACTAGAACAATGTATGCCACTTTGTGCCCCCTACTGGGGAGAAAGGCAGGGTATACTAAATAAATACAATAAAACTGCACAGTAAAAAGATAAAGAGAAAATGCCATCGATTCGCAACTAACTCATGGCAACCCCATCCCCAGAGCATTCCAGGCAAAAGACAAGCAGAGATGGTTTATCATTGTCCTCTTCTGTGTAGCAACCTCAAAATTCCTTAGTGGTCTCCCATCTAGATACAAATTGTGCCAAGAGCTACCCTACTTGTTTCCCAAGATCTGCAAGTTCAAGCTAAACTGGGCTAGTTGAGCTGCTCAGTAACTCAGAACTGCATAGTAAAGGTGCTTCCAAATCAACTCCCTCATCACATTTAGTATCACATTTATATCAGCCCCGTAGTACCCGTTGAGAGATTGTTTTCATATATAGTGCCATCTCCTTCCAGAATGGTGGATCAGTTTTAGGTTTTAAAAATGCTGAATTTGCACTATGTTCACTTAAGCCACCATACACCCCATTATATGTGATGCAATATGTGGAAGAAGGGAACCATGAATTCTAACTCTAATATACAGAAAGGTGAAATGTATATGTATACACTCGACAACACAACGCCATATGGAGACTTTTAAAAACAAAAGCTGGGAATAACAGTCCCCATAAGACCAGCATAGGGAAAGGTTAGGGAATTATTTTTTGGCACCAGTGGGAAAAGGAAACACACAAGTACCACATAAACCACTGACCACCGTTTGAATCATAATGCACCTCTCTTTGCCTTGATACCAAGGTTAGTAAATACAGCTCCTACGAGAGCTATGAATATAAGGGGAAAATGTCCCGCCCTCCAGTGGCTCCTTCAGTTCTTGCAGTCTTTTTCCCTGAACTAGCTCTCCAGGCAACTCTGTGGTGTAGAAGAGCTTACAAATATTATTTCCTCCGCTTTCCCTACTTCACATATGGCAGAAAAATGCTTACATATGGGTCAGACCTCAGGGGCTGACTGAGGTCCTAATGCTAAGTGTGCTTACTTGAAAGTAAGCCTGAATTAAGTTGCTCGACCTCCAGGAGCCCACAATATGTGTAAAAGAGCCAGATGTGGCTCCTAAGCCAGTTTGGCTACCTCTGCAGTGTTTTGCATCACTGAACTGTGTGGCCTTATTGTGCTGGCTTGTAGTATAGCGAGGGCTGCTCAACTCAACATCCAGTTTGCTGGATCATGGCAGTGGGTGATGTAATAATGCCTGTTGTTTGCATAACTGAACCGTGTGACCATATCATGCTGGTATGTAGCACAATGAAGACTGCTCTGGCTGACATCCAGTTTATTTGATGATGCAGTTGGTATGTAATAATGCCCACTGTTTGCATCACTGAACTGTTTAGTCCATCAATGCTGGCTTTTAGCAGACTGATGATTGCTCAGCTTGACATCCCGTTTGCTCCAACAAGAGCTATGAAACTATGGGGGAACCCTGTACCGCCTCTTTAATTCCATCCTTCCTTCCAGTGGCTCCTGCACTCTTTCTCTGATCTAGGTCTCTGGGTGACCTCTGTGGTGGTGAAGAGCTTGCAAACCTGCCTATTTCCCTCTCCTTCCCCACTTAACATGATAGAAATAGTTGCCTACCTCTGCGTCAGTGCTCAGAGGCTGACTGAGGTCCCAACGCTAAGCAAGCTTACTTGAGAATAAGCCTACATTAAGTTCCTCCTTGGCCTCTGGGAGCTGCACAATGTGTGAAAAAGCTGCACGTGGCTCCTGAGCCAGTTTGGCTACCTCTGGATGAACGTGTACATCAAGCAATATTGCCAATTCATTATCTGCATACTGATTAAGTAAGCAGGAGCACTATGAGACAACTAAGGCAAAAACCATTGGCATTGCGGACTGATGTTAAGATAGTTCCAGGGCATTTCAGGTCCAGTTTCAATATTACATATAATTCTAATGTCTGGGAAACAGACATATGAATAGCCCTGGCTAGTTCGATCTGTTCAGAGCACGTAAACTAAGCAGGGTTGGCGTTATTCGTACAGGAATGTGAGATCACCAAGGAAGACTGGGGTTCTTATGCAGAGGAAGGCAACGGCAAGCCATTGTCTTGAAAACCCCATGTTCCTGGGGCTGCCACTGATCCGCTACGACTTGATGGCACACTATTATTTGGTTCGGGAAACGTATTCGAAATTTATAATCATATTATTTAGTTCGGAAAACATTCGAAATTTAGGGATACTGCCTACCACCCTCTCTCGCCGGCCCTCGTGTTCCCCCTGTGCAAGGCGCCTTCTGCTGACGCAAAAATTTCGCGCGGCGTAATCTAATCTATAAGAGGCCTGTGGCGCAGAGTGGTAAAGCTGTAGTACTGCAGTCCGAACTCGCTTTACAACCAGAGTTCGATCCCAGCGGAAGCTGATTTAGGTAACCGGTTCAAGGTTGACTCAGCCTTCCATCCTTCCGAGGTCGGTAAAATGAGTACCCAGCTTGCTGGGGGGGGGGGGGGGGGGGGAGTGTAGATGACTGGGGAAGGCAATGGCAAACCACCCCGTAAAAAGTCTGCTGCGAAAACGTCATGATGCGATGTCATCCCAGAGTCGGAAACAACGGGTGCTTGCACAGGGAACTACCTTTTTTTAAAAAAATTAATTATCTAAAATCGCATCGCCATTCTTTGAGCAAAGCGGTAGTTCTTACATATTTGACCCCATCGCGTAACCATCTCCCGTGATTCCTTCAAGCCAATGAAAGGGCTAAGTCAGAAAGCTGGCGGAGGCGGGGTAGGGAAAGGCGGGAATGTTTTTGTTCTTTCCTCAGCATGGAGGACGTGGTTGCCAAGTATGTATCCCAGAAAATTAGCAAGACCCGCTGGCGGCCGGTCTCAGCTACAACTCTACAGTCTCCCGAAGTCTTCGCTACCGGCTCGTGGGACAACGAGGTAACGTGTAGGAAGAGCCGTCAGGGTGCTTTTGTCGTCTCTTAAATGCTGTTGGTTTTAAATTAGTTTATATGTAAATTTTACTGTTATGACTCTTTTGTACTCCGCTCTGAGCCCGTTCGCAGGAAGGGCGGGCTAAAAATCGAATAAATTTACTGCTTTCGATGCCAAGCATGCGTTATTGATGGCTGTTTTCACAGCCTCCGCGTTTCGTCGTCAGGCTGCTCTTTAGTGGTTCGGATTAGGATAATGCGATGTAAATTTTAATTTAGATAGATATGTTGATCTTAATTTGAGGACTGGACAATGTTAGAGGAAGATTTGTATGTTGTGATTGTTTGGGGTTGGCTAGAAAAAAATGAATTTCTGTTCATAAGCCTTTTTTTACACTGGGGGTCACAGCTTAATTTTTCCTTTTTCTCTGCCCCAGTGCAGTAGGTTACTTGATCTCTAGAGTTTTTCTAGAATCTATTGTTTTATTACAATTTAGTATGTTTGGTCAAGTTGGGGCTCACAGAGAAGCTACAGAAACCAGACAAAATATATTAAAATTCAAATTAAAGTGTTCACTTGGGAGGAGATTCTCAGATGGTTTCTCGCTGCTGTTTTTTCTTACGGTCACATTCAAAACAGTTGGAACAACTGTGTTGGTATTCTTTTCGATGGCTATGTGAACCCTGTGAATATGGTGATAGTAAGTAACATCTGTAAAACAATATTCAAACTATTAAAGACTCCTTAGAAATGAAATTGTAGTTTCCATATGTTGGTAAGTGATAAACAGCTTTCTATAAAAAATGGTGATCCTCAACTAAGGTTTAGGTTTGCCTTTCTTTTCTTTTCTGTCCTTTTATAGGAAAATAATATTTCTATATGGTTGGTTGGAGACTTTGAAGGCTTGGGCGTGAGTGGAGAATATCATGGAGAACCACATCTGCTATGTGATATCCAACATAGTGGTGATGTTATGGATTTGCAGGTAAAAAGTACCATACAGTGGTTTTTAAGTGACTAAAAAGTGTAAAGTAAGATGCAAAGCAAACTCAGTTATTCAAGTAGAAAAATGAACTCCTTAGTTCTGTTGTTTGGTAAACCTTCGCCATAGGACAATGGCCACTGATTTAGCAGTTGACTAGTAAAATGAAAATCTTTAATGATCTTGAGATCTGTGTTTCCTTAGTTTCTGGATCAAGAGAGAATTGTGGCTGCTTCATCCACTGGAAGTGTGACTATATTCAAGCATCATCAAAATAATGAGGTAACAGAATTTATTTTCAGGTGTTATTACTGTTGACGAATACATGCTGTTATTACACTGGCCTTGATAAGGGATTTTTACTTGTACTCTTAGGACCTAAACTGAAAGTTATATATTAGCAATATTCAAATCAAATCAACCTTTAATGGCATATAAAAAAGTTAAGAAACAATAGGTTAAAAGGCAATGGATAGATTAAGATACAAAATATCAGGAATAAAACACAGTTACATAGGATTACGGTTAAATGAGACAACAAAACTGGTCCTTGTCTTGACGAATCTTTTTGGCCCAGTACAGAAATGAGGCAGTGTTCGCAGTTATGTCAGGAGTAGCATCCTTCAGAAGAAGCAGGACCTTATCAGGATCAGCCAGACCCATCTTATTTAGAAGAATATGATCCAAAAATCGACAGCGAATACTTACATAAAAAGGGCAGTACAAAAGAATATGTGAAATGGTTTCAATAGATCCGGACTTACACGGGCATAATCTAGCCGAGAAGGGTATATTATGAAATCTACCATATAGAACTGCTGATGGCATAACATCAAATCTTGCCAGTGAAAAGGCCCTACGCTGTTGAGGACTTTGCAAAGAATAGAGATAAGAAGCCATATGGCCGACATTGAACGAAAGCCCTAGACTCACAGGAGAGCAAGTTTTATTAGCGGCACTGAGGAGATTTTGAAATTCAATATCCAGGATTCTGGCTTTAATCATGCGCAATGCCTCTGTTTGTGAGAGCATAGATAATGACTCTATGGACAAACCAACAGTGCGAATCTTTTTCTCGATAGAGTCTAGCCAACTAGAGTATCTAGATTCTGATAACATTTGACTAATAAGACTAGAAGGGTCAGAGTTATAGTGTATTCGCAACCAGTATTTGACAGTTAAAAGCCATGCCCTAGTTTCAAGTGGAACCTGCCCCGATTCTAGGCATAGGGCTGCATAAGGCACACAACAAGGCATTCCCAGAATTTTACGAAGAAATTTGGATTGGATACGTTCCAAAGAATAATCAAACGCACCAATCCATAATGGGATACCGTATAGTAGTTGAGCACAAGTTTTGGCCTTAAAAACTTTCAGAGCAGCCGGCACAAACTGATTGCCCTTATTGAAGAAAAAACGGCAGATAGCCTGGGCACTGGCCTTAGCCATATTGGTTGCAGACCTTCGCTGTACAGTCCATGATGCATTATGTTGAAAATAAATACCTAGGTACTTAAAGTGTCTGACCTGCTCTATTCTATTTCCATTAAAATCCCATTTGAATAATTTCCAAGTTCTTGAAAAGACAAGGATTTTTGTTTTTTCAAAATTAAGTTGGAGCTTATTGATTTCAAAATACTCAAGACAGGGCTAAAAAGGCGCTTCAAACCCACACGCGTGCAAGACATTAATACAGCATCATCTGCATACAGTAACAGTGGCACGTGAGTGGGACCGAGTTTAGGGCTATGACCGTCAGCGCCAGACAACACAGGAGCTAGATCATTAAGGAAAAGGTTAAATAAGGTGGGGGCTAGAATACAGCCCTGTTTAACACCCTTATTAGATGGAATTTTTGCCGTTAACTTTCCAGCTAGAGAGCATTTAACCTGACAAGTTGTTGAGGTATGCAATTTTCTAATAAGAAAAAGTAATCGCTTATCAATATTCATTTTGTTCAGTTTGTCCCAAAGTAAGCCTCTGTCTATGGAGTCAAAAGCTCCTTTAAGGTCTAGGAAGGCAGTATATAACTTAAGCTTAGCCCTCCTAGTGTATTTATTTACCAGATGGGACAATATAATACAATGATCCAGTGTGGATTTCCCATGGCGGAAATAGCAATATTACTCTTTCCTGTATGTGTAATTGCTGCTGATATAAGGCAATTGCCAGATACATTTGTGGTCTCTTCCCCCCCACACCCAGGTTTTTTTGGCAGTCATTCATTTCCAGACTGGAACATTCCATTTTGGGTCCTATATTAAATGTGTATTGCCTTACAAGTGTAATAGGGACTTTGTTGTATGTTGTAATTTGTACCTCTGAAGAAGGCCTCTGCAAACCAAAATGCACCAGGTTATACATAGTTCCTTTTCATGCATTTGTCACTTTTATGATTTTATGAGGTTTAACTTGGGCCCCTATGAGATTTTGATACCTACAAGTTTTTTAATGTTTGTGTAATAAACTTGTACTTTTGTCTTTAACTATTGCTGTTTTTAACTTTTGGTCTCTTTCTAGTACTCTAAACTTCTATTGGAGGTTATTACTGTTGTGCCAATAATTGTATGGCTTTTGTAGTTAAGGCAAGGAGTTAAACTTGAAACTCTTGAATGCTAAGAATGTATTTTTAAATGTATCAGTTGTTTACCTTCTGCTTGCTTGGATACTGCTGTAGACTTCTTTATACATATTCTCTTGGAATTACTTCCCAACAGCTTTCAATTTTTGAATGAGTTGCAGAAACAAGCAGGGCTTTTTTGTAGCAGGAACTCCTTTGCCTATTAGGCCACACACCCCTGATGTAGCCAATCCTCCTACAGGACTCTTAGTACAGGGCCTACTGTAAGCTCCAGGAGGATAGGCTACATCGGAGATGTGTGGCCTAATAGACAAAGGAGTTCCTGCTACAAAAAAGCTCTGGAGAGAAATCTGTTAAATGCTATTAACTGACTATGTAAATGGTTACACCCTAAATGTCATAGTGGATTTACTGAACACATGCCTGATGTATGGGGAAACACTGACATAAGCTTGTAATCATGCTCTTTTACATCAATAAATGCCAGTGACCAGGAGCTACTTCTGAGCAAAAATACATAGGATTGAACTGCAGAATCAAAGTACTAAAATGTTGCTATATTTTGAAAACCCAAGCAAGTCTGTAAACTGGTTGCTCAGAAATACTTGAATTTAAGCTGATGTAGATTGATTGTAATGGTTCATCTGATTTCTAAACAGCCCAAGGTTTTGGTGTTGGTGTGTTTTTAACAGAAATTAGATTTTTGGACTGTAAAATGCTGTGTTTTCTCATCTAGATGTTTCTAAATACAATTGTTGTTTTGATTCTTTCTCACTTGTTTCATAGACTCTATCCATAAGCCGGAAATGGGAGAAGGCACATCACTATAATCCTTCATATAGTAGTGCTTCATGCACTGGGATCATATGTAACAGCCCTGAAATCTTTACTGTTGGGGAAGATGGCAAAATAAATTTGTTCACAGCTGAACGTGTAGATGCTGTTCGTACATTAGGTAGGCAGTTGACTTCTTCGCTCATCCAAAACTCTTGTTCTGGCATGTTGTAAGCTGCTTTGTTAGTCTTAAAAGTTGGGGTAAAAGTGCCATCAGTTGCATTTTCCTGGGAAGTAATTATGGCATTCCTGTAATGCTTTGTATCATTGCTTGTGTTCAAGTCAACAGGAAAATGACAGCCTTGGATGAAACAACCACCACAATGCTGTATGAAGTTGAAGAATATTCTAGACTTTTCCAGACTTTTATGTAGACTATAAGGTTCTATTATTTTATGTAAAATAAGGTTCCCCAATGGGTGCCATGATGCCTGTGGGATACCTTTCTTGAGATTTGCCCTGTGTTTTGAAACAGGTATGGCTTCTGAGAGGCCACTGGAGATCTGATTGGCTGAGCAGATTTTTCAAAAGTTGCTTTGGTAGCTGTGACAGACCACAGGCATATGCATGCTTAGAGGCGGTGCATATGAGTGACAACTAATAGAACTCACTCTGAATGGGGGACTGCAGCTAACTGTTGAGAAAGGAGGTCAGTTAGGTACTTGGAGAAAGCAGTTGGAGAGTAGAGCAGTTGGAGATTGGATGAAGAATGAAGCAGTTGCTTGAGACATTCTCTCATGTGAGAAAAGCCTAATAAAGCAGAGTCTGTGCCAGAGCCAGTGTAGAGTGGCTTGGAATATATGAAAGACTTGGTATAGACTGTACCCAAAAGTACAAATAGTTTCTCTGTGTGTAAAACAAAGGATCACATCTTGAGAGGGAATTTTAGTTCTCCAGTATCAAGCTTACTGTCCAGTAGGAGAAGACTGTCAAACTGGAAGATCAGGATTTGGCAAAGGCATTGAAAGGCCCTCAGAAGCCAAAGTCCCAGGTTAATTATCTTAAAGAGGAGATAATAATGGTCTTGCCAGAGAAAAGGGGTCTAGGGGGACGACCTTAGTCTTAACCAAGGTGACAACACTGAATACAATCTCAAGACTGTATGATTATCTAGTGTAGAGTTTAAAAAGGAAATCTGAACAACCTTTAAGACTAACCATAACATTGTTTAAAGCTTCAGTGAAAGTCAAACCTTTACTTGTGAAGTTAGCAATCTCAGAGGCAGTTCTGTGTTTAGTTTTTAGCTGTCTGCCTACATATTCCTAATCCCAAACCCTATGCACATATTGATTCTTTTCACTACTAGTCTGTTCAAATAAGCCAAAAGTTGTTTAAATCTTTAACCGTGCCTTTCATGCCAGTTTCTGGAGGGAAATATTTGAAAACTGGAGAAACAACAGGGTGATTGTTTTAGTGGGGTGATAAAGTGGTCACCTTGTCATAGTAGCAGCTACCAATACAGCACAGGGATCTTTGTTGATAAACTGAAGATAAACTGTATGCAAATAATTTTTTTAAAAAAGTATGTTCATTTTAAAAGGCATCCTGTTAAACAGAGCTTCTGCCTGAAATGTTGAAAAGTTAATATTAGAGTTATGCATTGCCTCCCTCACTTCCTGTGATTTTGCAGTTGGTTCCATCTTTTGTGGCAGTGATTTTATTGTGCCCACCATTGGGTGCCAGAATTCCAAAGGTGCCCATGGGTCAGAAAGGTTGGGAACCCTTGATATAGAACCATCCATTGCAATGAAGCCATCCATTGAGGCCTAAGACTATAAAATGAGCAGTACAATTTGGCAGCTCTCCTAGGCTTTGGAACGCTAGCTAGCTGGAAGATCCATCTTCTTAATCCAAGTGTCCGGTAGGCTTTTGGAGAAGAGCACTTGTTGGGGAAACTAGGGGTCCAAAAACCTTTACATGGATTACCATCCCCGCTATGTTTGTTGGGGATGGAGAAACTGGCTTCCCATTTGTATCAAAAGAGAGACACCTGTTCCAAAATACCTTTTTTTATTTGACTTCAAACCCAAATGTATAACCTTTTAAAACATATAAGAATCTAGTATATAGCATACAAAACTAATCAAATTAATTAGAGTGCACTGTTGTCACATTCTCAGGGTGCAGGCAGGCAGGAGTCCAAAGCCAGTCCAAGGTCAAAGTCCAGGAAGTCAAGCAAGAGCCAAGTCACCAATGCAGAATCACAATCTGGAATCAGAAGTCAATGTCCAAAAGCCAAAAGGTCAGGGTGCCAAGGAAATCAAGCAGATCAGGAAGGAGCGTGGATGCAAGCCAGAGAATAGACGTTGCTTCCACAAGGTTACCAGGTCCTGGGTGGAAGCTATATGGCAGTCTCAATCAGCCTGCTCCCTGGGTGGCAGTGACTCTGCTAGAACTCAGGGCTGAGAGATCTGAAGCATTGGTGTGCTTCATGTCTTCGCTCTGAAAGTTCTTTCCAGAGCCTGCTTCAAACTCTTGAGATGGGAGGAGGAGAGCTTGGAGGAGATTGATTGTCAACAGCTGACACTGGTGCCTGAAGAGTGATTGATGGGCCAGCTGCTGTTTGTTCAGCTGAGGAACTGACTGGCAACTCTTCCAGGTCTGTTAACCCTTCCAGCTCCTCGTCAGAGCTCTTGACAACTGTAATTTTATAAAGGATATATCCTGGTTATTCTGTCAAGACCCATAATCCAGGATGGTTGGCAAGAACAACTCTGAACAAGACTAAATTCAGAAATGAAGTATCTTTTTCCATCCATAGGAGCCAATGTAACTGTCAGTCAACTCTGATGAGCATCTGACATACATCTCTGACGTGCATGATAAAGCTCAGCCCATTCTTTCTGTCTCTGGGGGTCAAGAATCAGGGAAAGCTAGAGTGACTCAGATTCTGGGAAGCTAGGTTCTGATATTCTGTTCAGAATTTGATAGTGTATAATGTTAGAGTATTTTGCACGCAGCAGAAGAGCTGAAGGAGAGGGACAGGCAAAAACACAGGAATTAATAGACAAGAGAAACAGATGTATTCAATGGTAGATATATTTACCAGGATAGTATCCAATATTCAGAGTCGTTGCCAGGCCAAGGTCATACACAGTAATCAGTACACACTTCAGTAGATAACAGTATACAGCAGTAAGTATACACAGCACGATCCAAGCACAGTAGCCTAGGATCCAACACCAGCAGTGTCTGCTGCCACCCAGATAGTGGGCCGCACAGTACCCACAATCCTTACAGGCTGACTGAGCAGGCTCACTGAGCTTCCCTAAGTACACGTACCAATCATGCAATCTTACCAGAAGGTTGCATCAGCTCTGTGAGTCAGCGCAAAGCCTAATTACAGGTGAGGTCATCCCACCTTACCTCAGTAACAGGTAACAGCTGGATCATGATGCAGCATGACTCAGCATGACATTGCAGAAACAACATTACTATTACTAAGATGGAGTCAGTCAGCCATTTTAGGACTGAGTTCCAACATTCTCCTCTTAATAGTTCTGTTCGTTTCTCAATCCGAGCTTTTTACAGTGCTCATTATGCTTTTCCATAGTCTGGGGTTTGGTAAACATATCTGCTGTATTGTGGCCAGTATCACAATACCTTATGTTTATCAACCCTTCCATGATACATGATCTGACATTCTGGTACCTTATGTCAGTGTATCTATTCCTTGTCTTTACTCCTTCCGCTTTTGCAATCTCAATCACAGCTTGATTGTCTTCCAGAACTTCAACAGGCTTCTCTGCCTCTATATGCAGGTCCTTTAGTAGCTGTCTAAACCATTCTACCTCAGTACAAGCGGTAGAAAGGGCGCAGAACTCTGCTTCTGTGGTGGACAAGGCAACCACACGCTGCTTTTGTGTCTTCCAGCATACTAACACCTCTCCCAAATATATGGAAAGACCTGTTGTTGACTTTCTGGTTTCACAGTCACTTGCAAAACTTGCATCTGTATAGACTTTCAGTGCTAGCTCCCCCCTAGGTTCGATATAAAGACACCAGTCAGCAGTGTTCTTTAAATATCTCAACACTCGCTTAGCAGCAATCCAGTGATTCTGCTTAGGGTTCTGGGTAGCTCTTGCCAACAGATTACAGGCTACTGATATGTCTGGCCGTGTCCAATTACTGATATAGCTCAGACTACCAATTAACGACCTGTACATTTCAACATTACATGGTGGGCTATCTGTAACATCATTTACAAAGCCAGTCACCATAGGGGTTGAAACAGTTTTGCAATCAGTCATCTTGTACTTGTCCAACAAATCTATGATTTTAGGTTTTTGTGACAGTTTAAAACCTTGTGTAGTTTTTGCAATATCTACACCCACATAGGTCTGTACAGTACCAAGATTTCTCAGTTTAAACTTCTTACTTAAGGCTGAAACAATATCATCTGTTTGTTTCTTTGTCTTGGTTAGAATCCCCAAGTCATCCACAAAAGTAAGAACAATACATCTTGTTTCACCACTTCCCTTGGTAAACACACATGGATCAGCAATGCTCTGGGTAAACCCTAGCTGTTTAAGTGTACCCACTAGGCATTTTGACCATTGATGACCACTTTGCTTTAGACCATACAAGCTCTTATTTAGCAACCAGTATCCCTTTCCAGTACCAGGAATACCTTCTGGTCTCTTTAAATAAATTTGGTGCTCCAAATTAGCATTTAGGTATGCCACACAGACATCCAAATGGGTAAAATGGAGTTTTTCTCTGGCTGCCACAGTTAACGCAGTCAGAAGTGAACTGCTCTTTAACGTTGGAGCAAACACTTCGTCGTAAGTCTCATTAGTCTGTCTGCAACCTTGTGCTACAAGCCTCGCCTTATACTTTTTTCCCCCAGACTGGTCTGTTTTCACCTTGTATACCCATCTAGTGCCTATGGGTTTTACACCGGCAGGTACAGTATCAGTCTCAACATAAACATTTAAACGTTTCAGGGAAGAAAGTTCATCGTCCATAGCAGCCTTCCAGTTACACTGCTCTTCCTTGGACAAAGAGAAAATGTCAGTATATTTCTCAGGCTCATGTATAGCAGACATTACAGGACTAAATCTCTCAGGAGCTCTTCTTTCACGTGTAGATCTCCTCAATGCAGACTCATCAGTTGGCACATTCCTCCCGGATAATTCCTCACTGGTAGGCATCATATCCGTCTCCTCCTCGTCACACATCTCTTCTTTTGGGGTTAACTCAGCCGCCTCTCCCTCCTCTGGGTTGCTAGGCATCGAGCTGACTTGTAACCGGATTCCTTGGTCATCCTCAGGACAGAACGCTGGCGATTGGGTGCAGCGATCCCAGCCCTCTGATCTCTCCAGAAACGTGGCTGAAGCACTAATCACCACCTCACGACTGTCGAGTGTGCCAAAACGATAACAGCTCCCGTTTCTCTCATACCCGAGAAACCTCATACGTCTAGCCTTCAGTTGGCCTTTACGTCTGAGCTGTTGAGGAATATGAACAAAAGCTGTAACTCCAAATACATGCAAATTTGCCAAGTTAGTTACCTTGT
The DNA here is from genome assembly GCF_032191835.1 of Heteronotia binoei. Taxonomy (NCBI): domain Eukaryota; kingdom Metazoa; phylum Chordata; class Lepidosauria; order Squamata; family Gekkonidae; genus Heteronotia; species Heteronotia binoei. The sequence continues at coordinate 131,831,531 of NC_083223.1, forward strand.
CATGCCATAGGCTTGCTGGTATTTTGCCAGTAGATGAACACCAAACTCTGTTCAGGTTGTAGTTGGCACAGCACATAGCCTCTGCCCAAAATCTCCAGGGCATATCTGCATCACGTAACATACTCTGGCACATGTCTTGCAATGTACGGCCTCTCCTCTCACAAAAAGCATTATGGGTAGGTCTGTACGGAGCAGTCAATCTGTGCTCAATCCCAAGCTCTGCAAACAAACTTTGAAAACGTTTATTAACAAACTCAGAGCCTCGGTCAGAAATAATGCATGCAGGCACATTTCCAGTTTTTCTCTTAACAAACCTTAGCCAATTCTGCACATTTTGAAAGGTTTCAGTTTTAGCTTTCAACAGGTAAACAAAACCATACCTTGAATAGTGATCTTCTATACTTAAGACATATTTGGCCCCGCCCACTGACTCCTTAAAGGGCCCTATCAGGTCTAAGAACACTAGGTCAAGAGGTTTCTTACTAGTAAATTTACTTGGAGTACGCACAGGAGCTTTTGTAGACTTTACCAGCTTGCAGATTTCACAGTCAAGAAATTCCTTGCAAGGTTTAAGACTAAGGCCTTCTGCCTGTTCCACAGTCTTCTTCAGAGCAGGAAAACCAGCATGGCCTAATTTCCTGTGTAAAAGATGACAGCAATTATCATGCACTGGTTTATTCACACAGACGTTATTACACGTTTGTACCTTGGTATGCAAGAAGTATAAATCTTCCTTCAGCATTGCCTTGACACACACACCATCACTGGTCCTCAGCTCACAGCACGAGGTGTCAAATTGCAGTTTGAAACCTTCCCTGCACAGAGCAGACACAGACAGCAGATTCATCTTAAGTGAAGGAACAAAACCCATTTGAAGCTCCTTCCTTAGGCTTGGCAGGAACACTTTCCCTCTGCCAAAAACAGTTGCTTTAACTCCATCTGCCAAAACAACAGACTGGTTATCAACAGGTGTGTAAGAAGTAAACAAACTCCTCTCTCTACAGAGGTTCTCCGACGCTCCGCTGTCAATTAGGAAAGATTGAGTGTGATTAGTTGACTTACCAGTAGTAACGAGATGCACATTACCACTCTTATCAGCAGACCTCATTTCAGACCGTCTCTCTTTCCCTTTCTGGCCTTGACAATTCCTAAACAAATGTCTAGATGAGCCACACCGGAAGCATTTCTTCCTTACAGCCATTACATTACCTGTTTGACAGTCAGGATCCTCCTTAACAGTAAATCCACTGCCCCTCTCTGGCTTACAGACAGGCTTTCTCTCCGCACGTAGAGAGGAATTGGACTGTCTCTTGCCATATTCATCAAGAAGCCGTCCAGTTACGACGTTCATGGTTAACCCTGTCTCAGGCAAACCCTCCAGGCTCGTTATCACAGCGTCATATGATGCATCTAAAGAACTTAAAAGTATGCACACCTCCTGTGATTCAGAAAACATTTGGTTATGCTCTCTTAGCTCTAGAAACATCCTACGCATAGACTCTATATGAGATAACATATCTGCATTAGCTGCCAGCCTGGTATGCAGAAGCTTCCTCACCAAACGAATCTGAGAACCGACAGTTCCTCGGACGTAAATTTCCTTCAAAGCATTCCAGCAGTCATGAGCCTTCTCCAGTCCTGCTATATGCACCAGCTGGGAGTCGTCTAGAGAAAGACCTATTAAAGACAAAGCCTTAACATCCTTTTTACGCAAAAGGTCTACAGCTTTTCTGTCTTCAGCAGCTGCCAACAACCCCCGTAAAGGAGCAGCCACCACCTCCCACAGCTCTTGGTGCTTTAATAACAGACTGACCTTCTGGGACCACGTAGCATAGTTAGTCCCGTTCAGCTTAGTAATGCTGAGCCCAGAGAAGGAAACAACATTTGCAGCTTCCATCTCTGCTACTTATCACTGGACACCTGGGCAACTTGGCAGTCTGCCTCCGTCTCTTCCAAAACACTGTGTTGCCTCCTCTGTCTTCAGAACAGCAGCACCTCTAGAAACACTGGGAGCACTGGGAGCTCTGGGCCCATAACCAATGTTAGAGTATTTTGCACGCAGCAGAAGAGCTGAAGGAGAGGGACAGGCAAAAACACAGGAATTAATAGACAAGAGAAACAGATGTATTCAATGGTAGATATATTTACCAGGATAGTATCCAATATTCAGAGTCGTTGCCAGGCCAAGGTCATACACAGTAATCAGTACACACTTCAGTAGATAACAGTATACAGCAGTAAGTATACACAGCACGATCCAAGCACAGTAGCCTAGGATCCAACACCAGCAGTGTCTGCTGCCACCCAGATAGTGGGCCGCACAGTACCCACAATCCTTACAGGCTGACTGAGCAGGCTCACTGAGCTTCCCTAAGTACACGTACCAATCATGCAATCTTACCAGAAGGTTGCATCAGCTCTGTGAGTCAGCGCAAAGCCTAATTACAGGTGAGGTCATCCCACCTTACCTCAGTAACAGGTAACAGCTGGATCATGATGCAGCATGACTCAGCATGACATTGCAGAAACAACATTACTATTACTAAGATGGAGTCAGTCAGCCATTTTAGGACTGAGTTCCAACATATAAACATTCCAAAAGGCAGAAGTCATGTAAGGCAAAAGACATGTAAAGTGTTATCTATACCAGAAGGCCACCACACCAACAGCATTCTGCTGCCTCCTGAGAAACAACCAAAGATTCATCTATGGAGAGTAATTTAATGTAGAAATTAAAGTAACAGGTTTAGCAGAGGGCAGGCTCAGTCCAGCCCTAATTCTGCTACAGCATTCCCAGACCAAAGAATACTGCAGACAGAAACACTTTGTGTTGATGTATGCAGTCCTAAGAACCACTCAGTGCTGATTTAGCAAAGCATAAAGAGTGAGTTATTTTGAATATGATGCTTTTGTCGCTGTCAAAATAAAAATCATCAAAACTTTAAATGTCTTTAACAGAAAGGATATGTTAGGTGCAAATAGAACATAAAATCTAAATTAAAGATAAAGGTAGTCCCCTGTGCAAGCACCAGTCATTTTCGAATCTTGAGATGGAAGGATGTTTTCACAGCGGACTTTTTACGGGGTGGTTTGCCATTGCCTTCCCCAGTCATCTACACTTTCCCCCCAGCAAGCTGGGTACTCATTTTACTGACCTCAGAAGGATGGAAGGCTTAGTCAACCTGGAGCGGGCTACCTGAACCAGCTTCTGCTGGGATTGAACTCAGGTCGTGAGCAGATGGCTCCAACTACAGTACTGCAGCTTTACCACTCTGCGCCACGGGGCTCTTTAAAATCTAAATTAGCCATCCATTATTTAATGTGTTTTTCAGTGTGTGTCTGCAATAAGAGGACATATTTCTTTTTATTAGCTTCTGGTATTTTCTCAAGAGTGACTTCATATTTCAATTAAAAATAGATTGTATATGATTTGAGAAATATAAGAAAAGATAACTACATGAAGAAAAGGTTTATGGTCAGAAGGGCACCTTTTTTTCACTGCCACTCTGTAATGTCACTTGTAGTTCAATATCCATGTAGATCCAAGTGGGCAGCCGTGTTGGTCTGAAGCAATAGAACACAGCAGTAGTCAAGTTGCATGTTTAAGACCAACTAAGTTTTATTCAGAATGTAAGCTTTCGTGTGCTCCAAGCAGACTCCATCAGACAAAAATGGAATGGCAAGCAGTCCTAAATATAGAGAAAGTGGGCAGTGAGTTAGTATGTAGAGTCTAATGGCAAACTAGAATGATGTTTAAACCTCTTGAGAGACTAAACCTGGAACTAACAACAAACTCTTATTTATGGCACTTTACACCGATGACATCAATCTGCTCTTTATCACCCTCCATTGTTATTTCAGCCCAGTTAACACTAGCAAACACAGACCCCAATTTGTGATTCTTTTAATCTGCTAAAAACATTTCCGTGACTCTACATACTAACTCACTGCACACTTCCTCTATATTTAGGACTGCTTGCTTGTTTGTTTGCATGTTTGTTTGATGAAGTCTGCTTGGAGCACACGAAAGCTTACATTCTGAATAAAATTTAGTTGGTCTTAAAGGTGAAACTTGACTACTGCTTAGTTCAATATCCAGTTGGTGATTACAGTATCCCTTCCATCATTTGAGAAGTGACCTATAAATAAAAGTTTCAATTTTTGTTTTTATTTGTCCTGATTCAGGTTAATTTACAAGTGGATGTTTTATTTGGATTATCATATGCATTTGTAGTTTTCTTTCTCTCCTACCCCAGTATACAAATTAATAAATTATACATGTACTGTCTCATACAATTTCAAGACGTAATCACCTGAACATTAAATACAACTTTGAAACTACCAAGCTTACCTAATACTATACTGGTAATATCCATTTGTTGTTAATTATTATGAAAAGTTCTGGTATTCCAGACAGTAAAAAATGGCATCTATATTCACCTGAGTTTTTGCTGACCTAATTTAATGTTTGTTATTAAACATATTTAATAAGTTAATTTGCCTAATGCCTATATTCCACAAACATGTATGCCATATATGAGTTGTAATTCTTGTTATGGATTTTCAGTATTGAGATATGATGGATCTCACTGCTAATAAGAAAAAAAGGTTAGATTTTTGCCTTTTTATTTTTCTCTGTAAATAGACACAGCCATTTTGGAGTAAGGTGTTAAATTTCATTTCAGAATTTTATTGATGTCATGTTGGTGACATTTAGTGGAGATAATCATCTGCTGTTTAATGGAGATTAACTATAATCTCATGCTTGTGTGCCATTGCTTTTAAACTTCATAACTGTTAGTCTTTGACCTTGCAGTCTCATTAAAATTTCGCTAAGATTTATTGTAGTCATTGTGGACATTGGGAGAAAGTCTGAAAAGTATAATATGAGGAGGTTTTAACTATCTATACTTGGGCTTTCAGTTATGGTTTACATCTAGAAAATTCTTAATATTAAATCAGCTGGAGGCAACCCACAGTTGGCACTTGGAGAAAGTTGTGTTTGATATTTATCTACTCTCTTTATTGTAATATTTTCTCAATCATAACTTGTTCACAAGTTTTTAAGATGAAATAAATAACACGAATATATTTTTTATTTTCTACAGACAATGCTGACAGTAGTTCTCTCCATGCTGTTACATGTCTTCGAACAACTGAGATCCTGACAGTTAATTCAATTGGCCAGCTCAAAATATGGGATTTCAGGCAGCAAGGAAATGAGCCATCACAAATATTTTCATTGTAAGCAGTTCACTTTTGGATGAAACTGTTAAATCCAAACAGAACATGACATTTAATTAATACTTTAGCGCAGCTTAATTTTGTAGCTGTACCTGATTTTCTCTTTTCTCCTGTTCCCACTCTCCCAGAAGTTTTCTGTTTGAATATTATACATTGGTGCATTTGAAATGGCAAAGTTCTAAGTCTGTTAACTTCATAGATAACAAAATTCCACCCAGCTGTTAATTCTGGATGCTTTTCTGGGTGACTCTCAGTGCAATTTTATGCATGTCTAATCACAAGAAAGCTCCATTGTATTTAGTAGGGTTTACTCTGAGGTAACTGTGCTTAGGATTCTGGACAGGGTATACATTGTCCTGTATTTTTCTTTTAAAACAAAATGGTTGGTTGGGCAAGTATTAAGGTCTGAAATAATTTGGTAATTGTTTTGAACTCCTTATTCAGGTTTCTTCTATTTAAAAGAACTTCACCACCATATCAGATATCAAGTGCTCTTGCAGATTGCAGAGTGAACTGCTCTATATTCATAGGTAGAAGCTAGATGTGAGCTGAAGCCTATGAAGTTTTAAATGTGGTAGTGATTGATACCAAGAGGATACCTAGGTTTATTATTAGGCCAGCAGATGTTGGTTTTCTGAAGCATTGTTAGGATCTATTAAGGATTTGCATATTTTGGAAGTTCAGCTACTCTTGAGAATCAACTTATTTCTAAATAGGCCCAAGCTGCATTTATGTGAAATCTTCTCCTTAGTTTTGTTTGTTCTTGGTGTCCAGGTGTGTTAATGCCTAGTCATTCAGAGAAAAGGACTGTGTTTTGTTAAGACAGGTTTTCCTCCCTCTTCACAGGACTGGGGAAAGAGTTCCTCTACACTGTGTTGACAGGCATCCCAATCAACAACACATTGTAGCTACAGGTGGCCAAGATGGAGCATTGAGTATTTGGGATGTAAGGCAAGGAAGCATGCCAGCTTCCTTACTAAAGGCTCACGAAGCAGAATGTAAGTACAAAAACTAACTGTCATAACTCATGGGTCTTTTTAAATGTTGTCATGCTTCTAATTATTGTTGTGGTCTTCTCCCATGTGCAGAGTCCTGCTTGTTTCTCATCCACCTGTCGGGAGGTGGGACATTTGGGAATAAGAGGTCAGGTTGTGTCTTCTGTACCTCCATTCAGACTCTGTAGTCTACTCAGTTGCATTTATGAGTGGAAAATTTGATCAGACTTAGGATGACAACTGAATGTGAGAGCCAGACTAGTGTAGTGGTTAAAATGTTGGGCTAAGAGGTTTGGGCTGGGTTGCCCCCAGTATGGCTGCCCAGACTCTGCCTCAGAGAGCTTGGAAAGGGCCTTGGTAGCTGTGGCTGGGTGGTTACAGCAGTCGGCTGAAATTAAATCAGTGAAGGTCTTGCACCTAAGCGGGGGGGAGGGGGGAGAGTAGATTTGGGAATCCGACTCCCTGCCTTAGATGGGGCAGAGTTGGTGCCAGCCTAAAAGGTTAGGATCCTGGATGCCTCACTTTCTATGGAGGCCCAGGTCACCACAGTTGCCAGGTTGGCTTTTTATCATCTCTGGCAGATGAGGCAGCTGGTTCCCCATCTCTCCCCCCAGGACTTGGCTACAAGTGACCCATGCAATGGTCACTTCCAGGCTTGATTACTTTAACTTAGGGCTTACCCTTGAAGCTGATCTGGAAACTTCAGCTAGTGCAAAATGTGGCAATACACCTACTGACTGCAGTGGCTGCAGGCGTGCATTCAGCCAGTGCTATGCCAGTTGCACTGGCTACCAACTGAGTACTGGATTTATTTCAAGGCTATGGTTATGTGGCCTGGAACCAACATATCTAAATGACCACTTCTCCCTGGATGTGCCCTGGAAAGCCCTGCACCCGGCAGACCATCATTTACTGTTGTCCCTGGCCCAAAGGATGTCTGCTTAGCCTCAACCAGGGCTGGGGCCTTTTCCACCCAGGCCCCAGCCTGGTGGAACATGCTCCGATCTGAGATCAGGGCCCTGCAGGACTTACTACAGTTTCACTGTGCCTGTAAAATGGAGCTGTTCCGCCAGGCCTTTGGTTGAGGTGGCAAGTACCCAATTATTTTAGCCTCCCTTGCTGAAGCTTTCAGTTGCATTTGCCCGCATGGATGGGTAAGATTATTGTTTATTAGTTGCTTCCAGCTATTTCAGACTGTCAAATCTTATTAACTGTAGTACCTGCTTTTTAAGTGTTTTTAACTATTTGTTGGTATAATTGTTTTAATGGCTTTGTAGAATCTTCTTGTGGCCCACACTGAATCTGCTTGCTGGGAGGGAAGGATATAAATCAAAATAAATAGTATCTGAGAGTCCCAGGTTTAAATCTCCACTCTAGTGTGGATGTTTGCCAGGTGACCTTGGCCAGTCTTTCTCTCACAGCCTAATAATCTTCCTCACAACATTGCTGAAAGTAAAGTGGAGGTGGGGAAAAGGATGTTATTAGCTGCTTTGGGTTCCCATTGGAGAGAAAAATGGGGTACAAACAAATAGGCAGATGGAAGGAAGCAATGTGGGGACTGGGTGGGTCAAGAGGGTTAGAAGAGAAATAGGACTGTTGGAATGGTATGGGGAATACTCTAAACACTGCATCCATGTAGGAAGGACTATATCTGTACATTTCTTTCTCCATTGCGTAATTCACAGAGTATAATAATGCAATCAGAAAGAATCAACAGTGTGTCTTGGGCTTCAGAAATAAATACCAGTCCTAGGTGTACTTTTTTACAAAACCTTTTTACAAAAACCTTGTTAGCTTGCCATTTTAAGGCACTTGTCACTGGCAATTTGGTGTATTACATTTCCAAAGGAAAATTTATCATTTGCATTACATGAACAAACAATTACCCAGAAATAGGTGGAGTTTTCTATTAGGGTAAGCTTGTTACCCATGTTGAGTGTTGGAATATGAAGTTACTCCAACTAAGTTTCATTAACCAAGTTCCGCTATCATTCATTTCTTCATCTCAGTTATGTTTGTCTCCCGCCATGTTTTTTTTCTGCTATAAATGTATTCTAAATGGTTCCTAGCTTGCTTCCAAAAACAATTTTGATAGATGGCCTAAAGTGATTTGTATAAAGAGAAAGTACATCTGATTAGTAGAATTTGCTGTTTTGTGCAAGTGCCACCTTCGGGCCAAACCTTATGAAGTATATTCTCCATTAACACCTGCTGAGATAAAATTTGACTGCATTTCTAGGGTGGAGTACCTACCCTGGACTATTTGGTGCCCTTCTTCACCATAAAGTAAATAGTCAATGGGGTTTGTTTTCAAGCATTTTAAATGTTGGTTCTGTTGCCGTTTTCGTAGTTTGGCTGTTCCCACAGTCTAAATTGGAATAAGAAACAAATATGAAAAAGGTACGTGTTGCTGGCTAGTCTTGCTTAAGAGCTCATAAGTGGAAAAATTAGAAGGCTGCAGGCTGATGTCTTTCACTTTTCCCCATCAGATTAGATGTGTCCACCCTCACTATAAGCTGCCAGGTCTCTTTCTCCACAGCACAAAGTGGGAGTTGCAAAATCTTGCCCCTGTCATAGCACATGAATGATACTGGTAGTGCAAAAGTTTTGTTTGCCATTAGCTCTTCATTTCCTATTGTTGTGCAATAACTACATTTACGCATTGAAAACTGGATTGGGTTTGAAAATCTGTTGAAGTGTTTTGCATTTTTTTACAAGAGCTCAAATGATTATTTTCTGCTGTTCTAGAGGGCAAGAGTTACTCTAACGGGTTTAAATTAGAGATAAGTGGAATGGTAGACTTTAGTTAAATATTAGGAAAAATTTTGGAATGGTAAAAGCAGTTCAAAGATTGAATTGCCCCATCAAGGGTGTGTGAGCTTTCTCTTGCTCGATGTCTTCAAGCAGAGACAAAGCAACAAATATAATTTCCCCTCCGTGTCAGGCTACATTACTGGGCAAATGGGAGAATGAAAACAAATTTAAATTTCAGCTGTAAAGATAAAAAAGCTAATGTGAGAAATTACACATATTTTTTGAAAAAAATGTTTCCTTGGGCTTTCTCAAGTTTATCCACTAGATATCTTATACTATGTGGCTACAAGAATAATAATTGAAAAGTAACTTTTTCAGAGTTGCTGTATTCCATGAATTACAAAGCCTCTTATAACTTATAACTTTAAACTGATTTTTTAAAAAAACAAACAAACTTTTTCCTGCTTTTATCTTCAGCTCCTGGCATGTGTTACTAGCAGCCAGTTATAACAGAGTGATCTGTGTCTGCATTTTGTACAATGATTTTTTACAAAGAGCCCCGTGTACAAATTTTGTACAAGAGCCCCATGGCGCAGAGTGTTAAAGCTGCAGTACTGCAGTCCTAGGCTCTGTTCACGACCTGAGTTCAATCCCCGGGGGTAGCTGGGTTTTGCAGGTAGCCGGCTCGTTTGACTAAGCCTTCCGAGGTCAGTAAAATGAGTACCCAGCTTGCTGGGGGAGAAGTGTGGATGACTGGGGAAGGCAATGGTAAACCACCCCGTAAAAAGTCTGCCATGAAAACATTGTGAAAGCAACGTCACCTCACAATCGGAAACGACTGGTGCTTGCACAGGGCCCTTTCCTTTCCTTATGTGTAGACTTCTTTACTGTGTAATATATATGTATGTTTGCTCATTTAGTGTGGGAAGTGCATTTCCATCCTTCCAGTCCTGACCATCTATTCACTTGTTCAGAAGATGGATCTCTGTGGCACTGGGATGCATCCATGGATGTGTCTGGGAAAAAATCTGTGCTGCATACAGGTAAAATTTAAGTTTTGTACTAGCCTGAAGCGGTAGAGTTGCTGTATTTCAGTTCTTTAACGCTGAGGGGCTTATTTTTCATATTAAGCAATTGTTGGTTAAATTCCAGTCAAGTACACTGAATTGTAAATTATCAGTTCTTTTGTCCTTGCTTTGCCAATTATCCCCCCCCCCAAAAAAAACTACTTTGAAATACTAAGACAGTAATAACAAGAATAATTATAGAATGTGATCAATGTTCCCTCTAATCTGTGGAGTCTTCTAATTTAAAATTCTACTTGGAGAGCTACTTACATTAAAATTGTGAGCGAGCAATTTGGCTACTGCATAAATTCGTTTGCTCTGGAGCCATCCTTCCTGAGCGGAGACAAAAATGTGTGAGTCAGAGGCTAAAAAACTGTGAGCTAGCTCACACTAACTCAGCTTAGGGGTAACGCTGAATGTGATATGTTGATGTTACACTTCAAACCGTTGGTCATGTTTTACTGTACTTCTTTCTAGAGATCATCTGAAAATCTGTGACAAATTGTATGGTTTTTTAAAAAAATAATATGGCAGTACACTACTGAAATTCACAGAAAGCAACAATAAATCTTGTCAGATTTTTTCATTCTAAAATATGATATGATAAATATCAACCACTTGAAAACTGCTCCTCCAAAATTTTTGATAATACATATATTTTGTCACTAAAACAACTAGATCTTATTGAATGATTCAGTAATAGTTCTGCCCTGGGGAACGAAAGAAAGAGCCAGAGCTTCCTTTGCATAGTCCCTACCATCAGGAGAGCTACAAAGAGTGCTTTTAAGATTAGCAACGTTTTAGTGAAGGTACAGAGAGAGAAAGAGAGAGTGTTTTGTTGGGCTTGTTATGGTTGTAACTGGTTTCCTCCTCTTTTTCACTGTACTCATGCCCTTCAATCTTTCTCAATAGGAAAGCCTGTGAACTATTTAGAAGAGAAATATCAGCATTAGGCTGAGAGTGTGTTCCATCCTAGGTTTACCCAGCAAATTTTCCTTAATTTTTCTTTCACATTTTCCTTTGATTGGAGGTCTTGAATTTAGACTTCCCAGATAGTAGCCTGACACTGACCACTGTACATGGCTGTCTCTCTGTTCTTGTAGTTGTTTTTTGGTGGGGAAGTTGTATTCTTTTTTGAGTTGTAGTCGTTTTTATTTATTTATTCCGTAACTTATATCCCGCCCTTCCCACAAGTGGCTCAGGGCGGCTTACAACAAACAATAAAACAATAAAATCGGAACAAAGTTATTACATTTAAAATCAAGCATTTAAAAACCTAAAAAACCTTAAAATTTTTACATTGAAGCTATACAGTATAATCACAAAAATCTAGAAAGCTACATTTGTCCAGTCAGGCGTAGGCTAACCGGAAGAGGGTCGTCTTACGGGCCCTGCGGAACTGAGTAAGATCATTTTCTGGGGAAAATGATAGTTTTGTAGACAAGCACATAGCCCTCGGTCTGTGCCATGGTGCCTTCACATGTTCTTGACTAGTATGTGCAGCAACTTCTGTACAAAAGTTCACAATGCCCAACTGCTTCATGTTCCTCTGGATCTTAGGCTCAAAGCATTGTCCCTGAGATGTCTATAATGTATGTCAATGAATCAAAAGTAGGTTTGCAACTTACATATGTTTACACCTGAACAGCACATATTCAAGACTGGTACAGCACAGGCATTGTCTGCAGTTTTTGATGCAATAATTCATAGCAAGAGGTGACATTTATCAGAGACTGTAAAACAAAATCTTGCAAGTGTGCTAATATTTTAAGCATGTTTTATTTTAAGTTAAAAAAAATCTTTAATTGTGTCTCTGTGCCCTTTATAAAGTTTATATGTCTGCTACCTGGCATTACAATTTATGGTACACATGCCTTGTCCCGACAAGGTCTCATTTATGTCAAATCCGGCCCTCATAACATATGAGTTTGACACCCCTGCCTTAATAGAATCATCTTAGGATCAGAATATGTACTGTTACCTTATACCATATTTTTCGGTCCATAAGGCGCTACGGACCATAGGATGCACCTTCCTCCTGGGGGGCGATCCGCTGCCTCCGCCTCCGATCCCAGCGCTTCCCCCGTGCCTGCCTGGCTCTAGCTCTGCTTCCAGCAAGCGCTGGGATCGCTCCACGCTGCCCCCACCGCATACCCAGCGCTTTGCGAGCGCCGGCTGCAGAGGGGGCAGCGTGCTTCTTCCGTGCCTGTCTGCCTGTCTCCAGCTCTGATGCTTACAGCAAGCGCCAGGATTGCTCCCTCCGCCCTCTGATCCCGGCGCTTGCTTTAAGCATCAGAGCTGGAGCCAGGCAGACAGGCACGGAGGAAGCACGCCACCCCCTCCGCAGCCGGCGCTCGCGAAGCGCTGGGTTTGCGGAGGGGGCGGGTGCTTCCTCCGTGCCTGTCTGTCTGGCTCCAGCTCTGATGCTTAAAGCAAGCGCCGGGATCGGAGGGAGCGATCCTGGTGCTTGCTTTAAGCATCAGAGCTGGAGCCAGGCAGACAGGCACGGAAGAAGCACGCTGCCCCCTCTGCAGCCGGCGCTCGCAAAGCGCTGGGTATGCGGTGGGGGCAGCGTGGAGCGATCCCAGCGCTTGCTGGAAGCAGAGCTAGAGCCAGGCAGGCACGGGGGAAGCGCTGGGATCGGAGGCGGAGGCAGCGGATCGCCCCCCAGGAGGAAGGTGCATCCTATGGTCCGTAGCGCCTTATGGACCGAAAAATATGGTATAAGGTAACAGTACATATTCTGATCCTAAGACAGGCACGGGGGAAGCACGCCTGCCCCCTCCGCAGCTGGCACTCGCGAAGCGCTGGGTTTGCGGTGGGGGCACCGTGGAGCGATCCCAGTGCTTGCTGGAAGCAGAGCTGGAGCCAGGCAGGCATTAATAATTCAAAAAGTGATTTTATTCTTGAGGCATATTTTCTGCTCAATAAATACTACTTTTTTTTTTTTAAGTTTCTGTTCGTTAAATGATGCTCATACTATAGAAACTTCCTTGCACATACAAAGCCCTTTGTTCACTCTGTCATGTACCCATTAGATAGCTTTAGGCAAGCAAATAGCCTCATGCATCATTCACCTCATGTCTGCAATACAAGGATCACTGTAATGGCCTAGCAAGTGGTGGGATTGCTGAAAGAATAATGAAAATAATCTATCTATAGCATAAAAATATTTAATGATGCTTTAACAATGTATTCAAGTTACACCCAAGTCTTAGCCATATATTAAATACCATACTGGGAAGACTTAGTAGCCTTTTTTGTAGAATCATAGAGTTGGAAGGGAGCTCTAGGGTCATCTAGTTCAACACACTGCGCAATGCAGGAAATTCACAAATACCCCCCCACACATGCATTGACCCTGTTCCATTCCCAGAAGACGGCAAAAAAAAAATCCCTATCTAAACTGGCCCGGATAAAAATTGCTTCCTGACCCCAAAGTGATGATCAGCATTTCCCTGAGCATGCAAGAAAGGACCACAAGAACTAAGCACTTATGCAGCCTTTCTTGTCCACTCTCTTAAATGATCCCTTAAGATTAGAAGTAATCTTTCTACCCTTGGAGGCCAGGTATGTGGAAATTCAGTCCTCCTGACAGCTAAAATTGCATCTATGAATTCAAAGGCATGCTCCAACAGCAGAATACATAAGAGCTTCCCTTGACATGCAGTTTTATTTGTACAAAAGTAACACAACTTTTTAATCTAGAAATCTGAGCAGAGCAAAGTGGAAGGATGATTGAGAGTCATTTGGAATATGGAAACTAACATTGGTTTCATTCAGAAATTCAGCAGTTTTGATCTAAACTGTAACTTGCATTGGGAGAACTGAGAACAAACGTGGTCATCAAGAGCTATGGAGAAATAGGAAAGGGGTTCATATACAGTGACAAGAGCCCTGTGGCGCAGAGTGTTAAAGCTGCAGTACTGCAGTCGGGGCCCTCTGCTCACAACCTGAGTTCAATTCCAGTGAAAGCTGGTTCAGGTAGCTGGCTCCAGGTTGACTCAGCCTTCCATCCTTCCAAAGTCGATAAAATGAGTACCCAGCTTGCTGGGGGGGAAGTGTAGATGACTAGGGAAGGCAATGGCAAACCACCCCATAAAAAGTCTGTTGTGAAAACGTCATCCCAGAGTCGGAAATGACTGGTGCTTGCACAGGGGACCTTTTCTTTTTCCTCAAATATAGTAACAAACTAAGATGGCATCTAACTTGCTGTAGAGCTGCATTGAAATGAGTCATTTGGCACACAGAAGCAACAGATTAAATTTAGGAGATAGACTCATTTTTCATCCTGCAAGATTTTGTATCTTTATGACCAAACCTTTTAACTATTGCTACTGCAAAACCTAATATTAAGCTCTTTGTAGGTTATCAATAACAAAAGAGACGTAGGATATAAATATTTTATTGGACTTATATCCCGCCCTCCCTGCCAAAGCAGGCTCAGGGTGGCTAAATATCACAACAAAAAATAAATATTACCACAACAAAAAAAATCCTCTGACCTTCACATAACGTCTCCCCAATTGGTCATAATTTCATTATTGCTTTTTAAGGCTCCATTTGAATGAATATTGGAGCCTGTATAGAAAGCAACAGGTTAAACAACCACTGGATGTAGAATTAAACTTACACATAAACAAGCAATGACAAGATCTTCATGCACATTTTTTTGTTCTACAAGAAAACAGTCTCATGATAACTGAGTGTTGTGTAGGATTCAGACACCTTTTTCACTCTATCTAATTTATTTCCCCTCCATATGACAGCCTCTATTCCACATGGCTTTTCTCCGTGTAAATCCAGTCATCCCAAATCTAGTCTTTTTGTAGTCAAAGGGAATCATTCCCTTTTTCACCAGTGGAAAAACTGGATAGGTCTAACTTCTGTACTTGCACTGAAGATTGCTGAGAGATGATACAATAAAATAAAAATACTAGGCACCACAATGAAATTTCTAGGTGTTATTGCAATTTGGTGCTTGGGATTTGTTGAATCCAGTCTTCTTTTTATAACTCAATTTTTTAAAGTTTTATTTTGTTTTTACAGACAAACTCACATGTAATAATAATAATAATTAATTTGTATCATGCCCTCCCCGCCGAAGCAGGCTCAGGGTAGCTCACATAACATAAAATAAAATACAAACATTACAATAATAAAAGCACACTGTTTACACAACATATTACGTATTACAATTCACTTATGTATACTATTACATTAAAACCATCTAATTAAAACCATCAAATTCAGTTCCAACAAATTAGTTTGGTGCTACATGTACAATAATTGTTTTCAAATAACTTACTACTCCAAGTTTAAGTATTTTATCTGTATTGAACATACAGAAGTTTTCTCATTTATGTATTTTAAAAAACATACACTTTTTCAACAAATGTGTTAACGGTGGATTGTCCACCTGAACAAGCTGCACTGACATTTTGTCCTGAACCACAATGTCCCACATTTTTTTCAAGCCATTGTCTCAGTGTAGGGATTTTATTCATTTTGCAGTACCTTGCCAGCACTATTTTTGCCACCGCCAGGAATAACCAGTTTGGTGTAGTGGTTAAGAGCTCAGACTCTTATCTGGGAGAACTGGGCTTGATTCCCCACTCATCCACTTGCAGGTGCTGGAATGGCCTTGGATCAGCCATAGCTCTCGTAGAGCTGTCCTTGAATGGGGAGCTTCTGGGTGAGCTCTCAGCCCCACCCACCTCACAGGGTGTCTGTTGTTGGGGAGGAAGGCAAAGGAGATTGTGAGCCACTCTTGAGATTCAGAGTGGAGGGCGGGATATAAATCCAATATCTTCTTCAATTACAGGTTTCATTTATATTTCTGACATTATTGTGTCACACACAGTTGTTAAAATTGGTGCAAACTTCCCCTACATTATTTTAGGCAACAGAAGTTTATTTGTGTACCCTGTATTTTGGGAGTGGGGTTTACTGTTAGTATAGAAGAACAAGAACAGGATTGACACCCACAAACATCCCATTGGGGATATTGATGTCAAAACATTTTGCGGTATTACTGATTTAATATACAAAACATAATGCAATTTCTTGATTATTTAAGTTTTGAAGACCATAATTGACTTTTTGTGTTTTGAATTTATTATAGGTGGGAGAAGCAGTACATTTCTGTCTCAGACTGCAATTCACCAATCTATAACAACCCCGTGGCTAAACAGTGATCCTGCTAAAGACCGCATAGAGACTACCAATTTAATTTCAAGCCCAACTCTATCTATTAATAGTTTAGATGTTTTAAGCTCATGTCTTGTATATGGAACTGATGCAGAATCTATTTATGTTAAAAAAAACCTCTTTGCATGATTTGTATTTACCTAAACTGTCAGAATCCGGTTAGGGTGATTCCAGCATTTAAATGCAAGATCCACAAGACTTTAACACAGCCATTAATTCTAGGGACATGATTTGGAATGAATCAAAATACAAATATTCATCTTGAGAAGTCTACACGTCAACCTTTCATTAAGTAAAGACATTTCATTAATGTGCAGAAGAGGTTGCTAGGTTTCCAGCAAGTTATCTAATCATCACAAATACAAACCAAGCAGCCAGATTAACAATTTTTCACTAACTCAAGAACGGAACACAAGTGTGAGAAAACTTATGCCTACCGCATTTCTGTGCCTTGAGGTTTCTAGGAGAAACTTTCATACAATACCTTAACCTGTTTTCTCCAAACTCCATATTGTTCAGAATAACATGTTAGAAAGGAGAAGAGCAATAATCAAAAATGTCAAATTATGACTTGTAAAGAATAAGTTGTGACATTTATTTAAGAGCCCCTTCACCGGACACTTGATTTCCCTGTACAGCCTCTGTCTTGAGATGACCACTAATGTACAATGGATCCCATTACACTGGCCTCGTCAGACAGATTTTTTTTTCTTGCACTCCCTTACTCTTAAGTGTGCCTAAGTGCAAAGACTCTGTGAAGTAACAGTTTGAAAAGAATCTTTAAGGACTGTATTGTTTTTATTAAAGCACCATTAAAAATTGGTTGCTGTATCTTTCTTATTAAATTACATTAGCACAAATGATTGAAGAGCTTTGTTCAGACACAAGGATCCACATGCAGGGACAGCCAGTTGTTGTGGTGGAACAGTGCTATTTCTGGAACCAGCTTGGATTCCATATCTGTGTAGCGCAATACTGTATGCGCTCACTGGGCGTAAGACTGCCACCTCAGTCTACACTCCCTGTTTCTACATCTTGAATATATGCTTCTGCCTCAAGAAAGGATTCTAACCCAGTAGTGTTGATTGGTAACATGTCTAGAACTGGAAAGCTGGAAGACACAATGTCTGTATTCCCTGTGTATTCCGGGATTACCCCATATTGGCTACCTGAGAATTTATGAAAGGGAGGATACTGGCTTGCCTGCACAACTGTCCTTTCTTGCATTAATTTCTGTGTTTCTGTTTTCCTAATTAAAGGTGTGTGTTGTGTTGCTTTTTAGTATTTGTCAACTGAACTGTGCGGCTCATAGCTTTTTCTACAATACTTGAGTCCTGATGTGCTCTCCTCAGGGGTCCCAGCTTTAAGGAAGAAAAAGCTGAAACTGGCCACTTGCTGCTTATGGCACGCCTCATGCTGTGCAGGCTCATGCTGCTGCATGGGAACGTACTAAACCGAACGCTGGACATAAGGGGCTCTGAAATTCCTTCCTATGCACTGGGAGTGAGGGATTGCAAGTGCCTTTGGCAGGCTCCAGTGACGCAGACTGAAATGCTGCCAAGGTGCTTAAAACAAGGAAAGAGACCATGGGATCCCTGGGAGTACAAGGTGTGTTCTGGTTCTAGAACAACAGCCCACTGGTTGTTCTAGGTCTGGAATGAAAGCAGCCTGTCTGAGAAAGTCATGCTGTAAATAACTAAAGTGTGTGTGTTCGTATGTCTCAGACTGAGCAGTGCACACTGTTCTGTTGCCAAGGGCTCATGCCACACGTGGTATAGTACTTAGAGAGGTACAGGCCAGGCGCTAGGAGACCCAGGTTCAGACCCTCAGTCCACCAGGAAGCTTGCTTGGTGACCTTAGGCCAGTCACACAGTCACCCTAACCTGCCTCAGAGGGTTGTTGCAAGGATAAAATGGAAGACAAAACAATGACACAATCCAATTTGGGTCCCCGTTGGGGAGAAAAGCAGGGTACAAACAAAGTAAAACAATTCCACGCTCGGAACAGCCATTGCACTCCCAGGCCCAGAACACTGTCTACTCCAGGGACCATCATTCTGCTCTGGGGGCTGTCCTTCCCATTCCAGAGCAGTTTACCTGGTCCCAGGAACCTCCATTCCATTCTGGAGACTATCATTCTGTGCCCAGGAGGGGTTTCTCAGACTTCATTCTGCACTTTCGTTGTTACTCTGGTTTCTCAATGGAGCCCACTGTATCTAATGGGCCTTCAGGCATATCCCTTTTAGCCCAGTGGGCCCTTTGGTCATCCCTTTGAGCACATCTCAGGCCCACAGACAAAATGGCAGAGGCGCGGGAAGAGATGAGGGCTGCCATCGCCATCTCAGATCCAAACCACTACTTGTGCTCCAGGGATCACCGGTCCAGACCTGGAGCGCTCACTCATTTCACGCCCAAACACCTCATCCTGCACCCAGGACACTCGGTCTGCTCCCAGAGAGACCGTTATTCCACTGGAAGGACCACGTTTGACTCATTCCATTATTTTTCACAATTTCCCCCTGTGTTTTATTTGCAGCATATCATAGAGTTGGAAGGGACTTCCGGGGTCATCTTGTTCAACCCCCTACACAATGAGTTCACAGAATCAGCACTGCTGTCAGATGGCCATCCAGCCTGCTTAAAAACCTCCAAGGAAGGAGAGCCCACCACCTCCACTAACCGTCAGGAAGGCCTTCCTAATGTTTAGCCGAACACTCTTGATTTTGTTTCAACCCGCTGGTTCAGAAAACAACTCCGCACCATCCTCCATATGACAGCCCTCCAAGTACCAGAAGACAGTGATCCTGTCACCTCTCAGTCGTCTCCTCTCCAAGCTAAACATACCCAGCTCCTTCAGCTATCCTCGTAGGATTTGGTCCCCACACCCCTCACGTGCCTGGCTCCCAGGATCTCTAGCAGGCCCTCCCCCGAGTATTGCCGACAGGCATTCTTGCAATCGATCGTTTCAGTATTTGCCGGCCAGGGAAGGGAGGAGGGAAGCAAGCAAGACAGAAAAGTTGGCACTGGCACCTGCCCTTCGCCACAGGTGGCATGGGTGTGTGTCAAGTGCTGCCAAGTCACAACTGACTGAGGGTGACTAAGAGAGGTGAGTTGTCATTGCCTGCCTCTGCATAGCGACCCTGGTATTCCCTGGTGGCCTCCCACCCCAAAATATTAACCAGCGCCGACCCGGCTTAGCTTCTGAGACCGAAGCCGATCAGGCTAGCCTAGGCCATCCGGGCCAGGGCACAAGCGGCATATAGATATAGCCCACAGATCAGTTCACGAACGCGCCTTCTCCTCCACTGTCGCCCCACTCCCCTTTACTGGTTTGCCTCATTGGCACTCTCCCCGAGTGTCACGGGTCAGCCCTCGTCTCCTTTCCGCCAGGTGGAGACGGCGCCCTCACGCAACGCTCACACTTCTCCGCATTCCGAGCGGGAGTGGAGGGCGAGAAAACCATAGAGAGGTCTGTGGAGAGAGCCGACGGGCGCAAAGCGCATAGGAAGCCGGGAAAGAGTATCATATCCGGGGTTCATGGGCGACAGGCCCACGGACAAAATGGCAGCCCGGAACTAAACGGGGGGGGGGGGAGAAGGAATTTGCAGGGGGGCGGGAAGGGACGAGCGCCGCCGCCATCGCCATTGACGCCGGGAGCCGAAACGTTTGTGTGGTTCTCTGCAGGACTTGCCACAGTGCCGCTGCCGTCCCCGCCCCCCTGCGGCTTCCCAGGCTCCGCCACCTCTCCCTCAGGCAGGTGGGTAGGAAAGCTTGGCTCCCGCTCCGCCTCAGGGAAGAAAGCGCAGGGGCTGGCCACTGGCGAAGGCCCTGCGCGTGACATGACGGCCAGGCTCGGGTAGGATAACGGGCCGTCTCGCTGCCTCGCGAAGAACGCCTCAGGCGCCAGCGCCCTTCCTTCGCCCCCGCTCGTTGGTGGTGCGCGCTGTACAGTCACCCTTCTCTGGCGGGGTCGAGGGCAACTTGCAGATGCCCCCCTGAGCAGCCCCAGGCGGGGCCGAGGAGCGGCAACGGCAGGGCTGGGGGACGTTGTCTGCCCTCCCTCCTGTTGCTCACCAAAGTCCGCAGGAGGCAGCGCTGCCTCTGCAGCCCGCCGGCGAAACCGGGGGTCGTCGTTGGCTAAGACATACGGGTTTGAAAGGTGTTGGCGGGGCTGAAACCGTGCCCGTCGGCTCCACCTGTCAGCTCTCTGCCTTTGCTGGCTTGGCACCCCAAGAGGCCGCTTGGCTTGCTCGGGCGTGGATGTGGCGGACGACATACTCTAGGCTTGGGCAAGGCACAGTGGGATTCTCTTTCTTCTTGAAGAGAGACGCCCGATGACATGTAGCAAATACCCTTTGAAAGTAATCTCAGTTCCAAAGGCGGTTTGCTACCTCAGGTGGGAAACAACCAGGAACAGTGTCGCAGTTCTTTGAGACTTACTTCTGCGCAACCATGCGTTGGACTGCCCGCCACTGGCTCTCTCCTTTAACTAACTTTCTAAAAGACTAGAGATGACAAAATGTCCCCCAACGGGAGTGAGTTTCCACAAGATATTCCTCAAAGCAACTGACTAATCTCGGTTTGAAACTCCCCCTTTTCGGGGCCCATATGAAAAGCAACTCCCATCTGCTTTCCTTGTCCCCAGCATAAAATGCCAGACTCTCCTATCAGTTAGCACCGAACAAGTCTGTAGTATGTTTTTCATGCTTTGTGTTTATAAGCACATACATAGCGTTTCTGAGCACCAGGGGCTGTGTCAGGGTCATTTTAAACATTATGCAGAGGCAAACCTAAACTTACCACTGAGCTTCCCAAAGCTTCCTGTCTCGTTTCACTGTGTTCCTGGACTCACAACCCATCTACAGGAGAATCACAGTACATTTTGGGATCTCAGTCCGCAGGCTGAGAACCTCTGCTTAAAAGAGCCTACTGGGGTAGCTTGTTCATGGAAGCTGCTGACTGGTACTCCAGGAGCAAGAACGACCTCAGGTCTTTCCCAGCGAGAACGCACATTCCAAGTCAGGTGAAAGTTTCATCAGTCAGCATTTCTTTGCAGATCATCTGTGTGCATGAGTCCTACGGTGAGGTTGTACCCAAGACAGGTCCATCTCTGCGCATGAGTCCCTCATCCTCGGGTGAGGTTGTACCAAAGGCAGATAATCTCTGTGCCCGAGTCCCTCGTCCTAGGGTGAGGTTGTTCAGGTTAAAGTGGAAGTGAAAATCAATGTAATAGGGGAAATGCTGGGTCTATAGCATTTTCCAAGCACATAACAGTGTTCCCCCCCCCCCCCATTTGTATTTAGGTTGGCTGGTCTAAGTTGGAATCAGCACTGTACTACTAGAACCGAGGTCCACGGTGGATTTTTGAGGTTACCTGTCCAACAAGCGTATTGAAGGTGACTGTTTCTTAGAGGTTCTACAGCTACGTGTTTTAATGAAGAGAAGCGAGAAGCCAGAAGGATATAGACAAATGAGGCCTAAAACTTTTCCTGCCAGTAATTATACTGGTAGCAGTCGGCAGATGTTGCAAGAAATACGAGAGAGCCTTAGGAATTTGCCTAAGCCATCAGAGGCTTCAAAAGCAGAGCAAAGAGTGGGTAAAATATCAAGTGAAGATCCCAGACAAGGTCGAAACCCTCCCAAGTTTGTCACCTACCATAAAGCTTTGCAGGAAATCCGAAATTCTCTTCTTCCCTTTGCAAATGAAGCGAGTTCTTCAATGAGAGGAACACTGGAAGTTAATAGACAGATGCTGCAAGATCTACAGGCTGCTGGCTTTGATGAGGTAAAAAACTGAAGTTCTTCTTCACTGTGTGGTGTGTGGAGGATGGACCGGACCCTCCTTTTAGTAATTGAGGAACGTCATTTTCGGGGTGGACGTGATAATTTTCTTTTTTACTTGTTAGAGGAGTTTACAAAAACCTGACCGCTGTTCCAGTAATCATATTAGATTCCAACCTAATCACCAGCACTGCCTTTCATGGTGCTCTCGGAGTTATATTTTAAAATCATCATAAAGAGCTTAGCAACTGATATTGGCTGAATTTTAAACAAAAGTTAGCTTGTGGATCTCTTTCCTTTGTGTTTACAATCAGGGTATGATTTTATGGCTCTTCTTTTGTTGTGGATTGTTGCAATTTTGAAACCTTTCTTCTGCTCCCACCCCCAAATAGGATATGGTTGTACAAGCTCTAATGCACACCAAAAGCCACAGCATAGAGGCAGCAATCGAATTCATCAGTAAAATAAGCTACCAAGATCCTCGGCGGGAACAGATGGCAGCAGCCGCAGCTAGACCAATTAATGCAGGCCCAAAACAGCCAGGTATGCATATTCTATAGGTAGTCCCAGCAAGCAGAAAAGAAATTCGTTATTGCTTGTACGCGCGCATGTGTGTAAAAAGCTTGTAGGAGCAAGGAGATGTTGAAAAAACTGGACACGTCTAGCAGTATACGCTGTGCATCCTTTCAAAATGTTCAAAGAACTCTTCTGCAGCCCAATTTATAGTAAGAACTCAGTCTTGGTTTTGTGTGTGTGTGTGTGTGTGTATGCATGCGTGCGTGTGTCAAACATATGCATTTTGCAGAGTTCTGGAGAACAGAACACCAGCACCTTCTGTGTAGTGAAAAGCTGGTGGGAGCCGGGGGTCTAGAGCAGATGGGAGAGGAAACAGATGCTTAATCCTTTCCCCACCTGCCATGTCTTTGGCTGAATCCTGACGGGGTACCAAACCACGTTTGCCTTACCCAATGTCCTGGAGCGCAGGCAAAAAAGGCGGCTTGTTTGCATAAGAGAGCCAACCCATGAGCACAGAAATTCCTTCTGTGCGTAGATATGTAGGCGGTCTCCCAAGAAATAGCAGTTCTTTCAGATTAACGTTTTGTAATTGGAAAGTTAATCCTTTGCATCAGTTATTCCGACACGTTTGAAGTGAGCCTGTTTTTTCTGTTCCACTTGTGAGGGAAATTAATTATTTAAATTCCCTGAACCGATACAGCATGGGATAGTAATGTGATGTTTCCTTTCTTTCAAAAAAGCAGGGGGTGTACAGCAATCAGTTAGCCGCAGACAGAGCTGGAAAGGTTCTAAGGAATCCTTGGTGCCCCAGAGACATGCTCCTGCACTGGGAGATGGCCTGACTTTCCACTCAGAAAATCCGGTGCCTCAGGCTGACACAGGAAGACCCGTGTCTGGTTCTGGAATAGCAGCGTTTGCCCAGGCTCATCCTGGCAATGGGCAAAGAGTGAATCCACCCCCTCCACCTCAAGTAAGAAGCGTTACACCTCCTCCTCCACCCCCTAGAGGGCAGACACCACCCCCCAGAGGAACAACTCCTCCCCCTTCTTCCTGGGAAACAAATTCTCAAACCAAACGTTATTCCGGTAGCATGGAATATATGATCTCTCGCATTTCTCCAGTACCACCAGGAGCGTGGCAGGATGGCTATCCTCCCCCACCCGTGAACCCATCACCTATGAATCCTTCTGCACAGGGACAAAGAGGCATTAGTTCTGTTCCTGTTGGCAGGCAGCCAATAATCATGCAGAATTCAGTTAACAGCAAACTTAGTTTTTCCTCTGGCAGGGCTGGAGTACAAAATGGCAATTGTCAGACCGATTATATTGTTCATCAGAACATTGTGCCTGGTAGCTCAGCAAATCGCCAAGCGCCGCCTCCTTACCCAATACCTCCGACTAACCGGCAAAGCCCTACAGCCTTGCAAATGCAAGCAGGAGGATCTGTGGTCCCTTCAGCTTATCCTAATGGAAACATTCCACAGTCTGTCATAGTGCCAAATAGAAACAGCCACAATATGGAGCTGTACAACATCAATATGCCTGGCATTCCAACATCTTGGCCCCAGTCCTCATCTGGCAATGGACATGAAGTCCCAGCATGGCAACCAAATATTCCAGGAAGATCAAATTCCTTCAATAATCCCCTTGGAAATAGGCAGAGTCATACGACCAGTTCACAGCCTTCGGCCACCACAGTAACTGCTGTCACTCCTGCTCCTATCCAACAGCCAGTAAAAAGCATGCGGGTGTTGAAACCAGAACTGCAGACTGCCTTAGCTCCTACTCACCCTTCGTGGATGTCACAACCAATGCAAGCAGTCCAGCCCGTCTCCCTTCCTGAGGGGCCATGTACCAGTATGACCCTCATGTCACCTGCAGCAGAGGCTCCAAATTATCAAGGTCCACCGCCACCATACCCAAAACATCTACTACACCCCAGCCCATCTGTCGCTCCCTACGAATCCGTGGCGAAACCTAGCAAAGAGGATCAGCTCAGTTTACCTAAGGACGAAGAGAGTGAAAGGAATGAGAGCAGTGAGGGAACGGACAGAGAGAAGAAGCTAATCACAACCTCGCCTGTCCCTGTCCGGAAAAACAAGAGGGACGAAGAAAGGAGGGAGTCCCGCATTCAAAGTTACTCTCCTCAGGCTTTCAAATTCTTTATGGAGCAGCATGTGGAAAACATACTTAAGTCTCATCAGCAGCGACTGCATCGTAAGAAACAGCTGGAAAATGAAATGATGCGGGTAAGCCTTTTAGTTATCTTTTCTGTTGTACTTCACCGTGTGCAAAGTGTTGTTTTTGCAACAATTTCATGAGGCACGTTCAGCATGTTTAGTCAGGGATCCGTCCTGTTTGTATCCAGTTCACCACAATCCTCAGGGCCTTGGATAATTTAATGTACGCATTTTCCGTTTCTCTGGTATGGAAGGTATAATGGGTTTTTTTCTACCCATCTGAAGGCTTCCTCCGGCTTGGCTGCTTGATTGGTTGCTTGGCTGTGTAGTTACACAGGAAAATCTAGAGGCGTCTGTCCGCCTGTGGCAAATTAAACTAAATTTGTTTTATCTACCTTGCCTTAGTTATGCTAGGATGCTGCCGTGTGTGTGAACAGTGACTTGTGTGAACAGTGGTCTAGTTCAGACGAAAGCAAAGTTTTATGTATTTGTCAGATTATATGGAAGCTACTTTCTATCATCAGCTGCTGCCTTCCAGACAGTGCAATCTCTGTGTCAGTTTGCAGATGGTTGTCATCTGTTAGGTGATAGAACCGTAAATCTTCATGTTGATTTTTGTTGTGTGCTTTATTTCTTTTCCTCTCTCTCTCTCTCTCTCTTCTTCCAGTTTGGTACCTCCTGGGCCTCAAGCCACAGATGTGTGTTTCTTTAAAATGTCATCGGCAATTATTGTCAGCTTTCTGATGTAGAGCATACATACAGAAACTACCTTTTTTTGGGGGGGGGGAGTTCTCAATCTCCCCAAATTAAGAAATAAACAGTTTGATTCTCTCCAAGTACAGGCAGGCATAATAAGAATTGCTCTGTGGGCTGTTTTTATTCTTGACAGTTGTCTGAGGACATACAGTTGGAATCCCAGGCAGGGATTGGGGCCAGAGAAAAGAATCCTATCAGTGGTAAGAGAATCCTGTGAGAATTGTGAAGCTGTTCTCCAGCATTATCAGTCAAGGTTAACAGTGCTCTAATCATGGTGCCTGGGTGGAGTCAGATAAGAACTTGAAGTTCTCATGCCATTCTTTGTAAAGGTGTATCTTGCACTTTGGAAGAAGAGTATGTGGCTAAAAATATCCATTAAAGAAATCAGGAAAGGAAAGCAGGCAGGTGGGATGGTAAATGGGCAGTGGGACATTGGCCACTGAAAGGAAAATTAATCTAGTCTCCAGAAGTGCAACAGGGCAACTTCCCTTTTGTTGTATGTCATGGCGAAAACCGCTGGAGGAGTTTTGAGAGGCAGGGAACCCATTGGAGCTGGCAGATAAGTACCCAACCAAGGAGGCG
Source organism: Heteronotia binoei (assembly GCF_032191835.1). Classification (NCBI taxonomy): domain Eukaryota; kingdom Metazoa; phylum Chordata; class Lepidosauria; order Squamata; family Gekkonidae; genus Heteronotia; species Heteronotia binoei. Next base: position 131,857,614 of record NC_083223.1, read on the forward strand.
AAGACAAAGCGCGCTGGGCTCTGCCAGGGATGTTAAGCATTCGTTTCCCCAAATACCAGTGATGCTCGTTTCCCTGGGACCTTTCTCTCAGAGTCTGAACTTGCTGCTGACGTACAAAGTGGTCACTGTTTGAGGTAGAACCTGCTGCCGTCTGCTGCTCGACTGAGTACCAATAGGTTTTGTTCATTTTTTGTTATGGGTTATGTTGTCCTGTGGTAGGGCACCGTCAGAGTAAAACTTGGGATCCCCTCACCAACGGATGGATGCTGTGACACCAGCAGTTAGGCATAATCCAAATCCAAACTGAGTTTCTTTGTTTTGTAACAAATTGACACGTGTTGGGGAAGTAGTGGAATTGACTGATTAATTTTTCCAATGCCAGAATAAGCAGAAGTATTTCAGGTGCGCGTCATGGTACGCAAATGCAATTTTGGGCTGTATCAACAGAAGTATAGCATCCAGATCGCGTGATGTGATGGTATCGCTGTACTCTGCTCTGGTAAGATCTCATCTGGAGTATTGTGTTCAGTTTTGGGCACCACATTTTAAGAAAGTTATAGACAAGCTGGAACGGGTCCAGAGGAAGGCGATGAAGATGGTGAGGGGTCTGGAGACCAAGTCCTGACCGTTAGAGCGATTCCTCAGTGGAACAGGCTTCCTCGGGAGGTGGTGGGCTCTCCTTCCTTGGAGGTTTTTAAACAGAGGCTAGATGGCCATCTGACAGCGATGAAGATCCTGTGAATTTGGGGTAGGTAAATTTGAGTTTCGTGCATTGTGCAGGGGGTTGGACTAGATGACCCTGGAGGTCCCTTCCAACTCTGTGATTCTATGGATTTCTGGTTCAGTGGACTCTTGGGTGAAGTACTTTTCAGTGCTTTTGAGTCTCCCTCTAGTTGTCCTTCTCAAACATTCTTCCTGTGAAATTGTGTCTTTATGAACCTGTAAGTTAGAATTGTTGCTCTTTTGAAATGTTCATGCTTAGTCTCTTTCCTTTTCACTTTCACTAACAGCTGATTTAAACTATTAAGGTGTTGGAAGCTTTCCTGACATCTGTAGCCTTCGTTACTGGGTAGGCAAGTAATATTTTGGAGACCTAGTATTGTATTTAAAGAATAGCATGGATCCCTTCTTACAGACTCTGCATGCTTACCCGCATTTCAAGTTAAGCATGTTTTCTTTTACTGTACTCGGACGTTGTTTTGTTATCAGGTTACTAATTTCACTAATCTCACTTTCCCTTCCCTGTTCTGTAGCACTTTATGGCTTGTGCTCTGCACAAGGGTTCATCAATAAATTTACACGGTCATGTCCCCCCCCCCCCCCCCCCTCCGCTTCCATTCTGCATACTGAAAGCGGTCCAGTTATTTAGAGCCCATATTATTTCTCTGGCCAGATTCTTTTTCATGTCATGTCTTATGTCGTTTGAAGTTCAGTTTCTCACACGCACACTTGCATTAAATCAGCTTGTCCTAAGAGTGATGAGCAGATCTAGTTCGGTTGGCAATATGGGAAGGTTTCCATGAAGGAGAGCAGTTACAGTCTTCCTTTCCTCCAGAAACGCGTGGCTTTAAGGGAGGAGCAGGAAGGCCTTGCCTCCAGCGTGTGTATTTTCACCAAACCCTGCCAACACAGTTTTTCATCAGTCCTGAATCTCTTGGTGCATGGCTCTTGGCATATGATTTTTGAAGAACCATCCCTTAACTAGTTCCTAAGGACTTCATGCTTTGTGTCTTTTTGTTGTAGTTGTTTTGAAGGGTTTTAAAAAAATGACTCCTAACACGTTGTTTTGTTTTGTTTTGTTTTAACAGTTTGGCAGCATTGTTCCTTATTTAATACCTAGGGCCCAAAGTTTTTATTTGCTGATCTTAAATGTGTCTCTAGATGTTGCTTCAAACAGAAGATGGTTTGTTCACTTGCTGAATTTCACCTTTGCACAGGTTGGGCTGTCCCCAGAAGCCCAGGATCAAATGAGGAAAATGCTGTGCCAGAAGGAGTCCAACTACATCCGTCTCAAAAGAGCTAAAATGGACAAATCAATGTTCGTTAAGATTAAGACCCTTGGAATCGGGGCATTTGGAGAAGTCTGCTTAGCAAGGAAGGTGGATACAAATGCCCTATATGCAACAAAAACCCTGCGCAAAAAGGACGTGCTTCTTCGGAACCAGGTAGCTCACGTTAAAGCTGAACGGGATATCCTTGCGGAGGCTGACAATGAGTGGGTAGTCCGTTTATACTATTCATTTCAAGATAAGGACAATTTGTACTTCGTAATGGACTATATTCCGGGAGGAGATATGATGAGCCTGTTGATTCGAATGGGTGTTTTCCCAGAGAATATGGCCCGGTTCTACATAGCAGAACTGACCTGTGCTGTTGAAAGTGTGCATAAGATGGGCTTCATTCACAGGGACATAAAACCAGACAACATTCTGATTGACCGTGACGGCCACATCAAGTTAACTGACTTTGGCCTTTGCACTGGTTTTCGATGGACACATGATTCCAAATACTACCAGAGTGGTAAGAGAAGCCTTTTGTCCAAAATCAGCTTAAAAAAAAAAAATCTAGTCCTCTTACGTATGTCATGACTACCATGATTTGTTTTTTAGCATTTGCCTGCAAAGTGTATTCTGGTCAAAAGTTGCATTTTCTCATTTGACTGAGGACCAGCACATTCTGTGGCATAGTTATCAAGGGTGCTGATGCCTAACATCGTATTTGTAGTGAAGGTCCCCTTCTTAATGTGTGTTTCCAAGCCACGTGATTTCTTGGAACTCCCATCTCTTGGTGTAAGAGAATTGTTTCCCCTGAAAGTGGCTCCGTTGTTTCCAAACAACTCTTGACTGCTGGCTTTACCTTCAAAAAGAGGATGCTTTCTGCACGTTTGGCTCTGCAAGATTTGTTTGGAAAGAACAGGTAGAAAGAGTGCAGCATTACGTACAGAAGCGCCATTAGCATTGTAAAGATTGCGTTTTGTTGATTATTTTCTCCAGCCAATGCATTAAATTTTTCTGTGGCTGATATTTTGGAAATGGTCTTCATCCTCCCGGAAGAAAAACAGAGCAGACCCAGCCGGTGTAGCACAATTCACAGAAGAAATGCATTTATTTAAAGCAAAACCAATATTACCCAGAAGACTATCCCTTGTGTATGCCCCTTTAAAACACACACACACACACAGCTTTTAAACTGCAGCTCTCCCAGTACAGATCCACACCTCCAAGACAAAAAAGTATGGTTATATTCTTGTATGGTTAAACTCCCGGCACATATCTTACTGGGGTGGATCCAGCCATCCATTGGAAGAAGAGCCACTTAAGTTGGGGGAATGTTCCTGGAGAAAGACGCAAACTTGAGCCAAAAGGAAAGCTGAGTTTAAGAAATTTAAATAAACGAATGAATAAATTTTGCTCAGCTTTGCAAGCACAGTCATGCCGAAAAGTTACTGGAGCATATTGTTATATTCGACTACGCATATGCCTACAATTGTGGCACACTGATGGGCTGAAAGAGAGAGAAAGAAAGTCTCTTCCAGTTTATAAAAGTTTCCCTGGCAGACCCCCAGAGATGGTTTTAAAAAGCCGGTGTTCCTTACAAGTAACCATAGAAGAAGGGCTGACACTTTCTCACTTTCCAAACCTATTGGTGGCAGTTGGGTATCTGGTTTGCATGATTGTCAGGGTGGCCAAGGATGGGTGCTGGATGTGCTTGTCATTAGAGATTCTGACAACACAATGAAAGCGACTCCTCGGATGGGTGAAGGTAGCTCTGGTGATAGAAAGAAGAACAGATAGTTACCTGGACGAGGAGGTGGAGTTGAACAAACAGCTATTAAGTCAAGTGGGAGGACATTATTAAGTCAAATGGGAGTAGAGGGAATGCCAGGAACTGTGTCTGTGGGGCAGCATCAGATAACGCTGTGGAGAAGTGGGTGCATGAGGGCAGCGTCATTCTTAGGAACATGCTCACCAGTGCTGCTTAGAAATTGCCTGCGTGGTGTGCACGACAGCACAGGACTGGCTCTTTAAACGTTTTACCAAACGCCCCCTTGTTCAAAGTCAGTCCACTGCTCATCGCTCTCTTTTGTAGATAACTCAGAAATCCTTATCCTTTTCAGTCAAGACCTAGTAAATTAACATAAGGACTCGTGGAGCAACCTGGTAGGTTTACTCAGAAGTAAGTCTCATTTTATTCGATGGTACGTACTTCCAGGAAGCTGTTTTTAGCATTGCAGCCTTGGACTGTGAATTGCCCTTGCTTTGTTAGCTATCTCGTTTTGTTTTGTTTTTCTTCACTTTTTTTGTGCTCCAAAGCTAACTCACAGGAAAAGATGTAGAACAAACTCTAATAAGCCTTTTTTGCATTTGTAGAATCTGCAGCATGAACCTGCTCTAAATGGGGGTGGGAGAGGGTTACTTTACGAAATCTCTTCAATAATCTGTTACTTCAGTTCTTGCTCTGAGACCGTAAAAGTAAAAACCCATGGCCTGACTTCAAGCGAGCTCAGGCTGAAGTGGGGGAGGGGGAGATATGTAAGACCATCTACAAAACCATGCATGGGTTTGTTTATTAACAAGTGGCAGCTTGGTAGGGGAAAATTTCCTTTGTTTTTTGTTAGTTAAGAATCTGTAAAGGAGAATCAGTAATGAAAAACTCACAAGCAGTCAAATATGTTCTTTTGAAGTTGTAGCAAGGTAACATGATGACAAAAATCCCCCTCCCCTTTTTGTTTCAGAGTTGTTACCCCAGAGTACCTCTGTGTGTGTGCTTGTGTGCATATGTGTGTGTGTTCAGAAATAAGTGATGTTGTGTTCAAAAAAGTGGTTTTTAAAGTCATATTTGACAGGCTTTGAGAAACTCATTCACAAGGCTGACATGGAATCAGTATGCTGGAAATGACCAGTTACAGATATGGCAGGTGATTCAATCACTCCTGTGGACTGAATTCCAAGACCTCTGCTTCCACCAATCATCTCCCTATAACGTATGACAGATGCTGTGAATGCCCCAATACTTTTTTTTTTTTTGCGGGGGGGGGGGGGAGGCTTTCTTTTACCTAGTGAGATCATTTCTTAAAGAACGCTCACAGGGCTTCTGTGAATTGTGTGCCACTTGGTCAAGAAATAAAGCTTAAAATTAGTGCTTCTGCATTGTAGGCGACCACCCGCGTCAGGACAGCATGGATTTCAGTAACGAATGGGGAGATCCAGCAAACTGTAGGTGTGGAGACAGGCTAAAGCCACTTGAACGTAGAGCGGCACGCCAGCACCAGCGCTGTCTGGCACACTCACTTGTTGGGACACCCAATTACATTGCACCCGAAGTATTGTTACGAACAGGTACCACTTTCACTTGTTTTGGTTCTTGGGGGAGGAGTAAGGTTCTCAACTGTGTAATAGTAAAGTGGTCCTACAGTCAGCTAACCAGGTGCAGGCGTGTTGAACCATCTCTTTCTGTATGTGGCACAGTCATTCTAAATATAAGACCATAAATGGTTGTTTGTAACAGTGTATCCATAAAGTAATGGGGGAGGGCGCTGGAGTCCAGTTTATGCTAGCATTCTAATAGAAGAGGGCTGCCACCCTCCAACAATGCAATATATCTAGATGGAATGAAAATATATCTCACAGGTCTCTTATAAACTCCACAAAGAGATCCTGGATCTAGTTCAATAAAGAAGGTCAATAAACTTCATTCGGGGGGACCAATACAGCACCGAGTTCAGACGCACGGGATTGAGGTGTATTTAATGCACGTTGAAAATCTGTTAATGTTTTTGTACCTCTTACGGGCTTATCACAACTCTGACTCTTCTCGGTCTTTTGTCATACGTTGTGTTATGGATATATGGAAATTTGTATTACTTTGCTGCAAGTGAAGGAGCTGTGGTATTAGGGTTCATTAATAATGGCAGTTGCCATTACTGGGTTAGTGTTTGAAGAACTGTGCTTGAGCAATGAATGGGTGAGATCTGAAAACATATTGTATGCTGTCTTATTTTTAGAGAAACAAAACGGCTGGTGCGTTCTCAAAGCGAAAAGTGGTATTGCTCTGTCTTAACTGTTGAGTGTGTTTTGCTTTAGGATATACACAGCTATGCGACTGGTGGAGTGTTGGGGTGATTCTCTTTGAAATGTTAGTGGGACAACCTCCCTTCCTGGCTCATACACCATTGGAAACACAGATGAAGGTAATCTGGTGTCATACCTTTCTCAGACGTGTTCCACTAGCAATTTGAAAGATAACTGCCATAAACAGATGATATTGCGCAAACCTGACAGGCATTACACTCCATTAAATAGAATAAACGCTCCATGATGCTGTCTGCCACAGAGCTCATTTGCATTTCAGTTATGACTTGTAACGGGCTACTAGGCTGGAATTGTGTCTTCTTAGGAAATGGAGTTGCTGGGCTTCACCGCCACATCCCTAATTGTTTCAGAGGAACGAGACTCATCCCAGTTGATTTGCTTTATCGCAAGGGGGTCACGTGTCGAGACGAGCTCTTTGATGGAAAAGACTGTTAATACAATCACGGGTGGTGTTGCTGGGATCTTTCACCTGGGCTACAGGCTCGGAATCACTTGATGACAGCACGGAACAGATGAGTCAGTCAGGGTGGGAAGGGAGTCCATGTGAATTAATTTGTATTGCACATTCTCTAGAATGCTGGCTACGAAGAATGCTGCATATGTGTATAGGTGCAGAAACTCTAGGCATATGCTGTGTCAGGCTGTATGAGAACCTTCGGCCCATGGTGCCAGTATGTCTCGAGAAATTCATTTACCAAAGACATTGAGCTGGCGTTTGTTTTCGTTGGTCATCTTGTGTTCATTTTTATGGGTAAAACTGGTCTTCTAATCTTTGTGTGTCTATTTTTTTTTTCTGCATAAAGGTAATCAGTTGGAAAACTTCTCTGCACATCCCGCCACAAGCAAAACTAACTCCAGAAGCATCTGACCTGATTATTAAGCTTTGCCGAGGGCCAGAAGATCGCTTAGGCAAGAATGGGGCAGATGAAATAAAAGCGCATCCTTTTTTTAAGTCTACTGATTTTTCAAGTGATCTGCGGCAACAGCCAGCTTGTTACATTCCTAAAATTACTCATCCCACAGACACGTCAAATTTTGATCCAGTTGACCCAGATAAATTGTGGAGTGAGGACAAGGAAGGGAATGTAAATGACACGCTTAATGGGTGGTATAAAAATGGTAAACATCCCGAACACGCTTTTTATGAGTTTACATTTCGAAGGTTTTTTGATGACAACGGCTACCCTTATAGCTATCCAAAGCCCATCGAATATGAATATGGTAATCCTAACAAAGTGGAGTCTCAGTCAGATGAAGATGATGAGAGGACCGGCAAGGAGATCCAAAATCGTGATCTAGTTTATATTTAGTAGAAAAAATAAACACAGATGAACCACTGTTTGGGATTTCTCAGATCTACGTGGCAAGAAAAGCTGAGATATTATCAGCGAGCTGAGATTTACGGACACGAGGCAGAGGGAGAGGGAAAAGGAATATTGTTAGTTTACCTGCACCTTTTCTCCCCTTTACAAAGCAGTTGAATCTCTTTTTCAAGCATTAATTTATTCCAGCGTTCTTAATGATAAATATAAAAAGCAATAATGTTAGGAAAATAAATTATGAAAAAGCTTTTTGTAAAGTATTTAGAATAGGAAATAGAATGTGTGTGTGTGTGTGTGAGAGAGAGAGAGAGAGAGAGAGAGAAGCAGAAGGAGCGCATGTGTCTGTTTGTATGTTACGTATGTTAACATTTTACACTGACAGTTTTTGCCATGACCAAATGCTGTATATCGTCTGTGCTTACAAAGTTGGCAGGTGCTTTTCCTTGCTACTTGCAGTGCTAAGGTCCCACCACAGATGAGACTGGAGAGAGTAAATTCTCCTAGGAATTCAGAGACACAGTTATAACTGCAGGGTTTGTGACTCTGGAACGAGGTCTCTCTCTTTTTTTGCCCATAAATGATGATGAAGACATATGCACTTAATTATTCCTTTCAGTTTTGCCTGACCATTTGTAAAGTGTAACTGGATTTATGGTGCTATGCAATAATGCAGAACTCAGGCTGATTTGGGGTTTGTGTTTGAAAAGCAGTATCGGCCTCTCACAATATGTCAGCCTAAATAAATTAAGTTTTTAAAAATTTCCTGTTTGCTCTTATCCTCAAGTATAAAAAAAAAAGTTTGAAAGTGCTCTGGGTTCTGCGATACTTTATTAACAGGAAGGCTCTTAACCTGTCCTAACATTAACCATTTCCAGGCTGTCTGTATTTCTGCTGTTGCTTTCCAGGTGCTGTAACCGTCTGACCAATTGGCTTGTTTTTTTAAAAAAAATACTTGTTCCTTGCCCCTTTCTCCTGGATTAATCAGTGATCGAAATGAACTGATACCTAATGAGGAATAAGACTCCTGTAGGCTGATTCTGTGATAAGTTGATGATGGCTCTCAGGTATAGCCACTGTTGGTATAAGATGCTAAATACTGTTTTCTGTAGTATTCGAATACTTACTTTTACATGCAGTTTTCCCCCAACATATTCCGTATTACCTTAACAGTTTGTGCATCCGTCAATAGGTATGCCTCTTTTCATAAGTTGCCCTGTCAGGCTCGAATGTCACTGTTTTGCTCTTCCGTGCATATTCATAAAATAGCAGTCCTGCTTCTGAAGAATCAACCATCTCAACAGCCTCAGCAGACTCTCGTACTGGTGTTTAAGGCTATGTATAGATAGCTCTCTGGTTCTGTCATCAGGTGATTTGTTCTGAAAAAATATTTCAGCGGTGTTTGTTCTTTGGCAACAAATAATTACTTGTGATTACACTTACACTTTCTGTTCTTTTGCAGAGTGGCTCACATGAGGTTCCTAGGGGGGCGTCTTTCACCCAGGCAGCTTACAGAGCCAGCGGTAGAACTGCATCATATCCCTTCAGAGCATTCTCTGAATTGCTTGTCAATAAAGTATTCCTGATAGCCAGTACTACGCATGCTTACTAAGAAGTAATTCCCACTGTTTTCAGTGGATCTTACTCCCAGATAAGCGTGCACAGAGTTTCTGCCTTCAAAAATCTTTTCATTAATAGTAGTAGCTTGTGGACTGACGTAAAGCCCTTTAGAAGCATGCGACTGTCTTCCAGAAACTTGTTATTCCACCACCTGTACCATTAAGATCCTGTCCTCGCTTCAGTTGTGCGTAAGTCCTATACGTGATAGGTGCAGAAGAGAGCTTTGTGCTCCTCCAGTGGGTGTAGAGGTTTCAGCGTAGACCAGGGCATGTGGTGTATACTGAGTGCTCTGCATACAGGACCTGCGTGTAACTTTAAGCGTTATGGGGAGAGTGCACTGTACAATTATACCAGCTTCTGAAACTTGTTCTTGTAAAGAAGATTGAGGGGTGTCCTTTGTTTAATGTTAATAGAATATTTATTTTATGTGTCTGTCCTACAAAAAATATTGCAATACAGTCCTGATTAAAACCAGGTAAAACAGGTAACAATGTAGCGTGGGTTTCTCAGCAACCAGGCTCTTGCACGCGCTGCCATTTTCTCTCACAGGATATGCAGTTGGGGGCCATGAATTGTCTATGTGACATGCACTCCCCTGGGTTATTTCCATAATTTTTTTCCAGTTGTCAAGTGATGATAAAAAGGGTTGTATTAATAGTAGTGTTCACAGAGGTATCTGTAATCATGAAACTTCTTAAAGTATTTGCTTACATTCCATTCTAGGACAGGCCCTCCTGCTGGGTCTTTTCTGCCTTTTCATTTGTAACAGAACCTATAGAATATGGGACTGAGACATCAGTTTTTTGAGGGATTCTTTTTTTAAAATCTTCCGTCGCAAAATCCAGTGCTGCAATGCCAAATCAGCTCTTTGGACTTTGCAGGTATAGTACGTCTGCTAGGTGAGGAATGCAGCAAGTGGGTTCCCTGATGCGATTGTAGTTGCCCAAGGCACCAGTTAACTTTTGGGCATAAATATCTTTTTGTATTTGAAATGGGATAATGATATTTGGTTTAAGGCAATCCTAGCAAGCTGGTGGCATATTGCAGTCCATGTGGCGTATTGATAGTACATCTTTAGAGCATCTTTAGATACTCTTCTATGAAAGGCACTATTCAAGTGTAGTTTTGTATTTCATTTTGTATATACTCTTTTTATTTTGAAAAGGCAATGCTGGTCAACGTCATCTTTTTATAAAGACAAGGTGTCTTTATAAAACCCTAACCCTAACCCTTGGCAGATAATATAAATCACGTTTGCTTGTTTCCGCGTGTAACAAATGTTTGATAAATCTTTTCTTAACGGATCTCTTTCCACTCTTCAAATTGGTTTTCTTTAGTGTACCACATGATGGAATAATAAATTTTAAGTTTAGTGAATGAACTGCTGGTCAAAGAGAAAATTTTGTTGATCAAAAATGACTGTTTGGTCTTTCTCTTCTGTTGGTAAATTGGAATGCTTGGATAACATTATGCAGTTTTTCAACTGTAGTGGAATGGCTTTACCACCCTGTGAGTGGGCATTTTCTTCCCAGAGTTCCCGCAGCCATCTTGGAGCTGTGTCAGGAAGCTAGGGCAAACAGGTATTTCTTTACCTGTTCTTTTGCTCTATTTTAGTATGCTACCACCCTTAGGTCCTGAAATCTCCCACTTTATCTTTTTAATGCTGCCCTGGAGACTGACACCAAACGGAATTTTACTGTACCACAAAGGGAATCTTATATTAGTGTGCCAAATAGCAAGGCAGTGAAGAAAGGTGTGCAGGCTTTGTAGTTGAACAACTTTATTACTACGAGGCATAACTCATAGTAACTACAAAACAGATCTAGGTACAATTAAGCAAATCATTGTAAAAACAGAAAGAAAAGTCCTGTGCTAGTTAATTTACAATCCTTGAACAATCCTCAGAGGGAAGCTGGCTGGCTTTCGGTTGCATAGTGCACCTCCCTCGGCAACAACTGCAAATAGCATCCTTTGTCTATTGCTCACGTTGAACTCTCCTTCACCTGAACTCTCTTCTCTCTCTCACCCACACATACATATGTGCCCATTTTCAGTTCCCAAGCAAAAGAACAGCTCCAGTTTTCAGATTCCTCCTATGTTGACACTAGGTAGGACTAGGCCTTTTGCCTATCTAGGTGCCAAAACCCTCAGCTTCAGTCCATCAGAACATTGACCCTCCAATCAACAGATGTTAACACATCAAAGAGCTACTATGTTCTCCTTTTAGATTGTAAAGAATCCTCCCTCTCCTGTGAACTGTGTCTTTCCCACATTCTGCCAGTCTATGGGACACCACCTCAGCCTTCCATCTCCATAACTGCCCCAGAATACCTTTCTCATCCACAACATCCCTGTTTTGTAACTTAGGGGGTTCCAGAAGGCTTATATCACTTGATTATACTCTAAGTATAACAATCATACTGAGTAGTGAATCTGTAGCTTATTTTTGCAAAATTCCAATGACTGTCCATGGTGTTGAATACAACACCCACAATTCAGTTAATCGCTGGTGGACTCACAGCTCCTTGAATATCTGGACAGTTGAATATTGTGTATTTGGACTTTCCCAGGCTTGGCTGTAGCCATGAATAAAAGTGTTTCACAAAAATGTAGCTGCAATTTATCTAGTTCAAATATTTATATCCCGCTTTGCTACTAGGTAAAGTGAGAGCCAGTTTGGTGTAGTGGTTAAGTGCGCGGACTCTTATCTGGGAGAAGTGGGTTTGATTCCCCACTCCTTTTTCGTAGGAGTTGTCCTTGAAAGGGCAGGTAGTTTTTGTAGGAGTTGTCCTTGAAAGGGCAGCTGCTGTAAGAGCTCTCTTAGCCCCACCTACCTCACAAGGGGGTCTGTTGTGGGGGGAGGTAGAGGAGATTGTGACCGCTCTGAGATTCAGAGTATAGGGCGGGATATAAATCCAATTTCCAGTCAAGGAAGCTAGGTTCTGATATTCTATCTATTTAGACTTTGATAGTGGCATCACTAAGAGTTGGAATGTATAAACATCCTCTAAAGGAAAAATCATGTACAGGTTTATCTGTACCAGAAGGCCTCAGCACCAGCAAATGTCTGAAGCCTCTTGGAAAACAGAACCAAAGATTCAACTATGCAGGCTAATTTACTATGGAAATTAATGTAAGAGGTTTTGCAGCAGACTGAGGCTCAATCAAGGTCCTAATTCCACAACAGTGGCCTCCCATCCTCATACTGACTTTGCTTAGCTTCTGAGCTCTGCTGAGATTGGGCTAGGCTAGGCTAGCTTCATTCCCTCATTAAATACAGTGTACAACATTGCTTTTGCAGCAGTTCTCCCTGTTATCTGCCATTAAAAATACTGGAAAATAAGTGCAAAATAGTTTTAAACAAGTGGGGACCTGCAAGAACCCCCCCCCCCAATGTTTACTTCCTTCCCTATCCCCTGACCCCTCTCACACTCTTTCACCTCTGCCACCCCTTTTCTTTCTCCTCCATGCCTATCCTTTTTTCTTTCTGTCCCCCACCTATCACTCTCTCTGTATCTTTCTAGATAGATCCAGGTGGGCAACCATGTTGGTCTGAAGCAATAGAACAAAGTTGGAGTCCAGTAGCACCTATAAAACCAACAAAGTTTTATGTAAGAGAATGTAAGCTTTTGTGTGCTAGACGCACACTTCCTCAAACAATGAAATGGGGGTACAGTTAGCAGTGCTACATATAGCTTGTGGGTAAGGTTAAGCATGCAAAATGGTACAAAGTGATAATCCAATGGCAAAATAGTGAAATTAACAAATTGAAATAGTAACAGTTTGGTCTGGATAGTATAAGTTGTGTGGGGAAAACAGCAAAAGGTAATAAACATGTTGGAATTGGAGAATGATGGTGAGAATGGCAGTAAACGCAGAGTCTGTTAACTGCTCTATTTCTCCTCAAGCATGAGTCAAGCCGAGAACATATTTTGCCAATACAAAAAAGAATACATTAGAATATAGTGGAAAATGGGTTTAGCATATGTAATGAGATAACCAATATCTCTTATTCCAGTTTGTGAGTACAAAAAAGACATTATTCGGATACACTATTCTAAAAGAAATACATTGGAATAAAGTGGATGGGGATGGCTCTACTTGGTGAGAATGGATTTAGTATATGTCATGAGGTAAGAAGCCAATATCCTTGTTCAGTCCCAGGGAAGTGTTTGTTCCAAGTTTCATAATAACTTGTAATTCAGCAGTCTCCCTTTCCATTCTGTTCCTGAAGTCTCTGCAGTAAAACAGCTACTTTGAGGTCATCCAATGAATGTCCTGGAAGGTTGAACTATTCCCTGACAGGTTTCTCAGTTTTGTCATTCCTGATGTCAGATTTGTGTCCATTTATTTTTTGGTGTACAGTTTGTCCTGTTTGTCCCAATTATTCCCTATGGGCAAGGGCGGATTCTCTATTGACAATCATGTATAGTCTATGGGCAATCGCTGTCCTTAGGTCAAGCCTTATTTCCATTATTCCCTATGGGCAAGCATGGTCTCCTTTATTTTCTATGAGCAAGCATGTTCTTCATTATTTTCTATGGGCAATCATGCATTCTCTATTGGCAATCATGTATAGTCTATGGGCAATTGCTGTCCTTAGGGAAAGCCTGCTCTCCATTATTCCCTATGGGCAAGCATGGTCATTATATTCTATGGGCAATCGTGCATTCTCGATTGACAATCATGTATAGTCTATGGGAAATTAGTTTTAGTATGTCCCCCTTAAATACTTTAGTTCCCTAAGGGCGTCTGAAAGCGTTGGTGAGAGATCTGCTCATCCCCTGTCTGAGGCAGTTCACAAAGTGATCCCTACCAGAGCGGATATGAGCAGATTGGATAAGTGAATTACGGTAGCCTTGTGCTTCGTGCCCTGTGCTGATCAGAAGGGGCTGCCCTTACTTTGTTTTCACTTTTCCGCCCCCTCTTTCCCCCCAGTTTTCTTTCTTTGGACTTTCCAGGCAATTTACCCCATTTATCTTCACGGATAAGAATATTCTGTTTTAAGATTAACAGCAATCTGGTTTGCTTTCACTTTCATTGGGATGGAGACAAATCATTATTCAAGTTAAAAGACTGCATTTTAAACCTTATCGGAAGGCTTTCACAGCTCAGAATTCATTATCACTATTTCACCTATCGCCCTGCTCTGTAATCTGTGCTTAATTTTTCAATGTGAAGAAAAAAGCATTTCTCTGAGATGTCTGATTGGGGCAAGAACTGTGCATTTTAAAAAGAATTTTTAACATGATCCTGTTGGTTTATTGCCTATTTTCTCTCAATTTTAATTTTTTTTGCTGCATTTAAACTCTGTCTGAAGAACTGGGGGGCGGGGGCGAGAAAATGACAGAAAATTCCTACACAGTTTAACTAGACCAGACCAGCTTCTCAATTTATGTAGTGGTCTTTGCTGTCAACCAGTGAAAATTATAAGTACTTGCTATGGAATCTAAGCATATTGTGGAAATAGTTACTGACTTTTTAAATGGAAATCTTGGACTGGTGCCAAGTGAGGTTGATTTTTAAAAAAGACTTGTGAAGATTGAAAAAGAGGACTCAACATAAGAACAATAATAAAATTAGCAAACAATTAACTCTGGTCTTTTTCTATGTGAAACACGTATGAACAAGGAAGTTATTAACAAATATTAACTTTTATTAACAAACTAACAATTTTCACGCCTTTTAAATCTTCCAAATTTGCTATTCTTACCATTTCTAGCATTTCTGTAATACAAACTCTTAATAAAGGAGGGTTCCTTTTTTATATATAAAATAGTAATACTTTGAATTTGCTATAGTTAATTTCTAAACCTTCAGAGCGGCAGTAACTAGCAAACTTGTTTAATAATGATGAATTAATGAATAACCTCTGGAGCGCAATGCAGGAATGAGACAGCAAAGCCATGCCATCCACATGTAATAAAAGCAGGATCTACTGATTAGCTAAACAAGGAGGTTTGCAAGAAAAGCAGACCAGTCATTTAAATATAGATTAAACAAAAAGAGGGATAATAAACATCCTTGCTGAACTCCCTTGTCAACTCAGAAGTTTTTTGTTAAGTCGCCCTCAATATTAAAGTGGACCTGTGCACTCTGGCCAGCATGGAGATTTTCAGTCAGCCACAATAGCCTCCTATTTGCAGTAGGTTTCCTTAATTTATTCCAGCGTCCAGTACTAGGAATACTGTCAGGCACTCCTCTTGAGATCCATAAACCCTGCATAAAGGACACCCTGGTGGGGGGGGGGGGGCAAAATGTATTTCTCAGCTAGATGGGAAAGAATCAGAGAGGTACAAAGTGAAATATCCTTTTCTAAAACCAATTTGCTCCCATCCTAAAACATTGCTAGACTCGAATCGATTCCAAGAAAAGATTTAACAAATAGGAACATAATATCCTTGAAGAAGAAAGCAAGCTAATCAGGTGATAACGTGAGATCAAAATAATTTGCTTTTTAAGATACAGGCACTATAACAGTCTGCTTCCAAAAATATGCAATAAGGCCATAGGAATTCATCAAACTAAAACTTCAGACGACCAGCTGGGATTGACTTTAAATAAGGTATTGGGAGTTAAATGTGCACCTGGATCTTCTCCAGAATGCAGACAAAAGAATAAGTTGCACCACAGCTTTGGGTGTCACTGAAGGCCAAACTGAAAGAAGCTCAGAAACAAGTTAACATTTAGACCCACTTTGCCCACTCTGTTGGTGTAACACAATGGGGAATGTTATAGACCAAAAGGCAGTTGCATCTTTATTATTAAATGATATTATCAGTTTTCTCCAGCCCTCAGAAATTAATCTTTATAATGTTGTAATAAAGATTTATAATATGTTTTAAAAGCCAGGAGTGTACCCAGTGACTCACAATAATTTTTCTTTTTAAAGTCCCTGGGCTTTAGTAAAAACTGTAAGGATAATTAGTCTGAGGAGCCCCGGTTCACCCATTCACAGTTTTATATTTATTTAGTTCTGCAATATTAAAGTTCATTACTGGTTTGCTGTTGAGTCATTTTTGGCTTCCTGAGTATGGCTCTGTGATGGACTGCAAGCCTGTGCATGAGTGAGAGGCAGTGCATATGATGGAATTCTCCACGAGTGACAGCACAGAGCTCACCGTGATTGGGCAGCTGCTTCTAACAGTCAAACTGTGGCAGTTGGGAGTCAGAAAGGAGTTGGTAAGAGTGGTTCAGTTGAAGAGGGTCTGCAGGAGAGAGCTGTGGCTCTGGTGATGCTCTTGAGTGTGTGAGAGGGTGTCACAGAAGCAGACTGAACCCAGAAATTAAGGGTGGTCTCTGATTGTGTACCAAAAAAGAAACACATCTTGAGAGGGACAAAGGTTCCTGTATTTAGCTTAGTATCCTGAGGGAAAGACTGGTAGTCTGGCAGAGCAGGACTTGGCAAAGGGTTTTGAGGTGTCAGAGAAGGGCCTTCAAAGGTGCCAAAGGCCAGAATTATTGATCTTATTGAGAAGAGAATAACTAGTTTGCCAGAGGAAAAAAGGGTCTAGAAGTGAGAGACCTGAGTCTAAGGGATGAGGCAGGTACCCTCAAACTTGTGTGACTAGAAAGAGGGAAAGTTCCTCAGAGATCTAAAATAATTATAAAAATAATAAGTTTAACATCAAGTTGAATTTTAGTGAGTGTTGAACCATCTGAGGGGAACACTGTATCTTAGGAAATAAGTTGCCTGCAAAGGAGTTCTGTATTCATTTTTTTTTTTGTTCTATCTGCCCACAGATTCTAAATCCCAGAAACCTCTGTACAAATCCCATCCCTTACCTGTCAATCTGTTTTAAATAACCCAACTCTTGTTTTGAAATGCTACCAGTGCCTAGCGCGTCACTTTTCCGATGGGTAAAATTTTGACAACTAAGGTAAAAGCCAAGGGGATCGTTTTGTGGTGATAGGAAAAAGTGATCGCCTTGCCTCATCTCATAACAGGCTCCATAGCGTATCTTTCCTCTCATTCAGCTAACCTCCTCCCACATTATGAGTAGAAAAAGGGAATGTCATTTCCAGTCAGTTAAGACTCCTACTCCTAAGCAGAGTAAATTAGGCTTTTGAAATTGCTGTTAAATAAAGGATAAAATATATTCATTAACTAGAGGGCTTGAAGATTCCCAGTTTATTGAGAAAATTGGCACAGGGAAAGTATTGGAAAACAAGACGAAAGGTTCTTCAAAGGATACCCCTCTTTCTCATGGCGATTGTTATTCTTCAGTCACAAACCGATACACTAAATTGTGGTGGGAAAGACTGGTAGTCTGGCAGAGCAGGACTTGGCAAAGGGTTTTGAGGTGTCAGAGAAGGGCCTCCAAAGGTGCCAAAGGCCAGAATTATTGATCTCAAGAATTATTATCACAAACTGTTTTGATAATTTGCTGGCCTCACAAACTTTTTTGATAGACGAGACCAGAACATAAGAACATAAGAGAAGCCATGTTTGATCAGGCCAATGGCCCATCCATTCCAACACTCTGTATCACACAGTGGCCAAAAATTTACGCTGTGGCTAATAGCCACCGATGGAGCTCTGCTCCATATTTTTATGAAGCTGGCTATGCTTGTAGCCGCCATCACCTCCTGTGGCAGTGAATTCCACATGTTAATCACCCTTTGGGCGAAGAAGTACCTCCTTTTATCCGTTCTAACCCGACTGCTCAGCAATTTCATTGAATGCCCACGAGTTCTTGTATTGTGAGAAAGGGAGAAAAGTACTTCTTTCTCTACCTTCTCCATCCCATGCATAATCTTGTAAACCTCTATCATGTCACCCCGCAGTCGACATTTCTCCAAGCTAAAGAGCCCCAAGACCGCTTGGGACTCTTTAGCTTGGAGAAACGTCGACTGCGGGGTGACATGATAGAGGTTTACAAGATAATGCATGGGATGGAGAAGGTAGAGAAAGAAGTACTTTTCTCCCTTTCTCACAATACAAGAACTCGTGGGCATTCGATGAAATTGCTGAGCAGAAAGGTTAAAACGGATAAAAGGAAGTACTTCTTCACCCAAAGGGTGATTAACATGTGGAATTCACTGCCACAGGAGGTGGTGGCGGCCACAAGTATAGCCACCTTCAAGAAGGGTTTAGATAAATATATGGAGCACAGGTCCATCAGTGGCTATTAGCCACAGTGTATGTGTGTATATAAAATTTTTTGCCACTGTGTGACACAGAGTGTTGGACTTGATGGGCCGTTGGCCTGATCCAACATGGCTTCTCTTATGTTCTTACGTTCTTATATTAAATAACCATACATTTTGTTCTTATTTGTACTTAGAATTGTGTTTTGGATCCTGAGAATCCAGTTCCAGTTATGGTTTTTTAAATTTCTGTTCTGAATTTTATTTTTGTATGGATTGGGATTAAGATCTGTAGTGTATGTTTAATGGTTGAATAAAACTTTAAAATAAAAAAAAAATAATGTGACCAAAGTACAATAAAAATTTAAAGACTGCGCAAGCACCAGTCTTTCTGACTCTGGGGTGATCATAGAATCATAGAGTTGGAAAGGACCTCTAGTCCAATCCCTGCACAATGCAGAAAACTCACAGACACCTCCCCCAACATTCACAGGATCTTCATTGCTGTCAGATGGCCATCTAGCCTCTGTTTAAAAATCTCCAAGGAAGGAGAGTCATAATGTT
Organism: Heteronotia binoei; assembly: GCF_032191835.1. Classification (NCBI taxonomy): domain Eukaryota; kingdom Metazoa; phylum Chordata; class Lepidosauria; order Squamata; family Gekkonidae; genus Heteronotia; species Heteronotia binoei. The sequence goes on from NC_083223.1 coordinate 131,876,299, forward strand.
GCTTTCATAACGTTTTTATGGCAGGTTTTTTTACGAGGTGGTTTGCCATTGCCTTCCCCAGTCATTTACACTTTACTCTCAGCAAGCTGGGTACTCATTTTACCCACCTCGGAAAAATGGAAGGATGAGTCAACCATGAGCCAGCTACCTTAACCCAGCTTCCGCCGGGATTGAACTCAGGTTGTGAGCACAGCTTGGACTGCAGCACTGCAGCTTTACCACTCTGTGCCTCAGTTTAATTATTTTAGCTTCTAGGGAGATTTCAGGCAAAAATTCTGCTTTGTGAGCTACTGTCATTAAAGTTGTGAGCAAGTGATTTGGTTACTGCATAAATTAGTTTGTTCGGGGGCCACTCTCCCGAGCTAAGACAAAAATGATTGTCAGAGGTTAAAAAACTGTTATTCTCAGCTTAGAGGGAACACTGGTTCCATCATACTTTTTAAATTACTTTCTCCTACGTGGCCACAATGGCATGATGAAGATTTCCATCTGTCTGCTTTATATGTTTTGGTTATTTTCCCATTTTTTGTGGGGGAAAATAAAAGAAAGTTTGTCAAATCTTAGAGTTCAGCAAAATTTTCACAGGGGGTTTGAACAGCTGAGCTCAGAAGCAAATATGGGGGGGGGGGAGAAAGAGCACAATAAAAATTAGAGGTTCCAGAGCTCCGCTCCTGTGAGCTCCTGCCCAAAATGAGGCCTGGTTCGTTCCTGAGGACTGGAAGGTAGCAAATGTCACCCCTTCTTTAAAAAGGGTTCCAGAGGAGATCCAGGTAACTACAGGCTGAGGGGGTGAACAAACATGTAGACAAAGGAGACCCAATAGATATTGTTTATCTTGACTTCCAGAAAGTTTTTGATAAAATTCCTCATCAAGGCTCCTTTGTAAGCTCAAGGGTAATGGAGTAAAAGGACAGGTCCTCTTGTGGATCAAAAACTGGCTAATTAATAGGAAGCAGAGAGTGAATATAAATGGGCAGTCTTCGCAGTGGAGGACAGTAAGCAGTGGGGTGCTACAGGGCTCAGTACTGGGTCCCATGCTCTTTAACTTGTTCATAAATGATTTGGAGTTGAGAGTAAGCAGTGAAGTGGCCAAGTTTGCAGATGACACTAAATTGTTCAGAGTGGTAAGAACCAGAGAAGGTTGTGAGGAACCCCAAAGGGATCTGTTGAGGCTGGGTGAGTGGGCGTCAACGTGGCAGATGAGGTTCAATGTGGCCAAGTACAAAGTAATGCACATTGGGGCCAAGAATCCCAGCTGCAAATACAAGTTGATGGGGGTGTGAACTGGCAGAGACTGACCAAGAGAGAGAGCTTGGGGTCGTGGTAGATAACTCACTGAAAATGTCAAGACAGTGTGCGATTGCAATAAAAAAGAGTGGTAAGAACCAGAGACATTTCATCTCCTGTCGGCTTTCCCCCAAGATTTAGTTTAAAAACTGCTCTGCCACCTTTTTGATTTTAAGCGCCAGCAGCCTGGTTCCATCCGGGGACAAGTGGAGACCGTCTCTTTTGTACAGCTCCCGCTTGTTCCAGAAAGCATCCCAGTGCCTAACAAACTTAAACCCTTCCTCCTTACACCATCGTCTCATCCACACATTGAGACTTCTAATTTGTGCCTGTCTCTCCTGCCCTGCACGTGGAACAGGTAGCACTTCCGAGAAGGCTACCTTGGAGGTCCTGGCCTTAAGTCTCCCGCCTAGCAGCCTAAATTTTTCCTCCAGGACCTCACGACTGCATTTCCCCACATCGTTGGTGCCAACATGCACCACGACCACAGGCTCCTCCCCAGCACTGTCTATCAGTCTATCTACTACACGCGTAATGTCCGCTACCTTCGCACCAGGCAGGCAAGTCACCATACGGTCAGTACGCGGTTTCGCCACCCAGCTGTCTACTTGCCTAAGGATCGAATCACCAACTACCAAACCCCCCCCCCCCTCTCCCCCTGTTCAGGGATGGTTCCTTGGCGCGAAAGGATTCCCGCTCACCAACTGAAGAAGAGGTCCCTTCTGAGGGCGCATTCCCCTTGTCCTCAGCATGGTGCCCTGTTCCCTCTCGACCCTCTCGCTCTCTGGCAGCAACGGGGCTGCTATGTTCAGAGCGAGGCTCATCTAATACGCCCCCGAGAGTCTTCCCCAAGTGCCTAACTGACCGTCTCTGCTTCTCCAGGGCAGTCACCTCGGCCTCAAGGGTACGAACTCGTTCCCTGAGGACCAGGAGCTCCTTGCACCGAGCACACACCCAAGACTTCTGTCCTTTGGGCAGATAGTCATACATGTGACACTCAGTGCAAAACACTGGAAAGCCCCCAACCCCCTGCTGGCATTCTATCTTCATGATATATATATATTAAAATATACAGTCCTCTTTAAATGCTGTTTGTTTAAGTGGCTCCCCTTCTGGAGGGTCAACTTACCTTACCTCAACTTACCTTATTGGGAACTTACCTTATTTGGAGAACAAGGAAATCAGGGAATTGGGTTCCTGGCCCTTAGAGAGCCCCTAGGCGAAGAGCCACAGGCCAAGAGCCCTTTAGCTTTGGCAAGGCGCAGCTTAAAATGCAAAGAGGGTGGAGCAGAGGCACTCCTCAGCAATCAGCAGCAATCACTCTTAATCTCTTTCTATTTCCTTGCTTATCAATAACACATAACTTTTTTGTATTTTTCAGGCACTTTACAATGTTCTCTGTTTGAATTTTCAACATATTCAAAAAATGAAACCAACATTCTACAAAATTATTTTTATATTGTGGGACTTCTTGTTGAATGATTTGAGAAGCTAATTTATCTATTGTTAATACATCACAAATTTTGAAAAACCATTGAGACTGAGTAGGTTTTGATGGGCTTTTCTAACTTGAAGCTATCAGTAATTTGGCATCCATTAAAAGCAAGCAGGCCAAATCCTTTTTTTCCTGTAAGAATTTAATATTAGAACAATCATTTAAAAGAACAAATTCTGGGCTCTTCGGAATAGTAACTTTTAGTGTGTCATCAATAACACATAACACTTTGTCGTATTTTGGTCACATTATGAAAAGACAAGACTCACTGGAAACAAAAATAATGCTAGTTGAAGGCAACAGGAAGACCTGAGCAAAACTGTTAACAATAGGATGTTTTGAAGGACATAAATTCATAGGGTCACCATAAGTTAAAAGCAACTTGATAGCACTTAACACACATATCCCCTTTCAAGGATGTATTATAAACTGGGCCAATAAATGGTATATCAAAGAATACTTAGCTTTTTTTCTAGAATATTTTCCTAGAGATATTGATTTAAAGTTCTTCGAAAGACTTCCTGGTTTTAAAGAGTATTGTATTGTTTTACCTTTTTATGCCTCTTATATTCCTGCATTTATTTTAGCAAATCATAGAATCATATAGCTGAAAGGGACCCCAAGGGTCATCTAGCCCAACCCCCTGCACAATGCAGGAAACTCACAAACACCTCCCCCTAAATTCACAGGATCTTCATTGCTGTCAGATGGCCATCTAGCCTCTGTTTAAAAACCTCCAAGAAAGGAGAGCCCACCACCTCCCGAGGAAGCCTGTTCCACTGAGGAATCATTCTAACTGTCAGGAAGTTCTTCCTAATGTTGAGCCGAAAACTCTTTTGATTTAATTGCAACCCATTGGTTCTGGTCCTATCTTCTGGGGCCACAGAAAACAATTCCATACCATCCTCTAGATGACAGCCCTTCAAGTACTTGAAGATGGTGATCATATCACCTCTCAGCCGCCTCCTCCTCGGGCTAAACATGCCCAGCTCCTTCACCCTTTCCTCATAGGACTTGGTCTCCAGACCCCTCACCATCTTCGTCACCCTCCTCTGGATCCATTCCAGCTTATCTATATCCTTCTTACAGTGTGGTGCCCCAGACTGAACACAATACTCCAGGTGAGGTCCTACCAGGGCAGAGTAAAGCGATACCATCACATCATGTGATCTGGACACTATTTCTGGTGATATAGCCCAAAATTGCATTTGTCTTTTTAGCCACCGCATCACACTGTTGACTCATGTTCAGTGTATGATCCACTAAAACCTCTAGATCTTTTTCGCACATACTACTGCTAAGACAAGTCTCTCCCATCCTATAACCATGCATTGGAGCTTTCCTATCTAAATGTAGAACTTTACATTTATCCCTGTTAAAATTCATTTTATTGGTTTTAGCCCAGTTTGCCAGCCTGTATCCTTCTTCTGCCTTCTACTGTATTTGCAACCCCTCCCAATTTAGTATTTAGGAATTGAGCAGTATTTAGGAATTTAGGAATTGAGCAGTTCCGCCCTCTCTTCATTACCTGTTACAGTTTCACTTTCTTGCCCTCGCAATGGGAGGAATGGGCTTGGGTGTCATCAACATGAAGATGACACCCAGCTCTATCTGCTAATGGATGGCCGACCTGACTGCGTCCCAGGGAATCTGGACCAGGCATTACAGGCCGTGGCAACTTGGCTCCGGCTAAGTGGGTTGAAGTTGAACCCGACGAAGACAGAGGTCCTTTGCGTGGGCCGTGGCGCTCTGGGGAGGGAAATACCTCTCCCGGTTTTTGACGGTGTGCCGCTGAAAGTGGTGCACCAAGTCAAGAGCTTGGGAGTTCTGCTGGAGCCATCATTATCAATGGAGGCCCAGATAGCAGCCACTGCCAAGTCGGCGTTTTTTCATCTGAAGCGGGCAAGGCAGTTGGCCCCTTTCCTGGAGCATCGGGACCTTGCAACAGTGATTCATGCGACGGTCACCTCAAGATTGGATTACTTGTAGTGTATCAAGAAATGTCATGCGACCTGACGGGGGGGGCAACTGGGCAGTCCCCGGAGCCCCAGCGCCGGGAGCCAGTTCCCCGCCTATCTCCAGCTGTGGCGGGAAGTTCAACGGGGCAGGATTGGCCCGACCAACCCAGTAGGCTGTACCCGGGATTGTATATAAGCGGGACCCGGCCCGCGTGTTCCCCCTCTTGCAACGTGCTCTTAATAAACTATGTTGCCCTACTCTCGCCTCCGTGTCGAGTACGTTACACTGGCGACGAAGGTGGGATTCTAGCCTCAGCGGCTACGATGGAGATCTGGGCAACAAGCGACCGCCGCCGCCATCATGGCCAACCAAGGAGGAGTCACCGGCTACCTCGAGCCCTTCGACCCTACAAATCCAGAGGGATGGGAGTCCTACGCGGAGCGGGTCGAGTTCTACCTCCGGGCCAACAAGATCACTGACGCCGGAGCAAAGAGGGACGTTCTCATGAGCGTCTGCGGGCCTGCCACGTTCGAGATCGCCAAGGGTCTCTCGGCACCCGCCCGTCTGGCGGAGAAATCCTATGACGAGATCATCCGACTCCTCACGGGACACTTCTCACCACAGCCCTCGCGGGTGGCTCGCAGGTTCCTGTTCCACAAACGGGACCAGATCGCGGGCGAGTCCGCCGCGGACTACCTGGCGGCCCTCCGCAAACTCGCCGGGAACTGCAACCTCCCCCAACTGGAGGAAGCCCTGGCGGACAGATTCACGTGGGGCCTCCGCGACGAAAGGCTCCAGCAAAAGCTCTTCGCCAAAGAAGAGCTTACCCTCCAGGCCGCCTTCAGCGAGGCGGTGGCGTGGGAACGAACCGCCCGAACGTTTCCCCGGGCCAAGATGGAAGCCGCCCACCACGAAGAGCTGGACCACGACGGCCCCGAGGAGGAGGAAGCCCATCAGCTACGCCGCCCAGCCGGGCCACCCAACAGAGCGACCCAACGCCCCCGAGCGACCGACCGACCACCAGCGTCGGAGAGAGCCCCGGCCACCAAGTGCGCCAGCTGCGGCGGCCCCCACGAGAGGAGAGACTGCCAGTACCGGACCTGGGACTGCAGGAGCTGCGGGAAGACCGGCCACATCGCCAGGGCTTGCCGAGCCAAGCCCAACCGCAGGAAGCCGACCACGTACCACGAGTCCGCGGAGTCCCACGCGATAGACTCTACGTCCCTACAGGTACTGAACTTGCCCCACGATTCCCCCGATAAAATCAAAGTGACGGTCCTTATCGAGGGGAACCCCTGCCAAATGGAGGTGGACTCAGGGTCCTCCATTTCCCTCATAGCGGAGGAAACCCTAAGAGAACTGTGTCCCCGCCAGCGGCTGCAACTTCGGCCGGCAGACTTCATACTCCGGGACTTCCAGAAGAACCCGGTGCAAATTGCGGGGTGGGCGCGGGTACAAGTCGAGCGGGGGTCCTTCCACGGCCCGCTGGACATCCTGGTGGTAAAGCGCCAGCTGGCTACCCTGCTAGGTCTGGCCTGGTTCAAACCCATGGGAATCCGCGTGGAGGGGGTGGGGCAGACCTTAACGCCCCGTGGGTTCGGGGAGATTTGCAAGGAATTCCCCGAGGTATTCGATGGGTCCCTAGGAAGCTACCGGGGGCCGGCCATCTCCCTGCCCCTAGACCCCACAGTCAGGCCGATTCGGCTCAAGGCCAGGAGGGTCCCGTTCGCCTTGAAACCTAAGATTGAGGCAGAGCTAGACCGCCTCACGGCACAAGGCGTCCTTGAGCCGGTGGACTACGCCACTTGGGAAACCCCCATCGTTACCCCCATCAAACCAACCGGGGAGGTGCGGATATGTGCCGATTATAAATGCACCATAAATAAGGCTCTACAAGACAACCCCTATCCGGTGCCGGTAGTGAGCCACGTCCTAGCCGCCCTAGCGGGGGCTAGGATATTCGGGAAGCTAGACCTAGCCCAAGCCTACCAGCAGCTCCCAGTAGACAGCAAGACGGCAGAGGCCCAAACGATCGTGACACACAGAGGGGCCTTCCGCGTAAAGAGGCTGCAGTTTGGGGTGAGCGTCGCTCCGGGGATTTTCCAGAGCATAATGGACTCTCTCCTTAAAGGAATTCCCGGAGTCCAGCCGTTCTTCGACGACGTTTTAGTCGCCGCCCCGGACCCCGAAGAATTTGGCAACCGCCTCCGAGAGGTGCTCCGCCGGTTCCAGACCGCGGGGCTCAAGGTCAAGAGGGAGAAATGTTTGCTGGGGGTTCCACGGGTGGAGTTCCTAGGGTTCGCCGTAGACGCAACTGGAATCCACCCCACGGAAGAAAAGACCCGAGCCATCGTACAAGCCCCGGCCCCCACGAGCAAAGCGGAGCTACAAAGCTTCTTGGGGGTGCTCAACTTTTACCATTCCTTCCTCCCCCACAAGGCTGCCCTCGCGGAGCCCCTTCACCGCCTGCTGGACAAGAAAGCCCCTTGGGTTTGGGGCAAACGACAGGCCGCCGCGTTTCAGGCGGTCAAGGACGTCCTGGTGTCCAATGCGGTGCTCCACCATTTTGACGAGGCCCTCCCCGTCATCCTGGCATGCGATGCGTCGCCGTATGGGGTGGGGGCAGTCCTGGGGCATCAGCTGCCAGATGGGAGGGAGGTACCGGTCGCATACTACTCCCGCACGCTCACCCCAGCCGAGCGCAACTACGCGCAGATCGACAAAGAGGCCCTGGCAATCGTGGCGGGGGTCCGCAAGTTCCATGAGTACCTATATGGGAGACGGTTCACAATTGCCACGGACCACAAGCCCCTTTTAGGTCTACTAGCCCCAGACAGACAGACCCCCCAAATACTCTCACAGCGCGTGTTGAGGTGGAACCAATTCCTCAACTCATACACATACACACTGGTTCATAGGGCCGGCAAGGCTATGGGTCACGCGGATGCGCTCAGCCGCTTGCCGCTTCCGGAGACGGGTCCGGACCCCGCACCCGCACACCAGGTCATGATGATAGAGAGCCTCCCGGAGCCGCCACTCCACGCCGCGGAGGTGGCCAAGGCCACTCAGAAACACAAGACACTGGCACGGGTGCTCGACTGGGTGGTGAGGGGGTGGCCAGAGGGAAACATGGGTGAGGAATTCAGGCCTTACAAGGCGAGGAGGGAGGAATTAGCCGCACACAAGGGCTGCATACTATGGGGCAGTAGGGTAGTGATTCCGCCCCCGCTCCAAAGGCGTGTTTTAGAATCCCTACACGAGACTCACCCCGGCATAGTGCGAATGAAGGCTCTGGCCAGGAGCTACGTCTGGTGGCCGGGAATGGACGGGGAGATCGAGGGCTGGGTCCGCAGATGCCAGACCTGCCAGGAATCGCGGCCCGAGCCGCCTAGCGCCCCCGTCACGAGGTGGGAGTCCACCCGGAAACCATGGTCGAGACTCCACATCGACTTTGCGGGCCCTTTCCAGGGGCAAACCTTCATCATAATAGTGGACTCCTACACCAAATGGCTGGAGGTCATCCCCGTAGGGTCCCCCTCGTCCACAGCCGCGGTCAGAGCTCTGCGCAGGGTCCTATGCACACACGGCATCCCGGACACCATAGTCTCTGATAACGGGGCCGCCTTCACCTCAGCCGACTTCCAGGCGTTCCTGCAAAGATATCTGATCAGGCACATAAGGTCGGCTCCCTTCCACCCGGCCACCAACGGCCAGGCAGAACGGATGGTCCGCACAACAAAGGAGGCCCTCGGCCGAATTGTACAGGGGGACTGGGACCACAGGCTGGCCGCGTTCCTCTTCGATAATCGGATCACACCCAACCCGGTCACAGGAGTCAGCCCGGCTGAGCTCCTCATGGGACGCAAACTCATAACCAGGCTGGACCGGCTGCATCCCGACCGAGCTTCAGACACCCGCGGGAGTCCCGAAGTCCGAGACACCGTCCGGGGCTTCTTCGCGGGCGACCCAGTCTACGCCCGAAACTATGCAAGGGGCCCCGATTGGGTGGCGGGGCGGGTACTGAGGGTAACCGGGTCCCGCCACTACGACATATCAACTGAGGGGGGCCAGGTGCTACGGCGGCACATTGACCAGTTGAGGCGCCGCACTCTCCCGGAGGCACCCGCAGATACAGACGAGGCTATATCCCGCGAGGAGCCAAACGGAGACCGCCTAGAAGACGCGATCCCAACATCCGGGATGCGGGCGCCAGAGGTACCGGGGCCGACCGAGCCCGAGGGATCCGCAGAACCGAACGGGCCGCCCCCGTCCACTCCAGGACCCCCCGAAGCACCATCCCCGGCGGCCGCGCCGCCTCCACCCGAAACCCCCAGACGGTCCACCCGGGAGCGCCGGCCCCCCGCATATTTACAGGACTTTGTACATTAACCAGGGGGGGAGGGGTGTAGTGTATCAAGAAATGTCATGCGACCTGACGGGGGGGGCAACTGGGCAGTCCCAGGAGCCCCAGCGCCGGGAGCCAGTTCCCCGCCTATCTCCAGCTGTGGCGGGAAGTTCAACGGGGCAGGATTGGCCCGACCAACCCAGTAGGCTGTACCCGGGATTGTATATAAGCGGGACCCGGCCCGCGTGTTCCCCCTCTTGCAACGTGCTCTTAATAAACTATGTTGCCCTACTCTCGCCTCCGTGTCGAGTACGTTACACTACTGTAATGCCCTCTACATGGGGCTACCTCTGTGCCAAACCCGGAAGCTACAACTGGTGCAGAACGCAGCGGCTAGGCTGTTATTAGGGCTCCCAAAGTGGAAGCACGTACAGCCGGGGCTGCGCGGACTGCACTGGCTGCCAGTTACATATCGAGTTCGTTACAAAGTGCTGGTTATTACCTTTAAAGCCCTATATGGTCGAGGACCTGCCTATCTGAGGGACCATCTTTCCCCATACGAGCCCCAGAGAGCACTGAGGTCAGCGGGGAAGAACAAGCTGGCTATCCCCGGGCCAAAGGAGGCAAAACTGCAGAACACCCGCACACGGGCCTTCTCCATCGTAGCTCCACACCTTTGGAACCAGCTCCCGGAAGAGGTGTGGGCCCTGCGAAGCCTTGACCAATTCCGCAGGGCCTGCAAGACCATCCTTTTCAGGATGGCCTTTGCAGATTTCTGATTGAATGATTGATGGATTGATGGATTCGCCTCAGTGACTTTCGCCATCATGCCAACTGACAGAATAGCACCAGAAATGTTTACTGTTAATTTATTGTCAATTTTAAACTAGAATGGTTTTAAGACTAATGTAACGTGGACTATTGCACCCTTCTTAAATCTACGTTCGCGAAGCCAAGCCGAGAGAGAGAGAGAGATTTTAAAAGTTTGTATAATTATTGTATGGACATATTGTTAGCCGCCCTGAGCCTGCCTAGGCGGGGAGGGCGGGATATAAATAATTTTTTATTATTATTATTATTATGTCCTTGCTCTTTTTCTTACTCTGAACATAAAAAAGAACGATTGCAATAAAAAAGGCCGACGCCATGCTGGGAATTCTTAGGAAGGGAATTGAAAACAAATCAGCCAGTATCATAATGCCCCTGTATAAATCGATGGTGCGGTCTCATTTGGAATACTGTGTGCAATTCTGGTCACCGCACCTCAAAAATGATATTATAGAACTGGAAAAAGTGCAGAAAAGGGTAACTAGGATGATTACAGGTTTAGAACACTTTCCCTATGAAGGAAGGTTAAAACGCTTGGGGCTCTTTAGCTTGGAGAAATGTCGACTGCGGGGTGACATGATAGAGGTTTACAAGATTATGCATGGGATGGAGAAGGTAGAGAAAGAAGTACTTTTCTCCCTTTCTCACAATACAAGAACTCGTGGGCATTCAATGAAATTGCTGAGCAGTCGGGTTAGAACGGATAAAAGGAGGTACTTCTTCGCCCAAAGGGTGATTAACATGTGGAATTCACTGCCACAGGAGGTGATGGCGGCTACAAGCATAGCCAGCTTCATAAAAATATGGAGCAGAGCTCCATCGGTGGCTATTAGCCACAGCGTAAATTTTTGGCCACTGTGTGATACAGAGTGTTGGAATGGATGGGCCATTGGCCTGATCAAACATGGCTTCTCTTATGTTCTTATGTTCTGGTCTCGTCTATCAAAAAAGTTTGTGAGGCCAGCAAATTATCAAAACAGTTTGTGATAATAATTCTTGAGATCAATAATTCTGGCCTTTGGCACCTTTGGAGGCCCTTCTCTGACACCTCAAAACCCTTTGCCAAGTCCTGCTCTGCCAGACTACCAGTCTTTCCCACCACAATTTAGTGTATCGGTTTGTGACTGAAGAATAACAATCGCCATGAGAAAGAGGGGTATCCTTTGAAGAACCTTTCGTCTTGTTTTCCAATACTTTCCCTGTGCCAATTTTCTCAATAAACTGGGAATCTTCAAGCCCTCTAGTTAATGAATATATTTTATCCTTTATTTAACAGCAATTTCAAAAGCCTAATTTACTCTGCTTAGGAGTAGGAGTCTTAACTGACTGGAAATGACATTCCCTTTTTCTACTCATAATGTGGGAGGAGGTTAGCTGAATGAGAGGAAAGATACGCTATGGAGCCTGTTATGAGATGAGGCAAGGCGATCACTTTTTCCTATCACCACAAAACGATCCCCTTGGCTTTTACCTTAGTTGTCAAAATTTTACCCATCGGAAAAGTGACGCGCTAGGCACTGGTAGCATTTCAAAACAAGAGTTGGGTTATTTAAAACAGATTGACAGGTAAGGGATGGGATTTGTACAGAGGTTTCTGGGATTTAGAATCTGTGGGCAGATAGAACAAAAAAAAAAATGAATACAGAACTCCTTTGCAGGCAACTTATTTCCTAAGATACAGTGTTCCCCTCAGATGGTTCAACACTCACTAAAATTCAACTTGATGTTAAACTTATTATTTTTATAATTATTTTAGATCTCTGAGGAACTTTCCCTCTTTCTAGTCACACAAGTTTGAGGGTACCTGCCTCATCCCTTAGACTCAGGTCTCTCACTTCTAGACCCTTTTTTCCTCTGGCAAACTAGTTATTCTCTTCTCAATAAGATCAATAATTCTGGCCTTTGGCACCTTTGAAGGCCCTTCTCTGACACCTCAAAACCCTTTGCCAAGTCCTGCTCTGCCAGACTACCAGTCTTTCCCTCAGGATACTAAGCTAAATACAGGAACCTTTGTCCCTCTCAAGATGTGTTTCTTTTTTGGTACACAATCAGAGACCACCCTTAATTTCTGGGTTCAGTCTGCTTCTGTGACACCCTCTCACACACTCAAGAGCATCACCAGAGCCACAGCTCTCTCCTGCAGACCCTCTTCAACTGAACCACTCTTACCAACTCCTTTCTGACTCCCAACTGCCACAGTTTGACTGTTAGAAGCAGCTGCCCAATCACGGTGAGCTCTGTGCTGTCACTCGTGGAGAATTCCATCATATGCACTGCCTCTCACTCATGCACAGGCTTGCAGTCCATCACAGAGCCATACTCAGGAAGCCAAAAATGACTCAACAGCAAACCAGTAATGAACTTTAATATTGCAGAACTAAATAAATATAAAACTGTGAATGGGTGAACCGGGGCTCCTCAGACTAATTATCCTTACAGTTTTTACTAAAGCCCAGGGACTTTAAAAAGAAAAATTATTGTGAGTCACTGGGTACACTCCTGGCTTTTAAAACATATTATAAATCTTTATTACAACATTATAAAGATTAATTTCTGAGGGCTGGAGAAAACTGATAATATCATTTAATAATAAAGATGCAACTGCCTTTTGGTCTATAACATTCCCCATTGTGTTACACCAACAGAGTGGGCAAAGTGGGTCTAAATGTTAACTTGTTTCTGAGCTTCTTTCAGTTTGGCCTTCAGTGACACCCAAAGCTGTGGTGCAACTTATTCTTTTGTCTGCATTCTGGAGAAGATCCAGGTGCACATTTAACTCCCAATACCTTATTTAAAGTCAATCCCAGCTGGTCGTCTGAAGTTTTAGTTTGATGAATTCCTATGGCCTTATTGCATATTTTTGGAAGCAGACTGTTATAGTGCCTGTATCTTAAAAAGCAAATTATTTTGATCTCACGTTATCACCTGATTAGCTTGCTTTCTTCTTCAAGGATATTATGTTCCTATTTGTTAAATCTTTTCTTGGAATCGATTCGAGTCTAGCAATGTTTTAGGATGGGAGCAAATTGGTTTTAGAAAAGGATATTTCACTTTGTACCTCTCTGATTCTTTCCCATCTAGCTGAGAAATACATTTTGCCCCCCCCCCCCCACCAGGGTGTCCTTTATGCAGGGTTTATGGATCTCAAGAGGAGTGCCTGACAGTATTCCTAGTACTGGACGCTGGAATAAATTAAGGAAACCTACTGCAAATAGGAGGCTATTGTGGCTGACTGAAAATCTCCATGCTGGCCAGAGTGCACAGGTCCACTTTAATATTGAGGGCGACTTAACAAAAAACTTCTGAGTTGACAAGGGAGTTCAGCAAGGATGTTTATTATCCCTCTTTTTGTTTAATCTATATTTAAATGACTGGTCTGCTTTTCTTGCAAACCTCCTTGTTTAGCTAATCAGTAGATCCTGCTTTTATTACATGTGGATGGCATGGCTTTGCTGTCTCATTCCTGCATTGCGCTCCAGAGGTTATTCATTAATTCATCATTATTAAACAAGTTTGCTAGTTACTGCCGCTCTGAAGGTTTAGAAATTAACTATAGCAAATTCAAAGTATTACTATTTTATATATAAAAAAGGAACCCTCCTTTATTAAGAGTTTGTATTACAGAAATGCTAGAAATGGTAAGAATAGCAAATTTGGAAGATTTAAAAGGCGTGAAAATTGTTAGTTTGTTAATAAAAGTTAATATTTGTTAATAACTTCCTTGTTCATACGTGTTTCACATAGAAAAAGACCAGAGTTAATTGTTTGCTAATTTTATTATTGTTCTTATGTTGAGTCCTCTTTTTCAATCTTCACAAGTCTTTTTTAAAAATCAACCTCACTTGGCACCAGTCCAAGATTTCCATTTAAAAAGTCAGTAACTATTTCCACAATATGCTTAGATTCCATAGCAAGTACTTATAATTTTCACTGGTTGACAGCAAAGACCACTACATAAATTGAGAAGCTGGTCTGGTCTAGTTAAACTGTGTAGGAATTTTCTGTCATTTTCTCGCCCCCGCCCCCCAGTTCTTCAGACAGAGTTTAAATGCAGCAAAAAAAATTAAAATTGAGAGAAAATAGGCAATAAACCAACAGGATCATGTTAAAAATTCTTTTTAAAATGCACAGTTCTTGCCCCAATCAGACATCTCAGAGAAATGCTTTTTTCTTCACATTGAAAAATTAAGCACAGATTACAGAGCAGGGCGATAGGTGAAATAGTGATAATGAATTCTGAGCTGTGAAAGCCTTCCGATAAGGTTTAAAATGCAGTCTTTTAACTTGAATAATGATTTGTCTCCATCCCAATGAAAGTGAAAGCAAACCAGATTGCTGTTAATCTTAAAACAGAATATTCTTATCCGTGAAGATAAATGGGGTAAATTGCCTGGAAAGTCCAAAGAAAGAAAACTGGGGGGAAAGAGGGGGCGGAAAAGTGAAAACAAAGTAAGGGCAGCCCCTTCTGATCAGCACAGGGCACGAAGCACAAGGCTACCGTAATTCACTTATCCAATCTGCTCATATCCGCTCTGGTAGGGATCACTTTGTGAACTGCCTCAGACAGGGGATGAGCAGATCTCTCACCAACGCTTTCAGACGCCCTTAGGGAACTAAAGTATTTAAGGGGGACATACTAAAACTAATTTCCCATAGACTATACATGATTGTCAATCGAGAATGCACGATTGCCCATAGAATATAATGACCATGCTTGCCCATAGGGAATAATGGAGAGCAGGCTTTCCCTAAGGACAGCAATTGCCCATAGACTATACATGATTGCCAATAGAGAATGCATGATTGCCCATAGAAAATAATGAAGAACATGCTTGCTCATAGAAAATAAAGGAGACCATGCTTGCCCATAGGGAATAATGGAAATAAGGCTTGACCTAAGGACAGCGATTGCCCATAGACTATACATGATTGTCAATAGAGAATCCGCCCTTGCCCATAGGGAATAATTGGGACAAACAGGACAAACTGTACACCAAAAAATAAATGGACACAAATCTGACATCAGGAATGACAAAACTGAGAAACCTGTCAGGGAATAGTTCAACCTTCCAGGACATTCATTGGATGACCTCAAAGTAGCTGTTTTACTGCAGAGACTTCAGGAACAGAATGGAAAGGGAGACTGCTGAATTACAAGTTATTATGAAACTTGGAACAAACACTTCCCTGGGACTGAACAAGGATATTGGCTTCTTACCTCATGACATATACTAAATCCATTCTCACCAAGTAGAGCCATCCCCATCCACTTTATTCCAATGTATTTCTTTTAGAATAGTGTATCCGAATAATGTCTTTTTTGTACTCACAAACTGGAATAAGAGATATTGGTTATCTCATTACATATGCTAAACCCATTTTCCACTATATTCTAATGTATTCTTTTTTGTATTGGCAAAATATGTTCTCGGCTTGACTCATGCTTGAGGAGAAATAGAGCAGTTAACAGACTCTGCGTTTACTGCCATTCTCACCATCATTCTCCAATTCCAACATGTTTATTACCTTTTGCTGTTTTCCCCACACAACTTATACTATCCAGACCAAACTGTTACTATTTCAATTTGTTAATTTCACTATTTTGCCATTGGATTATCACTTTGTACCATTTTGCATGCTTAACCTTACCCACAAGCTATATGTAGCACTGCTAACTGTACCCCCATTTCATTGTTTGAGGAAGTGTGCGTCTAGCACACAAAAGCTTACATTCTCTTACATAAAACTTTGTTGGTTTTATAGGTGCTACTGGACTCCAACTTTGTTCTATTGCTTCAGACCAACATGGTTGCCCACCTGGATCTATCTAGAAAGATACAGAGAGAGTGATAGGTGGGGGACAGAAAGAAAAAAGGATAGGCATGGAGGAGAAAGAAAAGGGGTGGCAGAGGTGAAAGAGTGTGAGAGGGGTCAGGGGATAGGGAAGGAAGTAAACATTGGGGGGGGGGTTCTTGCAGGTCCCCACTTGTTTAAAACTATTTTGCACTTATTTTCCAGTATTTTTAATGGCAGATAACAGGGAGAACTGCTGCAAAAGCAATGTTGTACACTGTATTTAATGAGGGAATGAAGCTAGCCTAGCCTAGCCCAATCTCAGCAGAGCTCAGAAGCTAAGCAAAGTCAGTATGAGGATGGGAGGCCACTGTTGTGGAATTAGGACCTTGATTGAGCCTCAGTCTGCTGCAAAACCTCTTACATTAATTTCCATAGTAAATTAGCCTGCATAGTTGAATCTTTGGTTCTGTTTTCCAAGAGGCTTCAGACATTTGCTGGTGCTGAGGCCTTCTGGTACAGATAAACCTGTACATGATTTTTCCTTTAGAGGATGTTTATACATTCCAACTCTTAGTGATGCCACTATCAAAGTCTAAATAGATAGAATATCAGAACCTAGCTTCCTTGACTGGAAATTGGATTTATATCCCGCCCTATACTCTGAATCTCAGAGCGGTCACAATCTCCTCTACCTCCCCCCACAACAGACCCCCTTGTGAGGTAGGTGGGGCTAAGAGAGCTCTTACAGCAGCTGCCCTTTCAAGGACAACTCCTACAAAAACTACCTGCCCTTTCAAGGACAACTCCTACGAAAAAGGAGTGGGGAATCAAACCCACTTCTCCCAGATAAGAGTCCGCGCACTTAACCACTACACCAAACTGGCTCTCACTTTACCTAGTAGCAAAGCGGGATATAAATATTTGAACTAGATAAATTGCAGCTACATTTTTGTGAAACACTTTTATTCATGGCTACAGCCAAGCCTGGGAAAGTCCAAATACACAATATTCAACTGTCCAGATATTCAAGGAGCTGTGAGTCCACCAGCGATTAACTGAATTGTGGGTGTTGTATTCAACACCATGGACAGTCATTGGAATTTTGCAAAAATAAGCTACAGATTCACTACTCAGTATGATTGTTATACTTAGAGTATAATCAAGTGATATAAGCCTTCTGGAACCCCCTAAGTTACAAAACAGGGATGTTGTGGATGAGAAAGGTATTCTGGGGCAGTTATGGAGATGGAAGGCTGAGGTGGTGTCCCATAGACTGGCAGAATGTGGGAAAGACACAGTTCACAGGAGAGGGAGGATTCTTTACAATCTAAAAGGAGAACATAGTAGCTCTTTGATGTGTTAACATCTGTTGATTGGAGGGTCAATGTTCTGATGGACTGAAGCTGAGGGTTTTGGCACCTAGATAGGCAAAAGGCCTAGTCCTACCTAGTGTCAACATAGGAGGAATCTGAAAACTGGAGCTGTTCTTTTGCTTGGGAACTGAAAATGGGCACATATGTATGTGTGGGTGAGAGAGAGAAGAGAGTTCAGGTGAAGGAGAGTTCAACGTGAGCAATAGACAAAGGATGCTATTTGCAGTTGTTGCCGAGGGAGGTGCACTATGCAACCGAAAGCCAGCCAGCTTCCCTCTGAGGATTGTTCAAGGATTGTAAATTAACTAGCACAGGACTTTTCTTTCTGTTTTTACAATGATTTGCTTAATTGTACCTAGATCTGTTTTGTAGTTACTATGAGTTATGCCTCGTAGTAATAAAGTTGTTCAACTACAAAGCCTGCACACCTTTCTTCACTGCCTTGCTATTTGGCACACTAATATAAGATTCCCTTTGTGGTACAGTAAAATTCCGTTTGGTGTCAGTCTCCAGGGCAGCATTAAAAAGATAAAGTGGGAGATTTCAGGACCTAAGGGTGGTAGCATACTAAAATAGAGCAAAAGAACAGGTAAAGAAATACCTGTTTGCCCTAGCTTCCTGACACAGCTCCAAGATGGCTGCGGGAACTCTGGGAAGAAAATGCCCACTCACAGGGTGGTAAAGCCATTCCACTACAGTTGAAAAACTGCATAATGTTATCCAAGCATTCCAATTTACCAACAGAAGAGAAAGACCAAACAGTCATTTTTGATCAACAAAATTTTCTCTTTGACCAGCAGTTCATTCACTAAACTTAAAATTTATTATTCCATCATGTGGTACACTAAAGAAAACCAATTTGAAGAGTGGAAAGAGATCCGTTAAGAAAAGATTTATCAAACATTTGTTACACGCGGAAACAAGCAAACGTGATTTATATTATCTGCCAAGGGTTAGGGTTAGGGTTTTATAAAGACACCTTGTCTTTATAAAAAGATGACGTTGACCAGCATTGCCTTTTCAAAATAAAAAGAGTATATACAAAATGAAATACAAAACTACACTTGAATAGTGCCTTTCATAGAAGAGTATCTAAAGATGCTCTAAAGATGTACTATCAATACGCCACATGGACTGCAATATGCCACCAGCTTGCTAGGATTGCCTTAAACCAAATATCATTATCCCATTTCAAATACAAAAAGATATTTATGCCCAAAAGTTAACTGGTGCCTTGGGCAACTACAATCGCATCAGGGAACCCACTTGCTGCATTCCTCACCTAGCAGACGTACTATACCTGCAAAGTCCAAAGAGCTGATTTGGCATTGCAGCACTGGATTTTGCGACGGAAGATTTTAAAAAAAGAATCCCTCAAAAAACTGATGTCTCAGTCCCATATTCTATAGGTTCTGTTACAAATGAAAAGGCAGAAAAGACCCAGCAGGAGGGCCTGTCCTAGAATGGAATGTAAGCAAATACTTTAAGAAGTTTCATGATTACAGATACCTCTGTGAACACTACTATTAATACAACCCTTTTTATCATCACTTGACAACTGGAAAAAAATTATGGAAATAACCCAGGGGAGTGCATGTCACATAGACAATTCATGGCCCCCAACTGCATATCCTGTGAGAGAAAATGGCAGCGCGTGCAAGAGCCTGGTTGCTGAGAAACCCACGCTACATTGTTACCTGTTTTACCTGGTTTTAATCAGGACTGTATTGCAATATTTTTTGTAGGACAGACACATAAAATAAATATTCTATTAACATTAAACAAAGGACACCCCTCAATCTTCTTTACAAGAACAAGTTTCAGAAGCTGGTATAATTGTACAGTGCACTCTCCCCATAACGCTTAAAGTTACACGCAGGTCCTGTATGCAGAGCACTCAGTATACACCACATGCCCTGGTCTACGCTGAAACCTCTACACCCACTGGAGGAGCACAAAGCTCTCTTCTGCACCTATCACGTATAGGACTTACGCACAACTGAAGCGAGGACAGGATCTTAATGGTACAGGTGGTGGAATAACAAGTTTCTGGAAGACAGTCGCATGCTTCTAAAGGGCTTTACGTCAGTCCACAAGCTACTACTATTAATGAAAAGATTTTTGAAGGCAGAAACTCTGTGCACGCTTATCTGGGAGTAAGATCCACTGAAAACAGTGGGAATTACTTCTTAGTAAGCATGCGTAGTACTGGCTATCAGGAATACTTTATTGACAAGCAATTCAGAGAATGCTCTGAAGGGATATGATGCAGTTCTACCGCTGGCTCTGTAAGCTGCCTGGGTGAAAGACGCCCCCCTAGGAACCTCATGTGAGCCACTCTGCAAAAGAACAGAAAGTGTAAGTGTAATCACAAGTAATTATTTGTTGCCAAAGAACAAACACCGCTGAAATATTTTTTCAGAACAAATCACCTGATGACAGAACCAGAGAGCTATCTATACATAGCCTTAAACACCAGTACGAGAGTCTGCTGAGGCTGTTGAGATGGTTGATTCTTCAGAAGCAGGACTGCTATTTTATGAATATGCACGGAAGAGCAAAACAGTGACATTCGAGCCTGACAGGGCAACTTATGAAAAGAGGCATACCTATTGACGGATGCACAAACTGTTAAGGTAATACGGAATATGTTGGGGGAAAACTGCATGTAAAAGTAAGTATTCGAATACTACAGAAAACAGTATTTAGCATCTTATACCAACAGTGGCTATACCTGAGAGCCATCATCAACTTATCACAGAATCAGCCTACAGGAGTCTTATTCCTCATTAGGTATCAGTTCATTTCGATCACTGATTAATCCAGGAGAAAGGGGCAAGGAACAAGTATTTTTTTTAAAAAAACAAGCCAATTGGTCAGACGGTTACAGCACCTGGAAAGCAACAGCAGAAATACAGACAGCCTGGAAATGGTTAATGTTAGGACAGGTTAAGAGCCTTCCTGTTAATAAAGTATCGCAGAACCCAGAGCACTTTCAAACTTTTTTTTTTATACTTGAGGATAAGAGCAAACAGGAAATTTTTAAAAACTTAATTTATTTAGGCTGACATATTGTGAGAGGCCGATACTGCTTTTCAAACACAAACCCCAAATCAGCCTGAGTTCTGCATTATTGCATAGCACCATAAATCCAGTTACACTTTACAAATGGTCAGGCAAAACTGAAAGGAATAATTAAGTGCATATGTCTTCATCATCATTTATGGGCAAAAAAAGAGAGAGACCTCGTTCCAGAGTCACAAACCCTGCAGTTATAACTGTGTCTCTGAATTCCTAGGAGAATTTACTCTCTCCAGTCTCATCTGTGGTGGGACCTTAGCACTGCAAGTAGCAAGGAAAAGCACCTGCCAACTTTGTAAGCACAGACGATATACGGCATTTGGTCATGGCAAAAACTGTCAGTGTAAAATGTTAACATACGTAACATACAAACAGACACATGCGCTCCTTCTGCTTCTCTCTCTCTCTCTCTCTCTCTCTCACACACACACACACACATTCTATTTCCTATTCTAAATACTTTACAAAAAGCTTTTTCATAATTTATTTTCCTAACATTATTGCTTTTTATATTTATCATTAAGAACGCTGGAATAAATTAATGCTTGAAAAAGAGATTCAACTGCTTTGTAAAGGGGAGAAAAGGTGCAGGTAAACTAACAATATTCCTTTTCCCTCTCCCTCTGCCTCGTGTCCGTAAATCTCAGCTCGCTGATAATATCTCAGCTTTTCTTGCCACGTAGATCTGAGAAATCCCAAACAGTGGTTCATCTGTGTTTATTTTTTCTACTAAATATAAACTAGATCACGATTTTGGATCTCCTTGCCGGTCCTCTCATCATCTTCATCTGACTGAGACTCCACTTTGTTAGGATTACCATATTCATATTCGATGGGCTTTGGATAGCTATAAGGGTAGCCGTTGTCATCAAAAAACCTTCGAAATGTAAACTCATAAAAAGCGTGTTCGGGATGTTTACCATTTTTATACCACCCATTAAGCGTGTCATTTACATTCCCTTCCTTGTCCTCACTCCACAATTTATCTGGGTCAACTGGATCAAAATTTGACGTGTCTGTGGGATGAGTAATTTTAGGAATGTAACAAGCTGGCTGTTGCCGCAGATCACTTGAAAAATCAGTAGACTTAAAAAAAGGATGCGCTTTTATTTCATCTGCCCCATTCTTGCCTAAGCGATCTTCTGGCCCTCGGCAAAGCTTAATAATCAGGTCAGATGCTTCTGGAGTTAGTTTTGCTTGTGGCGGGATGTGCAGAGAAGTTTTCCAACTGATTACCTTTATGCAGAAAAAAAAAATAGACACACAAAGATTAGAAGACCAGTTTTACCCATAAAAATGAACACAAGATGACCAACGAAAACAAACGCCAGCTCAATGTCTTTGGTAAATGAATTTCTCGAGACATACTGGCACCATGGGCCGAAGGTTCTCATACAGCCTGACACAGCATATGCCTAGAGTTTCTGCACCTATACACATATGCAGCATTCTTCGTAGCCAGCATTCTAGAGAATGTGCAATACAAATTAATTCACATGGACTCCCTTCCCACCCTGACTGACTCATCTGTTCCGTGCTGTCATCAAGTGATTCCGAGCCTGTAGCCCAGGTGAAAGATCCCAGCAACACCACCCGTGATTGTATTAACAGTCTTTTCCATCAAAGAGCTCGTCTCGACACGTGACCCCCTTGCGATAAAGCAAATCAACTGGGATGAGTCTCGTTCCTCTGAAACAATTAGGGATGTGGCGGTGAAGCCCAGCAACTCCATTTCCTAAGAAGACACAATTCCAGCCTAGTAGCCCGTTACAAGTCATAACTGAAATGCAAATGAGCTCTGTGGCAGACAGCATCATGGAGCGTTTATTCTATTTAATGGAGTGTAATGCCTGTCAGGTTTGCGCAATATCATCTGTTTATGGCAGTTATCTTTCAAATTGCTAGTGGAACACGTCTGAGAAAGGTATGACACCAGATTACCTTCATCTGTGTTTCCAATGGTGTATGAGCCAGGAAGGGAGGTTGTCCCACTAACATTTCAAAGAGAATCACCCCAACACTCCACCAGTCGCATAGCTGTGTATATCCTAAAGCAAAACACACTCAACAGTTAAGACAGAGCAATACCACTTTTCGCTTTGAGAACGCACCAGCCGTTTTGTTTCTCTAAAAATAAGACAGCATACAATATGTTTTCAGATCTCACCCATTCATTGCTCAAGCACAGTTCTTCAAACACTAACCCAGTAATGGCAACTGCCATTATTAATGAACCCTAATACCACAGCTCCTTCACTTGCAGCAAAGTAATACAAATTTCCATATATCCATAACACAACGTATGACAAAAGACCGAGAAGAGTCAGAGTTGTGATAAGCCCGTAAGAGGTACAAAAACATTAACAGATTTTCAACGTGCATTAAATACACCTCAATCCCGTGCGTCTGAACTCGGTGCTGTATTGGTCCCCCCGAATGAAGTTTATTGACCTTCTTTATTGAACTAGATCCAGGATCTCTTTGTGGAGTTTATAAGAGACCTGTGAGATATATTTTCATTCCATCTAGATATATTGCATTGTTGGAGGGTGGCAGCCCTCTTCTATTAGAATGCTAGCATAAACTGGACTCCAGCGCCCTCCCCCATTACTTTATGGATACACTGTTACAAACAACCATTTATGGTCTTATATTTAGAATGACTGTGCCACATACAGAAAGAGATGGTTCAACACGCCTGCACCTGGTTAGCTGACTGTAGGACCACTTTACTATTACACAGTTGAGAACCTTACTCCTCCCCCAAGAACCAAAACAAGTGAAAGTGGTACCTGTTCGTAACAATACTTCGGGTGCAATGTAATTGGGTGTCCCAACAAGTGAGTGTGCCAGACAGCGCTGGTGCTGGCGTGCCGCTCTACGTTCAAGTGGCTTTAGCCTGTCTCCACACCTACAGTTTGCTGGATCTCCCCATTCGTTACTGAAATCCATGCTGTCTTGACGCGGGTGGTCGCCTACAATGCAGAAGCACTAATTTTAAGCTTTATTTCTTGACCAAGTGGCACACAATTCACAGAAGCCCTGTGAGCGTTCTTTAAGAAATGATCTCACTAGGTAAAAGAAAGCCTCCCCCCCCCCCCGCAAAAAAAAAAAAAAGTATTGGGGCATTCACAGCATCTGTCATACGTTATAGGGAGATGATTGGTGGAAGCAGAGGTCTTGGAATTCAGTCCACAGGAGTGATTGAATCACCTGCCATATCTGTAACTGGTCATTTCCAGCATACTGATTCCATGTCAGCCTTGTGAATGAGTTTCTCAAAGCCTGTCAAATATGACTTTAAAAACCACTTTTTTGAACACAACATCACTTATTTCTGAACACACACACATATGCACACAAGCACACACACAGAGGTACTCTGGGGTAACAACTCTGAAACAAAAAGGGGAGGGGGATTTTTGTCATCATGTTACCTTGCTACAACTTCAAAAGAACATATTTGACTGCTTGTGAGTTTTTCATTACTGATTCTCCTTTACAGATTCTTAACTAACAAAAAACAAAGGAAATTTTCCCCTACCAAGCTGCCACTTGTTAATAAACAAACCCATGCATGGTTTTGTAGATGGTCTTACATATCTCCCCCTCCCCCACTTCAGCCTGAGCTCGCTTGAAGTCAGGCCATGGGTTTTTACTTTTACGGTCTCAGAGCAAGAACTGAAGTAACAGATTATTGAAGAGATTTCGTAAAGTAACCCTCTCCCACCCCCATTTAGAGCAGGTTCATGCTGCAGATTCTACAAATGCAAAAAAGGCTTATTAGAGTTTGTTCTACATCTTTTCCTGTGAGTTAGCTTTGGAGCACAAAAAAAGTGAAGAAAAACAAAACAAAACGAGATAGCTAACAAAGCAAGGGCAATTCACAGTCCAAGGCTGCAATGCTAAAAACAGCTTCCTGGAAGTACGTACCATCGAATAAAATGAGACTTACTTCTGAGTAAACCTACCAGGTTGCTCCACGAGTCCTTATGTTAATTTACTAGGTCTTGACTGAAAAGGATAAGGATTTCTGAGTTATCTACAAAAGAGAGCGATGAGCAGTGGACTGACTTTGAACAAGGGGGCGTTTGGTAAAACGTTTAAAGAGCCAGTCCTGTGCTGTCGTGCACACCACGCAGGCAATTTCTAAGCAGCACTGGTGAGCATGTTCCTAAGAATGACGCTGCCCTCATGCACCCACTTCTCCACAGCGTTATCTGATGCTGCCCCACAGACACAGTTCCTGGCATTCCCTCTACTCCCATTTGACTTAATAATGTCCCCCCACTTGACT
Organism: Heteronotia binoei; assembly: GCF_032191835.1. NCBI lineage: Eukaryota > Metazoa > Chordata > Lepidosauria > Squamata > Gekkonidae > Heteronotia > Heteronotia binoei. The sequence continues at coordinate 131,900,760 of NC_083223.1, forward strand.
TAATAGCTGTTTGCTCAACTCCACCTCCTCGTCCAGGTAACTATCTGTTCTTCTTTCTATCACCAGAGCTACCTTCACCCATCCGAGGAGTCGCTTTCATTGTGTTGTCAGAATCTCTAATGACAAGCACATCCAGCACCCATCCTTGGCCACCCTGACAATCATGCAAACCAGATACCCAACTGCCACCAATAGGTTTGGAAAGTGAGAAAGTGTCAGCCCTTCTTCTATGGTTACTTGTAAGGAACACCGGCTTTTTAAAACCATCTCTGGGGGTCTGCCAGGGAAACTTTTATAAACTGGAAGAGACTTTCTTTCTCTCTCTTTCAGCCCATCAGTGTGCCACAATTGTAGGCATATGCGTAGTCGAATATAACAATATGCTCCAGTAACTTTTCGGCATGACTGTGCTTGCAAAGCTGAGCAAAATTTATTCATTCGTTTATTTAAATTTCTTAAACTCAGCTTTCCTTTTGGCTCAAGTTTGCGTCTTTCTCCAGGAACATTCCCCCAACTTAAGTGGCTCTTCTTCCAATGGATGGCTGGATCCACCCCAGTAAGATATGTGCCGGGAGTTTAACCATACAAGAATATAACCATACTTTTTTGTCTTGGAGGTGTGGATCTGTACTGGGAGAGCTGCAGTTTAAAAGCTGTGTGTGTGTGTGTGTTTTAAAGGGGCATACACAAGGGATAGTCTTCTGGGTAATATTGGTTTTGCTTTAAATAAATGCATTTCTTCTGTGAATTGTGCTACACCGGCTGGGTCTGCTCTGTTTTTCTTCCGGGAGGATGAAGACCATTTCCAAAATATCAGCCACAGAAAAATTTAATGCATTGGCTGGAGAAAATAATCAACAAAACGCAATCTTTACAATGCTAATGGCGCTTCTGTACGTAATGCTGCACTCTTTCTACCTGTTCTTTCCAAACAAATCTTGCAGAGCCAAACGTGCAGAAAGCATCCTCTTTTTGAAGGTAAAGCCAGCAGTCAAGAGTTGTTTGGAAACAACGGAGCCACTTTCAGGGGAAACAATTCTCTTACACCAAGAGATGGGAGTTCCAAGAAATCACGTGGCTTGGAAACACACATTAAGAAGGGGACCTTCACTACAAATACGATGTTAGGCATCAGCACCCTTGATAACTATGCCACAGAATGTGCTGGTCCTCAGTCAAATGAGAAAATGCAACTTTTGACCAGAATACACTTTGCAGGCAAATGCTAAAAAACAAATCATGGTAGTCATGACATACGTAAGAGGACTAGATTTTTTTTTTTTTAAGCTGATTTTGGACAAAAGGCTTCTCTTACCACTCTGGTAGTATTTGGAATCATGTGTCCATCGAAAACCAGTGCAAAGGCCAAAGTCAGTTAACTTGATGTGGCCGTCACGGTCAATCAGAATGTTGTCTGGTTTTATGTCCCTGTGAATGAAGCCCATCTTATGCACACTTTCAACAGCACAGGTCAGTTCTGCTATGTAGAACCGGGCCATATTCTCTGGGAAAACACCCATTCGAATCAACAGGCTCATCATATCTCCTCCCGGAATATAGTCCATTACGAAGTACAAATTGTCCTTATCTTGAAATGAATAGTATAAACGGACTACCCACTCATTGTCAGCCTCCGCAAGGATATCCCGTTCAGCTTTAACGTGAGCTACCTGGTTCCGAAGAAGCACGTCCTTTTTGCGCAGGGTTTTTGTTGCATATAGGGCATTTGTATCCACCTTCCTTGCTAAGCAGACTTCTCCAAATGCCCCGATTCCAAGGGTCTTAATCTTAACGAACATTGATTTGTCCATTTTAGCTCTTTTGAGACGGATGTAGTTGGACTCCTTCTGGCACAGCATTTTCCTCATTTGATCCTGGGCTTCTGGGGACAGCCCAACCTGTGCAAAGGTGAAATTCAGCAAGTGAACAAACCATCTTCTGTTTGAAGCAACATCTAGAGACACATTTAAGATCAGCAAATAAAAACTTTGGGCCCTAGGTATTAAATAAGGAACAATGCTGCCAAACTGTTAAAACAAAACAAAACAAAACAACGTGTTAGGAGTCATTTTTTTAAAACCCTTCAAAACAACTACAACAAAAAGACACAAAGCATGAAGTCCTTAGGAACTAGTTAAGGGATGGTTCTTCAAAAATCATATGCCAAGAGCCATGCACCAAGAGATTCAGGACTGATGAAAAACTGTGTTGGCAGGGTTTGGTGAAAATACACACGCTGGAGGCAAGGCCTTCCTGCTCCTCCCTTAAAGCCACGCGTTTCTGGAGGAAAGGAAGACTGTAACTGCTCTCCTTCATGGAAACCTTCCCATATTGCCAACCGAACTAGATCTGCTCATCACTCTTAAGACAAGCTGATTTAATGCAAGTGTGCGTGTGAGAAACTGAACTTCAAACGACATAAGACATGACATGAAAAAGAATCTGGCCAGAGAAATAATATGGGCTCTAAATAACTGGACCGCTTTCAGTATGCAGAATGGAAGCGGAGGGGGGGGGGGGGACATGACCGTGTAAATTTATTGATGAACCCTTGTGCAGAGCACAAGCCATAAAGTGCTACAGAACAGGGAAGGGAAAGTGAGATTAGTGAAATTAGTAACCTGATAACAAAACAACGTCCGAGTACAGTAAAAGAAAACATGCTTAACTTGAAATGCGGGTAAGCATGCAGAGTCTGTAAGAAGGGATCCATGCTATTCTTTAAATACAATACTAGGTCTCCAAAATATTACTTGCCTACCCAGTAACGAAGGCTACAGATGTCAGGAAAGCTTCCAACACCTTAATAGTTTAAATCAGCTGTTAGTGAAAGTGAAAAGGAAAGAGACTAAGCATGAACATTTCAAAAGAGCAACAATTCTAACTTACAGGTTCATAAAGACACAATTTCACAGGAAGAATGTTTGAGAAGGACAACTAGAGGGAGACTCAAAAGCACTGAAAAGTACTTCACCCAAGAGTCCACTGAACCAGAAATCCATAGAATCACAGAGTTGGAAGGGACCTCCAGGGTCATCTAGTCCAACCCCCTGCACAATGCACGAAACTCAAATTTACCTACCCCAAATTCACAGGATCTTCATCGCTGTCAGATGGCCATCTAGCCTCTGTTTAAAAACCTCCAAGGAAGGAGAGCCCACCACCTCCCGAGGAAGCCTGTTCCACTGAGGAATCGCTCTAACGGTCAGGACTTGGTCTCCAGACCCCTCACCATCTTCATCGCCTTCCTCTGGACCCGTTCCAGCTTGTCTATAACTTTCTTAAAATGTGGTGCCCAAAACTGAACACAATACTCCAGATGAGATCTTACCAGAGCAGAGTACAGCGATACCATCACATCACGCGATCTGGATGCTATACTTCTGTTGATACAGCCCAAAATTGCATTTGCGTACCATGACGCGCACCTGAAATACTTCTGCTTATTCTGGCATTGGAAAAATTAATCAGTCAATTCCACTACTTCCCCAACATGTGTCAATTTGTTACAAAACAAAGAAACTCAGTTTGGATTTGGATTATGCCTAACTGCTGGTGTCACAGCATCCATCCGTTGGTGAGGGGATCCCAAGTTTTACTCTGACGGTGCCCTACCACAGGACAACATAACCCATAACAAAAAATGAACAAAACCTATTGGTACTCAGTCGAGCAGCAGACGGCAGCAGGTTCTACCTCAAACAGTGACCACTTTGTACGTCAGCAGCAAGTTCAGACTCTGAGAGAAAGGTCCCAGGGAAACGAGCATCACTGGTATTTGGGGAAACGAATGCTTAACATCCCTGGCAGAGCCCAGCGCGCTTTGTCTTCGCCTCCTTGGTTGGGTACTTATCTGCCAGCTCCAATGGGTTCCCTGCCTCTCAAAACTCCTCCAGCGGTTTTCGCCATGACATACAACAAAAGGGAAGTTGCTCTGTTGCACTTCTGGAGACTAGATTAATTTTCCTTTCAGTGGCCAATGTCCCACTGCCCATTTACCATCCCACCTGCCTGCTTTCCTTTCCTGATTTCTTTAATGGATATTTTTAGCCACATACTCTTCTTCCAAAGTGCAAGATACACCTTTACAAAGAATGGCATGAGAACTTCAAGTTCTTATCTGACTCCACCCAGGCACCATGATTAGAGCACTGTTAACCTTGACTGATAATGCTGGAGAACAGCTTCACAATTCTCACAGGATTCTCTTACCACTGATAGGATTCTTTTCTCTGGCCCCAATCCCTGCCTGGGATTCCAACTGTATGTCCTCAGACAACTGTCAAGAATAAAAACAGCCCACAGAGCAATTCTTATTATGCCTGCCTGTACTTGGAGAGAATCAAACTGTTTATTTCTTAATTTGGGGAGATTGAGAACTCCCCCCCCCCAAAAAAAGGTAGTTTCTGTATGTATGCTCTACATCAGAAAGCTGACAATAATTGCTGATGACATTTTAAAGAAACACACATCTGTGGCTTGAGGCCCAGGAGGTACCAAACTGGAAGGAGAGAGAGAGAGAGAGAGAGAGAGAGAGAGAGGAAAAGAAATAAAGCACACAACAAAAATCAACATGAAGATTTACGGTTCTATCACCTAACAGATGACAACCATCTGCAAACTGACACAGAGATTGCACTGTCTGGAAGGCAGCAGCTGATGATAGAAAGTAGCTTCCATATAATCTGACAAATACATAAAACTTTGCTTTCGTCTGAACTAGACCACTGTTCACACAAGTCACTGTTCACACACACGGCAGCATCCTAGCATAACTAAGGCAAGGTAGATAAAACAAATTTAGTTTAATTTGCCACAGGCGGACAGACGCCTCTAGATTTTCCTGTGTAACTACACAGCCAAGCAACCAATCAAGCAGCCAAGCCGGAGGAAGCCTTCAGATGGGTAGAAAAAAACCCATTATACCTTCCATACCAGAGAAACGGAAAATGCGTACATTAAATTATCCAAGGCCCTGAGGATTGTGGTGAACTGGATACAAACAGGACGGATCCCTGACTAAACATGCTGAACGTGCCTCATGAAATTGTTGCAAAAACAACACTTTGCACACGGTGAAGTACAACAGAAAAGATAACTAAAAGGCTTACCCGCATCATTTCATTTTCCAGCTGTTTCTTACGATGCAGTCGCTGCTGATGAGACTTAAGTATGTTTTCCACATGCTGCTCCATAAAGAATTTGAAAGCCTGAGGAGAGTAACTTTGAATGCGGGACTCCCTCCTTTCTTCGTCCCTCTTGTTTTTCCGGACAGGGACAGGCGAGGTTGTGATTAGCTTCTTCTCTCTGTCCGTTCCCTCACTGCTCTCATTCCTTTCACTCTCTTCGTCCTTAGGTAAACTGAGCTGATCCTCTTTGCTAGGTTTCGCCACGGATTCGTAGGGAGCGACAGATGGGCTGGGGTGTAGTAGATGTTTTGGGTATGGTGGCGGTGGACCTTGATAATTTGGAGCCTCTGCTGCAGGTGACATGAGGGTCATACTGGTACATGGCCCCTCAGGAAGGGAGACGGGCTGGACTGCTTGCATTGGTTGTGACATCCACGAAGGGTGAGTAGGAGCTAAGGCAGTCTGCAGTTCTGGTTTCAACACCCGCATGCTTTTTACTGGCTGTTGGATAGGAGCAGGAGTGACAGCAGTTACTGTGGTGGCCGAAGGCTGTGAACTGGTCGTATGACTCTGCCTATTTCCAAGGGGATTATTGAAGGAATTTGATCTTCCTGGAATATTTGGTTGCCATGCTGGGACTTCATGTCCATTGCCAGATGAGGACTGGGGCCAAGATGTTGGAATGCCAGGCATATTGATGTTGTACAGCTCCATATTGTGGCTGTTTCTATTTGGCACTATGACAGACTGTGGAATGTTTCCATTAGGATAAGCTGAAGGGACCACAGATCCTCCTGCTTGCATTTGCAAGGCTGTAGGGCTTTGCCGGTTAGTCGGAGGTATTGGGTAAGGAGGCGGCGCTTGGCGATTTGCTGAGCTACCAGGCACAATGTTCTGATGAACAATATAATCGGTCTGACAATTGCCATTTTGTACTCCAGCCCTGCCAGAGGAAAAACTAAGTTTGCTGTTAACTGAATTCTGCATGATTATTGGCTGCCTGCCAACAGGAACAGAACTAATGCCTCTTTGTCCCTGTGCAGAAGGATTCATAGGTGATGGGTTCACGGGTGGGGGAGGATAGCCATCCTGCCACGCTCCTGGTGGTACTGGAGAAATGCGAGAGATCATATATTCCATGCTACCGGAATAACGTTTGGTTTGAGAATTTGTTTCCCAGGAAGAAGGGGGAGGAGTTGTTCCTCTGGGGGGTGGTGTCTGCCCTCTAGGGGGTGGAGGAGGAGGTGTAACGCTTCTTACTTGAGGTGGAGGGGGTGGATTCACTCTTTGCCCATTGCCAGGATGAGCCTGGGCAAACGCTGCTATTCCAGAACCAGACACGGGTCTTCCTGTGTCAGCCTGAGGCACCGGATTTTCTGAGTGGAAAGTCAGGCCATCTCCCAGTGCAGGAGCATGTCTCTGGGGCACCAAGGATTCCTTAGAACCTTTCCAGCTCTGTCTGCGGCTAACTGATTGCTGTACACCCCCTGCTTTTTTGAAAGAAAGGAAACATCACATTACTATCCCATGCTGTATCGGTTCAGGGAATTTAAATAATTAATTTCCCTCACAAGTGGAACAGAAAAAACAGGCTCACTTCAAACGTGTCGGAATAACTGATGCAAAGGATTAACTTTCCAATTACAAAACGTTAATCTGAAAGAACTGCTATTTCTTGGGAGACCGCCTACATATCTACGCACAGAAGGAATTTCTGTGCTCATGGGTTGGCTCTCTTATGCAAACAAGCCGCCTTTTTTGCCTGCGCTCCAGGACATTGGGTAAGGCAAACGTGGTTTGGTACCCCGTCAGGATTCAGCCAAAGACATGGCAGGTGGGGAAAGGATTAAGCATCTGTTTCCTCTCCCATCTGCTCTAGACCCCCGGCTCCCACCAGCTTTTCACTACACAGAAGGTGCTGGTGTTCTGTTCTCCAGAACTCTGCAAAATGCATATGTTTGACACACGCACGCATGCATACACACACACACACACACAAAACCAAGACTGAGTTCTTACTATAAATTGGGCTGCAGAAGAGTTCTTTGAACATTTTGAAAGGATGCACAGCGTATACTGCTAGACGTGTCCAGTTTTTTCAACATCTCCTTGCTCCTACAAGCTTTTTACACACATGCGCGCGTACAAGCAATAACGAATTTCTTTTCTGCTTGCTGGGACTACCTATAGAATATGCATACCTGGCTGTTTTGGGCCTGCATTAATTGGTCTAGCTGCGGCTGCTGCCATCTGTTCCCGCCGAGGATCTTGGTAGCTTATTTTACTGATGAATTCGATTGCTGCCTCTATGCTGTGGCTTTTGGTGTGCATTAGAGCTTGTACAACCATATCCTATTTGAGGGTGGGAGCAGAAGAAAGGTTTCAAAATTGCAACAATCCACAACAAAAGAAGAGCCATAAAATCATACCCTGATTGTAAACACAAAGAGATCCACAAGCTAACTTTTGTTTAAAATTCAGCCAATATCAGTTGCTAAGCTCTTTATGATGATTTTAAAATATAACTCCGAGAGCACCATGAAAGGCAGTGCTGGTGATTAGGTTGGAATCTAATATGATTACTGGAACAGCGGTCAGGTTTTTGTAAACTCCTCTAACAAGTAAAAAAGAAAATTATCACGTCCACCCCGAAAATGACGTTCCTCAATTACTAAAAGGAGGGTCCGGTCCATCCTCCACACACCACACAGTGAAGAAGAACTTCAGTTTTTTACCTCATCAAAGCCAGCAGCCTGTAGATCTTGCAGCATCTGTCTATTAACTTCCAGTGTTCCTCTCATTGAAGAACTCGCTTCATTTGCAAAGGGAAGAAGAGAATTTCGGATTTCCTGCAAAGCTTTATGGTAGGTGACAAACTTGGGAGGGTTTCGACCTTGTCTGGGATCTTCACTTGATATTTTACCCACTCTTTGCTCTGCTTTTGAAGCCTCTGATGGCTTAGGCAAATTCCTAAGGCTCTCTCGTATTTCTTGCAACATCTGCCGACTGCTACCAGTATAATTACTGGCAGGAAAAGTTTTAGGCCTCATTTGTCTATATCCTTCTGGCTTCTCGCTTCTCTTCATTAAAACACGTAGCTGTAGAACCTCTAAGAAACAGTCACCTTCAATACGCTTGTTGGACAGGTAACCTCAAAAATCCACCGTGGACCTCGGTTCTAGTAGTACAGTGCTGATTCCAACTTAGACCAGCCAACCTAAATACAAATGGGGGGGGGACACTGTTATGTGCTTGGAAAATGCTATAGACCCAGCATTTCCCCTATTACATTGATTTTCACTTCCACTTTAACCTGAACAACCTCACCCTAGGACGAGGGACTCGGGCACAGAGATTATCTGCCTTTGGTACAACCTCACCCGAGGATGAGGGACTCATGCGCAGAGATGGACCTGTCTTGGGTACAACCTCACCGTAGGACTCATGCACACAGATGATCTGCAAAGAAATGCTGACTGATGAAACTTTCACCTGACTTGGAATGTGCGTTCTCGCTGGGAAAGACCTGAGGTCGTTCTTGCTCCTGGAGTACCAGTCAGCAGCTTCCATGAACAAGCTACCCCAGTAGGCTCTTTTAAGCAGAGGTTCTCAGCCTGCGGACTGAGATCCCAAAATGTACTGTGATTCTCCTGTAGATGGGTTGTGAGTCCAGGAACACAGTGAAATGAGACAGGAAGCTTTGGGAAGCTCAGTGGTAAGTTTAGGTTTGCCTCTGCATAATGTTTAAAATGACCCTGACACAGCCCCTGGTGCTCAGAAACGCTATGTATGTGCTTATAAACACAAAGCATGAAAAACATACTACAGACTTGTTCGGTGCTAACTGATAGGAGAGTCTGGCATTTTATGCTGGGGACAAGGAAAGCAGATGGGAGTTGCTTTTCATATGGGCCCCGAAAAGGGGGAGTTTCAAACCGAGATTAGTCAGTTGCTTTGAGGAATATCTTGTGGAAACTCACTCCCGTTGGGGGACATTTTGTCATCTCTAGTCTTTTAGAAAGTTAGTTAAAGGAGAGAGCCAGTGGCGGGCAGTCCAACGCATGGTTGCGCAGAAGTAAGTCTCAAAGAACTGCGACACTGTTCCTGGTTGTTTCCCACCTGAGGTAGCAAACCGCCTTTGGAACTGAGATTACTTTCAAAGGGTATTTGCTACATGTCATCGGGCGTCTCTCTTCAAGAAGAAAGAGAATCCCACTGTGCCTTGCCCAAGCCTAGAGTATGTCGTCCGCCACATCCACGCCCGAGCAAGCCAAGCGGCCTCTTGGGGTGCCAAGCCAGCAAAGGCAGAGAGCTGACAGGTGGAGCCGACGGGCACGGTTTCAGCCCCGCCAACACCTTTCAAACCCGTATGTCTTAGCCAACGACGACCCCCGGTTTCGCCGGCGGGCTGCAGAGGCAGCGCTGCCTCCTGCGGACTTTGGTGAGCAACAGGAGGGAGGGCAGACAACGTCCCCCAGCCCTGCCGTTGCCGCTCCTCGGCCCCGCCTGGGGCTGCTCAGGGGGGCATCTGCAAGTTGCCCTCGACCCCGCCAGAGAAGGGTGACTGTACAGCGCGCACCACCAACGAGCGGGGGCGAAGGAAGGGCGCTGGCGCCTGAGGCGTTCTTCGCGAGGCAGCGAGACGGCCCGTTATCCTACCCGAGCCTGGCCGTCATGTCACGCGCAGGGCCTTCGCCAGTGGCCAGCCCCTGCGCTTTCTTCCCTGAGGCGGAGCGGGAGCCAAGCTTTCCTACCCACCTGCCTGAGGGAGAGGTGGCGGAGCCTGGGAAGCCGCAGGGGGGCGGGGACGGCAGCGGCACTGTGGCAAGTCCTGCAGAGAACCACACAAACGTTTCGGCTCCCGGCGTCAATGGCGATGGCGGCGGCGCTCGTCCCTTCCCGCCCCCCTGCAAATTCCTTCTCCCCCCCCCCCCGTTTAGTTCCGGGCTGCCATTTTGTCCGTGGGCCTGTCGCCCATGAACCCCGGATATGATACTCTTTCCCGGCTTCCTATGCGCTTTGCGCCCGTCGGCTCTCTCCACAGACCTCTCTATGGTTTTCTCGCCCTCCACTCCCGCTCGGAATGCGGAGAAGTGTGAGCGTTGCGTGAGGGCGCCGTCTCCACCTGGCGGAAAGGAGACGAGGGCTGACCCGTGACACTCGGGGAGAGTGCCAATGAGGCAAACCAGTAAAGGGGAGTGGGGCGACAGTGGAGGAGAAGGCGCGTTCGTGAACTGATCTGTGGGCTATATCTATATGCCGCTTGTGCCCTGGCCCGGATGGCCTAGGCTAGCCTGATCGGCTTCGGTCTCAGAAGCTAAGCCGGGTCGGCGCTGGTTAATATTTTGGGGTGGGAGGCCACCAGGGAATACCAGGGTCGCTATGCAGAGGCAGGCAATGACAACTCACCTCTCTTAGTCACCCTCAGTCAGTTGTGACTTGGCAGCACTTGACACACACCCATGCCACCTGTGGCGAAGGGCAGGTGCCAGTGCCAACTTTTCTGTCTTGCTTGCTTCCCTCCTCCCTTCCCTGGCCGGCAAATACTGAAACGATCGATTGCAAGAATGCCTGTCGGCAATACTCGGGGGAGGGCCTGCTAGAGATCCTGGGAGCCAGGCACGTGAGGGGTGTGGGGACCAAATCCTACGAGGATAGCTGAAGGAGCTGGGTATGTTTAGCTTGGAGAGGAGACGACTGAGAGGTGACAGGATCACTGTCTTCTGGTACTTGGAGGGCTGTCATATGGAGGATGGTGCGGAGTTGTTTTCTGAACCAGCGGGTTGAAACAAAATCAAGAGTGTTCGGCTAAACATTAGGAAGGCCTTCCTGACGGTTAGTGGAGGTGGTGGGCTCTCCTTCCTTGGAGGTTTTTAAGCAGGCTGGATGGCCATCTGACAGCAGTGCTGATTCTGTGAACTCATTGTGTAGGGGGTTGAACAAGATGACCCCGGAAGTCCCTTCCAACTCTATGATATGCTGCAAATAAAACACAGGGGGAAATTGTGAAAAATAATGGAATGAGTCAAACGTGGTCCTTCCAGTGGAATAACGGTCTCTCTGGGAGCAGACCGAGTGTCCTGGGTGCAGGATGAGGTGTTTGGGCGTGAAATGAGTGAGCGCTCCAGGTCTGGACCGGTAATCCCTGGAGCACAAGTAGTGGTTTGGATCTGAGATGGCGATGGCAGCCCTCATCTCTTCCCGCGCCTCTGCCATTTTGTCTGTGGGCCTGAGATGTGCTCAAAGGGCCCACTGGGCTAAAAGGGATATGCCTGAAGGCCCATTAGATACAGTGGGCTCCATTGAGAAACCAGAGTAACAACGAAAGTGCAGAATGAAGTCTGAGAAACCCCTCCTGGGCACAAAATGATAGTCTCCAGAATGGAATGGAGGTTCCTGGGATCAGGTAAACTGCTCTGGAATGGGAAGGACAGCCCCCAGAGCAGAATGATGGTCCCTGGAGTAGACAAGAGTGTTCTGGGCCTGGGAGTGCAATGGCTGTTCCGAGCGTGGAATTGTTTTACTTTGTTTGTACCCTGCTTTTCTCCCCAACGGGGACCCAAATTGGATTGTGTCATTGTTTTGTCTTCCATTTTATCCTTGCAACAACCCTCTGAGGCAGGTTAGGGTGACTGTGTGACTGGCCTAAGGTCACCAAGCTAGCTTCCTGGTGGACTGAGGGTCTGAACCTGGGTCTCCTAGCGCCTGGCCTGTACCTCTCTAAGTACTATACCACGTGTGGCATGAGCCCTTGGCAACAGAACAGTGTGCACTGCTCAGTCTGAGACATAAGAACACACACACTTTAGTTATTTACAGCATGACTTTCTCAGACAGGCTGCTTTCATTCCAGACCTAGAGCAACCAGTGGGCTGTTGTTCTAGAACCAGAACACACCTTGTACTCCCAGGGATCCCATGGTCTCTTTCCTTGTTTTAAGCACCTTGGCAGCATTTCAGTCTGCGTCACTGGAGCCTGCCAAAGGCACTTGCAATCCCTCACTCCCAGTGCATAGGAAGGAATTTCAGAGCCCCTTATGTCCAGCGTTCAGTTTAGTACGTTCCCATGCAGCAGCATGAGCCTGCACAGCATGAGGCGTGCCATAAGCAGCAAGTGGCCAGTTTCAGCTTTTTCTTCCTTAAAGCTGGGACCCCTGAGGAGAGCACATCAGGACTCAAGTATTGTAGAAAAAGCTATGAGCCGCACAGTTCAGTTGACAAATACTAAAAAGCAACACAACACACACCTTTAATTAGGAAAACAGAAACACAGAAATTAATGCAAGAAAGGACAGTTGTGCAGGCAAGCCAGTATCCTCCCTTTCATAAATTCTCAGGTAGCCAATATGGGGTAATCCCGGAATACACAGGGAATACAGACATTGTGTCTTCCAGCTTTCCAGTTCTAGACATGTTACCAATCAACACTACTGGGTTAGAATCCTTTCTTGAGGCAGAAGCATATATTCAAGATGTAGAAACAGGGAGTGTAGACTGAGGTGGCAGTCTTACGCCCAGTGAGCGCATACAGTATTGCGCTACACAGATATGGAATCCAAGCTGGTTCCAGAAATAGCACTGTTCCACCACAACAACTGGCTGTCCCTGCATGTGGAACCTTGTGTCTGAACAAAGCTCTTCAATCATTTGTGCTAATGTAATTTAATAAGAAAGATACAGCAACCAATTTTTAATGGTGCTTTAATAAAAACAATAGTCCTTAAAGATTCTTTTCAAACTGTTACTTCACAGAGTCTTTGCACTTAGGCACACTTAAGAGTAAGGGAGTGCAAGAAAAAAAAATCTGTCTGATGAGGCCAGTGTAAATGGGATCCATTGTACATTAGTGGTCATCTCAAGACAGAGGCTGTACAGGGAAATCAAGTGTCCGGTGAAGGGGCTCTTAAATAAATGTCACAACTTATTCTTTACAAGTCATAATTTGACATTTTTGATTATTGCTCTCCTTTCTAACATGTTATTATGAACAATATGGAGTTTGGAGAAAACAGGTTAAGGTATTGTATGAAAGTTTCTCCTGGAAACCTCAAGGCACAGAAAGGCGGTAGGCATAAGTTTTCTCACACTTGTGTTCCGTTCTTGAGTTAGTGAAAAATTGTTAATCTGGCTGCTTGGTTTGTATTTGTGACGATCAGATAACTTGCTGGAAACCTAGCAACCTCTTCTGCACATTAATGAAATGTCTTTACTTAATGAAAGGTTGACGTGTAGACTTCTCAAGATGAATATTTGTATTTTGATTCATTCCAAATCATGTCCCTAGAATTAATGGCTGTGTTAAAGTCTTGTGGATCTTACATTTAAATGCTGGAATCACCCTAACCGGATTCTGACAGTTTAGGTAAATACAAATCATGCAAAGAGGTTTTTTTTTTTAACATAAATAGATTCTGCATCAGTTCCATATACAAGACATGAGCTTAAAACATCTAAACTATTAATAGATAGAGTTGGGCTTAAAATGAAATTGGTAGTCTCTATGCGGTCTTTAGCAGAATCACTGTTTAGCCACGGGGTTGTTATAGACTGGTGAATTGCAGTCTGAGACAGAAATGTACTGCTTCTCCCACCTGTAATAAATTCAAAACACAGAAAGTCAATTATGGACTTCAAAACTTAAATAATCAAGACATTGCATTATGTTTTGCATATTAAATCAGTAATACTGCAAAATGTTTTGACATCAACATCCCCAATAATCTATATGCTACAGATGCAGAAGGTTTTACTTTCTCAGCTCTTGGTACACAAGTACAACGAAATGATGATCTTAACAGCACTGTTGAGAAAGTTGGGGCATTAAGAAAGTAAGCCTTAGCAGGTGTGCTCTGAATTCTAGGATAGGATTCAATAAGGCTTACTCCCAGGAAAGTGTCTTTAGGATTGCTTTGTAAATGTGTCACGCAGCATATTTCAGTACTTTCCCCTTCTCTAAAGTTCCTTTTATCAGTTCACTGTCTTTGCAGTCCTCTTGTCTCTAGGGTCCCTACGCTTCTGGGACTAATTCCTATTCAGTTTTCAAATTTTAGCCTCCGTCTCTAGCTCCTCTTCAATAGCAAATTCTTGCTTAGTTTCAGGATTATTACAGATTCATTAACTGCACTGAGACAGATCTTTTTTCCAGCCAAATCACATTTTCCACTTAAGCTGCAAGTTATTGACAGCTTCAATCCATGAGCAATTCAAAGAAGAGCCACAATTCAACTTCTTCCTCTGTATTTATGTATCCCAACCTGTATCTTTGTTAGCATCACCACGCAATGTGTATTGGTAATACATTTGTGGTATGGGCTGCCACAGATTACTTTGGATTTTTTTTCACTGCCTTTCCTGGTCCCCTGGACCTTTTCATTCATGGAGTGACATCAGGCACTCATGACAGCCTCCCTGATGTTTTGACTCCTTGCCATGTACTCAATACAGATTATTTCTTGCTTAGGTGGAATCATTCATATTTCTCTTCCAGCCGGTGTCATCATGGGTGATTAAACCCATGCAAACCTTCATAAGGAAAAGCAGCCCAAATCAGAACCCCAAAGAGAGCACAAGAATTTCAGATGCACATTTTCCCCAGACAGTGGGATGATGAAGGATGAGTCCAGTTAACAGGATCCAGAAACTAGACCAGGAAACTTATAAGCAAACTATGAACCAGTTCAGGTTATGATGCGTTAGGGAATTTTTTTAATGCTTTATTTGCTTGACTTTTACCTCAACCCATTGTTTTCTTTTACTGAATCCAAACAGACAGTTTGCATTAGAAGAACCATGGCACTCCAACAGTTGGGCTAGCATTTAAACCTCCTATCCATGTTTGACCTGACAATTAGAGCTGTCTTTTGTTTTTCTAAGTATTTTAGCTGAGAAGCAGCAGCTGACAAGGTTTAGTGGTTAGAGTGCTGGACTAGGACCTGGGACAAACAAGGTCAAATCTTTTGCTCTGCTACAGAAGCCTGATAGGCGTCCTTGGGCCTGTCACAAACTCTCAACCTAACCTACCCTCACAAGGTTGTTGTTGTGATGACTAAGTGAAGGAAGGGAGAGAGGAGGGGAGGAAGAGTGTGAAAAGCCCTTTTGAATCCCCAGTCAGGTAGAAAAATGAGATATAAATAAGCAATATGATCTAGTGCGGTCACAACCTAGATTTTGTGCTCCCTAAACTTTAACTGGCTTTGTCTCTAAAACAACAACACACCCCTTATTCTTTTTTGTGAGTTTCCAAGTTCTTTGAGCTTTCCAAGGTTCCAAAGAAAAGTTTGTGGGTGTCAATCCTGTTCTTGTTCTTCTATACTTACACTAAATTCCACTCCCAAAATACAGGGTACACAAACTTCTGTTGCCTAAAATAATCTAGGGGAAATTTGCATCAATTTTAACAACTGTGTGTGACACAATAATGTCAGAGATATAAATGAAACCTGTAATTGAAGAAGATGATGATACTGGATTTATATCCCGCCCTCCACTCTGAATCTCAAGAGTGGCTCACAATCTCCTTTGTCTTCCTCCCCAACAACAGACACCCTGTGAGGTGGGTGGGGTTGAGAGAGCTTACCCAGAAGCTGCCCTTTCAAGGACAGCTCTACGAGAGCTATGACTGATCCAAGGCCATTCCAGCACCTGCAAGTGGAGGAGTGGGGAATCAAGCCCAGTTCTCCCAGATAAGAGTCTGAGCTCTTAACCACTACACCAAACTGGTTATTGCTGGCGGTGGCAAAAATAGTGCTGGCAAGGTACTGCAAAATGAATAAAATCCCTACACTGAGACAATGGCTTGAAAAAAATGTGGGACATTGTGGTTCAGGACAAAATGGCAGTGCAGCTTGTTCAGGTGGACAATCCACCGTTAACACATTTGTTGAAAAAGTGTATGTTTTTTAAAATACATAAATGAGAAATCTTCTGTATGTTCAATACAGATAAAATACTTAAACTTTGTGTAGTGATAAGTTATTTGAAAACAATTATTGTACATATATCTGCTTTAAGGACAGAAATACAAATATTTACTGTCTCAGCAGCTATAACTTTGTCATGCAGTGCTGTATTACCTGGATCAGAGATGAAGAACACAGCTTTCATCAGGAATGCTAAAAATGTAAAGCTTATGTTTACCTATCTGCCATGACAACTTCTTACCAACACACAGAGGTCTGTGGAAGCTGCTGCTTCCGATATGGAAACTGACTGAGAGCAATAAGCAACTCACAAAAATTATTAAGGCCCTTTCCATGGCCTAGCATCAGAACTTTGAAATGAGTACCTGGATATAAATGGCTCACTTCATGCTTTCTTGTAAAGTTGTAGAGTATTACATATTTTAAAACACTTAAAACCAGGACCAGGCATAGTGACAAACTCCTTTGATTGTATGGAAATGTTTTCTAATCCATTTTAGATTTTCAAGAAGGAGAGATAATGATCTTCAAAGGCATGAATGGGGTAGTCGATCCTGTGAAGAAATGTATTTTTCTCTTGGGATATTGTGAGGCAAGAAAACTCATCCCTGTGTTTGTTTTTTCCTCTGGGCTTGAAAGAAGGGAGTCAGTGGTGTAATTATCTTCCAAGCACACCTTCTTACAAACACTAATTGAGCTAGCAGACCAGACAATGGATAGATAGATGGATAGATAAATACCCCCCTTCTCTCCCCTCCCTTCTCTGAGCAGGAAACATATATGTGAAAGTATCAAATAGGAATACTATCTCTAGAGACAGGAAAAGCTGTTTTGACCTAAACATACCTGGGTCAAGTGGGTCTGGAAGAAGCTTTGATAATGTTTCTGAGCCATAGGAAGAGAAACTCTCTTCCTGCTGGATCCTTCAGGGAGGACAGATCTCTCACCTGAGATCTAGAAAAGGTGGCTATTTTGTCCATACATCCGGTCTGCCTAGAGGGCTGAAGGACACTTGATATTGTAAAAGGTAATTGTGATTGTGATCTGCAAAAGTTTTTGGCTGTATCTTTGGACTCTCTAGATTAATCACTAAGGTTTTGCTATCCAGAACATATTGATACAAATATGTTTTGTTGTCTGTTGGAAAAGAAAGTATTGTCCTTAACCCTGGCTAGCTGCATCCACTTTCAGTGTGGCAGCAGTCAGACTGCAAGGCCTTTGCTGGGCTCAACATATTTGCTTTGCTCTAATTTACATTTGGGGAAAGTGAGATTGGATGGAGGGGACAAGAAGATCAGAAGCCTTTTAAAATTGACTTTTCTCCTGTGTGCATTCCAGAGACAACATTGCCAAGGAATGTGCACTCTGTACATGGTTCATGCTTTTTTTTTTTTTTTTGGTGTTACCTAAAATGCTGTGGTACAGGTTCAAAGGGGCAACCAACTTGCTAATAAATTCAGGTGGGGTAGCCATGTTGGTCTGAAGCAGAACAAAGTTGGAGTCCAGTGGCACCTTTAAGACCAACAAAGTTTTATTCTGGGTATAAGCTTTTGTGTGCATGCACACTTCATCAGATACAGGTGAAACAGAATTTAGAGTCAAGATGAATAAGTACTAGGTGATTATAGATGAGATTGGATGTGTGAGAGATCTGTGAATGGCAGTAAATTAGCAAGCAAATACAAGAGTTAACAAGTAGGTGTGGGAATAAGGTTTGAGTCCAGTGGTAACTATGAGTCAAATAAAGTTCCATTGGGTATAAGCAAGAACTGAGAGACTTAGTATGTTCATTCGCTAAGATTAATTGAAACAGATTTCTTCAGTTATTACATATAGGTAAGGGGGTTAAATTGCCAGGAAGAGCTAATTGGAGTAAAAATATCTAAGTAACTGAGCAATGCATACAGCTAAGATTGGAATAATACATTAGGTAAAATGTGAAAATTGCAGTAAATTGGTATACAGATAATAAAGCAATTAACAACAGATGTGAGAACTAAGTTTGAGTCCAGTGGCACCATTTAGAACAACATAGTTTGATTTCTGGGTATGAGTGAGAACTGAGTGATTTAGCATGTGTAGTGAGAGAAGAAGCCAATATCTCTGTTCAGTCCTGGGGTTTCCGTTGTTCTGAGTGTTGTAATAGCTTGCAATTCAGCAATCTCCTATTCCCATCTGTTTCCGAAGTTCCTTTGCAATAAAGAAGCTACTTTGAGGTCCCGCATTGAGTGTCCTGGAAGGCTGAAGTGTTCTTCTCTTCTTACATATATTGGAAGTACTCCTTCAAGCACAGATGGCAGAAAAAGTCTTTCAGATCCCCAGACACAATGGACACAAATCTGACATCAAGAATCACAAGACTGAGAAGCCTGTAGGAGAACACTTGAACCTTCCAGGACACTCAGTGTGGGGACCTCAGAGTAGCTGTTTTATTGCACAGTTGCTTTGAATGCACAGCAACCAGTTTCTCTTCTGTCCTAGCTCAGAGACTCCAGCCATACATTTACCAAATGAAGGTATCTGTGATGCCATAATTTTGTAAATTTCAGTACAATGTTACCCTTATGAATAAGGTAGAAACAAGACACCTGTAAATGACCATCCAGGGAAACTTTTTTAAAAGTTCCCCTAAAGCAGGAGTGGCCAACGGTAGCTCTTCAGATGTTTTTTGCCTACAACTCCCATCAGCCCCAGCCAGCATGGCCAATAGCTGGGACTGATGGGAATTGTAGGCAAAAAACATCTGGAGAGCTACCGTTGGCCACCCCTGCCCTAAAGGCTTTTTGCCTTTTAGCGACAAATTTGTGACCATTAGCTCATGATACACAACATAACTTATTTATAAAGCTCTCTTATCCTTCTGCTCTTGCACTCGCTTTCCCTGCTCTAGGTCTCCGGGCAACTTCTGTGGTAGAGGAGAAGAACTTGCAAGCTTGCCTACTGAGGTCAGAAATGTTCAGATGGCAACATGCTTTATTAGCGAGTACATCACAAAGACAACATGGCGGGGCCGGGTCCCCCGTTATATACATTTCCCGGAACAACCTTCTTCCTGGCCAGGTCCAATCTTGGCCAGTTAAACTTCCTGCAACTGATCGCCATAGGCGGGCTGCATTCATCCCTGCCAGGCATCGCCCACAGGTGCGCTGTGCTGTACTTTCCGGGATGAACCCCAGACACAACATTCCTCCTCCCCCTAGTTCAAGATACATAGTATTTCAAATGAGTGGGTGGCTGCTGTTCTCTGTGCGATCGCCGAGGTTCGATCTGGGGAGTTGGGGCTGCTGCCAGGGGTTCTGTAACCGCTGGTTCCTTGCTTTGGGGCACGGTCGGCAGAGCGTTGTCTCGAGCCTGTGGAACTATCTCCCCTGCCCTGTAAGGCTCCTCCACCAGCAAACCCAGCGAGCTCGGCAGGGTTGCTTCTTGCAGCAGCCCCGTGCTCTCTCCATTCCCCACTCCCCTGGTTCCTCCGGCAGGGTGCGGTGACGAAGTTGGTCTATGTGTCTGCGAAGAAGCTACCCCCCTTCCGACGAGACCTCGTAAGAGCGGGACCCGGTGAGCCGCAGCACCCGAGCTGGTATCCACTCTGGCCCACTCAGTCTGGGGCAAGTAGGCTGAGCAGTGGCTTGTGGTCTGTGGCAATCGTGAAGCGCCTACCATACAGGTATTCGTTGAATTTGTATATGCCCGCCACAATTGCCAGTGCCTCCTTATCTATTTGGGTGTAGTTGTGCTCAGCCTGGTTCAAGGTCTGAGAGTAATAAGCCACAGGGACCTCTCTCCTGTCCGGGAGTTGGTGGCCCAGGACGGCGCCCACTCTGTAAAGGGAAGCATCACAAGCTAAAATCACGGGGAGGAACTCTTCAAAATGGTGGAGTACCTCATTTGAAACCAAGATGTCCTTGACCGTCTGGAAGGCCGCGGCCTACTTTCTTCCCCAAACCCATGGGGCACCCTTGTCTAGGAGTCTATGTAGGGGTTCAGCCAGGGCTGCTTTGTGGGGCAAGAATGAGTGGTAAAAGTTCAGGAGCCCCCCAAAACTTTGCATCTGTGCCTTGCAAGTGGGGGCCGGGGCCTGGACTATCGCCCTGATGTTGTCGGCCATTGGGTGAATTCACGTGGCATCCATCGCAAACCCCAGGAACTCCACCCTTGACACTCCAAGCGAGCACTTCTCCCGCTTCACCTTGAGACCCGCATTCTGGAAACGGAGGAGCACCTTTCAAAAGTGGTGGCAGAACTCATCGGCGTCAGGTGCCGCTGTCAGAACGTCATTGAAAAAGGGTTGTACTCCGGGAATCCCTTTAAGGAGAGACTCCATTAAGCTTTGGAAAATTCCCGGAGCCACATTGACCCCAAATTGTAACTATGGTCTGCGCCTCAGCTGTTTGCTCATCCACCGGAAGTTGTTGGTATGCTTGGGCCAAATCCAGCTTCCCAAAAATCTTAAGAGCCGGCCAGAGAGGCGAGGACATGGCTGACCACTGGCACGGGGTATGGGTGGTCCTGTAGTGCTTTATTTATTGTGCATTTGTAGTTTGCACAGATGTGCACGTCCCCATTCGGCTTGACTGGGGTGACTATGGGGGTTTCCCAAGTGGCATGGAAGACGGGCTCTAGCACCCCCTGGGTCACGAGGTGGTCCAGTTCAGCTTCAATTTTCAGCTTAAGCGCAAACAAAACCCGCCAAGCCTTCAGCCTTAAGGGCCTAACCATGGGGTCCAGCTGCAGCGTGATAGGTGGCCCCTTGTAGGTTCCCAGAGCCCCACTGAATATTTCCAGGAACTCTCGGCACACTTGGTCAAAATTGTGGGCCTGCGTGTGGTCCGCCCAAACAATTTTGATGCCCGGGGGCTTAAACCAGGCCAATCCCAAAAGGGTGGTGAGCCAGCACTTCACCACAAGTATGTCCAGGGCCCCTTTAAAAATTTTTGAACTCCACCCTAACTCTGGCCCACTTCATGATCTGCACTGGATTCTTTTGAAAGTCCTGCAATATGAACTCTGTGGGCTGCAGGGCTGGCTGGTTGTGGGGGCAGAGTTTACTGAGGGTCTCCTCCGAAATTATGGAGATGGAGGATCCCGTGTCCAATTCCATCAGGCAGGGACCCGCCTCGGTCAAGACCTGCACTTTGACCTTGTCGGGAGTGTCCAGGGGCAAGTTCATTACCTGGATGCTGTTTGAGGCTGTTGTGTGTGCGTCTGTCGAGTTGTGGTGTGCGGACTGGGGCCCTCTTGTTGGTTCTGGCCCTGCAAGCTCAGGCGATGTGGCCCACTTTTCCGCAGCTTCTGCAGTCTGCGTTGCAGTAGGGGCAGTCTCGGCGCTTGTGTGGGTCCCCACAGCTGGCGCACTTGGTGCTTGCCTGTGGTCTGTTTGGTGTTTTCAGCCCGCTGCATGACTGGCGGCGAAGCTGGTGTACGCCTTCCTTGTCGGAGCCATCCAAGATGGCAACCTGGTTCGTGGAAGGGCTGGTGTGTGTCTGTTCGAAGGCAGTTGCCTGTCAAAGCTCTTTCGCGAGGTTGATGTTTTTGTCCTCTTATGCTAGCAACTTTCGGTGCATTTTCTCTTCCCTGACGCAAATCGCAAAGCGGTCCAACAGGATCTCTTCCAGGTCCCCCGTGAAATCACATCCCAGCGCTAATCCACGGAGCTCTGCAAGATATTCGGTGGCAGACTCAGCTTGTCCCTGCTGTCTCGTGTAGAATGTGTGCCTGCGTGTGAGAGGGGATGGCTGGGGTGCCATGTGGTTTGTCATTGCCTTGACCAGCTGGTCGTAGGTGGCCCTTGCGAGGGTAGTCAGCGCGATGAGTCACTTCATCAGCTGGATGGTCACCCCGCACGAAC
The DNA here is from genome assembly GCF_032191835.1 of Heteronotia binoei. Classification (NCBI taxonomy): domain Eukaryota; kingdom Metazoa; phylum Chordata; class Lepidosauria; order Squamata; family Gekkonidae; genus Heteronotia; species Heteronotia binoei. The sequence continues at coordinate 131,922,652 of NC_083223.1, forward strand.
TCAGGAGAAGCACCTTCTCTGCCGCTGCCTCCATTTTGTGCAGCTTTATGTAGTAGTTGATATGGTCCACCCATGATTCCCATAAGTCGGGGCGGGTAACGTTGAATGCCGGTAGGGTTTGTCTGGGAGCAGTAGCCATGGCCTCGGAAGCACTAGAGCTCAGAGCACAGGACTTGCGGGCGGCTGGAGGCTGCTCTCTGCTCACCAGTATCCCACCTTCGTCGCCAGTGTAATGTACTGAGGTCAGAGACGTTCAGATGGCAACATGCTTTATTAGCGAGTACATCACAAAGACAACATGGCAGGGCCGGGACCCCCGTTATATACATTTCCTGGAACAACCTTCTTCCTGGTCAGGTCCAATCCTGGCCAGTTAAACTTCCTGCCACTGATCGCCATAGGTGAGCTAGATTCGTCCCTTCTAGGCACTGCCCACAGGCATGCTGTGCTGTACTTTCCGGGATGAACGCCAGACAAAACACCTATTTCCCCCTCCTTTCCCACTTCACACACAATGGAAATAGTCACCTACTTATGGCTCAACACTCAGAGGCTGACTGAGGTCCTGATGCTACACATGCTTACTTGAGAGTAAGCCTGCATTAAGTTTCTCCTCAACTTCTGGGAGCTACACAATATGTGTGAAAGAAAGGCATGTGGTTCCTAAGCCACAATTTGGCCACCCCTAGGTAATGTGTGTTTAGCTTTAACTGGTATTTGAACATTTCTGTGCTGTTGTCCAATGCCTTTCTCTATATTTTGTTTTTGCCTTTTCCCCAACACTTTTAAAAATCTATCCACCCTTTCCTTTGTCTCTTATAATAAACCTTTTTATAAAGACAGTTTTTTTCTTTTACCATTTACCTCTCTGGGATATAGGCTAGAGATGATACAGGCATTACATAGTTGATTACTAGGTATTTTCTAGAGTTTCTGCCCTCTTACTTCAGTAGTATTATCTGCTCTAGTATTGTGCTGGAATAACACCTTCTCAGTTTGTCAGTTTGGATTGGAGATGTCAAACTCATTATTATGAGGACTAGATCTGACATAAATGACACTTTGTCAAGCTGGGCTATGTGTGCCATAAAATGTAATGCCAGGTACTGGAGATATTTTACTACTGACCATGAGTCACACCTCTCCTCAGCACCCAACTACCCACCCTTTGCTCAATATGCACAAGACGTTATGCAAAGCACAGAGAGCTATTACCTAACAATAAAGCTACAACAATCAGAGACACTCATGGCTCTTTAAAGACTAACACATTTCAGAAGTTTTGGATGAACTGGAGCATGAAGGACTGCATTCTGCTGCTGCAAGTGCAGAGGTGGTATCAACCAGTGGGAACCCAATAAGCCCTGCCTTAAAGAAACTGCTACCATCAACAGACTTTGGATAGGGGTGAGGCAGCTGCACGATCCCACACCTTCCTTTGTTGAAGTCCCTGTCAAGAAACTGAGTTCCCAGTTCAGTTTCTTGTTTTCTCTTAAACATTGGTTCAGGCATCATTTTATTTTATAGGCCTGTATTTGAGTTTTAAGATGCAAATGGAAAATATCTGAGCTAGTTGCTTGAAGATTCAGCCAACTGATATGGCATTCGATCAGTGTTTCCCATTTGCAGGGTTGCGACCTGGTACCAGGCCATGAAAGCCTCAATACTGGGTCACCAGGGGTGGGCCGACAGCCCCCTTCCCCCCCTATTTATTTTTGGTGCTGCATGGTGGTGCTCCAGCCCCTGCCACCCACACCGCCACCGACTGTAGCACTCTCTGAGCATCCTGCAGGTGGACGACACTAAGCACTACAGAGACTGCGTGCTGGCCAGAAGCCCTCCCCCGTCCTTCTCTGATGTTCGGAAACATCAGAGAGGGTGGGGAAAGCTCCTGGCCAGTGCACACTCTCAATATCGCTCTCTGATCATCCTCCGTCTGGAGGATGATCAGGGAGCAATACTGAGGCCGCGTGCTGGCCAGGAGCCCTCCCCCCGTTCCTCTGATGTTCAGAAACATCAGAGAGGGTGGGGAAAGCTCCTAACCAGTGCACAGTCTCAGTATCGCTCCCTGAGTGTCCTCTGCTCAGACCACGGGGAAAAAAACAAGCCATTTGGGGGGGGGGAAGGTGCTGAGTTTGGGAAACCCTGTATTAGATGACATCCCAGGTACAGGGAGGGAGGGAACCAGCAACTCTCATAGTCTCCCTTATTCTCCAGGCTAGAATTGTAGTGCCTTGGTAACCATAATTAATAGCATTCCATTCAAGCAGTGTTCATGATTTACACCTGTATAAATGGAAGAGTTACACTGCAGATAACTCTACCATTTCACCCAACTCTGACCCCTTCCTGGGTCATATATCTAGTAACATGGTCACACCAGTAATTGACACCATCAGCTGGAGATCTGATTAGTCTTTTGGGTCCCCACCACATATTTGGCCATAAAAGTTTAGCTTTTCAACCTGTTGTTAGTCTGCTAGCTATCTTGCTCACTGGTTTTTGGATGCTTGAATGCTTGCTTGCTGTGGGCTAGGCATCCTGCCTGCCCAGTGATGACTCTGGATAGTGGGTTTAGATTGTTGAATGTCTTCAGCTTGGAATGGGAATATCTGGAAATTTTGAACCAATATTACGTAGTTAGCCTTCTGAATTTAGCTTTGTTATTTTAATTCCTCTCTGCTAATGTTATTTTTGAAATATTCTTGCATAGTTTTAATAAACTTTTAAAAATCTCTTATGGTTTTGTCCTTCAAGTGGGTTCGATCTAATTCCAGTACCTAGAACTAAGTGCATACCTACCAGGTTAATTGTTTGGAGAAATCACTCTGCAGATGGACTGCTATTAAATAGCGAGTTCAGTCATGAGAAAGAACATAACTCTTTATTAAGAAACATCGAACTGGGGAACTAACAGTTAAAGCAGGCAATATATACAGTTGGGGAAGGAAAGACACACCCCTTTTAGTCGGCAGGAAACTGCCCTATTGGTCTCTGCAGGATCCTTTATTAGCATGTAGATTGATACATGCCTTGTGCCCCGATTGGCCGATTCACACAGAACGGCCAATTGGAACGTAGGCATTTGGATCCTGGAGGGTAGAAGCATGCTTCAGTTATTCAAACAGTATGTAAGCACAGAACAGTGTAAGAGCAAGGCCCTATACATAACACCTACCTTCCAGGGCTGACTTTCTTGTTTAATCCCAGAAGGGTTGGAGGCTTGCTCTTGGCTTCAGGTTGTTTGGGTAGTTAAAAGAGCTGGTGGCAGCTACCAGACTGGTGTGTGTGTAGATTTGTAATTTTGTGTTCTGCTTGCCTTACCAAATATCCCTTGGACTTAGAGTTTTTGACAACCCCAAATTCAGCAACAAACTTGAGCCACAAGCAGTCTTCAAGCACTGCTGCTCTCCAGAGATGCCATCTCCACTGTAATTGCCTTTTATTTCCTGCCAACTCTGTGGCATTATCCAACCACTCAAAATGTTACTCTGTATCCAAAATGTTACACATTCGGCGGCTGCCTTTGCTGTGTGCAAACCCAGAATGCTTTTCTGAATGACTGCTCCTGTTCCTGACCTTTGTCCCCCCACCCCCATCCTGCTTCCATTCAGACTGTTACATAAAGCAGCACTTGCATGCAGGGAGCACAGGAGTTTGCATGTGTTTCAGCTTTGCCTCCTATTTAATCCTCCTTGTGCAAAAGACCAACACAACCACTTTTACCTTTAAAGCGTGTAAATTCTCTGAGATGAGGAGGCATGTGAAGAGGAAACTAAAAGTTAAGGTAAATAGAGTCAAAACCCTTGGGGGAGCTTGAAGGCTATTTAAAACTACAATCCTGAAGCTCAGATAAAATATATACCACAAGTCAGGAAAGGCACAAATAGGTATTTTAAAAAGTCTGCATGGTTAACAAACAAAATAATGGAAGCTGTAAAAAGTAAGGATTCCTTTAAGAAGTGGAAAGCTAGTCTGAGTGAGGTTAATAAAAGGGAACACAGACTAGCAAATCAAAGGCAAGACTGTGATCAGGCAGGCAAAAAAGGGCTATAAGGAGCATATTGCAAAAAACATAAAGACCAACAATAACAATTTCTTCAAATACATTCGAAGCAGGAAACCAGCCAGGGAGGCAGTGGGGCCCTTGGATGACCAAAGGGTAAAAGATTACTGAAGGAGGATAGGGAAATGGCTGAGAAGCTGAAAGCATTTTTTTGCCTCCGTCTTCACTGTGGAAGCTTGGAAGTGTTTCCCCACTCCAAAACTGCTGGTTTTGGGAGGGGTGTTGAAAGACCTGAGTCAGATTGAGGTGATGAGAGAGGAGGTCCTACAACTGATAGACAAATTAAAAACTGATAAGTCACCAGGCCCAGATGGTACACATCCAAGAATTCTGAAAGAACTCAAAGGTGAACTTGTGGATCTCCTGACAAAAATATGTAATCTTTCATTAAAATCTGCCTCCGTTCCTGAGGATTGGAAGGTAGTAAATGTGACCCCCATCATTAAAAAGGGTTCTAGAGGAGATCTGGTAAATTACAGGCCAGTCAATCTGACTTCAATGCCAGGAAAGTTGGTGGAAACCGTTATTGAAGACAATTAGTAGGCACATCGATGAACAAAAGTTATTGTGGAAGACTCAGCATGGGTTCTTTAAGGGAAGATCTTGTCTCACTAACCTGTTAGAGTTCTTTGAGGGGGTGAACCAACATGTGGACACAGGGGACCCAATAGATGCTGTTTACCTTGACTTCCAGAAAGCTTTTGATAAAGTTCCTCATCAAAGGCTCCTTAGTAAGCTCGAGAGTCATGGGGTAAAAGGACAAGTCCTCTTGTGGATCAAAAACTGGCTTAATTAGGAAACAGAGAGTGAGTATAAATGGGCAGTCTTCACAGTGGAGGATGGTAAGCAGTGGGGTGCCGCAGGGCTCAGTATTGGGTCCCATGATCTTTAACTTGTTCATTAATGATTTGGAGTTGGGAGTAAGCAGTGAAGTGGCTAAGTTTGCAGATGACTCTAAATTGTTCAGGGTGGTGAGAACCAGAGGATTGTGAGGCACTCCAAAGGGATCTGTCGAGGCTGGGTGAGTGGACATCAACATGGCAGATGAGGTTCAATGTGGCCAAGTGCAAAGTAATGCACATTGGAGCCAAAAATCATAGCTACAAATACAAGTTGATGGGGTGTGAACTGGCAGAGACTGACCAAGAGAGAGATCTTGGAGTTGTGGTAGATAACTAACTGAAAATGTCGAGATAGTGTGTGATTGCAATAAAAAAGGCCAACGTCATGCTGGGAATTATTAGGAAGGGAACTGAAAACAAATCAGTCAGTATCATAATGCCTCTGTATAAATCGATGGTGTGGCCTCATTTGGAGTACTGTGTACAATTCTGGTCACTGCATCTCAAAAAAGATAACATTGGAAATCTCTGGAGATCAGGGGGAAGACCATGGGGAGGGCCTGTGTTTGGGAAAGGAAGGGACCTCCACAAGGAGTATAATACCTTATATAGGCAGCTGTGACGGTAATGAACGGGTTAACATGAAAACTAAGGACGCATAGAGCCTGCGTCAGATGATCTGAGGATGGGGGCCAGTGTGCTCGGAACTCTCAGAGGTGATTGACAGCTAACGGCTGAGAGTAGTTAGTGTCTGACAGAGTCTGAGGGAGACTGCTGAAGAGAGCAGTTGGTCTGAGAAGGAGCTGAGACAGGAGCTGAGGAGAGTCTTCGAGAGAAGCAAAGCTCACTGTTCACTCTATTTAGACAGCCACGGGGCTGTGTGTGACTAGAGAAGAGTCACAGTAAAAGACCTGAGAGGTCACAGACACAGAGACACTTCTCTTAAGAGCTAAAGAGGTGGTTGAGGGAAAGATGTGGGTCTAGAAGTCTGAAGGGCTGGGAGAAGAGACACCAGTCGACTTAAGAGATTTGGCACATTATACCCAAGAGGCCAACCCAGAATTGTGTTGGAGAGTGAAAGTTGTATGATCTGTGGAACCTGAGAGACCTAAGTGAACTTGATATTATAAAGCCTGAACTACGAAGAAACTGTTAACTGCTTGAGATACAATATAGCCCATGTATATATTTCCCATTCCCCAGTTGAAGACGGTGTGTGTACGTTAATAAATTTCTGTGGTTTACTTTAAAGTTCTCTGGTGCCAGTATATTGGGAAAACTATCAAAGCTGCTGTGGTCCCCTACCTACAAACTGAGTTTATATCCATCTGAAAGCAAAACAACCCCTCCGAAGAGACTAGTAGTGAGAAATCCATATTACACCCACCCCTTGAGTTTCATAGTCGTGAGGTAAAAATTCAAAAGGAAGAACTGAGGTGGAAGAGGGGCTGGGGTAGCCATAAGCCGCATATAGAAGCGATCCAGTGAGACCGCGAGGCGCACTGTTATAGCAGCCTATAATAGGCCCTTCCAGTCCACATTCAGACTGATTTCCCCCCAGTTGCTTACAGGATGGGTAAGAGCCCAGGCTGGATCAAATTTGGTCCCCAGGCTGCATGTTTGACCAGGGCTTTTTTTTCTGGAAAAAGAGGTGCTGAAACTACCAAGAGGGAAGTGAAGAAAGACACTCATGAAGAAAGTCCCCTCATGAACTTTTAAACATTTGTAATAATTTTTTTTCCACTAAGAGGTTCCGGAATTCCATTCTGCTGCATTCCCCCAGAAAAAAAACCCTGTGTATGATCTAGCAGCTGCTTCTTTAGACTTCTCTGAAGATGCCTGCTGTTATCATTTCCCCTCAAGCCTTCCTCAGTCCTTTTTAGTTCTTTCACAATTGCTCATCCTGTCATCACTCTTCTGCTCAGACACAGATAAAGGTTAAAAGTTCAGGCCACAATTCAGTTAGAGTGCTTCTTTATGTTATATTGATTGTGTGTTGACCACAGTATTGGCACATATTTGATAGGGACCTATGTAAAAAGTTCAGAATGATTTCTTTTATTGGCATGCTTAAAGAGAAAGGGTCAAGGACCTTTAAATGTGAATTTAAAAAACACTTTCATTTAGTATGGCATTTGTGCTAGTGCCGATTCTGCAGCAATAATACAATAGTCTGTCTCCAACCACTGGAACCAAGAGAGGCTTGTTTATGCTGCCTTCCAAAAACCAGGAACTTGGACACGTTAGCTCTGACAAAAGTTAAGCAAATAGTGAGGCACTGCTGTAGCCCTGGAAGGTCTTTCTTTTTTAGCTTCAGCTACTTTTGGCAAACCACCCTGTAAAAAGTCTGCCATAAAAACATTGTGATGTGACATCACTCCAGAGTTTGGAAATGACTGGTGCTTGCACAGGGGAATACCTTTTTAAAATAAAAAAAAATGATATAAGTATTGGCTGGAGGTTGGGAAATTCTTGGAGATTTTTGTGGTGACCCTGGGAAGATGCGGTTTGAGGAGGGGATGGACCACAGCCAGGAATAATGGAGATCAGTTGTAAAAACGAGAAATCTCCAGGCCCCACCGGGAAGCTGACAACCCTAAACGTTTTGCCAGTCAGAGAGCAATAGGTGCTTATGTGACATCCCACAACACACACATAATAACTGCATACTAGCAGGCAGGCAGGCAGTAAAAGACAAACCGTGTGTGGGGAGGAATAGTTAACATTTCCCACATAAGGGGGGGGGGGCGTACTTTTCATTCCGTGTATCTTAACCCTCTTAGACGCCAGTAAGCTAGTCTGCTTGGCGCTGAACTTTTCAGCGTTTAAAGGAATTGTCCAAGGCGCCTTAAGCACGACCCTCAGGATCCCGCTCCGCTTGAAGCGCCTTTCACGTGGTCCCGTGTCCCGGTTATATATAGACGGGCGCAGGGATGGGTCACGTGGCTCTACTTAAAGGCACCGCAGCAGGCTGCTTTCGCCTCTCCCAGCCCCCCTCCCCCGGCCTCTCAGCCCCCTTCCTTGTATCACCAAGGAGTTACCCCCCCAGCACTGTCCCCTTTATTTCGTGGAGTGCGCCTGCGCACAGCGGCCGCGGTTGCCCAGCGGCGGCGGTTCAGAATGTCGAGCGCGCCAGGGGGTGGCCGAGCAGTTCCTCCCTCCGGCGGACGCGCGTCGGCGGCAGCAGCAGCAGCTGCTGCGGGAGGGGAGGAGGCGGCGCCTGTGTCGGCGCTGGAGGTTGTGTCCTTCCTGGGGAAACTACTGTGCGCAGTCGCGGCGCTGAAGGCGGCTCTTTACCTGCTCCGCAGAGTCTGTCTAGCGATGGCCTGGAAGTCAGGAGGCGCCAGTCACTCCGAGCTCATCCACAATCTCCGCAGTGAGTGTGTGTGTGAGGGAGGGAGCGCCAGGCCGGGCCAAGGGGGGGGGGGAGGAAGGAGGCGGAAGGAGGGACCAGGGCGCGCACAGCCCATTCATGTGCTCCACACGCACACACGAGAGTACCCCGGCCCGCCAGGCGCTGGGGAGGGACCGTTGCTCGCCGACTCTTGGCCGGCGTCGCGCGCTGGGCAGAAGCCAACTGTCACCGGGCAGGGAGGGGACGGGGGTGTGCCTCTGCGCGGGAGCGGGGAAGGAGTCTGCCCGGCGGCGAACAGGGCGGGTCCCTTCGTCGTTGCTGGAGGAGGTGCGGCGGCGGCAGCAGCGGCAGCAGGCCCGCCGATGAGCCCGGCCGCGGCCTGTGTGCGGAGCAGCTGCCGGCCGTGGGCCGCCTCTTGGAGCGCGCGGAAGGGGAGTCGCTGGTCTCCTTCGGCGTTCCTCCGAGACCGGACTCGGAGGTCGGAAGCTTCCTCGCCGCGCCTAGTCCCCGTGGGGCAGGCAGTCGTCCACACGCAGGTGGCCTGGGGAGAGTGCAGCGGCTGCTTGTAGCCCTCTCTCGGGGCGGCGGGGCCCGTGGCCTTTGTTGGCCCGGAGAGGCCCGCGGCCAGACCCTTTGTTTGCGTGAAGAGGCTCCCGATCGCGCCAGGTGTGTTCTAGAGAGGGCGGCGGGAGGCCCGTTGCCGTGTTTGCACTTTTGCGTACGGACGTGGGTGGGTGTGTCCGGGTTCTAAGCAGCTGCTCGAGCATCTTCTGCGGGGCATGAATGGAGCGCGGGGGGCGGAAAGATGCCTTGCGTTTGGATGAATAGTCTGTGAGAGCTACTGGTTGGCTTCCCTTTGCCGGTAAGACAGTGGCTTTAGCACCCTGTTTGGCTTCTTTGCGGAGCTGGTGAAACGGTGATCGAAATACAGAGGTTGTATTTTAAGAGGAGAGGGAGGACGTTGTTGTGACACAGAGCGGGTAGGTTTTGTATTGCATTCTAACCCCCCATCTCGGATCTCCACCCCCCACCCCCAGCTGTGCATCGATCGTGTGTGGCCCATTGGACACACTCTGGTTAGGTGCCCCAACTCCGTTTTGGATTGCAGCTTTAATGTGGTTGTGGTGCAGTTTTAGTACGTAGTGGAGGAGGCTCGCTAGGCTGTTCAGAGGAAATAACCTGGGTTTGAGAGTTGAATGTGTCTCTGGTAGGGGTAATGGTCTGTTGTACCATTATAGGTTAAGTACAGTACTTGCTTATGTGTTGTGGAAGACTGCTGTGTTTGTACAGGCCTTTGGAGATACTTTAAACGTTTCTGTAGCTCAAACTTGGGCTCTTAAATGAGCTTGTAGCGTTTGGGAGCGAAAGGTGGTTTTTGGTGGTATCATAAAGTGTTCTTGAAGGCAGGGAGTTCTGTATGACATAGATATAGTGTATGTCATGTTTCTTGACTTTTTTAAAATTCAGACTTATATGTTGTTTTCTAACTCTTTAAGGATTTGGAGGGAAGAGGAGATGCTGGAAATGTAAACAGGATGGATTTAATGAAATCTTTGCCTATTTCAGGTCTTCTAGTAAGATAGCAGTACCCTGCCCTAAATGGCCTAAGCTAGCACAATCTACTTAGATCTTGGTAGCTAAGCAAGGTTATCTCTGGTTGTTACTTGAATTGGAGACAACGGAAATCCAGGGTTGCTATGCAGTTGCAGAGGCAGGCAATGGCAAAGTACCTCTAAACATCTCTTGCTTTGAGAACCGTACAGGTTTGCCGTAAGTTGGCTATGGCTTGATGGCACTTTTCACCACCAGTCAGATAGCACTGTACAGTGTTTGTGGACTATGGTGTGGTATGTCTTGAATTTTGGTACTTCATATTATTAATTAATGGATATGAATCTTAGTTTAAAAACTAGAAATTGTTACATAACTCCTAGTGATACTTTGCTGGCTTGAGTAAAAGGCTCAACATGTGGAGTATATTTCTCAAGGCCTACCATGTACTAAATGAAGATAAGCATCCAGAAATGGAGATAAACATCCAGAAATGTGAATTCTCTTGATTTATTGATGGCATATATCTTTGAAGTCATTAGAGAAGTCTTGAGATGGCCTGTGGATATGCAGAGGATCATTTTGCAAACTCGTTCAAGGAAATAGGTTTCAAACCATCCCAAATTTTACATCTAAAAAAAATATGGTTGCAGATAATGATTTATATTCTTTAAGTATTCAGGTTGTTAGAAACCTGCTGTACTAACTCTTACAACTACTAGTATGTGCATTTTTTAAAAAAGTGCACAATTACAGTAACATAAAGAATTTTTTAGTGCTTTATGCTCATTCATTCGGTGATACGTTGTTTAGAGGCTCTCATTTTTCACTTTTCTTGGTTTGGCAAATTTTCTAACAATTACGGTAGGTGTTCCATTGTTGTTTAGTTAAGGTTTGCTGAATTCTGTTAATTTGAAATGCCCATAGTCAGCCTTTTCACAACTATGCTGTTAGCCAGGCAGCAAGTGTAATTTTTAAATAGCAGCTTGTAATCATGTTCAGGTAAGTATAAAATAAATGGATTGCAGAATAAACTTTTAATAGATTGAAATTTCATCCTTCAAAATAAATATAGTGTTATGCTGGCCCCAGCCAGCGATTAAGTATCATTTTAGGAAATATACAATTTAATTTCAAAATTAATTTTAATTTATTGCCTTCCCCAGTCATCTACACTTCCCCCCAGCAAGCTGGGTACGCATTTTACCTGAAGGATGGAAGGCTGAGTCAACCTGGAGCCGGCTACCTGAACCAGCTTCCGCTGGGATCGAACTCAGGTCATGAGCAGAGGGCTCCAACTACAGTACTGCCAGGGTCATGAAGGACTCTGTATGGATAGCCAGTACTTTAAATTGAGCCCAGTAATTGATAGGCATTGGGCAGCCAGTGTAGTGAATGTAGAATGGGGGAAGGATTGCATAGTCCATCTAGTTCCCAGTAATAGCAAAGGGCTTGAAGCTCTTTGTATGGATAGCCAGTACTTTAAATTGAGCCCACTTATTGAAAGGCATTGGGCAGCCAGTGGAGTGACTGTAGAATGGGAGACGTATGCATGGTCCTTCTAGCTTCCAGTAATAGCCAAGTTGCAACATTCTTGCATTGAAAACCCTACAAGTGTCATCATTAGTCAGCTGCAATTTCACAGTACTTCCTACAATACAAAATTAAACATTGCCCTTTCTCAGGTCTGTAATGTTCCTTACTGCATGTGGACACTGACAACCAAATAAGTACATGCTCTGTGTTAAAGGGACAAATCTAGGCTATATTTGGTGTTTCACTGGTGGAAGTCTCAGAACTTAAAGCAGAATTTTAAGAAATCTGCCCCCAAAAAGAGTCAATCTGGAAACAGAGCTTATCATAAGCTAGTGCCAGCTGATGACTGTATTCAAAGGAGGTGGAAATAGTAGGCAGAAAGGTAAGCAAGGTGGGATGCATAGATAAAGATACTGGGAGGCAAGGAAGAAGGCAGCCAAGTCTTAGATAAGCAAGTTCGGAATTGGCCAATTTAAAGACCTAGGCGTCCTGCCTGACTTGGAAGCATACTAACTAGGCCAGGTCAGGAAGAATGGCTGTATTGCTGTGACTTTAAGAATGTGAGAAGCGTCCTGACCTGGATAACTCAGGCAAGCTCGGTCTCATTAGATCTCGGAAGCTAAGCAGCATAGACTCTGACAAGTACTTGGATGGGAGACCACCTTGAAATGCAGGAGGCAGGGGCAGGCTTTATTCAGCTACCTCTCTGAGTATCCTCCATGCCCCCAATAAAGGTCAGTCACCAGAGGTCACCATGACTTCCAGGTGCACACACATGCACATATAAAATAAAAAAAATACCCTGCTGCAAAAAAAAAGGAGGTGAGAGGGTCATCATTAGTCAGCTGCAACTTCACAGTACTTCCCACAATATAAAATTAAACATTGCATTATGGCTGGGAGTGGAAATAGCCATTCATAATGAAGCTTTAAAGGACAGTACTACTCTTTCCTCTTCTGTGCCGCAGTCTCAGCTGCCTGTGAGGGTCACAGGCACAGAGACAAGAGGTCTCATTTGATCCTGACAGTGGGTTTTTTTAATTAGATCTAAGTAATTTGAATTTTTAATTAGATCTAAGTAATTTGAATTTGTTGACACTCATGTCCAATTAATAAATGACTCTAGAAATTATAGCAGTAGTTGCAGCAGGCTATATGGTGTATACTATTGTTTTATGGCCTAGGACCTGCCTACCTTAGGGACCGTCTCTCCCCATATGTTCCCCAGAGAGTATTGAGATCGGGTTCTCAAAATCTCCTTACAATCCCCGAGCCAAAGGAGGCCTGTCTGAAGTCAACTAGGGATAGGGCTTTTTTGATCACCGCCCTTTGCTGGTGGAACCAGCTGCTGGAAGAGGTGAGGGCCCTGCGGAACCTTGGGCAGTTCCGCAGGGCCTGTAAGACAGTCCTCTTTTGGTTGGCATACAACTGACCGGCATCTGAATATTTTAAGGAAGACTGTGGGATAGCACACTGATGAATTGCATTTATTTTATTGTGTAAATTATTAATGTATTTTAATTCTTAATTTTATTGTTAGAATTTTTATGTTGTGAGCCGCCCTGAGCCCGCTTCGGTGGGGTAGAGCGGGATATAAATCGAATGAAATAAAATAAATAAAATAATATGGTCTTATCATATTGTTATATAGTTTTAATTTGTAAGTTTCTATGTTGTTCTCTGCCCTGAGCCTGCTTGCTGGAATTAAAGCCACCCTTTAAATAAAATAATATTTTCTAACAGCATGGTTATGCATTTTTCTAAAAATGCTTTTCTTCTGATACAAAATTTAAGATACATTCTTCAGATCAAAGCTTAAAATTTAGGATTATATTGAATACATCACTTTGTTGTGTAGTAATTTGTAAATTCCAAAGAATGGTTCTGCACTAGAACAATGTTTTACATTTTGACTGTTTCCGCCCCCCAGAAAATGGAATAATCAAGTCAGATAAAGTATTTGAAGTAATGCTTGCCACCGATCGTTGCCATTATGCAAAATGCAACCCCTATATGGACTCTCCTCAATCAATAGGTATGAGAGTATTTATCTGAAGAATTTTATTTATGTTCATGGCGTTATGAATTAACATGTATGTAAAAGTTTTATCTTGCTGAAGATTTGGAGTAGGATCATTATAGTGTTGTAAGCCTCCTGGCAGCCCCCTTATATTCTCCACATCTTCCTCTCCTTCCCACTTACCAAGCAACCTTGTTTTTTAGCTGCTTCCCACTTTCAGTTACATTTATTATTTAACTCATTTAAACTCCAGCTTTCTCCATAATGGGAACTCAGAGCATTTTGCATCATTCTCTTTTCTGCCATTTTATCCTCACAGCAACTCTGTGAGGTAGAGTAGACTGACAGAAGATGACTAGCCCAAGGTCACCCAGCAAGTTTCAGTGGCAGAGTGGGAATTTGAACCTGGGTCTTCCCACATTTTAATCACTACATTGCACTAGCTCTCAGCTTTCCCTTCTTCCCTCCCCCAGCAGCCTCTTCAGGGAAAATGTCTGGCCTAGTTGTTAAAGTCATTCAGAAGGAAGTCACTCAGGTGAGTTGTGCAACTTGGCTAGGAAGTAGCCACCACCCAAGTTGTGTTGAGGCTGCCACTGAGCCTAGGCAAGTTGTATGGCATCTAGTTATCCAGTAGCCACTGCAATCATGCAGTTGTCCAAACTGCATAGCAGGTTGTCCATTAGTTGCTGCTGGGCCTGGCCTCCCTCCAGGAGGAAGGGGAGAAGGGGTGGACTTGGAGGCCAGAATAACCCTGGAAAGAGCTTTCCTTTTTATTGATAGTGAAATTCCTTTAATGCTATCCTAGGATATCAGGTGATTCTCAGTGCTCGAAATCTTCTCTCCCTTTACTTCTGCCTATTAGTCTTTGAGACCCAGTTTTGCCCTTAGATTTCTAGGTGGCATCTGTGGTTCAAGTTGCTTAATCTGCCATCTGTATTGTATACCTAATGACAGCTCTTGCTCTAGGAGTGGTACAGCCACTATCATGCATGCCCCTGTAATGGTCATGCATGCCCTTTGCCATTTACATGGAGCTGCACTTTGTTCAGCTAGTGCAAAATTTGGTGCCCCATATTACATAGGTATGCTTTCAAATAGGTGTTTAAGTCTGTTTCCAGATAATTGTACTAGTGGTTTGTCAGCTTCTGGATATGATTCTTCTGCTTATCTGTATATCCTTAAATGTTCAGAGATGTATGGGCTGAAGAGTGCATCTCCTCATCTGTTCACAGTTTGGTGTAGTGGACTCTTATCTGGGAGAACCGGGTTTGATTCCCTACTCCTCCACTTGCACCTGCTGGAATGGTGTTAGGTTAGCCATAGCTCTTGTAGGAGTTGTTCTTGAAAGGATAAATTCTGGGAGAGCTCTCTTAGCCCCACCCACCTCACAGGTCTGTTGTGGGGGAAGGAGATAAAGGAGATTGTAAACCGCTCTGAGACTCTGATTCAGAGAGAAGGGCAGGGTATAAATCTGCAGTCTTCTCCTCCTCCTTTCTTCTCCTTCTCCTTCCTTCTTTCTTCTTCCTTCCTTCTTCTGAAATTTGTAGGGCAAACCCCCCAAACAAGTTACATAATTCTTCCTTAAATCAGTGAAGGCATGAGTTGAGTCCTTTTTTCTGAAGCCCCAGCTCAGACTATGAGTGATCATCTGGAAAATATTTATTTAAACATAATGCTATAGAAATTATATGCTGGTTATATATATGCTATAGTGAAATTGCAAATATTTTAGTATTTGGTAACTCTGATGTGTGTGTGTTTTGCCTTATAGGATTCCAAGCAACAATCAGTGCTCCACATATGGTAAGTCTTAAGCTTGGCTACTAAATGCCAGCTGTCTTTGGCAACTATTTGTATACTTCATTTAGCATTTTTTTTACTTTGGGGGCGTAAATTTCCACAGTACAAGTCTTAGAATTTTCGGAGACTTAAGTAAACTCTGCATTTCATCATTGTAAGGGAACATACAGCCCCCAGGGTAATCTTGATAGCATTTTAATTTTAATACGCAATACAGAAACCTGCCATATTGAAGAGATAGGATGCTTTCGCACTCTGCATCTGCTGTTGAGACTTTTTATTCAGTGTTCATTTTAGAGAATCCAGCATTTGTTGTAAGCCATTGTATTAGTGTGTCCTCACATTCCAACCCCTGGTTTATCAATTTTTTTTAAATAAAAAAGCTTCAAGTGCAATTGCAGCAAAGTATTCAGGTCCTAAAATTGGAAGGCATTTTACAGGCCATCTGTCCCAGCCCCTGTTCAATGCTAGAAATTGAAACCCTTCTGATAGGTGGGCTGTCTGTGTTTGAAGACCTCCAGAGAGTGAGAGGCACCCCCTCAATAATTGGTTCCAGTGTCATACTGCTCTTACCATTAGGAATTTTTTTCCTGGATTCTCACTTGAAATCTGTCCTCCTGTAACCTAAAACAATTACAAATGGTCCTACCTTGGAAGAGCAGAGAAAAATCTTTTCCCTCTTCCATGTGGCAGCTCCTTCAATGTTTGAAGAGTGTTATCATGTCATTGTAGTGTGAACTTAAACTGTTTTCTTACTTTGCTTGGAGGCATGGTTTTTTTGACATAGTAAGAGAAAGTGTAGAATCACTTTCCTGTTACCTGCTGTTTTCACTGTCTTTTCTTTCGTAGATGAAAGTGACTAGATATGGGGATAGCTATATCAATTTCACCAATACTTATTTTCTTTATTGAATTAAAGTATTGCTGTTCATCAGCAGTGATGACTCACATATTACTTCATTGAACCTGAAAAACGTAGGTGGAGCAAAAAAAAGAGTTGGGGCAAGAGACTGGGGGAAGTATGACATGGGATACATATGAGGAGGCAAAAACTGTTATCCTGTTAAGTGCAGGAAGGAGAAAAAAAGTAAAATAAAGGTTCTGTTCAGTTAAAAAAGAGCCTGCTGGATGACAGCTGAATGAAGAGACATCTTTGCAGGGCAGCTGCCTCCTGTTCTTTACAAAGCTCTCTGTTGCTGTACAGTAGCAAGTTGTGCCATAGGTTTCACCCATGGAGAATCTTGATATTCTCAACAAGGGAAATGAAGGTCCCTGAACTCAAATTTGGAAAATAAGTAAATAGGTCAGGTAGAACCTTTTTTACAGCCCAAATTATTTTCTAATTTTATCTTTTCCATTTTGGAAATGTAAACCTTTACTGAAATTATTTGATTTTGCTCAAGCATTTCTCTCTGGTTTGAACTATGTGTTGACATCTTCTTGGAGAAGACCATATATTGAACAAAACATGTATACCATGTACACTGCCTTAAGCCCCTGCCTTAGTTGGGGAAGGTAGTCTAAAATAGAATAATAAATATATAAAATATGTGCCTTTCTTTCTCTCTTTGGATAGCATGCATATGCTTTAGAACTCCTGTATGAGCAGTTACATGAAGGTGCCAAAGCCCTTGATGTAGGCTCAGGAAGTGGAATTCTTACTGCCTGCTTTGCACGGATGGTGAGATAATTAGTTTTTACTACTTGTGGGGAATTTTATGAACTCATTGGGCTGTTGATTTCTGCTTGTACAGTCCTCTACTTTCATGTTTGATTGTCAAACTTAAATTGGATACATTCATATCTTTAATTTGTGCTACTTAGGGAGGCTAGCCAAAGCTAGTAAGTCTATCTAATAAAGATGAATTTCTTTGTTTATGCTGCTAGTTTTCTTTATGAAGGAAAATAAATGTATTTGGATGAAAATATATTTTTAACTTTAAAAAGCATTTCTCTTGGCCAAAAAGCCCCTACCTTTTAATAAGAATAAACTTTAACCTTACTTATATTGAGTCTGACCATTGGTTCATCTAGCCCAGTGCTGTTTGTCCTGGGCACTGGTTGTTCAGGTTCTGAGGAGGAGCCTTTCTTAACCTTGCAGCCTGAGACCATTTAAGAGGGGTAATAGGAATTGAATTTGGGGTGTTCTGCATGCAAAATATGTGCTCCTATGAGCTCTCTCCCATTTCTTTTTGTGACTGTTTCCTCATCAGACTTTTTGTAAGAATTAGCCATATGTCATGGATAAGAGCACTAGCTATTGATGTTTCCCTGTATGTTTCTTGAATATAATAAGTCTGTTATGTTAATAGTATTCTTTAACAAACATTTCTGTAAGAGAGATGTGTTAGTGTACAATGATACTTCTAAATCATATCAGATGAAATTTTGGAAGGACTCATGTATTCCAGAATTAACAGCCCAATCCAGACATACGTGGTGGCCGGCCGAATGGGCGTGGGCAGATTTACAACCCTGCTTAACTCCCAAGATATGATGAGGTTGGGCTTGCCTGGTCTATCCATGTCAGGGCCAAATAAATACAATTTTTGATGTCACAGGCCAATTGTAGTCTGTAAAGGGGGAGGCAGAAGAAAGAAGCAGATCACACAAGGCCTTCTTACACTATGTTTGGAGAGCATTGGATTTTTTTAATGATTTGTAAATTGTGTGCTACATATCCTTTGTATCAGTCAAATTTATAATAAAGTTACATACACACATGCATACCCCCTCCACCCCGAGAGCTGGTTGTTAAAATTTTACCAGCATCCCACTGGGTATAGTAGTCACACTGGTTACATATGAGCAACAGGCTAACAGGTCCCCTGCATTACGTTAGGTCTCCTTGTAATTATTTCCTTTATAACTTGCTGGAAAAGTAGGGTTTGGTAATTCAGTACATGAATCGATTTTTGTTGCAGGTTGGTCCCAAAGGACAAGTTGTAGGAATTGATCATATCAAAGAATTAGTGGATGACTCAATAAATAATGTCAGAAAAGATGATCCTTCATTACAATCTTCAGGAAGAGTGAAACTGGTTGGTGAGTACTAGAGTATATTGCGAAGTATAGAATTATAGTTGCTTGATGCAGACTTCTAATTATTTTGTGATATGAACAGCTCGAAGCCATAGTACTAAATGTCCAGTGTACAAATTCCAGAGGGGTAACTAAGTTCATATATTGTAGCAAAAATAATAAAGAGTTAAGTGGCACCTTAAAAGGCTGAGAAAATCAGCTGTGGTATAATGGTTAGAGTGTTAGTCTAGGATCTGGGAGACCCAGGTTCAGATCGCAAGAAAGGCTGGCAAAGGGCAACCAACAGACTACAAAGCTACTGTGAGCAGTTCTGGGGGAGATAGGGGTGGGGGCATCCCCAAATTGAAAGGGAGTTCTGCCTGATTGATAGGGGGCATTGCCTGTGCTGTCCCAATGCTGGTTATAGTCCTGCAGAGAGGTTGTAAAAATAAAATAGAGGCGGCAAGAATAATGTCTTCTCCCCACTGGGGAGAAAGCAGGATATAAGTATTAAAATAAAATAAAAAACTGATGTGAACTTTTGTGAGCCAGAGTCCACTTTGTCAGATGCACAAGTATTGCATATGTGCCAGGTGAACAGAGCAATTCATGGTTCATGAAAGTTTATAGTACAATTTATTGATCTGAGGACTGAAAATAGTTTACAACATTCTCCCTTTTTCTGTTTTATTCTTACAACAACCCTGTGAAATAGATTACGATAAGAGTATGCAGGGCTTTTATTGTCGAAAAAGTCCAGTAGAAACTCATTTGTATAATATAATTTAATTTTTCGATTTATACCCCGCCCTATCCTGCAAGCAGGCTCTGGACAGCTTACAACATTAAAAAACCTTACAAAACATTAAACAAACTACGTCCAAACTAAATAATATCATAATTTCAGAATTAACAAAAACCATGATCCACATCATTGGCAAGAAGTCATAAACCATATATAGGCTGGTAGTGTTTAGCATAACATAAGCACCTAGATGGTAAGGTGCTGAGGGGAGCGATGACTTCAAGGTACACCTGTTGGATCAATTAAAAGCCTGGCGGAAGAGCTCCATCTTACAGGCCCTGCGAAACTTACATAAGTCCCACAGGGTCCGGATCTCCAGCAGGAACTCATTCCACCAGGTAGGGGCCTGGACTGAAAAGGCCCTGGCCCTTGTTGAAGCCAGTTGGGCATCCTTAGGACCAGGAATCAAAAGAAGATGTTGTGCAGCTGACCTCAGAACCCAGGGAGGCTCATAAAGGGAGAGGCGGTCCCAAAGATATGCAGGCCCCAGGCTGTAAAGGGCCTTAAAGGTAAGGACCAACACCTTGAAATGGATCCGATACTCAAAGGGTAGCCAGTGCAGTTTGTGCAGCACCAGATGCATCCGCATCTATAAAGGCCTCGATGCCAATAACCAGGCTGCTGCATTCTGCACCCGCTGGAGTTTCCAGAGCAGAATTAAGGGTAGCCCCACATAGAGAGAGTTACAGTAGTCCAATCTAGAGGTGACCATTGCATGAATCACTGTGGTTAGATCACGGGGTAAGGTAGGGGACCAACTGTCGGGCCCACCTCAAATGAAAAAAGGCAGCCCTTGCTGTGGCAGCAACCTGGGCCTCCATAGATAAAGAGGTATCCAGGAATACCCCAAAGCTCTTCACCTCTGTCGATGGCACTAATTGATTACCATTGAAGGGCGAGAGCCTGATCCCTTTTATATTATATATATTTATAATTTTTATATTTATATTAGGCCACACCCCCTGACACAAAGCCAGACAGAACTGCGTTCTTGTGCATGCCTGTTCAAAAAAAGCCCTGAAAGAATGCAAATATCCCAAGTTGCACTCTAAGCTTCCAAGGATAGAGTGGATATTCAAATTTGGATCTTCCACATCCCAGCCCAGCTCTTATGCTGCAAAACTGTGCTGGTGCTCACCTATTAGTTTTTAAGATGCCACAAGAGGTTTTGTTATTTTCTTCATTTTACAGAAGAACTTACCTTTTATCTTAACTGCATTACATTGTAACTTTCAATTAAATTTGCTCAGCTTTGCAACCTTGTGTTCTGGTTTTACAGTTTATTTTCCTAATAAAGAGTTATTGAATTTGGTGGAAGGATGCTGGCAGGAATAATATAATCCTCCCACATTCAGCCTTAGCCTTATTCACCTGTACAGGTCCTTCCTCATTATAGTATCTGAATGGCAAAACTGTTCTGTATACAGTCTGTTGCATGACTCTGGCAAGTAGAGGGACACAGAAATTTAGGGGCTGTCCTCATGTATGGCTGTAGAACACTCATATATCAATCTTACATATGAACATATGAAGCTGCCTTCTACTGAATCAGACTCTCGGTCCATCAAAGTCAGTGCTGTCTATTCAGACTGGCAGTGGCTCTCCAGGGTCTCAAGCGGAGGTTTTTCATGCCTAATTGCCTGGACCCTTTTTAGTTGGAGATGCCGGGGATTGAACCTGGGACCTCCTGCTTACCAAGCAGATGCTCTACCACTGAGCCAACTGGGGTAGCTGGCTTATATTTGTACTAGTCAAAATTGATAGTATAGAAAGAAGCTCAGAAATTTTTGCTAGTGAAGTAGAAACAGTCTACCTTTTTAGTTCTCCGCTTCCCCCCTTCTTAGTGAATTGACTTCATTTCTGTTGTGGTGGCATAAGTCATAGTTAGCATTGCAGTAGTTAAAGGTAAAGGTAGTCTCCTGTGCAAGCACAGTAGTTTTCGACTCTGGGGTGACATCAAATCATGACGTTTTCCTGGCAGACTTTTATGGGATGGTTTGCCATTGCATTCCCCAGTCATGTACATTTTTCCCCCAGCAAACCGAGTACTCATTTTACCAACCTCGGAAGGATGGAAGGCTGAGTCAACCTTGAGCCGGCTACTTAAACCCAGCTTCCGCCGGAATCGAACTCAGGTTGTAAGCAGAGAGCTTACACTGCAGTACTGCAGCTTTGCCACTGCGCCACGGGGCTGTTACTGTAGGAGTTAAGTAGATCCAAAAGACTGTACTGTGACTTATTTAGGCTTTATTTAGGTTAATGGGACTTGTGCCCACATAAGTGTTTGAGAATCTATTGTTAGTTGCCTTGCAATAACTAGTTCTTCGAATGCAGGAGTTATAGTGTTTCCTGAAATACACAAATTCTTGGAGTATAGATTACATTGCATATTCATTTATATGATGCTAATGCCCTCTGTGATACAGAGAGTATGTATTGCAATGTCTAAAATTCCATTGTGACTTCAGACTGGCTGTGAAGATGCTGGACCCTTGTCAGTTGTGTATGATGAAAGCAAGTGTAACTTATGTGATACTGAACTATTGTAGAATGTCTTATCATTTTTAATATTCCAAAAATATTGTGATAGTAGCATCCCAATCTTTGCAAGTGTTCACTATTGCATATTGGGTGAGGCTATACTGGAGGTACCTTTCCTTTCTAAAACAACACCAATACATCTAATTTAGAGACACATTTCTGGTTGTATGCATTGATCATCCATTTCTTTGAATCCAGGTTACTCATTCTGGGTATTGGCCTTGGTGAGGATTCTGTTGCAATGTAGTAGAATAGTTGTGTCATTTCTAACAATGTGCAAAATAAATTTAGAATTTCAGCTATGAATTCAGTCTTTAGTTAAACTGCCAATAATATTTTTAAGAAGTTGATCCCTGTCAGTTAATTTTTTTTTTTCTTTCAGTGGGAGATGGAAGAATGGGATATCCAGAAGAAGCTCCATATGATGCTATTCATGTAGGGGCTGCTGCACCAGTTGTACCCCAAGCAGTAAGTGACTTTTATTTGTATGCAATGCATTTTTAAATGAAATATGTTTTTCATAGCCGCCCTGAGCCTGCTTCGGCAGGGAGGGTGGGATATAAATCCAAGGAATGAATAAATAAATAATGGCTGGCAGGGTAGCCTAATTCTTACACAAACAGTGGGTTCTGTAACTGGATTTATATTAACTGAATTTTATTTAATCCATTTGAAGTACTTGATTTGGTATAGCAGACATTCGTGCCAGTTTGAGCTCATGTTTCCAAGGACTGTAGGAACTGGAATATAGAGTGGTGTGTTTTTGTTAGTTATCCCTGGCTGAGAGTTAATGTGGATGATCAGAAGGAATCCTATTTTGTCGGTTGAGACAATACTGTACTTCAGTGGTAAGCTGAAAAAACTATAAGAACACAAGAGAAGCTGTGTTGGATCAAGCCAATGGCCCATCCAGTCCAACACTGTGTCACACAGTGGCAAAAAAACCCCAGGTGCTATCAGGAGGTCCATCAGTGGGGCCAGGACACTAGAAGTCCTCCCACTGTTGTCATCCCCCCCAAGCACCAAGAATACAGAGCATCACTGACCCAGACAGGGAGTTCTATCAAAATACCTTGGCTAATAGCCACTGATGGACCTCTGCTTCATATGTTTATCCAATCCCCTCTTGACGCTGTCTATGCTTGTAGCTGCCACCACCTCCTGCAGCAGTGAATTCTATGTGTGAAGAAGTATAATTATTAAACTGTCACTGAAGCTGTCCTTTTTCTCCCTCACACTGTTATCTTGAGGTTGAGAACAGGAACAAAACATGCTGTAATATAAATTTGCTATGTAGAAAAACAGTCTGCAGATTTATCTGTTGCAGTCAATGTTCCCTCTAAGCCGAGTTAGCATGAGCTAGCTCACAGATTTTTAGCCTTCAGCTCACACATTTTTGTTTTCGCTTAGGAAAGAAGACCCCAGAGCACAATAATTTATGCAATAGCTCACAACTTTAATACCAGTAACTCACAAGATTTTTGCTCACAAGACTGCAGTTTAGAGGGTTGCAGTCTTGGTTGCAGTCTTTTATAATGGGCTGCATACAAGCTCCCATGAATGGAGCTGACAGAAGGAGATTGCCCCCGTCTTTTCTCATCATTTCTTTGTGCCCTCCAGCTACTGCTAAAGTAACCCTCAGAAAGAGTATAGTGTGTGGCACAGTAAGGAGAAATTAGGAGAAACCCATACCTCACATACTAAAATGTAAGTTGAGAAAGAACAGAACACAAGAGCAAGATAGGGGAGGGGCATGTGTTTGACTTATTCCCTTTTTTTAGTGGCAGCTCCCAATGCCATGTAGCATATGATTTTCAAGAGTCCCTAACCTCAGTAGCAGCTGTGTAGAGGTGAGAGGAACAAGGGGCATCTCAGGGAGTAAGAAGTAAATAACTACATCTCTGCAGCCACATTATCTGTGAGTACACAAGTTTATTTCCACATGAGGATCTCCCTTGATGGATCAGAGCTTTTTTGTTTCTTATGTTGTGTGGTTAAAAATGACTGAAAGCCTTCTGATTTAAGTCTTTGCTCATTGCTGAATACTTGAACACTGGTATTTAGTATTATTCGGTTTGTCTCATTGTTTATTATGACCAACAATAAAATATTGCCAAAATGATCTTAAACAAGCATCTAATGAAAATACATGTACTGAAAAATTAACCATTTTTTTTAAATTATAGCTTATAGATCAGTTGAAGCCTGGTGGAAGGCTAATATTACCTGTTGGGCCTGCTGGAGGAAACCAGATGCTGGAACAGTATGATAAGCTAGAAGATGGCAGTGTCAAAATGAAGCCTCTGATGGGAGTGATATATGTGCCTTTAACAGATAAGGAGAAGCAGTGGTCAAGGTGGAAGTGATTTTCTGTTCAACTTCTTCCACACATAGATACAAGGTGAAAGGGTCTTAATTGTTAAGAGGGCAGCTTTTTAAGGCTGCATTTGCTATTGCTGCTTTCTGCTTTGCTGTACCACCAAAAGCAACCTGTTACATTGTTACATCACCATGAGGAAGTTCTCAAGCATTTTGCATTAAATGCTTAAAAATGCATGGATTGCACTTTATTTCATTATTTATGACTTCTTGAAGTTTTGTAGTAGTATTTAAAAATATTGCCTCCATTTAGAGGCTGTGGTGTTCTCTAGTTTTAAATCTCTTTATCACTGTTTTGTTGGTTAGGTTTTGGTAGATGAAATACTATAGAAGAGGACCTCTTTTTACCTCACTATTACTTTGATCAAAGTAATGCAGCACTGATAGTAGTTTGGGCAGTAGGAAGTAAAGAAACCATTATGGGATGCAACATAATTACTAGGAAAGTGACAAAAGCCAAATGCTTGTTTTCATTTTTCAAACGATTCTGCCTTTGTTCCGTGAATTGTTTTCAAGATGACACTTCCCCTAGTTCAATAATCCACCAGTTCTCAGATATTCTGAATAATTTACCTTGAGAGAAATCAAAGTTTGCAGCATGTTGGTGATTTATAGCTGAAAGCAAGCTGAGTGGTCAGCTGTAAAAGTATACAGATCATTAGCAAGCAGATCTGTTAAGCCACCTGTCCCGCTTTGCTGTTTGAATAAAAGTGTGTACTGACTTCATTGATGAGAGTGCACGTGTTCAATGTACTCTTCAAATGCCATTTCACTTTGACATGTTATAAAATTGTGTTCAACTTGAATTTATAAGAGTTAAAATTGTAGAAACATTTGTGCAAAAGTAAACGGATTAATTTTGTTTGACAGCTTTGTGCTGAAGCCCCATTGTATTCTGGGAGTGCTATTGAACTGCCATATAGAATGCAAACATCTTATCAATGAATTAGTTCCTACCAAAGTTGGTACAAAAAGCTTGCTTCTGTTCACAGGCCTACACTCTACTGGCTAATTTGCTATGTAATTACCTAATAAAAATACCTAATCCTCAGTGTGGCCTCATCTGTGGATACTTAAATCCAGAGACAGGGGTTGTGGACAGACCAGACAGGTCTTTCCACAAACCTGAGAAAAGCTCCAGGTTTACAGAAAAATCTGAAATCCCTCCTAAATAATAGCAGAGCCTATATCTTTAAGAAAGGAGATCTCAGTTGTCATCATGGGAGTTGCTCAGCAACTGCAACAGTATTGCCATCCTTCAAGCATTGATTCCCATTGATAAAAAACAGGAGGAAGGGGTAGTGACCTTTTCAGGGCTGTTTTGGCCTTTGAAGGCAGACTTATTAGGGCAGAGCCTCCCATCAACCACTGGGCTACTTGCTACCACCTGACTTGCATGTCATCCAGGCCCAGTGGCTTGCTACTGTTCAACATTAGCCACCATATGAAAGCCAGTGTGTTACAGTGGTTATAGATTTACAAACTAGGATATAGGAGACACAGCATCAAATTCCCACCCTACCATGATGCTTACTAGTCATTCTATAAGCCTAACCTATATCACAGGGTGGTTGTGAGAATAAAAAGGAGAAGAAAAATGAGGCTTTGAATCCACATTGTGAAGAAAGGTAGGGTATAGAAGAAACAATAGAGCTGAAGATGGGTTGCAGATAAAAGGTTGGTTTGTGGATGTGGTGGAAAAAAGGATGCAGGGAAAGGTTAAAGTTATGGGGTCTATCAGGAGTAGGAAAAGAGTAAATAGTGTGGGGGAGGGTTTGCAGGGGAAAGTGAGGTACCCCCAAAAAATCTTTGTAGGTTCTCCAGTGCACAATTGGGCCTGCCCCAGTCCAGCAGCTGGAATCACACAAAATTTTCTCCAAGAGAGACTGCCAGGAGAAAGAAAAGGAAGGCTTGAGGACAGGGGACATATAATGGTAAGTCAGTTGGTGGGTGGGTGGGAAGGAAAGAAGGAAGGAAGCAGGAAAAAGTGAGAGGCTTTGGGGACTTTCAGAAAAGGGAAAGATACAATGATGGGGGAGGGGGAAAAGATTGCTGCAGGTGTCAACATAGCTCTATTTGTGGATACTTAAATCCAGAGATAGGAGCCATGAATAGACAATATAAATATTTCTACAAACCTGAGAAAACCGCTAGATTTCAGATAAATCTGAAATCCATTTTTAAAAAATCCCTACATGGGTATGTTAATCCCTCCCCCAAATAATAATTGTAGTACCTGTGTTTTAAGAAAGGGAAAGTTGCAAGCCAGTGTGGTGTAGTGGATAGAGTGTCCAACTAAGATCTGGAAGCTCCAGGTTTAAATCCCTACTTTGCCATGGAAGCTTGCCAGGTGTGACTTTCAGGCTGTCACTGTCTTTCAACCTAATTTATCTCACAAAGTTGTTCTGAGGATAAAATGAAAGAGATGATAATGATGTAAACTGCTTTGGGTGCCTATTCTGAAGAAAAGTGGTGTATAAATGGAAAAAACTAAAGCTGGGGGCAGAAAGGATGGTGGCTCAGTTGAAGGCAAAAAAGAAACAGGTAAAGGGGAGAGAATATGGGGCTGCTGCTGGGGGCGGGGAGGAGAAACTAGTGTTAAGCAAGAGGATACAGCAGAAAATGAAATCCCCCCCCCCCCATGAGTCCTTAAGGTTCCCCACTCATACTTTACTCATATCTTATTGTCATATGCTTGCCTTTACTTTAAAAGTTGAACACAGCTGCGCACCTGGACCTAACTAGTCATGTCAGTTACCTGTGATAATTTGATTTATTTATTTAATTCCATATGTATCCTGTCCTACCCTGCAAGCACAGCCTCATTGCCACCATAATGGTTACAGTAGGGATATAGATACATAACTGCTATATTCAGGGGTGTTGAACTTACATGTTTGGAAGGCCAGATCTGACATAAATGGGACACTGTGAGCCAGGCCATGTGTGTCATAAAATGTAATGCCAGGTAGCAGAGATATAGACTTTATAAAGGGCACAGGCAAACACAATTAGAAGATATTTTTAACTTGAAATACAAATATGCTTAAAAACTCTTGCAGTATTTTTTAAAAATGGAAAGGTGGAGTAATTGTGGGATTTGACAATGCCATTTTAAAAATAAAACCTCGAGCAAAAATAAAAGGATCACAGCAGAAATTAAAAATATAAAATGCTCTCAAGCCTGGGAAAACATGAAGTGGCTGTGCAATTCAAGCTTCTCTCCCCCCCCCCCCCCCGTCTACTCAGATTGTCAGTGGCTCTCTGGTGTAATATCCCCCTTTGGCTTTGGATTCCCAGGTTAGAGTACTCACCAGGCACCAGTTCTCAGGTCCATTTAGCAAAGACAAACTGGCTCAAAGCATCAACCTTTTATTTCCAAAAAGACCACTCCAGCAAGCAACAGCTTCAACTGGCCATATGTTGGAAAGTGAACATGCTTAAAACTTTTGCAGTATTTTGTCTAAAATGGAAGGGGTAGGGGAATAGTGGGATTTGGCAATGCAATTAAAAAATAAAAGATCAAGAAAAAGCACAAGGATCACAGCAGAAACTAAAAATATAAAATGCTCTCAGCCTGGAAAAATATGAAATGACTGGGCATTGCAAGTCCCCCCCTCCCAGGTCTACTCAGAGTGGCAATAGGTCTCCAGTGTAATATCCCTCTTTGACTGTGGGTTCCCAGGTTAGAGTACTCACTAGGCACCAGTTCTCAGGTCCATTTAGCAGAGACAAGCTGGCTCAAAGCATCAACCCTTTATTTGCAAGGACACAGCTCCCCAGGAAGCATGAGGAATGCTGGGAAGTGAAACTGAGCTCCACTCCATTGAAACACGCTGCATCACAGACAAAGTTGCAAGGAAAATGCAGAATGGATTTTCCATTAAGGTCTCTGTGCCCAGAGATCTTAATGGAAAATCAATTCCACATTTTCTTTGCAGCTTTGCTTCCTGCTACAGCTAGCAAATACAAGACAGAGAACATCAGCAGCCTCGGAGTTTCAAAGGGTGAGGACAGGAGGAAAGAAGATTTGAGAATTCTATGTGTGGACTACAGTGCTGCTGTGTATCTGTGCAGAGTAATGTGGAGGAAGCTAAATGTAGCTGTATCCTAATGGCTGGTTTGGGATAGGAGCTGGCATCTTGGGGACATCCTTACCAAGTATTGTAGGGCAAGTATGAATGAGAATAATAGCAAAAAGGAGGAAGAGTTGATGGAAGGAAAGAGGTGGTACTCCTGGTGGTTATTTATGAGGCTGCTTTGGTAATTTTTTCTCTATTCTCATTAAAGGCAAAATAATTGCATTTATTAAACTTGCACAATCAGGGAATGTAGTGTAATATAGTAGAGGTCTTGTTTCCTTAAAAGTCTAAGTCTTAAGCTAATTTTTTGTGTTTTCATTGGAATGATAATTTGGTATTGTGGAATTTAAAGCAGTCTTACTGAAAGACTTCAAACAGCAGGTCAGTCTAAAAATGGTTAATAATGACTCCTGCTGAAGATGGCTATATTATGCAACTTCTGTGAATATAGATACTGATGAAACAATGTAGAATGATCAGAAATCTGGAAGAATTATGAACATGTCACCTAACACTACCAGTGACAGCAAACTAACTGCTGTTGTAGAGAAGAATATTTAATAGCTCTAATAAAAGCATGTAATATCGATCTCAGTAGTTTTTATGCTTATGTTTCTGTTAATTTTCTGTGGTCCTTTTCATGTTTGTAGGGATCAAGCCATGTCTCCAGATACATATACAGGGACATCTTGTCATGAGAGGTTGGATGTGGGCCAATTTACATGACTGCTTTCCCTTAACACATTATGGTTTTTACACTATATGATAGAGATAGACAGTGGTTGACATCACAGAATGATTGCAAAAATCAGTTCATGTAAGCATCAGTAATCAAAAGTCTACTATCAGAATTAGCTCACAAACTAAAATGTAACTATATTTACCATAATGTATGTAAAACTTTATGTAAAAGTGTTATGAAGCTAGCACAAACCTACTAATGAGGAAACAAAATCATATTATTTAAATGTTTCCTGGTTTCTGTAAAATACTGGTTGTGCAAAGCAGTGCTTTTAAAATGTGTTATAAAAGAAACAGCAAAAAGTTTTCTGAGCAACCCCCATTTTTCTCTGTTTTTCTTTGTAGCAGCTCTCTTCTTTGGTGCGCAGATCCCCCAGTTTGTGACAGCTACCCAAACAGAGGCTGGATGGCCATCTGATAGCAATGCGTATCCTGTGAATTTGGGAGTGGGGGGCAGTATTTGTGAATTTCCTGCCAGAGCCAGTTTGGTTAAGTTGGTTAAGTGTGTGGACTCTTTATCTGGGAGAACCGGGTTTGATTCCCCACTCCTCCACTTGGATCTGCTGGAATGGCCTTGGGTCAGCCATAGCTCTCTCAGGAGTTGTCCTTGAAAGGGCAGCTGCTGGGAGAGCCCTCTCAGCCCCACCCACCTCACAGGATGTCTGTTGTGGGGGAAGAAGATATAGGAGATTGTAAGCTGCTCTGAGTCTGCTTCAGAGAGAAGGGCAGGGTATAAATCTGCAATTCTTCTTTATGATCTCCATGGCAGTTCTCTATTGCAGTGACAGAACAGACACCTCTACCAAACACATTATAGAGCATGTGTTTGGTTGGGGTGTCTGTTCAGTCATTAGTTGCTTGCGGGGGGGGGGGGGGGATGATGCTTAGTTCACTGCACATAAGCCATGTAATAAAACAATGAATATTTCTATAGTATGCTGGGAGTAGTTTGCAAAGCATCTTGCCTTGTTTTGTGCCATGTTTGCCTGTATATCATAAAGTTGCAAGGCGTAGGACCAGAACCAACAGGTTGAAATTAAATCAAAAGAGTTTCCAGCTCAACTTCAGGAAGAACTTCTTGACAGTTTGAGCAGTCCTCCGTGGAACAGGCTTCCTCAGGAGGTGGTGGAGGTTTTTAAACAGAGGCTGGATGGCCATCTGACAGCAATGAAGATCCTGTGAATTTAGGGGGTGGTGGTGGTATTTGTGAATTCCCTGCATTGTGCAGGTGGTTGGACTAGATGACCCTGGAGGTCCCTTTCAACTTTGTGATTCTATGATTCTATATACTGTCAATCATTGTTGTCTTAGCACTTATTATAATTGCACTTAGAATTCTGACCCTTGCTGCAGGTTGCCTGAATTTTGCAGTAGGAGGTCAAAATTCTAACTGCAACATTCCTGAATGGAGGTCCTACTATAAACAGTGCATTGTTCTTTTATCAAATCACTGCAGGTGTTTCTGGTTTTGCATATTGGCAGTGTTGTCAGCAGACTAACCAATTCCTAAAACATCATGTATTAGTAATATCAACATCTTAGAAGTGTGTTTGCATAGGATTTGGGAAGTGGGAGAATCTGATGTGTTTCTGTTGATTCCCGCAAACCATAAAACTTTGAAGCAGATAAAAAATAGGAATCTAGGTGATAAGTAGGTACTCACTGAAAGCACAGTTCCTGCATAATACCTTCTTGGGTGGTGTTTCTCCCCATTTCAGCTTTTCACTGAATTTCAGATGCAGAAAGCTATTGGGGTCTGACTGTTTTGCATCTGTTTGTACTATGACTAACCACAAATGCTAGGCAAAACATAATATGAATTCTGTGACTAATTGCTCTGGCTAAAGAAGTCGCTATGAGCATCCAGTATAATAATCTTTGACTTTGGTTTAAACATACTAACACACAGTTCTGAGCTATCTGTGAATAAAGCTGAGACAATCAGCAAAACTAGCAGGTATTTTATAATTTGCCCAGTGCTTCTATTGGGCCTGCTGCTTTGGAGTCTTTGCCTCATTCTCTAAGAGCAGAAGCATTGAATGCCAGGCACCCTTTCAAATTAGTGGTTAAGATGAATTATATTGCTCAAACTTGCTCCACAAGTTTGATTTAACAGTGATTTGAAGTCCTCAGTTTTTTAGTTCACCTCTTCACCTTTTTAATTGACCTAAATGTGTAAATCACCTTGATTAGCCCCTCCCCCTAGAAAAAGACAATAAACAGCTCTGGGACTGGTAGCCACTTGACACTTCCTTGTACACTGCTTTTTCACTCAAAATTGTTTCCTCCTCCTGTTGCTTTCTCCTGCTTAAGAGTCTGTACATTCAGTGTCTTGTTCAGCCTGCAGATGTTTACATGAACAAAACAAATGGGGGGGAAAACTGAGATCTAGCCTGCCACTAGACATAAAATCTAATGTTGAAATTGGCTTTTGCAATTTGCATTGTTTTGTAGAGGTACCAAGAACTGGGCCATAATTGCAGATGATCTACACAAAGCACTCTCTTCTTCAAAGAAAGCCATGTAATTTTTAAGTCAACTTTTTGACTGATATGTCATTGAAACAAAGTGAGATAGCTAATGTAGGGGTAGGAGCTCCTGTTTCATAAAACCTGTTCTGCTTTGATGGTTGTAATTCTTATTGTCTTAAATGAACATTCTGAACAGACTGTTGAAATTTTGTTGTGCATCTGAAGATGAGTTCAGCTTTAAGCAGTGGACTGGAAGACTGGGCTTTATAATTCTGTTTTCTTTTTGCAGGGATGGATTGTAAAAGCTACGTCACCTGACCCAAACATAGTGTTAACAGTGGACTGCTCATCTCCAATTCTTAAAAAAGCTTTTTCAAAACCAACAGCATAGCATCTTGTTTTGGACTTTGTTACACTGTTATCAGCATGGAAAAGTGTGTTGTTCTTTAATTTTATTTTTAGTGGTTTAATGCAAGTTTGGTAAACAACTGATGGAAAATTTAAATTTGGGTAATGTTCCTTTTCAACATGTCCTTTTTTTCACCTGTTTAAAGAAACGAAGGATGCCTGCAAATAGATCTGCAATTGGTTACCTTAGTATTTTTGATTGGGAAGCATTTTTGAACACTTGTTTCAGCTCCAGTGTTCCTCCATCCAACTGCTTATCTGCACTTTCTGACACTACATGTGCGCACTCAAAGATTCTTTGTGTTCAGCTGTCTCTTAGATGCTACTAAAGTGAGATGAACTTCCTCTTCAAAGCTTTCAGCGTGGTGTCATAGACTAGCATGTAGTATACACAATCAGCTGCTTTTCCCTTTAAATACCAGACATGTATATAGACTTCAGGGCAACAAGTGATAGTTCTTGATGTATAGTTTGCTGTTCAGGATGGACATAACTGACATAGTTTTCCCCTTCCTTAATTTTTAGACTAATTTAGAGATTCATAGCCCAGTATTGTTTTCTAGCTGACTTGCTGAACTGATGTATCAATTTAATATAACAAATACTGTGTAAGCTATGTCCTAATCTTTGAACAGATTATGCAGTGCTGCTTCGCCAAATAAAATTAAAAACAAAAAGGAGTTCCAAGTGTTGCTTCACTGGGGAAATATCTGGGTAGCTGAGCATTGTCACAGAGTTATACAGATAATTATTTTTCAGAGAAGTGGAAGTACTACCCACAATGTATAGGAAACAGTTTTCTTCTGTTGTGTTTCTATAATGTCTTAGGGAGCGCCTGCTTAAATCCAAAAACATCTGCTGAATGAGAACTATTTGTTTTATAGGGTCTGTGATATCATTTGTTTATAAACACTATCCCCTCCCCCAGTGGCTTTACAGCTCCTGTAACCATTTCTCAAGGGCTTTATTCATTATAATTTAGAAAAAGTGTACCACAACTCCTACCATAGGAACAAGAAAATACATGTAGTCTTAAAAACACACACACAAATAATGTGCGGCTATGCCTCTATCACAACAATAATCTACCATTTTGACTTAGAATTTATTTGTCAAACCATGTCCCTCAAATGCATTTAAGCATTTATCATATTGCTGTTGTGCCACACTTTTCCAAGTGTGAAAAATTGTCAGTTCATGTGACTTTTATCATTCTAAACCTGTTTGAAAGTATCAGAATATACTCTAAATTAAAATAGAAATGCCATTAGTTCAGATAAAAACTGCTCTTAATAGCATTTGCGTGGTGTTTTAAAATATTCAGAGTACTTAATAGTTTTTGTTATACTTTACAAAATGCAATGTACATAAACGAGTGAGGATATGAGCATGAGAGAGGGCTGCTCCAGGAGCTTTTAACTACTTCCCAAGACCTACCCTGGCAATTTTTAAAAACTGGTTATTTAATTTCTAACCCATCCTTTCTCAGTGACTTGTAGAAAGTAATTATGACCCCCTCCCCAAGAGTTCTTTTATGTGTCTCCTAGCAAGTAAAAGTTTTCCAACAGGGAGTTGCACCTTTAAATTTACAAATAGTAAAACCAACCTTGTGTGTCTGCCAGTCCAGCTGATAGGAGTCTTTTAATGAGCCTATGCCATTGTGTAGAAATACTTCTTGACTTCAAGGTTGCTCCTTTTTGTCTAGAATTAACTAGTGAGTTGGATTCAACTGATAAAACTGGTCTAGACAAGATAATTTTAGAACCATCTCTTTTTATTTCAATTTTAAAGCTTGAACTGCATCCATTTGGGCTTTTGCCTTAATATTGTTCCTCTTCTACAGAAGGTGCCCCTATGCTTCTTTATTGGCAGACTCTTCTGATATTGCATCTTTAAGACCAACAAAGTTTTATTCAAAATGTAAACTTTTGTGTGCTCCAAGCACACTTCATCAGATGAGCTTACATTCTGAATAAAATTTTGTTGGTCTTAAAGGTGCGGTTTGACTCCTGCTTTGTGCTACTGCTTCAGACCAACACGGCTGTCCACTTGAATCTATCTTATGTTATTCCAGGAAATACTTCTCCAGCTGTTAATTCTGAAATAACTAATGACACATGATTTAGCCCCTATAAAGCAGGATGAAAATATCGCTATTGCAAATGATGTTCCAGTGGACTTATTCCTCTTAATAGCAAAAACTGAATTTTATCTATAGAGACCTTAAAATGCTACACTCTTAAGATGGAGGCATGGCTGAGAAGTATACTAAGAAGTTCCTCAGAGAAGATTTAAAAAGTGCAAGTTAAATGTTTTAAAAGCCTTAATGAAAACCTTAAAATCACAGCTTCACCTATTGCAGCCATCACAGTCCAACTGGAACCAAAAGTCCTCATAAACCCCTCTCCTTTTAAAATTAATAAATGCCTTGCTCTTCCTTGCCACAAGGAGGCAATTCAAACAGAATTGTTATGCTGTTTTTGGAAGGCACATTAAAAACCATTTAGGGTGGGGCTCATATTTTAAAGTAGGGGTCACCAGACACTTTTGGAATTATGAGAAAGGATGATGAATTCCACCAGAAATTGACAGCCATGGTGGAAGCATGGACAATAAGAAGAAGAAGATATTGGATTTATATCCCGCCCTCCACTCCGAAGAGTCTCAGAGCGGCTCACAATGTCCTTTACCTTCCTCCCCCACAACAGACACCCTGTGAGGTGGGTGGGGCTGGAGAGGGCTCTCACAGCAGCTGCCCTTTCAAGGACAACCTCTGCCAGAGCTATGGCTGACCCAAGGCCATGCTAGCAGGTGCAAGTGGAGGAGTGGGGAATCAAACCGGGTTCTCCCAGATAAGAGTCCGCACACTTCACCACTACACCAAACTGGCTCTCCATGCTGGCTCTACACCAAACTGGCTCTCCATGCTGGCTCTACACCAAACTGGCTCTCCATGCTGGCTCTACACCAAACTGGCTCTCCATGCTGGCTGGGGCTGATGGGAGTTGTAGGCAAAAAAAAATCTGAAGAGCTATTGTTGGCCACCCCTGGTGTAGAACACTATCTTTGCCTGAAACTGCAGGTAGAGAAAGGGCATAGCTTTAGTGATGGGAGCTACTGAAGTAAGAAGAGTGAGATGGGACAGCTGTGGGAATAAGTAGTGCTCACTCCACACTCATAATCTCCTCCACCTCTTGGGCAAAGACAGCAGAAAGGAAGGGGAATCATTTTACAGGCACTAACAAGGATGGCTTTATTATGCATGCATAGTAAAAATAATGTGATGTAAAGCAAAGCAAAAGTCTATTTGCGATATTGCTGATTGCACTATCACAATATCTGAAGAAGTATGCATGCACACAAAAATTTTCTGGTCTTAAAGGTGCCGCTGGCTATTTGTTCTATACTACTACTGGTTACTTGCCCAGCTCTCACAGAATATAAAAGTAATTTGTGAAGGTTGAATCTGTAGTGAAAATCTTCCCCCTTCTGCAACTAGGGTTGCCAGCTTCGACTCAAGAAATATCTGGGGACTTTGGGGGTGAAGCCAGGAGCAAGGATGTGATAAGCATGACTGAACTCTGAATGGAGTTCTGGTAATCACATTTAAAAGGTCTGCACACCTTTTAAAAGTCTTCTGTCGATCTGGAAATAATGATGCATAGGAGCACCTTCTTTGGGGGCTCATATAATTGGACCACCTGGTCCAAACTTTTTGAAACTTGGGGGGGGGGGTGCTTTGACGAGAGGCATTGGATGCTATGCTGAAAATCTGGTGCATCTACCTAAAAAAAAGCCCTCCCCCAGAGACCCACAGATCAATTCTCCATTATTCCCTATGGGAATCAGTCTCCATAGGGTATAATGGAGTGCCCAGCAGACATTTCTCTCCCCCCCCCCTTTCTGATAACTCTGAAGTGAGGGGAGGACCTCCAAACTGGGGGATCCCCTGCCCCCAACTGGAGATTGGCAACCCTAAACGAACAATATGCAAGGAAATACATTTTAAAGCTTGAACTGCATCCATTTGCGCTTTTGCCTGAATATTGTTCCTCTTCTACAGTGAGTTCTGTGTTATTTTTGAAGGCTGCATTGCACTTTGGGGATGAAAGAAAAGACAACAGTTAAAAGCAGCACGTAGCTGTAAGTGTACACTGTGAATTGTCACAATCACTTTATTGCAGTCATCACTATAATAAAACCCTAACGCTACAAAGTTGTAAGCAGTAGATATGTAATTTTCAGATTGCACAAAGACCTAATTTTCACTGACACAGTACAGTTCAGTCTGGATAGCAGCACTTCAGATGAAATATGGGGGAATCACATAAATTACTGTTTCTCTATTAAAAATGCACACAGATAGCTAAATGTTAGGAAGAAGTGTTCTAGCCTAGCCTTCTCCCAGTCTTACTTTTTTACATGAAGGATTTTGAGGGGTTGGGAGTATTCTAAGACCAGTGCCGGATTAAACCCCGTGGAGGCTCCCAGGCAGTCAAAATCTTAGGCGCCTCCTTGCAAATTATCTCAGAGTTGGAGCGGCGGCCCTGCTGCCCATGACCCCCGCTGCATCCTGCAGGTACCTTCTCAAAAGCCCCTTTGACAAAGCTGCAGGGGAGAGGGAAAGCGAGGCAAACTTGGTGACAACGTCAACAGCAGCTGCAGCAGGCAAGTCGGGCAAAGAGTGGGTCAGGTACAGGCTGGGAGGGCTGCAAGCGGGGGAAACTCGGGAGGAGAGCCAGCCCAGGTCCCCTAAAGGCATGGGGGCCCATAGGCAAGGGCCTACTTTGCCTAATTGTTAATCTGACCCTGTCTAAAACCTTCAATCTTAAGTGAAATTGCTCACACCAAGTTTACCATCTCAGTGAGCAAAACTCCATGTATTGACTGATTTTGCAACAGTGCTGAGCCCAGTTTCTTTTTATTTTCTCATGATCACTATGTAGATTGTTAGTTTTACTGAAAGTAAACACTGCGAGTTACTAAGAATAAAATAAGTTTATTATCTCTTATTTTACATAATCAGACAGGGACATAAGTAATTTAGGTTGTCCATGATAGGATTCTGATAAGAAAGACATATCAAAAATTGCATGCCTGTGCTGCATTGATTGGGTGCAGGTTTGTAACTTATGCACAGTTGGATGAAGAGGAGAGTTCACATACTATAAGACATACAGTACACTACTTTATAGTATAACACATCTTACGGTTCAGTTGTACATTGAATTTTAATTGGTGCCACTATGAAGCTCAAGAAGTTTGCAAGATCAAGTGAAGGTCAGGCTAGCAAGAACCATTGGAACTTTGTGGAAATAGGCAGTGTTGTATCAACGTTTCATGAAAAGCCAATGGCCAGAAGCACAGTTAGCAGGGATTTGTCAAAATCAATCTTGCACCTTGATTGAGACTGACACTTTAATGGGGCAAACCCAGGTTTACATATAGTGATTTGTCTGTGTTGACTAAGAATTGCCTCCAAATATGTAGGCAGGGAATATTAGAAATTGCCTGAGGCAGTCAAGTTTTTTTTCTCTCGCTCTCTTTCACACTGCTGATGTGCCATAAATGACTTGTGTAGACTGTTGAACTAGGGAAAAATATTGGAAACCAGGAACTTTTGTTGACATTTACAAGAAGGGTAAATTCATTCCCTAATGCCAGCGAACCTCCAACATCTGCTACAGCTGTGTTATGAAAAATATAGGGGTGGGAGAAGAATAAGTTTGCCAATTAATATGGAGAACAATGTCCTGTTCCTTTAAGAGGCTTAATATGTGGAAATGGGCAGCTGAAACTTTTCATGGCATGGAGGTGAATAACATTGCCTTGTAAATAAAACCCCAGTAAGCTTCTGTTAAAGGGGCGGGATAGTTTCTTCTCCAGGGAGCTGACAACCCTAACCTTAGGTGGGAGCACATCTGGCACAAGCACTAGGGTAGGTCCAAAGTAGTCTGCTACTTGCAACACACTGTCTAGAGCAGCATGATGGAATTGTCACTTTTGTTAAAGTGAGAAAGATGTTTTTAATACATGAGACATGATGAGCCAAAGATGTAAAATTGTGGCAACAAAGTTCTCCACTGTCTTGACCTGAGATAACAGCACAGGTTTTCCTCAGACTGTCCAGTAGCAGTATCTACACAGCTTTACAGTCCGGCAGAGGCTGTCAGCACTGAGAAGCACATGACAGGCCTTGTAACACAATTACACAACTGTGTCCCATCCCTAGCTCACTATAACTATGGATCACTTTCGGGTGTACAGTGTAGGGCAGGGTGACAAAGGAACTCCAAACCTAAATTTTCTGCTATCTCTCTGAGTTGCAACTAATTTCTACAAAGGAAAACATGTTTATAATTGAACCTGTTCTGATTCGGAAATGGTGGTGATTTTTTTTTAAATTACGCAATACTGATCTACATTTCTTATGAGCTAAATTGATCATTTCTCACATAATTGACCCTGTAAGAAAATAACCCAGAAATGGGTGTTTAGGATCTGATGTGACCCTTGCACCACTGCAAAATGTCCTGACCTGTGGCATCACACTGGCATCATGTGAGAATTCAGGCCATCATAATGTTTCAGCCATGCACTGCAGTGATAAACACTGTAACCAGAAGTGCTGCAGTGTTGCTATCTCATGCCATAGGACAGGTCTGAGAGCAATAGATTTAAAATAAGTCCTTTACTCACCGCAAAGCCAGCTCCATCAGTGCTATGCTGCACACCTGAAATATGGCAGTAAAGTGTTTCTCTGGGATTGCAACTGACACAGAGCACAGCATGATAGGCTTGCCTCCTTCTTGAAGCATAGGATACTCTTCCAGCTGTGGCAGAGGAAGCCATACTGTACACATCTACTATACCATAGTTCTTAAAATAACTGTTCTGAAGGTGGTAGCTTTTAAACATTAGGTGTTTGTTTTTTTAATGCAAGAGGCACACTGTTTGGGGAAAGCTTGAGGAAGGAAAGGAAGCAACCTGAATCCTACTTTAGAGATACATGCCATTTATGAGGTAATCTGATTCCTCAGACATAATGGGTCGAGCTTTCTTCAGTTTCTGTCTCACTAAGTGCAATCGGCAAGCTACCATGAGCAGCAGCAAAGCAGTGATGGCCAACCCTAAAGCCAGTGGGAGAACAGCACCTAGAAAAAGAGGTCAATAGTGTCAATAGTGGGACTTCTCAAGAAAGCAAAGCTAACCATTTTCAAACAATGGGCTATCCCGTCCTCTCCAATATGAAATCTTGCCTCCATGCTATACAGTGAATAGCAGCAGGTTAACAGAGAAGGATTCTTGCTTTGTGGAAACTGGTTCCATATCTTGTTGGATGCCTTCCTGGTAAGAAGGCCAGTTTCCACATTACAAAGTCCACAGGGTGGACAGGCATGTTTTGGGAAGAATTTAGGCCCCAGAGAGGTCTGATTTGGATTGGGACCTCAGTGCACAGACAGACAGGACTTAAGCCTCCATCCAGTGCCATTTTCCCAACTTGAAATGGACCTGGGAGAACCAAACAAGGCAGATTTTTAAAATGCACATGCAAGATTTAAGTCATTTTTGTATCGTTTGTTATAATTCTTACAAACAATTAAAAAATCTGAACTTAAGCTACTTCACTCATCTTCCATCATCTCTAGTAGTTAGACACCAGGATTAAAGTAGTAGGGAGGTGGGCTTTGTTTTTTCAATGTCCTGCTTTGAGTTTTTTAAAAATTAAGTGCTGTCTCATTCATAAACCCAGCTCACTGAAAAAGAAAGTGGTTAAAAACACAACACAATTACCTGTTTCTGGAACTGGGTGGCTCTTTTCAGTCTGAGCGCCCTTTAGTACCACAATGTCATTTTCATTCTTTGTATCTTTCCCTGAGGTTCTAGAGACTGGAAAAAAATCAAACATATTATCTTAGCTCATTAACGTCAAAATAATTTGCACTATAGCAAATCTGTTAATTTTCTACCTAATGAAAGCACACATTAGATTCAGAGCTGGTTGCTTTAAAAAAAAACTAGTCTGGAAGCTCACTGTATTTTAGAAAGGGGTGGTGGTGAAAGAAATATTGGAATTAGATTTGTTTACTTTACTGATCTAACTGTGACATATCACAACAAAATTAGACAACCGCAAAGCAAAACCAGAGTTAATTAACAAAATCTGAGAATGCTAAGATGTAAAGAACAAAACCGACAAAACAAGACAATGATCCCGCAGCCACCTGGAACGAAGCAAGACAGTACCTGTACATTCCTAAGCCCATTTACACAGACAAACTTCTCAAAAGCAAAATATGTTTGTGTGTCTTGCATATGATTTCTAAGCTAAAAGGTAATTTCAATGCAACACCAGCCTAAGATATCAACAAAGGAAAGTGTTTTCTAACACAGCTTTTAATGCAATGGTTGGTACCCTTGTAGAGAACACTTATGTTTACTGGCAGACATTTTGGCTGCAAGAAACAGCTTGCCATGGCTGTGGGCGTCGACAACTGTTACTGCTGTAGTGTTTGCTGGATAATTTGTTGAGCCAACAAAATGCTGTAAACAAACTGTTACAATGCAGTACACATCCTAGACAGATCTTAGTGTAAAACTATCACTATTGGTAGCTAAAATTAAGGGTATGTGTGTTCCCATTTAGATGGCATGATTATAGGAAAAGCTCCTTTTTCAGATGTTGTAAGGAAACACTTTATGTGGAGACATTCCTATCAGAAACAACATAATTATATCTCTGTAGATGGGTTAATTTGGGTAAATTTCCAATTAGAAGCACCCAGATATCTCTTTGACATATATGGAGTGAATATATACAGCAAAATGTTTACTGCTGAGTTACCTCAGAAACCACTTCATTTCAAGAATTGTGTATTGTCTTGGATGTTGCATGAATGACAGCACAACTATAACATACATCTATAAGCATAAAATAATGTATGTGCTCCCAGAGAGCTCTATAAAATTGATATAACATTGCTATAAAATCAGCACGAATAATGAACAACAAAAGTACTGCTTCACAAGCAGTCTGTGTTAAGTTCTCAGCCTCTGTATTCATAACTGGATACTCAAAAGAAAACAAGGTATTAGAGGCTGCTTTAAGGCTAAAACTACAGGGTTTATTTGACACATGACTTCCACCAAAAATGATTTCCCCATGTCAAGCCGCCTTTCTCTTTTGCCCCCTCCCCATCATAGGTAATTACTTACCTTGCTCCCACTTCACCTCATTGTCCACTGGCAGCAAGAACACAAAATGGTATGATGTCAGGACATGGGGTAAGTTGTGTAACTAGGGAACTGGCTCACAAACTAAAGTTTGAATGAATTTTGGTTGGTTCATGCTTCGTGCAGTCACCTGGCATGAACTTTCCATGAACTTTCAAGCTGTTTATGGAGGTCTGTGCCTGTTCCTGAGCAGAGACATTTCCAGACTAAACTGTCTCTGTTCAATCAAAATGTTCAAAGCAACAACTTGAAGGACATGTAGAGGAATATCCATGCCTTGATCATTTTGACAGGTACCGGTTCATTGAACATCCCCCAGATGCTACTCTACATGCCCTCCAAGTTTAGTGTCTCCAGCTTGCACAGGATCCATTCTATACATTCCTGAATCTCCTGAACCTTCACCTGTCAAAATGACCATAGCAGTCATTATGATAGGTGCAGGTTCAGGAGTGTATAGAATGGATTCTGTGTACATTAGAGGCACCAAACTCACAGGTAACCTCCAGCTGACTCTCCTCTACCTGCCCTCCAAGTTTGGTGAAGATTGGATTTATGGGGCCCAATTTACAACCACCCTACAGAAAGTGTCCCCAGGTTCACAAACAGGACACACCACAAACCGAATTTCATGCTCATCCCTATGTGTAACAAGATTGACAGAGATGGGGAACTTGACATGCATGCAGTTTGGGCAACAGCCCTGCACTGAGCAAATCGTAATTCTACCTTCAAACAGGTGCACAAATGGGTTCCATCACAACATTTTCCTACTTTTTCACAAAAATCTTATGACCGTAAACCCAGTTGCTGGCTTGGGCAGTGATCACTGAAGATCAGTCCATTCTTCATGGAAGAAGGCGTTATAAATGTGTCTTGGTGATTGTAGATATCCTCTCTGTGGAAAAAGATGTCCAGACTTTTCCAGTAGTGACACTATGTGTAGTGCATCAACCCCCAAACTTAGCTACTAAATAACTCAGACTTGGTAACATCATCCCTGAATGTCAGAGTCAAGAGGTTCCACACTTGGTACACAAGTATTGGATGTGACTCAAACATAAGTTAAGTACATTGGAGGCTTTATTCCTAGGCTATTTTCCTCCCCCGCTCCGCTCCTCAGTAATTCCTCACAATGCCCTGGTTTCATGATGTAATTGTAGTGGAACTAAACCTTAGTAGATCAAACTTTTTTTGCTAAAAATCTCAGGTGGCCCATATCCTCGGGTCAGGCAGGCCGTATTTAGCTTGTGGGCCACATATATGATACTCATGCTTTAAGAAGATGAGTATCTGTGAAAAGAAAGCAAGTGAGGTGCTAGAAGGACAGAGAACAGATAGACTCTGCTGGAATTGGCAGAAGCACCTTGGCAGGTACAGAATGTCTTTCTTTGGAAACTTAATATGGCAACCAATTTGCTGCCTGTAGATGGGCCTTTGTTCCTCCACCTGTGCTCTTCTAGCCAAAAATGTTGTGAGTCTCCAGCGCTGTTGCCTCCAAATGGAACCAAACTGGATACATGTCAGTGTCTGTAACTTCTCACCAGTCGATAATTTATTTAATTTATACCCCACCTTTCACCCCAATGAGGTCCCAAAGTGGCTTGCACATTATTCTCTTCTCCATTTGATTGTCATAAAAACCCTGTTAGGCTGAAGGGTGTGTGATTGGCCCAAGCTTGCCCAGCAAGCT
Organism: Heteronotia binoei; assembly: GCF_032191835.1. Taxonomy (NCBI): domain Eukaryota; kingdom Metazoa; phylum Chordata; class Lepidosauria; order Squamata; family Gekkonidae; genus Heteronotia; species Heteronotia binoei. The sequence goes on from NC_083223.1 coordinate 131,965,197, forward strand.
TCCATGGTAGTGTTGGGATTTGAACCTGGGTTTCCTAGATCTTAGTCTGACACTCTAGCCAATACACCTGCCTGTCTCATTTCCCTCTCCTCTCAGACTAGAGAGTTTCCAGGTTTATCTCTGGATGTGACTGGGTCCTGACAAGCCAAAATATACTGGGAATCCCTCCCTGCAAAGACAGAGGGCTTTTCCTTGCCTTTTAAACCAGGCATCACATGTACATTAATCCTCCTTATGGCTCCCTCCAAGTCCACGATTTGTCAATACATCTGCAAGAATCCATTGACCAAGCCCGTTAATATCCTGTTCTTTTCCCCCAAAGTGGAGGGAAGAGGGAAAAAACTAACCCATCAGACACATGTTATTTATAACCCACTTCTCTTGTGGAGAGTCAAGGCAGAGTACCCAGAGTAAATTAATGTAATCAATAGGATGAGATGTCCATCAAACAATGTAGTAGGACTGAGATTGCAGAAATCTGAACAAAGCCCCTCTCTTTGTGTCAGTTGCCCATCCATCTGAGCAGAAGCTCTTGGGTGGATTTTTGAGAGGCAAACTACATAATGGACTTCTTTTCAGTCCCTGACCTTACCTCTATTTTCATGTTATATAAAGAGTCCAATCAAATTGAGAATTGAAGTGAGATAATGGCTGCCCTATATTTTGTTGTCAATGTTCCTATTAATACATTTTCTCATGATCTGACTTCTTCATTTTAACACATGCTGCTTAGAATGATTAACATAGCAACAGGTTGAAATGAAATTGGCTTTTCAACCATTTTACAGTGTTAATTGTAATTGTTTTAGCTCACTTGTATAAAGAGAATGCAGCTGCTGGGCTTGTGCTTTGAAGGGGGGATTGCCCAGGAGGATTGTCTACCTTTATGGAATTCCATTGACTTCAACACTTTGAAGTGTGTAACCTTTCTAATGTGGTGTAACTTTGCTAATGGCTGCATATACTAGGGCTGTAGCTTTGGAGAAAATTAAAAAAAAATAACTTCCCCCCTTACAAAATTTTCTCAATAGACGTTCAGCCTTATCAGCCACTAGCCCACTAGCTGCCAAGTTCCTGCCAGTGGCAGGGGATCCCCTGGTTTGGCAGGCCCCAATGTGCCAGCAGGGAGGGGGCTGCCAGGGGGATCCCTACCCTCCAGAGTCCTGTTGCTGCAATGTGTGTGCAGTGCCCAGAAGTGACATATTGTGCTAGGCAATTTGTGGGAAACTATATGGAATTTATGGAAACTAGAGTCCCCCCCCCCAAAAAAAAATTGCTAGAGTGTCCCCACATGAAACCATAGAGTTTTCTGTGAATTCCTAGAGTGTCCCCATGCACTGTGCTCAATACGTCACTTCTGGGTGACGTCATTGCTCTGCATGCATGAGAAGAAAAGACTTGGCAACCCTACTTTAAGGGGGGAAAGGACAGCTACTATATAGTGCCGCTTTACATTATCAGAGCTTTAGCAGTGTGTGTACATGTGAGCGGCACATGTGTGAAAAGGGCAAGTGAGAGTTAAGCCCCTCCCCTGTGTCATGAATCCAATCCAATGACCACTTATCCAACCATTGTTTAAGGTACTTGAGGAGAAGGACACTCTGGCCTCTGTCACTAACCAAAATAAGGAATTTGTATCCTCTTTCCTTCACTTCTTCCAGAGGGGGAAGGTCACACTCATGTGATACTCCCATGAGATGGAAGGCTAAGGACTGCAGGAGTTTAAGCACTTTCACCCAAGTAAGAATGCTAGCTAGAGAAGATTAGCCTGCCCTCATGGATACACGTGCTAATTGTCCTCTTCCTCAAAAACTGGTAGGAAAATTGCCAGTGGGGACAGAATTATAAATATTCTGCAATCTCATAAGCACAACAATCTGCCTTATACTGAATCAGGCCCTTGGTCCATTGAGGTCGGTATTGTCTACTTAGACTGGCAGCAGCTCTCCGGGGTCTTGGGCTGAGGTCTTTCACATCACCTACTGCTGGGGATTGAACCTGGGACCTTCTACATGGCAAACAGTTGCTCTATCACTGAGTTACACGCTCCTCCCCTAGCTGTTTTAGTTGTCTGCTTCTAGCCTGAGAACTGTTATGCAATGTTTATGCTCTTGTTTTTATGGCTTGTATTACTACTGATAATTTTTAGTTGCTGATTTTATGATGTTATTGTTTTTTATTTTGTGAGTCATCAAGCAGCTCTCTAGAGAAGAGGCATATATATTTTCACAATTTTCTAAAATCACTTCCAGTGCCTTGTATTTTTAGTTTGTCAGGCTCTCCGGAAAAGATAACAAGCAAAAAATTTAATAAATTAAATGTGTGGAGCAATACATCCAATCTGATTGCAGATTGCCTGTGTCATTTGACCCACTATTGTTTATGCAGTTACCAAACCTGTAAGGTTATTTTTCTCAACAATTACCGTATTTTTCGGACCATAAGATGCACTTTCCCCCCCAAAAAAAGTGGGGGGGGAAGTGTGTGCTTCTTATGGAGCAAAGGTACCTTCCTCCTAGGGTGGCCATAATGTCTGAAGGCCAGACAGGGACACCTTTGGGGGGGAGAAGGGTTGGGAAACAGGAAGTGACGTCACTTCCGGTGATGGTACTTCCGGTGATGTCATGCCACCGCTGGAAACAGGAAGTGACATCACTTCCTGTGACATCATTTCCCCCGCGCCACCTGCCGGAAACAGGAAGTGACATCACTTCCTGTGACATAATTTCCCCGCGCCACCTGCCGGAAGCAGGAAGTGACATCACTTCCTGTGACATCATTTCCCCCAAATGACATCATTTCCCCCAAATGCCACTGCCGGAAACAGGAAGTGACTTCACAGCACTTCCTGTGACGTCCCCAAAAATCCCCCAAATATCACCGCCGGAAACACCAAGATTATTTATAGAGAGGAAAAGGGGGAAATAAAGTTAAATAAAACTCTTTTTTTACTTTTTTCAAAGTGAGAAGACTAGAGAGAACGGGTTCCACGCTGAGAAGCCAGTCAGATTCCAGTGAGACTGTGCTGCATAATGCAGCCTATTTATTTTGTCCTGTTTGCTCTGTTGGCTCTATCTGCGCCACCTTCATCACTTTCGGGGTGTGGATCCCCCAGTGGGGTGGTCTCCCGACTCCCTCCGCCGGCTGTTTCTGATAGCCCTGCGCCCCCTCTTTCATTTGATATGTGTCCCGTGCGGGTGCCACCCTCCCGCCGGGAGATGCCGCAAAATGAGCCCCCTTGAGGCTTATGGCGGCAGGGCTCAGGGGAAGCGAGCTAGACTGCTGTTCTTTTGAGGGGTTATAGAGTGTTTCGAGCCCGTCCCTGTGGCATCGGTCCCATCGTTGTGGGGCCCAGGGGGCCGGCGCAGTGGCACGCTGAAGCAGCCTGTCGGTCACTTCTGGGTTCCTGTCCTGCATCTCGACCTGTGTTATTAGTGACCTGTGTTATTAGTGAAAGAGGGGGCGCAGGGCTATCGGAAACAGCCGGCGGAGGGAGTTGGGAGACCACCCCACTGGGGGATCCACACCCCGAAAGTGATGAAGGTGGCGCAGATAGAGCCAACAGAGCAAACAGGACAAAATAAATAGGCTGCATTATGCAGCACAGTTGAGAAAGTGCCTTATCCCATATACTGATGAAGTAAATACAGGATCTGAGAACAAAATTGCACCAGAAGACACAAACACAAAGCTCCCTTACACTGAATCAGTGCTTGGGTCCACCAAAGTCAGTATTGTCTAGTCCAGTCACAAACACAAAGCTCCCTTACACTGAATCAGTGCTTGGGTCCACCAAAGTCAGTATTGTCTAGTCCAGTCACAAACACAAAGCTCCCTTACACTGAATCAGTGCTTGGGTCCACCAAAGTGAGTATTGTCTACTCCAGTCACAAACACAAAGCTCCCTTACACTGAATCAGTGCTTGGGTCCACCAAAGTCAGTATTGTCTACTCCAGGGGTGGCCAGAGGGAGGGGGGAAGGAAGGAAGGAAGGAAGGAAGGAAGGAAGGAAGGAAGGAAGGAAGGAAGGAAGGAAGGAAGGAAGGAAGGAAGGAAGGAAGGAAGGAAGGAAGGAAGGAAGGAAGGAAGGAGGGAAGGAAGAAAGGAAGGAAGGAAGGAGGGAAGGAGGAAGGAGGGAGGGAAGGAAGGGAGGAGGAAGGGAAGGAGGGAAGGAAGAAGGGAAGGAAGGGAGGAGGGAGGGAGGGAAGGAAGGAAAAAAGGAAGAAAGGAAGGAGGGAGGGAGGGAGGGGAGGAAGGGAGGAGGGAGGGAGGGAAGGAAGGAGGGAGGGAGGGAGGGAGGAAGGAAGAAAGGAAGGAAGGAGGGAGGGAGGGAGGGAAGGAAGGGAGGAGGGAGGGAGGGAAGGAGGGAAGGAAGAAAAGAAGGAAGGAGGGAGGGAGGGAGGGAAGGGAGGAAGAAAGGAAGGAAGGAGGGAGGAAGGAAGAAGGGAGGGAGGGAAGGAAGGGAGAAGGGAGGGAAGGAAGGAGGGAGGGAGGAAGGAAGGAAGGCCGGCCGCCCCCTCCCGCCAGCCGCCCCCCCGCTTTCGGCCCCCTCCCTCCCTGCTTACCTTCCTCCAGGGCGGGTGCCGGCCTCTCCTCCGGGCGGCTGGTGTTGCTGGCGGGGCTGGCGGCGGCTGCGGAGGCCGGGGAGGCGGCGGAGAGGCCGGCGCTGGTCTCTAGAGGGCCTCCAGGGACCAGCGCCGGCCTCTCCGCGGCCTCCGCTCGTCTCTGGAGGCCCTCCAGGGACCAGCGCCGGCCTCTCCGCGGCCTCCACTCGTCTCTGGAGGCCCTCCAGGGACCAGCGCCGGCCTCTCCGCGGCCTCCGCTCGTCTCTGGAGGCCCTCCAGGGACCAGCGCCGGCCTCTCCGCGGCCTCCCCGGCTTCCGCCACCGTCGCCGGGCCCCACGCGCGGGCGGGGAAGGCGGCGAGTGAGGGAGCCAGCGTCCCTGCACATGCGCACACCGCCGCTGGCTCCCTCACTCGCCGCCTTCCCCGCCCGCGCGGCCCGCCGGCTCCCCGCTGGCTATACCGGGACTTCTAATGGTCCTGGTATAGCCAGCCCGGGAGCCGGGAATTGGGGGCCAGAACCGGGACTTTCCCGGGAGACCGGGACGGTCTGGCCACCCTAGGGGGGGTGCGATCCACTGCCTCCACCTCTGATGCCGGTGCTTCCCCCGCACCTGCCTGCTTGGCTCCAGCTTCTTCCAGCAAGCGCTGGGATCGCTCCACACTGCCCCCACCGCAAACTCAGTGCTTCGCGAGCGCCGGCTGCGGAGGGGGCATCGTGCTTCCTCCCTGCCTGTCTGCCTGGCTCCAGCTCTGACGCTTACAGCAAGCGCCAGGATCGCTGCCTCCACCCTCCGATCCCGGCGCTTGCTTTAGGCATCAGAGCTGGAGCCAGGCAGACAGGCATGGAGGAAGCACCCGCCCCCTCCGCAAACCCAGTGCTTCGTGAGCGCCGGCTGTGGAGGGGGTGGCGTGCTTTCTCCGTGCCTGTCTGCTTGGCTCCAGCTCTGATGCTTAAAGCAAGCGCCGGGATTGGAGGGTGGAGGGAGCGATCCTGGCGCTTGCTGTAAGCGTCAGAGCCGGAGCCAGGCAGACAGGCATGGAGGAAGCACGCTGCCCCCTCCGCAGCCGGCGCTCGCGAAGTGCTGGGTTTGCGGTGGGGGCAGCGTGGAGCGATTCCAGCGCTTGCTGGAAGAAGCTGGAGCCAGGCAGGCAGGTGCGGGGGAAGCGCCGGGATTGGAGGCGGAGGCAGCGGATCGCCCCCCAGGAGGAAGGTGCGTCCTATGGTCCGGAGTGCCTTATGGACCGAAAAATACGGTAATTAAAAGTTGTTTACATGATTTATCCAAGGCACCCTAATTATTAGTAAAGCTGGAAAATTGAACTTTTATTATTAGCAAAGTTGGAAAATGGATGGTGCAAAGTTGTTTTCTGTTACCTCAGAAGGCCGGACAAGAACAAACAGGTTGAAATTAAATCTGAAGAGTTTCTGGCTAAACATTAGGAAGAACTTCCGGACAGTTAGAATGGTTCCTCAGGGAATAGGCTTCCTTGGGAGGTGGTGGGCTCTTCTTCTTTGGAGGTTTTTGAATAGATGGCCATCTGACAGCAATGCTGATTCTGTGAACTTAGGCAGACCATGAGAGGGAGGCCAGGAAGGATTGCATCAGTGCTTAGTTCTAGTGGCCCTTTCTCACAAGCCCAGGGAACTGCTTAGGCTTGCCAATCCCCAGGTCCCAGTGGGGGTTCTTTCACTTTCCCAGATGCCTTCCCACCCCCAGTCAGCTGGCCTGCAGGCGGGGGGAGCCCCGCCCCCAGAGGACTATGTGCCTTTGCACCTCCAGAGGCTTCAGTCTCCAGTTGAAAGGCTTCCTCTTGGGATGGTGTGTCTGTGTTGCTGTGAAGAAGCTGTCAGCAATTCATGAGTAGAGAGGCCAATTCCCTGCTTCAGAGTTGCCAGAAACGGGGGCGGGGGGGGGAGGGAGAAGGTCTGCTGAGCACTTTATTATTCCCTATGTGATTGATTCTCATAGGGTAAAATGGGGAATTGATCTGGAGGTTTCGGGGGCTCTGGGGGAGCTGTTTTCTGAGGTAGAGGCACCAAATTTTCAGTATATCTAGTGCCTCGCCCCAAAGTACCCCCCAAGTTTCAAAACAATTGGACCAGGGGGTCCAATTCTATGAGCCCCAAAAGAAGGTGCCCCTATCCTTCATTATTTCCTATGGAAGGAAGACATTTAAAAGGTGTGCTGCCCCTTTCAATGTGATGGCCAGAACTCTCTTGGAGTTCAACTATGCTTGTCACACCCTTGTTCCTGGCTCTGCCCCCAATGTCTCCTGGCTCCACCCCCAAAGTCTCCTGGCTCCATCTCCAAAGTTCCCAGATATTTATTGAATTGGACTTGGCAACCCTAGAACTGCTGCTCGATACTTTGGAGTCAGGAAGCAACTTTCTCCAGGCCAGTTTTGTCAGGAATCCTGGAGGGGTTTTTTTTTTTGCCATCTTCTGGGCATGGAGTAGGGGTCACTTGGGGTGTGGGGGGAAGTGCTTGTGAATATTCTGCACTGTGCAGGGGGTTGGACTAGATGACCCTGGAAGTCCCTTCCAACTCTATGATTCTATGAAAATATCAGATGTGAAGTATTCATCATAGTAGGCAGCACCTCAGCAAGGAGTAAGCCTTATGACCCCTATCATGGAATGGACTTTTCCCAGTTACACATTCATATCTGAACCAGCTTCAAATCAGACCAGTGTAGATTTACAATCGCAGCCTGAAACTCTTAAGTCTCAAATTGCAATAAACCACATCTTTGACAAATGTCACGGAATAGAAGAATGTAGGAACTCCACATATTCTAATAACCTTTAGAGAAATTCTACAAACAAAGTCACATGTTCCTAATTGCCATTGCCATTCTCCTCCTCTCATAATGGGGCGGATTGTTATAGCTGCTCTGAGGATTCTATGGTAATATAGTATCCTAACAGTTTCATTTCCAGATTATTGCCATGAGCTTGTACATCAAAATACCAGCTAGGGAAGTGTGCTTTATAAGGGCAGCAAAGAAACAAAAATTCTCCCCAAGAAGTATGAAACAAATAGTCTATTATACACCACTATACAAAGTACAAAATCCCTAAGGATAAATGTTGTATAGTGTTGTATAATAAACTACTTGTTTCATACTTTGGAAGAGTTTTTGTTTCTTTTCTGGTTGTCTAACCTCCCTGCCCTGTGTTCTGATAATTACAAGGGCCAGCAGAGGGGGTGCCGAGCATTGTTCTTTCTCTTCTAAGCAGAACACACAGGAACACAGTCCCAGCTGACTTGGTGTCAGTGGGTGTGGCTTAATATGCAAATGAGTTCCTGCTGGGATTTTTCTATAAGAAAAGCCCTGGTTCTTTAATTGTAACAGGGAAAATAAACAACAAACACAGTGTTAAATTCCCTTCAAAACATGGCTGCTGGGGTGAGGGGACAAAATTCCCAAGGCCCAAATCAGCAGGAGGGCCCATTAAGCTCATGAAAAGATGGCGGCCTCTCAAATTATACCAACTAAGATGGAGGCCTCTCAAATTATTCCAACTAAGGAACACTTTCTACATAGACACTGGGAGTACCTGATGTAGAATTCTACAAGGTTTAATCACCCAGAAGTAGGATTACCCCACAAGAGCTCCAAAATAAGGAACATATGTTGAAACTTGAAGAAAACGTTTTGTTGTCAGATCAGAACATTACCAATACTTTCTAAGAATATTTCATCCTGGTTATATATTTAATTAAAGTTGCTTTTGGCCATTATATTGCTTCTCTTCTGTAACTATGTCTGAAATAACAGTATTCCACTGTCTATCAGGCCTACTGAGATATCATCAGTTCCAACTCTGTTCACACTATGGCCTGATTAGTTGTCTTCCACCTGAAATGGAATAATTTTATTGTTTTATTGTTTTAATTGCTTAAATGTATTTCTAATTTTATTGCTTATTGTTATTGCTTAAGTTTGTTGTAATCCGCCCTGAGCCCGCTTGTGGGATGGGGCAGAAATTAACATAAACAAACAAACAAATAAGGAACAGGTCCTTGAAGAAAAACCCAGGTAATCAGCCTACTTAGATGTGCAAAGTATGCTTTTGGATGCTGGCAGCTTAGCAGAAAATGCTACAACAATTTAAAAATGGTATTGTAAAGCTGCAGTGGCTTAATGGCAATGCCGCAGGCAGATATTTCTATGTCGAGATTTATAATCCAGGTACTGAGTCTGAGGACAATGGATTATTCAAGGCTTCCCCCATGGGTAGTCTTACCTGGCAAAACCCCAGCTGCTTTTGTTCCCTTTGTTCCCTGAGAAGGTGATTGGTTGGTCTGGCCTGCATCAGATATGTGATGGCTTACAGGAGTTTTCTGGGTGATTTCTATTGAGAGTTCCTTATCAGCATCTTTAATTAGTCCCATGGCATGTTGCTGGCTAAAGCTCATTGCTGTGTGAGTTATCGACTTCTGTCCAGAATTCACTAAATAGTTAGAAATTGAAACAAACACAAGATATAATTACTAAAGAAAAAAATCAGGATTTTAACTAACAATAGGAAACCATACATGCTCTAGTCTAACAAGAAAAAACTGCTTCTTAAGCTCTCCCTTTCTATCTGCACAAATGATGCTGTGGAGTGAAGAGTGGGGGCACTCTGCTTTCAGTACCTGGGAAGAAATTCCATATTCTGCATTGTATACACAAAGCAACAGTCAGCAGCACAGTCTTCCCAGACTGCACTGAACAGTGGCATACATGTGGCAACCCTCCTCCAAACAGGAAATTAGCAGTGTCAGGGCTGGTGTAGCAACAAAAGTCTCCATTTGTCAACCTATCTGCATGCTACACTTTTTATTGGTTGGGATAATAATCCTGTCAAAAGTGCCTGTCACTAAAAATACACGCCTGCCATTGTTTTGTATTTGTCCTCAGAAACACACAACTGCTATGAAGTCCCTGAGGTTGTACGAAGCGACTTTTTCATACTGATGGTAGTAACTCCTCATTGGATATTAGCTACAAAAAAGGGGGAGAGAAGAAAAAAGATTATTCAGAGCATGGTAGAATACAGTCTTTTTGATGACGCCCAACTACAGTATTGGATAGTAGTGATGTTCTCTCTTTTCTTCTTTTTGGATCTAAGGAAGCAATGTATCTGCATGTGGAGAGTGCCTTTGGGCTGTAATCTCAGTGACAAAGAGATTTTTTAAAAAAAATCATACTGGGCTTCTGGCTTCAATGCTTTGATATGCTAACAGATGGCTTGGCTGGGTTCTGCCCTTCTAACCCCCTTAATTCTAAGCTTTTAAGCTCCATTACTAGAACATATGAGAGAATTTCAAAAGAAAATCAGCTTGTATTTCAAATATTACAGCAAAGATTTTGACTTGTGGATTGTAAAAAGTTATAGTTGGTTTTAAAAGAAATAGATGTCCCACAATATCTGAGTCTTTAGATGTGCAACCTGTGCTCTGGATAAGAGGCTGCTGTTAGGACAGAATATGGAGAAACAAGATGATTTTCAACTGGCAAAGATGTCAAACAAAGATGTATTTTCTCTCCCTACCACCTCAATCTATTTGCAGAAAATATCATAAGGAAAGCTGGATTAGTTTTAGATGAAGGTGGAGTGAAAACTGGTGGAAAAAATATTAACAATTTGAGATATGCAGATGACATCACATTACTGGCAGAAAATAGTGAAGACTGCTTGAGACAACTACTGATGTTGGTTAAAGCAGAAAGTGCCAAAGCAGGATTATAGCTGAACATCAAGAAGACAAAAGTAATGACTATTGGGGAATTACAGAACTTTAAGGCTGACAAAGACAAAAATGAAATCGTGCAAGGTTTTCTATTCCTTGGCTCCATCATCAACCAAAGGGAGATCACAACCAAGAAATCAAGAGACTGAGACTGGAAAAGGCACCCATGAAAGAACTAGAAAAGATTCTTAAGCATAGGGATGAGCAGGGCTTTTTGTGAGCAGGAATGCACAGGAACACAGTTCCAGCTGGCTTGGTGTCAGGGGGTGTGGCCTAATATGTAAATGAGTTCCTGCTGAGCTTGTTTTACAAAAAAGCCCTGTGTGAAACAATGGTGCTGCCAGGGTGTGTGGCCTAAGATGCAAATGAGTTCCTGCTGGGCTCCCCCCCCCCAAAGCCCTGGTAACTGGAAACCAAGATCAAAATGTCAGGAAAAATTGAAGGCAGCAGGAAAGAGGAAGATCCAGCATGAGACAGATTGCCTTAACAAAGCAAGCCACATTTCTAAGTTTGCAAAACCTGAGCAAAGCTATTGATGACAGGATATTTTGGAGGTCATTAATTCAGAGGGTCACCATAAGTTAGAGGCAACTTGACAGTACTTCACACACACAAGCCCACTGATGAACCCAAATATAAGGTAAGGTTTTGAACAATAGAATGCATTAACGCCATACTTTAATTTCAACTGTTGCTCAATATATTTTGATTTCTTTTGTAATCAGCATCTTTTATATGCTAAGTGAAAACTAAATTCTTATTTATTCAACCTGTCTGGTTATATGGCTTTTTGTGCCCCAAAAATCATCCCATTGATCTGAACAGATAATTAAGAAGAGATTTAAAAACCTTTTCCTGGATATATAACTTCCAGCATAGGTTTGATTGAAAGCTAAGCGGCAAAAGAGGGGTATCTGAGCAATTTTACACACACACACAGAAAGAGATGGGGGAGGGGGTGTTTAGTTATTTGCAGTACAATCCCAAAGAAAGTTCCACCTGTTTAAGTCCACTGAAATCAGATCTTTTGGAGGATGTTTCTCTGTTTTGGACAGCACTGTGGGAGAGCTAAATCTACAAGTCTGACTTTCCTCCGGAAGAACAACAGCTGGGTAGAGAGGAATGAGGTTTGGAAAGGCTAATGTATGTAAAGCATCATGTTAACACAAACCAAATGTGCTCTTCACTCACGTTTCTGACAAAAAACTTCATCAGAACCATCAGGACACTGCTCCTCTCCATCGCAGGCATATGTGATATCGATGCAGCAGCCATCATCACAGAGGAACTGGTAGCGGGAACAAACCCCCACACAACCTACAACAGGCCAGTTTAAAAGAAAACTGAAGCACTAAACTGACATTTAGAATTAACTCATGCATTTTAAAGCATTTTTATCCAGTCTTCCTTAAAAAATTCAAGGCAGTTCACAGCCAGCCATAATGAGACATGATACAATATCACAAAACATTGGAAGCTATTCAGATTATACCCTCTTTCTATCTTGTCATGAGTGACATAGCCTCTTCCTAGTCCATCATTATTTTTGCTGTAATAATATTGCAAAATTGATGAATGAGTCATATCTCTTTTAAAAAGAAGCAAAATCTGTACAAGTAAAAATAAAACTTTGTACTCTGTGTAAAAAAAGAAGCAAATTCAGCCACATTACATGGCAGAAACTCTGCTTATGCTCCATTTTGTGGGTTTATTATCAACATATACGGTCCCAATTTTAACCACAATCATAGACAGTCTTATCTCCATCTACCCTTCAGAGTGATTTACAGATATCACACTGTTGAAAATCTATTATTTCTCACCTAATGCAGAAGGCACCATTGGAATCACTGTCACCGAGACATTATCTGAGCTCCTCTGGCCCACAGTGTCAGTCACAGTCAGCTGCAAAATGTAGATTCCTTCTTGCAAATGAAAGAGCTTCACAGTTCCTGGTTGAGGTTCCTGATTCAAGTAAACCAGAATTCATTGTTCAAGTTCAACTCTAAGACACTGAAATGCCAGCCAAAACTTGTAATGGAACAATATGTTTTTGTGAAGATAATTGTTTTTCTGTTGCTTAACTGCTTCCTGACCCAATTCAACTTATTATTTCCATTTACACCTAATAGAGCAAAATGCATAATTCTAGTGATCCATCTTATTAGCTGGCAGGAATGTATTTGCAGGGATGAGCTAAACATTCATGATTTGCTGGGCAGAGCAATGCCCCTTGCATGAACCCCAAAGATTACTGAGTGGCTGAGAAGCAAATGGTAAGACAGCAGCTCGACAGGCAAGAGAACTGAAAAGCCAGAAACAGACAGTAGGGGTAGGGGTGGAAGCCTAATAAACAGCAACACATTTGGCCAGTGTTCTCCTGCTGGCAGGACTGCTGTGGCAAGCAGGCAACACAGCCACAGAAGAGAAATATTTCAGAAATGCCATGAGATCCTAAAACACTGCATACTCTGTTGGACCACAGTCACACTGTTAAAAAACAATCTCAGTATCTTGGAGAGATGATACACCCTTTCAGCATGCAACAGCATTTATCTAAAAGGTTTTATGCTGTTCTTCTTGACCATCAAGGTGGCTTGCAAGAATTCATAAAACTGAAAACTGTAATAACTCCACAGTGGCTGGTACCAAAATACTTCAGAATTTTCTTGGAGCAAAGACAAGGCCTGGCCTCCCCACAATATAACATTACAATCAAGAGAGCAAGCTACAGTAGAAAACAGAATAAAAAATCAATTATCAATAATATAACCAATTGTAATGGGCAGTTTAAAGCAGCAAGTTAAACTTGGCATCAGGAACAGGTAACAGAAAACCTCCAAGTCAATCAGGTCATCCTGCTCCAAGCAAGCCAGCCCCAAAACTTTTGGGGGAAAGTTTTGTTAGATATATAATGGAGATGGCATGTACATTCAACAGGAGTCCAGTGGCACCAGTGGCATTTATTCTGGAAAAAAAATTGTGCGTCAGAACTTGTTTCCTCAGATGCATCATCTGTTAAGAGATAGCACCTGGTGAACACATCCAGGGAGGGAATTCTGCCTGCTACTGGCTCCTTTAAACTTATTGCTTCTGGATGGAGAGAGCAGATCAGTAGCAGCCAAGTTTAAAAAAAAAAAACCAGTGAAGTCTCATATACATAGTAATCACTGATTTTAAAAAAAACTTTTGCAAGTGACGGTAACTTTCCTGTCTCCTTCACATTTGTCTATGTTTTTGTTTGATTTATTTATTTAAAATATTTATTCTCAGTCTTATCAGAGCAAACTCTAGGCAGCTAACAAAACTACAAAAGCTGCAAGGACAAAGCACTGTAAGTATTGAGAACGTTAAAGCACACAGTTAAAAAGGATGCAGTGATATGAAGGTTAAATTGTTATTTTAAGTGTAAGACATTGCTGTGGTATTAAAATATTTCAAACATTCATTTTGAACATTTTCTGCATGTATTAGGATGTGACAGTTTATTTCTCTAATCAGTACTGAAGGGTACAATGAAATTATGTACCCTCAATTTAAAAAAAAAAATCACACAAGATGTCCTCCATGTAATCAAATGCTCACTGAAACAGTCTAACTCACAAGCATCAGTCCTCCCAAATTTTGTTTCTTCACTAACCAGGTAGAATATGTGAACCAGGCCCCATTCTTCTTTTGCTGCCTGGCTTGTTTGTTTATCTGCTAATGACTGCAAACTAAGGGTTTGCACCTCCACCTTCAGATAACTAAATTCCCATGGTGTACTGTTAATATCTGCTTCTGCTCCTCAAGCCTAGACCTCTGTAATTGCTGCATAAGTCCCATGTGGCTTTTCTCTTAGAGTAGAGGAGGAAGACAGAATGGCACCAAACTTTCTGCAGCAAGTTTTATGAAGTAGAGTGAATTTCTATGCCCGCATTATACTAAGGGTCAAAGAAGAGACAAAGACTCCAGATTAGTTGCTTCATTTTGGTGCTTCTTCAAATCAACGACAAGTATCTATTAATATTATAATCATTTACAATGTCAATTCCTCACACATCATTCACAGTATCATCATGCTACCATCAACATAAACAGAATTAAAATTTGAACACACCTGCTACCAAAGCAATCCATTATTCCAATTGGAAGCCACAGTCCAATAGACCTTTTTTTTTCTTTTATGAGATACATTGTTGAAGCTCTAATTAAAGAGGACATTAAAGAATATTTAAACCAATAAGTAACAATTTTGGGGGGAAGTAGGTCTGTGTTATTTTGAATACTATTGACATTGTAAGTGATTATAATATTAATAGATATTATAGACCTTGATTTGAAAAAGACCATATGAAATGAAGCAACTAATCTGGAGTCTTCATCTCTTCTTTGTCTTGAACAATCATTGGGACTTAAGAGTGTGATTCTTTGGACCATTTGAAGGCTCACACAATTTAATTGTGGTAGTTTAAGTTATAAATTGCCTTTTTAGAATCAGCCCTATGTCTTTGATGGAGTATTGTTGATTGTAATGTTCAGGGCTTTTTTGGTAGAAAAAGCCCAGCAGGAACTTATTTGCATATTAGCCCACACCTGTTGATGTCACTATTGTTTCACATAGGGCTTTTTGTGGAAGAAGCCCAGCAGGAATTCATTTACATATTAGGCCATACACCCCTGACACCAAGCCAGCTGGAACTGCATTCCTGTGCGTTCCTGCTCAAGATAATCTTTGATATTATATTGAATGGTTGTGTTAGGAGAAATCCTTTGCAAGTATTTGTCAGATCAGAAGAAAAATAATATACTTCAGTTTTTATGAAAAATTAGTCTTTATAAGGTTACAGAGTTTTCTGGTATGGTTTAACTACTTGGCTGTATTACATTATACCATGATTCCGCTTGCAAATGTGTTATAAAAAAGACAAGTAAGAGTCCACAGAATTTTTTCTATAAAGCTCAGGTGAGATTCTCTGAACACAATTTTATGCTGAAAGTTTACTTTTCCATGTAAACATTTTATATTTTAATATTGTTACTGTTTTATTAGTTTTACTGATTTTCACTTTTTTAAAAAAGTAACAATACATTTTAATCTTCCGTAGTGAGTTCATAGAATTATAGAGATGGAAGGGATCTCCAGGGTCATTTAGTCCAACCCCCTGCACAATGCAGAAAACTCACAAATACCTCCCCCTAAATTCACAGGATCTTCATTACTGTCAGATGGCCATCTAGCCTCTGTTTAAAAACCTCCAGGCAAGGAGAGCCCACCCACCTCCTGAGGAAGCCTGTTCCACTGAGGAACCACTCTAATGGTCAGGAAGTTCTTCCTAATGTTGAGCTGGAAACTTTTTTGATTTAATTTCAACCCATTGGTTCTGGTCCAACCTTCCGGGGCCACAGAAAACAATTCCACACGATCCTCTATATGACAGCCCTTAAAGTACTTGAAGATGGTGATCATATCACCTCTCAGCCACCTCCTCTCCAAGCTAAACATGCCCAGCTCCTTCAACAGTTCTCCTTCAACAGTTGGTCTCCAGACCCCTCACTATCTTCATTGCCCTCCTTTGGACTCATTCCAGCTTGTCTATATCCTTCTTAAAATGTGGTGCCCAAAACTGAACACAATACTCCAGGTGAGGTCTCACCAGAGCAGAGTAAAGCGATATCATCACATCACGTGATCTGGACACTATAATTCTGTTGATACAGCCCAAAATGGCATTTTTCCTACCTAAATGCAGAACTTTACATTTATCCCTGTTAAAATTCATTTTATTAGTTTTAGCTCAGTTTTCCAGCCTGTTGAGATCATCCTGTATCCTGTTTCTGTCTTCTACTGTATTTGAAACTCTTCCCAATTTAGTATCATCTACAAATTTAATAAGCATTCCCCTTCTGAGCCCCATGGTGCAGAGTGGTAAAACTGCATTACTGCAGTTGGAGCCCTCTGCCCATGACCTGAATTCGATTCCAGCGGAAGCTGGTTCAGGTAGCCGGCTCAAGGTTGACTTAGCCTTCCATCCTTCCAAGGTCAGTAAAATGAGTACCCAGTTTGCTTGGGGGAAAGTGTAATGACTGGGGAAGGCACTGGAAACCACCCCATAAAAAAGTCTGCTGTGAAAACGTTGTGAAAGCAGCATTACCCCAGAGTTGGAAATGACTGGTGCTTGCACAGGGGACCTTTCCTTTCCTCTATTCCTTTATCCAAATAATTTATAAAGATGTTGAACAAAACAGGTCCCAGGACAGATCCCTGACGCGCTCCACTTGTCACCCCTCTCCGATAGGATGAGGAACCATTCACAAGCACTCTTGGGGTGCGATCTGTCAACCAGTTACAGATACACCTAATAGTAACAGGGCCCAAATCACATTTTACCAACTTGTTAACAAGGATAGTATGTGGAATCTTATCAAAAGCCTTACTGAAATCAAGATAAATAATGTCTACAGCATTCCCCTGATCCAGCAAGGTAGTCACTTTCTCAGAAAAAGAGATCAGGTTAGTCAGACATGACTTGTTCTTGAGAAACCCATGCTGGCTCTTAGTAATCACACCCATCCTTTCTAAGTGTTCCAGGACTGACTGTTTGATGATTTGTTCTAAAAATTTTCCAGGTATAGATGTTAAGCTGGTAGGTTGGTAGTTACCCGGATCCTTCTTTTCCCGTTCTTGAAGATGGGGACAACATTCGCCCGTCTCCAATCTTCTGACACCTTTCCCAGGCTCATAGTCATGGGGGGGAGGGCCCCTCCACCCAACCCCTCCTTTTACCTGTATGGCCCCTCCTGGCAGCCCCACTCTCCCCACCACTTTCGTGGCCCCCACTCTCTCTGCTGCTATTGCTCTGGTGGCTCCCGATCTCCCCACCACTCTGTCGGCCCCTGCCCCCCTCAGCGGTGCCTCCCCCTCCCTTCCTTCCACCCACCCGGTGAGGTGCCGGCACCTGGAGCTGATAGGTGGGAAACGCTGCGCTGAGGCCGTAGCATCGGGAGGAAGTGGGAGGGAAGTGGAGGGGAAGCAGTGGATCCACCAGCCTCAGCACTGCCTTTCCCTCTGATCAGCTGATTGCCTTGAAAGAGCCCCAGGAGCCGGCGCTTCACCAGGTGGGTTAGTGGGAGGGAGGAAGGGGGAGGTGCCGTGGAGGGGGACGGGGCTGCCAGAGCAGCAGGGAGATTGGGCGCCATCAGAGGTTGGCCCCGTCTACCTGAAATTTTATTCCATGGTCACCCCACCTGAAATTTTATTCCATGCCCCCCCCACCTGAAATTTTCTGACTACGGGTCTGACCTCTCCCGTTCTCCAAGAATTCTCAAAAATAATACCCAGAGGCTCAGAAATTACATCTGCAAGCTCTTTTAGAACCCTTGGATGCAGTTCATCTGGCCCTGAAGACTTAGTTTCATTTAAAGAAACTGGGTGCTTATGTACTATCCCTATGCTGATCCTAGGTTGGAACTCCATACCCTCATCATACGTTCTGTTTATGCCATGTTGAGCATCATTTCCCTCAAAAAGAGAAAACTGAGGAAAAGTAAGAATTTAGCAGTTCCGCCTTCTCTTCATTATCTGTTACAATTTCATTTTCCTGCCCTCGCAATAGGCCTACCATGTCCTTGCTCTTTTTCTTAGTCTGAACATAAGAAAAGAACCTTTTTTTGTTGGGAACCTTTTGGCTACAAGGTAGCATAGAAATAACTTACATATAAATAACAGTGTGGTCCTAAGAACACTTTCTTGGGAGTAGGCCCCAGTGTATAGCTTTCAATGAACAGGCTTCTGTTTAGCATTGCACTATAGAAGGGAACGATCTTGGAAGGATTTTCCCTTCTCTTTTTCCTGCTGATGTTGTAAGTAGGTTGCAGAACTATTTTGTTTGTTCAGCTGTTGGATTAAACTGGACAACAAATTTCCAGAGTAACAAAACACCACTTACTACAGAGTTCAGTTGCTTTATGGAAATGCAAAGCAAAGCTGTTCTTTGGTCAAATTTCACCTGGCCTCAATAAGCATGCCCTTTTCTTTCCACAGAGTTGCAGGGGCAGTCTGATATGGCACACTTTGCCATCTTTTGAAATAAGTTGACTCGTTAAGTATGGCAGCTGATCTTATTCAAACATACAGTTTTATTAACAACAGAAAGTCAGTAACTGCTTAATACACAGCAGGTAAGCCAGTAATATTACTGTGGCTCAATATAATCAGTAATTAACTGAGTTCCAGTGAGTAAAATTGGCTGAAGCAGACAAAACAACAGGAACAATCTGTAGCTTTGTGGCTGGCTTCATGACTTCCCCTTTTTATGAAGCACACTATAGTCTATGACAGTTTAATATAATGACACACACTGGGCTTTTTTTGTTATGCAAACAAGCTCTGGAAGTCCTCTCAAGCTTAACTTCATGTCCTGTGCAGCTCAGCAACTGCAGACCAGGAAGTCTTCAATAAACCATAGGTGGACATTGGATTAAACAAACAGAACACTTATATATATGACAGTGTTGACTCTCAAAAGCTTATTCCCCTAAAATCTTGCTTGTCTCCAAGGTGCTACTGGACTTTAATCTAGCTTTTCTACTGCAGACCAACACAGGTACCCTCCCCCAACAATTATAGTTTGTTCTTTTGTTCACAGATTAGGATTCCAAACCAAGATTGTCAATTTGGAATCCTAATTTGCAGGCAAGCAAAAACAAACTTGTTTATTGTTTCATCCAATGTAAACGAAACAACAAATTTTGGTTTGTTGAGAATGTAGAAGTCTTCAATTAAGCAGCATTGGAAGGGGAAAAGCAAGCATGTGAGTCCAGCCATCTTCTGTGCTTCATTCCCATAACTATAAACCATTATTTGATTTTGCATCTGAATGCAGACATGATGTATAAGAATAAAAACTGTGAGGATGGAATACTCCACTCATCAAAGAAGACATCTCACAGAGGTCTGAGAGGAGAAGAACAGAGCAGAGCAGCTCTGATAGCTGAGACAGCTGGAGAAGTTGCTCTCTAAGGACCAGGAACCCAGATCCCTGATTTCCTTGTTCTCCCAATAAGATAAGTTGACCCTCCAGAAGGGGAGCCACTTAAACAAACAGCATTTAAAGAGGACTGTATATTTTAAAAAATATTATATATCATGAAGATAGAATGCCAGCAGGGGGTTGGGGGCTTTCCAGTGTTTTGCACTGAGTGTCACATGTACGACTATCTGCCCAAAGGACAGAAGTCTTGGGTGTGTGCTCGATGCAAGGAGCTCCTGGTCCTCAGGGAACGAGTTCGTACCCTTGAGGCTGAGGTGACTGCCCTGGAGAAGCAGAGACGGTCAGTTAGGCACTTGGGGAAGACTCTCGGGGGCGTATTACATGAGCCCCGCACTGAACGTAGCAGCCCCATTGCTGCCAGAGAGCGTGAGGGTTGAGAGAGAACAGGGCACCGTGCTGAGGATAAGGGGAATGCGCCCTCAGAAGGGACCTCTTCTTCGGTTGGTGAGAGGGAATCCTTTCGCGCCAAGGAACCATCCCTGGGCAGGGGGAGAGGGGGGTTTTTGGTAGTTGGTGATTTGATCCTTAGGCAAGTAGATAGCTGGGTGGTGAAACCACGTACTGACCGTATGGTGACTTGCCTGCCTGGTGCGAAGGTAGTGGACATTATGCTTGTAGTAGATAGGCTGATAGACAGTGCTGGGGAGAAGCCAGTGGTCGTGGTGCATGCTGGCACCAACGATGTAGGGAAATGCAGTCGTGAGGTCCTGGAGGATAAATTTAGGCTGCTAGGCGGGAGACTTAAGGCCAGGACCTCCAAGGTAGCCTTCTCAGAAGTGCTACCTGTTCCATGTGCAGGGCCAGAGAGACAGGCACAAATTAGAAGTCTCAATGTGTGGATGAGACGATGGTGTAAGGAAGAAGGGTTTAAGTTTGTTAGGCACTGGGATGCTTTCTGGAACAAGCGGGAGCTGTACAAAAGAGACGGTCTCCACTTGTCCCCGGATGGAACCAGGCTGCTGGCGCTTAAAATCAAAAAGGTGGCAGAGCAGTTTTTAAACTAAACCTTGGGGGAAAGCCGACAGGAGATGAAATGTCTCCGGTTCGGGAGGATTCGTCTCAAAGAGATGAAGGGTTAGCTGTTACTTTTCTACCGGGTAACGGATCAGAGTTGTCCACTGAGATGGTGACAAACAGTATGGACTGTCTGCAAGAGTCTCGAGGCGGCAGGAGGAAGGCGGCGGGCCTAGCTTGCCTGGGAAATTATAGATGTTTGTATGCAAATGCTAGAAGTGTTCAAAGTAAAATTGGTGGGTTGGAATGTTTAGTGTTGGGAGAAAACATAGACATTGTGGGAATTTCAGAAACTTGGTGGAATGAGGAGAATCAGTGGGACACGGTGATTCCTGGATATAAGTTATATCGGAAGGATAGGGAGGGAAGGGTTGGAGGTGGGGTGGCTCTGTATGTCAGAGAGGATATACGGTCCAGTAAGACTGACGTCAGAGAATTAGATTCACTTTAGAAATGCTTTGGGTTGAAATAGAGGGCCCAAAAGGAAATTTAACTATCGGAGTTTGTTATCGCCCACCAAATCAAAGGACGATTATAATATGATGGAAGGCTTAAAGATAGTGGTTAAACGTAAAAACTGTGCCGTAATAGGTGATTTTAACTACGTGCAGATTGATTGGGTCAATATGTGTTCTGGTCGTGAGAAAGAGATTGAGTTTCTTGATGCTCTCAATGACTGTGCTATGGAGCAGATGGTCTCAGAACCTACCAGGGGTGGGGCGATCCTGGATTTGGTCCTAAGTAATGCCCAAGACTTGGTGAGAGATGTAAAAGTGATTGCGCCACTTGGGAGCAGTGACCATAATGTTATTGATTTCACCGTTTGTATAAATAAGAAGTTGCCCCAAAAGACTGCCACAACCATGTTTAACTTTAAAAGGGGTAAATTCTCTGAGATGAGGAGGCATGTGAGGAGGAAACTGAAAGGAAAGGTAAATACGGTCAAAACCCTTGGGGAAGCCTGGAAACTATTTAAAACTACAATCCTAGAAGCTCAGATAAAATACATACCACAAGTTAGAAAAGGCACAAACAGGCATAAGAAAAGGCTTGCATGGTTAACAAACAAAGTAATGGAAGTTGTAAAAGGTAAGAAGGACTCCTTTAAGCGGTGGAAAACCAGTCCAAGTGAGATTAGTAAAAGGGAACATAGGCTGTGTCAAATCAAATGCAAGACTGTAATCAGGCAGGCAAAAAGGGACTATGAGGAGCATATTGCAAAAAACATAAAGACCAACAATAAAAATTTCTTCAAATATATTAGAAGCAGGAAACCAGCCAGAGAGGCAGTGGGGCCCTTGGATGACCATGGGGTAAAAGGATTACTGAAGGAGGATAGGGAAATGGCTGAGAAGCTGAATGCATTTTTTGCCTCCGTCTTCACTGTGGAAGACAAGAACTTTTTGCCCGCCCCAGAACCACTAATTTTGGAAGGGGTGTTGAAAGACCTGAGTCAGATTGAGGTGACAAAAGAGGAGGTCCTACAACTGATAGACAAATTAAAAACTAACAAGTCACAGGGGCCGGATGGCATACATCCGAGAGTTCTGAAAGAACTCAAAGTTGAACTTGTGGATCTTCTAACAAAAATCTGTAATCTTTCATTGAAATCTGCCTCCATTCCTGAGGACTGGAAGGTAGCAAATGTCACCCCCATCTTTAAAAAGGGCTCCAGAGGAGAGCTGGGAAACTACAGGCCAGTCAGTCTGACTTCAATACCGGGAAAGTTGGTAGAAACCATTATCAAGGACAGAATGAGTAGGCACATTGATGGACACGGGTTATTGAGGAAGACTCAGCATGGGTTCTGTAAGGGAAGATCTTGCCTCACTAACCTGTTACATTTCTTTGAGGGGGTGAACAAACCTGTAGACAAAGGAGACCCAATAGATGTTGTTTACTTGACTTCCAGAAAGCTTTTGATAAAGTTCCTCATCAAAGGCTCCTTAGAAAGCTTGAGAGTCATGGAGTAAAAGGACTGGTCCTCTTGTGGATCAAAAACTGGCTGAGTAATAGGAAGCAGAGAGTGAGTATAAATGGACAGTCTTTGCAGTGGAGGACGGTAAGCACTGGGGTGCCGCAGGGCTCGGTACTTGGTCCCATGCTCTTTAACTTGTTCATAAATGATTTAGAGTTGGGAGTGAGCAGTGAAGTGGCCAAGTTTGCGGGTGACACTAAATTATTCAGGGTGGTGAGAACCAGAGAGGATTGTGAGGAACTCCAAAGGATCTGTTGAGGCTGGGTGAGTGGGTGTCAACGTGGCAGATGCGGCTCAATGTGGCCAAGTGCAAAGTAATGCACATTGGGGCCAAGAATCCCAGCTACAAATACAAGTTGATGGGGTGTGAACTGGCAGAGACTGACCAAGAGAGAGATCTTGGGGTCGTGGTAGATAACTCACTGAAAATGTCAAGACAGTGTGCGTTTGCAATAAAAAAGGCCAACGCCATGCTGGGAATTATTAGGAAGGGAATTGAAAATAAATCAGCCAGTATCATAATGCCCCTGTATAAATCGATGGTGCGGTCTCATTTGGAGTACTGTGTGCAGTTCTGGTCGCCGCACCTCAAAAAGGATATTATAGCATTGGAAAAAGTGCAGAAAAGGGCAACTAGAATGATTAAAGGGCTGGAACACTTTCCCTATGAAGAAAGGTTGAAATGCTTGGGATTCTTTAGCTTGGAGAAACGTCGACTGCGGGGTGACATGATAGAGGTTTACAAGATAATGCATGGGATGGAGAAAGTAGAGAAAGAAGTCCTTTTCTCCCTTTCTCACAATACAAGAACTCGTGGGCATTCGATGAAATTGCTGAGCAGACAGGTTAAAACAGATAAAAGGAAGTACTTCTTCACCCAAAGGGTGATTAACATGTGGAATTCACTGCCACAGGACATGGTGGCGGCCACAAGCATAGCCACCTTCAAGAGGAGTTTAGATAAAAATATGGAGCAGAGGTCCATCAGTGGCTATTAGCCACAGTGTGTGTGTGCATGCATATATATATATATATATATATATATATATATATAAATTTTTTGCCACTGTGTGACACAGAGTGTTGGACTGGATGGGCCATTGGCCTGATCTAACATGGCTTCTCTTATGTTCTTAAGAAAAAAAAAGGGATGCCCAATGTTAGGTTTCTGTGCACAGCCATTCAAAGTTTCTTTAATATACACCATCATCTAACAAACTGACTTTTCTTTAACTCATTATTATTACAAGAAAAAGAATCACTAATTTCAAAAGGAAATGGTCTATTTCAGATATGGGACTAATTTTCCCATTTTACATATAGTAACAATTTTAAAGAAGAATGCTGCATGCATCAGTATAGTTTTACCATATTAAAGGGAAGATCCTGGAAATTTCTACAGATGAGACAAGTGCTTTAAACATAAGGCATGTAGGCAAGTGCATGAAAATATACACAATGGCATTATTCTAGCACCACAGACAAAAGCCCAACCAAGTATGTTTGATTAGGAGTTCTCAGTGCAGGGCACCAGCACTCCATGCTGCAATGTAAGCAGCTGATTAAAATCCAGAAGGCTTTAACAGCATTGTGCATTGTAACAATGCAGTGAGGAGAAGCTGATACTTGGCAAAGAATCCTCCCTGCCCCCATGCTTGCATATAATATTTGGGTATAAGTCCATTTATGTATATGGAAGTATACATTGAATAGTGAATCCCCCCCCATAAATTGAGCAAATTACTAGCTTTTGGGAACTTATTTCTCTAAGAATATATATTATTAGAAAACACTGGGCGTTTTCGCACTTACCTTTTACTGGCGCGACCACCCTCCTCACGCCGGCGGATCTGCATGGATTTTGCACCAGAAGCGCCGGCGCAGCCAAAAGAGCCGGCAACTTCCGTCGTGGAGCCAGCTCAAACGTTTTCCTGCTTCTTGGCGGTTTCCGTTTGAGCTGGCTCCGCAACGGAAGTTGCCGGCTCTTTTGGCTGCGCCGGCGCTTCTGGTGCGAAATCCATGCAGATCCGCCGGCGTGAGGAGGGTGGTCGCGCCAGTAAAAGGTAAGTGCGAAAACGCCCACTATGTGGCTCTGGGTCAGAAGGTGTTAGCTTGGTCAGAAGGTGAAGGAGCTGGGCGCACAGGTTGTATTCTCATCAGTGCTTCCTGTTGAAGGTCGTGGCTTAGGACGAGAAAGAAGAATACTTCAAATAAAGGAATGGCTACGTCGATGGTGTCATCAGGAAAGATTCGGATTTCTGGACCATGGCTTACGCTTTCGAGATAGTGGTCTTCTATCGGGAGATGGTTTGCACCTTACAGGCGGTAGGAAAAAGGGTGTTTGGTAACAGCCTTGCTAACCTATTAAGGAGGGCTTTAAACTAAATTGTATGGGGGAAGCGAGACAATAATTCAAAGCCTCATATGATGCCAGAAACTGGGGATAAGAACACTAAAGATTTGCAGAGAGTGGCGGATATGCTAGGTAATGTTAACTTGCAGGTTTGTACGGAAACTAAACCCTCAGGATGCATAAAATGTGGATTCCGATGTCTCTACACTAATGCACAGAGTATGGGAAACAAACAGAAGGAACTGGAAGTCCTAATACAGGAAGGAGACTATGACATAATAGGCCTTACTGAAACTTGGTGGGATGAATATTAGGATTCAGGGGTACAACTTATTTTAAAGGGACAGGCAAATGAGAATGGGCGGAGGTGTAGCAGTATATGTGAAGGAGGTATACCCTTGTGAGGAAATATGTGAATCTGAGAATAGCAGCTCAGTTGAAAGTCTCTGGGTAAAAATAAAAAGAGTAAGAAATAACAGTGATATTATTGTGGGGGTCTGTTATAGACCACCAAGCCAGGCAGAGGACTTGGATGAGATACTCCTACAAAAGACTGCAAAGTTCTCCAAGAGAAGGGATACAGTGATCATGGGAGATTTCATTTACCCGGACATCTGTTGGAAGTCCAACTCTGCTAAAAATGAAAAGTCAAATAGATTCCTGACTTGTCTTGCTGACAGCTTCCTTTTCCAGAAAGTAAAGAAGGAAACAAGGGGATCTGCTATCTTGGATTTGATTCTCACCAACAAGGAAGAATTGATTGAAGATGTGGAAAGAGTGGACACGCTGGGCAGTAGTGACCATGTGATTTTGGAATTTACAATCTTAGGGAAGGGAAAAGCTATACGTAGTCAGACTTATAGGTTGGACTTCAGAAAGGCAAACTTCGATAAACTTAGAACCATGCTGGGTAAAATCCCATGGTCAGAAATAGTTAGGAGGAAGGGGGTTCAGGACGGGTGGGAGTTTCTTAAAAGCTAAATACTGAAAGAGCAATCACAGATGATTCCTATGAGAAGAAAAAATGGAAACAGCCTAAAGAAGCCGAGGTGGCTTCATAAACAGCTCTCTAAAGACGTGAGGAATAAAAAAGACTCCTTTAGGAATTGGAAGGAGGGCCTTATAACCAAGGATGAATTTAAACAAATCACCAGTGCTTGTAGAGAAAAAGTTAGGAAAGCTAAAGCTCAGTATGAGCTTAGGCTGGCCAAAGATGCTAAAAACAACAAAAAAAGGGTTCTTTTCTTATGTTCAGAAAAAGAGCAAGGACATGGTAAGTCCATTGCAAGGGCAAGAAAGTGAAATTGTAACAGGTAATGAAGAGAAGGCGGAACTGCTCAATTCCTACTCTTCCTCAGTCTTCTCTTCTGAGGGGAACGGTGCTCAACATGGCAAAAACAGATCATATCAGGAGAGTATGATAAGGAGAGTATGAAGTTCCAACCTAGGATCAGCATAGGGGTAGTACATAAACACTTAGTTTCTTTAAATAAAACTAAGTCCTTAGGGCCAGATGAATTGCATCCAAGGGTTCTAAAAGAGCTTTCGGATGTAATTTCTGAGCCTCTAGCTATTATTTTTGAGAATTCTTGGAGAACAGGAGAGGTGCCGGAAGACTGGGGGTGGGTGAATATTGACCCCATCTTCAAGAAGGGAAAAAAAGATGATCCGGGTAACTACCGAGCAGTCAGCTTGACATCTATACCTGGATGATTTGTTTTAGAACAAATAATCAAACAGTCAATCCTGGAACATTTAGAAAGGATGACATTTAGAAAGGATGGCTGTGATTACTAAGAGCCAGCATGGGTTTCTCAAGAACAAGTCATGTCCGACTAACCTGATCTTTTTTTTTTTTTTTGAGAAAGCGACTACCTTGCTGGATCTTGATTTCAGTAAGGCTTTTG
The DNA here is from genome assembly GCF_032191835.1 of Heteronotia binoei. Lineage (NCBI taxonomy): Eukaryota > Metazoa > Chordata > Lepidosauria > Squamata > Gekkonidae > Heteronotia > Heteronotia binoei. The sequence goes on from NC_083223.1 coordinate 131,991,791, forward strand.
ATAAGGTTCCACATACTATCCTTGTTGACGAGTTGATAAAATGTGGTTTGGATCCTGTTACCATTAGGTGGATCTGTAGCTGGTCGCACCCAAAGAGTGCTTGTGAATGGTTCCTCATCCTCTTGGAGAAGAGTGACAAGTGGAGTGCCTCAAGGATCTGTCCTGGGACCTATTTTGTTCAACATCTTTATACATGATTTGGATGAAGGAATAAAGGGAATGCTTATTAAATTTGCAGATGATATGAAATTGGGAGGGGTTGCAAACACAGAAGAAGACAGAAACAGGAAATAGGATGATCTTGACAGACTGGAAAACTGGACTAAAATCAATAAAATGAATTTTAACAGGGATACATGTAAAGTTCTGCATTTAGGTAGGAAAATTCCAGTGCATGGCTATAGGATGGGGGAGACTTGTCTTAGCAGTAGTATGTGCGAAAAGGATCTAGGGGTCTTAGTGGATCATGCACTGAACATGAGTCAACAGTGATGCGGTGGCTAAAAAGGCAAATGCAATTTTGGGCTGTATCAACAGAAGTATAGTGTCCACATCTGGGCACCACATTTTAAGAAGGATATAGACAAGCTGGAACTGTTCCAGAGGAGGGTGATGAAGATGGTGAGGGGTCTGGAGACTGAGTCCTATCAGGAAAGGTTGAAGGAGCTGGGGATGTTTAGCCTGGAGAGGAGGCAGCTGAGAGGTGATATGATCACCATCTTCAAGTACTTCAAGCTGGGGATGTTTAGCCTGGAGAGGAGGCAGCTGAGAGGTGATATGATCACCATCTTCAAGTACTTGAAGGGCTGTCATATAGAGGATGGTGTGGAATTGTTTTTTGTGGCTCCGGAAGGTAGGACCAGAACCTATGGGTTGAAATTAAATCAAAAGAGTTTCTGGCTCAACATTAGGAAGAACTTCCTGACCGTTAGAGTGGTTCCTCAGTGGAACAGGCTTCCTCGAGCGGTGGTGGGCTCTCCTTCCTTGGAGGTTTTTAAACAGAGGCTAGATGGCCATCTGGCAGCAATGAAGATCCTGTGAATGTAGGGGGAGGTATTTGTGAGTTTCCTGCATTGTGCAGGGGGTTGGACTAGATGACTCTAGAGGTCCCTTCCAACTCTATGATTTTATATATATCATTTTGTAGAAAAATAGGTGGTGGAGCTCATCCAGGGATTGTTATGCAGCTGCACATACTATTCAATGGACAAGGAGGTGGAATACTCAGAAAGGTTCAGGAGCTGTGCTCTTGTGAGCTCCAACTGAATCCGAGGCCTGTATACACACACACACATACACTGCATAATTTTCATTAGGCACATAGCAAAATAAATTCCTCTAATTGTTTCTTTCTAACTTAAAAGGGTGCAGTGATTTTAATAGAATATATGTAAAAGTTAAGCCACTATATATAAAACACCTGTGTGTAAATGTGTGTGTGTGTGTATACACCCCTCCACCACATACATATATGTAAATGTTAAACCCTTGGATTAAGCCACTAACCCACAAATCTTTCCTCTCTTTAAGAAGTGTTTGTTTTTCTAACTGTTATGGTATTTTTTTTTAAAAATGAATACTTTTCAGGAAGATCAGTTTTAAGAATTCAGTATGAATCAGTTTCAAACATTCCTGCTACACAAGTTAAACAGAGAAGTGTGAGAATAATTAAACCATAGAATCATAGAGTTGGAAGGGATCTCCAGGGTCATCTAGTCTACCCCGCTGCACAATGCAGGAGATTTACAAATACCTCCCCCTCCACCCCAGTGACACCTCCATGCCCAGAAGATGTCAAAAAAAGAAAAACCCTCCAAGATCCCTGGTAAAACTGGCCTGGAGAAAAATCATTGCCTGAAGCCAAAGTGGTGAGAGTAGCACTTTGCTCCTAGAACTTTTAACTTTAATTATGATACATAATACTCCTTAACTACAAAACAGTAGTTATAATGCATTATAATTTAGTTCAGTATATTATGAATTTGTGTGTGTATGTGCATTGCAGTATTATATGTAATGCGTTATAAATTATTCTATAATACTCCCAGTCTTTTCAGATTTCAAGAAGTGAATATCAGATCAGTGACTTATTGTTTACTTTTCCACTGTTTGCACTATGAAAACTTAGTATATCTATTTCTACAATACCAGTACCCATATAGGTAGACTTGAAGTGCAAACCTTTATTTACCTTCATAGCAACTGAAGGGGCACCTTGCAGCAAAGTCCACTCATACTGTATGATTCCGTGGTCATCAAAACTTTCTCGGCCATCCAGAATCACCCAGTCAACAGGCAACTGAAGCACAATGTCCTTCCCTGCCTTGCTTACAGGAGGATCATCATTTTCTAAATAAAGTAAGATTATTTCATTATTGAAACAAAACAGAGTATATATTTATTCAAAGCAAAGAGCTTTTGTTTCTTGATACACTTTTATGGCTTTCCTCATGCTTCTGAAATTAAGAAAGTCAACTCCCCAATAACAAAATAGTTCAACAATCCCTTGTAATGGGTGTATCAACCTGGTGAAGGAATATCAAAGAGAGACATATGTAATACCTTTAGCATTGTTCTGGTAGTGTGCTGCTTTACAGAAACAGCATGGTAACCAAATGAATCAATATATCCTTCAAAAATATTGGAAGGGATGCTGTAGCCTGGAACTTATTTTCATATTACATCTGTACTGCAGATGATTACTGTCCCTCTCCTAGAACTAGAAATGTTGGCATGGGTAGTCACTGAGACAGATTCCAGAATTACACGCTCAGTGGCATCATATCATTATGTGGAGCTCTTTTTGAAAGACGGTGTGATGCATGTATCTAAACTCACTATCATATGATCAAAATGGATTTTCTGAAATGGCTGAGCTCTTACATGACATATTATGCTACTGCTCATACATATTAGCCTTGTGTTTGTATGAAGTCTGCAGATTTTCAGGTCAGGGCTTGAAAATATAATTGTGGTGAAATCTGATCAGTTTCTCTACTGATATTTTTTATATGGTATGTTTGGTATGCCACTTAAAATCTTTTTCAAAGTTGGCTGAGCAAACATTTGCTCCTCCATTCTAAAATCCTGGGCTCCACCCATAAAATTTTCAATTAAACAGCCTTAAGTAGCAAAACTCCAAAACAGTCCTGCAGAATGGCTGCCAGAATAAATAAAATCTGGATAAATGAACTAGCGGCATAACTCAGTATACAGAAGCTTCCTTGTGTGTTCATAGCCTATTATTCTGACTACAGGTGCATTTCCAGACTGCAAAGAAAAATAATCAGTCTGAACAACAGCATCCAGAGTGCAGCTTTTCAAGTAATAAGACTGTTAATTGTCAGTAAATAAAGTTGTTGCCTTGCAAAAGAAAGAAACTTATTCATAGCCTACCTCCTGCACTGCAATTTATACAGCTCCCAGACTTGCAGTCCCCACTGGACTAGTGTTCAAAGTACAGGTAGCCTGAAGCTTATCCGTAGGGGTTAGAGGTATATTAGTGGTGGAAAGTGACATCAAGTCACAGCTGATTTATGGCGGCCCTGCAGGGTTTTCAAAGCAAGAGGTGGTGGTTTGCCGTTGCCTTCCTCTGTGTAGCAACCTGTGGACTTTCTACCATCCAAGTACAAACCAGGACAAACACAGCTTAGTTTCTGAGTTCTGAAGAGATTGCCTAGCCTGGACAATCCAGGTCAGGGCAAATGCACTTTTTCTACCTTCCTTCAAAAGTGCATGCAAATGCGCTTTGTCAACAAAAGCATCTATGTGGAGGGCAAGTAGGAACGAAGGTGTGAACCAGGCTAAGGCTACCTAGGCCAACAGTGCCTAAAACATCAGGTACTACTAAACACACTTAGACAGACCTTTGTCAATGTCAGGAATGTAAAGCAAGACAGGAGATCTTCGGTGCACCTGCAAAGCGCCCTCCCCTCTCCCGAATGACCGTCACTTCCAGCCGCTTTTAAGCCCTTAAGCAGAGCAGTGGCTCGACGGCAGTGCCTTCTTACCGAGGCCTGGAGGGTTGCTGCTGGGTTCCAGAGAGTAGCTGTGGTAGCCGCGCTGCGGGGAGAAGAGGCAGACGGAGCGGCCGCGGTACGTGCAGTTGAAGAGATAGCAGCGGAGCGAGGACGGCTGCTGCTGTTGCAAGACGGCCAGGGTGCAGCGCGGTTCGGCGCAGCAGGAGTCCAGGCACTGCCGCAGGCCTGCCACAGAGCCCGGCGAGCCCAGAAAGGTAGCGCCGGCCGCGATGGAGTCCTTGGTGCGGATGATGGAGTCGGGCCTGGTCGAGAAGAAGCTCCCGCCGCTGCCCGCAAGGTCGCCTGTCCCGCGGCAGCGTCCTGCCGCCTCCGCCCGCTCGTTGCCGCGCTCGCCGCCCAGAGGATCCTGCTCCTGTTGCAGCTGCCGGCGGAACTCCTCCAGCAGCGACTCCACGCCTGAGCCCGCCGGCGACCTGATCTCGGCAGACGGCGATCCCGGCAGTAGCAGCAGCACCGCCACCGCCAGCAGCTGTACAGGGAGCCCGGCGGGTGCCTGCTCAGTCATGGCGCCAGGCCCAGGCCGGGGAGGGAGCGAGAGGAGGACGGCGGCGGCGAGGACGGCGGACGGAAGGCACTGCCGCCGCTACAAGCGCCGTCCCAGGAGAGGCGGTGGAGGGCGCGCCATGGCTCCTCCCGCGCCAGCTGGGGCGCAGCAGGGACAAACCGACTTCAATCAGCACCACCGGGCGCCGGACAGCTCCAAGTCTCCGGCCGCACCCACCCGCTTCCGCTTTCCCCGGCCACAGCCCACGCGCGGAAGGGGGCGAGGTCTCAAAGAGGCCCCGCCCACTCGCCTGAATTGCAAACTCCCACGGCTGCGCTGGTTTTTGTTGCTGAAGTTGCCTTTGTTCCACTGGCGTCCGTCGTTATCTGAGCGTGCTCATCAGACGGGTCCGGAGAATAGCTGAACGCCGATTGTTGTATTCTGGACAGGCAAGTAGTTTAGGTCGAGAATGGCTGTTGGCCGGAGCAAATAAAGCGCAGAGAATAATTAAACATATGCTTGGTCAGCGGAGTCGAAACACAGGAACTCTTGAGCCATGAGGGGAAGGGGCTTTTCTGCCACCTGGAAAAAACAACAACACCTGATTTCTTCCTAGATGAGTTTGTGCTTTTCTGCTATTAGTAGAAACAGTACATTTATTATAGATTTATTAAATATTAATTAGATTGAACAAGCCCATAAATAAACAATAAAATGATGTGACTGAGTCAGAGTACACAAACTGCCGAAGGCAAGCCACGAAGGGCCTCTATCATAACATACTGACATTGTTTCAGCCTTTCTTGTAGGATCACGCACAAAACTCCTGTCTTTTCTGTCATTCTGGTCCCTTTATGTAGCCTGAGCACCCCTCCAGTTTGGTGTAGTGGTTAAGTGTATGGACTCTTATCTGGGAGAACAGGGTTTGATTCCCCACTCCTCCACTTGCAGCTGCTGGAATGGCCTTGGGTCAGCCATAGCTTTCACAGGAATTGTCCTTGAAAGGGCAGCTTCTGGGAGAACTCTCTCAGCCCCACCTGCCTTACAGGGTGTCTGTTGTGGGGGGAGGGAGATAAAGGAGATTGTGAGCTGCTTTGATACTCTGAGATTTAGAGTGTAGGGTGGGGTATAAATTCAGTATCATCATCATCTTCTTCTTCTGCACTGACTCTTATCTGGGAAAAATGGGTTTGATCCCCCCCTTCTTCACTTGAAGCTGCTGGAATGGCCTTGGGTCAGCCATAGCTCTCACAAGAGTTGTCCTTAAAAAGGCAGCTTCTGGGAGAGAGCTTCTCTCAGCCCCACCTACCTCACAGTGTGTCTGTTGTGGGGGAGGAAAGTAAAGGAGATTATAACCCATTCTGAGACTTTGATTTAGAGAGAAGGACGGGGTATAAATCAACAGTCTTCTTTTCCCCCTTTGATCTGTCAAGCCCTTTCTTCCTTCAAGCTCCTTCTTGTGACTGAAGTGTTTATTGTATTGGATTATATATTTAAAATAATTCATATGGCAAAATTTGAAACACATATCCCCTTGTATTATTTTTGAAGCCATCTTCTTTGGGGAAAGAAATGGACAGCTACTTAGGCCAAAAACTTTATTCCTTCCTCTTACTTATATCCCACTGTAATGGACTCAAGCAGTTAGCCAGGAAGCTGGTAACAGCTTCACCATTTGGCTGGGCTGCAGCCATGGTTATGAGAATGTATCAAATTGCAAAGAGGCTTGCAGGGGGAAAATGCCTCAGAGTTGAGTTGAGCTTTAGTACTGGAACAGTTCAGTTCAGTCTCAGTGCTGGAGGAGTTCAGTCTTGGTACTAAAGCTGTTCAGTTGTGAGAGACCATGGGCTGAGTTCCTTCAGAGACAGAATTGAGTTAAAGTGTCTGTCTGTGAGAGTGTTATTGGGAAGAAGGGTCAAACCAGGCACCTTCTGTGAGGAAAAACTCTCTGAGGAGATCTGTCAGCACATCAAGGCAGACTCCTGGTCCAATTTAGAACACTCAAACACACTGAAAGAAGGACTAGATTCTTGTGGCTAGGAAGGAATTCCAAGAATCAGACTAGGATTCCAGCTGAGTGGGACACACAGGATTGAGGGGCTGATAATAGCACACAAAAGGTGTGAGTCCTGTATGCTAGTGAGTGAGTCTGTGAGGGAATATTTATCTGGCACAAGTCAGAAGTCCTCAGTGTGTATGGCAAAGAGTGTGTGACCATTTATTATTTTTGTGATTTAAGAAGCCCAAGCTTAGGGGATAATTCTATCTCTGCATAGTGTTCCTAGTGCCAAGTAAGCACTACCTTCCTGTTCAAGGATCTTAGAGATTTTATTAAGCCTGCCAGTGTTTTATATTTTTAAACTATCGCAGCCTGCCAGTCTCTGGTATTTAGAGATTGATTATTTTGTTAAATGTCTGCCTGCCAACTGATTTGTTTTCAATCAAACTAATTAATATTATTTTCACTCTTTTCCTTGCCTTTTAGTATTTCAATAAACATATATTTTGGGTTTTGATTTTGAAAACGTTTGGTGTCTAGTTTATTTTTTGACAGTTTACTTTGGTGTGCCTAAGGTACTGTGTGAATGTGATAGAAAAGAAATTTAAAGTGGTCACCCTCTTAAGCTGACCCTGACAGGTTCCTCACACCCACCTTCTTGAATAGAGATTAGAGTGGCATGATCCCATTATTTTCCTCACCTGAACCATATGAGACAGAAAAGGCAGAGAAAAAGGATTTATGCAGTTCATTTTTTTATCCCACCCCTACTCCAAGGAGGACAGCATACCCTGGTTCTCTGCTTCTCCATTTTATCTTCACAGGCTAGGCTGACAGAGGAGGTCTGATGCAAAGTCACCCAGTCAGTTTCATGGCAAGTGGTCATTTAAACTTGGGTTTCTTCACCTAGTCATGCATGCTAATCATGCAGCACCCTACAAAACAGTGACCTTTATGGGCCAAGCAGGGATCTGAATCATGTATTGCAAACCCAAGTTCAACAGCTCTCTGTCCCTGGTGTTCACATTACAGCAATCTTTGTTCCCAGAATCCATACTGAAATAATTCATATCTATTGTCTGCTTTCTCTTTGAGCTTAAAGCAACCTTGCAAGAATCTGATTAGCAAAATATGTGTTCTCTTGGGATCCATCAGCATTCTCGATGACTTGAGTAATCATTGATCTGACTGCTGTCTTTCCTCTTCCCATCCATGATTATTTATTTATTTATTTATTTATATATATTAAGATTTATACCCCGCCCTTCTCACCTAAGTGTCTCAGGGCGGCTTACAACATGATAATTCAACAACTTCAGCTTAAAACATTTAAAAATACAATCAAACCATAAATTAATAAAGACAAGATAAAATAAGATAAAATAGAACCGGCGGCCTATAAATACATTTTGTTCCATCCATGATGTTTCCATTGTCAGTTGATGTCATAGGCCTGCCGGAAGAGGACTGTCTTACAGGCCCTGCGGAATTGCCCTAGATCCCGCAGGGCCCGCACCTCTTCCGGCAGCTGGTTCCACCAATAAGGTGCCGTTGTTGAGAAGGCCCGGTCCCTGGTGGATTTTAGGCGGGCCTCCTTTGGCCCGGGGACTACCAACAGGTTTTGTGAACCTGAGCGTAGTACTCTCTGGGGAACGTGTGGGGAGAGACGGTCCCTAAGGTAGGCAGGTCCTAGGCCATATAGGGCTTTAAAGGTAATGACCAACACCTTGTACCGGACTCGGAATATTACTGGCAGCCAGTGCAGACCCTGGAGCCCCGGCCGAATGTGCTCCCATCTTGGGAGCCCTAATAACAGCCGGGCAGCAGCGTTCTGCACCAACTGCAGTTTCCGGGTCCGGCACAAGGGTAGCCCCATGTAGAGGGCATTACAGTAGTCCAGCCTCGAGGTGACCGTAGCATGAATCACTGTTGCCAGGTCGTCACGTTCCAGGAAGGGGGCCAACTGCCTCGCCCGCCTAAGATGAAAAAAAGCGGATTTGGCAGTGGCTGCTATCTGAGCCTCCATCGTCAGTGAAGGCTCCAACAGCACCCCCAGGCTCTTGACCCTGCCCGACGCTGTTAACGGAGCGCCGTCAAAAACTGGCAGGGGGATTTCCCTTCCCGGGCCGCAGCGACCTAAGCAAAGGACCTCTGTCTTCGCCGGGTTCAGCTTCAGCCGCTCAGCCTAAGCCACCTAGCCACTGCCTGTAACGCCCGGTCCAGATTTTCTGGGGCGCAGGCGGGCCGGCCGTCCATAAGCAGATAGAGCTGGGTGTCATCAGCATATTGATGGCAACCCAGCCCATACCCTCGGGCTGATTAAGTTGCATATCCTTGCTTGTTAAATTTTAAATATATACAGAGAAAATATCATTGTGAGGTTTCAAATGATTAGAAAATTATATTAGAAAAATAAGCAAGCTTTACTTGCAAAGGGAGTCATCACTGCAGTTGGCTGATAAGCCTTATGTATACACAGTGAAACAAAACTTAGTCTCAGCTGAGCTCAGGGAGAAAGAAACTTTGTTTTTTCACCTAGGGTAGGTGAAGTGTGGTGCAATAGTTAGAGTGTCAGATGAGGACCTGGAAGACTCAGGTTCAAATGACCACTTTGCTATGAAGTTCACTGGGTGACCTTAGGCCAGTCATTCTCTTTTGTTCTAACTTACATCACAGGGTCGTTGTGAGTATAAAATGGAGGAAGTAATATTGATACAGACCGCCTTGATCTCCTTGGTCAACTGGATAAGACTATGAAACAGAACTAATAATCTATGAAGTACTGGTAACCTCCTGAGTTTGTTTTAGTTTACATTTCAATTGAAGATATTATTAATAATAAGCATTTAGATAACCTGCCAGGAGTGTTCAAAATTCACTATATAAATTCAGCAGTCCTTATAATACCAGTAGTTCTATTTTTCAGACGGGAGACAGCGATTTAAGAGATTATAAGTGTGCCGAATCCACTCATAGTAGAGGTCTGATTTGATTTTCTGGATTTTAGCTGCTACTGTAAGCCATTATAACCTGATTTCAAAAGAGAGATTAGGAAGTTGTTAAAAAGGAAGAATTAAGATGGTCAAACCCCTCCAAGATGTAACACTATACTAACCGAGGACCAGAAAGAATGCCTCAAATCAGGAATGGTATTGCCAACTCTAAAAAAAGATGCCTGCATACTTAATAACTAATTTCAAAAAAGTCAGGGGCCACAGGTAGTAGTGAAACAAATCTAATTTGACAACAAAGCAAGCAAAAAGAGAATCTGAGGAGTAGATGGCCAAAAACATTAAAACAAACAATAGGCATTTCTTCAAATATACCGGGAGCAAGAAACCAGTTATGTTTTTCAAAAAACGGTTTTATTAGTTTCAGAAAGAAAGACAAGATAGGGATAGGGGATTGGGAGATAAAAGACACCATACATTCAGTTGTTATTTTATCTAGAAATTCTTTCTAAACTTATAATTCTACATTAACTTTTTATCATAGCTTATCCTCTATTATTTTATCGCAACTGCACCTATTCCATTTTACATTTTATAATATGTTCTTTTTGTTAAATTTTACTCAATTTGAGAATTCAATAAAAACCAATTTTATACTATAAAGTACAGGAAAAAAGAAAAATAAGTTTACATCAGAGAATCTTAAAAGTCTTGATTATCTAGCCAGGCATACAATTTGTTCCAATATTTTCTTGCTTCTTCTTTAGATTTCCCAGTTAACAGCTGAGATAAAAAGTCCAGCTCTGCTGTTTCCAAAACCTTTTCCACTACGTCTATTTTTGTGGGAATCTCCTGAGACTTCCATCTTTGCGCCAGAAGAATCCTAGCTGCTGTGTTAAAATGTGCCAACAAATTTTTCATCTCTTTGGAATAGTCCTCTGGAAATATGTTCAATAAAAATAGTTCTGGTTTGAAATGAATCTGTGTCTTTGTAATCCTCTGCACAATTTCATGAATCATTTTCCAATAATCTTTCACAGTCTCACATGTCCATCATGTATGGAAAAAGGAGCCAGTCTGTTTGGTACATTTCCAACATTTGTTAGACATATTAGTATAGATTTTACACAGTTTCTGTGGTGTCAGATACCATCTGTAAAAAATCTTGTATAAATTTTCTTTAAAAGTCACTGACCTAGTTAACTTCACGTTCAGTTTCCAAAGTCTCTCCCAATCTTCTAATGCAATATTATATCCAAAGTTTTTTGCCCATTGGATCATACAATCCTTTATAACTTCATCTTGTGTCTTCATTTGAAGTAGAAATGCATATAATTTGGAAATTAGCTTTTCTTGTGGGCCCAACAAAATTTTATCAAATACATATTGTTCTGTATTAAAACTCATCATCTTGTCTTTGGCATATCTCGATTCGACTTGCATTCTCAACCACCAGTTCATTTTAATATACATATTTTCCAGTTCTTTAGTTTTCAATTGATTGTCTTTTCCCAACAAATCATCATACTTGTAATTCTGGTTTATTTTTAAAAGGTTTGGGTGAGTAAATGCTTCAACTGGTGAGACCCATCTTGGAATTTTTTGATAAATTCTTGTCTTCAACCATGACCAAGTATGATACAAAGATTTTCTAAACCAATGATTTTTAAAATACAAATGTCCTTCAAGTCTTTGGTACCACAAATATGCATGCCATCCCATAGTCAAATCATGTCTTTCTAATAACTATTGTCTCCTGTCATTCAAGAGTATCCAGTTTCTCACCCATAACAGTGCAGATACTTTATAATATAACTGCCAGTCTGGTAGACCCAAGCCTGCTCTTAATTTGGAATCCTGCAGTGCTTTGAGTTTAATCCTAGATTTTTTGCCTAGGATTTGGCAATCATCCTGTTTAGTTCTTGAAAAAATCCACTATTTAACAATATTGGAATAGTATGAAATAGGAACAGTAATCTTGGTAAAATGTTCTTCTTTAGTAGAGCTATTCTTCCCAGTAAAGATAATTTTAAGTCATACAATTTTCCCAAGTCTTTTTTGATTTCTTTAAGTAGGTTGTCATAGTTGTCTGCTTTTAAGCTGCTACATTTATTTGAAATAATAATGCCTAAATATTTAATTTTTTTCATGTAAAAATCCTGATTTCTGCTGGAAAGATTGAATTTGTTCCATTGTCATATTTTTTGCCAAAAAACTTGTTTTATGGTAATTAATCTTTAATCCTGCATATTGGCCAAATTGATTAATCTTATTTATAAGACAGTCAATTGAATCCATTAGTTGTTCTAATATAAAGACTAAATCATCTGCAAAAGCTCTAAGTTTATATTGTTCATTTTTTATAACAGCTCCCTTTACATTTGAATCTTTCCTTATTTGGTTGTTCAGTATTTCTAGAGATAAAATGAAAAGTAGAGGTGACAGTGGACAGCCTTGTCTTATACCTTTTTGAATTTTTATAATATCTGTTAGTTCGCCATTCACTGTCACCCTTGCATTTTGTGAAGAATATATTGCTTTTACTGCTCTCAAAAAATTTTCACCACACTCCATACCTTTCAATTGTTGTAACATAAAATGCCAGGAAACACTGTCAAAAGCTTTCTCGGCATCCAAGCAAATTGGTGCCAATTGTTTCTCTGTATGTCTCTCATAATATTCCAAAATGTTACAAACTGTTCTTACATTGTCTTTTAAATATCTTTTAGGGAGAAATCCTGCTTGATCATAATGTATTATAGATTGTAAGACTTTCTTCAAACATTGTGCCAATATTGCAGCAAAAATTTTATAATCCACATTTAAAAGCGAGATTGGACGATAATTCTTAATATCTTTCAGATCATTGTTTTCTTTTGGAATCAAGGATATTGTAGCTTCTTGCCATGATACTGGTATTTGACCTTCTTGAATCTTTTCTATGAGATTTTTAAATGGTAAAAGTAGAGAGTCTTCATAAGCTTTATAAAATTCTGCAGGTAGACCATCTGGACCCAGAGCTTTGCCTTTCTTTTGAGATGTCATTGCCTCTCCAATTTCTCTTATTGTTATTGGCTCATTTAAAAAATTTTGTTGTTCCTCTGTAAATTTGTTAAGATTATTTTGTTTGATGTATTCTTCTAATTCTATTTTCTGAACTTGCTTCTCTTCATATAATTTTTTATAAAACTGTTCCACAATTTGAGATATTTTTTGTTTTTGACTTTTCTCTTCATCATTCTCATCTTTCAATGACGTAATTATTCTTTTGGCCTTCTCTTTTCTAATCTTATAAGTTTACCACCTTCCCGGTTTGTTAGCATATTCGAAAAAATTTTGTCTAGCTTATCTCAGTTTAATCTCCATTTCTTCCATAAGGACTAGATTCAATTTATGTTGCATTTCTTTCACTTTCTTTTGAAATTCATCTTTTGTTGGTAGTTTTTTAAGATTCCTCTTCACTTCTCCGGCCTGTGCTATTAGGTTTTTAAAATTTTCAGATCTCTCTTTTCTTTTCTTGCTACTATATCTAATTGCAAGACCTCTATAATAAGCCTTAGCAGTGTCCCAAACTACCTGCATTTTCACTTCTTGTGTTATATTTTGTTTGAAGAAGTACTCCATTTCAACCTTGGATTCTTTAAGAAATTTTTCATCTTTCAAAATAGAAATGTTTAAATTCCATACTTTTCTCTTCCATGGACCTTTTAACTTTATCATTACAAGACTATGATCTGAAATAACTCTTGTTTGAATTTCTGTGTCAACTAAATCTTTAATCAGGCTTGCTGAAAGCCAACACATGTCAATTCTTGACCAGGTTTGGTGTCTGGCTGAATAATAGGTATAGTCTTTAGAGTTAGGGTACCTTGTTCTCCATATGTCTACCAGATCCATTTCTTCTGCTAATTTCCAAAAACTTACTGGCAACTGAGAACCTTAACATTTCACCTGTTTGGACATTTTTTTATCCAACTGTCTATCTGAAACTGCATTAAAGTTTAAACAATATTCTGTATAATCCAAGTTTACTAGTTTGGAATGCAAATTTTGGAAAAATTTCTCTTGGTTATCATTTGGAGCATAGACATTTGCCAGTAACATTTTTTTTATTATCCACAGTAATTTCTACTTCCATCTTCAGAAGCAAATTTCAATTTTGGATTAAATTTATCTTTGATATATGTTTCCACTCTCCTTTTCTTCTTGTTGTTTTCTGTTGCTGCAAATTTTTTGTTTTTCAAGAAATGTTGCTCTTTCATTAAAATGTGTTTCTTGCAAACAAATTATATCCATTTCCAATTTTGCCAAATATCTAAATGTCTTCCTCCTTTTTTGCAGGAGAATTAAGTCCATTTACATTGAGACTATTGAGGCCATTATAGATTTACATTATCCTTATCTCTTTTAGCTTTTTTGGGGTATTGCCTTGTATGGTATCTCTGTGGCTCATTTGGATTTTCTTCCCCAGAAACTTTACCCTCTTCTTCATCTTTCTTTTCCTTGCCTTCTTTTCCATTAATTCTTTCCAAAAAATGTTGTACTTTAAAAATGGAGTTAATCCTGTCTCCTGATATGTAAAAGTAGGCCCTGTAGCATTAACCACATATAGGGTATTTCTCTTCTAAAAAAAATCTGTTAACGCTTGATTCCTCTTTTGCCTCACTGGTCATGGAACCTCTCTCAAAATTTTCACCATATTTCCAGCATCATTGGTCTCTCTTGTTTTAGAATTTCATCTTTAATCCTCTTCCTTGTGAATTTCAAATGTACTTCGCTGGGCAATTTATTTTGCCTTGTGTAGCTCAAGAGTACCCGTCTAACTTGATCAAATTCCTCTTCCATTCTCTCAGGAGTCACCTGTAATATTTCAGCCAAAGCCTCAATTAAAATTTTCTGTAGATCTTCATTTTTTTCCTCTGATATGTTTTGGAACCTCAGCATATAAGCAGCTCTGTCTACTTTCAGTTGTAAAAGTCTAGAGTCTTGTATACTCTGAACTTTTCCCATGTATTCTGCCTTCTGAGTATTCTCTGTTACTCAGTCATGGAGGAATCTTTGGAATAAATGAATTATTTAAGAAAAGTGGGGACATGTCAGGGAACCTGAAGAGATTCTTTACATCTGTTTTCACTGTGGGAAATGTGGGATACTTATTTGCTCTGGAGCCACTCTTTTTGGGAAGGTGTCTGTAAAATACAGTCAAATTGAGGTGATGAGAAATGAAGTTCTAAGACTACTGGACAAAATGATGATGATGAATAAGTATGCCTCTCTGGTAATTCCTACTCATGTAGGTTTCAAGAGAGAAGAAAGCTAGAACTAGCTTTTTAAGTACTGTTTTCTTCCATCCTTCTAAAATTTGTAATAGCCAGCCAAGAGGTCCTTAGTAACTGAAGTAAAATACCTAACAACTGTCAATCCCCATTATTTAGCTTGACCATAGCAGGCTGGGTAGTGGCCCACGGCCCTGACCAGTCTCCATTATTTACAACTTAGGAGACATGTAGGCACTACCATCTGGCAGCAGAATGTTTATGATACCGAAAGGGCCTGCTGTGTATCAAGGATGTACTCCCCAATTTCACAGGCTCACTTATCTTTTCACAGTATAGTGTGAGAATGCTTTTATAGTAGGAAAGATACTCTGAGATGCTTTAACCTCTGAGATATAGATCCAGCACATTCTGATATTTCATTCTGATATTTCCTATCACTACCTATATACCAGCTATGACAATCTGATTTGTATTAATAGAATAAGTAGCAATGCATGTAAGTAGAATAGTGAAGAATATAGGAGGCTAGGTGAGGTAGAATGCTTAGGCAAATAGTTCCTTTCAAAAGTATCTTTCTTTCTTTAGAAGCTTGCCCTGGCTGGGTGGGGTGGGGCGGGGCGGGGGGGACTGAAACTGCATTCCACATTTGGCATAAGAGCGCTGTAGTCCCTTAACAACACCATAAAGATGATATCTTTCCTGGGAGACAGGGCAATTTAGAAATACAGAAACATGGGAAAACATCCTTACAAGACATTGATGTGGGCATCAATCTACATTGCAATAGAGAAGAACCTGATTTAACACTAAACTGTCATCAAATGGTTCAGAGATCAGAAGGAGGAAAACAGGAAAGCAGGATACTTTATTGCCCCTTCTAGGGTATCAGAGCATCTCTCCTGGATGGGTAAACAAGATCTGATTTCACCAAGCCCACCACAAATTAAGATCTGCTAATGGAAAGGTGCCAAACCATGAGGCCTTATTTTGTATCCAATAATGTCTGTTTGAATGTTTGATATATTCATGCATCACAACTGGTACAAAACTTTCTGCAATCCTTTGTCTCACGGGAGAGCTGGGATGTCCTGAGGTCCTTTTGTGTCTTGTGGGCTCAGATCTCTCCCTACCAGTTCTGGTAAATTATATTCTTATATTATATAAAGCTTTTTCAGTTATTTCTCTCTTTCCAGGATCTCTCCGTGTGTTCCTTAAATTGGGCTGGGAAACACAATGGTCCACAGGTTTCTGTGGAACACCTCTGAACCCAAGATTCAAATGAAGCGCCTTCAGTAATGTTTTATGATACTCTATATAGCAAGCATGTAACCTTTTGTATCTCAGTAATTCCACTGACTCTATTAAGTGGAGCACCTTTGAATTCCTGAATAAATAAGTTTATTTGAAAGCAACAAAGGATTTCATTATTGGGAATATCGGGGCTTGACAAGAACCAGTAAATCATTTCACCTACCTGAAGGATCACCTCTCCTTGTATAAACTTGTGTGGCAGCTTCATTCCTATAGTCAGTTTCAGCTCCCCTGGCCATGGTGCTCTTGGCTACATGCAAGATCCTTCTTAGTGGTGACTCTTGTGTTATAGAAGAGTCTCCTGCACCAATTAAAGAAGACTTGCCAACTTCCTGTATTATGGAGAGGCTACAAATCTATGCTGTTTAGGAGAGATTTGTGCCCCCTTGGAGGTTTTTTTGGGTGGTGGTAGGAAGTGGTGGGATAGAGAAACACATTTTCTAACGCCACGGTGATGGTATTTTTGAAATTTTCAGATTTTCTCCCTGTGTTTATTGGTGTAATATTGGTATATTATTGTTTTTAATTAATGTTGCTTAATTTGGGTCCTGCTTTGGTGTCAGAAAAGGAAAGCTATAAATATTGTAATAAAGGAATTAAATAAAAATTAAAATAACACATTTAGAATAAGCCATATTGCAGTACATATTACATATTAACACATTATAGAAAAGCCAAATGCCTTACTGAATAGGAAAAGTTTATTTATTTATTTAGAACATTATTTGGAAACCCATCTTTCACCCTAACCAACTGGGATCAAAGCCAGAGAACAAGACATAAAACATGAATAAAATATATACAGGTTCTTCCTGAAAATCAGTAACCATCTAAAAAAGCTGCACACACCTGTGGGACTTATTACAATTTTGCAGGGCCTGCAAAATGGAGCTGTTTTGCCAGGGTAAGGTTGCCAATCCCCAGGTGGAACAAGCAATGAAAGTTAAACTACTGTGATATGTTGGTTAACAAAGTTTAATAAAACCATTCAAAAACTTTCATATATTTTAATACTTCATATTGTAACAGAGGTCCAATTCTCACATTCCCATATTTCAAAAAAAGTCCTATGAGCACCTGGATGTAGGCTCATTTTGTCAATAGACTTCCTCAGGAGTAATCCTTTCTATATTTCTTCCAGGGTTCACAGCCTCTAGTACCAACCAAATGTTAATGTTCTTCCGCAACATCTTCTCTCTCATTCTGGAATAAACCGAGATAATAACAAGAGATACCACAAAGCTGAATGGAAATAAAAAATTCTTAGATTTTTATATTTTTGTAAAAAAACTTACCCCTCAATGACACTATATATATATATAGGAGCTTGAGCCAGTCCAAACATATTCATTTAATCGGATGCACAAGCCTTCTGGAGTTTGCTGGCCTATAGCTCTCTACAATATATTAAAGGCAAGCTGTTCTTTAGATGGCCAGTGCTCTTATATTCTTTATAATAAATTGTACATTCCTAATTTTAATTTCAAGCAAGCCATTCGTTTGACAGCAAATTTAGCTCAAAGGCATTTAAGTGTATGATTTTAATCAGTTTGGACTGGCTCAAGCTCCTATATAATATATATATATATATATATATATATATATATATATATATATATATATACACACTTAAATGTCATTGAGGGGACACTTAATCCCCAGGTGGCAAGGCCGAGGAAGTCTATTGACGAAATGAGTCTACATCCAGGTGCTCATAGGACTTTTTTTTTTAAAAATATGGGGATGTTAGAATTGGACCTCTGTTACAATATGAAGTTTTTTAATATATGAAGGTTAAATAAAACCATTTAAAATTTATGAAGGTTTTAAAATGGTTTTATTAAATGTTGTTAGCCAACGTATCACAGTAGTTGTTTAACTTTCATTGCTTGTCTCATTAACTGTGATTCCTTTTTTGTTCATACAATCCCCAGGTGGGGGCAGGGGATTCCCTGGTTTGGAGCCCCCCCCCCCAACCGTTTCAGGGTTATCAGAAAGTGGGGGCAGGGAGGGAAATCTGCTGGGCACTCCATTATATAATGGAGAATTGATCCATTGTGCGGACTCTTATCTGGGGGAACCGGATTTGATTCCCCACTCCTCCACTTGCAGCTGCTGGAATGGCCTTGGGTCAGCCATAGCTCTTGTAGGAGTTATCCTTGAAAGGGCAACTGCTGTGAGAGCCCTCTCAGCCCCACCTACTTCACAGGGTGTCTGTTGTGGAGGGAGATAGAGTTGCCAATCCCCAGGTGGCAAGGCCTCCAATCTGGGGCCATCTAAAGAACAGCTTGCTTTTAGTAAAATATTGTAGAGAGCTGTAGGCCAGCAAACTCCAGAAGGCTTGTGCATCTGGTTAAAAGATTAAGTTTGGACTTAGGGTTGCCAAGTCCAATTAAAGAAAAATCTGGGGACTTTGGGGGCGGAGCCAGGAGACTTTGGGGGTGGAGCCAGGAGACACTGGGGGTGGAGCCAGGAACAAGGGTGTGACAAGCATAATTGAACTCCAAGGGAGTTCTGGCCATCACATTTAAAGGGGCAGCACACCTTTTCAAATGCCTTTCTTCCATAGGAAATAATTAAGGATAGGGGCACCATCTTTTGGGGCTCATAGAATTGGACCCTCTGGTCCAATCGTTTTGAAACTTGGGGGGGTATTTTGGGGAGAGGCACTAGATGCTATACTAAAAATCTGGTGCCTCTACCTCAAAAAATAGCCCCCCAGGGCCCCCAATACCCACGGATCAATTCCCTATTATTCCCTATGGGAATCATTCTCCATAGGGAATAATAGAGTGCCCAGTAGACATTTCCCTCCCCCCCCCACACACTTTCTAAAGGGAGGGAGGGCCTCCATACCAAGGAATCTCCCTCCCTCTCTCACACACACACACACACAAATACTTACTTGGTCTTCTTCCGGAGAACTGTGCCTGCTGAGAAAACGAAAGCAAAGAAGGGAGGGGCCGTTCTCCGAAGCCCTTCCTGTTTCCTCCTTCCTGCCCAGCCTTAAAGGGACAGGGATTTTACAAACTGCTCAGGAGCTCTACAACAGGAGCTCTATAGGTATGTTCTACCCCCCTCCACCCCCCCCCCGCTTCTCAATTTTTGAAGACCGGGAGATTAAGCTGGGAACCCAGAAGTCTCCCGCTAAAGCGGGGGGATTGGGAACCCTATTTGGACTGGCTCAAGCTCCTAATACAAATATATGCATTTAAGTGTCATTTAGTGGTAAGATTTTTACAACAATACAAAAACTTAAGAAATTTCTATTTCCACTCAGCTTTGTGGTATATCTTGCTGTTATTATTCCAGAATGAGAGAACTTAAGGTAGAAGATGTTGTAGAAGAACACATGGGGTTGGTACTAGAGGCTGGTAACCCTGGAAGAAACATAGGAAGGCTTACTCCTGAGGAAGTCCATTAACGAAATGAGCCTACATCTGGGTGCTCATAGGACTTTTTTTGTAGTATAGGAATGTGAGAATTGGACCTCTGTTACAATATGATGTATAAAAAGATAATATGAAGTTTTTAAATGATTTTATTAAACATTGCTAGCCAGCATATCACAGTAGTTATTTCTTTCGTTGCTTGTCCCAGTAGGGAACTGGTAATCCTTCCATGTGGTAGGCCCCTTGAAGCTGGGACTCAGACCTGGGAGCTAACCAGGTGCAGGGGAGGAAAGGGGGGGGGGAGAGGGAGGGAGGGAGGAAGGAAGGAAGGAAGGGAGGGGGGAGAGAGAGAGAGAGCAGCTAGGGTGTTGTTAAATCCCTTCCTATATCCAATCTGAGGCCTGTTGAGGCCCCCACACAGAGGCTCTGGAGAGTGTGGAAGAGTTGGTTTTTATACTCTGCTTTTCTCACTCTAAGGACTCTCAAAGGGGCTTACAATCCCCTTCTCTCCCCACAACAGACACCTTGTGCAGTAGGTGGGGCTAAGAGGTCTGTGACTGGCCCAAGATCACCTGGCAGGCTTCATGTGGAGGAGTGGGAAATCAAACCCAGTTCTCCAGATTAGAGCCTGCCTTTCTCTCTCACCTCCAGGTTTTCACCCCCATTCAATTCTGATGGCATGACAAAGTTCATGCTTAGCAGTCAACGGTGCAATCATGGGTGGGGGGAGAGTGCTCACACAGCAGACCAGCTGCTATACCACTGTATCTGAAAGATATGCTGGCAAATCCCAGAGCTATGCTGGCATAATGTTGTGTTGTGTTGCTGTCGTGCTATGTTAGGGCACACAACTGAAATAAGATGAAATTTCTGTACTCGTGGCCCCAGTTTTTAATTAGAATCAGCATAGATGCTGAATATTCTGGCTCACTCCCACAAAACATGGACTCTAAATATTTGAAACCACTGGTGTGTTATCATTACTTGCTGCAGCATCTCACTTCAATTTTGTGCTTGTCTGATAAAGAATTTTCAAGCAGGATACAATACTGGATTCCTGTCAGACACTGTTCTCACATCCCACAATATATACTGTTCTCTGTTATGTGCTCTGTTGTGCTATGATTTTGTAATGTACACGCATGCATCACATTTTACTACGTGTTCTATTGTTTAAAATTTATATCCCTACATTTTGCATATTCTGTCTTTTAAATATATGTCGTTCTTTATAATGGTGTATCCAGTGTGGCGCTCTTTAGCATTTTGGACCTTGGTGTTCTTACACAGTGGGTTCCTACTGCATTCTTTTCTACACCTTGTTTGAATGGCTATGGCATGCAAGGGGGGTGTCCTGACAAATGGTTTCACCTGGATCATCATGAGCACTGTGCTGTTTGTCACTGCAAATAAATGAATTATCTCCTGGCACTGAGCAAAAACCTCCACTGGGCATTTTAAAAGTTTTGTTCCCTCTGGGCAGAGACCAGGCTGAAGAGGAGGAAGTCAGTCAATTACTTTTCAGCATCACCCCAGCAATTTATTTATTTATTTAATTTATATCCCGCCCTCTCCACCAAAGGCAGGCTCAGGGCAGCTCAAAAACCAAGGGTCGACACAAACATTACTGTGACTGGTAAAACCAACAATAAAACATAAAAACAATTGGTTAAAACATTTTGCAGGTGCTACTATAATAGTTTCAGGGAGCGATTGAATTCTAGTAGTTACTGTACTCAGAGGTCTCAGGGTTGCCGTAGCATGGTAGGATAGATCATTGGTGGTGTTCTTATGGGCCAGTCCTGTTGCTGCAGTTGTTACCATCATGTGAATGCCTGGTGGAAGAGTGCCATTTTGTAGGCCCTGCGGAACTGTAAAAACTCTCACAGGGCCCTAACCTCCTCTAGCAACTCATTTCACCAGCTAGGGGCAGCAACGGAAAAGGCCCTGGTTCTCGTTGTTTTGAGCCTCGTTTCTCTGATGCTGGGGACTGTCTACAGATTTTGAGACCCTGACTGAAGTGCTCACTGGGGCACGTGCAGAGAAAGGTGGTCCCTAAGGTATTCAGGACCCTGGCCAATCTCTTAATAAATGCTAAATAGGTCCAGCTAGAGACAATGGAATGGCTGAATTCTCTCCCCTCCCACCACCTCCTTCCTTCAAGCAGGGAACAGAGATTTTAGGAAGAATGAAATGCTAGGGGAACACCTAGAAGGAAATGGTTAGAATTTTCAAGAAACACTTATTTGACCTGGCATGATCTGGTCAGTGGGTGGAGTAAGAGAAATGATAAAACCTACTTGCAGGAAAAAGGCAGTCTTTTTTCCCTTGGGTGCTGCATCTATGAGCACACATAGTCCTCTCCTCTTGCAAGGCAACTGTTGACCATGTGCTTGCTTCAAGAGCTGAAGCAAGCTTCAAGGTAATTGTAACTTCGTAGGGACTTGTACGAGTAACTACCTACGCTAAAGGGGACTGTCCTATTTCAACATCTGATAAGGCATGTATAGAAAAAGGGACAGATGATTTGTGTTCTTCCCATTTGTTTTGTATTCCTTGCTCAGTTTGGTGCTGTGTTAAAAGAATGGAAGAAAAGCCCCTCTGGGTGTGGAGAAACACCTAGGTGGGCAGGGCAGAAAAGGGCCTGCAGGCCAAAGCAGGCATGTTCCACCACAGTCATCATTACATATTTCTGTCTTTGGTGCCAGTGCACTTAGTGGGGGTGATTCAACAGTGAGGGCAGCCAGGAAAATGAGTCTTCCTGAGCAATATGAGAGGGCTGCAGTGACAATCTGGCCACTCTGCCATGAGGCTGCCATCCCACTCGTTCCAGCCCAGCTCCAGCCCAGCCATCATCTGGAAAGTCCACTCACCTTATGTTTGGTGTAGTGGTTAAGTTTAGAGCCAGTTTTGTGTAGTGGTTAAGCGCACAGACTCTTATCTGGGAGAACTGGGTTTGATTCCCCACTCCTCCTCATGCACCTGCTGCTGTGATCCTGGGTCAGCCACAAGTTCTCACAGAGTTGTTCTGCTCGAGAGCAGTTCTGGGAGAGCTCTCTTAGCCTCACTTTCCTCAAGGGGTATCTGTTGTGGGGAGGGGAGGGGAAGGGGAAGGAGATTGTAAGCCACTCTGAGACTGTTTCAGGTAGTAAAGGGCGGGGTATAAATCCAATCTCTTTTTCTTACGGGAATGCTGTGGTGGGAGGCTCAACCCATGTCCCCATGTCTTCTCAAAGCAGCTTGCAAAGGCACAGGGGGTTGTACTGAATAGCTTGCTACTAGTTCCCTGCGCTATTCAATAAAGTCTGGAGTGATTTACAGCTCTCTCCCTATCTGTTTGCTGTTGGCAGAGAATACTTGCTTTCTGCTGCCTCCACTCACTTCACTCACAGCATGTGATTGTCTGCCCCCTTCTGTGATTTCCCTATAGTGCTTCCCAAAATGATCTCTTCCACACATCTAAGGGAGTGAGCTCTGACTCAGGGAAGCTCATGCTGGGATTTTTCACTATGGTTCCATTAGACCACTGCTTTGTTTTGCTGCAAAATGTAACACAGGTCCCGAACTGCCTTAAAGTCTAATGACATGTAGTTCACCATGAAATGTTATGCATTGCAAATCACCTCTTCAACAGACTGACACTCTTCAACAGACTCTGCAGCCCTCTCTCCTTCCCCCTCATGCACTCTGCTGGACACTGCATGCAGCTTGCGTGGGGAGCAGGTGGGGGCAATTCAAGGGGATATGTGCCTGCTGCAGTGAGGGGGCCAGGTCTTTGAGTCTCACATTCCCCCACAGCACTGCTGGCATCTGATCCAGCCAAGCAGGCTGGCAGTGCAGGCTCATCGGGGGATCAGGGTGGATGGGGTGCAAGGGTGTGGCAAAGGGGTATCAGACAAAATAATAGGTGCCTAGGCAGCCTATCAGCTGGGCTGTCCTGTCCCCCCTTTTGCAGCTTGCACGGGCAAAATGCCAGCTTTAAAACTTTTGCCAGCTTCTGGCCAGAAGCCCTGGCCTTGCTATCCCAGAGCCCTTCCCTTAAGCCATGCCTCTCTTTGCAAGAGGGTTGCCATCCTTCAGGTGCGCTCTGCAGTTCTCTTGTAATTACAACCTATTTCCAGTCTACAGAAAAAAGAAACTGCAGCTCTACAGCTTTACATTGCTGCTGAGCTTCCTCTCATCCCCAAACTCCCCCCCCCCAAAAAAAATCTCCAGGAATTTTCCAGGCCAAAGTTGGCAACCCTACTTTGCAATGTTATCTGCCTGGCCCCATATGACTGGTGGTGACCTCTAGGGATAGACACGAACTGGCTCATGAACTAAAGTTTTGGCCAGTTAGTGATTAATGAGCTGAACTTTGTGGCTTGGTTCATGGTTTGTGAACTGTCACAAACTTTTAGCTGCCAAATGAACTGATTCAGTTTGTGAGTTTCATGAAACAATAGAATGGTTCTGCAGCATGCTAGAGATACCAAACTCACAGGGGAGCTTTGGTTGACTCTCCTCTACCTACCCTCCAGGTTTGGTGAGGATTGGATTTATGGGGGCCACTAAAGAAGGTGTCCCAAGGAAAGTGCTTGCTGAGGAAATGACAAGCACAGGTTCAGGAGTATACAGAATGGACCATATATATACAGAGTTGACCTCCAGAAGGGGAGCCACATAAACAAACAGGATTTAAAAGGGGACTGTATATTTTAAAAAAAAAAGGTATAATGAAGGTAGAATGCCAGAAGGGGGGTGGGGGCCTTCCAGTGTTTTGCACTGAGTGTCACATGTATGACTATCTCCCCACAGGACAGAAGTCTTGGGTGTGTGCTCGATGCAAGGAGCTCCTGGTCCTCAGGGAATGAGTTCGTACCCTTGAGGCTGAGGTGACTGAAGCAGAGAGAGTCAGTTAGGCACTCGGGGAAGACTCTTGGGGATGTATTAGATGAGCCCCACTCTGAACGTGGCAGCCCCATTGCTGCCAGGGAGCATGAGGGTCGCGAGGGAACAGGGCACCGGGCTGAGGATAAGGGGAATGCGCCCTCAGAAGGGACCTCTTCTTCAGTTGGTGAGCGGGTATCCTTTTGAGCCAAGGAACCATCCCTGGGCAGGGAGAGAGGGGGGGGGGTCTTGGTAGTTGGTGATTCAATCCTTAGGCAA
Organism: Heteronotia binoei; assembly: GCF_032191835.1. Classification (NCBI taxonomy): domain Eukaryota; kingdom Metazoa; phylum Chordata; class Lepidosauria; order Squamata; family Gekkonidae; genus Heteronotia; species Heteronotia binoei. The sequence continues at coordinate 132,016,395 of NC_083223.1, forward strand.
GTAGACAGCTGGGTGGCAAAACCACGTACTGACCGTGTGGTGACTTGCCTGCCTGGTGCGAAGGTAGCAGACATTATGCGTGTAGTAGATAGGCTGATAGACAGTGCTGGGGAGAAGCCAGTGGTCGTGGTGCATGCTGGCACCAACGATGTAGGGAAATGCAGTCGTGAGGTCCTGGAGGATAAATTTAGGCTGCTAGGCGGGAGACTTAAGGCCAGGACCTCCAAGGTAGCTTTCTCAGAAGTGCTACCTGTTCCACGTGCAGGGCAGGAGAGACAGGCACAAATTAGAAGTCTCAATGTGTGGATGAGATGATGGTGTAGGGAGGAAGGGTTTAAGTTTGTTAGGCAATGGGATGCTTTCTGGAACAAGCGGGAGCTATACAAAAGAGACTGTCTCCACTTGTCCCCTGATGGAACCAGGCTGCTGGCGCTTAAAATCAAAAAGGTGGCAGAGCAGTTTTTAAACTAAATCTTGGGGGAAAGCCGACAGGAGATGAAATGTCTCTGGTTTGGGAGGACTCATCTCATAGAGATGAAGGGTTAGCTGTTACTTTTCTACCGGGTAATAGATCAGAGTTGTCCACTGAGATGGTGACAAACAGTATGGACTGTCTGCCAAAGTCTCGAGGTGGCAGGAGGAAGGTTGCGGGCGTAGCTTGCCTGGGCAATTATAGATGTTTGTATGCAAATGCTAAAAGTGTTCAAAGTAAAATTGGTGAGTTGGAATGTTTAGTGTTGGGAGAAAACATAGACATTGTGGGAATTTCAGAAACTTGGTGGAATGAGGAGAATTAGTGGGACACGGTGATTCCTGGATATAAGTTATATCGGAAGAATAAGGAGGGAAGGGTTGGAGGTGGGGTGGCTCTGTATGTCAGAGAGGGTATACGGTCCAGTAAGACTGAGGTCAGAGAATTAGATTCCCTTCTAGAAATGCTTTGGGTTGAAATAGAGGGCCCAAAAGGAAATCTAACTATGGGAGTTTGTTATCACCCACCAAATTTAATTTTAATTACATGCTATTAAACTGCAAGCAGGGAATATTCTATAAAGAGTAATTTTAGGCTTCGTTCAGAAGGTGGCAGCAGTTTACTGCTCATTGCTAGACTTAATATCAAATTGATAGTGATGTCTATCAAATTTTCCCATATTAATTAATTGCTGAGTAATGTAGTAGAATGGCAGACATGTGGCTTACACATTTTATTGATTATTAATTTAGTGGAAATATGAATTATTAGAGGACAATTATAATACGATGGAAGGATTAAAGATAGTGGCTAAACGTAAAAACTGTGTCATAATAGGTGATTTTAACTACCTGCAGATTGATTGGGTCAATATGTGTTCTGGTCGAGAGAAAGAGATTGAGTTTCTTGATGCTCTCAGTGACTGTGCTATGGAGCAGATGGTCTCAGAATCTACCAGGGGTGGGGCGATCCTGGATTTGGTCCTTGGTGAGAGATGTAAAAGTGATTGCACCACTTGGGAGCAGTGACCATAACGTTATTGATTTCACCATTTGTATAAATAGAGAGTTGCCCCAAAAGACCAGCACAACCACGTTTAACTTTAAAAGGGGTAAATCCTCTGAGATGAGGAAGCATGTGAAGAGGAAACTGAAAGGAAAGGTAAATACAGTCAAAACCCTTGGGGAAGCTTGGAGGCTATTTAAAACTACAATCCTAGAAGCTCAGATAAAATATATACCACAAGTTATGAAAGGCACAAATAGGTATAAGAAAAGGCCTTCATGGTTAACAAACAAAGTAATGGATGCTGTAAAAGGTAAGAAGGACTCCTTTAAGCGGTGGAAAGCTAGTCCAAGTGAGATTAATAAAAGGGAACACAGGCAGTGGCAAATCAAATGCAAGACTGTAATCAGGCAGGCAAAAAGGGACTATGAGGAGCATATTGCAAAAAACATAAAGACCAACGATAAAAATTTCTTCAAATATATTAGAAGCAGGAAACCAGCCAGGGAGGCAGTGGGGCCCTTGGATGACCAAGGGGTAAAAGGATTACTGAAGGAGGATAGGGAAATGGCTGAGAAGCTGAATGCATTTTTTGCCTCCGTCTTCACTGTGGAAGACGAGAACCACTAATTTTGGAAGGGGTGTTGAAAGACCTGAGTCAGATTGAGGTAACAAGAGAGAAGGTCCTACAACTGATAGACAAATTAAAAACTAATAAGTCACCAGGTCCGGATGGCATACATCCAAGAGTTGAACTTGTGGATCTCCTGACAAAAATATGTAATCTTTCATTGAAATCTGCCTACATTTCTGAGGACTGGAAGGTAGCAAATGTCACCCCCATCTTTAAAAAGGGTTCCAGAGGAGATCCGGGAAATTACAGGCCAGTCAGTCTGACTTCAATACCGGGAAAGTTGGTAGAAACCATTATCAAGGACAGAATGAGTAGGCACATTGATGAACACAGGTTATTGAGGAAGACTCAGCATGGGTTCTGTAAGGGAAGATCTTGCCTCACTAACCTGTCGCATTTCTTTGAGGGGTGAACAAACCTGTGGACAAAGGAGACCCAATAGATGTTGTTTACCTTGACTTCCAGAAAGCTTTTGATAAAGTTCCTCATCAAAGGCTTCCTAGAAAGCTCAAGAGTCATGGAGTAAAAGGACAGGTCCTCTTGTGGATCAAAAACTGGCTAATTAATAGGAAGCAGAGAGTGAATATAAATGGGCAGTCTTCGTAGTGGAAAACGGTAAGCAGTGGGGTGCCTCAGGGCTCAGTACTAGGTCCCATATTCTTTAATTTGTTCATAAATGATTTGGAGTTGGGAGTGAGCAGTGAAGTGGCCAAGTTTGCAGATGACACTCAATTGTTCAGGGTGGTGAGAACCAGAGAGGATTGTGAGGCACTCCAAAGGGATCTGTTGAGGCTAGGTGAGTGGGTGTCAACGTGGCAGATGAGGTACAATGTGGCCAAGTGCAAAGTAATGCACATTGGGGCCAAGAATCCCAGCTACAAATACAAGTTGATGGGGTGTGAACTGGCAGAGACTGACCAAGAGAGAGATCTTGGGGTCGTGGTAGATAACTCACTGAAAATGTCAAGACAGTGTGCGATTGCAATAAAAAAGGCTATACTGGGAATTCTTAGGAAGGGAATTGAAAACAAATCAGCCAGTATCATAATGCCCCTGTATAAATCGATGGTGTGGTCTCACTTGGAATACTGTGTGCAATTCTGGTCACCGCACCTCAAAAAGGATATTATAGCATTGGAAAAAGTGCAGAAAAGGGCAACTAGAATGATTAAAGGTTTGGAACACTTTCCCTATGAAGAAAGGTTAAAAACGCTTGGGGCTCTTTAGCTTGGAGAAACGTCGACTGTGGGGTGACATGATAGAAGTTTACAAGATAATGCATAGGATGGAAAAAGTAGAGAAAGAAGTACTTTTTTCCCTTTCTCACAATATAAGAACTTTTGTGCATTCAATGAAATTGCTGAGCAGTCAGGTTAAAACAGATAAAAGGAAGTACTTCTTCACCCAAAGGGTGATTAACATGTGGAATTCACTGCCACCGGAGGTGGTGGCGGTTACAAGCATAGACAGCTTCAAGAGGGGGGTTAGATAAAAATATGGAGCAGAGGTCCATCAGTGGCTATTAGCCACAGTGTGTGTGTATATATATATATATGTGTGTGTGTGTGTGTATAATTTTTTTGGCCACTGTGTGATACAGAGTGTTGGACTGGATGGGCATTGGCCTGATCCAACATGGCTTCTCTTATGTTCATGTAAAAATGCGAGACATCAGATTTATAGGGGACCTCCCCGTGATGCTCTTCTACGTACCTTCCAAGGTTGGTGAGGATTGGATTTAGGGAGAACAAGCTGCCCCCCCCCCCCCCCCCGCTGCAAGATTACTCCTGGAAAGTGCTTTTGGGGGAAATATCAGGCACAGGTTCAAAAGCACAAGCTACACGCATCAAACACACAGGGAACTTATTGGGGTTTCTAAAGCAGAAGAATTCTGCCCCCCCCCCCCCAATTGCTTTGAAATTGCTTTAAAATTTAGTAAACATTTTGTCGGAAATATATCCATTCACAAACTGGTGCAAACTGCTTGAAAGTTCATGGAAAATTCATGCAAGTTGACTTGGCACAAATTTCAGTTCATGAACTACTAACCAGCCAAAACTTTAATTCATGAGCCAGTTCGTGCCCATCCCTAGTGACAACATGGGGTGCCTGATGCTGCAATGGGGTGCTTAATGCCTCATGTCATTCCCTCCTTTGCATATGTTTGTTTTGGCCAAGGGAATAGAGTTCTAGGCTTGGGTGTGGGGGCTGTGAGTTTGAGTTTGGCATTCTTCTGCCCTCCCTGGTTTTTCTTTTTTTCCGGGAAATAGGGTACATGACTTGGAGGAGACATGGTTGTATTTGGGCAGCACTTTGCTGCCATTCAGATCTTTGCCAGGGAGGCTGATGGATGTGCTGTCTACTGAGTGGATACCCTTCCTCTGTTGGCTGTGGGGGGACATTCAGATAATGTGCCTTTGTTAGGGTTGTGCTGTCACTAGGTTTTTCCTCTCTGTCCTCCAGCATTCTGTGGGGGGATACTGGCAATGAGGAGTGGTGGCCAGATAAGCTGGCAGTGATTTTCTGCACCTGTGTGTGTGTCACTCAGAGGTACACATCAGGCACAACTGCCTGATTGGTTGGTGTTGTTGGGGTTGCTATGGTCTCTCATGTGCTTGCTATGTGGTTTCTGCCTTGTGGACAGGCAGGTGAGGAATATCCTTAGGAATCTGAATAGTGGTACAGCTGTTATGGTGGCAAATACAGACTACTACCACCACAGCAGCCCTTGGGCTGACCATGTTTCCCCAGAGCAGCTCTGAGTAGGAAGCTCACTGGGTCACCACCAAGCAGTGTAAGGGCCCAGGACTGTTGTCAAGCGAAACAGCTTCTCTATTAGAACTTGGCATTTAATAATACATAATCAAATTAACCATTTAAATCCTTAAGGAAAAGGCTTTGTTACCCAGATTTAATTTTAATTACATGCTATTAAACTGCAAGCAGGGAATATTCTATAAAGAGTAATTTTAGGCTTCGTTCAGAAGGTGGCAGCAGTTTACTGCTCATTGCTAGACTTAATATCAAATTAATAGTGATGTCTGTCTAATTTTCCCATATTAATTAATTGCTGAGTGATGTAGTAGAATGGCAGACATGTGGCTTAGACATTTTATTGATTATTAATTTAGTGGAAATATGAATTATTAATCCAGTTGTATTGAAAGAGCTTGATTTGGGACTGAAAATGGAGGGCAAGAAAACTTTTGATGTGTTTTCAGTGTAGAAATTCTCAGATATCACAACATGGACACAATCCATTAGGCTTCACCACTTTCTATAAATGTTATGGTACTTTAACTTCTGTTACCCTCTGCAGCAAATGTTTTATCTATTTAAAAAAAATTGTAGAGCCCTTTTAATTTTCAGATATTTTCTGTAATGTTACTATTTCTTTAATTAGACTGATCTTCTGTGTTGCCACTAAGTCACAGGGTAAGATCGGGGTATGTGTTCTGCCCAATTGTTTTTCACATGGTTTGTTGTTGATATTTACCTGAAGAAGGTACACAGCCTTCTTTATGTTGATACTAATGTTGATATTCATTATTGATATTTACATGAAGAAGGTATATAGTTCCATAGCCTGTGATCCACTAACATCTATGCTCGACTTCTTGATTTCATTAGGCACAAGTATGGTGTGATGAATTGATCATAACACAAGTCTCATATTCCTCAGACTGTCCAATATTCTGCCCACCCACCATCACTATTTGACCTTTTATTAGTTCTCACTTGGGTCCAGTTTTGGTGTTGGGAGAAAGATGGACTATGAACATTTTAATAAATACAAAACAAACATTTGCTTCTTAAATGAATGTGTGCCATCATGCATGTGCACTCATTCTCCTCTACACTTTGCTAAATTCACTTTGAAGTGGAAACCAAGGGTTGCATCCAGACTGAATTGATAGTTTCTTCTAGTTTCCCCTTCTCACTGCAGACCCCTCCTCATATCATTTATCAGGGTCTCCCTGTCTCTCGGAAGCATCATTTTGTGGAGATCAGTGAGCAAGAAAACCCAGTTCTAATGGTGGAAAATTTAGTCCTGATCCAACTCTGGTTGCTGTACAATCCTGAAACCTGACTATTTCACAACCCTTTTTCTAGGATTCCATTTTGCTTTTTAATTTTTTTCTTTTTGGCCTTGGAGTACTGAGTCAAATTGATTGGTGTAAAGTATGGGAGCAATTGTGCAAATTCAGCATGTATCATACAATTTCTGAGAATAGTGAGGAACAAAAGTAAAATTAAATAAAATGTGACAGGGTACTGCGGAGATGATCTTATTTAATTGATCATTCATCTATATATTATTCTGAAGGCATGTAACAAGACCCTGAGAATTTGTGCCTTTGTTGTAAAGAAACAAAAGGGTGATTTGAAGAAGAGAAGCAGTGAAATGTGCTTAACCATTCTTGTCCTGTATTTTTCTCCCAAACATATCTATGCAAGGTTAAATGTATTGGGTTAAATACATATATTTAAAAAATCAATTTCCTTGGAAGCACAGAAGCTTTACGCAGCATTCCCCAATCCTCCACATTAACTGGTTAAGGAGAAAATGATGTTCAGACAAATTACAAAGATGATATGGCTCCAATGGTTACAAGAGAAAGAAATGTTACTCTCAAAATCTTATATGACATATCCATGTAGGTACATTTAACTAGTGGACAATTTAACTTCAGAAATAGGTTAACTTCCAGAATAGGTTAGCTCTAAGCCCAGGTAAGAGAGAGAAGAAGAAAGATCCTATATAAGATGAAACAGAAGACAACAGCCAAAGAGCTCAGCATCTAACAGAAGGGAAAGCAGGGCCAACAGCCGAGTGTACCGGAGTGAAACAATTCTCCTCTTAACCCCCCCCCCCCCCAATTCTCTTGCATGCACTGTTACAACAATCAATAAAATGTACATCTGAGGTGGTGAAGGGACAGTGGCTTGGTTGCATGTGCACAGTTTAGGAACTGCTTTAAAGGTTTGCTGGCAAGAGACTTCTAGAAAGTGTTGCATCCAGCCAGGGCTTTTTCTACCGAAACTCATTTGCATATTAGGCCACACCCCCTGACATCACCATTGTTTTGTACAGGGCTTTTTCTTTTAAAAAGCCTAACAGGAACTCAATTACATATCAGGCCACACCCCCTGACACCAAGCCAGCCGGAACTGTGTTCCTGCTCAAAAAAAGCCCTGCATCCAACCACAAACCACTTGACAGGCAGGCTTGCTGCTGAGTGTTTTAATTACCAGATACATACATTTTTAAGGCTCCCCCATAGGTTCCCGTCTCCCCTTTACCGCCTCAGAGATTTGTCCTCTTCAGCCTGGCAACTTTTGTGGTCCGTGATAGGGGCGGGATAGTGATGAGTTGGGGGACCTCATTTTCTCTCTCCCGCGGGTCGACTTTTTTCAGGTGGGGGGCCCCTCCATTTTCCTTTCTCCCGTCTGGGCTTTCTCTTCCCAAGAGTTGTGTTCCTCCTTAAATTGCTCTCCTGCCTGGCGCAGTCCCGCCTTTCCTTCAAGCGCCCCCTCCCCTTTTCTGGTCTCTCTACAGAAAGAATTAATAAGTCCCGTGACGGAGCAGGGGACTTTGCTGCTCTCTAGGCATGAAGCACACCTGTAAGAGCTGTAGGCTTTCTAGAAGGGCTGAAAAAATACAGGTCACAGGGAACTGAGATAAAATGTAATATCTGTTCAGGTCTAGCTAGTTTTCCCTTGTTTCATTCATTTACTAAAATAAAATGATCAAAGAGCTATGCATCCTGGTTTAGCTGTTTCATAGGCAGCAGGTTTTGGATGAAAAGCAGCACATAAATGAATGACCTGCCACTTCTCCATTATAACTTGCCACCTCCTTTCCCGGCAAGAGAGCAAGCACCGAGTCAATAGCTGTGAGCAGCCTCCATTGCCACTAAGAATTCCTTTGCATTTCCAGTGGCAATCAGAGCAGAACCATTAATTCCGCAGTGATGAAGCAACCCAAATTTCTGGAAGAAGTCTTTTTCCATGTGTGCCATTACCTGCATGGAGATGAGGTGGGTGGTGACCAGTGATAAAGTTGTCTCTGTCCCTTCAGAAGTCTGTCAGGCACTGAATTTCTTTAGTTTTGGCTGCCAGTTGGTTTATGTCATTAGAGATTATTGCTGATTTTATTGTAAGATTATTTTTAGACTGCTGTTTAAAATATGATTACATGAACTCTTTTTGATAGTGATTCTTGGTCTTATTGTAACTGAAAATGTTTTAAATTCTATTTTAATAGTATATTGGAGGCCACTTTGAGAACCTTGCATGCTGTCAATTGTGGAGGATAAATTCTTTTAAAATAAATAAAAAACAAAAAAGGTCAGTTATTGAGGTTACTTTCCAGGCAGTTAAGGTTGCTACTACTAATTATCCCTACTGTAGGCCCCAGTACTGTAGATGCTGTTCCAAGAGGTTCCCTGGAGCCCAAAGGCAATGGTTTTTGCAGGGAGGCATGCAGAGAGCTGCAACAGAAAGAGGCAGAAGAGTTACATTCAGCAGAAGTTCTGCTCCTGATACTTTGGATCCAACCCATGATCCTTGCTGATCCTATCACAAGAGCGAGGGAGATTCCGCTCTTGCAAAAGAAATAATTTAGCAATCTTTATTCCAAGTGATGTACCCTTTTACAAATTTTAAAGCATATTTCCATCCATTGCCACTGCCCCCTGGCCTCTCTATTCTGACCCATGTACTTCTGGAGCTTTCTAGGTTGCTGGGTTGAAGTTCTAAAAAGTGGTAGTTCTCACAAAACACCTATGGTCCATGCATTCTTCATTAAGTGTCAAAACTATATATAGCTGAAAAATTATAGATTTGCAAGAGAAAGGGATTTCTCCTCCCTGAGCTTCTGCCCTAGGCAGGGTCCTCCATAGTTTACTCCTACATATCAACTGATATAATTCAATGCAAGTATAGAAAAGATAGTATGTCATATAAGAAAGCACAGAACAGTGCGGGCAAATTTTAACTGTACAAGCAAGTCTGGCAATGCACCACTGAACTTTGTGATCTACATAGCATCACCCACTAGCCAGCTTTTGCTATGCCCTGATAGGTAGAAAACATCTGGGTCAAGTCAGGAATGGCATCTGCATCAAGGTGTCCCCTGGGATCTTGAGAACTGTTGCTGTTCACTTCTTGGCAAAGACTGTTAGGAATAGCTGGGGAAGGTTCAGCCTAAAGTAGGGCTAGCAAGCCAAAGAAGGGACACTCTTCTGCTTTATGTAGGATACTGTTTAGGGGGAGATCTGGGTTCAAATCCCCAATTGTCGTGAAATTTGCTGGGCATCCTTGGGCAGACATTCTCTTTCAGCTAAATCTACTGCACAGGGTTGGGAGGATGAGAACCATGTATGCTTCTCTACCCTTCTTGGAGGAGGGGCAGGATATATAACAGCTGAGCCAACTTCTCTATTGCACATGAAGAAGGAAAGCAAGGAGCAATATGATAAATGACTGCTCTTCCTGCTGCCTTCTGCTTTGGACATCACTGTTATCAGCCGTGCTGCAATTCAGTACAACCTTGAGAGAAACTTGGCAGCCTTAGACTCAAGTGCTTCACTTACGCCAAGTACATACCCACCTCTTTGTGATTATGAAAATGCCAGTCCCCATTTAGGCAGTGTCTTTGTAAACCATATTAAACTGTTGCAGGTGCACATGATTCCTTTATATAAAATATTGTCAGAGTTAAATGTCCTTTTACCTCTTTGGATTACCTCTATAGCTTCCTTTGGCCTTGAGTACAAATTGAATTTGCACTCAAGTTTCATATCCGTCTTCATAGACTGGATTAAATCAGAGGGGAAGGTGCAGGAGAGACTTTGAGTTGCTGCTTTGGGGTGGTTGTGCTCTTTTAGTAGTGGTGTTTAAAAGAAATTCATAATGGGGTGTGTGTGTGTGAAGGAGGGGGGGGGAGAGGTTGGCTGGCCAGCTATAGAGACTGCCCAGAGACTGCATAATTGACTGCAGAGCATTAGGTAGGCACCACGTGATACATAAGATGAGTGCACTGAAGAATCGGTGCCAGGAGAAATCCTTCAAATTTTGCTTAAAAAGCAAACAGCAAGCAGGGAAAAATTACTTGAAGGCTTTATCTTTTAATCTGTCGGTTGCTTTAGGCAGAAATAGAATCCCATTATGACAAGGAAATGCAGTCAAAGAATAGTAGGCACCTGCAGAAAAGGTGAATGTTGACATTGCAAAGCAAATGCTAGCATAAGAGGAAGGAACAAATAGGTAATAACTGATCCACAGCAAAAAAAAATCCTCCAACGAAAATCTTGATGAAGTGGGATACAATGCAAGAGAGCCACTTTGAAACCAAGTGCACATTCTGGTCAATATAGATTTTACATGTGAGCTACATAAGAAGAAAAAGTACAATTCCCATTGTAAATCAGAGGAGAGAATTCCACTTGGTGCAATAGATCAGGACTTGGAAGATCTGCGATCAAAGCAGTGGAGGTCATTGGGTGACCTTGGGTCAGCTATGTAGACTCAGTCTTACCTGGCAGGGTTGTCATGATGATAAAATTGATTATACCCACTACAATAAGCTTGTTGGAGCAAAGGTGGCACATGCCAAGAAGCTAAGCATTCTGTACTTGCACTTTATTTCTGCTCTAAAATGTTCATTCTCAACAATGCAGGTGTCAGATGCAACTGCAACTGGGTTGCTACGAGATGGCATTTTATAAAATCCTGCATGGATACTGCAATATGCCTGGACTCCCCCACTCTAAAGGTAAAATCTCTTTGATGTTATTAGAAAGGAATGTCAAACTGACAGCCTTAAAATGAGGAAACAATTTTTCATATGGAAAACTGTCCAGCATGATTTATAAAGCAGCCAAGGATGCTTTAGGCTTACAAAACACAAAGAATCTGTCTCTAGGCGTGGGTGGGGGAATAGTTCAGTTCAATCTCAATTACATGCAGCAGGGAGTACTGGCTAGGGGTCTGATGAAGATCAATAGTGTGAAGGATATCAGAAAATGCATGGCATAGCTCAGCTGCTACAGCCAAAATGGCTAGCAAATCAGACATCACTGTTAGGTCTAACAACGTAGAGGTGTCCCCCCCTCCTCCATCACAGAGAGCAACACCTGACTCTCAGTCATCACCTCATCCAGTTCATTAGCAAAATATATATGGTTTTTATAACAAACGTATTTGAGAGTATTTATTTACTGCGAGGGCTCTCCCAAGAAGGCCTAAACCTACTTTAAACCTTTTTCCAGTATATTATGTATGTACATTAAAGCAGATGTGAGGGGGGAAGTTGCTGGGAAAGGAAGCAGCTCCTCTCTTCTAGGAAATAACAGCAGGGAGGACAAAAGTGACAATCTTTTTGGATCAGACAGTTTCCAGAATGCAATATGAAAATCTGGGTTCACAAAGAACTCCAGAGTTGGATTTTGAAGGGAAAATTTGTTGTTAAATTAGTAAACTGCTTTAATCCAGTGCTTCCCAAGCATTGAGTTTGCCATAAGTGGATTTTAATGATCCTTTCAGCACAACCCTAAACATGCTTACTCATAAATCCCACTGAATTTCATGGCCTTATTCCCTAGTCAGGATATTTAGGATTGTAGCCTAACAGTGCAATCCTATGCATAGTTACTGCAGTCCTGGCCTATTGATTTCAGTGGACTTGTTTATGGTGGCATTGTAACAGTGCAACTCTATGCAGGGTTACACTAACCCCCATTTAAATAATTGGGCTTAACATTAGGCTTAACATTATAGATGTAAAATTGCTTAGCATCACACTATTAATAGCCTAGAACCTTGGGGGAGGAACACAGAGCAGTAGAAACAAGGCTGAGATTTGAATTCAATCGGAGATAGAGAAAACAGGAGGAAACTGTGAATTGGCTGAAGGTGGAGAACCTTAGGGTGTAGTTGCTCCTTTTGATGCAGGATCTACTCTGCTGTTTGTTGGATGAATCCCTTTAATTAACCAGATCTTGCGAAGCTTCCATAAGCCTCCAGTAGTTTCTGTAAAGAAACTAAAACTCATCTAGTGCTGCCACACTACAGTACACCACTCAGGAAAGTGGGGGCACACATAAGAATCTGAAATGGAGATGTGTGTTTCCACATCTGTTGGGGGCCATGGCCAGTTAGAGTTCCCCAGTCTTTCCACTTTATACTTATGCTATTTACTGTTACAAACACCAAAGAAGATGTGACACACATGCTGTGTGAATTGTGACTTTGGCAAGTCTTGTTTACAACAGGACTGTTGAAATTTTAAGTTTCCAAAGTCCCTCTAGGAACCAACCTTTGAAAATATTTTTAAAAAGAAGTTGGAAAATGGAATTTTGATTCTATTTCTGAAAATAAACTTGACCACTTGGGTGCAGTAAGTAAATGCAACAACAATAATAAATCCTCTGAGCACTCTTGGCACCTCCATCACTGAGCATCTTAGAGAATTTTGAAAGAACAAATGTTATTATCCTATGATTTTATGATCCCCACTTGCAGTTCCAGTGGGATTTGTCCATAGTAATCCACTTTAAAAACAAAATCTTCATTTTCTATTTCCAGACTTGGTTACATGGCAGATTTTGCACAAGCATGTGTGTGATGGAAAGCAATGGGTTAAGCATAAGCTGAAGACGCACAGGGCTGCATCAGGTGACCTGAGGGTGGGGGCAAAGTGCTCTGAGCTCTCAGGGAGGGAAAAAAAGTTAGTTTAGTGAGAGAAACTGCTGAGGCAGGAGTTCAGTCAGTTGGAGTCTGACAGAGTGGAGGCCTGTCAGAGAAGTCTGTCAGTGGGGACCTGACAGAGACTGAGAGGGTCAGTTAGTGCCGGCCAGAAGGGCTGAGAGGGCAGCTGATCCTGTGAAGAAGCTGGAGACGGAGACGGGGAAGTCTTCCAGAGACTGCCAGCTGGACAAAACCAGCCAAGAGGGCTGTGTGTGTGTGAGTCAGTTAAGACCAGAATGGTCACAGACACCGGGAAACTACTCTAAAGATCTAGTGAGGAGGTTGAGGGAGTGGATGTGGGTCTGAGACACCAAGAAGGGCTGAGAGGAGAGACTCCAGTCGAGGGGTGAGACTAGACACATCAATCCCAAGAGGCCAGACCTTGGCTAGAGGTGGAGAGTGAGTTAAAGGGAACGGTGAACTGTGTAACTGTGAGAGATCCAAGAAAGTAAAAGTGACTGTAAGCTTGAAACAACTGAACAAAGAATAAGCCTGTGTAAATATCTCCCATATCCCCAGTTAAGACTTTTTGTTACAATAAATCTGTGGTTTAAGTTAAAGTTCTCGTGTGCCTATATATTTTGTGGGAAGAATAAACAAAGCTGCTGGGGTCCCATCAACAGAACAAGTAAAAATACCCCGAAGAGACGAAAATATAGAGATCCAGTGAGGCCGTGAGGTGGGGGCTGCTATAATGTGCTTTTGAGCTAACATACCACAAGCTAATTAAGGTGTGCTTATAGGCTTGCAGGACCTTTTGCCTTTGAATGTTAGATCTATGTGTGCCCCATCACAAACTGTTTTTGAAAACATCCTAATATGAAAAAGCAAGTTGCCCAAACCCATGGAAAATGAATTAAAAATACACACACATCTAAAACCCTTCTGGAAATGTGGAGTTAGATGTTTCTCTGGACTGTGAGAAGAAAACGTTGCTAAATAAAGGGAGTTTCGGTCATTTGCAATTATGCTCTTGTGACTCTGAGTGTATGAGAATGGACTATAATTACAGCACATCTCCAAAAGTTATATCATTCAGACTAATTTGGAAGGAAAGGAATTTCTCTAGGTTATCTCCTGAAAACATGCCCACATTTCCCCTTGAAAAAAGATCCAGTGGTCTTACTCTCGCTAAACAGTTGCATTATTCCAATTTCATCAGCAATGAAAATGATGTCACTGAAGCAAATAAAATGAAATGTTTTCCTCTTCTGGTTTAGGAAATTTGGTGTTTGCCATCATTCAACTGAAGTCATCTTTGTTCTGCATTGATCTGATGCCATATATGCTTAAATTGACCAGATTGCAATTATACTCTTGGACATATCCAGGAATGCTAAAGCAGGGGCCAGCTTCACTTTTTCAGCCTATCCTGTCATGGCCCAAGTCCAGCCTGTGCTCATTTTCCCTACTGGCTGATGGAGATAGTAGTATATAATTTTTCTAAATAAATAAAGACACCATCATTTTTCTTGGATTTCTTCTGTTCTATTTTCTATGACAGGTTTAATTACTTTCTATATTTTTAAGTCTGTTTCAACCCTTTTGAAATCAACAGCACTGAACTGTGGCAGTGGGTGGGCATAGCAGTGCACTGTCTTGCAATGTTTGTGTAAATGCATCCTCAGTTATTCTTTTCCAACTATTTAAACCACAATATTTGGTCACTGGGATGCAAACACACCCAAGGAAGCACGTCTTTTAGGTTTGGAATGCAGCTGCATGCAGTAGTGGCACAATGTAGGTGCTGTACTGGCTTATCTTGTAGTATCACTTGATGAGCAATATTATCATAGAATCATAGAGTTGGAAGGGGCCATACAGGCCATCTAGTCCAACCCCCTGCTCAATGCAGGATCAGCCTTCAGCATCCCTGACAAGTGTTTGTCCAGCTGCTGCTTAAAGATTGCCAGTGAGGGGGAGTTTAGTACCTCCCCAGATAGATGATTCCACTGTTGAACAACTCTTACTGTAAAAAAGTTCTTCCTAATATCCAGCTGGTACCTCCCCACTCTTAATTTAAACCTATTATTACAAGTCCTCTCCTCTGCTGCCAACAGGAACAGCTCCCTGCCCTCTTCTAAGTGACAGCCCTTCAAATACTTATAGGGAACAATGCAGTTCCTCCTCAACCTCCTCTTCTCCAGACTGAACATTCCCAGCCTTTCCTCATAGGGCTTGGTCTCCAGGCCCCTGATTGTTCTTATTGCTGTTCTCTGCACCTGTTCCATTTTGTCCACATCGTTCTTGTAGTAAGGCCTCCAGAATTGCATACATGCTTACCCTATCTTGCTTATAGTTTTGTACATTTAAAATTATTTCTTTTATTTATAATTATTTTTGAACACTAGCATATTTATGGAAAATGGAAATAAAATCCTTGGCAGGGCTACTCACCTCCCACCATTTTGTGAAACCTAGCTTCTTTGAATTTTAAAAAGTTACTTCAAACATTGTCAGTATAGTGCTACAGCAATTCAGCAATGTGCTTTATTGCATTTTCACAGCAATCTTGCAACACTGTGATTAAGCAAAATGCACACTGCTTTCAGGATGGTTTTAGCTAAAATATACAAGGAGAGCTAGCCATCCCCCCACCTCGGCTTTGTTGTTCGACTGCATTTCGGTCTGGGTCTTCCTGATCATTTCAGATTCTTTATTTACAAAAGCAAACAAAAACCCCAATCTGTTCTTACTTATACAGAAAGATAACCAAGTTTAACAACACAAGTGTAAGCTCCTCCTTATCAGGCTTTGGAAACATGTGTTTCTCTCTTTCTCCCACTTTAAAGTGTCAAGCAAACAGTTTGCAGGTATAGTTTTACCCTGAAGCATGGTTTTTCCTCACATTCCATGTCAGCTACTGTACTATTGGTATGGAACCTGGACCAGTGGCAGCAGATCACAAAACAAATTAATCTAAGGATGCTGTTTCCTTTTGTCTATAATATCAGTACAAATGCTGCAGTGCCTCAAAGGTCCCATCCGGTCGCTGGAGACAGATGAAGGGGGCTTTTTGGGTTGTTTTTTTTGTTTTTTGTTTTTTTAAAAGAGAGTTTCAAGCAATATGACAGCACTGGGACAATTGCCACTGTACAGACATTGATTTGATCCCACGGTCATGTCTAGGCAGGCAGGTTTTGCAGGTCTTGAAAGGTTTACAATAGTCTTCCATTCTGCAAAGCCACTTTCTTAGAGGCAGGAATGAGATGAAAGCAATGCCTCTCTCACGCCACCTTCAACAGCCTAGTGCCCCCCCCCCCCCAGTTCTCATCTGTCTCCAGCCCTGGCTTCAGGCCTCTGGAGGGAAGCCTGCCAACTAGACATTCCCATGGCAATCATCCTTCTGAGGAAGCCCTGGCAACTGGCTGGAGACTAAATGAATACTCTAGTATGCAATTTTCAGATTGGGCCTTCTATAAATACTCCAAGACTTTAACTTGACTTTACTAATTATTACAGCTCTCAGTAGGTGGGGATAAAGCATGATTCTTGTATGGGCTATTGGTACAGAACAGCTTTCAAAATGGAATTATAAGCAGACAACCTCATAGGAACGGAAGGAGCTTGAGATGACTGTCTCATTACACAGGTAGAATCTATGAACAGTTTGTTGACATTAAGCAAATGGCCTCGCTCCCTCGAGCGAAAAGCCAGAGATAAGAGTGTGCAAGAATTGCATGAGTTACTTAGTAGAAGTTGTAAATCACTTTTATCACATGCAAAAATGAGAGAGGGCTTTTATCTTTTTTTTATTGAAAAAGCCCAACAGGAACTCCTTTATGTATTAGGCCACACCTCTTGGGGAAGGCTGGCATAGCTATATGTGGTACCATCCTCCTATCAAAACTGGTCGGTTTTTTAGACATGAAATAAGAAGATCTTTGTATAAGACTTGGGAAGAAATTAAAGTACATTATACCTACACTCCAAGGTGGTTATCTCCAATAGAAGCTCTGACCCATCCAAACTTGTATGATTGGGACATCTTACAAGATTATACTTACCTGTTAAACGACTAGAATGAGCTGATTGAAGAGGAGCTTCCTAAGTTAAGTTGGTGGCTCCAGTGCCAACTTAAGTCAAGATTTCGTAAAGATAAGGAAAAGGGCTTTACGAGCACACCAATTGATCTTGATCTTATCTTAGAGTCCAAACAGAAGATAATTTCTAAAGTATATGACTGGTTACTTCAAATTAAGATGCAGGACGAGGTTGTGAAAGAAGCATGGATCCGTTGGCTGAAGGACTTTGGTTACAATATAGATTTGGAAGAATGGGAAAAACTATGGAAGCAAAATATAAAACTGATGAAACCAGCAGAATTGAAAGAAAACCTATATAAAATGGTTTATAGATGGTACCTTACACCAGATAGGTTGGCAAAAATCTATCCCACATATTCCAATAAATGTTGGAAATGCTTAGAAGCTAAAGGCTCCCTGTTTCATATATGGTGGAAATGTAAAGA
Organism: Heteronotia binoei; assembly: GCF_032191835.1. NCBI lineage: Eukaryota > Metazoa > Chordata > Lepidosauria > Squamata > Gekkonidae > Heteronotia > Heteronotia binoei. The sequence goes on from NC_083223.1 coordinate 132,033,729, forward strand.
TGCTAAAAAATATTGGTCACAAGTTAATATCTGGATCCAAAAAATTTTAAAAATGCAAATTAACCACGTCCCGGAATTGTATTTGTTAAATATTTGTAGACAGAACTTGCCCCTTCCTAAACTGAAACTGTTATTGTATATAGTTACCACTGCTAGAATTTTGTGTGCCAAATATTGGAAAAATGGGGAAATTCCCAATAGAGATGAATTTATTAACAAGTTGTTGGCAGCCGCAGAATCTGACTTAATGTCCACAAGATTAAGAAATGGCAATGTGCAAAAATGTCAAGAGGAATGGGACCCTATCTATAAATGGGTTAAAAGTAGAGGTGTCGGACTGGAGTAATCATGGGGTTTTTTCCTTTTGCTTTCTTGATACCCAACTCTCTCCATCTCCCAGTGTGTATGGTTGGGTAGATGTTAGTCGTTAGTTGTTAATTATTGTTTGTATCTATCTTGTTTGTGGTTTGTGAGAGATGGTTGTTTATGTATATTATGTTTATTTTCTTTTCTATTGTCTTTTGTTTCTTTTTTTCCCCCAACTTGTATCTTTTCTTTATCAATAAAAATCTTTAAATTTAAGAACGTATTAGGCCACACCTCCTGATGTCACTATTGTTTCACACAGGATTTTTTTTGTAGAAAAAACCCAGCAGGGACTCATTTGCATATTAGACCACACCCCCTGATGCCAAGGCATTCAGAACTGTGTTCCTGTGCATTCCTGCTCAAAAAAAGCCCTGCCTTAATTACTGGAAAATATTGGTGTCTTCAGTTTACATATGAGTAGAAACTGTATTTGCATTTTAATGCTAGGTGGAATCAGATTCTGTGCTAATGACATAGCAAGTAGGAGACCTGCAAGGACTTGATTGCATTTGCCTCCCCCACCATTTCTTCTTTTCCTTCCCTGTAGTCTCTTCCGTTTTCCTGCTATCTTCTCTCCTCATCCAGTAGCCACCCTACCTTTAGATGCTGTCTTCAGTTTTCCCTCCTTCCCTTCCCCGGCAGCCTCTTCCTGGGAAAAATCTGTGTGGTTTTGGTAATTGGGCTGAGCCAGGCTAGGATTGCCTGCTGTAGCTGGCCACTCAGTGGGACAACAAGAGGGGCAGGACAATATTTTTGGCATTCATTGGAACAATTCTGAAGAGCACCTGTGTTTTCCCCCTGCCAGCCGGTCAAGTATTGGCAAGGAACAGGTGGTCTGAGGGGTGCCAGCCATGAGATTGGGTAAGACTCAGTTTTGCAATGGGGAACTCACAATGACCTGTCAGGGACATCCCTCGAACCCCCTCCCCATACTATTGACGCTTTCTTTCCTCTTGGCAACCCCCATAACCTCACTTTTCTCTGCTTCCTCTACTCCTTCCCACCTACTCAAGCACACCAGCCAGCCAGCCTGCAAGGAGCAGAGGCACTGCTGGCTAAGAAAACTGCCACCACTGCTGCTTCTGCCTACTGCCAACTCATGTGCTGCCTGGGCCTTTGGACAGTGGTGTGCCTCACTTTGCCTCTGCTGCAGCCAGCACTGTCATGATGAGCCCCATGGGTACCACTTGCTTCACTGCCCAGTAGCACCTCTCTCCTCAATGGCTCCCCAGGCCCCAAACTTTCTTTTCCTCCTCGCTGGATCCAACTTGCTCCAGGGTGGCTGCTGCTGGGGGGCACTGGGAGGGGTTCCACATCTGACACTGCCCTGCTGGGAAGGGCTGGGCAGCTTCTGTGGCTCCCTCTTTTGCTGGGCACACATGTGCCCCACTGGCTGGGTGAGGTAGGCCTGTAGAAGCTGCCCCTGCCACCAGATGGCACTCTAGACGGCTGCCTACCTCACTGACTCAGTCGCACCTGCCCTGCCTGAAACTCTAACTACTGCACCACTCTGGCTTTTGTGAGGTTGTTGCTGTTGAACTGTACCAAGCAGCCCAGCCTGGATGAGTCATGCATGCTGGGTGGTAACAGTTCACACAGTGGGTGCTGGCGGGCCTAGCCCCAATTAATCTCTCTTAATTGCTAAGGTACATAGATATATTGGGGTGTTCTATTTTGTACATTTTTAGTTGTTGCTACATCATAAAATTTGCTGCTTCAGCCTATAAAGTGAAACTAAATGAGACACAAGGAGATGCACAATGGGTTCTCTTTGTAGACACCAGCTGGAAATCCCTGCATTCTGTTAATTTATGATGCTTATAAACTGTCTTACTTTTATATTGCATTATGTATTGTTACTTTGATGTTTTTACATTCTGTTCTGTAATCTGTCCTGAGCCCACTTGCGGGGGGCAGGAAGCGGAATATAAATTTAAATAAATAAATGGTGCTACACAGAAAATAAGCAATAATTATTGTTGAAAACTGATTGGTGCTTTTCCATTTGAAGTGGCTAGGGAAGAATGTCATGATTGGTGGAGGAGGTGGGCATTTGCAATTGCTGCAAAATAAGCATTTGTTGCATGTACTCTTTTGGTGTTGAGATGCTGCTGAGTGTCATGAGCCCTGAGGAGGGGGAGCTGGAAGGGTTAACAGAACAGGAAGAACCAACAGCTGGGCCGTCAATCACACCCTCCACATTCCAGGCACCCAAGCCGGCTGTTGACAAGCAGTCTCCTCCAAGCTCTCCCCCTCCCATCTCAAGAATGTGCGCACGTCTTCGACAGACACTGACAGAAAACAGAGGCACCGCATGCCAATGCTTCAGATCTCTTAGCCCTGATTACTAGAGGAACTATGGCCACCCAGGAAGCAGGCTGATTGATGTGCCCATATAACTCACGCCTGGGACTTGGCAACCTCATGGAAGCAACAAGTCGATTCCCTGGCTTGCATCCACACGCCTTCCTGATTCCAGTTCCTGACCGGTTTGAATTCCTTGGCACCCTGACCCTTTGGCTTTGGACACTGACTTCTTCTGGTTTGTGATTTTGCTGTGGTGGCTCGGCTCCTGACTGACTCCTTGAACTTTGACTTCAGACCGGCTTTAGACTCCCTCCTGCCTGCTCCCTGAGACGTGACAGATTACACACTCACTCCACAAGATGGATGAGGAGGCAAGCAGATGAATGAGGAGGCAAGCAGACGCTCTGGGCAGCTAGCAGCCTTCCTTACACAGGTGCAGCACCTCACCCAAATGGTGGCTCATCTGCAACAGCAGCAGCAGCAGTCACTGTCGCTACCCCACCCAAATGCCTGGTGCTTCCCCCAGAGAAGTTCGCTGGGAAGGTGAAGGAGTTTCCTGCATTCCTGGCTCAGTGCAAATTGTATATTGAATTACGTGCCAGAGACTTCCCCAATGACAAGATCAAGGTATGCTTCATTGTCAGCCTCTTAAAGGGGCAGGCAGCTAAATGAGCTACCCCCTTGCTTATAGCCCCATCACCCCTGCTGATTGACAACAGGGCTTCCTGGATTATATGGCGGTAGCTTTTGCTAACCACCAGCAAGCAGCCATCGCCAAACAGAAGATCCGGACCCTGAAGAGATTCGGTTTCCCAGTACTCCACTGAGTTCAAGCATCTGGCTGAAGACCTGGCCTGGAACGAGGCTGCCCTCATGGACCAGTATACGAAGGGGCTGGCTGATGAAGTCCTTGATGAGCTGGCACGAGTAGACTAACCGGCCACGCTGCAAGGCCTAATCATGCCTGGAAAACCGCTGCCAAGCGTGCAGCAGCATCTGTCCCTCTCAGCTGCCTCACCACCCAGTGACAGTGCCAACCCTGATGCACACAAGTCCCAGGACTGATGACCCCAAGCCCATGCAACTCGGGGCTGCACGGCCAAGGCTCACCCCTGAGGAAAAAGATGGTGCCGCTCACAGAATCTCTGCCTGTACTGTGGAGGGGCAGGGCACTTCTCCTCTGGCTGTCCCGCCAAGTGCACCCAGCCCGCCAGTAAAAGACCAGTCCCAAATCTGAGTGGACCCCCCCTTGACTTGGGGCACCTAGCCGGGTCCCCTGAACCCTACATTGCCGACCAGGGCCCGTTCCTCGTACCAGTCACACTTGGCTTGCCAGATGGGCTCTCACTGTTCATCTATGCTGTGGTCGACTCCGGGGCCACCCGCTGCTTCATCGACATGGCCTTTGTGAAGTAAAACCAGATCCCAATGCAGGACAAAGACACCCCAACCCTGGTCGAAGCCATCGACAGGCACCTCCTCCGCTCCGGTCTCGTGACCCAGGAGACCCGCCCAGTCACACTCTAGATCCAACACCATCACGAGCAAGTACAATTTGATGTTGCTCGCATGCCCCGCTTTCCCCTCATTCTGGAACCTTTCTGGCTTGTGAAGCACAACCCCCTTGTGGACTGGGCACAGGGAAAGCTGAGCTTCAAGGACCTTTGTCCTCACCAGGCCCATTCAGCCACCCTGGCCGCCACTGCCCTGGCTGCTGGTACTCTACTTCCCCCGGCCTACACAGACTTTACCGACGTCTTTGAAAAAAAGGGGGCCAACCAGCTCCCCCTGCACTGGCCTTATGACTGCACCATCGATTTGGTACCAGGGGCACCCCTGCCCATGGGGCAGCTCTACCCCATGTCCGAACCGGAGCTAGCAGCCCTGTGGGACTTCCTCATCAAAAACCTGGAATGGGGTTTCATCCGGACATCCACGTCCCCGCTGTCCACCCCTGTTCTCTTCGTCAAGAAGAAAGGCGGTGAGCTCTGGCCCTGGACTTTATCACTGAGCTCCCCAGGTCCAAGTGACACAGTTGCATCCTGGTAATGGTGGACCTCTTCACCAAGATGGCTCACTTTGTTCCGTGTCCCAAGCTGCCCACAGCTCTTAAAACAGCCCAGCTTTACCTCCAGCACGTCTTTTGCCCGCACCGGCTCCCAGCACACTTGATCTCAGACCAAGGCCCCCAGTTTACCTCCCGATTCTAGGAAGTCCTGCACTCCAGCTTAGGCACCCAGATGCATTTGTCCTCAGCGTACCATCCCCAAATGGATGGGCAGACCAAATGCACCAACGCCACGCTGTAACAACACCTGTGTCACTACACCAGCTACCAGCAGGATGACTGGACCACCTTGCTACCCCTGGCTGAGTTTGCCTATAACAATGCCGTGCACGTGTCCACGCAACAGACCACTTTTGCGGCTACCTATGGGTACCACTCTCACTTCTTCCCCGCAGTCCTGCCCCCCACAGCAGTCCCTGCTGCTGATGCGCACCTGCAGGAACTCTGGGCTCTCCAGGACTTGCTCTGAGAGCAACTCCAATAGGCTAAAGAGGCCTACAAGACAGCCTCCAACCGAAAGTTTCAGGTGCGGCCACCACTGAAGCCCGGGGACCACGTCTGGCTCTCCACTCAGTTCCTGTGTCAGCCTGGCTGGTCTCGCAAGCTGGATCCTTGCTTCGCAGGGCCTTACCTGATCACGGACCAAATCAATCCCATTGCTTTCTGGCTACAGCTTCCGACCACTCTCCGCATCCACCCGGTCTTCCACTGGTCCCTCCTTGTTCCTGCTACATCACCAGATCCCATACGACCGCTGCCTCCAGCGCTGCCTCCACCCATCCTGGTTGATGACGAGGAAGAATACGAGGTCCACCAGCTCCTGGACTCCTGAATCCACTATGGGGATCTCCAGTCCCTCGTGGACAGGGAAGGCTATGGCCTTGAGGTCCGTTCCTGGGAACCTGCGGACATCCTGCATGCCCCCAACCTCGTGCAACAGTTCCACACAGCCTACCCTGACCGGCCTGGTCCATCTGCAGAGGGGGGTCTTGTGGGAGGGGATATTGTCATGAGCCCTGAGGAGGGGGAGCTGGAAGGGTTAACAGACCAGGAAGAACCAACAGTTGGGCCGTCAAAAACACCCTCCACACTCCAGGCACCCACGCCGGCTGTTGACAAGCAGTTTCCTCCAATCTCCCATCTCAAGAATGCGCACACGTCTTCGACAGACACTGACAGAAAACAGAGGCGCTGCACGCCAGTGCTTCAGATCTCCTAGCCCTGATTACTAGGGGAACTACGGCCACCCAGGAAGCAGGCTGATTGATGTGCCCATCTAACTCACGCCTGAGACTTGGCAACCTCATGGAAGCAACAAGTCGATTCCCTGGCTTGCATCCACGCTCCTTCCTGATTCCAGTTCCTGACCGGTTTGAATTCCTTAGGCTTTGGACACTGACTTCTCCTTCTGGTTTGCAATTTTGCTGTGGTGACTTGGATCCTGACTGACTCCTTGAACTTTGACTTCGGACTGGCTTTAGACTCCCTCCTTCCTGCACCCTGAGATGTGACACTGAGGAAATTGGTATTTACAGGGCTTTTTTGGTGGAAAAAGCCCAGCAGGAACTCATTTGCGTATTAGGCCACACCCCATGACACCAAGTCAGCCGGAACTGTGTTCCTGTGCATTCCTGCTCAAAAAAAGCCCTGGATTTTTTACTTTGTGCTGGTAGGAGCAGCAAATGTGACAGAAGACAAGGTTGCCTGCCTTATTCTTGTTTTATACTCTCACTAAGTATATGTGGTGTAATAGGAAAAAAAGTGTGACTTTATGCACCTTATGAAAGGAGAACTAGTTGCAGAATTTGTTAAACTAGAATTATTGCTACTGTTTTTCATTTACCTGTATCTAAGACCAAGAACAGTTTCTGTAGCAGCCTACATTTCCCAAATTCTTATATATATTTTTTTCAGACTTTCTCTGCCTTTACACACCATCTTGCTCTGTTCCATTGCCTGCATCTTCAGGCAAAAGGAAGTCTTCTGATAGGCTGCTTTTGTTGCTGGGTGCTAAATCTTCCAGATTTTTCAGCTGCTAGCAGAATCTGCCAAACACAAACAAATGGGGGTGGAATCCTGTATAACAAGGGTATGTCGCTGAAGAGAGGCATCTGGTTTCCTTTGGTAGTAATTGCATTCTAGGTAATAAGTCTCTCCAGTACATTTTTAGACATACTGAAACTGCCTGATGGCTTAATTTTTAATAATCTCAGAGGTTAAAAGCAAAACTATAAAAGGAAGAGGTAACGCTGAAAGGAAACAATGCCTGCCTTGGCTTCCTATCTCCTTCCAGAGGTGTACAGGGACTTGCTCAGCAAAGAAAATATTGATAAAAAATATTCTACTTGTTTTCTAGATCAGGGTGATAGTCTTGATGTTCTGGTATCCACATACTTGTAGGACCGCCTCCCCTGATATGCTCTGTCACAACAGCTTTGTTCTGTTACATGTGTTCCTTCATTAAAAAGGCATATCATCCAACCAGAGAGGCTCATGAGCTACTGTTCACGTAACTATACCTTCTCTGCCAGTGAGATACCATGTTCCAGACAAGAATGTACATGTCATCAAATGACTTGATCATGCCTGCACTAATCAGCTGAGTTCATATTAACCTGCCCAAGAATGCTGACATAAAACTGTCATGGATTCAGCTGCACAGAATCCATTGCAGAAGCTGGAGTGTGTTCTTTTAATGTTTTGGATCCATGCACAAAACAGGATTGAAAATCTCCAGTGATGGAGTCCCTGATGCTGCAGACTGCCAGGCCACAGCCCTGAGAACCCTGGACAACCGTGAAAGAGGATGCATCCATGACTTCTTGGACAACCGTGAAAGAGGATGCATCCATGACTTCTTGGACAACCGTGAAAGAGGATGCATCCATGACTTCTTTCTTCCCACTTCTAGTCTCACTGCCCTCTCCTCCATCCCCACCTATGTGGCAAAATTAGATTACCTGCATGCTCCAGCACAGTGACATTGCCAGTGCAATCCTAAAAGCATTTTCCTGGGAGCCTCTGAATAGACCTGAGTAGAATTCTGAGTAGACCTGCTTAGGATTGCTCCCTAAAAGACCTATGGCAGGCTGCAAGGGAATTTAAATAGCCAACAAAGGAATTAATGAACCAAAATAATCTGTAGTGCTCCTGCTCTGGATCCCGAGGTGGCAGACATGTTGCCAATTGCTGGGCATTTTATAGTTCAACTTGTCTGCACAGCATGGGCCCCAGAATAAAAAGGCACAATGGAGCAGAGTGTAGACAATGTTGGGCAAGGGACACATTTCCTGGGAGATGGGCACTTTGCCTGCAGTGGTAAGTGGGCTAGAGTTGTTCGCCATTGCCTCCTTAATGCACCATATTGTCTTGCTCTGGAGGAGGAGCAAAGGGATAACCAAGGATCTGATTCTATGGAAAGGCAAGGGAAAATGGCATAGAGGACACCTACAACCACTAACTTATGGTGAGAAAGGGTGAGAAAATGGTCAGTTCTGATCAGAGCACAAAGCTTTATGAGAGCTACACAGCAAAAGAAAGAACAGGTTGCTTAGTGCAGGAATTCTGTGATTCAGTGTGGGCAATGTACATGTAAAACACTTCATGGCTACAATATATCTAGCTTGTGTGAATGAGACATTACAGATCTAACAACACAAACACAATATTTTCCAGTCATGTAAGCTGATGTATTCCACTGCTGATTAACATCAAGCATTGAGCAACTAATGCATGTCACATCAGTTTTGCTTATTTTAATTAAAACTAATTCACACATGCATATTTGATGACAGGAATATCAAGCGAGTACTGGCACATGTGAATGAGTCATCACAGATATAACACCACGCAGAGAACATGCTGGTATCAAATGTTGAGCATGCATGAGACAAGTTCTAACAGGGTTTGTGTTGAGCTTAAGTTGGGGTTCTGAAGACTGGAAAAGGGTTTATGTGCTGAGCTTTTATTGTCATAAGATTTTGCATGTATACATCAGAAGGATGAAGCCCAGAACATAGCTGACCATGAGCCCTAGACTTTAATCCACTTAAATCCCCCATTATGTACAAGAAGCACATTTACAACAAATTATTCCATCGCATTCAATTTATTTCAAAAATGTTGTGTTGGAGAAGTTTGGCGCATGAAGGAATGGCATACTGTGATGCATGAGGAGAGGTGAGGAGTGTTACTGTGAAGTTTTCTGTCCACTGAAAATCTTTCTGGCCCCCCTTGTCTGACATTACGTATCAGGGTCCACCTATACCCTGCCTACTGCAACCATGAAAAAACTCCCAAGTTTCTTGTGATGACACCATCTGTATCCCTGCACGTAACCAAATATACTCTGTTTCATTTATAATGATGTGGAAATCTTTTTACAGGGAGAAGGTGAGAAATCAATAATGCAAAAAGGCTTTTAAAAACAGCACAGCAGCGATGGACAATTAGAATATGAAAGGCCGTGCTCATATTGATTTTTGGTGTGTCCTTGAGTCTTACTGTCTTTACAGAGAAGTGAGTTAACCCTTTGATTTAATGAGCAAGTGGAAAATTTCAGCTCTGATGCCTGCACCAACAATTATTACAGAATGCTTTCCAGAATGCTGGTGGGTGCTAAGTGCAATGACAGCAAACAGGGATCCTGAACAAGGCAGGTCAAAGCCTGAAGGAAAGGAAGCTAGGAGTGAGGGTGCCCTTTCATTTGGCACTACTGTTGTCTGTCTCAAGGTGCTACTCTAGTGATATTTGGCTCTTTCATCTTCCTCTCCCCATTACATTGAGAAAAAGCTGCTATTTTTTTCAGTAAATCCACTTGTGTCCCATAGAATGAGTCATTTATTAGCCCTGATGGCTAAACAGAACATCCATGTTCAGAGCAGTGTACCTCTGAATACTTGATGCTGGGGGTGGTGGTGGTGGTAATAACTGGCAGGGCTGGCCAGAGGGTCTGTAGTGGCATAGGACCTAGGAAAACTATGGCATCCTCCAGATTTGGAGCAAAAGCACTTCTGCAGCCCTCGGGCCCAGCAGCAGACCCAAATAACATCTACTCCTCCCAAGAGCCTCATGTTAGCTGTCCCCTGCTAGGGTCCACATAGCAAAGCTGCCAGTCTGGTTTTGTTGATCACTGCAAAACATTCTTCACATCAAGGAGAGACCCAGTGCTCCCCATAGTCCACCAAGCAGCCAGTGTCCCCACTCATGGAACTAAGAACACTTTCCTTGGAGTAAGTCCCATTGAAAAGGCCACAGTGGAATGTTGAGAACACCTTCTCCGATGCAATAAAAATGGGGGGGGGATCTCTGTCTTTCATTGCTCTAAACCATTAGGGAGTCCCTGCAGATCTTCATCACTGCTGTAGACCCCACATGGAAAAACTCATTGGCTGCCTCTGGCAACTTGAGCAGCCTGGAAGATGACCATGAGGATACCCTGACTTCTTGGCTCCCCGCCCCCTGCCCAAATTTTTAATACTTTACACAAGGCAGAGTCAGTTTTGCTGGTGTGTGTGGGATGTCTCTTGCTGTCAGCCTCCTTGCAATAATATAGAGACAGCTGCTTGCTTCATGATCAGACCAGGCCAGAATGTGGTATTTGATAGGGATGTGCATAATTAGAACTGTTCTATTTTTTTTTAAGAATTTCATTAAATCCATTCTCAAAAGCATCAGTTTTAACTATACAGTTTGGTTGCAGCAGACTGGGGACTGGAGAGGGGCATGCTCAGTGGTAGAAAACCTGCTTGGCATGCTAGAGCTTCTGCTTAGTCAAGCTTATAAATGCATATGGCTATTAATTTTAAGAAAATCAGTATTTTCAACTGAGCAGAAGTTGAAGGGTTGCATTGCAGACTTAACCCAACATGGGTCAAAAGGCTCCTTAATGCCCTCTTTTCAAGCATAAACAAACAACAGAGGTTTTGAGAGAGTCTTGTATTTATGTACCTAATTGACCCACTCTATTATTTCCCAGTGTTTTGGTTGGTGTTTTGAAATAAAATTAATTAGTGGAAAAGGTCTTAACCTGGCACCAAAAGGACACCAGATTTGATACCAGGTAGAAGAGTACATTTCTTAGGCACAATGAATAAGGCTCAGTTGCTGTGCCCAGTTGCTGTCAAGACCGGCCGTGGGCCAGTCTCTCCATGGGATGATGACTAAGAAAAGGAGGACCCTTCCTACAATCCTCATCACACCTATGCCACAAAGCAGTGTTCCCTGTAAGCTGAATTAGTGTGAGCTAGCTCACAGTTTTTTAGCCTCCTGCTTGCACATTTTTGTCTTAGCTCTGGAAAAATTGCTCCTGAGCAAATTATGCAGAAGCTCAAAACTTCAATGCTAGTAGCTCACAAAGTGGAATTTTTGCTAACAAGACTCCACAACTTAGAGTATTTCCAGGATGTTTAGAGGGAGACATTTGGGAGGAAAGCATAACACTTTAAGTCTGGGCAGGACCAGAGCTCCTACTCTGGTGACTGAAAGTGTGGAGGTATAAAAGTTTCCAATTGGGATCCCACCAGTGCTGGTTCCATGTAGTGTAACATCTGTAGGTATACCTGCCTGGATTCTACCTGTCCAGGCCCTACCCTGCTTCCTTGTTTTTTATTCCTGTGTTTGTGGACAACTCAGTCTGTTACCCTTCTACCTGTGTGGGCCAGATGAAGAATGGGGCAGAGTGGTTATCCACCTCACCGCTGAAGGTAGGGGTACATGGAGCACAGTTTTCATTGAAAATTCTTCAGAATAGTTTGTCTACTATTGTTGTGGAACTCCTACAGAATTCCAGCCTTACACAGAACATAGTCTAGAAATAACTGCATTAGCATTTTACGTTCAGCTTTATTCTTCAGATATGTCTTTTGAGCACTATCACAGTTTCATTAACCTGTTTAATTAAGATATGTCTTAATAGGATCAGCTTGCTTGATTCCATTTTAAAAATACATGTTAGTGGAGGAAGATCTGTTTACCATTAGATTAATTGTGACAGTCAACAGTTCGTCTATATGAGGTCAAAGTTCAATCTCTAGTTAGAGAGAACTTGAGTACAATAGAGGGGAAAGACCTGTACTTGAGACTCTAGACAATGTCCATCATAGTGGGTATGTGGAAAACACACATAAAAAGACCAAGATCATGACCACCAAGAAGAATAGAAACATCAAAATAGCAGTTGACAATAAAGAGATTGACTCTGTGGAAGAATTCACTTTCTTAGGATCACTGATCAACCAAAGTGGTGAATGAAGTCCAGAAATAAAATATCAAATCATGCTGGGTCACACAGAATGATAAGCATGAATCAAATATGGAAGAGCAAGAACATCAGCCTAGCAACCAAATGCAGATTAGTCTGTGCTATTGTGTTCCCCACAGCAACTTATGGCTGTGAAAGTAGAACTATGAAGAAACAAAACAGTAGGAAAATTGACTCATTTGAGCTGTGGTGCTGGAGAAGGCTCCTGCGCATTCCTTGGAAAGCAAAGGTGACAAACAAGCAAGTACTGTAGTGCAGAAGACCAGACATGCCTTTGGAAGGAAAAATCACAAAACTGCGACTGACTTATTTTGGCCATGTTAAATGGAAGAACTCACTAGAAAAAGCAATTATGCTTGGATTAGTCAGCAGCAAAAGAAAACCAGTCTGCAAAAGGCAGCTAACGTTGACACCGCCTGGGCATGGAACAACTCAAAGATACAGTACAAGATTGGAAAATGTTGGAGAGAGCTGGCCCATAGAATTGCTAAGAACTGAAGATGACTGAATGATTAACAACAACAAGGTAACTTCATATGTTCACTTTGCTTTTTCCCTTGCCTGCCCATTGGCACTCCTGCTGGTGTCATCTTTCATTGGCTGCTCTTTCCCTTTTAAATTATGAATTATTCATAAATGTAGTATCTCTGTTTACTGTCACTGAGTGTTAGATCCTGACTGAATACAGAAAGAGGAAATCACACTTGCCCACTCTTGTTTCAAGGTCCCGCCAGTGTTAAACTACTGTTGCTGCACACCTGTCAAAATATGGGGTTTGTCCAATACAGTTACACAAAAAGCGTCTTCCAAGTGAGTTAAAAAAAAACCCAGAGTCTTAAGGTGATTGAAATGGAATATTTATTTTTAATTTTAATGTATTTTTTCCAAAAGGCCAAAGTAACAAAACCAAACAATACAGCTTGCACATTTAAACAGTGAACTCGGATGTTTATATAATGAAATCATTTAAAAAGTCCTGTCACAGATTCATCCACAGAAAGTCAGCTAAAGTGGAAAAGTTTTGCACCCTTCTCAAAAATTCTTTAAGATGAAGATTCCCACCTTTCTATAAAGGAGGCATTCCAGAATCTACAGACTAGAGTGCTAAAGGTAAAGCCCCTATTAATTCTGAAGCAGCATCAGAACATCCAAGTGCAATTACTGAGTGTACCTGATATAGAGAGAAAGGTTTCTGGACCCCAGACCATGTAGTGCCTTCAAAATTAAAACCAGCACCATTAATTGGACTCAGAATAATGCTGGTAACCAGTGTCCCAACCTTGTCAGTCAAGGCATTCCACTAGATGGGAGCTATGACACAGCATGCTTGGGTAAAAAGAAACTACTATTTTCTGAAAGAATCTGTATTTAGGATTGTCATATTATGATTATTCAACTAAAATTGTGTTGGTTGCTAAAGAAATAGTGGACAAGGGTTGATGTTTTTATCAGGCATATATAGATTTTATTTTTTTATATAAAAATTTCATTGAGGTGTAGTAGCCAGTTCTTGAGAGATTAAAGACACAGGGTGAGGAGTCAATAAGTGCTAAAATACCCCAGACAATTGATCCAGATGTGAACAAGCTGATGCAATGATAATAAAAAACTAAGATGCCATCAAAGCTATTAGCATGTGTTTTTTTTTAAATAGCAGGAATGCACAGGAATGCAGTTCTGGCTGGCTTGGCATCAGGGGTGTGGCTTATATGCAAATTTCACTTGTGTGAAACAATGGTGGAATCAGGGGTGTGGTCTAATATGCAAAAGAGTTCCTGCTGGCCTTTTCCTACAAAAAAGCCCTATTAGTACCATGTTATAGGCCTTCAAATGAGCTCCATAGCATGTTCTGTCAGATTCACTTTGAGTTTTTTGCCAATAACATCTCTGTACCTCTTCAGGACATTGAATTCCTTGGTGGATTCCCTTGGGGGAAGGAAAGGGCATCAGGGAGCAGGTTTGTTGATAGTTTACAGGACCTCTGTATTCCAAGCTCCCACTGCAGAGTCAATAGAGCTGCATTTTGGGATTCTAAAATCCCCCAGCATTCCTGAATCTAACTGGATCCAAATATCTGCAGATGGACAATTTTAACTGTCCTCCATGCTGCAAAGGAGGTTGGTTTAACATCAATATATATGCCTTAAGCAGATAGTGGCCAAACCATGGCAAAAGCTCAACTATGACCGAGGATGTGATCCCTATCATGGACCTAAAGAACAATAACAACCCACTTAAGGCTTCCATGAACTGGGGGCAATACATTTATATTGAGGTTGTGATGCTGGATGTGTATGTGCTGTTTTCCTGATCTCAGTTGCCCCTCTGGGGCTGCTTCTTATCCTGTAGAGAAAGGCATATAAAAAGCAGGTCTGGAAGAACGTTTAGCACTGTGTGGAGGCAGAAACTTTCCTCCTGGCACCAGAACCTTAATCCAACGTTCCACTTCCTCTGCTTTAAAAACGACAGATCTCCCTGATCACCATCATCCGCAGTTACCACCACCTCTGTCTCACAGAGATTCAGGTATAATCTGTTTGGCCTCATTAAACCGCAGTTCCTAAATATCAGTTCAGGACAGACATAACAGCTCCTACTCTCATAAAGAAAGAGCTGGCTTACTGTCATCACTATATTGCTTCATTGTATTTATAATCTGCCTTTTTCACTGAGACACAAAGCGGATTACACAATATAAATCAACAAAGCACAGTATAGGCTGATACAACCCTGATCTGGATGGCCAATCAAATGAGGAGACATCTAACAAACAATGTAATAGGATTACCACATATGAATAAGTGTAGCATATTAGACATTATACAGAATGTTGATATAATGAAATACATTGATGGCATCTAGCCTTTGCCTTCTCCCATAACAACCTACCTGCCCACTCTGGTCATTATCAGAGGTCCTGCTTTGGGTTGCCCTCCCCCCACCACCTGAAGGTAGATAACTGGCAACTCAAGAAAGCACCTTCTTGATCATGACTCATGATGCTAAATCTTCTAAATTCCTTCCCCTGGGAGATTCATCTGTCTCCCAGTGAATACTTTTTTGTTTTGATTGTTTTGCCCCCAATAACTGCTATTGCCTCTCTTCCTGGTTTTTTGTTTCATGGTTTTTGTTTGTTAGATGTCTCCTCATATGTTTTAATTGAATTATTGTATATATACTCTGTTTTAAATGTTCTTTTTATGTTTTGATGTTGAGGACTCTTGGGGTGGAAAGGCAGCATAGAAATGTTTTAAATAAATACTTCACAGCTCTAGTTGATGACACTGAGCAACTTCCTACAGGTATTCAGCAACACTGTGGATAACATCAATTGCTCTGGAAACCATTAATTCCCATGATGTTGAGACAGAATTTCCAAGAATTACTTGTGCATCATTCAAGAAGGAAAGCCACTGGCAAGCCCTCACTAGCAAACTTAATAGTTGCTATAAGTGATGGAAGAATGTCAAAAGTTGCTGAGAAGCTGATCCATATCAACAGAGAGGTACTTGCCTGTTAATCTTTAGGGCTACTAAAGCTCTCCATCCCATAGCTAGGCTGAAAGCCAGGCTGAGAAGGCTCAGAACAAAGGTATCATCTAGAAGAGCCTGGATTTGTTTAGCTACTACATGCTCAGTCACCTTAAAGGGAAGTTGGATGTCTGTCAACAGTTGGTCAACCTCTATTCAGACTTTTAAAGAGTGGGGTAAACTTTAGCATCCTTCAGCACTTGATGGAGCTTAACTCTTCCTCAAATAAGCAGTTATAGTATTGGCCAGGAACTCATTAAGATCACATCTGGTTTTGACCTTACTAATCTTTTTTCATATTCATATACCTAAGGAATGCAGATTTCCTGCCCCTCCTAGCACCTTTTCTAAGTGCTATTTATACTCACATCTCTCCCCATTCTGAAGGGAGATGTAACAACATGAGAAGTAAGACTATTCAAATATTAAAAGCCCACATAACCTTACTCACAAAAGTTGGTCTTTTAACACTTCCAAAAGATAATTTGGTAAGTCTTCAAGGGTACACTATTCACACGTTCTTGCTGGGATATTCTCAGGGTGCTAGCTCTGGGTTGGGAAATACCTGGAGATTTTGCTGGAGGAATCTGAGTAGGGCAGGGTTTGGAGAGGGAAGGGGCTTCAATAAAGTATAATGCCACAGAGTCCACCTTCCAAAGCAGCCATTTTCTCCAGGTGAACTGATCTCTGTCACCTGGAGATCAGTTGTAAATCCAGGATATCTCCAGCCACTACCCAGAGATCGGCAACCCTATCTCAACTGGGCATCTCCAGTTAATTTTAGAGATTACTGTGTGGACCTAAGCAATTTGTGGTACTGTTCCACTGGTGGAGGCGGTGGGAACCGGGTTTTTTTCCAGAGTCCCCACGGCGGTGGCTGTTCCCGGGAAGCTTGGGTCACCGTGGCAGCAGCGGTGGTAAAAGTTCAGCAGCAAGTTCAGTTTCAAAAACAGTATCTTGAATGATGCTTTGAAGCCAATAGGAAATCAGTGGTGTCATGGCATACTTCAGTGACACTGAGTTTCTGAGACTATCCCACGAGATTCAAGGATGATGAGGAGTCTGAATCTAGATATTTCTTTCAAGTTTTAACCAACAGTTCCATCCGCCAGACTACAGTGAATATCATCATCATGCCTATAGTACTTCAAGGCACTTTGTATGAGTATTATCTCCTTATTTTTAAGTGGAAACAAAGAAACATGGCACTCAGAATCACCAGATTTATTCCTGCGCCTGCAGCAAACTCTTGCACCAGTGTGTTCGTCCGAGGAATTACACTACAGCCTACGCTAAAGGAACTGGAAACGTGGTGGCACTCACCATTTTCCTGAGACGGTTTTATCTTGTTTTAGATTAAGTTTTACACCAAAAGAAAGTTTAACGCGTGAAGCTTTAACACCTTAAGTTTCTCCTACTGTCTATTGGGCAAAGCTTCAGGGAACGAATTTTCACTGGTCATTCCGTCCGCAACCTCCTCCCCCTTCGCCCACTGGGGCTTATCCTCAAATGCGTAAGAGGAAGCGTTAGTGCAGCAGATCACCTAGGACGCGTTCGGCAGACGCGGAGATGCCTCTTTAAGGCGCTGTCTCCGCCCCCTTTCCAGGCTCCCGCTGGCCGCTCCTTCCCCTCCCTTCTCCGCGGAGCCGGCAGGGAGCGTGTAATGCAATGAGAGGTTGCAAACTGCAGGTGCAAGCGAGGCTCGAAGTGCTGTGGCGCCTCGGCTCTTGCACGGACGTTGCAGTGGCGGGTATAGGGAGGCAGCCTCGGCAACAAGCGACCTCCGGAGGCTTTCCCCACGAGGGAATTGAAGCGGAGCATGTCGGTGGCTACCGGGGGTAGTGAACCGGCGGCCGCTGCCACTGGTGGAGGCGGTGGGAACCGGGTTTTTTTCCAGAGTCCCCGCGGCGGCGGCGGCGGCTCTTCCCGGGAAGATTCGGTCGCCCCGGCGGCGGCGGTGGTGCAAGTTCAGCAGCAACAGCGGCGCCATCAGCAGGGCAAAGTGACAGTCAAATACGATCGCAAAGAGCTGCGGAAAAGGCTGGTGCTGGAGGAGTGGATCGTGGAGCAGCTCGGGCAGCTCTACGGCTGCGAGGTACCTGCCGTCGATGCTTAGCGGGGGCAGGAGTTGGTTCCTGGGAAGCTGCTCCCCTCACGACCCAAATCTCTCGGGGTCAGATTGTGCAGCTCCGAAATCGAGAGAAGACGCCCTTTGAGGCGCACGATACCACACCCCTTATCGCAGTTATCCAGGCAGCGCTGAGTGCCTTCAGTACAATAGTTTAATTCGCTTTGTCTTGTATTTTAGAGGCATCCGAGGCAGATATTGCTTTGAAACTGCAGCTACCTGCCAAGGAATTATGATGTAAGGGAGGAATGACTTCGGCAGTTGCCGTTTTGAGAGGCTTTAACTGTACGAATCTCCTCGGTTGACTGGGAGGGATAACTATCTGCGAAGGTCATTCCCAGTATTTGGGCTCTTGCTTCTTGGACGGCAGCTGTGTGCATTTTGTCTCCCCCCTCCCCCCTTTGGAACGGAAGAAGGCAGGGGGAATCTCCTAGAGTGGATGGTTCTCCCTGCAAAACACCCTTTAACGGGCAAGCCGTCGGTCCTCCAGAGGTCTCTAGATATTTTGTGATGGAAGGGTTTCTCAGTGTTCTTGCATGCAGGGTCTTCTCTGTATCACGTGACCGCATATTACACAGTGGTGATTCTGCCTACAGCAGTTTAGCTGCAATTCTTTGCTCTGCATGCTGAGAAGCTCTGATTTGCCAGGGTGATGAACGTTTTCTTCGCTGTTCTCTCTGACTTTGACACTTCCTGCTTATGATGTTGGATACTGTTGATAATTATAGACATCTTGTAAGCTGATCTATCTGGGTTGTAATCTCTCTGTGTGATGGCAAACCACAGGTTTAGGTGGCAAATAGATTTAATTGGCTTAAAATCTATGGTTATTTAGGCTAAGTGGAGTCTCAGGATTTCATAATGTTATGCATAATATTGTGTCAGAAGGGGGAGACTGTAGCTGTCATTTTCCCAGTTTGTTACCTTTGCATTGTAAATGGAGCTCATGTGGCTGAATGCTTTGATAAGCAGATAGCCTGGGCTGGGAGTGACTGGATATATTTTTTTAATTTGAGTGTTGCCTATCCTAATCTCTGTAGTCTACTTGGAAGAAAACAGATCAAAGGCCTTAGAGAGGGGGTTAGATTTCAGTGTTTCTAAAGAGACAGTTTGGGGTGGAATGTGCCCAGGCTTGTGTGCATAGGCAAGTTAAATGAGAATCTGGTTTATTTTCTTACATGCTGGGAATTTTTCTGTTGAAAGAACAGGGATTGTTGCATGGGAACAATGCTCAAAGCAAGAGTCAACTTCAGTGGAGGTCGATTAGCTGGAGCTGGAACCGGAACCAAAGGGAATAATTCAATTGCTCATCAGATTAGCAAACAGTGCACTTCCCCCCCTCAGAAATAAAGAGTGATGGGAAGAACAAATGCTTGATTTCCGCTGCATTAAACAGGTTCTAAATGTGCCCTTGGGGATTTCTGTTCTTTAAACAGCAAGCTAGAGAAATGGCTTTTGTCTGTTATAAACCCAGGATTATTTAGTCCTGGCAGCTGCTGAATAGTTAATGTCAGAGGCCTGCTTCTCACTGAGGTGATGAACCTGTGTTTGGGTTGCAGGAACCATTAAAACAGGGGGCTCTTGTGACTGGATCCTCTTCAACCTTTGCCATCCTCAAATCTCTGCATATTAATACCTAGATAACAAGAACCCTTCTTCACAATTGTAGTTATTTCCTGTGTGAAGAAATCCCATTTTTTTGGGGGGGGGGGAGGAGAGTATTTTAGCATGTGAAGCTCACCAGACATTCTCAATTGGTATATTTCAAGTACAGATTTACTATTTTAAGGAGGGTCTTACTAGACTTGGAGACAATTTTATCTTTTGTCTTCTGTGTTTGCTTAAAGCAAGGGGTAGGAAAATAGACCCTCCTACCCCTTTACTTTTAGTACCTTGCTTCAAACACTATTTCCCTTAGCCCCTCTCTCTGGATATCTGAGCTGGCCTGGGGAGAAAGTCACTGAAGCCACAGTGGTGGTGGGGTTCTCCACACCTGAATGCTGCTTTTTGAATAAGACTCTCACCTCTGCTTTCTACATTAGCCAGGCAGATGTGAGTAAACAAACATGGCTGCCATTTCATGCCTATTTCATCCCTAGGCTAGACAATACATTTCCACTGACTCTATAAATGCTATATTTCAGTGACCTGTAGGCTTGCCTAACTGGGATCTTACAGAGAACCAAAAATCTGACTATTGGTTCCATTAGCGGTTTCTGTAGTTGCCTTAAACACCAGTGCTAAAAGTGAGGAAGCAAATCTAGGTGTTCCCTTGGTAATTTTATCATCTTTCTATGAAGTCACCATTGTCATGTAATGGTGGGTTCAAATACCCACTCAGCTATGAAGGTCACTGGGTGTGACATTGGGTCTGTCATTCTCATTTAGCCTGACTTACAGGGCAGCTGTGAGGATAAAAATGGTGGCGAGAGCCTCAGGTGCTGCCTTGAGCTCCTTGGAGACAGCACAGGATAAAACTATGGTGGATGAATAGCTCTACAACTCCTCTCACTCTAAATGGCACTCTTGCTCTTATATTTTGTAATCCTACAAGACAGTTGTGTGATGTATGTATGCTCGTTTCCTTGGATGCAAATTAAATATAAATTGTTATTTAGTGGTACGTATGAACTTGGTAAGTGCCACTAAATTAGAAAGTTACCTGTGAGCCTTGATAATAGCTTCAGCTGTTTTCCTTTGTCTCTTCACTTCTCAAGTATTCTCAGACAGGTTTAGAGTTATAGAAGTTTCGTGGTTCTTTTGCTGACACTTTTGGTGCATTCACACTACACTAAAATGTGTTTTACATCCAGATTTTTGCTATTCTTACACAGTAAAAATCCGGATGTAAAATGCATTATTTAGCGTAATGTGAATGCACCATCTGCTTTCACTTGTCTTCTCAGTGTGGGATAGGGAGAAGTGAAAGTGGGTTTCCTGCTTCATTTGATCTGAGCTTCAAGTCCAAACTTCCCTCAGTCTCTGCAGCCCTGGAATTTCCTTTTGGGCTTGGAAGATGTTTAATACTGTGTCCCTTAACAAACTGGGTTGGGAAGGGTTGGAGGTGTCTTCCACGTGTCACATGCCCTGCTAGTCCGTGTACAATCCCCATCTCTGCTATAAGGAATGGTTGTAGTGCTGCATTAGGGGAAGGATGCCATAAGAGGAGCTGGAGAATGGAGGCGACCTGGGGGAAGTCAAGGAAGTGGATCAGAAGAGAAGGAAGGGAGGGAGCAAAATGAAAGGTATGGAGAAGGGGATGGAGCTGTTCTTCAGCTTGAGACCACCACTGCTAATCTTCACAAGCCTTCCACCAGCTCTTAATAATTGAAGGCATTTGTTTTCCACATGCTGATCACAGACTGGATGTGAAATGTGAGTGTGGACTTGCTTTCCCATTTCTCTCTCCTGCCCGCCAAACTGGCTTTTGGTTGTTAACGAACTCCAAAGTCCAAATTGGATGTTAACATTAGATGCATGCAAGTGTGTCTGAAGATGATCTTCATGTGAAGAGAAGACATGACAGGCTGCAAGCGAGCACAGGACAGGTTTGCTTAACCTTTTCCTCTCCAGTCACTTTTATGTTCATAATCTTTTGCTCATTCCAACTGGTGTTCTTGCATGCTGGGGGAAATATATTAATTAGTGGACATAACTGTGAACAACTATAAGGAATTTGAGCAAGGAAAAATGACTGGATTAGAAAGGGTTAAGCAGCTTCCCTCTGCTAAGCTTTCCACACAACATGTGTGAGAGCAGATGAAAAGATGGGTAAAATGGATGAATGAATGAAAAGATGCATGTTTCTCCAGTGTAATGTCCATTTTGGCTTCATTGAGCTTGGTTCTATATTGTGGTGGCTTGTGAGGTAGGGGAAATATAGACCAATTTCTCACTCGCCTTATGCTGCTCACGTGTTCCTCTTCTCAGCAGGGCTTCCTTCCAATTTCACATGATCTGCCCAGGGGCTGCAGGTAGCATTGACTTTTTTGCACTGCAAACAGAAACTGGTTTTTAGAGGTTTCTGTTTGCTGCGCCAAAAAGCCAATGCTAGCTGCAGCCCCAGGGCAGATAGTGTGAAATTGGAAGGAAGCCCCGCTGAGAAGAGGAACATGAGAGCGACATAAAGTAGTGGGAAATCAGTCACAGACTTTATGCACTACTTCCTCCGCTTATCTAGTTCTAGTTTTCTTTATATGTTTCTTTAAGTAAATTAGAATGTTGGGAATTGACTTTTGTATGTAAGGATAAAATACTCAAAATGCTTTACTGCTTAAACATTGTTGCCTGAGAGTGTCTTTGGCTGCTGCCCTGTTGGGATTCATTCATTCTGAATTGAGAATTCATTCATATAACTGATGGATTGGTGGTGGATTGGGTGGGGGAGAATAGTGTCTCTGCTTTCTCTATTTATGGCATGCCTTTTCTAGCCATGTGTTCATAATTTATGATGATGTATGGGACTTTTAAAGCATAGGAATATTAAAGCAAGCTAAAACATAAACTGAATGCTGTGCACATAATTACTTGTTTATGGGAGCAGTTGTATACTTTGAACCTATTTTAACTAAGATGACATAAACACTCAGCACTGTATAAATGCTAAGTATTGTCACTTGTGAGTCATAACTGTGGTGCATAGACCAGGAATGTGCAAAACCCGCGGCAGAATTCAGTTTCCCTGTTTCTGAGCATTGGGCAAACTCATTTGCCTAATGGGATTTGGATGTTCAGCAAATTCGCGTTTGTTACATCAATGAGAAAGATTAAGTGTATTTTTCTTCTCATTTCACTGCATCATGGGTCAAACAGTTTTAAGGCTGCTTGAGGAAATGTTGTGCTTATGAGAATGAAAATGTACAAAAAGCTTTCAGAATTACTTGCACAGCTTTGAAATGCCATAGTTGGCCAGATTTCAAGGGTCTTTGAATTTTGGTATGTCTAAACTCATGGTTTAGGAAGCTGGCTATGAAAAATTTTATTCTGGCCACTAAGTTTCAGAAATCGTCACTTTTCCCATTCCTTGCATCTGCTTTGGTGCAAATTCACATTATTGGTTAACTCTGCATTTAATGGCTTTTTTGGCATTGAATCATATGCTGTATTCCACAGTAAGCTTGTATTATATATATATACACACACACATACACTATGATAGTATATGAACTTACAATAAATGCACAATAAATGCAGAGTTAGCAAGTAATGAGAATTTGCACCGAGGTATATGTGAGGGCAAAAGTGAATATTTCTAATTTTTAATAGCTTGAAAGCATTTTCTAAAGCTAGCTTTGCTGACCATGAATTATTTATAACTTCTTGATCAGATCAGTATGCGTTATAGGTAAAGTTCTCTTCTTCCAGTGTACTGTTGCTGTACGTTTGTTTGAATGGTCACCTTCTATGGAGTAACACACAGAGAGGTTGTAGTCTATACAGAGAACTGCAGTATTAACAGTGAATTCATCCACTAAGTGTTAGTTGCTAAGCAGTTAAAACGATTGTGTTAACTGTTCTATAACATGTAATTGTATTATTTTAAAGCCACATCATTTCCTAAAGACTATGGAAATATGTGTGCATTTGGTAGATGTTTCTCTGTTATTATAAATGGCAAGTGAGGATGCAAGTTTCTTACACTAAGGGGGGAAAAACCCTGTAGCCTTTGACAGCTTGCAAAGAATGTTCCTGCCTCTTCCAGTTACCTGGTTTATTCTAAATCATTGGTGCACAAAGTAACCTGCTTTGGGATATAATACAGAATTGCAAAGATAAATGAGCTGGCTGGATTGTCATACCTTCTAACTGATGGTTACAAGCTGGTAAAGTAACCTTGGAAAACCTTGTTGATACTTGTAAAATTGGAACAGCCTGAAGAACCTGGTTCCCCTTATAAAAGTAGTACTTAGATTCAGTTTTGTTCCAAGAAAGCAATCCTTCTGGTCGAACCCTGTTGTGAAATGAACCTCAGGCAGTCCTCTTGCAGTGCTGGTATGGCCAGGTGCAGCTGCTTCTCTTTAGAGCTGTGCGTGGGAAGATGGTCTTGGCCTCAAGCAGCATTCATGGTGTCCCTGAA
Organism: Heteronotia binoei; assembly: GCF_032191835.1. Classification (NCBI taxonomy): domain Eukaryota; kingdom Metazoa; phylum Chordata; class Lepidosauria; order Squamata; family Gekkonidae; genus Heteronotia; species Heteronotia binoei. The sequence goes on from NC_083223.1 coordinate 132,057,468, forward strand.
CCTTCATGAGTCTCTTAGTCAAGGACAGGAATGAGGAAACATTCTGATGGATAATGCCATATCCTGGGACAAGCTAGACAAAGTGTGAAGCAGATGGGTCTCATTCACTATTAAAGGGTTTGCAGAATGGAAAGGCTTTGTCTGGTGAATGATCCATGATGGCTTGCAGTACAATTAGGGTTCTTGCGTGAATAGAGACCAACAGCTTCCACAGATGCTTGAGAACTGGGCACCTTAAAGGTATGGAATTTCATGCATGGTGGTTTCTGGGTTGTTTGAGGAATTGATATAGTAGTCAAATATTTATGCAGTCACTTTAGTTAATTACCATATGTGTGTTGTTGAGTTTTGAAAGCCAGTGATGTTGGCATTGGAAGTAACCATGTTGGTCCCCTAATCCACATGACTGATAACATCTGTAGAAAGTGTGGTTGCATGGCATTGTGGGTGATGCATGATTAGATTTGATTCTCACCAACAAAGAAGGATTGGTTGATGAAGTGGAAATAGTGGGCACTATTTCAGATTATACGAAATTGGGAGGGATTGCAAATACAATAGAAGACAGAAACAGGATACAGGATGATCTTGACAGGCTGGAAAACTGGGCTGAAACCAATAAAATGAATTTTAACAGGGATAAATGTAAAGTCCTGCATTTAGGTAGGAAAAATCCCATTCATGGTTATAAGATAGGGGAGTATGTACGAAAAGGATCTAGGGGTCTTAGTGGACCATATGCTGAACATGAGTCAACAGTGTGATGCAGTGGCTAAAACGGCAAATGCAATATTGGGCTGTATTAACAGAAGTATAGTGTCCAGATCACGGGAAGTGATGGTATCACTTTACTCTGCTCTAGTAAGACCTCACCAGGAGTATTGTGTTCAGCTTTGGGCACCACATTTTAAGAAGGATATAGGCAAGCTGCAACGGGTCCAGAGGAGGGCAACAAAGATGATGAGGGGTCTAGAGACCAAGTCCTACGAAGGACGGTTGAAGGAGCTGGAGAAGAGGTGGCTGAGAGGTGATATGATCACCATCTTCAAGTACTTGAAGGGTTGTCGTATACTATAGAGGATGGTGCAGAATTGTTTTCTGTGGCCCCAGAAGGTAGGACCAGAACCAGTGGGTTGAAATTAAATCAAAAGAGTTTCCAGCTCAACATTAGGAAGAACTTCCTGACAGTTCCTTAGTGGAACAGGCTTCCTCGGGAAGTGGTGGGTTCTCCTTCTTTGAAGGTTTTTAAACAGAGGCTGGATGGCCATCTGACAGCAATGAAGTTCCTGTGAATTTAGGGGGAGGTATTTGTGAGTTTCCTGCATTGTGCAGGGGGTTGGACTAGATGACCCTTCCAACTCTATGATTCTATGATTTTGTCACAAACTATGCTAGTTTTGGAATGAGAAATCTATGGTAGTGTTACTCTCCATTCTCTTGCAGTTTCCTTTTTTTTTTTTTTATAAAGGTGAAGAATAACTTTCCACTTATGGAAGAAGAAAACGGTTCACAGTACGGTTTGTTACAGTATAGCTCAGGTGTCTTGTATAGCTGCAGGTACTGTTAGAATTTTGAGGAAGGTTAGTGAGTACTGTAACAAGATGGCTGACATGGGGTGTGACCTGTTGTGCAGTGTTTAGAGGCAGGTCATGTGGTGTTTTACAATTGAAGCAGCTGCTTTCAAATGGGCAGGTGCAAAGGCTATGTCTCCTGAAATCTTCTGAAGCACCTCTTACATTGAGGAAGCAGAGTAAGTCAGAATTCGCTCTGCGCTCTGGACAGTTAGCTTATAGAGGTAACCAGAAGCCCCTTGGGCTTTTTGCTCAGTTGAAGACTTTTTGGGTTTAATTCCAATACTTGAGAACCAAGGTGGGCACTGCTGCCAGGAAACTCCTTGGTAAGTGCCATGCACCATACTGTGGATGTTTTCTTGGAGCAATGTTATGAAACTGGTTTTGACCTCTTTGGGTAATTGCTGTTGCCATTTTAAATGAGTTCCCGGTGGCCATGTTTGGGAAGGTAAATGCAAAGCAAAATTGACTGCTAATTATGCGATTGCCTTCCTGAATCTCAGTTCAGATATTTGTTTTCTTGGCTTTTGAAATGTATGATCTGCAAAGCAGGAGTTTTATGAAGTACTTAAGTCAATGTGTAATTGATAGCATATCTGACTTCTGGAAACTGAGTACAGTGGGTCAACTTGTAGTTGGCACGAAAGCTTGTAAACAGATGAATGAGGTAGGGAGATGAAACTGTCTATACATTTTTCAGAGAAAAGACAAAATCTAGACAAAAGTATCTAGACAAAAGTATCTAGACAAAAGTATTGAACAATGCCTGTAAAAGCATTCTTCATAGTGTATTTAAAAACCATGAAACTGATGTGTGTAGGATGACAAAGCTTTCTATATTTAGTACATCAATTATTCATTATTCAGGGAACTCTTCAGTATTTTTAACAAAAGTAATGGATATGATGAAGCAGAAGGAAGTAATTTCAGGATGGTTAGTTCCTACAGTAGGAATGCAATTTAATTACTGAAAAAAGGGGGCAAGTAGATTGATGTGAATACACGTATAAATATGCTGAAACCAAATGAGAACCTGAAATCACATGGAGTTGGTTTTTGAGTCCCAAATGCACTAAAATGCTTCCTATATTCTTAAATGAGGTAGAATAGAAATCAGGTGTGTATATCAGCTCTTCATGGAAGTGTTTGAGAGCAAAATATTACCCTAAATCTAATTTTATAGTATACAATTGACAGAGCGTAAGAAAGTGTTAATACTTTTGTTGCTAGTAATGGGAAGGAGTCCTCACAGCGGGATGCCATTCATACTCCAGGCAAATGATGCTTCTCATCCTGTTCATTTGTTTACTTATCCCCTTCCTTTCTTCCCAGTGAGGACCCAAAGCATCCTACAGCATTCTCCCCTCCTCCATTATATCCTCACAACAGCCCTGTGGGGTAGGTTAGGCTGAGAGCATGTGACTGGCCCAAGGTCACTCAGCAAGTTTCCATAGCAGAGAGGAGATTTGAACCTGGGTCTTCCAAACCCAAGTCCGACATTCCAGCTACTACATCACATCATGATGAATTAACTAAGATAAATAGAACACTGAGATCGCTTACCTTCTCTTTTTTTGGACAGCTGCCTTCATGCATTGTTGTGGGATTGCTATGGAGGATTGCCTCTCAAGAGCATGTCTTTCCATTGAATTGCCCCTTTGTTTGTATATCTTATGGGTCTCACCAAGCCTTATTCCTGTGTGCAGTTTCCTTCCACCTCTATGCTTGGTTCTGATACAAAACTTGACTGAGACAGGAGTTTTATGGCATTGTTGGGATAATGTCCTGAGGTATGTATGTTTTTTGACATCTCTGATGCTTTTCAAGCCTGGAGAGATGGGATTGCAGTGGCCAGGAGGAAGAACTATTTGTCTGCTTTTTGGAAGCAAGATTCAATGAGGGTGTGCCACAGAAGTGGAAGTTGGTCTGCTCTAGAAAGCTCACTTGGCACATTATCTTTAATAAACAATTTCCTTGAACAGAATTCAGGAAGAACAATACTTGCTATGTTTAAATGGAGGGAGTTGTGCTGGTAAGCTGGGGTATCTGTGACATCAGAAGAACTCCCTATTTCTCTTCAGAGCAGTTTTTTCGGCTGTAAAATTATGAATTCTTGTTTTCCAGAAGCACGGTATGATTACTTTTTAATGTGGGTAAGCACAGAATTTTACAAACACCACTTTAAACAGACCACTCACTGCAAGTATGGGAAAGAGGCAAAAAAGATGAGGAAGTTAATTGCTGCTGTGAGTCATTTGAAGAGTGAAGATGGAAGGAACCCAGGCTTTCCCAACAGGATCAGAAAGCATGCTGGCTTCTGCTTCTTGTCTCTATACATATTGATCCCCTATTTAAAAATTCATTGTTTTTATATTGCACTTAGGTTGCTTAATTAACTCCCCAACAACTGATGTCTAGATGTTTAAAACTAATGGACATGATCCATCCAAAGCCAAACATGTGCATGACTGTCTCCTGTAGAAATTGCGGGGTGTAAAAGTTTTACTTTCTTTTACTTGGGTTTTCTGAACATTTTTGAGATATGATAGTGAACGAGAGAGAGCTTTTTAATTTGGTGGTTTTACCCAGTGTGCTGTTTTTCTTTCCCAAGGCAAATACTATGCATGGATCTTTTTGATCTTGAAGCCAAAATCAGTGGTTATTTGGACTCTTTACACTCTCCTGCCAAACACAGGAATGAATACTGATTGGAGACCTGTTGCAACAAGCCAAATGGTTTAGTTGTGCTAATAGAAATTCATCATTATTTGTGTTGAAATAGTGTTTTCTGAATCAATGGTGTGGAATGGCATCAGTCTAGATTGTTTTGTGAATGTGTGCACTAATTTGGAGTTATGCACCAAACTTGAACCTGTGTGTACTTCTCGTGTTCTATTTCTGTAGTTCTGCTGTTCAGTGCACATGGTTTGAGATACTCTTGTGACTACTTGTTTTATTTACATCCTAGTGTTCTCCCCAAAGTGGATTTGCAACTCTTCTTTCCTCTATTTGATCTTTAAAACAAACCTGTGAGGTAGGTTAGGCTGAGGGTGTCTCACTGGCACCTGGCAAGCTTCCATGGCGGAGGGAGGATTTGAACCATGGTCACCCTAGTCTGAGATTTGAATAGCTACTCTAGAGATGAGAGGATGCAGGAAAAAAGGAAAACATTGAGAAAAGTTAAGGTTTTTATCTGAATCCCCCTATTTTTCCCATGAAAAATTTGGAGGATCCCCTGCTCTGTCCTTTTTGCAGCTGAAAACAAGTTTTTTAGGGTGGAATTCTGTCAATTAGGAAGAAAGGAAATGTGCAGCACATGCATTCTATGGCCTTCTTTAATCTCTTCACTACACTCCTCTTGAGTGAAAAAAACCTTTTCTTACAAAGCATTCAATTTATTCCAAATAGATAGATCCAGGTGGGCAGCCATGTTGGTCTGAAGCAATAGAACAAAGTAGGAGTCCAGTAGCACCTTGAAGACCAACAAAGTTTTATTCAGAATGTAAGCTTTCGTATGCACGCACGCATACTTCTTTGTCTGAATAAAACTTTGTTGGTCTTAAAAGTGCTACTGGACTCCAAATTTATTCCAAATGTACAGCATGGAAAAAAACCCTGAAGACTTTCTAAATGTTTTCACTGGAAAAATTGGGAAATTTTGGGGACCACTGGGGGAAAAAACCTTATACTGCAGACATATACAATATTAAGCTTTTTGGTTTAATATAAATATGTTGGCAACAATATGCCATAGTGTGTTTAATGCTCAGTGTTTTTAGTGTTAAAAAAGCTTAGCTTAATATCCAAAAAATGCCAGCAGTCCTACCTGTTGTGACTTTGACAATTAATGTCTCAGTAATATATTTCCTTTTGTTTATTGCAGAATTTATTTTCTAACTTCCTCTTGTTTACTACAGAATTTATTTTCTAACTTCAGTTCTATTTTTTTGCTATTAGATGGCAAAATTTACAAATATATGTGCTATAGTGGCATAGGGTACAGCTTTTTGCAATTCTTTCTCAATAATTGGTATACTAGCAGTTTTTCTTATACAACAGGAAACTATATTTTGAAAAATATTAGGAAACTATATTTTGAAATTCCATAAATATGTCATATGTTGAGGTAAATTATAAATAATTTCATGTTGTTAAATCAGGTGGATAGGGAAAAAGTATAAGAATATTTACCTACTTAGCTTGCATTGTCCATTATTTAAAGTAGAAAAATCCTATTTTACAAAGAACAAAGCCTTGCTTTGGTGTGATTTCTGATGTCTCTAGAATCACTTGAAAAGCTCCAGACCATGTGGGATGACCCCATAATATGGCTTCTTCCCATATTAGTATTGCTGTAGATCAGGGGTGTCAAATGTCTGGCCCGCCCAGGACTTTAATCAGGCCCTTGACTCTTTTCTCCCCTTTTGAAGCTCTGAGGCTGCCAAGTTCCCAGCTCCTTCTGCCTTTTCTTTGCCAGCTGCAGCAGGAAGCTCTTCTGGGTTTGCAAAGCAGCAAAGAACACATTTTCCGTTAAGGTCTCTGCACCCAGATAGACAGACCCTGGGAGTAGCAGCAGCATTCTGGGAATGGAATTCCACTCTGGGGGCCCTCATTCCAATCCCAGAACACATCTATTTCTCCAAGGGACTGTCATTTCACTCTGGGGGCTGTCTTTCCAGCCCAAGAGTAGTCTGTCTGTGCCCAGAGATCTTAATGAAAAATCCGTTCTGCGTTTTCCTTGCAACTTTGTGCTGCAATCTATTTCAGTGGAATGGAGTTCACTTTCTAGTATTTGCATGGCCAGGTGAAGCTGTTGCTTTCAGGATGTCCCCTTGCAAATAAGGGGTTGATGCGTTGAGCCAGCTTACTTCTGCTGAATGGACCTGAGAACTGGTGCCTAGTGAGCATTCTGAGCTGGGAACCCATAGCCAAAGGGGACTATTACACTGGAGAGCTGTTGCGTCCTCTGAATAGATCTGTGTGGTGGTGAGGGGAGAAGCTTGCAATGCCCAGCCATTAAAGCAAGCGCTGGGATCGGAGGGTGGAGGGAGCGATCCTGGCAGTCTGGGAAGGGAGTGTTGCTCTTCCGCGTTTAGTGAGAGAGGGTTCTGAAGACGCAAAGGAATCCAGTCTTGTACACAGCTGCGATTCGACTAGCTATATACTGTATTTTTCGGACCATAAGACGTGCTCCCCCCCCAAAAAAAAAAGTGGGGGGAAAAGTGTGTGCATCTTATGGAGCGAAGGTACCTCCTCGGGGGGGGAGGGGGTGATCCGTTGCCTCCACCTCTGATCCCAGCGCTTCCCCCGCGCCTGCCTGCCTGGCTCCAGCTTCTTCCAGCAAGCACTGGGATCGCTTCACGCTGCCCCCACCGCAAACCCAGTGCTTCACAAGCGCCGGCTGCAGAGAGGGCAGCATGCTTCCCCCGTGCCTGTCTGCCTGGCTCCAGCTCTGACACTTACAGCAAGCACCAGGATCGCTCCATCTGCCCTCCGATCCTGGCGCTTGCTGTAAGCATCAGAGCTGGAGCCAGGCAGACAGGCACGGAGGAAGCACACTGCACCCTCCACAGCCGGCGCTCGCGAAGCACTGGGTTTGTGGAGGGGGCAGGTGCTTCCTCCGTGCCTGTCTGCCTGGCTCCAGCTCTGATGCTTAAAGCAAGTGCTGGGATCGGAGGGCAGATGGAGTGATCCTGGTGCTTGCTGTAAGTGTCAGAGCTGGAGCCAGGCAGACAAGCACGGAGGAAGCACGCTGCCCTCTCCGCAGCCGGCGCTCGTGAAGCGCTGGGTTTGCGGTGGGGGCAGCGATCTCAGCGCTTGCTGGAAGAAGCTGGAGCCAGGCAGGCAGGCGCGGGGGAAGCGCCGGGATCAGAGGCGGAGGCAACGTATCGCCCCCCCCCGAGGAAGGTACCTTCCCCCACTTTTTTAGGGGGGGAAAGTGCGTCTTATGGTCCGAAAAATACGGTATATAGCTAGTCGAATCGCAGCTGTGTACAAGACTGGATTCCTTTGCGTCTTCAGAACCCTCTCTCACTAAACGCGGAAGAGCAACACTCCCTTCCCTGACTGCCACGGCTTAAGCACAGGACCTCCATCTTTTTGGATTCAATTTCAATCGACTCTGCCTGAGCCATTTCACTACAGCTTGTAATGCCAGGTCCAGATTTTCTGGGGCACAGCTGGACCGGCCCCCCATCAATAGATACAGCTGGGTGTCATCTGCATACTGATGGCTTCCCATCAGTTTAATGGTGTTCGTGTCATTTATAAAGTTTATATTTCAGCTACCTGGCATTATATTTTATGGCACATATAGCCTGATACCACAAAGTCCCATTTATGTCAGATCTGGCCCTCCCAACAAATGAGTTCAAAACCCCTTCCCTAGATTCTCCCCTATAGGCTGGGAGTTTTTATGCTGGCAGATGGGTGGCAGCCACACTACCACTGCAGTCACATCTTTAGTGCAATACAAGGAAGAGCCAATTATCAATACTTCGATGTGGCTTATACGGGCAAACCGAATTTTACAAAGTTTGTAAAACTTTGTAAAATCCCGTTCACCCGTATTTTGCTGCTGCTTTAGAAAAGTCTTCATAATATAGAAGGAAGTCCTGTACATTACAGGTACCTTTTGGAAGGAATATATCCAGAATTCCAGTGCATCCTCCCTTCTCTGTCATGGGGTCCATGCTCCCGAAGACTTGCCATCCTATTGGCGTGGAGAGCATATGATGTCTCTAAATTTGGTGCATAGTAGAATGACTTACTAATGGCATAGCATATGGCTTTGTTTCTGTTGCTATCCCTTTATCTTAATGATAGCTAAGTATTGTTTCACTCTCAGTCGTGAGAGTGATTGACCGCCATTCTTTGGTAGTAACAGGGAGAAGGAGGTAGTTTTATGTGGATGAGGTTAGAACTGTGGACCATTACTGGTAGCCACAGCATCTATGATTTTGTTTTTCTGTCAGCCAGGTTCCACATTAATCCTGGTTAATTATTTAGTGAAACCGCTGAGAAAGGTTCTGCATACCTTCTTCACCTAAAAACCCTCACTCCTGAACCTGGGTTCCATTTTGTGATGTGTTCCAAGCTTGTGATGGAAGCTTGGGAAACTGTCTTTCCACTAATTATATAAGCTGTTCTTCAGGGTTGCTCTTCTGTGCTTGGAAATTGTATGACTGTGGAGAGCAGAATTCCTTTTTCCCATACAACATTTGAGGATGACTTCTGCAGCCAAAGAATGCATTGGGGTGAAGTCAACTTGTCTACCAACTAGAGTTTTACATCTGCCCTGTTGGAAGTCATGTTAACAACCCAGAACTTGAAATAGGCAAATTAGCTGCCACCCTCCTACTCATACTGTAATCCATATGGTGTTCCATTCTGAACAAACTGTTCACTGCTGGTAGGGATTGTTGTGAGATTTTCTGTATCTGTGTAGGCCTACTTAAGGAAGCATTGCCTGATACATAGAAAACCTCTTAATCTGAAGCATGCAGTTAGAGCTACTTCCTCAGCTTTATTATTACTATTGGATCAAATTCTACATCTGGTTAAAACATACATTTCCTTCTGTAGTATTGCAAGGATGGAGAGGCCTCTTTGAAAAAACAAAATATAAATGACTGCAGTTGCTCACTGTATCAAAGAAAAGTTTTAGACTCCATCATTCTCACAAAAGAGCAGGACATTATAAAGTACTCTTCAAGCTGGAAACCCCATTTTGCTACATCTTTGTCACTTGTAATTGGCCTGTAGCCACTGGGGATTTTTGGCCCCACTAGTCCCTTTACAGTGACCTCTTTGGCTGTAACCCAGAGTTTGGGAAAAATGGGACCTCGATTGTTCATTCACTGTCCATATTGATATCATGCCTGCTTGTTGTTTTAGTGCTGTAGCAGAAAATATACATATGCTGTACACTAATTGTACCTTTAGACTTCTGCTCATGTACTTTTTGACTGTTGGCTGCATGGACGGTCTTCATCTGTAATGTATAGCATTGAAATAGAGGAGCCTTGAGTTGATTGAAAACTTCCCTTATAGTTTGTGTCCTTGGACAGGATGTTTTCTTGGCAGCATGCTGATGCAGAAATAATACACATCCTTAGCTGTGTGATATAGCTCACAGCTGAGAATTTGGAGTAAAACTTCCCAAAGCAGGTACTTTTCCCTAGGATATCCCCTACAAAGCTTGCCTATCATGCATGGTTAATTAGGAAGTCAAATCTGAAAGCTTACTTGAACATTTCGAAGTAGATTAGTATTGATGTTTTCAACCTGTGGTTAATAAGCATAATAATTACACAGTATTAAAAATTATTTCTGCATCCTATAGTCAAATCTATTGTAACTCTTTCACATTGACTTATAGACTTCTGCAGCCCCTGATTGCTCCCCTATGAGGAGTCAGTGCATTTTACCTTCCTGCCCATATAGCACATCTGCACTCATTTCATGCAGATAAAATTCAGGAATCGACTTCATTCTCTGAGCTCAGGGTGACTGGGTTATATCTACTTGTGAGTTCTATTTGAAGCCTGAAATACAGCAAAACTGAATTTTCTCTGCTTACAATGTCCATTTTGTTTTAAGCCAATATCTATTGGCTTTCTGTCTGCAGTTGATGGCATTTGGAATGGTGTTTGGCTAAATATCTGCTGTTGGCACATTCTCACTGTGTTCAGTTGCTGAGCTTGCTCCAGGGAGGTCATGGGAAGGCCGTGCATAACTTTGAATTGACTATGTTTTGAGGGTATGAACTACTGGTGCACATGTACAGTTGGTGGCATTTGTCACATTGGTGCATTCTCAGTATTTTTTGGGTTAACCTATAGGTCCCAGACAACAGTGTGAGAATGGGCACTGCTTCCAGTCCATTGTGCAATATATTCCACGTTAGGAACCAGAATAGCAAAATGGGCAACACTGAGACAAGCCATGAAGTTGTTTAATGCTTCCCATATGCCCCAACAAGCAAGCAGCACTTGGGGAAATGAATCCCCATCCCTTTCTATGGCCCAGTGAGCCCTGGGAAAGCAGTGCAAAACCCCATGTATGCAAAACTTTTGCAATACAGTTTAGAACAATGTCAAGCTAAGGGTATTGCTGACAATTTGCAATCAGATTGCAAATTAAACATAGGGTTGTTTCTACATCACTGATATGTATGTAGACCTTATTTAATATTATGGATTCATGTGGACTGAGGCAGCCAATGTGGCTTCCAAGTAAAGGGTTTAGGCTTGCTGTGTTAGTGAAAAATGAGCATACCCACTTTCCTTTCTAGTGCTGGAGTGTGTTGACAAGGCTAATAGTCAACAATGCAATTCATATTGTTAAATGTTAATGGGCTTAAATGCACTTAGGTACCATTTTTGCTTATATGCCCATTGTGGCTTGTAAAAGCAGGTGGCGATGGTATCCTGGGCCCTCTGGCTGATATTGTCAATCTGCCCTTTCATCAGGAATGTTCCCAGCCAGGCTCAAGGAGGCAGTGGTTCGTCCGCTTTTTAAAAAGCCATCTTTGGACCCAATGGACCCAGCCAATTACTGCCCAGTTTCGAATCTTCCATTTCTGGGTAAGGTAACTGAGAAAGTGGTGGCGGAGCAGTTCCAAGCTTTCCTGGAGGATACATCTGCCCTTGACCCATTCCAATCTGGCTTCTGCACTGGTCATTGCACGGAGACTGTTCTGGTCGCTCTCACAGCTGACCTCAGAAGGCATTTGGATCAAGGCGCGTCTGCGCTGCTGCTGCTTTTAGATCTATCAGCAGCATTTGACGCAGTTGATTATGATCTAATGACCTACTGCCTTGCCAACATTGGAGTTCAGGGGTTTGCCTTACAGTGGTTCTCCTCCTTTCTTTGTGGTCAGGGACAAAGGGTGGCGCTTGGTGAGCAAACCTCCCTGTGACATCCTCTTGAATGTGGTGTGCCTCAGGGAGCTATTCTCTTGCCAGATTTAGCACCTGTATATGCCCCCTTGCTCAGATTGCTTGAGGTTATGGGCTGGGTTGTCACCAGTATGCAGATGACATCCAGCTCTATCTGTTGATGGATGGCCATTCAGACGCCATCCCAGATAATCTGACCAGAGCCTTAGAAGCTGTGGCTGGATGGTTGCACAGATTAACTCAGTTGAAGCTTAATCCAGTTAAGACGGAGGTCTTGTACTTGAGCCGTGGGGGGTTAGATTAAGGCATTTGGCTCCCAACCCTGAATGGTGCACCTCTTGTGCTGGTCCGGAAGGTGAAGAGCTTGGGAGTGATACTGGATGCCTCTGTTTCCATGGAGACCCAGATCACATCAGTTGCTCGATCTGCTTTTTACTATCTTCGGCAGATTAGACTAGTGACCTACCTGTCCTCCCAGGACTTAGCTACAGCGTTCCATGCAACGGTCACTTCCAGGTTGTACTACTGTAACTTGCTCTACTCAGGCTTGCCCTTGAAGCTGACCTGGAAACTCCAGCTGGTGCAAAATGCAGCAGCACAGCTGGTAACTGCATTGCCTTTACAGGCAGGCATCTGGCCAGTGCTGCACTAACTGCACTGGCTACTAATAGAGTACCGGATCTGCTTCAAGGTTTTGGTTTTAACATTTAAAGCCTTGCGTGGTCTGGGACCAGCATACCTGCAGGATTGCCTCTCCCCATATGCACCCCAGAGATCCCTGTTTTCTGCTTCACAGCATCTTTTGACCATCCCTGGTCCAAAGGATGTTTGACTTGCCTTGACCTGGGCCACGGTCTTTTTGGCCTTGGCCCAACCTGGTGGAATCAGCTCCCTGTGGAGATCTGGGCCCCACTGATTTGATGCCATTTCGAAGGGCCTGCAAGACGGAGCTATTCCGCCAGGCCTTTGGTTGGGGCAGCGGACATCCTTATTTCCATCTGCTTGGCCTCCCTTGCCTGTCATGATGCTGTATTATCTTAATCTATTATTCCATCTCTAAGCCTACTGCTATACTGGTATACAGAATGCTCCCAATTGAACCCTCTCCTGTGACATACATGCTATTTGTTTTGTTGTATTTTATGGTTTTAGCTTGTAGTTTTAATTATTTTAACTTTTGTTGTTATCTGCCCTGAGCCTGCTCACGGAAAAGGGTGGAATACAAATAAAAATAGATAAATAATGATACACCTGAAGCCTGAATTTGAATATTTATCCTTTAGATATCATAATACACAGGTCTCTGGCTAGCATGAATGAAGTTGTAGGTCCCCCTGCTTCAATGAAGGCTGCTGTGTCACTATGTACTGTGCATAGGAAACCTCAGCATTCAATTGGTTGCCATGGTTACAGATCTGGATCATATGCTGCAGAAGCAGTGAGCTTTGCAGCATTTAGAAGATTTGCACATTCCGTTGATGTACACATTTAATATACCCTCTCTGTGGTACTTCAAAGTGGTGGGGTGTGTTGAACTTTCTGTTCTGGCTCTGCATGGAAAGAACATCTTAGTTGTTCTGTTGCAGAGGAATTAAGATACTCAGTTACGTGAACTGATAAATGTATCTCCTTGCATCATAATGTGATGCTGAGGGTAGTTCACATGCCACCATGAAGCAACTGTGCACTATAATGGCTGTAATCCATGTCTGTACCTTGCAGTGCTATGAGGATACTTTTACCACAATACTGAGAAGTATGCATAGAGCAACAGCTGGATGCAGCATGTCAAAGAATGTGCCAATTCCATTCCATGAAAATGAAACCATGAATTTTCTAATATTTATAAAGCTGTAGCCATTGCTCACATTCTCATTTTAATGATGAACAAGGCAGTAGCTTGAAAAATGGAAGTCTAGTACTTCAAACTTCTGTTGCACCATATGCAGAAAGGTAGACCTTTGCTACAGATAAAGTAGGTAAAGTATCCCCAAGGATGTAAAAAATAGACATTACCTGTAATTTAGTTTACAGATACTTAAGTAATATTAGTAACATGATTTAAATATTGAAATTGTTGACAAGTATGTCATGTATACTTATGTTTGAATGCTTGAGAGCTTAAGCACCTAATTTTTAAATGTGGCAGCGTATTAATAAAACATGTATATCAAGTGTATTTATGCCTGCCCTGGCTATTAGATCTCAGGAGGAGCTCTCAATAGAAGCAGTGTGAAGTTCTTAATCTGTCAACCTCAGTCCCGTAGAACTATCCTGGAGGAAGAACATGGGGGGCATACTAAAGTTTTCTTTTCAAAGGAGCGTGTTCAGCCAAATAGGATTGTATGGAGTTTGATACCTTTTTTAAACATGGGAGCAGGCTCTGATTAGACCTTCAGCTTCTTGGGAGATGGTCTCATAGGGTGTGCAGTAGAGTGCTGTTTGTACTACAGCAACATCTTCAATACAACTAATTTGCAACCCCGCCAAATCTGAGGATGTTTAAATCTAGAAATTGGAGTCATGAACAGACAAGACAGATTTTTTTTACAAACCTAGAAAACATCACAGGTTTGCATAAAAATCTGAAATCCAAAACTAAAATTGGAGAGCTAAAAATCCCCCAAATGATAAAAGAAGTGTCTGTAGCTTTAATAAACAGATGCCCTCTGTTGCTGTTGCTAGGTAACTACAACAGTTTTGCCAGCATTCCAGGCCTAGTTTCTGTCAGGAAAAGGCAGGGGAGGGGCAGTACCCTTTATAGGGATATTTGAGGCCTTTGGGGGAGGACTTATGGGGGGGGGGGGCTCAGACCCAGCAAAAACCACCAGGCAATTTACTGCCACTCAGCTTGCATGCTTACCTGGACCTGGCTGCTTGCTACTGTTCAGCAGGAGCCACCACACATAAACCAGAGTAGTGTAGTGGTTAGTATTTCAGACTAAGATCTGGGAGGCACAGGGTTGAATCTCCACTCTCCTGAGTGAGTGACCCAGAGCCAATTACACATTCTCACCCTAATTTTTATCAAATGATTGTTGTGAGGATATAAAGGAGAAGAAGAGAATGATGTAAGCTTTTTTGGGTGTCCATTGTGGAAAAAGGAAGGAAATAATATAGCTGAAGATGGGGGGGTAGATAAAAGTTAGGTTGATAAGAAGGTGGGAAGGAGAGAAGGAAGCAGGAAAAAGGAAGATGCAATGGGGGTTTTCAGGGGAGAAAAAGAGGAAAAAGTGGTGGAGGGAAACTTAAATGCCCTCAGAAATGCCCCCGTTCATTGTATCCAATGTTGAAGTCCCTGGCACCAGTGCAGATAATAAAAGCTGCAGAACCTGCAGTAAGAAAACTTGCATGCAGTTGCAAGAAAGTCCTGCATATTGCATGGAACTCCCAAGAATACAAAAAAATAAATCTCCAAGTAATGTTTTGGGGCAAAAGATCCATCAGAAGGCTTATGACAAGTCTACACATATGTTAAGTATGCATCAGACCAATAAGGGTTTTTTGGCAGTTAAAAAAGCACTTGTTAGCTCAGATACTGAAGCTTCTGTTTCAGTTTCCAGTACAGGGAATGGTCCTGTCTGTGAACAGTCAAATAGCAGAACTTGAGACTGATGCTTTGGTGTCTGATAAAGATTGCACAGACTGCAGGGCCTGGCAAAGAGGTGGCCTGAAAGTGTGTGTGTGTGTGGAGGCTAACATGAGCTGGGCAGAGGAGGGAGAATTTGGGAAGGGTAGGGCAATGAGAAGTGCAATGGCTGTGGCTGGAGGCAAAGTCTTGTGAATGGGAGTGAAGGAGAGATGTGGATGTGTTGTAGATGCAATTAAGAGGAAGAATATGAAACTGTGGTTTGAGGGGGGAACTTGTAGAGGGACAAGAAGGAAGGGTGCTGTAGTTTGAGTAGGAAGGGCAGGATATGAGGAGTGAAGTGTATGAAGGGCTGCAGAGCACAGGTCTGAAGGAAGAGTGAAGAAAGGCTAATAGGTGGTGGAAGGAGAAGCCAAAAGATTGGTCCTAGTGAGGAAGAGAGAATTGAGGGAAGGCAGGGCTGTCATAAAGGGTGGGGAAAACAATGATATGACTGAAATGTGTGGAGAATATGAAGGTGGGATGGGGAAATGACAATGTGGAGATAGACCAGGAGCTGGTAAAATTAAATGGAGAGGAAACACACAGTAGGGAGGGTGAAAGAGAAAAAGAAAGGTTTGTTCTTAACCTGTGTGTTTCTTATGCACATTTGGATATGTCTTGATCTGTTGTACTTGTTTTTTATTCCATTTTACGCCGTGCTTTGAGAAGTCTTGAATGACAGAAACCTGGAAAAACCATTCATTTTTGTTACAAGCAGCCTGCATCTCCATGAAACCTTGCGAGGGCAATGCCCTAGGAAATCTGAGACCAAAGAGCTGGGGCTAGACAGGATTCAGAAGAAGCAATACCAGCTAGTGAATGTTACGAACAGTTGTCAACATATTTTTTTGACTGGTGCTTTGAGGATTTACACTCAGTAAAGTTGGTGTCCATGATTAGTATCTGATGAAGAGTGCTGATTGAAACATTGGCCAGATCTGACAAGCAGTGTCTAAACGGCCTCCAAGTGGATGGTGTCCTTGGATTCTCTTTAAATGGATGGCATATTCAAGCATATATGTCCATGCATAGAAATATGATTTACTGTGATGTATGAAACAGTGATATTACTTGACATATAAATAGGTGAAATATGTTTTTATTAAAAACATTGGTGTGCCATACAGTTTATACTGACTTTCTGATATGATATAAGGTAGCTTCCTGTGTGTTCCATCCTTCAACTTGATCAAGAGCATGTGAACCACTCTTATTCCTTTTTTCTAGGGCTCTAGGAGGTTCCTAATCTGGCTATGTGTGGGAGGAAAGGAACATCTCAGTGTTCTGTTACAGAGGTATTAAGATCATGTGACCTTTTAAAATCTGTGCTGCTTATATTTCTAGGAGTTCCCTTTTTGCCATTGTGTATAAGGGAGTGGTAGCATTTTCACAAACTGAAGATGAATCACTTATTTAGGTAAAAACTTTTAAAAACAGTGTAGAGTAGTCATGACAAGGAGCTTTTGTCTAGCCATTACAGTGGATAACTTCGTTAAGCACACAATTCAATTTAGTAGCATGAACTTAATTTTGTTTTTTAAATTTATAGAACCTAGACAACTCACCTTGGTACTTTTAATCAATGTCTATCCCATGAAATTCACAAGTCATTATGGAGGCACAGTTATGGAGGCAAGTCTTATGTGGCACAGTTGTTTGCAGGGCATACTGACCATCCATTGGTTTAGAATGGTAGAATAGCAGCAGAGTAGTATCCCACCAATATAAGCTATGATGCCGTGCTTCCATACAGAAAATGACTTGCATGTAGTCAAACTAGCACTTTGTGGAGAAGATGACAATGAATTCTCTCTTCTGCATAATGAATGGATGCAGTGTCTCCTACATGTGCCTTAGATATTTTCAGATGGGTCCATTCCCCTGCACATGCAATCTGAAAGTCATGCATGCTTAGTGAGTGAGGATTCTAAAAGCATGTTCTGGAGCATTGCAAACTGTTCCCCTGAACTACCATTTGGTCTAAGTTCTTGTTGCTCTTATCTCAAGGGTTGCTTGTTCACATCTTCCCAATGATAATTTGTCAGGGCAGATTAGCCATGATTAAAAAAAAAAAAGGTAAAGGTAGTCCCCTGTGCAAGCACCAGTCATTTCCTACTCTGGGGTGACGTTGCTCTCACAAAAGCTTTCATGGCAGACTTTTTACGGGGTGGTTTGCCATTGCCTTCCCTTGTCATCTACACTCCCCCCCCCCCCCCCCCGCAAGCTTGGTACTCATTTTACCGACCTCGGAAGGATGGAAGGCTGAGTCAGCCTGAGCCGGCTACCTGAGACCAGCTTCCGCCGGGATCGAACTCAGGTTGTGAGTAGAGAGTTCAGAATGCAGTACTTGTAGCTTTATCACTCTGTGCACGGGGCTTCTTAGCCTCATGAGAGCCATGGGCAAATTTCCCAGTAGCTGGTGGCCTGCACTCCCCACTTGGGGTATGCCCAGCCCCCATGGTGAGCAAAGCTTCAGGGCTGGTTGGCTCCTTTCCCTCCTGTGGGTAAGGCCCACTTCCAGTGCCATTCTTTTCCTCCTGGTACACTCTGACCCCTCGGTTTTCCACTATGAAATGTGTAGATTAGGAGGAAAGATGGCATGGTATATCCCAGTTTCATCAGATCTCAGAAGCTAAACAGGGTTGATACTTGAATGGGAGATCATTGAGGAAAACCCTACAGAGAAAGGAGTCAAGTAGCACCTTTAAGACCAACAAAATTTTATTCAGAATGTAAGCTTTTTAATGTGCTACTTGGCTCTTCCTTTGTTCTACTGCTTCAGACCAACATGGCTGCTCACCTGGATCTACCTGCAGAGAAAGGCAATAGCAAACCACCTCTGCTTCTCACTTACCTTGACAGCCCTTTGCTGGGTTTATCATACATGCATAATGTGTAAATTGGAGCAGATTGGACACTATAGCCACTTTGTGGGTTGATGGACTGCTCCCCATTTTGTTCAATCCACTTCAGGGTGAAGAGCTGCACTCAGCCCAGGCAAACTATTACCAGCTTAGGGAAGATGGCTCTTTATTCTTTCCACCTTCTCTCCCTTCTTTGTGGAGGTGAGCCCTTTTCCAGGGCCCTTTTACCCTCATAGTCTGCCCTTGGTTTAGATTGGGTCTTGGATTCATATGATTAGGACTACATAAACCTGTCTTATGCTTTGCTTGTAACCCTCTCAGTTTTGCTGAAACCCACCACTGCATTAAGGTGTGCATCCAAGAGTGGGGAAACAAAAGTAGCCTTGTTAGAACAGTTATAACAAAAAATTAAGAATCATTAACTACTATGTACTGGATTCACTTTGTCTAACTGGTTCCTTTTGGGCTCCAATTCTGCGCTTTCAGACTGTTCTTCTCACTTGGGTAACAGAAGTACCCTTTAAACTATAAAGTGTAGTTGTACATTCAAACGGAAAACCTACAATCCTTATAAAACTATAGCACAGACTATCACTTGCATTTAGATGAGAGCATGAAAGGTAGAAACTTTTCTTTAGATTGCATTGCATACCAGATAGGGGGCATTTAAGCATGGAATCAGCAAGCAAAGTGATTGTTATCTCTTAGTGCATTTACAGGAAGACCACTGTAGCTATATGGCAGCTAGCAATTCAGATATGTTTTAGGGATGGTGTAGTATTCAAAATGATATTTATTCTTAACAGCTTCATCATTGTCAAGTGGGGATAGAATTATGAATATATGTATCTTTAAAAAAACACCTTCCGTTTTTCCAGTATGCAGTAGCTTGAATCTGCCATTCTTTTACCAAATCATATAACTTGAACCTATCTTGATCGATTTCTGTAATCGCTGGAGATTTTGGAGCCTACTTCAAATTTAGCCACTTCATGGTTTGCCTTTGATGTATTGTGATTTTACACTGATATAACCTGAGACAGAGCAAACAAGAATAATTTACCCCTGAACAAACAGGATTGAGATAACCAGGGATAAAATCAGATTGAACCCAGGTCTGCCATGATTTAGTATAAAAGCAAAATTTGATCTGAGATAAATCCAGGGGTGAACAAGTTCAGTATAAAAGTTAATTCTGGAAATGGGGTTGAACATGAGATAAGTCCCCAGTGTGAAATCGCCCTCCAAGTTACAGCATTGATCCCAGTTCAGATCCTAGAGGTGGTGGCATGAATGGAACCTTCATATGAAAATGTTCTCATCAAGCCTTTCCTCATAGAATTATTGTATTGTTTTATAATCTGTTTGTGTCCTTCAGGTGGAACTTTTAAAAATCTCTCATTGATACTTCCAAAGCAGCTTACACTACAGCTGGAAATGGCTACACAATCTTTTTTAAAAGCAACTATTATTATCCCCATATGTCTTGGAAGGGAAGAAATAAATCTGAAGGCCCAGCAGAATCCGAAACTAACATCAATTTAACATAACCAATCTCCAGCTCAGTCTAATAAGAGGGTTCCTAAAAGGCAGTTAGAGATGGCCTTGTTGGTGTGTGTGGGGATTACCCTCACCCAAGGAATGGTTTAGGGTAATATATAACCAGTGAGATGTAGGGTTGGCAGCTTGTTTCCCTACAGTAGGCTCAACCATCATATGAAGCTGGATCTGCTTTGAAAGAGAGCAGGTTAAATGTGCCGTCATGTCTCCCCACACCCTTTTATTTCTTAGCCTTCTCCCTTTGGATGAGAACATTCTCTGCAAGTGTTCTTTAGCTGTCTTTCAACACTATCATGTTGTGCAATGATGCTCTGGCATTTGGGATGAAGCTCCATGGTTAGCATAGAGTTTTGATCCAAACACTAGAGCATCGCTGTGTAATGTTCCCAGCAGGATGACATCACTGTTTGGGGGTGAGGTTTCCCTCACCAGCCAGCTGGCTAGTGGTGGCTGAAGTCCCGAAAATCAGGGGAACCCCCACCCAGACCGGAAGTCTAGCTTGCGGGGGAGCAGAGTGCAAGGCATTGCTACATTAGCCACTCTGAGATATCCCATGTATGTGCATCCACCTTTTAAATGCAGATGACATAAACTCTTCTCCCATATCTGTTTGAATAGCACACAGATTACCCAGTTGTTTCTGAACCTTTTTGTACCAATATTTCGCAGTGGTGAATACATCTGATTTCTGCTTTAAAACATACATCCAAGAAAACCTGGAGTAGTCATCAGTTAGGATTAAAGCAAATTTGTTATTGGAGTGGCTTTTGGGATACGGACCAATCAGATCTGTGTGTATTAAAGCTAGTGGCCTTGCCAACACTCTATCGCTGTTGCGAGCTACGGGGAAAGCTTGTGATTTAGTGCACTTGTTTAATATTTACATGCGCCCCCTTGCCCAGATTGCCCGAAGGCATGGGCTGGTTTGCCACCAGTACGCTGATGACACCCAGCTCTATCTACTCATGGACAGACGGCCCGACTGTGTCCCAGAGAACCTGGACCGGGCATTACAAGCCGTGGCTAGATGGCTCAGGCTGAGTAGGCTGAAACTAAATCCAGCGAAGACAGAGGTCCTTTGCTTGGGTCGCCGTGGTCTGGGAGGGGAAATTCCCCTTCCAGCCCTTGACGGTGTGCCACTGACAATGGCGCACAGGCTCAAGAGCTTGGGGGTACTACTTGAGCCTGCCTTAACTATGGAGGCCCAGGTAGCAGCCACTGCTAAGTCCGCATTTTTTCATCTTAGGCAGGTGAGGCAGTTGGCTCCCTTCCTGGAGCAGGACAATCTAGCAACAGTGATCCATGCAACGGTCACCTCAAGGTTGGATTACTGTAATGCCCTCTACATGGGGCTGCCCCTGTGCCGAACCCAGAAGTTGCAGCTAGTGCAGAACGCCGCCGCTTGGCTGTTATTAGGGCTCCCTAGACGGGAGCACATTCAGCCGGGCCTCCGGGGACTGCACTGGCTGCCAATAATATACCGAGTCCGGTACAAGGTGCTGGTTATCACCTTTAAAACCCTATATGGTCTAGGACCTGCCTACCTTAGGGACCGTCTCTTCCCATATGTTCCCCAGAGAGTACTGCGATCTGGCTCCCAAAATCTGCTCGTAATCCCCGAGCCAAAGGAGGCCCGGTTGAAGTCAACCAGGGACAGGGCCTTCTCAATAACAGCCCCTTGCTGGTGGAACCAGTTACAGGAAGAGGTCAGGGCCCTGTGGGATATTAGACAGTTCTGCAGGACCTGTAAGACAGTCCTCTTTCGGTTGGCCTATAACTGACCGGCACCAAACTACTGAAGGAAGTTTATAGATAGCACACTGTTGGATTGTTGTACTGATTTTAATGTTTTTTAATGTTTTAATCATGTACATTGTTATTGTATTTATAATTTCGAATTTCATTGTTAGAACTTTTGTGTTGTGAGCCGCCCTGAGCCCGCTTCGGTGGGGTAGGGCAGGATATAAATCAAATCAAATAAAAATAATAAATAAAATAGAGTAGAAGAAGAAGAAATTGGATTTATATCCCGCCCTCCACTCCAAAGAGTCTCAGAGCGGCTCACAATCTCCTTTACCTTCCTCCCCCACAACAGACACCCTGTGAGGTGGGTGGGGCTGGAGAGGGCTCTCCCAGCAGCTGCCCTTTCAAGGACAACCTCTGCCAGAGCTATGGCTGACCCAAGGCCATTCCAGCAGGTGCAAGTGGAGGAGTGGGGAATCAAACCTGGTTCTCTCAGATAAGAGTCCGCACACTTAACCACTACACCAAACTGGCCTTGGGTCAGGAAACATTGCACAGCACTGCTTATATACAAATTACATAGTATATGCATCAATGGGTTACAAGTGCTGAGTCATTGTGGACTGGACATTCAACTTCTGCACTCATTCCCAAATGCCAGTCAGAACTGGTTTCACTTTGTTAAGACCTGCTAAACACTGATGTCATCTTGACACTGACTTGTTAATTTGATCAGCATGATCTCAGTAGTCACTAGCCTAATGCCTTATTGAGCATTTTTATATGCTGACATGTTCTTACCATTGTATTATTTTTAAAGTAAAAAAAAGTATTAAAAAATCCCTTACTGTTGTATTAATAAGCCATACGACTTGCAACAATGGTAAAACACCTACCAAGTTTTAAAGAAATATCAACTGAAAATATTCAAACCATGGAATATTATGGTCACTGAGTTGTTCTAGTTGCAATTTATCTAGTAAACCTTTCTTATCAGAGATGTCTATATATCTGGTTAATTTAGCTCATTTCCATATGGAAAATGAATTGGGGAAAGAGCCTGGCTCAAACCATGGTTGGTTTATAAAAGTAGTTACTAAGGAAGGATTTGAGACAAGAAATTTATGATACTTAAAATAAATCTTTAGTATACCAAAGGTCGAGATGCTCTGCTGAATTTGAGTGGAGATTAAATAACTTTTTGACCATAACAGTTCATTGTCTTGATGTTGTGTTAGGTTTCCAACATTCACCCTTTGAAAAATATATAAATGGTACGCAGACTCAAATCTGGGGTTACACTTCTGTATGAAGAAGAGTTGGTTTTATACCCTGTCTTTCACTATCTGAAGGAGTCTCAGAGTGGCTTACAATCACCTTCCCTTCCTCTCCCTAAAGCAGACATCCTTTAAGATAGGTGGGGCTGAGAGAGTGCTCTGAGAGGACTGTGAGTGACCCAAGTTCACCCAACTGGCTTAATGTGGAGGAGTGGGGAATTAAACCCAGTTTTCCAGATTAGAGTCTGCCATTCTTAACCACTACACCAAACTATCTCACTACACCAAGCTGATAATACCCAGTTCTGGTGCTATGGAAAGGAAATGCTTTTGACTTGCATTTGTAGCTGAAGCTATTGTTCCACTTGTTCCACTGAGCAATGAGAAGCTCTGTGGACTAATGCTTACCCAGGTAGTTAGGAGGAGAGAGAGCACAATATGGGGTTCTTGTAGTGTTTGCTTTTATTTACAAATACCTGTGGAGCACACAGATGGAAGGAGCCAGTGTGGTGGTACCGGTTAGTGTTTGTCATGGACCTAAGTTCAGACTTCTTGTCAGGCAGAGAAAGTGAAGAAAGGCAGAGTGAGCTGGACCACCACAGAAGGATGGAGACACTTGAGAGACCTAAGAAGATACAGCCCTGTTTTCTGACTCAGACTTGGGCTCTGAGCCACCCACCCCAGAGCCCACTGCAGCACCTGAAGACTCTCCCCAATGGAAAGCTCTGAACCACTTCTAACCCTCATCAGAGGACTTGCTGTTGTAAGCAGATGCAGCCCCTTTATGAATTAGTAGCCTGCTCTTGGAAAGGCAGGGCTTGTACCTTTTCATCCTTGCAGGAATATTTAAGACCTCTGTGGGGGAGCAGTGGGGGTGGGGGAACAGTGGGAGGACTTCCAGTGTCCTGGCCCCATTGATGGACCTTCTCATGGCACCTGGTGTGTTTTTTTGCCGCTATGTGACACAGAGTGTTAGACTGGATGGGTCACTGGCCTGATCCAACATGGCTTCTCTTATGTTCTTATCACCTTCAGCCTTTGGAACTCATCTGAGCTCTAGTACTCTTGGCTCCAGCGCCTCAACTTCAGCAGGACATTGTCATACTAGGGAGACCCAGATTCAAATCCTTATTCCATCATGAAAGCTTTCTGAGTGTCCTTGGGCCAGTCATACACTCTGAACCTAACCTAACTTGCAGCTTCGTTGTGAGGATTAATTGGAAAAAGGGGAGAATGTTGGTAGCCACTTTGGGTCCCCTTGGGGGAAAAAAGTAGGATATAAAGTAAATAAAGTAGCATAGATACTTCTGCAGGGTTGCATATCTCTTGCTCCACATCAAATTCCAGAGAGAGATCCTGCACCCTTGAGGTTTCAGCTAGTTCTCAGTTTTGTTCTCTGATCCTTGTTTGTTCTATTCTGCCTATAAAGCTGAGCTTCCTTTATAGAAAAATACTCTCCTGCGCCTTCCCACAGGCTGGTAGAAAATTTGCCCTTCCAGCCTTGGTAGAAACTGAAACAAAGCTACTTCCTGACCCCTGAAGCCCATCTGTAGGCATGAAGGCACATCAATACTCCCTTTGTCAAGTGAGATCGGCTGAGCCGTAATGATCAGAGGACAAGCAAGCTGCCATCCATTTGCTTTTGGATAGGGTGAACATTAGCCATATTGTTGTGGACTACACTATTGTGTAGCGGCCCCCCCCAAGCAGGAACTAATTTGCAAATTAGGCCACATCCCCTGATGCCAAGCCATTTAGAACTGCATTCCTGCATGTTCCTCCTCAACCCCCTCCCCGCTACTGTGTATAGTAAGTATTGATGATTCTACTGTGTAATTTCTGTATCATTTAATGTAATGTTAAATGTTTTGTTACAGCTTCGTTTCATCTCTGTTTTCAGATGCTTGTTTTCAGAATTCTGCAATCTAAACCTTTTTGCTGTATGTTTTTTGGATGTCCCATCTTCTTGATCGTACTTAAGCTAGAGCATGTAATCCACCTTGAGTCTCAAAGAGTAAGGCAAATGCACTATAATAATATACATAAATAAACGTGCCCATACAGGATGGTTTTAGATTTCAAACATCTGTTTTTTATATAGTCCTTGACAATTCACCTTTGTTGTTTTCCTTTCATGCAGTTTCGTTTTAGAAATGCATTAAATTTGCAGGCTTAGATTATCAATATGAAGAAATATAGGAAAGGTATAGAGAATTATGCAAAACAGTTATTCTAGAGAACTTTTCTACATGAGCAGTAGAGTTGCACTATACAATACTATTCCACAAAGCTACTTGGAAAAATTATTAGGGACTGTGGGCCATATTGCAGTGCAGGACTCTTTTTGAGCAGGAACACACAGGAACATAGTTCTGGCTAGCTTGGTGTCTGGGGTGTGTGGCTTAATATGCAAATGAGTTCCTGCTGGGCTTTTTCTACAAAAAAAGCCCTGTGTGAAACAATGGTGATATCAGGGGGTGTGGCCTAAATGCAAATGAATCCTTGCTGGGCTTTTTCTAAAAAAAAAAAAAGCCCTGCTGTAGTGTATAGCTTGCAGAAACTAGGACCTTACTATGGAATTTTGTATGATTTAATGTGTTGTATTAAAACTTATGCTTTGCTTCTGTTCTGTTTTTAGACCCAGCTGGTTCTACAACTCTAATCCTATTGCATTGTTTATTGAATGTCCCACCCTGTTAATTCTATTGACTCATTGTATTGACTGTGTGATATGTCTTGAGCAAGTGAAGAATATGGAATAAAATGAAGAATAAGTAAAGAATAATGTAAATTAATTAAATAACCAGATGCATGGTGGGAGGTGCTTTGGTTCTTGTTGTACCTAGTTTTTGAGTGGCCTGATGGATGGTGGATAATGGATGGTGGGTAACATCTATAGCGGTGCCATGGTCGGATCACTATGCCCTCAAGGCTCGTGTGGACGTCCCACCCCAACCCCGTTTGGGCGGCGAGCTTATTTTAGCTCGCCCGCGGAGCCTGATGGACCCGGAACGGTTCCTGACGGCTCTGCGGGATCCCTGGCCCCCTGGCGATTCCCTCGATGATCTGGTGGAGTCCTGGAATAATAGGCTCACCGGAGCCATCGATGAGATCGCGCCTAGGCGTCCTCTGCGCCCTCGTTCAAGGCCGACACCCTGGTATAACCAGGGGCTGCGTCGGCTGAAACGGGGACTCAGACGACTAGAGAGGCAATGGCGGCGTACTCGAGACGAAGCGACTCGAACATCTTATAGAGAGGTTATGAAGTCCTATGAGATGGCAGTCAAGGCCGCAAAGAAAACGTACTTTGCGGCGGAGATTGCGTCCGCAATTTCGCGCCCGGCACAACTGTTCAACACAATCCGGACTCTTACAACGCTGCCACAGGGCAGACCAAATTTCAATGAATTGGAAATTGGCTGTGAGGCTTTTGCGGATTTTTTTGCGGATAAAATCGCATCGCTCCGTTCCGACTTTCCTGCCATATTAGATACAGTTAGTGGACCTGAGGCTCCGTGCCTGTCTTCGGATCGTGTCCTGGACGGCTTCGGCGCGCTCAGCCTGGAAGAAGTTGACAGGATCCTCCTATCTGCACGCCCAACAACTTGTAAATTGGACCCATGCCCCTCCTGGCTTATTAAGGCCTGCCGGAGGGAGCTAAGATATCCTATACGGGATATCATAAATAGATCCCTACTGGAGGGGCATTTTCCATCAGCGCTCAGAGAGGCGGTGGTCCGCCCCCTCTTGAAGAAAACAACGTTAGATCCGACCGAATTGGCACACTATCGGCCGGTATCGAATTTGCCCTTTTTGGGCAAACTTATCGAGAGGGCAGTGGCGTTGCAGCTACAGAGTTTCCTGGAGGACGCTTCTGTCCTTGACCCCTACCAGTCTGGTTTTCGCCCGGGCCACGGGACGGAGACGGTGCTGGTCGCCCTGGTGGATGACCTTCAGCGGCATCTGGATCAAGGCGGCTCGGCGGTGCTGATGTTGTTGGACCTATCGGCAGCGTTCGATATGGTCGACCATCGGCTTCTGGCGTGCCACCTTGCCGACGCAGGGATTCAGGGGTTGGCCTTGCAATGGTTTTCCTCTTTCCTTGACGGTCGGGGACAAAGGGTGGCGATTGGGGAGGAACTGTCCCGGAGACACACGCTTGACTGCGGGGTGCCTCAAGGGGCGGTGCTCTCCCCGATGTTATTTAACATCTACATGCGCCCCCTTGCCCAGATTGCCCGAAGGTACGGGCTCGGGTGTCATCAATATGCTGATGACACCCAGCTCTATCTGCTTATGGACGGCCGGCCCGCCTGCGCCCCAGAAAATCTGGACCGAGCGTTACAGGCAGTGGCTAGGTGGTTTAGGCTGAGCGGGCTGAAGCTGAATCCGGCGAAGACAGAGGTCCTGTGCCTGGGTCGCTGCGGCCCGGGAAGGGAAATCCCCCTGCCAGTTTTTGACGGCGCGCCGCTAACAGCGTCGGGCAGGGTCAAGAGCCTGGGGGTGCTGTTGGAGCCTTCACTGACAATGGAGGCCCAGATAGCAGCCACTGCCAAGTCCGCGTTTTTTCACCTTAGGCGGGCGAAGCAGTTGGCCCCCTTCCTGGAACGTGACGACCTGGCAACAGTGATTCATGCTACGGTCACCTCGAGGTTAGACTACTGTAATGCCCTCTACATGGGGCTACCCTTGTGCCGGACCCGGAAACTGCAGTTGGTGCAGAACGCTGCTGCCCGGCTGTTATTAGGGCTCCCAAGACGGGAGCACATTCGGCCGGGGCTCCGGGATCTGCACTGGCTGCCGGTAATATTCCGAGTCCGGTACAAGGTGTTGGTCATTACCTTTAAAGCCCTATATGGCCTAGGACCTGTCTACCTTAGGGACCGTCTTTCCCCACATGTTCCCCAGAGAGTACTACGCTCGGGTTCACAAAACCTGTTGGTAGTCCCCGGGCCAAAGGAGGCCCGTCTAAAATCCACCAGGGATCGGGCCTTCTCAATAATGGCACCTTATTGGTGGAACCAGCTGCCGGAGGAGGTGCGGGCCCTGCGGGACCTAGGGCAGTTCCGCAGGGCCTGTAAGACAGCCCTCTTCCGGCAGGCCTATAATACTGACTGACAAGGAAATCTTTTGGATGGAACGAAATGCATCTGTAGACCGCCGGTTTTATCTATCTTGTTTTTATTAATTTATGGTTTTAATTCTACTTGTAAGTGTTTTAAATTGTAGTATTAAATTATTATGTTGTAAGCCGCCCTGAGACACTTCGGTGTGAAGGGCGGGGTATAAATTCCAATATAAATAAATAAATAAATAAATACCACCTTAAATCAAGTAAGACCAAATAAATGTTTGATTTCATTTAAAATGTTTATCTCTTGAGATCCAAGGTGGCAGCAGTAACCTACAAATACTTAAAGAATGTAATAGTGCAAGATAAAAACACAAATAATGGAAACTGCTTGAATATGGACATCCTTATTGTTGTTGTTCAGCCGCACAGTTGAGTCTGACTCTTTGCGACCTCATGGACCAAGTCACGCCAGGCCCTCCTGTCTTCCACCATCCTTCAACGTCTGCTCAAATTCGTGTTAGTTACATCAGTAACACTGTCCAGCCATCTCATCTTTTGCCATCCTCTTCTTCTTTTGCCTTCTGTCTTTCCCAGCATCAGGATCTTCTCCAGTGAGTGCTCCCTTCTCATTTGATGGACAAAGTATTTAAGCTTCAGTTTCAGCATCTGACCTTCCAGGGAACAGTCAGAGTTGATTTCCCTTAGGACTGACTGATTTGATCTTCTTGCAGTCCAAGGGACTCTCAAGATTCTTCTCCAGCACCACAGCTGAAAAACATCTATTCTTCTGCGCTCGGCCTTCCTTATGATCCAGCTCTCACAGCCATACATTACTACTGGGAACACCATAATTTTGACTATACGGACTTTTGTTGGCAAGATGATGTCTCTACTTTTTATTCTACTGCCTAGGTTTGCCATAGCTGTCCTCCAAAGAGCAAACATCTTTTAATTTCATGGCTACAGTCACCATCTGCCGTGATCTTGGATCCCAGAAATGTGAAGTCTGTCACTGCTTCCATGTCTGTCCCTTCTATTTGCCAAGGAGTGATGGGGCCGGATGTCATGATCTTAGTTTTTTTGATGTTGAGTTTCAAGCCTGCTTTTGCGCTCTCCTCTTTCACCCTCAACAAGAAGTTCTTTAGGTCCTTTTCACTTTCTGCCATTAGAGTGGTATCTTCTGCATATCTGAGGTTGTTGATGTTTTTCCCGGCAATCTTAATTCTGGTTCGTGCTTCATCCAGGCCAGCATTCCGCATGATGTACTCTGCATATAAATTAAATAGGGTGACAATATACACCCTTGTTGAACTCCTTTTCTTATTCTAAACCAATCAGTTGTTCCATATCCAGTTCTGACAGTTGCTTCTTGACCCTTATACAGGTTTCCCAGGAGACATGTGAGGTACTCCCATCTCTTTAAGGACTTGCCACAGTTTGTTGTGATCCACACAATCAAAGGCTTTAGTGTAGTCAATGAAGCAGAAATAGACATTTTTCTGGTGCTCCTGTGTTTTCTCCATAATCCTGCAAATGTTGGCAATTTGATCTCAAGTTGGACATCCTACCTTTATATTATTATTGTATTCGTAATGAAAATAGTTGGAAAGGAAGTTCTTGAAGAAGTGAAGGGTATACAGACCAAGACATAACCTTGTATCAGTTTTATTAAACTTCCTTCAGTTCCAGCCTATACTGAAAGCAATGCTATCTTAGTGTTAAACTCTGTAAATAAACTGACATACCAAAAACTGTAGAATGGCTGAAAATTATTGGATAACTTGGAAGGCACAGTACCTTTGCTAACAGATTATGTTCATATTCCATAACAACAAAATGGTGGCCACTGCTTTTGGAATCTATAACTCTAATAGTGAGTTACAGATAAAAGATCATGAGAGACCTTCTTCCACTTTCTCATTTTTACCAACCATAACTTATATGACAGCTGGCAAACTATGGTCAGCAGTGCCTTAACTCCAAAATCACAGTTTATCACATTCGCAGACAGCTGGCAAACTATGGTCAGCCTTAACTCCAAAATCACAGTTTATCACACTCGCAGAAGATCCTTATGTATTAATGTTCTCCCCTGAAATACATAAAATGCTTACATTTTAAATTTTGAGTTGCTGTGCTACTGTGAAGCATCTGCTGTTTACTTTCTAAGCAAGTACTTAATAATGATTTGGCAGTAACTGTACCTTATGCTGTTGAAAACATGGTTTTGCTTTTTTGCCAAGCCATATTATCTCCTTTGGGGTTAAATATGCAAGAAATCTAAATCATGTATGCCTAGAAACTTTCTTCTGAATCATGGATTATATCTTAAATGTAATCATTACACAATTTTTAGGTTTCTATGGAATGTAAACTCAATGTGCTACATAAACTGGTGGAGTTTGAACAGTTACATGTTACTTCTGAACAGGTAATTTTTTTTTTTTTTACTCTAAGACCGATTTCGCACTAGGGTTTGTTCCAAGTGAAGAGCCCTTTTGTCCCTGGTGCTTCTCTTCATTTTCACACAAGCTGCTGCGGAGCTGCGAGTTGGCATGCCGCTTTCTCGTGGCAAGCAGAAAGCACTTGTAAGAGGCTCTTGCTTGCTGTGGGAAAGTGGCACGCCAACTCGCAGCTCCGTAACAGCTTGTGTGAAAACTTAAGGAAGGGCCGGGGCAAAGGGGCTCTCCACCTGGAACAAGCCTAGTGCAAAATCGTTCCAAGTATACAAATCTGTACTGTTCCCAGATTTCTGAAAAGTGTCCAGAGTAGGCTGTAGGTTAGGTGTTTGCACATAGCATTTAGAGTTGCCAGACACACCCCCGGTGGAGGCAGGGGTCCCCTGCTGCCAGGCTCTTCTAGCTGCCAAATGGCGGCTGGGGGGGCGGGGACTTACCACCCTAGGACATGTCACCAGCATTGCACAGGAATTGATATAATCACACCAGCAACTTCTGTGCGAAGCTCTAGTATTTGGGCAAAAACATGGTAGAAGTTTGCCCAAAACTAGCTGGCATGATGATGTCACTTCCTGTGTGATGCTGGTGATATGGCCTAGGTCGTCTTCCTTCTTCTGGTAAGTTCACCCCATCTTCTACTGGTTGCCCTGAGGGACCTGGCAACCCTAGTAGTATTAGTAGTATGGGCTGTAAATTGAGAGAGTAAATTGAGAGAACACAGCATGGCTTACCAGGTAGTGCTTGTATTCTCATTTGGAGCTAACAATTCAAGGAACTAACACTTAAAATGAAGTGGCAAAAAGTTGGGACTGGGTGGGAAAGGGAACCTTACACATAAAACTGTTCCTTGCGAACAGAGCTGCGTCAAGGGTGGGTCACCCACACTTGCATTCCACTGAGTAGGACCTTAGCTGAACTTGAACAGTAATTTGGTTGCAGTGGGTTAGCTAGCTAAAGTAGGCAATGATAAAAGAGGCAGGATCACTTATGATAGTTCAGAACAGCTGCCATTAAGCACCCTAATCAGCTCCTCTTGATGGTCAGCAGGGGTTTCATTAATATCTAGGCAAGAAGGCTTGTTTGTAAAGAATGGAATTTTGCCTAGTTTAAACTGCAACATACAGATGTAGGACTTTGCTAGTGGAGAGAGGCAAAGTTTGCCATCTGTATGTTGTAGGTTAGACTAGGTAGTCCAGTAAATGTTGAATTCTTTTGAAAGTGGGAGCGTGTATGAGAGAGTGGAGAATGTGCTTCTGTTAAGGCTGCTAACTCCTAAAAAGTATACTTCTTGGCAAAGTGGTGGAAGAGCTCATTGAGGCTGTGAATGACAAAAAAAAAGAGAGATGTTTCAGGATTCCCCCCACTGGGAGGACTGTTTCAGCTTTTTTTTCAATGGAAAAAGTGACAATTTCTGAGGAGCATCAGTGAAATGTTTTGTCTTTGAAGATGAGTGAATTGCTTTTTAAGGAAAGCTATTACGCAGAGTATGTAGTAGGAATATTGTTGTGCAAGACAGTTCTTTACGGCCTTGAATAATAACTTCTATGAATACTATATTAATGTACAACATATTTTCAAGGACTTAGTATGTCCACATTTTATATGCTGTAACAAGGATCCCCAACCCTTTAATGGTCCAGGCACTTTTGGTGGATGCAGCCACAAATGGTTCCCATAAAAATGGCTGGTGCAGAAGGCAGAGCCAGCTACAAAATCGCTTTTGCCAGAGCAATGTATATATATTAAAAATCTGCATAGCCAGTCAGATATTGAATGGCCAATCAAAAGCCTTTCTGGCTCCACTCACGTTCTGTAAACATTTGTCCGGTGGCAGGAAAGGTTTTGGTGGGCACCATGGCATATATGGGTACCATGCTGGGGACCCGTATTTTATATTATTATACACTATTGAGTTCAATGTTATAAAGTTTAAATCAATATCCAAATTGGCATCTATTCCTGTTGTAACCATGTGACATTTCTGCCCAATAATATGTTTTGACTGCAGTCATAAAGAAAATTTCCCGAGAGTAAGCCTTGTTGAGTATCATGGGGCTGAATTCTGAGTAGACCTACTTGGGATTCCATTTTAACTTCTATATTTAGAAAGCAAAAGCTTAAGATATGTGTTCTAAAGTATTTATTTATTTAGTGGACTTATATCCCGCCCTTCTCACCGAACTGTCTCAGGGCGGCTCACAGCATAATAATTCATACAATTCGATTTAAAACATTTACAAATACAATTAAAACCATAATTAATAAAACAAGATAAGATAAAACCAGCGGTCTATAGAAGCATTTTGTTCCATCCAGAGATGTTCTCATTATCAGTTAGGTGTTATAGGCCTGCCGGAAGAGGGCTGTCTTACAGACCCTGCGGAACTGCCCTAGGTCCCGCAGGGCCCGCACCTCCTCCGGCAGCTGGTTCCACCAATAAGGTGCCGCTATTGAGAAGGCCCGATCCCTGGTGGATTTTAGGCGGGCCTCCTTTGGCCCAGGGACTACCAGCAGGTTTTGTGAACCCGAGCGTAGTACTCTCTGGGGAACGTGTGGGGAGAGACGGTCCCTAAGGTAGACAGGTCCTAGGCCATATAGGGCTTTAAAGTAGCATAGGATATA
Source organism: Heteronotia binoei (assembly GCF_032191835.1). Classification (NCBI taxonomy): domain Eukaryota; kingdom Metazoa; phylum Chordata; class Lepidosauria; order Squamata; family Gekkonidae; genus Heteronotia; species Heteronotia binoei. Next base: position 132,090,171 of record NC_083223.1, read on the forward strand.
GTAGTCTACAGCTCCATAAAAATAATTGGGTATATTTGTAATTTTTGCTTACAAAAACCTAAGACACTTAATATTCTTATGTAAGTACACCAAATAGTATAATTTTATATCGTGATGTAAAATGAATGATTTATAACAAACCTACATTTATTGCACAATACTATTCTACCCCCCCCCCCCCATCCTTCCCAGTTCCATGTTTTCTCCCATGGATTCAAAAACTTCCTCAAAACTTTACATATCTAATTGGGAATGGGGACCACTGATAACTCTCTGCTCAACAAACATGAGGTGAAAAGTCTTCTGCCCCTAAGCAAGTACATCCATTCATGAAAGGGGGAGTGATACAATTAGTAGAATATCTGGTAAAGGTCTGGGAGACCCAGGTTTGAATCCCCACTGTGCTTTGGAAGCTTACTGGGTCACCTTGGGCCTGTCACTCATCAGTCTAAGCTACCTCATAGGATAAGGATTCAATGGAGGAAAGGAGAATGATGTAAACCACTTTGGGAACCCACTGGCGAGAAAGGCATGGTATATCTGAAGTAAATAAATAAATAAAATGATTCTAGCCCAACACAGATCATTCTTGCGCAATCCTGACTCTGGCTTTTTTACAAGAACTATAGGAGCATCATTCAAACTGGTGAGACACATAGTCAGTAGAGTAAGCAATTACGCATTAATAAGACCTTCTATAAAGAGTTTACCCATTTTCAGATGGACAGCTTGGTTTCTGAATCTCTAATTTCAAGGACAATTAATGAATACTCAGGCTGAGCAAAGCAAGTCAAAGCAGAAGAGAAATGACTGCCTCTTCTATGTTCTTACTATACACACACACTCTGCCCCATCTTCCTTGCTCCTTCATACACCATGCACACTCACTTTCTCACATGCATCCATGAATGCCCAGGCTTGATGGTTGCTATTCTGTCTTGCTGCCTGCTGCTTGTTCTAGGAGTTGGCAGTCACAGGACCTGACTAAGCAGAAGCTGACTTAGGACTGGTAGTGGGGTGAATGGTTAGCTATGCATGCTGATCATGGCTTTGCAGTTTCACTTCTAGTTTGCTCCCATGCCTTTATAACTCCAGAAACATTAGGGGAAATGAATAATACTCTATCCAGTCCTAAGTTCCAGTGCTGTAGACCATTAGTGGAAGCCTGCGATTATGATTATTGTGTACTTGACCAATGATGACAAAACAAGCTTTACTTGGGCTAGAATGGGATCATTATGCTTTGGCTAAGACTAGGAAAAATCTGACCACTTGCAGAGTTTTGTAGCCAAAGACTAGAAATCAGTGATCATCATGTTCAGAATGCCAAAAGGAATTATTCTTTTGTTTTTGAAAAGACTTTATTGAAAAGACTTTCTGAGTTGTACTGTATTTGTTAGCACATATCAGATAGTGACATCAGGTTGTTCTGAATAAAAATAGGGCTGCCACAACTTGCTCACAGGAATTCTGCAGACGGATACCAATCTGGGGAGAGCCCCAGTCAAAGACAGGCAGGCAGCCTGCTGACAAAAGGAAAGAAGGCCAGGTTCTGGTCCGGACTAGCTGGTTTGCCTGCACAGCATCTGAGGCCCCAAGAAATGCAGATGCAATCTCTCTCGTTTACTTTGCCAATGGTGCCTGCTGCCTCCATAATCTCTTGTGCCAATATATTTTTTTATAGGCATTCATACTGCACAGTTTTAATAACCCATGGCTTGGCTATGGTGCCAAGGTTGTAACAACTTCTGAGGAACCTAATAAGGCCTGGTTAGCCAGACCTCATACCCCAGGAATCTCCTTTCCATTTTTAGCATCAGAACTGCAATTCTACCCTTTGCCTCCATCAGCCCTTTTCTGATAGGAGTAATTGCTTGCTGGAGCGTCAGAAAATGAGATGGGCTCAACTCATGCTTTCATGTTTCAAGAGTTCTAAGTCGGAGAGAACATGCAAGTCCTTTGACTTGGCCAGGTCCTATTCCTACCTGAAGTCACACCACAACTGAGTACCTCAAAAAGCTGTTGGAAATTATCAGTTACAATTTCACTTGAAGTTATGGGGGAGGGCAGCCACCCAGTGGGCAAAGTAGCTCACCTGCCCAGCTTTATGAGCTAGCGAATACTTCAACCATATGCAGGACCTCATTTCTGGGAAGGAAGGAAAGAAGGTCTCCTGCTGGTCTTGAAATTCATTATTACTTCTGATTCCCTAGAAATGAATTCATGTCAATCTGAGAAGACCCTGGTCTCTTATTGCTTGCTTTGGCTGCTTATGAGGTCCCAGATCTAAAAGACTCTGCTATTTCTTATCAGTATATGTTTTGCATAGTTCTATAGATCATATTGGTGAGGTGTGTCTCTCCTTTTCTATTCAAAGTCAAAATCCTTCAACTGTAAGAAACAGAAGAGTATCAAGTGTTATGAGTATCTCTGTCTAATTTGATTTGTATCCAGCTCTCTCCGCAAGCTTCCATCATAAAATTCACAATAAAATACATTTTAAAGCAGAAAATTAGCATTCACAAATAACCAATGCCTCAACAGACAGCCAATTGGGTCATAGAATTATAGAGTTAGATATGGGATCTCCAGAATCATCTAGTCCAACCCCCTGCATAATGCAGGAAATTCACAAGTATCTCCCCCCTACACCTTGCTCCAAGCCCAGAAGATGGCAAAAGAAAAAGGAAAAAAACCCTCCAGGATCCCTGGCAAAACTGGCCTGGAGAAGAATTGCTGCCTGACCCCCAAGTGGTGAACAGTATTTCCCTGGGCATGTAAGAAATGAGTCCCAGGTGGTCAGTTGGATCTGAGGTCACTGAAGGGGAGACCTGAGAAGAGTGGACATCTGCTGTCTCAGCTAAAAGCCTATATTTTTTACATATCAAATCTTACTGCATTGTCTAATAGATGTTCCATCCACCTGCCACAGAGATCTGGGACATCTGAGGAGCAAAGTTCTACTTTCCATCAGCAGTGGAATTTGAAGGCTCAAGCAGCCTGCACAGCAGATTGGATTGTGTGCACAACAAAGGGTACAACCATTTTTAATTTTTTGTGTAATGTATTTTAATTATTTATTATTGTTTATATGTGTGCCAAATGGCCAAATTATTCTCCGTGATCCGCCCTGAGACCGCTTGCAGGGAGGGCGGAATATAAATACAATAAATAAAATCAATATCTAGTGGAAACCTTCCACAAAAGTCTCACTAGGTTATCTGTATTTGATTTGGTGGAATTCCTGTGCCCAAAGGGTTGCCTGGCATGGAGAAACTTAGTAGGTGAAAGTTCCCATCTCCATGCCAGGATTAAATCCAGGGGCACAGGAACATTGCCAAAAAGCGAAGATTTCCAACTTCGACAGTTACTGTTCTAAATGTTTCTTGTCTGTTTCCTGCAGGGAGTCAGTCCACTGAATCAACTTCATGTCTCTGCACATTTATCAGCTGCACTTTGGATTTCAGTGTTTCTGTATAAATGTATCATGGAGTCTGGAGCCTGTATATGTGTAGATTCTTTAAACCACAGTCTCTGATGGGGCTGTAAAACCTTTGCATAAAGCTGAGGTTTACTTTTTTTCTGCAGGAACTGCTGGTGATGTGTTACTTGTGAGATTAGTAGCATTAGTACAACTTTGAGACAAAAAGACTAATCCATAATGTTTGTGCTGGTTTTATTGCTTGGTTTGCATAATACACAAATTGAACATCCTGGATTTGAGAATACAGTGTATGGTAACCCATTACACTGGTAATACCAATATATGGTATGATGAGCATAGTCCTGAACATGGGAAAATACCAGTGTGTGTTCTGTAGCTAGAATTAAGTGCTGTTTACTCTTATCTCTTAGTTCTCTTGGGAAATGTTTTCAGAAGCCTTATAAAAGAGCTATCAAATCTTGAAGGGATGTAAATGATACTCCCTCTAAGCTGTGGAGTCTTGTGAACAAAAATTCTACTTTGTGAGCTACTGGCATTAACGTTGTGAGCTACTGCATAAACTAGTTTGCTCTGGGGCCATTTTTCCTGAGCTAAGACAAAAAGGTTGAGCCAGAGGCTAAAAAACTGTGAGCTAGCTCATACTAACTCAGTTTAGAGGGAACATTGGATGTAAGCATCCTTGAGCCTCCCCTCCTTGGGAGCACAGGGAACCCAGCTCAAGGTTTCTTCATCTAGTTTGCATTAAATGGAAACTGCAACACTTAATTTGGATTTTTAAAAAATCATGTGTCCTTGTTTCCCAGCAATGGAAAGGGAAAGAAAAAACTTGCTTCTTCTGCTGATATTGAGTGTGTATGCACGTGTGCAAGTGTTGCAGCCAGTGACCATGCTATAACTAGGAGGCCCTTTGCTTGTCACTGAGGGTTTTTAGGGCTGACTGGCCTAAACCAAATCCTGTTTGGATTAAGTTTTCTGAAGGCAGTTGAACAGAGAAGAAATTTTCTGCTTCAATTTTCTGTTAAAATTCTGGTTTTTAGTAATAGTGTTTCCTTGTGAAATATGTCCACTCAGTGATTCTTTGCTTTGCATCCCAGGTAGTGGTGGGGAACCTGAAGCACTATAGAGGGCAATAAGAACAATGTGTGATTTTTCACGTGTAATGGCTGTGATATTCATATGGAAATAGTTTCCACGTACAAAATTTATATACTGTTGTATTTACATCCCAGGAACGGTGACTATTCTTGTCCACTGATTTACTATCCAGGTTTCTGAATGCTGCTTTGTCTACCATTCCAGACAGAACAAACTGTTTTCTCATTTGGTTATGCTGTTTATATGGTTCCGTTGCTTATCCTTGGCATTTGGATTAATTATAATATAGTAATGCACTATCAAGTTTTGTGTTTTTAGATACACCGTGGTCATATATCAGCATCATTTTTTGAGGGCATTTTCATTCTGTCCATTTTTTTTATCTTTGGCCTCCATAATAGAATCCCAAAAATAAAATGTTGAATGACAGTCCTAAACCAAATTAATGTAGTTACATAAATCTTAAATTATGGCTAAAGTCCTTTTGCATCTGAACTGGAGATAGGAAAGGAAGGAGAGTTCCCATATGTTTTCCTGCCATGCTCTCTAAACCTATTTTGGACTGTTCAGATGCTAATTCAGTTTCTTGTTAAGATCTGCTTCTAATGTTAAATTCTTCTGTTCACATTTAGAAGCAGCCAGAAATGGCTGAAGTTGTATCTTGCAGTGTATCACATAAGGCACAGGGCATGTAAATGGAGCTTCCTATACTGTGCAAAAGGTTCTTCCTACTAACATCTGATAGTTGAGGTTAAAAAGTAGTTCTTGGTAATTCTGAGGAGCAGCTTTTCATCTCTCTCCTTTTTTTCTGAACTTTGCAGTGCTTTCACTTTCCAACCTCTATCATCAGCTTCAGCTACAATCTTGGCTTCGTCCTGTATTTCTTTTTGCTTTGATCAGGTTTTGTAGAAATTGACCTCTGGGGACCTTGAAGCCATTTCACTGCTCCTGACTTCTGATTGTTCTAGTCCTCATTTGGTGCCTGTTCTCCGATCTAGGCATCAGCCTGCACCTACTAACTGGTAAAGGTCGTAGACCATCAAGGACTGAATTGTGCTGGGCACATAACCTCTGGTAATGCAGGAGCTCTATAGCAACTTCTTCAGATCTAGGAATCTACTTTTAACCTCAGTAATGACCCACTCTAAAGTTTTGTCCCATGCCCATCTTTCCCTTAAACAAACAATGACAAACTGGTGCATGTGCCCCACTAGTAATTGACTAATTGTTATAAACATAGTGCTCACTTCTGCGAGTGATTATGGCTTATTAAAATTCTGGGGAACTGTTTTATTAGCTTAAATCATGTTATGTTTAAAACCTGAACTTCGGTTGTCTTGTGTGTTTCTGGATTTTTAAAATAAACGAATACGTCTGAGAAAGGACAGGTCCTGCCAAATAAAGGTTCAGACTGACTGGCCTACATGTGAAGAAATCTTCATGTAACTTGAACATATTTGTGCTTTTGTTGCTTTTCTTCTGATAGTAAATCTTGTGGCAAGATAAAATTGTAAATGTTTATCAGTCTTATGGACAATATGAATGTTGGTTGGGTCCTTGGTGTTCTGAACATGAACTGGATGGAGGAAATTTCTTTGTAATTTCTTGTATTGCAAATGTGAGAAGTTGGAACAAAGAATACTGCTGAACTTTAACATGGCAGCCTTCAGACAAAAGCCACTGCTACTGCCTTAATAGTATAGATTCTAAACTTGTAGGGGACTGCTTTCTTCTGGGATTTCAGATCTGGCAAACGTTTTTTAAGTAGTTGGCCTTGGCAGTTTAGTAAAGCTTATTGGCCATCTGTTCTGTCTAGTTCAGCACATGGTAAAGTTGCACTGAGCCAAAACATTGATAGAACAGCATGTAGCAAAACAACTTGCTCTGGTGTATTAGAATGGGTTTTATTCCAAGTAGGTTAGAAAGGGGTTATTAACCCAGGGGGAGGGAGAGGGTGTCCCCGTGATCAGGACTAATACACGCTCTCAAGTTTAAAGGGCATTGCATAGTGTTGGTGAATAAAAAGGAACTTGCTAGTTTTGGGGTAGGTGTCCCTAGTAGACTCTTATTCTATTTCAGTCCAGCATCACTCTTCTCAAGGGTTGAGCATCCGAGCCAATTGACTAGACTTCTTGCTGTTGTTGCAACCTCCTGACTTACGAGGGTACCAATAGCATTACCAGCTGTCCTTGAATTTGTCCATTTTATGCAAGAGAGAGGCAATAGTGTGAAAGTAATAGAATCCAGCTCTGAGGGGGGAAACTTGGTGCCTCCAACCTTCGTGATGCTCCAGAGAACCTGTTGTTCTCAATAAAATTGAAGTAGCAATCCATAAGAGCTTCAGGGCAGAGGTCAGGATGCCCCTCTCCAAGTTCCTTTTTCTTTTCTTTTTTTTGCAGCTTGTCCACCCAGGCTAGTTGTCATTCTGAAGCCCCATGTCTGTAGCAAGCAGCCTACTTAAAACAGAAAAAAACTACTGTCCTTCCCTTCTGCATCTGTGACCTTCAAACAAGAGGAATTTAAATCTAAAAACCCCCAAACAGCCTCATTTGTGGGGCTTTTCAGCTTTTAAAATGTATTTGTTCTAAAATTTGTAAATTCAGTGGGCCTTCCAGAACAGCCTTCTTGTTCCCAGTGTGTGAGCAAACAGCCTTGGGCTATGAAGTTTTAAGTTGTGTGAAGCAACAATTGTAATTAGGTGTATCGGCTTTGATCCTGTCAGCTCAGACCAAGTGAAATACTATTTATAATTGTAGGGAGCAGCAAGATTAATTCTACAGAACTGTCATAAGTTTAGAATAAGGAAGTCAAATGGGGTGAAACAGCCAGGAATTAGAATTGGTTGGCATCTGAATTTTGAAATCTGGGTGCTTGTAGAGCCATCCAAGGAAGCACTAGTCAGGCCACAAGATGTACAGTCTCTTAGCAGAAGCAGGAATAATTTGACCAGGAGTCCAAGATAGGCGAGTTGGGGAAGGTAAGTAGTGGTTAACATTTTGCTGTTTGTTTTGACTTGTAAGACTTGAAGCTAGCCACTTGTAAAGCACCCAAAGTATAGCTGCTAAGTCATAGTGTTTCTTGGAGATAGCATAAACAGCTGTTATGGGTTTGGAATAGATGACACTGGATTAGATGGACCTATGATCTGATTTATTATTAAAGCCATTTCATATGTTCATCTGTGTTCATTTGTGTATGAATAGGCTTCGGTATCTAAGAGGACAGATTCTGTCCAGAGTCCATTAAGAGACACTAACCCTCACATCTTGGAGAATAGCGGTATGGTATCAATGTAGATTAGGAGTATGGAATGCAATGGGGCATGTCTCCTTTCTTTGATAGCACTAGCCAGGCAAGGACATTGACCTTGTCCCAAGCATTGGGTATTAGAGACCCAGTTGGACTTGGATAAGGGAGGCCTGAGTTCAAGTCCCTACTCTTCTGTGAAGCTCATTGGTTCACCTTGGACCAGTCATTCTCTCAGCCAAGCCTACTTTGTAGGGTTTTCATGAAGATAAAATGACAGCGCCATGTTTGCTGCTCTGAATTACTTGGAGGAAAGGCAGGACAAAACTGTGCTAGATCATATTTCAGTGTACTGCACTGCAATGTACTGTACTGCATATTTCAATGTACTACAGCAGGAAACATAGAACTATCTGTATGATGAGTGCATTTCTTGCACAAGTCTCTGAGTGCTGATCTAGAAGTCATCCCATGTTATATGAGGGTATAGAAGGGGCTTTTGATGCTGAATAGTTTGAGGGTACTTTGTTTTATTTAACTTTCCTTTACCTCCCCTCAGGTAGTAGCACCTATTTTCCAGGTGGAACTCAGTCTAGTCAGTATACTCGGTTTTTTTCCCCTCAAGTGCTGAAAGGGAATCTTTGTGATGTACAAAGGAGTGCTGATGAATTATGCTGAATTATTCACTGAGGACAGAACTGCTTCATGCATCACAATTGCAGTAGCGTTGGAGGTTTTCCTCTGTCATCTTGAAATGAAAGCCTGTAGCATATCATGGCTCAAATCTCATGACTGTGTAAAGCTGCCACCTTTTTGCAGTGGGCATTATAACAAGGATAACAAGTTTTATTAAATTTAAAAGGGAAAATTAGGGAATTAGGGGAAGGATCAAGGATAGGATACAGAAAATAAAAGGATAGATTACAGTTATTACTACATCAAGAAAAACAAAAGAAAAAATATAATTCATTATACCTGCAAGTACTCCAAATTAATACATAGATATTACCTTTAAAGTCTACAAATATTTTATGATCTTTTGATATTACTGTAAAATCCTCCTGTTTTACCAACTATTTAGTGGCAGATTCCAGATTCTTATCTATCATTTCTGTGATCATACAAAACCAAATCTATGTATCTTTAATCTACATATAGCAACAGAAGGAAGAAAAAAAAGAAGAGAAAGAAAGGTTCAAATTCTGGTCTTCAGTACTAGCTTATTAACCAAGAGGTTTCAATATGTAGCAACAGCAGCTGCATCTCTATCTACCGTATTTTTTGGACCATAAGACCCCCCCCCCCAAAAAAAAGTGTGTGGGGGGAAGTGTGTGCGTCTTATGGTCCGAAGGTACGTACCTTCGGGGGGCGGGGGGGGAGATCTGCTGCCTCTTCCTCCTATCCGGCACTTCCCCCACACCTGCCTGCCTGGCTCCATCTTCTTCAGGCAAGCGCTGGGATCGCTCCACGTGGCCCCAGCGCTTCGCAAGCGCCGGCTGCGGAGGGGGCAGCGTGCTTCCTCCTTGCCTGTGTGCCTGGCTTCAGCTGTGATGTTTAAAGCAAGCGCTGGGATCGGAGGGGGGAGGGAGCGATCCCAGCGCTTGCTTTAAACATCACAGCTGAAGGCAGGCACACAGGCAAGGAGAAAGCACGCTGCCCTCTCCACAGCCGGCGCTCGCAAAGCGCTGCGTTTGCGGAGGGGGCGGGTGCTTCCTACTTGCCTGTGTGCCTGCCTTCAGCTGTGATGTTTAAAGCAAGCGCTGGGATCGGAGGGGGGAGGGATCGGAGGGGGTCTCAGTGAACTGTAGGTTTCATTTCTCCTGCATAAGTGCATAAACTGCATTCATTTTAAAATCAGGCAAGGCAATCTCAGGCAGTTGTCGTTTCACTTTTGCCCGCTTCTCAGGCAGATTTTGTGCTCCTTGATACCTCTGTTCTTGTATATTTTCCATTTCTTTACAATTCTCCAGGAATTTTCCCATCTGTTCCTTTACCAATTCTGCTAAAACACCAAGTCCCTGCCTTATGGAGAGTATAGTAGCCATAAAATCTTTTGAATTGATCATCTCTTCCCTGCTGTTATAATCAGTATGATAGTAGAAATCAGAGAATAAGTTCAGAGTGCCAGGCTGAAAATCCAGAAATCCAGTTTTTCTCATATAAAGTCACATTCCACCTTTGATCAAGCTTTGTATAGTATGTTGGTAGTCCAATTGTCACTTATTTAATTTTAAACCAGATCTATCCACAGCTATATACTCAGTTCAATTCCTTTTACTTGAAATAAAGACAATTATTATAAGCTTGTTCTTTTAATTTTAGAAGCCTTTCTTGGGGTGGGGGTGTCTTTTAGCCTCCTCCCCCTCCTTTTGAACAGTCAGATTTGGTTTTATAATAGGACTTTAGTTGATAGGTTACATTCCAAAGTGAACTTACTTGCAGGGTATAGTTCGTTAGTTGAAGTAGAAAGATGATTAGAAGAAAGTATTTTGTTACTGGTAGACACAGCTTGTGCCATACAAAATGGCGGTTGTCGCAATGAGGCTTCAAGATAGACAAAGAACCAGGCTTCACCTGCTGACGAAATCCCTGGGAATGTCGTTTCGCATGCTGTCAGGGCTCCCCCTCCAGGAGTCCCCTCGGGTATCTGGGCTTCCCAGACCCCCTCAATCTGCTCAATTCGGGGAGTTCGCAAGAGCTGCAATTCCCCCTGCCTTGCTGAACTGATGCTGGAACAGGAAACCTGCAGTGGACATTACTGCATGATGCAGGACATCACATCCTCATTTGCAGTGCTGCAAGCAAATCAACCTGAGACCTCTTGGTCCAGATGACAAGTATTTGATTGTGTGCCTTTAGAAAGGTTTCCTATGAAGAGTAGTTGAATTTTCAGAGAATCACTGGGTTCAGTTCTGTTAAAGAACGTAGCTTGCTAATCCAGAACCATTAGCTTCTTGTAACCTGCCTACAATAATGGAAGGGAATGTCACTGCTAGTTGACTTAATTCAAAGTTCTGGTTATCCCTTTTATGTAACTATGTCCTGAATTGTATTCTAGGCAACTGGTGAAATCTACTTGAAAGCATATCTTGAAGCGAGAATAGTTCTTTCCTTACATAGGTGTATTCAAGGTAACAACAAGGTAGCCTATTTAGTAACCATGCCTTACTAAGGAGTGAAAGAAGTGTACTCCTTGTATATAGTCTAAGCCAGGGGAGTCAAACATGTGGCCTGGGGGCCGAATCAGGCCCCCGGAGGGCTATCAGGCCCCAGAGCAACTTTCTTCTCCCTCTCTTGCTTCCTTCTGCATCACAGCCTGCTTTGCCAGGCTTGCTCAATTACAGGAGCTACAGAGTGAAGCTTCTATTTTCTTAATAAAGCACATTAGGTCTGCCCCGTTTCATCCCGCTACGAACAGCCAAGCGGAACGGATGGGTGCAGGCAACAAAGGAATCACTCCGCCTCATCATCCAGGGGGACTGGGAAGCCCGCTTGGCGGAGTGTCTTCTCACACAACACTCCATTCCCAGTACCGTCACCAGCCACAGCCTGGCCGAATTCCTAATGGGTCGAAGGGTAGCCACACTCCTAGACCGCATGCACTGGACCGCGTGTCTGACCTACGAGAAATGCCAGAGGCGGTCCGGGCTCCCCTAGGGTTCGACACAGGGGACTTGCTGTTTGCTAAAAACTTGGAGGGGAGGCTGCCTGGATACCAGCACGGGTTACTGGGGTACTAGGCACGGTCATATATGAAGTGGTTTCAGAGGAGGGGTTCACAATGAGGAGAAACATTGACCAGTTGAGGTCATGAGAGGTCCCAGGAGGCAGGAGCAGGGACAAGGGCTTGAACAACCCACCAACAGCACCAGCTCCAACCGCCCCTGAACAGGAAGAAGCAGAACCCTCGGCAACTGCTGCCCCGGCGGCACCAGAGACAGAGGAAGAACAAGAACTGCCGCCAGCCTCTGAGGCCTCGGGGGGAACACAACCCACCGGCTGAGGCACCAGCATCACCAACCCTGCCGCCAGTCATACCAGATGCCATGATCGCTCCTCTGGCCACACAAATGCTCAGGCGATTGATGCAGGAGCGCTGCAGACCAGCGTACCTGAGGGAATATGTTGGCTAGGGCTCGCGGACTAAGGGAGGGAGGGATGTTTTGTATGGGAACTAAAGCTTACCTGTGGACTGTTGTGGGTTTTCTGGCCTGGCTCATTGGAGCCATACAGACTGAACTTGGGGAACTGGAAACAATGGGCAGCAGAATCCAAATACCTTTTGCCCGGAACCAATCACAGGGACCCGGCTGGTTTGAATGACCCAATACTGTGTTTGTGTGGGAACCCAGTGTTATATATACTTCAGGCCCCATTGGCTATTTGCCAGTCTTGTAGCATAACCTGTTACTATGCTGGAATCAATAAAGAGCTGAGGTTTCACTACCATCTTGCCTCATCAATGCAAAGAACCCGATATATTATAGGAACAATTCACTCGTTAATGTCCTTGTGGCCCCCCATATGGTGACTGTGGTTGAATAAATGTGTGCCTGGGGTTCCATGCTCAGAACCTGATTTCCAGGGATGTACAAATGCAATTCAGATTGGGATTGTGGCACGTGGGCCAGGAGAGCTTTAGCCTCTGCCTTCCCACACCAGTTTTTCAGGTTGACAAAATTCCAAGGAGCCCCACTGCTTACCTTGAAAGGAAAATGTACATGTACTGATAACCACAGTAAGCTTCCCTGGTAAGACATGTGGCAGTTCCACAGGGCCATTTAAAATAGGGGGAGGCAAGACTTAATCCCCCTCTCCCTGTATGCTATTATCTGAATCCAGCCCACACACCTGGGAATTGAGTTCCAAGCATGAAGCATATGTCAGCAGCCCCTAGGTGGGACAGGAGTGCTTTATGGCATGGAAATTGGTTCTCACCATGAAATCAAAGCATGCCTGTCTCTTTCAGCTGCCTTGAGGTTGCCTTTGGAATCTTCAGCAGTCAGAACCTGCTCTAACATGATTATCTATTATAGCAGTACTATTCTCACCTGCTTTCAACACTTTTTGCAGCTTTAAACAACAATGCTATATAGGAAAGGTTGGATCAGCTATCAAAGGGTAACTAAAGCACTCTAAACTGTCCTTGACTATGTGGGTAGTGCATTTCTGACTTTAAATGATAATAATGCTTTATTTTTCAAGTAGATTTGTTCAATGCAAAGCAATACAGAATGTGCAAGAGAAAAAAATCTTGAAAGAAGACAGGCTTGGATTAAAACTCCATTGCAAAAGGCTTTTCTTTCTAATTCTCTGCAACTGGAGGACAAAGCTATTTTCACAATAGGAGTTTTAAGGTGGTTCTTTCTTTAACTGATGAGTAATATGAATGTTGAACCTTACATTGGCTGGAATGTTTGTATATAGCCAGGTGTTTTCAAAGATTACTTTAGCCTTGTTTGAAAATGCGTTAAGGCTTGAGTAATGAGCTTATGTTTTGTGTCTTGGTACCCTGCAGTCAGTTTATAGGGAAACCTATTGGAATGATGGGGAGAGACAGTATATGTTCTTGTGCCATTTCTCTTTTATAGCCTTTGACTGAAGAGAAGTTGTTCCTGTATGTGACCAAGTTAGAGTAAGAAGCCTTATTTTGCCTGAGGGATGCTGTAACTGAAACAAGAAAGAAAAATCTCTGTAACCTGCTCCCTTTGAAGAAAGGAATGACACTCCTTAATCTTCCCCTGTAGGACTAGCCACAAAGTTAAGAGAGGAGAGGCTGCTATAGAGGTTGCCCAGAGCTGCACTGATTCCTTTGCCCCAGCTAAGGTGGGGGTTATGTTTGCACTCCTTGGCTGCAGCTTTTCATGTTCTTTCCTTCTTGCTTTGTCCTTCGCTTTTCTTTAGTGTACAAATACACCTGTGCCTTAAAGTGCACGTTTTCACACTTCTGCTGCAGTGACAAAAGGAAACAAGGCGTATTTTGCAGAAGTATAAATTGTTCCCCTTGTTGGTGTTCCCTCTGCATTGCACACAAATGAGTTTATTGCATTATGAGGATGTAAAGGCACTCTTTCTTTTCTTTGATGACACTGGCTTAGTCTTGTTGCATGCTATTGGAATTGTAGCTGATGAGTTGCAGCTTCACTTTGGCCTCCAAAGTTGTCCAATGCTACTTAATTCCTGTTGCTTTTATGCCCCACTGGAAACATCCCAAAGGTCCTGCCAGTGAAAATAAGTTGTTATTGCACGAATACAACTTAGACCAGTTAGGTTTGGGGAAGGGCATCTCTCCAGCTTACAAAAAGTTTTTGAATGTTTAAAAATATTGTCAAGCCTGCAGTCTACCTGACTTCACTGGGGGTAAATAGTTTCAGAAGAGCATACACTTTGGCAAGGAGTTCTACCATTCCTTCCACAGTATTGGAAGGTAGGTATAAGAAAATCCCCTATTCTGAAAGGGTGTGCACATATTCATTAAAAGAGTCCACAGAGCATATTTTTTAGCTGCCCATATTATAAGGTGGCTCATGAGATTATTACTCCATTATTGGATAAGATTCTTGGTTTTACTGAAAAGGCTAAGCTTGATTATCTTTTATGTGATGAGAACCCTAGGACTGTGTACCAAGTAGCCAAATTCTGTGAATTAATACTTAGACTACAGAATTGTATTGTAACCAGTTTTAATTTTTTATTAGATTGTATTTTATTATATAAATGTTTATTGTAAAACTGATTGTATGTTTGGACTGTAATAATAAAAAACTTCACCTCACTTCACTCTTTGTGCTTGTGATGCTAAGTGTTTGTCTAAAAAATCCAGGGTCTGTGAAAATGGATCTAATATAGAAAACCTGGTTCTTCGGGCAGGTTTAAAGAAAATTCCTGAGGGGTGTACATGGAAATTTCTTATAGATGTTGCATAATTCTTTCTGATCAAAGAACCTCTCTTAAGTTCTTTTGATCATGCTTTCATTTCCTGAATGTAAGTAGTTTATTTAAAAGATGTTAACATCCGTTAAATTAGTATAGGCTTAAAGGTTTTTAAATCTAACATGGTGCTGGAAAAACTCTAAAAATTCTGCTGCATTCATGTAAAAACTGAGACTTTTCTCCCACCAGTTGCCTGTTACACAAAAGAAAAAAATGGAGAAAGACTGTGCATAAATTTCAAGTTATACATCCTTTATCATGAGTGAAGTCACCACATTTTAAAAAATGATGCTGGAAGTTCTGTCAATTTCTGAAACTGTGCCAGGCACCTGAATGGTGCTTTATAACTGTCGTGAATATAGTATTCCAGAGCCTGTCCCATATATTACTAGTCACTGCTGAGTTCTACAGTTATTAATTTCTCTTCTTTACTCTGGATGCTTAAGTACTACCTTAGCAGGTGGGACAAGGCAGGAGCCTTCTGTGTGCAGAGGAGACAGCAGAAACCCAGCAGCCACATTTCTCTGTATTCCTTCTCTTCAGATGATAGGCATAGACCCCTATACGCCTTTGGCTAATCCATTCTGTTTGTGTGTTATGGATTAAGATGGCTAAAAGGCAGGCTGTCTTTTGTGTGTGTGTGAAAGTTTGTACAAAATGAAAGCTCTGATTTTATGCATAGAAGGCAGAAATAAATGACATTGGTCTGTGGGGAAACCTCCCACTGCCTTCAGTAAATTCTGGTGGTATCCAAGCCATTATTCCTTTATAAATATGTATCCTGCCTCTATTATAGCTCAAAGCAAATGACAAGATGCATCAAATAAAATTTTAACCTAGACTAAAAACAAATCTGCATCCCATCCAGATCACCATGGTCCATAAAAATACTCACAAGAACATTACTCAGCAATGTGTGATTAGAAATTAAAACAGAAACAGCAGGCTCAGAGAATTCACCTAAAGCTTTGCCAAGACAGGATGGCCTTGCATAACTTCCAAATGCTGTTTTGCACCTAGATATCGAAGTAATCTATGTCACAGCTACCACTGTGTGTACTAAATTTCATTCATGTTTAAGGTCATTAAATGAGACTTGTATTCATCATATGTTCAAAAGCTATACCACTAAACAGGTCATTAATGTTCTGTAAATTAGTATCTAAAATGGCTTCTTACCTCAAAGCAGTCTAAGGAAAGTCAATTAGCAGTCTAAAGAAAGTTAATTAGTCTTTGTGAAGGAAGATACTCACTTTTCCTTAGATAATAGAAGTATGGAGGTAAGTGATCTTTCTCAGCCAGACACATGTAGATAGTTGTTTGCAAATGCTAAAAAACAAAAAAAATCCCTCAAAATTTGGGAAATGTGCTATTACAAGGGTTTGTCAGCATGCTACACCCATTGTCATTTTGGGTGACCATTTAAAAATGTTGACAGGTGTTTGGAATAACTACAGAGCAGGTGTACAAGTTACAGCTATTGGCTGAATCCGTGTCAAGGTAAGCTAGTTCAAGAGTAACATTGTGTACAGTACATAAATTTGCTTTGCAGCTCCAGGACACAGACCCACCAGCACAACTTGTATTTGTACCCACTAAGTTTATATGAAATCCCCCTGCAATGGAGTTTGCTTGGCAGACTGTATCCAAGAGACTCCCCTTTCTCTGCGTAAATAAATAACCTTAATGGCTGATTTACGGGTCTGCACTCAGAAATAAGGAGTAGCATCTGCATCTGCTGAGGGTAGAGGGAAGGTCTGCTGAATCACACTGCCTTTTCAACATCTGGGCAGGCCTGACTATACTTGGAGCTCATGTTAATTTGGACAAATGTGTAACATGAAGCTCGTAATGTGCAGCTTGTCCTGTTTGAGAGCACTTCTGGTTAAATAGCATTTGCTGGTATAGCCATAGGGACTGCTCAAGAACATTTATGTAAAACCAGCCTGAAATATCAGTGGGCCAATAGCCCATGTTGAACTTGACCTGACAGATGTGGAAAAGGAATTCTTCAACTGGGTTGTGTTTGCAGGCTTGACATTTCATCAGGCTTTTAATTGTGACGTAAGTTGGTTATCTCATTATAGGCAGTAAGTGTCTAATGTGTCATAATAAAGCTGCAGCCTGCGATATTTGGATGTACCCGAACTGTATCTGAGCACTTGCTGAACTCTGAGATTAAATCTTGTTTGTGTATGATAGCCCTAATTGATTTTGGAGCACTCACTTTTTCTTAAAGCTTCATCTTGTAAAAGCAACTCCACCCTGAACTGAAACAACAGCAACAAAAACCGAGTACATGTTCATTGTTCAGGTTATGTATTAATGAGAGGGGCTGTGGCTCAGTGGTAAAACATCTTCTCAGCATGCAGAAGGTTCTAGGTTCAGTCCCTGGCATCTCCTGTTAAAAGGTCCAGGCAGTAGACCAGAGTTGCTGGTATTGATTGACCAATGGTCTGATTTGGTATAAGGCAACTTCATTTATCTGTTGAAGTAATCTTATATTGAAAGTTATATACAATAAATTATTTTTTCAGGTTTTGAGAATGTCAGGTTTGCTGCAACAGGCATGTAGTTACTGTTCTAGAGTTAATATTCAGTTGTGAACACTGAGAACCTACTATATTTCTGCTATAATTCTCCTGTTTGCAGGAGATCATATTCAGAGACAGCCCATTCACTAGGCAGCTGCCTAGGGTGCAGGCCAGGTGAGGGTGTCATATTGGGCCCTTCCTCCCACCCCTGCCTTCAGGGCAATTGATATCACCTGAGAGGAGAGGCCCCTGGGAGCCCAGAAGAGGCTGCATGTTGCTCGGCCTTCTCTACAGCGCCCACCCCTGCTGGCAAAGCTGGTGGGTGGGGAGAGTGTGTGCGTCAATGCAACAAAGCACAGAGAGGCTGCATGCTGCCTGGTTGCCATTGCTCCACTTCTGCTTCTTGAAGCAGAACAGGGGCATGCAGCCTCTCTGTGCCTTGCCATGCATGCCCTCCCCGCCCTCTGGTTTTGTCTGCAGGGGCAGGGGTTGCAGTGGATGGTGGGATGCCTAGGGTGCCGATACCCTAGGGCCACCCCTGGTCATATTAACAGCTAAGTGCCCAGGGACATTGTTGTGTTGCTAAGAAGGGGATTGACAAATGACCATCTGATAAGCAACTTCCCTTAAAACTGAACATCTTGGATGATATAAAATAGAATGGATGATATAAAATAAAAAGAGGATGAAACTTCCATTCAGTGAAGGAAGATTCGATTTTTCTGATCTTATTCAGTTTGGTGTAGTGGTTAAGTGTGTGGACTCTTATCTGGGAGAACAGGGTTTGATTCCCCACTCCTCCACTTGCACCTGCTGGAATGGGCTTGGGTCAGCCATAGCTCTGGCAGAGGTCCTTGAAAGGGCAGCTGCTGTGAGAGTCCTCTCAACCCCACCCACCTCACAGGGTGTCTGTTGTGGGGGAGGGAAGATAAAGGAGATTGTGAGCCACTCTGAGTGGAGGGCGGCATATAAATCCAATATCATTTTCTTCTTCTTTCTTCATTCTTCTTCTTATTTTATATCATCAGACATACTTGCTAACATACTAATTATTGAGATTGTTCCTTGCAGTGGACTGTCTATCTTAGGCCCTTTTGGAAGCCTCTTTTCTGGTGCCCCTCTCTAAGTGGAATGCATTAGGGTCTACTTAATGCTAGAGTGAATTCCAATTCTCCTTTAATTTCTACAGCTAGAAAACAATGGTGTATAATGTCATGACAATATCATTGAGCCATTTTCATATTCTAAATCAACATTATGGGCCAATCCAGATCTAAAAATTGGGAAGGAATCTTTTCTGTACAAGGTGTGGACTGATAAGGATATTTTTACATTGGATCAGTTGAGAGTTTTTGAGGATAAGTTCTTTGTAATTTTCTCAGCTAATATCTTGATATGATTTGTCACCTGTTGAATGGCAATATTTAACCACTGCAACATTTATTGGTATCTAAATATATACCTGCTGTATTAAGGGTCCCTTTATTCCTGGAAATTCTAATTGAATCAAGACAGAAAAGACTTATTCAATAAAATATATATTTAGAATATACTAGACACCACAGAAACTTTTTAGCAAAGGACTGAGTAAAGTGTCTAATTGTTGGCATTGTAATTTACAGGATGTGTCCCTTACACATACATTTTGGGCATGTCCAGTTATTCAGTCTTTTTGGGAACAAGTTATTACTCATATGAATTTTGTATTATTCAAGTGTTCATTGGTTTATAAAGATTTGTGTATACTTTTAAAGTATCTGTCCATCTCTTGGAGGCTAACAGTCAGTTGAAATGGACCTTCTCTTCCCTTACTATTGCTAAAAGACTCATATTACACCACTGGAAAGATAAACACCAACCTCTGGTAAATCAATGGATTGAGGACTTTAGAATTTTATTTGGACACATAGCATATAAGTGGCAATTGCATATATTTATTTTTAGATATTTGAAAATAATTTATAGAATAGGGTTGTCAGTCCCCAATTGGGGGCAGGGATCCTCTGGTTTGGAAGCTCTCCCCCCCCCCCCCCCGGTTGTGACCTCTCAATGTTTTTTTGACATTCCAGAAGTGCCCTCAGGCTGAACATGGGTGTGTAACTCATAAAGGTAGACGGGAGAAGACTGAAGAAGTTGTGTCTGTTTTGTCCTATAGATTTCAGAAGATCACTTCTACGCCAGTGGCTTGATCCTTTGATGGTGCTCAGCTAGCCCGCATATATAGTCACTGCTTTGTCAGTATTGCCTCTCCCTCAGTCTCCTCCAGTGTCAAAATGTGCATAAACCCCTCATAGTAATGACAGCTGTGTGTTGCTGTGTATTCTGTGAAGCCTCATATAGCATAAGCAGTGCTATGCAAGTAATGAATGTTCATATTCCAATGAATGTTGCTAGTCCCTTAATTTGTACCTCAGAGATTTACTTACTGGCTTTCATGTGACACTAATGACAAAATTAGCTGTTATGATCTCTTACTAGGCTTCAGACCCTTCCACGCAGGGTCTGAAGCAATGTGGCTAAAACTTTATTTATCAGTGTTTCATAAGGAATAATCAGATAGATAAAATTATATTTGTAAATCAATTTCTGCTGCTTGGTGTAGTGGTTAAGTGTGTGGTCTCTTACCTGTAAGAACCAGGTTTGATTCCCCAGTCGTCCACATGCACCTGCTGGAGTGACCTTGGGTCAGTCATAACTGTCTCAGAGCTGTTCCTCTGAAGAGCAGTTTCAAGAGAGTTCTCTCAGCCCCACCTACCTCACAGGGTGTCTGTTTTGCAGAGGGGAAGGGAAAAGAGGTTGTAAGTTGCTCTGAGACACCGAGTGAAAGGCAGGGTATAAATCCAATCTCCTCCTCCTCCTCCTTTATCCAGGCCATGGTAGCCAGGTAGTATTGGTTTTCATTTCTTAGAGGGGTTTACAAGAAGAGAAGTTTACATCTGTAAAGTGGTCCAGATAACTAAGTTACTTCTTCAGTGTTGGTTCACATGGAGAAGCTGGGGAAAATAGAGGCTTTATGGAGGTGAAAGAGCACATATAATTCTTGTGTGGTATTTGAATCTTGTGGTGGGAGAGACACATTTTGGTTTCTCAGCCGCACAGAAATATCAGCTGACTAAATCAGAACTGCAGTCTAAGCCAGAGGGAGGGTGTGTGTGAATGCAAGAGAAATTGACCCATTATTCTGCTTTTGATCCTGGCTAAAATGCAATGAACTAATATTTCAACTTGCTTCTTTTGCAGGAAGAGGAAATGCCAGATGTAGAGATTGATATTGATGATCTTCTTGATGCTGCTGATGAAGAAGAGAGAGCGCTCAAATTGCAAGTTAGTTTGAATTTGACTAAATTCAAATTTGGGAAAGCATTAAAAACTCTTGGTAACTTATTTCTAACAGCTCTGGGTGGTGGCTTACAAGCCACGTACACACAGAATGCTTTTTTAAAAATATAAAACATTCTAGACTTTGAGTACATGCATGCACAACTTTTGTCATGCAAGTCCAGAGTTTTTTTAGAGGGAAGTCAGTAGTTGGTTATTTCTTCTAAATCTGAAGCAAATAACAGTGCAGCAGGCTGATATAAGACTTGCATCTATGTTAGTAACTCAAACATTGCAATTTCCAAAATTCTTGGAGCTGGCCAAGAATTTATCTGTGCTAAGTATCTATTTGCCTGTGTCCACTTAATACCTCCTACTTCCCTGACAGATGAAGTAGCATCTTGACTTCCTCTAACGCTTTGGAGAAGGTAGACCATTGAGTTACCTCTAAAATATGAGGAACTGTAGATTTAGATATTGATTGCTTTTTTTGGTTCTGGTGCTTATTGTACCTGTGTCTTTGAAAGTTCCATGTTGTAAAACAGTAACACAGAATTCAAAAGATGCTTATTTGCTAGCTGGTGCAAGAGCAACCCTAGGTGTAAACTTATTAGATAAAACAGTTGTCTTTCCTCCTCTCCCTTCCCCCCAACTGATGCTTTTATTGTTTGATTTCCAGGAAGCGCTTGTAGATTGCTACAAACCCACAGAGGTAAAACACCTTTTCCTGTTTTAAACATTAGAAGTTTGATGATACCACACTGTGGCAGGGAATTTGTGTGTGTGTGTGTGCGCAAAACAAACTTTCTTACCAGACTGCCCTGAAAGAATTTAAAAAATTAGGTGACCAGATATGTCATATGTATTTTAACCACCAATTATTTACCATATGCTGAAGGGGAGGGACAATGGTTCAGTGGTAGAGCATCTGCTTGGTAAGCAGAAGGTCCCAGGTTCAATCCCCAGCATCTCCAGCTCAAAAGGGTCCAGGCAAATAGGTGTGAAAAACCTCAGCTTGAGACCCTGGAGAGCTGCTGCCAGTCTGAGTAGACAATACTGACTTTGATGGACCAAGGGTCTGATTCAGTATAAGGCAGCTTCATATGTTCATATGAAATTAAATATGCTAGTTAGAAAAAAGGAGGTCCTGCTATTTCTTGGTTATTATATGTGTATTATTCTGCTGTGGCTGATGTCGTTTTGTATGTTGTACAATGTATCAGTGTTCATTTAAAAATGTTTAAGGTGGGAAGGGATAAAGGATTGTTTCTTGTATAACTTAAATGTATTTTTATTCTGTAACATGAATAGAAATACAGTTTAGCAGGACATCGATTTTCTGGGAGAATCTGCACCATTGTTCTGACTCAAAGCCTTCTTTACATAACTGCTACAAATGGGTAAAGGAGTTCACTTAATCCAATAATCAGACTTCTGGAAACAGGTTTCCATTTTTCTTTTTTTTTTAAAGGGAGAGAAGCTTTTAGGTTACTGAGCAATTTATCCTGCTAGAGTTGGTAATTAAGTTGATAGCTGTCTAATTTTGTGCTTGGGTGGTCTTTCAAACTTGCCTTCTCACAGTTGTTGAATCCTTGTTATGACTGACTGTTGGTTGCCTCTTTTGTCCCCATCAGGTCCTTGAGT
Source organism: Heteronotia binoei (assembly GCF_032191835.1). Classification (NCBI taxonomy): domain Eukaryota; kingdom Metazoa; phylum Chordata; class Lepidosauria; order Squamata; family Gekkonidae; genus Heteronotia; species Heteronotia binoei. Next base: position 132,112,386 of record NC_083223.1, read on the forward strand.
CTCCCAAATAGTTGACGGTAGGAGTTGTATGAGCATGTGCTCAAAATCCCACAGGGCAATGGAGACTGTAGTGGAGGAGGAGATCTGGGCAATGGCACCCCCACTTCTCTGCTGTGGAAACTCCCCTGGGAGAGTGACAAGTAGGGATGACATTCCTCAGTTTCTCTCTCTCACTGCAATTCCAGTATTGCTCATGACATTTTGCCCACATGAACAGAGCTCTCAGAAGCTGCTGTGGGAACAGGAGATATTGTACTGGCAATTTGTAAGATACAAGAAGCCAGTGGCTGTAGTGTAGATCTGCATATTGAGAACTATTTTTAGGTAATTTGGCTCTTGCAGCAAGAATGTAATGGTTGCTATGACTTCTGTTTAAAAATATTAAATGAGCCAGGTTGTTGTGTAGCAATCTTTTAGCTCTATTGGGTCCAATCATGCAGACTTCAGGACATGGGATTGTTGGCAGGCCCCTCCGAAAGCACTCCTTTAAAAAGCTGCTTTGCCTATGGCTCATGAAATGTACATGTTTATGGGTTGCAAGGAATGAAACAAAGTTTCTGATATACCCACATAATCTTGAAAGTAAGCTTGACTGATTGTATGCCAACAGTTAAAAATACTTCCCTAGCATGTGCTGCCAAATTAGGGAAGAGGCATACTTTGCAAGCCAGTGAGCACTTGGAGAGTAAATAGAATGTCTGGCTTCCTAATGCACTCAGGCAACACTTGCTGACTTGGAAGTACATCCTAGAGGCCTTCTGTTTGGTTAATCAGTTGATGTATGCAAAGAAGGTAAGCAGTTGGAGCAAAATTCCATGAGATGAGAGTTCAATGAATAAGGCCGGCCCTGCCACTAGGCAAACTAGGCAGTTGTCTAGGGTGTCGGGAGGTAGGATGCGCCGAATTGGGCTCCCTAGGTAAACACCTAGTTTGCCTCCTCCCCCTCCTCCCTCCCTTCCCTACCAGCTCAATTTCAGTGCCAGGGAACTGGCGCTGGAGCGCTGCACTCCCCAGCGGACCATCTTAAGTGCCCCCCCCCCCGCCGATTACCTGATTGGTGGGTAACGACTTGCTCAAAGTCAGTACTGCCGGACTGGCTGCAGCGGGAAGGAAAGGGCACGCGCCACCTCCTCCTCTCACTTCCTGGATGGGAAGGAAGTGGGAGGAGGGAGTGGCAGCATGCGCTCTTTCCTTCCCACTGCTGCCGGCCGGCCCAGCGGTGCTGATCATGAGTGAGTCTTTACCTGCCGATCAGGTGATCGGCAGGGGGGCGGCTTTAGGTGAATCACCGGGGAGTGTGGCGCTCGAGCACTGGTTCCCCAGCACTGAAATTGTCCTGGTAGGGAAGGGGGGGAGGAGGAGGGGGGAAGGCATGGGGGGAAGCGTGGTCGGCAGCCTTGTGAAGGGGGCCGCAGGAGTTTGCCTAGGGCACCATGCACCCTCAGGCCGCTCCTGAGGCCTTGTATAATGGGAAGGGACTATAGCCACTCTGGACTGTGCCTATAAGATTCTTGCACTATAGATGCATAGGTATGCTAATTGTGGAACACTGTACACTAACCATACAAAACAGCATGTCCATGCAGAACATGCTGCTTGGTTTTCATTGCAAGTGGATCTTCCACTTTCCACTAGTGCAAGGAAAATGACTGTTTAGCATGCAGAAGTCTGTTTCTGCATGAGTGTTAAGTCCTCAACTTTATTTCCAATATGCATCATTCCAAAGGTGTTGTGAATTTAAGAACATCTTAACCAATACAAAAGTGCATTTTAAAATGCCGTGTTAAACTAAATTAAAATTTCCCTAGGTCTGCCTTACTCTAGCCGTTCAAGCCAGCAGTTTGCTGTACATTCTGGTTTTAGGAATTTCCTATTTGCATAGTGTTGATAGTGCTGAAATAGGGAAAAAACTAGTATGGTGGAACTCCTAAACTTGACCATAACAACTAAACTATCTTGCTTATAAAAAAAGCAAATTTCAGGATTGGGCTTTCTCCATTTCCCTCCGGGCCATGTGGAGAAGAATGAGGGGACTTCCACTTACTTTTGATAATCAAAACTGGCTTCCCCACTCAATTAGTATTTTAAAGGATGAAATTGTTTTCCCTTTAAACAATTAACAGCCTGGTGTTAATTTGTAAACTTGCAGAGATTGAAGGATTAAGTCCCTTCCCCTTTCCCTGTATACCTGCAGAAACTGAAGGTTTAAGTCCTGGCTCCCTTCTTTTTGACACAGGCTTATAGTTTGCATTTAGATTGTGATGGAAATGCATGAATGTTGTTACATCTGTCTGACCATTAGTATACATGCTTAAGGGAATGCACAGCATTTGGGGGTTCATGGGTTTGCACTTGTCCTCAATGTTTTGTTGTTTACCACCCTCTGATAGCTGCAGTTCCTGTCATCTCCCTATTATTGCCTTCATTTCTGCTTTGCTTTTCTGAATATAATGGCTGCTTTCCATGAGCCTGCACCAGATTTCATCACTATTACCCTTTGAGATAGCAGCGCAGGAAGTATAAAGGCTGGAAATAAAGGGGCAGTAGTGAAAAGAGCAAAGAGAATCACTGAACCTCTGTAGGCAAGTTCAGTTGTGGCCACAATGGGCCATCTGGTAAACTATTTGTAAAATTCTGTGCTTAGCATAACTGCTAGATGTGCTGTGGTTGAGTTGCTAATTCTGAAAGCAATGGTAAATACTGGTGTTTTAAAATAACCTTAAACCATATCCTAGCAGGAGTTCCTGAGATCCATGCTGATGGAAGGAACATAAGTCGATTGCCTAGAAAGAGAATCCTTGACTTTACAAACCTCTAGGAAATGTTTGGGGATTGTAAATAATGACTAATGCCTAATGCTATTAATAAGCACTCTGTTTCATTCCAGTAAACAAGCTAAAAATAGAACTAGCTGAAACTTCACAGCAAAGCAGATAGCTCTGAATGGATGAAGGTGTTAGAGGCCTTAATAGGGGAACTGAAAATATCCATGGCATAATTGTGGTGGTTCTGATAAAGCCCAGAATGCCTCCTGAGGTACCCGTTCCACAAATTCTGCATTAGCTAAAACTTAAAGAACCCATATTCTCAAGCCAAGCAAGATGGTAGAATACCAGTTGCTCAAATAGATTCCACCTTTGTTAGCAGGATTTTTAGTATGTGTTATTTGAACTTCTTTTAAAAATGCTCTAAAATTCAATAATTTGTATTAGCAACCTCCAGCATCTGTATGTGCAGAAGCCGAAGGTAAAAACCAAGGTTATGCTACAGAGTTGGACATGATCCCCCCCCCCCCCCGAACAGATAGTATTAGTCCTCATCACCATTTCAGCTACAGCTTCTTTTTAAACAATTTACTAGATCCTCATTTCCTTCTGCCCTTTTGCAGTAACAGGAACTCTAATTGATTCCATGCAGCTTGTTTTAAAATCAAGCAATTGGTTCTTACCAAGGATTTGTGGTCCAAGAAAGTACTGGTATTGTCAGTATGTATGGGCACAAGCAATTTGATTTAAATGTGATGCTTCTGAACTCCACATAGGTAAGGTAGAGACCACTTATTCTTGCAGTTAAATATCAGAATGCTGAAATGACACCCTGGCTCTTTACAGACATATACCTATCCATGCCTCCTGTATTCTACTGGGGAATATCCCTGGTAGATGGGTGGGTAGATTGTGTACAGTGCTGCCAGTGGAGAGGAAATTTTGGAGATGCATAGAAGTTTCTCCTTTGCTGCTGAAGGAAATCCCATAGGGAGTCTGGCTCTTGCCTAGGCCAGGCTTCTCTCCTCAGCTCCCTCAGGGACAGTGGGAAACTGGTTTTCTTGTCTTGCCAAAGGGATGGGATGGTGGTGAAAAAAAAGAAACATACTTTGCTCAAGCAGTGCCCAGCCCTGGAAACATTCCAGGGGCAGAGGAGAGGCTGATTGATTTTACTGATCTTCTGCCCCAATGCAATTGCAATGAGGAAGTGAGGAGGATTCTCTCTATTACCATCTACAACCTTCTTACAGGGCTGTCCCAAAACTGTATGGCACCCTAGGCAAGGCTAACTTCTGGCGCTCCCCCCCCCCCCCAAATTGATAACATCACCGAGTCACATGGGGGGTGCCCAATTTGGCACCCCCAGAAGGCTGACACCCTAGACAATCGCCTAGTTTGCCTAGTGGCATGGCCAGCCCTGCCTTCTTGGGCTTCACACATATAGAATATGATCATCCTGCAGTTCATTGTGGCTGCCAATAGAAAGAAACACATGTGAATGCAGGACTAGCATTCATTGAAGAACAGAGAGTCTTTGAAGAATTAAGCTTGGAGAGACTATGGGTTAGTTCTGCATATACTTCTCTTCCTCTGTGGGGCAGTCCCATTGTGGGTTTGTCTTTCAAGGAAGCCCAGAGTGCCTAGGTGAGAAGAACATGCTCCATAGTGAAGCCTCTGAAATGGACAAAGAGGAGTGCCTGGAGAATGAAGATGTGGGCTCCAAGCTTGACTTCGTTAAAATGGGCTGTTTGTGGGAAGGGGTGCTTGCTCATAGTACTGCTTCTGTTGATGTTTCTTTCTACACCTTGTGTATTGTAGGATTTTATCAAAGAACTGCTGTCTCGGATAAGAGGAATGAGGAAACTGAGCCCTCCTCAAAAGAAGAGTATATAACTGGAGCGGGAGCCGTCCTGAGAGACATGACCATGAAACTGGGACTTTTGAATAGAACACATTCTAGCTTGATCTTTATGGGCAATTTTATTTTTATTTTTCTGTTTCATTTCTGACATTTAATGAATTTGATTGTGTTTTTAAAGATTTTTTAAAGTGTCAGGGTTTTTTTTTTTTAATCATGGATTAGCAACGTCATGGATGCTGCTTTTACTACCTGAGGATGATCAAAGTAAGGGTGTAGAAACTGCCAAATTAGAGACAATGTAAGATTCCCAGGCGGTAATTCTACTTGATGGAGTGTGTGTAGAACTACTTGGAGATTATTTTTTTTTTACAGAACTACTTGGATCACTTAAGTTGTACATCTAACTCATGAATATCAAGATTCTTGTGCTTATGTACATAAATTATCAAGTGAGTTACCATTGCTTCACATGGGTGGAAGGGATATGTGGTCTAGTCAGCCATTTAAATTAAAGTTGTAGCAGATGTGGGGGTGGGGGAGGGATGCAGTTTGTTAAAGTGAATGGTGCCACTGTTTCTAAATGCATTTAAAGCACTGGGGTGAATGCTTTAATTCACAAAGTAACATATGAGCAAGCTGGGGGATTTTAAGGGCTTAATTTTGTAGGCTTTGAACTTACTTTATTGACTTTGATGCTTAGCCAGATCATCTCCTCTTCACCTCATGGTCCGTTAGGATAGGATTAATTGACTGCCTACGGGTCTGATGCGACAATGGATGGTTGGTGCTGTTTAAGGGGGAGTTTCTTGCAGGGGGAAATGCAAGTGCAGGCAACCCAAATGTATGCTTGGCCCACTGCAGCTCCTCATCACTCTTCTTTAACCACCAGTGTTAGATCCCTTCTCTGGTTTTGACATCAGCCCCAGGTGGGGTGGGAACTTCTTAGTTATTGAAAGCAGGATCCCCTAACTCTTCAGGAAAACATTTCACAAGCTACCATCTGCTGGTAGATGCTAGTCTGGCATTTTATATCAAGGGTGCTCTGAACATAATTTTATTTTTTAAAAGACAAAATACATGTTTGTGAATTTTATGTATACTGGCAAGCTTTTAAAAATGTATTTAATTTTGTAATGTTTTATCAGTGACTTTATTTACCAGATATTTACTCAAATAAATGCAACAACTTGTGGCTTTGTTTTATAGGTATTTTAGCTGTCAGCATACAATTGGAAATTGACTTCATTGTACTGTTAAGCAAAATAAGGATGACAATGAACTACCAACCTGATCCAGTTAAATTTCTGCTGTTTTAAAAACTTGCTCATGAGTCAAAAAACATATGTAGTTTTCTTATTTAAAAATGTCTTATGGAAAGGTGTACATGATGCTTTCTACTACTTGATGATGATGATGATGATGATGATGATATTGGATTTATATTCCGCCCTTCATTCTGAGTCTCAGAGTCTTAGAGTGGCTCACAATCTTCTTTATCTACTGTTACCATTTGGTATTTTTTTCCTAAAACCTTTATTTTTTTCCCTAATGCTAGAGGTACTTGAATGGCAACCTTTACTGAGAAGAAAAATGTGCCATAACTTTTGTATGACGATGTTGTAGGGTTGCCAAGTCCAATTAAAGAAAAATCTGGGGACTTTGGGGGCAGAGCCAGGAGACTTTGGGGGTGGAGCCAGGAGACACTGGGGGTGGAGCCAGGAACAAGGGTGTGACAAGCATAATTGAACTCCAAGGGAGTTCTGGCCATCACATTTAAAGGGGCAGCCTTTCTTCCATAGGAAATAATTAAGGATAGGGGCACCATCTTTTGGGGCTCATAGAATTGGACCCTCTGGTCCAATCGTTTTGAAACTTGGGGGGTATTTTGGGGAGAGGCACTAGATGCTATACTAAAAATCTGGTGCCTCTACCTCAAAAAATAGCCCCCCCAGGGCCCCCAATACCCACGGATCAATTCCCTATTATTCCCTATGGGAATCATTCTCCATAGGGAATAATAGAGTGCCCAGTAGACATTTCCCTCCCCCCCACACACTTTCTAAAGGGAGGGAGGGCCTCCATACCAGGGAATCCCCCTCCCTCTCTCACACACACACAAATACTTACTTGGTCTTCTTCCGGAGAACTGTGCCTGCTGAGAAAACGAAAGCAAAGAAGGGAGGGGCCGTTCTCCGAAGCCCTTCCTGTTTCCTCCTTCCTGCCCAGCCTTAAAGGGACAGGAGCTCTACAAACTGCTCAGGAGCTCTACAACAGGAGTTCTATAGGTATGTTCTCCCCCCCTCCACCCCCCCCCCCCGCTTCTCAATTTTTGAAGACCGGGAGATTAAGCTGGGAACCCAGAAGTCTCCCGCTAAAGCGGGGGGATTGGGAACCCTACGATGTTGTTGTTCAGTCGCACAGTTGAGTCCAACTCTTTGCGACCCCATGGACAAAGTCATGCCAGGCCCTCCTGTCTTTTACCATCCTCTGAAGTCTGCTCAAATTGTACAACAATAGTGCTGTATAAATAGGTCTTTAGGTCATAGCTGACCCTGCCCCCTCCGCATGACACCAAAATATGTACAACCTATTCTTCAGTGCTTTCATTTCCTTGCAATAAGGGGACCATTGCTTCTGTTGAACCCACTTTTCTAATATTCACTTTCATACCACACTGTTCATTCCAGTAGTTTGGAAAATTTAAAAGAAGGCCTGTGTGGTTAACAATGCAAGTCAAGGAAGCTATAAAAAGTAAAGAGGCCTCTTAAAAAGTGGAAGGTCTGCCCCAATGAATTGAACAGGAGAGACCAGGCGCCTGAAAAAGAAATGTAAGTCAATCAGGGCTTTTGTTCTGGATGTGGTGAAATGAAGTTCTGGAATCTCTTTGTGGAAACAAAACTCTCAAAATATGGTTAAAAGTTCATGAGGGGCACCTGTGTGTTTATCCTTCATTTCCCTCTTGAGAGTTCTGGCACCTCTTTTTCCAGAAAAAAAGCCCTGAAGTCAGTAATTAGTCATGTAAAAAAAAGATTTTGAGGAGCATGTTGCTAAAACAAGAAACTTTTAAAAAAAATTATCAGGAGCAAGCAAACAACCAGAGAAGAAGTGGACCTTTGGATGGCAAAGGAAGAAAGAGATTGCTAAAGGGATATTTGGAAATGGCAGAGAAGCTAAATTACTTTTTTGTTTCTCTTTCACAAAAGTGTGGGACGTATATCCATTCCATAGCCCCTATTTTCAGAAAGGAAGTCTGAAGAACTGAGCCATGTTGAGGTGACCTGAGATGAAGTTTAAGGGCTACTGGGGAAAATAAAAACCAATAAGTCTCCAGGTCCTGATAGCATATACCCAAGAGTTCTTAAGGAACTCAGATCAAAGATAGATTATATATATGGGTTAGTAGATCAGCTATCACTAAATTCAGGTGCTGTGCCAGCAGACTGGCGAGTAGCAAATATTTCACCAATTTTTAACAAGGGATCCAGAGAGGAACCAGGAAATTACATGCTAGTTAGCCTAATGTCTGTCCCAGGAACATTAGAAGAAGAAGAATTGCAGATTTATACCCCGCCCTTCTCTCTGAATCAGAGACTCAGAGCGGCTTACAATCTCCTATATCTTCTCCCCCCACAACAGACACCCTGTGAGTTGGGTGAGCTGAGAGAGTTCTTACAGCAGCTGCCCTTTCAAGGACAACCTCTGCAATAGCTATGGCTAACCCAAGGCCATTCCAGCAGGTGCAAGTGGAGGAGTGTGGAATCAAACCCAGTTCTCTCAGATAAGAGTCCACACACTTAACCACTACACCAAACTGGCTTAGTAGAAATTTAATCAAAGAGAGTATTATTCGGCACATAGAAGAACAAAGGCTGCTGAGGGGAAATCATCATGGCTTCTGCAAAGGGAAGTCCCACCTTACCAACCTTTTGGAGTTTTTTGAGAAAATGAACAAGCATGTAGACAAAGGTGACCTGGTAGACATTATACACTTGGACTTTCAAAAGACTTTTTTGATAGCGTACCTCCTGAGTGAGGACTCCTGAGAAAACTTAGCAGCCATGGGATAAAATGATGGGTTCTGTTTTGAATTAAAAACTGGTTAAATGACAGGAAGCAAAGAGTAGGAATAAATGAACAGTCTTCAGAAGGGAGGGAAGTAAGCAGGGGGCGGGGTCACACAAGGATTGGTATTGGGCTGGTACTATTTAATTTATGTATCAGTGATCTGGAACTGGGAAGGGTAGTATAGTGACCAAGTTTGCAGATGACACCAAATTATTCGGGATGGTGAAAACCAAGGCTGATGGTGAAGCTATAAAGAGGAAAGACTGGTACCTTTTGGTTTAGAAAAGAGACAACTAAGGGGCGGGGTGGGGCAAGAGGTCCTCCACAAACTTGAGTGAGTGGGCGACAGTGTGACAAATGAAGTGCAGTGTTGGTATGTGTAAGGTGATGAACATTGGGAGAAAAAAGTCTCAACTTCAAGTATAGGCTTCCAGTTCAACTCGGATGCAAGCATAAATTTCTTGCTTGTCATGTGACTAGTTTTTCACTGCTAGTTCCTAGAGGCTCTAGCACAATTTCAGTATAACTATAAACATAAATGTGAATAAGCCTGGAGAATAAGTCACATTCATGTGTGACTCAGCTTAATGACAGAATTTGGTTCTTGTGGCAAACCATCGTCACTGTATTCAAACTCCAAACTTTGTTTTTTGCACTTCTTTGCAGACTGGCATTCCAAATAATAATTTGCAGCAAAAGCAGAAATCTTTAATTGTCAAATCCCTGTGTTCGCATGAAAAATCCACCAGATGTTCATTTACTAACAATTTCTGGTTTGTTATATTTGAATCCATGCCTAAATTTGATTGTTTTCTGCTCCTCCTAAACATTCTGCTGTGTGGAATAAAGCCTTCACTTGACCATACATACTTATTCCATAGTTAGTAAACCATGTTATGAATAATCCATGATTACTTTTCAAATGGTTATGCATTTATATGTACGTTTTGATTATCTGTCAGATCATTTAATTCCCCTCTCTGTTCATCATTAGATTTGGTCTGTACTCACTTCCTTTTGCCCAAATATCCCCTCAGATTTTCTTAATTTCCTACTGACTGTCTGTAGTATGCTAGTAATGTCATATGCTGTTGCAGTCCTGATACAGCCTCACTATTGTAACTGTTTTGCACAAAGTTTACAGCAATCAATCAGCAGTTGACTACTGCAGAAGTGAGCAGAGAGAATAGCCAACAGTGCTGTGAATGGAAAAGACACAGGAAGAGAATTCCCTGAACAAAAAATATTTTTTTTTACTGTTCCCGAACATCTGTCCTATGAGGAAAAGTATGTTTAAATACTACAGCCCCAATCTCTAGGAATTTCCTAAACTAGAGTTAGTAACCTGCCATCACTACAGTAAAGCATTATAGGTGGCGGTGCTGGTAAGAATATGGCAACCCAGTTGTATATAAGGACTTGCCTGACAGACTCTATCTTGTCAGTGTTCTTTTGATCCTTGTTTGTTTCCATGTACTATTCCTAGTGCTGTTTTTCACCTATGAATTCTAAACATCTTGAGCCTGGCTGCGGTTTCTGAAGGAATTTCTGCTTTGGTATCTTGTTCAGAAGCCCTACATCGCTTGCTTCAGAGGTTAGGTGGATGGCTACTAGTGACAGAAACTTTTCAGTGAAGGGCAACAAACCTTATGAGTTACAGACCTCCCCAGAGACATTTGTAAGGGCCAGACAATCTCTTTGAGTGTTTTATAGGAACTGGCCTGCATTTACATGCATGTTGGGAAGTACTGTAGAGAATGATCAATCATTTTATAATAATAATGGGACAAGATATCAAGCTTTAATTGGTCTATCACTTATCTTTGTATGTAAAATCCCATCAAGCTGCAAATGACTTATGGCAACCCTGTAGGGTTTTGAAGAAAAGAGATGTTCAGAGGTAGCTTGCTGCCTCTGTGTAGCAGTCCTGGACTTCCTTGTTGGTAGCCCATCAAATACTAACCCAGGTGAATCCTGTTTAGCTTCTGAGAGCTGACAAGATTAAGCTAGCCTGGCCCATTCAAGTCAGGGTCTATCTAGGCCTGTTTGTAGCTAGACTCTATTATTACCAACCTGCACATCACAATTCAACACCAGAAAGGAACATCAAAAAGAATATATCCTCTGGGTTAAACCTGCACAACAGCTACTGCAGAAAACTCTGAACAAATGACAGTGTGAACATGCATGTCCTGCTATCAAAAGTTTGAGAGAGATGGGCAGAGTTCTGTGGATATTTCAACCATAGTTACAAAAATCTCATCTGCAGACAACCTTGCTCAATAAAAACTGATCCATTGAACATGTATATGTGTATGTGTGAGGTTACTCTCGGTCCTCACCAGTAAATTAAAAAATACAGACTTTGACTGTTTTATAATGGTTCCCAAATCCATTAGGGTTAATTTGGATTTTCCCAAAGTAATCTCATAGAAAACAGCAGTTTACAAGCCTAGAACCAAAACTCCCTAAACTAGGGATTTAACTTGACTGCGCTAATCTAGACAAGAAATACTTTTCAAGACAACATTTAGGCGACCTATCTAGACTTATTGTTTCTTTAAAGTGGGGTGTAGATGTGATTTTTTTTAAAGAAGCAGTTTACTAAAATCAGTGTAGAATGCAAGAAGGCTAAAAATGCAGAACTTCTGGCACGGTTAAACTGAAACAGGATTACTAGACAAAATCTAAAACTGATTTTACATGTGAGAAATTGTTTCAAGGGGTTCACATCGCTCTTGATGCTAGAGCATCCCTACGTCAGCATCTCTCTCTCTCTGGCATCAGGAAGGATCAGGAAAAAAACCAATGAGAGGACTCTTAAGTCCCATTTCTTCTAAAACTCTGACCTGAAGAAAGGATTGCCCACTCTTGTGAGTTGGTGTTTGTGAAAAGCTAATTGTGGACACTTCAACCTAATAGGGTTTTATGTTCCTTATCCTAAGGAAGCAGGTAAGGAGAAGTTTTGAACTATATCATCACTGGGTCAGTCTGGCTAAGATTTGGGAATTCCTTCAGCAACTATAAGTATATTTGAGAAAAGGGACAAGAACTAGATATTTATTGTAGATAGATCCAAGTGGGCAGCCGTGTTGGTCTGAAGCAGTAGAACAAAGTAGGAGTCAAATTGCACCTTGACTCCTACTTTGTTCTAGATATTTATTGCCATGGTGACAATAAATGGCAAGGTTTCTGTACTGCTCCCTGGACAAACCTGGGAAGTCTGAGCTAAAAAGTCAGTTCTGTTTTCTTGCCTTTAATTTTGTGTGAGTATAAAACAGTGTTGTGGCTTGCACTCCTACAGATTACACATGCTGAAAATTCTTTTGTTGTTTTACAATATATGGGAGAGCGGAACTGAATTTTAATTTCTTGGCTAGTTTTACTTGCAGACTTAAAAGGGATGGATTCTTCTCTTGAGCTGCAGAGTAACTCCAGTGATTTAACAGTTACTTCTGATATACTGTAAGATGAGAGTTGGACCCATGGAACTGAGATCTCATTGTGATTCACCTCTTTATGCGGTGTGGGTGTTCTAGCAGAGGAGTGGCATTTCAATAGCACACTGTTAACTAAAACAGCATGAAACTAGAGCCTCTTTAGATAGGGAAACTTGCATGAACAGAGTCATGTTTGGAATAACTTTTGTTTGTTTTTAGAAAACAGGAGTGCCATTAATCTGGCTAGCAATAAATGTGCTGTGAAGCCTGTTTCTTATTCCCTTTTTAAAGCAGGACAGAGAGGATGGCAGGCAAAGGAGATGAATTTGCTGCTGTAAAATTTCACACCTTGAATCTATAGGACTGTGGCGAGATGGGTGGTCTGAAGGGGAAACCAAAGTGTTCATGGTTTCCTCAACTTTATTTCATTTATTTATTTACTTACTTACTTACTTACTTACTTATTAGATTTATATCCCGCTCTCTCCCAACAGGCTCAGGGCAGCTAACAACAGTTTAAAAACATTCACGACTTCATTTTCTGTGTGAATCCAAATTCAGAAATTCTGGTAGCAAGTCCTAACCAGGAGATAACTACCTCCTCTTGGTTCTGGAGGGGGTGGAATGTCAACATTTGGCCAGCCAAGGCAAGGAACTATCCCCTGCATTTCTGTTCCATTTGGCACTCCACCCCTGCAGGGAATGTGAGTAAGCAGACCTAATACAAAGATTTGTGAGTATATCATCTAAAACAGGGGTGGCCAATGGCAGCTCTCCAGATGTTTTTTGCCTACAACTCCCATCAGCCCCAGCCATCAGCCATGCTGGCTGGGGCTGATGGGAGTTGTAGGCAAAAAACATCTGGAGAGCTACCGTTGGCCACCCCTGATCTAAAACTGTAAGATGGGCCCCTGGAAGTCTTGCAGTTGGAGGGTGGCTCAGAGTTCAAAGGGAGGTATTCTGCAGCAGAGTCAAAAGCATGTTTCTCCCAGCAATGAAAGCTTATAATTGTGGCTACTGAAACTGCCATGCTAATGATGGCACTTGTAGAGAGACAATGGACTTGTTCACAATGCCACAATAGTTCCCTCATATTCCTGGCTGGCTTTAAAAGGTTTGGAGAGACTGTCTTTGAAGTCCAGCATTGGGTTAGTTCCCCAGCTGCTAAACTCTTATGTATGAAGTAGTGAACTGCATATATATAACTGTGCAAGGATCTTGTATATGCACCTCTTGTAAATGAGAGCGTGCTGCTGGTGTATTGGAAGTAAGTTCAGAAAAGTGACAAGTGCAGTGCCTCAAGGATTTGTCCTGGGGCCTGTTCAACATCTTTATAAATGATTTGGATGAAGGAATAGAGGGAATGGTTATTAAATTTGCAGATGATACTAAATTGGGAGGGGTTGCAAATACAGTAGAAGACAGAAACAGGATCCAGGATGATCCTGACAGTCTGGAAAACTGGGCTAAAATCAATAAAATGAATTTTAACAGGGATAAATTTAAAGTCCTGCATTTCGGTAGGAAAAATCCAATGCATGGTTATAGAATGGGGGAGACTTGTCTTAGTAGTAGTATGTGTGAAAAGGATCTAGCGGTCTTAGTGGATCACACGCTGAACATGAGTCAACAGTGTGATGTGGTGGCTAAAAAGGCAAATGCAATATTGGGCTGTATTAACAGAAGTATAGTGTCCAGATCGCATGAAGTGATGGTATCACTTTGCTCTGCTCTGGTAAGACCTCACCTGGCATATTGTGTTCACTTTTGGGCACCACATTTTAAGAAGGATATAGACAAGCTGGAATGGGTCTAGAGCAGGGCAACAAAGTTGGTGAGGGGTCTGGAGACCAAGTCCTACGAAGGAAGGTTGAAGGAGCTGGGCATGTTTAGCCTGGAGAGGAGGCAGCTGAGAGGCGATATGATCACCATCTTCAAGTACTTGAAGGGCTGTCATACAGAGGATGGTGTGGAATTGTTTTCTGTGGCCCCAGAAGGTAGGACCAAAACCAATGGGTTGAAATTAAATCAGAAGAGTTTCTGGCTCAGTGTTAGGAAGAACTTCCTGACAGAGCAGTTCCTCAGTGGAACAGACTTCCTCAGGAGGTGGTGGGCTCTCCTTCCTTGAAGTTTTTAAAACAGAGGCTAGATGGCCAGCTGACAGCAATGCAGATCTTGTGAATTTAGCGGGAGGTATTTGTGAATTTCCTGCATGTGCAGGGGGTTGGATTAAATGACCCTGGGGGGGTCCCATGATTCTATGACCCGAGAATGTAAGGTATCTGCAGACCTCATGGACTTATTCTGGCAGGCCATGCCCTCTTTTTTACCATTGTAGACCCAATTTTAGATGGCAGACCATCTAAGGGCTTTGTTAACGTCTCAATGGGTGCTCTCTTCTAAATGCACAAAACTGGGTGGTATTTTGAGTAATGCTATTTTAGCTTTTCTGCTTGTATTCATTTGAATAAACTGTTTTAAAGTTCATATCACTTATTAGGTTATAAATGTAAGTAAATAAACATCTGATCCTGGTGTCTGATTACAAGGCTTTCTAATGGCCAGTGGCTCTATGTATCCAGTTATTTTCTTGTAGATGGCATACTTGGCTTTCCTGGATGATCCAAGAGACCAATACTTTATTTGGGGCCCTTGCTTGTTATGGGAAGGTTTAACTTGCAGCAGACTGTGGAGTGAATTGTGCTCAGTCTTCTTCCACTTTGCGCTCGGGTTTTGAAAATGACCACCACAAGGTTGCAGGACTATGCATACTCATAAAATCAAAATCCTGTATTGAGGTGATTCTAGCAAGAAAACTTAATTCTACAGTCAGGTACGTATTAAATGTTTCTCACTATTTCTGAGTTGCTGAGGGGGAGTAATAGTACAGACTAGAGCTTAGTTTCTTTTGGATACAATAGACTTCTGATGTCATGGATACAAGTTTACAAAGATCAAGTCAGAGCACAGTAAAAGCAAATACATTCATACATTATGCACCACACTGATTTCCCAGAATCGTCTTTTGTGGACCCAGCAGGCCCTAGGCTGCTTCTAATCCAGTGAAACTCATATCTCCCTATCTGATGCTCACTATCTGTCTTGATTCAAACAGTGGCTGCTTCTACCAACATGAAACTCTCCAAACTCTGTGTTGTATTCTCAAGGCAGGAGAGAAGATCTGCCATTTAAAGATATGAGCTTCCATCATTTAGCACCCACTGAGAAGCTAAATAATCAGCTTGGCAAATGGTGGTCCACTATGACTTAGAACAGCAGACCAATCAAATTGGAATATGTTTATATACAAATAACCAAGTTGGCTAAATCTGAGATTTGTGAATGGGCAAGACTGATCTTTCTACAAGCTTGAAAAATGTACTAGGTTTGCAGAATAATGTGAAATTTTAAAGAAGTATATTCAGGGTTTGAAGAAACCAACAATGATAGAAGCACCTCTAGTTTTAAGCAATGGTTCTCTCAATGGCTATTGCTAGGCAACTACAGTATCCCAGGCTTGGTTCTGTCAGTAAAATGCAAGAGGTGAAACAGGGGCCTTTCCAACCCTACTTTGTCCTTTGAGAGAGAAGTAATTGGTGGCAGGCTTGGCTAACTTTGCCAGCCTCAGGCTTGGCTAACTTTGCTAGTGATGTAATCCGCCCTGAGCCTGTTCGACGGGAAGGGCGGGCTAAAAATTGAATAAATAAATAAATAGAGAAATTCCTGGAGATTTTGAGGTAAAGTCTGAGGAGGATGGAGTTTGTGGAAAGAAGAGGCCTCAGCTGAATATAGTTATATAGAGTCCACCCTCCAAAGCAGCCATTTTATCCAGGGGAACAGATCTGTGTTGTAGAATTGCCAGGTCCAACCCAGGAAATATCTGGGAAGTTTGAGGAGCCAGGAGACTTTGGAGGTGGAGCTAGGTTGTGACAAGCATGATTGAACTCCAAAGGGAGTTTTGGCCATCACATTTTTTTTAAATGCCTTCCTTCCATTGGAAATAACGGAGGATGGGGCACCTTTTTGGGGAGCTCATAGCATTGGACCCCCTAGGTTTTTTTTCTGAGGAAAGGCACCAGATGCTATGCTGAAAATTTGGTGCCTCTCCCTTGACTGCAGAAGAATCACCAATAGCAAAATGGGACAAAAAGTCTCCACTAGACTTTTCAAACCGGCCCTATACTCAAAATGGCTTGTCAATATATATTTTTCAGAAAACCAACAGTGTATATACCTTTCTGAGCATTTGCCTCGGTTGAAATAATAGTTGTGGAGCATCCTTTGCTGGAAGAGAAATCGAAGCAGGAGTAATCAAGTCAACTTCCTGTACATCGGGACTCTGTTGATGGCTTTGTGGAACTTTGCAAACTGATTGTTCAGTCTTCAAGTGATTTAGTATTGTATATGTTTGCTATAATATATTATTAATCTGGTCACTATAACTTTTGTTGTGTATTTGCATTCCCCAGGTGGGGGCAGGGGATCCCCCAGTTTGGAGGCCCTCCCCCTGCTTTAGAGTCATCAGAAAGCAGGATGAGGGAGGGAAATATCTCCTGGGCACTCCAATATTCCCTATAGAGACCGATTCCCATAGAGTATAATGGAGAATTGATCTGCAGGTATCTGGAGCTCTGGGGGGGGGGGGGGGCTGTTTTTTGAGACAGAATTAGACCTGGCAACCCTAAATGGAACTGAAAAGTGAAACTGTTCTTCCTAAGAGGCCAAATTGTAGTATAGCTTGCAGGCAAGTCAATATACTATACTGAAGAATCCATACAGCTTTCTCTCACAAGAAATACAGACTAAATCATGCTAAGGCAAATGGAAACAACCTTTTAATTCTCAGAAATATAGAGGAAGTAATGAGCTTTTCCTTGGTTAGATTCTGTTGATTATCAGACACTGTCACTCTTAATCCAAGTTTTCTTCAAACTGATAATTTTAAATGGCTTAAACAAAGATTTATGGTGCTGCTTGCTACTTCCTGTTCGTAAGGATGCTAAAGACTGCTGAATCACTTGGAAGCAAGCTTGTATAACCCTTCAGGATTCATCTTATACATGTCTAAGAGAGACTTAACTCTTGCTTTTGTATCAACAAATTATAAGACTAGGAAATGGCTATCCTGCAAAAATATTCAAATTTCAAACCTTTATCTGTTGTCAAGTTTTCTGTTTATCTCTTGTTATGCCTTTTTGGCATAGGCCTGAAATCAGTCAGTTGTATGTTTGAATCTTTGCCTTGGTAACGGGGCAGAGGGCTTAGTTTCTCCTGTTTAGGGGCATTTTTATGAGAAATGGTCAATTTTTAAATTTTGAAGAATTTCTAAAACATTTGGAATTCAAACTGTAACAAAGTTAAATAACAAAGATGTTTATTTATTTGCTTCCCACTTGGTTTTCAAAAGTTGCAAGAAGAAGTTGTAAGCCAGCATTCTTTATCTTAGCTGGTCTTAATCAATTTGCTATACTGCTGCTTTGTTCCTGTGTCAAGGCTTGGTTGGCAGCTGATTGAGTCAAAGGAATGATTTCACTCTCCTGTGTGAAATTTCTTTGAATCAGGATGTTAGACAATAAGCCTGTTTTGAATGCAAAGTTTCTGGTGAATTTGAGAGGTTGGGAGGTGTTTTTAACACTATCAGAATTTCAAAAAGTTAGCTTTCTATTTACCCTCAGTCACAGAAACAGGTGAAGCTTGTTTAACAAGTAAATGACAACAGAGGAGGATCTACTATGAAACTAATGAAGCTTAAGCTATAGGGCCCCTAATCCTGGAGGGGCCCAGAAGCAACTTTTTTTTTTTGAGTGAATTTTTAACAAAGTTGATGGACTTTTTTAAAAAGTGTTTTTCAAATAAGGCTATTTTAGTGACAGAATCATAAGCCAATGGGTTGAAGTAATTTTTTTTTAACTTTCAAAAAAATTTATTGAAAATTTTTGTGTCATACTGAGTGTCCATAAAAGTATTGCAATATACAGATTGTCTTATATATATGTAGCATTACAATTAAACTTAAAAATAAAAAACACCATCAAGAAATCATATTTACAATAGGTTACTGTAAATGAAAATCAATTTCAGGCTATAGAGGTCTAGGACAAGTATTAAGTAACAGGGTTGAAGTACTTAACATCAGCCTTAGAATATGCTATAATAACCATTTCATATGGCTCAAAATGTTGCTGTAATCATAGTTCAAAATTTTCTCACAGGCTTGAAGCTCCCTCATCCCTTGCTGAGCCTGCCAGAATCTATTCATACATTTTGGCAGCTGGATACTCAAATCCTTTGTTAGTGCATGGCTTAATAGTTCTACAGCTCATTTTCAAGGGCTCCACCCCACCCTTTCTCTGCCATTTGGGCCTCAAGGTCCTTGCAAGGGCAGCTAGGTCCTTTGGACCTTGTTCAGTGTTGCCCTATTGTTGTTGGTTGAGAATAATAATAATAATTTATTTATATCCCACCCTCCCCACTGCAGCAGGCTCAGGGGCCTGCATAACAGTTCAAGCTTCAGGGTCCCAAAAATGTGGGTCTACCACTGAGTGAGAATATACCACAGTGAACCACTTTTCTATTTTTTCTCCTTGTTTGTTAAGTTTGGATAAAAATGTACCAGAATATCCTCCATGACCAGGTTGGGAACACACCATTTCCTTCTCACAAATGCTATGGGATGGCCAGTGGGGGAAACGCCATCCGAACAGCCATGATGTAACTTTAAATCCCAGTAGGAGGAAAGCTGCATGGGTGCAGGGGTGAACAGGTAGAGCCACATGGCTCTTCTTGCTGAGTGTGTGAAGCTGTGAGAAAGGAAGAGAGCAGAGTTCCTCTGTTCGTTTTGTATTTGTTTCAGAAGTCATTTGCATTGTAAAATAGATAGTAAAGAGTATATGATAATTGGATTATGAGATGGAGGAAAACTCCACCCCCTAGACTGCTTTGTTCCTTTTGTTTGTTTTCCTGTGCTAGTCTGAAGAATTTTGTTGAAATATAGCAGACTGTTACATTCAGCAATTCCCATGAGTAAATTGCCCCAGTGAGATCACAAAAGTGTGGGGTTGAAAACTGTGTTCAATTTGGCTGCTTTGTGAGTGTGTGTTTCCTTTAATAAAGTCATGCTTGGAAATTCTACCAAAGCCTGGCAAGGAACTTGTGGGGTTATGACAAATTTCACTTTTTTTTTAATTAATTTTTTTTTATTACAGACTCATTATAAATCATACCTATTCCAACAAAAAAGTGTACAACAATAACAAATCAAAAACAACACAACTTAATAACTTCTCACCTGAGTTAACATAAACTAAAGTTGATTTATCTCTTTGGAGATTACTTCATGTGTTACCATTCCACACTTCTTAATATATATATATGTATGTCTATTTATATTTTTTATATTTTTTTAGCAGAGGAATAATTAAGCTTAACAATACTATCTTCCCTAACTCATTTTTAAAGTTTAATACCACAAGCATTCAATATTTCCTTCTTCTTCTTCTATAACTTCATTATTCCTTCTACTTTCAAAAAAAAATCAATAAGATTAAATTCTAACAAAATATCTCAGTTCCTGGAGACCTCAAGGGTTAAGGTCAGAAGACATACTTCCCCCTTTCACCAGGACTGAATTAGCCATGGAGGGATATTATCCAAATGCTCGCACCAGCTGACCCCGCCCAACCATAAATTCTGAAAGAAAAGTCTTTAAATATAAATTATAAATGTTGTCAACTTTTCCATTTTCTTGTTGCTTTAGTTTCTTTTTAGATAGAATCCAAACTTTCTTCCAAATTTACATGATCTTCCTCAGTACAAGCACGGGTTGTCCTTACAGAGATGAGAGGAGAGCATTCCTTTCTCTTGTTTACTCTTGATGAAGGGGAGGAGGGAGTTAACTTGAAGAGTAGTAATTCACTCGAGGCTGCGTCATATGCTGTATATGAAGTGGAGCCTTTTTGAACGTCTATTTTGCCTGATTGTAGCCATTTATATTTAATTTTTAAATCCCGCAGTTTGGCAGTTGTATCCTTGAGGTCTCTTCTGATTCTTAAAAATTCAGGAGGAAGATCCGGAAAGACCTGAATCTTTAAACCCTGATAGTCCAAGCCTCCCCTCTCCCTGGCCTCTGCAAAGACTCTTTGCCTCATTCGATAGTCCTTAAACTGCACCAAAATATCTCTAGTATAAGACAGATTGTCTTCACATACCTTGCCGACACGATATACTTTTTGAATGAGTGGGAGAACTTCGGACTCCAGGTGAGTTGCTTCAGCTAGCCAATTTGCCATAAATACATATAAGTCCATTTCAGCTTCCACAGCTCCCGGTTACGAAAGTCCATTGTTAAAACCCATTCCCTCGTCCATGCATCTGATGTTATTTCAGATATTCTCCCTTCACACTCTTGAGCTCTTTTTAAAGCTTCTTGTGCTGTCTGGGTGACTTGTTTATGAGAATCCTATAGTTCATCCAGACACTGACACAATGGTTGTAACATAGAGGTTATGTCCTCTCATATTTCTTGTCTTAACTTAGACATTGCCTGCGTCAATAAATTCAATGTGAGAGGACATTCTCCAGCTGGTTCCTCGTATCTCTCCAACCTTGTGTGGGAGGTGGATGGCAATTCCAAGAAGTCAGTTAAAAGCTGAATGCTTTTTTCCTTCTGTTTATCCTTCTTCACCCCTTTAGAAGACATCTCTCAAAGATTCAAAAAATATAGTTTAAAGGGGTAAAAAGAATATAACTTTGGAGCCAGCTGGGCGAGCGTTAGGCAAAGGCTCTTGACCGAATATTGGTCAAAGCCACTCCCCACAAATTTCACTTTCATTTAGTGGAAGTACAGCTGCTGGGGAACCCTTTGATGGTAAAACAAGAGGATGAGGAAATGAAGACTATATTCAGGGGAACTGGACTGCTGTATTTTTATTTTTTTTAGGGAATGGGAAATCTTCCTGGCTCCAAAGTCTCCTGGCTCTACCATCAAAGTCTCCAGGCTCTACCCTTAAAGTCCCCAGGAATTCCCTCAGTTGGACCTAGCAACCCTAGGGTAGAGCCTTGAGAGGGTGAGATTTGGGAAAGGGAAGTGACCTTTTCAGGGTATAATGCCATCCCATAGAGTTCACTCTCTAAAGTAGCCTTTTTGTCTAGTGGAATTTATCTCTGTCATCTGGAGATCAGTTGTAATTCCGGGTGATCTCCATCCTCCCCAGATGTTGGCAACCTTAGTTCTCAAGGAGAAAATGGCTCTTTGGAGGGTGGAGTCTATGGCACTTTAACCTCCTGAGGTTCTTCCCCTACTCCAATCCTACCATCTCTAGGCTCCACCACACAAACCTGTTCCCTAACCTGCAGTAGGTAACCCTATCTCCTTCCCACCCAACAACAGCCAACCTACCTTTATCTGCCCCTCTGTCTTAAGCTTTCCCTTCTCCTGCCTCCAGCAGCCTCTATATTTGAGAGCTAGTTTGGTGCAGTGGTTAAGAGCATGGAATCTAATCTTACTTTGATTCCCCACTTCTCCACATGCACCTGCTGAGTGACCTTGGGTCAGTCACAAGTTCTCTCAAGAGCAATTCTTGAAAGAGCTCTCTCAGCCTCACCTACCTCACAAGGTGTCTGTTGTGGGGAGGAGAAGGGAAAGGAGACTGTAACTCACTCTGAGACTCTGAGTGAAGGGTGGGGTATAAATCCAGTCTCCTCCTCCTCCTTGGAAAACTGTGGCCCAGTTTCAGTGTTCCCTCCATGTTCCACAGTGTTGTGAGCAAAAATTCTGCCTCATGAACAAAAAAAGCTAATAGCATTAAAGTTGTGAGCGAGTATATTTGACTACTGCATAAATTGTTTTTTAGAAGATTATTTCCATAACCCTGTGAAAATCTCAGAATGAATTCTTTATAACTATATTTTAAGAATAATTTAAACATTATAAGAGAAAACAGAATTAAGTCAAATTTCATTACAAAAAATGCAGTCTTCTACATGAGTAGACCACGTTTCCAGAGAACAGGTCTCCGTACCCATTTACACTATATTGGTAGACCTGACTTCTGGAGAACAGGTCTACCCACCCCTTGCCACTACTTTGGTAGACCTGTCCTCCCGTAGATCAGATCTACCCACTCTTTTCCACTTAATTGGTAAACTTGGCTTCTGGAAAACAGGTCTATGTGCCCCTGTTCACTGTATTGGCAAATCTGGCCTCAGACCATCACCCTGTACAGAACCTTAGAAAACATACCAGCTTTTGTGTGTGGGGTGGGGGTGGGGGGGGGATTCTTCCAGTCTACTTTTTTGTTTGTTTGTTTGTTTTTAGTGAAATATGACAAACAGCATTACAGATCAAGTAGCAGAGGTAGAACAATCACTGTCAGAACCCTGCCTAACCTAAGAAACAGGAAGTTGCTTAATTATCAACCTGAACTTTGGCATAAGAAACTGTGGTCATTATATATAATGAGTAAAATAACTGTAAATGTACAACCATTGAGCAATAATTTTCATTTTATAAATTTTGAAGTTATATGGTTTCCAATACTAGATTATTTAACTTCACAGAACGAAATTTCAAATATTGTGAACAAATGGTATCTATACTGAACATTGTAATAAGTGTCAAGAGGGATTATAGATAGCGGTTGCATTACTGTCTTTATCTTTTGTTTTCATTTTTAATTTATAATACCAGCAGGTTATTTATATAATTTTAACAAGTCACAAGATCTGTAGTAATGGTAAAATTTGTGTTCATATTGTTAGAACTTAATAAAAACTGTTATTTTTTAAAACAATTATTAACCTGCTCACCTGTCCAAACTACTTAAATATTTATATCCCAGTTTTCTCTGTGACTCAAGGCAGCTGAAAAGCCTAATAAGGGTGTGCAAAACACACACACACAATTTTTTCTGGCACCATTATATGGGGACTGTTAGAGTCAATGGGCCCCATAGGCTATACTGGAGAATTGATCCAGGGATATCTGGGGCACTACAGGGGCTGTTTTTTGAGGTAGAGGCACCAAATTTGCAGCATAGCTGCTGGTGCCTCTCCTCTAATCCCCACTCCCCATGGGGTCCAATTTTTGGGGGCCCAGAAGGAGATGTCCCCATCCTCCATTGTTTCCAATGGAGGGGGAAATGCCTTCACAGGTGGGCTGAGGCAAAAAACCCTGTGCTGCTAGATAAAATTTTGTGTCCCAGCACCATCTAGCACAGCTGAGAGGGAACTTTGGGTGATGACCACTGGGTAATATCTCTATTTTCTTTGTTATAAGTCCCAAATCTTTAGTACCCCACAACATGTCAATTATAGAGAAAGAGCTATGTCTAGCTGAAAAGAAGGTATAGTCCCGTACTTCAGGATTAAACTTCCTCCATATATCTTCCAAACTCTCCTGTTTAACCAATTCAAAAAAAGACTTCAAACCTTCAGGTATTATCCATCTGTACCTCATTCCATTGTCACGTAGTTCTTCTGTCAATTTTTTATATGCCTTTCTGTCAGTTAGCACTTGTCTTGGCAGTTCTTTCATAATTCTTATTCTACTGCCTCCCACTGTCAATGACTTTTCAGAATTTATTCATGATCTTTCCCACCATTTTTTTTGTCATAAACCTTATGACCACATCTCTTGGCAGACTGTTCTTCTTTGCATAGAATTTACTCTATACATATAGTCATACATATTTCTATTCCCTTCAGGATCTTCCTCCAAAAATTCTGCAATTATTTTTATTATGTATTCTTTCAGGTCTGATTCTTCATCTTCAGGTACACCTCTCAGACAGATCTGAGTTTCCATCAGTTTGCAGTCATGAATTGTCACTTTTTCTTGTAATTTTAACAAGGTGGAGTCATGTGTTTTCACTCTCTCTTCCACTTCTTGTACTTTCATTGTTATTACCACAGTGTCATTTCTGAGATTCTCTATTTCTTTTTTTAATTCTTTCTTTGAGTCCTCAATATCCTTTCTTATTTCTTTTTTAGAGGCAGTTATCATTTCTTTCTCCCCCTTCATTATCCTAGCTTCCATTGCATTTAATTGGGCTTGCATTTTCTCTATTGAAGCAGACCTAGCACAGGTTTGTTTTGGGTCTGACATGTAAAACAAGATAAAAAAATTTGATCTCACCAAATTAAATTTGAACCATCAGGTTTGATAAAGTGAAGCTTGCCATTTCCAATGCACCCAATTTCGCTGTCCTCTGAGCCTCCCAGGCTCAGATATTGATGTTTAAAGTTTTTTCCCTTTTACCAGTTCAAATATTGTTATCTACTATCCAACAGAAGTAATTTTTTAATTGCCAAATCTGTTAACTCCACCAATTTTTAATGTCCCAATCACTTTAAAAACGATGTTAAAACTTAGTCCTCCCAACAACAATGGCCACCGATGTTTCTCTCTGGTATTATAATCCTAGAGTAGGCTGTTTACTTCATTGACTTCCTTCTTCTTCCTCCAATACTTCCTGCTTTTCTTGCCTTCAAATCTCGTTTCACTGGTAGAGAAATCTCATGATATCTGACGTATTTCCTGTGTTGACTGTGAACGCTGCAGATCTGTGACGATGGGGCTGCCTCCTCAACCACAGATAGACTAAACAATAAATTCCTTTCTTCTTTTAACACTGTCTTTTAAGTTTACAAAGTTCAAATTTAGCCCCTTATCTTCTTCTCCTTTCAGGCTTTCAGTATTTCCAACTCCCACCTTTTACTTTTGTTTTGTTTAACTTTAATTAGTCCTGGAGTGAAGAGATAGCAATCAGTACCTTTTTTCCGCAGTTTATCCAAATCAACACCAGTCCTTAGTAGATTAGATGTTTAAAATTGTAAAAGAAGGTTTGGATCCTGTCGAGCTTATGTCAAATTAATGACTCTGTGTCGGGTCTTCGGTACCCCTCCCGGTCTCCCGGCGTCGCTGTTGCCCCTCCCGGGCACTCTGGGGCGTTCCCCGGAGGTCTCAGAAACAGGGGGGTGGGCGCTGGGTTACTTCACCGCAGGCCCCCGTTCTCCTCTTGGCTGTGCCGTGGCTCCTGTCCCTCTCTCGTGCGAGGCAGCCTCTTTGCGCATTAGCCAGCTTCCTCAGTGACCTCCTCCCTCCCTCCTTTTATGCTTCCCGACCCAACCTTCCCCCTTCCCGGGTCCTGCCCCTCTCTGGCTCCTCCCCCCTTCAAAGCCCCAGACGCCCAGGAGAGGCGCGCCGGGGCTGGGCTGACTGGGCGTGCCTCGGGCGTCCTAGCCCTCGGCTGCGTGCTGCGATGGAGCGTCTCGCGCTGCGACGAGACGAACGGCTCTCCTCCTCCTGGCCCGGTGCTTCTCCCTCTTGCTCCCCGGCGTCTTGCCCTGGCCAGACTTCGCGGACTCGAAGCCGGGCTCGCCGTCTGGGAGGCGTCGCTCGGGTGGCTGCTGTCGCCCTGTCAGTCGAGGTGAGGGGTGGGGCCGCCACGGGGGCTTGGAGAGGTGGGGAAGGCTCTTGGGGCAACGACAAGGGCTTGGAACGGCTGGCAGGCGCCGGGGGGTCTCCTCCGTGCAGTCCTCGCCCGGGCTGGGCGGGACACCCTCCCCGTGTCCCTTGCTTCTCCGCCTCCTCCTCGAAGACCCGGGAGAGGTAGTCGGCCACGCGGTGGTCGGCCCCGGCTTGATGGTGCACTGTGAAGGAAAAGGGGAGAAGAGACATATACCAGCGAAGGACTCGGTCATTGGAGTCCTTCATCCTCGACATCCACAGCAGGGGGGCGTGGTCCACCACCAACCGGAAAGGGTTGTTGGTGAGGTAGAACTTCAATGCCCCGACGGCCCACTTGACGGCCAGGGCCTCCTTTTCTACTGTGGAGTATGCCCGCTCGGCGGGCAGGAGCTTGCGGCTGATGAATAGCACCGGGCGTTCGTCCCCGGGGCCCCCCTGGAGCAGGGCCGCCCCGATACCGGTCCCCGAAGCATCCGTGTGTAACACAAAGGGCTGGGAGAAGTCCGGGTTTCTCAGCACGGGGTCGTGGGAGAGGCTCGTACGCAGCGCCTCAAATGCTGCGTCCTGGGCTGGCCCCCACTGGAGGATGTTCGGGCACGCCTTCCGCAGGCTGTCCGTCAACGGGGTGGCCACTGCCGCAAAGTTGGGGATAAACTTGCTGTAGTAGCCCGCGAATCCCAAGAAGTGCCGTAGCTGCTTCTTGGTGCGCGGGCGGGGCTGCTGCTCCAGGGTGACGACCTTCTCTGGCAGGGATTGGAGTTGGCCTTTCCCTACTAGGATCCCTAGATATTGTAGCTCCTGGAAGCCGAGGCGGCTTTTCCGCGGGTTAGCGTGGAGCCCGGCGGCCTGCAGGGCTTGGAGTACCTGGCGGAGGTGGAGCAGGTGGGCCTCCCAGGTGGGACTACACACCACGATGTCGTCGATATAGGCCCAAGTGAAACCCTCGCACTGGGCTAGGGCCTTGTCCACCAGTAGCTTGAATGTGGCCGCAGCCCCATTCAAGCCAAAGGGCATGCGCTTGAATTGGAACAAGCCTTGTGGGGTGGCGAAGGCGGTCTTTTCCCTGTCGGCCGGGTGCATGGGCACCTGCCAATAGCCCTTGGTGAGGTCCAGGGCGGAGAGGTACCGGGCCTCCCCCAGCTGGTCGATCAGGATATCGGCCCGTGGCATCGGGTAGGCATCGAATTTGGCCAGTTTGTTCACTTTCCGGTAGTCCACACAGAAGCGCACGCTGCCGTCGGGCTTTGGCACCAGGACCACCAGGCTGCGCCACTCACTCTGTGATGGTTCGATGACGTCGAGGCGCAGCATCTCCCCTACCTCCCGGACGATAACGTCCCAGCGCTTCTGTGGGACGGGCCTCCACCGGGCGCGTGCCACCTGGCCTGCAGGGGTTACTACCCAGTGCTTGACCAGGGTGGTCAGGCCCGGCTGGTCGGAGAATACCGTCGGGCACTCGGCCAGGACCTTCTGCAGCTCCTGCTGCTGGCTGGGGGTGAGAGCGGCGTCCAACACCGGGCCTCCCCCGGCGCCCCCTGCGGTCGTCCAGGGCAGGGTTCCATCCTGGAGCTCGCCCGGATCTTCGGCCAAGAGCCCCTGCTCTGGCCGCGCCTCCCGCCGCACCCAGGCCTTTAGGCTGTTCACATGGAGGGTCTTCCTTTGGCGGGCGCGAGGCCCGCACTGGACCTCGTATGTCAGGGGACCTAGGACTCGGGTGATTTGGAAGGGTCCCCGCCACGGGTCCCCCTGGCTCTGGCCCATCGCTCCCCTGTGGACCAGGACGTCGTCTCCCGCCTGGAACCTGCGGGCCTTAGCGCCCTTGTCATAACGCCTCTTCTGGACCTCCTGGGCCTGTGCGAGGTTCTGCCCGCTGAAGCAGCCTGTCAGTCACTTCCGGGTTCCTGTCCTGCATCTCGACCTGTGTTATTAGTGACAGGCTGCTTCGGCGGGCCGCTGCGCCGGCCCCCTGGGTCCGACAACGATGGGACCAATGCCACAGGGACAGGCTCGAAACACTCTATAACCCCTCAAAAGAACAGCAGTCTAGCTCGCTTCCCCCGAGCCCTGCCGCCATAAGCCATTTTGCGGCATCTCCCGGCGGGAGGGTGGCACCCACACGGGACACATATCAAATGAAAGAGGGGGTGCAGGGCTATCAGAAACAGCTGGCAGAGGGAGTCGGGAGACCACCCCACTGGGGGATCCACACCCCGAAAGTGATGAAGGTGGCGCAGATAGAGCCAACAGAGCAAACAGGACAAAATAAATAGGCTGCATTATGCAGCACAGTCTCACTGGAATCTGACTGGCTTCTCAGCATGGAACCCGTTCTCTCTAGTCTTCTCACTTTGAAAAAAGTAAAAAAAGAGTTTTATTTAACTTTATTTCCCCCTTTCCCTCTCTATAAATAATCTTGGTGTTTCCGGCGGTGATATTTGGGGGATTTTTGGGGACGTCACAGGAAGTGCTGTGAAGTCACTTCCTGTTTCCAGCAGTGGCATTTGGGGGAAATGATGTCATTTGGGGGAAATGATGTCACAGGAAGTGATGTCACTTCCTGCTTCCGGCAGGTGGCGTGGGGGAAATGATGTCACAGGAAGTGATGTCACTTCCTGCTTCCGGCGGTGGCATGACGTCACCGGAAGTGCCGTTACCGGAAGTGACGGCACTTCCTGTTTCCGGCGGCGCGTGGAGCGCGCACGCACACCCATTCCTTCCCCCCTCAAGGTGTCCTGGCTGGCCTGCAGATATTATGGCCACCCTAATAAAGACACACATTTTTTATTTGACAGGGAATTGGGTACTTTAAACCCTTTTTAAGGCTAGGAAGACTATCATATCTATTTCATATTGGTTTTCTCCATTGAGTCTTGAACTTCTGGAGTTTATTATGCATCCTTTCCTTGAATTAAGCGCTTTACTTTGGAGTGTAACCCAACTTCTATTGTCTCTATGGAAATAAAATGCAAATATGTGCCTAGTTCTCCACACAATCCTGCTGTTTTTGAGCCTGGCTTCTCAATTCCCACCCTATGTAGCTACCCACTTCCCTCCCAGTGGTGGGACTCTGATAGTTCTCTACAGTCTGAAAGCAAGTATGCACATTTTGAAAGGCAAACAGCTAACTGGTTATCAGTCATCAGCCTCTGAATATCATTGATGGCTGAGACATTTTCTGAAAGACAGGCAAGCTGCATACAATTGACTGAATGAAATACTCTTCATATGAACTACAAGCCTCATACTAATTCAAAAAAACACAAAAGACCCTTCTAAGATTCCTTTCCACATACTAACCTCATCTGATCAGAGACACTGCTGCCAGACTCTAAGAAATGGCCTGAATGAAAGCTACTTGTTTCCAATGTAAAACAAAGGAGCCCCAACTTGGATCATGTATAAGGTAATGGTCTGGGTTATTTTTAAATGTGGCAAGAGTGCTGAACATGTAAAGTGAATCCTATTGATACAGAAGATGCTTTACATTTTCTCCACCAGCAGAAGAGTTCAGGTTACTGAGCTAAACCGGAATAACAAGCTACTGTGCTAATCCTGCTGTTTCTATTTTAAGGTACTCAGTATATTTGATGGATCACTGTTATTCCAGTCTCACTTACTAACACCTACATGTACTAGGCAACATTGGCCTGTGAAGATTCCTCCCATCACCACTATTTTACAGTGTGAACACTCAACACCTTTTTCCCCAGTTAGAAGCCTGGGGGTATGTTTGTTTAGTTTGCTTTGGTGTGTTTGCTTATTATGGGTCCTGGATGGTATTTTTAAAATTGATTGACTTTCTATTTTGACTCCATCTCAAAAAGCTAGGAGCAGTTAATTATGTTCCCCATGTATTGATTTATATAAACAATTTGAAATAAAAAAACCTCCAGAAGATGCTCAAGCTTGAGCTTTAGCAAATCATGAAGAGGTAAGATTTTCTTAGCTGCTTGGCAGCTGCCAAGAATCCTTCTCTGAACATCCTTACAGTTTGAATTGGGGCACTAATATGAACTGATGGCAATGGGCAATAGCAGTGTCATGGGGGTAGCTTGCTATTTATTTAAAAAAATCACACCCTGCCTTTCTGCCCTCATCAGGGTCTTCAAGGCAGCTAGCATATTAAAATACACACATAATAAAAACATGGCTTTAAAAATAATTAAAACCAAACACTTTGTTAAAACAATTAAGATCAAAGTGAAAAATATACACATAAAAACAGCAATTAGGACACAGGGAAGGAAGGAGGGGTCCCTAAGGAAATGCCAGTTGAAATTAAAAAGCCTTCACACACTGGTGGAAGACAGCAACAGAAGGAGACAACTGACCAAGAAAGTGCTCTCCTTGAAACAGGACATTAGAAGATAATTGCAGTCATTGGGCAGGTTCATAAGAGAACAGTGGTCCTTCGGATATGCTGCTCCCAAGGCATATAGGGCTTTAAACATCAACACGAGCATCTTGAATGGTGCCTAGAAACAGATTGGAAGCCAATGTAGCTAAGCCAGCTCTGGAGTGGTATAATCCCTACAACCCACTTTAGCCAATATCCTTACTGCAGTACTTTGCACCGATTGAAGTTTCCAATCACTTTCAATGGAATCTCACATAGCGTACATTGCAATAATCTAATCTAGATGTTGTGATTTGGAGATGCAAGGTGCTTTGAAGTGAATCAGTGAGTTCCTGGGATCATGACAGCCATTTATTTTCCCAGGGAAGAGAGTCATAAAATGCATAAAAAGAGAAGACAGCAGGAGATGTGTTTCCATTGAGAGATATTTGTTTGCCTACATGTATGGGAGGCAAGATGGATAGCTATTGTCAAACATAAAAGGGAACACAGGCTGTGCCAAATAAAATGCATGCCTGTGATCAGACAGGCAAAAAGGGAATATGAGGAGCATATTGCAAAAAACATAAAGACCAATAATTTTTTTTTTCAAATACATTAGAAGCAGGAAATCAGCCAGGGAGACAGTGTGGCCCCTGGATGACCAAGGGGTAAAAGAATTACTGAAGGACGATATGGAAATGGCTGAGAAACTGAATGCATTTTTTGCCTCCATCTTCACTGTGGAAGTGCTTGCCCACTCCAGAACTCCTGATTTCGGGAGGGGTGTTGAAAGACCTGAATCAGATTGAGGTGATGAGAGAGGAGGTTCTACAACTGATAGACAATTTAAAAACTGATAAGTCACCAGGCCAAGATGGCATACACCCAAGAGTTCTGAAAGAACTCAAAGGTGAAATTGTGGACCATTAGATGTTACCTTAACTTCCAGAAAGCTTTTGATATAGTTCCTCATCAAAGGCTCCCAAGTAAGTTCAATAGTCATGGGATAAAAGGACAAGTCCTCTTGTGGATCAAAAACTGGCTAATTAATAGGAAACAGGAAGTGAGTATAAATGGGCAATTTTCACAGTGGAGGTACCGTAGGGCTTATTACTGGGTCTGATGCTTTTCAACTTGTTCATTAATGATTTGGAGTTGAGAACACATAAAACAAGAGAACACATAAAACAAGAGAGTCCATTGGTCCCATCCCCCAAAGCACATGCAGGACTCTCCAGTCAGTTCAGTCGATTTTTTTAATTCAGTCCTTCAGATGAGATATACAATGCAAGAAAACCATTGCTAGCTCAGAAGGTTCCCTAATTACTCCATCTGCCTCTCCTCCCCACCCCACTCTGTTTTTAAGCCTTGTCTAAACAAGTATCCTGACTTGTCTGACCTGCTACTCCACCTATTCCTAGCTGCTGCCAGCTGGCCTCCAGGGTCATTAGCCCTCAGCATCTCCAATTGGAGTTTGTCTTTCTTTTCTGAGCAGGCTTCTCAGAGCTGCTTGTACACCATGCCTTGGGCTTTTCTCATGAGGAGCACTTCCTCTCACCCCAGTAAGTGGGTTCCCTCACAGAAAGGTTTATGACAGATGTAACCAGATCATATGGAGGGAAGGCAGTATGGCATAGCCTGATCTTTTCACATCTCAGAAGCTAAGCAGGGTTGGTATGGCCGGTACTTGGAAGGGAGACCTCCAAGGAAGGCTCTGCAGAGGAAGGCAATAGCAAACCACCTCCACTTCTCTCTTGCCTTGAAAACCCCTTGCTAGGGTCTCTGTAAGTCAGCTGTGACTTGACAGCACTTCACACACACACACAACCAGGCATGCACCACGGTGGTCAGATCTATTATGGCAGCAAAAGTTGCAATCGGCTAATCAATCGATGTTGGTAAAAAGACACTCCTGGTCACAGCTACCAACTGCTTATCCAGCAGTAGGTGTGGGTCCAAGAGCTCCTCAAACTGTTTCTTCAAGGAGAGTACAACCCCATCCAGAACAGGTGACAACTTAAGGCCCAGGTCAAACGTTCTGTTCACCAATAGCACTTCAGGTTTTATATCATTGGGGTCTTTGATTAAAATACAGAGTTGGAGAGAAATAGTTTGATGGCTTTCTTTTCCTGTCTACTCAGAAACATTTCTTCCTGGATAGAGAAAATATTCTCCTGCCATTTCCTCTCACTGTTTCTAATCTGGCACTTGATTCTGCAGGGAGATGGGAAGGAGAAAGAACAAGACAGGTCACAATTCACAGATCTTCTTCGTGGTCTCTGTGCATCACACTTGTGGGATGTACTGCGCCTGCGCTGGTCCCCAGTCGGTATCTGTAAGAAAGCCCGGGAAAGATTTCCGCGGACGGCGCCACTGGGCATGCGCCGGCGTCCCACTGCGCAGGCCCAACGGCGCCACCGCGGCAATCCCACCAGTTCCTTTCTGACCGCTGCGCGAAGAGTTGTGTTTCCTCGTGTTCCCGGTCGGTGAGCTTTGGGTTTTTTCTACCCCTTTTTTCCCCGAGCCTCCTGTAAATATTAGCCTGTTTATTGTTTTCTGTAGTGTAGTAGTTAGTTAGTTCCATAGTTAGTTAGTTTAAAAAAAAAAAAAAAAAAAGTGCGTTTTCGTTCGGTGGCGTGTCGCGGTGGGGTTTCTTGTCCTCCGGGACTTCCCCCCCCCTCGCCCCTAGTTTTTCCTCCTCTCAGAGGATTCTGAGAGGATTTTTCCCAGCGACCGCTGTCTATGGACAGTCGCTGGGGATTTTTTAAGAGGTGCCAGGCCTGCGGCAAGAAAATCGCCCCTCCCGACGGCCACTCTTTGTGTCTGCTCTGCCTCGGCGAAGGACACCGCGTGGAAGCCTGCCCGCATTGCCTCCGCTTTTCGAAGCAGACCAGAAAGAATAGAGCGGCTAGGCTCTCGGCCGCACTAACTGCCTCGGCACTTCGCCCTCCGAAGCAAACGGCGTCTTCCTCGGCATCGGTACCGAAAATGGCTGCCGCCCAAACCCCGAAGGCCCCATCGGCCGATGCAGCCCCGGTCGACGTTGTCCCGCAGAAGGAGCAGCAGTCGGCGAAACGGCCCCCCGACGAGTCGGTCGAGAGGCCCCAGAAGAAACGACGGGAGGATTCGGGACATGAATCCTCTAAGAAGGCGAAGAGCAAGGAGAAGCGGAAACGGCCACGCTCCCCTCCGCCTCCCCCCGACGTGTCGGCACCGATCGGCACCGACCCAGTGAGAAGGGTTCCCCCCTCTCCTCTCCGCACCCCCGCTACTCCAGGGGCTAGCGCGAGAAGGCAGCGCAGCCCTCCGACACCAAGGGCTAGCGGCCATCGACCACGCAGCCCTCCAACTCCGCGGGCTAGCGGCCATCGACCACGCAGCCCTCCAACTCCACGGGCTAGCGCGCATCAACGTCGTACCTCCCCGACGCCTGGACCCAGCGACCATCGGCTGCAGTCCTCGACACACGACATGGAGATCGACCTCACCCGTCGGTCTCCATCGGTGGCGTCTCGTCAGCGGAGCTTCGACTCGGCATCGGACGTCGAGTCTCTTCCACCGGTCGACGTGACAACGCCTGCGGCACCCAAGCGCGTGAGGCCAAGGGAGCCTTCGGTCGAGCCACGCCACTACCCATCGATGCCGCATTGGGAGCACCATCGATGGCAGTCGACGTATCCCTGCTGCCCCCAATATCATTGGCATCAGCCACTCGACCACCCGGACTGGGAGCATCAATCTGAGCTATCCTCGCTCTCCAGGACATCGCATCGGTCCAAGCATCCTCAGGGATCGGCCACGGCTCCTCGGGACAAACGCGTCACACCGACGGAGCCTCCGCGCCGAACACCGACACCGACCCGGTCGCCGCGAAGGGAGCCATCACCGCGCCTATCGGAGCGCTCGGGCCGAGGAGAGTCCTCCCCGTCGGGGTCGGAAAGCGACGAGGAGAGAACCTGGGAGCCCTCACCGGACCCCAACACGTCAGAGGACCTCCCAGTCTCGCCCTCTGAGGACCTACGCTCCTATGCGGAGATGGTCAAAAGAATGGCAGCGACCATCTCCCTCCCCATCTCTCAACCCAAGCCAACCGTGGACGATAGTGTTTTTGATATCGTCCAGAAGGACACTTCTCCAGCCGTCTCCCTCCCAATGACAAAGGTCATGCTCCAGGCGCTCAAGGATCCGTGGAAGAAGCCATCCTCTGCACCGGTGTCTTCAAGAAAACTGGACCACATGTACAAGGTCCAAGAGGCGGGGGCTGAATTTCTGTTCACACATCCTAGACCAAATTCAGCCATCGTCTCCTCTTCCTCGAGGTCACATAAGGTGCACTCTACCCCCCCTGACAAGGAGGGGAAGAAACTCGACGCCATGGGGAGGAAGATCTACTCGGCGGGGTCCCTCGGCGCCAAGGTATCGAACTATACGGCCTGTATGGCCAGATACCAATACGCCATGTGGGAGCAGCTGTCCCCCCTCCTGTCCTTCCTACCGGATGACAAGAAAACCACTGCCAAGGCACTGCTGCACGAGGGCCAGAAGGTCGCAAAGCAGCAACTAACAGCAGCCAAGCACCTAGTGGACGTTTCAGCTGCGGCAATCATGTCCGCTGTCTCCATTCGCAGGCACTCCTGGCTGAGATCGACCGCCCTGCAACAAGACACCAGGGCGCTTATCGAGGACCTGCCATTTGAAGGGGACGGACTCTTTAGTTCCACCACGGACACCGCACTGCAGGAACTAGATAAGAACCTTAAGATCTCTAGGAGCCTTGGGGTGCAGCCACTTCCCAGACAACCCAGAGCCAGACAGTGGAGCAGGTCCTGGTCGAGAAAGACTCCGCATAAGCCATCTTCGGACCAACAGTGGCGACCACGCCCTCCACAGCCCGACAAGCAGGCCTACTCGGGCAACAACAGAGGGCGCTACAGTGCCCAGCCATCAGGCAAACCGAAGGGCACCCGCCCCGCCAAGCAGGGGCTTTGACTTTCCTGCACCACGCGTCGTTGCCACCACCCAGCCCACCATCCGCCTTCGCCCTTTCCTGCCTGCCTGGGAGCTGGTCTCCTCAGACAGGTGGGTCCTCTCTGTCATCCAAGAGGGCTACAAAATAGACTTTGCTCAGATTCCAACACAGTCAGTGGTGATCACCACCCCCCCATCCCCACCTCTGCTGGCGGAGGTGGACACCCTCCTACAGAAACAAGCCATAGAGAAATTACCATCGGAAACCAGGACGGGTGGTTTCTACTCCCGCTACTTCCTAGTCCCGAAGAGAGATGGGGGATTAAGGCCCATCATGGACCTCCGGAATCTGAACAAATTCATCCTGTATCGAAAGTTCAGGATGTCCACACTGCAGTCCATCCTGCCCCTCATCAACCAAGGAGACTGGATGGCCACCCTAGACCTCAAGGATGCTTACTTTCACATCAGCATCCACCCAGAGTTCAGAAAGTTTCTCAGGTTTGCAATAGGCTCACAACACTTCCAGTTCACTGCCCTACCCTTCGGGCTCTCCACGGCACCCAGGGTGTTTACAAAGATGATGAGCGTCGTGGCCGCCTACCTGCGGCTGCAGGGGGTGATAGTCTTCCCATACATAGACGACTGGCTCCTGGTAGCCAATTCAAGAGAAAGTCTGTCTACCCACATCACAGCCACACTGCACCTTCTCGATGCCCTGGGCCTGCAGGTCAATCTAGAAAAGTCAAATCTCACTCCATCAAGGACAGTGCAGTTCATAGGGGCAGTGCTGGACACAAACCTCCATCGAGCCTTCCTCCCCGCCCAAAGGGCAGAGGACATCACCAACTCAGTACAGTTACTCCAGAACCAAGGCTGGGGCACAGTAAAGCAACTTCAGCGAATGCTGGGACTGATGGCAGCAACGACAAGCGTGCTTCTTTACGCGAAACTGAGGATGAGGGACCTACAGCTATGGTTTCTTCGCCAGTTTCGCCCGAACAGAGACTCACCTCGAAAGAGGTTCACTATTCCCCTTATGACGCTCCAATCGCTCCAGTGGTGGGGATCCAGAGACAATATCTGCCAGGGAGCTCCCTTCCACCTCCCACCGCCCTCAGTGACCATCACCACCGATGCCTCCCAGTGGGGCTGGGGCGCCCACATGGAAGGCCTGTGTGTGGGGGGCCAGTGGCCTCCCAAGCTGGCTGTGCACCATATCAACTATCTGGAGCTACTAGCGGTTCACTTTGCCCTTCGTTCCTTCCGCCCAAAGCTGACAGGGAGGACAGTGGCACTACTCACAGACAACACCACCGCTTTGGCGTACATCAACAGGCAGGGTGGGACAGTGTCCCGCCGCCTCTGTGCGTTGGCGATAGAATTGTGGACGGAATGCATCCAGCACGACGTCTTCGTGAAGGCCGCACACCTCCCAGGGGTCCTCAACATTCAAGCGGACTCTCTGAGCAGGGGGGGGGCCTCCCCGCACGAGTGGGAACTTCAGTGGCGTTTCCTACAACCAGTTTTCCAGCTCTGGGGGTACCCACAGCTGGATGCCTTCGCCACGGCAGGCAACAAGAAGTGCCCTATGTTTTGCTCCAGAGGGGGTGCAGACCCTGCATCCCTGGGGGACGGGCTCCTCATCCCGTGGGAGGGCCGCTTCCTCTATCTGTTCCCTCCTCTCCCTCTGCTGACCAGGGTAATAAACAAGTTAGCGAGGGAGAGGCCACGCTGTATCCTGGTGACCCCCTGGTGGCCCCGCCAGAACTGGTTCGCCTCCCTACTGACCATGTCGGGGGGGAACTTCTACCACTTTCCAGCGGAACCAGACCTCCTGTCGTCCCAACGGGGGCGGGTGCTACACCACAACGTGCCACACCTGAAACTGACGGCGTGGCGCATAGACCCTTAGAGTTCTCGGGTAGGGTCCAGGAGGTCCTGTTGAATAGCAGGAAGCCCTCCACCAGGGCATCCTATGACAGGAAGTGGAAGAGGTTCTCGGACTTCATGGCTGGCCGGCCAGTCGCACCTAGGGAGGCTGGCCTGCCGGCAGTCTTTGATTTCTTGTTGTCCCTAGTAGACGCGGGCTTGGTGTTTTCCTCCATTAAGGTCTACTTGGCAGCCATTTCTGCCTTTCACGAACCTGTGGCTGGGTACTCTGTTTTCGCCCATCCCCAGTCCAAGAAGTTCATGAAGGGGCTATTTAGACTGCATCCACCGTCCAAACCCCCCACCCCACTGTGGGATTTGTCAATAGTCCTAGACAGATTAACCAGGCGGCCCTTCGAACCCATGGCCTCATGTTCCCTGCAGCTTCTGTCCTGGAAGACTGCCTTCCTAGTGGCCATCACCTCCGCACGCCGGGTGGGGGAACTCACGGCGATGCGTTGTGACTACCCCTACCTAGCCTTTAGAGAGTCGGGCGTCTCCCTGGCCCCTGATATCAACTTCCTTCCTAAGGTGCCCTCCCAATTCCACCTCAACCTGGAAGTGTGGCTCCCCGCCTTCTTCCCTAGCCCCTCCTCGGACGAGGAGCGTCGGCTTCACTCCCTAGACGTCCGGCGTGCCCTGCTTTTCTACCTAAGCCGATCCAAGTCCTTCCGTAAGGGACAGCAGTTATTCGTTTCCTACACCGCACCCAGAATGGGTGACAAGATTTCTTCACAGAGATTCTCGAAGTGGTTGACAGAGACCATCAAGCTCTGCTACCTCCTAGCAAAGAGGCCACTGCCTGGACCTGTACGTGGCCACTCCACACGAGCGATGGCGACATCGGTGGCGTTCCTGAAGGGCGTGCCTCTGGCTGATGTCTGCAAAGCTGCTACCTGGTCGTCCCCGCATGCTTTCATGAAGCACTACGCGTTGGACGTGCATGCTCAGCAGAGGACCCGGTTGGGGACTGCGGTGCTACAATCTGTCATCTCCGGTTGACCGTCTTCCCACCTCCAGGTATGACTTGCTTGCTAATCTCCCACAAGTGTGATGCACAGAGACCACGAAGAAGATAGACAGGTTGCTTACCTGTAACTGTAGATCTTCGAGTGGTCATCTGTGCATTCACACTACCCACCCTCCTTCCCCACTGCTGACGGTCTCCCTTCCTTAGGGGCTTTCAGCGGTCAAGAAGGAACTGGTGGGATTGCCGCGGTGGCGCCGTTGGGCCTGCGCAGTGGGACGCCGGCGCATGCCCAGTGGCGCCGTCCGCGGAAATCTTTCCCGGGCTTTCTTACAGATACCGACTGGGGACCAGCGCAGGCGCAGTACATCCCACAAGTGTGAATGCACAGATGACCACTCGAAGATCTACAGTTACAGGTAAGCAACCTGTCTATCAAGACGATTGGTTGGCTGGTCCTAGTGGAAAAGTTCATGGAAAGAGTTGGGGCTGGGAAAGCAGATGTTTCCCTGTCCTAAATACCCTGCTTTTTGCTCTGAAAATCCTTTCAGAGAGTTGAGGAGTGCCTCAAGAAGAAAATATGGTATTCTTCACCAACAAGGGAGGGGGGCATCATGTTACTATTGTTTCCCTCTCCCTTTTCCATTGGTGACTTGTCCGTTCACTAAGGTCATCTCAGAAGCCATGCTCTAGGTGCTCCCTTCAACAGAGCTGATGTGAGTTGACAATTAGGGACCCTTTTGTTGATGGTATCTCTCCAAGATTAATCTCATCTGGCCCATCTTTCAGAGTGTTTATACAGGATAAGACACTTCTGTTTCACATGGTGATGAAATTGATTGGATTGCTGTTTTGTTACTGTTCTTGATCTTGTTTCATTTGGGTGGTATTTTCTGATTTTGATATAGTTTACTGCTATTGGATCCCCTGGTTTATCCCCCCGCCCCCCGTAGTTTTAAATTTTCTGTATTTTTATCTGAATTTTGTTCTTA
This sequence comes from Heteronotia binoei, assembly GCF_032191835.1. Lineage (NCBI taxonomy): Eukaryota > Metazoa > Chordata > Lepidosauria > Squamata > Gekkonidae > Heteronotia > Heteronotia binoei. Next base: position 132,151,183 of record NC_083223.1, read on the forward strand.
TTGTTTTGATTGTGAGCCAACTTGAACTATAATGGAAAGGCGCAATACAAAAGTTTTGTTAAATGGGGAAATGTGGAAAAGAACTTTTGCATGTATTTTCCAGGCAATACCAGAATTCTATTTTTAGCAATCTTTGCTATTGTAAAGCAAATTCATTTTTTCCCCTCTTGCCATAGGCACCACATCCTAATTTGAATGATCCTAAATCCTACCTTTGCACTAATCTGTTGCTTTTGAGATTTTGCCTGTGGCTGTTTAGGAATATGTGAATGGAACGCTTATCAGAAAATGTTGCTATTGCCAAGGCTGCAATCCCAAGGAGTTACTCATACAACTGAGCAGAAAACCAGAAATCTTTCCTTTCCGTACAATGAAACAGTTTTTTAAACATTGAAGACACATCTTGCTGAAAATAGGGCTATAAAATGTGCCTTGATTTCAAGCCAGTTAACTGGTAGGGGTGACTTGAAACTGGTAGGGGTGGTTGCTGTATAAATGTTCTATAAAATGTGCCACATTTTGTTTTTAAGTTAGCTATATAAATGGCTAATAAAAGGCTCAGGGATATTATGAGGTCATTATAGAAATTAGCTGCATGCAATTATGGGGCCATATCAATAGGAGTGGAGGGGGGATAAGAAATGGTTACAAATAATTTTATTGCCTTTACTAATGGTAACAATGATCAGCCATTTATTAACATCAATGAACATCTTTAATGAACCTCTATTAAGTATTTATTAATACTAACAAACCAGGTCCCATAAAAAGAATCTAAATTGACATTTATAAGAAATACAAGGGCCTTTCTTTGCCTGGTTATGTTGTGGTAAAGACATTTTTACTGACAATAAACATTAATGGTAATCTAAAGTCTGTCCTTTCCCCCGTTTCTTTTGTTTAGTCTCAGTACATGATGAAACAGAATACAAAGAAATATAAGGGACAGGTTTAAAAATGTCTGTCATAAAATCTCTACCATCTAGGGCTGCCAAGCCCCTGATCCGGGTAAGGAATCCCCTGCCCAGGAGGTTCCCAACCCACCAGCCCACACTGGGCCGGCGGGGGGAAACTCTCCTGACATTGTTGGTGCAATGATGTCACCCGGAAGTGATCTCATCAAAATGGTGGTGCCATGCAGGGTCCCTTTAGGCATTTCTGGGAAAACTCCATGGTTTCCTGGACACTCTAGCCATTTGGGAGGGAAAACTCTATGGTACAATAGGCACCATAGAGTTTTTACCTCCCAAATGGCTAGAGCATCTGGGAAAACCATAGAGTTTCCCTGGAAACGCCTAGAGTGGCCTCCCATTGGTGCCACCATTTTGATGTCGTCACTCCTGGGTGATGTCATTGCATCACGTGTGTGCTTTGCACGTGTGCAAAAATCTCCCGCTACAGGAAGCTAGGGACTTGGCAACCCTACTATCATCTAAATCCTGAGATGAGAGCCTCTCAATTTTTATTTGCTTAATTTAATTTAATTTATTTTTATTCCCCCCCTCTCCCAAACACAACATGCTTGATGGTTGTTCTTGTTCCATACCGACGATCCTGGCTAGATACCAACGATCCTGGCCCAATGCATCCTTAACCATGAGGTGGAGAAGGTGGGCCACGCAAGGAAGGTGTTGTAGGCCCTGATGCTGGACAGCCACCTTGATGTTGGAGCCACCATCAGTCACAACGAAGCCTGTGTCAACGTCCCTGCTGCCTACCCAGCCCTCTAACTTCCGTGAGAGGATGGTTCTGAGAGTGTCCGCCGTGTGCGGTGCGTCGATTGCTTTGGTGTGCAGCAAGGCCCAGCGATAGCTGGCCTGGCAGCCCTGACCCTGCCTGCCACTACTGCCACCCCCACCCTGCAGCTCACTGGGTTGCCACCAATGCGCAGTCAGGGAGAGATACCCCTCGAACGTATGTTGGGAGCTCCAGATATCTGAGGTGAAATGAACAGTTCCCCCGGCAGCACGGGACAAATGCACCTTCACCACAGATCTGGTCACCCTGAAAACAGCTGGCACAATGGTCCTGCTAATGGTGGTTCTAGCAGGAACTTTGTACCAGGGCGCCAGGTACTCAAGCAACCTTAGCACCCCAGGATTCTCAACAACTGAAAATGGAAGCCCATGGGCGACCGACCTGGCAAGGTTCCAGGCGATCACCCTCCTGCCATACCTGATTCCCCCTCTTGGCACACAGGTGCCACCCCCACCAAACATCTCAGGCAGAGATGGCTGGCATCCCTGCACTGCCATGGAACTCTCCTGGAGAGCTCTGGAGGTAGTCGCGATGGGACGGACCTCCTGGCTGGGTGGTGTTGGCCGCTTGGGCACCCCAGCACCAGCCTGCTTCTCCACCTTAAGAAGCACCACTGGCTGGTGCTTCTGTAGGTGGTTCCACATCCCCCCCCCCCGAGTCAGGTGGGCAGGGTCCCGCCCACAACTGATCCAGGCCCTACACAGCTGACACTGCGCATAGCGTGGATCCTCCATAAGTTGGAAATGCTTCCAGACTTCGGAGGTGTATGGATGCCCAAGCTGACTGGCAGCTTGGGTGTCTGGAGCCACCTCCTGTGAGGTGCTCGGGACAGACACATTGTGTCTTGGGGTGGCAGGAGGGGCTGGCTGCTGGGGGGGGGAGTGGGCAGAGATGGAGGCACCTCGTATTTCTCTATCTATTTCCCCTCCACTCCATGTGGGCTCCCCTCCTGACCATCCCTTGAAGGACTTCTGGTGCTTGCAGGAACTGAAGAAGGGGGCTGGTCCTCATCAACCAGCTTCTCCTCCAGCTCCTGCATGACACTCTGCATCCTCCTTGGGGTGATGATTTTGGACAAAAAACTGTCCCCAAAGCTCATCTCCAAGGAGGGCTGCTCTTGCTGCCCCTCCTCCGGCTGCTGAGGCCGAGCGACATCAGCTGGATGAGAGACTGCCTGAGCAGCAGACCCCTGCTCAGTGCCTGCACCTAATGTCACCTCTGCTGGGGGCGCCCCTTCTTCTTCATCACACTCCAGCCAGAGGTCGAAGTGCTGGAAGGCGGCTGTGGAGTGGCCCTATGCACAGGTGGGGGGGAAACCTGGGTCCTCCCCCTCCCCTCCACCCCTCTAGTCTTCTCCTTGGCCTTGCCCCCAGGGTCCCTCTTCTGCTGCCTGCCACTCATGTCACCCTTGGCCAGTCTCACATAACCTGAACTGAGAGTGGGTTTTTTTACAAACCTAACTCACTGCACTGTACCCTGAACCAACAGGTGCCCTGACTTCTTTTTAAAAACCCTCCCACCAAAACTTGCTTGTTTGTTTTTTTGGTCCCTAACCTGTTCTTCTTTGGGTTGGGGTAGTAGTAGTCTGGAAAAGTTTAGGAGACTAGGTGATCCTGCCTCTACCTGGCTACAGTTTTTAAAAGGCTACCTTGAGATGAAGGCAATCCTTGTTATATCCTCCTAGTTAAACTTCTCCTAACTAGATCCTGGGTCAAACCTGATTTCCTTGCAAACTAGAAATCAGGTGTTCCCTATAACTTGAGAGATGCTGTGGTTTACCCTATGGAAATCTAAGGATGCACCAGCTTTCAGTGGCTGAAAGCAAGATGCACTGCAACCCTAGTCTCTTTAATAGGGAGCCTGTTGTGGCCTAGTAGTCATACTGCCTTTTATGAGAAACCTAAAATCTTTTTAAATCACCCCTATCTGGTCTAGTTGAATTTTGAAAAATTGAAGATAAAGCCCTAAAATAGATTATTATTTTTTTTAATTTCAAAAAACCCAGTCCCTAAAAACACCCTTATTAGTGGGGCAGCCTATTTAGTGGTCCTAGCCAAGCCGAAAGCCCACTCAGACTCCAAAAATAACTCTATAAAAACATGGAAGTGACCCACCCCACACAGCCCACACAACAACCCCCACACCAACCAGAGGTAATTTAAAAAAACCAAAACATGACAGAAAAAAATTTAACTTTTAACCCCCCACCCTCAAAACCAGAACCAGGAAAAGGGACAGGAGGATGCAAAACAAGCAACAGAGAATAGATCCAAACAGATCACTGAGAAAAGGCCAACAAACTCAACTGTTAAAAAAGTGACCTTTTTAACAATGAAAATTAGGCCAAACAGCCCCCCCCCCAAAAAAAAAAACCAGAAGAGAAAAGGAACAACAGCAGCACAACACAGCAGCAACAAATCAAACACAGAATCCTTTTAAAACAGTACAAAACTTGACTTTTAACAATACAGGAACTTTACCAACCCCTCCCCCCCCAAAAAACCTTCACCCTAACCCCAAGAAATCCAAGCCACCCAAATCAGGAAAAGTAAAAGGACACTGCACTTTTAAAAGTCCTCTCACTAAAGTAAGATATGGGAAATTGGCAAACCCCCCCCCACCCAGGTCCCCACCCCCAGCAGAACCCCCTAACCCCAAATAAGCTACCCAGTACTCACCCACACAAATCTGGATAAGTAAAGGGACTATCTTAGATGTCTTCTTTTTTCCAGGCAGGTCAGGCAAGGCTGAGAGAGAGCAGTAGCAGCTGAGGCCAAGGGCCAGCGCAGCACAATCTTGCTCTCACACCAACACACCAGCAATGGAATGGAGTCCAGCCAGGCAGACTCCTTAAAAAGGTTCTCTGGCCCTACACAGAGCAGTTTCAAAAAATAGCACTGCTCTGTGATTGGCCAGAGAACACTGTTTGCTTGGATACCCAAATAAACAAAAGAACAACAATGTTGCTGATGGCTGGGGGATTAGCCTAGCCATCAGCTACACAACAGCCCTGCAAAGCATGCATTTGCAATACATTTTGCAAATGCATGCTTTGGATTGGCTGCTGGGGCTCCTCTCCTCCTCCCCCTCCCTCCCTGATCTCAGAGAGGCTATGGGAAAGGCGGGAAAAGGCTTCCAAAGGCAGGAAATGAGGCAAGCAGCTCCCCTGAGGCTGCAGAAGCTTCTTTCCCGCCTTTTCATGGACTTTCGTATACTTCTGAATATCTATTCGGAAGTATATGGGGAGCCGTGTACGGCTCCCATATAATGAGTTCCAATTGGATTCAGAAGTATATGGTGCCGTATACTTCCGAATCAAGGGTGATTTGGCAGCTTCTTTGATTCGGCCGAACCGAATGCACACCCCTAGTTGGGAGCCACTGCTCTAGACTACATAGGTCAATTACCCTTGGAGGAAATGGCAGCTTCAGAGTAGGGATGTGCAAAAAAAAAAAAAAATCGGAAATACACGGATTCGGAAGTACATGGGGGAAAAAAATTCGGATTCCCCCTGTACTTCTGAATGCCGTATTCGGAATAGCCGCATATACGGTAATGCGCGGCTATTTCCGAATATACGACCCTATTATACCCTATGGGCGATTGAAATCGATGGCAAATAGGGTATAATTGAAGCCGCCTGGAGGGGAGGGGGTTTGAGGGAGAGCCCCCAAATTTGCAGGGGACCTGCAGAGGACTCTCCCCTACAACCCCCCAGGTCCCAAAAAGATTGGGCTAGGGGGTCCCATTCCAGGGGCACCCAAAGAGGGTGCCCCTATTCCATCATTATACCCTATGGACAATTGAAATCAATGGCAAATAGGGTATAATTGAAGCCGCCTGGAGGGGAGGGGGTTTGAGGGAGAGCCCCCAAATTTGCAGGGGACCTGCAGGGGACTCTCCCCTACAACCCCCCCAAGTCCCAAAAAGATTGGGCCAGGGGGTCCAATTCCTGGGGCACCCAAAGCCAAACCTAACTTCACACCAGAGAATCTCTATAGGCCCCAAATGCACTACATCCCTCTATCTAATCTATGAACCCTGCAGGCCTGGCACCAATAAAAACCCAGTTGCCAACGTCGTGGCAGTACAAAACACAATCTGCGCAAGGTCTGCTCTGCAGACCTGGCTGCAGCAAACCCAGATGCCAGCTCTCCAGCCCTGCCCCAAACAACACGGGGAGAGCTGGCAAACCACAAAAAGCCTGCTGCCTCTGGGTCTCTCACCCAGGTGCCAGCTTCCCTGCCCCAAACAACACAATCTACAGGTGCCAGCTCTCCAGCCCTGCCCCAAACAACATGGGGAGAGCTGGCAAACCACAAAAAGCCTGCTGCCTCTGGGTCTCTCACCCAGGTGCCAGCTTCCCTGCCCCAAACAACACAATCTAAACAAAACCAGAGAATCACAAGAGGCCAAGCAAACCAACTCAAGATTTTAAAAAACCAAAACAAAACCAGAGAATCACAAGAGGCCAAGCAAACCAACTCAAGATTTTAAAAAGTGGCCTTTCACCAATAAGAAAACTCAGGCCAAATCAGTCAACAACAACACCCCCACCCCTAAAACCAGAACCAGAAAAGGGGGACAAAACAATGAAAATTAGGCCAAACAGCACCCCCCCCAATAATCTGAAGATAAAAGTAACACAGCAGCAACATAACACAGCAGCAACAAATCAAACAATGAAACAGTAAAAAACTCAACTTTTAATAATACAGGAACTCCCCCCCCCCAAAAAAAACCCCTTCACCCTAACCCCAAGAAATCCAAGCCACCCAAATCAGGAGAAGTAAAAGGACACTGCACTTTAAAAAGTCCTCTCACTAAATTAAGATATGGGCAAATTAGCAAAACCACCCCACCCCAGGCCCCCCCACCCCCAGCAGAACCTAACCTCAACCCCAAATAGGCTACCCTACCCACCCAGCACTCACCCACCCAAATCTGAACAAGTAAAGGGACTCTAGTCCTTTTACCAACAAAAACTAAAACAAGAACCCCAAAACTGTCTTACCTTGTCTTCTCTGAGTCCAGGGAGGTCTCTGGTAAGGCAGTGAGAGAGCAGCAGGCAGGAGCTGAAGCCAAGGGCCAGCCACCAGCAGCAGCACAATCTCTCTCACACCAACTCACACCACATACACACCAACACACAATGGAGGAGTCCAGCAGGAAGACTCCTTAAAAAGGTTCTCTGGCCCTACAGAGAGCAATTTCAAAAAATAGCACTGCTCTCTCTGATTGGCCAGAGAACATTGCTTACTTGGATACCCAAGTAAGCAAAAGATCAAAATAACAATGTAGCTGATGTCTGGGCCATCAGCTACACAGTACACATCAACAGCCCTGCAAAGCATGCATTTGCGATGCACTTTGCAAATGCATGCTTTGGATTGGCTGCTGGGGCTCCTCTTCCCCCCCCCTCCCTGATCCCAGGGAGGCAGGCTATAGGAGACTAAGGAGAGGCGGGAAGCTAAGCAAGCAGCTCCATTGAGGCTGCAAAAGCCACTTCCCGCCTTTTCTATGGGATTTTACATTGACAGCCGCCTTTTGACAGCCGTACCGTATTCTCCCGAATAGCAGTTCGGGAGAATACGGCGGCCGCGTTCGGGAGCCGCATAATGGGCGGCAATGGCATTCGGCTGCGGCCAGTTACGAATACAGCCGAATCAGCGTTGATTCGGCTGTATTTTCAGCTCGGCCGAGCCAAATGCACATCCCTACTTCAGAGGGCAGACTTTGTGACAGCACATTTCCTCTGAAATTCTTCTATGCTCCAAACTCTGCCCTTTCCAAGCACCATCTCCACATCTCCAGGAATTCCCCAAGGCAGCGTTACTATAGCAGGCAGCATGGCACCTACAAGCTACACTATCACAGAATCCAGCTGTAGAGACTCCAAAATAAATGGAAAGCAAACAGTATTGTGAACCTGGTTTGTTTCTTTTTAAATTGATAGGAACTTCTCTTCTTATAGAAGGACTTGTGGAAAAACATAAGATTTAAGATAAAGTTGTAAAGAACCCTTTACCTCAATCACTGAAGGCTAATAAATTTTGTTTCCCAAAGGATCAGCTGACATTTTGCAAAATGAAAATGGTTGGGTCTTCCAGGGTTTTCAAACTTTCAGTCTGGCACCTGAATAAACTCTATAAACTCTGATGTTTATAGAGTTCAGTCACTTAAACAACATTTACCCTATGCATCACAAGCAACAGCCAAGCTTCTACAGATTGCCAAGGAAGAACATAAGAGAAGAGCCCTGCTTGATTAGACCAAACCATCACCCAGTCCAGCATCCTGTTTCCTAAGATCACAGTGTTGAAACTTCAGAACAGCATGGTACAGATGAATGAACTCCCTCTGCCCTGTACAACCCCATGGTCCTATTCTTAACCTGGGGAAACCAGGTTGATTACACATCAGGTTCTGTAGTTTGGTGGCCTTTGTTCCACAATGTGCTCTCAAGCAATGTTCCTCTTGTGAGCAAAAGTCTTGTGAGCAAAAATTCTACTTTGTGAGCTACTGGCATTAAAATTGTGAGCTACTGCATAAATTAGTGTGCTCTGGGGTCATCCTTCCTGAGCTAAGACAAAAACGGGTGAGCTGGAGGCTAAAAATCTGTGAGCCAGCTCATACTAACAGCTTAGAGGGAACACTGCTCTCAAGTACTCACCTAGAAGCACAAGAACTTCTCAGCTCCTTCCCAGCTTGTATCTCTACCCCCTGCTGCCAACCACAATGTCTGAAAATGGGCTAAACCCACAGGACCCCAAAATTTCACCAAGAAAGATTCCTTGGTTAGTGACTTTCATCTGCATCTCTGTTTACAACTCAGCCTCTTAACAGGATGCATTCTGAGGACAGAGGGGGCTGTTGCTTTCTATTGTTGTTCACTGTAAGCACTAGTTCAAGATAAGGATAAGGGTGATGAAATTTTTTTAATGCAAGCTATATAAAAGGGTAACTTGATCTATTGTCATCGGGGAATTTAGGAACATGTGGGGATAACAAAAGAGCTCCATCAATATATGCCTTTTGTGTTTTAAAGAGCAATTGATTTGCTGCACAGTTTTCACTGTTGTTTCTCTTAATTTTATTATGTAGTTCTTGCTCTATAATTTTATTTATTTATTTATTCGATTTCTCTCCTGCCTTCGTACATGAATAGGCTCAGGGTGAGTTACAACCATAAATAAAACAATAGATATAAGAACATTTTAAGCCCCATTTAAATCAAATAGCAATTTAAATACTAAAACATTTAAAACAACCCAGATAATTTCATACACCCAAAGTGCATACTGTGCAAGTACCAGGGGGCAATAATTTGAACAGGTGGGCCAAATTGGCCATCAGTGCCTGACATGCCCGGCACAATGATGGCATACAGAGGATGCAATTGTGTCAGGCATGTCACATGAGGAAGCTCTATCATTTGGGAAAAAAACTCTATGGTAAAGTCATGTACATAAAAAAACTGTAAAAGCTGAAAATTCAAGGAATGTGTTGGGAGTATTGGACTTCCTGTGGCCACAGACTTTATCCATGGTAAAGGAAAAGAATTACATTCCCAGAAAAGGTATACTACTCAAACAGTGCATTTTTATCATAGTATATGTACCTGCATTTCCTTGAGTTTATGGAATGATATCTTTTATTGGGCTGCCCTTGGACCAGCCAAACAAATCCATCCAGAAAAAGAAGACTCTCTCTCTCTTGCACACACACACACACTGTTAGCCAAATTGCCCTCAAATGAAATGTGGAGGAATTACTTAGGTGGACAAAGATGGCAAACTAAGTGGGGTCACAAACCTATGTATACGGGAGTCAGTCCACCCAGGAGCCCTCTAAAATAACAAGGATGTTTGTGTACTAAAAATAGGTTTATATTAGAAAAATTTTCAAGCACACAAGAAAAAGCAAATCAATAACAACCACACAGTCATAGGAAAAACAGGTAGGGAAACATATAAGGAAAGACATACAGGGTTATACTTTACCTCTTGACGATGAAGAATGATCCTCTAGCGAAGATGATAAGGGAAGGGGGAGCAAGAGATGATTGGCGTTACTTGCAATAATAAGCCAATACTGATCAGGGATTGGGGGTGGCTCTGACAGCAGAGCAGGGGTACAGTCAGAGACACACCTGACTGGCCAAAAACCTGGCCTTCTTATAGCCAAATTTATATGGAAACCGCCACCGGTAACATATATGCTGTTGTTTTATTGTATGTTATGGTTTTAGATTGTAGTTTTTAATTGTTTCAACTTTTGTTGTTATCTGCCCTGAGCCTGTTTGCAGGAAAGGGCAGAATATAAATTAACAAAAATAAATAATAAATAAATATCCCAAGGCAGTGTCATATGGTAGATGACATAAGCCCGGAGATGACTCCCAAGAGTTTGGACAAAAGGATTAATGATGGCTTTACTGAGTGCAAGCCTATGTTCCCTATAGTAACACCTTGACTAAAACAATGAATAAGGTCTATGTGACAGGATGAAGCAGCTGACAGATGATCATCTCCAACTATGTTTTATTGTGTAAGATGCTTGCCTTGATGGGTGGCAGGAAGATTCTTTTGTTAAGAAGATGATGATATTGGATTTATATCCTGCCCATCACTCTGAATCTCAGAGTTTCAGAGTGGCTTACAATCTCCTTTACCTTCCTCCCCCACAACAGACACCCTGTGAGGTGGGTGGGGCTGAGAGAGCTACCCAAGGCCATTTCAACAGGTGCAAGTAGAGGAGTGGGGAATCAAACTTGGTTCTCTAGCTAAGAGTCCATGCACTTAAGCACTACACCAAACAGGTGAAGATGTTGCAGCAGTTTTATTGTTGACCATTGGTCTCTGCATTTACATTTCCAAAGCATTGCCTGGTCTCTGGAATGTGCTACCTAATGGTGACATCTCCTCTGCATGGTGATTTGCAGGAGTGAGTGTTATCTTTTGGGGATATCTCAGGAACATGGTTTCTATGAGGGCTGCTTCTGGCACTATCTTCTGGATGATAAGAGTGCAATTGCTGTCTGCAGAGCTGAGCAACTTGTCTGAGAAGCAAAGTCTGGAGTCCTCTTTGCAGGGCAGGCACAAACAGTCACACAATAACAGGCACAAGCAGGAAGCTGGCTGGAAACATGGCTGCATAGTCCATATAAGCTGAGATGTCCATATTGGGGCTGGCACAGAAGCCAAATGTTTATAATCCAGTGAGACTGGGAGTCCATAATGCAGTTGGCTTATGAGTTCAAGTGATTAAAGTCCATTATAAATGAAAGTCCATGTAAGCCTGGCATCAGAGCCAGAGAACTATAGTCCATAATGATGGGAGAGGGAGTCCAGGGCTACCAACACACACACATTTTGTAGAAACCATTATTAAAAGCTGGACTATGGTACAGCAATACTTAAGCAAAGAGTGGAGAATACCAATTTAGAGAAAGATATTTTTAAATTTGTGTAATGATCTTGCCATAGAAGAAGAAGAAGAAGATATTGGATTTATATCCCGCCCTCCACTCCGAAGAGTCTCAGAGCTGCTCACCATCTCCTTTACCTTCCTCCCCCACAACAGACACCCTGTGAGGTGGGTGGGGCTGGAGAGGGCTCTCACAGCAGCTGCCCTTTCAAGGACAACCTCTGCCAGAGCTATGGCTGACCCAAGGCCATGCTAGCAGGTGCAAGTGGAGGAGTGGGGAATCAAACCCGGTTCTCCCAGATAAGAGTCCGCACACTTAACCACTACACCAAATTGGTGTAATGTTACAAGAAAAATTATAGCTGTTATGCTACCAGAAAAATTATAACTGTGTGAATACAGTAAGACAAGCAGCAGATATATGGAAAAAGCACAAAAGGAAGCCCTCTTTGAATTAGGAAGTAATGTCAAGAGGAAGAAAAATAACAGGAGGTGCATTGGAATTCGTGAAGTCACCTGGGAAATGATATTAAGAGGGCTTTTTAAAGGGTCTTATCAATAATTTCCTGAGAAATTAAACTACTGCATAATTTAGTCAGTATTAATTTTTCAGACACACAAGTCAGTAAGTTCTCAGCTGAGACACGTCGAAGAATGAATGCTGAGACTTTCTGTTTCAGCAACGCGCCATTAGAAGCGGCTCGGACCGGCGTGTCCTGAGCCGCTTCTAAATCGGACATTCGAGGGGTCATCCACGAAGGGCAATTTGACTCTGGGACCCAGGAAGGGTCCCAGAAGGTAAGGAGCTTGAGTGGTTGAACAGGGGACTCAGCGAAGGTGGCTGCACGCTGATCCCACTCGCTTCTAGCCTCGCTGTTCTGATCACCATTTTTAAATGGCTTGAGGGTTGACTGCTGGCTTCTTTTCTTTCTCATTCAGACTCAAGAGATCCTTCAATGGCAACACAAGCTACATCTTTATTACTAGAACTGTAAGTGTCTTTTCTTCTTTATGCTGATTTCTAAGGCATCTTCATTGACAAGCAGGAAAACGGAAAACTAAGGTTGAAGCAGAACTCAAGTGGAGGCAAAAGATAGAGGGGGGACCCTCTCTTCCTCTCCTTCAAGGCTTCTAAAAGTTACTGCCATTTTGGTGATTTTATAATACTTGCATGAGGAGGAGCACACCAATTTTTAAATACAGAAGAGACTTGATGGCTAAACTTAATTAAGCTGTTTTAAACTTATGTCTGGGGGAAAAGATTTGACTTTGGGAAAGTTGTGTGTAAACTTATGCAGATGTGAAGGGCAGTTGGCTTAAGAAGCAATTTGCAGCTTAAGTGCTCTGAATAAACTTATATGAGCCCCAATTTGACTCATAAACTCTAGTGGGCATTGTATATTAATCTATAAAACACAACAGGATCCTTGGTTGAAAGAAGAACATTTGTACCATTTTTAAAGTGGATTATAATTCCGTGGATTTTATGGATATAACCTTTTAATTTTGCTTTTGCTTTTGTTTTTTCTTCTCAATTTATGGTTTGAATATTTTTGGTCTTGGATTTATTTTTTCATTTTCCCTTTCTTTGCTCATCAAAGTTGGAGGGTTTTTTTAATTTTTACTATTTTTTCTTCCCTTTTTGTTGGGACTGCTTGGTTTTACCTTTCCCTTGGATGATTGGCTTAATTTTTAACCTTTGACTCAGCCCTGGATTACAAATTTATACTCTGAAGCTGTTGAAAGACCTGACAGTGACTTGGACTGCAAGTGCACTTCCATTGGCAGAGGACTTGCTATAGTAAATTGTATTTGTTGTAGCGAACTGAATTGTTGTGGTTTTCTGGTATCAACTGCGTTTTCCTAAAAAGTCTCTGTTTATTATTAGTTAGACTATTGTTTGGGGTATGACAAACTGTTGACAGAAACAAGAAGGCTGTTTTCCTTTCAAAACTATTTCATAATAAGGACACTGGTAAAGTTTAGCTTATCTGTTATAAACAGGATTACTGTGTTCCAAAACAAATTTTGAAGAGGCAGTACATAGATTAGGTAGCTGTGAGAGTATTTAACTTAATAAGAATGGAAAATATAGCTGCGATTGGTTTTAAAAAAAACAGTAAAAAAAAAGAAAATCGAGAAGGAAAGCCACCAATATCTTCACCAAGTGCTCCATCTGGGCCAGGGAAATTTACAACTATGCAAGGAGACATGAAAGAGACGCAAAATGCCTTATTGACTGCCATTGCACAACTGACTAGTAAAGTAGAAAATACTGGTGAACAGATGGCAGAAATCAAACAAGAACTTTTGGAAAACAGCAAGCAGGCAGCAGAGACCAACAAAGCCTTAAAAGTATTAGATGCCCAGGTGACAGAGAATATGCAAAAGGTGGAACAACTGGGAAAAGAACAGAACATACATGAATCTAGACTCCTGCAGTTGGAAGTGGAGAAAGCTGCCTATATGTTGAGGTTTCAAAACATACCAGAAGAGAAAACCGAAGATTTGCAGAAAATACTAAGTGAAGCCTTTGCTGAAATTCTACAGGTGACTCCTCAAAGGATGGAAGAAGAGTTTGATCATGTAAGATGAGTGCCATCAAGTTATACAAGATGGAACAAACTACCTAGCGAAGTGCACTTGAAACTAACAAGAAAGAAGACCAGAGAGGATATTTTGAAGCAAGCAAGAGATAAACCTGTGATGATAGCTGGAAACATGGTGAAAATTTTAAGAGAGGTGCCTTGGCCAGTGAAATAAAAGAGGAGAGAATATCAAGCACTAACAGATTTTCTGAGAGAAAGGGAAATGCCCTACACATGGCTAATGCCGGAAGGCCTTCTTTTTACTTATCAGGAGAATAGGTACAGAATAAATTCAATTTTTAAAGCTCAGAATTTTCTGGATAAAGGAAAAAGAGGGGAAGAAAAAGAAAGATGATGAAGAAGAGCATGAAAGTTCTGGTGAAGAGAATCCAAATGAACCACAGAGATATCGGATGAGACAGCATACCAAAAAGACAAAGAAGATAGTGATAAGGAAAACCCATAATGGCTTCAATAGTCTATTAATGCGAATGGACTCAACTCTCCTGCCAAAAGGAGAAAGACCTTCAGATATTTGACAAAATTAGAAATGGATATAATCTGTTTGCAAGAAACCCATATTTTGACTAAAGATCAACAGCTTTTAAAAAATAAGAAATTTGGTAGCCTATTTACAGCAACAGACAAGAATAAAAAGGAAAGGAGAGTGGCAATATATATTAAGTATAAATTCAACCCACAAATGCAGTACGCTTCTGAAGATGGAAGAATTCTATTAGTGGAAATTATAGTGGATAATAAAAAAAAATTATTGGCAAATATTTATGCGCCAAATGATTAACAAGAGAATTTTTTTCAAGACTTACATCTTAAATTATCAAATTTGGAATATGCAGAATACTGTTTGATAGGAGATTTTAATGCAGTCTCTGATAGACAAATGGACAAAAAACGCATAAACAGACAAAAAGCAAAAGCCCTCAGTTGCCAATAAGTTTTTGGAAATTAGTAGAAGAATTAGACCTGGTTGACGTATGGAGAACAAGATATCCAAATTCTAAAGACTTTACCTACTATTCCCATAGTCATCAAACTTGGTCAAGAATTGACATGTGTTGGCTTTCTACAAATCTGGTCAAAAAGACTTAATTGAGACAGAAATTCAAACAAGAGTCATTTCAGATCATAGCCCTGTAATGATAAAGCTCAAAGGTACATGATTGAGACGATCATGCAGGCTAAACACCTCAATTTTGAAAGATAAAGACTTTCTTAAGGAATCTAAGGCTAAAATGGAAGGCGATATATACTGAACAACAAGCAAGACTCTGTATAAATGCAGATTTGACGGAAAAAATGATAATTAGTAAAGGAACAAGACAAGGTTGCCCTCTATCTCCATTGATATTTATAATGACTTTAGAGGTATTGCTTATGCAAATCCAAGAAGATAAAGAAATAGAGGGACTGAAATTGAAAGGTTTTTTCTTATAAATATGGAGCATTTGCAGATGATGTAATGTTTATAAATGAAAATCCCACTCATGTGACACCATTGTTGCTATGCAAGATACAAGAATATGGAGAATTGGCAGGCTTTTATATAAATAAAGAGAAATCAAAAATCTTGTGCAAAAATATGTCAACGAATAAACAGAAAGAACTACAAAGTTTAACAGAGTGTGAAGTGACCCACAAAGTAAAATATCTAGGGGTAGAAATTACAACAAAAAACATTGACGTATAGAAACAATTATGAGAAACTTTAGCAAAAAATTGATGGAGACTTAATAAAATGGAATAAGCTGAACTTGTCTATATTGGGCAGAATTTCTGCAATTAAAATGAATGTTTTACCAAGAATGATGTTCTTGTTTCAAACAATTCCAATAGTGAAGGACAATAAACAATTTAATAAATGGCAAAGGAAACTTTCAGAATTTGTATGGGCTGGAAAGAAACCAAGAATGAAAATGAAAATTCTGACAGATGCAAAAGAAAGGGGAGGCTTCCAATTGCCGGATTTAAAGTTGTACCATGATGCAGTTTGCCTGGTGTGGATCAAGGAATGGATGACATTACTAAATAGAAAATTATTAGCATTAGAAGGTCATGGAAATGTTTTTGGTTGGCATGCTTATGTGTTATGGGAAAAATAAGATGGACGGCTTCTTCTTACATCATTATGACCCACTTCAGCTTCTTCTTACATCATTATGACCCACTTCAGTCGGGCTTTCGCCCGGGCCATGGGACGGAGACGGTGTTGGTTGCCCTGGTAGATGACCTTCAACGGCATCTGGATCGGGGTGGCTCTGCAGTGCTGATGTTGTTGGACCTATCGGCGGCGTTTGATATGGTCGACCATCGGTTACTGACTTGCCGCCTCGCCGACGCAGGGATTCAGGGGCTGGCCTTGCAGTGGCTTTCCTCTTTCCTTGAAGGTCGGGGACAAAGGGTCGTGATTGGGGGGGAGCTATCCCGGAGGCGCACACTTGATTGTGGAGTGCCCCAGGGAGCGGTTCTCTCCCCGATGTTATTTAACATCTATATGTGACCCCTTGCCCAGATTGCCCGAAGGTATGGGCTGGGGTGTCACCAGTATGCTGATGACACCCAGCTTTATCTGCTTATGGACGGCCGGCTGGTCTGCGCCCCAGAAAATCTGGATCGGGCATGACAGGCCGTGGCTGAGTGGCTCAGACTGAGTGGACTGAGATTAAATCCTGCGAAGACTGAGGTCCTTTGCTTGGGTCGTCGGGGACCGGGGGGGGGGGGGAATCCACTTGCCAGCTTTTGACAGTGTGCCGCTGACGACGGCGGATAGGGTCAAGAGCCTGGGGGTGCTATTGGAGCCTTCCCTAAAGATGGAGGCTCAGACAGCAGCCACTGCCAAGTCCGCGTTTTTTCATCTTAGGCGGGCAAGGCAGCTGGCTCCCTTCCTGTATCGCGACGACCTAGAAACAGTGATCCATGCTACGGTCACCTCGAGGTTGGACTACTGCAATGCCCTCTACATGGGGCTGCCCCTGTGCCGAACTCGGAAATTGCAGCTGGTGCAGAATGCCACAGCCCAGCTGTTATTGGGCCTCCCAAGATGGGGGCACATTCAGCCGGGTCTTCGGGCTCTGCACTGGCTCCCAATAACATACCGAGTCCGGTACAAGGTGCTGGTCATTACCTTTAAAGCCCTATATGGCCTGGGACCTGCCTACCTGAAGGACCGTCTCTCCCCACATGTTCCCCAGAGAGTACTGAGGTCGGGAACTCAAAACCTCCTCACTATCCCCGGGCCTAAAGAAGTCCGTCTTAAGTCAACTAGAGACAGGGCCTTTTCCATAATAGCCCCTACATGGTGGAACCAGCTGCTGGAGGAGGTGAGGGCCCTGCGAGACCTTATTCAGTTCCGCAGGGCCTGTAAGACAACCCTCTCCCGGCTAGCCTATACCTGACTGGGAAATAAATGTAGCTTATTAGACTCCTGTTAATTATATTGTATAAGATTTGATGTTAAGGTTTTAAGGTTTTTAGGTTTTAAATGTTCTGACTTTTTAATTGCTTATATATGTAAATGTTAATTTAAATTCTGTTTTATCGTCTGCTGTGAGCCGCCCTGAGCCATTTTTGTGGGAAGGGTGGGATACAAATCATAGAATAAATAAATAAATCATTATATAAGAAGTAACTTGTTAAATACCTGGTTGAAATATAAAAGATATGGGGATGAAAGGAAACCGCTTTGGATTGTGCCAACAGAAGTAATGAAATTGAATCCTTCTTTAAGCAAAACATAACGCAAGATGTAAAGATGCAAGTAGTTTCGGATACTGCCAAAGCCTACTTTAGGGGCTTTGCAATTAGATATAGTGTCAAGAAAAAGAAAGAAAGAATTGAAAACTTGCAAAAACTAATGTCACAAGCTGGAGAAGCTGAAAATAATTTTAAAAAAACAACCAACAAGATATGAGTTTCAAAAGAAGGTGAAAGAAATTCAACATCAATTGAACTTGTTACTCATGGAAGAGATGGAGATAAAACTGAGGTATGCCAGACAAAATTTTTTTGAGCATGCCAATAAATCTGGAAGGTGGTTGGCCTACAGGATGAGAAAAGAAAGGGCCAAAAGAATAATTTTGGTCTTGAAAGATGAGAATAATAAAGAGAAAGCTCAAAAACAAGAGATTTGTCAAATTGCGGAACAGTTTTATAAAAAATTATATGAAGATAAGCAAGTTCACAAAACAGACTTAGAAGATTACATTAAACAAAACAACCTTAATAAATTTGCAGAGGAACAGCAATTTTTTTTAAATGAATCAATAACAATAAGAGAACTTGGAGATTTAATGGCATCCCAAAAGAATGGCAAGGCCCCGGGCCCAGATGGACTACCTGCAGAATTTTATAAAGCCTATGAGGAATCTTTATTGTTACCATTTAAGCGTCTTTTGGAAAAGATTCAAGATGAAGGCCAGATACCAGCTTCATGGCAAGAAGATACAATATCTCTAATCCCAAAAGAAGGTGTGGATCTGAAAGATATTAAAAATTATCATCCAATCTCTCTTTTAAATGTGGATTATAACATTTTTGCCGCAATATTGGCTCAATGTTTGAAAAAAGTTTTAGTCTATAATACATCAAGATCAATCTGGGTTTCTTCCTAGAAGATATTTGAAAGACAATGTTAGAACAGTTTGTAATATTTTGGAATACTATGAAACTCATCCAGAGAAACCATTGGCTTTAATTTGTTTGGATGCTGAGAAGGCCTTCGATAATGTTCGTTGGCAATTTATGTTACAGCAATTGAAAGGCATGGAATGTGGTGAAAACTTTCTGAGAGCAGTAGAAGCAATATATTCTCTCCAAAGTGCAAGGGTGACAGTGAACGGTGAATTAACAGAAGCAAACAATATTCAAAAAGGTACAAGACAAGGCTGTCCACTATCACTACTACTTTTCATTCTAACTCTAGAGGTATTGAACAACCAGATAAGAGAAGATACAAGCATCAAGGGAGCAGTGATAAAAGATGAATATAAATTGAGAGCTTTTGCAGATGACCTAGTTTTTATATTAGAACAACCAATAGACTCAATAGGCTGTCTTATAAATAAGATCACACAGTTTGGGTACTGGGCAGGACTGAAGATCAATTATCACAAAACTAAATTCCTGACAAAGAACGTGATGATGGATCAAATTCAAATTCTCCAGCAAAAATCAAGGTTTTTGTATGAGAAAAGAATTAAATATCTAAGTGTACTTATCTCAAATAAGTGCAGCAATCTAAAAATAGACAATTATGACAAACTATTTAAAGAAATTAAAAAAGATTTGGAAAAATGGCATGACTTGACATTATTCCTAATGGGAAGAATAGCCTCAATAAAAACGAATATTCGTCCAAGGTTGCTATTTTTGTACCAAACTATTCCAGTATTTTTAAATAGTGGGTTTTTTCAAGAATTGAACAAGATGGTTTCCAAATATGTTTGGCAAGACAAGAAACTGAGAATTAAATTAAAGACTTTGCAAGACTCCAAATTAAGAGCAGGCTTGAGCCTACCAGACTGGCAACTGTACTATAAGGCCTCTTTGCTCTTGTGTGTACTATTAAACGACAAGAGGCAATTATTATTAGAGGGACATGACCTCACTATGGGGTGGCATGCATACCTATGGTATCAAAGACTTGAAGGACATTCTTATTTTAAGAACCATTGGTTTCAAAAATCTCTGTATCATACACGGTCATGGTTAAAAACGAGAATTTACCAAAAAATTCCAAGATGGGTTTCACCAGTGGAAGCATTTACTCACTCAAATCTTTTAAAATCTAATCAGAGTTATAGATACGACAATTTGTTGGGAAAAGACAATCAATTGAAAACTAAAGAAGATTTAGAAAGTACGGATATTAAAATGAATTGGTGGTTGAGAATGCAAGTTGAATCTAGGTATGCCAAAGACAAAATGGCAGGCTTCAATATTGAACAATATCCATTTGACAAAATTCTCCTAGGCCCTCAAGAAAAATTAATCTCTAAACTATATGCATATCTATTGCAGATGAAGACACAAGATGAAGTTGTAAAAGATTGCATGGTCCAATGGGCGAAAAATTTGGGTCATAGCATTACACTAGAAGAATGGGAGAGACTGTGGAAGTTTAATGTCAAATTAACTAGGTTGGTAACTTTCAAAGAAAATTTGTATAAGATGTTTTATAGATGGTACCTGACTCCACAGAAATTGTGTAAGATTTATACTAACATGTCTAACAAATGTTGGAAATGTACTAAGCAGCTTGGTTCTTTTTATCATATGTGGTGGACATGTGAGATGGTGAAGGACTATTGGAAAATGGTGCATGAACTAGCTCAGAAAATCATGAAGACACAGATTCAATTCAAACCAGAACTGTTTTTATTGAATATATTTCCTGGGGATTATTCCAAAGAAATGAGACATCTGTTGGCACATTTCGGTACAGCAGCCAGAATGCTTCTGTCGCAGAGATGGAAATCTCAGGAATTTCCCACGAGAAGGGACATGGTGGGAAAAATTCTGGAAACAGCTGAGCTGGATTTTTTGTCCCATATGATGTCTGGGAAATCTAAGGAAGAAGCAAGAAAATATTGGATGAAATTTTATGCCTGGCTAGATACTCAAGACTCTTAAGATTCTCTGGTATGAACTGATATCTCCTTTTTTCTTATACGATGTACTACAAGATTGCCTTTATTAGATTTGTCAAAATCAATAGACATTATAACTAAAAGATTTATAACATAAAATACTATAATGTTGATGATGTATAGTTTAGATATAATAATAACTGACAATTTATGTATTTTAAGAAAATATTGCAGATGCAGACTTGTACTTTTTGAAAGTATTCTCTATACAGAAAAATATTAATATGTACTTTTATTTTCCATCCCCCCCTATTCTCTATTCCTAATTTCCTGAAACTAATAAAACTTTTAAAATTCAAAAGAATGAATACTACAGGGAACTGAAATTAAGAAGCAGGATTTTTCTTTTCCTGTAAGCTTTTCCACATAATGTTATCTGCATACCCAGACCTGTCCAACAGAACACACCTGTAATGACATGTTTTCATCATCACAGACTTGTCTCTGTTTCCCATGATCCAAATGGGTGTGACACCTGGGATGGTCTGATAATGGAGCAGCAGAAGTGACCATCCCAGGTGTCCCATGTTCAAGAATGTTGGACAATAGAAGACCAAGCTGAGCCTATGACCATGAAAAGATGTCATTACATCTGTATTTTGTTGTCAGAAATCTGGATGGTTGGATCTATTAAAAAATAGTTGAGTTAGTATAGATATTGGGTCATCTTTCCTATGCTTCCAAATTTCTTGATCAAATCACTTAATCTTTGTTTTTCAGCCAAACACAGGAACTATGAAATGTTTTGTTATCTCCTGGGCTAATGCTCTGTCACACATGCCAGCGTCACTTCAGGATTTCTTAGAGATCTGGAAGTCAGATGCTCTCATACTGCTCTATTGAGGCCACCCCTGTGGGGTGTTTAAATGGGGAGGGAAGCTGTGGGATGCCCCCCAGTGGCAGCCAGTGCCCTCTCTGCCCCCCCTAGATCTGGCCCTGGCTGAGGCCACAACAGGCTGCTCATGACAAGCACCATGCTTTGTCCTGAATTGGCATAGTTTTGGTTTGGGTTGATACACTGGGGTTGTCAGGAAATTATTATCTGCCTGGCATCCCTGTAACTTGCCTGGTTTGTGCTGCTTCCACAGGGGTTTGCTCCTTAGGGGAGAAGCGGAGTTACACCCTTCTAAGTCCATCAAAATTAACAGGCTCAAAAGCATGTAACTCTGCTTAGGGTGACACTGCTACTGTATTCAGAATGTAGCACTGTGGACCTAAATCAGCGTAAATCAGCGTAAGCAGCCTTACTTCCAGCTGCTTTTTCTAGGTATGGAAACTATGACATGCTTTGAAGCAGACTTAAGATACTTTTCCAAACCAAAGGTCCTTCTATGTACCCATAGTTAACCACTAAGGGGCAGAACAAGACGTTGCAGTCACACATGTTAATAATGCCCCATGGAGGAAAGAGCAACATGCATATTTCCAGCTGCTCCTACCACACCATCCCCCATAGGGGAGGGAGTCTTCAACACTGAACCTAGAAAACAGAGAGAAGAGAAAAACAAGCCTGAATAAAATCTCAATAAAGTGGAGTGCAGGTAAAATCATAGAGCTGAGATAAAAGGAATTAACAAATCTACCTTACCTCTTCCCCCTTCTTCCTGTTTTTTACTATCACTTTTAACTTTGCTGCTAAAATAGTATAGGATATAACCAGTTATGCCAATGTAAGCTTTGGTATTATGGAAACCACAGCCATCAGCTGGCTCACAGAACAAACCAGGAAGAATTATACATCGTCTGAAATATAGGGCAGCTGATAAAAATTGCTGCCTTGTATTCTACACATGGAGTACAACACACACTGCGTGTCCTGTGTCCTTCAAGGTCAGTATTGTCTACTCAGACTGGCAGAGGCTCTCCAGGGTCCCCCGCAGAAGTCTTCCACATTGCCTGCTCCTTGGTCGTTTTAATTGGATATACAAAGGATTGAACCTGGGATCTTCTGCTTGTAAAACAATTGCTCTACTCCTCAGCTGCAGCCCAACTTACCCCACATCTTCATGTCATTATGCTGAGTGTGTGTTCTTCCTGCCTTTGACAGCAAATGGTACAGAGTGAAGGCAGAGAAACTTGTTGTAAAATTGAACAGATTTTTTTCATTTACTTTCTCCCAGTAGTTAATAAATGAATGCACATCCCTATCGAACATCTTTCCTCCACTGGGGCTAGAAGGAGAGAAGTGGGGGTGGACTGAATCATCTTAAGCTCTTCATTAATTCTGGAAGGTATGAATTTAATTATGATAGCTAATTTACAGGAGATCCTCAATTAATTTTTTTTTGGGGGGGAGGGGGACTGTGACGGACTCAGGCCCTTAGCCTGAGTAGCTGAGAAACAGGCTTGCAGCGATTGGCTGGAACGTTGCCCAAGCAATGGAAAAGTATCCTTTGGAGGTTTGCTCAGCAGAAAATCACCTCAGGATTTTTAGTCTGAGCCAGGGGGTCTTCGAGAGAAGTCTTCAGTCTACCAGTCTGAAGTGAAGACAGTGGGCTTAGGCCGGGCAGTTGTAAAACCAACTGGATGAGGGGCTGAGAGCGGCCAGAGCAGCTGAGCTCCTTGTGGCAGACAGAGCTGAGTGGACTCTGTCTGGAAGAGGGAGTTTTCAAGCAGTGTGAAACTCTCTGAGGGAGATTTTGCCAGCGCATCAGGCAATTTCCAAGTACAAACTAGATCACACAATTACACACTGAGGGGAGAACTGGATTCTGGTGGTCAGCAGAGGTACCCGAGACTCAGACCAGCTGTGGGGTTGAGATGCATCGGTATTGAGGGGTGCGAGTCCTGGAAGATAGCTAGTGTGAAAGGGTCTGTGAGGGAGAATACTGACAGCAGTCAGGAGTTCTCTATGTGTGTGTGTAAGAGTGATTTAAGTTTGTTATTTATATGATTTGGCACTGCCTAAGTTAGGGTAAAACATCTGAAGAAACAGCATTTTGAGTGCCCAGAAGGCACAGACAGCCTGTGTGAAGTAGAGTCTAGTGGGACTCTGAAATCTGCCTGGTTTATTGTTTATTTTAAGGATCTTCTGCCAAAGTCTTGTTATATTTTTACCTCAGCCTGTAAAAGTCTCTGCTCTCTGTAATTATTTTATTCTGACAACCAGCTGCCAACTGATTTGCCTTTTAATATTGACAGTTATAATCAATATTATTTCATCCCCCTCCTTGCCTTTTGTTACCTAATAAATATTTTGTGGTTTTTAACTTTAAAACCGTCTGGTGCCAATTATTAATAGTTCTGACAGGATTTCTGGGAGTGTTACTGAGGGACTGAGGGAAGGTGACGGGAGAAATTTAAAGTGGTTGCCTCCCGAGAAAAGCTTCTGACTGAGTTCCTCGCAGGGACATCTTTACACCAACTTTACAACAGTTTTGCATCCTTGTGGGTCAGTTTTCAGAAGTACACAATTGAAGCTTTTTGTATAGTGGAGAGGAAAGGAAAGGTCCCCTGTGCAAGCACCAGTCGTTTCTGACTCTGGGGTGATGTTGATATAGTGGAGAAGCTAGGCTTAAAAGAAAAGCAAATGTGATATGCTGTAGATTGCATCACTGTCTTGTTTGCACTGGAACTTTGGTTGAGTTTTTGTAAATAAATAGTTTCTTGCTAAGCACTGAACTGTCTGTGTCTGATCCCAGTAACAGAAGGGAGCTATCTATGGGCAGAGGTTAGGAACAGAAAAAGAGGGACCTGTAACTATTATTTCTGGAGTCAGTCTTTCTTTTTTATTAGCAACAGCAGCTCTGCTATGGTGATGGGTGAAGCTAGGGCTTCAGCATTTAAAAGACAGAAGAGACCATTAGCAGGCATAGATTAGTATGTTGATAGCTTGAATTGTTCATGATGCAGACAGCGCCAATTGTGATGCAAGGCAACATCTGCACACAAAACCCCCCTGCCCTATTCTGACATCTCCTTTCTCTTTTATGTGGGTCACTGGCAAGTCACAAGCGGGTAACTTTCTTTTAAGGTTGTCATCGATCTTCATTGATTTAAACCTGTAGTTTTCCCCTTGAATGGGCATCACCCTGAGTTACAAAAATCCTGGTACTGTGGTCATCGTATAGTATATTCTAACATTACTCTTTCTGTCATCTTCTTTCTTTAATAGCCCCATTCCTGAAAATTGCTAAGTGCTAAATAAGAGTTTGCCTTTTCCTTTAGTCACTCCACTGCACTAGAATGCTACTCTTAGGACAAGACTCTTTTGAATGATTTGTTTCATAATAAAAAGAGGTGTGATATGGATGTAGTGCGCTGTCACTGCTTTACGCCATTGCACATTCTTCTCTGCAGTAGGGAGTGGTGATTGGAAATGGCAGAGGCAAGCACTTTCACACATGCTAAATAATGCAGTTTCAATCTACTTCAGTGGCCATTTTAAAGTGGACATTATTATTATTTGTTTGATTTAGTAATTGCCCTATTCCAGTTTACACTATTTCACACAGTAAAATCCAGTTGCAAAGTGGGTTGAAAGTGTGTTATTTAGTGAGCAACTGCTGCTTTGAGCAAAGTCATTTTGAGCAAAGTCTTTTTGCTGCTTCTCCAGTCCTACTATGAGATCTGAGGCTAGGTGGTTCTGCTCTTTAAATTTATCCAATGGTTGGAACTGGGGGGAAAGAGCAAAATGGGACTGTGCAGCCAAGTGTCAAGGGACCCTTATGTTACCATTATCCTGTAAGTGTCCTTCCCCTGCATTCCCCTCTCCATTATTAGCTTCTTCAGGCAGGGGTGGATAAACACACAAGAGAATGGCATCCAGTCATGGGGTAAACAACTGCTACAGAGGAGGAAACGTCACATTTCTGGTGGCAGAAGAAGAGTTGGTTTTTATACTCTGCTTTTCTTTACCCTAAGGAGTCTCAAGTGGCTTACACTCCTCTTCCTCTCCCCACAACATGCACCTTGTGAGGTAGGGGGAGCTGAAAGAGTTCTGAGAGAACTGCGACTGATCCAAGGTCACCCAGCAGGCTTCATGTGGAGGAGTTTACCAGCCTAACATGAAGATGCTCTAATCTAGATTTCATTTTTAAAATATACCTTTGTGGAAGAGTGGGGAATCAAACCCTGTTATCCAGATTAGAGTTCACCACTCTTAACTGCTATACCTTGCCAGCAGACTAGTATTTTCTTGAAACACTTAGAAGTGGTACATGTTGGCACCAACAATGTGGAGAAATGCAATGGTGAGGTCCTGGAGGAAAAATTTAGGTTGCTAGGCAAGAGACTCAAGGCCAGGCAGGGCCAGATTAACAATTAGGCCAAGTAGGCACTGGCCTATGGGCCCTCACGCCTTTAGGGGCCCTGGACCGGCTCCCCCCCATTTCCCCCCTGCTTGCAGCTTTCCCAACCTGCATGCACAGCCAGCAACTGTGCCGCTTTTTGCCCAACTTGCCTGGTGCAGCTGCTGCTGCTGTTGTCGCTAAGTTTGCCTCTCTCTGCCTCTCACCCGCAACTTTGTCAAAGGGGCTTTTGAGAAGGTGCCTGCAGGTT
Organism: Heteronotia binoei; assembly: GCF_032191835.1. NCBI lineage: Eukaryota > Metazoa > Chordata > Lepidosauria > Squamata > Gekkonidae > Heteronotia > Heteronotia binoei. The sequence continues at coordinate 132,177,122 of NC_083223.1, forward strand.
GCAGTGGGGACCACAGGTGGTAGTGATGGTGCTCTGACTCTGAGATAATTTGCAAGGGGGCCCCCAAGATTTTGACTGCCTAGGGGCTTCCACAGGGTTTATTTTGGTGCTGAGGCCAGGCCAGCCTTCTTAGAAGTGCTACCTGTTGCATGCACAGGGCTGGAGAGACAGGCACAAATTAGGAGTCTAAATGCATGGATGAGATGATGGTGTAGGGAGGAAGGGTTCAAGTTTGTTAAGCACTGGGATGCTTTTTGGAACAAGTGGGAACTGTACAAAAGAGACGGTCTCCACTTGTCCCCAGAAGGAACCAGGCTGCTGGCGCTTAAAATCAAAAAGGTGGCAGAGCAGTTTTAAAACTGAATCTTGGGGAAAAGCCAACAGGACATGAAATGTCTCTGGTTCAGGATGACTCATCTCAAAGAAATGAAGGGTTAGCTGTTACTTTTCTACCGGGCAATGGATTAGAGTTGTCCACTGAGATAGTGACAAACAGTATGGACTGACTGCCAAAGTCTCGAGACATCAGGAGGAAGGTTGCGGGCCTAACTTGCCTGAGAAATTATAGATGTTTATAAACAAATGCTAGAAATATCCAAGTAAAATCGGGGAGTTGGAATGCTTATTGTTGGGGGAATATATAGACATTGTGGGTATTTCAGAAACATTGTGGAATGAGGAGAATCAGTGGGACACGGTGATTCCTGGATATAAATTATATCGGAAGGACAGGGAGGGAAGGGTTGGAGATGGGGTGGCTCTGTATGTCAGAGAGGGTATACAGTCCAGTGAGATTGAAAAAGTAAGAGAATTAGATTTGCTTCTAAGAACATAAGAGAAGCCATGTTGGATCAGGCCAACGGCCCATCAAGTCCAACACTCTGTGTCACACAGTGGCAAAAAATTTTATATACACACATACACTGTGGCTAATAGCCACTGATGGACCTGTGCTCCATATTTTTATCTAAACCCCTCTTGAAGGTGGCTATACTTGTGGCCGCCACCACCTCCTGTGGCAGTGAATTCCACATGTTAATCACCCTTTGGGTGAAGAAGTACTTCCTTTTATCTATTTTAAAATTTCTGCTCAGCAATTTCATCGAATGCCCATGAGTTCTTGTATTGTGAGAAAGGGAGAAAAGTACTTCTTTCTCTACTTTCTCCATCCCATGCATTATCTTGTAAACCTCTATCATGTCACCCCGCAGTCGACGTTTCTCCAAGCTAAAGAGTCCCAAGCGTTTCAACCTTTCTTCATAGGGAAAGTGCTCCAGCCCTTTAATCATTCTAGTTGCCCTTCTCTGGACTTTCTCCAATGCTATAATATCCTTTTTGAGGTGCGGCGACCAGAACTGCACACAGTACTCCAAATGAGACCGCACCATCGATTTATACAGGGGCATTATGATACTGGCTGATTTATTTTCAATTCCCTTCCTAATAATTCCCAGCATGGCGTTGGCCTTTTTTATTGCAGACACACACTGTCTTGACATTTTCAGTGAGTTATCTACCACGACCCCAAGATCTCTCTCTTGGTCAGTCTCTGCCAGTTCACACCCCATGAACTTGTATTTGTAGCTGGGATTCTTGGCCCCAATGTGCATTACTTTGCACTTGGCCACATTGAACCGCATCTGCCACGCTGACGCCCACTCACCCAGCCTCAACAGATCTCTTTGGAGTTCCTCACAATCCTCTCTGGTTCTCACCACCCTGAACAATTTAGTGTCATCCGCAAACTTGGCCACTTCACTGCTCACTCCCAACTCTAAATCATTTATGAACAAGTTAAAGAGCATGGGACCAAGTACCGAGCCCTGCGGCACCCCACTGCTTACCGTCCTCCACTGCGAAGACTGCCCATTTATACTGACTCTCTGCTTCCTATTACTAAGCCAGTTTTTGATCCACAAGAGGACCTGTCCTTTTACTCCATGACTCTCAAGTTTTCTAAGGAGCCTTTGATGAGGAACTTTATCAAAAGCTTTCTGGAAGTCAAGGTAAACAACATCTATCGGGTCGCCTTTGTCCACATGTTCGTTCACCCCCTCAAACAAATGTAACAGGTTAGTGAGGCAAGATCTTCCCTTGCAGAACCCATGCTGAGTCTTCCTCAATAACCCGTGTTCATCAATGTGCCTACTCATTCTGTCCTTGATAATGGTTTCTACCAACTTTCCCGGTATTGAAGTCAGACTGACTGGCCTGTAATTTCCCGGATCTCCTCTGGAACCCTTTTTAAAGATGGGGGTGACATTTGCTACCTTCCAGTCCTCAGGAACGGAGGCAGATTTCAATGAAAGATTACAGATTTTTGTTAGAAGATCCACAAGTTCAACTTTGAGTTCTTTCAGAACTCTCGGATGTATGCCATCCAGACCCGGTGACTTATTAGTTTTTAATTTGTCTATCAGTTGTAGGACCTCCTCTTTTGTCACCTCAATCTGACTCAGGTCTTTCAACACCCCTTCCAATATTAGTGGTTCTCGTCTTCCACAGTGAAGACGGAGGCAAAAAATGCATTCAGCTTCTCAGCCATTTCCCTATCCTCCTTCAGTAATCCTTTTACCCCATGGTCATCCAAGGGCCCCACTGCCTCCCTGGCTGGTTTCCTACTTCTAATATATTTGAAGAAAGTTTTATTGTTGGTCTTTATGTTTTTTGCAATATGCTCCTCATAGTCCCTTTTTGCCTGCCTGATCACAGTCTTGCATTTGATTTGCCACAGCCTGTGTTCCCTTTTACTAATCTCACTTGGACTGGTTTTCCACCACTTAAAGGAGTCCTTCTTACCTTTTACAGCTTCCATTACTTTGTTTGTTAACCATGCAGGCCTTTTCTTATGCCTGTTTGTGCCTTTCCTAACTTGTGGTATGTATTTTATCTGAGCTTCTAGGATTATAGTTTTAAATTACGTCCAAGCTTCCCCAAGGGTTTTGACCGTATGTACCTTTCCTTTCAGTTTCCTCCTCACATGCCTCCTCATCTCAGTGTATTTACCCCTTTTAAAGTTAAACGTGGTTGTGGCGGTCTTTTTGGACAACTCCCTATTTATACAAACGGTGAAATCAATAACGTTATGGTCACTGCTCCCAAGCGGTGCAATCACTTTTACATCTCTCACCAAGTCTTGGGCATTACTTAGGACCAAATCCAGGATCGCCCCACCCCTGGTAGGTTCTGAGACCATCTGCTCCATAGCACAGTCATTGAGAGCATCAAGAAACTCAATCTCTTTCTCTCGACCAGAACACATATTGACCCAATCAATCTGCGGGTAGTTAAAATCACCTATTACGACACAGTTTTTACGTTTAGCCGCTATCTTTAAGCCTTCCATCATATTATAATCGTCCTCTCTCTTTTGATTTGGTGGGCGATAACAAACTCCTATAGTTAAATTTCCTTTTGGGCCCTCTATTTCAACCCAAAGCATTTCTAAAAGTGAATTTAATTCTCTGACCTCAGTCTTACTGGACCGTATATCCTCTCTGACATACAGAGCCACCCCACCTCCAACCCTTCCCTCCCTATCCTTCCGATATAGCTTATATCCAGGAATCACCGTGCCCCACTGATTCTCCTCATTCCACCAAGTTTCTGAAATTCCCACAATGTCTATGTTTTCTCCCAACACTAAACATTCCAATTCACCAATTTTACTTCGAACACTTCTAGCATTTGCATACAAACATCTATAATTTCCCAGGCGAGCTAGGCCCGCCACCTTCCTCCTGCCACCTCGAGACTCTGGCAGACAGTCCATATTGTTTGTCGCCTTCACAGTGGACAACTCTGGTCTGTTACCCGGTAGAAAAATAGCAGCTAACCCTTCATCTCTTTGAGACAAGTCCTCCCGAACCAGAGACATTTCATCTCCTGTCGGCTTTCCCCCAAGATTTAGTTTAAAAACTTCTCTGCCACCTTTTTGATTTTAAGCACCAGCAGCCTGGTTCCATCCGGGGACAAGTGGAGACCGTCTCTTTTGTACAGCTCTTGCTTGTTCCAGAAAGCATCCCAGTGCCTAACAAACTTAAACCCTTCCTCCTTACACCATCGTCTCATCCACACATTGACACTTCTAATTTGTGCCTGTCTCTCCTGCCCTGCACGTGGAACAGGTAGCACTTCCGAGAAGGCTACCTTGGAGGTCCTGGCCTTAAGTCTCCTGCCTAGCAGCCTAAATTTTTCCTCCAGGACCTCACGACTGCATTTCCCCACATCGTTGGTGCCAACATGCACCACGACCACAGGCTCCTCCCCAGCACTGTCTATCAGTCTATCTACTACATGCGTAATGTCCGCTACCTTCGCACCAGGCAGGCAAGTCACCATACGGTCAGTATGCGGTTTCGCCACCCAGCTGTCTACTTGCCTAAGGATCGAATCACCAACTACCAACCCCCCCCCTCTCCCCCTGCTCAGGGATGGTTCCTTGGCGTGAAAGGATTCCCGCTCACCAACCAAAGAAGAGGTCCCTTCTGAGGGCGCATTCCCCTTGTCCTCAGCACGGTGCCCTGTTCCCTCTCGACCCTCTCGCTCTCTGGCAGCAACGGGGCTGCTACGTTCTCAGCTATCAGAGCTGCTCTGCTCCTCTCAGACCTCTGTGAGATGTGCTCAGCCTTTGGCAAGGTGCAGCTTAAAATGCTTTGGGTTGAAATAGTGGGCCCAAAAGGAATTATAACTCTGGGAGTTTGTTATTGCTCACCAGATCAAAAGATAGAGGATGATTGTAAAATGAAGAAAGAATTAAAGAAATGTAAAAATTGTGTCATAATATGTGATTTTAACTACCCGCAGATTGATTGGGTCAATATGTATTCCAGCTGGGAGAAAGAGACTGAGTTTCTAGACACTCTCAATTACTGTGCTATGGAGCAGATGGTCACAGAACCTACCAGGGGTGGGGCGATCCTGGACATGGTCCTAAGTAATGTTCAAGACCTGGTGAGAGATGTAAAAGTGATTGCACCACTTGGGAGCAGTGATCATAATGTTGTTGATTTCACCATTTGTATAAATAGGGAGTTGCCCAGAAAGACCAACACAACCACCTTTAACTTTAAAAGAGGTAAATTCTCTGAGATGAGGAGGCATGTGAAGAGGAAACTGAAAGGAAAGGTAAATAGGGTCAAAACCCTTGGGGAAGCTTGGAGGCTATTTAAAACTACAATCTTAAAAGCTCAGATAAAATATATACAAGTCAGGAAAGGCGCAAATAGGTATTAAAAAAAGAAGCCTGCATGGTTAACAAACAAAGTAATGGAAGCTGTAAAAGGTAAGAATTCCTTTAAGCAGTGGAAAGCTAGTCCAAGTGAGGTTAATAAAAGGGAACGCAGGCTGTGGCAGATCAAATGCAAGTCTGTGATCAGGAAGGCAAAAAGGGAATATGAGAAGCATATCGCAAAAAACATAAAGACCAATAATATTTCCACCCCCCCCCCCAATACATTAGAAGCAGGAAACCAGCCAGGGAGGCAGTGGGGCCGTTGCATGATCAAGGGGTAAAAGGATTACTGAAAGAGGATAGGGAAATGGCTGAGAAGCTGAATGCAGTTTTTGCCTCCGTCTTCACTGTGGAAGCTTGGAAGTGTTTCCCCACTCCAAAACTGCTGGTTTTGGGAGGGGTGTTGAAAGACCTGACTCAGATTGAGGTGACGAGAGAGGAAGTCCTACAACTGATAGACAATTTAAAAACTGATAAGTTACCAGGCCCGGATGGCATACATCCAAGAGTTCTGAAAGAACTCTAAGTTGAACTTGTGGATTTCCTGACCAAAATATGTAATCTTTCATTGAAATCTGCCTCCGTTCCTGAGGACCAGAAGGTAGCAAATGTCACCCCCATCTTTAAAAAGGGCTCCAGAGGAGATCAGGGAAATTACAAGTCAGTCAGTTGGGAAAGTTGGTGGAAAGCATTATCAAAGAGAGAATTAGTAAGTACATTGATGAACAAAAGTTATTGAGGAAGACTCAGCATGGGTTCTGTAACCTGTTAGAGTTCTTTGAGGGGGTGAACAAACATGTGGACAACGAGGACCCAATAGATGTTGTTTACCTTGACTTCCAGAAAGCTTTCGATAAAGTTTCTCATCAAAGGCTCCTAAGTAAGCTCAAGAGTCATGGAGTAAAAGGACAAGTCCTCTTGTGGATCAAAAACTAAACTAATTAAGAGGAAACAGAGAGTGAGTATAAATGGGCAATTTTCGCAGGGCTTAGTACTGGGTCCAATGCTTTTTAACTTGCTCATTAATGATTTGGAGTTGGGAGTAAGCAGGGAAGTGAAGTCGTTAAGTTTGCGGATGACACTAAATTGTTCAGGGTGGTGAGAACCAGAGAGTGATTGTGATGCACTCCAAAGGGATCTGTCAAGGCTGGGCGAGTGGGCGTCAACATGGCAAATGAGGTTCAATGTGACCAAGTGTAAAGTAATGCACTTTGGGGCCAGAAATCCTAACTATAAATACAAGTTGATGGGATGTGAACTGGCAGAGACTGACCAAGAGAGAGCTCTTCGGATCATGGTAGATAAATCACTGTAAATATCAAGACAGTGTGTGACTGCAATAAAAAAGACCAACACCATGCTGGGAATTATTAGGAAGGGAACTGAAAACAAATCAGTCAGTACCATAATGCCCCTGTATAAATCGATGGTGTGGCCTCATTTGGAATACTGTGTACAATTCTGGTCACCGCACCTCAAAAAAGATATTATAGCATTGGAAAAAGGTTAAAACACTTGGGGCTCTTTAGCTTAGAGAAACGTGGACTGAGGGGTGACATGATAGAGGTTTACAAGATTATGCATGGGATAGAGAAGGTAGCAAAAGAAGTACTTTTGCCCCTTTCTCACAATACGAGACATTCAATGAAATTGCTGAGCAGTTGGGTTAGAACTGATAAAAGGAAGTACTTCTTCATCCTAAGGGTGATTAAAACATGGAATGCACTGCCACATGAAGTGGTGATGGCTGCCAGCATAGACAGCTTCAAGAGGAGATTGGATCAACATATGGACCAGAGGTCCATCAGTGGCTATTAGCCACAGTGTATTGTTGGAACTCTCTGTCTGGGGCAAGTGATGCTCTGTATTCTTGGTACTTGGGGGGCACAGTGGGTGGGCTTCTAGTGTCCTGGCCCCACTGATGGATCTCTGATGGCGCCTGGTTTTTTAACCACTGTGTGACACAGATTGTTGGACTGGATGGGCCATTGACCTGATCCAACATGGCTTCTCTTATGTTCTTACATCTTTCCAGAGTATTTCAAAATGTCCAGTGATAACAATTGACAACTCCAGAAAATACTAAAATAACAAAAATGTGTTACTGTTTTATTTCTTTCTGTTTGAGACTTTGATTTATAATAATTTTTAAATTAAAAGAAGCTGAGAAAATAAAGGATTTAGGTCAGAAGAAACTGCCATGGAGTTTTGGTTTCCTGTAACTAATTTCACAATGCAAAACACAGTGCATTTTGGTTGAGAGAAGATGTCAATGAGAGTTAAGGCGCATTTGGAAGAAAAAGGAACAGCATCAAGAAAAGTCTAACACTACCAAGGACTGCCAAACTCTATTCAAGTGTGTAATGGGAGATCTGATGGAAGCAGATGGAGCACATACCGGAAATGTGCTGTTCTCCATAACAGTGAAATCTGCCACAAGTTAGCCTGTGTATGCATGTGCTTATGTGTTTATATGCTATCTATCTATCTATCTATCTATCTATCTATCTATCTATCTATCTATCTATCTATCTATCTATCTATCTATCTATCTATCTATCTATCTGTCTGTCTGTCTGTCTGTCTGTCTGTCTGTCTGTCTGTCTGTCTGTCTGTCTGTCTGTCTGTCTGTCTGTCTGTCTGTCTGTCTGTCTGTCTGTCTGTCTGTCTATCTATCCATCCAGTCTGTCTCTCTGTCATCATCATCTGTCTAATATTTTATATATAATCCTTATATATGTGTCCCCCTGTAGGTCTCCTATGCACTGACCCTGGGTAGAGGAGAGGCCTCAGCTGAATAAAATGCCACAGAGTTCACCCTCCAAAGCAGTTATGTTCTCCAGCAAGAGAGAGATCTGTTGTCTGGAGTTCAGTGGTGATACCAGGAGATCTTCAGGCTCCACCAGGAGGCTGGCTCCCCTAGGCCTGGCTGCTTGCTCCTGTTCAGCAGCAGCCCCCTATGACAGCCAGTGTGGCACAGAAGTTAGGGTTTCAGAGCAGGGTCTGCTGGACCTAGGTGCTTGCTGTGGAAGCTGACTGGGTGATTTCAGACCTGTCACTTTCAATCTAACCTACCTCACAGGATGTTGTGCAGATCAAAGGGGGAGAGGAGAATGATGCAAGCTGCTTTAGTCCCTCCCCACTGTGGAGAAACGCTGTGCTTTTCCTAGGTAGAGGATGCAAGGGGGAGGAGTTGGAAAGCTGAAGTCAGAGAGGCAGATAAAGAGAAGGAAATAGGGTTGCCAACTCCAGGTTCCTGGAGATTTAAGAGGTGGAGCCTGGAGAGGGTGGGGTTTGAGGATAGGTGGGACCTCAGGTACAATGCCATACAATCCACTCTCCAAACCAGCCATTTCCTCCTGGGAAACCATTGTTGCCAATATCCAGGTGAGGGCTGGATATCACTCAGAATTACAACTGCTCTCCATATTCAGAGATCCCTTCTCCTGGAGAGAATGGCTGCTTTGCAGGGTGGACTCTGTGTCATTATACCCTGCTGAGGTTGCTTCCCTCCTGCTTTGGTCCATATCAGTCACGAACTTTCAGCCTAACCTACCTCACAGGGTTGTTGTACAGATCAAAAGGGAGAGAGGAGAATGATGTAAGCTGCTTGGTCCACATTGTGGGAAAGACTGTACTTTTCCTAGGTAGATACTAGAGGGAGGGGGGAGGAGATGGAAAGCTGAAGTCAGATCAGTTCCCCTACAGAAAACAGCTGCCTTGGGTGGGTGGGAAGATAGCAAGGTGGGGCACTCACCCAGAGCCTCTTTCTAGAGCCCATTGTATTTTTCTTCACAATGGGCCTTATTCCTTGTTATATTATAAAATATTTGTACTTTAAACACTGAAATGTTTGCCACCTTGGAGACCCTGAGCTGGGTGGAAAGGTGGCATAGAAATGTTTTAAATACATACATACATAGAAGAATGGAGTTGATCCATTTCTGAAGTGGTCAAACTGAATTGGTTGTATGAACAATACATGCGATCAAAGGGAGGGGGAACACTAGTGTATCTGAACTTTAGTGATGCTAGGACAAAGCCATGTCTCTGAAATTGGTTCCAGGGGTCTGGAGCAGTCTGAAGTTCCACCTGTACTTCCAGTCACATGCAGAATATGAATCCTTAGAATTCAGTGACACAGTGTCAGCAACTGGCAGTGACTTCTCTGTGTATTGGGTCATTGACTAAATTGCAGAAATAATTGGCTCCAGAACTGTGTTGGTTCCACACTAGCTGTATAGTCTGCAACTGTCATGATTTGCTCACTCATCCTTTTATGGACAACCTAGATCCAGGAACTCCAGCTGGTGCAAAATGCAGCGGTTTGGCTGTTGATAACAGTTCCTGTGTAGGCAAGAATCAGGCCAGCGCTGTATAAATTGCACTGGTTACCAGTTGAGTGCTGGAGCCATTTCAAGGTCCTAGTTTTGACATTTAAAGCCTTACACGGCCAGGGACCAAGATACCTACAGAATTGCCTTGCCCCGAAGATCATTAAGATTTGGTTTGCAACATCTACTGGCTGTCCCTGGCCTGAAGAACGTCCAACTTGCCTCAACCAGGGCCAGGGCTTTTTTGGCCTTGGCCCCAGCCTGTTGGAATCAGTTCCCCACAGAGATCCAGGCCCTTACTGATTTGTTACCTTTTTTAGGGCCTGTAAAACAGAACTATTCTACCAGACTTTCAGTTGAGGCAACGGGCGCCTTATTCCATTGGCTGGCGTTCTTTGTTATACCATCACTCATTTTATTTTAGATTATCAGTACACTGAATTGTAGAAATCGTCATCTATGGTCTATAGCAGGGGTGTTGAACTCATTTGTTATGAGGGCCAGATCGGACATAAATGAGACCTTGTTGGGCCAAGCCATGTCAGACCGAGCCATATGTGTACCTATTTTAAAATTAGGTAGCAGAGATATAAACTTTATAAAGGACCAAATAAACACAATTAAAGATATTTTTAACTTAAAATAAAACATGTTTAAAACATTTGCACTCATTCATCTTAAAGATGCTTTCTTTGTATTTCTCCTGTGGGATCCAGGGAACTGGGCAAAAGAAGCTCTGGCTCTTTCCTTCCTTCCCCAGAGGGCCAGGAGTGGGAAGGAAGAGAGGCTTCCTAATAGAAGGAAGAGAGGCTTGGCTCAGTAGCTCGTCAGTGCAATTGAGAGAGCCTGGCAAAACAAGCTTTCCCTCCCCCCTTCCTCCCCAAGGGAGGAGCCTCAGCCAATGGAGAAAATAGAGACTGCTCTGTAGCTCCTGTGCAATTGAGCAAGCTTCGCAAACAGGCGCAGTGCTAGGCTTTCCTGCGCCCGAGGCCTAACTGCACTTTACTGCCCCCCCACCAACAGTTTCATATTTGCGGGCGTGTGAAGTGTGCATGTGCCCCGATGACATAAACAATGATGTCACTGACACGCCCCTCACTTCACCCAGACTTTCCGAGCCTCGATGAGCCTGGGTGAAGTCCAGAACGTCACAGACGTGTTTAGAGCTGGGCTCTGAGCGCGCTCACAACCCTGCCTTCCCTTTGCCCAGGTTTTCCAAGCCTCGGGGATCCTGGGCGAAGTCAGGACCCACGCGGGTGTGCGGAGAGGGGGCGCTTTGTGGCGCCCTGAGGCCAGGTGGCACCCTTGTGGCCCCGCCCACCACTTCACCCAGGCTTCCCAAGCCTTGGGGAGCTTGGGTGAAGTCTGGAATGTCACAGACATGCTCAGAGCTGGGCTCTGAGCATGCTCACAACCCCGCCTTCCCTTTCCAAGGTTTTCCAAGCCTCAGGGATCCTGGGCGAAGTCAGGACCCACGCGGGTGTGCGGAGAGGAGGTGCTTTGTGGTGCCCTGAGGCCAGGTGGCACCCGAGGCTGCCGCCTAGTTGGCCTACTCCCACATGCTGGCTCTGCTTGCAAAGCAAGCTGCCATGCAGAAGAAACCAAAAGAGAGGGAGAAGGAAGCAGATGATAGCCCATTGCTTGGGCGCCGAATAAGAGCCCTCCAAGGACCTGATTTGGCCCCTGAGCTGCATGTTTGACATCCCTGGTCTATAACTTGCCTATTGTTTTATTGTATTGCCTCCTATTGTCTGATTTTAATTGTAAGTTTTAATTGTTGCTTTATCTAAGTTGTCATTAAACAGAGCCCATTTCCGGGAAAGGGCAGAATATAAATCAATCAATCAAACAAGCAAATAAATGACATTGTGTCATTCCAGTGTTTTCTGTGGATTCCTTCCATGTTTTTCACCACAGACACCTGACATGACTATCCCCACCCCCCCTAAAATCTAATTACAGCACCATCCCCTCCCATGAGGATAGTGAAAATACTATTTAGTGATCCCAGGTTGGCTGTCCCTTGGAAACTTCCTTTCATCCTTCTTCCAGTTTAAGTAGTTACGTTCTGTTCTCAGCAGTGTTCAGACATGTTAATTATCAATTCTTGTGGATTGGGAGGCTTAAGAACTTCTAAACCTTGAAACAAACCAAGTCACTGATCTTTTTATTACTGTTATTTTGTAGCACAGTTAAGAAAAGCAATAAGATAAACTTGATGGTGACTAGTGAATTTGGCTTGCTACAAAGTGAAAAACCATTCTGTCCAATCAGATCAAGCTGCTGCTAGGGATAACACACTGTTCCTTATTGACAGCATGGGAGAAGATGATGGATATGGCTTACAACCATTACTGCTTCACTGCTTCCTAGCTTGGTCACTGCTGGCCATGTCTGAGATGAGCTCCAGTAGACTGATTTGCTTCAGACAGAGTCAATGCAGGATGGAACAAACCTATTATACTCATTGTCACCTATTTATATTTGAATCTAACCATATTTAAAATTTTACATAATTACCCTAGTAGTTCTTATCAAAATGCAAATGAGATAGATTCTTCCATAATGCAAGTGAGATAGGTTCTTCCATTACATAGAGCTATTCTTAAGAAATCTTTAAAGCTTAGTTGCTGCTCTCAGTGCATTTATCTTCCAGGTTGTTATGTATGTGGACTCAAGTGAAGACTTGGATATTCCCACCAGGCAGACTGAGTTTGGGGACTTGGGAACAAAGGGCTGCAGGATCCAAATCCCTGCAGCCCTAGACCAATCACAAGTCCCCACCAGTTTGAATGACCCAATGATGTGCTGGCGTGGGAATCCAGAGATGTATATAAGTTGGGCCTGTAGGCAGCACATTGACTAATTACATGCGCGAAAGGCGTCGGGGGGGGGGGGAAGATGAGAACGCAACCACCCTGGCACCTGATCTAGGCGAAACAACCCCTGAGCTGGAGGCAGCGGAAGAGCCCGCAGCTACATCGGAGCCAGTTCCAGTGGAACAGATGGAACCACCCTCAGCACCAGAGACCGCGGAGGACCCCATCCAGCCGACGGAATTCCCCTCAGCACCAGGACCTTCGCCAGCAACGCCTGGTGGAGAAACCATGTCGCTGCCAGCTCCAGTGCTCAGGCGGTCGACTCAAAAGCACTGCAAGCCTGCGTACCTTAAAGACTATGTTCACTAGGGCTTGCGAACTAAGGGGGGGAGGTATGTTATGTATGTGGACTCAAGAGAAGACTTGGTATTCCCGCCGGGCTCATTGGAGCCAGGCAGACTGAGCTTGGGGACTTGGGAACATAGGGCTGCAGGATCCAAATCCCTGCAGCCCTAGACCAATCACAAGCCCCCACCAGTATGAATGACCCAATTATGTGCTAGGCGGGAATCCAGAGATGTATATAAGTTGGGACCTGTAGGCCCCATCCTCAGTCTTGTATTGTAACCTTTTACTATGTGATTCCTATTAAAGAGCTTGTTATCACTCACTCCGAGACTCTGCCATGCATAGAACCCACTATATTATACTATTGGAATGGAAATTTGTGTTAAAAACATGTATTCCACTGCTTTCAGTGGAAACATGATATAAAATTTTATCCAGAGTTGTTAGCAATCCTGTAAGATTTATTCATTTGATCTGAAGAAGTTTTGCATTGCATAGTTTCAAATCTAGAGGGAGAAACATGACCTGGAATCAACTTTATATGATGCAGACAGCAGTCTTTTCAAGTGGAAAAGAATTACAGGAAGGATATATTAAAAACTTATGAGGCACTAATAAGGTAATAAGGTATTGGAAAGTTTCGGCAAGATGGGAACATGAGATGATTGGAAAGATATATTTGGCTGTACAAGAAGTTCTGAAATGTCTGGTCATTTTAATTGAGGTATCTTTTATATAACTTTCTTTACAGAACCTATCATTCATCTCCCAGACTGTGGTCAGCGTTGACTAATGGAGATTGCTGTAGGGCGGTATGAGCAAGAAGACCTTTTGAAGCATGTCATTTGGCATTGTCCTAAAATTAAATCTTATAGAGCGAAACCCTCCAACAGAATAGTTTACAAAGAATATATATGAAAAGTGAACATGGAGTTTAATGCTATGTGGATTATACAGTGAAAGAACAAAGATCTGAATTCAAATCCACCTGTGAAGCTCATTGCTTGATCTTGTGCCATGTAGCTAATTTACTTTATATGAATTATAAATAAGTATAATAAATACTTATAAATAATGGGAATATTGCATTATTATTATTATTATTATTATTATTATTATTATTATTATTATTATTAATAGTAGTAGTAGCAGCAGCAGCCGTAGTAGCAGTAGTAGTATAATCTTGCCCCTACTATGTCATCTTTTAATTTTGTAATCCATTCTCCATATTGTTTATGGTACTATTATACCTCATATCTTATAATGTAATATACTATTCATATACTATGTCTTTATTGTTTGCATTGTTGTCCAGTTTGATAATCTGAATTCTACTGCATTGTTTACTGACTATCTCATGCTGCCTAGTTCCATCATTCTTATATTTTGTTATCTGCCTTGACTCTCAGTGAGAAATGTGGGCTATTAATAAAGTAAACAAATAATATTTAGTACTAATACCACCTCCCCCCCTCCAATTGTCAAATTGTGAGATCTTGTTAGCTGGGAAATATAAGATAGTATGTTTGAGGAGAAATCCCCACACCTCCATTGTAGGATCAGTGTTTATAGGCAATACATATATGGTAGAGGAACTAGAGATCAAATTGCCAACATGCTCTGGATTATGGAGAAAGCATGGGAGAATCAGAAAAACATCTATTTCTGTTTCATTGACTACACCAAAGCCTTTGATTGTGTGGATCACAACAAACTGTGGCAAGTCCTTAAAGAGATGGGTGTACCAGACCACCTCACATGTATCATGAGAAACCTGTATAAGGGTCAAGAAGCAACTGTCAGAACGGGATATGGAACAAGGATGTATATTGTCACCCTGCTTATTTAATTTATATGCAGAGTACATCATGCGGAATGCTGACCTGGATGAAGCACAAGCCGGAATTAAGATTGCTGGGAAAAACATCAACAACCTCAGATATGCAGAAGATACCACTCTAATGGCAGAAAGTGAAAAGGACCTAAAGAACCTCTTATTGAGGGTGAAAGAGGAGAGCACAAAAGTAGGCTTAAAAGTCAACATCAAAAAAACTAAGATCATGACATCCGGCTCCATCACTCCTTGACAAATAGAAGAGGAAAATATGGAAGTAGTGACAGACTTCACATTTCTGGGGTCCAAGATCACTGCAGATGGTGACTGTAGCCATGAAATTGAAAGACGTTTGCTCCTTGGGAGTACAGCTATGGCGAACTGGGTAGTCTAATAAAAAGTAGAGACATCAGCTTGCCAACAAAAGTCCGTATTAAAGTGATGGTATTCCCAGTAGTAATGTATGGCTGTGAGAGCTGGACCATAAGGAAGGCCGAGCACAGAAGAATAGATGCTTTTGATATGTGGTGCTGGAGAATCTTGAGAGTCTTGAGAGTCCCTTGGACTGCAAGAAGATCAAATCAGTCAGTCCTAAGGGAAATCAACCCAGACTGTTCCCTGGAAAGTCAGATGCTGAAGCTGAAGCTGAAATACTTTGGCCACCAAATGAGAAGGGAGCACTCACTGGAGAAGATCCTGATGCTGGGAAAGACAGAAGGCAAAAGAAGAAGGGGACGGCAAAAGATGAGATGGCTGGACAGCGTTACTGATGTAGCAAACGCGAATTTGAGTAGACTTCGGAGGATGGTGAAAGACAGGAGGGCCTGGTGTGACTTTGTCCATGGGGTCTCAAAGAGTCGGACTCAACTGTGTGACTGAACAACAAGAGTCGGAAAAGTAATTTGATAGATTTCTATTTTATTGTGGCCCAAAATGAAAATGTCTAACTTTAGACCACTAAAAATAACTGCCACAATCCAGTAGAGAAAATCCATGCTTAACTCTGACTGATTCTCCACTCGCCTTGTTCCAGATTCGTTGCTCCTTTTCCTGCAGTGCTTCTGCTGGATTTTGCGCAAGCTGCCCTGGGGTGGCAAGTTGCCTTGCCTCTTTTCAAGTTCCCTCTATGGCAGGCAGAAACTGGTTTTCAGAGGATCCTGCCTGCCATGGAGGGAACTAGGGAAACAGAGGGACGGTGGCTCAGTGGTAGAGCATCTGCTTGGTAAGCAGAAGGTCCCAGGTTCAATCCCCGGCATCTCCAATCAAAAAGGGCCCAGGCAAATAGGCGTGGAAAAACCTCAGCTTGAGACCCTGGAGAGCCACTTCCAGTCTGAGTAGACAATACTGACTTTGATGGACTGAGGGACTGATTCAGTATAAGGCAGCTTCATATGTTCATATGAAAAGAGGCAAGTCAACTCGCTGCTCCAGGGCAGCTTGTGCAAAATCCAGCAGAAACACCGCAGGAAAAGGAGCAATGAGTCCGGAACAAGACAAGTGGGGAATTGGTCTCTATATTAACTTTTCCCTTCCTCATTCAGTATTTTGCTAGGTAAATATAAACAGATAACTTCATATTTCTGTGCTATGAAATATCAACAGGACCCAGCAGTGGAATCCTGGAAAACAACATCAAGGCACTTTAGAAAATGAGATGCTATGTCCTCTTTAGAGTGTTGTTCAGAATGAGGTAAGCATGAAGCCTGTAATAATGTTGGGGAAAGCATTTCAAAAGGAGACTGACCTGGAGGTCCATGTAAACAAGATTGAGTTTAATGATGGGCTCCTGTTATATTGCTCATTGCAATGAAGTGTTTGATCTTTTTAGAGCTCTTCAGCATACAAAGAATTACAGAAGTTATTTTTGTACTACATGTGCTTGGCCATTTCTGAACTCTACTTCTAACAACCTGGACGATATTTGCCTGTTGGTGAAGGTTTGGGGTGTGGCATACCTGAGGAAGATAGACCTCCAATTCATAAGAACATAAGAGAAGCCATGTTGGATCAGGCCAACGGCCCATTAAGTCCAACACTCTGTGTCACACAGTGGCAAAAAATTTTATATACACACATACATTGTGGCTAATAGCCACTGATGGACCTGTGCTCCATATATTTATCTAAACCCTTCTTGAAGGTGGCTATACTTGTGGCCGCCACCACCTCCTGTGGCAGTGAATTCCACATGTTAATCACCCTTTGGGTGAAGAAGTACTTCCTTTTATCCGTTTTAACCTGTCTGCTCAGCAATTTCATCGAATGCCCACGAGTTCTTGTATTGTGAGAAAGGGAGAAAAGTACTTCTTTCTCTACTTTCTCCATCCCATGCATTATCTTGTAAACCTCTATCATGTCACCCCGCAGTCGACGTTTCTCCAAGCTAAAGAGTCCCAAGCGTTTCAACCTTTCTTCATAGGGAAAGTGCTCCAGCCCTTTAATCATTCTAGTTGCCCTTCTCTGGACTTTCTCCAATGCTATAATATCCTTTTTGAGGTGCGGCGACCAGAACTGCACACAGTACTCCAAATGAGACCGCACCATCCATTTATACAGGGGCATTATGATACTGGCTGATTTGTTTTCAATTCCCTTCCTAATAATTCCCAGCATGGCGTTGGCCTTTTTTATTGCAGACGCAAACTGTCTTGACATTTTCAGTGAGTTATCTACCACGACCCCAAGATCTCTCTCTTGGTCAGTCTCTGCCAGTTCACACCCCATCAACTTGTATTTGTAGCTGGGATTCTTGGCCCCAATGTGCATTACTTTGCACTTGGCCACATTGAACCGCATCTGCTACGTTGACACCCACTCACCCAGCCTCAACAGATCTCTTTGGAGTTCCTCACAATCCTCTCTGGTTCTCACCACCCTGAACAATTTAGTGTCATCCGCAAACTTGGCCACTTCACTGAAGTGAATTCCTACAGTTTCATAGTCATATACTTTAATACTTTTTAAATCTCAGTGTTAGAAACCAAGGTTGCAGTCTGAAGCAACCTACTTAGGACTGATTCAATTTTTCTTGAGTCTGTTCTGGAACAAGTGACTTTTAAGTAAATTACTGCTAAACATGTAACAAATTAAATCATATTACCCATAATTCCATTCGTACTAGTATGTCTGAGAGAACTGTTAGTTGCCTTGAAGAATAATTTCAAGATTGTTATTCCAATAATAAAGACACTTTCTTAACATGAATTTGCTCTTTGTCTACCATATTTCACTCACATAAAACAATATAGGATTATTTCTTTAGAAAATATATGTGCTCTCCAAAGACCTGCTCAAAGAAACTCAGAAATTAAAAATAATGTAATAAAATAATAAAAATCACCACACCATAAGTTATGAAACATACAAACAAGTTAGGGTATAACAGTGTTTAGAACAGATATCAAATAATCCTCAGTCCAGAACCAAAAGGTGGATTCCTTCAATTAAAAATCTGTGTAAAAATAAATGTTTTGGCCTGGTACCTACAAGAGAGTAAGGTAGGCTGGCAGACACCAGGCTAGCCTCAACAGGTGAGATCATTACAAAGATGAAATGCCACCCCTGAAAAAGTCCTGTTTCCACTCAATATCCACCTCACCTATGGAAGAGATCATGGCATGGGAAGAGGATTTTAACTAGTAAACTGGACAGTACAGGAGAAGATACTCCTTCAAATGCCACAGCATCAAGCCATTTGGGGGCCTTAAAGGGTTTTTTTAAACAGCTTTTGAATCATACCCAGAAATAGACGGGCAGCCAGTCCAGCCAGCACTGTACAGATTCCTGTCTCCAGCTCCACCAACACCCTGAAAGTTGCATTTTAAACCCAACTGGAGTTTCTTATCACTTTTCAAAAGCAGCTCCACACTGAGAGTGTGACAGGCCCTTTCCTGGAACCAAGGAAACACAACCTTTTATTATTTGAGGGAATCAATTTGTTTAAAACTGTAAACTTTCATATCAATTACAAGATGTTCTTATGGCAGCAAGTGTAAAGGTTTTGGATTTCCTGCCATGAGGTAAATTTTGTGGTGAGCAGCAAGAACACTGACATCATGTGAAGTTGTATGCAAATAACAAATATTTGATTGGTTTTAAAGAACAGATCAGCAGCACAGGTCTCCAGATAATCACAGTATAGCAGGAAAATAACGAAGCCCAACACATTGCTTGGTTTGAAATGAGGTATTTTACTTTGACATCAAAGCAGAACTTGTCGGCATAAGCCCAAAATGACAAAGTTAAAATCATCAGCCTTCAGACCATTTTTATTCACAACTCAAAACAAGCAGACAAGCCTGCCAGCCTTATCTATTCAAATGCCCCACCTCCTGCTTTCCTTCCAGTAATTTCTTGTAGTTTTCCACTGCTCTGTCCCTCTGTGTTATCCGCAAGAAGCTCCTTCTCTGCGGGGCCCCTGTCTGTTATCTATTTTACAACCTTAGCCTGTCTGGTTTTAACAGTTACAGCTGTTCAAATATTGCATCAGACATTCTCTTCTGAAGGCACAAAAACCATATTTTCATTTATTATTATTATAGAGGTATTCATTAATTATTCAGGGATCCCCCTTCATCCCCCTCTTTCAGTCTCTGAAAGTTTATTATTTTTAAAAAAATCTGAAGGAGACTGACCATCATCATCAAACAAATCAATTCTGTACGCCCACTCAAGAAGGGCAGCTAGGTGACAATTTGGTTTTCGACATCCCCAAGCAAGACTGAAATTACACTACAATGGGGAATTGAAATAGTATATTGACAGAAATGGGGTATAGATGGGTCACGGGAGGATAGATACATCGATGGGATTATCCATTCACACTGGCACATCCCAGTATTTTCCATCTAGAGAAAGTGTATGTGTGGGGAAGAAGGTCACTCAGAGGCATGCCTTGGCTATGCAGCCCAGCCTTCCAATATGGAGTTTTCCTGGTCTCCATCATGGGGTCTTTCTGGGCACACAGACTAGCTTGAGAGGGCCCCCTCTTGTCTTTTAAGGCTACCCTCTTTATTTGGCAGCACTCTGGTATCAATTCCTCCTCTTTGGCACTGTCCAGTCCTTGGAGGGTGTGTGCCACATTTCATGGTGTACTGCTGATCAGACTTCAAACAACCAGGGTTGTGACACAGTTGGGACAAAGGGAAAGGTTTGGGAATGTCAACTATCAAAAATAGGCTATGCCCGAGTTAAAAAATATAAAATAATCCATTCATGGTATATGCATTGAATAATTACACATGTCCAGTTTAAATTTGTGAACATAGATCTTGGAAGGATCCCAGAGAACTTATTTCTTTATCAATAAAACATTACTAGTTATGATGCAAGAATACAAGAACTCATCTCATTTTCTAAAACACATAAGGGACATATGCAAGTGACATGCTATAAACTGAATCAACTCATGTGCCTTTATGGCAGACACCTTGTTGTATCCTAGGTGATTAAGATACATACATTCAGACATACTTGGTAACATTGGCAGCCGTGGGCAGTCCACACCTGGCCACATGATTACAATACAAAAACCATTTCCTGACTAATTCTTTGTTCCCCTCCTCCCTTAGTCTTACAAAAGGTCTTCTTTCTTGAGTTCATGGAGAGTTTGCGTGCTCTATGCATGACAATCTTTTCACAGGGAAATCTTTTTCTGTTGCAGCCAAAAGGAATTTCTTTTCCTGGAAGCACAACTTGGAAGTGGCAGTGGGCTGCTGTTATGATCAGCTGGGGCAACCAGCCTTTTGCTAGGCAGAGGAATTTCCCTGGAAATAAGTTTTCTCCACAACTCTATTTGGATGGGGTTCTGAGGAGGCCTTCCTTCCAACATCAATGAGGCATGACCAGGCAAATTTCAGGACCTCTAGGTAGATATGGAAGAGCCTGGAAAACATACTTGGAGAAATAAACAAATAAAACAGCAATAATAGGTGCTTTTTCCCTTAAAGCTTTCCTTGGCTGTCCACAAATTGCCATAACTTGAGTCCAACCCTGTTGAGATAGAGTTTCACACATATTAGCTAAATTACCATACTTGCTTTGAACAGGAAACTTCCTCCTTCTCACATGGAGTTTCAGTTTGACAAGGTCTCTACCCTTCTGTTTAGGCTCTGTAAGGTTTAGAAATATTAACTGCAACATACTAACCATATGGACTTCTGATACTAACTGTGACGGAACCGGCCCGATTCTGCCTTCAGACCCGGTCCCGTCTGCTCCCTATGGAGTCGCCAACTCCTGGAGGGAGCTATTTCTCCTCCTGCCCCTTGGGCTTGCTGCCACCACCTCCTCAGTCCCGGGGTTCAGATTGAGAGGAACAGGACTCCCAATCCCCCTCTTCCCCTATGAGGCCAGGCCTCAAGGTCCTCTGCCACCCTGTACTTGGGTTTCACAGAGACCTCAGCACTTCTTTGGGGCACCCCTGGAGGATTGGCACCTTATCCAACTGCATGCCTTCCCCCTTCCCCGGGGCCCCCTTCTCAACACAGCGTGGTCTAAAGCGGTCTGGGGATCTATGTGGTACAGAGATTGACTGCCAGTATTTAAAACAGAAAAAACATTTATTTAAAAGAGAAAAAGATAGGGAAAGAAAAACAAAACAAAAACAGTTGCGTTTAAAAGGTTAGCACAGCACAGCACACGCACAGCAAACAGCCTGACAAACAAAATGTGTTATAAACGCGTCCTGCTGGCCCTGATCTAAACTTGCCCTGTCTTGTGAATTACTTACTTAGTCTGCCTGCCTGGGGCCTCCCAGGCAGGAGCCTCCATTGCTCACCACATGCTCGCTCGAGCGCTGGCTTCCCCCTGCCCTTCTCTTCCTGCTAACACACATGCAAAGAACAAAAGCACTTCCTGCCTCTCTAGGAGACTTTCCCCCTAGAGTTGTTGGTTTGGCTCTGCAAGGGAGGGGGGGTTGGAGGGAGGCTACAAAGCCTGCTGAGGAATTTACTGATCCCTGCCTTTTTGGATGAAGCACCAACACTCTAAGATGGCGTTTCTCCACACGTCCCCCTCCTTAAATTCTGAGCCGGAGGGGTTGCCTCCTACAGAGGTGACCCCATAGAAGAATCCAACCAACTAAGGAGAAACCCATTAACCAAAATATTACACAAACATTCAGGTATTTCTCCAATAATACACAAAGTCCCACAACCTAGGTGTCCATGTCCTTTCTGGACAAAACGTTGCCTTGCTGCATGCAGAAGGAATGTCCAGTCTTTAAGATGTACTCCTCCATCTCCCAGGACCACCTCTGGAGTTTGGTGCTCTCCCTCCGTTGCTGCTGTTGCTGGGGTGAGTGGTCCATCAAAGGAGGGAATCCCTGGCCCCACATATGGGGATGGAAACTGCCCAGTCCCCACACAGTTGCTTCATCTTTATCCCTCATTGGTGGAATATTCCCTCTGTCCACTCTGTCCTCCCAGAAAACCACCTCTGGGGCTCCAAACAATTGCTGTCCCAGCTTCTTTTTGTCTCCTTCCTTCCTACCTCTATGCAACACCATGGACCTCGCAGAGACTGGCTGTGGTACATTCACCTGCACCACTTTAACTGCCTTTCCCATTTTCTCCATAGCCCCCACACAGGTAGCATCGCCTAGATCATCCACAATCACATGGGGTCCCTCCCATTCCACTTTCCGTTCACCAGAATGAAGGGGCAGGAAATCCATCACCCTATCCCCTGTCTCAGCTTCTGAGAACTCCACTTTCTGGTCCCTTGCCACCTCACACAGTGGATCCAGCCTAGGGTCACTTTGAACCTCAGACAGGAACATTTCTGGCTCCCCCAGACTTCCTATCATCTGTTCCTTCAAGCCACCCCTAGTCCCACTGTTTCCAGAACACTCAGCCAAAGTTTGATCTGGGTTCTCCACCCCCTCAGTTGGTTTTTCAGTGTCAGCCAACTGAGCTCCTTCCTGCCTGGAAGGCTCCACAGCCTCCTGCTGCCCTTGCGGAAATTGGCACCCCTCTTCCCATTGGGCACATCCTCCTGCAGGGCTTGAGACAGGCTGGTCCTCCCCCTCCCTGGTTGGTGGTGAGGTGGCTTCCCTAAAGTTGCCTTCCTCCCCCCACCTTCCCCTGAGGGTTTGGCTTGGGTTCTCAGTCCCCTCGGTTGGTTTTTCAGCACTACCCAACTGACCCCCTTCCTGCCTGGAAGGTTCCACAGCTTCCCAGGATTCCTGTCTGCCCTGCTTCAAGACGACCTGTGTTGAGAGCGTCTCAGACGATCCCACTTCCTGATCCACAGCTACTTGGTGAACCGGTTCCAACCTAAGGCCGCTCCGGACCCCCTTCTGGAACCGCTCCCGTCCCCCCAAGCCTTCAGCTATGTGCTCCTCTGAGCCCACATTAGCCTTGCTGCTCTCAGAACCTCCTGTGAAATCTCCACTCTCCACCTCGGTCTCTTCAGCTTGCACATCCTTTACGCTAGACAGGTTCCCTTCCTCGCTAGGAACATCCACAGCCTCTTGCTGCACTTGGGGAAAACTACACCCCTCTTCCCCTTGGGAACACCCTACTCCAGGGCTTGAGACAGGCTGGTCCTCCCCCTCCTGGGTGACTGCCCTCTCTTTATCCTCAGTAACCTGGGCTATTTCCCCCTCCCTGGTTGGTGGTGAGGTGGCTTCCTTAAAGTTGCCTTCCTCCCCCCCACTTTCCTCTGAGGGTTTGGCTGCGGGTTACAGCATTTATAGAGTACTGGCCAACCAACAAATCCCGGCCCAATAACACTGGAACTGTCTGTTCCTTCCTTACCCCACATTCAGAATAGGATTTACCTTCTTGTGGAGCCAAACCCCTGAACTGCTTTCGGGAGTGGTCTGGCCCCAGTTTAAACCTTTTAAATACAGTGGCTTTATAGCCTGCAAAAGTTATCCCCCCATCTTCCCTAGGCATGCTGTAATAGATGGCTGAAAGCTCTCCAGTCAGGTTGCTACAGAGGTAAGACATATAGTCCTCCTCTGCAATCCCCCACTGTTTGGCTGCCCTCTCAAAGTTGGAGAGGTATATGGAGGGGTCTTCTCCCTCTTGGTACTCTGCAAAGTCCTTGGGGGTGACTTGGATCTCTTTGCTTAGTTCAGCTTCCAGACGTAGCACCTCAAGCTCATGGCGACGTTGCTCTTCCTGCTCCCGTCGGTGGATCTCAGCTCTCTCTCTTTCCTCCCGTCTGCGGATCTCAGCTCTCTCTTTTTCCTCCTGTCTGCGGATCTCAGCTTGTCTCAGCTCCCTCTCAGCTCCCTCTCAGCTTGTCTTTCCTCTCTCTCTCGTTCCTCCTGTCTGCGGATCTCAGCTTTCTCTCTTTCCTCCCGTCTGCGGTCTCGATCCGCCTCGATACGCATTCTCTCCAGTTCCATCTGTAGCCGCAAAATTGCTTCTGACTGGGTAGGGGGCACTTTTGTAGGTGCCCCTGCATGCTGATGATACTCCAAAAGGAGGTCTTTCATATCTACTACAGTCATGTTGTCACACTCCAGCTTGTGCTTTGCACACTCTTCCTGGAGCTGTGGCTTTGTCATCTTCAGGATTTCCCGCATCTTAGCACGCTCCATCCTAACTAGCTAAACTTTCCCTACTCCAGTTGACCCGAAAATAAAACAAAACCTCTGTTGCTTCCTCTGGGTGCTTGCACGCATCAAAAACCAAAAATGCCTGGCCAATCAAGTTCTCTGTTTGTTCTCATCCCACCGCTGCCGCCAAGTGTGACGGAACCGGCCCGATTCTGCCTTCAGACCCGGTCCCGTCTGCTCCCTATGGAGTCGCCAACTCCTGGAGGGAGCTATTTCTCCTCCTGCCCCTTGGGCTCGCTGCCACCACCTGCTCAGTCCCGGGGTTCAGATTGAGAGGAACAGGACTCCCAATCCCCCTCTTCCCTTATGAGGCCAGGCCTCAAGGTCCTCTGCCACCCTGTACTTGGGTTTCACAGAGACCTCAGCACTTCTTTGGGGCACCCCTGGAGGATTGGCACTTTATCCAACTGCATGCCTTCCCCCTTCCCCGGGGCCCCCTTCTCAACACAGCGTGGTCTAAAGCGGTCTGGGGATCTATGTGGTACAGAGATTGACTGCCAGTATTTAAAACAGAAAAAACATTTATTTAAAAGAGAAAAAGATAGGGAAAGAAAAACAAAACAAAAACAGTTGCGTTTAAAAGGTTAGCACAGCACAGCACACGCACAGCAAACAGCCTGACAAACAAAATGTGTTATAAACGCGTCCTGCTGGCCCTGATCTAAACTTGCCCTGTCTTGTGAATTACTTACTTAGTCTGCCTGCCTGGGGCCTCCCAGGCAGGAGCCTCCATTGCTCACCACATGCTCGCTCGAGCGCTGGCTTCCCCCTGCCCTTCTCTTCCTGCTAACACACATGCAAAGAACAAAAGCACTTCCTGCCTCTCTAGGAGACTTTCTCCCTAGAGTTGTTGGTTTGGCTCTGCAAGGGAGGGGGGGTTGGAGGGAGGCTACAAAGCCTGCTGAGGAATTTACTGATCCCTGCCTTTTTGGATGAAGCACCAACACTCTAAGATGGCGTTTCTCCACACTAACCCATACATCTTTCCTGCCATGTAGTCTCTACGCATATCAAAGAGACAGCCATTAATGTGTAAACATTGTTGATGCTCCCAAGGCACAAAAGAATGCGACGGTTAAAAGATAGCTTGGCCGCAAGGCAACTTCTCAGGGGAAAGAGATAAGCTGAAGCCTGTGTGAAAGTTTGCAGCTCCAACTCCTTGATGTCTTGGGAAAGGGAGCTTTGTTTAGAATTGCTTTGATGTAGAATCTTTTAAGAGTGACCCATGCCTAGGCATCAGTATTAGTCTCAATCTTTGTAACCAGCTATGAGTTTCCAATAAAGTGTCATTTTGTTTCAAATGAACATTGCCTTGAGAGTCCATCACCTGACACCTTCCAATGTTAAAGGACAGATTTCATAACCATACATTATACAAAACACAAATTCACAATATAAACCTATGCATCACTTCTCATGATTCAGGCTAGTGCATATTCATATAGAAAACGAGCACCTAGAGGTTCATGAGAGGCTTTTTATTTTGTTGCAACACATATGAATCTAAAAAGAAACATAAGATTGTGCACAAAATTTGGGAGCTCCAAAAAGAGATTACCAGAGTTGAAGTTACCCCTGGATTATGAAAATGATCACAAAAAGGGAAGAAAAACTTCAAA
The DNA here is from genome assembly GCF_032191835.1 of Heteronotia binoei. Classification (NCBI taxonomy): domain Eukaryota; kingdom Metazoa; phylum Chordata; class Lepidosauria; order Squamata; family Gekkonidae; genus Heteronotia; species Heteronotia binoei. Next base: position 132,202,880 of record NC_083223.1, read on the forward strand.
AACAAACACAAAACAAAACTGAGGCCTCAATAGAACAATGCTAGCTTTTAACATACGTGTATGCGAGGGATCAAACCCAAAAGATTAGAGAACTGGATTAGAGAATTTAAACCATTGGACATCAGTGAGGTGTTCAAGTCCCTCTGAACCCCATCTTCTTCTGTGTCAGCTCATCCAAAATTTGTTCTGTGGATCTCACATAGGTGTGAGAGTGGGTTTCAACAAACTTTAACAACAAAATCCTACAAGCAAATAATAGTTAATCCTTAAACAAACAATTCTTAGCAAACATACCAGCAATTCTTAAAATTACTATATAATAAAGAGCATGCACTAAACTTGAATTGCAGATCCCGATTTTCTTCATATATAACAAAACAATCCTGGAAGGCAAATACTGGTTAATACACTTTGACAAAGAAGGTTGAAATAACAGAGAGGCAGGAACTTAAAACAAGTAAATGGAAATGTGTCATCCAGTAGCAAGCCTGGCCAGGACTGGAGACTGGATTGAAACACAAAATCAAGCAGAATTGGAGTCCTACCATGTTAAGAACATGAAACATAAAAAGAATTTTCTGAACAAAACACTCAGAAAATTCATGCTCTAACAAAATGCTATAGAGGCATAAAATATGATAGATAAGCATATGGATGCCTCTTTCCACAAGTAAGAGGTTCACCATATAGCTGAATATGAAGATTGATATGCACAGTTCATAGATGGATCATAACTACAAATGACATCAAGAGAACAAATGAAGATATACCTTTTGAAGAATGCAGAACAGTATTAAAGTCCAGATTTCCAATGAAGAGTTTTCAGGAATCCTGCCTACTAAATTACTAACAAATCTAGAAAAGGGTATTTCCATAGGAAACATGACACTGAGAATAACTGGATCGCTGGTAAAGCAAAGTATTAGTTTCTCAAGACTTAAGAAAGAAGATGCACGGTGAGAGGGCAGTTTCACCCAAGGAAGTGTATAGATGTTCCTCTATAACACGTTATAACTTCAAATGAAAAGAGGTCTTATAGAAACCAAAATTTATGAGGCAGAACTTCAAAACACTGCTCTAAACAAAAACTCAGTACCAACCATCAAAAGGAACCCCCAGATTCAAATGAATGAAAAATTGGAAAGCAGCCCAAAGTAAGACAGAAAAACTGCCAGATGGAACACCTGAAGACCACATGCTTCTGGTATGAAATGTTCTTAACAGAAATCCCAAGAGAATAAAATTTCCAGAAGGTTGGATACTGTATTGCTTTAGCCGAATAGATGCTCCATATAAACCCAAGATTACAAGTATATACTTCCAACCCATTGTCCCAGATCAAAAAACTTAACAAGAGATCTGTTAAGTGCACCATTTCTTTAAAACAAAGGAGATCACAAGCTAAATATCTTAAAAATATTCCCCTTTAAATTAAAGCTACAAAATCTAAGTACAAGAGAAACTGATAACAGCCAATAGAAAAATATTCTCAGACTCAAAAGGTAAAGCAAAAAATAAATAAATAAATAAATTATCAGAGGGATATCTTCTAATCTAGAAGAACTCTAGGCCTCTGGGCAGTTTACAGGCAGGGTCCTTTCTCCAGCAGAGAAAGATTAGCTGTAAGTGGAACTTTGGGATGCCAGCTCCAGGCTGGAGATTTCTGAATATTTGAATTAAATTTGAAGATTACAAGGCATGCAGTCCATTTTCTTGGACACTTTCTCTCCCAGAGGCACTAACCTTAATGTTCTGGGCATTATATTATATTTTTGGGAGTGATCTCCAGGTTCCACCTGGAGACTGGCACCCTTGCAAAACAGTAGTGTTTTGAGCAAACCAAGGAGCTTCCAAACTGACTTGCTTTTTTTTTTTTTAACATATACACATCTTCCTTCCAGGCATTTAAAACTACTTATTTTATTTGTGGAAACATTCTTGCAGAATTTCAAAAGTTTGAATTTGTATCCTTAGACCCAAAATCAGGAGAATATGAGAATTCAGAAAAATATCTCAGTTGTGCCTCCCCTGTTTGATACCATGGGCATATATATAAACACAAGATAGGGAAGGTGATGAGATATCTGCCTGGTGGGGGTTCAGATTTTACACTTCTTATTTCTGCAATTAAGACTAAATTTGGCTAAGTGCCTTCTCTTTCCTAAAACAGCTAAAGATTGTCTGCCAAAGTTTTCCTAGCCAAAATCCAGTGAAAGTTGCTAGGACATATATCCTTGCAAAAGAGAAAACTTCGACTCTTTGCAAAGATGCTGGCAATTTACTTCTCTTTTCTGGTTCTGTTAAAGATTTCAGATTGAGAAGAGAAAAGAGGATTAACATTCCTTCTCAATGGGGGGAGGGCAGGAAGGGAAAAGTCCCCTGTGCAAGCACCAGTCGATTCCAACTCTGGGGTGACATTGCTTTCACAGCTTCACATTTTCATGGCAGACTTTCTACGGGGTGGTTTTGCCATTTGTTGGAACTCAGTCCTAAAATGGCTGACTGACTCCATCTTAGTAATAGTAAATGTTGTTTCTGCAATGTCATGCTGAGTCATGCTTCATCATGGTCCAGCTGTTACCTGTTACTGAGGTAAGGTGGAATGACCTCACCTGAAATTAGGCTTTGTGCTGACTCACAGAGCTGATGCAACCTCTGGTGAGCTTGCTCTGTCTGCCTGTAAGGATTGTGGGTACTGTGAGGCTCACTGTCTGGGTGGCAGCATACCCTGCTGGTGTTGGATCCTATGCTACTGTGCTTGGATCATGCTGTGTATACTTACTGGTGTATACTGTTATCTCCTGAAGTGTGTACTGATTACTGTGTATGACCTTGGCCTGACAACGACTCTGAATATTGGATACTATCCTGGTAATATATTCTACCATTGAATACTGTTATCTCTCTTGTCTATTAATTCCTGTGTTTGCCTGTCCCTCTCCTTCAGTGTTTTCTGCTGCGTGCAAAATTCTCTAACACCATTGCCTTCCCCAGTCGTCTGCACTTCCCCCAGCAAGCTGGGTACTCATTTTACCAACCTCAGAAGGATGAAAGGCTGAGTCAACCTGGAGCCAACTACCTGAAAACCCTGCTTCCACTGGGGATCGAACTCAGGTCGTGAGCAGAGTTTAGGACTGAAGTACTGCAGCTCTAACACTCTGTGCCACGGTGTTCTTGGGGTGGGGGGCAGGAGGACTGCAAATTTGCAATCTTTAACTTCCCTAAGCCAGGCTCCAATTTGGGGCTAATTTAGGCACTCTCTGTACATGCCCAGAGGCCTTTCCTTGAGCCTGAAATTTATAGAACTAAAGCAGTATATATTTAACAAAACTAGGTTAATCTCTCTTTCTCAGAGGTATTTGGTTCTGGCATTTTAAAGGTGAAAATAAAGGTACAACTCTCTGAATCTCTCAATCATGACAATAAATTGTATTTATTTAATTTGCATCCTTGCTGCATTTTAAAAGAGCTGAACCTAAGTTCTTTTGGGCTAACTAATGCAGTAGCCATGCACCAACTGAATTTTAGTGCTGAGATAGCTGAATAGCCTTAAATGGATACACCACGAGGGTCTGGGAGGCATAAAATTAACATAATGAGTACATTTCTTTACCTAGACTAGAGACTATTTTGCTAAACAGCCTCCTGATATAATTCCATTCGGGGAAACCCTTGGATTCCATCTAAACATTTAAACTCTGTATGATAATATCTAGCTCTCTGAATTTATACTCAGTTAACTAGTTTTATTGAACACTCACTAAAACCAATGCTTTCAGGGCCACAACAATCTGAGCCAAAGTTATCCACTAGCCTTTGGAAATACCTACTATCAATTTGTGAAAACTGACTTGGGGGAACCCCTTGCTGCAGTGGTGTGGGTTGGTTTTCTCTAGAGTTTTCCTAATAGGCAGAGGCTTGACTAGGGCCTCTGTGCTAAAGGATTTATCCAGTCTGGTGGCAACCTGCCTTCCTGGTGTTTCTGGGGGAAATACCAGACTTTGGACCTGTGTTGGACTATCAGTTGGCAAGTCTGCTGACCCACCTTGGCCAGACAGGTGGCAGACTTTGTCACACTAACAGAGACCTGATCTTTTGGGCAAGGCCACATTCTCTGCAGTTAGTTTTATTTCCTGAATGGTGTTGCCATATCCAGACAGGACAGATTGTTAGAGATCTAAAATGAAAGTCTAAAGAAAGATGAGATCCCAAGGGAACCAGGCTCTGAGCTCTCACTCACCCCAAACTTCCATTACCTTGCAGAGAAAACTAAGTCTGCAGCCTGGAACTTTGTGCTGTGATTCCAGGAGATCTCCAGGCCTCCCCCTGAGAACTGGCCTCATCTAATTTTAGTCTAAATCATTGCTCTTCTGTTCTTTATTTTATTAAGGGGAGAGAGGTCTTTGTTACCTTACAAAACCAGGTCTCTCCATTCTAAAAGACATTCAAATCCAAAAATTAGATTTTTCTTGTAGGGGACAAAGAAGCCTTGCCTGCCCATTCTCTAACAATAGAGAACTACCATTCTCTAACATTTCCCAGAATTCTGGCTTCTAAGTTTCCCATGGCACTAAACATTTAGACAAGACACTTATAGGGAAAACAGAAGAAAAAGAAGAAGACATTGGATTTATATTCTGCCCTCCACTCATGAGTCTAAGAGCGGCTCACAATCTCCTCTATCGCCTTCCCTCACAATAAACACCCTGTGAGGTGGATGCGACTGAGAGGGCTCTCCCAGAAGCTGCCCTTTCAAGGACAAGCTCTGTGATAACTATGAATGACCCATAGCCATTCCAGCAGGTGCAAGTGCAGGAGTGGGGAATCAAACCCGGTTCTCCCGGATAAGAGTCTGCACACTTAAACACTACAGCAAACTGCTCTCAAACAGAAAACAGGAGCTGCCAGTAAGGGGTCTGGCAGCCAGGGAACCCTGAGGGTTTACACTCTCTTTCTCTCGTGACCCAGTAAGATCTCCCTACTGGGAACTACACAAAAGAAAATCCCTCTTGCTTAGAGGCTTCGTCTCTCATTCACACACACCACAGAAATCCTCCCAGATCCTAGCTTCTGTGCTTCAGCTCCAAAGCAGAGCCTAATAGACAGAGCTCAAGGGGTGATCAGACCCTTCTTCTCGCCCAAGGAGAGGCCATCAAAATTCCCAAACAGTACATACTCACAATCCTGAAGATCTTCCAATTCCCTACACACGTCAGTTCAACCAGGCTCGGGATCTTGATTGACTGACCGGGCACCCCGCCCCCCACCAAGGCAGAGAGAGCTGGACTCAGTCAAAAATGTGACCTTGGCACCTAGTCCATTTTTCCTGCCATGAGGGTAGAGGGCATACAGTTATGAGTCATCCAAGGGAAGGAAAAATCCTTACCTTGCTGTTTCCAAGCCAATAGCACCATTTTATGTAGCAGGAAAATAACGAAGCCCCACACATTGCTTGGTTTGAAATGAGGTATTTTACTTTGACATCAAAGCAGAACTTGTCGACATATGCCCAAAATGACTAAGTTAAAAATCATCAGCCTTCAGACCGTTTTTATTCACAACTCAAAACAAGCAGACAAGCCCACCAGCCTTATCTATTCAAATGCCCCACCTCCTGCTTTCCTTCCAGTAATTTCTTGTAGTTTTCCACTGCTTTGTCCCTCTGTGTTATCAGCAAGAAGCTCCTTCTCTGCGGGGCCCCTGTCTGTTATGCATTTTACAACCTTGGATTCCATCCTTAGCCTGTCTGGTTTTAACAGTTATAGCTGCTTCAAATATTGCATTAGACATTCTCTTGAAGGCACAAAAACCATACTTTCATTTATTATTATTATTATAGAGGTACTCATTAATTATTCAGGGGTCCCCCTTCAACAGGAGAAACCTGGCTGAGGTATAAAAATCTAAACTAGTTATGGCTTCAAAGTGTTGTTTGAATTCTCTTTAATGCTTGCAAGTATAAACAGGTTTTCACTGACTAGGTTGGATGTTTTCACAGACATAGGATTCACAGGATACCACCCTACCAGCCTTCCCTTTCCCAAGATCTGCTCACCACCAAAGATAGGCCTCAGCACAGGGTACTCTACCCCTTCCTACAAATAAACTACCCTGCCACACTACCCTTCAAACTCTCTGTTATTCTGCTGAGGCAGATCCATACTATTATTTCACTCTCCCTGAAGCAAATGTAAACTAAGACTGCCATTGTGCTTCCCTCCAACATTCCATCCCCCCTCTGAAAGGTGATTGGATGTTGCAGCAGCACTCCCTTAGGCTCAGGGATGAAACAGCTGAGATACTGTTTTTTTCCTTCAGAGGCAGGCCACAGGACAGCCTCCTGTTGATCACCAAAGGCATTATACTAAATCTATCCTGGATGTGACCTGAGCATGGATCGCTGAGGCCAGATCACAAATAGCCACAGTAGTCATATCAGCTAAAGCTGTTAAAAGGTATCACATACCAAACAAGAAACCTGAGTCTCCAATTGTATGCCAGGATCCAGCTATGAACCAGCTCCTTCAGAGAAATACAACCCCCTCCAGGACAGACTGACTTCCAAGTCCTTGAGCTTTTTAGTTATTGACTAACAGCACCTCAGTCATGTTTGGACTGAGCTTCAGTTTCAGCATCCCATTACCTTCTCCAAGTACCTTGGTATTATTTTGCAGCTTGGAAGGTCCACAGGCCTGTAGGCTAAAAACACTGGCTGGATTCTGAGTAGGATTGCCAGGTTCCCACCATCACCTGCAGGGAAAGGGGGGGGGGCTGGGTTGCCAGATCCAGGTTGGAAAACTCCTGGAGATTTGTGGGTGAAGCATAGGGAGGACAGGGAGCTCTGTGGGGTATAATGCCATAGAGTTCACCTTCCAAAGCATCCATTTTTTTCCTCCAGGAGAAGTGATGTCTGTAGCCTGGAGATGAACTGTAATTCTGTGGGATCCCCAGTTCCCACCTGGAGGCTGGCATCCCGAGTTCTGTGCACTGACAAAATGCTTTCCTCAGTTGGAGAACATACTATTCAACAGTACTACCAAACGTAATGCAGAATGTCTTAATTTTAGCTCTATTGCTCAATGAACCCAACGTTTATTGTTTTAGCTATGATTATAATGCACTGCTTCAGAGGCAGGTCTAGGAGTTTTCCTTCTAGCATCCATTATTTAATACATTTTAAATTGACCCAAGGAACTTCTCTCTGTGAGCATCTTTGGCATTTGATGTCAAAGGGAGGAGAGAGCCAGAGCCTGCATCTCTCATTCATTAGTGATGCAAAGGCTATTTGTTCATTACCAACAAGCGAATTACTTGGCACAATAGTTTTGCTCACTGATTGGATTATTGCTTATAAAATAATTTGGTGCACTGCTGAGTCCATGTATTATTCACCCTACTCTTTAAGTTCATAATACTATTGAGATAGTTGTCTTATGACAGATCTTTTCCATTCTGTGTATGCATTAACCCAGATGGCAATGAATTAATGTGTGTTCTGGAGAAAGCCACAGGTTTCAGGTCCCACAGTGTTTGCTGTAGGCAGCCAATGCAAGATAAAGGATACAAAATTATTGAATGGAGTGAATCATAAAAGAGATAGGGAGGACTTTTGTTGATTCCCTGTTCTGGCTGCAGCCCCCACTCGATTATTTCAAAGTCCCTTCTTGCTTTTAGGAAAGGCTTTTCAGGTGATGGAGGGAAAGGCAGCAGAAAATGAAACATGAGTACAAAAAGCTGCATTATGTTGAATCAGACCATTGGTCCATCAAGGTCAGTATTGTCTCCTCAGAATGGCTGCTGCTTTCCAGGGTCTCAGGCTGAGGTCTTTCACACCACTTACTGCCTAGTTCTTTTAACTGGAGATGCTGAGGACTGAACCTGGGACCTTATGCACACAAAGCAGATGCTCTTTCACTGACCCACAGACCTTCCTCAAGAGGCTTTTTCACTTTTTCAAATACCCTTAGTTTGCAGTAGCATAGGACCACTTCAGTGCAATCATAGGCATGTTTCCTCAGAATTTTATTCAATATTCCTAGGTAAGTATTTTTAGGGTTGTAGCCTTTGTCTAAAGCTAAATAACAGAATGAAGGTTGAAGTTGGAAAGCACTTGTTGATAGCATCTGGGAAGAGTTGCTCTTGGACCAGTCAGCAGGGGATGAGGAGTGAACTTACTGGGAGAAAGGAGAAATGCAAAAATAAATGCAACATGCCTACATGACCTGGAAGTGACACAGGCACACTAGAGATGATGATCTGGTAGATTAGCCTCTACCACAGAGTTTTGCCCCAAAACCAAAGCATTGCCCTCAACATCCCCAACATGCCTATGTCACTTCCAGCACATTACATTGATTTCCAGTGTTATTTCCTGTTTTGGAGTGGTAATTCCCCCCTGCTAGCCTGCTGGCTGGCAGTGAAGAGAAGGGGCTCAAAAGCAGGGAACCAACACCGGGGGGTGGGGGTGGGGGGCGGGGGGTGGTGGTCTGGCATCCCTACACCTGGGAACAGCAGGTGCCTTGCATTTAGAATTCTTGCTTTGCAGATTGTCAGCTTAATATTTTTCAGCATTTACATTGTACATGCACATTTAAAATGAGTCCAAACGTTTTATGTACATTATGTCAGTAACCTTTATAACAGTTCTCAAAGATAGAGAAGTGATATTTTACCTGTAACCCCACACTGCAGAAGGGCGGGTGTGAAACTGAAACAACAGTAACTCGCTTAGGATCACCTGAGAAGAGATTCAGTGCTGGGATTAGCAGTTCACATAGCCATGTCACTACATTAGCCCTCAATGGACCTGAAAAGCTTGGAAACAACTAACAGCCCATGATTCCAGTGGCTGAGTCTCTCATTGCCATTGTCTTTCTTTTATAGGCCTCAGATGTCCTGCTTATGTACAAGACATATGCTGGATGGAAAAAACAATCAAGAGCATGAAAAGTATGCCAGAAGGATTTGAGTAATGTGTTCTGTTGACTATATTTTGTGATCCTCAGGGAAAGGTCATCATTTTTATCTATGCAAGCAGCACATGCATGGGACTGTATAAATTGAGACCTGAACATTTGAGGAAAATAAAATAAAATGAACATATTGGCTTTTTTGTTTTGTTTCATCCTTTATGTAAGGACTTTCAGGGCTTTTTTTGAGCAGGAACACACAGGAATGCAGTCCCGGCTGGCTTGGTGTCAGGGGTGTGGCCTAATATGCAGATGAATTCCTGCTAGGCTTTTTCTACAAAAAAAGCCCTGTGTGAAACAATAGTGACTTCAGGGTGTGTGGCCTAATATGTAAATAAGTTCTTGCTGGGCTTTTTCTACAAAAAAGCCCTGTGGACCTTAGTTATACATGCATTGGAATACAGGTTTAATGTTCCATACCTATTTAATTATTGGTAAAATATTGTATCCCATGCACTCTTACTAAGTGGGTGTCTCCAAGAAACTGGAGCAGTTTCACTGTTCATCCCAGCACAACCATTAGAAAAATTGTTTCTTTCTACAAAGCTGCCTTCTGATTAAGCAGTGGATCCCCTTAGGGTTCTAATTGCATGCCTGCAAATCTGTATTTCATTTAATCCTTTTTCATTATGCAAAGAAGCATGCTTCTTTATTTTATAGCAGGTTATTTATTTATTTGAAACATTATTTTATGCTGCCTTTCCACCCAAATAGGCTCCCCAAAGCAGCAAATATGAAACATTTGAACACTAAAACAGCATTTAAAATAGTATATAAAACAATTCAGCCAAAACATATGAACACAAAAACAGCCAACAACAAAACCAAGGAGGAGGGCCAGTAAGAGTCATTGGGGATATGCCAAACAAAACAAACAAAAAAGGCAATTACTGAGGGAGAAAGACAGTTCTTGACTTTTCAACCTTTAATTGTTGTTTTGTGTGTACAATTCCTTGATGTGTATCATGAGCAAGAGCTACAAATGTAGGTTGCAATTCTTCTGGGACAAGCAACTGATGTGTACCTCGTAAAATACAGCCATTTTGTAATGAGAGTTCATCACGTACTCTAAAATAAGGCAACAGTTCTAACTCCATTCCCTTTTCCTTACTAGACCATTTATTCATCAAAAATCCCCTTAGTTTCTGCTGAACTGCGCATGCCAAGCATGCAGCTTGAAATTTCTCTTGTGTGACTGCAACTGGAATGCCTGAAAGCAGTGCAACTGCTTCTACATCCTCTTCTGGTAATATACCTGAGGATGGCAAGGGAAGCCGCGACAAACAATCAGCTGTTACATTTTCTGCTCCTGGTTTATATTCCATCTCATAACTAAAACAAAGCAGTCGTGCTGACCACCTAGCAATTCGATTTCCTGCTCTTCCCAATCCTTTTGATGTCAACAGTGTTATCAGGGGGCTATGGTCAGTGTGTAATTTAAACTGATGACCCCACAGATAAGTTCTCCACTTTTCTGTGGCCCAAACACATGCAAGAGCCTCCTTTTTGACCACAGGATATTTTCTTTCAGCCTCAGCAATGTTCTTGATGCAAACGCAACTGACTTTTCTACCTTGCCTTCATGGAGCTGAGTCAAAACAGCTCCCAGGCTATATTCAGAAGCATCAGTTGTTACAATTATAGGCAGAGATGGATCAAACAACGCCAAAGCCGGGCTATGAATGATCAAATCTTTTACAGTCTCAAAACTAGCCTGAGCTGCAGATGACCATATTAAGGCTGTACTTCCACACAACAGTTCTCTCAATGGCTCAGTAACTGAAGCATAATTAGGGATAAACTTTGCATACCATGAAGTCAGCCCCAAAAAAGAACGCAACTTTTGTAGATCAGTTGGAAGTGGTGCCTGCATAATTGCTTCAACATGATCTACATCAGGTTTCAACCCCTCTGCTGAAACAGGATAGATAGATAGATAGATAGATAGATAGATAGATAGATAGATAGATAGATAGATAGATGAATTTATTGTCATTGTTCTCAACAAAAAGAGAGCAACGAAATGAGGTGCTCTTCCACAAACATACCAACACATCAAACACACACATTCATAAACCATTTAAATACATCTAAAACCATTAAACCATTTAAACCATTAAAACCATTTAAATACATCTAAAACGGATAAACATTCATAAAACCATTAAAACCATTAAATAAACATTCATAAAACCATTAAACATTCATAAAACCATTAAAACCATTTAAACCATTAAATACATCTAAAACAGATAATCCTTCATAACCCTGCATTTAACCTAACCACAGCACTTGGATAGAAACTGTCCTTAAATCTGTTTGTCCTAGCCTTCAACACTCTATATCGTCTACCTGACGGTAAGATCTCAAAAAGCAAATGGCCCAGATGTGTATGGTCCCTTAGGATCATTTGTATCTTCCTTTTACATGCCATATTATACAGATCCACCAATGAGGGGAGAGAACATCCACAAATTTTTTGTGCTCTTCTCGTCACTCTTTGGAGCACCCTTCTCTCTGCTTCCGTGCAGCTCCCAAACCACGCGCAGAGGCAATAAGATAAAATGCTCTCAATGGAACTACAATAAAAGGCAACCAGCAGACTCCCTGACAGTTGTAGTGATCTTAAGAGTCTTAAGTAGTATAGTCATTGCTGGGCCTTTTTCTCTAGAGCTAAAGTATTTGCCCCCCATGTTAGATCCTGTTTCATGGTATGTCCCAAAAAAGGAAGTTCCACCTGCCTAAGTTTACATTTCTCTGTATTAAATTCCAGCCCAGCTGAACTAATACACCTTAATGCTGACTGTAAATTTATCTCATGTTCTTCCGGGGTCTTTCCAAATACAATAATATTATCTAAATAGCACTGCACCCTATTCTGTCCCTTAAGTATTAAAGACATAATCTTTTGAAAAGCAGCAGGGGCCGAAGCCAATCCATATGGAACACACTTAAATCTAAACAACCCATCATATGTAATAAATGCTGTAAGATCTCTACTTTCTCTATGCAACATAACTTGGTGGTATGCACTCTGCAAATCCAAGGTGGAAAACATCTTAGCTCCTGCCACTTCTTCTGTATGTGGCAATGGATGACTATCAATCACCACAGCCTTATTAGGTTCTCTCAGATCTACACAAAGACGTATAATTCCGTCTCTCTTTCTTACCACCACTATGGGTGAGACCCATTCTAATGAGTCCACCTCAATAATATCCTTCTCCATCAATTTCTTAAGCTCTTCTGACACAGCATCTCTCACAGCAAATGGCAATCGTCGTAACTTCTGTTGCACAAGGATCACATTAGACCTCACTTTTACTTTATGGGCAAATCCCTTTGCACACCCAATCTCCTGTACCAAGGTATCCCCACTTACAGAAGTATTCCCACTCTGTATAGACTCAGCGTCCAGTTGTGGGGCCACAACACAGCCATCCACTACCATCAGCTTTAATGCAGCAAACAAGTCCCTGCCAAGAATAGGGGTACCATTAGGCACAACATAAGATTCTGCAGGTGCACAACTTGCATCACAATTCACTTCAGAAGATAGGCAACCACATAAAGGTATTTGGTTCTTTAAATAACAAACTAGTTGTAATTTTGGTTCCACTAATGGTACATTCCCAAAATATTTCAAATACAATGCCTCAGATAGTAAAGAGACTGCTGACCCAGTGTCTAACATCAACTCAATTTCGTGACTCTCCTCCAAGGGACTAACAGTTATCTTAACAGTACACATAATTCTATTTGCCTCAGAGGTACTTCTATTCCCATTCATGTTCAAAACATATACATCAGGTACTTGGATTGCATGCACCTGATGATTATTCTGGCGGCTATAACAAGTCTTAAAAAAATGTCCAAATTTTTTGCAATAACTACATTGTACTCCTTTTGCAGGGCACTTAGGGTCATTTGCCAGGTGTTGTATAGAGCCACAATGGAAACATGTTTTTATTGGCATTCTGTGTCTCTGGTTTCCTGGCTTTCCAACCTGTTCCTTCAGTTCTTTTACAGAGTCTTGACTTTGTCTTGGCACTTTCTGCAACAGTTCCACTTCTTTTATTTCATCTCCAGTGCCCAAACTTATCATCTTAGTTTCATTCAAAGCTGATGCAGTTTGGGTTGCTATTGCTATAGCTTTATCGAAAGAAAGTTCTGGTTCTAAAAGTAGCTGCTCCCTGATGTGAGGTACAGCTGTTTTTTCAACCAGCTGGTCTCTGATCATCTCATCAGCCAGCACTCCAAACTCACAGGGGCCAATTAAGTCTCTCAAAGCTGCAATGTATTGTAACATTGACTCTCCCGGTTTCTGTTCACAATGACGAAATTTATAACAATTAGCAACCATATTAACCTTGGGCACAAAAAACCCCTTCAATGCAATAAGAGCTGTCTTATGTTTATCATCAGCAAGAGGGAGTGTATAAAAAATACGCTGTCCTTCTACTCCTAGGGAGTGGATAAGCAATGCAAGCTTACGTTCTTCAGACACTGCAGTGTCACTAATTGCAAGCAGATAATTATCAAACATGCGGATCCATGAGGTGAAAATAATTGGAGGCTCACCTGGATTTTGCAAAAAAAGGTACTGGTGGATTCAGAGGCAAAAACACCATCCCTCTTTCATCGCCAATTTGTTATGTCTCTTAAATAAAGCCTCCACGTCAGTCTTCAAGTTTGTTTTATTATCTCCAAGTCAGTCAACACGCACAACATAAAACCATGTCCTACAGCTGCAAGATTCACTCCCTACTTCCTATCTTAACTTATATATAACCCTCTTAAAGGGACACACACCACAGAAATGCAAGCCCATCCAACAGGATCCAGCCTACTTCAGGATCAAACTCAGGTTTCTTAGGGCATTAATGGCCTCAGTGATGTAGCTAGGATTTTTGCTACCTCGGAAGGCAGCACTACTGCATTGTCCTTCACTCTTCTTCTGCTGTTTGAACACAAACAGAACAAGTTACACAGTCAAAAACAGATACACAAAAGGACAGCTTGTACAACCCTTGATGCCACATCCTTTTAGTATGAGGATGAGTATCCCCCAAAACATTAACCAAAGGGCATTGCATTGGACAATCCCATTGCAATGGGTTTAGGGAAAGAGGGTGTAGTAAGTCGTACTTGTAATACATTCTCCAGGAACTATACATTGGAGGTAGAAACTAACTTGACAATCCAAAAAGACTGCATATCAGTATTAAGATTTTAAAAATTTACAATGGAAATCTGTGAGACTAAAATGTCAGCTTTTACTATCCCTGTAATGTTAACCCTCTCTGAAGCTTACTGTCGTTCATAACTTGGGTCCTACGCTTTGCTTCCATTTGTGCTGTGCTTCAACTGTTGCGAGGTGCTTCTCTGCTGCACAACATGTTCCTCTGATGCTTTTTGACTCATTGGAAGACATCAGTCTTGCATAAGTGGAATTACTTGGCAGTTGCGGAACATGCTAAAGTCCATCTTCACAGTCAGAACTTTCCTGCATACTGGGTCAAACTGCAGCTGTTCTACGAGATTCAGGCCAATTCCCCACTAGGCTTGTTCTGGTGTCGGAGCTCTTTCCCCATCAGCACTTTGCACAAGCTGCCCTGGGGTTGCAACTTGCCCCGCCTCTTTCCCGTGGCAAGCAAGGTCCTCTGAAAACTGGTTTCTGCTTGCTGCGGGAAAGAGGTGAGACAAGTTGCAGCCCCAGGGCAGCTTGTGCGAAATTGGACAGAAAGAGAAAGAGAGCTCCAACTCTGGAACAAGCCTAATGAATGATTACATAAGCACATATACATATAACTGTGTGTGTATACACACACATATACACACACACATATATATACATATCTACACATATACTCACATATACACAGTCTTTCTTTCAATACATTCAGCAGCTGTTCAATACTTTTTCTAGGGCCACTACCATTTCCCACAAAACATGCAGGTCCAGAAGAAATGACTGTTCTCATGTAAGTGGCACTCTATGTTTGCAGCCAGTAAGGGTTATTTAAAAGTAAATATTTCACTGTGATTTCTTCCAAATTAAATTACCCTGGATGGGATTAGATTTTGAAATAGCTACATAATGGCTGAAGTGCATTTATTAGCAAGCAGAAAGGAAAGAGAGGGTATTTTTTGCTTTCTCATAAACAGGAAGCAAAGAGCTGCAGCTGTTTCAGAATCCCATTTAAGACAGATAACATTTTAGGGGGAAAAGCAAGCAGTGCAGATCTTCCATCTGCCCTTGGTGGGACTGTTAACACAATTTTAGGCAAGTAGTGTGTTAACTCAATTTGTGATCAATTTGGAAGGGGTCCACATGCTTCCATAGTCATTTTAAGCTATATTTCAACAACAGTAAACCATATAGCATTTGCTTTACCAGCAGTAGTTTATTTTCTGCTTTGTGTGTGATATCAAGCTGTTTGTTATACCAAATAGAAAGGGACCGAGTAATTGCATGTTCCCCTAGGTACATAATGATGCATGCAAAAATTGCTTATTTGCAGTTTTATTTGAATTGTCTGCATGACAATTTTGTCCCAATTTATCTGAGCTTCCCTATCTAAAAGGATTTGTTAAAGAATTATATATTTTAAGCTTTCCAAGGTTGTATTTAACTTGCCTATAAAATGCTATTGGCCTCATAGAAGAACTGTTGTGACTCGCCAAGATAGGAAAATGCTTAACCATACTCATATGTATATGTTCATTTGAATTAATGCAATTTTATATATTAACTATGAAGTGAGGGCCACTTCATCCATCTTTAATAGTGAAGTTGACCAAAATCCACTGACTGGAGCTTTGAATGGGCAAGACAGATCTTTCTACAAATCTGAAAAGGACGCCAGGTTTGTAGGAAAATGTGAAATCTAAAAATACATCAGGTGGTTTTAAAAATGTGAAGAAAAAGAAGAGGAGGAGGAGGAGATTGGATTTATACCTTGCCCTTCACTCGGAGTCTCAGAGTGACTTACAATCTCCTCTCCCTTCCCTTCCCCACAACAAACACCATATGAGGTAGGTGGGACTGAGAGAGCTCTCTGAGAACTGCTCTTGAGAGTAACAGTTCTGAGAGAGTTAGGACTGATCCAAGGTCATACCAGGAGATGCAGGTGGAGGAGTGGGGAATCAAACCTAGTTCTCACAGATGAGAGTCTGTGCACTTAACCACAACACCAAACTGGCTTTACAATGATAAAAAGGTGTGCCTGTAGCTTTAAGTAATGTGGGTGTTGCTAGGCAACCACAGTTTTCCAGGCTTGGTTCTATCAATAAAAGTCAGGGAGAGGCAGTAGGGCATATTTTGGCTTTTGAGGGAGGAGTAATTGAGGCCAGACCTGTCCTGACTAGGGTTGCCCAGCTCCAGGTTGGGAAATTTGAGAAAATTTTGTGGTGGAGTTTGAGGAGGGCAAGGCTTGGGGCGCAGGGAGGTCTCAGCTGAATATAATGCCATACAGTCCATCCTCCAAAGAGTAATTTTTCTCCAGGAGTTCAGTTGTAATTCTGGAAGTTCTCCAGGAAATGGTCACCTATTGTGGAACAGACACATTGCTGAGAAGCAAAAACATTTCTTCATTCAACTCAGATTTTTTCAGTCTACTTACCAGCCTTAAAAGTACTATTTCCCTCAGTCTTTGTCCAGCTGCTTCTATAAATTAAATCACAAAGCAAAGAAAATAAAATACATTATTTTGAAATCTTGAAGCCCCTGTCGCCTTCAAACCCTGTTTGTGAGATGGACTGTGCATGAAAGAAATATTGTAACGCATGTGAAAGCACTGTGCTAATACTAACATAAGCTTATGATCAGCAATGCCAAATGGAACAATATAAAAAAAATTCCTAGCATACAGTGCGGCTACAACAGCTTATCAGTAAGTGTCTGAAAGAACTAACAATAGGCATATTTAACACTCTTAAACACTGCTAAATGCACAGGTTACTCAAACTGAGTGAAAATATGAATCATCACTGGCAGATGTTATAAAGCAGACTTATAAACCTATATGAGAACCAGCCAATCAGTCCTGTGGCCCTGATCAGTGGCTGGAAGCCTTCTGCAGCTCTGTTGGAATTAAACATGACTGGGCCAGAAGGGGCATACTGTTGACCACAAGACAGTGAGAGCAGCCCAGATGGTCATGGGTTTGAAATGCCATTGCTGAGATTGGCTGCAGGGAGAAGGCTGCAGCCAGAAAGGCAAGTGCAATAGTTGTGGTGGAAAGCACAACAGCCACATATACCAGTGTTGTTGTGGGGATAAGCTCAGGGAAGACAGAGGCAGCCAAGTCATGGACTCAATTCCACCAAAGACCCAGCAGATGACTGCAGTGTGTCTGAAGAACTGGTGAGGTTGACAGTGTGCATAAGCAACCCACAGAGGCCAGGGACCCCACAGACCCTCGATCCTGCAAGACAGCAGTGGTAAAACAAAGGGGAAGCACAGGGACTCCTTTAAGCGGTGGAAAGCTAGTCCAAGTGATATTAAAAACAGGGAACACAGGCTGTGGCAAATCAAAGGCTCCTTAGTATTCTCAAGAGTCACAGAGTAAAAGGACAGGTCCTCTTTTGGATCAAAAACTGACTAATTAATAGGAAGCAGAGAGTGAGTATAAATGGGCAGTCTTTGCAGTGGAGGACGGTAAGCAGTGGGGTGCCGCAGGGCTCTGTACTGGGTCCCAGGCTCTTTAACTTGTTCATTAATGATCTGGAGTTGGGAGTAAGCAGTGAAGTGGCCAGGTTTGCAGATGACACTAGATAGTTCAGGGTGGTGAGAACCAAAGAAGATTGCGAGGCACTCCAAAGGGATCTGTTGAGGTTGGGTGACTGGGCATCAATGTGGCAGATGAGGTTCAATGTGGCCAAGTGCAAAGTAATGCACATTGGGGCCAAGAATCCCAGCTACAAATACAAGTTGATGGGGTGTGAACTGGCAGAGACTGACCAAGAGAGAGATCTTGGGGTCGTGGTAGATAACTCACTGAAAATTTCAAGACAGTGTGCAGTTGCAATAAAAAAGGCCAACGCCATGCTGGGAATTATTTGGAAGGGAATTGAAAACAAATCAGCCAGTATCATAATGCCCTTGTATAAATCGATGATGCAGTCTCATTTGCAATACTGTGTACAATTCTGGTCACCGCACCTCAAAAAGGATATTATAGCATTGGAAAAAGTGCAGAAAAAGGCAACTAGAATGATTAAAGGTCTGGAACACTTTCCCTATGAAGAAAGGTTAAAACGCTTGGGGCTCTTTAGCTTGGAGAAACGTCGACTGCGGGGTGACATGATAGAGGTTTACAAGATTATGCATGGGATGGAGAAAGTAGAGAAAGAAGTACTTTTCTCCCTTTCTCACAATACAAGAACTTGTGGCCATTCGAAATTGCTGAGCAGTCGGGTCAAAACGGATAAAAGGAAGTACTTCTTCACCCAAAAGGTGATTAACATGTGGAATTCACTGCCACAGGAGGTGGCGGCGGCTACAAGCATAGCCGGCTTTAAGAGGGAATTGGATAAAAATATGGAGCAGAAATCCATCAGTGGCTATTAGCCACAGTGTGTGTGTGTGTGTATATATATATGTATATATATATATATATATATGTGTGTGTGTGTGTGTGTGTGTGTGTAAAGGGGTAGTGTTACCAACCTCCAGGTGGTGACTGGAGATATCTTGATCCGATGACAGAGAGCACCTGGAGGAAATTGCCACTTTGAAAGATGGACTCTATGGCATTATACTTCACTGAAGTCCCTCCCCTCCCCAATCACGCCCTCTTCAGGCTCCACCCCCAAATTCTCCAGGTATTTGTTGGAATTATGTATCTGTTCTGTATGTCCTTTGCAATGTTCTAAAGTTCCAGTCATTATAGGGTTAACACTGTGCCTGATTCTCTATTGTCTGCATGACCTAGGAAAAAGATACTGACTGCTGTCAATCAAGATCTAGAAGCAGGAAAACTGATTTGTTTGTTTGGCCAGTTAGTCAGGTGACTTCCTTTGTTCAGGCAGAGAGGTCAAAGAGAAGGGGGAAGTATCCTCCATTAAGCATGTGTTCTTCAATGTGTTAGGATGTAGTTCTTAGAGTTTGTTATTTTCACCTCCCAGTACCCTTTCCCTGTAGTAATAAATGTTTTTTGTTTTCATGTTAAATACCTCTCAATGATTTGATCCATTGAACCATTTGAGATAAAGAAATAGAATTTCAAACAGAATTCCCTACAAAATTGTTAGCCGAGGAGATGGTTCTTGCTACAAAACTGATTATATCATGGACTATTTTTGGCTTTTGAATTCTAAATGATTTTTTGAGATTTGGATCGCGTTGAGAGCATTTAGAAAGCAATAGGCAAAAGCTGCAATGTGGCTAAACTCCTGGCTACTCCTGGCTCCACCCCCAAAGTCTCCTGGCCCCACCGTCAAAGCCCCCAGATATTTCTTGAATTGGACTTGGCAACCCTAAGGAGGACTGACCCCTACTGGTCAGTGCAGCAGGCCCCTGGTGACAGGTCACAGTTAGGAGTGACAAATAGAGTTGCCAGATCCAACTCAAAAAATATCTGGAGTGTTTCGGGGTGGAGCCAGGAGCAAGGGTGTGATAAGCATGACTGAACTCCAAAAGGAGTTCTGGTAATCACATGTAAAGGGACTGCCCACCTCTTAAATGCCTTCCCTCCCCCACCTTCTTTTGGGGGCTCATAGAATTGGACCTCCTGGTCCAATCTTTTTGAAACTTGGGGGGTGTTTTGAGGAGAGGTACCAGATGCTATGCTGAAAATTTGGTGCCTCTACCTCAAAAACCAGCCCCCCAGAGCCCCAGATATCTACAGATCAATTCTCCATTATACCCTATGTGTCACGTTCTCAGGGCGCAGGCAGGAGGGAGTCTAAAGCCGGTCCGAAGTCAAAGTTCAGGAAGTTAATCAGGAGCTGAGTCACAACAGCAAAACTGCAAACCAGAAGCAGAAGTCAGTGTCCAAATCCAAACGTGCCAAGGAATTCAAACTGGTCAGGAACTGGAATCAGGAAGGAGCATGGATGCAAACCAGGGAATCAACTTGTTGCTTCCACAAGGTTGCCAAGTCCCGGGCGTGAGTTATATGGGAGCCTCAATCAGCCTGTTCTCTGAGTGGCCGTAATTCTCCTAGTACTCAGGGCTAAGAGATCGGAAGATTGGCATGCTGCGTGCCTGCGTTCTGCCAGCTTTTTTCAAAGACGGCTGCACATCCTTGAGATGGGAGGGGGAGAGCTTGGAGGAGACTAATTGTCAACAGCCGTGGGTTCCTGGAATATGGGGAGAGTGATTGATGGGCCAGCTGCTGGTTCTTCCTGGTCTGTTAACCCTTCCAGCTCTCCCTCCTCAGGGCTCATGACACTATGGGAATCAGTCTCCATAGGGTATAATGGAGTGCCTTGAAGACATCCTTCCCTGTTTTCTGATGACCCTGAAGCAGGGGGAGGGCCTCCAAGCCAGGGGATCCCCTGCCTCCAACTGGGAATTGGCAACTCTACTGACAATGGTACTGAAGAGTAATATTCAGGATCCATTTGTATGTCTTACATGTAAAGTATGGAATGTCTATAGCAGGAGTGTCAAACTAATTTGTTATGAGGGCCAGATCTGCCATAAATGAGACCTTGTTGGGCTGGGCCATGTTGAGTTGGGCCGAGCCATGTTGGGCCGGACTATGTGTGTACCTATTTAAGATCAGGTAGCAGAGATATAAATTTTGTAAAGAACACAGACAAACACAAATGTTTTTCTAAAACTTAAAACATGCTTATAATGTTAGCACTCATTGGTCTTAAAGATGCTTTCTTTATATTTTACCCATGGGAACCAGGGAACTGGGCAAAGGAAGCTCTAGCTCTTTCCTTCCTTCCTCAGAAGATGAGGAGGGGGAGGAGCCTCAGCTGATAAAAGAGTGGCTTGGCTCAGTAGCTCTGCTGTGCAATTGAGAGAACCTGACAAAGCAAGCTATCCCTCCTCCCCAAGGGAGGAGCCTCAGCCAATGGAGAAAATAGAGGTTTTGCTCTGTAGCTTCTGTGCAATTGAACAAGCCTTGCAAAACAAGCTGTGATGCAGAAGGAAGCAAAATATAGGGAGAAGGAAGCAGATGACAGTCAGTTGCTCAGGGGCCTGATTTGCCCCCAAACTATGTTTGACACCCCTGGTCTAGAGTATTATTTAATAAATACATAAGTGGTCTCTGTGTTTAACAGGGTCTGTATTGAAACTGAGTGAAGATGATTGTGCCAATTTTCTCCATTCATTGAAATTTTTTAAAAACAAGAATATTGCATGAATTCTAATTTGGAAATAGTTGTTGCAAATCCTTGTTATCTCTTGATAAATAAGATAAATCTAGTTATGTCCTCCCCATCTAACAGCTGTTTATTTGTTATTTGCTTCTTTTTTTACTTGCTCTTAATAGTTAGCGGCTCGTATGCATTTCCCATACTCTCTTGTCTAGGGAGCCTTCAACACAGATTCTCTTATTGTGTAGCCATATTGTTGCTCAAATCAGTCCCCATGCCAGGCCTGTAATGTAGAGTGTCCCCTATGCATAAAGAACTAGAACATAAGTCTCAGAGTAAAAACAGATCATTTGAATCCCAGCTCCCAGTTTTAACAGAATAAATATACCATGGAGGAAAAGATGGAACGGAGAGAGATACTTAACCAGAAAGCAAATTTATTACCCTAACCAACATACAGAATTAAAGAGCGGGAGCAAGGCAGTAGCACAAGGCAGAAAGACTCACATGCAATGGCAACAATACAGCAGTTTTTAGCAGTCCATTAAAAACCATCCAGCATGGACAATCCTAGTGTTCACTTGTAAATATTAAGCTAAATACTCAAGCAGAGATGTTTATAGTGTCAAAATTGTGTGCCTCATCCATGGCTAGTCCAGAGAAACGAATGCAGAAAGATAGGTAGTGGTGATGGGTTGTTCAAGAAGGGACCAAAATGCATGGTGGGGTAAGCAGGATTGGAGAAGGCCATTTGGCTCAAGACTAGCTGGCAAAATCAGGTGATGAAGAAGCCAAGAGAAAGGGAGCAAATAGAGAGACATGGAGGGTCAATTAAGGAAGGGAAGCTGAGCAAGAGAGAGAAAAAGCATATCCCACCTGTCTTGATGAGGAGGGTCATGGTGCTGGAAAAAGGTTCTTGAGTTGAACCAGCTTCCAGATCATGGTGGGAGGAGGGAATCCTGTGATTTCAGCACTGGAAGAAGATTTGTGTGCAGAGCCAGCAACAAAAATAGAAAGCTTGAGATTCTCTTCTTATTATCCACCTGAATTTACCTGGTGACTGGTTGAATATGGTAAGAATTAGGATCTGCAATGGCCCTGGGCCCAAAGTGCAGAATCCAGCTGCTTATTGGTAGAATATGGGTTGCACTATGATTGGTTCAACTTTAGTATCTGAGACCTGATTGGTGCAAGGATCAGAAATTTCAGTGGCAAAAGCTAGCACTGCAGGACTACTCAGCTCAGTGGGGGCAACCAGAGGACATAAGATCACCTGTTGCACCCCCCCCTTAGTGATGATGATGACAATATATGTGTCTGATACTAAATGGCCCAAACCAGTTGCAATGACTTGAGGAAGGCTGATGGCTCAATACAGGAATGGCTGTATTGTGAAAGTGATTCTAAGAGATTTGCTTATTTCATCTGTTCCTTTGATTTCTGAAGGATAAAGACCTAGGGGTGCAATAAACATGGGTCTTGGGGGAGCAGGCAACAGTACTGTTGAAGCGATTCCTCTAGAACGGGGGTGGCCAAACTGTGGCTTGGGTGCCGCATATGGCTCTTTTACATATATTGTGTGGCTCTCAAAGCCCCCACTGCCCCGTTGGCTGGCCTGGAGAAGGCATTTGACTC
The DNA here is from genome assembly GCF_032191835.1 of Heteronotia binoei. Taxonomy (NCBI): domain Eukaryota; kingdom Metazoa; phylum Chordata; class Lepidosauria; order Squamata; family Gekkonidae; genus Heteronotia; species Heteronotia binoei. Next base: position 132,225,766 of record NC_083223.1, read on the forward strand.
TTTAATTCACTTCTCCTAGCCAAGCCAGCCAGCAGCTTGGAGAATGCATTTAAAGTTGCTTTCTTTCCTCCTCCACCTCCATCTATTTGCTTTCCTTCCTTCCTTCCTTCCTTCCTTCCTTCCTTCCTTCCTTCCTTCCTTCCTTCCTTCCTTCCTTCCTTCCTTCCTTCCTTCCTTCCTTCCTTCCTTCCTTCCTCCCTCCCTCCCTCCCTCCCTCCCTCCCTTCCTTCCTTCCTTCCTTCCTTCCTTCCTTCCTTCCTTCCTTCCTTCCTTCCTTCCTTCCTTCCTCTAGAATGAGCTACCTTTTGTCCTCACATGATGAAGGTGTGTTCTATGCTTTATGGGCTTCTATCCAGCCATATTTGATATGGTCACACAGGGCAGCTGACTGGGAGAGTGAAAATAGCCCTGGAGCAAGCCAAGCTGAGCAGCCCTTGTGGTGCTAAAAGCCAGTGCTGTAGGACCACTCAGCTCAGTGGGGAAAACAGTGGGTATTAGCTCACCCATTGCATCCTCCCCCAAACTGGCAGCAGTGCATGAAATAAATAATGAGCTGACATCGTGCTAACCAGAATAATTCAGACAACAGTATGAAAAAATATCTTTTTCAAAAGAAGAGCTGATTATCGATATGAATAAAAAGCAATTTGAAGCATGTTAAAATTCTGATATTTGCTCCAAAGTCTGTCAAGGCTGCTAAATTATGAACAAACAGCAGTGGAAGATCATTTTGGGGTACACCTATTTCCCTGAATTGCTGTTTGGTGAGCCTTGCTTTGGGCTCCTCTATTCTGCCCCCTACTAAAGCCTCAGGTGTGAAAGAAGATCTCAGGATCCTCCTCAGGATTGCCTGTTCCATGTCCACATCTTGGTTGCCCAGATGACCAGGCAGCAGCTTTCTGCCTGACCTCCAAGGGATTGGTATGTCTCCTTCCTGGTTGCCTTAGCAACTGGAGCTGAATTAGGTTCTTTTCTACTCTGTGGGTTTCTGTGTTTGGGTGAGGGTGTGGCAGAGTCCTCTTCTAGGTGTGCTTAGATCCTCAAGCCGCAGTCACACTCATCATTAAATCCATCCCTAACCCGTCGCTATTATACCCCGCAGCTTTTTTACAACGAATTTCCTGATCAGACATCCCTCCATCCTTCGGTTCTAAGCAGCGTTTGTCCTGTCGCTGGTTGATCAGAGGTCTCAACTGGACCTCATTTTTTGAGATGGCATTCCACACTTGCGCAAGCGCAGTACGTGGGATATTGTGCTTGGCTTTTTTTTTTTAAAAGGTGCCAGAAAAGGTGGGCAGTCTGCCCCCCCCCCCCATTTAAACACCCAGAAAGGAAGGGGAAGCCCAGGAGCTCTCTTTGCTGTCTCTCCACCTGGCGGGGAGACAGCAAAGGTGGGAGTTCTTCCTCCCCCCCCCACATTTAAATACCCCACCGTGGTGTTTAAATGGGGGGGAGCACGGCAACTCTCTTTGCTGTCTCTCCGCCTGGTGAGGAGACAGCAAAGGTGGGTGATCTTCCTCCCCCCCATTTAAACACCCCGCCGTGGTGTTTAAATGGGGGGGGGGAGTACGGCAACTCTCTTTGCTGTCTCTCCGCCTGGCGGGTAGATGGCAAAGGTGGGTCATCTTCCTCCCCTGGCAGGGAGACAGCAAAGGTGGGTGATCTGCCTCCCCGCCTTTAAGAAAGGTCCCCTGTGCAAGCACCAGTCGTTTTCGACTCTGGGGTGACGCTGCTTTCACAAAGTTTTCATGGCAGACTTTTTATGGGGTGGTTTGCCATTGCCTTCCCCAGTCATCTATACTTCCCCCCCCAGCAAGCTGGGTACATATTTTACGGACCTCGGAAGGTTGGAAGGCTGAGTCAACAATTGCTGGCACAATGATATCATTTGGAGTGGGCTCTCGCAGGGAAGCAGATGTGCGCTTGCAACGAGTCAGCTACAATGGAGCGTTCAAACATAGAAAGTACACGCTGGAGTCGTCGGAAGCATTCTTATTCTGGATTTAATGTACTATCAAAAAAGTCCACGTCTCAGTCGTGGCAGTTTGGGACACGAACGAGCCAACGACCATTGCCAGATGCTGATGTTTGGACAACCACATAAAATCCGACATGCATCTGGCTTTCATCCATGCCCATCTCATCAGTTTATGTGCATCTGACCTCGGCTTCAGTGTGGCTTTTAAACAAGCATTAGAGAAGCATCCATTGAATGATAATCTAAGTCTCACTTTTTAACAGTATTCATAATATGCAATGTATTACTGTGAGTCCTTTGGAAGCCCCAAAACAGTCTTCTGCTAATCCATACTCCATTCATACTTTGTAAGGTGAAATCAAGAATCTAATTATCTCTTCACAGTGTGCTATTGATTTTTCTGAAATCCCTCTGATTTAATTGTGTGAGAGAGGGATTGGTTCCATGAACTGCAAGTTTGTTGTCTTTATTTCATATTCATTGAGACTGTGCAGCACTGATTAAAGGGTGCCTGCTATAAATAGAAGAAAGGCAGATGCCAGGCAATAGCCGTGCAGGCCTCTCTGCATATTTTGACTTTCGAGCAGATTGCATTGCTTCAATGCTCAGTGGTGCATGGAGCACTGCGTTCTCTTAATCATTGCCCACAGAGCAATGCAGAAAATGGCCAAACAAATTCACTGCAAGACATGCAAGCAAGAGTCAGTAACTGGAAGCCAACCTCTGAGAAATACTAGTTGCCCAGTATTCAATCTGGAAGTAGGAGACATGTAGAGGGACTGGGATGATGGTGAGACTTGCTGGCAGCCTACTTGGCAGGCCTGGCATGTCTAAGGGCGTTTTCGCACAGAGCTTACCCTGGAGCAACGTCCCTCTTCACCGCGCAGCGCCTGCGCGGATTTAGCACCAACTGCTCCGCAGAACCAGGAAGAGCCGCGAAGAGCCGCGGCTTTTGCATCGCTAACGTAAACTGGTTTTTAGCGGTTTACATTTGCGATGCAAAAGGCTCGGCACTTCACGGCTCTTCCTGGTTCTGCGGAGCAGTTGGTGCGAAATCCGCGCAGACGCTGCGCGGGGAAGAGGGACGTCGCTCCAGGGGTAAGCTCTGTGCGAAAACGCCCTTAGTCTCCAGCCTCCATTTCTTTCCCCCAAAAGCCAGTGTGGTGTATCAGTAGCATCTAACATTCCTCAGACTAGGACTGGGGAGGCCTGAGTTCAGGTTCCCACTCAGGCATAAATTTCCCTGGATAACCTTGGACCAGTCATTCACACAGAATAAAATGGAGGTGAGGAGGAACTTGCAGAATAGCAATGGAATAAACAAAAGTAGCAATACTGTAAAACAAGCTGCAGATCAGAGCTGCAAAAGACCTTCTTTACTCTCTTCTGTTTAACGGCAATGCAAGTCACTTCCATGCAGAGATCTTACCACAATAGAGGGATCACTGCTTAATTGATTCTTGACAGGAAGAGCTTAGTCAAACCTACAGAGTTCTGACTGGGCCTGCAAAGAACCTCCCAAGCTGAAAACAAAGGGTTAAAAATGTCAGCTTGTTTCAGCAATGGGAGAAGAAAGCTGAAGCTTATGCCAAGGCTGGAGAGGAAAGTTTCTGCTTCATTTGAGCATATTTTGCAGAAGGGAAATGTTGATGTAAAAAACTGGTTATTTTAGGATTAGCAAGGTGTTCTCTTTTTTATTTCTTGTTAGCAATTTACAATATCTCTAATATAGAATTTATCCTGGTTTGTGCTGACAGATGTAGTCAGCACAAACCAGGATAAATTCTATATTAGCTTTTACCTTTTATTTTGTATTTATTGAAAACATGATGCCACCTTTCCATTCAAATAGAGTTCCCAAGATGGTAAATAGGGTCCCCAATGAGCATAGATGCAGATTCACACAGGAGCATAAGCCAAGCTAGCAAAGCTATTAGTGAGTTCATTCAGGCTGAGAGGAGAGGATGTTTCCCCCCCCCCACCCATCACCCCTATTGACATAGGGCACTAGAAAGGAGGAAAGAGGGCAAAACTAGCTCCCCTTTATAGTGGCAGGATGCTTAAGAGGAACCTCAAAACCTGAAAAAGTTAATCTGAAGGAAAGGATTTCCTTAAAAGGAAAATTCCACATGCAGGAACAGACCAGCCCTCTCAGACACTCATAGGTGAGGGAGGACAAGAGGGTGACTTTCTGATCCCATCTCAAAACAATCTATTTTCAACATGTATCATTTTATAAAGTCATGATGAAGACTCACCATGTTTGGTAAAAGGAGAGATGGGCCCATACATAGTCCTCTTCCTTCCACTCCCTATCAGTAATGTGTAGCACTGGCAGCTTGTTTGAATGAACCATATTATTTAACATACATACTACAAGCTTTTCTGACATTGTCTAGTTAGTTATTTCTCTCTTGATGAAACCCTATAAATTGACTATGGACTAGTTTGTTAAGATGCCTGGATAAAGAGTATGATAATGCTTCTTGGCTAGATGATTCCTACAATTTCAGTCTTTCATGTAGAATTACTCCTTTTAATGAAGTGGATGCTTTTAAAAAGAAAAGCTGTACTTGAAGAACACAGCAGCAACCAGAACTTCCCAGCAGCCACCTTGAGTGCTTATTTTGATGAGGTGGAACATAAGTTGAATATATTCAGTCTAATCTAACCAATATGAACTGCGTGGCTGGATTTTCTACACAGGTTGGAAAAGGAAAGGTTCCCTGTGCAAGCACCAGTCGTTTACGACTTTGGGAATGTAGAGTAAGAACTGACCATTTCTGTAAGTAATATGTTGTTGAGTGTTGAGATGTCCTGACAAGGTTCCTTTAGAATGCTAAACTCCCTTCATGGCAATACGTTACAGGGTTGAATCTATAACACTGTTGTAGATATGGGCCTGTTAAGAAAAATTCCTAGTCTGGAGTTCATCATGATGTTTGGATAAGTATAAGTATACTGGCAGGAAGATACATCTGTTATGAGGTTTTTGTGCCCTCTAGTGGATTGCCATGCAGCACTGACACTGGATGCTATTCAGGAGCTGTGAATAAAAAGCATTGCAAATTCACAGCAACAAGTCCCCAAACAGAAGCCACATCAGATTAGATATGGAAAACCTTAGCTGTTGAAAACTTTCTTTTTCCTAGAAGAAAAATAAATTTCAGGCTCTTGATCTTATCCCTCTGTTTCTAGAAAAAGAGTAATTATTTACTTTGAGGAGAGCAGTATCCTAGGATGGGTGGGAGGAGGGGAAAAATAATCACATAAACAAACTGTTGTTTACAAAGGAGTCTTGTATTCTTGTATTCTTTATTCTTGTATTCTCTCTCAGAGTGGCTTCAAATGCAGTCCTAAACTTGATGGGATATGAGCCTGAATTGCTAAATCATGCTCATTCATCAGAACACATGTGATCCAAGTGGAAGTACAAATAAAAGCCCATGTGTCTGTTCAGTGAACCTCCATCTCCACATAAGGATGGAAGAAAAGTAGAACTTGGTCAAGGTGTGCATCAATACAATTGGTTACTTTCTGCAGGTGCTTGTGGGGGCACACAAAACTGGGGACACGGGATACTGTATATCAGATGTTACTGTAAGCACTGGGCCAGCATCAATTGAAAAGGCAAACATAATTAGACAGAAACAACCATCTGTATGAATGAGGCCTCAGCTTGCTTCTGGAATACCCTAGCTATATACTATCTTATGTCAGAAATATGCAGAATCCTGATCTGGGATCAGCATAGCTAAGGTTGAGCCCTCTGAGGGTGTGAGTGGGCTCAAAAAAGAAAAGTAGATGAAGCAACTATTCTCTTCTCCTTACCTTAACACTTTAAAAGGAAAAGCCACAAAACACTTACAGAAAGGCGGCATTAGAGAAAATGAAATGTCTAGGTCTACTGGTTAAAAGCTTTGAACTTGTTTTATTAACTCTAATGTTCCCTTTGGGAGAAATAATAAAGTCACAGACTTTGCTTATGTACCATATATGGTGTACATTTGCCTCTTAATGAGAAACACTACAAAAATTATTTTGCAATTGTATTTTTAATTAATATGAATTTCTTTTGCATTTTATAATATTAATAGTTATGGATCATTTCTCCATGATGAGATTTTACCAGAACACAAATCTCCTGAAGCAACCTCTCCACCCCAAACAGACAAACCAGCACGATTCAGAGCACATCAAACAGACTGCTAGGCCCAAAATGGCAGTGGTTTGGACGTAATGATCCAAAATAGTGCCCATTGCTGTTCTCTCCACTCGTCACAACTAAACTAAATTAAATCTCCATTGTTCAGGTGTGCTTGAAGAGGGAAAGGGGGGGGAAGTACATTTATGAACATATACTTTCACATGTTTTAAATTAAAAATTGTGAGGAATAAACCTGAGACCTTCTGTATGCAAAGCAGATTTTCTGTCACTTGAACCACAGAAAGAGGCTGATATATCTTCTTACCACAGCAATGGTGTGCATCTAGCCAATGAAGGAATAATTAAACAATCTATCTCTGCGGTGAACATTAAACCTAACAATGCATGCACAGAAGTTAGTTTAGTCGCTGAATGAAGGCTCTCTGCAGGACATGAGAATAAATGCTACTAAATTAGATTGCTTGAAAAAGATCAGTATAAAAGTGGTTGTGAAAGATCTCCTCCCCCCCCCCCCCCAAAAAAAAAGAAAAGAAAAGAAAAAATGAATGGCTCCAGAGAACATGCAGGATAAACCAAACCAGTAAGGGGCCAGAAAATCCCTAAAGGAGGAGCCAGTTGACTTGGTGACAGTGGATAGTGAAAGAGTTTGAAAAACTCCTAAAGGAAATACAGTCTGCACCATAAGAAGAGATTCTAGAGAAACACAATGAGTGTTTCACATCAGTTGTTTCTGCCTCTTCCCTACCACCAATTCCCAGAGAAGATGGTTATTTGAATGTGTAGTTGAGAATTTAATTACACTTAGTTTAGTTTTAATAAATCAAAGTATTGTGGGAGTTTTGTGAGGTTGAAGTGCTATGAACAAAGATTTGGAAATAAGTTTAATAGGAAAGAGACTTGCAAGCAATATGAGCTATCTCCACTCTGTTTTATACTGCAGTATTAAGTACCACATTACCTTAGGGGAAATAAAAGTTACCTCCATGAAGCTTTGGACATGATGTGAATGCAGATAGACTAGGAAGCAGGCAGGTGGCTTGCGCTTCCTATTCCTGTACATCTTTGTCACATAAGATGGGATGTAATGTTTGCATCTTTCCCATGCCAAAGAGGCAAGGACAATGCAGTGTCTCCCTGGTATGAGTGTGTGAGAAAAGAAGGAACAGAAAATGAAAAGTCCTTATATCTCAAGTTGCCAATTTAAAGGGGGAGGAATTATAATGAAAAACACTGTAAGGTTCATTAAACTGCATATTCTGCTAGATAAAAATATATTCTCAGTTTTAGCATAGGAGAAGGCTGATGCACATTTGCTGTCATGCTTCTTTGTCTTTTAATGTATCATGTGCAGAACTTGCATGGCTGTGCTCCACTGAGGGGATCTGTTCCTGGTGAGTCAGCTGACTTCTGACAGTGGGCAGCAGGTCCCACAGCCTGAAAAAAAGCAGTGGCTTCTTTGGGCAGAGCAGCTGTATGCTCCAGACCTGACTTAGGCCAAATCTTATCTATAGTTATAACCTAAACTAGGGTTGCCAACTTCCAGGTGGAATTTTCCAAGAATTACAGTTGATCTCCAAACAGCAGAGATCAGTTCCCCTGGAGAAAATGGCAGCTTTAGAGGGTAGACACATCCTTGCCAAGCTTCCTCTCCTCCCTAAACACTGCCCTTCCCAGGATCCACCCACAAATTCTCCAGGAGTTGCCCAGCCAGGATTTGGCAGCCCTCACCTAAACATACATGTATGTCTAACAGATTGTAGCAGAATTATACAATGAGTTGAATGGGTTTGTTCACAAGCTACTTTGTTAACCTTCCTTGTTTTTGTCCACTGGCCATAGGTTCTCACAAGCAACCACAACCATTAACATCAATGTTAGCTATTGATTCTCTCTTTTAACTTTTGCCAGTATGATGTATCGAAAAACACTAGCAGGTTTACTGAACATTCAATCTGAATACTAAATCAGATTTGCAGGTATTCATGCAACTCAAGAACAATATAAACACTTCTAACAGTTGGAAGGCACTCAGAAACTGCTGGAGGTTGAAGAGCAAATGATCTGTGTAAACAGCCCTGAAAAGACGCCTGGGTACAGGAAGCCAAAAGAACTGAACATTGCCCTTTTACTCTCAAGGCTTTATTCCACCCCTTCTATGCTTACGACACCCTCTCTAGCGAAATCTATATTTTAAAAAGGGAAGCATTTGCTGTGCATGGACATGTGCTTTATTGTACTTTGAGTACTACAACAATGGCATTTTCCACCCTAACACCAGTCTTTATAGCAATAATCTGTGTATTGATTGGAATCATTTTGAAAGGCAGCAGGAAAAGGACCAAGAAATTAGAAAGCAAACCCAGCCAGAAGGCTGAGTCTCGCCCATGGGTGGATGAAGACTTAAAGGACAGCACTGACCTTCAAGGAGGAGAAGAAGGTAGGACACGGTTTACCATTTGTAGGCCAGCATTCTACCAGCTGATGTAAAATAACCATGGCATGTCGGGTGATTCATGTTTTGGAAGCCATGTGTGGTTTCTGAACAATGTAATATGTCTCTTTGTCTGGCTGACAAAATGAAGAGGGGTTCTTGTTGGGTAGCATGGGTCTGTTTTAATAGTCCCCTTCCTTTCTCTCAGCTGCATGGCACCAAGGATGAAGAGAAGATGATGGAAGCAAGGAGAACAGCTCCGGCTAGCAGGGTTGGGGGGAGGGTCCCATGTATTTTCTTCTAGTGGCTATAGGAGGTGATGTGTTTGAAAGAAAATGCAGTCATCACATCACAATATATGGGCTGCAGAGGATGGTTAAGTGTTGGTAAAAGATGTCCATGTTCTATTGGTCACTGTTTATATCATATTAAAGAAGCATGCAGATGGGTTTATCTAGAAAATACAGCTTCTAATGTGTGAGGCTCTGAATCTCTCTCCAATCTGTTTGTTTTTAAATGTATTTTAAATTATTAAAAAGCACAAATAGTTGTGTGCATTTTGCACTGAAAATATCAATATGGTTGCCTAATATAGGATAGCAATTAATATGGTTGCATAATATAGGATCTGGATGTGAAACATGTCAGTTTTATGTGCTGAGTAGTGTCTGTTATACTTGTGGCATTAAATGTTTAGTAGTAATAGTGGATATTCTTATCCTTTTCAAAACAGAGTTTTAACACAGAGAAAATATCCAGTGGTAAAAAAGGAGCCTCGGTTTCCAGTAACCTACATTATATGCTGCTTTGCCTCTCTATGTTTGCTGTTTAATTTTTATTTTGGTTTGGTTTTGCATTTCATTCATTGTTTTAAACAATCCAAATAAAACTATTGTAAAATATTAATATTCAAGCTAGAAGAATCACCTTCAGCTAAAAAGAAAATAGTTTAGATAATTCCAGTTCACTGTACTATGTAATGTGTGGACAATTTAAGCAACATGCTTTCTTCCCCTTGCCTTTTTATCAACAGAACACTAATTTCACCTTGTGGTGTGCTCTTGATTAAAGACTAGGATACTCTGCCAACCCAAGCACCTTTTATCCCCCAAGGAAATTAAAACAGCTAAGCTAATACATGCTGTGGGGGACTGCTCTTTCTTTCTGTGAGTGCGGTTCCAAGGCTCCAAAATATCACAGAGCAAGACCTTCTGCACAATGGTGTACTCAGTGCATCAAAGAGCTGAGCCACCACTAATTTGCTCATTTGTGCTTGTTGCTCATAACAGCTGCCAAGTCCAATTCAATAAATATCTGGGGACTTTGGGGGTGGAGTCAGGAGACTTTGGGGATGGAGCCAGGAGACATTAGGGTCGAGCCAGAAGCAAGCTTGTAACAAGCATAACTGAACTCCAAAAGGAGTGCTGGCCATCACGTTTAAAGGAACTGAGCACCTTTTAAATGCCTTCGCTCCATTGGAAATAATGAAGAATAGGGGCACCTTCTTTTGGGGCTCATAGAATTGGACCTCCTGGTACAATCTTTTTGAAACTTGGAGGGTATTTTGAGAAGAGGAATTGGGTGCTATGCTGCAAATCTGGTGCCTCTGTCTCAAACTACAGAGCCCCAGATACCTGCAGATCAATTTTCCATTATATCCTATGGGGATCGGTCTCCATAGGGAATAATAGAGTGCCCAGCAGACAGTTTCCTCCCCCCTTGCTTTCTGACGACCCTGAAGCAGGGGGAGGACCTCCAAACCGGGGGATCCCCTGCCCCCACCTGGGAACTGGGCAGGTTGTTTTACTCCTTAGCAATAGGGTGTATTTCAAAACCAGAATGCACTGTGGTGTAATGGTGAGAAATTGACTAAGATCTGGAAGACCCAAGTTCAAATCCCCAATCACTGGCTTTCAGCCTACACTATTCACAAAGTTATTTTGAGGATAAAATAGAGGAGAGGATGTAAGCCACTCCAAGTTAAGCATCACATATAAAAACTGCTTAGAAGGTGTTGCACGCCACAGCTTCAGCCACAATGAAGAGGGTTGTTGTGACAGGCAAAATTTCAGTTCCTGTCTGTAATGAATTTGACAGAACTACAGGTAGCTAATAGCCATGACTGGATTTTCTCCAGTTTCTTAAAAATTCAAATGTAATGGTCCCAGTGTGTGTGTGTGTGAATCAACTTATGTCCACAGTGTTGTAGGGAAGGGGTGTTCTCCCATGTGCTATTTTCTCATCTCAACAGCCCCTTGAAGGTGCCCTCTTCGGTAGAGGCTCTACCTCATGAAAAAACACAAAGAGGGACCTGGAGCTGGAGGCACATCCACAGAATTCAGAGTTTCTGAAGTCAGGAGCTGAATCCTGGAAGTCAGGAGGAAGAAGAAGGTGCTGCTTTATTCACCAGGCAAGAATAGAAGAACAACTTCCCAGTATTCTACTTGGCCTGACCAAGCCAGATCCTTTAAAGCAGGAGTGTCAAACTCATTTGTTATGAGGGCCAGATCTAACATAAATGAGACCTTGTCGGGCTGAGTCATATTGGGCCGGCCATGTGTGTACCTATTAGGTAGTAGAGATAGAAACTTTATATAGGACACAGACAAGCACAATTAAAGAATTTTTTTAAAGTAAAATAAATCATGTTTAAACATTAGCACTCGTTGGTCTTAAAGGTGCTTTCTTTGTATTTCTACCGTGGGATCCAAAGAACTGAGCAAAGGAAGCTCTGGCTCTTTCCCTCCCTCTCCAAGAGACCAACAGAGACGGAGCCTCAGCCAGTAGAAGGCAGAGAGGCTTGGCTCAGTAGCTCTGCTGTGTGATGGAGAAAGCCTGGCAAAGCAAGCTCTCCCTCTCCCCTTCCTCCCCAATGGAGAAGCCTCAGCCAATGGAGAACACAGAAGTTTTGCTCTGTAGCTCTTGTGCGATTGAGCAAGCCTGGCAAAACAAGCTGTTATGCAGAAGGAAGCAAGAGAGGAAGAAGAAAGCAGATGACTGCCTGATAGGAGCCCTCCAAGGTCTCATGTATGGTAGATCTGGCCCTCAAAACAAATTTAATTTAATTTAATTTAATTTTTCGATTTATACCCTGCCCTATCCCGCAAGCGGGCTCTGGGTGGCTTACAACATTAAAAACCTTACAGAAACATTAAACAAACCACATCCAGACTAGATAATATGATAATTACAGAATTAACAAAGACTATGATCCACATCTTTGGCAACAAGTCATCAACCACATATAGGCTGATAGTATTCGGCATAACATAAGCACCTAGATGGTAAGGTGCTAATAAGTTTGAGTTTGACACCTCTGCTTTAAAGGATCTGACTTGGTCAAGCCAAGTAAAATACTGGGAAGTTATTCTTCTATTCTTGCCTGGTGAATAGAGCAGCACCCCTTTTACACTCCAGCTTTAAAGTGCCTGTCATTCACAGAGGATGATATTGCACACTCTTGCATGCCTGAAGAGGGCTTTAAGATGCAAGAACAGTCTCTGTAGTTCACAAGACCTCAAACTCCAAGAAAAACCTGGAGTATCTGATGTTGTGCTCAGTAGTCACACACAAACCAAAGTTTCTTCACAAGGAGCACATACTAGAGTAACTGCCAGGCAGGCATGCCATTGCCAACCTCTAGGTGGGGCCTGGAGATGACCCCAAATGACAACTGATCTCCAGACTACAGGGATCACTTCCTCTTGAGATTATGGAAGCTTCAGAGTGCAGACTCTATGGCATCATGTGCCTGCTGAGCACCCTCCTGAAATTCTGCCCTCCCCAGGCACCCCTCTTAGGAATCTCCAGGAATTTCCCCAACCAAGATGGCAACCCTACCAGCATACTCCCTCCCTCTGCTCCTGTTCCTCCTGCCCTAATATGGCATACCCAGATACTTGCAGACATATTGAATTAACAGCCATTAACGAGGCTTTCCAAATGCATGCATCTCAATAAATTGACCTTGATGATGCCAGTAGTTGTGTTATGATGGCATTCAACCACGCTGCTAGATATTTGCCAAAGCAATGCCTAGAGCCACATCCATTGTACTTCACATGATCCCACTGCTCTGCCAGTGTCACTGCAACAGTTTCTAAGCTTGGGCTTTGAGAGAAGCAGGGGGCCTTTACCTCAAAACCACTTTCTTAACATAAGGGTACTGGCCATGCTAGTGTGTGACTAGAATTGCATTCAGACCTGCTTGGCCAGTGAGGCTTGCCAAATTGGGAGTGGGGAAGGAGGCAGGTACATTATACACCTAGAAAAATCACATACCTCTAACCCAGCAGTCCATTGTTTTTTGCCCACTGAACCGCTTGGGTGCATTCGGTAGAGTCACACAATGAGGTTAGATTGCAGAGAGGGAAAAGTTTAGACTCCTACAAAACCATTTTTGTTATTTTACCTGCACTTAAAACTGACATTCCTTAGAGCCATCATCAAATCAATAGTTTGCTAAGTGGAAAGTGCTGAGAACATACCATTTTAGTGTCATGGAAGTCACCACTGCAAATCAGTTTTGTTCTCTTATTTCTCTCACTTAGAATGTTTTTTTCTGTCTATTAGTTGTTAGTTTTTAAAGTGTGTAGCCTGCTTCTATCACATACAAGGTGATAAAACTTCAGGATATATAAAATGTAATCTTCAAATACCACACTATTACTAAAACTGGACCAAAAAGCTGTGTAAAAACTACCCCAAATGCCCATGATTTAAAACATACATGCCTGAAGCAAGGATCTGCTTGCTGTGGGGATGGTGTGTACTTTTGCATAAATAAAGAGACAGAAAAGGATTAAAGACTTCATCAGAAGGGTAGCTGCACAGAGCTTCCAAAATCTCATCGGTGCCAGAAAATTACAAGACATATATGGTTACCATACTTAGTGTCCAATATGATAAACTGGCTTTTCCTGGCACTCTCCAGATCCCAATGGTAGGGTCATTCCATTAGGATTATCATGATTACATCATTAGCAGCAACAAAAATGTTATTTCTTTAGTTCTGGAACAGAACATGGAGCACACTAACACCTGTAGATATGACAAAGATCTGTGCTTTCCACTCCATCCTTCAGTAAAAGTCAAACTGGGTGGGCACAGATCCCCTGGCTCAGTCAGGGTCATCTGGGGAAGGAAGGGAGATTTAACCCTTCAGCCTCCTCCACTGTTTCATGTATTGAAATGTGCACCATACCCTGTCATTAGTGTTTTAAGGGGAGGGGAAGACAACACAAGATTTTCTCCTTTAAAATCTGTTCTTCACCTGGCCATGATCCTAATTAGGGCTAAGCACAAATCCACTTTGCCTTTTACAGACAAAGATTTGAAGTCTTTGTCCCATTTGTTTGTGCCACAAGTGTCTCATTAGAGGGAATTAGCTGGAATATATTGGTTTGGATCCAAGGTTTCATGCACGGAATGAATTCATAGAAGCAGATTCCCCCACCCCCCTTCCTTTAGCATCTTCCTATCTTCCTGTTCCCCTCTGAAAAGCTGCTGCAAACAGTAGGACTGCCAACTTTGGGATGGGAAATACCTGAAGATTTTGGGTGTGTAGCCTGAAGATGGTGGGGTTTGGGGAGGGTTAGTCCAACATACAGAACATGTGCATACAGAAGCCTACAAGTGGTGTATGATGGGAGGAAAAGGTGGGGCAAAGTGATGTGAGATCAGAAATGTAGGCTTTGAATTTTGTTGGGAAGAATTGATTTCTCAGGAAATAGAAGATATAATCTTATTTAGTCATGACATCACAGGATGTGACATCATACACTTGCTGAGCTCTCTCCCCTCCACAAACTCTGCTAGCTGCCCAAGCTAGAGTTGGAAACTCTATTCTTGTTCAAGCATACTTCAGGCATGTACAGTTTCTCTGCATGCAGAAAAGGAGGAAGGCAATTCCTGCAAAAAACATAACCTACCCACTTGCTATGGCTCAAAGTTGCTGGGATCATGCTGCCCCCTTGTAATTCCTTTCTCTTGGATACAACCACAGGCCTGTACTTGAGCCCCATGATTCCTTGGCTCCATCTCTTCTGAAGCATATTCAGTATTCTTCAGGACACCGAGAATATTTTTTCCCTTTTGCCTAATTCACAAATTCATTTTTTCCCCTGCATAGCTGAGGAAATTTCTCTACCTTTGCTGTGGAAGGCTGGTTTTGCTTCTTTCATCATCCACACAAAGCCCACCCAGCTATGGTGGTGATGGCTGCAATGCAACTCTGATTTGTCGACTGTAACACTTTGATGAGCCAATAAGTTTAAAAATATTTATTTTTCATTATTTCAGAACAGTTCAGATAAGAAGACATAAATCTCTGTTAGATACTGACCAGTAAATTTAAATATAAAACTCCCTCAGACCTTTAATAACTATGTGAAACAGAAACTGCCAATCTGAGATTTGTATGCTCTGCCATAGTTTCAGAACAGATCAGATGTAATTTAAGTTTTCCAGTTATTTAATGCAGCTTCTGGTATTAATTTTGTACCATATGTGCAAATCTGTTTGTTAATTGGTTTCTTTTATATCTCTAAATAGCTAAACATTAAGGAGGCTATCTCTAGGTGGCATAGCTTATTGATTTTTTCCACTGTTATCTGCAAAAGTGTTTACTAAGCAAGGCTACTTTAATTGATTTTATAAGAATACAAGGTCAGAATTCCAACCCTTCTATCATAACTGGATTGGACTCAACTATAACTCATTAACAGTGTAATCCTAAACAGATTTATACTAGTGCATTCCAAAAGGACTGGAATGCACATATAATTTTTAAAATCTGAAATTCTAGTTAATCCTCACAATTCTCAAGCAGTATTTGTTGCAAGTATTTGTTTATTTCAGGTATTTTAACCATATATTCTAAAAGAGTACTCATAAAAGGGTAAATGAATGCAACACCACTACGACTTCAATTAAATAAGTTTTAAAAACCTGTGAACATTAAATTAAAAGGTGCTCAATGAAACAGTGTAAACAAAAGTAGCAAACTGTATTACACTGTAGGATCTCAGTGAAAGAAGAAACACAAAAGTTTATTCAATGTCAAAGGCTCACCATAGCAGCAATGGGACTCAGTTTGTCCTCTGAAAAAATATTGGTTATAATTTCAGATCCAGACTTTGGGGGCGATTTTTTATTTTTGTATATAAATCCATGTGGTTCTGGAGTTCAGAACCATTCTTTTCAATGGGGAAAGTACATGGAGGTTTGGCACAGCTGTTTACCAAGATAATGGAACAAAATTGGCACAGAACAGCCCTCCATGTAATCTAAGGTCACCCTAGTTTCAAGCAGATGGAACAAAAGGGTTTGATTGTACAGACCTCTCAAATAGGTGATTTTACAGACCTCTCAAATAGGAGACTTCTCTTCTAAAATGGTGGTCAAACAGCAGCCTAGCAGAAGAGCTCTGGGTGGCTGTGGCATTTTCAATGAAAACTTGGCATTTGCCATTCTTCCTTGTTGTTTTCTGTTTCTTTGCTTTCAAATGAAAAACTGGCTTCCTTTAGCCCTCCAGCCTTTTCTGTTGGTCTCAGGGATAGGGAATGTTGGCTCTCCAGATGTTTTTTGCCTATGACTCCCATCAGCCCCAGCCATTGGCCATGCTGGCTGGGGCTGATGGGAGTTATAGGCAAAAAACATCTGGAGAGCCAACGTTCCCTACTCCTGGCTGTAAACCTGATAGAGTAGATTCCTCAAAAGCACACTACCAGCTCATCTTGGATCACAGGCATGTTCAAGAAGTTGAAAGTGATGCTTCAAGAACTTTGGTCCCAAAGCCATTTGGGCCTTAAAATTCCAAACCTGCACTTTGAATAGAGTTTATAAACAAATCAGAAGTTAATTTGATATAGCACTGATCTATTGTGCCCATTTCAACTGGTCCCAGTTAAAATTCTTACAGCTACATTTTGAGCCAAATTAAATTTCTAGATTATATTATTTATTATTTAAAATATTTCTATGCCATCCCACCCAAAATGGGGTCCCCAAGGGCAGCAAACATCAAAACATTGCATTTAAGTTAACACATCTTTTAATATGTATGATTTAACAATGTGTAATATTTAACAATTACAGTAAAACATATTTATTCATTAAAACATTTATACTCTGCCTCTCCTAAGGTTGCCAGGTCCCCTTAACTTGCCAGCAGGGGCTTTTTTTGGGGGGGGGGGAATTCCAGGGGTGGGGGTGGGGATGACCCATCTCAAATAACGTTTGGGCTACTTCTGATAACTGGAAACGGCCCAAAAAGCAGGAAGTAGGATACAGCCATTTGAATGGTCCCTTTCATTAGGGGCAGGGCTTTTTTTGAGCAGGAACACACAGGAAAGCAGTTTCAGCTGGCTTGGTGTCAGGGGGTGTAGCCTAATAGGCAGATTAGTTTCTGCTTTTTCTACAAAAGAAAGCCCCATGTGAAACAATGGTGATGTCAGGGGATGTGGCCTAACATGCAGATTAGTTCCTGTTGGGCTTTTTTCCTGCAAAAACCCCCTCTGATTCAGGGAAGAGTGAAAGGGACTGCTCAAATGGCTGCCAGCCATTTCATGGTCAGTTTTGTTCCCTCAACTTCTAATCAGGGGGAGAGGAGTGAAACTGATAGCTGAAAAGGCTTGCAGCCAGTTTAGGCCATTAGCCTAATCTTACTGCAAGCCTTCTTATCGATCAGGGTCACTGAAGGCTTGCAGCCATTTGAGTGGTCAACTCAAATGACTGCTTTGGGGGTGGCACTTCCAGGTTTTTGGGCCACTTCCCATTTTACTGGAAGTGGCCCAGAAAACATTATTTTGGGGTAGGATTTTCCCCAGCTGGCTAGCTGGCTGGTGATGGGGAAGCCTTCTTTAATTCGGGGATCCCTGCCTGGACTGGGGGGCTGGGATCCCTGACTATTTCCCATGGTTCAAAAAGGCTTACAACAATAGTTTAAAAACATTTCCAATTAAAACCAGAATAAAATAACAAACCCCAGATCTCTCCAAGAAACACAACACAACCAGTTAGGAGGGCCAATAAGAGTTTGCTCGGGATACACCAAACCAAACAAAAAAGTCTTCAGCTGCTGGCAGAAGACAGTGGTAGCAGGAGACAGATAAATCTCCATGGGGAAGGAGTTCCAGAGTTTTGGCATCACAACCAAGAGAACCAGTGTGGTATAGTGGTTAAGTGTGCAGATTCTAATCCAGGAGAACTGAGTTTGATTCCCCACTCCTCTACATGCACCTGCTGATGTGACCTTGAGTTAGTCACAGTTCTTGAAAGAGCTGCTCTCTCAAGAGCAGTTCTCAAAAGAGCTCTCTCAGCCCTACCTACCTCACAGGCTGTCTGTTTGGGGTAGAAGAAGGGAAAGGAGATGGTAAGCCACTCTGAGTGAAGGGCAGGGTATAAATCCAACCTCTTCCACCTCAGATAGCAGGTGCACCTGAAGCAGAACCGCCAAAGGTGACTGAAGTGGACAGGTAGGTTCAAATGGATATGGGTGATCTTTAAGGTATTTAGGACTTTAAAGGTCAATACCAGCACCTTGAATTGGGCATAGTGGCTATGATGTCTTAGGCAAGGTTCTGCAAACCTTGGTAAAGGAAAGCTATTCTCAGGAATTTTGTTTGTTAATATGTGCCTGGCTTGGATGATTAATAGTGTTCAAAATCTCTGGATTTTCATTTTCAGTGGAATAACTTTTGATTAATCATTTTATATTGCCATGAGCCAAACATAATGTGGTAGTTAAGGAAACCTCTTAACCAAAGTATGTGCCTTTCCCTCTCTGCTTTTTCCTCTAGATGATGGTGGTGAATGGCAAGGCTTAGATGACAACATTGACCACATCCCGTTCATGACCGAACGTTACTCTGAAGAAGACATGGTTAAAAGATCAAAAGCTTTTTATGCCCTTCTCAATAAGAGACGGTCTGTCAGGTTTATAAGTGATGAACCAGTTCCAAGGGAGGTCATTGACAATGTGATTAAAGCAGCAGGTACTTCATTGTGTGAATGGATTCCTGGCACATGTGAAATGCTGGGCAGCCACTCTAGCAGCTTGTTAGCATTAGCTGAAAATGTACTCAGACTCTAATGAAGTATTTGTAAGATGCTTGCAGAAGGAAAGTTGGCAATGCTCATAAAGAACAGGATCCCAAACTTCATGAAACAGTGCTGGTTTCAATACCCCTAAACAGGCCCTCTCCTACAGTCTTGATCATTATGAGAACATTTTTACATTGTATGGGCATTGTGTATGCAGCTGCAGGGCAGAGCTTTCATAAACCGTCAGGGCAAGGCTGTGGCTATGCTGGAGAAGCCACAGTCTTTCAAATTGGGTAATCCAGGTGCAAGGAGGGGGCATAACATTGGCACCTCCCATGTGGGCCAGGGCCATGTTGGAAAGGAGCTTAGCTGCAGTGATTCCCACACCATTAGCACAACATAAGAAAAAGGCCTTTGACACCTTCACTTGGATTTCTTGCAAAATCTGAAAATAGAACCAAGATGCACATTCTGATTTTTACTCTGTATATCCAATACGCATGTGTAACAGTCTCATAATTTGTGCATTGCCACAAAATGGCATCACCTATGTTTTCTGTAAGCACAGTCATTCAGGATGACTCTGTCAATGTTTGCAAGCAGCCATATCCACTAAGGCAGTGGAACAAGTAAACACCACTATGGAGCATATGACTGTTCATGTACTATCATGATGCATCATTATTAGATATGACTGAGATTGGTACTACTAATAAATCTAGGATTCCCTCAACAAGAAGTTCTTGCAGACTGGAGGTTTTAATATTAGAAACCAATTTTCTTACTCTTTTTGTGAATCAGTTTTCTTTAATATCAGTGCTTCTTTTATTTGATTAAAGGAACAGCTCCCAGCGGAGCTCACACAGAGCCATGGACCTTTGTAGTAGTACAAGATCCAGAAATAAAGCATAGCATCCGGGAGATCATTGAAGAGGAGGAAGAAATAAACTATAAGAAAAGAATGGGAGACAGATGGGTTAATGACTTGAAAAGACTGAGGTATCAACAATTCTTCCTGTTCAAACATATGTCTTTAAAGAAAGTTATTGAATGTTTTAGTAAGCGCAGGATAAAAACTGTTTGAAATTTGACCTGGAATAGGATATTATATATCTTGATAAATCTGTAAACAATTTCCAAGGAAATGAATCTGCACATAATCTCTGATTAAGCAATCCTATGAAAATGAACATTCTAAATGCATACAAATAAATATTAATTTGATCGTTTTGAAGATTTAAATATTTATCAGCTGTAATATAATGTATGTTAGAATATTGTTTGTATGGCCTTAGTATAGTCCATATCAAATTATTGGTTTTTTTAAAAACCAATGAAAATATTTGTTGTTGAGGTTACAGGTTAAATAAATAAATAAAATAAGTAATGATAAGGATTTAAAATCACCCTTTTCTAGGACAAACTGGATCAAAGAATACTTGGATACAGCTCCCTACTTGATCCTTATTTTCAAGCAGGTGTATGGAATGCTTCCAGATGGAAAAAAGAAAACCCATTACTACAATGAGATCAGTGTTTCTATTGCCTGTGGCATTCTCCTCGCTGCACTACAGGTATGCTTGCAATTAAAGTTTGGGTTGGACCAGGATGAAGGTTGGAGAGTTAGATGTGCAGTGGTATTCCAGAAGGTAACAAGCACATGCTTCACTTTGCCATTGATTATGGTCCAGGCCACACTGGCCAGGCAGGGGGAGGATTTGTTTTTCATATGCACACACATGCTGATGCAAAAACTCAGATTATGGGAGAGCTCTGGGTACAGAGTATGTTCTCAGGCTTTTTGGGGCCCTGGCCTGGAGCTCCAGAGTTTACAGAAATCCCAAGGAAATTATATGCAAGGTCCAGGTTTGCTTACAAGGAGATTTTAATAAAGCATCAAACTTACAGAAATAGGATAAGCTCCCATCCTCTGGGCTTCAAGTACATACACACAGCAAAGCTTGCCAGAATTTGAGACAAGGCGCATTGTTAAACTAAGCATTTTATTACCTAAGTGCTGGTTACCAGTCAAGAAATGATTATTCAAGCTATCCCAAACACTGAAGTGAGCCATTCCATCCTGCACCTGGCGTCTAATGGTGAGAGGAAACAAATCAGGCTTTGAAAATAAGGGCTTCTAACAAGCATGAGAGAGAGAGAGAGCACCCTGATGGCCATACCCTCACAAAAGGCATCTAAAAGGTCAAGCACCAGCCTGTAAGAAAGATGGAGTTACAAAGGCTATACACAGGCACAAATATTATGGTAGTGTGGGCCAGGCTTTAGATTTGAAAGAAGATACATGCAGCAAGGTAAGTATACTAAACTCTACTGGGAATAATGAAGAGAGAGCTTGTCATACCTAAGTTCCACTTAGAACTGCCAGTCCAAGTCTAAATATGTTTATTCTGAAGTTCACTGGGGCTCACATTCTGCTTAGAATGGCAGCCTTAAACCTTTAGTTGTGCTCTTTGTTTTGTTGACAACTGGCTTTCTCCAAATTGCACCTATTCTTATTACAGGACTAAGCACATTATATATCACGTAGCTCATCCTTCCTCTAAGGAGATATTGATGTCATTACAACCTTACAATAATCCTGTGGAGTAGGCTAGGAGTGAGGATAGTGACATGCTCAAGGCCACCCTGTGATTTCACAGCAGAGAGAAATTTAAGTGGGCTCTTTGCATTCAGTCCCAGCTCTTTTCTGGTTATGCCACACTAGTTCTCATGTGGCCTGAGGATGCAACTACATCTGGCACAGTGTAGATTCTGAGTTATGACTTTATCATGAGAGCAGGTGCATGGATGGCTATATTGCCTCCTTGTCATAAAGAAAAGAAACCAGGAAAAGTTATACACAATGTACCATCAGATTTCACTTCCATAGGCAAAATCACATCCTATGTAAACTGAGGGGGGGGGGGGTGGATTTCCATGCTGTTGATTGTCTGCTGAAACCTGAAACAAACAGGGGCCCTAGGCAATGAACAGTGGACCAGCACAGGGTTGAGAGCATGCTACTAGTAACTAGTCTTTCTTTTTTTAGAATGTGGGACTGGTGACAGTGACTTCAACACCACTGAACTGTGGTCCACGCCTGAGGGTGTTGCTCCAGCGCCCGGTGAATGAAAAGCTACTTCTGCTGTTGCCTGTTGGGTACCCCAGTAAAGATGCCACAGTGCCTGACTTGAAACGAAAGCCAGTGGATGACATTATGATGGTTATATAAATATGGCATGGAGCAGTTGGGAAATGATCCTGTAATTTTTCACTGAAAATAGTGAGCAGAATGTTAATTTTCTTTGGCCATTTCTGAGTCAATTCATACATGCATCAGCCTTCTCCTTGCAAACATCCACAAGTTTAGGGATACCTGCAATCCCAGAGACAATGATGTATATGACCCAAAAACACTGTATTTATCTGAAGAAGAAATGCATGTACATGAAAGCTTATACCCAGAATAAAACTCGGTTGGCCTTAAAGGTGCCACTGGACTCAAATTTTGTTCTGCTGCTTCAGACTGACCTGGCTGCCCACTTGAACCTGAAAACACT
Source organism: Heteronotia binoei (assembly GCF_032191835.1). NCBI lineage: Eukaryota > Metazoa > Chordata > Lepidosauria > Squamata > Gekkonidae > Heteronotia > Heteronotia binoei. The sequence continues at coordinate 132,247,947 of NC_083223.1, forward strand.
GACATTCCTGGTTACATGTGGTTCCTGCAGTTCTCATGATGACATGTTACTGGACATGTGCATACTTCTGTTTCACATCCAGCATCAGCCACATAATGACATGGGTCCAAAAACTTTCAAAAGTCCAAAAACTTTCACTTAGAGGAAGCTGCAGCCTGTCTGAACCAGTGGTACCATCAGGGTTAGACTTTGGAGCAAAGGTCTGAGGGTCCCACACATGAGCTCAGCAGGGTTATCTCAAAAGCAGCTCAGAGGCTTGCATCTGAACTATACATTATAAGTATTATTTCTCTACTTTCTCCATCCCATGCATAAACTTGTAAACCTCTATCACGTCACCCTGCAGTTGACGTTTCTCCAAGCTAAAGAGCCCCAAGTGTTTTAACCTTTCTTCATAGGGAAAGTGTTCCAAACCTTTAATCATTCTAGTTGCCCTTTTCTGCACTTTTTCCAGTGCTATAATATCCTTTTTGAGGTGCGGTGACCAGAATTGTACACAGTATTCCAAATGAGACAGCATTATGATACTGGCTGATTTGTTTTCAATTCCCTTCCTAATAATTCCCAGCATGGCGTTGGCCTTTTTTATTGCAACTGCACACTGTCTTGACATTTTCAGTGAGTTATCTACCATGACCCCAAGATCTCTCTCTTGGTCAGTCTCTGCCAGTTCACACCCCATCTACTTGTATTTGTAGCTGGGATTTTTGGCCCCAATGTGCATTACTTTGCACTTGGCCACATTAAACCTCATCTGCCATGTTGACGCCCACTCACCCAACCTCAACAGATCCCTTTGGAGTGCCTCACAATCCTTTCTGGTTCTCACCACCCTGAACAATTTAGTGTCATCTGCAAACTTGGCCACTTCACTGCTTACTCCCAACTCCAAATCATTAATGAACAAGTTTAAGAGCATGGGACCCAGTACAGAGCCCTGTGGCACCCCACTGCTTACCGTCCTCCACTGCGAAGACTGCCCATTTATACTCACTCTCTGCTTCCTATTAATTAACCAGTTTTTGATCCACAAGAGGACCTGTCCTTTTACTCTGTGACTCTCGAGCTTACTAAGGAGCCTTTGATGAGGAACTTTATCAAAAGCTTTCTGGAAGTCAAGGTAAACAACATCTATCGGGTCCCCTTTGTCCACATGTTTGTTCACCCCCTCAAAGAACTGTAACAGGTTAGTGAGGCAAGATCTTTCCTTACAGAAGCCATGCTGAATTTTCCTCAATAATTTGGGTTCCTCAATGTGCCTACTCATTCTGTCCTTAATAATGGTTTCTACCAACTTTCCTGGTATTGAAGTCAGACTGACTGGCCTGTAGTTTCCCCAATCTCCTCTAGGACCCTTTTTAAAGATGGGGGTGACATTTGCTACCTTCCAGTCCTCAGGAACGGAGGCAGATTTCAATGAAAGATTATATATTTTTGTCAGGAGATCCAGAAGTTCACCTTTGAGTTCTTTCAGAACCTTGGAAGTCACGCCTCCTGTCTTCCACCATCCTCTAAAGTCTGCTCAGATTCATGTTTGTTACATCAATAATGCTGTCCAGCCATCTCATCTTTTGCTGTCCCCTTCTTCTTTTGTCTTCTGTCTTTCCCAGCATCAGGATCTTCTCCAATGAGTGCTCCCTTCTCATTTAGTGGCCAAAGTATTTGAGCTTCCACTTCAGCATCTGACCTTCCAGGGAACAGTCAGGGTTCATTTCCCTTAGAACTGACTGACTGGATCTTCTCACAGTCCAAGTTTTAAATAACCTTAATTTCTTCAGTTTCCACACTCCCTGGTGTGAATCATATTGTAACTTCTATTGAAATTTGGCCATTTTGATTTGTAAGGCACACCTGTGTGCATGTTCTGGTGGAAAGAAGTGGAGTTAAGTAAGACAGCCAAATCCTGGCCTTCAGGTTGCTCCCTCTGAATATGGATAAGGCTGTATTGTTTGGTGCATTGTCTCCTATGCTTTCAGTTCTCCTTGAAAGAAATATTTGCAGACCAGTTTAAAGTGTCACAGCTGAGTTCCGGTTCCGGAGGACATTAATTAATAATGGAGAAGGATTCTTCTGAGCCTTTCCTTCCACACTGAGCAATCACAAAAAGCATCTATATGTGATAAGTGAGATTTGCGTGAGAGCACCCAGCATTCAGGCAGAACTGAGTCCCAGCATTGCCCTCTTAAGAAAAGCATAACCCTGGAAATACCTGGAGCTGTTTTGTAGCCACAGGTAGAGGACTGAGGTCAGGGAAGAGGTTTTTTACTCCCTAGCTGAGGCTGTGGTGCAAGACTGCATAGTGGCAGCTGCTGGCCTCCTGGGTCTAGTGGAATTCAGCCAGCCTGCCAGTTGTTGGCTACCTGGGTCAGCCTGAAGGACAGAGCAGAGGAGGACCTGATGGATGGAGTTTTCCCTCTAGTCCACCCCTCCTCCTTATAGGGCCATGTGGATGCTAGGCATGTGCCCAGTCATGGTTTTTTTTGGCACATATGCAATTTTCTCCTCTAGACAGACCTCAGGGAACCCTATTTTAAAGATTTGTTGTAGAAAGCGGATTTGCATAGGATTTGCATTTGTCAGTCCTTTTGTCAGTCATGAAGCTGTACACATCCTGATCTAAGCAGTTTGTTAAGAGTAAACAAATCCCATATAAAAAGGTGTCTAAATGTTTGTTTGAGGCTTTCTCTCTTTTTTAAATTAAAAAAACCCACTCAGAGTGGACAGCCTCAGTTAAAGATTGGAATGAGAAAAGAGAAAAAAGAAAAATTGCATTCTTTCTACTGTATGTGTATCCCTTGACACTCAAACCTGAAGAGAAGAAGAACTTTTCTCACAACAGAAGAATGTACTTCTGTACATAGGCTTTGGGCATTTTTGCTTCGTGTTTATTTGAAAACATACACTGAACATCTCAGAGCAGGTAAGCACTCAGACTTGCAGTATTGACTTGGAAGTTAATACGCCAATAGGTCACTTCCAAGTAAGTTTGCAATTGACTTCACTTCTGTGTTGCAGTTTGCATATATTGTGAAATTTTATGTTCCATGGTGAGAAAACAGAAACCCAGCATAGTTGTGCCATTGCATCAGCTGCAACCTACTTGGCCTTAGATGGAGATGTACATCTGTAGCCATATCCATTAATGTCAGTGGAGACTGGATGGACATCATCCAAGTAAGATACAGTACTGTGGTTTAAATTACTGAACTACTTCCACCATGAAACCATGGAATGATTTGGGCCAGCTACTCTTTCTCTCTCACCCTAACCTTCTTCACAAAGATGTTGTGAGGATAAGTGGTAGTTGGAGAAAGGACCAACTGCTCTGTGTTATTTGGAAGAAAGGTGGGATCAGGACTGTTGAGAGAGGGAGACTGGGGGGGGGGCAAAAATCAAAGGGGCCAAGTCAATGGGAGGGGGGGCTGAAGCCAACTTCATGAAGCATCCAGCAGAATGCCTTCTCCAAGTATTTTACTTTTAAGATAGTTGCAGCTGCAGCCATTGGGGCACGGGGGAATCTGAGCACACTAAATGGGACTCTGTCTGCTAGACTTGCCTTTCTGCAAGACTGAAGCAAACTTCCTGGCATCTCTGAAGAGTGATGCAAAGTTGCTTATTCCAGTGCTGGCTCAACCAAGTAAAATAAGCAAGCAAGGCTGATGGATACTACAGTAATTGCCAGCCTGCTAACTAGATCATTTTCTCCAGTAGTCTAGTCTTTCTCTCTTCCTTTCCTTGTACCCAGCTCAGCCAGATGTTGCAAAGTGGTAGTCAGTGTGTTCTAGCAAGATAAAAGAACTTTCCCTTCTATTGTCCTTAATTTCGCTCTGTGTTTTCCACAATTTTCCCATTCATTTCTCTCCTCTTCCACCTAATTTCTCCCCTCCCCCATTTATTCTCAGGTATTGGTCTCAACTCCTCATTGCTACCTTGCTTAGCAACAGAATGTACTTAATAGTAGTAGAGTAACATGACTTTGTTAATATTATGTGCAGAAGGAGGGGAGTTAATATCTCCCTATGATCTAACAAAATAATAAAAGCATGCTCCCCCCCCACACACACACCTTTATGTGCATGGTAATGGAACATTAGTCTGCTTTAGTGGTTAAGCATGTGGAACAGAAATTAGAACTCCCAGTTCAGGCATTAGGTTATCATTTTTATTGTGTTGGTGGAATATCTAATAGACCCTTCTAAAGGCTACTTCGCTATATGATAAAAAGACATAATATATTTGCTGTCATTAAAAATAGATTTATAACAAATGTCATACCCAGTCTTTCTTTCCAATGGGGACCTAAAGCTACATTGTCCACATTTTATTCTCACAATAACCTTGTGAGGTAGGCCTGGCTAAGAGTGGGTCACCCAGCAACCTTCCATAGTGGATTTGGGATCTGAATATTAGAGACACATGACAGCTTGTTTAAAAGATCTCTTATAACATTTTACCTATCATGAAAATAACTTTGTTCAGAATGTTCCAGTTCCCTTCATTTTTGGCACTGCAACTTCCATCTGTCATTCTGAGGTCGGTAGCTAGTTTTCAAACATGTAGGATTATCTCCTGATAAGTTATGCCTGTCATGAAGACCCTTAACATGGGGAGGGGTTTCACCTGGACCAGGATATTCCCATGCCTGTTCCTTTTAGCCCTGAAACTCCCACAATCATCCTGAAGCTGACGGCCAGTTTTGAGCTTCCTAGCTTTATTTTCTGATGAGTTATGCCTGCCATAAATCAACAAATAGGTCAGTTCTTTTTATTGCTATAGATTCATGGCAACAGCAAGCAAAGTTATTTGTTTTCATATATTATTATTTGTTTAGGAATGCATTCCAGCCTCTTCAACAAGACCTAACCACGGTGTTGGCAAAGGGCCCTTAGCATCTTGAACACTGATGTTAAATACCTTTAGAATCCAGATCAGCTGTCAGTCAAGAAATCAGATGACCAGACTCTTCCTGTTTCTGACCAGAAGTCTCTGACTCCTCTGAGCACGCGCGGGGGGAAGGTGGCCTGCCTGTGTGTTCAGAGGAGCCTTGAAGGGGTTACAAGAGTGTTGGGGGGGGGGGAAAGTCTTGAAACAATTATATGACACTGTTTATGCTGGCCACAATCAAACAACAAAATGGTACCATTGAAATGTATGAGTTTAGAGGCACACCAACTACCAGTGAAGTTCATTGTAACCCTTAGTTCACACTTCACAAGATTTTTCAGGTCCCTACTTATGTCTCCTTGTGACCTTAAACAGACATATAGCCTGACCCTTGAGCTTCCACAAACATTGAAACACCAAATGTTAAGTATGGACCCCTTCCAGTATCCCCACACCATCAGCCATGCTCTCAGACCTTGGATTTCCTATACCAGAACCTCTTGCAGTTAATCCTTGTCTGAATCAGAACAGCATATCAACAGATTTTTACTGCCAACTTCCCCTTCCTATCTAGTGCTTCCAAAGTTCTAGGAGTCCTATTTGGCTGTTAACCTGCTCTTCACATACTCTAGTCAGGCATAAGGGGGATGACTGTGTACAGAAAGAGATAGGACCTTTGCCCATTTGTCCCAGATAGTTTTGTGATAATCTGTTCATGTGGATGTACAGACTAACACACAGCCAGACAACAACTAGATTCAGTTCAGTTTCCTGGAACCTGGAGTATTTCTTAGCACACCATCTTCTCAGTGCCAGACTTGCTAGACATTGCACACAGATACATGTAATGTGTAGCTTTTTTTTTTTTAAAACAAGCCTCAGAAGGCTGCAATCTAGAGTCAGTAGGAGTGGGTGCTCAAAATCCCCGCTTCCTTTTTACCATATGTGGTAGACTTGCAAAAAGGCAAGAAAATTTTGGAAAGATATACATGCAGAGATTCAGAAAGTTTTAAAAATTAATTTTGAAATGAAATCAGAGACTATGCTACTGAGAATTTTACTGGATAAAACTGAAAGAACACTTCATGAATTGTTTAGATACATGCTGATTAGCTACAGTATGTATGTATATAAGTGTTGGACTGGATGGGCCATTGGCCTGATCCAACATGGCTTCTGTTATGTTCTTATTACGCAGAAAATCTGCAGTAAGCTGTGAATGTACAATAGGCTATAAGTAGAAAGATGGCATGCACCCTCTAGGATGTCTAGCAAAGCAGTTTATAGCAAGGCAGTTTATATTAAAAGTCAGAGCTTTTGTTTAGAAGTTACACTGAAGTTCTTTGCTTCTGTCACAATATAGATGATCTGGGAGCCCTCCATGTAGAGTAGGAACCAACAGGGGAGGCCCACTGCAGAACAAGCTGTTCATAAATGATGCAGGCTATTGATTTGTCTCAGATTTTAAGTCTGGGCATGAAACTGTTAAAGTTGTCCCTTTACTTTTCATGTGAGAGCTGTAAAGTATGTGCAGTGGAGCAGTTAGGTAATTTTAGACTTCATTGTTATTAATAGAAAGGCCCTTTAGATCAGGGGTGGCCAACGGTAGCTCTCCCAATGTTTTTTGCCTACAACTCCCATCAGCCCCAGCCAGCATGGCCAATGGCTGGGGCTGATGGGAGTTGTAGGCAAAAAACATCTGGAGAACTACCGTTGGCCACCCCTGCTTTAGATGGTAATGGATATTTCAAATGCAAAGTTACAGCCTTCTCTTGACACTCTCTATTGAGCCTGGGAGCTCTGGTAGCACTACTGAGTAAATGCTGAGCTTTCCCACTGAAAACAGTTGCATTTAAAAGTGCCTCAGCTTACATTTTAGATGTACATTTTACCCTTTGGAACAGCAAAACAGTATCAGGTGTGGGGAAAACCCCATTTAAAAATACCTTACCTAGTTTTTACAGAAAATCACAAATTCTTTAAGTAAGGATATTATAATACAGTGGGTTCTTAGGAATTGAAGAGGTAAGGTGGTAGTGATAACAAGCTCTTTATTGAGTCCAGCATGGTAGGTAGCTGCACTAACAAAACTAACGAACGGGCCCTCTGGGCCAACACTGGGTTCCTGTACTAGCACATTATTGGGTCATTCAAACCAGCCAGAGGCCTGTGATTGGAGCAGGGCAGTTTGGATTTGGATCCTACTGCCTGTTGTTCCTAAGTCCCCAAGCTCAGTCCTTCAGGCTCCAATGAGCCAGGCAGGAACACCATTGGTAACAACATGAGTTCTCATACATAACATCCCTCCCCGCTAGTTCGCAAGCCTCAGCAATCATAGTCCTGGAGATAGGCAGGCTTGCAATGCTCTCGGGTTGACCTGTGGAGCATTGGAGTGGGTAGTGGGTCAGTCATGGCTTCTGGCACAGCTGGCTGTGGGTTTGGCAATGCAGGAACTTCAGCTGGCAGTTCCGGGACCTTGGGGGTCTTGGGCATAGACAGTGGCTCCAGTTCCCCAGAGTTCTTGGGTGCTGATGGGAAAGTGGGGATTGGGGCCTTGGCTTCAGTAGGCTCCGGGCTGCTTGGAACTGGTGCAGGTGGTGGGTCACTTCCGTCCCCGGGCCCTCACGTGACCGCAATTGGTCTATGTGCCACCTCCATGTAAACCTGTCCTCTGAGGTGACCTCATACATGACCACCCCTAGCACCCTGGAAACCCAGGCCGGTATCCATGCTGTGCCCCCCCAAGTTTGCAGCAAACACCAGTCCCCTGTGTCAAAACGTTGCAGATCCCGGACCACCTCGGGAACCTCTTGTAGGTCTGGGGCGTGGTCTGGGTGCATGCAGTCTAGCAAGGTTGTCAGCCGGCGGCCCATGAGGAGCTCCACCAGGCTGCAGCTGGTGACTGTACTGGGGATAGAATGCTGTGCCAGTAGGCACTCTGCAAGGCGGGCTTCCCAGTACCCATAGATGATGTGGCAGAGCGTTTCCTAAGTCGCCTGCACCATCCGTTCTGCTTGGCCATTGGTGGCTGAGTGGAAAGGGGCTGACCTCATGTGTTTGATTAAGTTTCAGCCACAGAAATCCTGGAACTCCAGGAAGTGAAGGCCATCCCATTATCAGATACTAGCATGTTGGGCAGGCCGTGGGTGGCCCCTAACATGGAGGGCCCCTAACATGGCCTTGGAGGATGTGGACGCTACTGGTATGACCTCGAGCCACTTCAAGTAGGAGTCCATGATGAGGAAAAATATTTGCCCCTGGAAGTGCCCTGTGAAGTCAAGGTGCAGGCGGGACCAGGGGTTGTGTGTGAACTCCCACTGTTGGGCTGGGGCTCAAGACAGAGCTGGATGGGTTTCCTGGCATGGTTGGCATCGGGCAGGACTCAATAGCATCATCAATTCCCAGCCACCATACATAGCTGCGGGTCAGCGCCTTCATGTGCAGAATCCCTGGATGGGTTTCATGCAGCACTGTGAGGACTCGCTGCCGCAGCACGGGGGGCACCGCTACCCTGTTTCCCCACAACAGACAACCTTTGTGAACAGACAATGCATCCCAGCGGGACACAAAAGCCGAGAATTTCGACCCCTCCTGGCCCGTGGGCCATCCCCTCCACACCCAGTCCAAAACCCGGGGGAGGATTTTGTCTCTTGCAGAACAATGTGCAATGTCCTTTGCATGTACCGGGCAGTCTGGATCGGGGTTCATCGAGGGCAATGGCAGGCAACTCAGGGTGTGGGCGTGGCCCATTGCCTTCCCTAGGTCGTACTGGTACCCCACGAGAAAGACAGACCACTGCAAAACCCTTGGGGACAGCATCTATGGTGTCTGATGGTTGGAGGCAAACAGACCCAGGAGGGGCTTGTGGTCCATCAAGATGGTGAAGGCCCGACCGTACAGAAAGTCATGCATTATTTTCACCCCTGCCACGATCACCAGGCCCTCCTTGTTGATTTGCGCATAATTGCGCTCCGGCTATTGCAGAATAGTAGGCCACCAGGACTTCACGGCCATCTGGTAGCACGTGAGCCAAGATAGCGCCCACCCCGTAGGGGGAATCATCGCAGGCCAAAATGACTGGAAGCCACTCATTGAAGTGCACCAGCAAGCTATTCAAAGCCTTTCACCAATACTGTAGATTGAATTGACTGGTGTGATGGAATCAAAGGGTTAAAGTAGTAGCTGAGGATTCAAAGAGCACTGCGTCATGTGACCTGAGGGTGGGGACAAGGTGCGCTCAGAACTCTCAGGTCTGGAGTGGGGGGTTAACTGTCAGAAAACGGTCAAAAACGGGGAGTTGGAGACAGAGTGCTGTGAAGGAGACTTTGTGGGGAGGGAAGCTCTCAGTCGGCTCAGGGAAATCAGCCAGGTGGCTGTGGAGGGCATATCTCTTCGTCGCGGGTGCCCTCAGAGAAAGAGGAGGGTGACAAGAGAGTGTCAAGGTGGAAGACAATAGTGGTCACAGACATATTTTACACTGCTCCTAAGAACTTATAAGGTGGCGGAGGGAGAGCCGCGGGTCTGAGGGAGTCAGGAGAGCTGGGGGCTGTCCCACCAGATGACTCCAGGGACCAGGCCTGAGTAAAGTTTTGGTGAAGGGAATAATAAAAGGACTGTGAACCCTGAAAACCTCAGTGCCTTACTGAAGGTGTCAAGCCTACAGCCTGTATATAAACTGTTATTCATAAGAAGACACAAACTATCCTCTGTATAAACATCCCATCACCCCCAGTTCAAGCCTATCTGTAAATAAAGTACTGTGGTTGATTGTTTCGATCTTCAGTACCTGAGTCTTTGGAAGAGACATCTATTCAGCAGTGATCCCCTCATTAGCTATCAACAGGACCCCCGAAGTGACTAATATCATTATACGTCCTTGCTCAGTCACGGAAAAAGGCGGGCAATAGGCGGCCATTGCATTAAATGGTTATAACTGGTAATTAATTATGAAAAATCAAAAATCCTGATTTTTTCAAAGAGCTGGCACCTATTTAAATGGCACATTGGTACAGAAGAAATCAAACAAGTGAAGGCTTACAAGTATCTGGGAATTACTTTTAACTACAACCTTAGATGGCCAACTCATCATAATAGATCTGTAAGTTTAGTAAAATGTTCTCTGGCACAAATTAAAAAGTTCTATTTCTTAGGAGGTAACCAGTTCATTCCAGCCACTCTGAAAATTTACAATACCAAAATCCTTCCTCAGTTGCTATATGGAATACCTTTGTGGATTGGCGCCTTTAGTCCCTGCGTGGAGAATGTGCAATCATCATTCCTCTGTCAGATTTTAGGTGCTCCCAAATGTGTCCCCTACTCATCCATTTGTGCTAGGTTTACTACATCTAGAAACCAGAGCCTGGATTATGGCTTTTAAGTTCTGGATAAAAATTCATTTCAGAATGGATCCAGGAAGCTTACTATACTACCTGATGAAAGACAAGCATAGCATTACTTGGCTCTCTACATTTACCCACAAACTACAAAAACTTGGTATTGAGGTGGACACTCTTTTCTTATGTGATGAACTATATATTTTAAGAATAATCCAATTAAGGCTTATGAATCATAAATACCCAAAAAGTGTTCCCCTCACATTCCCCTGTTTGTTCTGCAGCCAATCTAGGTATACTCCAAAGACATGGGAAGATACCCCATTATTTTTTTACTTTAGATTCCCCATTCCATCGTCGGGCTTTTACTCTGGCACGCTTAAATGCCTTCCCATCAACAGTTCTCTTTGGTAAGTTTAGACAGATACCTCTCCAAAATAGATTATGTCCATGTGAATTAGGAGCCCTTGATTCTATATCCCATATTATTTTAGAATGTCCTTTCCTGGCCTCACAACGTAGACAATTTTTAACTGAATATCTCCAACACAATTTATCTACTAAAAGAAAAACTCTAACCTACTTTTTAGAAGATGTTAATCCCCACATTACTACATGCGTTGCGAATTTCTTAGTAGAAGCCTAAAAATTAAATCTAGGCATACTTCTGTATTTTAATTGCTGGGTGTCTACTTTTGATTAGTATTATTGGCTGCCATTTTAATTGATTGCTTTATGTATTGTTCTTACTATACTTCAGGCCTTTGTACCTACTTTTGATTGTGAATCATGATTGCTTTTATGTCAATAAAGGTCTGAACTTGAATTGAGATATCCAATATGTCCTTTACTGCCTGAAAGGCAGTGGCTTGCTGATGATCCCAAACCCATGGCGCCCTCTTGTCCAAGAGTCTATGTAAGGGCTCCACTACCGCTGCTTTATGGGGGAGGAAGGCATGATAGAAATTTAGGAGGCCAGGGAATGCTTGTAACTCCGCCTTGTTGGTGGGGGGTGGCACATCTCAGATAGCCCTCATTTTGTCTTAATTGGGTGGAGGAGATGCTTCTGCTGTTCCTCGTCTGTGATTTTGTGGTAAAGAATGAAGTAGTTCAGCCTCTACTCCCATCTCTCCCACCGCTCCGGTCGCTTGGAGTTGAACTCTTGGAGGTACCTCTGCGATCCTGGTGCTCCAGCCATGTTGGGGCCAGGCGTTGGAGCTGCAGCGGTTGGAGGCACGGAAGCACTGGATGCTTGATCTTCACTCATCTCAGGTCCTGGCTTGGTGACCTTCCTCAGCGATGGCAGTGCGATGCGTGGAAGCAGCTGTTGCGAGCTGCGGTGCAGTGCCGGGTGCTGGATCACCTACCAGGATCCCATCCTCGTCGCCACTATAATATAGTGGGTTCTTAGGCATTGAAGAGGTGAGGTGGGAGAGATGCAAAGCTCTTTATTGAATACAGCATAGTAGGTAACTACACTAACAAGAGTAACGAATGGGGCCCGCTGGGCAACTATATACAACATTGGGTTCCCACACTAGCATGTTATTGGGTCATTCAAGCCAGCCTGGGGCCTGTGATTAGAGCAGGGCAGTTCGGATTTGGATCCTACTGCCCATTGTTCCTAAATTCCCAAGTTCAATCCTTCAGGCTCCAATGAGCCAGGCAGGAACACCATTGGTAAGAACATGAATCTCTCACACATAGCAGATATTATTTTTTAAAACTGCTAAGTGATGCTACTTGAATATGCAGAAGAGTAGCCATATTAATCTGTTGTAGCAAAATAAGACAAAAATCCAGTGGACTTGTGTTTTATATTGCTAGTATAACAATTTCTGAAAGATGTCTGGATGCCAAGACAATGTCTGATCAGAATTATCATTGATGCTGGTGGAACAGAACATCGCATACCGGCCGGTATTTGGAATATCAGAGAAGCCTACAAGGCCTTTACAGTGCCCTGTACTCGTCAGTGACAGCATTTAGCATTTTAAAGGCAACTGTACATTCGCATTGTCTATCTGCTGCTTCTCTTCCTGGCTGCCTGCAGAGGGAATGGGTTGATACACAGCAGGGACAGGGTGAGACTTCCACAAATCTCTGCCACTGATACTGCCTGTATTATCTCCTGGTGAGCTACTTTTGTCTCTGGGAACCCACAGCAACGTTCTGGCATAGAAGTATTTCCCAGCTTTGCAATCTGAGTATTTTAACAGGATGCTAGAAGATCTGTGATTGACTCTTCCCAGAGCATAGACATAGCAGCAAAGTCAGTCTTTGACTTGGATCAAGGTTGCATGAGGAAGGGGTGAGAAAGACAGCGTTAAATCCTCATGCTGTTTTGCCAGTCAAATCCAACCCCATCCCCTACTTCAAGCAGCCAGGAAGAAAAAAAGACCAAATATTGCATTCATCTGTCCCCCTTTCATAAATTGGCAAATTTATGTATGGGTGGAAGAAATAAACTTCCTCCTACACCATGGCCCCAGAATTAATCAGGACCTGGCATGGCTGATATTTTGATTTTTAAAATGTTGAGGACCTCTGGTCATAGCTCTTACACATCATTTCTAGTTGGGTTCTGGGTTTTTTAAATTTGGAATCTTATGTATACAATGCAGGAGGAAAAGTCTTCACACCTCTAATGAAGTGAGTGCTGTTTTACTTTGCTGTAACAGACTAACACAGCCACCACTTTGGGAAAGTTAGGTATGATTTCATCTGGCACATAAAGCTCACCTAGTTTGGCACCAGGCAAACAGCTATGGAGTAGGAACCTTGAAGGCCACAGCAGAAGAGGTCCTGCCTCCAGTGGAGGGGTCTTGGAGCAGGGTTTCTGAATGAGATCTTAACTGATCAGTGTCTAGGGTTGCCAGCTCTGAGTTGGGAAATTCCTAGAGATTTTGGGGGTGGAGCCTGCGGAGCACAGGGATGGGGAGGGGAGGGACCTCAGCAGGGTAGAGTGCCATAAAGTCAACCCTATAAAGCAGCCATTTTATTACTTGTAAGTAGATTACTTGTTGTTGTTGTTTTAACCATAAGAACAAATTCCATATAATCTCTGGACAAAAGATTACCACTTTGAAAGGATTTCTGTGAGCAGACTTCTAAAGAAAGCTCCTCAGGTGCCACATTTCTCTGTCATGGCAAAAGCATAGATAATCCTCTAATGTAATAGGCTTGCTGAACATGAAATGAATGCAGAAATGTTGTTCTAAGGAAAGCTAAGCAGGGATTCTTTTTGTAAATTCTTTAGCTGCAGCATTAAGCCCAGCAATTCATAATAATCATGGATAGGATATTATGAGCTGGTAAGTACTATGGGCTGATGATAAACGACACCGCACCTCAAAAAGGATATTATAGCATTGGAAAAAGTGCAGAAAAGGGCAACTAGAATGATTAAAGGTTTGAAACACTTTCCCTATGAAGAAAGGTTAAAACGCTTGGGGCTCTTTAGCTTGGAGAAACGTTGACTGCGGGGTGACATGATAGAGGTTTACAAGATTATGCATGGGATGGAGAAGGTACAGAAAGAAGTACTTTTCTCCCTTTCTCACAATACAAGAACTCCTGGGCATTCAATGAAATTGCTGAGTAGTCGGATTAGAACTGATAAAAGGAGGTACTTCTTCACCCAAAGGGTGATTAACATGTGGAATTCACTGTCACAGGAGGTGGTGGCGGCTACAAGCATAGCCAGCTTCAAGAGGGGGTTAGATAAAAATATGGAGCAGAGGTCCATCAGTGGCTATTAGCCACAGTGCGTGTGTATATATATATATACAAAATTTTTGGCCACTGTGTGACACAGAGTGTTGGACTGGATGGGCCATTGGCCTGATCCAACATGGCTTCTTTTATGTTCTTATAACATGCTTGTTATAGGATAAATTAAAGGGTGTGTGTGTGTATACCCCAATTCTATTTTCTGAGCAGGGGGTTGGACTACATGGCCTGCATGGCCCCTTCCAACTCAGTGGTAGAGCATCTGCTTGGTAAGTATACACACACACTCTTCACAAATCATATATGTTTGTTTCAAAGGTCAACTTTCAGTGTAAGAACCAGTTTCTACTATCTGACATAGATCAGATCAAGTCAAAGGCAGAGAAGCCTGATTTATCTTAATCATGGAGGGGAAAATCCTGACTTATAATATCAAAAAAATCATATGTTATTTATTTCTTGCCTATGTATGATTCCACTTCAGTTTTCACTTATATGGCACCATCAATATGGTGAATATAAGTTAATTTGCCCCTGCTGTATAATCTAAATTTGAGGAGTCCAAGGAGATAAGGCAAGACAGAAATGTTTGGAACAAAAATAAATAAACTGACATAGAGAAGACAACCAAGAGAAAGAAGGAAGGCTGAAGCAGGGATGAACAGGGGTAAAGGTGTGTTTCTTTCTACAGTAGTGAAATGAGGGAGAGGGAGTAAGGGGCCACAAAGAAAACATCAGAAAAAGTAGGGTTGCTGGCTTTGGGTTGGGAAATGCATGGGGGTGGAGCCTGGGGAGGGTGGGGTTGGGGAAAGAAAGGGGAGAGACTCAGCAGGGTATAATGCCATAGAGTAGGTGTGGCCAGACTTGCTTAACAAAGAGCCGCAGAATAAATGTCAGATGTTTGAGAGCTGCAAGGAAGGAAGGAAGGAAGATGGAGGGGAGGGAAGATGGAGAGAGAGGTGGAAGAAAGCAACTTTAACTTTAAATGCATTCTCTAAGCTATCAGCTGGCCTGTCTTGGAGAAATGATTTAAAGAGAGAAATGCCTTCTCCAAGCCAACTGATGGGGCGGTGAGGGCTTCAAGAGCCACATACTATGTGTGAAAGAGCCACATGTGGCTCCCAAGGTGCAGTTTGGCCACCCCGCTCTAGGCTGATCCTGCACTGAGCAGGGGGTTGGACTACATGGCCTGCATGGCCCCTTCCAACTCAGTGGTAGAGCATCTGCTTGGTAAGTAGAAGATCCCAGGTTCAATCCCTGGCATCTCCAACTCAAGAGGGTCCAGGCAAGTAGGCGTGAAAAACCTCAGCTGGAGACCCTGGAGAGCCGCTGCCAGTCTGAGTAGGCAAGACTGACTTTGATGGACCAAAGAGAGTCTGATTCAGTATAAGGCAGCTTCATATGTTCATATATAAATTCTACCCTGATCTCCCTTGGAGGAAAGACAGGATAAATGTGTATGAATGGATAAGAATAAAATATTTCAAAGATTCCCAATGGGGGAAAAATCTTACTGTACATACAAAACAAACATCTTCCTGATTCTGTAGTCAGGATGTTTATATTATTGTCTTATATGTTTATTGTCCTCCTCC
This sequence comes from Heteronotia binoei, assembly GCF_032191835.1. Lineage (NCBI taxonomy): Eukaryota > Metazoa > Chordata > Lepidosauria > Squamata > Gekkonidae > Heteronotia > Heteronotia binoei. The sequence goes on from NC_083223.1 coordinate 132,263,491, forward strand.
AACAGCCAAAAATAGAGCCATTCAGGAAAAGGTTTATCACCAATGAACTGCCCCCAAACCTGCTGTAAAACATTTTTTCAAAAAACCCTAAAGATACCTGTAGTAATTTAGTGTAGTATGGCTTTTCTTGGGCAAGAATCTAATTCACTGTAGGCAGAGTACTGTTTTATCATCATGTTCCAAATCATAATACTGTGCGAATTCAAAACCAAAGGTGCACAAAGGTTACTAGCAGGGGTCATTTTGTAGAAAAAAATTAGTGGTGGAGCTGATCCAAGGATTGTCATGCAGCTGCACCTACTATTCACTGGACAAGGTGGGAAGGAGGAGGGGGAACTCACAGGAAGGTTCAGGAGCTGTGCTTCTGTGAGCTCCCGCTGAATCCGAGGCCTGGTTACTAGAGCTCCTTGACCCTGCACTTGATTTTCATTTCCCACCAGAATGCTTATCATGTACCTCTGTTATGGGCTGACTACTGCAAAGACTCTGTGGCTGGATACAGACAGGCAGCTTCGGGTGCACTGGAGGTGTCCAAAACTGTGCTGCCCCAAACTGGAGCAGCCAAATCCCAATCAGATGCTCCTGTGTGATGCACCCATATATCATGCAGGGGGTGCTTTGGCACCTCCTTAGCTCATGCGATCCAATCAGGTTTTTTTTTTTTTTTTTAAAGGAATACTGGTAAAAAAAAAAATAACAGTGAGCACCTAGAGCAGATTGGTGGGTTCACACCACCAATCTGCCTCACTTGCACACTCCTGTGGTCAGACGCCCAGAAAGATGGATGGAGTGTGGCAGAAGAATTTGGTAGCTATTTGATCCATCTCAGAGATGTCAGAGGACGGGGTAAGTGTGTGAGTAGGATGGGTGGCTGCTGTGCCTGTCTGACCTTGCTTTTTTAATCCACCTGGGGTCCGTTGCCATTTCAGCTCCAATTGGCCATCTGAATTCAGCCTGCCTGTCCTATATTTGACATGACAAGTGATGACCTTGGATCTTGATGAATGTATTTAAACATATCTTCTGCCAAACAGAAATACTTGAAGATTGCTTGTTTTTTGACAGTAGTACATATTTAACAACACTGATAATTTGGGGGGGGGGGGTTAATTTAAACAATTTACTGTAATAATAATCTGCAAGATGCTTGGTCTGTATCAAAATTGTAACTGTGCTTTTCATTTCAGACCACTAGGTGGCACAATTTCACTTTGAAATATATAGTCTTTAGTGCACTTTCAAGGTCTGAACCATTTGTGATTCTCCTAGCTGAACACAGCCTAACAATTTATTAATCTCAGACAAGCAGCAAAAACAGAAGCTGTTATTGACATTCATACATGGGTTATAAGTAGGGCTGCCAAGCCTGCACAGGGCATAGGTGGGAGCTTTGGGGGGTGGAGAAAGCAGATGGGGAGCATCCAGATAAAGTGCCATCTCTGAGTTAAGTAAGATTCTAGGAATTCCCCCAATATCTATGGTAAATATCACACAGGTTGAAAGAATTCCTAGAGAATTGCTTGATGAAATAACAATTCCCCTCCTCATTCTCCCACCACCACTCTACTGAGAGAGCATGAATGTCAGAGGAGCATGGGTGGCAGTTTGCCCACTATCAGCAGGCAACTAGTATGTAATTCTAGTAATAAGTTACTGTCTGCTTTAGATATACTGAGATTTTACTTTGCTGTAAAATTTTCTTTCCTTGTTGTTTTATGGTTTGGCAACAAACCAAATGAAATTCCAAGTAATCCTTAGAACTTCCATGTGAACAACAGTGGTCTATTCGTATCTGTGCTGTACTCTAGTATACAAAGAAAATATTGAGAATGTGTACTTTTGGATAAAGGCATGTGTAAATAATTTCATGCCATTTCTATTTCCATTGTATTCTGTTTTCTGTTTGTGCTTCTTCATACCAGAGGGCTTGTCCAGTGGGAACTTGAATCAACAACTGCTTTGGCCTCAGAGCTCAGGTGATCTGAGAATCAGAGGATTCAGTAAAATGTTTTGCTATAATAATGACTAGACTCTCTCCTAAGCATTTCTTCGTTCACCCCATTGCTGATGGAGAAACCTGTCAGCCATATTATTTTGGAAGGCAGTTGACTTATTTACTACCCACTTTGGATGCTACTTCTCATATTACTTTTGCTTCTGAATTCACCTGGTCAGCCACAAAAGAACACAAGGTGCTGAGCTAGATGAATCATTTGTCTGATCCACCATGGCTTTTATGTTCATTACACTGAACAGACTATGCTGGTAGAAAGAGATATAGGGAGGCTCCCAAACAGATATGGATTTCCTGGTCATGTTATTGACTAACACCCGGCAGGAAGGAAGTCTTTCAGATGCCCAGCTCCATTAGTCAGTGTCAACTGCAAGAGAAATAAAATAAAAATAAACAGTAGATGGGTGTGGGAAGTCCTGACAGTCCTAGACAAATAATCATATGCTAACAAACGGGATTGTCATAGGTAAAGTTATAGAAGACCTATTTCCCTACAAGCAGAGCTTGTTTTATACATTACTTTTTTGTTCTGATAATTCTCAGGTAGAAGGGGGAGATGGATGTGTGTGGGCAGGTAAATGACTTTTCCCAGAAAAACATAAAACAAAAAATGTGGAAAGAATTAGGAAATGTTTGTACTATTTTGCAGTAATATCATTATACTACTAATAACACTGTGCATGGACTGTGATTACACACACTAAATAATGCACTTTCAATCCATTTTCAATGCACTTTCCAAATGGATTTTACTGTGGTCCTTTCTGCATTGTTTTTACTCTGGAGTTCTTATGCCTTTGATTCAGATCATTTGCTTTCATTCTGCATATGTTGAATTGTCTTGGTACTTTGTGCCTGGAATCTCACTGTGGATTATGCTTTCTGGACTTCCACCCCTCTTAGGAGGGGGGGGGGGAGTGCAGCTGCTAGCTTGTAGAGCAATTTTTAAAAACCATGTGGAGATTGGCAACCCAACCAATTCCTTTCAAATGGTTCTTGCACTGGTTCCCTTATGCCTGTATCCCATAAATGATCAATAAAACTATTAGTGAGGGTGAGAAGAGTTCAAGAGGATGCTAGTTGAATATTGCTGGCATTTTCCTCTGTTGGGGTATGAGAACAAAGAATAGGACAGTGTACCTTTAAGACGAAAGGGAAGCAGGAAGTCACTCTGATGACCTCACAGTTTAGTAAAAAAATTTCACCAATGATCTCTGTGTTTAAAAAAATTAGAAGTTTTTTGTTATTGTTGTTGTTTGCAAAATGTACATCTCTACCACAGGGCTTGAACAGACAGCCCTTGTATAATGAGTACAAAGCTCAACACTTTGAGCTAACTGGTTGCTTTGTCTAAGTCAAAGAGAAAGGCAAGTATTTTTCAAAATGTTTAATTGCAGACCCAACCCCTCCTTCCATCTGTGATTCTGCAAAAAGAAAGGGAAGGAAGGGGGGAAATCCAGGCGCACACATGCACGACTGATACATTTGGGAGCAGGAAATCCCCTTGTTCTTTATATTTACTGATTCCTTCCTTATGCTCTCTTTGGCTATTGAAAAGTTTGCCTGAACAGGAGGAGGAGGAGAGAAAGAAAATACAAGGGAGGGGGCGTCAACCTAAAGAGAGAGAGAGAGAAATAGGAGGGCAGCACTTAAATGCCAACACAAACAATTCTACTTTAGAAAGAATTAGTGATTCAAAAGTAGATGAGAACAAAGAACCATAGCAAAAGGAGTTTTGCTTACCGTAGGGTAGCCAAGTGCTGGAAGTGGTCTGAATGCAGAAGACACAAGAAGGAGCTAAGTGAGACAGATGTGAAAGTGGAAGACAATGTAGAAGGGAAGACTTGGATGCACTCAGAAACTGAGGCAAAATACAAATGCAGTAAAGGCCTGATGAAGTGGCAAAATCCAGTTGGAAAGTGCTTTGAAAGTGGATTGAAAGTGCATTGTTTAGCTTGTGTGACTGCAGCCCATATGTGTTTTGGTCATCAGCGCTGTGTTTTAGTAATGAGCTCTGAGAACAAAGTGTACCACAAGAAAAAGCTGTGGGTTCCAATCAAGCTTTGAAGAGAATCCCTGCTGTGTTGAGGTAAGGATGCAACTGTCCTGGCAAAAAATGCTCTGCCCCTTTAACAGAGGCTTCATGTGCAAAGATGGGCAGCTGAAGCTTCCCCTGGCATGGAGGTAAATAATATCACCTGGCAATTGCTGAAGATCAAACTGATATTAAAAGGATGGCTAGAGGGGCTAGTTTAAAAGGTGGGAACTCTATACGTCCGCATGTACAAACCAAATGCTGATAAAGTGCATCCACCTCCTCAGTGTAGGCTTGGTTTGTGCACATAAGCCAGCACTGAGGGAGGTGCTGCTAATTTCTTTTCTGTTTAATTTTTACTCAAATATATTTTTCCTGCCTCTCCCTTCCAGAGAGAACTCATTGGCTTACATAATGCAAAAAACCCAGAAAATTTGGGGTAATGACAATGGCAACAATTCCAAAAAACCCTCAGGGATCTTACAATGCTATCTTATGTGCAATTGTAACTGATGTTTGATAGTATGTAATTGGGACGACAGAATTTATAGCACCTATTTTTATCTATTTTAATCTATTTATGTAACTGTATTATATTTAAAATGTTGTTTATTTGTTTTAATTGAATCATGACGTGTCATGTCTGTGAGCCGCCCTGAGCCCGCCTTCTGGTGGGGGAGGGCAGGATATAAGAATAAAATTTGATTGATTGATTGATAAACAGGGTTACATCCTTTCTAAATCCAATGACTTCAATAGAGGTAGAAGTTTGTGATTCTGGTTAAAATTAGGGATGCTGCAAACTTCTCTGTTAATTAGGGAGCAATTATGGTCAGCCCATCTGGGGATTAGTTTGTTGCGTGTGGCAAAAATCTCAGACTCCTTACGAACTGGCTGGTGGTTGCACAGTTGTGTTTTTGTGACTAGCTATACTATTTGGTTCATCTCTGGGCTTAATTAACAGAGAGATTGTTCTCCTGGTAAACCAGGCAGTTCTGGATCTGGGACAGAGAAAGTGTGGAGTGGAGTCTTGGAGTACAACAGATATGCAACTTCAGCAGCAAGGTCTGCTGAGGGAAAAGTGGAGGGAAAGGTTTATCTGCCTCCAGAGATACTCGAGGCTGGATCCAGACTGGCAGCTTGGGGTGCATGGGAGGCATCTCAAACTGAGCTGGCTCAATATGGAGCAGTTGAAGCCCATCAACATGCTCCCCCACAAAGTGAGACTTCCGGGGTTGTAGCTTGGTGAGCTGACCTGTCTCCTTGTGTGGAGCAGACCAAGATCTTTGTTTTTGGACAGAAAAGGCTTTATAGAGCCTACTGTCTACTTTTTCCAGTAAAGGAACTTGTCTATGGCATGCATGTTTATTTCGAGGGGGATTCACTTTGGCTGACGAACGATCCCAGGAGGGTTTTTTTTCGGCTTTGAAGATTCTCCCGATGAAGAATTGCATTCTATTGCCTACAAAGAATCCTCGGAGTCATTAAATTGACATAAACTCACTAAGGCTTCAACTTCCTATGGACTATAACAACATCTGAGATAAAGTGGATGGTATTCGGAGAGTTTATACGTCGTTAATAAGGTAAAGATCCCTATCTGCTACTCTGGGTTTAATTAAAGCTTGTTAAAAGGGAAGATCTGGGACCCAGAACTATTTTTCAAAGTGCAAAATTAAGGAGAAGTGGAAGGGGGTAGAAGTGATTTCTTTGGACTCAAAAGAAAGCAGAAAAGTACAGAAATATACTTGCTGTTATGGATTCTTGTGGCTTCGGAAAAAAAACCCCAGTCATAACAAAGCTGCAGACTCTTTCCTTAAAACAGGAAGTGACATTTTCTGCAATCATTGAGAGACTCTAATGCTAGAGAGTCAGGAAGTAAGTGTGGAGAGAAGAGGAGCATCCAAGTATCCGGATACTTTCAAGAGTCAGTAACCATAGAGAAACATTGGAGGCCAATTACAGAAAGGCCAATATATTTTCACTAAATAACTTGAAAGTGGACTATTAAAGGATTCAAAACATACATAAACATTCCCCTAAGGGCTAAATAACATGGACTATGTGCTTGAAAATGGAAAATAAGGCCTAGAGGGTAAAAGGAAAACTTTTTAAAAAGAGAGGCTTGGAACTTTAGAAATTAATATCTTGAGCTAGGAAGCTCTGAGGACGGCGTTTTTAGGCTTGTTGAAAAGGGCAAGATCTGTTCTGTTAAATGCAACTATCAGATTGGGGATTGAAGATACCAATTAAAAACCCATTATCTGTAATGGGCAGTCAGTAATGTCTGAGCAGAAGTTGGAATCAAGAGTTACAAGGTTAAGAGCTGCCTCACTGGGAGAGGGTAAAATGTCTAAACAAGTTCATGAACAACTGGACGCTATGGAAGTGAGAATTTTGAAAACAATGAGGAATTTAATAACTGGAAGTGAGAAGAAATTAACTAAGGAAATAAACTCCAGTGCTGAAGAGGTAAAGAAAGAATTTAAGAAAGAAATTGATGACCTAAGGAAAGAGTCTCAAGCAATAGCTAAAAAGACTGATGATATAGAAGTGAAAATTAAAGATCAAGATGCCACTATTAAGAAAATGCAAGACAAAGCAATACTACAAGACTGTAAGTTGATGGAGAACATGATTCGGCTAAGAGGAGTGCCTGAGAATGAACAAGAGGATGTGAAGACTCCTATTGTCACAATTATAGCTGAATTTTTGGAAGAAGATCCGGAGGAGATGGAGCGTTTATGCGACTATGCATATAGAGTCAATTCAGAATTTGCCAGAAAGCGTAAATTACCCAGAGATGTAGTAGTGAAGTTTACCAGGAGAGACGTGGGGGGAAGGATCTTAAGCAAGCAATTTGAAACCCCAATGGTGAGGGAGGAAAGCAGAGTATGAATAATGAAGGAGCTGCCGAGAAAGGTCATTAGTGACAGAAAACAATTTAAGAAATTGACGGACAAGCTAAGAGAGAAGAACATAAGATATAGATGGATTCTACCAGAAGGTCTCAGCTTTGAATATAAAAGACTGCGAAAAGTAATAGTTGACACTCAAGGAATGAATGAATTTTTTGTGGACAATAAAGAATTTGAAGATACAGAATAACTGAGAAAACATTATGGATTACAAATTAATTTCTTGGAATGTAAATGGACTTAATTCACCACAAAAAAGAAGGGCAATTTTTAATTGGATTAATAAACAGAAATGTAATATAATTTGTTTACAAGAAGTGCATATTAAACAATTGGATTACAAATTTTTATGGAATAAGGCTTTGGGAGAACAATTTTTTTCATTAGCTAAAGAAAAAAAAGGGGAGTGGTTTTTTACATTAAAAAAGAACTAGAACCTAAACTGGTTTTTAAAGACAATGATGGCAGATACATCGCAGTGGAGGTGTTGATAAATGAAAAAAAAAACCCCGTTGTTGTTGGGCTTGTATGCCCCTAAAGGGGCGAAGGATGTTTTCTTTAAAGACATTTTGCAGCAACTTAATCAAGTGACTTATGAACAGGTTATGTTAATGGGAGATTTCAATGGAACCTTCAACAACTCTCTGGATAGATCTGGAAACAAAAAGAAGAAAGATGGGAAGCTACCAAAGTCCTTCTTTGATTTAACAGAGCAAGAAAGTTTGGAGGACATTTGGAGAAAGTTTAATCCTAATGTATGTGACTATACCTTTTTCTCAGCAAGGCATAACTCCTTCTCAAGAATTGATATGTTATGGGCCACGAAGGACCTGGGATTTATTACAAATAAGTTGGAAATTCTTCCAAAAATAGGTGCAGACCACAATCCACTAATGTGGTCAGCGAAGGCTATGAGAAAGAGCAGAAGATGGAGACTAAATGAAGATTTGTTGCAAAAAGTGGAAGTAGTGAAGTCTCTGGAAAAAGAAACTAAAGCTTTCTTCCAAATAAACGAAGACCAAGAGGTTAAAACACAGACCGTTTGGGATGCGTATAAAGCAGTGATGAGAGGATTACTAATCTCATTGAACAACAAAGACAAAAGAGCTAAAGAAAAACAATTGAAAGACTTACAAACAGAAATAGGCAAAAAAGAAAAAGATCTAAAAAAACGACCGGGGAAAAAGAAAATAATGCGAGAAATCACAATTTTGCAGAATCAATTGAGACATTTATTGAACAAGGAGGTGGAATGGATGTTAAAAAGGTTACAGCAAAAATCATTTGAAGGTGCCAACAAACCAGGGAAATATTTGGCTTGGCAACTTAAGAAAAAAAGGGAGAAAAAGTTTGTAAATAAAATTTGTGTGGAAGGGAAAGAAATTGTAGATCAAGCTGGAATTAAAAGGGAGTTCTTTAAATTTTATGCCAAACTATATAAAGGTCAACAGGTAAAAAAAGAAAAAAAAAGATGCCTATTTGCAAAGATTAAAAGTGAAACCTTTGAATGATAATATGGAAAAATTTTTGAATAATCCAATTGGGAAGGTTGAAATTGAAGCAGCGATTTGTTCAATGAAATTGTTTAGTGACAATGTTATGGCTGCATGACCCAACAGAGCCAGGTCAGCAGAGTGAGTTTAAGAAGGGAGAGATTTTTCCTGTCAGGTAAAACTGGAAGAGGCACTTCTGGCTACCATATGCAGCATGTCTAAATAAATAAATAAAATGTTTTAATACACAGACATGAATTTATTTATTATTTAGAAAATTTATAAGCTGCCTCTCCAAAGACCAGAGTGACTCGCAAATTTTTAAAATAAAATAACTGCAAAACACAGCTTTGGACAGGGGTAAGGATAAACCACTTCCTGTTGTTCTCAAATAGGACCCCAGCTGTAGGAATGTCACACGACTCAGGGTTGAGGATCTCACACCAGTCTGTCTCTGCTGCCTTCTTGACGGTGGTGGTGTTTTATTTTATACATTCTGCTCTACACAATCATTTACTAGAAGTATACAGAGTGAGGAAACAGATGTTTACCTTAGCTGTCTGCCCCAAATGTGTATTCCAGGAAGGAGGTGAAAGGGCAGAACATTCCAAGGCCCTCAGCATTGTTGCATAGGGCAACGTACATAAACTACTTAACTTTGCCCATAAATGGGGTCTCGAGATCGAATCAAACGCTGCTTTGAGATCAACAAATGCCACAAATGCACGTAGGCTTCCTGCGGTTCCCCCTTCAACACCTTCGCCAATGACTAGACTGGAGCTATCCCTCCCTCATGTAAGAACTTTAGTCTATAAAATGGCTATCAACTTCTGGCTGAAGATTATTTTCCATTTGGCATCGGAACTGTTAATTTTGGCATATGGGGAAATGAAGGATAGGTCGTGGCACACTTTTTTAAAAAAAAATAGTGGCTAAGTTTGGGTTTTCAGTTGATTCCCTGGGCTCCCTTGGGTTTGATATGGCTAAATCCTTGGTTAAGCAAAGGCTGATAGATCAATCTGTTCAAGCCGACAGGAATTATAGGCGAACTGAAAACATCTGTGATTTATGGCCAGCTGTCACCTCCATTACCTTCTCCATATTTTGCAAATTTAACGAACTTTAAGCATCGGAAAGCTTTCACGAGGGCTCGCTTTGATTTACTGCCACTACTGGCCAACGAAGGCCGGTTTAGGCAGATTCCTTATCAGGAAAGAGTTTGCACTTGTGACCTAACATCCATTGAGGACCTCTATCATGCCATATTTTATTGTCCAGATTTTAAGACTGAACGGAATAGGTTTCTGGGTCGTATTTTGTCTTCTCTTTTTGGTAAGTCAATTCAGGAGAAATTAGTCTTCTGGTTGTCTGACAGAGATAGACACATCACTCTTCAAGTTGCAAGATTCATGACTGGCATTATGGAAAAGAAAATGAAGACTGTGCCACACTGATTGCTTATTAGTATCACTTTGGGTTGTTTACTTGTGTAGTACTGGTTAAATTTTTTTCTGATGTTTTAAATTTTATATCTGGTTTTTAAAATTGGGTTTTAGTGTATCTTATTGTATTAAGGCACGAGGTATTATATTTCCTTTTTCTCCTTGTTCCTTTTGTTTTATCATTGAATCTGGTTGTTGGATGTTATGGCAGTATGTGCTAATGCAAATAAAATTGACTGGCTTTGACATAAAGGCTTAAGCCTGCCTTCTAAGTCTATAGATGAATTCAGGACAAGGTTGGTTTGCCAGACCATTGACCCTTCCTTCATCCCACTCTTTTCTGTTTTTTTTTAAAGTCCATCAGCAGATTCATTAAAAACATTCTGACCCCCTCACCATCACTCTCTGGAATCAATTGTATTAAAGGGGTTGTATTGTTCCAATTGCTTTGCTAATACATATGCATGATTGGCTTGCAAGGTATATTCTTCTCTTGACGGTTTGCATATTATTGTAAACAAGACACATATTCAACCTGAGATAATAATGCCATATCAGAAATCACAGGTAGAGTCTAAGGGGACAGTTTCTCTTCTAATGTGTGAGGCAGAGGATTCCATAAGTCGGGATTTTTGAGGCAACACCACAGCAAGGCGACTTAAACAACATACAGAAAAGAGATATCTTAGCAGGAATATAACTAAAAGTTCAATGGAAGCAAGTGAAAAACCAATCAGGTGGTAAGGGAATATGGCCATAGTTACAGGTTACACTAATTGTTGCATTACATTTCCACAAGGGGGCACCTGTTTGCAGGCAACCATGTGATGGCTTATGGTGGGAGCAATTTACCATCTGTGCACAAGTAAGATTTTCATGGTTAGCCACATATGGGGTATATAGAGTTAAGGCATCCACTGGAAGCTTATAGGTGGGAATGCCCCAGTTAGGTAAAGTTGCATAAGAGATTTGGGATTCATTTAAACATTTACCAAGAGCTGTATCAGTTCCTGGAGCCTTGCAAACAGGAATTAGACAGGTTCCTGATAACATATGTGAATCAGTGTGTTGCATAAGAGATTTGGGATTCATTTAAACATTTACCAAGAGCTGTATCAGTTCCTGGAGCCTTGCAAACAGGAATTAGACAGGTTCCTGATAACATATGTGAATCAGTGTGTTGTGTCAAACAAAAGGGTGAAACATTGTTAATGTTAGCTAAGCGTTCCCAAATATTAAACTGAAGACGATCTCCAAAACTAATAGGCTTGACAGGAGACAAAATACATAAACACAAACAACAACAAGCAATCATGAAGTTCATTGTTAGCTGTGCAAATACAGCAGCCACCAAGTCCTCTGGAGATGGCTCTCGCCCAGCCTCTTCCAACATTTGTTGAGCTGGATTAGTTAGATGTTTTACATCCCCCATGTGACATCACAAGCTCTTTGGGTGTGTGGGCATCGCACCATCTCCCGTGTGAGGCTGAGATTGAAATTGGGATTCGGATTTGGGAGACCCTGATGCCATGCCATCTTTAGCTGGGCAAGCACAATGTGCCAGAACACACAAAGACCTGTAAGAAAGAACACAGCAGCATGCTGGCACCCCCAGTTAATAAGGCGAACTGGACCATGTCAAGTTAATAACACCAAATTCAATTGTTCCTGAACCTACATTTGGGTAGGAACCCTCATTTTCACTCCTTTTAATTGTTTTTGAAGAGTGTTTTCAATGTCTGATTAGCATGTTCCACAATAGCTTGACCTGTGGAATTATATGCAATGCTAAGCTAGATTTGAATGTTCCATTGTGTACAAAAAGCAACAAATTCAGAAAAACTATATGCTGGGGCATTATCAGTTTTCAACAGCTGCAGACGACCCATTACCGCAAAGGCAGAAATAAGGTGAGCCATGACATGTTTTGTGGCTTCACCACAATGAGCAGTAGCCCAAAGATATCCAGAGTACGTGTCTGTGCAAACAGTACCAGGGTTTCAAGGAAGTTATATGGGTAACATCCATTTGCCAAAGTTTGTTAGGGAACACTTTCCCTATGAAGAAAGGTTAACACATTTGGGGCTCTTTGGCTTGGAGAAACATTGACTGTGGGGTGACATGATAAGAGGTTTACAAGATTATGCATGGGATGGAGAAAGTAGAGAAAGAAGTACTTTTCTCCCTTTCTCACAACACAAAAACGTGTGGGCATTCAATAAAATTGCTGAGCAGTCAGGTTAAAACAGATAAAAGGAAGTACTTCTTCACCCAAAGGGTGATTAACATGTGGAATTCACTGCTACAGAAGGTAGTGGCAGCTACAAGCATAGCCAGCCCCAAGAGGGGACTGGATAAAAATATGGAGCAGAGGTCCATCAGGTGCTAGTAGCCACATGTGTGTATGTGTGTGTGTATATATACATATATATACATGTGTGTGCGTGTATGTATGTATAGAAGAAGACATTGGATTTATATTCTGCCCTCCACTCAAGAGTCTCAGAGCGGCTCACAATCTCCTTTATCTTCCTCCCCCACAACAGACACTCTGTGAGGTGGCTGGGGCTGAGAGGATTCTCACAGCAGCTGCCCTTTCTAGGACAACCTCTGCCAGAGCTATGGCTAATCCAAGGCCATTCAAGCAGTTGCAAGTGGATGAGTAAGGAATCAAACCTGGCTCTCCCAGATAAGAGTCCACACGCTTAACCACTACACCAAACTGACACTGTATGACACAGATGCTGGACTGGAGGGACAATTGTCCTGATCAAAAGGTAATGAGAACTGTTTGACAAATGCTTTGGCATTCTGGTGAAAATAGCTATGACTGAGAGAGGGATTAGTAAATAGAGAGGTAACACTTTTTAAACATTATCAGCAAATGCATTGCCCTGAGCAATCACACCAGGAAGATTAGAATGACTTCCACTATGAGCAACAGAAAAAAAATACCGTGCAGCAAGAAATTAAAAGCTGCAAGATTAAAAATATAGCCAATCAAATTAGGGTCAATTTGTGAAGTGATACATGTACCAGGAAGTTGATGAATCAAATTTAATGCATATAAGGTGTCAACCATTAAGTTGAAAGCCGTTGTGAATAGAGTTGAAAAGCCATTGTTATAGCAGCAACTTCAGCCTGCTGCACTGAGCGCTGTTGCAAAGTAAAGTGAGTCTTTTATGCTTCCCCCCCCCCAAGCAAACTGGGTACTCATTTGACCAACCTAGGAAGGATGGAAGGCTGAGTAACCTTGAGGCAGCTACCTGAATCCAGCTTCCACTGGGATCAAACTCAGGCCGTAAGCAGAGCTCAAGACTGCAATACTGTAGCTTTAACACTCTGTACCACGGGGCTCTTTTTGAATCCAAATTAGCATTTTCCTTAGCCAATTTCATCATCAATTCTCCTGCTGTGTCAGGATTATCAACCTGTCTTTTGATTGCTGCCTGAATACAGTTGATAAAGTGTAAATAGGGCTCTTGTGGCTTTTGACAGACAGTTGCAAAACTATGGGCTGGTTTCCCTTCTGTAGGTATTTTGGCAAAGGCCTGTAAAGCACCTTTAGATATTATAGCAAGGGTTGCAACAGGGAGCACAGCTTGTGCTTCAATAGTACTGAACTGTCCAGATCCATATAGTTGTTCAGCAGTATAAGTCCCATTGGAGCCACGCCCTTGAGCATTAGCCAAATTACAATATTCACTGTCCCATACCACATACTGTCCAGGAGTTAACATCATCCTCATCATATTTTCCCAATCTTGAGGAATCACAGTGTATCTGTTAGAGAGTCCTTCTAAAAGACTTTGCACATTGGTTCCCCTTATGCCCGTATCTCTGATAGCCTTTTGAATTTGACTCAAAACAGAGTAGGGCAACACAGTACAGTTAACAACCTGTTGCCTATTCTCATTCTGTGCATATGTTACTGGGCATACCGATAAAAGGTCAGGCAACTCTTCCCCTGTCAACTGTTCAGGGCAAATAGACAACATTTCCGCCAATTCTGGAACATTTTCCAATTTAGCTTGATCAAGTTCCTTCTCCATAACTTCATGGACCATGCATCCCAGGGCGTTAGATAGTGGGCCCACGGGTGGATCTGTTGGTGGAGGAGGGGGGAAAGGAGGAGGAAAAAGAGGAGAGGGAAAAGGGGCAGGGGGCACAAGTTGGATACCAGTGCATTTTAGGGGACAATCTTTGGAGAGCTGACTTGTTTTAGAAATGGGCATAAATTTCTCTACCGCATACCTGCATTTATGCCAGGCTTGAAGCAGTTCGACAGAAGCTCGGGGCTCTGTATGAAGGGTCTTCCCTATCTTCTCCCAGTCCCAAAGTTTAAGAGAACCTCCCTCCGGGTACCAGGGGCATTCCTTACTGATCTCTTGTAAGAGAGAGTTCAGTTGCCCAGAAGTCATGGACCCGCCGTACTTCTGAATGAGGAACCGCAGCAACTCCAAATGTTTCTGCTGGGTTTGCGAGAACTGTCCTCCCATACTCACCAATGAAGGGGTCATTGAGAACGACGGAGTGTACTCAAAAGGCCTATGCTAGGCGTTGATGAGAGGGGTCTCTGCTCGCTGCACCACTTGTAGGAATGTCACACGACTCAGGGTTGAGGATCTCACACCAGTCTGTCTCTGCTGCCTTCTTGACAGTGGTGGTGTTTTATTTTATACATCCTGCTCTACACAATCATTTACTAGAAGTATACAGAGTAAGGAAACAGACGTTTACCTTAGCTGTCTGCCCCAAATGTGTATTCCAAGAAGGAGGTGACAGGGCAGAACATTCCAAGGCCCTCAACATTCTTGCATAGGGCAACATACATAAAGACTTAAGCCTGCCTTCTAAGTCTATAGATGAATTCAGGACAAGGTTGGTTTGCCAGATCGTTGACCCTTCCTTCACCCAGCGTATGATTAGGCATTATGTGCCATTCCTTTGCTGTATGCCTCTGATTGTGTTGTGGTCTGCAACAGTTTGGGGGCATTTTAGGATTGGGCACTCCCTTCATTTATCATCTACTTGTACTTGAACACTTCAAATAAAAAGATGTCTGTAGTTATACCATCAGCTATTTCATTAACAGCTCAAACCATCAGGCCATTTCAGTCACCAGAAACAGGCTTTCTATATATATGTTAGGGTTGCCAGACCCCCTGGTGGAGGCAGAGGTCCTCTGCTGCCAGGTCCCACCACCGATCAGCCAGCTGGTGGAAAAGACTTACCTGGAAAAAGAGTAAGGTCCTGCCAGTATTATAGAGATGTGTCACTTCCAACATGATCCAGAAATGATGTCATCATTAGGGGTGTGCATTCAGATCTACCTGAACCAAAAATACACCTCCAAATACCAATATTTTGTTAGTATTTTTTTCCAGATATGTTTTGGCATCCAAAATGTACCTGGGTTTTCTCAGGAAAACAAAAAAACCCCAAGAAAATCCAGAGAAAATCCCAGATATATTTGGGAATTATCAGTAAATCTGAAAACAGCAGAGGTGGGAGCAGATTGCTCTTGCCTCTTTGCTGTTTGTCAGGCTTATACTACAGTCCCTTTAAAGTTTAACAGGCCTGTAGAAGACAGCTGTAGGATCAGCTGTGCTTGGGGGAGCAGACTGTTCCCACTGGCTCAGCTTGGAGCCTGGTTTAAACGAAGTTGCAGGAGAAGCCAGCCCCAGAACCTGCTGTGCTGCAGGGAGCAATGTATTAGCCGCAGCACAGCAGATCTTGGGGCCAGCTTCTCCTGCAGCATGTTTTAAACTGTGCTTCAGGAAAAAGCAAGCCAGCCTTCCCAATCGGGCTGGCTTTTTTTTTAATTGGTATTTTCCATCTTAGGCCTATTGGACCCCAACAAAAATTCAGGATTTCCAAAAAAATCCCAGAACCAAATAACATACCAGTATTGAGATCTGGGATTTTTCAGAAATACTGATTTTGGGGCGGAGGGGGGGAGTGTCCAATAGACCCAAACCAAAGAATACCAGTTTAAAAAATTGCACACCCCGAGTCATCACATCAGTGACATTGAGATGACACTCTGGGATGTGGGCAAAAACTCTATGGTAGAAGTCAAATTAACCATAGAATTTTTGCCCAAACATCAGAGTGTCACCCAGACAGTGCTGTGTGATGATGTCACTTCCAAGTCACATTGAAAGTGACGTAGATGCATCAGTGCAACATTGGCTGGGCCTCCCTCCATCTCCCAGTAAGTCCTTCTCAATCCCTCACCAGTTGCCAGGATGGATGTGACCACCTTGATTTCTGTGGGTTTATATAGGTCAGGGGCAGCCAAACTTGCTTAATGTGAGAGCCACATAGCATAAACATCAGATGTCTAAGAGCTGCAAGACATGAATGTCAGAGGTTGGTTGGTTGGTTGGTTCGAAGGAAGGAAGGAAGGAAGGAAGGAAGGAAGGAAGGAAGGAAGGAAGGAAGGAAGGAAGGAAGGAAGGAAGGCAAATAGTTGGGGAGGGAGAGGTGGAAAAAAGCAACTTTAAATGCATTCTCAAAGCTGCTGGCTGGCTTGTCTTGGAGAAATGATTTAAAGAGAGAAATTCCTTCTTTGATCCAGTCATGAACTCTCAGCCTAACCCACCTTATTGTGAGGGTAAAATGGAGAGAGTTATTGTTCTTGTGAGGGTAAAATGGAGAGCAGAATGCTGTGAGCTGCCTTGGGTCTCCATTAGAGAGAAAGGCAGGTATAAAAAAAATAAATAAAAGCAGAGGAATAAACAAATGCATTATCATATTTTGTAACTGGTTTATTGATTGTTCAAGGTGTCCAGCATCCTGGCTCACACTGGCCAACTAGTTGCCCTGGAAGGCATAGAGGCCAAGGCATTGTTGCCTGGAATTCAGAGGCTGATTATCTCTGCAACTGGAGGTTCCCTTTCATTCGGAAGTGCCAAACAGCCAGATTTTCATCATTGCCCAGAGATATTAATATTCTGTTCCTTTGCCGGACCCAGGTCCTTGCTGTGGAAGCTGACTGACTGATTTCAGACCAGTCACAGACTTCCAGCCTAACCTGCCTCACAGGGTTGTTGTTCAGATCAAAGGGGGCAGAAGAGAATGATGTTAGCTGCTTTGGTTCCCTACCTCCCCCCCCCCGCCCCCCATTGTGGAGAGAGACAGCCTATGTAGAAGCTGCAGGGAAGGGAAAGAAGATGGAAAGCTGAAGTCAGAGGGGCAGATAAAGGGAAGGTTGCCAACTCCAGGTTAGGGAATTCCTGGCTATTTAAGGGGTGAGGTTTGAGGAGGGGTGGAACCTCAGAGAGGTGCAATGCCATTTCCTCCTAGGGAACCACTGGAGATCACTCAGATTTACAACTGCGCTCTAGATAGCACAGATAAGCTCCCCTTGAGGTGGGGGGAAGTTAATGCCTTCACTTGGGTGGGTGGGAAGACAGCAAGGGTGGCAGGCACTTGCCCAGAGCCTTCTTCTAGATTCTGTTGTATTTTTTTTCACAACAGGCCTAGTAGGTTTTATAATACCCTAAACACCTGTAATTCACCAGAGTTCCATTTGTGGGACCACTGCAAATGGCACAATTCAGAGGCAGGAGTTTGCTGCCTTCCAGTAGTAACTGTCCTCCCCCTTTTTTGCACATTGTAACTGTTTAATGATCATAGTGATGTCACAGTGGGGATAAAAACAAGCAGGAGACTACGTCATGTGACCAAATAGCAGCTCATTAATGACTGTAGTTGCGAGTCATGAATTCATGAATTGCCAGGGTCTCCTGAATTTGCCACCAGAGAAAGATCAGCGAGGGGGAATTTTCTGAGATGAAAACTCCCTGGCAGGACAGGAGACAATACACCAAAATGTTGAATTTTCTTGGATAGAGTTTTACTATTAAAGAGGAGAAAGAATGAGGGGAAAGCCTTATGGGTGATCACTCTGTGAGGTTAAAAGGAAGTTTTTGTATGTTTTGAGTCCTCACTTTTTAATGAAGTCATTTCATAAATGTATCTACTTTCTCTGCAATTTAATAGCGGACCTCCTCCATAGATTCTGTTTATCCTAAAGCGGTCATACGGTATGAATAGGTCTCTGTTTTCAATGCCTGGATAGAAATGACTTCTGTGGAAAGGAGCTGTGGGGATGCAAATTCCTGAAACATGGAAGAAAAAGTTGGCCTATCTCACTAGCGCAAAGTGCACTTGCATTCATTAACATCTTTTTAAATGGGTTTACAATTTGGAGGTGTTGCTGGTTTCTGTTGTACAGTTCTTAGCTGAACAATGTAAACATGAGGTAAAGTATAATAACGTACTATATCTTAAGTCCTAGCCTACTTTCTACTGGTAGCAAATTTCCATCTTCCCCAGACAGTTTAGTCCCACATTCTCAGTTCAGTTTGGAGACAAAGGGAACACAGATTCCTACTATGAAATCAGTCTTATGCTTAGGCAGTTAAAAGGACTTTCAGGACAAAAGGAATTGTAATGACTGTGTTTGTTAAAACTAAATGCATTTTCTTCTTTTATTAACTTTGTTTAGTCAGGTTCTACAAGTTTGCAGATCTTTTAAAATCAACTAATAGTCTGAAATATCATATTTAATATAAGGGTTGCCCAGTGGCCTGTCCCTTTAACAGAGTCTTCATTTGTGGAAATGGACAACTGAAGCTTTTCATGGTACAGAAATAAATACAATTACCTGGCATTTGCCACAGATCAAACTCAAGTTAACGAGACAGCTAGAGAGTGGCCAGTTTAAAAGTTGGCATTCCTATTTAATATGAACCTTTAATATGAGCCGTAAAATGTTATGTTGTATTTAAAGTAATGGTTTCTCTCACAGTGGTATATATTTAAAAGTTCATTTTAATTATAAGGAGAAACCTTTTGTATTACTAAGGCTATGATCTCATAAAACATGGGCAGCTTATATTAGTTAGAACTTGAAAGAACTTCAGAAGAAAGCAGTGAGGCAATCTATTTATACTAACTGCTCACACTTCCACAAATACAAATCTAGTTAAGTGAAAGAATTCTCCATTCTAAGATAAAAAGAAGGGACTTGAAGAAGGGGTCTATGTGACTTGTAACACATTTGTATCAGCCAATGGGAAGGAAGTTGATCACTCAGTTCCTTTCTGCTGATCTATGACTAATGTGAACATAAGTGAAGGCATTGAAGCTTCCTGGAAATGGGGGAAAGATCACAGAATAGCCATTAGAAGTGAACTTTTTGTACCCTGCAGTACTACAAACCCTCCTTCAGGGCTGCCTTGGAATTTAAAACTGGTCAGTATCGGGAGGGGGGAATTCTACTCAGTTCTCTGATCTGTAACTGATCATCATATGAGCTACCTGTCAGTCAGGACCAACTATCTATCCTTCCTTAGGTGGGTTCACATGACTACATGTTTAATTAGTTTTTATTTAATGGTTTGTTTGTTTTTTTGCTTTATCACAGCATTGTTGTAAGGATAAGTGCAGTGAATGACTCAGTACCAGATTAAATCCTATGGAAGCTCCAAAGCAGTCAAAATCTCAGGGACCCCCTCGCAAATTATCTCAGAGTTGGAGCACCTGCCCCACCACCCACAGCCCACGCTGCATCCTGCAGGGACCCTCTCAAAAGCCGCTTGGACAAAGCTATGGGGGAGAGGCAGAGAGGGGCAAACTTGGCCATGACACCAGCAGCAGCCGCACCAGGCAAGTTGGGTAAAGAGTGACTCAGTTGCTTGCTGCATGTGCAGACTAGGAGGGCTGCAAGCAAGGGGAAAAATGGGGGGGGGGGGCAGAAGCTGGCCTGGGGCCTCTAGAGGCATGGGGGCCCATAGGCTAATACCTACTTGGCCTAATTGTTAATCCGGCCCTGGAATGACTTAACAAAAGCTATATGAAGGCAATAGAAGGCAGACCTAGTAGATGTCAGAATGTTGCCAAACCATTTGCTTTGTCATATTTTTCCTGTCCATCAGGGAACAGGAAAAGGGGAGAGGGGCTATGGGGGCTTTCAGAGAAGGGAAAGAAGAAATAGCAGAGGAGAGGGAACAAGAGTTTCTTATTCACTTATTCTTGATTATTTCTCAGATTTTAACCATATCCTTAACAAATATTTTAAAAGGATGCTATCTCATAATGCATTTGTTTACACCTAACAGCACCCAGAACATTTGGCAGTTATTATTAGATACCCAGCCTTGATTACTTCTGGCCCATAAGCTCTAGCATCGTGTGGAAAATACATGAAAATCATATGCCAACTTGTTACCCAGAGCCAGCCAGTGATATGCAGATCCTGTCATGTATAAGATTCTGCAATGTGTTTATTTTGAGAAAGTACTCTCTTATAAGTTATCACTGTAATGGACCATTACTCTAAAAATAGAAATAATGGTGTACAGTGCTCTGAACACATGCACTCATTTAGTTCAATCTTATGGGAGTACAATAGTGTCAGCAGTGAGAAGAATCATAAGAATGTGAAGGTTACTTCAGAATGGGTAAACTAAGCACTTTTTGTTAAAGTGATATTTCAGTGAACACATTTCTCCTCTCTTTTCTTAATGAATGGCCACAAATTATCTCCAATTAACTCACTGCATGTAATTGCTGACTACAAGAGGAGAGTGTTGGAACAATCTTACTGGGTAAAGTTGGCTCATTTCTAATTTTGCTGGCAATGTTATGCAGCTTACAGGGAGAACAGTTGTTTGAACGAAGGATATTGGAGACTGGAAGGTATAAGTCTTAATTGTATGCATGTTTACTTGGACATAAATCCTAGTAAATCCAATGGGACTTATTTTCAAATTGTTGGGCACAGGATTTCAGCCTTCATTATCTTTTTGCTTTATAAAGCCAACTACCATTTTTAGTGAAGAATTTTTAGTGAATAACATCTCATCAGGTGCCTGATTTCCTATTGGCTGTCATAAAGCTACAGGTATACCTTTCATCATGGAGGTAATAAGCTACAAAAGCAAGTAGCTCATGCTGCTCCTCTGAATAAAACAGTTTTTGTTAGGTCACAAATAAGATCTTCATTTTCAGTCAAGAAATTTAAAATATTTCTTCCTAGAATGCTTGGCATTATTATTTCTTAAGATAATGAAGTTTTGCGAACAGCCAAGTAAAGACTGTGTATAGACATTGTTGGAAATAGCTGGAATTTGCTTCCATAGTGTGGGTATGGAATCCATTTGACCAGCATCATGGATAAAAATAAAAGAATCTAAGAAAAGTCCAACTGGATCAGACCAAGGGTTCAACTAGTAACCCACCCTGTTTCTCATTCTGACCAATTATATGCCTCCATAAGCAACAGCTGAGAGCAACGTTCTTCTCCTACTGTGCCTACCAGGATGGAGGTTTCATCCAGCCACCATGACTAATATCCATTGTTAGATCTATCTTTCATGAATTGGTCTAATTTCCTTTGAAAGCCATTCAGGCTAATTAAGATCACTACATTTGTGCCAGGTAATTCCTTAATAATTATGCATTTGTGAAGAAGTATTTCTTTTTCTATTATCTATTCTATTTTCTGAATCTACTGCCTATCTTTTGTGTGATTTAGATTTTTAATATTTTGGAAGACAAAGTTCTTATTTATCCACTTGAGCCATACTTTGCATAATTTTATACATCTCTGTTTCCCTCCCCAGTTGTCTTTTTCCAGACTGAACAGACCCAAATTTCTTAACCTTTCCTCTAAAAAAGATGCAGTCTCCCATAGTAAAAGAAGAACCAAGCACACTAAAATTTTGGTCCATCAGAATGCTACCTGGGAATGGGGAATGATGTTATCTGACTGTGTCCTTAATTTCCAGACGGCAGTCTTTTTGCTGCAAACTATCTAAGGATGAAATCCAGAGCACACTTACTAGAAAATAAGTCTTATTGAGCCCAGTGAGACTTATTTCTAAGTAAAGGTACATAGAGCCATGTTGAAAGTGTCTTAATACTCACAAACTTGAGTCACAAACTTAATAATTTTCTTTATGGTGCACTTTGGAAAACATGCAGTTTTCCCCTTCTTAATAGCAGTGCGCTAGGGTTTTCCTGAAACTGTGTGGTAAAAAAAAAAAAAAACACTGGGGAAACTCCATGTGGTAACTTCTAGGTTCCTAGCCAAAAGTCACATTACAGAATTGTGCATTGCTGCTGCTGTCTCCCATACCTCCCCATAGCCACTCCATTGCCCACCATCCTCTTAATGGAGGGACAGGAAGTTCCAGAGGCAGTTTCCCCATCAGTACCTTGAATCTGGCAACTCTGTTAGGGAGACATATAACATATACAGAAACAGATCCTCTGAGAATGGCAAGAGCCTATTGTACAGGAGCACTACAGTTCTGGAAACAAAGTAAACATTGTTCAGACAAGCACTCTAGCTAGTAAGCAGACCTGGCCCGTTATATACCCAGTCTTGCCCTAAGGGATACCAGATTAAGTCTCAAACTGGGCTGAACAACCATTAAATGCAATAACTTGACATATTGCACAGATGCAGAACTATTCAGCATGGTGAACTTTGAGATGAACTTTGCCAGGGAAGATCAAGATGTCATGATCTGTAGGTTGCCTTGTATATCACCGAGGGAGTTTGAACAAGTCAAGTTCACCTGGTGATCATGTCAAAATTCACAGCATGTCTGGTTGGTACTGGGCATGCCCAAATCATACTTGTACTTTGAATGAGGCATCTTGTGACTCCTGCTTTCTACTGTGATGCAGCAGCCACAATAGGAGGGTCAGACAAGTTCTTAGCTGAAAACAGCTTCTCAGGCCAATTTCACACTTAATTGTTTGCTGTTCAAGAAAAGATGAGCTTGTGACAGGAATGGAAAGCCTAGGCAGCAGCAATATAGTTTGTGAACTCATTATACCATAGATTTCATGAATGTTACAGAATCTGAGAGACCTATAAAAGCCTCTGAGTGGCACAAAAACCCCCAGATTCCAAGTAGTCAGCAGACAATAAACAACAGCCTTATTCAGGCAAACTTCATATTGTCCAAAAGGAAGTGCCATTTTGATACACACACAACAGATGCTTGAGCAGCACTGGGCAGTTGGCGTGGAAAATATGAAGCAATTCTCCAAAGAAGAGGGAGCAGCTGTTGTATGCAATTAATCAGAAGCGACTAACCAAAGATTACTTTTAGTTGATCAGCTGGCTTTTAAGTGAATAAAGGGATGCATTTATATATATATCAGACACTTGATAAATGTGGGATCTTGAATTATGAGCATAATTACTCACTAATTTGCCATCTAATAAAAATTGTATCACTTGTTTCTCAAAGGAAAGAACATCTTTAGTGTTTTCTTTTTAATGCAGTTTAGGAGTACACTATATTATATCAAAAATAAACACATTCAAGAGCAGCCAATATTGCAGAAAACCCGGAAAGGTAAATACAAATGGATTGCAACTGGTTCAGTGGCCTGCAGTGCTTGCTGTTAGGTAGGAATGGAAGCCATGACAGCTTCCCTATGAGGAATACAAACTGGAAGGAAAAGTTATCTTGAAGTGTTGGCTTTATCAGACCTGGTACAGATTTAAAACTAGGATCCTATGGAATAGCTGGTTTGTGTTTGTTCATTACTCAAGAAGGAAAACAGCAACTTAGGATAAGATACTCTCTGTAAGACTGGTAGAGGAAGGAAACCAAGTTGGTCACCATTGAATTTTAGTGAGTGGAGATCATCCGAGCAAGATATATTTCAGAACAGAATGATGAAAAGAGTATCTCCTATGATAGATACTACTCCAGCTAGAAACAGAAGAAAAAATGTGTGATTAAAATGAAAGCAGAAACTTAAAGAACAGATATCCATGCATCAATGGGAATGGCTATGAGAAAAAGATATTGGTCGTTTTCGCACTCACCTTAATCAGCAGCAACGACCCTCTTCACCGCACAGGATCTGCGCGAATTTCGCACTAATTGCCGCGGAGCACCCAGAAGAGCCGGAAAGTCCCGGCGCTTTTGCGGCGCAAATGGAAACTGCCAAAAACCAGTTTCCGTTTGCGCCGCAAAAGCGCCAGGACTTTCCGGCTCTTCTGGGTGCTCCGCGGCAATTAGTGCGAAATCCGCGCAGATCCTGCGCGGTGAAGAGGGTCGTCGCTGCTGATTAAGGTGAGTGCAAAAACGACCATTGTTTACAGCCAGTCAGGTTGTGCCGAAATGCCTTGCCTCCTGGAGAGGTGGCAAGTCAGCTTTAACAGGTTCTGTCCTTGAGCTCAGAGACAAGCAGGAAGGGAGGGGGAATTTAGTCCCTGGCATCACAGCAGCATCTGGGCTACCTCTTAGGAGATGCTAATGGAGCTACTTGAAGAGACAATGGGCATCCTTCTCCTTCAGGCAGGAGACAGAGTGGGGAAGGTCTTGGGCTAGACCAGCCTCAGGGACTATCTCCAGGAATGAGCTGGAGATTTCCCAGAATGCATAGGGGTTTCCCAGAATGCCTCCCAGAAGAGATGCTTCCTGGGAACAACAGGAAAAGAAGCCTAAACCTAGGTGGGTCAGGTAACAACAGGTGGAGAGTGATGTAAAGTGGATGGAGTCAAGGGATTAATAAAAGTGCTTGCTCAGAAGAGCACTGGTTCTCTTCTCTCTTGGAGCTGGGACTGGAAAATAATAGACTGCTACTCTCCAGCCAGCAGCCATATTTGACCATGTGGCTGGGCCTGGCTAGATGCAGGAAGCCTGAAGCAATGAGGTATCATTTAGAAGATTTTATAATTTACTAAGCTTTGATGTGCTTGCTCTGCTTAAACATCTGGTAGAGCAAGTTTCTAAACCAGGCACAGAAGGATACATTTCAACCAACTTTTATTTGATCTTCTGGTTGCTGATCATGTGGTGTGCTAAGATTATGTTTGTAGCTTTTCACTTTTTTTAAAAAAATAAACCTTTTACTATTTTGAAGGCAGTAAAGCTCTGTACCACATAGTTCCCAAACCGCCTTAGACCATGCTACTGTAAGAGAGGAGTCCCATGAAGAGGAAAGGCATGCAGTTGGCAAGGATGCCAAACCTCCAGGGGTCTCCCAAAGAAGGACTTCGGTCTCTGTGATAACCAGGTGCTGGGTTGGCAGAAGACCTTGAGGCCAGGCATCAGAACTGGAAAGGGGGATTAGGAGTCCTGTTCCTCTTAGTCTGGAATCCCCAAATTGAGCAGGTGGTGGCAGTGCACCCTAGTGACAGGAAGAATAGCTCCCTCCAGGAGTTGGCAACCCAAGAGGGCACTGACAGGACTGGGTCTGAAGGTCAAATCAGGCTAGTTCTGTCACATAGGTGTTAAGAAAAAACTGGTACAAAATAGTTTTAGATGGTATATATATCCAAAGGATATTGAGAAAGCAAATAAAAACTACAAAGGAAAATGCTGGAAATATCAAGATATAGGTGGAACTTTCTTCCATTTGAGGTGGGTGAACATTAGGGTTGCCAAGTCCAATTCAAGAAATATCTGGGGACTTTGGGGGTGGAGCCAGGAGACATTGGGGCAGAGCCAGGAACAAGGGTGTGACAAGCATAATTAAACTCCAAGGGAGTTCTGGCCATCACATTTAAAGGGACAGCACACCTTTTAAAATGTCTTCCTTCCATAGGAAATAATGAAGGATAGGGGCACCTTCTTTTGGGGCTCATAGAATTGGACCCTCTGGTCCAATCGTTTTGAAACTTGGGGGGTCCTTTGGGGAGAAGCACTAGATACTATACTGAAAATTTGATGCCTCTATCTCAAAAAACAGCTCCCCCAGAGCCCCCAAAACCTCCAGATCAATTTTCCATTATACCCAATGAGAATCGATCTCCACATAGGAAATAATGAAGTGCTCAGCAGACGTTCCCCCCACACACACTCCATTTCTGGCGACTCTGAGGCGAGGGATTGGCCTCTCTACTCATGAGTTGCTGTCAACTTCTTCAAAGTAACACAGATACACCATCCCAAGAGGAAGCCTTTTAATTGGAGACTGAAGCCTCCAGAGGTGGAAAGGCACATGGTCCTCTGGGGTTGGGGCTTCCCCCTGTCGGCCAGCTGACTGGGGGTGGGAAGGAGCCTGGGAAAGCAGAAGAACCCCCACTGGGACCTGGGGATTGGCAAGCCTAGTGGACATGCAAAAAAGCAAAAAGATATTGGAAGAAAACACATGGAAAAATGAAGAATATATTAAAGTTTAAATTCCCACTGGAAGCCAAGAATACTACTACCGGTACGTATAATGCTTAACAATTTGCCAAGAATTGTGGAACAGATATTGAAATATATGGTGACAGTGTCCAGAATTAGACGTTTGTCCACGCTTAAAGCAGACATTTGTCCATGCTTAAAAGAATGGAGAAATAAACTTGCCAAATCTGCAGTGATGCCAAATTAACAACTTATTAAAGAAACAGATCGGTTATTAAATTTGAGGAGAGATGGAGTGTGTATTATGCAAATAGGAGCCAAATTTAGAATGAGAAGTAGTCTAAAATACTGTATACAAATGTATTGCAATGAAGAAGCAGAATGAGAATCAGTTCTAAATGTAACATGTTGAATATAAATGTGTGTAAAGAAGTGAATTTTGGGAAGAAACATTTTCTATCATAAGATTTACAATAGTCCTCCCTTCTGTATTTTTGTTATATTACCTGATAGCTAGTATGCAGAAATGGCAAAAATATGTGGTACAACACTGGTGAAATCAATAATTGAAAAACAGATTAGTTCAAATTCAAAATGTAAAATGTTGAATATAAATGCATCTCAACAGAACCAATTTTTTTTATATTTTATACACAGTGTGCCAAAGGGATATTGGGGGAAAACATTTTCTATTTCATATATTTTGTTATATAAAATCACCTTTTAAAAAGGTAAGTGTAGTCCCCTGTGCAAGCACCAGTCGTTTCCAACTCTTGGGTGACGTCACATCACAATGTTTTCATGGCAGACCTTTTATGGGGTGGTTTTGCCATTGCCTTCACCAGTCATCTACACTTTCCCCCCCAGCAAGCTGGGTACTCATTTTACTGACCTCGGAAGGATGGAAGGCTGAGTCAAGCTTGAGCCAGCTACCTGAAACCCAGCTTCTTCTGGGATCGAACTCAGGAATCAAGAGTTCGGACTGCAGTACTGCAGCTTTACCACTTTGCGCCACGGGGCTGCTAATCACCTTCAGATATTTATATTTACCTTTAGATAATCACCTTTAGATGTATATAATTACAATATATAACCATTTTTTCTTTTCTGTATTTTCCTTTTATTACCTCTTTGTCTTTCAAAAATAAAAAAAATCCAAAGAGAGAGAGAGAGAATGATCTGATGGATATTGTAGTGCCCCTCTTAGTCAGAGCTACTGTAGTGAAATACAATTCGATCCTCATTCAGTGCAAAAAGCGTTGTATCCAGCGCCACTTCATTATCTTTGCATTTTGTCAAAGAGAAAAACTGTTTTTCCTAAGGCTTTTAGGATTTATTTCCCCTCATGAAGAATGAAATTGCAATTAGAGTAGGAGCATAGTTAATGAAATCTAAAGGCCAGTCTCAATGAGTTTTTGAAGGCTGAAAAACAATTCTTGTTTGGGCTATCAATCAGAGTAGATCTATACTGCCAAGGTCATGTTTTGAACTACACAAAGCTTAAATGCTTTGAAACAGGGTCAAAAGTTTGCATAGAATCTGGGAGAAATCTAAGTTTAATTTTCTCATGCAGTGCATTCAATGCAGTCCTGGCACTAGGGGTTCTGCCGCTACAGGCAGACTACGGTGTCACGCCCCCCTGCATTGTGCCCCCCAATCTCCCTTTAGATAGTTAATTCCATGCGCACAGTGTGATGATGTCACTAGTGATGTCATCATGCAGGGCGGCAAGTGGGGGGAGAGAGTGACGGGCAGTGCACCAGAGTGCTGCTGTGCCATGGCTTTCCTCATGCACCTCCTGGCTGCTTTCAAGCTGAAAGCAGCTGCCACGCTCTTCAGAGGCTTCCTTGGAAGCCTCTTAGTGGCACCTGGCTGCTTTCGGGTTGAAAGTGGCCTAGTGGCACCTCCAAGGAACTGATCTTTTTATTACAAAGGAAGCCTCCAAGGATTTTATATTACCAAGGAGCCTCCAAAGAGTGCAGGCGGCGCTAAAGCACCATGTTCTTCGGAGGCTTCTAAGAAAGCCTCTGAAGAGTGCAGCGACCAAGTGACACCTTCCAGGGAGGGGAAAGGGGAGTAAGGGGGTGCATGGTGTTACCCTGAGGCAGGGTAGCGCCCTAGGCAGTCACCTACTCCAACATGCCAGCCTTGATTCAATGCACATATTTATGTTCACCCCCCTCCCCCCACACACCATGATTTCACAAGGAAATCATACCAGCAGGAATCAAGATACCAGTTCTTTGGTTCTTTCTGAAGACTTACATTCAGTTCACACACTGGCCAGAGCAAGCTTTTGGTCCTACATGTGTCAGTTCCCCAGATGTCCTTCCGATACAACATGCCTGGTAAAAGTCCAACCACAGGCCATAATTTGGTCTGGGCTGACCCTGCCACTAAGCAAACTAGGCGATTGCCTAGGGCACCAGCCTTCTGGGGGCGCAAAATTATGTGACTTGGTGATATTATCAGTGTTGGGGGGGGCGGTGTTACCAGAAGTTAGGCTTGCCTAAGGTGTCAGACAATCTAGGGCCAGCTCTGAGTTTGGTAGAGTTCAAAATACAGGATTATAAATGTATATAACATCAAGAGATTGTCCCATAAGGCAGATAAGCTCCAGGTGGAATCTGAAGATTTCCCAAAGTTTCTGCTGATCTCCAGACTACAGAGATCACTTCCCTTGGAGCAAATGGCTACTTTGGAGGATGGACTGTATGGCTTTCTACCCCACTGAGGTCCAGCCTCTCATCAAACCATGCCCTCCCCAGACATTGCCCCCAAATCTCCAGGAATTTCTCAATTCAGAGCTGGCAGCTATTCTGGACAGACATGATGTTGTGTATGTGGACTAGTGTTATGACTAGTGTTCCTGCCTGGCTCATTGGAGCCTGTAGGACTGAGCTTGCAGACTCAGGAATAATGGCTAGTAGGATCCAAATCCCTGCTGCCCTGCTCCAATCACGGGCCCCCCAACTGGTTTCAACAATCCAGTGGCGCCCTAGCTTGGGAACCTTGAACTGTATATAGTTGGCCTCATTCTGTAGGCTTTTAGTTTAGCCATTACCATGCTGTAACTAATAAAGAGAGCTATGATCATTGCAACTACGTCTCCTTCTTGCATTGAACCCACTATATTATACATGAAGAGTAAGCATGTGTGGGGCTCACGCGCTTGAGCCCCCAGACCCCACAAAGCCTGAAGACAGAAATGTGGGTGGATCACGCATTTGGCATATCAGCCTGAGCCGCCCATGTTGTGTCTGAAAGGCTAAAAGGGCGCAGAAATCTTACACTCGTATTCACGCTTCCTTTTGCTGACACATGTATTCTTGACAACTGCTGAGCTGGTATTAGTTTTTGTAGACTAGGCAGACACGACCTCATGGTAAAGGGGGGTATGTCTTCCGGTTAGTGCTTTTGTCTGTTCGATGCTATAAGCGAGTTTATTTCTGGCGCAACTGATGCAGAGATAAATTAACCCTTGCTCAGAGAGGCAAGGCAGAAGCATTTTCTCCTCAACACGCGTGTTGTGTGGTTCATTCCAACAAGCATGTATAAGCATGTGGTCAAACATAGCAGGGGAGAAAAGTGAGAACATCTTGCAGAAACTGTTTTGCCTTTGCAGGTAGGTAAGCCTGGGTGTAGCCAGAGGCAGTAGCCAAAGGACAAAGGCCTAAGTCAGGGGTATTGAACTCATTTGTTAGGAGGGTCAGATCTGTCACAAATGAGATTTTCTGGGGCTGGCCATGTGTATCATAAAATGTAATGTGAGGTAGCAGAAATATAAACTTTATAAAGGAACACAGACAAACACAATTAAAGATATTATGTTTTAATTTAAAATTCAAACATGCTTAAAACTCTTGCAATATTTTGTTTAGGATGAAAATATGGTGGAATAGGGGTTTGGCAATGCAATTTTTAAAATAAAACATCCAATAATGCACAAGGATCACAGCAGGAGATATATATATATATATATATATATATATATATATATATATACTATATATAATATAAAATATATAAAATGCTCTGAGCTTGGGAAAACAATGAAATGGCATTGCAAGCTCCCCCCACCCCTGGGTATACTCAGATTGGCAACAGTTCTCCAGTGTAATATCTCCCTTTGACTAGGCTTGCCAATCCCCAGGTCCCAGCGGAGGTTCTTCCGCTTTCCCAGGCTCCTTCCCGCCCCCAGTCAGCTGGCAGACCGGGAGAAGTCCCACCCCCAGAGGACCATGTGCTTTTCCACCTCTGGAGGCTTCACTCTCCGATTGAAAGGCTTCCTCTTGGGATGGTGTGTCTGTGTTACTTGGAAGAAGTTGGCAGCAACTTGTGAGGAGAGAGGGCAATCCCTCGCTTCAGAGTCGCCAGAAATGGAATGGGGGGGGGGGAGGGAAACGTCTGCTGAGCACTTCAGTATTCCCTATGTGGAGATTGATTCTCGTAGGGTATAATGGAAAATTGATCTGGAGGTTTCAGGGGCTCTGGGGGAACTATTTTTTGAGGTAGAGGCACCAAATTTTCAGTATAGTATCTAGTGCCTCTCCCCAAAGTACCCCCCAAGTTTCAAAATGATTGGACCAGGGGGTCCAATTCTATGAGCCCCAAAAGAAGATGCCCCTATCCTTCATTATTTCCTGTGGAAGGAAGACATTTAAAAAGGTGTGCTGTCCCTTTTAATGTGATGGCCAGAACTCCCTTGGAGTTCAATTATGATTGTCACACCCTTGTTCCTGGCTCCGCCCCAATGTCTCCTGGCTCCACCCCCAAAGTCCCCAGATATATCTTGAATTGGACTTGACAACCCTACCCTTTTATTGTGGATTCCCAGGTTAGAGTACTCACTAGGCACCAGTTCTCAGGACCCTTGAGCAAAGACGAGCTCGCTCAAAGCATCAGCCCTTTATTTGCAAGGATACAACTCCAAGAAGCATGAGTTTCAGCTGACTGTAGGAATGCTGAAAACTGAAACTGGTCTCCACTTTGCATTTTCTTTGCAGCTTTGCTTGCTGCTGTAGCCAGCATAGACAAGGTAGAAAGAGCAGGGAACTGGCAGCCTGGGAACTTCAAAGGGTGAGGACAGAAGGAGGGGGGAGGGGAGAAAAGAGACCCATGGGCCAGATCTGGCCCATGGGATGGAGATTTGACACCCCTGGCCAGGGCTTTTTTAAAAACAGGAATGCAGTTCCGGCTGGCTTGGCATCAGAGTGTGTGGCCTAATATGCAAATGAATTCCTGCTGGGCTTTTTCTACAAAAAAAAGTTTTGTCCCTGGCCTAAGTGCTTTTGACTCACAGTTTAGTACATCCTAGACCAACCCCACTTATGGTTTAGTGGTTTTTGTTTGTATATTTAAATTTATTTCATTGGCTTTCTTTGTTAATTTAAACCATATTTTGGCATTTTATGAACTGTTTCAGGTCCCCTTGGGGAGAAAAGTAGGATAAAACTGCCTCTATATAATAGCATGAAAGTCATAGTTTGCTAAGGCACGTTTCATTAGAGAGATTTTTAAAAGTCTCTTGTACTAATTTCCCACAGCTGACCTTTTGCAGAAGGCTCTAAGGGCCAGACTAGACGTAACAGCCTCCTCAAGGCCACCACAAGGATGTTGCTGCCATTTTAAAGCAATTTTAAATGCCAGGAGAGCTCTCTTGTTTCCCCACCTGTGCCTTTTAAAGTGCTGAAACAGCTGGGGAGCAGGATGCAGCCATTTCAGTACTTGAAAAGTTAAAAGTGGAAGAAACAAAAGTGCCTCAGCTTGCTGTGCTGCAAGTCCTTACAGCATTTTAAAATGGCAGCAGAGTGGCAGCCACAAGGATGCTGTCACATCTAGTTTGGCTCTAGGTTTCCAGCTCCCTAGGAAGAAATATAAGAGGTCTGTACAGAGCCAAGTGATATTATGATCTAGATAGCGGGAACAGAACAAGAGTATAAAAGACTAAAGATGATAGAGTTGCACATATCTGAGAAGTTTTCTCCCTGACTTCCAGAAAGCCTGATTATATTCCAGAGATGGTAATCATGTGACACCCCAGCCAGGGTGATCGCTTTGAGTATCTGAGCAACTGCTCCAGGCCCTGTGCTGGAGGGATCATTAGATCCCCCAAGAAGCTGCCCCTACTACTGCCCTAAAGCCCCTGCTACTGTGGAGTCACAGTGGTGACAGTGACTTCGCTCAGCTGGATAGATCTGGCTTCAGCTGAAACTCTGGGCAAGCTGAGACTCCAAAAGCATAGGTGGGAGCAATCAGCTATAGAACAGGGGGAGGGCCTGACTCAGCAGTCTCAGCAGGCCTGGGGTGACTGCCCAATCAAGACCCATGCCATGAACAGAGAAGGCTGTCTGGCCCTACCAAGCCTCTTGCAACTGTTACCCAAAAAGGCCTGTTACTCAAAGAGGCAGTCTCCTAATTAACTGAGGGAATTAGCTTAAGGAGACAGAGCAAGAGGGAGGAACTATGGTTACAGGGATTTTCCTCTTAAAAGAACTTTTGAAATAAGAGGAGTTCTTGAGAGAACAGCTAATGCCCTTTGGAGAAACTGACTAACTGCACTTATACTGCTGTGAGCATTGGTTCCAGATCTCTCTCTTGGCTTGACTTCGCGAACGAAGATTTAAGAAATGTGCAGTAGTCCACGTCTGCTGCAGGCTCGCTGGTGGCTGACAAGACCAATGCGGGACAGGCAGGTCCGGCCACAGTGGCTGCAGGGAAAAGTCTGATTTGGGGTTGGTGCTGTAGCAGTACGATTCTTCCTCGATCTCCTTTTGTCCTCAAGACCAGCTATGCGTGCGTTCTCAAAGGAAGAGACAGCCTGGTGGATGGTGTGCCTCCATGCTTTGCGATCTGAGGCTAGGTCAGACCACTGGTGATGGTTAAATGCAACAGGCACCAAGGGATTTCTTTAAGGAGTCCTTGTACCTCTTCTTTGGTGCCCCTCTATTTCGATGGCCGGTGGAAAGTTCGCCATACAGGGCAATCTTGGGAAGGTGGTGGTTTCCCATCCTGGAGATATGCCCTGCCCAGAGCAGCTGCGTCTTCAACAGCAATGCCTCGATGCTTGTAACCTCCGCCCACTTGAGGACTTCAGTGTTGGTCACAAAGTCACTCCAGTGGATGTTGAGGATGGTGCGAAGGCAGCGCTGATGAAAGCGCTCAAGGAGTCGCAGGTGATGACGGTATAAAACCCACGATTCAGAGCCGTAGATGAGGGTTGTCATCACAACCGCTTTGTAAACATTGATTTTTGTGCCTTTTTTCAGATGCTTGTTGCTCCACACTCTTTTATGCAGTCGGCCAAATGCACGGTTTGCCTTTGCCAGCCTATTGTCAATCTCCTTGTCGATCTTGGCGTCTGAGGAGATGATGCACCCCAGGTAGCTGAACTGCTGGACTGTCTTCAAAACTGATTCACCCACAGTGATGCAAGGAGGGTGATAATCTTCCTGGGGTGCAGGCTGGTGGAGAACTTCTGTCTTCTTCAGACTAACTTCTAGGCCGAATAGCTTGGCAGCCTCTGCAAAGCAGGACATCATATGCTGCAGAGCTGATACTGAGTGGGAGACAAGTGCAGCATCATCAGCAAACAGTAGCTCTCGGATGAGTTTTTCCATTGTCTTGGAGTGGGCCTTTAGTCGCCTCAGGTTGAACAGGCTGCCATCGGTGCGATAGCGGATGTAGACACCATCGTCATAATCTAGATCTACTGCGGCTCTTTGAAGCATCATGCTAAAAAAGATCGTAAAGAGAGTTGGCGTGAGAACACAGCCTTGCTTTACACCTGTGCCTATTGGGAAGGGCTCCGAGAGATTGTTGCAGTGTCTGACTTGGCCTCGCTGGTCTTCGTGTAGCTGGATGATCATGCTGAGGAACCTTGGGGGACATCCTAAACATTCCAAGATTTGCCACAGGCCGTTCCTGCTAACGGTATCAAAAGCTTTGGTAAGGTTGACAAAAGTCACATATAGACCCTTGTTATGTTCCCTGCATTTCTCTTGGAGCTGCCTGAGAACAAATACCATGTCTGTGGTGCTCCTGTTAGCTCTGAAGCCACACTGGCTCTCTGGGAGGAGTTCTTCTGCAATGGTGGGCACCAGTCTGTTCAGGAGTATTCTAGCAAGGATTTTGCCTGCGATGGAGAGCAGTGTTATCCCCCGGTAGTTGGAGCAGTCTGACTTTTCCCCTTTGTTCTTATGTAGAGTAATGATGATTGCATCGCGAAAGTCCCATGGTAGTTTGCCTTGTTCCCAGCAGGTGACAAGTACTTTGTGAAGTGTGCTATGTAGTACTATGCCCCCATGCTTCCAGATCTCTGGTGGGATTCCATCAACTCCCACTGCCTTGCCACTTTTCAGTTGCTTGATGGCTTTAACAGTCTCTTCTAGGGTGAGGATCTCATCCAACTCTGTTTTCACTGGTTGAAGTGGGGTGAGGTGGATTGCTGAATCTTGAACTACGCGATTGGCACTGAAGAGAACCTGAAAATACTCCGACCACCGGTTCAGCATGGATGCCTTGTCTGTGAGGAGCACTTGGCCGTCTGCACTATGCAAGGAACTCTGAGCCTGATATGATGGACCATATACTGCCTTCAGGGCTTCGTAGAACCCTCTTAAATCACCAGTGTCTGCACACAGCTGGGTTCTCTCTGCAAGCTTGGTCCACCACTCGTTCCGAGTGTCTCGAAGCTTGCGCTGGAGGTTGCTACATTTAGCGCGAAAGGTTGCTTTTTTCCCGGGACAGGAGGGCTGAGCAAGATGTGCTTGGCAGGCCTATCTCTTTTTCGCCAGTAATTCTTGGATCTCTTGATTGTTCTCGTCAAACCAGTCCTTGTTCTTCCTTGTGGAGAACCCGAGGACTTCTTCAGAGGTCAACAGGATGGTAGTTTTTAGGTGTTCCCAGAGTGCTTCTAGAGAAGGATCTGTGAGGCAACTGGGGTCCTCAATTCTTGTCTGGAGTTT
Source organism: Heteronotia binoei (assembly GCF_032191835.1). NCBI lineage: Eukaryota > Metazoa > Chordata > Lepidosauria > Squamata > Gekkonidae > Heteronotia > Heteronotia binoei. Next base: position 132,298,483 of record NC_083223.1, read on the forward strand.
TGCCTGGAAGGCAGCTTTAACATCGGCTGACTGAAGGCTGCCAACCTGAAACTTCCTCCGGGGGATACCGCCTCTCCTGGGTGTAGATTTAAAGTGAAAACGGAGATTGCAGCGTACAAGACGATGATCCGTATGACATTCTGCACTGGGCATTACTCGAGTGTGTAAGAAATCTCAAAGGTCTCTCTGGCGCACCAGAATGTATTCAATAAGGTGCTAATGCTTGCACTGTAGGTGCATCCAAGTTGTCTTCAGACTGTTCTTCTGCTGGAAGATAGTGTTGGTAATGGTGAGCTGATGCTCCATGCAGAATTCTAGCAGGAGGCGCCCGTTATCATTGCAGTTGCCAATGCCGTGTTTGCCAAGTACTCCTTTCCAGGCTTCTGAGTCTTTACCTACTCTGGCATTAAAGTCGCCAAGGATGATCACCTTGTCCTCTGTAGGGGTCTTCCGTACGAGGTTGCGTAGATCAGCATAGAACTTGTTCTTTTCTGCAGAATCTGCTTGAAGGGTTGGAGCATACACACTGAAGAGTGTTGCATGCTGCTTATTTTGAAGCAGGAGGCGCATAGACATGATGCGATCTGAGTGACCTGTTGGCAGGTTTTCGAGTTTAGAGGCAATAGAGTTCCTGACCATGAAGCCAATGCCAGAAAGGCGGCTCTCAGCCTTTGACTTACCCGACCAGTAGAGGGTATAGCCAGCACCGTGTTCTTGAAGACTACCTTCCTCAGGGAAACAGACCTCACTGACAGCTGCTATGTCGATATTCGACCTGAGAAGTTCGTGGGCAACTAGAGCAGAGCGTCGTTCAGGGCGACCACTGTCTACTGTGTCAAGCATGGTTCTGATGTTCCAATATGCAAGCTTTAGTCTTTGCACACTTTGTGAGGGAGGTGCATGCCTTTTCTTTGTTGTTATTTTTCAACCGCAAGTAAGGATGCCCGTTGACCGTGGCTAGCCAACTGGGGGGGGGGGAGAGACGAACTTTGTTTAGGCCACCTTTTCTAGGCCCCTCTCCATACGGAGCAAGCAGTGCTGTCCCTAAATAAGGCTGCTTGGTCGTTCAGGGTGCTGCCGAAAAATGCTTTCGTCTCCGGGTCAGCATCAGGCGACCAATACCCTGAACCACCTACATGCAGGATCAGGACTGCGGCTTCCAGTGGCATCTTCCACCTGCCGTTTCGCCCCTTGCCCATTGCTGCAGGACTTGGTACCTTGTGGGTTGTGGATGTGGATACCCTTCAGGCCTGCGCAGAGGAATTTTTAGGTGAAGCGCAGTGTGTGCAGTACTGGCTCCACCCTTTCACCATGGGGTCATCTGCCGTGACCCAGTAAACCGGGACGCCGGCAGCGAGTCCTCCGGGTGGTAGATGTTACATTAACGAGCTCTGTCTGCCTGGGCTTGATGTTTGAGTTTTCCTTCTCTTGGCTGGCGAGGTTGGTGAGCCGGACATTCGGTCGCACCACCGGACATTCGGTCGCAGCATAACGTGGCAAACTCTGTGAAAACGGGGGGGGGGGGGGGGACCAGCGAGAAGGTGTTGCCATGGATGCAGTAATGTAGGAGAGGCCATTGCAGTGACCATCTGCCAGGCATAGCCAGACAGTGACCACGTAGCGTTCACTACACCGAGAAAGGAGAGGCGATGTATTGCGCATGCACTTTCCCTAAGGGGGCAGGACACCCAGAGGAAGCCCCCCCCACCCCCTCCCTGGTTCCAGATAATATGAAATGAATGATCAGATGAAGGCTGACACCGAAACACGGCTTTGTAAACCTAGGGAACGTGTTATCATCGGCACTTCATATCAGCTATACGTATAAAGACATTGCCTTAATTTTCTGCAAAGTAACCTTGACTTCGTTGGGAACAACATTACTGATTGGGAGAGCCTTTTTCACATCTATCAGGACTTTACACCTTTTGGAGTCTTCGTTCTGAGTGGACTCTTTCATTAAATTATAAATTGGCAATTGCCTTTATGTAAATGTATACTATAAACTGCAAGAATGTTTGTTGTACATTATAAACTATGTAGTGCTAAGCACTGAAGATAATGGGACATCCTGCATTTATTGCATCTAGTTTCCAGAAGTATATTCTGCAAAGGGTTTCAACATTGCTCAGAAACTTCACATAACTAATTTATTCTTTAGTAAAACACGGTTCTCTCCTGTTCCTAACCTCACTGTGTTAGTCCCTCTTGGTTTGCACAGCCTCTAGGTGGGGCCTGGAGATCTCCTGTTTTTACAGCTGGCAAGAGATCAGCTCCCCTGGAGAAAATCACAGCAAAGATAAAACTCTCCATGTTAAAACATAATTCTGGCTGTGTAATGAATATATAGTATCAAAATACAAAAAGAGTATCAACAATGCACAACATATCAGTCATGCAAAAAGTTAAAACTCATAAGTTCCACAATGTTTCTAGTGTCCTTCCGTGTCACAAAGCCACTATATTAAATTCCAGCACAATATTTGACAAAAAGTTCCAATGGCGAACCAGTCCACTTAACAAGCCATTTTGGATCTCTAATCCTTCTTCTAGGGACCGATCTTGTATATCATGTGCAATTTTCTAGATCCAGTAGTGCCAAAAATTATTCAATCATCATCCGTGTCAGTCCAGAATTCCTAGCTTCCTCTAATTTTCATGCAAACTAGCGGGAACACCATAGTTAATACATTCCTTGTCAGCTAATGAGGAGAGCTAATGAGTATGGTGAATAGAACTTGTTGGTTAAAGAATCTATCTTGACCCAGGTTGACAGCTCTGCAATGACAGCTGGTGATCTAGCCGGCATGCTAGGTCACAGTGACCTTATCAGCAGGCTGGTTTGAGCCGGCTGAAGACAAGAGAAGGAACCTGCTGAGTCAGCATGACAGTGCACTGCCAGGATTAGCTGACTGAACTATAAATGAACTGTGTGTGTAATGCACAGGTCTCTTTCTGAGAATTGACTTGCTGGCGGAGCATTCTGTTCCTGTGATCAATATATTGGACTGCACTAGTGAGCACGTATTGTATATTCTGTAAATACACTACTTTGGCACTAGCTGCAGGTGTCAGGCTGATTTCTTCCCTGGAGCTCTGTGTCGGGCTCATCACACCGCTCTCTCTGCTAGCGTCCGCACCGACAGGGTTATGGGCCCAGGACGGTTCCGCTGCGCGGAGGAGCACCGTGAGAGTTGAGCTGACCGGGAGTTGTGAAGTAGCCGGAGGCGAGGAACGCCCGTTGAAGGAAAAAGAAGCACCAGCTATCTCATTTTGAGAGCCAGAGGGAGGACGGCAGCCAGCTGTGTGGAGGAGTCGGCATCATGGCTCAGCAGCAGCTTGCAGTGGCCGTCGAGAAGCTTAACTCAGCCAACTACGCGGTGTGGAGCCTGAGAATGGAACACTACCTTAAGCGTGAGGGGCAATGGCTGTTTGTAAGTAATCCCCCTGCTGTGTTATCTCCTGCTGAGACTGTGTTAGCCGATAAGGTGCTGGCAAACATCGTGCTAGCAGTAGGAGATGACCAACTAGCATATGTGCGTGGGAAGGACACTCCCAAGGCTGCCTGGGACGCGCTTAGTGGGGTTTATGTTAGTGCCACTGCTGGCTCCCTTATGGCCTTGACAAGGAAGATGTTCCGCACAGTAATGCCAGCTGGAGGGTGTGTAAGGCAGCACATCAAGAAGCTAACGGACTGCTTCGTTGAGCTTGAGGCCAGGGGCAAGACTGTAGCTCCCGATGACAGAGTTTACATTTTACTGTCGTCGTTGCTGCCTGAGTTTACTCCCTTAATTACATCCCTGGAGACGGTTGATGTGGCGACTCTGACAATGGAGTACGTGTGTGCTCACCTGCTTGATTTCCAAGAGAGGATTACAGCAGTGAGTTGTCCGGGGGTGTCGGCTGAGGAGCGTGTGGCTATCAGCTCGTCCGGGAAGGCGTCCAAGAGTGAGCCAGCTTCTGCTGCTGGCAGGCAACCAAGAGCTAAAGAGGAGCCGACTGCACTGGCTGTCCGACGTTGCTATGGTTGTGGATTGTCCTTGCACCTGCTCCGAGCTTGCCCAGAGAAGGGGAAGCGGTGTGGACGGAGGCAGCGAGAGCAGAGGACCACCAGCCGTTGTGAGGAAGAAGCCCGGCTGGTCACGTCTGCAGGAGAGAGCACAGGGTCTGCTTGGATTTTAGACTCTGGTGCAACGAGCCATCTCTGCTGCGACAAGGAGCTGCTGAGTAATGTTGACATTCCTGAGCACAGTCATGTCAGATTAGCTGACGGGACCTCTGCAACTGTTATATGCTCAGGCAGTATTGAATTTCCTGTGTTAAATTGCACTTTGCAGCATGTTTTGTGTGTACCCTCACTAAGGTCGAACTTGCTAAGTGTGAGCATGCTAATTGACCAGGGATATCAGGTGAAGTTTGAAAAAGCCTGTTGTAAAATCCTAGGAGGTGGGGGGAAGCTGCTTGCAACTGGGAAAAGAGAGGGAAATATATATGTGGTTCAGAGTCATTGTGCCCAGGTGGCACAGGTGTCAAATGTGCCAGTGCACAATCAGTGTATACATCTGCTCCACAGGAGACTCGGGCACTGTGGGTTTAGTGCGTTAAAAAGAACCTTACAGTTGGTGCCAAGTTTGAAAGTAAAACCCTGCAAGTGTTACCTAGACTGCCAGGTCTGCAAAAAGACTAAAAGCAGGGCTTGTGCTGTTGCTAAGCAAAGCAAAAGGGAGAGTAAGTGTGCCCTAGAACTCATTCACTTAGATGTTATTGGCTCATTGCCAAAGACTCTGTCGGGGAGGCAATACTGCCTAGTGGCCACCGACGATTACACAAGGTACTCCTGGGTGTTTGCTATGGTGCATAAATCCGAGGTGTACAAGGTATTCACCAAATGGGCTAAGACGGTGGAAAGGGAGTTGGATACACCCCTTAAATCTATTCAGACCCACCGCGGGGGGAATTCTTATCTAATGAATTAAAACGTTGGCTGGCGAGCAAGGGCATTGCCCACAGATTAGCCGCTCCAGCCACACCCCAAGAGATTGGGCTGGAAAATGGGCATGGAGCTGTACTGCAAAATGTGATGTACTGTATGTTAGAAGATGCAAAGCTGCCAATTTCCTATTGGGCCGAGGCCATGTATTCAGCAGTTTATGTGCATAATCGCATTTGGTCCAAAGCTGTGAATGACTTGCCTTACAGAAGGCTGTACAATAAGTGTCCAGACTTAAGGTTTCTAAGAGTCTTTGGGACAGAGGCTTGGGTTGGCATCCCCTCCGAGAACAGGAGGGAGGGGGATGGCCGGGCAGTGAGCCTAACTTTTCTGGGCTACAAGCCAGAAGCCAGGTGTTATCGCTTCTGCGATAAGCGGGTGAAGATAACTCTCAGTAAAACTGCCCAGTTTAATGAGAGCGCCAGGTGGCCGCTATTACACTCTACTGAGAGGGAACTTGTACTGCTGCCAAGCACTGATAACGGTGCTGGAGTCCTGCCAAGGGTAATTAAGCAGGAGCAACAATCTCCAGCCCAGGAGGTGGCAAGCAGTGGGGCAGAGAAAGCTGAGCTCCATGTTGGCACAGAGCCTCAGATGCAAAGTCAGGAGGTGCAACCTCTGAACACAGAGGCAGAACCAGCCCAGGAGGTGGCTACAGATCAGCTCAAAGGAGACGAGGCCGGTCCGAGCACAGGGCCACGAGTATCTACTAGAGCCACAAAGGGCATACCTCCTGCTAGATACAAGGTGCCTTATGTTACACTGGTAGTTAAACCAGACCCACCAGGGTTCCAGGAAACGCTCAGAAAAAAGGCTGAGGTGTGGAAGGTCTGGGTGGCTGAGTGCGAGGCACGGAACAGGGAGGCTAAAGCCAAACGCCAGAGGGAACTGGCTGACCAGGACAGTGATAATGAGTTCCTGGATTGGGAATTGTAAATCTGTAAATATGATAAGTGTATAGTATTGCTGTCTGTGAACCAAATGTGAGAGCATGTGTGTATAACAATGCAGAACATTGTGAGTGATGTACAGTTCTCAAGTATGAGTGTAAACTGTATCCAATGTTATAATTCACTATGGTTGAGTGCACTGGGTTCGATAGATTAGGAGGTGTGTTGGTTAAAGAATCTATCTTGACCCAGGTTGACAGCTCTGCAATGACAGCTGGTGATCTAGCCGGCATGCTAGGTCACAGTGACCTTATCAGCAGGCTGGTTTGAGCCGGCTGAAGACAAGAGAAGGAACCTGCTGAGTCAGCATGACAGTGCACTGCCAGGATTGGCTGACTGAACTATAAATGAACTGTGTGTGTAATGCGCAGGTCTCTTTCTGAGAATTGACTTGCTGGCGGAGCATTCTGTTCCTGTGATCAATATATTGGACTGTATTGTATATTCTGTAAATACACTACTTTGGCACTAGCTGCAGGTGTCAGGCTGATTTCTTCCCTGGAGCTCTGTGTCAGGCTCATCACACCGCTCTCTCTGCTAGCGTCCGCACCGACAGAACTGAGAGTTGGTTAAGTGTTGCTTGCTTCGAGTAAATGGGTGCAGAGGAAGTAAGGCTGTACTTGATGAGATTAGTCCAAGGGCGAGTCAGCAGTTTTGCAGAGACCCATTGCATTTCTCCAGGGTGTGGAGGGAGTTACTAGCCAGTCAGCCACTCTGACATCTTCTAAAATACTTTCCCAAGCTATTACCTGGCTGACATCCATTTTGTTCTATTTTAGGCCAGGCAGTACTTTGCACCATGATTTTTAAGTGACATTTTAAGAAGGGCATTTCTGCCTCTCTAAACTATAAACTGCCCCTTTTCAAGAGGAGAGGTCTGACTGATAACAGGCTGGCTCTTTCTTCCTCTGTTCTTCCCTCCTTTGGGGGTGGGGTGGGCATTATTGCCCTGCCATGCTACTCAAGACTGGGGGGAAGGCTATCAGATTAGCAGATGGGGGGTCTTTCCTCCCTGATCTTGCTGCTTCATCTCAGGTGGGGAGCACTACCCTACAGCCATGACTCCAGAGACTCTGGAGGTCCATTGGAGTCTGGAGGCAATCTGTGGAGTGGAGTGGAATGGAGCCTCCCAGTGATTCTGCCCCCTCCCCAGGATCACAAAGACTCTTGGCACAGTCAACTATAAACAAAGGTGTGGCCACTTTGACATTCCCAGCACAGCTCCCAGAAACAGAGTGCCTAGCAAGAAAACTCCCTGGATTAAATATGCCCTAGAATAGAGAGCCCCGTGGTGCAGAGTGGTAAAGCTGCAGTACTGCAGTCAAACTCTCTGCTCATGATCTGAGTTCGATTCCGGTGGAAGCTGGATTCAGGTAGCGGGCTCAAGGTTGACTCAGCCTTCCATCCTTCCAAGGTCAGTAAAATGAGTACCCAGCTTGCTGGGGGGGGGGGGGGGAGAGTGTAGATGACTGGGGAAGGCAATGGCAAACCATCCCATAAAAAGTCCGCCGTGAAAACATCATGATGCAACATCACCCCAGAGTTGGAAATGACTACCTTTAGCTCTTTAGAATAATCCCAAAATATACAAGTGAGTGAAATTGCTCCTGCTTTCACAACTGCAAGTGTAACTCCACTGAGGAGAGGGGCTAATCTCATGCCTTTGTCCCACCTCACTCCAGTCCTCCAACCTGCACAACTGGTTCTCTGCACTCATTCCACAGTCTCAGGAAATATGTTTCTAGGGTTCAGAAGAGGTTGCAGGAACATAGAAGAATTCAGGGAAAGGTCTGTGCATAGATGGTTGGATGCATACTAATGTTATTAATCTTTATGTAGTGCTGCTGGCATTCTGATTCCAGAATATTTCACATAATGGATGGAAGATTCAAACACAAATATAATTATGACTTTTGTGGTGCTATGTTTTACTTTCTAAACTGTCTTTAATGGGCTGTAGAGAAAGAGATACCATAGAAATAATCTATCCGTTAATAAACTATCATATTTTCAAGGGTCTTTCAAGCTTTTGTATTTCAAATAACAGCCACCCCCACATGTCTCGTGGCAAGGTGATTTGACACTGAATGTTCAAAATCAGTTTGCAATATAGTTAGGTATCAAAAAAAAAAAATTAAAAAAATTTGTGGAGCATACCTTACATTTTAAGTATACCTAAAGTAACTCTTTGAATTCTGGCCTCTAAGCTCCTTTATTATCATCATCTTCATCATCTTTATCTTCATACTTATCATATTGCTAGGCTGAGCCTGAATACCTTGCCTAAGGCCACCATGAAATGAGATGCAGACCAGGGTCTTCCTGATCCCTACTTATAAATATGGTGGGTTCAACGCATGGAAGAGGTGAGGTGGTAGTGACAATCAGCTCTTTATTAGATACAGCATAGTATAGGGCTGCACCCTAAGACTGAAGAACTGGGTCCACAGGGCCCCTTATATACACTTCAAGGTCCCCATGCTAGCATGCCATTGGATCATTCAAACCAGCCAGAGGCTCATGATTGGACCAGGGCAGCAGGTATTTGGATCCTGCTTCCCATAGTTCCTGAGTCCCCAAACTCAGTCCTTATGGCTCCAATGAGCCAGGCAGGAACACACACAAATAGTCTTCACTTTGGTCCACATACACAACACTACTATAACAATCACTATACTGCACTAGCTCCATAATACTTACCAAAGTGTATCTTCCACCAGTCTTCTTGTTTATGTTCTATCCTCCACCCACCCCCATCCCAACATTCTTATTTTGGCATTGCCAGTGCCAGATTTTGTGCATTTTCCAGAAGTTGGATGTGAAGTTAGCAAACACTTTATTTGATTCAACATATATTAAGGAAGTGGAAACAGCTGGGTGCTCAAACGCGGTGAAAGGGTAGTTGGCAAGGCAGGCTGTTATTTGAATGGAGACTGGTCAATGCTGTCTGCTGTGCAGAGGCTGATACAATGTGAGGTCTAGAGTCTTCCCAATGTCTCTGATCAGTCCCCCCTGCCTTTGTTCATTGTAATTTGACTACTAGCACATTTGCCCACTGTGATCAATTACGCAAAGGGATTTGCCTTAGTTTCTCTGCCTCTCTTCATGCTTTTCTTTTCCTGTTCTTTTTGAATGGCTGTCACCTTTGTTTGCAGTATCTAACAGACACAATAGCTGTGAAAGGGAAAGAAAATGGTCTTCAGATTCACTTTTGTCTCCAGCCCATTCAGCTCTGATATAAATCAGAAGGGGCAGGGTCCCTGCAAACACTGGTCTGAAGCAAGGGGGGTGGGGAGAAAGCATCTGCGCCATCCAATCTGTGCCAAATTCAGAAAAGCAAACCAAGCATGAATTCATATGAGAAGACTGAATTATTGGGGGTAGGGGGAAGGGAAATGGGATGTCAAAGGTTATTCAACAAATGGGTTGACTGGTTTGGTGGAATAACAATGGGAGAAAATTTAAAGGGTTTTTTTCTGGGGTTTGTTTTTAATGTGCAAGATTGAGAGAAGTGGGAGATTCAAGAATGTCTTTACATGACTTGTAAAATAGAAGAATGAGGGGGGAGGAGGAGGAGGAGTTTGAAGTGCCAATGCTGTTTCTGTACATTTTTAATAAACCTAATGCCAGGAAGGGAGCCCAAGGGACACTTTTAACATGAAATGTATATTCTGGTCCATGTAGTTTTTTACTCACATTACTTACTTTGGAGGTGTTAAAGGTTCCTTTACTGTCAGATGTGAATGAGTACTCAAGCCTGATCCTGTACTGAAGTAAGTCCTAGTGAGTTCAATGGGGCTTGCTTCTAAACAAGCATGCATAGGAGTGCAGCCTGACATTCAAAATGGACCTGTCCTATGGGGCAAAAAGTAAAAGTGTTGCCTGTTTTACTTTGCCTTCTGCTCCAACAGGCTTTACAAGTTTGGTTGAAACTGGTTACCTCTGATTTCCAGTCATGAACTAACCCAAGCAGATAAGCATCCTGTTGCCTGTAAAGTGTAAATCCCATGTAATGTAGGTCAAGCAAACAGATATACTTGGCCTTAATTAAAGCTGGCAACAAGGAGCCACTCTACTGATATTGTTCCCTGCATCCTTATCCAGCCATTAAAGGTCTGGGCCAATTGAGAAGCTCAGGAAGCTCTGGCTGAAAACTCTGTCCCAGCTATTTCATTGCAGTGTGTGCTAGCTCTTGTCTTTATCAATCAGTATTTTTTTTTTTAAAAAAAGACTCACATACTAATCACATCCTTAGCTACTTTGCTTTCTGTGCTTCAGAAAGTAAAGTAAGAAAGGTGAAGTACATCACAAAAATACAATGATATTCTTCCTTGCTGGGGTTTTGTAGTCCAAATACAGACAAAGCTGTGTGTCTACTGCTGTAATGAATTCACAACCAGGAGCACTTGCCCAAGGTATGATCTTTCCTCCTGTAGGTCTCAAGCCTTTCATGACTCCCCCTTCAAGAACCTAAACTTCTCATTGTTGGGGTGAAATGCCTTATACCCCATAATTTGTGTCAGTTATAATAATTGAGACTGTAGGGAAAGACAGAAGGCAAAAGAAGAAGGGGATGACAAAAGTTGAGATGGCTGGACAGTTACTGATGTAACTAACATGAATTTGAGCAGACTTTGGAGGATGGTGAAAGACAGGAGGGCCTGGCGTAACTTGGTCCATGAGGTCGCAAAGGGTCGGACTTAACTGTGTGACTGAACAACAAAAGTACTCTGTATATGCTCAAAGAGTGCTAGGTGCCCTTTACAGGCGAACAGCTACACAAGGTAAAAACATAGTGGGCATGACTCATCTTCCACTGCAAGCTATCCAGCTCAATAGATGCACAGGTGGCCTAGCCAGGGAAGAGCAAAGGATGGAAAAGTCACACCTAGGCCATAGAATTCAAGGATGCCAAATGGCAGAATGCCAACTTTCCTTTGGGAACAGGAAAAAGAGGGTCTAGAAAACTATGGGCTTGACTATGGAAGCTGTCTCACTCCTGAGCTCCATTCCAATGGCACATACTGCTAAACAGAGGGAAGAATCCTCACTCCAAGACACCAAGGTAATGGAACATTTCTGAAAGGCTGTCACCTCAAGAATGAATAGTAGCCTGATTTTTCCATCATTTAGGGCTCTTGAAAATTAGGGTCGGGGGATTTTAAGTTATATCACTTTTCATTTGATCCTTCTTCATTCTGTTGTGTATAAATACCCATGTGGGTATTTAAAAACATTTCCATGTTATTATTTTGCACGAGTGAGGACTCATGAGGAACTTACAGGGCCAGGGTGCAGTGGAGAAGGGGTGGAAGAGAGATGTACTGAGCTGGTAGTGGCAACAATGGGGAGGGGCAGGGAGATTGGCAGCAATGGTGGTGGAGGAGGCAGGTCCAGTGGCAGCAAGGAAGTTGACAGCCATGGTGAGCTCAGAATTGAAAGAGGCAGGGATACTGGGAGCTGTAGTAGGCCTAGATACAGTGAGGATGCCAGGAGCTATAGCAGACTCAGCAACTGACTGACTTTGGCAGCACTGGGGAGAAGGCCAGCTGGTATCAGTGGCAGCCGCAGAGGACCACTTGAGGCCAATGCCATTGCAGCTGGCACCACATGGCCCATTGTAGTGGGGGAGGATGGGGGTAGAGGTACCTTTGCCCCTGGACAGCCCCACTGCTGCTAGCTTCCATGGTGGGGAGGCAGCCTGGGTCCCAGCAGTGGATGCCTATTGTGAGGAGCTTCCCAGAATGCAGCAATTGAGGGTGGGGGTGGGGTGGAGTCTGAGTCCTGCATTGATGGAGGAGGTATGTGTGTTGTACTGTGCTTGAAATGGTGGGGGGGGGGGGGGTTTAAACCCTTCACTGTATTTGTTAAGGTTTTCAGACTTTTCTGAAAACTGGGGAGTCCCTCAAGTTCACAGAACTATCTATTTTATGTCAGTGTGAGCGCAATCAGTGATTTTATGTATCTGCAGATGGAGCCACACTTGACTATTAGATAGATATATTATGCTGGTAGTCTGATCTCTCTATCTACTTTAAACCCATTAACTCAGGGGTGTTAAACTCATTTGTTATGAGGGCTGGATCTGACCTAAATGGGACAATGGTGCTGGGCCATGCATGTCACAAAATGTAATGCCGGGTTAAGGAAATATGAACTTTATAAAGGATACAGACAAACACAATTACAGATATATATATATATTTGCTTAAAATATAAACATGCTTAAAACTCTTCCAATATTTTGTTTATTTAACGGTCTTTGATAATGGACACCTCCCCCTTAACGGATAACTCCCCCTTTGATAACTGATAACTCCCCCTTAAAAGAAGTCTGCCTAAAATAAAAAGGTGTGAGGAAAGTGGGATTTGGCAACGCAATTTTAAAAATAAAATATCAATAAAAAGCACAAGGATCACAGCAGAAACTAAAAATATAAAGTAAAAATAAAAAATGCTCTTAGCCTAGGAAAGTATGAAATGGCTGGGCTTTGCAAGCTTCTCCCCTCCCCTACAAGATTTACACATGGCTCTCCAGTGTAATGTGCCCCCTTGGCTGTGGGCACTCATTTTTAGGTCCATTCATCAGAGACAAGCTGGCTCAAAACATCAACTGTATTTGCAAGGAGACAACTTCAGCAAGCAGCTTCAGCAGCATACAAAACTGGAAAGTGAAACTACTTTAGCTCTGCTGCATTGAAATACATTGCAGCACAGACAAAATTGCAAGGAAAATATGGAATGGATTTTCCATTGAGGTATCTGGGCTCAGACAGACTACTCTGGAACTGGAATGACAATCCCCAGAGTGAAATGACAGTCCCTGGGAGTAGCAGAAGCATTCGAGGATTGGGATGAGAGCCCCCAGAGTGGAATTCCATTCCCAGAATAGAATTCCATTTCCAGAATGCTGCTTCAGAAGCTGTCATTCCACTCTGCACCCTGTCATTCCAGTCCCAGAACACAGATTCTATTGTTAGGGAAGGGGTCATTTCATAGAAAAAAATGTGCCAGAGCTCCCTAGCACAACTCATTTGCATAGGCCACACACATTCCTGACATCACCAGAAGAAGTACTAAATTATATCAGCTCAACATCTACCTTAAAATGCTTCTTGGATTATAATTGTCATAATAAAATTATTATTATTACTCCCACACAGTGTTCCCTCTAAGCTGCAGAGTCTTGTGAGCAAAACTTCTACTTTGTGAGCTACTGACAGTAAAGTTGTGAGCTACTGCATAAATTATTGTGCTCTGGGGCCATCTTTTCGAAGACAAAAATGTGTGAGTTGGAGGCTAAAAATCTGTGTGCTAGCTCATGCTAACTCAGCTTAGAGGGAACACTGCTCCCATCATACTTTTAAAATGACTTTCTCCTATGTGGCCAAAGTGGCATGCTGAAGATGTCCATCTGTCTGTTTTATATATTTTGGTTATTTCCCCATTTTTTGTGGGGAAAAATATTAGAAAGTTTTTCAAATTGTAGAGTTCAGCAAAATTCTCACAGAGGGTTTGAACAATGGAGTCCAGGAGCAAGTATTGGGAGGGGGAGGGGAGAGAAAGAGCACAATAAAATGTAGAGGTCCTGGAGCTCTACTCCTCTGAGCTCCTGCCCAAATTAAGGCCTGCTAGGGACCATCATTCTACTCTGGGGGCTGTCATTCCAGTCCCAGAGCACTATTTCTATCGCTAGAGAATTGCTGGGTGCAAAAACCTGCATTTCTGGAATATCAATTCTGCATTTTCTTTGCAATTTTGCAAGCCCAAAACAGCTTCCCAAAGAAGCAGTCAAAGATGCAGGAAGTGACAAGGCCAAGGGAGCTGGTAGCTTCAGCAGTCTCCATCTTCAAAGGGTGAGGACAAGTAAGGAAGGGGAGGAGGGGGGGAGAAAAGAGCCACAGGATGGATTAAAGTTATGGATGTACTGGTTCTGTCCCAAGGGTTACAAGGAGAAGTAAGGGGAAGGGGCTGAAGTTGATCTCATCATGATGGAGAGCCAGTTTGGTGTAGTGGTAACTGCACAGACTCTTATCTGGCAGAACTGGCTTTGATTCTTCATTCTTCCACATGCTGGAATGACTTTGGGTCAGTCATAACTCTCCCAGAGCTGTTCTGCTCAAAGAGCAGTTTCTGCCAGAGTTCTCTCAGTCCCACCTACCTCATTTATCACACAGGAAAGGAAATTGTAAACTGCTCTGAGACTCCTTCATGTAGTAAAGGACAAAGTATAAGAACAATCTCCTCCTCCTTCCCTAGAAGGAGCAGAGTAGTGTTTGCTGTTTCTTTGTTTCATGATCTACAAAGGCAACTTTGTTCCAAAACCTGGCTTAAACTCCTACTAAAAAGCATCATTTGACATTTTCCCATTGGATTGTAAAGTTTGAATTTTGCCTAGATTTCTGTAGGTGAGGAACAATTTTCACTGACTACCGTTCCTGCAGTAGAGCTCCAGTTCTTCCCAAACTCTTTCTGGGGTTCCCTAATCCTCAAGGAACAGTATTTGTGTGTGGTGGTGGGGGGGGGAGTTTTAGGCTGCCACAGGACAGGAGAACTGCCCTCTCCTGGTGCCAATGGAAATCTATGCAGGATCCAAACCTTTGGTTGTTCTGACCTTCAAATTTTTATCCTGTCTTTCCTCTAAGAAGCTCAAAATGCCATACATGATCCTCCCCACCTCTATTTCCACAGCAACTCTATGAAGTAGATGAGGCTAAGAAAACATGACTGGCTCAAGGTTGCTCAGTGACCTTTATGGATGAATGGGGATTTGAACCGGAATTTCCCAGGTCCTAATCCAACATTCACATCACTATACCACACCAGCTAACAACTGTGGTCAGAGATGTTTTTATCCTTAAACTGCCACATAAATTGATATTGTATTTTTAACTAACTGGTTTTATAGTAAGTTTTGCATCTATTTAATGTTTGTAAGTCATTTTGAGAGTCAGCTAGTTGGGATGTAGAGATAATGGTGGATGGGGATACCTACTAAATAGCATTATTATTGTGAGGACTGACCAAGCATGCAGTAAAATCTAAATCATGTCACCTGCTAAAGGTCAAGGCGCATCTTTTAAATGACTTTGAAAATATTAATTTGTTAATATTTATCACCAGTCCAACAGAAACCAAAAATATGAAGTGGTATTTGCTTGCATGCATTTAATATTTGCCCTTGCTTCTGCTTCCTCTGTTGTCTTCCTTCATCTATTGAACTTCCATTTATCAATTTAAATTGTTAGCTCCTTTGGGGAAGGAGGAGGAGATTGAATTTATACCCAGCCCTTCACTACCCAAAGGAGTCTCAGAGTGGCTTACAATCTCCTTTCCCTTCCCCTCCCCACAACAGATACCCTGTGAGGAAGGTGGAGCTGAGAGAGCTCTGACAGAAACTGCTCTTGAGAGAAACAGCTCTGTGAGAGCTTGTCACTGACCCGAAATCACTCCAGCAATTGCATGTGGAGAAGTGGGGAATCAAACCTGCTTCTCCCAGATAAGGGTCCATGCACTTAACCACTACACCAAACTGGCTCTCAGTCTTTAACTTACTTTACTCTTTAAACACAAATGACTTATATGCTCGTGTAGAACTTCAAAATGCTGTGTGATTGACAGATAATTAGAACAATCTATTAAACTAAACCATAACCCAGCATTCTGCACTGGAAGGATATCTCTCAGGAACCACTCTCAATAGTTTCCATATTTATCTCTAGTAGATTCCCCACCCCTACCGCCCGCCGCGCAGGAAGCCCTAGTCAGACATATGGGATATGATCTTAGGGCTTCATAAAACAGAATGCTAGGTGCAGCTGTATTTCCATGCTCAGATTAGAAAAGTTTAAAAGCTCAGAATTTCTCACAGGACTTTGCCTGTTCTATTAATATCATGGCACATATAGAACAAAAACCATCTTCTTGGCCCTGGACTTCGCATCAAAAATTTGGAAATATCCAGTGGGTTACCTAGTCCATACTATCATTTTGGCAACTGCCTGAACTTTAGCAGAAATATATGTTATTCTTAGTATGCATCATTTCAATAGCACTCTCCCTTTTCAGTTCTCTCATTTATAATATTCAGCATTATTGTTGAGTAATAGAACAAACTGGATCCAACCACCCTCCAAGGAGCTTTCCACCAGTCTAAAAAGACTTCCTTCAAATTAACTGCCTCATCCTCCAATAGAAGAACCACTTAAATTGGATGACGTTTTCTTAGGCTGAAGGAAGGCCACTTTGCTTAGTGGAGCTGAAGAATAGGAGTCCCCCACTATTTCAAACAATCAGCAGTGGTGGTCCATGAGTTGAATGAAGTATCTTCCTTTTCTGTCACTGTCTTCCTATATCTCTATTGTTTCCCAGTCCTTTGCAAAGTTAGGAGTGCCTAAGTTCACGGAAATAAATTAGTTTAAGTGTGCATAGGATGGCAGCTTTAGGGGTCTTATTTTCTCTGTAATAGAAATTTGGACAGACTTTTAAATTTTCATCTGGATTTACCAAACACAAAATACCTAAACCCTGGTATATTCCTAACCTGATTTCAGCTGCTTGGATTCTCTGGCCCTCTTTCACCCCTTCTCTTAGCAATAACTCAGGCAGCTGCTGCTTTAAATGTTGCTGTTGGGGCTCTGACCAAACTCAGCCTTATAATCTGCACATTCTCCTAAACTAAAATTTGAATACATGTCTGTTTATAGTGTCAGGTGAGCAGCCATGTTGGTCTGAAACAACAGAACAAAGTATCCATGTAGGGTTCTTCTTAAGTCCAGTGGCACCTTTAAGACCAACAAAATTTTATTCTAGGTAAAAGCTTTCATGTGCATGCACATTTCACCAGATGAAGATTAAACACTGTTGTTTTTAAAGTTGCCACTAGACTCAAACTTTGTCCTATGTCTATACTAATGACAACTTGCCAAATATAATTTGGCTGATACTAAGACTATTTACATTGTTTGACAAGTACCAAGTTTGGTGTGAGTAATAATTAGGGCGGGGCACAAACTGGCTCACGAACCTTTGTTCATTATGAATTTTGGTTGTTTGTGGTTCACAAACTGTAATTCACAAACTGCAGCCTAGCCATAAACCTCCACAGACTTTTAGGGCAGTTTGTGGAGGTTCATGGGTTTTCCTTCCCATAAAAGCTGCCAAAACAGGTGAGCAGCAGGAGCAAGCTTGGAGCTGAACCCAATAAAGCCCCTTTAAACAGCTGAGCTGCACAGATTAAACTCCTCTCAGTGATTTAAAGGAACTTTCTTGGGTAGTCAACCCCAAGCACTGGCTGCCCAAGAAAGCCTCTTTAAACAGCCAAGCCACACAGAGCAGTTTGCTCTGCACAGCTCAGCTTTTTAAAGAGGCTTTCTTGAGTTCAGCTCCAAGCCATTTAAAACACACAACTGAACAACACGCTGCCCCTCAACTGTTTGGTTTAAATGGCTAAGAGTTTAAGTAAAGCTCACAATGCCTGTGGCAGTTGTCCCTGGGTGAAAGCCTCCATCCAGCTGATTGGATAACAATGCTGCCAGTGCCAGCCCCTATGGGCTTGCCATGTTGAGCAGCCACTATGCAGGGGCAGAAACAGCCATGAGTGGCCCTCAGAATCCATGTCAAAGTGAGTGCAGAAAACACAAGTTGTTCACCAACTGTCAAATTCTTCCTTTCCAGAGCCAGGCTTTATTACTGACCAGCTGTGCAGACTGAGACAGGTTTCATAGAGAGCAGAACCAGTTCTTCTTGTGTTATGGATTCAGTGCAAACACTTCAACTCTGATGAATGTTAAGGAAAACAGTATTTCTATCTGGTAGGGCAAACACCTGGTTCTGTTTTCTCAGGAACAATTATTGCTGTCAAATGCTCAACCTATCTAAAGGAGTTGACAGCAATTAAAGTAGTAAGTGCAACTATGCTTAGCTACAAGCCTGACTTGTAAGTGATACAGTATGTCAGTAATTATGCTTATGTACAGGAGAGGCCATTCTCCACAACTGTACTGACACAGGCTGCATCGTTAACTTTCATGATTAGAAGCACAAACCTCTAATCACACTGTGGCCTATTATGCACGGGTGCTTTACTTTGCTTTTACTATGCATGTCCATCAGGTTTTCTTTGTCATTCTGTATCCTATTGCCTTCACTGTGCATATCCACCTAGGGTTTTTCTTTCTTTTCTGCATTGTTTTCCCTCCGTTTAGCACTTAGTTCACTTTCTGTTTGCTGTTTCCCTGGGTTATCTGAGAGTGGTTTTGTGGCAGTTCTTCCCGTTGCTTCACTTCCAAGCCAAAGGCAACTCAAAAGCACACAGATTTTCTTCTGATTTTCTCCCAACTTTTCTGGCCCCTTGGTGGCTACTCCTCTGCCCACATTGAGTTCCTTCCTCCCACTCCTTAATGGTCAGTTTAATGCTGGATGTGTTTTTGAAAGAGAAAATTCTTCAATCTGTATTTACTCTTAAATAGCCATCTTGGTTGAAAGTTAGTGGTTCTCCCATCTTCATTGGTCTACAAGCTCCACTATTGCTTAGGTTTTCTATCATTTAAATTTGGGGAAGAGGAGTTGTTCAAGCCAGTTCAGTCTAGTGTTATGAGTTTTTCAGTCATCTTGGAGAGGCCGTGGTGGGCACATCAAGGAATGAAAGAAGGAAGTGAGCAGCTGGGCATCCCCTTCCCTGTTAGGAATGTGAATGGCATCAGCGATGCAGGAATTTCATCCTTTTGCCTGTCCAGGCTCTGATCTGCTGCCCCTCACTCATGTGTGACCTCCCTGCATTGGCCACAAGTCAGACAGACTGTCAAGCTCATTCAACCACTTGTGCTGTATTCTTCCTTGCCAGATCAGAGCTAAGACATAAGAAGTAGAACCAGGGCTTTTTTGGTAGAAAAAGCCTGGCAGTAATTCATTTGCATATTAGGCCACACACCCTGATGCCACCATTGTTTCACACAGGGCTTTTTGTAGAAAAAGCCCAACAGGAACTCATTTGCATATTAGGCCACACCTCCTGATGCCAAGTCAGCCAGAACTGTGTTCTTGTGCATTCCTGCTCAAAAAAGCCCTGTAGGAAAAACAGGGGCTCCCTGAGTTTAAGCAAAGCTATAAAAGAAGAAATGTCAGGGTGAAATGATAAACACTATTTTATCAAAGCATTTATTACAAAAAATAATGGAGTGATGAAAAAACCTCTGTGGCCTCTACTTCTAAGTGGCCTCTACTTCTGAACAGTCTATAATGAGAAATATAAGTGAGCACGCAGGAACTTTAGCATTCCAAAGCCTCTAAACAGACTGCAAGAAAATACACAAGAGTGCATGCAGGCACTTTAACATAACCTCTTTTTCCAGTCTGCACTTAAATGAATCCAAACAGTCTGCAGTAGAATAAATCAGAGTGCAACAGGCACTTTTAAAGTGCACGCAGGCACTTTTTAAAAGTTAACAGTCTGTATGTGACTCATAAACCAAAACATTAGAAAACAGTCTGTAATGAATTCTTTCAACAAGAGTGCACACAGGCACTTTTTATGAGTTCCACATGAAATCCTCACATCAAACAAATTAGTCCACTTCACAGTCCTGCACACTCAGTCCGCTATAGTTTCAATGAAGCGTTATGATAAAGAATAAGTTTATCCCCAAAAAGCCAGTCCATGTTAGCAGATGTAGAATGTTTCATTGCCTTTATCAAGACTTTAGTTATTTATTTATGTTAATTTGTATTCCATCCTTTCCTGTGAGTAGGCTCAGGGTGGATAACAACAAAAAATGGATTTTAAGATGAACCCCAAAATCCTGTCACTTCCTCACAAGGCTCTAGTTCATTCTTTGTAAAGACAGAGTGGGGAATAACAAAGCTATACAATGGCTTGTGACTCAGAAGAGCATCTAGACTAGAGTCCCAGAGACTGAATGCTAACCAAGAATGACTGGTTAGCTTAGTTGGTTATAGTATGGTGCTACTCATGCCAGGGTTGTATGTTTGACTGACATTACTATTGAGCAGCCTTTTCATTTTCTCATTGACAATACAAAAGAGACAAGAGATTTTGTGCTTACATGAACTTTGTGTTAGAGCCCAGCTTGAATCCCAAAATCAGAGCCACTTCAGAAACATGACATTACCGCCAGCAAAATGGCTCTGTATTTAACAATGAGAGAAACATAACTTGGTATATTGAGGTTTTGTCAATGCAAAAGGGACAGCAATAGGGAGGGACAGTGACTCAGTGGTAGAGCATCTACTTGGTAAGCAGAAGGTCCCAGGTTCAATCCCTGGCATCTCCAAAAAAAGGGTCCAGGCAAATAGGTGTGAAAAACCTTAGCTTGAGACCCTGGAGAGCCGCTGCCAGTCTGAGTAGACAATACTGACTTTGATGGACCGAGGGTCTGATTCAGTATAAGGCAGCTTCATATGGTCATATGTTCAAAAGCTCCAGGAAGATTTCCACAGTTTGGGTGAGTGGGTGATAAAGAGGCAACTAAAGCTGAACGCTAATAATTGTAAGGTGATGCACATTGAATTTCAAGTATATGCTAATAGAATCTGAACTAGCTGAGACTGAGAGGGAGAGATCTTGAGTTCACAGTAGATAGCTCAATAAAAGTTCTAGCCCAGTGCGCCACAATGTTGGGGATTATTAGAAAAGGGGTTGAAAATAAAACAGCCAAGCTCTTAACAGTCATCCTTGGTTTTCCCCATCTTGAATTCTGTCATCTGCAAACCTGGCCACAGCCATGGCTGGTGGGTGGCAGTAGGCAAAGTAGTTGGCTGACTAGGACTCCACTTGGCCTACGGGGCGCTTCCAGGCACCCCCTCTTCCCATGCACAGTGTGTGTACTCCTTGGAGCCTGCCTTCCCCAATGGAAAGCAGGCTTCATGGAGCGCAGATACAGCCTGGCCAGTTGTCGCATCCCCCAGGTCTGTAGCACAGACCTGGGGAAAACGAAAGCAGGTGACACTAGCGCAGTGTGCTCTTCGGAGCCTTGCAGTCTCCAAGGACCACATTGCGCAGGCACTACCCGGCCACCCTGACCCCACCCAGTCTTCCCAGGCTGCGGGAAGGCCGAGCGTGGTCGATGGAGTGCCCAAGCACTGAGCACGCTTGAAGTTCAGCTCTGAGCGCACACGCTGCCCCCCACCCCCCCGCCGCCCGATGTCACCCAGGCTTCCCAAGACTCAGGAAGCCTGGGCAATGTTGGGGGGAGGCATGGCAGTGAGCAGGCTCAGAGCCCAGTTCTGAGCAGCCCGCTGCCATGCCTTCCCCCCACTGGAAGTCAGGAGCAGGGGATGGGACTCTTCCTTGGGTGGCAGAACCCCCAGCACCAGGCCTGGCCACAGCTCATCCTCAGTTCCATATAATTTATGAACAAATTAAATAGTATCACCTACACTGCAGTCCTTGCAGAACCCCACTGCTAACTTCCTGTTATTGTGAGAACTGTCTATTTATTCCTACTCATTGTTTCTTGCCATTTAACCAATTTTTAATCCACAACAGAACCCATTGTCTTATCCCATGGCTGCTATGTTTGGTGTAGTGGTTAAGTGCGCAAACTCTTATCTGAGAGAACTGGGTTTGATTCTCCACTCCTCCACTCACAGCAGCTGTTGTGAGAGCCCTCTTAGCCTCATCCTCCTCACAGGAGGGGAAAAGATATAAAAGATTGTAAACTGCTCTGAGTCTCTGATTTAGAGAAAAGGGCAGGGTATAAATCTGCAGTCTTCTTCTTCTTCTCGAGGCTCAAGGCTCTATGCCTGTCTTCCACACCGGTTTTTGATCGTTTTACAACACTCAGCCTGGAGAAAGTTGACAGAATCCTCTCCACTGTGCGCCCAACAATGTGTGATCTGAACCCCTGCCCATCCTGGCTGATTAAAGCTTGCCAGATGGAGCTACGATATCCTATATGGGATATTGTAAATAGATCCCTCTCCTAAGGGCTTTTCCCAATGCCTCTGAAAGATGCAGTGGTCTGCCCTCTCTTGAAAAAATCTACACTGGACCCGGCCGAATTGGCACACTACCCTTTTGGCTACCCTTTTGGGGTAATATTATTGAGAGGTCAGTAGCACTATAGTTACAGAGTTTTCTGGAGGACACTTCCATCCTAGATCCCCATCAGTCCGGTTTCCACCTAGGTGGGACGGAAACAGTACTGTTTGCCTGGTGGATCCCTTCCAGCGGCATCTGGACTGAGGCAGTTTGGTGGTACTGGTGTTGTTAGATCTATCAGCTGCATTTGATACAGTCGACCATCAGTTGTTGACCCACCATCTCACCGATGCGGGGATCCAGGGGTTGGCCTTGCAATGGCTCTCCTCTTTCCTTTATGGTTGGGGGCAAAGGTTGGCGATCAGGAGACAATCGTCCCAGAGACACTCACTTAATTGTGGTGTGCCTCAGGGGGCAGTGCTCTCCCCGATGTTGTTTAACAGCTATATGTGCCCCCTTGCTTAGATTGCCCAGAGGTATGGGCTGGGTTGCCATCAGTATGCTGATGACACCCAGCTCTATCTACTGATGGACGGCCGGTCTGGCTGTGTCCCAGAAAATTTGGACCTGGCGCGGCAAACTGTGACAGGATGGCTCAGGCTGAGTTGACTGAAGCTGAATCCGATGAAGACAGAGGTCCTTTGCCTGGGTCGCAGCGGTCCAGGCAGGGAAATTCCCTTACCAGCTTTTGACGCGGTGCCACTGACAATGGCATCCAGGGTCAGGAGCTTGGGGGTGCTGCTGGAGCCTTTCTTGACAATGGAGGCCCAGATAGCAGCCACTGCCAAATCCACCTTTTTCCATCTTAGGCAGGTGAGGCAGTTGGTTCCATTCCTTGAGCGCGGTGACATGGCAACTGTGATCCATGCAACGGTCACCTCGAGACTGGACTACTGTAATGCCCTCTACATGGGTCTGCCCCTGTCTCGAACCCAGAAACTGCAGCTAGTGCAGAACGTGGCAGCCAGGCTGCTACTGGGGTTCCCCAAGTGGGAGCATATACAGCCGGGACTGCGGGAACTGCACTGGTTGCCAATAGTATACCGGATTTGCTACAAGGTGCTGGTTATCACCTTTAAATCCCTATATGGTCGAGGGCCTGCTTACCTTAGGGACCGTCTCTCCCTACATGTTTCCAAGAGGGTACTCAGATCTGGGACGAAAAATCTATTTGCGATCCCTGGGCTGAGGGAGGCTAGATTAAAGTCCACCAGAGAGAGAACCATCTCAATTGCTGCCCCCTATTGGTGGAATCAACTGCCAAAAGAGGTTAGGGCCTTGCAGTTCTGCAAGGCCTGTAAGACAACACTATTCCAACAGGCCTTTAATTGATCTGGAATGACTGATGTGGTGTGACTGATGTACATCTAATATATCCTGAACGTCATCTGAAGTGAGATAATACCAGATATGATTAGCACCAGATTGTTTTAACTGTTTTAATTGTTCAATTTGTTTTAATTGTGTAATTGTTCTGATTTTACTGGTTGTGAGCCACCCCGAGCCTGCTTCGGTGGAGAGAGCAGGATATAAATCCAATAAACCTATAAACCTTCTTCTTCTGTTTACTCTGAAGTCTTTAGTGAGGTACTTTGTCAAAAGCCTTTTGAAAGTCCAAGTATATAATGTCTACCAGGTCACCATTACCTACATGCTTCTTCACTTTCTCAGAGAACTCCAAAAGGCTGGTGAATCATAGAATAGAATCATAGAGTTGTAAGGGACCTCCAGGGTCATCTAGTCCAAACCCCTGCACAATGCAGGAAACTCACAAACACCTCTTCCTAAATTCACAGGATCTTCATTGCTGTCAGATGGTAATCTAGCCTCTGTTTAAAAACCTCCAAGGAAGGAGAGCCCACCAGCTCCCAAGGAAGCTTGTTCCACTGAGGAATCACTCTAACTGTCAGGATGTTCTTCCTAGTGTTGAGCCAGAAATTCTTTTGATTTAATTTCAACCCATTGGTTCTGGTCCTACCTTCTGGGGCCACAAAAAACAATTCCACACCATCCTCTATATCAGTGGCTCCCAACCTTTTTGGCACCAGGGACTGGTTTCGTGGAAGACAATTTTTTCAGGGACCGGGGGGAGGTGTGTGCTGGGTTCCCCCCCCCCCCCCGGGCTGTCCCCACCCACCCATGCCACATCCCTGCTCCCCATGGGGGTCTTTAAATGGGGAGGGGAGACTGGGGCTGTTTCTGCCTCCCTCTTCTATTTAAAGACCCCCACTGATCAGCTGATTGGTGGAGGTCTATAAATGAGGGATAGGCTAAGATCACAGCAGTGCTGCTCCTTCTGCTAGCCCAGGACTCAGGGGGACGAAAGAGGCAGTGTGGCCTCACAAGAAGAGGCAGCCTTGGAGCAAGGCCGTGCTGCCTCTTTAGTCTAGGGCTGCTCTGTCTTGCTCCGCGACGCTGTTGCTAGCAGGCCATGGACCAGTACTGGTCCACGGCCTGGTAGTTGGGGACCCCTGCTCTATATGACAGCCCTTCAAGTAATTAAAGATGGTGATCATATCACCTCTCAGCCGCCTCCTTTCTAGGCTAAACATCCCCAGCTCCTTCAACCTTTCTTCATAGGACTTGGTCTGCAGACCCCTCACCATCTTCATCGTCCTCCTCTGGACCCATTCCAGTTTGTCTATATCCTTCTTAAAATGCGGTGCCCAAAACTGAACACAATACTCTAGGTGAGGTCTTACCAGAGCAGAGTAAAGTGATACCATCACATCCCGTGATCTGGACATTATACTTCTGTTGATACAACCCAAAATTACATTTGCCTTTTTAGCCACCGCATCACACTGTTGACTCATGTTCAACATATGATCCACTAAGACTCCTAGATCCTTTTCGCACAGACTACTGCTAAGACAAGTCTCCCCCATCCTATAACCATGCATTGGATTTTTCCTTCCTAAATGCAGACCTTTACATTTATCCCTGCTAAAATTCATTTTATTGGTTTTAGCCCAGTTTTCCAGCCTGTCAAGGTCATCCTGTATCCTGTTTCTGTCTTCCCCTCCCAATTTAGTATCATTGGCAAATTTACTAAGCATTCCCTATATTCCTTCATCCAAATCGTTTATAAAGTGAGGCAGTCTTCCCTTTGCAGAAGCCATGCAGTTTTCCCCTCAGCAGGCTTTGTTCTTCTGTGTGCCTAATAATTCTGTCTCTAAGAGAAGCCTTGTTGGATCAGGCCAATGGCCCATCCAGTCCAACACTCTGTATCACACAGTGGCCAAAAATGTGTGTGTGTGTGTATATATGTACACACAAACTGTGGCTAATAGCCACTGATGGACCTCTGCTCCATATTTTTATCTAACCCCCTCTTGAAGCTGGCTATGCTTGTATCCGCCACCACCACCTGTGGCAGTGAATTCCACATGTTAATCACTTTTTGGGTGAAGAAGTACCTCCTTTTATCCGTTTTAACCTGACTGCTCAGCAATTTCATTGAATGCCCATGAGTTCTTGTATTGTGAGAAAGGGAGAAAAGTACTACTTTCTCAACCTTTTCCGTCCCATGTATAATCTTGTAAACCTCTATCATGTCACCCTGCAGTCGACGTTTCTCCAAGCTAAAGAGCCCCAAGCGTTTTAACCTTTCTTCATAGGGAAAGTGTTCCAAACCTGTAATCATTCTAGTTGCCCTTTTCTGCACTTTTCCCAATGCTATATCTTTTTTGAGGTGCAGTGACCAGAATTGCACACAGTATTCCAAATGAGACCGCACCATCGATTTATACAGGGGCATTATGATACTGGCTGATTTGTTTTCAGTTCCCTTCCTAATAATACCCAGCATGGCGTTGGCCTTTTTTATTGCAATCACACACTGTCTTGACATTTTCAGTGAGTTATCTACCATGACCCCAAGATCTCTCTCTTGGTCAGTCTCTGCCATTTCACACCCCATCAACTTGTATTTGCAGCTGGGATTCTTGGCCCCAATGTGTATTACTTTGCCACATTGAACCTCATCTGCTATGTTGACGCCCACTCTCCCAGCCTCAACAGATCCCTTTGGAGTTCCTCACAATCCTTTCTGGTTCTTACCACCCTGAACAATTTAGTGTCATCCTCAAACTTGGCCACTTCTCTGTTTACAATTTCTACTAATTTGCCTTGGCAGGTATTAGGATCTCTCTTCTGGCAAGCTGTCATGGTGGTTTAGAGATAAAGCTCCTGGGTCCTGTGTTTAGAGTCCTAGATAAGACTTCTGGCATGCTTATGTGAGCTCAGTGTTGTACACAACCTAGATGTGACACATACACATTTCCTCCCAAGGTCTTTCATGCTAGACAATAAAAAGGGGGAAATTACCGGTGGTTGTCATAGAAGAATACATGTATAATTATCAGCATTATAGGCATGACCAGGCCTCAGATTCAGTGGGAGCTCACAGAAGCACAGCTCCTGAACCTTTCTGAGAGTTCCACCTCCTCCTTCTGAGAGTTCCATCTCCTTGTCCATTGAATTGCATGTGCAGCTGCATAACAATCCCTG
This sequence comes from Heteronotia binoei, assembly GCF_032191835.1. Taxonomy (NCBI): domain Eukaryota; kingdom Metazoa; phylum Chordata; class Lepidosauria; order Squamata; family Gekkonidae; genus Heteronotia; species Heteronotia binoei. Next base: position 132,324,935 of record NC_083223.1, read on the forward strand.
GATGAGCTCCACCACCTATTTTTCTACAAATCAACCCCTGGGCATGACAACCTGTTAACAGCAGTTGCAGTGAGTAATCTTTTGGTCCTTGGTCACAATAATGTGCGGGAAAGTTGGGGGCACTCCCAGAGAAGATGTGACATATTTGCTCATTAAACATGTTCCACATATTGATTTAAACATCTTCTCCCATTTGTTCAAGCTGCTTTGTATAAATGTTCATTGTTCTCCTGCAGTGCAACAGCAGTGTCTCATTAAGGGACACAGTGACATGGACTAGAGGAGAAAATCCTGCAGGCAATCTGAATGATCGGCTTTAAAAACAATTCTTCCATGTACTTATTTAGCAGATTTGGCACCCTAGCAACAGTAGTGAGTAGTTTCAAATTCCACTCAAGTTGTTGCCAGATTACCATTTATACAGTGTGCCTTTTGGAGAAACAGTTTAGAGTCTGGCTTGACTTTACACATAAGCTAATGCAAAACACAATCAGCTTGAGTGCTTTCATGTGAGCGCCTGATGAGAGGCCATGACTGCCAAAGGCATATGCTGGCGGCGGGGTGGGGGTGGGGGAAGGGTTTGCTTTGCTTGGTAGGGGAGAGCAGAAGAACAGTTATTGGAAATGAAGAAATTTCTCTGTGGGATGATACAATGAAACAATGTTGCTTTCCCCCACAAGATGAAGAAAAAGAAGATATTGGATTTATATCCCGCCCTCCACTCCGAAGAGTCTCAGAGCAGCTCACAATCTCCTTTACCTTCCTCCCCCACAACAGACACCCTGTGAGGTGGGTGGGGCTGGAGAGGGCTCTCACAGCAGCTGCCCTTTCAAGGACAACCTCTGCCAGAGCTATGGCTGACCCAAGGCCATGCTAGCAGGTGCAAGTGGAGGAGTGGGGAATCAAACCCGGTTCTCCCAGATAAGAGTCCACATACTTAACCACTACACCAAACTGGATCTCTTAACTGGATGCTGCTTAATGCTTTCATAAGAATCAATGTGCTTGACTGAGACATGTATTATCAGTGTATTAAGAGTGGTAGTAGATCTTGGCACCAACCTTCTTCTCTTAGGTTGAGTGGACTGTTAGATAATGACTTGAAGTTATTTGTTCATTCACTCAGAGAACAATATATATGGCAATATAAAAAATAACAATGAACCAAACATTACTGACATCATACCTGGTCACCAGGTGTAAAGTCTTACAATGCATACAGAAGAACTTCAGATATGGATTTTGATAAGCCTCTAGGTAGTCTTTAACTGAAGGGCAGTGTTCAATATGCTTTTTGTAACCACAAATTCCTATTTTGACATGTGGATACTAAACATAATGAAATGTTAACTCTTAGGATATAGAAGACTTAAACTGGTTTAAAAGTCTTTCCCCCTTTCTTGAGGGATAAGGGATGGGAATGTGAGATCAGGATCAAAAGGAAATTTCTCAGTTTATCGCCAGACCACAATTCTCAGGATTCTTTGGGAAGTCATGACAGTTGTGTGATATAAAATAACATAAATATGTAGCATGTGAATATGCCCACAGCAAAACAGTGTGGGACAGAAGGGTAGAGATAGGTTTCATGGATGCTGGTCTGAAGTTCTTGTTCTCCATCTTCAGCTCTATGGCTACTTACTTCAGACTCAGCCAGCAATGCTTATTTTTGTTCTTTCATAAAAGTCATTTAGATGCACAAGTACTGAGATCTGCTAGCTTCTCTTCTTAGTGATTTTTTCTGGGGCTTGTGTTGTATTTTCAGATTGTTCTTGTTTCCTTTGGGTGTGTCCTGGACTCCTCTGCAACAATTATCCTTGATGATTGCACAGACGCTGACTAGTGATGGGAGAGATCTCTTCCAGACATCCCTGTTGACTGAGCCTAACCCAACAAGGCAGTCACGATTCCAAACTTAACAGATGTTTCTGCTTTCTTCCTCTGCTGGTCAGTGAAAAACTTTCTATGTCTTCCAGTCACTGTGGCAATTTAACATCTTCCCCTTCTGAAAAATGAAGATTGCAATGAAGAAACCATGAACCGCCATAAGAAGTTGTGAATAGCATCATTATGTATTTTTTATAATTTTATAGTTTTAGTGTTAGATTGTTTTATTGTTTTAATATGTAATCCTTGGTTGTTGTTAGCCGCCCTGAGTCCGTTCACAGAGAGGACAGGATATAACTAAATTAAATTAAATTAAAAAGGGCAGTGCAGGGTTCCACCTTAGTTTTATAGCTCTTGTAGTAGCTTTCATCAATGGTCTATCTGTTGGTGGTCTTTGAGAATTTATCGAATTTCTCATAGCTGGTATTCACTCATTTATAAGAGTGGCAGCCATCTCCACTCAGATGTCATAGGCTAATCAGAATAATTCTGTTTTACAGGCCCTGTGGAATTGGAAGAGACCCCGTAGGGCCTGTATAGCCTCCAGGAGGGTGTTGATTCTGCCACCAAGAAGGCTCTAGCTCTTGTGGAGTTCAGTCTGGCCTCCCTTGGTCTGGGAATGGAGAGAAGATTTTGCCCTCCTGAATGCAGTGCTCACTGGGGGACATGTGGGGAAAGGCGGTCCCATAGATAGGCAGGCCCCCGGCCATATAGGGGTTTATAGGTCAATTCAAGCACCTCGAAGCAGATTTGGAATGCAATGGGCAGCCAGCGCAGCTCTTTTAGCACTGATTGAATGTGCTCCTGTTGAGTGAGCCCCATCAATAACTGCACTGCAACGTTCTGCACCAGCTGCAGCTTCCGAATCAGAGTCAAGGGCATCCCCATGTAGAGGGCATTACAGTAGTCCACTCTTGAGATGACTGTAGCATGTATCACCATTGCTAAGTTGCTATGTTCCAGGAAAGGGGCCAGCTGCCTTACCCGCTGCAGATGAAAGAAGACGGATTTAACAATGTCTGCTACCTGGTCTTCCATAGTTAGAGAGGACTCCAGAAGCACTCCCAGTCTCTTGACCTTTGGTGCTGGTAACAATGGCACTCCATCAAAAGCTAGCAATGGGATCTCCCTTCCTGGGCTGCCACGACTCAGGTAGAGAACCTCTGTCTTCATCAGATTCAACTTGTCAACTCCTTCCAGTGGCTCCCTCAGCTCTTGCACTCTCTTTCCCTGCTCTAGGTCTCCAGGTAACCTCTGTGGTGGTGGTAAAGAGCTTGCAAGCCTGCCTATTTCCCTCTCCCCTGTTTCACACATGGCAGAAATAATCATCAGTGCTCAGAGGCTGCTATGGGTCAGTGCTCAGAGGCTGACTGAGGTCCCAATGCTAAGCATGCTTATGTGAGAGTAAGCCTGCATTAAGTCTGTCCTCTACCTCCAGGAGCCACACAATAGGCATGAAAGAGCCTCACGTGGCTCCCAAGCCACAGTTTGGTCAGCCCTGCTCTAGGGGATGAGACCTAATAATTCCTTTGCCTTAATTATTAATGTCTCAGAGGCAGAACTTTGCCCAGCTGTGTTTTCAAATGTCTTTGAAGTTTTGATCTGATAATCCCCATCTTGTGGAAATTGAACACATGCATTTTTGCACTATTTTGTTTCTTCACATTAGATTTCTTCACATTAGATTTCTTCACATTAGATTTCTCTCTCTTCCTCCTTTCAAGGAGCTCAGGGAATTATACATAGTCCCCTCTCCTAATGCAGCCTCACAAGATCCCTGTGAAGCAGATGAGGCTTAGAGATCATGACCGGCTCAAGATCACCAAGTGAGTTTCATGGCAGAGTGTGGCCGGATATCGGAAACATAATATAGCTATGCTAATGGCACCATTCAAGAGTTCAAAATCCTAATTTAACTTGTAACCAATCTGCTGCTGCGAGAAGAATCGAATGTTCATATCACAAGCACATCCTGTGGAGCACCACAATTTGTATTTCGTGTTTAGATTTCTCCACACAAAAGCTTGTTTTGTTTTGTTTAAAGAGAAGCAAACACACCGACAGGTATAATCTCAAATCCAAAATCTTCCTGGTCATTGTCACACCCCTCATCCTTTGGATTTCATCACCTTTTTTAAAAACAAAAATGAGATGCATGAGGACAATTGCAACTATACTTTATGGATTTTTTAAAAACACTGATATGTAGTGTCAAGATGAGGCAAATCCACCAAGCAGAAATCTTTGCAGGAGAAACAGGGAGGGTTGGGTGCAAAGAAAAATAATACAAACTGGCAGGGCTTTTTTTGGGTAGAAAAAGTCCAGCCAGAACTCATTTGCATATTAGGCCACACCCCCTGACACCAAGCCATCCAGAACTGTGTTCCTGTGCATTCCTGCTCAAAAAAGCCCTGCAAACTGGGATGTTTGCCCACCCAAAATCAGTAATAATGGAAAATGTTATTCAAGCCTAGTGACATTTGCTGAATTTAACATTTAATTTCATGAATTTAACATTTCAAAGGAGAAAAGCCTTATCTCCAAAGAAGATAAAAGCAGAAAAAGTGGCTTCTCATTTTTTTAAAATAGTCACTTGAATTTAGAAAAATCCACCAGTGCTTACAATAATGCCTGATCTACACCTAGCAGTTTGTCTCCATCTGCAATGCACAGAACATAACTCTTGTCATTTTAGGTATGGGTTTTGCCCTGTTCTGCTTTCATTGTTAAAGCAATATTGAAGTTTTGGCTTTGAGTCATACTGAAGTCTCAACAGAGAAAGATTAGTCATGCATCTGGAGTTTGCATCATGAGTACACATTCCTGTTTATATGTGGTTCATTCAGAAATTTATCTGGACTGTGAACTGGTGTATTTTCTAAACCAAGAGTGTGCCAAAGGACAGACATACAATTGCCATTGCATATTAATGTAGATCAGATGTTTGATCTCATGTGCACACACTCTTGAAAGTGACTAAAAATTTACTACATTGTGTTTTTATCAAAAACATACAAATATACTGGACATGTAAATCTGGCAAAGGAAGGGTGACTGTTTGGCAAGTTAAGAAAGGGAAGATGTAGGAAATCTTTTACATCTCCTTGTCAAAAAAACATCTGGCAAAGCCATTTAGTCAAAAGTATTACAGTTCTTTTAATAGTTCTGCAAGTATCCAGATTCATTCTTAGGTGGGGGAGAGGAAGTATATGAAGGAAACTCTGATGCAAATGTGGTATGTCAGTTCTCATGCACACTGGACTGGAGTACAAATAATAAACAGAATTAAATGCAGCTATGATAGCTTTGAAAAAAAGAGCCCCGTGGCGCAGAGTGGTAAAGCTGCAGTACTGCAGTCGGAGCCCTCCGCTCATGACCCGAGTTCAATCCCAGCGAAAGCTGGTTCAGGTAGCCAGCTCCAGGTTGACTCAGCCATCCATCCTTCTTAGGTCGGTAAAATGAGTACCCAGTTTGCTGGGGGAAAAGTGTAGATGACTGGGGAAGGCAGTGGAAAATCACCCCGTAAAAAGTCTGCTGTTAAAACATGAAAGCAACATCACCCCAGAGTTGAAAACGACTGGTGCTTGCCCAGGGGACTACCTTTACCCTTTTTTTTTTAATGATTGCTTTGAAATTTCTTCCTCACTGTTGAAATGTATTATTACCTGCTCAAAGCCCAAAATGTTATCATCAGCTATTGTCTTCAAAGAAGCTGTTAATATTTTACTTGATAATATTCAATACATTGGATTAAAATAAACAAGAGTCTCACAGCACCTTAGACTAACACATTTTTATTCCTGTATAAGCTTTTGAGGACTGCACTCCACTTCTTCAGATGCAACGAATGAATCCTCACTATCCATACAATAAATCACAACAAATTAACATGTGTACTCTTCTGTAATATTTTGAGTTAGAAAGTGCATAGAGTGTGTATGTATTCTCAACAAACTAATGTCCTTAAAATTCCACAATGGAGCTACCTTTTAACAAAGAAGGATTTATATGTTACATACTTTCAGACAGCTAGGGTTGCCAGGTCCAACTCAGGAAATACCTGGGGACTTTGGGGGTGGAGCCTGGAGATTTTCCCATTCCCTAAAATAAATAAATAAAAATACAGCAGTGCAGGTTCCCTTAACACAGTCTTCATTTCCTCCTCCTCTTTTTTGCATTCAAAGGGTTCCCCAGCAGCTGCACTTCCAATAAATGAAAGTGAAAAAACACACACACAGAGCATCCAAAAGAAACACAGTTTGCAAGCCCACACTTTTATGATCTCACTAGGCCAATTTATGGGAATTGCTGAATGTAGCAATCTTCTGTATTTCAACCAGCTTCTTCAGACTAACAAAGAAAAACAAAAGTACTGAACAGAGCAGTCTAGGGAGTGGAGTTTTCCTCCATCCCATAATTAGATTCTAGTTAACTCTTCACTATCCAACTATACACACAATTTTTGAAATGAATGCAAAACAAACAGGAGGACTCTGCTCTCTTCCTTTCTCACACACTCACTGGGAAGAGCCACATGGCTCTGTCTGCTCACTCCCCACCCCCTGCAGCTTTCACATCCTGCTAAGATTTAAAGACATACACACTCCAAAACACAAAGAGTTTGCAAACTTATTCTAAACCTGCAGAGATTTAAAGGCTGATCATGGTTATTGGGGCAAGGCTTCTCCCTCCCCCCCCCCCCCCGGGCACTGGGGTGGAGCCTGCAAAACCAGGAGATCCCCTGCCCAGACCTAGGGGCTGGCAAGCCTACCAAAACTTATGCATTGCATTGTTCATTTCTTGAAAAAGATTTATTACGTCAAAATGATTGTTGGGCTTGGACCTTAATGTTCTACACCTGTCTGCCTTGAAGAAGTCTATTTGAAGTGCATTCTCCATCTATTACACACTTTGTACTCTTGTTAGGACACTTGTTTTATTATATTATTGTTGAGAATGGAATTGGGAGGGTGTTGTACTTGCTTTGTACTTTACAGTACTTTACATTAAGAAACATTGTTACTTACTAGAAACTTGTTTCCATGGTTGTTTCTCTTTATAACTGATTTAAATTAGTTTCAGCTTGGAGACGAACAAAGGACATAAATTGCCACAAAAACACTCTTGAAAAGCCCAGGGTAAATGCAAGCTGAAAGAGAACTGGATGCCAAAGGGAGAGAAATCAGTGCAGAACAAAAATAAGAACACAAATGGAATGCTCGGCAAGAGCGTGGAGGAGTACAAAATGGAAGGGAAACAGTGACAGAGATGCAGGGCTAAAGTGAGGGAAATGACAGTGCAGAAAGGGCCACTGAAACAAATGAAGAGTGAGATGAGATTTACAATGATAACTCTGACATAGGCCTATCGCTACCCATCCACCCTCCCATGCATGTCATCTTGTGACCCATGTGAACTCCCCAAAGAAAGCCTCTCAGAAAGGTAGCCATAATGTGTGTGTGTGTTTGTTTAAAATATTTATCTTAGCATTTTCCCAGAGTATCTCATGATATTGCATTGGCATTCCTTCCTGTGAAATGGATACAAGCCTGCTAGAACTTTGAAACAACTGTTAATCAAAGCACACTTCACCCTTTTTCTCTCCAGTTTCCTAATTCTTGCTTTGCACATTTTTCTCAATGTCAAGACTTTTTAACCGTTCATCTCCCAACTTGGAGAGTTTTGCTTTGACCTGGAACTGGGTTTCAGCCACTATGCTTGCTACTTTGAACCTCTCTAGTAATATCAAGGCACACATCCCCAAGCTTTTGTGGCCCAACTCAGGATATCCACATTGCCATCTATCTTGCTCCTTCCTGGCAGAGGGGCAAATAATGATCTTTATCCTGTCTATTTGTCCCCAAAGAAAAATTCATTACATCTCAGACTGAAATCTAAGGAGTTTATTGCTTCATTCCTAATAAATAATGTCCACCCCCTGAACAAGATCTTCTGGAATGTTAATCAAGGTGTCCTGCATTACACAAACTACAAGATGGGTAACCAAGAGGAACTGTGAAGGCCAGAAATCCACAAATACAAGCATCTGGAAAAACCAAAACTGCAGGAAAGTAGCTGTATGGTTGATAGAAACCTGGTTATCTAGTTTACTCTTTAAAGGTAGGAAGAAGAGCAAAGTAAAAAAACCAGCTCAACAGGAGGCTGGTGACAGTGAGATGTGGAAATTAGAAAACATTGAAAGGTACCATTTTCCCCCTTTCAGGGCCAACTAGATATGATGGGGGAGCATAGAATAGTGGGTGAAGTCTGCTTGTGGTCTCATCAGAAAGGATGTCCAACTGCTAAATCCTTTAGCTCCCAATAAGGAATGTGATTTAAACAAGGGGCTCATCAGATTGAATGAAGCTCACACCTGCTTGACAGCATCACTGGTATCTGCACAACAGGACAGATATCTGGTGGAGGTTGGGAAAACCAGTGCACCTTCAGAGCAACCCAACCCCACTCCTACACAAAGATGCAGCTGAATATTGTCCCCTTGGATAAAAATTAATACATAGGCTTAATTCACTGACAAAGAATTATTTTAATTTATTAGTCATATGGCACTCATGTGGGAGGCATTTAATAATATTTACCTTCTGAGGCAGGTTGCAATTATCGAACTTTCAAACACAGTGAATAGGGGTGACTTGTCTCAGGCCACCCAGTGAGTCCACAGCTGAGATGGAATGTGAAACCTGGCTTCCTTGGCTCAGCTTCAATGCTTTGTCAGTGATGAGTGACCACCCTGTCTCTCAGAGCAGTTAGTGGTTTGGGTCTGGAGCGACAACTGCAGACAGAGATGGATTGGGTAGCTCTGGGGAAATCTGACCTGTCCTCCCAACACTGAGTTCTAATGTTAGCTAGTGGTCTCAGCGTTAACTGATAAACTTAGATTATAGGGTGATTAGGTTTGAGATGTAATTTATACTTTCTAAATGAAGCTTAGGGACAGAGCAGGTTTCTTGCATACAGAAAAGGGCCTGGTTTCAATTCCTGCCATCTCCAGTAGAAAATAAATAAAGTATTTCAGGCAACAGGGCTGGGAAAAGCTAGGCCTGAGAGTCAGATGTAGAGTATCTGCCATGTTCCTTAAGTAAAGTGTGGGGGTGTCTGAGCTTCACATCAGAAGGACAGGAGCTTAATTTCCCTTCCTCCTCACTTCCTTGAGATCTGCTAGTTTGTTCTTGCCTCACTCAGCTTTAGGTTTGCCAATCCTCAGGTCCCAGCGGGAGTTCTTCCACTTTTCCAGGCTCTTTCCCACTCCCAGTCAGCTGGCCGGCAGGGGGAAGCCCTGCCCCTATAGCCACCATGTGCCTTTCCACCTCCAGAGGCTTCAGACTCCACTTGGAAAGGCTTCCTCTTGGGACAGTGTGTCTGTGTCTTTATGGCTGAATGGGGGTGGGGGCAGAACAACATGGCTGCTCCCAGTGACTGTGAAAGTAGCACAGATCCTCCCTTGGTTACACAATCTTTTCAGAGGTCGTTTGCATAGGAAAGGTAAACTTGAACCTTTGGTTGCTCTGTGTTACTTTGAGGAAGCTGGAAGTTCAGCAACTTGTGAGTAGAGATGTCAATCCCCAGCAGGGAGCAAACCCTCCCCCGCTTCAGAGTCATCAGAAATGGGGGGAGGGAAATGTCTGCAGGACACTTCATTATTCCCTATAGAGATCGATTCCCATAGGGTATAATGGAGAACTGATCTGGGGGTATCTGGAGCTCTGGAGGGGCTGTGTTTTGAGGTAGAGGCACCATATTTTCAGCATAGCATCTGATGACTCTCTTCAAAATGCTCTCCAAGTTTCAAAATGATTGAACCAGGAGGTCCAATTCTATGAGCCCCCAAAGAAGATGCCTCTATCCTTCATTATTTTTAACGTAGGGAAGGCATTTAAAAGGTGTGCGGTTCCTTTAAATGTGATGGCCAGAACTCCCTTTGGAGTTCAATTGCGCTTGTCACAACTTTGCTTATGGCTCCACCCCAATGTCTCCTGGCTCCACCCCCAAAGTTCCTAGATATTTCTTGAATTGGACTTGGCAACCCTACTCAGCTTGGTATTGGACCAGGGCCAGGCAAAAAAGTATAAGAAGTGACAGAATATGGGGAAGGAAGGCAAGACAAAAGACTCCCTTTTGGATGTAAAAATGACACATACCCATGAAACTGACCCGTGAGAGAGTCTAGTGTGACTCTCAAGTCCAATAAAGTGGGCATAAGTTTGCAAAACCATTTAAGCTTGAATATTCTAAGATGTGAATAATCAAAAGACACAGTGGCACCTTAACGTCTAACACAATTTCATTTCAGCATGCACTTCTGTGAGTCACAGCTCATTTCATCAGATATGAACTGGAATCTGCTTATGCTGGAATAAATTTTGTAAGTCTTCAAGGTGCCACTAAACTCCTGTTTTGTTTGCTTGTTTTTAAAAAGAAGCTTCTGCATTTTTATGTAATCAGCGATCACCCTACTTTCTGTGCTGCTCCTGCTCTCTCTTGTCTAGGTTGCTTTTTTGCCTTTCCATCCTCTTATCTGTCCTCTTAGCCCAGATTTCTATCTCCCTATCCCTTCTCAGTTTAAAGCTATGTTTTCAGCCCCACTCTAAAATTACTCATCTTACACACACACAGACAGGGAGTCTGTCGTGGGTAAGCACATGGAGATCATTGTATGCAGCCTTGTGGGTAGCTGCCAGATATGTAGATTGCTATCATAGCCACGGTGTTCCCATCTTTTTCTACGCCCTATTATCAGTTTGTAAATATCCGTCTGTATTCCTGCTGTACTGTGTTTTGCCTTCACTATGCATCAGCTCTTCAAAATTAGAAATTACTTTTTTCTTTCCAGTCCAGTTTTGCTCTCCTTTTCATCTCCACCCATGTTTGTCATACACAATCAGCTTTACCCATTCCACTTGTCCAGTCCATGTTTTTACTGCACTCATCATTCTGGTTTGGTATGCCAGTACCAAACCAGAGGGTTTTAAATCAAAATTAAAGCTATTCTCCCCTTGTTTTGGGGATTCACCAGTAAATTTACCACTATGCTTAAGGTCCAAGGCTACATTCTTGGTGACTTAGTTAAACTGGCAAAATCTCACATCATCCCAATCCCTTCAGCACATAAAGGGCAAACCCTACAACTTCAGAAATCCTCATTTAAAAATGCAACTGTGCCTATTATTTATAAACAGCTGAAATTCAGCATTCTGGAAAGACCTTCATAGATTTCAACAGAGATTCATATCCTAAGATTCACTCCTATGTTTAGCAACAATATAACAGGGAATGAACACTGTCTGGAAACTTGGCTTCTAACTGCTGTAGCTCACCTCCTGAGTCAGGCTCAAGGGTTCTTTCATTTGAATAAGCTAGGACTGCATTAGGCACCTTTTGAAAACCTCTCAGGGTCCTTGTACTACTGCTGCTTGTCTGTTTTTCATGCACCTGCCGTCGCAATGCCCTGGCTAGCCCAGGCAAACCAAATCTCATCAGATTGCAGAAGTTAAGCAGGGTGGTTGACACTGGTCAGTATTTGGATGGGAGACCACCAAGGAAGTATCCAATGTTGCCATGAAGAGGCAGGCACTCTGAACCCACTTCTGAACAATGTTGCCTTAGAAATCCTACTGATTTGCCACAAGTCAGCTGTGAGTTGGTAGCACTGTCCATCACCATGCAGCTGAAATATAAGATAGACAACTCTCTTGGGACTGTTTTGGCACAGAGAAATAACACAATGGGAAACAGGAGCCACCCCCCATGCTGTGGTTCTCCAGCAGTCCTGTAAAAAGCAAGCCCTAGCAGCTGTTGTGGGGTTGTGTAGGAAGCTAGTCACATCTGGAGAACTCCAACCCAATTTATTTTAAAAGTAAAACATGGTTTGGCCTTCAATTGGATGTGGAATGAAATCTTGCATTTGATTTGGGGCACATTCAAGACTTTGTCCAGATTCATAATTCACCAGGAACAAGCAGCAGAAGTGCATGGGGAAGGAGCATCACAGGTTCTTTCCATCTTGACAACTTCCTTTTCAAGGGCCAAATACACAAAATGGCACCTCTGGTAAAGCATTCCACACATATCCACGCATGTATAAGTAAGCACATGTATCAGTATGCATCATTATCATTTAAAATGGAAAAGCAGATAATGATGTTTGTAAGTTGCTTTGAGTACCCTTTAGGAAGAAAAGCAGAACATAAATATCCAAACAACTAGCCAAATAAAAGTGAGTGAGTCTGTGCATTTGCGTATAGAGTGACAGGATCTGGGGTGCACCCACCTGGGCCATCATTTGTTAGTGTACTACCTCTAAATGCCAAGTATGTTTATGAGAAACACATGGAACACTCGCAGCACAGGAAAGTGCCTTCATCCATTATCTCAGTCCTGTCTTTCAGTCAGAAGCTCCACACAAGCTCGCAACTGTTTGGAGACCCCAGTCCTGCAATTTCTTCCTAGAAGGAGATAAGTCATGAGTTCCCCCAGCTCACATGAGTGGTTATCTGCATGGTGGATGAAAAGGTCTTCCATCTGTTTCAGAGTTGGTACCAGGGAATGTATGAACCAGAGTGCTAGCTGGATCCAGTCTTGAAACAGATAGGACATTTGCAAATGTTTTAAAAGCTCTGGGAAATAGAGTGTTTCCAGACCTTAGTACTTTATCTCTCCTTGCATTTCAGTGCCTCCAACTGTGTTCCGTCATTGTCATTTTGGATCTACCAGTTAAAAAGTTCAGGGATGCTTCTGGTGATGTTCTTGCCTCCAACCTCTTAGGGAAGTACAATGAGCTACTTTTCTTCTCTCTTAAAATTATGGAAGAAAATCAGGGCAGCACTTTGAAAGCAGCCCTGCTGTAAGAGTAGCCCTGCTGAGAACACAAGAAAGGCTTTGTTTTGCATGTGCACACCAGAGCCAAGAAGCTGGTGAACAACTGAGAAGCCACGCAGAGAGATAATTTTTTACATATCTGTATAGCATCTTGCATATGATTGTGCTTATAACCTTTTATATACATTGCACACATGCGAACATCCATTAATATTACAATAGTTCATTTAACTGAAAACTGAAAGTCTGGGGGAGAGACAGCAACATGCAATTGTCTGATGTATTCTTCCCAAACAAAGCTGTACAGATTCTCAATAGCTGTGCTTGCCAGATACAGAAAGTTTCCATAACGGTGGAATTAAAATCAGTTCAGTTTCCATATATGGAGCTATTCTGTTTATTCACTCAACAGAAGGCAAAACCTAGCTCCCCTCTAATGTTGGAGACACAGTACCTCATATCAGTGAAATGTGAGTGTACGTCTAAAAATTCCATTAGCTTTGTATATTTAGTGCTGAACTAAAATACGAGGGCTTTTTGTTTAGCTAAACCATATTTTGGGCTCCTACAAAACGTGAAGCTTGCCAAGGTTCTGTGTCACTGAGACACTAATAAATAAAAATGTGAAACTTCCACCAATGCAGTATTTTGAGGATTCAAAACAATAGCTTTGATCTACCACAGACAATCTACACACTGTAGATCATTTCCACCATACTAAAATCCATTGCTCTGCATCCAGTAGGCAGGGTTGTAGGCAGGGATGTCATGAGTACAACAACTGACTATGCACTAGGCATCAACTTCCCTTTCTCCCTTAGGGACATGAATTGTGGGACAAGTCATGAAATGGCATTCTTATTTCCAGTAGTTAACTGTTTAGGGGACTGGACTAGGCCTATAAAGCCCTCTTCCAACTCTATGATGCTTTCTAGTTGAGTGAGCCCTGTAAAGGGCTAATTTCTCTGACAGGCATATCTTATCTGGCCCATATATGGTTCTCCTGATTTGATACAGGTGACTTTCCTGACGTTATGTGTCCAGGTAGGATACAATTCTTTACCAGAGCAATGATCCTAATATACAATTTTCCTTGTACTTCCCCTCTAGGCTTGCCTTCTTTTTTAAAGGAAAGGTTCTCATGTTTTTCATAACTATGTGATGAGCAGAAATGTAAGAGCCTAGCATGAAAGTGTAGTTGGAGTTGGCTTGGTTCACAGATGCGTGATGCACGGTGAATGAGGGTTTTTACAACTGTACGTTTTTGGCGAGGATGATGATTGGAATTCTTATTTAGATAGCAATCGGTGTGTGTGGGTTTCCTGAATACAGTGTGGCCGAGTTTTCCGTCATCTTTCCTGGTAATGAGAACATCAAGAAAGGCAAGTTGACCATTGTTTTCTTTCTCCACGGTGAACTGGATACGAGGATGGACTGAATTCAGATGAAGGAGAAAGTTATTCAAAGTAGCCTCTCCATGACTCCAGATGGCAAAAACTTCATCCACATATCGGAGCCAGCAACGTGGTTTTAGGAGGGCAGATCTTAATGCTGCATCTTCGAAGGTTTCCATGTAAAAGTTAGCGATAACAGGGCTAAGGGGGCTTCCCATGGCAACTCCATCGATCTGTTCATAAAAGTTATTGTTCCATTGGAAGTAGGTAGTGGTGAGCACGTGGTGGAAAAGGGCAGTGATCACGCATCACGCATCTGTGAATAGGGCAGTGATCACGCATCACGCATCTGTGAACCAAGCCAACTCCAACAGGAACTACACCACCTCAAACAGTCACTGCAGGCCAATGGATACTCCCAACAAGAAATTAGAAGAGCCCTCCATCCCAGGAGACCATCCACACCAAATCCCGAGCCACACACAAATGTGGGTACAGCCTTCCTGCCCTACATAAAATCTGTCACCGACCGCATTGGCAAAATTCTCAAACGCCATAATGTTGACACAGTCTTCAAGCCCACACAACAGATCCGCCACATGCTGCGCTCAGCCAAAGATATGAGAGATCCACTTTCAACCCCTGGAGTCTACAAAATACCCTGCTCCTGTGGTGCAGTCTACATTGGCACTACCCAACGCAGTATCAACACCCGTCTCACCGAACACAAGAGACACTGTCGCTTGTTTCAGCCAGAAAAATCAGCTGTAGCTGAACATGCACTTCAAGAAGGAGACCACGTCATCCACTTTGAAAGAACTGAAGTCCTTTCTACGGTCTCACATTATCATATCCACCTGAACAGAGAAGCTATTGAGATTTACAAACACCAGCACAATTTTAACAGAAAGGAAGAAGGCATTTTCATCCACCAATCTTGGTACCCAGCTCTGCAAAACACCCTACAGACTACAAATTGCAGAAAGTCTCAGAACAACCAACAAATTCCACAGAACAATCAGCACAGTCAACAACCATCTTCCTTATCTTTAAACCCCTTCCAACCCTCCCAGCAATTAACACGGAACAATGGTCACATTCAACAGCCAGTTTCCTTGTCACTACCCTTCCAGGAAGCCCCACCAAACAATGGGCACATCCACAAACTAATTGCCCTTTCATCACACACCCTCCAGCCTAGAAATAGCAGCTCTCCAGCAGCCCTGGCCCCACTCAATGCACAGCAGCCAAGAAGATCTGAGCGCCTGCTCCGGCTGCAACGCCACTGAGGATGTTCTCCGCAGCTGAGAACGAAACGTCTGGAAGGAAAACTTTCTCCAGTAGAACACAGCACTTGATCCCGAAAGATTCTACAAACCCTAATGATGTTACCAGCCGTGAAAACCTGAAATCTTGGATAAAGTACTGTCTACTAGTTTAATTTTGGTCTTTTGTTATTTCTGTTTTTATTTTTTTATGTTGGAAACAAGGTAGTATTAAGGATAAAATGATTATAATCATCTTCTCTGCTTATGATTATGGTTATTACTGTTAAAATTAGTGCTCATCCCTAATATGGTTAAGATTACTTAGTGGCTTTTATTTTGTGGTTGGTTTTGATGCTTTTCACGTTTGTTGGTATCAAAGATGACTAGTTTAGATTTATATTATAAGCATAAATAGAAAAAAAACCCTATAATAAAATAATATGACTGTAGAATGTAATGATTGTATTGGATTAAAATGTAAGACTTGCAGGCAGAAAAAAATTAATATCAGGTTTGAAAGGTAGAAATGTAACAGCTATATCTATTGCTTTTCTCTGTTTTATTTCCCCCCCCCCCAATTCCTTTCCTTCTTTGCTTCTGTATCCCCGCATTTCCCCCTTTATACTGAAAACCAATAAAAAATTTAAAACAATAAATATATAAATAAAATTTAATATCAGGTTTGAAAGGTAGAAATGTAACAGCTATATCTATTGCTTTTCTCTGTTTTATTTTTCCCCAAATTCCTTTCCTTCTTTGCTTCTGTATCCCCGCATTTCCCCCTTTATACTGAAAACCAATAAAAATTTTAAAACTCAATAAATAAATAAATAAAATTTAATATCAGGTTTGAAAGGTAGAAATGTAACAGCTATATCTATTGCTTTTCTCTGTTTTATTTCCCCCCCAATTCCTTTCCTTCTTTGCTTCTGTATCCCCGCATTTCCCCCTTTATACTGAAAACCAATAAAAAATTTAAAACAATAAATATATAAATAAAATTTAATATCAGGTTTGAAAGGTAGAAATGTAACAGCTATATCTATTGCTTTTCTCTGTTTTATTTCCCCCCCCCCCCAATTCCTTTCCTTCTTTGCTTCTGTATCCCCGCATTTCCCCCTTTATACTGAAAACCAATAAAAAATTTAAAACTCAATAAATAAATAAAAAGATATTAGAGAGATTCATGGAGGAACTTTTTTGAGCTTACATACTGAAACCTTCATTAGGCATCTGTTCATAAGAATCTGGATAATAACAAGTAGGAGGCAATACAATTATATTATAAAAGAAAAATACCATTTAAAACTATAAATGGTGAGAACAGACATAAATGCAAGGAAAGGCAGCTGAGACATGAAGGTGCTTGATCCCCTTCCAGTCTGCGTCCTATCCCATCGGTGACAGGTGGTGGGGTCAGGTTGAATTACTCGCCTCTGGCATTGGTGTTATGCAATGCCAGGTCCATAAAGAATAATACCTCAGTTCTTTGGGATTTCCTGTGTGAACAGGATATGGACCTGGCATGCATGACTGAGACCTGGGCGCGTGATGGGGAGATGGTAGCTCTCTCCCAAGTAGCTCCTCCAGGGTACTCAGTCTTTCACCAATCATGGACCAGCGGGCGAGGGGGAGGTGTGACCCTATTCATACTGGAGGCTTATTCCTTCCGGGCTCTCCTGACTCCAGAGTTTGACGGCACTGAACGTGTGGGTCTGGTATGGGATGTTGGAGAGGGTTTGGCGATCTGGCTGTAGTACCAACCGCCTAATGCACCAGTAGTGCCTTATCATCCCTGATGGAGGCCATAACAGGCTGGGCATTGGAACACCCAAGGCTTTTAATCCTGGGTGATTTCAATGTCCATGTCGATGATGCAAACTCCAGTCAGGTGGCAGACCTAGTGTCATCCATGGCTACATTAGGACTTTCTCAATTTGTAACAACACTCACACACCAGGTTGGGCACATGCTAGACTTGATCTTTGCATCAGGGGTTATAGTGGATAGAATTACTGCAGATGCAGTGCCATGGTCAGACCACTACTTCCTGAAGGCCCGTATGGATGTGCCACCCCAAGCCCGTTTAAGCAGTGAGCATATTTTAGCTCGCCCGCAGAACCTGTTGGATCCAGTACAGTTCCAGACGGTACTGTGGGATACCTGGCCCCCTGGCGATTCTCTCAATGACCTGGTTGAGTCCTGGTAGGACCAGCTTACCATGGCCATCTATGAGATCACTCCCCGACGCCCTCTGCGCCCTCGTTCTAATCTGGCGCTGTGGTGTAACCCGGAACTGCGGATGATGAAATGGAGGCTCAGATGGCTAGAGAGGCAGTGGTGGCATACTCGAGACGAAGCGACTAGAACATCTTATAGGGAGTTTATGAGGTTCAATGAGATGGCAGTCAAAGCCACAAAGAAAGCTTACTTTGCGGCCAAGATTGCATCTGCAAATTCATGCCCGGCTCAATTATTTAGTATCACTTGGACTCTTACAACTCTGCCACAAGGCAGACCAAATTGTAGGGAATTGGACATTGGCTGCGAGGCTTTCGCAACTTTTTTTGCAGATAAGATTTCGTCACTCCGTTGCAACCTCCCTGCCACAGTTGAAACAGTATGAAAGCTCGAGGCTCCATGCCTGTTTTCTGGACCAGCTCTGGACCGTTTTACAACACTTAGCCTGGAGGAAGTTGACAGAATTCTCTCCACTGTGCGCCCAACAATGTGTGATTTGGACTCTTGCCCAGCTTGGCTGATTAAAGTGTGTTGGGTGGATACAGGATATTGTAAATAGATCCCTCTCTGAGGGGCTTTTCTCAAGGTCCCTTAAAGAAGCAGTAGTCCACCCCCTCTTGAAAAAACCAACATTAGACCGGCTGGTCTTGAATTTACCCTTTTTTGGTAAAATTGAGAGGACAGTAGCACTACAGTTATAGAGCTTTCTGGAGGACATTTCCATCCTAGACCCACACCAGTCCAGCTTTTGCTCGGGTCATGGGACAGAGACAATGCTGGTCGCCCTGGTGGATGATCTCCAGCGACATCTGGATCAAGGTGGTTCGGGAGTACTCATGTTGTTGGACCTGTCGGTGGCGTTTGACACAGTCAACCATCAGTTGCTGATCCACTGCCTTGCCAAAGCAGGGATTTAGGGGTTGGCCTTGCAATGACTCTCCTCCTTTCTCTGTGGTCGGAGACAAAGGGTGGCGATTGGGGGACAGTTGTCCCAGAGACATTCGCTTAACTATGGTGTGCCTCAGGGGGCGGTGCTCTCCCTGATGTTCAACATTTATATGCGCCCCCTTGCCCAGATTGTCCGGAGATATGGGCTGGGTTGCCATCAGTACGCTGATGACACCCAGCTCTATCTACTGATGGATGGCCGGCCTGCCTCTGCCCCAGAAAATCTAGACCTGGCATTGCAAGCTGTGGCGACATGGCTTAGGCTGAGTCGTCTGAGGCTGAATCTGACGAAGACAGAGGTCCTTTGCCTGAGTCGTGGCAGTCCAGGATGGGTTAGTCCCTCTACCAGCTTTTTATGGGGTGCCACTAATATCAGCGCCCAGAGTCAGAAGCTTGGGGGTGCTGCTGGAGCCCACATTGGCAATGGAGAGGCCCAGATAGCAGCCACTGCTAAATCCGCCTTCTTCCATCTTAGGCAGGTAAGACAGTTGGTCCCCTTCCTTGAGCGTAGCAACCTGGCAACTGTGATCCATGCGATGGTCACCTTGAGACTGGACTACTGCAATGCCCTCTACATGGGACTGCCCTTGTCTCGTACCTGGAAACTGCAGTTAGTGCAAAATGCGGCGGCCAGGCTGTTATTGGGTCTCTCCATGCGGGAGCACATACAGCCAAGGCTGCAGGAATTGCACTGGCTGCCAATAGTATTCTGGATTCACTACACGGTGCTGGTTATTACCTTTAAAGCCCTATATGGCTGAGGACCTGTCTACCTTAGGGACCGTCTCTCCCCACATGTTCCCCAGAGGGTACTTAGATCTGGGATGCAGAACTTATTGTTGATCCCCGGGCCAAGGGAGGCGAGACTGAAGTCTACCAGAGAGAGAGCCTTCTCAATTGCGGCCCCCTACTGGTGGAACCAACTTCCAAAAGAAGTAAGGGCCTTGTGGGTCCTTGCTCAGTTCCGCAAGGCCTGTAAAACAGTACTATTTTGACTTGCCTTCAGCTGAATTATAGTACAAAAGGACTCCCAACATGGCTGAATATTGAAATTGAAATTAATACTAGCACCAAAACTGTTTTAAATTGTTTTAAATTATTTAATTGCTATTACCAATTGTCAGAACTGCAATGTTTATTCATTGTTTTATTGTTTTAGTCTTGACTGTTGTGAGCCGCCCTGAACCTGCTTTGGCAGGGAGGGCGGGATATAAATCCAAGGAATAAATAAATAAAACTAAATTTAGTATAAAATCAAGTATGAACTAAAGCAGGGTTTCCCAAAGTTTTCCCTCCTGTGGCCCAGTTATTTTTACACTTCTCCTTCATGGCCTACTAAAATTTGGGGGTGGAGCAAGGAGACTTTGGGGGTGGAGCCAGGAGACAGGAAATGATGTACACAACATGCTTAAAACTCTTGCAATATTTTGTTTAGGAAAGGTAGGAGAATAGTGGGATTTTGCAATGCAATTTTAAAAATAAAACATAAAGAAAAAGCACAAGGATCACACAGCAGAAAACTAGAAATATAAAATGCTCTCAGCCTGGGAAAACATGAAATGGCAGGAAGGAAGGAAGGAAGGAAGGAAGGAAGGAAGGAAGGAAGGAAGGAAGGAAGGAAGGAAGGAAGGAAGGAAGGAAGGAAGGAGAGAGCGAGGGGGAAAGAATGACAGAGAAAGAA
This sequence comes from Heteronotia binoei, assembly GCF_032191835.1. Lineage (NCBI taxonomy): Eukaryota > Metazoa > Chordata > Lepidosauria > Squamata > Gekkonidae > Heteronotia > Heteronotia binoei. The sequence goes on from NC_083223.1 coordinate 132,345,190, forward strand.
AGAAAGAAAGAAAGAAAGAAAGAAAGAAAGAAAGAAAGAAAGAAAAAGAAAGAAAGAAAGAAAGAGAGAGAGAGAGAAAGAAAGAAAGAAAGAAAGAAAGAAAGAAAGAAAGAAAGAAAGAAAGAAAGAAAGAAAGAGAGAAAGAGAGAGAGAGAGAAAGAGAGAGAGAAAGAGAGAGAGAGAGACAGGGGAAAGAAAGAAAGAGAGAAAAAAAGAGAGAAAGAAAGAGAAAAAGAAAGAAAGAAAGACAGGAGAAAAGACTGACCGACATAAAGAGGTGTGTGTGTGTGGAAAATAAAGCAAATAGGGTTGCCTTCCAGCTCCCTTCTGGACATTTGAAATTGACCTGGGGTGGGGAAGGGAGGGGGGAACTAGGCATTTGCCTCCCCCTCCCCCTGTGTCGCATCTAGTTTGCCTCCCCCTCCTCCTCCCTCCCTTCCCCACCCCAGGTCAATTTCAATGTCTGAAAGGAAGCTGCTTGACCTCCCCCCTCCCAATCACCTGATCCTTGGGGAAAACTGTGCTGAGCTCATTCAGCCCAGGCAGGCCAGCAGCAGCAGGAACCAGCCCCGTCCTGAAACGGCTCCGCTGCTGCAGCTGGTAGAGCTGAGCCCCATCACCGACGGCCCCTCCCCCTCCAGAATCAGAGGGACACCACGAGGAAGCTCAGGAAGCTTCGGCTCAGGAAGCTTCGACAGGGCTGGGCTGATTTGAATCACACTGAAGAAAGTGAGGGAGGGGCAAAACTCCTCCTCCTCCAGCCTGCTTTTCCAAAAACGTCAATGTGGGTAGGGCCTCTGAGCTTCCTCTGATCATGCGGGTGAAGGAGGAGGAGGAGGGGGGATGGAGCGCGACACTGGGGAAAAGAAGGGAGGGGACAGGCGGTGGCGGCAGCCGAGCCTCGTCGTGCTGGTGGTGGGGGGAGTGACTGAGCGGCTCATTGCCACACTGCGAGGGCAGGGGGCAGCAGCAGTGGGGGGGGGTCAGAGGGCAGGGAGTGGTGGCCCAGTTGCAAACAGGCCCCGGACCGGGACCGGTCCCCAACCCGGGGTTTAGGAACCCCTGAACTAAAGAATAATCCTATCAGTACTTATTTGTTTCTTCCCTAACTCAATAAACCCAGACAACCATCCCACTCAGTTGGATTATTGCCCACCTGTGGAAGTAGACAAGGAAATACTAATATTCGTTGGAACATGCATGCAAGCAGAATGAAGGTGTGATTGTTTAAAATTTAAACAGGTATTACTTTCCAACCTTGCTGAGGATTTTCAGCTTCAGTTAGTAATACTGAGGGAGGAAGAAATATATTGAAAGGTAGATGGGATGGGGTGGGAAGAGAGAAACTGAAGGGGAAGGCACAAATAAGGCAAGGGAAATAAAAAGTAAGGTAGAGGAGGCAAGGGTGTATCAGAGAGGTGGGGAAAAGCAAAGGCTGCCAGGGGGAGAAACAAGAGGGAACTGAAGTAGTAAACCTCTGAATACCAGTGCCAGGAAACAATACCAGGGGAAGTCTTTCACTTCTATGCCCAATTTGGTAGCCCTTCGGGGCAACTGGTTGGCCAGTGTATGAGACAAGATGGTGTCTTCTTGTCTGCAATCACACACACACAATAATGCACTTTCATTCTACTTTCAATGCACTTTTCAACTGGATTGAACTGGCAAAATCCAGCTGGAAAGTGCACTGAAAGTGGACTGAAAATGCATTATTGTGTGTGTGATTGCAGCCCTGATATTCTTAAACTTCACTGAGCAGATTTGGGGAGGATTCTGATTAGTTTAAGATTGCTCTCTTAAAGTTTCTTATTTTTGTTCTACCTTGCTTATTCAGTCAATAGCATTGAGTATCATGATTTTCTTCTCAGGACATAGCTTGTGATTTGTTCCCAACTCCCCCTGCCATTGCCCTACCACACAAATGCAGGCACACACACATTCACATCAGCAACCTCCTTTACTCCTTCCTATCCTAATCCAGGTCCACTATGGTATTGAGATTTTCTGTTTCATATGCTAGCAAGATTGCTAGTAGACAAAGACTACATTTACTTAAAAGTTACACCTCCTGGTGAATGTGATGCTACCCAATAAGAACGCATATGCCTGGGTTCTAGATTTTTGTGCATCTAGAAAAGTAGATTCACTTCTTGCCAATTTTGCGATAAAAAAACAGATAACATATGTTGAGGTAACTGGAGAACTGACAGCTCCAAGAGGAATCAGATTACTACTTTGGAGACAGCAAACAGCACATGATGGAATTGTGTGATATTTCAGCTACACTGCTAGCTATTTTGGATCCCTTATGAGCCTCTGTATTTCTTTAAGGAACTGTAATCTCCACATTCCAGAAGTAATGAACCCTGCTATTGTTTTTGGATGGTCAATCCTGGGGTAAAAAATAGATGCATTTGAAACCTGATGATCCTGTAAGTTCTTTGTTCACAACTGATGGCATGAACAAAATCCATGTCAGGTCTTTCATATATAACATCCTGTCAAGACTGTTTAATAAAGGTAAAATTTAATATAAAGAATATTCTTTGTAAAGGGGAAATATTTTTATGACTTGTAGAAATGTCATGATATCTGCAGGATTTATCCATGATTCCATGAAAAAGGATAGTTCCCAATGGAGAGATATTGAAAATGAATTGTATATTTATTTTTCAGCAAGTAAAGAAAACATTTCCTGTTTTTCTTATACACATCCCGTCACAGGAAGTAGAGTTTACCACTCTAAAGAGGGTGCTGTCTTAAGTCTGAGTGTCAAGAAAAAACTGATCTGATCTGCTGTCCCAAATATGGCAAGGCTATTTTATGTCATTAAAATTGTGCTATGAAATTGAGGACGTAACTTGTGGCATGTCTACAGGAAAGGAAATAGTACAGGTATTTTGAATGATTATATAGAATTACAAAGAGATAGTTTCAGAGGGTAGCTTTGTTGGTCTGAAATAGGACAGCTAGATTCAAGTCCAGGAGCACTTTGGAGACCAACGGATATAAGGTTTCAAGAGTCAAAGCTCACTTCATCAAAGAACCCTTCCCTTTGACTCTTGAAAATTTATTCCCTCAAAATTTTGTTGGTTGCTAAGGTACTACTGGGCTCAAATCTAGCTATTGCACACAGAGAGAGAGAGAGAGCAGAAGAGCAAATGCTGAGTAGAATCTTCCAGTCTCACCTCTTTTTGACTGCATCATGTGTCTGCTCACCATAATCCTTAAAACTAAAGCAGTAATCCTTACATATTTGGGGATCATCCAATGCACATAAAACTGGCTCCGAGTAAATTCCTGCAGGCTTCTGTTTTGTACATACAGCTGAATTGTGATCATCATGGATAGAAATCTGCAGGGCTTTTTTTTTTTAGCAGGAACACAAGGAACGCAGTTCCGGCTGGCTTGTTGTCAGGGGGTGTGGCCTAATATGTAAATGAATTCCTGCTGAGCTTTTTCTACAAAAAGCCCTATGTGAAACAATGTTGACATCAGGGGGTGTGGCCTAATACACAGATGAGTTCCTGCTGGGTTTTTTCTATCAAAAAGCCCTGGAAATCTGTACTTTCAGTACTCTCAAGGGAGAACTGAGATAGTGTATTAAGATGGTCCAGGTAAGTAATAGAAACCCTTCAATCTGTATGTATTACAAGAAGAAGAAGAAGAAGAAGAACTGCAGGTTTATACCCTGCCCTTCTCTCTGAATCAGAGACTCAATGCAGCTTACAATCTCCTTTATCTTCTCCCCCCTCAACAGACACTCTGTGAGGTGCGTGGGGCTGAGAGGGCCCTTTCAAGGACAACCTCTGCCAGAGCTATGGCTAACCCAAGGCCATTCCAGCAGGTGCAAGTGGAGGAGTGGGGAATCAAACCCGGTTCTCCCAGATAAGAGTCCACGCACTTAACCACCACACCAAACTGGCTCTCTAAGGTACTACTGGGCTCAAATCTAGCTATTGCACAGAGAGACAGAGCAGAACAGCAAATGCTGAGTAGAATCTTCCAGTCTCACCTCTTCCAAGCTTTCATTTGCATCATATGCCACTATCAGTTTTCATTATTTTGCAAGGTCTTTTGCAACAATTAAAAACCTGCAGCCAAAGTATTGTTTGGTCATTTTAGATCAAGATGTGAACTTCAGGTTTCTTCAACTCTAGTGCCTTCACCTCACTTCTCTGTCATCATTGCCTTCCCTTCCATGCTGTTGTTCTCTTCTAATTCTTCCATATCTCTCCAGTAGTCCTGGAATCTACCTCACCATAGTTCCCTTGCCCATTTGCTTCCTCAGGTTCATACTTCTCCTTTCTTTGACCTTCTGTCTCTTCAAGGCCTTTCTGCCTACCCTGCCGTTCCCCTCTAAAATCCAAGAAACTCAGCCAAAGGCAATCTGAAATGACTAAGGGTCAGGGCAATTCAGCCAATGGCATTTATAAAGCCGCCTGCCTACCCCATCCCTCTGTGACATAAGGGCAGTAGAACCAAAAAAAGTCACCATTTCATCACCATTAATTTAGCTGGCCCTGATGTAACTTATGGCACCACTTACATACAGATAGTGGATTTCAGTAGTTATTAGTTCTTTTGTGAATTTAGATTGGTGAAATTAAACCTTTTACTGAACACACTGTTGCAACATTCAAAGAAGTCAATGAAGCATAGCTAGGTAAGGCTAACTATGGATTTCATTGCTGAGGAAATGGAGCAGAACCTTTCTCATTATTATTTCAATTATCCAGTAAGCAAAGCTTAAAAAGCATTTCTCTAGCTATTTGATGGAATATGCTGTTGCCATGGCAATTCAGAAATGGTAGCCAGTTGTTTTTTTAAAAAAACCACAACTTATTTTTTTCCAAAATAATTATTAGGATATCCTCAGAAAACATAAGGATACAAATGAGTTCTGGTGGTCTGGAGGAAGGTATTTAGCATTTTTCAGTGTTTGTAATCTATACAAGTCTCATCTCAGCAGTCTTTGCAATCTGTCTGTAAGAGAGAGTTATTAGTCCCCTACTGTGAACCGGGAGAGGCTGAGGGAGAGCGGCTTGCCTAAGCAAGGTCCTTATAAAATATTATATTAGTGCCACCTCCCCTGCCTCACATGGGGCTTGGGAGGGCTCGCCACTGCCTTGGTTGGGCTGGCCATCACCTCTCCCACATGGAGTTCAGGTGAGCCAGGCATAGCCCTTCTGTTATTGGGCTGACCTGGTATCAGAGCTTTTTTTCAAGCAGGAATGCACAGGAACACAGTTCCAGCTGGTTTGGTGTCAGAGGGTGTGGCCCAATATGCAAATGAGTTCCTGCTGGACGTTTTCCACAAAATAGGCTCTGCCTGGTATAATGGAATTGATGACTTAGATTCTATTATTTATTAATTCTGCTCAGGTGAAGTGGGAGACCCCAGGCCTGTAAGCCAAAATGCCCTCAAAAGAGGTTGGGGAATTGACAGGTGAGCACCTTTGGCTTAAAAAGGATCTAGAATCTATGTATACAAGATTCCACTTCCAGAAATTATTGCTTAAATTTGCCAAGGACACTAATTAAGTAAAACCATTAAAATTTTTTACAGAAAAATATAGAACACACATACAATGTAATGGATACATACAACACACATACAGCCCTAATAAAAATAGAGAGAAATGCATAGAGGTAACATAAGGATGGACAAACAGGATGATAATTACCAATCGTAGTCTTCAAGGAAGGCTCCAATGGCAACAAACGAGGATGATGGGGAAGGGGACCCTCAACTGGCCAAGAATCGGGGATGTATCTAAGCAGCAGGAATGGGATACTGCTAGATGCACACCTGTGGGGAGTTGGGTCACAGGTTATAAGGACTACCTTGAGCCCTTAGAGGATGGGAGGTACAGGGGTTGATGACAGGTGGTCAGCTGGTACATGACCTCAGAAAAAGGGGAGGCTCCGCAATGACCATAAGGGCTGGACTTATGCGGTGGCCAATAGCCAGTTTATTGGGGCACCTAATTGGATGCCCATACCTAGCCAATGAGCAGACCTGGCCCTAGTTACCTGATTGGACTTCCAGGTAACAATGGGCCAAAGGGGGAGGCTCCAGGATGACCATTAAGAGAAAGAATGGAAGAAATTATTGGGGTGGAGGTGATTAAGGCTATCAAAACTTATCTAAAAGGTGACAATAGATGGCCAAATTGCTACCTAAGGTAACACCCGATCTTTACAAAGAAACTTGGCTCTGGGAGAAGATGTTCTTCTTCTTCTTCATTCCTCTACTGGCACCATCCTTTGTCTTGGGTTCTGTTGGACAAAGGCTTAGGCAGTCTGACAGGATCCACGTCTAAGATAAGCTTGATTGCCTTATGCATAGGTGACATCTGTTGAGTACGTGAGCCTCCCACTTTGCTGTAATGGAGTCTGGCACTGCAGGAAGATAGCTGCTGGTGATGTTAGCCTTCCCATCTGGATTCTATGGTCAAGGCGGGAATCCGCTTGCCCAGACATTTCCTGGCAGCTCAACTTCCTCCGCTGCAACTGCCGAGATGGTGATCGTACGGAGCGACTGGAAACCCATCTGTTCTCCTGGTTAGCACTCCTCCAGAGACACGGAGTGCTGCTGCAACGTTGTGGCTGTTAGTACTCACATAAGTCCCTACATTCTGGTAGATGTGTGTGTGAGTTGAGTCTCCAGGCACCCTGACAACCAAACGGGTTACTACGATGTTCTGAAATTAGGGGTCTTTTTCTCATAGGCCCACCAAGAGATATCCTGATGGCCATAAAGGCCAATCTGCCTAGAGATTACTATTTTCTTGAAATAAAAACACATAAAAATACTGGCCTTGCTCAATGGACTAACAATCCATTCTAGAAACACACACAGCACCTAAAATTAAAATAAAATTAAATAGAAAGGGAGAAGGGGAAATATAATTAGACAAACTAGAAAAGGAAATTAATATTAAGGCATTTTAACAAGGAAAATTGAATCTGCTCAACTAACTGTTCCATAGAGAAGTGGATGGTTTGACCAACAACGTATAATGAAAAAACCAGGGACAGATCAGAGATAAAAGCTAGAAAATCAGTAGACTTTTGAAGATAAATAGAATATATAGTTAAAGGGGAGAAAGGGAAATCAAAAAGTGGAGAAATGAGTTCATATATACTTACCCAAAATTGTTGGAGAGTAGAGGTTTAAAACAACACTATAGTAATCCAGCTAGGAAAAAATAAAATAACAATTCAAACAACAGGTAGAATCAATAGAAGAGAGATGGCATGTTTCAGAAATATTTGACAAGTGACAACAAAAGTACTTAATGAATAATGAAATCTGAGAAGAAAGAAAATGATGAAAGCATCAAGATTTTTAGGTAGAAGGGGAAATGATATCATCCACAGACAAACAAATAATACACTGTGAAAATCTGTTGGGAAAACCTGTGGAACTTAATGGATACATTATACTGCTGTTTGGGGGAGAAAAGCGTAATTCCCCAAAGGGTCTTAAAACCATATCCTCTTGTGAACAGCGTTAGGGCTACTTTATCTTGAGGCACAGTTCAAGCGTAGCCTGCTGTACCTTCATTGTTTAACAAAAAAAAAAATCATCTTTGAAAAACCAACAGAGCCCAATTCACTCTTGCTCCTTACTCCTGTGAAGTCAGCAAACATGGACAAGGGACTGATTCAGTATATTACCCGCTATTACTCATTATTCACATGGTAGTTTAAAACAATTAAATTAATTATATTGAAATGCTGCAATGTTGAAAAGCATCACTTACACTATAAAAGCACAATTTCAACAGTGTTCTAATTTCTCAATAGACCAAGAAAAGGCCTATAGTTATACTTGAAGGTGTTCCCTTTAAATTATCACTGGAAACTATCATTATAGTAATTGTCCAAAGTCATTATGTGAGGAATCAGTTACCTATGGAAAAAAGGTTATTTACAATTGAACTTAAAGTGAATCTGCACTTCATTTCTAAAAAAGTACAGTGTTGAATATTTTTCCCTTTCTATGCAAAAGGTGTTTAAGTCTTTTGCTCTCAATGGGAAAGATTTAAGACTTGTTTACAATCTCCTACTGAAACAAATGGGATTTAAAGGCTGCATTCTTATGTATACTTACTTCGGAATAACCATTGTCAATAGGGTTGTCAGGCCTGTGTTGGAAAATACCTGAAGACTTTGTGGGGAGGGGGGGGGGGTCCGGGAGACAGCAGGGTTTGTGGAAGGGAGGGGCCACAATGCCATGCTGTCTGCCCTTCAGAGCAGCCATTTTCTCCAGGGGAGCTGATCTCTGCCACCTGGAGATCAGTTGTAAAAGTGGGAGATCTCCAGGCCCCGCTTGGAGGCTGGCAACCCTAATTTGCCAAACATAATGGGAATTACTTCCTGTTATGTGTATAGGACTCAACTGAAAAACAGTTAACTTTGTCCAGAAAGTTTATACAAATGGTTAATAAGGCTTTCATAATGGGCATCAGTAAAACATTCTGGGGAATATCTAAATGTGCTGCTGTATCCTATCCATGCTTATTCAGAAATGTGTCTGAATTGTGGGATCACCATAGGGAAGGTAGAAAGTAGACAGGCACTTTCTATTGTACTTGAATCCACACACATATAAGAGAAGATATTGGATTTATATCCCACCCTCCACTCCAAAGAGTCTCAGAGCGGCTCACAATTTCCTTTACCTTCCTCCCCCACAACAGACACCCTGTGAGGAGGGTGGGGCTGGAGAGGGCTCTCCCAGCAGCTGCCCTTTCAAGGACAACCTCTGCCAGAGCTATGGCTGACCCAAGGCCATGCCAGCAGGTACAAGTGGAGGAGTGGGGAATCAAACCCGGTTCTCCCAGATAAGAGTCCGCACACTTAACCACTACACCAAACTGGCTCTCCTCATCTAAGAGATCCCTCATCTCCAGCTTCCAATTGCTATCACTATCATAGGGTGTGAAGTTAGCAGCCAACTGAGAGCCTCTTTCCTATGAACATTCTTATTGGATTTCAATTGCAATTTGTATTGTTCGTTGACTTTTGTGAACCAATTTAGGATCCAGTTGTGGCTGAAAAACAGGAATTTTATAGATAATTTAGATAACTAATAGCAAATTCTGGCTCTCATCTTCGGAAGGGTCCACAGTACACTAAACAGATTTTCCTGCAAAACTGAGGGACCCCCAGGTTTACAGAAAAATCTTAAGTCTTAAAAAAATACATTGAGGGCTTAAATCCCCTCCCCCCCCCCAAAAAAGAGTTGTCTGCACGAAAGCAGACAATGAACATACCTCATCCACTGGGGGTCAGACAGTGTCAAGAGGCCTCAACAGAGACCAGGAGCCACACAGGGCTCACTAGCATTGAGAGGGGGAATGTTTGGCAGCAGGTGTTAGAAGCCATGAAGGGCTTCCCACCAGCATCAGCAGTGGGGGAAGAGTCTCAGCAGAGCTTGTAAATGATGATGGGAGGGAAGAAGACCTGGCTTCCAAACCCTTGAGCTGGCAAGGTAAAAGTTAGGTGGGAGGCATTATGGCCAGGAGATAGGGTTGCCAAGTCCAATTAAAGAAAAATCTGGGGACTTTGGGGGCGGAGCCAGGAGACTTTGGGGATGAAGCCAGGAGACATTGGGGGTGGAGCCAGGAGACATTGGGGGTGGAGCCAGGAACAAGGATGTGACAAGCATAATTGAACTCCAAGGGAGTTCTGGCCATCACATTTAAAGGGACAGCACACCTTTTTAAATGCCTTTCTTCCATAGGAAATAATTAAGGATAGGGGCACCATCTTCTGGGGCTCATAGAATTGGACCCTCTGGTCCAATCGTTTTGAAACTTGGGGGTATTTTGGGGAGAGGCACTAGATGCTATACTAAAAATTTGGTGCCTCTACCTCAAAAAATAGCCCCCCCCCAGAGCCCCCAATACCCACGGATCGATTCCCTATTATTCCCTATGGGAATCGTTCTCCAAAGGGAATAATAGAGTGCCCAGTAGACATTTCCCTCCCCCCATGCTTTCTAAAGGGGGGGGGAGGGCCTCCAAACCAGGGAATCCCCTGCCCCCTCCCTCTCTCTCACACACAAATATTTACTGGGTCTTGTTCCTGCAGAACTTCACTTGCTGTGAAAACGAAAGCAAAAGAAAGGGAGGGGCCCTTCCTGTTTCCTGTGCAGCCTTAAAGGGGCACACATTTTACAAACGGATCAGGAGCTATACAACAACATGATGCCTACACGTATGTTCTCTCCCCCCCCCCCCGCTTTCGGATTTTTGGAGAGCGGGGGAGGAGGCTGCAAATTTGAGGGTCCCCCGCCAGGGCAGGGGGGTTGGGAAGCCTACTAGGAGATGCTACCTGGCTCTATAGGAGTACCCCAATGGAGTAATGGGACCCCAAGCTAAGGAAACAAATTGGATTCTTGTCAGAAATCAGGCCAAAGAAACACTCTCTTTGCAAAAAAGCAGAGGGACATGCTGGGGCCTGGCTCTGATTGCAACATAGGCTTTCCTCTGGTCTGGCTACTCTCCCCCTCCCAACTGAATGATGAGATTATTATGGGTTCAACAGGTAAGTATTGTTTCTGTTCTAATCCTCAACCAATTAATTAAGTGGCCATCTCCTTGCCTCCTTACTGCACCTCAGCTTATCCTTTGTTTACTGCAATGGTAACATTTGACACCTGGACAAACCGTTTGTCTTCTGTGCTTACTCCTCCTCAGGGTATCCTTGCTAAATTGTTTGAACCATTAAAAACCGTACTAACAAACATTACTGAGTCAGTCTCACCTATTGTTCCAATCTGGAAATCCATTCAGACACCCAAGGAAGACACATCAGTGCCCATTATGAAGCAATCAGAGCTCTGGGAGGGTCTCCAACCCTTCAAACCTTATAAAACATGAGAGCAAGCCACACCTCCTTGTGCAATTTGGAAACATAGGTTGTTCCCCCATTACTCTGAGTAATGGGCCTCAGATATGGCATGATGGCAGTGCATGTCTCCATCTTCAAGTTGTAACTGGACCTTTGCACATCTGGACAGGTCGTATTACCCACTTCAACAACCCCTACAAATCCCTATCAATCACCTCTGTCTTTCCTAGCTCTTGTCTCTGTGTGTTTTATTTCTTCTCTCTCTGTGTTTGTACCTTATATACATATTTTCTAGTAAACATTATGAAATATATTTGATCTGGAGTCTTTTCTTTCTGGTACTGAACCTTCGTATTATAGGTGAAAAGATCCATGCACCTAATTCGCTCTATCTAGTCTCCATTTGCTAATTCCCACATCTAAAAAAGGAAACTCAAGCATTTCCAGTAGCAGCATGGAAGTCCTCATTGCTCCTGCTAAGCCAGCAAGCCCACCTGCCTGCTGCACTGGCAACCAGGAGTCAAAGGCATGGCTGTCCTTATACCCCACCACCACCACCAATGAAGCTGGCAAGGAGAGAGCAGGTGGAGGGCATGGGAGACTTTGCTGTCTCTGTTGCTGAGCCAGCAAGCCTGCCAGCTGAACTGGCAACTAGGAATTGAGCAGGGAGCAATACTTCCTCTAAGCTGTGGGATCTTATGAGCAAAAATTCTATTTTGTGAGCTGCTGGCATTAAAGTTGTGAGCTACTGCATAGATTAGTTTGCTCTGAGGCCATTTTTCCTGAGCTAAGACAAAAATGTGTGAGCTGGAGGTTAAAAAACTGTGAGCTAGCTCACACTAACTCAGCTTAGAGGGAACACTGGCAGGGAAGTGTGTGAGTTCTTCCTGCCCTACCACCGAGACAGAAATGAAGGTGGTGCACAGGGGACTCAGCAGTCTTCACCCCTCCACTGTCCTGTGAACTTGTTGGTGGGTGAGGAGTTGGCAGGTGGGGAGGTGCGGCAGTCCTCCCAACCACCACCTCAAGCTGCCTGTGAGGGAGCTGGGCCTGGCAGCAGCAGTGATGGGAGAGATTCCTCCCATGAGTATCATGGGTCCCCACTTGTATATTTTAATAGCAAAGTTGGCAAAATCTGAGGATTTAGTCTGGTGACTGGTCCTCTGAATAGACACAGCAGATCTTTCTTCAACCCTTTTAATTTTTTTAATTTTAGAATAAAAAGGCAAAGTATACAGTTTTTCTACAAAATTAGGAAACTGAAAATAAGAACATGAAAAATGCATATAAAGCAATATGTGAGTATTTCGAACAGCATTTTTTTACAAACCTGCAAAATGTGCCAGGTTTGCAGAATAATCTGAAACCTTGAAAATAATTATAAAAAGGAGTACCTGTAACTTTAAAAAGTGCTAGGCAATCACAACATTCTAGGCTTCATTTATATCAGTAAAGGCAGGGGCAGGTCCCTGTCTAGTGTTGCTTTGGCCTTTGAAGGGGAACTCATTGGGGTTAGGCCAGGCAAAAACTAGTGGGTGACTTGTTACTTTCAGACTGCAGGACTCACCTAAGTCTGTCTGCTTGCTACTGTCCAACAGCAGCCATCCTATGAAGGCCAGTGTGCTGTCATGGTTAGAGCTTCAGAGTACGTTTGGGGACACCTAGGTTTAAATCCCCATTCTGCCATGGAAGCTCACTAGGTGATATACCACTCACATACTTTCAGCATAATCTACCTCTCAGGGTTGCTGTGGGTCTAAAAAGGAGGAGAGGAGAATGATGCTTTGGTTACCGCTGTGGAGAAAGATGAGGTATTAATAATATCTTGTATTAATGAAGTAAATAAATAATAACTATAGATGAAGATGGGAGGCAGATAACAGACAAGCTAGTGAATAACTGAAGGAGAGAATAAGGCAGGAAAAGTTGAGAGGATAGGGGGTTGCCAGGATGATAGAAAGAGGAAATAGTGCAGGGAGGAGGATACAGGGGAAAGTGAGGTGCCTCCTTCAGGGTTCCCTATCATGCAAGTGGGCCTGGCCCAGTGGCCAGTAGCACACAACTAGGCCTTAGTTTTCCTAGGTAAAGGCTGCTGGGGGGAGAGATGGAAAACTAAAGACAGAGGGACTGATAAAGCAGGTTTGCTGTTGGGAGGGAACGAGAGAAGGAAGCAGGAAACGTGGAGAGGCTATGGGGGAGAGGAAAGGGAAAAAGGAAATAATGGGGGAGGGGAAGGGTTATGTCTCCTGCAAGTAAACAATGTTCAGTGGAATTTATTCTCAAATACACATACACAGGTTTGCAGCTCAGTTCTATACATGTTTACTTGAAATAGAGCTGCCAATCCCCAGGTGGGGGCAGGGGATCCTGCAATTTGGAGACCCTCCCCCTGCTTCAGGGTCATCAGAAAGCAGGGGGGGGGGGGAAGGGAAATGTCTGCTGGGAACTCTATTATTCCCTGTGGAGATTTTTTTCCCTAGGAAATCATGGAGAATTGATCTGCGGGTATCTGGGGCTCTGGAGGGGCTGTTTTTTGGGTGTAGATGCACCAAATTTTCAGTATAGCATCTAGTGCCTCTCCCCAAAATACCCCCCAAGTTTCAAAAAGATTGGACCAGGGGGTCCAATTCTATGAGCCCCAAAAGAAGGTGCCCCTATCCTTCATTATTTCCTATGGAAGGAAGGAATTGAAAAGGTGTGCCGTCCCTTTAAATATGATGGCCAGAATTCCCTTTGGAGTTCAATTATGCTTGTCACAGCCTTGATCTTGCTCCACCCCTAATGTCTCCTGGCTCCACTCCCAAAGTCTCCTGGCTCCACCCCCAAAGTCCCCAGATATTTCTTGAATTGGACTTGGCAACCCTAGCCGGTTCCACTACTTACTCTGAAGTAAGCACATAAAGAATTACAACTCTTTCTGGGCTCATTGTTGCCCAGTTCCAACCTCCGACACATTTCCGAAGACTTTGTATAGGTGAATTGGCAGCAGGATATTCCACTCCGTTAATCATTGTTGCTTCATTTCTATCAAATGCACTCATCTTGGGGTTTCTTCATAGTTACTGAATTATCAAGACAGAAAGTTGTTGCTGCTTTGGATTTTTTTTGTAGACAGTTGATGAGTCATCATATGACATTCTACACTAATTTTTTTTTGGGGGGTGGGGCGGGTAGGGAGTCTAAATAACCATAAGCACTGAGAACCTTGTACAAAAAAGGCTGCAGAAGCATCCTAGGTAAGGAGTAGAAATGAACTTTCTTGCAATTTTTCCTGTTAACTAAGCAGCCAGTTATTGTTGATGTACATCAAGTATCATAGAAGCAGCTGAATATAAAGAGGCCAGAATCCAAAAAGGGAGGAATGTAAATAAATGCAATTAATAGGGATAGATACAAACAAGTTCTTGAGCCAAGATTCAGCATGAACTTGGCCTGGTTCCAAGCCCCAAACCAAGGTTTGGAGAAAGTACCTTTTCCCCGATTTGAAGCAGAAGGAGGTGAAACAGAGTACAAAAATGGGTCACTCACAGCCAGGACTCATTTTGTAGCAGGAGCTTCTTTGCATGTAGCCAATCCTTCAAGAGTTTACATAGTTTTTATTACAGGGCCTACTGTATCCTCTTGAAGAATTGACTATATCAGGGATGTGTGGCCTGATATGCAAAGGAGCTCCTACTATAAAATGAACCCTGATCTCAGCCATTTAAATCTAACAGCTAATAAGTAGACAAACCATGTTGTTAGGCTTAAATGACTGGCAGCCATTTCAGTCTCCGTCTCACTTCCTTCTGCTTCAAAGCAGGGGGAAGTGAAATGGACTGCTGAAATGGCTGCCTGCCATTTAAAACTAACAGCATGGTGTGTTTCCCCCATTCAGCTGTTACGTTTAAATGGCTTTGAGCCATTAATCGTGTCCATTTCTTTCCCCTCCTCTTTGAATTGGGTGGGGGGGGAAGCAAAAATGACTGGTTAAATGGCTAGCACTCTTCCTGGGTGCTTCCCCCCCACCACCTTCTCCTGGTTGCAGCTTGCTGTGTCTGGGAGAAAGATGGATCCAAACTCGCCAGTTTGGAGCTTCCGGGGGAGGAAAATGTCAAGCTGAGCTGCTTCTCATAACGGGAGCAGGCTGGAACTTCTGTTCGGGGTAGTGGAAGGCAATTTAATGCCTGCTGCCTACTTTTCTCAGTCAGAGATTAGTCCAAGACATGCACAGGAAACTTTGAGGAGATTTACCTTGGCTAAAAGGGAATCCTGTTTGAGGCTTTGAGGGGTCTCCAGGAAGAGTTGCATTTTCATAATCTGCAAAAGTTTTCAGAGTCATTTATTTGACATAAGCTCAACAGGATCCTAACCTTCGTGGACATTGCTAAACATCTAAAGCTTTGCAAGACTGGTGGGAACTTGGATAATTGGAAGAGAAGGTACAAATTACTATCTTTCATTCTGGAACTATTTACAGTTTAATGGAATAAATTTAAAAGGTGGGAAAGGAAAATCTAGAAAGTCTGGAAGAAGAGGGGAGGAAGAGGTGAAATTTGGACTTTATAAATATAAAAGACAGTGTTAAAAAGTGTAAAGGAATTTATTGTTTAGTCTACTTGTGGTTTTGAAAAAAGAGCACCATCGTCACAGACCTGCAGCATATTCAAGCAAGACAGGAAGTACATCAAGTATCGTGAGATCTCCTTACCAGTGTGAATAAGACTTTGTGGCAACAAAAGCAGGAAGTAGTGGAAGGAAAACCTACTCTAGGAATTTATTACCATTGAGAAACATCGGCGGCCATTGCTGGGAGGTCAAAATAAAAACAATGTTTTTAAAGAATTCGGGACATTAAAAATTATTGGAGTTAACTGAGAAGAGGGTAAGAAGTTAAATACTATTGGTCATATTATTTGTGTGGACCTCGGATGTTTTTAAAAGGGGAGAAAAATTGTAAGGAGCAGTAAAAAATCGCGACCGCCATTTTGGAAGATTTTAAAACTTTAAAAATAAATATCTTTACTTTGGGAGCTTCGAGGATGTCGAAATTGGGCTTGTTATAAAGGGCAAGTCCTACTCTTTTGAATCTGATAGTTGAATTGGAAATTGGTGAGGTCCAAATTTTTGTTGTTTTTTAAATGTCTGAACACAAGCAGCCCCGTACAAGGGCTACTTCATTGGAAAAAATGCAGGACCAATTGGAGGCAATGGAGGCCAGAATGATGAAAGGGGTGAGAGAGATGATAAATGAATAAAAAAAAATATTGCAGAGATTTAAAAAGATATGGAAGATCTCAGAAAGGAAACTGAGGAAACATCTAAGAAAGTGCAGGAAGTAGAAGGCAGAATGAAAGTATATGATTCCACCTTGTTGAAAATGCAAGAAAAAGTGACAATCCATGACTGCAAATTGATGGAGACTCAGATATGTCTGAGAGGAGTACCTGAAAAGGAGGATGGTGATTTAAAAGAATATATAATAAAAATAATTGCAGAATTTTTAGAGGAAGACCCTGAAGAGTCCAAAAACATGTATGACTATATGTATAGAGTGAACTCACTTTATGCCAAGAAAAATAACTTACCAAGAGATGTTGTCATAAGATATATGACAAGGGAAATGATGGGAAGGATCATGAGTAAAAACTTTTAAAATACATTGATAGTGGGAGGCAGTAGAGTGAGAATCATGAAAGAGCTGCCAAGGCTCCATAAATGATAGAAGAACATATAAAACATTGACAGAAAAATTGAGAGACAATGGAATGAGGTTTAGATGTATAATACCTGAAGGCTTGAGCTTTGAACTCCAGGGGAAAAGAATCACAATTACAAATGCACAGGATATGCATAGATTTTTTGAAGAAAATAAAGAATTTGCACCATGATGGATTACAAATTATTGTCTTGGAATGTAAATGGAATAATTCACCACAAAAAAGAAGGGCAACATTTCATTGGATTAAGAAACAAAACTGTAATATAATTTGTTTGCAAGAAGTGCATATCAAACAAAAGGATTATAAATTTTTATAGAACAAACAATTGGGAGTGGAATTGGTGCTGATCATAACCCAATAATGTGGATTACAAAATGGTCCAAGAGGGTGAGAAGATGGAGATTGAATGAAGATTTGCTACAGAATAAAGAAACAGTGACATACCTAGAAAATGAAACTAAAGCTTTTTTCCAAGTGAATGACAAAGAGGATATTGACTTTAAGATGGTCTGGGATGCTTATAAAGCAGTAATGAGAGGAATGTTGATTACTTTGAATAATAAAGATAAGAGAGTAAAAGAAAAACAGTTGTTGGACATTCAAAATGAAATTAAAAAAAGAAAGGGGAGTTGAGAAAAAGGCCAGGGAAAAAGAAAATTTTAAGGGAAATTACAATATTACAAACTCAATTGAGACATTTGTTAAATAAAGAAGTGGAATGGAGTTTGAAAAGACTTCAGCAGAAATCCTTTGAGGGAGCAAATAAACCGGGAAAGTATTTGGCTTGGCAATTGAAGAAAAAGAGAGAAAATAGAATTGTTAATAGAATTGTGGTAGATGGAAGAGACGTGGTTACTCAAGAGGGAATAAAAAGAGGATTTTTAAGTATTATGCCAAATTGTTTAAAGGTGTTAAAATAAAGAAAGAGAAGATGGATGAGTATTTACAAAAGATAAAAATAGAGCCCTTAACTGAAAATATGAGAAAAGTTTTGAATGATCCAATTGAAAAAATAGAAATTGAAGCAGCAATTAACACAATGAAGAATCGAAAAGCACCTGGGCCTGATGGATATACAGCTAAATATTTTAAAAATTTTAAAGATGAGTTAATACCAAAATTGCAGAAGTTGGTGAATACGATAAGAATAAAAGGGAAAGTACCAAACACATGGAAAGAAGCTGTTATTTCGTTGATACCTAAGGAAGATAGAGATGTCACGAACGTAAAAAATTATAGACCAATTTCGCTATTAAATAATGACTATAAAATATTTACAAGAATCTTGGCAGAACAGCTTAAACAACATTTGATAAACTTTATAAAGGAAGATCAAGCAGGGTTTCTTCCCAAAAGACAAATAAGAGACAATATTAGAACTGTTGTAAATCTTGTAGAATATTATGAAAGACATCCAGAAAAAGAAGCAGCATTATTATTTGCAGATGCAGAGAAAGCATTTGATAATTTAAATTAGGACTTTATGTTTGCAGTAATGGGAAAAATGGAGCTGGGTGAAAACTTTATTAGAATGATAACATCAATATATTCTGAACAAAGTGCAAGGCTGTGTATAAACACAGATCTTACAGAAGATATGAAAATTAGCAAAGGTACTAGACAAGGCTGTCCGCTTTCACCCTTGTTTATACTCTTGAAATATTATTGATGCAGATCCAAGAAGAAAAAGAAAAAGAAGGATTAAGAATAAAAGGATTTACTTACAAATATAGAGCTTTTGCTGATGATATAATGTTTATAAATGAAAACCCCATACAAGTTACACCTTTGCTGCTAGCTAAAATACAAGAGTATGGGGAGTTGGCGGGACTTTGTATTAATAGAGAAAAAAAAATGTGTAAAAATATGCAGATGAACAAGCAACAAGAATTACAGAGACAATGGGTTGTGAAGTCACCTCTAAGGTAAAATACCTAGGGATGGAGATAACAATGAAGAATATTGATCTGTTTAAAAATAATTATGAGAAGTTATGGCGTAAAATGGATGAAGACATGTTAAAATGGAATAAGCTTAATTTGTCATTGTTGGGTAGAATAGCTGCAATCAATATGAATATCTTACCAAGAATAATGTATTTGTTTCAAACTATTCCTTTTGTGAAGGATGGCAAACAATTTGATAAATGGTGAAGAAAAATCTCAGAATTTGTGTGGGCTGGGAAGAAACCAAGGATTGAAATGAAAATTTTGACAGATGCAAAAGAAAGATATGAGTTTAACAAAGTTGCAGAGACTTTTCTGTTGGGACTACAAATGGAAAAATTTCCAAAAGAAGATAGAACTTTAATCTGGTACTTGCTCTCAGCCGCTAGGACATTGTATGCACAGTTGTGGAAGCAAGAAAAAATACCAGAGAAATGGGATTGGATTATAAAAGTTATGACATGGAGTGAAATGGACAAATTAACAAGAATATTAAGAGACTATGATTTAGAAGTTTTTAAGATGGAATGGAAAAAGTTTAGAAGATATGTAAAAAAAGAGTGGAAAATAAAAGGACATTGGACAATCTTTGATAATGATTACGTTTTTTTAAAAAAGAAGAATATACATTTTTGTTTTAATAGTTAAGGGTACCTTTAAATATTTGCATTTTAAGTAAATAACACTGGCGGGGGTCAAGTAACGGGGGGAGGGGTGGGTAGAAAGTAATATATGGGGTAGATAAAAGAAGGGTTTTTTTTTTAAAGATGTAAGATATAGATTTATTACCATATGTTACCAATAAAATTGTTTTTTTAAAAAAAAAAACTCGCCAGCTTGGTTTGGACATTGTTTGACTTGGTTCAGTTTGGGTTTGGTTTGGTTCCATTCAGAATTTTTGGATTTGTACCCATCCCTACTAATTAGCCCAGTGCTAATGCCACAAACTGAGATGTCACAATGATGTAACAGTAAATACACCCAGTGCTATCCATTTTACTCAACAGAGTGATTCATAAAATCATGTAGCTGAAGTGAAGCACCTCTTCATCAGAGTCTCCTTCTAAGAGCTTTATATGGAAAAATGTCAGGCTTGGCACTATTGGCCTTATTATCTGAGGAAGGGGAAACAGCTGGAAACCTTGACTTCTTGTTAACCGGATCTTGTTTTTTTCTTTTTTTATATAGGAACAGCTGATATAATAATGTCTTCAGATGTTTCATGGTGTAAAGGCCATCTACTTTTACAGCTACACTGTTAAGTCAGGATGACATCCTGGGAACTTCCTGCATTCCACCTTGAGCTTTATCATGGAAGAAAGTCTCTCTTTCTCTCTCTCTCTCTCTCTCCTTATATACATATAGAGCAAAAAATAAATAAATAGAATGCAAGGGATCTAATTATCTGTCCAAGCAATCATGTTCTTCAGTGCAGTAATATATAGCCTGACTCACAGTGTACCTCCAAGGACTTAGGCAACAGTCTTTCCCAACTCTGTTGTCAACATTCCTTTAAATGTATCAACATGGAATGCTGGTTCGCAGGACTTATTAACAGGGTTGCTCTTGCGATCCTTTTCTCCCTTAAGTAAGGTGTAACCCGTTGGTTTACCAGGAAGCTGATGGATATGATGAAATTGGGGTGGTAGCCAGTGTTAATGTGAACTATAGCTCACAATTTTAATGCCAGTAGCTCATGAAGTAAAATATTTGCTCACAAGACTCCACAGTTTAGAGGGAACATCGATGGTAGTTAGAGTGTTGTTGGTGAAAAACATGTGCCAAATTAGACAGAACTCATTCAAGAGCTGATTTGAAGGCATATTGCCATAGTCCTTTTTGTTCGTCCCCCTGACTAATGCTTGGGGTTATGATGACTACTTTCTGCAGATTGGATCCATACTGGGAGAAAGTGGAAATTCCTCTGGGGTCGGGGAAGATCATGAGGGGTGTTTCCTTCACAACTGAAAGGAAGTGTGATAAGACCTATTCTTAGGAAGTAAAAAAAAAAAAAGAAGGATGTGTATAATTTAAAAACCTGTGTCCAATCTCCATTTTTTGGGTAAAGTGGTTAAATAGGTTGAGACAGAACAAGTGCAGGCACTTCTGGATGATACATCTACCCTTGACCCAATTAAATCTGGCTTCAGAACTGAATCAGCATGACTGATATTAGGTGGTGAGCTCTGGCCACAACTGGATAAAGGCAACCCATCACTATTGATACTTTATGTAATGTACTGACACAGGAGACGTTGGTAGGGCAACATGCTTTAATGTGGGCACGTCACAAGACTCAGAACATGCGGGCCGGGTCCTGCTTATATACAACTCCCGGAACCTCCTTCCAGACAGGCCAGTCCAATCCTGGCCTGTCGAACTTCCCGCCACAGCTGGTGATTGGCGGGGTGTTCGCGCCCTGCGCTGAGCCGCCTGGGGACAGCCTGGTCGCTCCGCGCAGGGCCGCGCTGGCTAGTTTTATGTCCTTGCGTTATGACGTTGTATCGTTATCTCGATACACTACACCCCTCCACCCCTAGTTGCTGTACATAGTCCCTTAGGTAGGCAGGAGGTCGGCGCTCCCGGGTGGATCGTCTAGGGGCTGCTTGTGGTGCAGGCGCTGCTACGGTGGCAGGAGTCTCTCCAGGGGGCGAGGCTGCTGTGGGTTGTTGGTCGATCTCTGTGGGTCGCTCGGCTTCTGCTGGTCCTGGGTGTTCGCTAGTGGGCAGGGTCAGTGCTGGCGCTGTGGTCTCCGGCAGACCCCTAGCTGGCTCTTCTCCGGGTAATGCCTCCTCCACATCCGTGGGTACTTCCGGTAAGGTGCGGCGGCGGAGTTGGTCGATGTGCCGCCAAAGGATCTGGCCCCCCTCTGTGGATACCTCGTAGTGGCGGGACCCTATTACATGCAGCACCCGACCCGCCAGCCACTCTGGTCCCCGGGCGTAGTTTCGGGCGAACACTGGATCCCCAGCGAAGAAGCCCCTGGCTGCGTCCCTGATCTCGGGGGACCCCCTGATGTCAGAGGCTCGGTCGGGGTGTAACCTGTCGAGCCTCGTAATGAGTTTGCGCCCCATGAGGAGCTCTGCCAGGCTTACCCCCGTGACCGGGTTGGGGGTCACCCTGTTGTCAAACAGGAAGGCGGCTAGTCTGTGGTCCCAGTCGCCCTGCACTATCCGGCCCAGGGCTTCCTTGGTCGTTCAGACCATTCGCTCTGCCTGTCCGTTGGTGGCCGGGTGGAACGGAGCAGACCTTATGTGCTTAATCAGGTACCTCTGCAGGAATGCCTGAAATTCCCCAGAGGTGAAAGCCGCCCCATTGTCCGAGACAATAGTATCTGGAATACCGTGGGTGCTAAGGGCCCGGTGCAGTGCCCGGATTGCGGCTGCTGATGAAGTGGACGCTACTGGAATGACCTCCAGCCATTTGGTGTAGGCGTCCACCATGATCAGGAAGATCTGTCCCTGGAAGGGCCCCGCGAAGTCTAGGTGGAGCCTGGACCAAGGCTTCCTAGTGGTTTCCCATCGTGTGACTGGGGCCCTGGGTGGCTCGGGGCGCGACTCCTGACACACGCTGCACCTCCACACCCAGTTCTCGATCTCCTCATCCATCCCCGGCCACCAGACGTAGCTCCTGGCTAAAGCCTTCATCCGGACTATGCTGAGGTGGGTCTCGTGAAGCGACTCCAGAACTCGCTTCTGTAGCGGGGGAGGGGAACCACCACCCTGCTTCCCCATAAGATGCACCCTTTGTGGGCGGCTAGCTCCTCTCTCCTCATTTTGTAGGGCCTAAACTCTTCCCCCATGTTCCCTTCCGGCCACCCCCTCACCACCCAGTCTAGAACCCTTGCCAGTGTTTTGTTCTTCCCTGTAGCCTTAGCAACCTCCGCCGCGTGGAGGGGCTGCTCTGGGAGGGATTCGACCAGCATGACCAGGTGTGCGGGGGCTGGGTCTGGTTCTGTGTCGGGTAGTGGCAAACGGCTGAGCGCGTCCGCGTGGCCCATAGCCTTGCCGGCCCGGTGGACTAGTGTGTACATGCAAGAGTTGAAGAATTGGTTCCACCTCAACACGCGCTGTGAAAGTATTTGGGGGGTTTGGCGGTCTGCGGCCAGCAGACCTAAGAGCGGCTTGTGGTCAGTGGCTATTGTGAACCTCCGCCCATACAGATAGTCATGGAACTTGCGGACCCCCGCCACGATTGCCAGAGCCTCCTTATCTATCTGCGCATAATTGCGCTCGGCCGGTGTGAGTGTACGGGAGTAGTACGCCACCAGTACCTCCCTCCCGTCCGGGAGTTGGTGCCCCAGGACTGCGCCCACTCCATAAGGCGACGCATCGCAAGCCAGGATGACCGGGAGGCCCTCGTCAAAATGGTGGAGCACCGCATTGGACACCAGGACGTCCTTGACCGCCTGAAACGCGGCGGCTTGTTGTTTGCCCCAAACCCAAGGGGCTTGTTTGTCCAGCAGCCGGTGCAGAGGTTCTGCAAGGGCTGCCTTGTGGGGGAGGAACGAATGGTAAAAATTGAGCACCCCCAAGAAGCTTTGTAGCTCTGCTTTGCAGGTGGAGGCCGGGGCTTGCACGATGGCTCGGGTCTTTTCCTCTGTTGGGTGGATTCCCGCTGCGTCTATGGCGAATCCCAGGAACTCCACCCGTGGTACCCCCAGCAAGCATTTCTCCCTCTTGACCTTGAGCCCCGCAGCCTGGAACCGGCGGAGCACTTCTCTTAGGCGGTTGCCGAATTCTTCGGGGTCCGGGGCGGCGATTAAAACGTCATCGAAGAACGGTTGGACTCCGGGGATCCCTTTAAGGAGAGCGTCCATTATGCTTTGGAAAATCCCCAGAGCGACGCTGACTCCAAACTGTAGCCTCCGCACTCGGAAGGCCCCCCTGTGTGTCACAATAGTTTGGGCCTCCGCCGTTTTAGCATCTACTGGGAGCTGTTGGTAGGCCTGTGCCAGATCCAGCTTCCCGAAGATCTTAGACCCCGCTAGGGCTGCCAAGACGTGGCTCACCACCGGCACGGGGTAGGGGTTGTCTTGCAGTGCCTTATTTATTGTGCACTTATAGTCGGCACAAATCCGCACCTCCCCGTTTGGCTTGATCGGGGTTACGATGGGGGTCTCCCAGGTGGCATAGTCCACCAGTTCCAGGACCCCTTGGGCAGTGAGGTGGTCCAGTTCGGCCTCTATTTTTGGTTTCAAGGCGAACGGGACCCGCCTAGCCTTGAGCCGGATCGGCCTGACCGTCAGGGCGAGCGGTAGGGAGATGGCCGGCCCTTTGTAGCTCCCTAGGGAACCGTCAAACACGTCGGGGAACTTTTTGCATACCTCCCCGAACCCCCTGGGTGTTAGGGTTTGCCCCACCCCCTCCAAGCGGATCCCTAAGGGTTTGAACCACGCCAGTCCTAGCAGGGTGGTAAGCTGGCGCTTTACCACCAGGATGTCCAGTGGGCCACAGAAGGACCCCCTTTCTACTTGCACCCGGGTCCACCCCACGATTTGAACCGGGTTCTTCTGAAAGTCCCTTAAAATAAAGTCCGCCGGCCTCAGTGGAACCCGCTGGTGGGGACACAGTTTCTTCAGGGTCTCCTCCGCTATTATTGAAATGGAGGAGCCTGAGTCCACCTCCATTTGGCATGGGGCTCCTTCAATGAGGACCGCCACTTTGATCTTGTTGGGGGCGTCGAGGGGCAAGTTCAGTACCTGTAGGGTTGTGGAGGCCGTGGAGTGGAACTCCACCAACTCGTGGTGAGTGGTCGGCCTCCGGCGGTTGGACTTGGCACGGCAAGCCCTCGCAATGTGGCCGGTCTTCCCGCAGCTCTGGCAGTCCCAGGTCCGGTACTGGCAGTCCCTTCTGTCGTGGGGGTCGCCGCAGCTGGCGCACTTTGTGGTTGGTGGTCTCTCCGTCGCTGGAGGTCGTTCAGTCGCTCGGGGTCGATGTGGCGCGCAGTTCGTTGCCCCTGCCAGGCGGCGCAGCTGGAATGCTTCTCCCTCCTCTTGACGGTTGGGGTCCAGCAACTCGTAGTGGACTGCGTCAGTCCTCGCCTTGGGAAAGGTCCTCGAGGTTCTCTCGAATGCCACGGCTTCGCTGAAGGCACTCTGGAGGGTGAGCTCTTCCTTCGCGAAGAGCTTCTGCTGGAGCCTCTCGTCGCGAAGGCCCCACGTGAACCGATCGGCCAGGGTCTCCTCCAGGTGAGGGAAGTTGCAGTTGCCTGCGATCTGGCGTAGGGCTGCCAGGTAGTCGGCGGCCGATTCTCCGGTGGCTTGGTCCCTCCTGTGGAAGAGGAACCGGCGGGCCACCTGAGAGGGTTGGGGCAAGAAGTGGCCCGTGAGGAGCCGAACGACCTCCTCATAGGACTTCTCTGTGAGTCGGGCGGGGGCCGAGAGACCTTTGGCGATCTCAAATGTGGCTGCCCCGCAGACGCTCAGGAGAACGTCCCTCTTCATGCTGTCCTCTGTGATTCGGTTGGCCCTCAGGTAGCACTCAACCCGCTCCGAGTAGGACTCCCAGGCCTCGGGATTCGCGGGGTTGAATGTCTTGATGTGGCCAGTGGTACCGCTCTGGTGAGCCATGCTGATGGCGGCGGCGATCGTGGCTTGTGGGTTGCCCTGTCTCCGATGTAGCCGACGTGGCTAGAATCCCATCCTCGTCGCCACTGTAACGTACTGACACAGGAGACGTTGGTAGGGCAACATGCTTTAATGTGGGCACGTCACAAGAGTCAGAACACGCGGGCCGGGTCCCGCTTATATACAACTCCCGGAACCTCCTTCCAGACAGGCCAGTCCAATCCTGGCCTGTCGAACTTCCCGCCACAGCTGGTGATTGGCGGGGTGTTCGCACCCTGCGCTGAGCCGCCTGGGGACAGCCCGGTCGCTCCGCGCAGGGCCGCGCTGGCTAGTTTTATGTCCTTGCGTTATGACGTTGTATCGTTATCTTGATACACTACACTTTAGATCTCTCAGCTGCATATGAAACAATTGATCATGATATTGACCATGATATCATTAACCTGTTACAGTTCTTTGAGGGGGTCAACAAACATGTGGACAAAGGGGACCCAATAGATGTTGTTTATCTTGACTTCCAGAAAGCTTTTGATAAAGTTCCTCATCAAAGGCTCCTTAGTAAGCTCGAAAGTCATGGAGTAAAAGGACAGGTCCTCTTGTGGATCAAAATCTGGCTAATTAATAGGAAGCAAAGAGTGAGTATAAATGGGCAGTCTTCACAGTGGAGGACGGTAAGCAGTGGGGTGCCGCAGGGCTCAGTACTGGGTCCCATGCTCTTTAACTTGTTCATTAATGATTTGAAGTTGGGAGTAAGCAGTGAAGTGGCCAGGTTTGCAGATTACACTAAATTGTTCAGGGTGGTGAGAACCAGAGAGGATTGTGAGGCACTCCAAAGGGATCTGTTGAGGCTGGGTGAGTGGGCGTCAACATGGCAGATGAGGTTCAATGTGGCCAAGTGCAAAGTAATGCACATTGGGGCCAAGAATCCCAGCTACAAATACAAGTTGATGGGGTGTGAACTGGCAGAGACTGACCAAGAGAGAGATCTTGGAGTCATGGTACATAACTCACTGAAAATGTCAAGACAGTGTGTGGTTGCAATAAAAAAAGCCAACGCCATGCTGAGAATTATTAGGAAGGGAATTTAAAACATATCAGCCAGTATCATAATACCCCTGTTTAAATTGATGGTGTGGTCTCATTTGGAATACTGTGTACAATTTTGTTCACCACACCTCAAAAAGGATATTATAGCATTGGAAAAAGTGCAGAAAAACTAGAATGATTAAAGTTTTGGAACACTTTCCCTATGAAGAACGGTTAAAACTATTGGAGCTCTTTAGCTTGGAGAAACGTTGACTGTGGGGTGACATGATAGAGGTTTACAACATAATGCATGGGATGGAGAAAGTAGAGAAAGTACTTTTCTTCCTTTCTCACAATGCAAGAACTCGTGGGCATTCAATGAAATTGCTGAGCAGTCGGGTTAGAACGGATAAAAGGAAGTACTTCTTCACCCAAAGGGTGATTAACATGTGGAATTCACTGCCACAGAAGGTGGCAGTGGCTATAAGCATAGACAGCTTCAAGAGGGGATTGGATAAAAATATGCAGCAGAGGTCCATCAGTGGCTATTAGCCACAGTATATTATTGGAACTGTCTGGGGCAGTGATGCTCTGTATATTTGGTGCTAGGAGGGGGGGAAAAGTAGAAGGGCTTCTAGACCCACTTGTGAACCTTCTGATGGCACTTGGGGGGGGGGGGTTGGCCACTGTGTGACACAGAGTGTTGGACTGGATGGGCCATTGGCCTGATCCAACATGGCTTCTCTTATGTTCTTATTTTGGTGGAAAACTGCATGATATTTTTATGAACAACTTGGGATACAGGGGACAGCCCTCTGCTGGTTTTGTTCTGTTTCCTACCATCAAGAAATGTTTTCATAGGAGAAACAGAGTCAGCTAACTGGGACCTGATGTTTGGAATGCCACAATATGTTTATCCACAACACTGTTTAACCTGTTAAATCTTTGGCTGAGATCATCCGGAGCTTCAGAGTGAGTTGTCATAAAGTGAATGGCACTCAGGTTTACACCTCATTATCTAGGTTTCCAGAAGCAGCCATGACTGCTGCAGTACTCTTGGACCTGGCCTTGTTGATGGATAATTGATGCTGTTATGAGTGCATTCTTCCAATTACATCTATCCCAGCAACCATCCTTTTTGATTTATGTCGGTGTAACCACATTATCCATACTA
Source organism: Heteronotia binoei (assembly GCF_032191835.1). Lineage (NCBI taxonomy): Eukaryota > Metazoa > Chordata > Lepidosauria > Squamata > Gekkonidae > Heteronotia > Heteronotia binoei. The sequence continues at coordinate 132,372,475 of NC_083223.1, forward strand.
CTGTAATTGCCATATCTACTGTAATATGATATATATGGGATTGCCTTTGAAGGTGTATCAGAAGCTTTGATTTATACAAAACATGGCAGCAATATTTCTGTCTGGGATTAGCTACTTGGAACCAATGTTCCCTGTAAACTGTGGAGTCTACTTTATGAGTTACAAATCTACAAATCTACTTTGTGAGCTATTGGCATAAAGTTGTGAGCAAACAATTTGGCTACTGCATCCTTCCTGAGTTAAGACAAAAATGTGTGAGCTAGAGGCTAAACAACTGCAAGCTAGCTCATGCTAACTCAGTTTAGAGGGAACACTAAGTTGGAACATATAACTCTGGTACTCTAGCATTGGCTGCCTATTTGTTTCCAGGCCAAACTGAAGATGCTGGTTATTACAATTAAAGTCCATTATAGTGTACATATTGAACCACATTTCCTCATATATTTATATATAGCTATGCTCTTCAGACAGCTTTCTCCTTGTGGTGCCTTCTATTGGGACTATCTGTTTGGTATCAGTCAGGTTGCAAGCTTCTTCTGAGCAGGATCAGTCCTTTCAAATGGTTGTTTTGTTAGCTGCCTTGAAAATTACACACACACACATAATAATAATAATAATAATAATAATAATAATAATAATAACATAAGAGAAGCCATGTTGGATCAGGCCAACGGCCCATCAAGTCCAACACTCTGTGTCACACAGTGGGAAAAAATTTTATATACACACATACACTGTGGCTAATAGCCACTGATGGACCTCTGCTCCATATTTTTATCTAAACCCCTCTTGAAGGTGGCTATACTTGTGGCCGCCACCACCTCCTGTGGCAGTGAATTCCACATGTTAATCACCCTTTGGGTGAAGAAGTACTTCCTTTTATCCATTTTAACCTTTCTGCTCAGCAATTTCATCGAATGCCCACAAGTTCTTGTATTGTGAGAAAGGGAGAAAAGTACGTCTTTCTCTACTTTCTCCATCCCATGCATTATCTTGCAAACCTCTATCATGTCATCCTGCAGTCGACGTTTCTCCAAGCTAAAGAGTCCCAAGCGTTTCAACCTTTCTTCATAGGGAAAGTGCTCCAGCCCTTTAATCATTCTAGTTGCCCTTCTGGACTTTCTCCAATGCTATAATATCCTTTTTGAGGTGCGGCGACCAGAACTGCACACAGTACTCCAAATGAGACCGCACCATCGATTTATACAGGGGCATTATGATACTGGCTGATTTGTTTTCAATCCCCTTCCTAATAATTCCCAGCATGGCGTTGGCCTTTTTTATTGCAGATGCACACTGTCTTGACATTTTCAGTGAGTTATCTACCACGACCCCAAGATCTCTCTCTTGGTCAGTCTCTGCCAGTTCACACCCCATCAACTTGTATTTGTAGCTGGGATTCTTGGCCCCAATGTGCATTACTTTGCACTTGGTCACATTGAACCGCATCTGCCACGTTGACGCCCACTCACCCAGCCTCAACAGATCCCTTTGGAGTTCCTCACAATCTTCTCTGGTTCTCACCACCCTGAACAATTTAGTGTCATCCGCAAACTTGGCCACTTCACTGCTCACTCCCAACTCTAAATCATTTATGAACAAGTTAAAGAGCATGGGACCCAGCACCGAGCCCTGCGGCACCCCACTGCTTACCGTCCTCCACTGCGAAGACTGCCCATTTATACTCACTCTCTGCTTCCTATTACTAAGCCAGTTTTTGATCCACAAGAGGACCTGTCCTTTTACTCCATGACTCTCAAGTTTTCTAAGGAGCCTTTGATGAGGAACTTTATCAAAAGCTTTCTGGAAGTCAAGGTAAACAACATCTATCGGGTCTCCTTTGTCCACATGTTTGTTCACCCCCTCAAAGAAATGTAACAGGTTAGTGAGGCAAGATTTTCCCTTGCAGAACCCATGCTGAGTCTTCCTCAATAACCCATGTTCATCAATGTGCCTACTCATTCTGTCCTTGATAATGGTTTCTACCAACTTTCCCGGTATTGAAGTCAGACTGACTGGCCTGTAATTTCCCAGATCTCCTCTGGAACCTTTTTTAAAGATGGGGGTGACATTTGCTACCTTCCAGTCCTCAGGAACGGAGGCAGATTTCAATGAAAGATTACAGATTTTTGTTAGAAGATCCACAAGTTCAACTTTGAGTTCTTTCAGAACTCTCGGATGTATGCCATCCGGACCCGCTGACTTATTAGTTTTTAATTTGTCTATCAGTTGTAGGACCTCCTCTTTTGTCACCTCAATCTGACTCAGGTCTTTCAACACCCCTTCCAAAATTAGTGGTTCTGGGGCGGGCAAAAAGTTCTCATCTTCCACAGTGAAGACGGAGGCAAAACATTCATTCAGCTTCTCAGCCATTTCCCTATCCTCCTTCAGTAATCCTTTTACCCCATGGTCATCCAAGGGCCCCACTGCCTCCCTGGCTGGTTTCCTACTTCTAATATATTTGAAGAAAGTTTTATTTTTAATAAAGTTAGTAAATATTAATAAAGTTTTATTGTTAATAAAGTTAATATTAATAAAGTTTTATTGTTAATAAAGTTAATAAATATTGTTAAGAAAGTTTTATTGTTAATAATAATAATAATAATAATAAACTTTTATTTATACCCCGCCCTCCCTGCCTAGGCAGGCTCAGGGCGGCTAACATGACATGGTAAAGCCATGATACAGATAAGCAATAAATAATATAATTACTTAATTAATAATTAAACAATAAACAATTAACAATAAAACCAATAAAACAGTAAGACGTTAAAATACAATCAGAGTCAATGACATAATATTATAGATATACATATATATAAATTATGTATGTATGTACGCACACATGTATTTAAATAAATAAGTAAATAAATGATAAATGTAATGGCCCATGAAATAAACATGTAGGCTGGGTCCAGACGGCCGGTTTAAACCGACATAGGTACAGCCCCCAGACAGATTAAAAAATCATGTTCAGACATGCACTTGTCTCCGGTCGCACTCCTGCACTCACCCTGTCCTCTGGCATCTCTGAAAAAAAAGCCACCACTTTGAAAGTAGTAGCAAATACTTTTGCTGCACGCCATCCCAGGCATCTCTATGTGGGAGCATGCAAGTGAGGCAGATTGGTGGTGTGATATTGCTGCTATGTTTTGTATAAATCAAAGCTGCTGATACACCTTCAAAGGCAATCACATGTATAGCATATTACAGTAGATATGGCAATTACAGTGGTGTGGATAATGTGGTTGTCCCAAGCTGCTTCTGGTATTTTTTATTGTAAAAAAATAGCTGCTGAGCACATGAAGAAGAAGATGATATTGGATTTATATCCCGCCCTATACTCTTAATCTCAGAGTCTCAGAGCGGTCACAATCTCCTTTACCTCCCCGCCCCCCCCCCACAACAGACACCCTGTGAGGTAGATGGGGCTAAGAGAGCTCTTAGAGCATATGCCCTTTTAAGGACAACTCTTATGAAAGCTATGACTGACCCAAGGCCATTCCAGCAGGTGCAAGTGGAGGAGTGGGGAATCAAACTCAGTACTCCCAGATAAGAGTCTGCACACTTAACCCCTACATCAAACAGGCTCTCTTGAGTGTTTGAGCACATATGTGCATGGTCACTAAAACAAATGGAGGGGAAAGAAACCCAAACTGAGCTAAGGGAATGGTGTGCAACAATCATCTGACTGTGCCAAAGCACCCCCCGCATTGGATTTGGGCAACTTGTGTGGGAGCGTTTGAATGGGATTCAGCCACTCAATTTTGAACCGGCCTGATCAGGGAACACCTCGCATGCACCCAGAGCTGCCTGTCTGTACTCAGGCATAAAGTATATGCTTCTATAACTAAGCCAAATATCCACATCAGTACTTAATCTCTGGAAGTACTATATTTTAAATTCGTCAAAATGCATATAAACACAGATAAGGCTAAAAATGTGCATTATTTTGTCAACCATTGCTGTACAAAGTTTTGCTGCATTGCTTTCATTCCTACAACCCCTTTTTGATCCTTGGAAAAATCACTCCTGGGTCACAGGATCCATGTGGATTGTTGGGCTGGAGATAGTAGGGACAAATGGATGAAATCAATCCCTTTCCTCAGTGAAACTATACATGCAGAACAGGGAGGAGAAGCAATTTCTTCAGTGTTGGTTGGAGGAGTGGAGTGAGGAAGCCAATTTGTTGTTGTCACAACTCTGTTTCAGTGCAAACTAACAAAGCCTATCAACTACTCAGTAAACAATATGGATTTGGATATCAACTGTTTGTATCACACTCCTCCACATATGGAACACAACACAGTGTTCCCCTTTATCTCTCAGTTCCTTCAGCCCCTTCCAAGCCTCTGGAAAGATCATCCCCAAGCTCATGGCAAGAAAAACTGTGTTGGTTGGAGGGGGCACACTTTTTCTTGCCATGAGCTTGGGGATGATCTTTCCAGAGGCTTGGAAGGGGCTGCAGAAACTGAGAGATACAGGGGAACACTGTGTTGTGTTCCATATGTAGAGGAGTGGGATATGAACTGTTGATATCCAAATCCACATTGTTTACTGACTAGTTGTAAGACTGTTAGTTTGCACTGAAATAGAGGTGTAACTCAAAAAATCGGTTTGACGGTCTAGCATACTTGCATTTGCCAGATAGCCCCTCTGAGAAGTGAAATGATTACATGCTACAAATAATGCACATCATACAGTTTGATTTGTAAGAAACTTACTGTGTCTGTGCTGTAATTATTTTCCTATGTGACAGCCTTAATACTTGCAGGATATGTTTAGCTATGTTGTTCAGCAGTCTTTCTCCCAGGCAGATCTGCAGAAGAATGATGATGTACATCCTTAAGAATCTGAATGTGGAGCACGTTTTCTGCAGTAATTTGTTTCTTTCCTTTTGTTGTAATTTCGTGTGCAGTGTTTTTCATATGATGTAGTGGTTAAAGTGTTGGAGTAAGATCTGGGAAGCCCAGGTTTGAATCTTCACTCATGCCGTGGAAGCTTGGTGGGTGCTCTTGGCCAGTCACACACTTTCAGTCTAACATACCTCACAGGGTTAATGTGGGGATAAAACAGAGAAGAATGAGAATGATGTAACCTACTTTGGATCCCCCTTTGGAGAAAAGTAGGATATAAATAAATAAATCTATAATACACCTTTACCATATGCAGTAGACTTGTTGATAGTTATCTGCAAGGCTAGAATTCAGCAGGAGCTTACAGGAGCACAGCTCCTGAACTTCCAGCCATGCACTAGAGGAGTTCTCTTCCCACTGCACACAGATCTCAGGGCATATGCAAATGAGATATGCTACTGAGCTCCTGCACCTTTTTCCCTACAAAACAACCCCTGGTTATCTGCATAGCAGAAACACTCTGATCCTAAGAAAATAATTGGACTGAAGTCAGTAAAACGTTTTATAATTTCCAGTTGGCGGAGTTAACTGAAACTACAATTCACAATGCCCTCATCATGCTGAAAAAAAAAATTTGTTACCAGTTTACCATCAATCAGTCCATAATAATAATGTTGTCAGAGCTGTCCTGAAACAAGATAGAACAGCCTCTTTGGGCAGAGATTCCAACCATGGGTCACATGTCATTCGTGTCTCATTTTCCTTGAGCATGGGTAATTAATACTGTATATGCTCAAATGCAAGAACCCCCCCAAGTATACCATCAGTGGAAAAAGAGGGGGTAATCTTATAACTGTAAAGAAAGTCGGCCTCCTGATGGCCATTATAGTGAAAGAAATGCCACATTTTTCCTGTAATATTTATGAAGGGTATTGACTAATCTGAAAACATGTAATAAACATAATCTGAAACTCCTATCACCAATTGTGTTTTCAGTAATTCAAATGCTTATCAAATGTTACAGAAATCATATGAGGACTATTCTTTATTCTAATGTGTGAAGCATCCTAAATCTAGTGGGCACTTGACCATGCTACTCTCCATGTGAAGGACAAAGAAAATGCCATTGGTGATAGGATATGGGAAATTCAAGTTTTCACAGGCCCATAGCTACAGTGGGGGCCGGGGGGGGGGGGAAGTCCATTCAAACCTCCTTCCATCCGTATGGTCCCTCCATTGGAGGGCATTCAATCTGCCCCCTTGGCTCACCACTACTCACTGGTGCTCTGAACAAGCGTAGCATTGCTACTGGCGTGCTGAGAGAGGAAGCCTTCCTTGGAATAGAAACAAGGCCCTGCTAGTTGGATCCTCAGTGGCCAGAGGCAGCAGGGACCTTGGAATCTGAGGAGAGGCAATTCTTTCTGGGAGGGCAGGAAGGAGGCTTCACTTTTGCCTGGCCAGAGAGACCAGCAGGGAGGGACTTCAGATCAGCACTGGAGGAGAATAAGTCTACTCATGGCCAGATCCCCTGGAAGGTTTACTGAGTTAGACAGGGGGGGGGGGCGCTGCTGCTTTACTTGAGAAGCAGAGAAAGTGTTTAGACCAAGCCAGGTGGCCCCCTGACCGCCCCAAACAAAAAATGCTACTGTGGACCCCACAAAACATGAAATCCTGGCTATGCCCCTGAGTTTTCAAGGTTTTTAAAAAGAACTTCTATGCTCTAATGTCAAAGACTGGAAATTACTTCTGCTATTCCAGCAGTGACAGTGATCTGTCTGACTTGGAAGCACCTGTTAGTGTTGTTTTCATGAAGCAAAGTGGGTGTGCACTGGAACAATGCCTGGACAAGAGACTGAGCGCTCTTCTGTGTGCTTTTATTTATTTAGATGTTTATTCTGCCCTCCCAGTGACAAGAGAACAGAGTTAATGACTCATCACAATAAAATTCCAATTAAATATACAGTTAATAATTATAAATATACAGCCAATAAGAGATAGTCATTAAAATAAGAAGACTATAACAGGTAGCAACAATTGCATAAAGACATCTGTAGGCCACCCAGATGGATGCTTCAACAGGATTGGAAGTACAGCAGGGAAGCCAATTGAGGCACACAACTGCCTCACCCCAAAGCCTGGTGGAACAGCTCTGTACAGGCACAGCAGGTGAGGAATGACTGTAAAAATTAAATCTGGCTAGCAGGTAGAATACAACAGTCATAGGATACATAGCTTCCCTCCCAAACCTCTCCCTCCTCAGACTCCACCCCCAAAATCTCCAGGATGGAATTTCCCAACATGGAGCTGCCAACTCTGTCTCCTATAGGGCAATCATGAAGAGACTGGCCATTACCTGACCCCCACCTACCTTGTCCATTGAATAGTAGGTGCAGCTGCATAACAATCCCTGGATTAGGAGAGTGGGGAGCCAGCCAGCCACCAGGAGCTTTGCCACACCCCCAGCAGGCCTCATTAACCCCTGAAGAAGTCCATGCCACCCTTTCTCCACTTCTTATGTGATTTTGGGTGGCAGGTGGCTTGCTGACCTTTTGACTGTGTGTGTGGGGCAGCCAAGGAGAGCCCCAGGTGAGTGAGGCCTGCTTGGGATGGCAGGATCTCTAGTCAGCCCAAGTAGGCCTCGCTTGCCCAGGGCTCTCCTTTCTTGTGTCGGGTTGCTTTTGGCTGGTGGTGGGGGGAGCATATGCTAATGAACTCCACCACCTATTTTTCTACAAAACAACCCCTGATCATTTAACATATGGTCCCAACAAGAAGTTGCATCAGGTTGTCAGCTGCAAGTTGTTCATGGCAACTCAATTTAGATGAGTCACAGGGGCCTGAATAATGCCCTGGGGGACATTTCTGGTCTGGGAAATGGTGCTGGGGGATACAGGAGCCCTTACTCCCCTATGCTGCAGTCCTGACCAAGACTGGGCCCCTATAGTTCTTCTAAACTGAGTTGCCATGGGGAACTTCTGGCTGCCATGTGGTTGAAAGACTCCCAGGGCAATCATGTGCAAAATGCAGTGTATAGTTTGGGCCTGATTGAGCCCTATGCTTGTGTGTTCTAATGATATGTTGATGCATTTTGGATAGACACAAGCATATCTGGAGATATGTCAACAGCACCAGGTCACACTCTTGCCATACTGGTGTAACACTAGCATGGAGGTAATTCTGGGCAGCACCCCTACATCAAACTGGCTCTTTTAAAAAAAAAAAAACTTCCCTCTGCAGAGCAAGGAAGAAATGAACATATAGGAAATGACATTAGGGTCTTTGGGCTGGGCTGTCAAAAGTAACTTCAGCTTTCCTAAACAGCTGAGATTTTAATTGTTTTTATGAGCACTTCTCTTTAGTCTTTGTAGCATGGTCCTTTTCAAAGTTTTCAAATTCAGTTTATTTATTTCAAGGGATTTGTTTGCATATTAGAGTTGCTAACCTCCAGGTGGTGGTTGGAGACCCATGCTATTACAGCTGATCACCAGGTGACAGATCAGTTCACCGAGAGAAAATTTTGGAAGGTAGACCCTATGGCATTATATATCCCACTGAAGTCCTTTCTCTCCCCAAACTTTGCCATCTTCAGGCTCCCCCCCCCCAAAAAAAATAAATCTCTAGGTATTTCCCAACCCAGAGCTGACAACCTTATTTGCTTTACTTTGTGATAAGTTATAAGGACACACGAAAATAGCAAATTTTCAAAATTCGACATGTTTATGGAAGTAGGCAGGGCTCATTTTGTAGCAGGAGCTCCTTTGCATATTAGGCCATACACCCCTGATGTAGCCAATCCTCCACAAGCTTACAGGGCTCTTCTTACAGGGCCTACTGTAAACTCTTGGAGGATTGGTTACATCAGGGGTGTGTGGCCTAATATGCAAAGGAGCTCCTGCTACAAAATGAGCCCTGGAAGTAGGGATGGCCAGAAGGGGATTGCACTGTGTGAAGTTTCTTGATTCCTATTTGTAGTCTTTTGTTTTCCACACACATACAGTTTTTCAGTACAGCCCCCAAAGCTAGACTCAGCCAGCCCCTCTTTTAAAACTACCACCTTTTAAAGACATGCTTTAAAGCTCCACACCCAACTGCAGGCTTATGTTATATACAAAACATACATAAATGACACAACCCAGTATGGTACTTAAAAACCTTTACAGTTAATCTCCCATCCAAATCTACTAGTCTATCATAACAAGGAACCAGCCACAAAAGACATGTCCCTATGTCTTTAGAAATAAGAATTTTAGCAACTGTAAACTTACACAGATAGGCCATGAGACCCTGTTGTTAAAGTTCAAAGCTGAAGCCACAAGATCTAATAAGACAAGCCTTTATATTGTGTGCTTAGGGTAAAGGGCCCACTTGACATAAGCAGCAAGCCAAGTGATTAACTGGTGCTTCATAAGGATTACACAAATTGGCACCCAGTGAATTCATTAGAACGGAGTGGATATAAGTGCTTCCATTATGCTTAAAAGTGTGATACAACTGATGGGCCAAGTTTATATTGCTAAATGGGAGAAAAATATCCACATTTGCAAACTTGGAGGCATCGAATAAATCTACTAGAGACAGAATAAATCAACTTCATATTCCTGCCCAGAAAAAAAAAAAACCAACTTGTTAAACTTAAGAGGAACTCAAGCAAATTGCATCAGACCCTCAATTACTTGCAAGGTATGAACAGATGGTAGTGATTTGTCCAAGTAAATGGATTTGATACACGAATGTTAAAATTCGTATTTATTTCAGCTCTAATTTTAGCCATGTCCTTGCCACATTTTAATTTCCTACATTCCAGTACAGGAAGCTTGAACAATTGTCTGTTTGATACTTGTGGCACTTTCAGCCCTTCCTAAGGAGATGTGGACAACCATACAGGACTTCCTACACAGAAAAATATAAAGCTGCTTTATACCATGATAAGCAGAGTATAAATATTTTAAATAAACAGGTGGGTCCCACAGTCTAACCCAATATCCTTGTACATTCAGTGACTGAGAGCAGTTCTCCAAATTTTTGTTCTTTTCCAGCCTTTCTGAGGCTCTTTTATGAGATATAATTGCAACAAACCTTGTGCTGTCCTACTGAGCAATGACCTAACGTTAATGCCACAGAAATAAATCTGACTTTTTAATTAAACTGTAGCTATCAGAAATCTGTGTGTCTAATCCCTTACAGAAATCCGTTTGCAAGCAAGTGTCAAGCATGGTAAAATTCAAATGGTAATTAATGGTTTAATGGCCCTCCATAAAGTTGGCCTGTGAAGTATCATGGAGGACTGAAGTAGTTTGACTTTGTTATTCTTACCCCTCCCCCTTTCCTGCTTATTGCTGTGAATTAGAGTAGAAAGAAACGAAACTAACAAGATAAAGAGTACTCAACACCTTCCCATACATTCCTGGTTGGGAGTATGAAAACATCTGGGGGAAAGCAAGGACAAGATTCTGATAACATTGTGAGAATTTATGATAGTTTATGTGTTAGAGAGCATTCCTAGCCCCCACCTTTGGGAACCCTTTGAAGTGTGCCTTAAAAGAACTGTATCAATGTATTATCTGTATCACTCTCAAGAACCTGTCTTAAGAAAGTGTATCAGTCTATCAATAAACGTAGTTTTGTATCCACTTGACTCGTCATTGAAACTGCATGCTTGACATTTTGAGAGTGATCTCAAAAAGAAGTTTAACGGCTCTGGCAACTTTGTAACCAGATGGCTGAAAAGATTCCAGAGAGCAGTGAACTTCCAGAATCAGAGGAAGGGGCGAGAGCACCAACACCACTGTGGCACGTGCTGGACGCCCGGAGAGTCATGGGGAAAGCCTCACCTCTCCACATTCAACAGCTCTCAGTCACCCCTTATCAGTGGCAGTCACGCACGTCCACCACCACGATGGATGAAGCCCCAGAGTGCAGAGATGCCATCCTAACCAGGCACATGCGCCGGGTGAAGATGGCTGTGGGGACCGATAAGGTGGCCGAGCCCGGAGAGGAGGGGAGCGCAGCCGCGACCTGCTCAGAGGCTAAACCTCCCCTGCTGGAAGTGGAGGCGGAAGGAGCCCCAGGATCATCAGGCCCTGGGGAAGAAGATGAAATCGCTCGGGAATTCCGGATGATGGTGAGGAAAGAAGTCGAAGGCGTCGCCAAGGGGTTGCGGGACGAGATGCAAGCAATGACCACCATCATGGCTTGCGAGTTCAACAGGCAGATCGAATGTATTCTGAGACCAGCAGACCCCCGGAGAATCCTGCAACCGCCCGTGGCTAGACCCTCAGTGGTACCACCCCGAGCGCAGCCAGCCGGACCACTGCCTCCCTGTGAAGGGGGTCACGGAAGGGAGCTGGAGGCTATGTTTGATGGGGATCTTGAGAAGGTGGAGTACTTTACCATTCAAGCTAACAGCTACATGCACTACTGGGGGAACACGTTCCTTGATGAGTTCAGCAGGGTCGACTACCTGGGGTCAAAGCTAAAGGGGGCAGCTAAGCGTTAGTACGTGAGTCTGTACGAGGCCATGAGCCCCAAACTGGATGACATAGCCACCTTCCTGCAAGCATTGCTGACGCAGTACAAGGATCCACTTCAGGAGACCCGAGCATTGGCCACCTTGAGAGACATTCAACAAGGGTCCAAATCAATTCGTAAGTATGCCGCCGAGTTTCATTCCAACGCAGCCAAGGTGAGGGGGTGGAGTGAATTGATGAAGATTGAGCATTTCACCCAAGGGCTGAATGCGAGTGCTCTGGATCACGCCCTACAACAAGCAAGGTCAACCACCCTGATAGGGTGGATACAGCTGGCGGGAGAAGTGGAGACCAACATGAAGAGGGTGGCTTTGCAACGCCAGCAGCAGAGCGGAAAAGGTAGTTGGGATCCGAAAGCTGGGGTGAAAACAGAGGCAAAGAAGGTTCAGGTGGGGGGAGGAGGAGGGAAACCTCCGAAGACCCGCAAATGTTTCCGCTGCGGGGACCTGAACCACCTGGCCAGCAACTGCCCAAATCCCCCCCTGACCGGTGTTGACCAGCTCCAAAACAAGCACACCGATGCCTAAGAAACAGACCAGCAGCCCTAAGGATGCGGCGAAGAGCAGCACGGCGGCGAGCTTGATCCCGGAGGAGGAGGAGACCATCATCATCGATGAGCTGAGTGAGATGTCCTGGGATGACAAGCCAGTGGGAAACGACGACGACCTGCTCTAAATGGTGCCAACCAGCAGGTCAATGAAGCACCGGCACCACTCAGGGTGAGAATAACGGGGTCCTTGTATTTTGTACCAGTGACTTTGCTAAATAGCAAACTCAGACGTCTCTTCATGGGGGGAGTACTGTTATGCGGGGGGAACCCTGTATTTTAGAGACACAGCCATTCCCTGTGGGCATCGAAGACCATTGGGACCAAGAGGCATTCGTAATAGCTCCCTCCTCTTCATACGATGTGGTTCTAGGAGTGGGATGGTTGGCTAAACACAAGCCAGATATCCACTGGGGGGACCAAACAATAGAATTCAATGATGTAAGGTGTCGGACCCATCAGTGGAAAAGGGAATGGGGGCCGAATCCTCCACCCCGGCATGAGAAAGTTTGCTTAACCGTGAAGGAAGTTCAGGCAATCCCCAGAGCATACCGAGACTTGCAGGGGGTGTTCAGTGAGCAAGGAGCGGACAAGTTACTGTCCCATAGGGACACGGACTGTGCCCTTGAACTGATCCCAGGGCAAACGCTACCTAAAGCAAAGCTGTACTCAATGGGGTGGGCTGAAAAAGTGGAACTGAGAAAGTTCTTAGATAAGAATCTTTAAAGGGGTTTTATATGGCCGGCCACAGCCCCCCACGCAGCCCCCGTCCTTTTCCGGAAAAAGAAGGATGGCTCACTCAGGCTTTGCACTGATTTTCTTGGGATTAATGGGATTTCAACCTCCAATGCATACCCGATACCCCTCATCAAGGACTTGCTCAGTACAGTGTCGGAGGGGAAGATTTTTACCAAATTGGACTTGAGGGGTGCGTATTTTAGAGTGCGCATCAAAAAGGGAGACAAATGGAGAACCGCTTTCAATACCCCCATGGGACAATTTGAGTATTTGGTGATGCTGTTCAGGTTACAAGGGGCCCCGGGGATCTTCATGAATTTCATAAATGAAGTGCTGAGAGTATACCTGTTTAAGGGGGTAGTGGTGTATCTGGATGATACCATTATCTATTCTCAGGATCTCAAATCACATGTGAAATTGGTGCGGGAGGTACTCAGTACGTTGTTAAAGCACAAACTGTATGCCAAACAGTCTAAATGTGAGTTCCACCGAACCAAACTCGACTACTTGGGTTTCAGAGTGTCTGGCAAAGGTCTGGCCATGGATCTGAGTAAGGTACAGGCAGTGTTAGATTGGGCTCCCCCGAGGACACGTAAACAGCTCCAATCGTTTCTCAGGTTTGCAATTTTTTACCGCACCTTCATTGAGGGGTTCGCCCAAACATTGCTACCCCTTACTGAATTGTTGAAAGTCTGGAGGTGAAGAAACCGGGGGCAAAGCTAAACTGGACGTCCAGGTGTCAAGAGGCATTTAATAAGCTTAAGCGGCTGTTCACAAGTGAGCCCGTGTTAAGTCACCCCAATGAGTTAAAACCCTTCATTGTGCAATGTGACGCCTCTGACGTCACGGTAGGCGCCATAGTTATGCAGAGGGATGATGAGGGATGCTTGAGACCCTGCGCATACATTTCCAAAAATTTTTCTTATGAGCAGAGAAACTGGTCGGTGTGGGACAAAGAGGCTTTTGCAGTCACCCATGCTCTAAAAACCTGGAGATCCTGGCTAGAAGGCACGAAGTTGCCATTTGAAATTTGGACCGACCACAAAAAGAGCTCACGTAGCTCTTTTGCCACTATTAGAGCAATATTTACGGTGTTACGTGAATCACCAACAGTCTAATTGAGTAGATCTCCTACCGTTTGCTGAGTATGGTTATAACAACAGCGTGCATAGCTCGACCAAAGCCTACCATTTCAGATAGTGAACGGGTATGAGGGTAAACCTTTCCCGCTGCTGTCGGGGTGGGGGAATCCAGAGATCCCACAACATTCGAACGATGGTGGGAAAAGTTAGGGAAGAGTTGGAGTGGAATACAGGAAAACCTGGAAGCTGCCAAGGAAGCCTATAAGAGACAATATGACAAATCCACGTCCCCGCTTGAGACTTTAAAGTAGGAGATACAGTGTTTGTATCAACCAAGAATCTCCCCTTGAATCAACCTTCAAAGAAACTGGCATATCGCTTCCTGGGGCCGTTCAAAAAGAGGGTGATCAACAAGGTGACAGTTGAATTAGAGTTGCCCAAAATGTTTAGAAAAATACACCCTGTCTTTCATTGCAGTCTTCGGAGATGAGACCCAGGTGGTACTCCTTGGCACCCTCAACCACAAGCTCCACAACCTATCCAGATTGGGAATCAGAGTCATCATGAAGTACAGGAAATTTTAGATTCGAAATTCAAACGTGGAGTATTGTATTATATGATTAAATGGAAGTATTTTCCTGCCAGCCAAAATGAATGGGTGGCAGAGCAGGATATCATGGCCCCTGATCTGATTAACAAGTTTTATAAAGCATTTCCTCAGAAACCCTGGTGTTGATTAAAGGGGGGGGGCAGTACGTCAAGCATGGTAAAATTCCAATGGTAATTAATAGTTTAATGGCCCTCCATAAAGTTGGCCTGTGAAGTATCATGGAGGACTGAAGTAGTTTGACTCTGTTATTCTTACCCCTCCCCCTTTCCTGCTTATTGCTGTGACTTAGAGTAGAAAGAAACGAAACTAACAAGCTAAAGAGTACTCAACATCTTCCCATACATTCCTGGTTGGGAGTGTGAAAACATCTGGTGGAAAGCAAGGACAAGATACTGATAACATTGTGAGAGTGTAGACATTTATGATAGTTTATGTGTTAGAGAGCATTCCTAGCCCCTACCTTTGGGAACCCTTTGAAGTGTGCCTTAAAAGAACTGTATCAATGTATTATCTGTATCACTCTCAAGAACCTGTCTTAAAGCGTATCAGTCTATCAATAAACAATTCCTCCCTGTCATACAGAAGAATTCTGGAGGGGGGGGCATGGACAGAACCTGCACTGAACTTTTTGGGGGAATGCCGGCTATATTTACCTTATCCTAGTATTTCCTCTACTTGAACGGACTTGAGTGCCTCATTGCTATATGTTACGACTGTACTAAGGAAGACGGCTAAAGCCAAGGGCTACCGAAGGACAGTGTTTGCTGACTGGGTGTGAAGACAGTAGCGGGGCTGTGGGCTTTTCCTTGTTTAATCCTCCTTGAGGCTGTCATTTACTCCACACAGACAGGTCCAAGTGGTTAATCCGACTCTTCCCCGCCTTCGGGGGAACTCCAGCGGCAGTCCAAGCCAAGCCAGGCCTCCCTGAGGAGGGGCCAGGCCAGCCCGGGGACGCCGAAGGCAGACTAACTGCGAGAGCTGGAAGAGTTCTCCACGCGGCTGCCTCAGCCCTCTCCGCACAGCCAGGAGGGAGGAGGAAGCGGAGAGGCGAGGAGAGGAGAGGAGGCTCCTGCCGGCCTCTGAAGTTCCCCCCGCAGTCGGGGGACCAGCCGCTTGGCGCCTCAGCGATGAAGTGAGGAGCGAGCTCCTTCTGCTGACCGCCGCGTTTCTTCTGACTCCCGGATTTAACCGCACGAGCTGCCGGGCTTGGACTGCGTTCGGGGAGCCCCTCGCCGGCTCGGAGCTGCTGCTGCTGCTGCCGCCCCTCAGCTCCCGGTAAGAGCTGCTGCTTTGTTCTGATGGCGGTTGCCTTGCTCGCCCGTGCGCTGTGAGGAGGAGGCGTCTGGAGCACTTCTCTTGCCGGGGTGGGGAGCGGAGCCTTTTCCTTGGAACCTTTTGGCGCTTGAGCCCGCTTCCTTCGCCCGGAGGAGATCGCTAGAGTCGGGGGATCGGCTCCACCTGCCGCTTCCTTGCGTGAAAGGTGGGCTCATGTGCTGCGAGAGTAGCCCCATTGTTTCCCGCGATGGGGATCCGAGTATTTGTGATTGCAGCGGCTTTACTGGGAAAACCAAGCGCTGCTTTACTGAGAGAAACTCTACAAAAGGAGAGCAACAGAGAGGTTCAGGGGGTGTGCCTGCTTGAGTACTCTTTCTGTAGAGTTTATGCCCAGGGCGCTTTCATCCGGCAGGAGACCCTGGTTTCTCTGCTTTATTTACCACTTCATAGCATCATTCGTTCTGCTGCGTTCCTTTAGGGGGTTTTTTTTGGGGGGGGGAGGGCTAACTTCGACGCAGTTCACCCGTTAAAGGGACTATCCAAAAAGTTAAGTTGTCCCCTCCCGTGTGATAAAGAGAAACAGAAAGCGGCTGGGTTCAGAAGGGCCCTTATCTTTTGTTACCTGAAGGGAACTTGGCTCCCAGCAGAGAGGGAGGAGCTTTTTAAAAATCCCTTGTAACCCTGTGTGTGCATGCCTGAAAGTTATTTTGAGAGCTGTTCTCTCTGTATTTTCCCTGTACATAACCAAAGTTGCGCTGATATAGGGGTGATATGTGTTGATCTGGACCTATGGAGCTACTGTTGTTGATATCAGGTGCATTTGTCAGGTTTGTCAAGGCCGGTATTGTCTGCTGTGAGTGGCAGTCACAATCTAGGGTCTCTCTCAAATACTGATCCTCTTTAGCTAGGGTTGCTGAGTAGTGAATTTGGAACTTTTGGTGCATAGAATAGATGCCTTAGCACTGATCCTGCATTTTTATATTATTTTAACTCCTGTTCTGCACTTTGAGTGGTTTGTTAACACTTTCATGTGTTAAAATTGTGTGTCTGTCTGTTTCACTACATGCCGATGTATTGAGAAGCTAGGGGTGGCTGTATGTATCTAAGATGAGGGCATGAGGCTAAATTACAAGCACACATCCCTGAGCTATGTGTATGGTCATATATGTTATCCATATATTGGCGTACAAATATTGTATGTGGTTGTATGATTCAGAATATCATAAGTTTGCCAAGCTATATTTTGAAAAATAAATGTTTTATTTTTCATGAGTGATGGTTATTTAGCTGTGAGCACAGGTAGTATGGGAAGTAAGTTCCTGAGGACTTTCAACATTGTTGAACTTTTTGACACACTGCTATTTAAGCCATGCTAGAATGCTTCTTGAGAGGACTGTCTCTTTCCATATGTCCCTGTGTTTCAGCTGTGGCCATCAGGCAGCCATCTGTTGGCTGTCCCATAACTCAGGGTGGCCCATCTGATATAGACCAGAGCTCAGGCCTTTTCCATGGTGGCCCCTGCTCTGTGAACTGGGCTCCCTGAATAGGTGAGAGAGGGCCCCTTTAGGGGGCACTTCAAAGTTTGCCTGTTTGTCAGGGCTTTTGAGGCAGCCTGAATTAGCAAGTATCTTTTAGGAGGGAGAGGGGAGAAATCTAGGGTTTATTTTATTTTTGCTTTTAAACTGAAAATGTTTTTTAATTAAAAAAAGTACTATTCCAGTTGTTAGACAACCGCTCTGATTTCTATTAGATGTTAGATGTCTTGCTAGTGCAAGTTTCTCAAGAAGAACATTTTGCTTCTGGAATTGTTCTTTTTTAAATAGAAAAGACTCCAGTCCATACAGTTGGTTATTTGGGCACTCAATGAACATCCTTTAATTTGTAGTGATTGCATAACAGATTCCCCCCCCCCCATGTAATTCTTTCTGTGCAAGTTTTTTTTAAATCCATTTTATAGGGTCTGTGTTCTAAACAAGGCTCAGCTTCCAAGTCTGCTGCAGTTATATGAGCAAACAAAAATGTGACTGCTTTTATGACAAGTCAATGCTGTTCGTGGCTAGTGGGGGCAACTTTTTTGACAAGATCACTTTGAGATTTTATTCAGTATTATATTATGAATATTCAGTCCTGTCTTCTTTAGCTCCATAGAAGCGTCACTGCCGCTTCTATTAATTGCTGCTAAAAAACCACATCCAATGCATGATGTTATCACTCCTCTAAAAAGCACTGAATGTTATGAAAAGTACAACCATATCATTCAACAATAAGCTTAGGTAGGCCTTCTGACTTTATGTCAGGGGCTCTTTTTCTAGGCTGCTTCATTATGTTTTCACTGAAGTTGGTATGTTTTTCTTGAGGGAAGACCTTGCACTTTTTAAAAACGCTGCAGCTAGGTTATTATCTGGGACATGGACATCAGTCCCATACTGCAGTTGCACCATTGGCTGCCCATCAGTTACCAGGCTCAATTCAAGGTATTGACTATCAGACGGTCTTGATCCTTCTTATCTGTGGGGCTGCCCCTCTTCCTGTGGTTTGCCATGCCAGCAGGGCCTTCTGCAGGTACTGTCCTGCACATGGGTAAAATTGATAAGTAATCCACTTGTGCATATTCTGTTGTGGCTCCTGCTTTTTGGAATGGACTTCCAGATGTGTTTCGGAAGGCTCTCATTCTCATGGCCTCCCACAAACCATGCAAAATGGAATTATTCAAGAGAGCTTTTTGTACAGGTAAATAGAACTTTACTGTGATGAATTGGACAGAAAGTTGCATTGGTAAAAGGATAAAAAAAAAGTTAGTCCCCTATGCAAACAGGGACCATGAATTGTGAGCTGCACTACTTGCTACTTTACAGTATAAAATATACTCCAGACTAGGTAGTTTCTCTATGACTTAATGTATCATGTTTAAAAATCTCATGACTTAATGTATCATGTTTAAAAATCTCATGCTTTGTTTCCTCTCTGTTTGGGGTTTCTGTTTGTTTTCAGATTTCTGTAGTTCAAACCCTGTTTATTGTTCACTGAATGTCCCATCCTATTGATTATACTTGGTTTACACTATGTAATGCACTTTAAGTCTTGGTGAAAATGAAGACTGTAAATAACCTAATAATAATGGAGAGAAACTGAACAGGTGCAAAGAAGAGAAAAGCAGAGTCTGCTGAATTTCTCATTTTAAAGTTGCTATTAAAACCCTCAGGGCTAGGACAGAATGTAACAGTCATCGTTTTAAGGAGTTTTTGCTGTTCACAGAGTCACCAGTATGTTTAACTGAAAATGATGCCTAGGTAGAGTTAACAGCAAACTGGCCAAAGGTCATTGGTAGTACCATCCCTCATATTACACTGCAGCAATAAAATGAATTATTACCACAGTTGTGTTTTAACATGCTCTCAGAAGCAAAGCTCTTTCTGGACTTCAGCCTATTTAGCTGTAGACCGTTTATATGAAATAGGTGGTTTGGTTTGTGTATGACTAAAACTTTCAATAATGGAAATAATGATACTTTTATGTAGCACTTCCTATTTGTCATGTTTTAATTCAACTCTTTCTCTGAGATGGCTTAAATTATTTTCACAACAGCAACCCTGCATGGCTTTGTGGCTGAATGGAGAGCTGGACCTTGATTTTCCCAGTCCTTTCTTTACAGTATGACTGCTACACGAAACTGATTTCCTAGTATACAGAATACAAAACATTATAAGCCAGCAGTAGCCAAACTGTGGCTTGGGAGCCATATGTGGCTTTTTCGCATATATTGTGTGGCTCTCAAAACCCCCACCGTCCTGATGGCTGGATTGGAGAAGGCATTTGTCTCTATCTGCCTTCCTTCCTTCCTTCCTTCCTTCCTTCCTTCCTTCCTTCCTTCCTTCCTTCCACATCTGACGTTCTTGTGTTGAAGAGCTAAAACATATGACATTTATTCTTTGCGGCTCTTATATTAAGCAAGTTTGGCCACCCCTGTTATAAGCCTTATCCTACATAAATGTGAATGGATTTTAACTGCCAGAAGATTGGAGGCAGGCGAATGTTGTCCCCTCTGGATTTGTCCTCTGGATTTGGTCCTAAGTAATGCCCATGACTTGGTGAGAGATATAAAAGTGATCGCACCGCTTGGGATCAGTGACCATAACGTTATTGATTTCACCATTTGTATAAATAGAGAGTTGCCCCAAAAGACCAGCACAACCACATTTAACTTTAAAAGGGGTAAATTCTCTGAGATGAGGAGGCATGTGAAGAGGAAACTGAAAGGAAAGGTAAATACAGTCAAAACCCTTGGGGAAGCTTGGAGGCTATTTAAAACTACAATCCTAGAAGCTCAGATAAAATATATACGACAAGTTAGGAAAGGCGTAAACAGATATAAGAAAAGGCCTGCATGGTTAACAAACAAAGTAAGCTGTAAAGGGTAAGAAGGACTCCTTTAAGCTGTGGAAAGCTAGTCCAAATGAGATTAATAAAAGGGAACACAGGCTGTGGCAAATCAAATGCAAGACTGTGATCAGGCAGGCAAAAAGGGACTATGAGGAACATATTGCAAAAAACATAAAGACCAACAATAAAAATTTCTTCAAATATAGTAGAAGCAGAAAACTAGCCAGGGAGGCAGTGGGTCCCTTGGATGACCAAGGGGTCAAAGGATTACTGAAGGAGGATAGGGAAATGGCTGAGAAGCTGAATGCATTTTTTGCCTCCGTCTTCACTGTGGAAGATGAGAAGTGTTTGCCTGCTCCAGAACCACTTATATTGGAAGGGGTGTTGAAAGATCTGAGTCAGATTGAGGTGACAAGAGAGGAGGTCCTACAACTGATAGACGAATTAAAAACTAATAAGTCATCAGGTCCGGATGGCATACATCCAAGAGTTCTGAAAGAACTCAAAGTTGAACTTGTGGATCTTCTGACAAAAATATGTAATCTTTCATTGAAATCTGCCTCCGTTCCTGAGGACTGGAAGGTAGCAAATGTCACCCCCATCTTTAAAAAGGGTTCCAGAAGAGATCTGGGAAACTACAGGCCAGTCAGTCTGACTTCAATACCAGAAAAGTTGGTAGAAACCATTATCAAGGACAGAATGAGTAGGCACATTGATGAACACGAGTTATTGAGGAAGACTCAGCATGGGTTCTGTAAGGGAAGAGTTTGCCTCACTAACCTGTTTCATTTCTTTGAGGGGGTGAACAAACATGTGGACAAAGGAGACCCGATAGATATTGTTTACCTTGACTTCCAGAAAGCTTTTGATAAAGTTCCTCATCAAAGGCTCCTTAGTAAGCTTGAGAGTCACGAAGTAAAAGGACAGGTCCTCTTGTGGATCAAAAACTGGCTAATTAATAGGAAGCAGAGAATGAGTATAAATGAGCAGTCTTCGCAGTGAAGGACGGTAAGCAGTGGAGTGCCGCAGGGCTCAGTACTGGGTCCCATACTCTTTAACTTGTTCATAAATGATTTGGAGTTGAGAGTAAGCAGTGAAGTGGCCAAGTTTGCAGATGACACTAAATTGTTCAGGGTGGTGAGAACCAGAGAGGATTGTGAGGAACTCCAAAGGGATCTGTTGAGGCTGGGTGAGTGGGCGTCAACGTGGCAGACGAGGTTCAATGTGGCCAAGTGCAAAGTAATGCACATTGGGGCCAAGAATCCCAGCTACAAATACAAATTGATGGGGTGTGAACTGGCAGAGACTGACCAAGAGAGAGATCTTGGGGTCATGGTAGATAACTCACTGAAAATGTCAAGACAGTGTGCGATTGCAATAAAAAAGGCCAACGCCATGCTGGGAATTATTAGGAAGGGAATTGAAAACAAATCAGCCAGTATCGTAATGCCCCTGTATAAGTCAATGGTGCGGTCTCATTTGGAATACTGTGTGCAATTCTGATCACCACACCTCAAAAAGGATATTATAGCATTGGGAAAAGTGCAGAAAAGGGCAACTAGAATGATTAAAGATTTGGAACACTTTCCCTATGAAGAAAGGTTAAAACGCTTGGGGCTCTTTAGCTTGGAGAAACGTCGGCTGCGAGGTGACATGATAGAGGTTTACAAGTTTATGCATGGGATGGAGAGGGTAGAGAAAGAAGTACTTTTCTCCCTTTCTCACAATACAAGAACTCGTGGGCATTCAATGAAATTGCTGAGCAGTTGGGTTAGAACGGATAAAAGGAGGTACTTCTTCACCCAAAGGGTGATTAACATGTGGAATTCACTGCCACAGGAGGTGGCGGCGGCTACAAGGATAGCCAGCTTCAAGAGGGGGTTAGATAAAAATATGGAGCAGAGATCCATCAGTGGCTATTAGCCACAGTGTGTATATATGTGTGTGTGTGTGTTTATGTGTGCGTATATAAAATTTTTTGACCACTGTGTGACACAGAGTGTTGGACTGGATGGGCCATTGGCCTGATCCAACATGGCTTCTCTTATGTTCTTATATTCTCTTCAAGAAGGAGAAAAAGGAGGATCCGGATAACTATTGACCCGTCAGCTTGACATCTATACTTGGAGAAGTATTTGAACAAATCATCAAATAGTCAGTCGTGGAACATTTAAAACGGATGGCTGTGATTACTAACAGTGAGCATGGGTTTCTCAAGAATAAGTCATGCCAAATGAACCTGATCTCTTTTTTTGAGAAAGTGACTACCTTGCTGGATCAGGGGAATGCTGTGGACATCATTTATCTTGATTTCAGTAAGGCTTTTTATAAGGTTCCACATACTGTCCTAGTTGACAAGTTGGTAAAATGTGGTTTGGATGCTGTTACCTTTAGGTGTATCTGTAACTGGTTGACAGATCGAACCCAAAGAGTGCTTGTGAGAGGAATGGTGTGTCTCAAGAATCTGTCCTGGAACCTGTTTTGTTCGACATCTTTATAAATGATTTGGATTAAGGAATAGAGGGAATGCTTATTAAGTTTGCAGATGATACTAAATTGGGAGGGGTGGCAAATACAGTAGAAGACAGAAATAGGATCCAGGATGATCTTGACAGGCTGGAAAACTGGGCTGAAACCAATAAAATGAATTTCAACAGTTCTGTAAATTCTGCATTTAGGTAAGAAAAATCCCATGCATGGTTATAGGATAGGGAAGACTTGTCTGGGCATTAGTATGTGCAAAAAGGATCTAGGGGTCTTAGTGGACCATATGCAGAACATGAGTCAATAGTGTGATGCAGTGGCTAAAAAGGCAAATGCATTGTTGGGCTGTATTAACAGAAGTATAATGTCCATGGTATCACTTTACTCTGCTCTGGCAAGACATCACCTGGAGTATTGTGTTCAGTTTTGGGCACCATATTTTAAGAAGGATATAGACAAGCTGGAACGGGTCCAGCAAAGATGGTGAGGGGTCTGGAGGCCAAGTCATACAAAGAAAGTTTGAAGGAGTTGGGCATGTTTAGCCTGAAGAGGAGGCAGCTGAAGAAGAAGACTGCAGATTTATACACCGCCCTTCTCTCTGAATCAGAGACTCAGAGCTGCTTATAATCTCCTATATCTTCTCCCCCCACAACAGACAGCCTGTGGGGTGGGTGGGACTGAGAGGGCTCTCACAGCAGCTGCCCTTTCAAGGACAACTTCTGCCAGAGCTGTGGCTAACCCAAGGCCATTCCAGCAGGTGCAAGTGGAGGAGTGGGGAATCAAACCCGGTTCTTGCAGATAAGAGTTCGCACACTTAACCATTACACCAAACTGGCTCTACATCAAACTCGGTCTTAGCTTGGAAGATGTCTTCTTATCTTGATTTGGCTCATCTAGCTGTATGGCTGGACTACCATGATATACTGCACATGGGACTACCCTTAAAAAGCAACTTGATAACTCCAGTTGGTACAGAATTCTGTGAGAACTCTGCATATCTCCCTTTCTGCAAACACTCCATTGATCAGTTACGAAGTTCAAGGTTATAGCTACCACTTACAAAGCCCTTAATGGCATTGCACCACATACCTGCAGGACAAACTTTCTTTGGTATGCTCCACTGTGACAGCTTAGCTCATCTGAGCAAAGCCTTCTGAAGATATGCCCTGCAAACAGATAAAATTGGCAGCTGCCCATTCACACATATTCTCCATGACAGCTCTCAGATGATGGAATGGTATTCCTGATGCTACTAGGAAGTTCCCCACACTTCTATTACTTTTTAAAATGTGAAAAACAGAATTGTACATGAGGACATTCTTGTAGGGAAGCAGAGCTGTGGTGTAATGGATCATCTGAAGAGGTGACTTGTATTAGGGATGAAGTTTTCCTACATTGATTATCTTATTGCCTTAGTTACATTTGCTCTCATTGTTTCTTTCCTCCAGATCTTCAATCCCAGCTCTACTGCATTATTTAGTTTTACTGTTAGCCTTTGCTGTTAAATCAAATGTTATCATGTTTTGTAATCTGCTTGCTGATGGACTAAATAGGTTTTTTTCCATACTTGTAATCTGTTTTGAGTCCTAGAGAGAGAAGTAGAAAATAAATGAAAATGAACGTCCAACCATTATGGTTATCTTCCAAGGCCCTGCTTCAGATGTCCTGCCTTCTGACGTTCAGGTGGCAGCTCAGAGGAAAGCCTTCTTAGGGGTGGCTCCAAAACTCTAGAACTTTCTCCCCAGGGTGACTCAACTTTTGTTGCCATCTTCCACCAGCAGGTGAAGACTTAGTTTTGTTTGGAATTCTCTCAGGGACTTCTAATTAAGTTAAAATGGAGGTTTTAATTGTTTTTATATTAATACTGGCCCTAGTTTTAATTGTTTATTGATGTGTTTTGATTGTAATGGTTTTTAAGAGGTGATTTTTAAATGTATGTTTTTATGTTACTCACCTTAGTGGGCATTATGAAGGTAGAAATGCAGAGTATAAATAAATATTTTGTTAAATAAAATAATAATAAATAGCCTCAAACACAGATTAGGGGTACTATATATTTGGTAACTCATGTAACTCATTATCAATATATATGTAGGCTTCCCAATCCCCAGGTCCCAGCGGGGGATCCCCCGTTTTGACAGGCTTCTCCCCGCCCCCAGCCAGCTGGCTGGCAGGGGAAGCCCCACCCCCACAGTCATTCTGTAGATTTAGAGTTCCTGCAGGTTTAGAAACCAGCAAACAGTTTTTAAAATGTGTCCCTTTAAGGCTGAGCAGGAAGCAGGAAGGGGTTCATGGGAAAGGATCTGTAACAGTTTCCTCAGAGAACAGCCCCTCCCTTTCTTTTGCTTTCGTTTTCAGAGCAAGCAGGAATATTCTGCAGGAACAAGACCCAGTAAGTATTTGTGTGTGTGAGAGAGGGAGGGGCAGGGGATTCCCTGGTTTGGAGGCCCTCCCCCCCTTTAGAAAACGTGGGGGGGAGAGGGAAATGTCTACTGGGCACTATTATTCCCTATGGAGAACAATTCCCATAGGGAATAATGAGGAATTGATCAGCAGGTATTGGGGGCTTTGGGGGGCTATTTTTTGAGGTAGAGGCACCAAAGTTTTAGTATAGCATCTAGTGCCTCTCCCCAAAATACCCCCCAAGTTTCAAAATGATTGGACCAGGGGGTCCAATTCTATGAGCCCCAAAATATGGTGCCCCTATCCTTCATTATTTCCTATGGAAGAAAGGCATTTGAAAAGGTGTGCTGCCCCTTTAAATGTGATGGCCAGAACTCCCTTGGAGTTCAATTATGCTTGTCACACCCTTGTTCTTGGCTCCACCCCCAATGTCCCCTGGCTCCACCCCCAAAGTCTCCTGGCTCCACCCCCAAAGTCCCCAGATATTTCTTGAATTGGACTTGGCAACCCTATATATATGCCATATTTTGAGTCAGTGTGGTATACAGATCTAATGTCACAATGCATAAGATGTTGAGAGATCTGTGACTGGATTTCTAAAATATTTTTCTTGCTAAAGAGCAACAGCCCATTATTTTAATGGGACCTCAAAACAGGTGGTTTTAATCCCTTTTCCCCTGCATCATTTCCTCAATCTCAGCTGGGTCTCCAGAGTTGCTGTTTACCCTATTGGCTGGAACATGTAGGTTACCTTATGTTTTTCTGGGAGTGTCTTTGAGGCTGGGAAAATGGTGTAGATGGGAGAAGGCAGAACTTTATGCCATGGCTACAGTCTGAATCAGTGTGTGTAACACAAACACACATCCTGCCCATTCCCTCTATTTCCTATTTAATTTCTTTTTCTGGAGATGCATTCGCAGGTCTCTCATTGAATATGGCCCCAAAATCAACTAGCTGGGGATTCCTGGTTCAAATGTTAGTTCAGCCATGAACTCAGAGAACTCACTTAGAGAACTCTCTTAGCCTCACCTGGCATATGAAGGTAATAAAATCAGCATACCTTAGACAAGTTTTGAAAGGCTTGTTGAGAACACATATATAATCTACTTGCTTATAATATTCATTTAAGACATTTATGTAGGGTTGCCAGGTCGAGTTCAAGAAATATCTGGGGATTCTGGGGGTGGAGCTAGGAGACTTTGGGGTGGAGCCAGGTTGTGACAAACACAATTGAACTTCAAAGGTAGTTTTGGCTATCACATTTAAAGGGGTCACACACCTTTTAAATGCCTTCCTTCCATTGGAAATAATGGATAGGGATGCCTTCTTTTGGGGCTCATAGAATTGGACCCCCTGGTCCAATCTTTTTGAAACTTGGGGGGTGTTTCGAGAAGAGGCACTAGATGCGATACTGAAAATTTGGTGCCACTGCCTCAAAACACAGCCCCCCAGAGCCTCAAAAACCCACAGATTGATTCTCCATTATACTATATGGGAACTGGTCTCCCTTGGGAATAATGGAGTGTCCAAGAGACACTCCCCCCCTCAGTTTCTGATACGCCTAAAGTGGGAGGGGGAAGACCTCCAAACCAGAGGATCCCCTGCCCCCAACTGAGGATTGGCAACCCTATATGTATGTTCTGCTAAATAGAGCCTACAGCAGTTTTGAGAAATTAGAAAATATACTATATATACTACTAGCATTCTTTACTTATAAATTGCTGTTCTTAAACTGACAGATTCTAAAATTATAATTGGAAATGATGTTCAAAGGAGAAATCTCTTTCTTGTATGTTATGTCAGAAGCATGACTCACTTGTCCATCCATTTCCTCTGTTTCACTGTAACATTTGAGACCATTCCATGACTTTATTGACTTTTCTCAACACCTTCCATTGTGTTCATGACAAAGCAGGGACTAGGTCAGAAATTTTTAGTGACTGACTACTTACTGGACCAGCTATTTCTTTCCTCTGTCATACTACTGCTGTAGAAATAATTTCAAGCAATGATGATATGATAATGACAAAGTCAACCTAGTATTTGGATGGAGATTGGAGCAATTAGCACAGAGATAAAGGTATTAATGAGATATAAAATGAAAGGTACATTAGCATAAATACGGTGGAACTTAAATTAGGATGATGCCGGTAGACTTCTAATTCTGTTAACCAGTTCCATGACAATCATAGTTTGTGGGGAGCATAGTTTGGAAGGACTGCAGTCATTGCAGTTAAAACAGTAGATGGGGCTGAAAATTCCAAGTTCTTCCTGAATATTACTTTTTCTTTGGCATGTTGAATATGACTTGCTTGAAGTTTCTGACTGTCACTGATGTATTTCTGGCTATCAGCTATGCACACTGCTGAATCTAAATCAAGAGATCCAGAATGAGGCTTGGTTACCTAATTACCTATCTTCGGTTCCCTGGAAAAAGGTAGCCCTGAGGGATTATATTGAAGTATGGTGTTCTTCTTCAGGGTACTGAGCCTAACTAAGGACTTCTGTGTTGTGTCTCCCAGTGTAACTTCTCCATTTACCTTTAAATTGTCCCTCTCCCTTCACTATTCTTTTTGTTCACAGCACTATATATAAAATGAATGCAGTAAGACAGCATAAGTCATTGGGAAGAATTACAACAGAATGTATCATTTACAGTAAAAACAGCAGCACTGTAAGATGTCTTCTTCATGTCTTCCTTCCTTTTGGTAATGAACAGCTTTTATTGATTAAGGGTTGTGGTTCAAATTTCTGCAAGTGCTTGTGGTCCCTGGCTTCCAGCTAAATTTGTAATGGAATCCTGTTCACTTGTACTGAAGCTAAATTTGGAAATAGCAGACAGAGTGTGTATAAGCAATTGTGGCTGGAAAGCAGAAGCAGACAGTTGCTTTGATGTTTAAGATTTACCTGTTTAATTTCTATGGCCTCCTGTAATTATTTATATTATAACATGATGATGGAAAGCCATCAAGTCGCAGCCAACTTATGGCGACCCTGTAGGGTTTCCAAGGCAAGAGATGTTCAGAGGTGGTTTGTTATTGCCTCCCTCTACGTAGCAATCCTGAACTTCCTTGGGGATCTCCCATCCAAATACTAACCAGGGCTGATGCTGCTTAGCTTCTGAGAACTGACAAGATCAGGCTAGCCTGGGCCATCCAAATCAGGGCTATTAACGCCCTACATGATGATATCATGAAGCTTGAAAAGATATTTGAGCATTTTTATAGGACTGACAAATGCTATAGATAATATCAGGTGAGTTCAATTGTATGCAT
This sequence comes from Heteronotia binoei, assembly GCF_032191835.1. Lineage (NCBI taxonomy): Eukaryota > Metazoa > Chordata > Lepidosauria > Squamata > Gekkonidae > Heteronotia > Heteronotia binoei. Next base: position 132,400,652 of record NC_083223.1, read on the forward strand.
TTGCATATTTTATCAACATCTTCACATAATATAGGTGTTTTTGAAGCCTGAAAGATTCTTGTTTTTTGAGTTGGAAAAGTATTAGGAAAATCTAATTTTAGGAGGCTATTTTCAGTCCTTGGTGGGGCTCTCTTTATACTAGCTGACACAGAAAGCAGAAGCAGGGAAACAACTTTTTTGGTGTTTTACTCCAAGCACAGTGCTAGAGTTCAGATGACTGCTTAAGTCTCTATCTTCAATCAAAATTCCTGTAAAAATAAAAAGTACAACAAACCAGATATTAGTGCCAAATGCGGTTGTGTTTATCCTTGCCATGGATTTTGCTCTGTCTACCTCTTTGAACAATGCTGCCTCAGAGTATGACTGGAAGGAAAGGAAAGGTCCCCTGTGCAAGCACCAGTCGTTTCCAACTCTGGGGTGACATTGCTTTTACAACGTTTTCACGGTAGACTTTTTACGGGGTGGTTTGCTATTGCCTTCCCCAGTCATCTGTACTTTCCCCCCAGCAAGCTGGGTACTCATTTTACTGACCTTGGAAGAATGGAAGGCTGAGTCAACCTCTAGCTGGCTACCTGAAAACCCAGCTTCCCCAGGGGATCGAACTCAGGTCGTGAGCAGAGTTTAGGACTGGAAGCACATGCATAATTACTACAATGGTGGATGTGAAGTCCTTATGACATAAAAATTTTTAACAAAATGTGCTTCTGTGAATACATAGTTCATTTCCCAAGTGCCTACCATTCAGGGATATGTAATTTTTCATTGTGACACAGCTGAATTGTGGTGACCCTGTGAGATTTTCAAGGCAAGAGACAGGCAATCCTGGTATTCCTTGATAGTCTCCTATCCAAATACTAACCACGGCTGACTTTGCTGAGCTTCTGAGATCTGATGAGATTGGGCTGCCTGGGCTATCCAGGCTATCCAGGTTAGGTTATATAATTTTTACTCTTAAAAAAACTACCAAGTAGCCATTTAGAAAACTTCACACCTTCCTTTTGAAGGATAAGTACTAAACTACAATTGTCTTTTCATTTTTGAAAATGTAATTATGTAAAGACAAATTTAAAACCTAGATAATGGATAGGTGGTGTTGCAAATCGAGCTTAATCTAGACTAGCATCCAATTTCATACAATTTGTTTACCACTTAAATCTAATTTATGAAAACATGTTTGCTAGTTAAATCCTCCTACCTTTATTTCATACCACACACATCGTTTAAAGCTTATCATTTCAGATATATTGAATTCATATTAATGGCATTAACATGCTGTTATCTATGATACATGAGAGGAGCCACAAAGCAAAATATAAATGCAACAAAATATAAAGTAATAAGGCTAAAAAAATGGTTCTTCCCTATTTATCCTGCTTAATCACTTATTTTTTTGTGTGTTTGGACTTGTTTAAACTGTTCCCCCTCAGAGTCAAGCTTCAGTATGACTATCCCTGATGAATAATAACATTGCTCAAGATCTATTCATCAGAGAACTTTTACTGGATTAAAAGAATCGTCCGAGAATCTTTCACTTATTTGACAAGCCTTAACATCTATATGTCCCCTTTGCCCAGTTGGAATGGAGGTATGGGCTGGGTTGCCATCAGTTTGCTCTGTCTTTTGATGGCTGGCCACCTGGATTCTGTCCCAGAAAATCTTGACCGGGCTCTGGAGGTTATGGCTGGATGGCTCAAACAGAGCCAGCTGTGAAACTTAATCCACCGAAGACAGAGATTCTGTGTCTGAGCTGGGGTGGAGTTTGTTCAGGAATCAAACTCCCAGTCCTTGGTGAGGTACCACTGGTGCCTTGGGATGATCCTGGATGCCTCACTTTCTATGGAGGCCCAGGTCACCTTGGTTGGTAGATCTGCCTTCTATCATCTTTGGCAGGTCAGGCAACTGATTCTTTACCTCTCTGCCCAGAATCTCACCATGGTGACCCATGCAATGCGCTTGCCCTTGAACCTGACCCAGAAACTTCAGCTGGTGCAAGATGTGGCAGTGCACCTTCTGGCTGTGATACCTATGAGGGTTTGTATCCAGCTGGTGCTCTGCCAGTTGCACTGGCTACCAGTTAAGTACTGGATTCACTTCAAGGTGATGGTCTTAACTTTTAAAGCCGTGAACAGCCTGGGACCAGCATCTTGAAGGGACTGCATCTTCTCATATACCCCCATAGAGCTTTATACTCTGCTGAGCAACACCTTCTGGTTGTCCTTGGTTCAAAATACGTCCATTTAGCTTTTTCTGTCCTGGTCCCTACTTGGTGGAACATATTCCCACTGGAGGTCAGGGCCCTGTGGAGCTTGTTGCAGTTCTGCAGGGCCTGCCAAACTAAGCTGTCCCGTGAGGCAGTGGATGTTTGAGCATCTGGCCTTCTTGTCAAATATGGCTTATCTTACTCTTTCCAATTAGGGCCTTATACTGTGAAATTTTGCCATCTTAAATGCTTTTAATTGTTTCAGTTTGTTTATTTGGTTAACTGTTTACATTTCCAATTTTTTTAAAATTGGCTAATTGTTTTAGAATTGGTGTAACTGGTTTTTAATGTTTGATTGCGTTGTTACCTGCCCCGAGCCTGCTTACAGGGAAGGTGGAATAGAAATGTACAATAATAAATAAATAAATAATAACAGAAAATGAGTTAAATCTATATATATGCAGAAATAACTTTCAGTGTGTACAACGCCTATATACTATTGAGCTCTTCAGAGGTTTGTGGGTACTTAATAAAAATAGTGATTGGGCACTTGCTTAATAGTTTGCATACAAAACCAAGTCATTTGTCCATTTAGCTCAGTATATTGATCATCCATGGTTGTAACAGTCAGATATCTGGTACACATTACAGTAAACACACAAGCCCTGTGCAGATAACCTGTTCATGCATTTACTCACCATGTAGGGAAGGGAGAGTACATATGTGCCTGTTTACCCTGTCTCTGTACATTCACCAACTAGGCTGCATGGTGCAAAATGCAGTGGATCACAGGGAGGCACAACATATTTGAGGGTACTTCTGCTTATTTGCACCATGTAGATGATGTGGGGGTGGGTGGGGGGCAGCACTTGTGCCTACTCTTCTTCCCATGCGGTTAGCCAGTGCATGGGTGGTCCTTTTGTACAGGACTATATATAGAGTTGCCAACCTCAAGGTAAGGCTTTCAGATCTCTTGGAACTATAACTGATCTCCAGACTACAGAGATTAATTCTCTTGGTGAAAATGGCAGCGTTGGAGGGTGAACTCTGTGGTACTATAGCCCATTGAGGTACCACTCCTTCCCAAATTCTGCTTTTCTCAGGCTGCACCCCCCAATCCCCAAGAATTTCTGAACCCAGAGCTGCAACCCTGGCTATATACGATCTGTGTACACATGATTTTTCTTTTCATGTATGTTAAGGAATTCTTATGTTTCATACAATATATACAACAGATAGTGAATGCTGCACTATGTGGCTTGTGACCAGCTTTGCTTTAACTTTCTAATAGTAACCACATGTTGGAACACATTGATATTAAAATTATAGCCAGGAGTTAGATGGGAGTGTGGATTAATGTGTCAGTTTAATATACTGGTATCACATCTGTTGGGAATGGTTAGGGATTCAAGAAATTATTGAAGAATGGGTAGAATTTAGAAAAATATTTTTAAGGCCATGGAATTGAATTCTGTTGCATAACAATCTAGATTTTTTAGGAGGTGGTCTTGGCTTGATTGCTTTTTAGCTTATGAAATAGGTATTAAAGTAAAAAAGTATCAATACAGACTGGTATTAAAAATCTCAGAAGTCAGTGCAAAAATGGAACGTCTTTTTGGCACTGATATAGGTTATGCTTTTTTTCTACAAAAAAAGCCCAGCAGGAACTCATTAGTATGCGAGGCCACACCTCTAATATCACCATCATTTGCATACTAGGCCACACCTCTGACATCACCATCATTTGCATACTAGGCCACACTTCTGACATCACCAAAAGTGTATAATGTCTTTTTTGAGGTGTGGTAACAATTCTGGTCATCACACCTCAAAAAAAGTCCAGAAATATATAGCCACATATATATATACAAAGCCATAAATATATAGCAATCCCAGGGGAAAAAATCAAATTCCAACCCACTACTTAAAATGCTTAAAGAAAGAAAGCGAAATAAAGCAAACAGACAGGAGAAAAGATTGACTGAATGAATGAAAGGGGAAAGAGAGTTGGAAAAAGAGAAGGAGAGAGAGAGGGGGAGGGGGAAGTGGGAAATAAGGCAAACAGGGAAACAGAAATATTGACCGAAAGAAAGAGTGAGGGAGTGGAAAATAAAGCAAATAGATAGAGAAAAAGAAAGACTGACAGAAAGAAAAAAATGAATGCATGAAAGGGGGGAGAAAGAAAGAACACTGCCAAAAAAGAAAGAAATAATGAATGAATCAATGGGGCTGACAGAAAGAAAAAATGAATGAATGAGAGGGAGGGAGGGAGGGAGGGAGAGTCGGAAAGAAAGAAAGAACACTGCCAAAAGGAAAGAAATAATGAATGAAAGGGATTGACGTCGCGAGGTCGCAGCGCAAGCGCGGCAGGCCTCCCCAAGCCCCGCTGGATAGCGTGATATTGGGAGGCCCTCATGCAAGTGCGGCAGGACTCTCCGAGCCCTGCCGGACAACACAACACCAGGAGGCCCCCGTGTAAGCGTAGCAGGCCTCCCTTAGCTCTGCAGACACCCGGACATCAGGAGGCCCCCCGCGCAAGAGTGGCTGGCCTCCCTGAGCCCCGCCAGGCAGCGGGGGAAGTTGATTTGGCCGAGCCAGAATGTTGCCCGGGCCACCCAGAACAGTGTTCTGGTGCATTCCGGCTCAAAAAAAGCCCTGGGTTATGCACCTATAAGTTATGCAGCTGCAATAGGTTATGCACAACAATATGTATCTTGGGTTCAGGATCCTATGGTGTGAGCTCAGCCAAGTAGAGGTGTGTTAAGAACATAAGAGAAGCCATGTTGGATCAGGCCAATGGCCCATCCAGTCCAACACTCTGTGTCACACAGTGGCCAATATGTGTGTGTGTGTATACACACACACACATATATACACACACACACGTACTGTGGCTAATAGCCACTGATGGACCTCTGCTCCATATTTTTATCCAATCCCCTCTTAAAGCTGGCTATGCTTGTAGCCACTACTACCTCCTGTGGCAGTGAATTCCACATGTTAATCACCCTTTGGGTGAAGAAGTACTTCCTTTTATCCATTTTAACCTGACTGCTCAGCAATTTAATTGAATGCCCATGAGTTCTTGTATTATGAGAAATGGAGAAAAGTACTTCTTTCTCTACTTTCTCCACCCCATGCATAATCTTGTAAATCTCTATCATGTAACCCCACAGTTGACATTTCTCCAAGCTAAAGAGCTCCAAGCGTTTTAACCTTTCTTCATAGGGAAAGTGTTCCAAAACTTTAATCATTCTAGTTTTTCTGCACTTTTTAGTGCAGTTTGGTGTAGTAGTTAAGTGTGCAGACTCTTATCTGGGAGAACCGGGTTTGATTCCCCACTCCTCCACTTGCACCTGCTGGCATGGCCTTGGGTCAGCCATAGCTCTAGCAGAGGTTGTCCTTGAAAGGGCAGCTGCTGTGATAGCCCTCTCCAGCTCCACCTACCTCACAGGGTGTCTGTTGTGGAGGAGGAAGGTAAAGGAGATTGTGAGCTGCTCTGAGACTCTTCGGAGTGGAGGGCAGAATATAAATCCAATATCTTCTTCTTTTTCCAATGCTATAATACCCTTTTTGAGGTGCGGTGACCAGAATTGTACACTGTATTCCAAATGAGGCCGCACCATTGATTTATACAGGGGCATTATGATACTGGCTGATTTGTTTTCAGTTCCCTTCCTAACAATTCCCAGCATGGCGTTGGCCTTTTTTATTGCAACCGCACACTGTCTTGACATTTTCAGTGAGTTATCTACCACGACCCCAAGATCTCTCTCTTGGTCAATCTCTGCCAGTTCACACCCCATCAACTTGTATTTGTAGCTGGGATTCTTGGCCCCAATGTGCATTACTTTGCACTTGGCCACATTGAACCTCATCTGCCACATTGACACCCATTCACCCAGCCTCAACAGATCCCTTTGGAGTGCCTCACAATCCTCTCTGGTTCTCACCACCCTGAACAATTTAGTGTCATCTGCAAACCTGGCCACTTCACTGCTTACTCCCAACTCCAGATCATTAATGAACAAGTTAAAGAGCATGGGACACAGTACTGAGCCCTGTGTCACCCCACTGCTTACTGTCCTCCACTGTGGAGACTGCCCATTTAAACTCTGCTTCCTATTAATTAGCCAGTTTTTGATCCACAAGAAGACCTGTCCTTTTACTCCGTGACTCTTGAGCTTACTAAGGAGCCTTTGATGAGGAACTTTATCAAAAGCTTTCTGGAAGTCAAGGTAAACAACATCTATTGGGTCCCCTTTGTCCACATGTTTGTTCACCCCCTCAAAGAACTGTAACAGGTTAGTGAGGCAAGATCTTCCCTTACAGAACCCATGCTGAGTATTCCTCAATAACTTGTGTTCATCAATGTGCCTACTCATTCTGTCCTTGATAATGCTTTCTACCAACTTTCCCAGTATTGAAGTCAGACTGACTGGCCTGTGATCTCCTCTGGAACCCTTTTTAAAGATGGGGGTGACATTTGCTACCTTCCAGTCCTCAGGAACGGAGGCAGATTTCAATGAAAGATTACATATTTTTGTCAAGAGATCCACAAGTTCAACTTTGAGTTCTTTCAGGACTCTTGTTAGTGTTAGTTTTCTTCCCACTAATGTTAATGGAAAGACCAAAGCTGTTCAATGTGTGTAATAGGAGCATGGAACATGAGCAGTATGAATCAAGATAAGCTCAAAATCATAAAACAAGGAGGGAGGGAGTGAACTACAGTGGACTGGAGCAGAAAACTACAAAGTGTTTTTCTCTGGAAATGACAAACACAGAAGAAACAGAGTTGCTCTGATAGTGAGGTGAGAGGTAGTACAGGCATTCTGGGACTATAATGTTAAGTCTGACTGAATAATTTCAATCAGACTTCATCAAAAGCTTCTCAGCATAACCATCATTCAGATTTACACCCCAGCTACAGATGCTGATGAGAAAGAAAATGAAATTAGAATCAATTATAATTGGAAGATATGGGCTAGGAGCAGGAGAGCAGCTCACAAAATTCTGTAAGACAACAATTTGTTCATAGTGAATACATGCTTCAGGCAACTGAACAGATGATTGTACACATGGATGTCATTGGATGGCTGATATAGAAATGAAATAGATTACATAATTGGAAGCATAAGTTAAAGAAATCCTGTTGGCTTTGTTGAAACAAGACCAGGAATTAATTGTGGTGCTGACTCTTAATTGTTAATATTGAAAATTAGAATAAAGCTGAAAAAAACCACTAAAGCATTCATAGTTCCAAAATACAATTTAAACAACATTCCTGAAGAGTTTAAAGGCCATGCAAATAATAGATTTGCATAAGTAAAAGTGATTTGCATAAGTAAAAGTGAACATGAACAAGAAGAACTATCAGTTGAAACCAGAGATATTATCAAGGAAGAATGAGCAAAGACTATTCCTGTAGCCAAAAGAAATGAAAAGCCTCAATGGAAGACTAATAAAACTCTTTAAAATGCTAAAGATAGATGAGAAACCAAAGTGGTGAGAAGCAAAAGGTGACAGAAATGGAATCAGAAGTCTAAATGCGAAGTTCTAGTGACTTGTACATAAAGATAAAAAGAACTATTATAATAACCAAAGTGAAGAAATAGAAGAGAATAACAAAATTGGAAGAACAAAAGATCTGTTCCACAAGATTACTGAAAAGCTTTCAACTGTGTGGATCATGAAAACATGTGGTTGGTTTTAATGAAATGTGTGTGCCACAACATCTGATTATTTTGATGTGCAAATTGTACTCTGGACAAGAGACCACTGTTAGTGCAGAATATGAAGAAACAGAATGGTTTCCAATTGGCAAATATGTTAGACAAGGATGTATTTTATCTCTCTAGTTCTTCAATCTATATGCATCATGAGGAAAGCTATTAGATTTAGATGAAGGTGGCATGAAAATTGTGGAAGGAATATTTACAGTCTGAGATATGCAGATGACATCACATCACTGGCAGAAAGTATGAAGGCTTGAAATAACTACTGCCAATGGTTGAAGCAGAAAGTGTCAAAGCAGGATTACAGCTGAACATCAAGAATACAAAAGTAATGACTACTTGGGAATTGTTAAAGACTACAGTGAAATTGTTAAAATTTTCTGTTCCTTGGCTCACTTATCAACCAAGAGACTGCAAGGAAGAAATCAGAAGGTAGTTGAGACTGGGGAGGGCAGACATGAAGGAGTTAGAAAGGATTTTTAAATGTAAGGATGTGTTGCTGATGACCAAGATCAAAATAATTCATACTGTAATTTCCCCCATTACTATGTAGGGGCTTGAAAGAAAGCTGACAGGAGGAAAGTTGATTATTCTTGTGGTGTTAGAGGAGTTTGATGGTTACTGTGGACTACCTATGAACAAATAAGTAGGTTCCAGTTCAAATCAAGCCTGAGCTATCCCTAGAAGCTAAAATGACTAAACTGAAGCTATTGAGCTTTGGTCACATTATGGGAAGACAGGCATTACTGGAAAAGACAATATTGGTATGAAAAACTGAAGGCAGAAGGAAACAAGGAAGACCCAACATGAGATGGATTAACTCAATCAAGGAAGCCATGGCCTCTTTTTGCAAGATATTAGCAAAGCAGTTAATGATAGGATATTTTGGAAGTCATGAACTCATAGGCTCACCATAAGTTGGAAGTGACATGACAGCACATAATACACACAAAACTGGAATCCTAAAGCAGTCCTGAGGAAACTAACCAGTTTGCTCACATGCTGGCATTTGTACATCCTGAGTTACAGAGTTAATGATTAACTGATTTTTGGTATAAGGCAAGAAGAGTGAGCCATGTGAACACTGCAACAAAATAGATTGGTGTAGATTTTAATTTAACATTGGTTAAGTATTGGAATGTCTATATCTGAATGCATATAGCACTGTTTAATATAATATGAAGGTGATCAAATGGTGAACATTAGCTGGAAATGGAAAATTGTATTTATGGGAGTTGAAAATAGTTTGTGAGTGTTTGTTTCCTATGGAATGCACACAAAATTCTTCTCACTGTTTAAAACAATACAAGGATCCACTAGACCAGGGGTGGCCAACGGTAGCTCTCCAGATGTTTTTTGCCTACAACTCCCATCAGCCCCAGCCATTGGCCATGCTGACTGGGGCTGATGGGAGTTGTAGGCAAAAAAAATTTGGAGAGCTACTGTTGGCCACCCCTGCACTAGACCTATTTTACTATAGATTAGTTTTGAGATGAGTATATATGCTATTATCAGCAATATTGCTTTCATCAGCTCTCTAATTCCTGCATTAATTTTGATATGAGTGACAGCATGGTGTAGTGGTTAAGATGTTAGACTAGGATCTGGGGGCCCTGGGTTCAAATCCCTATGTTGTCATGGAAGCTAGTTGGTTGACCGTGGGCCAGTCACTTGCTTTCAGCCTAATCTACTTCAGAAAGTTGTAGGGAAGATTAATGAAGTTGTAGGGAACATAGTAAGAGCCCCATGGCACAGAGTGGCAAAGCTGCAGTACTGCAGTCCTAAATTCTGCTCACAACCTGAGTTTGATCCCAGCGGAAGCTGGATTCAGGTAGCTGGTTCAAGGTTGACTCAGCCTTCTAGCCTTCCGAGGTCAGTAAAATGAGTATCCAGCTTGCTGGGGGGAAAGTGTAAATGACTGCGGAAGGCAATGGCAAACCACCCCGTAAAAAGTCTGCCATGAAAATGTTGTGAAAGCAACATGACCCCAGAGTTGGAAATGACTGATGCTTGCACAGGAGACTACCTTTACTTTTTAGAGAGCATGAATGGAGAATGTTGTAAGCTGCTTTGGGAGGAAATAGGGAGGAAAGGTGGGCTTAAATGAATAAATATCACCTCTTTTCCAGTGTCACAGGCTTTGTTCTCTGCAGTGGTGTTTGCAACTTGCAGTTAGCTAGAGCAGTAGTCCCTGACCTTTTTGGCACCAGGACCAGTTTTGTGGAAGACAATTTTTCCACAGACTGAGGGAGGGGGGATGGTTTCAGGTTGATACAATTGTGCACTTTATTTCTAAAGTGTTTGGTGTGGTGGTTCAGTTTGCAAACTCTTATCTGGGAGAACCGGATTTGATTCCCCACTCCTCCACTTGCAGCTGCTGGAATGGCCTTGGGCCAGTGATAGCTCTTACATAGGTTGTCCCTGAAAGGGCAGCTTCTGGAAGAGCTCTCTCAGCCCCACCCACCTCACAGGGTGTCTGTTATGGGGGAGGAAGGTAAAGGAGATTGTGAGCTGCTCTGAGACTCTGAAATTCAGAGTGGAGGGCAGGATATAAATCCAATGTCATCATCATCTTCATTATTATTATTACTATTGCTACTACATTCTAATATATAATGAAATAATTATACAACTCACGGCCTGGTTGCTAACAGGCCACGGACCGTTACTGGTCCACAGCCCAGAGGTTGGGGACCCCTAAGGTAGAGGGCTGGTCCTCTGTGACTTGTATTCAGCACCAGTCTGTGTATTATAGAAAACAATTTTGGTTGCCAGCAATTAAGGGAGAAATTTAAATTGCTACAGGTTTGATGATATATCCCTCTCTTAATGTTTCTGGCTTTCTGACAACTAAAATCAAAGTTTTTCTAGATAAATTGGATGTTACCAGTCAAACCTTTGCTAATTTATATTTATATAACCTCTGCATCTAAATTTAGTTTAGTTTTGTTTTCTTTTTTAAATATCCAGACTCCAGTATTGGTCTTCTTTTAAAATTTATATGTAGGTGTTGGTTTTCACATTGCCAGTTTCACACTGCCAGTCCCCACACTTCTAAAGTAACCAGTGTTCTTTGTAAAAGTGCATATAATAATAAGCTCCCAAGTGTGAATATTTATTAAAAACAGCAAAATAAAGGAATGCAGTGGTATCTTTAAGACTAACAAAGTTTAATGCAGCATAAGTCTTTGTGAGTCCCAGTCTAGGCTGAAATAAATTGTGTGTGTGTGTTTTTTGGTGATTTTTTTCTGCTACAGATTAGCATAGCTACATCTAGAATAATTAAATAATAATAATTATAATAATTAAATATGGTGATTTCATTGCACTTGTTGCCATGGAGTTTTCTATAACATCGCATAGCTTATGTGACCATACTGCTGTTGAAAGTTTGAATTAAAGCCTCTGAAGTACTGGGCATCAACAGATATAAGAATCCATCCTTTGAAGAATGATACATAGTAAACAAGTTGACCTAGTTCTAGTAGCAGATGTTTCTTCCTGCAGAGAGTAGAAATATTTTAATGGATGAACAAGGCAGGGTGAATAGACATGCAGAGAACATTTGGGCAGTTGTGTGGGTGGAAATAAAAGGGATAGGAAGCTGAGCTATTGGCTGCATAAATGCTGGATGGATTTCAAAATAAGTGGATTTCAAAATAAGTGAAGGAGTTTTTTTATGTCACTGTACTGGTGTTGCACCTTGCTTTAATCATGGAGCTCTAGAAAGTGTACAGAGTGGTCTTTGGCATACACATTCAGGTACAGAGCATAGTGATTCAGACCTGTTTATATCATGTGCTTTTCAACCATAATTTCCCATGCCCCTTTGGTCTCACTCTTCAGGTGTGAGTAGTGTACATGAAGTTGGGGAAAATACATGTGCAGAATAGGTGTAGAGATGGATAGAATGATCCATCAGAGGATCTTTCCCATGTTCTCCTTCTCCCATAGCAGTCTTTTGTGACTCAGGGCAAGTTTATTTCTGGGATCTGTATGGGCTAATAGCCATGTAAGTTGGAATTTGGAAGGCTGCTGTGGGGATGGGGAAAGAAGATGAAGTAGCTTTTTCTGCCTCTTCTTCAGCACAGCTATATCATCAGAGAAAAAGGGAGTGGTTTTTGTCCCCTACCTTACTAAAGCCTCGCGGTGCATTCCAGGAAAGCCCTGCTGCAGGAATGGGACTACTGGAAATATCCCCAGTTTTTCCATCCATGGATCACTATATTCAGCCATTAGACCTGTGTAAGTAATAGTAGAAATAGGGATGTGGACAGTCAGAAAAAGGTGAATGTAGGGAGAAGAGGGTCACATATTTGTAAAAGAGTATGGTGGAGATCTTTGAAGTGTAGAGAGACTGTGCAGGTCATGGATGTGGGCATGTGGAAAGCAGAATGCAAGAAAAAAGGGTGTAGAAATTGATCTCATTGTCCTGTTGGGTGTCATATTGCTGCATCTTCTGCCCTCTCACCTGGAGGAAGAGCTCACCAGGAGGAAAAGCTGAGGTGCACATGGTCAATACCTGTTGAAGGATACTCTGTAGTGATAGCATTGTAATCAAGAGATTGAAGTGTTTTCTTTCTTTTGCTATTACTCTATTTAATGCTAAATATATTAAAAAAGCATAATGTATTTCTGTCCAGCAAAGAGCCTCAGAAAACTTTAGCAAACACAAAAATGAATGACTGATGCTTTTTTTTTCCTGTTCGCAGGTTCATTTTTTTGAACGCAGGTGACTGGCCACTATTGTAAACAGTGTGCTTGGCGGTAAAGTTACCAGAGCTTCACAACTTCAAATTCAAGGATGGCTTTCTTAAAGCACCAAAAGCCCAATAGATTTTCTCCTGTGTGTTGTTAGGCAAATAAACACTTTCAAAGACCTTCATAGTGTGTATGTGTGTGGGTTTTTTTTTAACTCTGTGGAATGCTTTGCTTGCACTTTGTAGGTATAGCTTTCAAACAGGAAACACCCTAGTACTGTAATTTACTGTTTCAAACAGAAAGGAGGTAATGCAACATTTGTCTAAAAACGTTTATCTGCCTGTTTGTGGTTTAAAGAGAACCATACCAAACAGAGTGGTGGATCAGTTGAGACTATGTTTATTCTGGCAAAGGAAAGACCACTGGGAACACCTTCCTAGTCTGAGAGCCTAGTACTGTGTAGGAGGCCTCTGTAATGGCCCCATCTAGCAGAATGCCTTCAGTATTTTGCCATACGCGAAATCGGTTGCAGCTGAAAAGCATATGAAAACACCTTTTTAATGTTCTCCTAAAATGTTTTTTCTCCTGTTTGGACCTACAACTTGAGCAGTGATTTCAAACATCCTAGATGTTTCTTTCTAAGGTTCTGCTGCCCTGAAAATAATTTTAGGGCAGGTGGAGATAATGCAATTTATGGAGTTCATAACACATGTGACTAGAAAGCAGAAATGTGTATTTTAAAGGTACCCTAATTGTAGCATTTTGTGGATATATATATAGATATATGTGTATGAAACATTTCTGCAGCCCCTTGTGACTAAGGAATTCCTACAAATGGTGAGAAGTTCCTTATATCTGTATATTCAGCACACAGCTCAGTGTGGAGATTTGTACTAGTTCTAAGCAATAGCAAAGCATTCAAATACTTTAGGGTAAGTACATTCCACTTCCACAGTGTGGCCTCTCGAATGGCAACACAAGCACTGCAGTTCTATGTAGACCTGCCTGAAATAAGTATCCTTGATCAGTGGTGATTGTAGCCCAGTCCTCAGCATGCTTGCTTAGAAGTGTCTAAGAAATCCTTCCCCTTCATCAACACAATGTGAGTGATTGTAGTGGTTGGTGTGATTTTAAACCCCTCCTTGGATGCCACTATTTTGAGGACAACACTTGGGAGATCAGTTACTTACTTACTCTAATGTTTTTAGAGCTATTCTAGTATAAGCTACTCCATAGTATAAGAGCTACTCCAGTATAAATCTGCTCTTTCCAATTTTTCTGCAACTGGGCACTGCTCTTCTACAGCAGCTAACTAATTTCCTGTGAACTAACTCCAGTGAGAATTCAACAATATTTTCAGTCTTGATTAGGTTTAAATTTAATGCCTTCTATAAGTTGCATCTGGTGAAAATTAGTCTTTTGGATCATAAGGGTTGTTATCACTTCAACTAATTGCATATTTGATGGAAATTCCACAGTCTTCAAGCCAGACATTTTTCTGAACTGGCAAACTTAATAATATTCAATTGGCTATAACCACTTCTTATTACTGTGGTTAAAATTAGACATGCTTGCTGCTTAGAATTTTCCTGACAATCACTTGCAAATTGTTTTACTTGGATACAATAAGATGTAGATAATTTTGTTGTATATTTGTATTTTGTCATAAGGCTTATGCATTTCAGCTGCTGATTCTGTAAGTCTAATTTATTTCACTATGTTCCTGTAATTTGGGGCCTATACCAAATCTTACTTTCTAGCATTCTGAAAAAAATGCTATATGGTTTAGGAGCACTGACTTTTAAGGTACAAATTTGGCCTCTGAGAGCTAGACAAGAATAGGTGCAAATGTCAAGCATGCGGGTTCAATGACAAGTCAAAGTTGATACAAAGACTACGTTTATTGATAGACTGATACTTTGGTAACAGGTTCTTGAGAGTAATGCTGAACACACATTGATACAATACTTTTAAGGCCTACTTCAAAGGGATTCCAAGGGATGGGGTTGCGGGGTAGCATTCACACATAAACTATCATAAATGTCTACATTCCCATAGCATTATCAGGATCATGTCCTTGCTTTCCCAGATGTCTTTTACTCCCTTACAGGAATGTATGGGAATGTATGAATGCTGATTACTTGGTTTCAGTTCTCACCACTTCTAATTATAAGCCATAAAGCAAGGCGGGGGGAAGGGAAAGAATAACAAGCTAGCAAAGTTGGATCCTCCATGATACTTCACAGACCAGGTTAGGCAGGACCCTTAAACAATCAATTATCAAAAGAATTTCACCATGCTTGACATACTGCCCCCCCCCCCTAAAATCAACCTCGGGGTTTCTGAGGAAACGCTCTGTGAAACTTATTTACCAAATCAGGGGCTAATACATCTTTTTCTGCTACCCATTCATTTTCACTGGTTGGGAAGTGTTTCCACATAATCAAATAATACAAAATCCCCCGTTTCATCTTTGAAAATAATATGTCTTGCACTTCATGATGACTCTGATTCCCAATATGGATAGGTTGTGGAGCTGGTGGTCGAGGGTGCCCAGAAGAACCACCCGGATCTCTTCGCAAAAGACTGCAATGAAAGACAGGGTGTATTTTACTAAACATTTTGGGCAACTCCAATTCTATGGTTGCTTTATTAACACCCTCTTGATCTTAAAAGAGCCCAAAAATCTATATGCCAGCTTCTTGGAGGGTTGATTTAAGGGGAGGTTTTTTGTTGACACAAATACTGAATCTCCCACTTTAAAATCCCAAACAGGTACATGGGATTTGTCATACTGCTTTTTGTATGCCTCCTTAGCGGCTTCCATATTCTCCTGAATTCCTTTCCAGCTATTCCCTAACCTTCCCCACCATTGTTTGAACGAGGTGGGGTCACGGGTTCGTTCTCCCCCTGGCAACAACAGAACAGGCTTCCCCTCATACCCATTTACAATCTGAAACAGGGAAGCCTTGGTTGAACTGCGCACACTGTTATTGTAACCATACTCAGCAAACGGCAAGAGATCCAGCCAGTTAGACTGTTGGTGATTCACATAGCACCGTAAATATTGTTCTAACAGCGCGTTCATGCGTTCCGTCTGTCCGTCTGTCTGGGGGTGGTAGGCTGAACTCAACCCTTGTTCTATGCCTGATAATTTGCAAAACTCCCGCCAGAAGTTGGCAACAAACTGTGGCCCACTGTCACTAATGATCTTATCAGGGAACAAGTGTAGTTTCACAATATGATGGAAAAACAGATAGGCTCGTTTCTTAGCAGTTGGCAGCTGTGCACAGGGAATAAAATGTGCTTGTTTGGAAAAGGTGTCCACTACTACCAAGATTATGGTTTTGCCCTGTGAAACTGGTAGTTCGACTATGAAATCCATTGACACCACAGACCATGGATGTGTAGCTGTCTCTAGAGGTTTTAACAACCCGGGGGGGGGGGGCTTCCCTCCCCTTCTTTTTGCCATTAAGCAAATTGGGCAGGAGGCAATGAACTCAGAAACGTCCTTATTCATGGAAGGCCACCAAAACTGTCTGTTAACTAAATGCAATGTCTTCACATACCCAAAGTAGCCAGCTAATTTGTTGGAATGGCAAAATTGCAAGACTTTGGACCATAGGCTCTTAGGGACGTACAGCTTGTCACCTTTGTACCAAAACCCATCCTTCCCTTTCTGAACTTCCCCCGGTCTGTCTTCTCCCTCCTTCTCAGTTTTTGTAGCCAGGTGCTCTCCCTCCCCCCACTTATCGGGCTGCAGATTCCACCACGTTTTGGGCCGGGTGGTTACCATGGCGGCTACTTGAGAGGGAGGGATTAGAGAGTCTACAACCTCCTCTTTTTGACTGTTATGCTGAGGAAGGCGCGAAAGGGCGTCCGTCAAAAAGTTTTTCGTCCCTGGGATGTGCCTCAGCACAAAGTCAAATTTAGAGAAGAACCCCGCCCACTGGATCTGCTTTTCACTGAGTTTATGCCGCCCGGTGAGCACCTCCAAATTTTTGTGGTCAGTCAAGATCTCAAATGGAACCTTAGAGCCTTCTAGCCATGACCTCCAGGTCTTTAGAGCATAAGTCACAGCAAAAGCCTCCTTATCCCAGACTGACCAATTCCTCTGCTCTTGGGAGAATTTTTTAGAGATATAGGCACAAGGCTTTAGCCTCCTCATCTTTTTGCATGAGGATGGCTCCAACGGTGACATCGGAGGCGTCACATTACACAATGAAGGGCTTCAGCTCATTAGGGTGGGTTAAAACGGTTCACTAGTGAACAGTCGTTTGAGCTTGGTGAACGCCTCTTGGCACCTCTGTGTCCAATTCAGTTTCGCCCCTGGGGTTTTTTTGCAATAGGACCCCTCCCCCTGGTTTTCAGCAACTCCATGAGGGGTAACATAATCTGGGCGAACCCCGATATGAAGGTTCGGTAAAAATTGGCGAACCCGAGGAACGATTGGAGCTGTCTACGTGTCCTCGGGGATCCCAATCCAGTATCGCTTGAACCTTACTTGGGTTCATGGCCAGCCCTTGTGCTGATACCCGGAAGCCCAAATAGTCTAGTTCGGTCTTATGGAACTCACACTTTGACAATTTAGCATACAGCTTGTGCATCAATAGGGTACTAAGGACCTCCCTCACTAATTTCACATGCAATTTAAGATCCTGGGAGTAGATAATTATATCATCCAGGTACACCATCACCCCCTTGAACAAATATTCTCTCAACACTTCATTGATAAAATTCATGAACACTCTCGGCGCCCCTTGCAACCCAAATGGCATCACTAGATATTCAAATTGTCCCATGGGTGTGTTGAACGCCGTTTTCCATTCATCCCCCTCTTTGATGCGCACTCTAAAATACGCATCCCTCAAGTCCAACTTGGTAAACACCTTCCCTTCCGACACCGTACTGAGCAAGTCCTTGATGAGGGGGATTGGGTAGGCATTGGAGGTGGAGATCCCATTAATCCCATGAAAATCAGAGTAATGAGAGTTAAAATACATAAAAATACATAAAATTATCACCAAATTCTCCCTGAGTTTCCATTCTTCTCTCCGTTTTTTTCTTAATTTGTGAACACTGGTTGAGCTAGAAGGAAGTGGTTCAGTTCAGGTGTCACATACAACCATGCTATCTGACAAAAGGAGTTTAGACTCTCAAAAGCTTATGCACTAAAAATCTTGTTGGGCTCTAAAGTGCTACTGAAGAAGAAGATTTTGTTTTTTATACTGATGAGGAAAACTTAATTTCTCAAAATTTTGGTGGTCTCTATGTTGCTTTTGGATACAATTCTAACCATGCTTGAGGAAACATATGTGTTGAATTAACAAATCATGATTTATATCATTGGCTGGCAAATTACATTCAAAATAGTGGTTTGAAGAAGGTGCACTAACTGCTGTTCATGTGTTAGAAATGACATTTGAATTGACAAACTGTATTTTTTATGCACAGTCTTTTTCTTTTGGCAAAGGTTAAGGCTGCTGGTCTGCCTTTACAGCAGTGGTATAGATCTGTCCCCCACATGGGACCCTCTGAACTGCCAGTGTGAGAAACCACAGTCATGTGCCAGAAAGACACAAATCCGGAATTGTGACTTCACTAGCATCAGGACTGTGGACAGCAAACCAAGAGAGGGTGGGGATATGAAACAAAAGCTGAGCACCATGAGATGTACTCTGATAGGGAACAAGTCAAAGGACAGAGCTATGGAGGAATCCTCTCCACCACTGTTATTTTTGCCTTGTTGCTTGCTCTTTTAAACCTTTTTTTGCAAAGAGAAGCAATGGGTGTGATGCCCTTGTTCTCTGTGAATTCAGACACTGTCTTTCCAGAAAGCAGCAAAAAATGGTGGTTCTATTGCTGGTGTTTCATTGCCATTTGGTAGTTCTGATTCCTGGGTTGAAGACCATTGTTCTTAGAAGCACTGTGAAAATGAAGAGTTTTTTTGATCTTAGGATGAAAAACAAAAACCAACTCTAAACTATGGCTTTGCTTTTGAATGGTTGGAACCTCAAACCACAATTTGGATTCTAAACCATGGCTTCACATGATATCTGAATTCAGATAAAGGCTCCATTCAGATATAATGTTTTTGAGCTTCATGTGCTACAATTTCCTCCCATCATTTTTTTTTACCATTGTTTGCCTGGAATGCATGAGGTAGCAAACTATGATTTGTTGAGTGGGAGGTATGAAAATGAAATCCAAGTGCAAAAAGATGATGGGACTGCTTCAATATTGGACATGAATACAAACCATGATTTTCCCATTTGTGTGTGCTGAGATAAAGTTCAGCAGTTGTCTTGACAACGCCTTGCCCACATTTTCAGAACTGGAGAAGATTATGTGCTCCTCGTCATTCTTTATTTCCTAATAATATCTGTGTGCCAAGAACCATAAGGGACAAGTTATAACCATTTGGATTTGCTCCTTCCTTTTCTTTTGTTCTGCTTTGCCAGGTAAAGGCCTGTAAGAACTGTTAGGTAACCTATTGATTTGAGTTTTCTGTTGGTTCAGACGTGCACATTACTTTTGTGTTCTTCTCTGTCCCTGCACACAGTCATGTGGCCTTCTGCAGTGAGTCGCATGCCGCCCCCCAACATTTTCTGTTTAGAGTACCAATGTGGGGGGCAGAGACTGGAGCTCTTTCTGCACTACACTGCAGTATCCAGGGAAGGAATAATGTGGACAGGAAAAACGCACAAGGAACATTTGACCATGACAGAATTCACAGACGGTGTCTGGAACTCTTAGAGGCTGTCTCTTTCCTAGTGTTTTATTGCAGTCTGATGAGAGCAACCAGGTGATGAGATCTTCTTATGCATATGTAGATAGGATTCCTTGATTTCCCATACAAGTTTGAAACTTTTGCCTCCCTGAAGCCAGCCTAGGACTTTGACACTTTAGCTTATTCAGCAGTTTATGTCTTGCATTATGGACTGAGTCCAGTTTTCCAATGCTGTTCTATTTATTTATTTATTTTTTAATTTGCCTTTTTTGCTGTGGCATCCCTACATAGAATGAATTATAGTATTCTGGATGTCACTAAGACATAAACAGAAATGGCCAGGATCAGTCTTGTCTGGGTTAATTTTGAACTTGTTCACCACTACCCTGTCTGCTGCTGCTCCTAGACACGGGACATTCTTCCACAAAAGGAACTGGGGGTGACTTCCACCAATTTTTCCTCTACTGTAGAACCTCATTTTACCCATTATATTGTTCCTTTGGATCTCTGTTCCCCACAAGCAGAGTTTGGGTCTACAGCAGGAATAAGAATGTTCTGTTCTGCTGATGAAAATCCTTTCTGTCAGTGGAAATTACCACTGGATAATCTGTTGGATAAGAACTTCCAGTGCCCCTCCAGGATTAGCTGGAAATGAGAGAGAGCAGGATAGATGGATAATGAAGCCATTCATGGCCTTGGTCCTGATTATTTGCAAGACCACCTCTCCGCCTATGCTCACCCATAAGAATTTTGCTCATGTCAGCAGGGCCTTCTGCAGGTGCCAAAATCAACAACTATCCGTACATGTGCTTTCTCTGTTATGGCTCACACCTTATGGAGGTCAGAAAAACTGACACTGTCCTGACTTTACACAAATTAGGCAAAACTAAAGTATTCAAGAGTGCTTTTTGCACTATGTTCTATACTGCTGTGTATAGTTTACTGTAAATATGATCCTATTATATAACTTTACACCTCTTAATGTATCCTGTTACTCATGCTATGGTTTCAGTTCTCTTTTAGATATCTGGTTGGTTCCAGACATTTACAATCTTAATTCATTGTCCTATTCTGTTGTTTGTATTGATTCATTTAGTGTAATCTGCCTTGAGGACCGGTGAAGAAGGTGGACCATAAATAACATGAATAAATAAATAAAATATGTATACTGATAACATCAAACTTCAAATCAAAAGACAATATTCCTGGTAGGTTCATATAGATTATAAACAGAATAGGTATCAAAACAGATCAGCAGTTCCCTAGCACTGCAATCTGAAAATTATGCCACAGGAGATAATATAGTCACTACATAACAGAGGAAGTCAAATCTAACCACTCCAAGCACTGTGGCATAAGGATACTATTATTAGTAAATTCCAGTGAGGCACCTGTGTCATTTTGGCTGCACTAGGCTGACAGTGTTTTGTTCCAGATGCATTATTGACAGTATTGAATACTGTTGAGAGATCCAGGCAGGGATGTACTCCTTCTGTCTTAACTCTCAGTATAAGTCATCCACCAAGGTGCCCAAGTTCTCAACCTGATTTTGGCTCAGGGACTGTGTCAGTATAATACTTGCAGTTGCAAACCAGCAGTTCACAATATAGTTTCTAAATGAGCTAAAATATATGCTTTTATCCCCCTGGCCATCCAAATAATCTAGGCTTTGGAGAGAAAACATTCCTTAAAATCCCTAAATTGCCAATTAGTTTTATTTTTGTAAATCTGCCTTTATAATGGGGAAGGGAATCAGATATTTGTAGCATGACTTAAATGGATTTTATTCTATAGTTGTCTCAGATACTGACTTTCTATGGTTTTAATTTGAACTGTAGTTATATGCAGAACTACCAAATAACCAACAATTACTCAGTCAATTCTTGTTGAAAAATATGTTGAAGCATAAGTCTTCTGTTTTCAGTTATATTTGTTTTATGACAGATATAGAGTGAGGAAATGATGAACCCTGTGCAGTGCTAATGTTTGTTCTGATTAAATATTGGTAACACCATTAGGTTTGGGTTCCTAGTTTTAGGACTTTTAAACTAGTATTCTGAAACAAGCAGTTGTAACTGTCCATGCCCAGTACCCCTGCAAGCTGTACTTTGTATGTATTAGAGAAGCAATTGATCTAGAATGTTGCTACAAGAATTCAAAGCATGTATTTGATATGCAGTGTGTGTATTTTGAAAATGCCAGTGATCACTTTGCATGGGGGACTGTTTTGCTTAGTGAATTGTTAAGGCTGATCTTTCAGGTTCAGCCTTTGTTTTACAGACAGTTGCTAAACTGTGGAATATGTGTCCAAAGGATTGCTGCAGATGCAGTTATGCTGATTGTTTAAATATGGGGATGTTCACAGGAACAAGCTGCAGATTTGTGCTATCTTCTACATCCTCTTTTGGGGCCGGGGCAGGGAGATGTTCATAACCCATGGACTGTTTCTGACTGCTTAACCACAGTTTCCAACCCAAAGTGGCCTACATAATATAATGAATTGCTAAATCCCTATTTTGAATCAGTCATTTTCAGGCCTTTTTATAAGTCTCTTTGGTTTGCACTGGTGGACTTCAGTATGCTTCTTTAAGAGTCACTGATTTCAGTGAGGTAGATTAATCTTTTTAGCTTGCTTGCTTGTGTATATGGTGTGGGTGTGTGCATGCTTGCATATCCTAATACAATCAATTATTAATTAATAAATTATCCTTAATTCTGATGAATTTTTGAATATGAACATTTGTAAATCTATTACATTTTTCCAAGGTGCCAACCATTTTTAACCATGTTCTTCAAACCTAATTGTGGCTTGAAATATAACATTTGTTGAAGTTATTTAAAAGGAGTAGTTTGTAGTGTAAAAATGAAGTGAGAAATATGTATAACCTTCCCCCCCCCACCTCTGTTGAGGGGCCTCTTTGTAGACTACATTGGTGGTTCTGCCCTCAGGTGCTAGAACCCCCAGGCTGCTAGGTGAGCTCACTCTGGAGCAGCCCATGTAGAACTGCCCATGTGAGAAGCAATCCTCTGTTAAGTCAATTCCTGTCACCTTCAGTGTCTGCGCTTGGGACTTGTTGATGGTTATAACAATGCAGATCTTGAGGGGGAACGGCAGCCTCCTGAACACAAAAGGGTGATCTGATGGTATGAGTGATATGTGTGGTATGAACTCCAAGGTCGTTTTCGCACTCACCTTAATCAGCAGCGATGACCCTCTTCACCGCGCAGGATCTGCGCGGATTTCGCACTAATTGCTGCGGAGCACCCAGAAGAGCCGGAAAGTCCCGGCGCTTTTGCGGCGCAAACGGAAACCGCCAAAAACCAGTTTCCGTTTGCGCCGCAAAAGCGCCGGGACTTTCTGGCTCTTCTGGGTGCTCCGCGGCAATTAGTCGAAATCCGCGCAGATCCTGAGCGGTGAAGAGGGTCGTTGCTGCTGATTAAGGTGAGTGCGAAAACGACCCAACTGAACTCCCTGAACACTTCTGGTGAGCATTGTGGCCTCAATGATGTTACTGTGGAGGGCCTTTGCTTGTGGTTGCGATATCAGGGTATATCCTGGCTGTTTGGTCAGGTAGGGTCCTCACTTCTGAGGCTAGGCCTGAAGGGATAGTCTTGGGCTGAAGATATTCTCCATCCCCTATTTTTAGTAGGAGTTTGGAGAATTCCCCATCTGTCTTCAACTGTCTGTAGTCTCCTTTAACTGACCACTGAACTCCACAGCTGGTCAATCAGAGAGCTAGGTGTACAAGCAGGTAGCAGCCTGCCAGGCACACAGTGAAGTGTTACCCCTTTGGAAAAACACAATTTACCCCTTTTCACCCCATTAGGGGTCAGATTTCTAAAAATTCCTTCTAAGTGCTGACTTCATGGAAGGAATGTATGTCCCAAATGTCGTGTTTCTAGGTTTCTGGGTTTGGGCTGGGCATTGATGATACAGATTGTTTGTGTTTTTGTGTATGTGTGTATTTATGCCTTAGAGAAGCTAGTATACAATTTGTATCCATTTTTAATATTTGCCTTTATTATCTATTGGGTTGGATCAGCCCATTTCTTCATAGAAGGAATATTATGTTCACTGAAGGACTGCTTCCTGGTGAGTTAAGATTGCCACGTCCTCTTCATCCCACCATGGGGGACAGTCATGCGCACGCTGCACGATGAAATGACATCACCCAGAAGTGACATCATCAAAATGGCAGCGACCATGTGGGGCCACTCTAGGCATTTCCGGGAAAACTCTATGGTTTTGGATGCTCTAGCCATTTGGGAGGTTAAAACTCTGTGGCACCTATTGTACCATAGAGTTTTACCTCCCAAATGGCTAGAGCGTTCGGGGAAACCATAGAGTTTTCCTGGAAACACCTAGAGCAGCCCCCCATGGGTGTGCCATTTTGATGATGTCACTTCTGGGGGACGTCATCGCGCCAGCAATGTGAGGGGAGGTTCCCCTCGCCTGCCCAATGTGGGCTGGCAGGTTGAGAACCTCCTGGGCGGGATATTCCGCGCCCAGATCGAGGGGTTGGCAGCCCTATGGTGAGTTGGTACCCTTGAATATAACCTATAGTATTCAGAAGCCTATCAGAAATTTTTTAGCATTAACATTTCTGAACAATTAGGTAATTCTTAATTGTAGTTAATACAACTAGTTAGCCATTAGGGCTGCCAAGTCTAATTCAGAAAATATCTGGGGACTTTGGGGGTGGAGCCAGGAGACTTTGGGTGGAACCAGGTTTTCCCATTCCCAAAATAAATACATAAAAATACAGCAGTGCAGTTCACCTGAATACTCATCATTTCCTCATCCCCTAATAGCTGCAATTCTAGTAAACACACAAAAAGCAGACAAAATGCACAGTTTGCAAGCTCACATTTTTGTGATCTTACTGGGGCTTTACTCACAGGAATGGCTGTTCTTCAGGCTAACACTGGCAAATAAAAAGAGAGAGTTGGAGTTTTCCTCCATCCCATAAACAGGTTCCTATACAAGACTCTGAAAACAATGCAAAGCAAGCACAGAGACACACACACACTCTTACTGGCTCTGGTTCCTCTACAAAGACTTTTGGCTCTGGTTCCTCTACAAAGTACAGGGGCTGTGCATGCGCGCTCTCTCACTCTCTCTCTCTCTCTCTCTCTCACACACACACTTACTGGCTCTGGTTCCTCCACAAGGACATCTGAAAAGTACAGGGGCTAGGCTCTGCTGCTGACCCTTCCCCATGAAGTACTTCCTGCTTGCTGCTCAAATTAAAAGACACACACATTTTAAAACGGGACCTGTTTGCAGGTTTTTAAATCTGCTAGAAATCTAGAGGTACATGGTGGCTGTGTGGGCGGGGCTTCCCCTTGCCAGCCAGCTGGCTGGGGGTTGTGTGGAGTCTGTAAAACTGGGGGATCCCCCCCACTGGGATCTGGGGATTGGGAAGCCTATTAGTCATAAATAAATAAACTTATAAAATAATGTATGTTTATTTTATTTACATTTTTATTTATAAAATCTAGTGCCATAAACAGGCAGAAGTATAATTCCTGACACATTTCTGCTCCTATACTACCAAGGGGAAAATTAATACATAGATGTTTCAGTTGTTAAAAGGACCCATTGGTGTAAAAAAGAGAAAGGGAGACCTGGCATACAGCTAGACTTATTCCAAAAAGTTTTTATGTGAGAATCCTGGGAATTCTTATAACTTAAGATTCAGTCTCTTCTTCTTAATATCCAGTTGTCCATGTATATGTTCATAACAAATTTTGGATTAAAAAAATAATTTGTATCCCCATGCCTGTGAGCAGCATAGAGGGGATACATTATATAATCAAGACCGCATACCAAAGTGACAGTTGACCTCCTGACTACAGACTCAGGGGTAAAGGCCTAGATGACCCTGACTGACCCCCCCCTCCCAATGGATGCCAAATGACTCCTATGGGAACTGAGGCAACTGCCCTGATGGGGCAGCTGTCCTCCGCCCCCCCCACAAATGAATGCCAGATGTTTCCTGTGGGAAACATCTATGGGGCTGAGGGGCAAGTCTCCATTTGGAATGGATGGAGAGGATGCTAGGATTGCCAGCCATTGGGGAATGATTGGTGTGGTTGGGGGATGCCCTGAAAAGAAAGTTTAATTTTGGGGGTGATGTGTGACCCTTACCAGGATATAACAAGGGGCTCCTCGAGGGGGCACTGTTTTTGGTGGCTTGGGAGGTACACCCCAAAACTAGAAAATCCCCAAACCTTGAAAACTCAAAAAAAATGCAGGGGGGTGGTGATGGATGCTCTCTGTTGTCACAGGGTGTGTTCCAGCAACATTTAATCACTCCAATGAGTGCCAGAGGGCTTTCCCATGGAGCTCTTTAAAATAAGAGAGACTGCACACCCCTCCCCCCATGGTCTGTGTTTGTTGCTTTTGGTTTCCCTGCTCTATTGAACCATCATTTTATGAAGAAATGAATGCTGTGGAGGCTGATGGGATTCTGACTATGGAACAGAATGTTCATAAGGAAACGAACCCCATGGAGACAGATGGAGGGAAAGCCGATGCTGGAGAGGAGCCAGTTTATGAGGAGATGAAGCATCTTTCACCCAAAAACAATGGCAAAGAGTCAGGACAAGATGAGGGAAAAGACGAGGTAGAGGAAGAAGAGGAATGGGTGCCATGTGTTCAGAACTGGAAAGAGATGTAAGTAGCATGGAGGAAATGGGTATGATGGTGATAGCAGAGGTCAGGAAAACTTTAGATTTGTGGTTTTTCTCTTGTAGCTGGAGAATGAAGGATTGTATTGGAGACTGATCAAATTCTGGATTTGTCGCATCACCGCGTGAGAGCATAGTGTTGTAAATTCTGTAGAGAAATAGCATATTGTCATGAGGATAGTTGTGTGAAATACATAAAGCCAAGAAGACTGGACAGAATGAGGAAGAGGAGGTGGAGGAAGAAGAAAGTATAGTGTGTGCTGAATATCACCTAGAGGTGGTAAGTAGTAAGGGGGAGGGTGGAATGGGGCGTGGGAAAGATCCAGCGGGTGGTGTGGGGGACAGAAAAACACATTGCTGTTTTATCTCTTGCAGAACTAATATGATGATGTGGAGTGGCATCAGTTTACAAAAATTGTGGAAGCAGCCCCATAGATGTTTCCCACAGGAAACATCTGGCATTCATTTGGGGGGGGGGATCAGGAGGTCAGCTACCCCATCAGGGCAGTTGCCTCAGTTCCCATAGGAATCATCTGGCATCCATTGGGGGGGGGTCAGTCAGGGTCATCTAGGCCTTTACCTCTGAGTGTGGGGTCAGGAGGTCAGCTGTCACTTTGGTATGCGGACTTGATTATATAATGTATCCCCTCTATGCTGCTCCTGTGTTCAGAGGGGCATACTCCTAGGAAAGTGTGGTTAGGTTTGTGGCCTTAGTCACTCAGTCTATTCTTGTTACTGTTTTTTAGAAAATAATGTATTCTAATAGCCATGTGTGGTCCCAGTCTGTGGAAAGTTAAGTTCATGGTTTGGGGCCACACAGAGGCTCAAGAGATTTTTCTACAAATTCCCCATGTTTGCAGAAAAATCTGAAATCTTTTAAATAATACATTGGGGAATATACCCCCCCCCCCCATAAAAATGTATAATCTTTGCACACACAGACAACACAACTACCTACCTCAGGGGCGTTGAAGTCATTTGTTATAAGGGCCAGATCTTACATAAATGGGACTTTATTGGGTGGGGTCATGTTTGTCTTAAAATGTAATACAAGGTAACAGATAAAAGGACACAGATATGTTGGAATTATGTATTTGTTCTGCATGTCTTTTGCACTGTTCTAAATTCCAGTCATTATAGGGTTAATACTGTTTACCTGTTTCTCTATTGTCTGCCTGACATAGGAAGAGGATCTTGGCTCCCTGCCAGTCAAGAGAAAGCCCAGGAAAAGACATTTGCTCTCCCACTCTTTGTTAAAATAGCCGGGTTTGACATACTGCCCCCCTTAGGCCTGCCCCCAGGGTTTGAGTGGGTATTTGGCATATAATTGCTTTGTTAATGCAGGAGCTTCTACATCTGGTTTGGCGACCCACTCATGTGATTTTGGGAAATGTTTCCAGAGGATTAGAAAATACAACATTCCCTGTTTTATTTTAGCATCTAAAATTTCTTCTACTTTGTGGTGGTTTTGATTCTCCTTGGGGATTGGGCCTGGCACAGGCGGTCTAAGGTGCCAATGCGTTGCACCAGAGTCTTTCTAGAGTAAGCTGGAATGGAAAACAGGGTGAATTTTACTAAACATTTTAGGCAAATCTAATTCTACAGTCACTTTATTTATAATCCTTTTAATGTGAAAGGATCCTACAAAATTATATGCCAGTTTCTTGGATGGTTGTGGGATTGGCAGATTCTTAGTTGACAGAAAGACAGTGTCCCCCACTTTAAAGTCCCAAGTCGGAGGGTGCTATTTGTCATAGTGTTTCTTATATGAGTCTTTATGGTTTACAATAAACCGAGTCTTTATGGTTTATGATACCCTATATAGCACAATGTAACCTCTGGTATCTCAGTCTTTCCAAAATGTCAAGCCCCAATATTTCCAATAATGAAGTCCTGTGTTTTGTTTCAAATAGACTAGCTTATTTAGAAACTCGAAGGTGCCCAAGGAACACGGTCCTTGGAAAGACTGAGATACCAGAGGTTACATTGTGCTACATAGGGTATCATAAACTGTTACAAAAAAGCTGGCTTCTTTCAAATCTAAAGTTCAAAGGGTACAGCAGTAACTTTCTTTTACTCTACCAAGAGTATTCTATCACTAACACGTGAATTGATAACAGGCCTGTGAATTTTAGGGAGCCAGTACTTCAGACACAGCATGCCCTTCTCTTAACATAAACATCCTTGGCCAGATGGCAGGGAGAACTTGGAGGATAGGTTATAAATAATGGAGAGGAACCAGAGCATGGGTTTGACATTTGCTCCCCCACTCTTTGTTAAAATAGCCGGGCTTGACAATTAGGTAGGGTTGCCAATCCCCAGGTGGGGACAGGGGATCCCCTGGATTAGAGGCCCTCCCCCTGCTTCAGGATTATCAGAAAGTGGGGGGAGGGGAGGGAAATGTCTGCTGGGAACTCCATTATTCCCTATGGAGACTTATTTCCATAGGAAATAATGGAGAATTAATCTGTGGGTATCTGGGGCTCTGTGGGGGCTGTTTTTTGTGGTAGAGGTACCACATTTTCAGTATAGCATTCAGTGTCTCTCCCCAAAATACCCCCCAAGTTTCAAAAAGATTGGATCAGGGGGTCCAATTCTATGAGCCCCAAAAGAAGGTGCCTCTATCCTTCATTATTTCCTATGGAAGGAAGGCATTGAAAAGTAATGCAGTCCCTTTAATATGTGATGGCCAGAACTCCTTCGGAGTTCAATTATGCTTGTCACGCCCTTACTCCTGGCTCCACCCCCAAAATCCCCAGATATTTCTTGAATTGGACTTGGCAACCCTAATATTAGGCCACACACCCCTGATGTAGCCAATCTTCCAACAGCTTCCCGGGCTCCAAGAAGATTGGCTGCATCAAGGGTGTGTGGCCTAATATGCAAAGTAGTTCCTACTACAAAAAAAGCCCTGGGGTGCCCACTTCTGTGTCTGTAAACACATTTTGATGCTTGAGCAACACACAGTTTTGAGTTATTGCTTAGTTATTGAGTTATTTTAGCTTGCTTACGGTGTTTTTTTGCAACTTTTGGAAATAGCTTAACACAAAAACTAGAACTTGGAGATCTCCCAGAATCACAGCTGATTTTCAGCTGACAGATCAGTTCCCTTAGAGAAAATGGCTGCTTTGGAGGGTGAGCTGTATGTCAATTTATCCTGTTGAGGTTCCTCCTAGGCTTGCCAATCCCCAGGTCCCAGCAGGGGTTCTCCCGCTTTGGCTCCTTCCCTCCCCCAGTCAGCTGGCCAGCGGGGGGAAGCCCCAACCCCACAGCCATCATGTGCCTTTCCCCCTCCGGAGGCTTCATTCTCTACTTGAGAAAGCCTTCCTCTTTGGATTGTGTGTCTGTGTCTTTAAGGCTGAAGGGGAGCGGGAGGGGGGAGGAGGCAGAACAACACGGCTGTGAAAGGAGCCCAGACCCTCCGTTTGTTGCACAATCCTTGCAGAGGTCGTTTGCATAGAGTGAAGGTAAACTTGAACCTTTGGTTGCCCTGTGTTACTGTGAAAAACTTGAAAGTTCAGCAACTCGTGAGTAGAGGTGCCAATCCCCAGGTGGGGGCAGGGGATCCCCAGTTTGGAGGCCCTCTGGAGCTTCAGAGTCATTAGAAACAGGTGGGGAGGGAGGAAAATGTCTGCTGGACCATAGGGTATAATGGAGAATTAATTACAGGGTATCTGGGGCTCTGGAGGGGCGGTTTTTTTGAGGTAGAGGTACCAGATTTTCAGCATAACATCTGATGAGTCTCCTCAAAATGCTCGCTAAGTTTCAAAAAGATTGGACCAATTCTATGAGCCCCGAAAGAAGGTGCCCCTATCCTTCATTATTTCTAATGTAGGGCAGGCATTTAAAAGGTATGTGGTCCCTTTAAATGTGATGGCCAGAACTTCCTTTGGAGTTCAGTTGTGCTTGTACTGTTGGGTTTTTGATGCAATTTCACTTCCTGTTGAGTTAATTAAATATTTGTATATGCATGCTGATGTTTAGCCAGTGAGATAGGTAGAGCCAATGAGAATGCTTGCACGTACTTCCCACCAAGGCTAGGTGTCAATATGCATAGTGACCATTGAGGGAGAGCCCTAATAGGCTAATCCATATATTTGGGTGGTGGTCTAGGGGAAAACATTTGGTCAGTTTTATTGTCCTTTGTGTTAAGCCCTTAGATCTCCATGCAGTTGAAGTTAGGACTCGAGAGAGTCGAGATTGAATCCTTCTTTGTTTTCTAGAAATCCCAGTCATACCTCTTCCTCATTAGTAAAGTAAACTACTTTGTTTCTTAAACTAAACCATGTGCCTGGTTGTTATTTGTGGTTCTCTCCACGTTACTATGCTAATAGTATGTCTAAACCCTAACAGTCACAACTTTGCTTATGGCTCCACCCCCAATGTCTCCTGGCTTCACCCCAAAGTCTCCTGGCTCCACCCCCAAAGTCCCCATATATTTCTTGCATTGGACTTGGCAACCCTAGTTCCTCCCCTACTGAAACCCGCATCCCCCAACCTCCACTCCCAACATGTATTTCCCAAAACAGAATTAGCACCATTTCACACAACTGAAGCAATCCTTGAGCCAGTTACCTACCAAACATTACTTGGTATACTTAAATAATCTTGTAATCCAATTAAATGTAATGCAGAGGGTAAAAATTGATCTGGTTGGACAAAAAGAACACTATCCATACACACCAATTAGAATTCCAGTTGTTTGCAGTTTTGGTAATTTTGCTAAAAGCATATTCATAGTAGAGTAAAACAAGCTAATAAAAGAAAATACGTCAGCTTGCTTGTTAATTGTAGGGAAGTAGATTGTTCTTTTCCTGTGACATTTTCTATTGTTACAGTCGAACGATGAGGGAAATGTGTCCATTTCCTTTGTATCCAATAGACAGAAATTCTTAATTGAGGACTGCTTATGTTTGCTCACAGAAAGGAAATGAATGGACATTTGTGACTATTTCACATCTGCTGTTATTATTAAGCATCCTGTGTGTTGATGAAATTTCTTCAAGATATCTTTTTAAACAGAGGTACATATGTTGGAGGTGCATATGTGCATATACAAATACAGATATGGCTGTATTTATAAAGCATGAATGGGTGACTTATTTATGTTGTACTGAATGGCCCAAAAATTCTGCCTTGCATATGCTTAATCTCCTTATGAAGTTATATTAGCATAATTGTTTGCATTTTAATTGTGTTTCTGTACGATTATACAATAAATATATCACAAAAATAGTTGAGTACAGGCCCCAAATACAAACAGGGGCCAAATACTATGCTATAATATTCATATGTTAACAGAATGGTACAGTGCTCTTTTTTTGTAGAAAAAGCCCAGCAGAAGCTCATTTGCATATTAGGCACACCACCTGGCCCGAGAGCACCTGGCTGCTGCATGGTGGGTTGGGCCAGCTGGAGCCCTGGCCAGCCCTGGCAAAGCTCTGCTCCTATGAGCTCTGGCAGAAAAAAAACCCCAGAATGGTATCAAAACACCAAGGATACCACCAGGGGAAGGGAGGGTGGAGAAGGAGGTGGGAGAGGGCTTTAGATAACTGGAACACGGCACTAGAGCCCATTCCGGCTTTGATATGATGGTTCTTAGTGTGGTCACAGCTTCTGCATATGGTGATCTCCATAGTGCTAAATGGTAACTATCTCACCCACAGGGGCAGCCTGACACCCCATGGTGCCCTAGGCCGAATCACTGCCTGGCGCCTCCCTCACCACTCTGCAGCCCCCCTCCCGTGCCTCCTCCTCCTCCCTCCCTTCCGCACAGCATGCTTATTTCAAAGCCGGAACGGGCTCTAGTGCCACGTTCCAGCTATCTAAAGCCACCTCCCGCTGCCTCCTTCTCCCTCCCTTCCCCACTGCATGTTAATTTCAAAGCCTACCCCCCCACACAGTGATTGGAAAAACCGTGCTGTGGGGCCGCACTCCCAGCCTGTCAGGAGCAGTGTCCTGAAAGGGTGGTCCCACAGCTGCTTTCCTCCCCTCCCCACTTCCTGGATCAAGAGGAGTCAGCTCAACAGCCGTGGGACCACCCTTTCAGGACACTGCTCCTGATAGACTAGCAGCGCAGCCCCGTGGCACCGTTTTTCCGATTGCTGGGGGGGGGGCGGCTTTTGAAATTAATATGCAGTGGGGAAGGGAGTGAGGAGAACGAGGCGGGAGGGGGCTTTAGATAGCTGGAACGTGGCACTAGAGCCCATTCCGGCTTTGAAATTAACATACTTTGGGGGAGAGAGGAGGAGGAGGCGCGGGGGGGTGCAAACTAGGCGGTTGCGGTGGGAAGGCCGATTTTGCCACCCCTGCCCTGCCAGCACCCTAGGCAACTGCCTAATTTGCCTAGCGGGGGAGCCAGCCCTGCTCACCTACCTCCACAGTTTATGTAGGGTTGCAAGCTCCCTGTTGAGGGTGGGGGACTCCCCACTTTGGGCTCTGCCACTTGCTGCCAGTCAGTTGGCTGAAAGGGGAAAGAGGCCTAGGCAAGTGTCACTGAGTGTGTGGTGACATCGCTTCTGCTATGCACTGGAAGTGACGTAATTTAGTCATCAGCAACATGAGATGCTCTGGTATTTGGACAAAAACTCTGTGGTAAAAATGGCTTCTATTGTGGAGCTTCTGCCCAAATTCCAGAGCATCCCATATCACCGGCAATGAAATGACATCACTTCCAATGTATGCCTGAAGTGACACCGCCAGCAACACTGGCCTAGGCCTCTTCTTGCTGCCTGTAACTCTCCCCACTGCCTCCCATTTGTGGGGGAGAGAGGAGAGAAGAAGAGATTGGATTTATACCCTGCTCTTCACTAACCAAAGGAGTCTCAGAACGGCTTACAATCTCCTTTCTCTTCCACTCTCCATAACAGACATCCTGTGAGGTAGGTGGAGCTGAGAGAGCTCTAACACAAACTGCTCTTGAAAGGAACAGCTCTGCAAGAACTTGTGGCTGACCCAGGGTCACATCAGCAGGTGCATGTGAAGGAGTGGGGAATCAAACCCAGTTTTCCCAGATAAGAGTCTGCACACTTAACCACTACACCAAACTGGCTCTCTACTCACTACCCTGAATTTATTGACCTCACTACCCTGAATTTATGGAATTCAAATTACTTGCTCAGTATACTACAGGAGTTCTGCATGGAGACATGGGAAGACCATAAAGGCCTCACATACATGCAGTGCCCTGGTGTACTGTCTGTGTACATGCTAAGGTGGGAAGGAACAGGGCCTAGTGGATCATTTGGCAAGTGAAAGGGGACCCCTGAATAATTAATGAATACTTCTATAATAATAAATGAAAATATGTTTTTTGCCTTCAAAAGAGGGTGTCTGATGCAATGTTTAAAGTAACTGTTTGTTAGAAGCAGATAGTCTTAATGGGTGTGGATTGAAGGCTGAAAGAGTAGATAACGAAGAGACCTCAGAGAAGTTTCTTGCTAAAGCTGATAATGCAGAGGGACAAGAGGAATGGAAAAATACTAGAAATTACAGGAAGGTGGGGCATATTGAGTAGATAAGCCTGGGGGCTTGCCTGCTTGTTTTGGGGTGTGAATAAAAACGGTCTGAATGAAAATAATTTGAACTTAGTCAATTTGGAGGCTTTTGGCCAGCTAAGTTCTGCTTTGATGTCAAAGTAAATCATTTCAACACAGTGATGATTGCGGATCTCATTATTTCTCTGCTTCACAAACATGCATATTCCATGCCTGTGTTAAGAAGTATCCTCTCTTATTTTTGTTCCATAATGTTCTCCTAAATTATGTTCAAAGGCTCTTTGTGTGCTTTAAAGCAGTTTTTATAGTAGTCTGATAACACTAAAACACAATATGTACCTTTGTTGCATTCTAGCATACCTAGGAAATGCAACCATAAAAGGGGGATTGCAGGTAAGAACAGAGTTTGAGAGGTAACCAGTAGAAGGCTCAGTGTGAGCCTTTTTACTGAGATTAACCCTTAGAATGTAGGGTTGCCAAGTCCAATTCAAGAAATATCTGGGGATTTCGGGGATGGAGCCAGGAGACTTTGGGGGTGGGGCCAGGAGACATTGGGGGAGGAGTAATGAGCAAGGTTGGAACAAGTACAATTGAACTCCAAAGGGAGTTCTGGCCCTCACATTGAAAGGGACTACAGACCTTTTCAATGCCTTTCCTCCATTAGAAATAATGAAGGATAGGGGCACCTTCTTTGGGGGCTCATAGAATTGGACCCCCTGGTCCAATCCTTTTGAAACTTGGAGGGTGTTTTGAGGAAAGGCATCAGATGCTATGCTGCAACGTTGGTGCCTCTACCACAAAGAACATCCCCCCCAGAGCCCCAGATACCCATGGATCAATTCCCCATTATTCCCTATGGGAATCATTCTCCATAGGGAATTATAGAGTGCCCAGTAGACATTCCCCCCCCCTGCTTTCTACAGCGGGGAAAGGGCCTCCAAACGGGGAATCCCCTGCCCCCTCCCTCCCTCTCTCTCTCTCTCATACACACACACACACTTACTGAGTTTGGTTCCTCCACAACTTTACTTGCTCTGAAAACGAAAGCAAAACAAGCGGAGGGTCTGTGCTCTGACAAAACTGCTGTTGGCCCTTCCCCGTGAAGTGCTTCCTGTTTCCTGCTCAACTTTAAAGGCACACATTTTAAAAACAGACCTGTTTGCAGGTTTCTAAACCTGCTGGAGCTCTAGAACTACATGGTGACTGTGAGGGCAGGGCTTCCCCCCTCCCCCCGGCTGGCTGGGGGCAGGGGAAAGCCTGTAAAACCGGGCAGAGTCTGGGAGCTGCTCCCGCCTATGCTGGTGAAATCTGCATGCTGGGCCCACTTTGGCAGTGGGAATGGTGGCAGAGAGTTGTAGCCAAGTGGGGGTAGGATAGGATTACTCCTAGATAAGTCTTGTGGGTCCCCACTTTTATATTCTGATAGTCAACCTAGCCAAATTTGAGCATACTTAAATTCTGGGATCGGAACTGTGAATGAACAAGACAGATTTTTTGACAAATCAAAAAATGCAAAAGTATTAGAATATTTTTGATGCTGTACATGTCATGTTTTGATAGAATTTGCTAACTACAAATCCATGGGATAGAAATATCAACTACATATTGAGATGACTGCTCACCCTCAGTGTTTATATTTAAACTAGGAATAAGGCCCGTTGTGGAGGAAAAAATACAACAGGCTCTAGAAAGAGGCTCTGGGTGAGTGCCCTCATCCTTGCTGTCTTCCCACCCACCTAAGTGAAGGCATTCACTCCCTCCCCACCTCAAGGGGAGCTAATCTCTGCCATCTGGAGAACACCTGTAATACTGAGTGGTCTCCAGCCCTCACCTGGAGATT
Source organism: Heteronotia binoei (assembly GCF_032191835.1). Lineage (NCBI taxonomy): Eukaryota > Metazoa > Chordata > Lepidosauria > Squamata > Gekkonidae > Heteronotia > Heteronotia binoei. Next base: position 132,436,047 of record NC_083223.1, read on the forward strand.
GGCAACAGTAGTTCTCCAGGAGGACATGGCATTGTACTTGTCTGAGGTCCCACCCCCTCAAACCCCACCCTCTCCAGGTCCCACACTTTAAATCTCCAGGAATTTTCTAGCCTGGAGTTGGCAACCCTATCTTCTTCCCTTTAACTGCCTCTGACTTCAGGTTTCCATCACCTTCCTCCTCCCTTCAGCCTGTACATACGAAAATGAAAGTCTTTCTTCACAAGGGGGGGGGAACCAAAGCAGTTTATATCATTCTCCTTTCCCCCCATGTGATCTAAATAACAACCTTGTGAAACAGATTAGGCTGGGAGTCTGTGACTGGTCCAAAATCACCCAGTCAGCTTCCAAAGCAAGAAGCTGGGTCTGGCAGATCCCACTCTGAAGCCTTAACCCCCATGCCACAGTGGCTTTCATGGGGGGCTGCTGCTGAACAGTAGCAAGCAGCCAGGCATAGGATAGCCAACCCTTTACCTGCCCCTCTGACTTCAGGTTTCCATTGCCTTCCCCCTCTTTGCAGCCTCTACATAGGAAAAAAACAGTCTTTCTTCACAGTGTGTGTGTGTGTGGGGGGGGAGTAGCTTACATCATTGTCCTCTCCCCCTTTGATCTGAACAACAACCCTGTGAGGCAGGTTAGGCTGGAAGCCCATGACTGGTCCAAAATCACCCAGTCAGCTTCCACAGCAAGAACCTGTATCTGGCAGATCCCACTCTGAAGCCCTAAATTGTATGCCTTCCTCAAACTCCACCATAGAATCTCCAGGAATTTCCCACCAACCTGGAAAGGTATCACTTAAGGCCTCTGGGTCAGTGCCTTCCCATCCTTGCTGTCTCCCCACCCAAGTGAAGGCATTCACCCCCCCTTTCCACTTCAAGGGGAACTGATCTATTCCATCTGAAGAGCAGTTGTAAATCTGAGTGATCTCCAGCCCTCACCTGGAGATTGGCAACAGTTGGAAAGGCCTCTCCCTCAGAGGCCTGTAGCGGCACCTTAGGAATTCCACAACAACTACTAAAGGCCTCTGGGTTAATGCCCCCCAGCCTTGCTGACTTTCCACTCACCCAAGTGAAGGCATTCACTCTGTTCCCCACCTCCAGGGGCTGGTGGTCTGTCATCTAGAGAGTAGTTCTGAGTGATCTCCAGCCGTCACCTGGAGATTGGCAACATTGGTCCCTGGGGAGGAAATTGCTGGTAGCATCAAGACACCTTGAAGTGCCTTGAACTACAGACAACACATCTCTCTCCCATTCCTGGAGAAAACCTCTGCTTTTGGAGGGGGGACTGTATGCCTTTCTATTTGCCTGAGGCCTCTCCCTTTACTGAGAAAAGTAGCCTGGGTTGCCTAGCAACACACTCTGGCTAGCACTTCCCAGGGTGCAGGGCCAGGCCTTGGGTACGCTTGGGGCAGATGGCCGTTGCTGGCAGCCATGTCAAAGTTAGGCTGCAGGAGCTGAAGGCCTCAAACTTGGGCTTCAGTGTGGCTTTGTGCCTCTTTTGCTGTGAAGTGGAAGGGGCCAAATTTTTGCCACAGATGGTTGCAGGAAATGGTGGCGAAGCAGTGGAGATGTGTCTCTGTCTGTGGCAAATACATTTTGGTGACTGGGGGAGTTAGGGCTACCAAGCCCCCCGGTCTAGGCAGGGAATCTCCCACTCGGGAAGTTCTCAACCTGTAGGGTTGCCAAGTCCAATACAAGAAATATCTGGGGACCTTGGGGGTGGAGCCAGGAGACTTTGGGGATGGAGCCAGGAGACATTGGGGCGGAGCCAGGAGCAAGGGTGTGGCAAGCATAACTGAATTTAAAGAGATGGCCCAGACGCCCCCTCCTCTCCGCAGGAGCCACCGGAGGGGGAGGGAGCAAGGCCAAAAGCGGCCAACCCTGCCAGCCAGCCTGCCACCCCACAGCGCCCCACTGCCACTCACCGGGCCCTGTTTATTGTTTATTTCACCCCCAACGCACACACGCGTGACGAGGCGGGCTGCCCGCGGCCGGCTCTGCCTCTGGCCGGGATAAGGCGGCGCTGCCGAGCCGCCCCCGCTCCTTCTCTCTCGCCTCTTCTCTCCCTCGCCCCCTTCGCCTGCCGGATGGAAGAAAAGAGGACTGAGCCGCCCGCCAGCCCGCAGGAACGCCAGCTATCCAGAAGCAGCAGCAGCAGCTGGTCAGCAGCAGCGAGGCTGGCGGGGACGCGCCCGAACCGCTCTCGGCGCCTCCTTCTCCGTGGCTAAAGGGGGCTCGGAGCCCAGCCCGGCCCAGACGCTCCTTCCTCCCCGCGGGAGCCGCCGAAGGGGGGGAGCAAGGCCAGAAGCTCACCTGCTGCAGTTGTGGTGGTAGGGATGTTGCTGCAGGTGCAGAGAGGGAGGCGGAGGCTGGTGCTTGGGCGGGGAGGTTCTGCAGGGGGGCTCACCTGCTGCTGCTGGAGGTGGGGGGCGGTGGGGGGCAGGAGCAGGGGCTGCTGCTGGGGCTGGAGGTTCAGTGCTCCATGAAGTCGCTGAAGCGGATGTAGCAGGCGCCCAGGCGGCACACACGGGCTATCAGGCTGCTCTCGCTGGGGTGCAGGAAGGGCAGCTCCGGGCACACCTGAGGGGGGGAGCCGTCAGGCCCCGCCCACACAGCCACGCCCAGCCCACCTCTCGCCACGCCCAGCCCAGCCACCTGCAGGCCGGAGCCGCCGAAGAGGCCGCCCGTGTAGCCCCGCAGGGCCAGCAGCAGCTCGTGGATCATCCCGGCCGCCGCGCAAGGCGCCTCCTTGGCACGGTTTCCCCCCTCTCCCCCCGCTTCCGTTTTTTGGGGGAGCGGGGGAAGAGGGTGGAAATCCTGGGGTCCCCCGCCAGAGCGGGAGGGTTGGGACCCCTATCAACCTGCCAGCCCACATTTTGATGATGTCACTTCCGGGAGATGTCATTTCATCATGTGCATGCATCGCACACGCAAATGTCCCCAACCGGGGGATGAAGAGGACTTGGCAACCATAGGGGGAGTGTTTGGCAGTCTATAGTGGGCAGGTGGCACTGAGTAGAGCCAATAGGAAAGCCAAAGGTTGCAGAAGATACTAGAGAAGCAGCAGAGATGTGTCTCTGTCTGAGGCAAGTTCATTTTGGCAGTTGGGGGAGCATCTCACAATCTACAGTGGACGGGTGACACTGAGTTGAGCCAACAGGAAAGCCAATCTGGTGACAGAGGCTTCATTATCCAATTGCTGATGGAGTGCAATCTCACCCAGTCCCAACGAATGATGGAGCTGGGAGTTCCCAACATGAAACCAATTTTATGTCTATAGATGCATTAACTATTATTCTGGTGCTGAGTCAATGTGTTCTCTCTATCTCTGTTTAAAGAACTGTATCAGCTGGCTTCAACATGTATTTAATAATAATAATAATAATAATAATTTTTATTTATACCCCGCCCTCCCTGCTGAGGCAGGCTCAGGGCGGCTGAGTTTTTGATTGGTATTTGAGTACTTGGTCAGAATTTTGTGATGTGGATCTTTAAAGCAAAGGAAATGAAACATGAATCTTTTAAAAACAGTGACTAAATACTATTTATCATCAGAAGCATAATTTTGAAGCACAAGGAATGAAACATCTGGCATCCTTCTGGGGAAAAAGTTATATTTTCTTCTTGACCTCTCGTAAAAACTAAATATTTTTCTAGAAGTTTTATTTGTAAGATGTTGGCCATGCAGCTGAATCAAAGGAATGTCATTGTAGCCAACATTTTTTAAAGTATTGTTTTGCCAGTGTGTCCACAGCAACAATAGTGACAGAAAATGAAGGAATACTTTTAAAAAATTAAGTTCGTATGCGCATTAATTTCAAAAACTGCTGTTCTATACTATGGGGAGCTACTGAACTATACCTCTTCTGAGGCTCTACTAAAAGTGTTCCTCAAATGGTAATTTCTTTGGGATTAAATTCCTAGCTGTCAAAGAACAATTATACAATTTTTGGACTCATCTAGTAAATGTTTTTCCCCCCTAGCAAGATCTTTAGAAGCAAGTGTTACAAAATACCAGAGTCTGGCTATTACATCTGACTAAGGTATTGACCATTTCATGAAACAATTAAGTAAAAAACATCTTATATATGACTATAACTGAGAGCTGTGTTTAAATCAGAAGAGTTTTTGGCAAAACATTAGGAAGAACTTACTGGCAGAGTGCTTCCTTGGTGGAACAGGCTTCCTCGGGAGGTGGCGGCCTCTCCTTTGGAGGTTTTTAAACAGAGGCTAGATGGCCATCTGAAAGCAATGCTGAAATAATTTAATTGGCTCCCAATGGGGTTTATTGGTCAGTTTTTGTTCATACTTTACATGAACTTCCAAGACAACATTGTGACATTTTGTGATGTGGATCTTTAATAAACATATACAGATGTGACTCTTAACAAGTATACTCATATTTTTGAGCTTTGAAATTGGATCTGTTGCTGTAGTTTTCAGCATTACAAGTCCACAGAATATTCATTATTTTGACCCCTATAGCCATGGTCAACTTTAATGTATCAGTTACCGAGTTCTATTCTTCCTATCTGTAACTTTTAGTAAAATACTTGTTTGATTCTTCCCAGTCTTTTTCAAGGCTATTTCTGAAAAGGCAGCTTTGGTACTATGCTTTTTCATGTAAATTTTGTGGGATTTTAGTATGCATAGTGTTTGTTTAATGTTCTGAATTATCTGTATCAAAATAATGCAGTCTTCAGTTACATCCACACACCAAGGATTTCCCATTATGCACTCATACCCATTGCAAATGCAGAGGCATTTGCATTGGTAATAGAGGGCGTTTTCGCACTGACCTTAATTGGCAGCGACGTCCCTCTTCACCGTGCAGGATCTGCGCGGATTTCACACCAATTGCTGCGGAGCACCCGGAAGAGCCGCAAAGTCCCGCGGCTTTTGCGGTGCAAATGGAAACCGCCAAAAACCAGTTTCCATTTGCGCCGCAAAAGCCACGGGACTTTGCGGCTCTTCCGGGTGCTCCGCAGCAATTGGTGTGAAATCCGCGCAGATTCTGCGCGGTGAAGAGGGACGTCGCTGCCGATTAAGGTCAGTGCGAAAATGCCCATTGTCTTCATACAGGGGATTCTTTATGTTTTCCTTGGTATCTCCTTGCGCCCACCATTCCCCTCCTTCTGCCATCACCAGAGACTTTTTGCCTGCTTTATAAAATGTAATAAGTATATTGCTTTAATATTATAATTCTGTTGCAATGTAGCAGCTATATTTTTTAATGGGGAAATGATAAGTGTGAGGGGATAGTGAGGGAAAATGACACTGATGTAGAACCATCCTGTCTATGCAGTTGGCAAACCTGCTTTGACTCTGTTTTTTCCTGAAAGATTTTTCTGGGGTTTTTTTCCTGTTTTTCTTGATGTTTTTGAGAAACATCAGAGCAGATGAGGGGAGATCAAAGGAGGAGAGGGAAAGATAATGACTAGATGATGAAATGAGAAAGCTCTGAAAATACCTGCTCCAATCTGAGAATCAAGGTTCAATACCTGTGTGGGTACAGTGCTTTCCAGTAATTTCGTTCAATAGTTTGTATATTATATATACTCCATAGGAGAAGCCATGGTAGTCTGTTACAGCAAATAATCATGGGACAAAAACCCACACTGTTATTGCATAAGCTTTTGTGGTCTGTAGCTATTTCACCACATGTACGAAGTGTGTCCTCTGTTGGCAGGTGTGTGCATCTACCATGTGTACATGTAATTTAATATGATTTACAGTAGTCTTTCTTCAAATCTTTACTGCTGCTTATCCTCCCACAGATGGTAAATTACCTAGGAAGTCTAGGAAGATTGTGGTGGTTTCAGTTGTTTCTTTTGTGGTGGGTAGCCGTGTTGGTCTGAAGCAAAAGAATAAAGTAAGAGTCCAGTAGCATCTTTAAGACCAACAAAGTTTTATTCAAGGTATAAGCTTTTGTGTGTAGCACATGAAAGCTTATACCTTGAATAAAACTTTGTTGGTCTTAAAGGTGCTACTGGACTCTTTATTATTTTGTGAACAGTTACTGTACTTTACTGTACTGTACAGTTACAAACTAGACTGTGGAGCAATGTCAGAGACGCTGCTACTTTTGTATTTCACTAGTTTTTTTTATTCTCTATTTGTTGTTGGTTTTTCTCCGACACTCTCTCCCCCCTCCTTTCTCTCTATATATACATATGCATACACATCTAATTTATGTAATTATTTAGTGCATTTTAAGTGCATTTAGTCCTTCATCTAGGGAGCTCAGGACAGCATAAATTGGCCTGCTGTCCTCCATTTTATCCTCACAACAACCCTGTAAAATAGGTTAGGCTGCAAATGAGTGGCTGGTGTAAGATCCCTGAATGAGCTTCATGGCAGAGTGGGGATTTGAACTGGGTCTCCCATATCATAGTTGGACACTGTAACTACCATACCAAAGTATATGCTTATCAGTGCCATCCTAAGCACTAAGAGGTTCAGTGTGGCCAAGTGCAAAGTAATGCACATTGAAGCCAAAAATCCTAGCTATAAATCCAAGTTGATGGGGTGTGAACTGGCAGAGACTGACTAAGAGAGAGATCTTGGGGTCATGGTAGATAACTCTCTGAAAATGTCAAGACAGTGTGTGACTGTAATAAAAAAAGGCCAACACCATGCTGGTTATTATTAGAAAGAGAATTGAAAACAAATCAGCCAGTATCATAATGCCCTTGTATAAATCAATGGTGCAGCCTCATTTGGAGTACTGTGTACAATTCTGGTCACCACACCTCAAAAGAAAATATTATAGCACTGGCAAAAGTGCAGAAACGCTTGGGGTTCTTTAGCTTGGAGAAACTTCGACTGCGGGGTAACATGATAGAGGTTTGCAAGATTATGCATGGGATAGAGAAGGTACAGAAAGAAGCACTTTTCTCCCTTTCTCACAATATAAGAACTCGTGGGCATTTAATGAAATTGCTGAGCAGTCGGGTTAGAATGGATAAAAGGAAGTACTTCTTCCCCCAAAGGGTGATTAATATGTGGAATTTACTGCCATAGGAGGTGGTTGCAGCTACAAGCATAGCCAGCTACAAGCATAGCCAGTGGGGATTGGATAAAAATATGGAGCAGAGGTCCATCAGTGGCTATTAGCCACAGTGTATTGTTGGAACTCTCTGTCTGGGGCAGTGATGCTCTGTATTCTTGGTGCTTGGGGGGGGGCAAAGTGGAAGGGCTTCTAGCTCCACTTGTGAACCTCCTGATGACACTTGGGTGGTTTTTTGTTGTTTTTTTTGCCACTGTGTGACACAGAGTGTTGGACTGGATGGGCCATTGGCCTGATCCAGCATGACTTCTCTTATGTTCTTAAGCAGAATTATATCCTTATATTTGAAGGCTGTAACTGTTTAGGAAGGCACTGATAATCTTTAAAATGCCACAAGACATTCTTTTTTGCTATGGCATTTTGTTTTGCACAGTATGTAAATCTGGTTTGGGGGGAAATATAGAACAACTCAAGAGAAAGAAGGAACCCCAGGGAGAAAAGAAAGGGAACATGAGCGCCAGAACTTCTGACAGCACCCATTGACCCACCGTGAAAAGGAGAGCCTAAGGTGTTCGGAGATGTTAGATTATTCAGGATGCATGACATCCTGAAGTGATAGGGTATCAGACAACCCTTTGATGTATGGGCGACTTTAACCATTGCTCTGAACATCTCTGCTGGGCTGACCAGTGCAAACTGCCTGGTCAGGTGTCAGTACTGGAGCTGAAAAGACCAGTAAGTTTCAGATTGACTATGCTTAGAGGACTGTTCTTTTATGTCACAAGTTGGCCACCCCAGTGAATACTTATGGAACTCATTTTCGCATAGAATTTGCACTACAGTGAGATATGGTAAGAACTGTGATGAAAACAGAACTGAACAATGATGAAAACAGAACATGAACTGATTGCAGATTGAGGCACACGACACACAGATTTAACTGTGGAGTTATGTCTCACTATTCACTGAAGGTTTTTGTAACTTGGGTAGATCTGTAAAACTTGGCATTCAATGTGGCTTTTTTTTCTCCATGTCCATGAAATAAAAATATATTTATGCTGAAAATTAAAAGAAAAATAAACTTGAGGTTTATGAGTGAAAATGAGGAATACAGTTGCATTAATTCCTTCTAAATAAACATACACATTTTTACACTGAAAAAATTTGGAAGTCAAACTTGTTTTCAATAGATGATTGGAAAGCATTCACATGGGAAAGGCTTGAGAAAAATGAAAGCTTTTGGCTGAATGGCTGCCCTTCTACACTCAAGTTTTATCACTGTGGTGCTTAGCAAATTGCAGATTCAGCAGAAAAACTTCCGCAAACCACAGTTGCTATGGAGACTAAACTCTGTAGGTTACAGGCTCAGCCTACAAGAAGTCTGCTATCTTCCTTCTGAGAAATGCTGCTGTTAGTATAGATAGAAGCATGTTCTGTGAAGTCCTGCAGGGAAAGAAATGTCTGGCATTTACTCAGGCCTGTGAAAGTAGAAAATACAGATGTAAGCAAGAAGAAACCATTTGTACATTATCATAGTGCCACATCCGTGGAGATAGAGAAAAATGGAAGGCTACATTGTATCTCTGTATAATAAATATCACCAGAAGGTATATGCATCTTTTCTTTTTGTCAGTCTGTTGCTGTTCAATGATCTATGAGAGAGTGAATTCTGAATGAAATGAACCCCTTTTCTTGGCTGTATGTGTTTCTGGCACCATAACATGATCCAGCTCTCTGCTATAATTTTTTTCATAATTGGTTCTTTGGCTCATAACCATCCTGTTCCTGATGACCTAGTTTTAGCTGCACTATTATGCACATGAGTCATGTTTAAAGGGGACCTACCCTGGAGTCTCTTGGCAGAAGTACATAGATAGTTTATGAATAGGGTATTGCATTACATCATGTGGCCATAGTTGTCTGTTGCTGTGCACTATGCAACTTTGTTAAGGCTTGGTTGGGAATAACACATTCACAGAATTTATTTGAACACACTCATTTTCTATTTATATAGCCCTTGAGAAAATCTCTCAGCAGTGCCAAGTACTGACAAATCCCTGAGTAAATATAGTACAGGTCCTGTAATATGCACTATTTCCTGGGAATGATGGAGGGTTTTGTGAACCTTGCAATATGCTGTGCTTTGGAAGTCAGCCTAAAGACCAAAGGATTGCAGTATCATCTATAACGTATCTCCAAGAGTTCTCTAATTTGTTACCATGACCCTCCCTAAGACCCAGAAATGACTTTGGATACCTCAAGTGCATATTGTAAATATAAACAGAACTGTCTGCTTCAAAGACCACAGTTGAAAATGCTTAGATGTGAAGCTGCCTTTTCTAAACACATGATGGGAACTTCTAATAGGTTAGTATCAACATTGTGTTGTTTCAGACCAGCTCAACTAGATTTGTGCCAGTTGGCTTGTGATATTTACATGCTCAACCTCAATATTAGGCAAACTGTTCCTGTCAAATATAAAACACAGCCCTAAATATTAGGCTGTTTTAAAATGGTATGGGACCTATCTATTTGTAGAAAATCTCATCTGATTGGTAAAGACAGGGCTTTTTTGGTAGAAAAGGCCCAGCAGGAACTCATTTGCAAATTAGGCCACACCCTCTGACACCAAGCCAGCCAGAACTGCATTCCTGTGCGTTTGTGCTCAAAAAAAAGTCCTGGGTAAAGAATTTAGCCGGATGAGCAATTTTATATGCTCTGGTGTTGAAATGGATTAACATGGATGTAAATGTGCAAGGGGGTGGGGTCCCACATGCCCCAGAGGTGGCAGTTCCTAATAACCTGCTGTTTAATTTTTTCTTGATTGGAAAGCTGCAAGGTGCTCGTTTTTTTGTTTTGAGAAAACTGAGGTAGTGCTGTTACTTTGAGAAATGTAACTCTGCCTCATAAGTGGAATTAGCAGACTTTTTGTGCTGCTAATCTTTTGCATGAGCAATTTAGAGAGAGTGAAGGAAAACTAAGAACTTTGTAAATGAGAAAGTCAGTCAGTAAGTAGGCATGCTACACTGAGTGGAACTAGGGCAAGGGAAAGAACTCTTGAATAGCATAGTAATATGTATCAGGATCTCCTGCACAGATTATTTGCTCCATCCCAGCTCTCAAACTGCATGGGTTTCTTTCTTCTTCCCCCCCACTCCTGAGCATCCCACATGGCATTGTCCCCCTCATAGTCTCCTTCTGTGGTCTTCCCTTCTTTGCTCTGGAGTTTCAAGAAGCTGCTTTGATCAAGTGTTCCTGGAAATATGGGTTAGACAGCATGTGGACAAGAAGGTGTGGACTGGCAAACCTTCCCATATCTAGTGCCATATTCTCCCACATTCTTCACTCAGTTCAGAAGAACACCTATGTTTTGATATAGTAGTATGGTTGTCACGGCTCCAAATCGTGGGTTTTATACCGTCATCACCTGTGACTCCTTGAGCGCTTTCATCAGCGCTGCCTTCGCACCATCCTCAACATCCACTGGAGTGACTTTGTGACCAACACTGAAGTTCTCAAGCGGGCGGAGGTTACCAGCATCAAGGCACTGCTGTTGAAGACGCAGCTGCGCTGGGCAGGACATATTTCTAGGATGGAAAACCACCGCCTTCCCAAGATTGCCTTGTATGGCGAACTCTCCACCGGCCATCGAAATAGAGGGGCACCAAAGAAGAGGTACAAGGACTCCTTGAAGAAATCCCTTTGCACCTGTCGCATCAACCATCACCAGTGGTCTAACCTAGCCTCAGATCGCAAAGCATGGAGGCACACCATCCACCAGGCTGTCTCTTCTTTTGAGAACGCACGCATAGTTGGTCTTGAGGACAAAAGGAGATTGAGGAAGAATCGCACTGCTACAGCACCAACCCTAAATCAGACTTTTCCCTGCAGCCACTGTGGCCGGACCTGCCTGTCCCGCATTGGTCTTGTCAGCCACCAGCGAGCCTGCAGCAGACGTGGACTATTGCACCCTTCTTAAATCTTCGTTCGTTCGTTCGCGAAGCCAAGCCGAGAGAGAGAGATGGTTGTCAAGGGGAGTATCCACACTAAATGACAGAAGGTAGAACATGGTTTGAAATATTTAGATGTAGTTGTACAAAATTATTCATGAATATCCATAGCTATGTCTAGGGATGGGCACAAACCAACTGAAAAACTAAAGTTTATCACAAACTTTGACTGGTTCGTGGATTGTGAAGCAATGTTTGTGAACTGAGGTACCACCATAAACTTTCATGAATTTTGATGCAGCTGATGGTGGTCCAAACTTTGCCTATCCATGATCCACCCCCCAAATCTCTAGGGATTTCCTAATCTGGAGTTGGCAACCCTGTCTCCTTTCCACCCAAAAGCCAACTCTATCTTCCCTTCTGTCTTAAGCTTTTCCTCTCCCCCCATCCCAGCAGCTTCTACCTAGGAAAGCTGTGGCCAAGTTGGGTAGTGCTTGCCACTGGGCCAGGCCCACTTGCATGGTAGGGAACTCTCAAGGACTTGGGTGGGGCCACACTTGTATTCCCCTTCCCACACTATTTCTTCTTTCCCTCTTCCTGGCAACTGCGATTACTCTCCCCTTCCCCTGCCTTATTTTCTCCTTTTCAGCTATTCACCAGCCTACCTTTTATCTGCCCCCATCCTCACCTGCATTTATTATTTGTTTACTTTATACCCCACCTTTTCCCACAAGCCTCCCTCCCAAGCAGTTTACATTATTCTCTTCTCCTCCTTTTTATTCCCACAACTCTGTGAGGTAGATCAGGCTAGAAGTATATGGCAGGCTCAAAATCATTCAGACTGATTTCACACTAGGGCTTGTTCTGGGTAGAGAGCCCTTTTGCCCCCGGGGCTTCTCTCCATTTTCACATAAGCTGATGCAGAACTGCGAGTTGGTGCACTGCTTTTCCGTAGCAAGTAGAGACCTCTTGTAAGAAGATCTCGCTTGCTGCAGAATAGTGGTGCGCCATCTTGCAGCTCCAGGGCAACTTGTGCGAAAACGGAGAGAAGCCTTGGTAGCAAAAGGGCTCTCCACCTGGAACAAGCCTAGTGTGAAATCAGTCTCAGTGAACTTCCACACCAAGATGGGGATCTGAATATGGGTCTCCCAGATTCTACTCTGAAGGTCTCACCACTACAGCACACTGGTTTTCATAGGGTCTGTTGTGGAACATGCCTGCTCTGACCTGCAGGCCCTATTCCACCCTGCTCTCCTAGGTGTTTCTCCACATCTGGAGGGGCTTTTCTTTCACTCTCAGGGTTAGTTTGCCACCACCACATGACCATATAAAATTGCCCACTGGGAGGGCCAGGGCTCCTGGCTTCCCTTCCAAGTTCAGCACCAGGGTGACATGGGGACAATTTACTGCCTTGCACACCCTGGAGGAATAGCCACCTGCCAACTGCCTATCTTTCCCCAGTGCAACTTTTAAAATAGCATGTCCAAGCCAGAGGAAGTCTATGTGGTACAGAGAACTATGGCCAGGATCCAAAGTTATAAAGTATTTATTAAAAAGAAAATGTTTAAAGCATACTTAGCACAGCACCACACTGAACAAGGAATACAAAAAAAGGGGGAGAATTCAAATTCTCTGCCTCTCTCCCTCTGCACACCCTATCAGATGTTAAAATATAGGACAGGCCCCTTTAGCTTTAAGAAGTTCTAGCTCTCTACAAAGTTACCAATACCTTGAAGTTTCCTTCAGCTTTCCAGGGGAGGACATGGTCAAAATGACTGCCTTGTGAGAGCAGAGGTCTGTGTGTGCTCATGGATTTTTTATCCCAGGAAAAGAGCCTGCCTTCCTGTTGCAAGGAGATTTTGTCATCTCTGGTACTCTGCCCGCTGACCAGGTCAAAGAGGCATTTTCTGGAGATCTTCTGGGAATTTTCTTCCTATAGACTATGTAGGATTTTATCCCTTCAAATCTCTGCTCTTGGCTAGGAGGAAGTGGGGAACTTCCCCATCCCATTGTCTCTAGCTAGGTAGATGAGGTGAGCCTGGAAAGCCATGGATGGACTTTTTCCTTCCCAGTCTGGTCTCTGCCCAGGGGAAGGGTGATGGGGGGAAGGAACCTTTTAAAATGCATGGTGCAGCCTTTTGCCCTTCTCCAGTCTCCCAGGCAAAAAGGCATTTCTTCAGAGAGTCACTGTTGTTAAACATAAGAACATAAGAGAAGCCATGTTGGATCAGGCCAACGGCCCATCAAGTCCAATACTCTGTGTCACACAGTGGCAAAAAATTTTATATACACACATACACTGTGGCTAATAGCCACTGATGGACCTGTGCTCCATATATTTATCTAAACCCTTCTTGAAGGTGGCTATACCTGAGGCCGCCACCACCTCCTGTGGCAGTGAATTCCACATGTTAATCACCCTTTGGGTGAAGAAGTACTTCCTTTTATCCGTTTTAACCTGTCTACTCAGCAATTTCATCGAATGCCCACGAGTTCTTGTATTGTGAGAAAGGGAGAAAAGTACTTCTTTCTCTACTTTCTCCATCCCATGCATTATCTTGTAAACCTCTATCATGTCACCCCGCAGTCGACGTTTCTCCAAGCTAAAGAGTCCCAAGCGTTTCAACCTTTCTTCATAGGGAAAGTGCTCCAGCCCTTTAATCGTTCTAGTTGCCCTTCTCTGGACTTTCTCCAATGCTATAATATCCTTTTTGAGGTGCGGCAACCAGAACTGCACACAGTACTCCAAATGAGACCGCACCATCGATTTATACAGGGGCATTATGATACTGGCTGATTTGTTTTCAATTCCCTTCCTAATAATTCCCAGCATGGTGTTGGCCTTTTTTATTGCAAACGCACACTGTCTTGACATTTTCAGTGAGTTATCTACCACGACCCCAAGATCTCTCTCTTGGTCAGTCTCTGCCAGTTCACACCCCATCAACTTGTATTTGTAGCTGGGATTCTTGGCCCCAATGTGCATTACTTTGCATTTGGCCACATTGAACCGCATTTGCCATGTTGACGCCCACTCACCCAGCCTCAACAGATCCCTTTGGAGTTCCTCACAATCCTCTCTGGTTCTCACCACCCTGAACAATTTAGTGTCATCCGCAAACTTGGCCACTTCACTGCTCACTCCCAACTCTAAATCATTTATGAACAAGTTAAAGAGCATGGGACCCAGTACCGAGCCCTGCGGCACCCCACTGCTTACCGTCCTCCACTGCAAAGACTGCCCATTTATACTCAAGCAAGCAGCCAGGCCTAGTTAAGTCATGGAAGTTGGGTGGTTTCAAGTCATCCAGCAATTGCTGCCAGGCCTAGGGCTGCTAACCTCCAGGGGGGACCTGGAGATCTCCCAGGATTACAGCTGAACTCAAGAGAAATCTGTCTACCTAGAGAAAATAGCTTCAGAGTAGTAGCATGTGTTAGCCTGCAGCAGAAAGTGAAGATAAAAATGGCAAGTAAACAAAAAAAATATCAAGCAGTTATCACTGAAACAAATCTTGCTGAGTTGTTTTTTTACTAACCAAAGCATTCAGTCTTAATCTGACTGGTATAATTTATTACTTAATCGAATTTGGTAAGGAAGATGTTCTGCTGAGACACTAACAATATTGTATATTTAAAGCTACTTGGGTTGTCCCAGTTTTCAGTGACATACAAGCATTTCTGAAAAATTAATTTATGTGCATTTCTATACAAGAGCTGTACTCAGTTAAACTTAGGGTTGCCAAGTCCAATTAAAGAAAAACCTGGGGACTTTGGGGGTGGAGCCAGGAGACTTTGGGGGTGGAGCCAGGATACATTGGGGTGGAGCCAGGAACAAGGATGTGACAAGCATAATTGAACTCCAAGGGAGTTCTGGCCATCACATTTAAAGGGACGGCACACCTTTTTAAATGCCTTTGTTCCATAGGAAATAATGAAGGATAGGGGCACCTTCTTTTGGGGCTCATAGAATTGGACCCTCTGGTCCAATCATTTTGAAACTTGGGGGATATTTTGGGGAGAGGCACTAGATGCTATACTAAAAATCTGGTGCCTCTACCTCAAAACATAGCCCCCCCAAAGCCCCCAATACCCATGGATCAATTCCCTATTATTCCCTATGGGAATCGTTCTCCATAGGGAATAATAGAGTGCCTAGTAGACATTTCCCTCCCCCCCACGCTTTCTAAAGGGGGGGAAGGGCCTCCATACCAGGGAATCCCCCCTCCCTGCCCCCTCCCTCTCTCTCACACACAAATACTTACTTGGTCTTCTTCCAGCAGAACTTTGCTGTGAAAACGAAAGCAAGGCTGCACAGGAAAAGAAAGGGAGGGCCGTTCTCCATGGAAACTGTTACTGACCCTTTCCCATTAAGCCCTTCCTGTTTCCTGTGCAGCCTTAAAGGGAAACATTTTAAAAACAGATCAGAAGCTCTACAATAGCATGATGCCTACAGGTATGTTCTCTCTCCCACCCCCACCCCCAGATTTTTTGAGAGCGGGGGAGGAGGCTGCAAATTCAGGGGTCCCCTGCCAGGGCGGGAGGGTTGGGAAGCCTAGTTAAACTTATGGGCTGTATAATTAATACCAATCTCTGAAAATATGTTACAATTATAATACACAAATTGTGTAAGTTATGCATGCATCTGTTCACAGTAAGCGTTATCATAATTATTACGAGTAGGCTGTAGGTGATGGTGGTAGGCCATGTATGTGAATAAAAATATATACAACTTCTTAAAAAGCATTTAACCATAGAAACTTTCTGCAACACCTGATAAGTACTTTGGATTTTTTGGTTAAAGTATAAGTAAGAATTCTTTATAAATAAACATCACATGATCCTTTTCTCATTAACAAATACTAAATTCAGTTATTAAGATGGTCAGTTCCCAGGATCATGGAAGGGTACACCGCCCAAAAAGCTTTGGACTTGTTCATAGTCAATATGTGCTGACAGGGCTTTTTTGATAGAAAAAGGTCAGCAGGAACTCATTTGCATATTAGGCCACACCCTGACACCAAGCTAGCCGGAACTGCATTCCTGCTCAAAAAAAGCCTTGGTGCTGAGATCCTTGTATGCTGTGGGCCTGCTCTAGATCACCTTCCCCTGGCATGCTGGAGGCTAAAATCTGGTGTGTCTGAGAAAGTGGAATTTTCTCTGGCACTTCAATTAATTTTTACCTTATTCCTTTTAATATTGCTTTTATTTTGAACTGCATTCACCACAAATGTTCAGAAACTCATAAGGCCACTTGTCCTAGTTTATTTATATCCCCTGATTTTTTTTTTTTTGCCTAGTAGGCATGACTCATTCCATTCTTTTTATAATGTGGAAACATACCAATAATTTGTTTGATGTGTTAAAATTCTGCATAATTACACTTCAGGGCATTGTTTCTGGAAATGCCTTTTTACTGACACACAGTAAAATGGTACTGGCAGCCAACCATTTTGGCAACTGTGCCTCATACTGAGGTCAGATACAGAAAACTATGAGCAGAAGAAAAATAGCCACTAGAGCTGTTGTCAGTGCTTGTGCCAGAGTTCACACAGTAATATAACAGGTGAGTTTTGTTCTCATGCTTTGGGAAATGAAAGAATATAATTGGATTTAGTTTCACTTTCCTGTTCAGTGTTATAGTGTGAAGGGTAACGCAGCCATTCTGTGAATGGAAGTTACTTTGTATTGAAAGGCATCCTTGGTACTAACCCAATGTGTAGGACTCTTTTTGTAGCAGGAACTCCTTTGCACATTAGGCCACATACCCCTGAGGTTGCCAATCCTCCAAGAGCTTACAGGCCCTTATTACGTTGCCTTATTACGTTGCCTACTGTAAGTCTTGGAGGACTGGCTTTCTGCTATTCACAAGAAACACCTGAGTGGCTAAGAGCTCCCTGCCACTCAGCTGCTTGGTTTAAATGAATCAGAGCCATTTAAACCACCACTGCTTTCTGTTCCCTGTTCCACAGAGGACAGCCTGAAACAGCTGCAGGATGGGAAGCGCCTCCCCACAATGCAGTTGTTTTTTTGTGCTGCTTTACAGTTCCTTTAAAGTTTAAAGGGATTGCACAAGACAACCGGAAACAGCTGAACTTTCTGTAAATCCCATTTAAAGGGACTATGGCCCTTATTATTATTATTATTATTAGATTAAGCTTATATCCCACCCTCTCCGCAAGTGGACTCAGGGCGGCTCACAACATTACATTACTACCATTAAAACCAATAAAACATATAAAACATAATTACATATTTAAATTATTTAAAACCATTTCATGGTGCTGTGTTAATACAGTACAATATAGGCAGTTCTGAAAATTCGGTGGTGACCACCAGTACTTTACTTGGTGCTCTATATGATGTCCAGTGGCAGCTCTCTCTCAGTTAGATATTGAAGGCCTGTCGAAACAATTCGGTCTTACAGGCCCTGCGGAACGTAGGCAGATCCCGCAGGGCCCTTATGGCCTCCAGGAGAGCATTCCAGAGTTCTGGCGCTGCCACCGAGAAAGCCCTGGTTCGTGTCATATGCAACCTGGCTTCTTTTGGTCCTGGGATGGACAGTAGATTTTTCGTCCCTGAACGCAGTGCTCTCTGGGGAATATACGGAGAAAGGCAGATAGACAGGTCCCTGACCATAAAGGGCTTTAAAGGTCAGTACCAACACCTTGAAACGAACTTGGAACACAACAGGAAGCCAGTGTAGCTCTTTCAGCACCGGCTGAATGTGCTCCCATCGAGGGAGTCTCATTAACAGCCGTGCTGCAGCGATCTGCACTAGCTGTAGTCTCCGGGTTAGCGTCAAGGGTAGCCCCATGTAGAGAGCGTTACAGTGATCTATTCTTGAGGTAACCGTGGCATGGATCACCATTGCTAAGTCGTTGTGCTCCAGGAATGGGGCCAGCTGCCACACCCGCCGAAGGTGAAAAAAGGCGGCTCTAACAGTGGCTGCTACTTGGGCCTCCATTGTGAGGGAGGACTCAAGGAGCATGCCCAAGCTCTTGACCTTAGGGGCCGGTATTAATGGCACACCGTCAAGAGCCGGCAGACAAACCTCCCTCCCCGGGTCACCCTGACTCAGATAGAGAATCTCTGTCTTCGTTGGATTCAGCTTCAGCCGGCTCAGCCTGAGCCAAGAAGCCACGGCTTGAAGAGCCAGGTCTAGATTTTCCGGGGTACAGTCAGACTGGCCGCCTATTAATAGATAGAGCTGGGTGTCATCTGCATATTGATGACAACCCAGTCCATACCTCCTGACAATCTGGGCAAGGGGGCACATATAGATGTTAAATAGCATTGGGGATAGGACTGCTCCCTGTGGCACCCCACAGCTGAGAGAGTGCCTCTGGGATACTTCCTCCCCTATCACCACCCTTTGTCCTTGATCTTGGAGAAAGGAGGACTGTAAGGAGGACCCCTGAATCCCCACAAACTGCATGAACCAGGACCACAAACTGCATGAACCAGTTCAGTTCATAAATGACCCTCCTGGTTCAGTTTGGGGTTTGGTTTGTGGATCAAACTGTATTTTCCTGGTTTGTGCACATCCCTATAACTAACTTGGTGTGGATTTGCATCTGGTTCACTGAGTCCCAGAGAAGGCAATGATATTGTGCTAGAAAATGGGCCAGACATAGTGTGACTCTGACCTACAGACCCTATCCAAAAGTGCTGCCAACCTATAAAATGTTAATCTGAATTTGTATTTCAATACAATGAAATGGTCATTTTTGCCATTAATAACAGAAGACTAGTGCAAATCCATTATAGAGGAAATTTTCTTTTCACATTCACAATTGCTATGGCCAATTAAATAATATGGCGCAGAGTGGTAAAGCTGCAGTACTGCAGTCCAAGCCCTCTGCTCATGTCCTGAGTTTGATCTTGGTGGAAGCTGGGTTCAAGTAGCCAGCACAAGGTTTACTCAGCCTTCCATCCTTCCGAGGTTGGTAAAATGAGTACCCACCTTGCTATGGGGAAAGTGTAGATGACTGGGGAAGGCAATGGCAAACCACCCTGTAAAAAGTCTGCAGTGAAAACGTCATGATACAACATCACCCCAGAGTTGGAAACGACTGTGCTTGCACTGGGGACTACCTTTACAATAAAACATTTGTCTAAGTTATCAGAACTTTTAAAAACCCATTATATATACCTAATGGAGTTCTATAACTATGTGTGAACTTGTGTAATAGCTCTAGGCAAGCTGAGTCATTTATACAAACTTGTAACTCAGCCAACTGTAGACTGGCCTACTGGCCTAGATTTGTCAAGGCAATTTGTTCTGTTCTGAAAAACTAAAATCTGTTTAAAATATATACAAAAGAACGATTGTAGAAGCACACTTAAAAGTGTTTAGAGGCATACTTTAAAGACAACAAATGATTTGTTAGAGTTTTGCAGGACTAAAAATGTGTTGAACTTCCAAGCCTTTACCTTAACAATTAAAAAGAGGCATGAAGCTAGAGAAAGACAATACTGTAGCTTCGAGGTAGCTGAAATTGATTTGAGACCTGATTTTTTAATCATATATATACATGCATTTTCACACAGTCCAACAGATCTAGTGGGCTTTTGAAATAATGCAAAGATATACACAACCTGTTTACCAGAGGTGGATGCAGGATGAATTTATCCAGCATGAGCAGTGATCCTTCTTTCCAGTTACCTTCAGACCCTCTGGAAAAAATGGTCCCTCAACTTGATTTTACAGTTAGCATCTACTGCTACCATAAATAATATAGATAAACATTTTAAAGCCCTTCCTTAGTTCAGTCACTGTTCCCATTTTAGAGACAGGGGGTGAGAGAAAGTGACCTGCTTCAGAGGACACTGTAGCTTGTGTCCAAATTACTGCAGGTGGAAGGGGGCTCATGGAAGGGATGTTTGTCTTGTCATTTCCTTTCTCTCTGAAAGATTTATCCCAAGGATAAGGGGGCTCTCAAGCACAGTGAAGGGCACAGCATGGGAGGTTTTACTATGAAGGGGGAATTGTGGAAATCCTTCCAATTTTTGGATGATGCGCAACAGTGGGTGCAAATTCTGATGCTTTTCTGCAGTCTCCCCAGCACTTCTCTCATAATGCCAGATGAGGTTCCCAAAACCTTAGATGAAGCCTAGGGTGGGGAGGGAACTGGAGACAAGGAAGGATTAATTAAATCCCTTGTGTCTGTTTTAGTCTAGATCCATGCCAAGGTACAAGATGGGGTTTAACCCTTTATCCCAGATATTCTTGTTTAAGCTCTTAAACACAATTTTGAAAGAGAGTTCTGTGAAAATTTGACATCCTGAATGAATTATAGGTAAATTTATGATCAGGATTCTCGTATCTACTCACAGGAAAACCCTGGCTTTTAACTGCCTCTGTTCTCCATTCAAGCTCCAGTTCCATAATAAAACTCCATGTGTTGTGTGAGTCAATAGATGGAAACTCAGCAGCTCTGATGGTTTCACATAATCTGCTTCAGGTCTTGTATCATCAACCATGGTGCTTCTTGAATTTTTCACATATCTATCCTGAATATTTCATAATTTCATATTTCATATCCTGAAGATTTCTGAGTGAACACATGATGTCAGTCTTGTCTACTCAGACTGGCATAGGCTTCCCAAACCTCCCGCTCTGGCGGGAGACTTCTGGGTTCGCAGCCTCATCTCCCGCTCTTCAAAACTCTGGAAGCGGGGGTGAGAACATACCTTTAGGCTTCATGTTGTAGAGCTCCTGAGCCGTTTGCAAAATGTCTGCCCCTTTAAGGCTGGGCAGGAAAAAGGAAGCAGAAAGGGCTTCTGAGAACGGCCCCTCCCTTTCTTTTGCTTTCGTTTTCACAGGAAGTAGAGTTGTCCGGAGGAAGATCTGGTAAGTGTGTGTGTTTGAGAGGGAGGGAGCAGGGGATTCCCTAGTTTGGAGGCCCTCCCCCCCTTTAGAAAGCGTGGAGGAGGGAGGGAAATGTCTACTAGGCACTCTATTATTCCCTATGGAGAACGATTCCCATAGGGAATAATAGGAAATTGATCCATGGGTATTGGGGGCTCTGGGGGGGCTATTTTTTGAGGTAGGGGCACCAAATTTTTAGTATAGCATCTAGTGCCTCTCCCCAAAATACCCCCCAAGTTTCAAAATGATTGGACCAGAGGGTCCAATTCTATGAGCCCCAAAATATGGTGCCCCTATCCTTAATTATTTCCTATGGAAGAAAGGCATTTTAAAAGGTGTGCTGTCTCTTTAAATGTGATGGCAAGAACTCCCTTGGAGTTCAATTATGCTTGTCACATCCTTGTTCCTGGCTCCACCCCCAAAGTCTCCTGGCTCCACCCCCAAAGTCCCCAGATTTTTCTTTAATTGGACTTGGCAACCCTGGACTGGCAGCAGCTCTCCAGGATCTCAAGCTGAGGTTTTTCATGCCTATTTGCCTGGACCCTTTTTAGTTGGAGATGCTGGGGATTGAACCTAGGACCTTCTGCTTACCAAGCAGATGCTCTACCACTGAGCCACTGTCCCTCCCCTGAGCAAGTTCAGTAAAATGAGTTGCACTGGGTCTCTCTTTTGTGGCATGTTGTCATCCTGGAAGCTGATAAAATGTCTGGTATAAGCCCACTGGTTTCATTGGAATAACAAGTGTTTGTATTACTCCTTTGCTAGGTATAATGAATGAGTCAGCAAACAGCCAGATTGCAATGTTACAGTTATCTTCTCTTAAGTTTTTAAATAGAATTTTGCTCACGCATAACTATGAATAATGCCAAACCAAACAATCCATCACTTCCTTGTTCCTTTAATTGCCAGTACTGGCTGCAGTTCTAAAATGTCTGACATGGTTCTTTTGTAGTCTGTATTTTCCATCTGTTCCTGTATACCCTGGTAAATCTCTCTTGTCTTTTTAGACCATTACAAGGGTTGGTGAGAATACAGCATGAAACAGACAGCTTTCTTCAGCAGAGTGAAATGGGAGAAAACCTCTGTGTGATGCCTTGATATGGCTGTTCCAATATTGTCATTATCACAGTTTGTGAAAGATTGGAGGATATAATAATTCAGTGTTTAATGGAAACTAAAGATACAATGTCTATTTCCTAATCTGGCTATATTTTAGGGGAGATATTAAAAGTTTGAGGGTGTAGCAGGACTTTTTTTTGAGCAGGAATGCACAAGAATGCAGTTCTGGCTGGCTTGGTGTCAGGGAGTGTGGCTTAATATGCAAATGAGTTCCTGCTGGGTTTTTTCTACAAAAAAAGCCCTGGGGTGTAGCATTGTTTCATTTATATAAACATGCAGTGGCCCTTGTGAAGAGAATTAAAATATACAACTGAGGAA
The DNA here is from genome assembly GCF_032191835.1 of Heteronotia binoei. Taxonomy (NCBI): domain Eukaryota; kingdom Metazoa; phylum Chordata; class Lepidosauria; order Squamata; family Gekkonidae; genus Heteronotia; species Heteronotia binoei. Next base: position 132,458,310 of record NC_083223.1, read on the forward strand.
GTAAAGTGTACAGTATAAGCAACCAGATGTATTATTTATTTCCTACTCCAAGGAGCAGTCCTGAGCAGACCTACTTGGATCCCATTTTATTGAATGGTGCTTCATCTCAGAAAAACTTTCTTTCTTTCTTTCTTTCTTTCTTTCTTTCTTTCTTTCTTTCTTTCTTTCTTTCTTTCTTTCTTTCTTTCTTTCTTTCTTTCTTTCTTTCTTTCTTTCTCTTTTTCTTTCTTTTTTTTTCTCCCTCCCTCCCACAGGGTCCTGTGGTGACATACGTTAAAACCAGTAAGGTAAAAGCAACATAAAATAAACAACAAATATTAAATAGTAACATTAAAATATTTAAATATTAAAATGTGGCTATTACTATAACACTAGTAAAACAGCCCAAACACATGGTTACCCTCCAAAGGCCAGACTATATAATTCAGCTTTGCATGCCCTGCAGAAACTAAACAAGTCTGGCAGGGCAGGGGGCTCATCCAAGAGTGCATTCCACAGGGTAGGGGCCATAACTAAGAAGACCGTTCCCCTGGGGTCAGCTACCAAAGCCATCCTGGGGCCAGGCACCTACAAGAGGCCCCTAGATGACAACTGAAGAGAGTTTGTAGAGTTGTAGCCCAATCCAAGTTGAAAGGAGTAAATTGCCTACTTATCCACTTAAAAGACCTCAATCCTAAGTGTAGTGTATTGTGTTGAGCCCAAGCACCACGCGGCCGCTGAGCAGAGGCGACTGGGGGGAAGTCCCCAGGCAACTCAGCACAGCGCGCGAAAGGCCCCGCCAATCACCATCAGTGGTGGGAAGTTTGACTGGCCAGGATTGGACTGGCCAGCCTGGGAGGTCGTTCCGGGTACATGTATATAAAGCGGGTCCCGGCCCGCATGCGTTGTTCTGTTCGGTGATGTGCTGTTAATAAATCGAGTTGCCTTCTCCACGTCTCGTCTCCCAGTACATCACACTAAGTATATTTAGACAGGAAAAGTTTCAAAATTCAGAGACTCACTTTCTAGAAAGTGTGCATGTGATTGCACATTAAGGCTTTCACTAGTAATCACAATTGTAATATTACCATGTTTTAGAGAAAATTTTCCCCAAAAGCTGCTATTATAAAGTAACATCTTCATTTTCTTTTAGCAAACTACATATTGAAGTTCTGGATGGCATTTTGTCACAGAAAGCTACTTATTCAGAGCCAGTTTGGTGTAGTGGTTCAGTGTGCGGACTCTTATCTGGGAGAACCGGGTTTGATTCCCCACTCCTCCACTTGCACCTGCTGGAATGGCCTTGGGTCAGCCATAGCTATCGCAGGACTTGTCCTTAAAAGGGCAGCTGCTGTGAGAGCCCTCTCAGCCCCACCCACCTCACAGGGTGTCTGTTGTGGGGGGAGAAGACATAGGAGTTTGTAAGCCGCTCTGAGTCTCTGATTCAGGGAGAAGGACAGGGTATAAATCTGCAGTTCTTCTTATTCAATTGTTTGTTTCCTATAAATTATTTTCAGTTTCAGTGTTTTTCAGTATGCAAGCAGGTCCTCATAGGTGCGTGCTGATTTTCTAATGTGTGACCTTGAATTTAAGCACTGGAATGAGCTAGCAATGAGCTGGCCAAGCAATTGAAATAATATTTAAAAACAAGACTACCAACATCATCGTTTCACAAACTGCTATCAGCAGAGATTTTGTTTTGTTCCACAACATAGATAAAAGGGTGTATTTCCCCCATGGGTTAGGGCAATTTTGACTGAAAAAAATGTAAAGTGTAAAATTCCCACAGAGAGAGAGCTAACACCCTTCCTCCTCCTCTGCTCACTGGAATCTCTCCTGCCTGCTTCTTTTAATTATGGAAAGAGCCACTGGAAACCACTTACATGCATCTGTAAAGAAGCACAGCTGCATTGATGTGTGTGTGTGTGTGTGCCCCTTAAGATCCTCTGCTGTCCAGTGGAACTGCCAACAACTGGGGCAGGGGAGAGTCACCTTTGGGTGAGCGGTGACTTAAAAGTTTAATAAATAAATAAACTGTACAAGCGCCTTGTCTCCCACAAGGCAACTTTCTCTCTCTCCTCAGCCTTTCCTGAATGCTAAGTTGCATGAGCAGAGCAGGTGGTCAAGGGGGAGGGTTCGCTTAAATACGGTCTCTAGATAACTCAAAATCTGGAAAGATCCAAGTGCGTAGCTGTGTTGGCCTGAAGCAGTAGAACAAAGTTTGAGTCCAGTGGCACCTTTAAGACCAACAAAGTTTTATTCAAGGTATGAGTTTCTGTGTGCACACACACTTCCTCATCTCCTAAGCTTTCCTAGGCTTAGCACCTAGGATTTGTAGTTGAAAGCCAACATATGGTGGGGTGAGAGGGATGTTGCATGTAAATCAGAGTTTCTTATTGGGAAATATTTCTGTAGCAAAATTCAAAGCTGTCAGTAATTTTTTCTTGCAGTTTGCTCATGCTTTTGTTCCTGTTGTGTCCTTTGCATCATATAACTGAAATTCCAGTCTGTGGACGTTTATACCTACTATGGTATGTGATCATGACTCCCTCTAGTGACAAAGCCCTGGACTGTATGCAATCAGATTGTCACTAATCATTGTACTCATATTTGCATGTGATAAAGAAAACCCAGCTTTGATATCTGTTCAGTACATCTATTCACCTTCAGTTATCAATACGTAAATAATAATAATAATAATAAAAAAATAAATAATACAGGAGGAGTATATCCTGTGTTGCATATAATTGACGTTGGATCCAGTAGTTTTGTCGTAAATACAGCAATATGAGAGTTGTATTTTTAGACAGGGCAGAACCCATTGAGACTGAGAACAGAATGAACCATTTTACAAACCTTTTCCAGTGTAAAATGTCATTGCCATCTGCAAATGTCACTCCATTATGAGCTAATTATGGCCTGTCTGAGTACCATTCAGTGGACTTACTAGTTTTGAATATGATTAAAGTAATGGTTCACTGTAAAAATATAACATTTTCCATAATTAAGTGAATCCAGATAAGATTTCTCTTCACTTTATTTGTCATTTATATAAACTACTAAACAATTGTTATCATGCACATGGCATGACTGTGGTCTTTTGTTAAATCCTCTCTAAATGGATTTTTTTGACAGATGGAACAGTTATTGTAGATTTCACAAAGTCTTCCAACTCCCTTTCACTTTTATGTTATTTTCTGTCTCTTAAGGTGTTTCAGCTACAACACAGCATGCACAGAATATTCTGGAAGTTCTATATTTCACAACAGTAGCAATGAATAATAATGGCCAGTGCCATCCCAAGACTTGTCTCTGAATTATGGTTGCTTAATGGCTGCTGCACAATTCCTCCTTCAGAAGGCAGAGCCAGCCAGCAAGTGGCTGCCATACCCTACCTTTAGTCATACAGTGAAGATTCTTGAGCTGTGGTGGCAGCTGGTGTGAAACCAATGCTTTAAAAAATCTTCGCAGCCAGTTAGATGCACAGTAGCCCATCAGAAGCCATGCCGGGCAAGAGCCCCACTTGGTCACATCCATTTTCTAAAAACACTTGGCAGGCACCAGGAAAGGTGTTAGCAGGTACCCCTGTTAGCAGGGCTCCCTGATTTAGGATGATGACTAAATCCTATGCCTGTTTATAAATGGGAGATATGCTAGTATATCTGGAGACGTCAGGGGCAAGGCTCTCTGGCACCAACGTGGAAGTGGGTGACATCATCATGCTATGCCATTGGCAGAGCAGGGCTTAGTCGGCAGTTAGAGCCTCTCCAGTCATGTTCCTGATGATTTCCAGAGACCAAGAACCCTGGCATAGCTTTAAAAATCCTGATTAAATACACAGAAAGGAAAAATACAACCTCCCCTCTCCCCCAGCTCCCACTCTGCACCAAAGCCATAGTGCAGCTTAGGATAAGGACTAAGTCTGCAGCCGATTACCTCCCTCTTAGTTATGATATAAACCTCAGCCTGAGATAGTAGCACATGAGATTACATCTCTCTGGTCTCTTGCCATGTGGATTTAGAACACACATGGAAATTTGGTGATGGGAACCTCAGAGAGAGGACACTATGCACAGTGAGGGAGCACTTTGCATGAAGAGGTAATGAGGACAAAAAATGTTATGAAATATTGCTAACACTGCTCTGTTCAGATCCATTAGAACGGGTGGCTAACGGTAGCTCTCCAGATGTTTTTTTTGCCTACAACTCCCATCAGCCCCAGCCAGCATGGCCAATGGCTGGGGCTGATGGGTGTTGTAGGCAAAAAAATCTGGAGAGCTACCGTTGGCCACCCCTACATTAAAGGTATTCCATTTCAGTTCACTAACACTCAGTGGGACCTTCTACTCTTCAACAAGCATAGTTGACCCCATTCAGATGGGGAATATCTGCCTCAGCCTGTGACTGCTACAGCTATTTCCCCATGCCCGTCACATATTCCTACTCTGTGTAGTGTTTGAAAACTCTTTCTCAGTGTTGGTATCAGAAAGAATGAACAGAGCAGAAAAGAAGGGAGCTTGCGTACAGGCTGTCATAGCATTACTGATTTGGAAGCATGTGAGTGGGGGCATGACTACAGTTCCAGATGACTTCCAACCATTTCACTCTAATCTGTAGTCCTGCTGATCAGACTCCTGGGAGCCATGCAAAAGTGGAGCTCCATGTGCAGCTCTCAGAGGGAGGGGCTTGGGGATAGCCCAGTGATTGCACAGGTGTGATCTTGCAAGGAGGAAAGGAAGGGTCCTTCAGAGTGTGCACCCTTCCAGATCACAGCTGGTGCTTAATAAGCAATGTGAACTGTGTGGAAAGGTATGGATGGAATGCAAAGGATGCTGGGATTAATGAGTGACCAAAGCAGAGAGATGGTGCAAGGAGGAGTGCCATCTGAAAGGATGGATGGGTGAGGCAGCCAATTGGTGTGAGCAGCCCAATTCCAAATGATTATGTTTGACTGGGCAAATTTTCATCTCTGCCTAGGACTTTTTTGCAAGTTTCCTAGCCAGATGTGAGGTTTGAATTATTTGGGTATGTTGGCCCATTATGCATGAGCATCTTACTTTAAAAATACACTTTTCTAAATTGGGGTGGAACATCACTTGTGATTTGTGTGGGGTGGTGTCCAAAGGTTTTGGGTTTCTTTAAATGTAGGCAAAGGGGGAAAACGTGATGTTGAAACTGACCAGCTGCAATGCCCAGTTTTCCATATTGCAGAGCACTAGGAGATTCTCCACTGTGTTATTAGCCATTGCGAAAAATGGGGAAAAGTCACACAGTCTCATATGGGGGAACATGTCACATGTACAGAATATATGATAGAACCCAAGACATTGCAAGCTGTGATCATTGGCAACGTATGTGTGTGTGTGTGTATATGTGTGCCTGTGCAAAGCTGGCTGCAACTCCACCATGCTTTGTACAGGGCTGCAATTCGTATGGGGGAGGAGTCCTTTGGCAGAAGCTCTGGAGAGCTTTTTTAGCCTTGTGCCACTAAATTGAAAAACAATTGGAAGGGTATTTTCACTGATGCCCTAGTGCAGCTGCATAGCAGTGCTGATTTCCTGTCCTTCCTAGCAAATTTGTGTGGTTTTTTCTTTGTGATTCTCTAATTTGATCCTGTACACTAGTTGTGATCTTGGCAGTTTTTTTAAAGTCTTTCCTGTGTGAATTGGATCAATCCCGAGCAATTCTTAAATTTGGCGGCAGTTTAGGGTTGCCAATCCCTAGTTGGGGCAGGAAAAAAGCACTAAAGCATCCACGATAAATCAGCCTCAGAAAACTTGTGCAATAAATATTACAAAAATGCAATGGTATTACATCCAGGACTCTTTTTCTAGCAGGAGTTCCTCTACATATTAGGCCATTCCCCCCTGATGTAGCCAATCATCCGAGAGCCTACAGTAGGCCCTGTACTAAGAGCCCTCTAAGCTCTTGGAGGACTGGCTACATCAGGGGGGCATGGCCTACTATGCAGAAAAAGAGCCCTGATCACAACCAAATCCCATATGCACATCCCTGTTGCGTCAATGTGCCATGCTGTCATTATGATCTATACCAGTTACGTCTAGAGAAGAATTGGAGCGTTGGACTCAGTTTTCACGGCTTATCTTATCACATTCCAAACCCCTTTCTACAAAAATAAGAACTCTCATCGTAAATTTGAACTTATGGGACTTGGATGTTATACCATTGCACTTTTGTAATATTTTTATTGCACAAGGTTTCTATGTTTTGTGTATGAATAGAAATTAATTATTCTTGAGACTGGCTTATCGTGGATGCTTTAGTGCTTTTTTCCTGCTCCATTTTCCATGTTACTCTTTTTGGGTTGCTCCAATCCTCAGTTGGGGGCATGGGATCCCCTAGTTTGGAGGCCCTCCCCCTGCTTCAGGGTCATCAGAAAGTGTGGAGGGAGGGAAATGTCTGCTGGGCACTCCATTTACCCTATGGAGACTGATTCCCATAGGGTATAATGAATAATTCATCTGTGGATATATGGGGCTCTGGGAGGGCCATTTGTTGAGGTAGGGACACCAAATTTTCAGCATAGCATCTGGTGCCTCTCCTCAAAACACCCTTCAAGTTTCTAAAAGATTGGAATAGGGGGTACACTTCTATGAGCCTCAAAAGAAGGTGCCCCTATCATTCATTATTCCAAATGGAGGAAAGGCATTTAAAAGGCATGCGGTCCCTTTAAATGTGATGGCCAGAACTCCCTTTGGAGTTCAATTATACTTGTCACAACTTTGCTCCTAGCTCCACCTCCAATGTCTCCTGGCTCCACCCCCAAAGTTCCCAGATATTTCTTGAATTGGACCTGGCAACCCTAATGTAGCTCAGCCACCATTTTAATTTTAGGCTTCCAGAGACTGCCAAAATGGCTTCCCCCAAACTTTGTTCATTAAAGCATTAAAGGGGAAAATGTTTTTTTAAGCTTTAGGCTTCCCATCCCAGTCTCTGTCTCTCTTTACATCTTATGTCAATTTCATTCTGTGCTGATGATTCCCCCCCCCCCTTTATTTTGTTTGCATGCAGCACTGGAATGCCCTCCCTTTTGCACTGGGGACACTGCCATCTGCCTCCTTTTTGATTCCCCTTTCAAGCCAGTCCCAGAATGGAAGTAAACCTCATGCAGTTCCCTTTAAACTCCCCCCCCCCAAAAAAAAACACTTCATTTTAATTGTTTTTTATTCAGCAATATCGTATCACTAGACTCTGGCCGTTTATAAAAAACAATTTAAAAAAATTAAAATGAGGGGGAAATGAAGCTTGTACATTGTTGAAGGGGGGAGGATGACAGAAGGTGCAGAGTGGGTGGAATGACCTTGATGTAAGTGCAGAGTGGCCTTCAAGGGTGGCAAAAGATCGGGGAAATCCAGTGGAATCTGTATGCTTTTGAATTACCTTCAGCTTGGAAGCAAAACACGTCTGGAATGACTATGTGTTCTTCTCTGCGTATGCATCTGGCAAAAGGGAACAAGGCTGCCAGGGCAGGAGGGGGAGACTCAAACCTACATTTGCAGAGTATGTTCACTCCATAGTTTTTCCTGGTGATGCCACAGGGTTCCTTGCACTGGAGCATACTATGTTCCCTTTGTTTCCTCCCTCATGTTCAGCCTATGGGTAGCACTAGAATGGTATCAGGGAACTGTTGCTGTATCAATATGTTATGACTAGCTATTTCTGTCTGCTTTTCAAATGTACATCATCAGCACATTGCTCCATGATTGGTGGGCTGTGGCAGAGTTTCTGCATACTTCAGTGCCATTGCTGTTCTTTCTGCAATTTAGATTGGGATCCCTTTTGGACGTCTTTTCTGTTGTGTATGCATATGAGATCTTTGATAAGGAATACTTCATTAAGGTGAATTCAAGTTTAATGGACCAACAGTATGTCTGCTGAAATATAGATTGGTGTTGTGGTGATGTATCAGCAGTTAGGGTTTTAAATAAAACATTTCAATGTGTTGTGAGGGCTTCTGGTAACATTATGCTTTTGAAGCTGAGGAGTATATTGTTGGCAAAGGAGATTAACTGAAGTCTGAGCAAATTGCTACTTGATGTTGTTTTTACATCTTTCTAAAATTAGTCATGGAAGTTGGCAAGAGTGAAGATGATTGTCTAAGACTTCCTGGCACTTACTAGATCACTTTTATTTCTGTTTTAAAATGTTTTATCTTCTTTATCCATTCTATACTTTACACTGCAAAAATATCAATTTTAAGTATCAAACTGTAAAATATTTCTAGCCTCCTGAACATCACTTGGGCTCTTACCTCAAAAGAAACAATTTTCAAATCCTTTGCGTGATTTTCTGTTTTCCTCTTTTGGTTAGCGTAGCATTTTTACAATCTCTGTGGAAGCATTTACCTTCTTAAGACTCTTTCTGTCAAACAGTATAAATAACTAGTGCTCTTTATTATGTTGCTATGGTATAATTTATGAAATACATAAACACAAGCAATATGATATGCCTTAATGAGCACTGAGTGATAAAGTATGCTTGCTAAGCCCGTAGAATTAGACCCTTATAGTCACTCAAGTCAGATGCTGATAAGTATATATTAAGTCTCTGTTTTGCAAAGACATAGCTTTTCCTGATTTAATTAATTTCACTATTAATGAAAAACAGATGTCCCTGACCTTTTTAAGCCTGTGGACACCTTTGGAATTCTGATACAATGTGTTGGGCACAACCAGAGAATGGTCTTCATAGGAGGTGAAGTCATCCACAGAATAGCTGACATGGAAGGCTGAACCAACCACAGAGGAAGCCCAAGGGCAGGGGGGAAAAGGAATAATTAATAAATACACTGGGAAAAGAGGAATGAGAGAGAGAATAAAACATTGTGGAGCTAGCTGCCACCAAAACAATGTTAGTTTACTTTATATGGCCAGTCAGAAGTCCTTATGGGTAGGAACCAGTGGTGGGATTCAAATAAATTAACAACAGGTTCTATGTTGTTGGGTGATGGAGGGGAAGTGGGTGGGGGAAGGAGGAGACTGGAGCCGGCAGTGAACGGAAAGGAGTCTTAGCTTCAGCAGCCCTGCGTGGCGCTGGCAGCGGTGGCAGCAGCAGCAGCAAACAGCAGCCAGACAAGCAAGTGCCCCATGCGCCGCACTAGACACGCGCGCGGGCTGACGGGTGGTTGGGCGCGTGCGCACTGAAGGAGAATGGGGGGGGGAGAAAGGCGAGGGCGAAGCCAAACCAGCGGTCTGAGGAAAGCGCGCGTGTGAGAGGATACCGAACGGTGAATGCATGCCGAATGCACACGACAAACGGTTCTGCCGAACCGATAGCACATTAGGTATCGATTCAGCAGAACTGGTGCAAACTGGCTGAATTCCACCACTGGTAGGAACCCCATTTAGACCCATCCACTTTCTAAAACCATTTGGTGGATGACAGGAAAAGTGTTGGTGGGCACCATGTTGGGGACTCCCTGAGAAAGAACTTCTAAATAATTTCTGCAGATTCCATTAGTATCCTGCAGTCCTTCTGCATGCAGGATAGATGGTGGACAGATTGCTATGTAAAGTGATTAACTTAAATCAAGAAGATGAACAAAGTTTGAGTCCAGTGGCACCTTTAAGACTAGTACAGTTTTTAATTCAAGGTATAAACTTTCATATGCATGTTGCTTCAGACCACCATGGCTACCTACCTGAAACTAATTAAAATTAAGAAGGTCTCTTTTCTTAACTGGGCCAACAGAGTAGTTCTCTGTGCACTCACTTTTTTGGGAAAGTATTAAGTGCAGTTTTCAAATGTTCCTGTCCTTTCTCTATAGACTTGAAAATGCAACAAAGCAGTTAGAGATTCCCAGATCCTAAATGTATACAGCATCCTGTAGTTTTTCACTCTTTCAATATTATTAACATGGCTAAGATGGTGAAGATGACTGAGCTTTGGTTTTTATCCCTAAAGATGCAGTGCTGTGCAAACATACTTGGAGTATGTCCCACTAAATTAAGTGACTGTTGCTTCTGAATTAATTGGGAGCCCATTTGGTAATGTGGTTAGAGTGTCAGACTAGTATCTGGGAGACCAAGGTTGTTGTGTGATCATAGCCTGTTATATACACTTTCCTAAATTACCTTATAGTGTTGTTTTGAGTATAAAATGGAGCAGAGGAGAATGATGTAAGCCACTTTGGGGTTTCCATTGGAGAGAAAGGTGGGTCATAAATTAAGTAAACAAGTGCACTGGATTAACAGGGTTTTTCTTTAGCTAGGAACCATTCTTCAGAGATAAATTGGTCTGGTAGCAGGAGTAAAATAGCTATAGTGCTGTGGCATTGCTCCAGCTACATTGTAATGTACTTGGGGAATCTAATTTGGTGGTGAAAAGTACACTTGATTTTGAAGGGCTGCATCTAGGGTTGCCAGGTTTGACTCAAGAAATATCTGGGGATTTGGGAGTGAAGCCAGGAGACTTTGGGGGTGGAATCAGGAGCAAGGTTGTGTCAAGCATAATTGAACTCCGAAGGGATTTCTGGCCATCATATGTAACGGTACTGTGCACATTTTAAATGCCTTCCCTCCATTGGAAACAATGGAGGATGGGGGCACCTTCCTTTGGGGCTCATAGAATTGGACCCTTGGTCCAATTTTTTTTAAACTTGGGGGTTTTTTTTAATAGAGGCACTGAAGCAGAGAAATAACTAGGTCCGCACACATTACTGGTATGAAATGAGGTTTACTTTTGGCACCAAGAGCAGAAAAGGGAGGCCAGATTGAAGGCCACCCGGGATCGGGCCTTCTCTATTGCAGCTTCACTGCTGTGGAATCAACTCCCAGAGGAGGTGCGGGCCCTACGATGCTTAGATCAATTCCGTAGGGCCTGTAAGACCCACCTCTTCAAAATAGCCTTCAACTAACGACAAGCTAGGAAAGTGCCGCTGAAAATGCTTTTAGCTTCTGAATTCTATTGAAGAACTGATGTTTATAGCACCATATTGTTAATTGTTAATGTTAATTTTAAAATAATCTGTAAACTGTTTTTAACCATGATTTTATAAGTATAACTCGATGTATAATGTATTTTTGTGTTGTGAGCCGCCCTGAGCCTGCCTCGGCAGGGAGGGCGGGATAGAAATAAAAAGTTGTTATTATTATTATTATTATAACTTAGTTGGCCATGGGCCCCCCAAAATGACTAAGTTAAAATCATTCTACATACAGACCGTTTTAGTCACACAGACACCCAACAGTGCAAGCACACAGGCTTATCTGATTCAATATTCCCCCCCCCCCTGTAACTCTTTCTAGTACTTTTCCATTCCTCCTGTCTCCATGCTTTATCAGCTCCAGCAAGAAGCTTCTCTGAGGCCCCTTTGTTATCTAATACACATCCAGAAGCCTCAATGAGGTCACTGTTTCTTTATCTAATATAAAACCTTGAATTCACACCCACTTGGGGCTGTCTGTGCTTCTAACGAAAGGTTGCAGACACCCTCTTTCTGAAGGCAGAAGCATGCTTTTATTCATTATCATAAGGGTATTCATTAATTATTCAGGGGTCCCCCTTCAGCACCAGATGCTATGCTAAAAATTTGGTGCTTCTAACTCAAGAAACAGCCCCCCCCAAGCCCCAGATACCCACAGATCAATTCTCTGCTATACCCTATGGGAACCATTCTTCGTGGGGTATAATGGAGTGCTAGGGCTGCCAAGCAGGCAGGTGTTCTCCTGCCCTGGAGGTCTCCAGCCTGCCTGTTCTCATTGGACCCGCAGGGGGAACCTCCCCTGACGTCGCTGGCGCGATGATGTCACTCGCAAGTAACGTCATTGCGCCGGCGACATCGTGTGCTGGCCGCTCTAGGAATTTCTGGGAAAACTCTATGGTTTTCCTGGCCGTTCTAGCAATTTGGGAGGGAAAACGCTATGGTACAATTATTACCATAACCCTATGGAGCGCCCAGTGGACATCCCCCCACTTTCTGATAACCCCGAAGCAGGGGGAGGGCCTCCAAACCAGGGGATCCCCTGCCCACAACTGGGGATTGGCAGCCCTAGCTGCATTAAGCTTTGAAACTTGGCCTGTCGCCCGTCTTGTTTTGGTATAATTGGAATTGAAGTGATAGAGCAGTGTGCTTTGGCTCAAGTTGCCAGTTTGGCTCAAATTCCCAGTCCAGCCCTCTTAGAATCCTGATTGATACAGCATTTAGATATTAACTTTATTTTGTTATCAATTTTCCAGACTTCATAACAGAGGCCATAGAAATATGCATTCTGGTCTACAAACTTCTAACAGCTAGATAAATTATGTTTCTAAAAAAGTCATTGCTTCTACTTCACTCAAGATCATTATCATATGATTAAGATATTTATCTGCAGTGTTCCTCTATTGTTGACAGTAAAGGCATTTTTTTTTTGTGGAAGAGGGACATGTTGGAAGAAAATAGTTTGTAATCATATCCCAAATTTGTAGGAAAGTGTTCTTTTGCTTCAGTGTACTGGCCTCTGTTTGAGAATAGTTTCCTTTCTTTATATCCCTCAGGTTTCATTAAGTTGATCTCAGCTGAGATGCCAGATAAAACACCAGAGGGTAAAGAAACGTTACCCAGGAATGAAGGTTAGTATTGTGTTCTTGAGAAATCTTGCCTTTTTATTTTCTCAGAATACACATTGCAGGGAAAGAAAATATGAAGCCTTTTTGAGTTAAAACATTCTTTTTGATATATCTGCTAAGAAAAGTTTACCAAAATGCAGAGAACTTCATTATAAATGTATGTGCAATTCTGTACTTTAATCTGTTAAAAGTGAGATGGTACAATTGATATTTTGTTTGATATGAATGTGCTTTGTTCGTGTGTGAGTAAAATAATTGAAGCTGTAGCTTTTTGGCACTGGAATCCAGTTTTTTATGCCTTTTTGGCATTGGAATCCAGGTTGATTGAAAGGTAATGAATGCATTTGTGGTTACATCAGGTAGTCACATTTAACATACGCTTCAGGTGTGGATTTTGTAAAGCTTGACAACAGTAAAGCAGCCAAAACAAAGTGAACATTAAACTCTCTGTATTTTTACATCTGTCTGTAATTTATTGTTTTGCCCTTCTGTTTTCCAAGGTGGTAAATATAATAGAAGTTGCACAGCAAACAATAAAATGTGGGGTACTTAGTGCATCCAGTACTGATTATTTCATGAGTAGGATTGTGTGCTGAATACACTTACCTCTAACTTCTATATTGCACTTTCACATCTCACAACTGGAAGCAAATAGAAAATACAGAGTAGAAAAACTATACCATGTTCTCTACCTCCCCCCTAAAAAAAAAAGGTAGACACAGAAAAGATACAATATTCACAGCATAAGTATACAGTTGATGGCTTGCTACTTCAGTGGTAGAATGTTGCGGAATTGAATGCTTTTCACTTTATTAGGAGGTGCAGGCATTATAAATGAAATAATGTCAGTTAGGGTCTGTGTGCCTTTAAATCTCAGCAGGACAAAAGTTGCATGGGTGAGGAGAGCAGCAGAGCTACATGGCTCTTCCTGGTGAATGTGTGAAGCATGTGAAGCTGATCTCTGCCAGTTGGAAATCACTTGTAAAAGTGGGGGATTTCCTTTCATTTTCTTGTTAGTCTGAAGAAGTTGAGAAGTTGGTTGAAACAGCAGATGGCTATATATATTTAGAAAATTGCCCCAGTGAGATCATAAAAGTGTGTGCTTACAAACTGTTTATTTGGGCTGCATTGTGTGTGAGTTCACTGTCATTCAGTGGAAGTGCAGCTGCTGGGAAGCACTCTGAATGCAAAAAAAGAGGAGGAAATGAAGACTATTCAGGGAAACTGCACTGCTGTATTTTTATTTATTTAGTTTAGTCTCCTGGCTCCACCCTCAAGATCTCCAGGCTCCACCCCCAAAGTCCCCAGGTATTTTCTGAGATGGATCTGGCAACTCTAGCTGTACATCTAGCACTCTGTACCTGCATGGTTGTTTAAAGGCTCCGTCTAGTTGGTGTGCCTGATCATCTCACTCCACAAAATGCCATGGGGGGCGATTAACTACACTTCTGCATATTCAAGCTATCATGCTGCAAAAATAGCAAGCTGATCAACTGTCCCCTCCTCGTTACCGCATTTAAGTTAGCAAGACAGAATAGGCACAGTATGTGTTTTCAAAGATGAGTATGGTATAATGGTTAAAGTATTGGACTAGGATCTCAGAGACCCAGCCTCAAATGCCCGTTCCGTCATGGGAGCTGGCTGGGTGACCTTTGGCCACTCACATTCTCTTAGCCTAAAATATCTCATGGGGTGGTGGTTCTTGTAATAAAGGATAAAATGGATAAAATGGAGACGAAAAAAATATAATTCACTTGGGAAGAAAGGCAGGCTGTAAATGAAGTAAAGAAATTAAAATAATAAAGTAAAAAAGCTGGCTTAAAAGATGATTTCATTTTTTAAAAATATCCTTAACATTTTAAGATAACATTGTCTTTAAAACAATGTTTATCAAATTAGTGTTCAATTAAAGTGAACATGCACTAAAGTTCTATTGAAATTTGGTCTTTGACTTGAGGATCTCTGATGAGCAGGTAAAATTTGTTCTTTTGTTTCCTCTTCCACCAAGCCCTTGCCAGTCAACAAAAATGACCTATACAGATCTTGCTTAGCTAATGAAAGGTGAGATTTTGTGTAGTAGGAAGGCTTATTGTGTGCATGCACATGAGAAGTCAATGCATAACATTTTTGATGAGGTTTAAGTATCTCACATTTCTTTATCATAGCTCAGAAAATCACTTTCTCTTGCCAACAGCATTTTACCTTCATCTTCAGTGGAATGAAAGTGTGATTATGAATAGAACTGCAAGAACAGATTATTGTTATGCAATGTAGCTGAAGCTGTCTTTGATCTATTCAGTGCTTTTACTTACTGGGGTCTTCTTTCTTTTCTAGATCTGTTGAACAGAGTGCTTCAGTTCTCATGATTTTTTTAAAAAATGTACACCCTAAGATCACTTCTGTGGTATCTGGCAACTTGATTGGCACTGTACTATACTGGATGTTTAATCATCACATATTTTAAAAAATGGCGGCTGGTTTCCTGACATTCTTACAGAAGCATGCAGGTTGTAAATATAACCTTTCAGCCTTAAAAGGACCAGTTTAGTGGCCATCGTGTTGTGGATGCCTATGCAAAACCTGAACTGCATTTAAACAAACACCTTATTTAAATATGGGAAAAACAAGGAATACAGGTCACAAGCATCTGGTTAAATAAAATATGTTCACAAGGTTTATATAAGCTTTGATAGATCAAGATGGTTAGCTGTGTTAGTCTGTTTGTAGCAGTAGGAAGGAGCAAGAGTTCAGTAGCACCTTAAAGACTAACAAAACTTTGTCGCAGGGTAATAGGGTTGCCAGTCTCCAGGTGGGGCCTGGAGATCTCTTGCTTTTACAACTGATCTCCAGCTTACAAGTGGATCCTTTGCAAACATCAGCAGAGTCTGTTACTGATTTCTTTCTTGATGTAGTTGCTGGCAGGTTTATTGAACAGCTGGCTGGTTTGGGGGATTAGAGTAAAGTTAAGTTGTTCCTGTTCTCATGGTAAACCAGAAAGAGATTTTCATGTTGTTAAAAAAAAAAATCCCAGATTTTGCTGGGTATCTGGATAAATTTTAGTTTGAAAATTGTTTTTAAGATTCCTTTGTAAGCAGTTCAAGAAGTCAAATATATTCAAATAGTTTGTTTTTCCAGTAAAAATTTGGGGACTAGCTTTTGGGATCTTCAGGTCATGTACAGAGATTGTGTGATATTATCAACCCTATCGGTCATGATCTGATTCATGGTAGCTTTGGGCTACTGCACTTCTCACCAGTTAGATTTACAAAGGTAGCTTCAAGGGCAACCACACAGAGAGCATGTTATATTAATTTAAGTGATTACAAAGTTGGAGTCCAGTGGCCCTTTAAGACCAACAAAGTTTTATTCAAGGTTTGATCTGAGGAGCTGTGCTTGCACATGAAAGCTCATACCCATGGCTCCCTCCAATCCTCACTGCACCTTTCTGGTCTTGTTTTATAGTGATTGGGAAGGAGTAGGGAGAATTGGAGGGAGCCGCAGGTCAAAATGTGCCCGTGCAGCAGCTGGTGGGGAATCAATTGCTTGAGCCAGGAAAAGCAGAAGCCCTGGGGCAGAGCAACTGCTAGTGAGGAATCGGTGTAAGCAGGACTTTTTGGGTACAAAAAGCCCAGCAGGAACTCCTTTACATATTAGGCCACACACCCTGATGTCATCATTGTTTCACACAGGGCTTTTTTGTAGAAAAATCCCAGCAAGAATTCATTTGCATATTAGGCCACACCCCCGACACCAAGCCAGCTAGAACTGCATTCCTATGCATTCCTGCTCAAAAAAAGCCCTTGGTGTAAGTGATTACAAATAGTAGTCCTTTATCCATCAAAGTCATAGGTCTACCACATCAATGAATGCTGATGCAGAAGAGTCCCAAACAGTAAATTTTTCACCAACTGCTTTCACAGAGTTCTTTAAGAATTAATTGTAAGCAAAGAGATCCTCCACTTTCATGTGGATATTTCCCCTATGCTATAGTGCTGCAGTGATTGCAGGTAAATCATTTCCAAGTTAATCTATCTCAGTTGTTTAAAAGAAACAATGAGCTGCTAGTGTCAGGAATGTAAAAAAAACTGTGTGATGAATGTAAGGTTTAGAACATGGAAACCTCAAGGTGGGCATTCTACCTCACCCTCAGTAATCTGTTCAGCTGCTGCAGATACACTTGGACTTTCTAAAGGTTTTTAATAAGTTTTGTCACAAAAGACTCCTGGCTAAGCTTAACAGCCATGAGGTTAAGAGGGCAGCTCTTCTTATAGATGAAAAATTGGGTAAAGGATGGGAGGCAAAGAGCAGGAATAAATGGACAGATGTCACAATGGAGGCAGTGAGCAATAAGGTTCCACAGGGATTGGTATTGGGATCGGTTCTATTTCGTTTGTTCATAAATGATTTGAATGA
Organism: Heteronotia binoei; assembly: GCF_032191835.1. Lineage (NCBI taxonomy): Eukaryota > Metazoa > Chordata > Lepidosauria > Squamata > Gekkonidae > Heteronotia > Heteronotia binoei. The sequence goes on from NC_083223.1 coordinate 132,475,272, forward strand.
ACAGTGTAGTAGCCAAGTTTGCAGACCGTACAGAGTTATTAAGGAGGAAGCAGATTATGAAGAGCTCTAGAAAGACACATACAATTGGGCAATTGTGTTGGTCTGAAGCAATAGAACAAAGTAACACATTATGAATTATACAGGTTGGGTCTGGGGTCCTTACCATGCATCCTGTATAACAGCCACAAGAGACTTGCAGGTTCTCCTTAATCCTTACGTGGTGCCCAATTTGGATTGCGACTTTGTCATTAGTGGTGAAGGGGCTTCAACCCCCTGCCTCCCATGCTGTTTTACTAATTTGCAAATGGTGCTGAAGTTGTGCTATTTGGCCAGTTGAGGCAACGTGATATCATGTCAAATGAAGTTCAGTGTTGATAAGTGTGAGATCATGTATACTGGAACAAAAAAAAAAATCCTAATTTTAAATATACGATTTATTAGGATCTTATCTTGCTGAAACTGGATGCACATATACTCTGTGCGCAGTGCACTTGGTTTTCTTTATACATTGATTAATTCTCATGTTACATTCATTGCCTGTACCGCTGATTACAGTGTGATTAACAGTACATATTTTTCCAGGGACTGGTCTGTGGTTTCATTTGTAAAGTGAATGCATGTTGGCTGTTTTTTATAAACAGAAGTACACATGTACATGCAGGTTGTAGGTACATTTGCTACAGGGATGGAGTGGCCATTTACCTTACAGGGTAGTTTCCTGGAGGGACACTGATGACCATGAGCAAGCATAACCAACCCTCAGATACTCTGCTGGAACCTCAGGAGCCATATTATTCAGACCCTTCGTCAGAAATGGTAACTGGTGTCAGTTTACGTACCAGCTGTCTTTTCCCTCATTGCTGCCACTTTTCAGGAGAAAATGGTGGTTGAGCTAATGCTGTCTGTTTGTGCTGCTGAGTTCAGTGACTCCTACAACATTGGCTTGTAGAACCATAGGGGCCACTGAGCTTGGCTTGCTTCAGAGCCTGGAGGAGAGGATCATCACACTTCAGGAAATTAAGACAGAAGAGCAGTTCATTCACAAGAGCCTGGAGGCTCAGCAGAGGCATGATAAAAACACCCAAACAGAAGAAAAAATTGATCTGCCCTTTGAGCCTTCACTCAGTTCTGTGGTACAAATCCAAAGACATCAACAAAGATGACGCTCAGGTCACATAGAGCTCAAGAATAGATCTGAGGCGCTTGAGATGGCGATGTAGTCAAGGATGGAAGAGGAGCCACAAGGACTTAGAAGAGGGAGTGAAGAGGGCATGGGACAATGAGGAAGTGGAAAGAAACAAAGTGGTGGTTGTTGGGGACTCTCTGCTCAGGGGTATGGAATGTCATGTGTCCAGGCCTGATCCTCTTCTCCGAGAGATGTGTTGCTTGCTGTGGGCTTGGATTCAAGATATTACACATCGACTGCTGAAGCTGATCAAACCTACTAATCAATACCCATTTGTGATGGTCCATGTGGGGACGACACAGTCACGAATACCATCAAGAGAATTAAAGAAGACTGTGAAGCTCTTGGAAGGCAGTTGAAAGCCCAGGGGGCGCAGGTGGTCTTCTCATCTATCCTTCCCATCAAAGGAAGAGGCATGGGAGCAGACCATACTTGAAGTGGATCGTTGGCTGCGATGGTGGTGCTGGAGGGAGCATATGATTCTGGGATCATGGGATAAGCTTTCTTACTAGCACACTTCACCTCTCAAAATGGGGAAAGAAAATCTTTGGAAAGAATCTGGAGAACCTCATCAGGAGAGCTTTAAACTGATGCCACAAGGGGAAGATCCACATGGGGAGCATAATATAGAAGAACAATCACCAGGGTCCCATCTGGGGAAGACAGGTCAAGCAAAGTCAAGGGTACAAGGCTACAAGTGCCTATATACTAGTGCCTGAAGTATGGGTAATAAGAAGGGTGAGCTTGAGCTTCTCTTGCAAACAGAGGGTTATGATATAGTAGGGATTAATGAGACTTGGTGGGATGATTCTCATGACTGGAATGTGGTAGTGGATGGGTATGAGTTGTTCAAGAAAAACCATAAGGGCAGAAGAGGAGGTGGAGCAGCGTTGTATGTGAGAAGGGGACTTGATTTTCAAGTAGTTCTGGAGAATTTGTTTGATAATCCAGTGGAAAGTATACAAGTAAAAATAAGGGGAGGAAGGACAAAAGATATTGTGGTTGGAATCTGCCACAGACCGCCTGACCAGGGAAAGGATTTGGATGCTGCCCTCTTTGAACAGATTAATAGTGTAGCCAGACATCATAACCTTATATTTTGGGTGTCTTCAACTTCCCTGATGTATGCTGGGAGACAAGCTCAGCAAGGCAACAAGAATCATGCAGTCTCCTGACCTGCCTGGCTGATAACTTCCTTTCTCAATTGGTGAAAGAAGCCACTAGGGGCTCGGCCATACTAGACGTAATATTAACCAACAAGGAAGAGTTGGTAGATGGGGTGAAGGTAATGGGAAATTTAGGGGGAAGTGACCATGTGCTCCTAGAATTCCTCTTGTTATGGGGGTGGAGGCAAGGAGATTTGTAGCCAGACTTCTAGGTTAGATTTTTGTAGGGCTAACTTTGATGAGCTCTGAGGCTTGATGAGGGTTGTACCATGGGAGAGGGTGCTGGAGGAGGAGGAGTGAGTGAAGGGTGGGCTTTTCTCAAACATGAGCTTTTGCAAGCTCAAGCCCTCACTATTCAGCAAGATGGAAACATGGTAAGGGATCTAAGAAACTGATGTGGGTGATCAGAGAGCTCCAGAATAAACTAAGGGAGAAAAAGGAAATGTTCAGGAAATTGAGAGAAGGTCTGACTACTAAAGAAGATTATATGAGAGTTACTAGGTACTGCAGATTGGACATCAGAGAGGCCAAAGCTCAGTATGAGTTGGGTCTGGCTAGGAGGTCTTGCTACAACAAGAAAAATTTCTTCAGATACATGAGAAGCAAATGCAAAGTAAAGAGGCAATTGTTCCGCTCTTGGGAGTAAAAGGAAAAACTCTGACAGAAGGCAGGGAAAAAGCAGACAGGCTTAATGACTTTTTTTTGCCTCAGTTTTCTCCCTGAAGAAGAATTCGAGCCCATCTAAAAGACTTAACAGAATGCCTGAGGAGCTAGTTGACATGGTTAGAGAAATTGTGGTGAGGCACCTGGCTGCACTTGGATGAATACAAATCCCCTGGGCCGGATGGTGTGAACCCGAGAGTGCTCAAAGAACTTTTTAAAGAACTAGCAGAGCTTTTGTCCATCATCTTCAAGACCTCCTGGAGAACTGGGGATGTCCCACAAGAATGGAAGACAGCAAACATTATCCCAATCTTTAAAAAGAGAAGAAGGATGAACCAGGAAACTACAAGCTGGTTAATCTAACTTCTGTTGCTGGAAAGATATTTGAGTAGATTTTAAAGGGATCGATCTGTGAGCATCTGAAGGATTTATTTATTTATATATTTATTTTATGATTTATATCCCGCCCTTCCCAGCAAGTGGCTCAGGGCGGCTCACAACATGGAATCTCACATAAATAAGGTTTAAGCATATAAACAGTTAAAATAACTAAAACATTTAAAACATTTAAACCATTTAAAACATTAAGGACAGCAGAAATCTAGTAAAACCACACTTAGTTTCTTGTGCCAGCTAGTTATAGGCCAGCCGGAAGAGGGTTGTCTTACAGGCCCTGCGGAACTGAGCAAGGTCCCGCAGGGCCCTCACCTCTTCCGGCAGCTGGTTCCACCAGGAAGGGGCCATAACAGAAAAGGCGCAGTCCCTGGTAGATTTTAAACGGGCTTCTTTTGGCCCGGGGATAACAAGGAGGTTTTGAGTTCCCGATCTCAGTACTCTCTGGGGAACATGTGGGGAGAGACGGTCCTTCAGGTAGGCAGGTCCTAGGCCATATAGGGCTTTAAAGGTAATAACCAGCACCTTGTACCAGACTCGGTAAGTTATTGGCAGCCAGTGCAGATCCCGGAGCCCCGGCCGGATGTGCTCCCTTCTTCGGAGCCCTAGCAGCAGCCGGGCCGCGGCATTCTGCACTAGCTGCAACTTTCGAGTTCGGCACAAAGGCAGCCCCATGTAGAGAGCATTGCAGTAGTCCAACCTCGAGGTGACCGTGACATGGATCACTGTTGCTAGATCGTCGTGCTCCAGGAAGGGGCCAACTGCCTTGCCCGCCTAAGATGAAAAAATGCGGACTTGGCAGTGGCTGCTATCTGAGCCTCCATCGTTAAGGAGGACTCCAATAGTACCCCCAGGCTTTTGACCCTGTTCGCCGCTATCAGCGGCGCACCGTCAAAAGCTGGCAGGGGGATTTCCCTCCCCGGACCCCGACGACCCAAGCAAAGGACCTCTGTCTTTGCTGGATTTAGCCTCAGCCCACTCAGTCTGAGCCACCCAGCCACTTCCTGTAACGCCCGGTCTAGATTTTCTGGGGCGGAGACCGGTCGGCCGTCCATAAGCAGATAGAGCTGGGTGTCATCAGCATACTGGTGGCAACCCAGCCCATACCTTCAGGCGATCTGGGCAAGGGGACGCATATAGATGTTAAATAACATCGGGGAGAGAACCGCCCCCTGAGGCACTCCGTAATCAAGCGTGCGCCTCCGGGATAGCTCACCCCCAATCGCGACCCTTTGTCCCCAACCTTCAAGGAAAGAGGAAAGCCACTGTAAAGCTAATCCCTGAATCCCCGCGTCGGCAAGGCGGCAGGTCAGTAACCGATGGTCGACCGTGTCGAACGCAGCCGACAGGTTCAACAACATCAGCACCGCCGAACTGCCCCAATCCAGATGCCATTGAAGGTCATCTACCAGGGCGACCAACACCGTCTCCGTCCCGTGGCCCGGGCGAAAGCCGGACTGGAGTGGGTCGAGGACGGAAGTGTCATCCAGGAAAGTCTGTAACTGCATCGCCACTGCCCTCTCGATAAGTTTGCCCAAAAAGGGTAAGTTTGAGACCGGCCGGTAATGCGCCAGTTGGGCCGGGTCTAGGGTTGTTTTTTTCAAGAGGGGGCGGACCACTGCCTCTTTGAGCGGCATTGGAAAATGCCCTTCCATCAGGGATCTATTTATAATATCCCGTACAGGATATCTAAGCTCCCTCTGGCAAGATTTAATAAGCCAGGAGGGGCAAGGGTCCAAATCACAGGTTGTTGGGCGTGCAGATAAGAGAATCCTGTCAACTTCCTCCAGGCTGAGAGGACCAAAGCCATCCAGAACACGATCCGAAGACAGGCCCGGAGCCTCGGTTTCACTAGCCGCCTCAAATATGGCCAGGGGGTCGAGGCGTAGTGACGCGATCTTGTCCTCAAAAAAATTCGCCAAAGCCTCACAGCCAATCTCCAATTCAATAGAATTTGGTCTGCCTTGTGGCAGCGTCGTAAGACTCCGAATTATATCAAACAATTGTGCCGGGCGCGAAGTTGCGGACGCAATCTTAGTCGCAAAGTATGTTTTCTTTGTGGCTTTGATTGCCATCTCATAGGATTTCAAACTCTCTCTATAGGATGTTCGAATCGCTTCGTCTCGAGTACACCGCCATTGTCTCTCTAGTCGTCTGAGTCCACGTTTTTGTTGCCGCAGCCCCTGGTTAAACCAAGGCATCAGCTTCAAACGGGGACGCAGAGGGCGCCTACGTGCAACCTCCTCAATGGCCCTAGAGAGTCCATCGTTCCAGGACTCTACCAGGTCATCCAGGGAGTCGCCAGTGGGCCAGGAATCACGTAGAGCCGTTAGGAACCGTTCCGGGTCCATCAGGCTCCGCGGGCGAGCTAAAATACACTCTCCGCCTAAACAGGCTTGGGGTGACACATCCACACGAGCCTTGAGGGCATAGTGATCCGACCATGGCACTGCTATAGTAGCAATATCATCCACTAAAACTCCCGCCACGAAGACCAGGTCTAACATGTGTCCCGCCTGATGAGTGGGCGTTGTAACAACCTGGGAGAGTCCCAGTGTCGCCATGGATGACACTAGGTCCAACGCCTGACTGGAAGCCGCATCGTTGGCATGAACGTTGAAGTCACCCAAGACCAGTAGCCTAGGGTACTCCAACGCCCAGCCCGCCGCAGCCTCCATCAGGGATGGTAAGGCTCTAGCCGGTGCGTTAGGCGGTCGGTACACCAGCCAGATCGCCAACCCCTCCCCAACATCCCACATCAGGCTGGCACATTCCACGCCTGGAATCTCCGGTGCCGGGAGAGCCCTAAAGGAGTAAGCCTCTCGTATGAGCAATGCCACTCCTCCCCCCCCGCCTGCTAGTCTGGGACTGATGAAAGACCGAGTATCCTGGGGGGGGGCCATCTGGGAGAGAGCCACAGTCTCCCCATCCCGCACCCAGGTCTCGGTCACACATGCCAGGTCCGCATCCTGCTCCAGCAGGAAATCTCGAAGGATCATGGTCTTATTATTATAGGATAACTTGGTGATTCGAGGAAGTCAGCATGGATTTGTCTCCAACAGGTCTTGCCAGACCAACCTGGTTTCCTTCTTTAATCGAATAACAAGATTACTGGATTGTAGGAACGCTGTTGATTTGGTTTACCTGGATTTCAGTAAAGCTTTTGATATGGTTCCTCATGACATTCTGATGGGCTGGAAGACTGTGGACTGAACTATAGGACAGTTCAGTGGATAGGAAAATGGTTAGAGGACTGTACCCAAAAAGTGGTTGTCAATGGAGTTTCATCAGATTGGAGAGAGGTGTCCAGTGAGGTTCTGCAGTTCTCAGTTTTGGGCCTGATTCTTTTCAACATTTTTATCAATGATCTGGAAAAAGGGGTGGAAAGGGTGGGAGTAGTAGCAAACACCCAGGAGGATAGAGTTAAAATTCAACAAGATCTGAATAATTATCTATCTATCTATCATCTATCCATCTATCTATCAAATTTATATCCCACCCTCCCTGATGGGCTCAGGTTGGCTAACAACAGTTTAAAAACATTGACAATTAACAAACATAAAATATTAAAATTAAAATATATAATAAAACATTTCGATACATCAGCCATCATTAATTCATTCATTAAAAGTCCAAGATGGCACATTTCTGAATTCCATTTTATTACTTCAGTGAGATTGATGGTGCTGTAAGGTAATAGCCACCTCCCCCTTACCGTTGAAGGCAAATTTGAATAATATGGTCTTACGGGCCCTGCAAAATTGTGGCAAGTCCCGCAGGACCCTGGTGCTTTCAGGGAGGGCATTCCACAAAGTGGGGGCTATTACCTAGAACTCTCGAGCTCTGGTGGTGGATAATGGAGCTTCTTTCGGTCCAGGGATCTTAAGATTTTGAGATCCTTAATGTAGTGCTCTCTAGGGTACATATGGGGAAAGGCGGTCCCAAAGGTAGACAGGTCCCAGGCCGTATAGGGCTTTAACCAGCACTTTGAAGCGAATCCAGAACACCATAGGCAACCAGTGTAACACTTTCAGCGCAGGTTGAATGTGCTCCTATACAGGTAGCTCCATTAACAGCCTGGCTGCTGTGTTTTGCACCAGTTGCAGCCTCCGAAATTGGGTCAAGGGCAGCCCCATGTAGAGGGCGTTACAGTAGTTTATTCTCGAGGTGACCATCGCATGGATCACTGTTGCCAAGTTGCCATGCTCCAGGTACAAAACCAATTGACTTATCCACCTAAGATAGTAAAATGCAGATTTGGCAGTGGCTGCTACCTGGGCCTTCATTGTCAGTGAAAACTCCAGGAGCATCCCAAGCTCTTGATCCTCAATGCTGGCGCTAATAGCGTCCCATCAAAGGCCGGCAAGGGGATTTCCCCACCTAGGCCACTGTGACTTAGGCACAGGACCTCTGTCTTTGCTGGATTCAATTTCAGTTGACTCTGCCTGAGCCATTTCACCATGGCTTGCAATGCCAGGTCCAGATCTTCCAGGGCGCAGCTGGACTGGCCTCTCAACAATAGTTAGAACTGGGTGTCATCTGCATACTGGTGACAACCCAGCCCATATCTCCAGACAATCTGGGCAAGGGGGTGCATGTAGATGTTAAACAACAGTGAGAAGAGATCTGCCCCCTGAGGAATGCCACATACAAGAGGGTGCCTCTGGAACGACTGCTCCCCTGTAGCCACCCTTTGTCCTTGGCTTTGGAGAAAAGAGGTAGCCACTAAAGGGCAGACCCCTGAATCCCCACGTCAGCAAGGTGGCGAGATAGGAGCTGGTGGTCGATTGTGTCAAACTCAGCTGCCAGATCTAATAACAACAGCCTCGATCCAGATGTCTCAAGAAATCATCCATGAGGGCGACCAGCACCCGTCCTATGGCCCAGCTGGAAGCCGGACTGAAATGGATCTAAGACAGAAGCGTCATTCAAAAATCCCTATAACTGTACTGCCACTGCCCTCTCAATAACTACCCAAAAAGGGCAAGTTCAACACTAGCCGGTAGTTTGCCAATACGGCGGGGTCCAGAGATGGTTTTTTGAGGAGCGGGCATACCACCGCCTCCTTAAGGTGCATGGCAAAGTTTCCTTCAATCAAGAACCTGTTGATAATCACCTGCAACGAGGCACAGAATTCCGTCCAGTAAGCACGTATCAACCAGGATGGACATGGGTCCAGATCGCAGGTAGTGGGACATACAGTACAAAGAATCTTGTCGACTTCCTCCAAGCTGTGGAGTGAAATAATTCAGGATCAGATGAGAAGATGTATTCAGGGCCTTGAGTTCACTCACTGTATCAGAGTTGGTGGGGAGATCATGGCAGAGCAGCAGGACCTTATCTGCGAAGAAATGTGCAAAAGCCTCACAGCCAATTTCCAGTTCCTTATCATTTGGTCTGCTCTGTGGCAAATTTGTAAGTGTCCAAATTGTGCTAAATAATTGGGCCAGGTGAGAATTCGCAGATGCAATTTGGGTTGCAAAGTAAGCCTTCTTTGCAGCCTTGACTGCCATCTCATAAGACTTCATAAACAGTCTATAGTATGTTCTTGTTGCTTCGTTGCAGGTGCACCACCATCGCCTCTCTAGCCATCTTAGTTGCCGTTTCATCAGCTGCAATTCTGGGATATATCACAGTGCAAGCCGTGAATGGCAGTAAAGAGGGTGCCGGGGAGCAATCACATTGATAGCTGCGGAGAGTTGTTGAAGCCACGTCTCTGCTAGTTCATCCAGCGAGTCGTCAGGGGGCCAAGGATCCCGCAGAACCATTTGAAGCCGCATAGGGTCCATCTGGCTTTATGGGCAAGCCGAAATACGCTCACCACCTAAACAGGGTTGTGGCGGCACAGCCATATGGGCCTGATCTGGAGAAGTGGGCAGTTGCAAACAGGATGCAATTCAACAAAGATAAGTGTGAAGCACAAATAATGGATGGAGGATGCACTTTTGGGAAGTAGTGTGTGCGAAAGAGATCTTGGGGTACTAGTAAACGCTAGGGCTCTCTCAATTTGTTACATCTCCCATGCATCAGGCCGGGCACACGTTAGACCTGATCTTTGCGGCCGGGGTTATGGTGGACGATATAATCGCAAAAGCGGTGCCATGGTCGGACCACCTCGCCCTTAGGGCTTGTGTGGACGCTCCACGCCAAACCTGTCTAGGCGACGAGCGCATTATGGCTCGCCCGTGAAGCCAGACGGACCCGGAACGGTTCCAAATGGCTCTGCGGGATCCCTGGCCCTCTGGCGATTCCCTCAATGACCTGGTCGAGAGCTGGCATAGCCGGCTTTCCACAGCCATTGACGAGATCGCACCCCGGCGCCCTCTGCAACCCCGGACTAGGCTGGCGCCGTGGTATACCCCAGAACTACGCCAGCTGAAACAAGGCCTCAGACGGCTAGAGAGGCAATGGCGGCGTACTCATGACGAAGCGGCTAGAGCATCTTATAGAGAGTTTATGAGGTCCTATGAGATGGCAGTCAAAGCCACAAAGAAAACATACTTTGCGGCTAAGATTGCGTCTGCAAATTCGCGCCCGGCACAATTATTTAAGATAATTCGGAACCTTACTACATTGCCACAAGGCAAACCAAATGTTAAGGAATTAGAGATAGGCTGTGAGGCATTTGCGAAATTCTTTGCAGACAAAGTCCAGTCACTCCGCCGTGACTGCCCCGCCATATTAGATACAGTATGTGAACTTGAGGCTCCGTGCCTGTCTTCTGGTTTGATCCTGGACCGTTTCAACCTGCTCGACCTAGAGGAGGTTGACAGGATCCTCTCTACTGCATGCCCAACAACTTGTGATCTGGACCCGTGCCCCTCCTGGCTAATTAAAGCTTGCCAGGAGGAACTGAGATGTCCTATACGGGACATCATAAATAGATCTCTTTCGGAGGGTTCTTTTCCAACCCCTCTGAAAGAGGCAGTGGTCCGCCCCCTCCTGAAAAAAGCTACATCAGACCCGGCCGAATTGGCTCATTACCGGCCAGTCTCAAACTTGCCCTTTTTGGGCAAGGTTATAGAGAGGGCTGTGGCGTTGCAGTTACAGAGCTTCCTGGATGACGCTTCCACTTTGGATCCATTCCAGTCCGGCTTCTGCCCGGGCCATGGGACAGAGACGGTTCTGGTCGCCCTCATAGATGATCTCCGGCGACACCTGGACCAAGGCGGTATGGCAGTATTGCTGTTGTTAGACCTTTCGGCCGCGTTCGATATGGTCGACCACCGGCTGCTGGCCCGCCGCCTCGCCGACGCAGGGATTCAGGGGCTAGCCTTGCAATGGCTTTCCTCTTTCCTGGAGGGTCGGGGACAAAGGGTGGCAATTGGGGGGGAGCTGTCTCAGAGACACTCACTCAACTGTGGGGTGCCTCAGGGAGCAGTTCTCTCCCCAATGTTATTTAACATCTACATGCGCCCCCTTGCCCAGATTGCCCGTAGATATGGGCTGGGTTGTCACCAGTACGCGGATGACACCCAGCTCTATCTATTGATGGACGGCCGGACTGCCGATGTTCCTATAAACCTGGACCGGGTGCTGCAAGCCGTGGCAGACTGGATCAGGTCGAGTGGGCTGAAACTGAACCCAGCGAAGACAGAGGTCCTTTGTCTAGGGCGTGGTGGTCCGGAGGGAGGGATCTCCCTTCCAGCTTTTGACGGTGCGTCACTGATACCAGTGCGCAGGGTCAGGAGCTTGGGAGTGCTACTGGAGTCTTCCTTGACAATAGAGGCCCAGATAGCAGCCACTGCCAAATCCGCCTTTTTCCACCTTAGGCGGGCGAGGCAGTTGGCTCCCTTCCTGGAGCGCAATGACCTGGCAACAGTGATCCATGCAACGGTCACCTCGAGGCTAGACTACTGTAATGCCCTCTACATGGGGCTGCCCCTGTGCTGAACCCGGAAGCTGCAGCTAGTGCAGAATGCAGCAGCCAGACTGCTATTGGGCCTACCTCGGTGGGAACATGTGCGGGCTGGGCTGCAGGAACTGCATTGGCTGCCAGTTATTTACCGAGTTCGTTACAAGGTGCTGGTTATTACCTTTAAAGCCCTATATGGCCGAGGACCTGTTTACCTTAGGGACCGCCTCTCTCCATATGTTCCCCAGAGAGCACTGCGATCCAGCTCACAAAACCTTCTGGAAGTACCTGGGCCAAAGGAGGCCAAACTAAAAATAACCAGAGAACAGGCCTTCTCTATAAAAGCACCCCAATGGTGGAACCAGCTGCCGGAAGAGGTGCGGGCCCTTCGGGACATTAGCCAATTCCGTAGGGCGTGCAAAACCGCCCTCTTCCGGCTAGCCTTCCAAGATGAAACCTGAAATGAACACCATGCCATCACTAACATCAACAATCGAGTTAGCAATAAGATAAGATTATTTTAGATTGATTTTAGATTTTTGTATTATGTAAATTTAATGGTAAATTTTAAATGGTACAGATATGTATAATTGTTTTATTGTTTAACATGGCTTTTGCCACACTCTGTAAGCCGCCCTGAGCCTGCCTCGGTGGGGAGGGCGGGGTATAAATAAAATTTTATTATTATTATTGTGGCGGAACCGGCCCGATTCTGCCTTCAGACCCGGTCCCGTCAGCTCCCTATTGAGTCGCCAACTCCTGGAGGGAGCTATTTCTCCTCCTGCCCCTTGGGCTCGCTGCCACCACCTGCTCAGTCTAGGGGTTCAGATTGAGAGGAACAGGACTCCCAATCCCCCTCTGTTTGCTATGAGGCCAGGCCTCAAGGTCCTCTGCCACCCTGCACTTGGGTTTCACAGAGACCTCAGCACTTCTTTGGGGCACCCCTGGAGGATTGGCACCGTATCCAACTGCATGCCTTCCCCCTTGCCCGGGGCCCCCGTTATAAAACAGCGTGGTCTAAGGCGGTTGGGAATCTATGTGGTACAGAGATTGACTGCCAGCATTTAAACAGTAAAAATATATTTATTTAAAAGAGAAAAAGAGAAGAAAAGAAGAACAAAACAAAAGCAGTTGCATTTAAAAAGTTAGCACAGCACCCGCACAGCACACAGCATAACAAAGAAAAGTTGATTATAAACGCATTCTGCTGGCCCTGATCTAAACATGCCCTGCCCTTTTGGATGACTTACTTTGTCTTACTGCCTGGAGGCCTCATTTTCCTGAGCAGGCCTCCCCCACAGGCAGGAGCCTACAGGCAAGCAACCTCTCTTCCAGCGCGCCAGCTGCAAACTGAGAACTCTTCCTGCTTAACTCACATGCAAAGAACAAAAGCACTTCCTGCCTCTCTAGGAGACTTTCCCCCTAGCATTGTTGGTTTGGCTCTGGAAGGGAGGGGGGGTTGGAGGGAGGCTACAAAGCCTGCTGAGGGGTTTACTGATCCCTCACAATGAAGCACCAACATTGAAGTATACGGGGAAAAAATTCGGAATCCCGTATATTTCTGAATTCCATAGTCGGAATAGCCGCATATATGGTAGATGCACGGCTATTTCCGAATATACGGCCCCATTATTCCCTATGGGCCATTGAAATCAATGGCAAATAGGGTGTGTTTGAAGCCACCTGGAGGAGAGGGGGTTTGAGGGAGAGCCCCCAAATTTGCAGGGGACTCTCCCCTACAAACCCCCCAAGTCTCAAAAAGATTGGGCCAGGGGATCCCATTCCAGGGGCACCCAAAGAGGGTTCCCCTATTCCACCATTATACCCTATGGGCCATTGAAATCAATGGCAACATAGGGCATAATTAGAGGCTACTGGGGGGGCGGGGGGGTTGAGGGAGAGCCCCCAAAACTGCAGGGAACCTGCAGGGGACTCTCCCCTACAACCCCCCAAGTCCCAAAAAAATTGGACCAGGGGGTCCAATTCCTGGGGCACCCAAAGCCAAACCTAACTTCACACCAGATAATCTCTATAGGACCCAAATGCACTACATCCCTCTATCTACTCTATGAACCCTGCAGTGCAGGCCTGGAACCAATACAAACCCAGTTGCCAACATCACCGCCACACAAAACACAATCTGGCTGCAGCAAACCCAGATGCCAGCTCTCCAGCTCTGCCCCAAACAACACGAGGAGAGCTGGCCAAACACAACAAGCCTGCTCGTTCTGGGTCTCTCACCCAGGTGCCAGCTTCCCTGCCACAGAACACACAATCTACAGATGCCAGCTCTCCAGCCCTGCCCCAAACAACATGGGGAGAGCTGGCCAAGCACAACAAGCAGCAACAAATCAAACACAGAATCCTTTTAAAACAGTAAAAAACTTAACTTTTAAAAATACAGGAACTTTGCCAACCCCTCCCCCCCCAAAAAAAACCCCTTCACCCTAACCCCAAGAAATCCAAGCCACCCAAATCAGGAGAAGTAAAAGGACACTGCACTTTTAAAAGTCCTCTCACTAAATTAAGATATGGGCAAATTGGCAAACCCCACCCCCACCCCAGGCCCTCTCCCCAAGCAGAAACCCCTAACCCCCTAACCCCAAATAAGCTACCCCACCACCACCACCCAAATCTGGATAAGTAAAGGGACTCTGAGTCTTAAAAAGTCCTTTTACCAACTAAAATAAAAACAAGAACCCCAAGACTGTCTTACCTTGTCTTCTCTACTCCAGGGAAGCCTGGTAAGGCTGAGTGAGAGAGCAGCAGGCAGCAGCTGAAGCCAAAGGCCAGCCAGCAGCAGCACAATCTCTCACACCAACCAACACACAGCAACACAGCAGCAATGGAGGAGTCCAGCCAGGAAGACTCCTTAAAAAGGTTCTCTGGCCCTACAGAGAGCAGTTTCAAAAAATAGCACTGCTCTCTGATTGGCCAGACAACAGTGCTTGCTTGGATACCCAAGTAAGCAAAAGATCAAAAGAACAAGAATGTTGCTGATGGCTGGGCCATCAGCTACACAACAGCCCTGCAAAGCATGCATTTGCAATGCATTTTGCAAATGCATGCTTTGGATTGGCTGCTGGGGCTCCTCTTCCCCCTCCCTCCCCCCTGATCACAGGGAGGCTATGGGAGAGGCGGGAAAAGGCTACCAAAGGCGGGAAAGTAGGCAAGCAGCTCCCCTGAGGCTGCAGAAGCCACTTTCCCACCTTTTGCATTGAATTCCGTATACTTCCGAATATATATACGGAAGTATACGGTGAGCCGTATTCGGCTGCCGCATAATGGGCCCCAATTGGTTTTAACAATTTATTGATAGCATATGGTTACAAAACTTAATTGTTTCTTAATTATTTCAGTATTAACCCATATGACATTTCAATACCCCCTCCCTCCAATGTTGACTTCCCCGAGGTTATAAATTCAAATTTAATACTAAAGGTACTACTAACTGATCAAAATTCAATATATATGTTATTACTACTAAAAAATTGTCCAATGTCTTTTTACTTTCCACTCTTTCTCCATATATCCTTTAAATTTCCTCCACTCCTTTTTAAATATCTCTAAATCATAGTCTCTTAGTGTTCTAGTTAGTTTGTCCATTTCACTCCACGATAAAACTTTCATGGTCCAGTCCCATTTCTCCAGTATTTTTTCTTGCTTCCAAAGCTGCGCGTACAATGTCCTAGCAGCTGATAGCAAGTACCAAATTAGAGTCCTGTCTTCCTTTGGAAATTTTTCTAATTGTAATCCAAGCAAAAACGTCTCTGCAGTTTTCTTGAAGTCATAGCCCAGAATTTTGGAGATTTCTTGTTGTATTATCTTCCAGTATTCTTTCGCTTTTTCACAAGTCCACCACATATGGAAGAAAGAACCTTCATGTTTTTTACATTTCCAACATCTATCCAACATTTTCTTGCTCATCTTAGCCAGTTTTTTCGGAGTCATATACCACCTATACATGATCTTAAAACAGTTCTCTTTTATACTCTGACAAGTTGATATCTTCATTGAGTTCTTCCAAAGGTGTTCCCATGCATCCATTTGTATTTCTCTATTCACATTTATTGCCCATTTGACCATTTGAGATTTTACTACTTCTTCTTCTGTAGACCATTTCAGTAATAACTTATATACTTTTGATATCAGTTTTTCATTATCACCAAGCAGGACCCTTTCCAGTTCTGTTTGTTCTCGTCTAATTCCCTCCGATTTGATATCATTTTCCATCAAGCTTTTTATTTGTTGCATTTGAAACCAATCATACTTATTATTTAGCTCTTCCGAGGATTTTAATTCAATTTTGTCTCCTTGAATCTTGAGCAGTTGATTATATGACATTTCTCTTTCTTCATCGGATTCAGCTGTTATTTTTATTACTTCTGCTGGCACTATCCACAGCGGTTTTCTCTCGTCTCCGTATTTCTTGTATTTTATCCAAGTACTTAGCAAAGTATTTCTAACATAGTGGTGAGAGAAAAAGCCATCCATTTTATTCTTCCCATAATACATGTACGCGTGCCAGCCGAATTTATTTCCGTGGGCTTCTAACCATAAAGGTTTTTTATCTAACAGCATTATCCAATCTTTGATCCATGTCAAACAAACTGCATCATGATACAATCTTAAATGAGGGAGTTGAAAACCCCCTCTCTCTTTAGCATCCGTTAAGATCTTCATCTTTATCCTTGGTTTCTTTCCGGCCCAAATAAAGTCAGAAATTTTCCTTTGCCACTTGTTAAATCGTTTGACGTCTTTTACAATCGGGATGGTTTGAAACAAATACATTATTCTTGGCAAAATATTCATCTTGATTGCAGCTATCCTGCCCAGTAAGGACAAGTTAAGCCTATTCCATTTTATCAAATCTTTGTCCATCTTACACCACAGTTTTTCATAATTATTTTTGAATAAATCAATGTTCTTCATTGAAATCTCTATTCCAAGGTATTTAACTTTGGTTGTGACTTCACAACCCGTCACCTTTTGTAGTTCTTTTATTTTATTTGGTTGCATGTTTTTACATAAGAATTTCGATTTCTCTTTATTTATATATAATCCTGCTAATTCTCCATACTCTTTTATCTTATCTAGCAACAATGGTGACACTTGAATCGGATTCTCTAGTATAAACACTATATCATCTGCAAAAGCTTTATATTTATAAGAGAATCTCCTGATTTTTAAACCTTCTATTTCTTCGTCTTTTTGAATTTGTTGTAGCAGAATTTCAAGAGTCATTATAAACAACAATGGTGATAACGGACATCCTTGCCTTGTTCCTTTACTCACTTTCAGTTCTTTGGTAAGATCTGCATTTATACACAGTTTTGCATACTGGTCCATATATATTGCTCTTGTCATTTTTATAAATTGTTCCCCTAAATTAATTTTTTCCATTACCGCAAACATAAAGTCCCAATTCAAGTTATCAAAGGCTTTCTCTGCATCGACAAAAAATAAGGCCGCTTCCTTTTCTGGATGCTTCTCATAGTATTCCACGACATTGATAACAGCTCTTACATTGTCTCTTATTTGTCTTTTAGGAAGAAATCCGGCTTGGTCTTTGTTTATAAAGTTGATCAAATATTGCTTCAATCGCTCTGCTAAAATTCTTGAGTAGATCTTATAGTCAATATTCAATAATGAGATTGGTCTATAATTCTTTACATTTGTGATGTCTTTGTCTTCCTTAGGAATCAAAGAAATTACAGCTTCCCTCCAGGTCTTTGGAATTTTCCCTTCTCCTCTTATCGTATTTAACAACTTCAACAGTTTGGGTGTTAGCTCCCCCTTAAGAGATTTGTAAAATTTTGATGTAAATCCATCTGGCCCTGGAGCTTTACCCTCATTGCTTTTATTGCTGCTTCTACTTCGATTTTCTCTATTGGGTCATTTAATGTCTTTTTCATGTAATCCGTCAAAGGCGCCACCTGAATGTTCGGTAAATACTCTTCCACTTTTTCTTTGCTAATGTTCACACCTTTAAATAAATTTGCATAATATTTAAAGAATTCTCTTTTGATTCCTTCTTGATCCACTATTGCTTTCCCATTAACCATGATTTTATTTATAGTCTTATTTTCCTTTTTTTTTAATTGCCAAGCCAAATATTTACCAGGTTTGTTTGCACTTTCAAACGATTTCTGTTTCAGATTTTTTAAATTCCATTCTAGTTCTTTGTTCATCAAGTGCTTAACTTGGGATTGTAATATCGTAATTTCTTTTATTAATTTCTTTTTCCCTGGACTTTTTTTCAAGTCCCCCTCTTTTTTATTTATTTCATTTTGCAATGCTGACAACCTTTCTTCCTTTGCTCTTTTGTCTTTATTATTCAATGTAATTAATAGTCCCCTCATTACTGCTTTGTGGGTGTCCCATACTGTTTGGAATTCCATATCCTCCGTTTCATTTATTTGGAAGAATGCTGCAGTCTCCTTTTCTAAGAATAACACATTGTCTTTATCTTGTAGTAAATCCTCATTAACTCTCCATCTTCTTGTTTTCCTTTGCAATTTTGTAGAACATATTGGGTTATGGTCCGCCCAGACCTTTGGTAGAATCTCAATTTTTTTTGTTATGAGGTTAATGGGCCCCAATTGGAATCGGCTGCAGCTGATTCCGTATACAGCCGAATCAGTGGTGATTCGGCGGCTAATTCGGTTCGGCCGAACCGAATGCACACCCCTAGTCTGTATGGCTCCTTCCAACTCTTATGATTTTATGATTTTAACTTCTCGGTCCATTGTAACATGTGAAGAGGGCCTGAGAGGAAAGAGACCTTGGAGTTACAGTGGATAGCTCAATGAAAATGTTGATTCAGTGTGTAGCAATGTTGAAAAAGTCAAACTCCATGCTGGGGATTACTAAGAGATGGAATATAAAATGGACTGGATGCTGGACTAGAAGATAGGCTACTTGTCTGATGCAGCAGGACTTTTCTTTCTTATGTACTGAATGTACTAATTTCAGAACAAATGTAAAAACGTATATAATACTGCAAGCATTGCTTGGTAGGGCAGGACCCATAAAATCCAAGTAAATATTTTCCGAGACACATATCAGGTGCTAGTATTTATACCGTGGTGCATGAAAATGAGCAGTGGGCCCTTAACTCTCCAGAGCTGTCGAGAAACTGAGTAGGCTGAAAATAGCAGCAGTTTATTTAATAGTGTGGTTGCTAAATCAGACTTCTTGTAGTTTTTTGAAGACACAAGGAGACTATTAATGACTTTTTAAAAAGATCTTTTTAAAAAAACCCAACACAATGGTTACCATGAGTTTTGGCTGGCTGTTATCCAATGGGAATTCAGCATTCTAGTCTGCTGTGATCTAATGGTCTTTTCATCAGACATCTAAAAATGACCTGTGATTTTAAAGTTTATGTGGGGGTGGGAGGGGGAAGGATCTGGATAATCTTGTCACTAAACCAAAAGATCAGAAAACATCGACACCATGTGCTTTCCACTTGGTTAAGTTATTCTCCCATCTCAGAAGGAAGTAGGTGTGCTTTCAGTGAAGTATAGCATTTTAGGGAGCAAATTATTTGTCCATGTGTTTGAAAATTATGTACATCACAAATGTCCCATTTTGTTAATTGTACTGATGCATTTTGTGTAATCCACCATGAGTCCATGTGAGAAAGGCGAAGTATAAATAATGTAAACAAATAATAAATAAAATATAGATAATAAACCATTATTAAACAGCTATAAAAGGTATCATTTAAGTCCTGGGCAATACACTAAGACCTAGTAAAACTACTATTATTCTTAGCAAAAACCACCAGGTTTGATCACATCCTACTTTGGATACAGGTTTCAATTATTATTATTATTATTACTTTACATTTATATCCCGCCCTCTCCGCAAGTGGACTCAGGGCGGCTTACAATATCATAAAAACAATCAATTCCATAAAACATATAAAACCATAATTCACTTATCAATTTAAAACTATTTACTTCGGGAAAAACTGGCTTTCTTCTCTGTTTATAGCACTTCTTTTTAGATTTAATAGCATGTTTGGTCCTGAATTATAGAACATAGAAATGGCATAGTTGTTTTATTCAACAATCCAGTTGTGTATGTGACTTCAGTGTGTTTGCCTTTCTCCATTTGTAGGTGGCAATTTGGCAAAGCTTTTTTGACAGGCAGACAGTAATCCTTAAAACACTCCAACATCTCAGGCATTGTTGAAATGAATGGAGCTGACATGAAGTGATGGGCTTGGGGACTGCATCCTTATTAGTGATAGGTAGTAAATCCGTGTAAGATGATACATATCTCAAAGGGGGACTATCCAGTATCTCCTTCTAAATATAGTCTTGAATTTACTATGTTTACCACATCCTTAGCAGCAATTTAGCTGTGTACCCAGTGGTTCAACGCAGCCTATGCTGCTCCTGTGTTCCATGTGTTGTTTTCTAAGAGTCATGTCACATGTTACAAAACTGCTTCATGGAAAGGTATCTCATAAGTAGTTTAAAAAATCATGGTGACTTGTTTGTATATTATTGCATGTGATACACATGCAGGTTTTTTTTTTAAATCATATGGACATATGATGGCAAATTGTGGGGTCAGCAGCATGTGTACACCAAGAATGTCTTCCCTGAGCCTGACTATTGGGAAGGGCAGTCAAAAATCTAATCAATAATAACAATGTACAAATGTTGTAACAGATGAAGTGGCCGTGATCAGGACTAATTTGATTTTTTTATCACTCCAAGCAAGGTATAGTTTTCCCCCATAAACACACCAGTGCTTCTTATATAGCAAAACATGGATTAGTAGAAAATAATCTGCAGTTTCCTGGGATATTATTTCTTTCTAATCTTGTAACATTAAAATAACTCCATGGCAGAATGAATTTTAACTGAGTTTCGTAGCACCTTGAAGATTGATTGTATCATAAATAATTGCTGTTTCCAGGTTGGGAAATTCCTGAAGGGAGGGTGAGGTTTGAGGAGAGGAGAGACCAAGTCAACCCTCCAAGCAGCAATTTTCCCTAGGTGAACTGATCTCCATTGTCTGGAGATAAATTTTATTCTGGGAGTTCTCCAGGCCCCATCTGGAGGATGGCAACTCTAAATGGTTTAAATAAATTCTGCCTCTTTCCATATTAATGTGTTTGCAAGTAAAGAAAGCTTCTAAAAATGTGTGTCCTCTTACCTCTTTAATATAAAACTACCCACAGTAGTTTTATATTAAAGAGTGCCAGTTGATTTGCAAAGAAGGCAGTAAGGCTCTGATAAATCCTAATTTTTGGAGAAATTACTAATAGGAAATAGTTAAGCTTCACTTTTTTAAATTGGCTCCCTGTGGTGTGAATTAGTTTAAAATGGGAAAATTGCTGCTTGCTGACAGAGTAGGAAGGCTGCCAGTTTTGATGTTTTATAAGCAATAAAATATTAATAGAAATGGTATATGTTCAATTGAGATGGGTTAAACTAGTAAAATGTATTTTAGGAGCAGTCAGCAAATCAGGCTTGGGGGGTACAAATGCTACAGTTCTCCAAGCACTTTTAAATTGCAGATTTTGAGAGTTAAAGGAGCAAGGTAGTTGAATCCTAACATAGCTGGCCCTTAACATTCTCAATAAATCTGGTACATTGGGTTTTTTTTAAAAAAGAAAGAAAGAAATTGAAACCATGCTCCATATCTGTAGGTACATGCCATACTTTAGCAACTAAAATCTTTAAAAAATTTATATTTTAAATAATTTTAATAGTTGTGGGCTTTCATGTGCCAGGGTTATTGAGCATATGTTTTGTTACAGATTTTCTGACAATAAATGGCTATTGTTTATTTACCTGTTATATCTTCATCCCACTTTTCAGCTTGCTGTTGGTGATAGGCTTCCCAACCCCCCCCCCCCCCGGTGGGGGACCCCTGAATTTGCAGCCTTCTTCCCCGCTCTCCCAAAATCCAGAAGCGGGGAGAGGGGGGGGAGAGAGAAGAACATGCGTGTAGACATCATGTAGTTGTAGAGCTCCTGCAAGTTTAGAAACCTGCAAACTGATCCGTTTGTAAAATGTGTGCCTTTAAGGCTGCGCAGGAAACAGGAAGGGCTTCATTGGAAAGGGTCAGTAATAGTTTCCATGGAGAACAGCCCCTCCCTTTCTTTTGCTTTCATTTTCACAGCAAGGAAAGTTCTGCAGGAAGAAGATCTAGTAAGTATTTGTGTGTGTGTGAGAGAGGGAGGGGGCAGGGGATTCCCTGGTTTGGAGGCCCTCCCCCCCTTTAGAAAGCATGGGGAGGAGGGAAATGTCTACTGGACACTCTATTATTTCCTATGGAGAACGATTCTCATTGGGAATAATAGGGAATTGATCCGTGGGTATTGGGGGCTCTGGGGGGCTATTTTTTGAGGTAGAGGCACCAAATTTTTAGTATAGCATCTAGTGCCTCTCCCCAAAATACCCCCCCCCCAAGTTTCAAAATGATTGGACCAGAGGGTCCAATTTTATGAGCCCCAAAAGATGGTGCCCCTATCCTTAATTATTTCATATGGAAGAAAGGCATTTAAAAAGGTGTGCTGTCCCTTTAAATGTGATGGCCAGAACTCCTTGGAGTTCAATTATGCTTCTCACACCCTTGTTCCTAGCTCCACCCCAATGTCTCCTGGCTCCACCCCCAAAGTCCCCAGATTTTTCTTTAATTGGACTTGGCAACCCTAGTTGGTGAATCAGAAAAAGAGAGTAGCTGGTGGCAGAAAAGCTGGTTTTAAAATTTGCAAGTGGTGATCCTGTGATGAATCTTTCTGGATCAAAAATATTTGAAGCTTGCTTTGTTGTCTTCTAATCTTGTGGAAAGTGAATCTCCTAGAAAGCAGAGGAGCCCTTAGTTTGCTGTGCTCTTCAGATGGGCACTTGTTTTCTCTTAGAACTGTGCAGTTTGGCAGATTTTGAAACCCAACATGTACATGCATGTAAAAATATCATGCTGCCAGGCAATTACTTCATCTCATGGTCCCTTATCAAACTGCCTTTTTAGTAAGTAGTTTTAGTAACTGGTTACTAATGGGTTTTTTCCCTGTCATTTTAGTAACCAGCTGCTAGCAGAATCTATTTACCTGTTCATACAAACATGCTTGTGTTGGTTTAGCTAAGTGTGGTTGAGCAGCTTTTGAGGGAAACTTTCTTTTGTTTTCTACCCCTTTGTTGAACTTTTGAATTGCTGTGATGTGTTGTTTAAAATGTCCATAGTGCTTCTTACAATGCAGCTTTCCCCTCACCCTTTTTTACCAAACGATCTTCCTCTGACTTTTTAAAAAATGTTCTAAATTGAACACAATAGTGCTAAACTAGTATAACACTTCAGTGTTATAGCAGCACCATTGAGATGCCTTGACTCCACTGACTCAATGTGATAAGTGCTGCTATAGCACTGAAGTGCTACATTGGTTTAGCGCTATAGTGCCCAAGCTGGAAATTTTTTTTTAAGTCCAAGGAAGACTGCATTGCAAAAAAAGGGCAGGAAAAAGCAGTACTGTTTGAAATTACCATAGTGCTTCAGAGACAGTGATTAATGGAATGAAATTTGCTATGTGAAACCCCCATCCCTGTATTGTTTTATTCAAAATTCAGTCAACAACAAATAACATCTGGTTTAGAAAGGTGATGTGAAAAGCGCCATGTTTTGGTGACATGTCTCTGAAGCCCTCACCAACACCTGTAATCTGAAGAATGCAAATGTGAAGTGGTCTGGGGAGTGGATGGGTTCTCAGAGCCAAGCTAGTTCAGAACCAGATCCTGTGATGTCATTTCCCTGTCTTCCATCTTATTGACCAGAAAGAGTCCACACACTTCTCCCTTCTCCTGAAAGATAACATAAGTAGTTACTGGGAGCATTTCATGTTTCCAATTTAGGGTAGGGAGCAGTAATAGGGGCTATAGAAAAATCAAGATAGGATATGACCTATGACTCTCCAGTTGGTCATCCCAGGAGGACAAGAATTACCTTAGATATTAGGGTTTGTAGAATCTTTCAGGCTCAAGTGCCGTGTTCTACTGGAGAAAGTTTTTCTTCCAGACATTTCATTCTCGGCTGCGGAGAACATCCTCAGTGGCGTTGCAGCTGGAGTAGGCGCTCTGACCTTCTTGGCTGCTGTGCATTGCTGTGCATCAATACACAGCAGCCAAGAAGGTCAGAGTGCCTACTCCGGCTGCAACGCCACTGAGGATGTTCTCCGCAGCCGAGAACGAAACATCTGGAAGAAAAACTTTCTCCAGTAGAAAACGGCACTTGAGCCCGAAAGATTCTACAAACCCTAATGATGTTACCAGCCATGAAAACCTGAAATCTTTGATACCTTAGATATGTCAAGTGCGGGGCTATTCCTGTGTTTGGCTTCAGAATTAACTGCTATGATGCATGTCAGCTTTTCTTTTGAGGAATGGATGTTGTTCAACCCTATCCCCAACTGTCCTTGCATTGTTGAAGGTAGGGAAGGGTGCCAAAGCCTATTGTATAGCTTCTCTAAACTACAGCCTTAAGGCTTCAGATATTGAAAGGTAGTACTTCAAAAACTGAGCTCATTAAACAATGGAAGTATCTGCCAGTGGAACATTAAGGTGGCATTGGAACTGTCGATGAACTTTGCAGTTCTTAAATTGGTAGCCTTGGGTTCAAGTCCTTGTATCTTAATGGAAAATAAGTGGAAAAGTCCTTGAGTAACCTGCTTTTTGTTGGGAGGAGATTGGTCCTCCAATTCCTCACAACAGTAATTATTCTTTGAAACTCTTTCTGGGGAAGATGGGGAATGGGGGACAACATTTCAGGTTAGAAATGGTGAGGAATTGTTGCTTTTTAAATGTTACTTCATTTATATCAGTGTTTTATTTGTGGTGGCACTGTGTATGGAAGGGAGGTGCAACTTTGTAAGACTTGGAAGTACTAAGATTTTCCTAAAATCTCTCTATGGAGATGAGCATAAACAAAAACATTTGCATCTGCTTTCAGGTACAACAGGAGGTAAAAAGTTCAACAACTTCTACTGCATCTTGATTACGTTACTGCTTATTTTTCAACTGAACTTGCAAATTCTGGCATGTTTCCTTCGCTCTGAAGTTATTTAGTTATTGTGTTTGGCCGACTGACTTTGATATACTGAATAAATATACTGAATTCTAGTTCAAAGAATTCCAACTTAGTCCTCTGCCAAGAATCAAAATTATAAATTATTTGATTGTTTAATGTAGATGGTGGGCTTTGTATTTCAGCCCTGGAAATCACATTGTTTCCAAAAAATTGTATAGTGTCAGTGCTTGACATATTGGTTTCAGTTGGCCGATGTTGTTAATAGCTCTGGCTCCTGCAAAACCCAGACATGATGCATCTCATCCTAGCTCCTTTGTTAAAGGTAACCGGATGTTTTGAAGCTTCAGTTAAAACACTTTCCATTCTGTTTTGTTGTCCAGAGTGGGCAACGGACTTTGTGAAACCTCTGCAAAAGAATCAGTAAATATAAAATCCAGTAGAGTTGTGACTTCCAATAGAATTTTGACTTGTGCCTTGATCTTAGATTTTCTTTCTGAGGGGCAAATATTAGTTTATCTGTGTTGTGTATGTGGACTCAATAGAGGACAGAATTAGGGTGTTCCTGCCTGGCTCATTGAGCCATACGAATGGAGCTTGGGGACTTGGGAACAATGGGCAGTAGGATCCACATCCCTGCTGCCCTACACCAATCACAAGCCCACGCCAGTTTGAATGACCCAATAATGTGCTTGCACAGGAACCCTGAGTTGTACATAGTTGGCCCCGTTAGTCCAGTTCTCCAGTCTTTACAGTGCAGCCACCTACAATGCTGTACCTAATAAAGAGCTGTTATTCACAACCACCTCGCCTCTTCAATGCGTAGAACCCACTATATTATAATCTAGCTGTCCTGAGTATGGTATGTGACAAGAATTCAAGATTATTCTTAATTTCTAGCATTTGCAAAAAACAACAACAGTAATTCTAGGCATGGTTAAAGTATAATAGGAATGGTTCTAGGCTTGCTTCTGATCTGTTGCTGGGTTTACTATTATGTTTGATAATTACTACTTTTGGTTAAAGCTCATCTTAGTGGCACATTTTCATTGTAATGTTATTAATGACTATTTTATGAATATGTGTTAACTGTATTTATAATCGCACATGCTTGTCCAGAAGGAAAACTCACAAGAAATCCAGTTGAACTTCATTTCTTGACCATGTAGATTTACCAGTCTTTTTTTGACCAAGACATGCTATTCTTCTTCTTGACTTTACCATTTTGAGGCCTTTTAGTTTTGGTATTGATCCCTGAAGAGTGGAGTCAGCAATTTATGGCAGGGGTTAAAAGGGGGGTTAACATCTCCCATGACTATTTTTATGGAGTGGTTATGCTAATTTTTCCTTTCTCAGGAAGCCTGTGCTGAAGGATGAAGGAAAAGATAACTTCTCCAATTGAACGTAGAATAGTGAAGAGAACTACAATCTGTTTAAACATGAAGTCTGAAATAAAACCTGACAATATCTAGATTTAGGGTTGCCAATCCCCAGGTGGGGGCAGGGAATCCCCCGGTTTGGAGGCCCTCCCCCCGCTTCAGGGTCGTCAGAAAGCGGGGGGAAGGGAGGGAAATGTCTGCTGGAAACTCGTATTATTCCCTATGGAGATTTATTCCCATAGAAAATAATGGAGAATTGATCTGCAGGTATCTGGGGCTCTGGGGAAGCTGTTTTTTTGAGGTAGAGGCACCAAATTTTCCGTACAGCATCTAGTGCCTCTCCCCAAAATATCCCCCAAGTTTCAAAACGATTGGACCAGGGGGTCCAATTCTGTCAGCTCCAAAAGAAGGTGCCCCTATCCTTCATTATTTCCTATGGAAGGAAGGCATTGAAAAGGTGTGCCGTCCCTTTAAATGTGATGGCCAGAACTCCCTTTGGAGTTCAATTATGCTTGTCACAGCCTTGATCTTGGCTTCACCCCTAATGTCTCTTGGCTCCACCCCCAGAGTCTCCTGTCTCCACCCCCAAAGTCCCCAGATATTTTTTAAATTGGACTTGGCAACCCTATCTAGATTAATTAACTGAGTTAAAAATGCTTGTTTGTTTTTCTAAACTTTCTGCCTAGTGAAGACTTGAATATTTCAGCTCATTGTTGACATACATTTTTTTAAATTACCTGTTGTTTAGAGACGGGGTGTCAAACTCAGGGCTTTTTTTTGAGCAGGAACGCACAGGAACGCAGTTCCGGCTGGCTTGGCATCAGGGGGTGTGGCCTTATATGCAAATTAATCCTTACAGGGCTTTTTCTACAAAAAAGCCCTATGTGAAACAAAGGTGACATTAAAGGTGTGGCCTAATATGCAAATGAGTTCCTGCTGGGCTTTTTCTGGTCAAACTCATTTGTTTCATGGGCTGGATCTGACATAAATGAGACCTTGTCGGGCCAGGCCATGTGTGTCATGAAATGTAATGCCAGGTAGCAGAAATATAAACTTAGCACTCATTGGTCTTCAAGGTACTTTATTTGTATCTCTCCTGTGCAATACAGGGAAGCTCTTTCCTTCCTTTCCAGGGGACCAGGAGGGGGAGAAGCCTCAGGTAATAGAAAGGAGAGAGTATTGGCTCAGTAGCTCTGCTGTGCAATTGAGAGATACTAATCCTCCCACAAAGTCTGTTGCCCACTCTGGAAAACAAAACAGAATGGAAAATGTTTTAACTGAAGTTTCAAAACATCTGGTTACCTTTAACAAAGGAGCTAGGATGAGATGCATCATGTCTGGGTTTTGCAGGGGCCAGAACTATTAACAACATCGGCCAACTGAAACCAATGGAGAAAATAGAGGCTTTGCTCAATAGCTCCTATGCAACTGAGCAAGCCTCGCAAAGCAAGTTGTGATGCAGAAGGAAGAAAGAGAGAGGGAGAAGGAAGCAGATGATAGCCAGTTGCTCAGGGTCCTGATAGGAGCTCTCCGGGGGACTGATTCGGCCCCCAGGACACATGTTTGGCACCCCTGGTTTAGAGACTTGGTGCTGAATAATAATTTTAAAAAGCAGGAATCCTCATCTTCAATTTACAAGCAGTTTTTTAATGTTGGGAGAGAGTGGTCATTGTCACACACACAAAAAGTGGCCTTGGGGTGGGGCTAATCACAAAATGATGGCAGTGGCTGATTCAGAATTGCTGCTACCTGCAGGTGCCATTATTTCTATTCAAAACCCTTTGGATTTTACACTGAAGGCCCAAACAAGTGCCAGGGAGGACATTGGTATGTTTCATAGTGCCTCTGGGCATCAACCTGGAGATTAGTTTGGTGTAGTGCAGCAATGTCAAACATATGGCCTGGGGGCCAGATTAGGCCCTTGGAGGGCTCCTATCAGGCCTCCGAGCAACTGGCTGTCGTCTGCTTCCTTCTCTCTCTCTCTTGCTTCCTTCTGCATCTCAATCGCATAGCAGAGCTACTGAGCCAAGCCTCTCTTCCTTCTATTGGCTGAGGTTCCTCCCCCTCCTGGTCCTCTGGGGAAGGAAGGAAAGAGCCAGAGTTTTCTTTGCCAAATTCTGTCAGTAGTGCGTGGAAGTCCCGCAGTATGAGTGTGCTGATAAGAGCAGCCTCGAGTAAAAAGTCTACAAAGACACAACTTCAGTAAGCCGGTTGAAACAGTTGTATTGGGGTTACAGCATAAGAGTGGTTAAAGGCAGTCCAAAGTAGTCAATGCACAGTTAGTCAGTCCATCCAGGTCAGAAGTCCAAAGTCACAAATCCAAAGCTTAGTCTACACATACCAGGGTCATTGCCATCATCAGTCAAACGGACGGAGTAACGGTCTCTGTTATCAAATAGCTCTCCACGTCTCCAACACTCCTTCCTCCTCATCCACCCAAGGCAAAGTCTAAGGACTAGGTTGCTGGTTCTTATGGTAGAGCTGGCCTATCATGTTCCACCCCACTTAACTAGCTTCACATGCCTCTCATTTAGCTAGTATAGTTGGAGTTACATAATGTTGCATCAGCAGTTTTTACCTTAAAGTGCCTGGTGCTAACACCCTCCCCTTATGTAACGACATGTACTATACATTTTCATCATAAAACATTTTTTCATTTTTCTTTAACATTCAATCATTCATACAGCATGACATTACTGTCTCATTTTCTAAGGCCCAAAGCTATACAACTTTCTTTGTGCTTTACATGGGTTTGAAGCTTGGTAAATAAGTCTGCGATATTGGCATTCGTTTCACAGTACTCCAGTGCTATCAGTTTGTCCTCTAAACATTGCTTCACATTATGAAAGCGTACATCTGTATGTTTAGACCGATTCTTGACTCCATGAGAGGTTGCTAACTGGATAGCTGCCTGATTGTCTTCCCTTACAACAATGGGATTCATGTGACATATGCCAAAATCCAACAACAGTTGTTTGAACCAAATGATTTCTGTACACACTGCGCTTAATGCTGCGTATTCTGCCTCGCAGGTGGACAGAGACACGTGTTTTTGTTTCAGTGATCTCCACCCAATTAGGGCGCCACCCAGAAAGATAGCCATTCCAGTTGTGGACTGTCTAGTTTTAGGATCATTAGCGAAACTAGCATCCGCATAGGCGTACATATCAAGATCACCAGTAGGTGTTAAGAATAAACTCAAGTCTATGGTTTGCTTTAAATATCTTAATATGTGTTTGGCTGCTAGCCAATGCATTTGCCTAGGATCTTTAACAGCTCTAGCCAAAACATTAGTGGCCATGGCTATATCCGGTCTGGACCAATTTGCGAGATATGACAGACTTCCAATCAGGGATTGATATATTCCTTGGTCAAACAGTGGACTCTGTTCACATTCAGATTTATTACATGGTAGCATAGGATTTTGTACCCCTTTACATTGTTCCATCTTGAACTGTTTTAGTAATTGGGATATCTTTGCCCTCTGTGATACCCTGTACCCATCATGTACTTTAGTAATTTCTAATCCAACATATTGCCTGATCTCTCCTAGATCTCTTACAGTAAATTTTGCTTTCAGAGCATCTATTGTATCACTCATTATTTTGGCAGTTTTGCATATCAGTGCCAGATCATCAACAAATATTAAGATGATGGAACGTTGCTCCCCTGTTCCCTTCATGAACACACAGGGATCTGCAACTCCTTGTTTATAACCCATCATTTTAAGGTTATCCACCAAATGTTGGTTCCATTCGAACCCGGATTGCTTTAATCCATACAGGGATTTCTTAAGCAACCAACAAGTGTTAGCATTATCACCATCATCTGAGACACCAGGTGGTTTTCTCATATATATACTGTGCCTCAGTGGTGCATGTAAGTATGCTGTTTTCACATCAAGATGCCTAACTAAACATTTCTGTTTGGCAGCAATTGTGAGAGCACAATACAGTGATGTAGCCTTTAGTGTGGGCGCAAAGGTTTCGTCATAGTCTTGCCCCCCCTGTAAAAACCCTTGGGCTACAAGTCTGGCCTTGTACTGAGTAGTACCA
The DNA here is from genome assembly GCF_032191835.1 of Heteronotia binoei. Taxonomy (NCBI): domain Eukaryota; kingdom Metazoa; phylum Chordata; class Lepidosauria; order Squamata; family Gekkonidae; genus Heteronotia; species Heteronotia binoei. The sequence continues at coordinate 132,505,013 of NC_083223.1, forward strand.
TCTGTGCCAGCCTTCAGCTTAAACACCCATTTACACCCTATGAGTCTCTGACCGATAGGTAGAGTCGTTTCCTCATAGACGTGCTGGTTTTGCAGGGATTCTAGTTCAGACTTCATTGCAGCGCGCCATCCAGCCTGCTCGTCTGTTGATAGGTGCTGTAAGCTTTCATAACTCGAAGGCTCAGCAATCACTGCGCATGTCTGTCCTGGACTGTAGCGGTCAGGTGGCCTCGTTTCTCGAGTGGACCGCCGAAGAGTTGGTTCTTCAGCTTCATCAGACACAGTCTGTTGTGTTGCCATCTCAGGTTGCAGAGAAACACCGGCTCCTGGCGATGTAGGAGTTAACGGTTCATCCTTGATGTCTCCGTTGCTGGGCGACGGGCTCCTCCTCCCCCTCCTAGGAACGGGTAGCGGCTCTTGTTTCACTCCTGCCGGAATGATTAGAGTTGAGGACGTTCGTTGCCAGCCAACAGTTTTTTCAAGAAAGCTAGCCGATGCGCTAGTCGTTATTTTCTTCTCCCCATCACGGCAAAACCTGAAAGCTCGATGGTTGTTAGTATAGCCAACAAACAACAATCTTACAGCCTTATTTTTTCCTTTCCGCCTGAGCTCCTTAGGGATATGGACGTACGCTGGAATCCCAAATATCCTGACATGCTCTAAGGAAGGTTTCTTGCCGTACCACGCCTCTGCAGGACTCATACCTGTAGCTGACGACCAAGACAAGTTTAATACATGCGACGCACACATCATGCCTTCGCCCCAGTAACTCATAGGTAAATTACTGTCCTGTAACATGCACATACACATATTGGTCAGGGTCTGATTTCTGCGTTCGCAGAAAGCGTTATGCTGGGGGCGGTAAGGAGCTGTGCATTTCCTTTCAATGCCGTGCCTCCTGCACAGAGCAATCATCCGCTCATTACAGAATTCAGTACCGTTGTCACTCAGAATAGTCTTAGGGTATTTCCCTGTCTTGCGGTGCACAAACCGAAGCCAATTATGAAATGCTTGGAATGTTTCTGACTTAGACCTAAGTAGGTAGCAGAATCCATACCTTGAAAAGTGGTCTTCGATACATAATGCAAATTTTGCTCCGCCCAGACTCTTTGTTGGGAATGGACCTATCAGGTCGAGGAACACCAGGTCGAGTATGTCATCGGACTGAAACTTGCTTGGAGATATGGTAGCTGTCGTTTTGGATTTAACAGCCTTGCACACCTCACATTCAATATAACACCCACATGGCTTGGTCTTAATTCCAGCTGCTTGAAGCGTCTTCTTTACTGCCTGGAAATTAAGGTGCCCCAGCCTGCGGTGCCAAAGATGAATGCAGTTATCATGCAGGGGTTCATTAGTACTCACATGCTGTACTGTTCGCTCCTTCTCCAGGAAATAGAGGTCGCCCTTCCTTTTAGCCTTTGCAGTAATTTCACCTGTACATATATTGCAGTCAGTAGCTGTAAAACAAACTTTATATTGTTGTTCAGTTAAAGCAGAAACTGATAACAAATTATAATTCAGACTTGGAACATTGAGCATTAGGAATTTCCTCCCCAGGCTCGGGATGTTGACAAGCCCATTCCCAGCTACATTGGCAGTCAGCCCATTTGCAAGCTTCACGCTCTGACCTTGCGTAGGAGTAAAAGTCTCAAAGAGCCTCCTGTCCTTGGCAATGTGCTCCGTAGCACCACTGTCAATCATGAATTGCTGGCTGCTGCTGGAGGAATTATTTATGATTACATTGCACCCAACTCCTTTGGTAACTGCTGGAGAATGTTTCTTCTTGTACAAAGAACACTGGCGTTGCAGGTGTTGTGTGCTTCCACATAAGTAGCACTTACGCACAGCTTTTGTTTTAGCTACTACTGCCTTGCACTCTGCCCCTTTAAAGACCTCCCGGGCAGGAATATTCATTGTTGAATGAAAGTGAGCTGCGTCCTTCCGTCTCATAGCCTCATTCAACAGGCGTTGGGTGATACTGGACACGTTAATATCAGCTTGTGGAATAATGTCAAGATTAGCCACAAATTGGTCATACGTACTGTCCAGAGAACATAGGATTATGTAGGCTTGCTGCAGGGGAGTAAAAATTACCTTCTTGTCCTGCAGCTGGTGTAACATACGAGTCATGTGCTCCAGATGAGTCATCATGTCTCCACCTGCCTCCAGACGTGTGGATAAGAGCTTTTTCATTAAGAAAATGTGTGACCCAACACTTTCTCTCTCATATATCGCCTTCAGTGCATCCCAGCACGACTTGGCTGTGTCGGCCCCTTTAATATGAATGAGCTGTGAATCCTCCAAGGTCAAGCCTAGCAATGCAAACGCCTTCTCGTCATTGCTCTTATGCTTTGCAATCACCTCGGCATCATCCACGGCATGTAGTGTAGCTATGTCCGGGGGGTGTGCCACGTACTCCCACAGCCCCTGGAACTTCAACAGTAAAGTGACCTTCTCTGACCATGTTACGAAATTATCTCCATTAAGCCTCTTTATCAAGAAGCCAGAGATATGCACACTGGACTCCATAATTGCCTGTTAACACAAACAGAGTGCCACGCCCCAAACTGTGCGCTTACTCACGAGTAGAACTTCTGGCGAGTGCTGCTGCAGACAGTGCTTACTCTCCTGCAGACCACGCTGGGCCCATAACCGATGTCAGTAGTGCGTGGAAGTCCCGCAGTATGAGTGTGCTGATAAGAGCAGCCTCGAGTAAAAAGTCTACAAAGACACAACTTCAGTAAGCCGGTTGAAACAGTTGTATTGGGGTTACAGCATAAGGGTGGTTAAAGGCAGTCCAAAGTAGTCAATGCACAGTTAGTCAGTCCATCCAGGTCAGAAGTACAAAGTCACAAATCCAAAGCTTAGTCTACACATACCAGGGTCATTGCCATCATCAGTCAAACGGACGGAGTAACGGTCTCTGTTATCAAATAGCTCTCCACGTCTCCAACACTCCTTCCTCCTCATCCACCCAAGGCAAAGTCTAAGGACTAGGTTGCTGGTTCTTATGGTAGAGCTGGCCTATCATGTTCCACCCCACTTAACTAGCTTCACATGCCTCTCATTTAGCTAGTATAGTTGGAGTTACATAATGTTGCATCAGCAGTTTTTACCTTAAAGTGCCTGGTGCTAACAAATTCCCTCGATTCCATGGGAGAGATACAAAGAAGGCACCTTTAAGACCAACAAGTGCTAATGTTTTAAGCATGTTTTAATTTTTTTTTTTTAAAAAAAAATTGTGTTTGCCTGTGTCCTTTGTAAAGTTTATATCGCTGCTACCTAATCTTAAATAGGAATGCATATGGCCCGGCCCGACATGGCCCGGTCCAACAAGGTCCCATTTATGTCAGATATAAAATTGTCTAGAAATGATATTAAAAATTGTGTACTGGTAGATCAAGAACATAAGTGTTTGTTTATTTAGAAAATTTATATGCTTCTTCTCCTGGGTATCTTAATCTATTAATAATGCTGTCCTAGCATACATTTTCTACATTAGTCCTGAACAGAGTTACAGCCCTTCTAAGTCAATTGATTTTGTTGTAACTCTGCTTACAGGGACACTATGTCATAAAACAGTGCTTCAAAGATTTCAGTCCATTTTTGCTTTCTTACATGACAGAGATAGCTGCTTGATCAAGAACCTTAGAATCATAGAATTGGAAGGGCCCTCCAGGGTCATCTGCACCCCCTGCACAATGCAGGAAAATCACAAATACCTTCCCCTAAATTCACAGGATCCTCATTGCTGTAAGAAAGACAAATGCCTTACCAAGAAGACTCGAGTCAGACCATTAGGTGAAGCAGATAAACTTTATTAAGCATTCTTGCAGGAGCGGGTTTCCAAACAAGTAGGCACATCCATTAATCATATTCAAGCCTTTTTATCCCTTTCCCCCAATCGCAGTCATTCCCTCCCCTGTTTCACCATTGGTTGGTTACTCTAGGATGTACAGCCTATCCGGTCTGCCTAAGCACGTTACAGGAAGTCCCACCTCTGTTTACATCTCACACCACCTTCATTAAAGCGACCCCAGCCTCTTATTTGTTAAATGCCTTTTTTGGTATTTTAGTTCCCTTAGACTCAGCAGTTTTAGCAAAGCTTAGTAATACACATTTTTAACAAAACCACCATTCTGATTTCAACTAGCTTTTCCTATTTTAACTGTCTAGTTCCAAAGGGCTTCCTGTTTTTCCGTCTGCTGGTCCTTAGCAACACTTACCACAAGTCTAGTTTCAGATCATGTAAGCAGCAAGTAAGGTTAATTATAAAACATATATTTTATATCCTTATTTTATGCCTGTAAGCATTGTACCTAACTACTCCTATACAAAAACAACATTCTCATTCTTCATTTATCTCATTGCTGTCAGATGGCCATCTAGCCTCTGTTTAAAAACCTCCAAGGAAGGAGAGCCCACCACCTCCTGAGGAAGCCTGTTCCACTGAGGAACCTCTCTAACAGTCAACAAGTTCTTCCTCATGTTGAACCAGAAACTCTTTTGATTTAATTTCAACCCACTGGTTTTGGTCCTACCTTCTGGGGCCACAGAAAACAATTCCACATCATCTTCTATATGACAGCCCTTCAAGTACTTGAAGATGGTGATCATATCACCCAGGGGTCATTTTGTAAAAAAAAATAGGTGATGGAGCTTATCCAGGGATTGTTATGCAGCTACTATTCAATGGACAAGGAGGTGGAACTCTCAGAAAGGTTCAGGAGCTGTGCTCCTGTGAGCTCCCACTGAATCCAAGGCCTGATATCAGCTCTCAGCTGCCTCCTCTCGGGACTAAACATGCCCAGCTCCTTCAATCTTTCTTCATAGGACTTGGTCTCCAGACCCCTCACCATCTTTGTCACCCTCCTCTGGATCCATTCCAGCTTGTCTATATCCTTCTTAAAATGTGGTGCCCAAAACTGAACACAATACTCCAGGTGAGGTCTTACCAGAGCAGAGTAAAGTGACATTTCATGCACTGCTTTTATTGTAAAAAGAGCCCCGTGGCGCAGTGTTAAAGCTGCAGTACTGCAGCCCTAAGCTCTGCTCACTACCTGAGTTCGATCCCCGGTGGAAGCTGGGTTTTCAGGTAGCCGGCTCAAGGTTGACTCAGCCTTCCATCCTTCCGAGGTTGCTGAAGGGAAAGTGTAGATGACTGGGGAAGGCAATGGCAAACCACCCTGTAAAAAAAAGTCTGCCGTGAAAACATTGTGAAAGCAATGCCACCCCAGAGTCAGAAATGACTGGTGCTTGCACAGAGGACCTTTCCTTTTTTCTTTTATTGTAAAATTATGCTCTAAATTGGAAGAACACAATAAATATATCTTTATATGTTTAAGGCATCTTTCTATCAATGAGCACAACAACTCTAAAATAACCATAATTCTTTGATCACATTTACTGAAAGTTGGAAATAATCCTACAATCCCTATGTTGAATTTTGGAAGCCTTCCATACATAAGACATTCATATGTTACAATGCTTTATTTTTCTTGTTCATGTTGGTTTATGTAATGGAAGTTTGAAGGTACAACTGGGGCATATGGAACACTTAACAGCAGCAATATGACAAGATGGAAATCGACCTAAAATTGATATCACAGTACATAAAGTTTATCATCAGCTTAAATTTACCACAGGTCTTTTAAAATATGACTGCAGGTTTAAAAAGAGAGAAAGAAGAATTGCAGATTTAAACCCTGCCCTTCTCTCTAAATCAGAGACTCAGAGCGGCTTACAATCTCCCCCCACAACAGACACCCTGTGAGATGGGTGGGGCTGAGAGGGCTCTCACAGCAGCTGCCCTTTCAAGGACAACCTCTGCGATAGCTATGGCTTAACCCAAGGCCAATCCAGCAGGTGCAAGTGGAGGAGTGGGGAATCAAACCTGGTTCTTCCAGATAAGAGTCCACGCACTTAACCACTACACCAAACAGAAAGAAAGAGAAATTACTTAGACTTCCTATAAGAAAGCAAAATTCTCCAAGCTATACATCTGTTTTCCACCTTTAATGGCCATGTTAACTACAGGTTAAAACAGAAACATTCACTAATGTACTATAGAATGTAGTTCTCATTGCAAGATTTGGACAACGGATATCTAAATTTAATTTATTTTCCCTGCTAGTAATGACTTGGGGAGTGAGGATTGCTTCAGCCATCATGCATACTTTCTTCACATTCATATATAGCCAATCATCTTTTGCTATTCTAAAAGATATATCTTGAATGCTGAATGTGCAAATATGTTCCTTGGTATTTGTGTGCTTACAGTACTCCCATTTTTTCCTTTTGTTTTAATTTTTGTATTGGCATTATAGTACTTGAAATAATTTTTAGTCATTTTAAAATAATGTAAGATTCAACTATGATGCCTTCCCCCAAAGTAGCATTTTCTTGTTGCCTACTCCATTTCCAGTAAAAATTCTTTATTTTTCACAGAATGTGCCATATTTCTCCATAGTACATAAAGTTTATCATCAGGTATACCATAGAGCACATCTTAGCCACAGAATCTTTAATATTGATTTGTTTTTGAGCACAGTTTTATTTTTGACATGTTCAGACTGTGTTTAGAAATTTTGGAAGGAAGTGCTTCCTGTTTGATATATAAACTTAAAGCACACATGTACTCCCTTTTTGTATTTATGATTTTCAGCTGTTGAGGGGATCCTAATTTTTTTTATTTGGCTAAAGAACAAAATAGAGAAATGTTTAAAACTCTCATAAGCACACTGATTCAAATTTTGTCTGTTCAGGGCTCCATTAATCTTTTTAAGTGAATGTTGGTTGTTTAAAAGAGCCCCGTGGTGCAGAGTGTTAAAACTGCAGTACTGCAGTCCTAAGCTCTGCTCATGACCTGAGTTCGATTTCCGGCGGTAGCTGGGTTTTCAGGTAGCCAGCTCGAGGTTGACTCAGCCTTCCATCTTTCCAAGGTCGGTAAAATGAGTACCCAGCTTGCTGGGGGGAAGTGTAGATGACTGGGGAAGGCAATGGCAAACCACTCCTTAAAAAGTCTGCCATGAAAATATTGTGAAAGCAACGTTACCCCAGAGTCGGAAACGAATGGTGCTTGCATAGAGGACCTTTCCTTTCCCTTCCTGGTTGTTTAAAGCTCTTAAACATGAACCATGTATGGAGAGGGGGCGGGGTTTAGAAGCATGTTTAATTTTTAGAGGCATGTAAAATGTTTGAGTGAATCTGTCCATCCAACTCAAAAGATAATAACTCTGCTAGAGCTATATACCAGAAAGGTAGTATATAGAGAAATAGTTTCTCTATGCTGATTAGGTCTGGAAACTTAAATGGAGGGACAGGGACCAGTAAAAAATGTATGAACAAATCAAACCCTGTGAATCCTAGAATCATAGAGTTGGAAGGGATCTCCAGGGTCATCTAGTTCAACCCCCTGCGCAATGCAGGAAACTCACGAATACCTCCCCCTAAATTCACAGGATCTTTATTGCTATCAGATGGTCATCCAGCCTTTGTTTTAAAACCTCCAAGGAAGGAGAGCCCACCCCCTCCCGAGGAAGCCTGCCCACTCAGGAATCGCTCTAATAGTCAGGAAGTTTTTCCTAATGTTGAACCGGAAACTCTTTTGATTTAATTACAACCCATTGGTTCTGGTCCTACCTTCTGGGGCCACAGAAAACAATTCTGCATCATCCTCTAGATGACAGCCCTTCAAGTATTTGAAGATGGTGATCATATCACCTCTCAGCTGTCTCCTCTCCAGACTAAACATGCCTATCTCCTTCAACCTTTCTTCATAGGACTTGGTCTCCAGACCCCTCTCCATCTTCGTTGCCCTCCTCTGTACCTGTTCCGGCTTGACTATACCCTTCTTAAAATGTGGTGCCCAAAACTGAACACAATACTCCAAGTGAGGTCTTACCAGAGCAGAGTAAAGTGATACCATCACTTCACGTGATCTGGACACTATACTTCTGTTGATACAGCCCAAAATTGCATTTGGCTTTTTAGCCACCACATCACACTTTTGACTCATGTTCAGTGTATAGACCACTAAGACCCCTAGATCCTTTTTGCACATACTTGAGCAGAACAAATTTATAAAACTAAGTTACTCTTCTGAAGTAACAGATACTCCCATGGCATCTAGAAAATAATCCACAGGTGGTGTAGGAAAAAGTTGGTCAATGCTCTCTTGAATTCCTACAAGAAAGCTTAAAATCAGGCCTCAAACTGGCCCCACTTAGGAAATGATAGTCATACTAGTATCTGTCTTTCACAAGCAAAAGGGATCAGATTATCTAAGCAGCCACATGTTCACTGGTTTCTTTGAGAAGCCACCCTTAAAACCCTCCATAGAGGCCTAGATTCCACACTTGATAGTTACATACTGTTTTGTTGGCTCTACCTAATTATCCATGTGAGCCAATCAGTTACATACCTCTAAAGTGGCTTTGAATGAAGACTATCTTCCTAGTAACAGTGATGTAAGGCAGATGGATATCTGAACTGAACACCCTATCAATCAAATCTGAGCTATGTGTATTTCACAAAGATAAGGTAGTACTCAGAACGGATCCCACCTTCCAAGTCCTAACCCAAGGTAGTCTTGAAATTCCATAGATTAAAAGAGATCTACCTCTGTCATTCTGTCTAGACCCAAAACACCTCAGGGAAAAACTGTGACACACCCTGGATATCAGGAGAGCTCTAAAAACATACCTTATCAGAACAGAGCACATCAGAAAGACAGATGTCCTACTGGTCAACATATCCCCCCAACATCGGGAGGAAGATGTCTAAATCTTCGATCAGCTTAATCAAATTGTGCATTGTGGAGGCCTATGAAACTCAAAATCAAAGTGCCTACAGGAATAATGGTTCACTCAGTGAGAAGTGCAGCCACCAACATAGCATTTGTGAAATGTGTCAGTGGAAGAAGTTTGTAGAGCAGCAACTTGGTCCTTGATCTTAACCTTTGTGAGGCATTACAAAATGCATCTGCACAATTCTGCTGATGCAGCATTTGGCAGAAGAGTTCTATAATACATAATTCCTGAAGAAGTCAATAACCAACCTAATCCGTAAGGCACTGCTATGGGAGGACCCAGAAGATGTCCTCCACCTCAGTGGAGAACAGACCTTTGGACACTTACCATGAAGGGTCCTTCTTCACTGAGGGAAGGAGGACATCTTGACCCTCCAATATTATTGTTATCTTCTAGGGTTAGCCTTCTGTCTGATCATTTCTCTATCATTCACCTCTCTTGAGGTGGAATCTGTGTTATTCTAACTTCTCTTTACTGTTTTTTTCAAGTTTGCAGTTAGTTAAAATTAGTACATGAGTTACTTGGTTCATTTCTGTACTGCTTTTCTGAGTCACCTGAACTGAGGAAAGGATGATTCCCACATCATACAGAAAGACTGCCTCCCTGATTGAATGGTGATAATCACCAGAAGATATCCTTTCCTCAGTGAAGAAGAACCCTTCGCAGTAAGTGTCTATAGGTCCGATCTCTCAATTTGAAAAGTAACTAGCTAGTAGGTAAGACACATAAACATAAGCATACATTATTCAATATTACTTCAACTAATAGCAAACCTTTATAACAAAGTTGGAGTCCAGAAGCACCTTTGAGACCAACAAAGTGTTATTCACAATGTAAGCTTTTGTGTGCTAAAAGCACATTTCATCAGACAACAGTATGGGATGGAATTAGCAGTCCTACATATATAGGAAGTGGACAGTGAATTGGTATGCAAAATAGTGAAAATTGTTTTAGTAGATTAAAAGAATAGCAAGTTGGGGTCTGGCAATTGTCAGACTAGGTTGACTGGGCAGAAAAAAATAGCAAAGGCAATAAATGTCAATCTTGGAGATTGATGTCTATGCCACCAGGCCACCTAAGTGTGAAAAGTAATAAGTCAGAGTCTTATTGCAATGTTCCATTGGTCTCCTCTCTTATACCTACGTTACATTGATAACGTTTTTATTGTCTGGACACATGGTAAAGAAGCCCTGGATGCATTCTACCAGGCATTCAATTACTTTCACCCTACCATCATCCTAACAATTAACCAATTTATGCAAGAAATACATTTTCTGGACACTACTGTAAAAATATACAGTGGACACATAGACACCACCTTACACTGGAAATCTACTGACTGACAAACATACCTGCATGCCTCCAACTATCATCCTAAACATACCAAACGATCTATTGTATACAGCCAGGCCCAACATTACAGCCACATTTGCTCCAATCCTACTGACAGAGATTCTCCCCTGAGGGATCTACAACAAACCTTTTTGGAACTAAAGCATCCAACCTGATAAAGTCAGGAAACAGATTAACAAAACCAAAATGATACCCAGAGAAAAAAACATTACAAGACAGGCCCAAAAAAGACAATAACAGAACACCACTAGTGGTCACACACAACTCTCAACTCAAAACAGTTCAATGCATCATCAACGATTTACAACCTCTATTGGACAGTGACAGCTATCTTTCACAACTACCAGGGAGCAAACCTTTTCTTGCACACAAATAGCCCCCAAATCTCAAACAACTCCTCACCCACAATAATATGTCTCATTTGAGCATAGATACTGGTACCAGAGCTTGCAATAAACCCAAATGCCAACTTTGCTGCCACATACTCCCAGACAACACAGTTACTGGACCTAACAGCATGAACTACACCATCTCAGGCTCTTTCACTTGCTCATCTTCCAGCATTATATATTCCATTAAATGCCAACGATGCCCTTCAGTTATCTGCATAGGACAACCCTATGCCAAAGGATAAACAGACACAAATCTGATATCAGAAATTACAACAATGAGAAACCTGTAGAACACTTTAGCTTTCCAGGACCTTCAGTGGGTGACCACAAAGTAGCTGTTTCACTGCAAAGGAACTTCAAGAACAAAATGGAAAGGGAAACTGCTGAATTACAAGTTATTATGAAATTTAGAACAAACACCTCCCTGGAATTGAACAGAGATATTGGTTCGTTTAAATCTCATTACATATTCTAAACCAGGGGTGGGGAACCTTTTTTCTGCCAAGGGCCATTTGGATATTTATAACATCATTCACGGACCGTACAAAATTATCAATTTAGAAAATAGTGCTCTGCTGAGAAAGAACAATTCAGGCCAGCAAAATTAATGTAAATAATTGTTTTTCTATTTGAAATTGTGTGGGGAGAGCCTAATTTGGCACACACACACCCCTGACCCACCACCCTAGGCAAATGTCTAGGTCCAGGACTTTTTTGTAGAAAAAGCCCAGCAGGAGCTCATTAGCTTATTAGACCACATTCCCTAATATTAGCATATTAGGTCACATACTCATTAGCATCTTAGGCTACACCATCTGGGATAATCAAGTGCAAATTGAACTGGTAGTAGCTGAACTGTGGCAGTGACTTTTCCTGACCCCGCAGTGATCATGGCTGGCCAGGCCCCATGGAGGCTGCTGACCAGTGCGGCTGGGCTCCTCAATCCTTGCCGACCAGCCGGGGCCTTGGGAGGCCACTGCATAGCGCAGCTGGACCCCACGATCCTCACCGGCCAGCCAGGCCCCAGGAAGGCCTCCACGTGACCTGGGTCAACTCAGCAATCCCCGAGGGCCAGACCAAGTGATCTCAAGGGCCATAAATGGCCCAAGGGCCAGACATTCCCTACCCCTGTTCTAAACCCATTCTCACCAAATAGAGATATATATCTCCACTGTATTCTAGTGTATTTCTCTTTTAGAATTGTGTATCAGAATAAATTTTGTGATATTTTACAGTATAGCAGAGTAGAAATCTCTCTGACAGACTATTCTTAGAAAAGGATGTTGTTAGTTTAACCCACCCTTGAGAGGTCTATATCCACTATATTCTAATGTGGTTTTGTATTAGCATTTGAACAGAACAGAGTAGACTCCAGCTTCATTGAATTGGGAGGCTGGCAGGAGAAGAAGCTTACTCATCTTTAATCACTGAAAAGAGTAAAAGTGCTGCAGAGCTGCAGGCTTAGAAGAATTTTCCCGGCAGGCTTTATTTCCCTTTTAAGCCTTCTACCACTTTGAGGCCTGCAGTGATGGCTGTCTGCCAGCGGTAGTATCAAAACTGCAGGTTTAAAATCTAAACCGGAGGGTGGCTCTTAGCCACTGGTTAATCTTGTGTTGAACACCTTTGAGTGAATAGCCATTTATGTTTCTTTGGGGAGAATGCATTAGCAATCCCAGGGGTGCACTCTTCAGGATTTGAATGTTTTACCTTGCTTTTCAGATATATTTCTAAGCAGCAGCATCTCAAAGTGTAAAAATGCCCAAGAGCAGCCTTAAGCCAATTACCATTTGTAAGATGAACAATTGATTTAATGGAGTGAAGGTAGGCAGGCTTATGCATCCAGCCCTGTGAAAAATGAGCTTGTTTGTTGCAGAGGAAGCATCTGCAGGGTAAGCAGCTCTTTTCTTGTACTTCCTTTCATACCCATAGCCTTTCCTTGGTCTTTCTTCTCATTTGTATAAATCGTTATGTGTATATGCTTCTTACAGTTTATGCAAGATATGTATACACTGAGCCTTTTGAAAGGATCTTGCTCATAGATTAATGTTTTTTGAAACTTCTGTTTTAGTTCGTTGTCATGGTCTGTTATTATTTCACTTAACACTGCAATCTGTGCATGCTTACTTGAGAGTAAGCCCTACTGAACTCACTTTACCTCCAAGGAAATATGCATAGGATTGGGCTATAAATATGTAAAAATGGCACCCTTTTGCTCTCAGAATAAAATTATTTTTATTTAGTCAGAATGGTTACAAATATACTGTTTTCTTTTTCATTTTTTGTAATGTTCGAGTTTAGTATCAGAGAAAATGCATGAAGAGTATAAAAAATCCAGGTAAACAAAGTTAACAGGAATCTGATTGCAGTCCTGAAATCTGTATTTCATTCTTCAGATAAACCTGTCATGTAAGCTGTTTCCAAATAAATAGCTTTTTGAGTAGGGGCATATCATACAAACTTTTTTGGTATTAATTAATATAATAAGAATCCATTTTTTTAAATGCCAATGTAATGTAGAATATATATTGCATTTGTGGTCTTAAGTAGACCAGCCTCAGAAGAGTATAGACGGGGTAGAGGTGGGTCTTAGAATGCCAGATACCAAATTACCCCTTTGGCCCTCTGTTCTGCTGCAAGATGCAGTAGGTACAGTGAGAGGCTTAGCCAAGGTCACAAGGCAGAGGGGATGCCTGTGCCTCCAAAACATCAGTCCTTTCAGTTCAATTCCTCTGCATTCAATTTACCCCCAAATGCTAGTTTCCTTCCAAAAGAAATGGGGGAAATCATTTTTACTTATTAATTTAATTTTAAATATATAGAAGGCAAAACATAAATATTACACCATAAAAAGGCACAATTAATTTCACTGACAATAATAGAAAATAAGAGAAGACATTTGATACGTACCAAACAGTAGATATTTTTCTTTGCGCAAGTAAAGATACTTTGCAATGGAATCCTGATACACTGTTAATTTAATTAGGTTAATTTATTTAAGGCTGTGATCAGACAAGCTGTTTGACTCGATGTTGTTATTTCTCCCCTTGTACTGTATCCTGTTTCCCACTCATCAGCACCCTGTTCTCACCACTGACTTTCCTAATACCGGAGAAAGTATGATCTTTACAGATTGAACTGGTCTCACTGTGCATTTCCTGATGTCTGAACTCTCTCTTGCAAAATCAAGCTGTTTGGGAAGCTAGATTGCACACTTCTGTCTGTGTGCCATTTAAAAAAATCCAGTTAGCGATGTGTCCATAAGCAGATCTTTTGCCCAAGTTTTTAATCACTGCTTGTGCGTTGCTGCACACAATCATTCTGTCAGGATCAAAAGCCTCTGGGGGAATTGTTTTTGAGTGACAAATCTCCCCCCAAACCCCTCTCTCCTGTTTCTTGGGGTTGGAAAGGCATGGAAATAGTGCCTTCCTAGGTTCCCACATCAGCAAGGAGCCTGGAAAGACTGGCATCCATAATCCAGGGAAACATGGTTAAAGATGGAAAAAATTAAAAATCCAGGCAGCCTTGCTTCTGAGTAAACTTGGGCTGAATATCTACCCTAAAAGTGCAGGGCTTTCTGGGCATTGACCTTAGCTAAAGTGGGGAGTGGATGTTAATCAGACTACAGAGATCAGTCCCCTGGAGAAAATGAATGCTTTGGAAAGTAGACTCTATGGCATTGTACCCCACTGAGGTCCCTGCCCTCCCCAAGCTCCTCACTGAAGTCCCTGTCCTCCTTAAGTGGAAAGCGGCTCAACTCTGGCTGATGGCAAGTGCAGTTTTGTTTTTGAGTGGCTCTGATAACTTTGTAGACAGGGTGTGTTGGCAAGAAAACAAATCAGGATTAAGCTATGATATCACATTCATACACAATATAAAACATAACTGGAACCAGGCCTCATTTTGGGCAAGAGCTAACAGAAGCGGAGTTCCAGAACCTTTAAATTTTATTGTGCTCTTTTTTTCTTAACCCCCCACCCCGACTTGCTTCTGGGCTTCATTATTCAAACCCCCTGTAAGAATTTTGCTGAACTCTAAGATTTGACAAACTTTCTAATATTTTTCCCTCAAAAAGAAAAAGGAAAAATAACCAAACCATATAAAGTAGACAGGTGGAAATCTTCACCACCCCAGTGTGGCCACAAAGGAGAAGGTCATTTAAAAAGTATGGGAGACAGTTATAATTCAAGAAGCATTTTAAGGTAGATGCTGAATTGATATAATTTAGTACACCTTCCTGTGATGTCAGGGGTGTGTGGCATATGAAGAAGAAGAAGAAGAAGAAGATGATGATGATGATGATGATGATGATGATGATATTGGATTTATATCCCGCCCTCCACTTCGAAGAGTCTCAGAGCGGCTCACAATCTCCTTTATCTCCCTCCCCCACAACAGAGACCCTGTGAGGTCGGTGGGGCTGGAGAGGGCTCTCACAGCAGCTGCCCTTTCAAGGACAACCTCTGCCAGAGCTATGGCTGACCTAAGGCCATGCTAGCAGGTGCAAGTGGAGGAGTGGGGAATCAAACCCGGTTCTCCCAGATAAGAGTCCGCACACTTAACCACTACACCAAACTGGCTCTCCAACTGGCAAATGAGTTATGCAAATGAGTTGTGCTAATGAGTCTGGCACTTTTTCTATTAAATGACTTCTGTCTGTAACTAAATGTGGGTAATAAACTAGCTTTGTATCTGGGTTTAAGGTGCTTAAACTAACCAGAGTTAGTGTGATTGCCTAGGTTTGGATGAGCATTTAACTATGGTTACTTTAGTTTAAACATGGTTTTGTGTTACATCTGAACAGAGCTTTATGATATGTTGTGGCAAGGATAAATAGTTATACATAGGCTCCCAGAAGTCTTCAGTAGATTGTAATGTACTCTGGTTTACTGAGCCATCGTTTTCTTCACTTCATTTCAAAGCTATCTTCTCTTTTTTAATTATTTGATGTAACTATTGATTTCTGTATTAGTTTTATTAATCACATATTTGGCATGGCCTAACATCACTATTAGTTCTGTGTATGGACCCACATCTCCGTTTGTTCTTTCAAAAAGAACCATATTCTTCTCAATACTACATTCTTCTATTTTCTTTGAAAATCTTTCTGTCATGTAGGTCTTGGATTGAACAATTTGAATATTCCTGCCAACTATTAAAAAAACAAAGAGGACATTTTGGTGTCTTTCCTCTGAGGATTCTGAAATCTCCACACCCATTTTTACTCCTTCAACCCTAAAGAAATAAAAATAAAGAAGCTAGATATTCAGCATTTAGGCCATATTATTTTAAAACCCAGAAACATTTAAACATTGTGTGTTTGAAGTCTGACCAAAGATGGAAGTCTCAAGGTTGGTGGTCACTGTTACTGATTTTTTGTGAAGAACTGTAGAAAATGTGACAGCATGATGACTGAACACCTCCTGCTTTGAATGTAACATTCAACACAGCAACCTCTACTTCATACTTCCTTGTCACAAGGAGCATTGTCATGCCAAGTTGCCAAGTCCCATAACCAGTAAAGGCAAATCATGAATCCATTGTTTTGCAGGCCAATCTCAAATATAGTGGTTTGCTTTGCTTCTAGGGTTGCCAGTCCAGGCTGGGAAACACCTGGAGATTTGAAGGTGGCTCCTGGCCTGAGTATGCCAAGGTTTAGAGAGGGGAGAGACTTCAATGTGGTATAATGCCATAGAGTTCACCTTCCAAAGTGGCCACTTTCTCCTGGTGAACTGATTTCTCTCTCCTGGAGATCAGTTGTAATAGTGGGAGCTCTCCAGCCACCACCTGGAGGCTGGCAATTGCTTTAGTCCTACATTGTCTGGAGTAAAACAAAAGAGTTTTACCTTCTGCTGCTGAGCATAGCCCAATTTAACAGATAAATAAATCTGTCTGGTAAGTTGGGCTATGCTCAGCAGTAGAAGGTAGAAGCTCCTCATATTTATGTACCCTTTAAATTACGAGAGAGAGAGAGAGAGAGAGAGAGATTAATTTGTATATATACAGGGATTAACAATGCAGAGATTTAAAAAACTAAAAAATCTGGTAGAAAAATTCTGATAACTATCAAGCTGCAGCCCACTGTGTGCAAGTAATGAGAGCAGCTTGACCTTTCTGTGTGGCTGGCATTTTTGCTGCTATTCATTTGTGCTAGAAACTTCTGTGTGAAAGGCTTTCTTGTACCCACCCATGGGGTAGAGAAGCAGCAGAATGTAAGGAGCAAGGGAGGCACTATGGCACTTGAAATGCATTCATAGAAGCTTAGTGGGACCATCTTTAAAACTAAATTCCTTGTTAAGTCAGTTAAAATGGGCTTGTAGTTAACTAATAATGGCTGTACACCGGAGCTGCCTTTGTTCTTGCAATTCTGTGATAGTTGTAAATAAAACTATCTCATTCACTGAGGAGTTTAAGCTGGCTTTTTAGTGTTTACAGCTCTGTTTTCCTGAAATATGCAAAACCTTGTGCAAGGCTTTATAAAGGTGATGTTTTTAATGCTCATTTTTCTTTCTTGGATTCTGAACAATATATAGAAAATTGCAGTGCTTAAAAAAAATGTCAGTACTCATATATAAGATTATACCAATTACCCCCTCAGGATTTGGGAGAACCCTACCAAAAAGTGCTGGTACTCAAACACCAGTGTGAACCACAACAAAAAAAGCCCTGGATGGTCAGCTACAAGCCAACCACAGGGAGGTATTTGGCAAAGATGCCAGCATTTGACATTTACAAATATGAACTGCATCTGAGTATTCTTACACTAAAGCAGCCATTTTTTTCTGGCTGCTTACTTCAGTGTAATTTGGAATAATGTTTCAAAAAGGTGAAGTTAAATGTAGGAATAAACACCAGCATTAGTGTTGACCTCAGTTTGACCTGGTTGTGTTATCAAATATTTGAATGTTATATTTTGTTGTTCAGTTGCAAAGTTGAGTCCGACTCTTTGCAACCCCATGGACAAAGTCACACCAGGCCCTCCTGTCTTCTACCATTCTCCAAAGTCTGCTCAGATTTGTGTTTGTTACATCACTAACGCTGTCCAGGCATCTCATCTTTTGCCATCCCCTTCTTCTTTTGCCATCTGTCTTTCCCAGCATCAGGGTCTTCTCCAGTGAGTGCTCCTTCTCATTTGGTGGCCAAAGTATTTGAGCTTCAGCATCTGACCTTCCAGGGAACAGTCTGGGTTGATTTCCCTTAGGACTGACTGATTGGATCTACTTGCAGTCCAAGGGACTCTCAAGAGTCTTCTCCAGCACCACAGCTCAAAAGCATCTATTCTTCTACGCTCAGCCTTCCTTATGGTCCACCTCCCACAGCCATACATTACTACTGGGAATACCATCGCTTTGACTATATGGACTTTTGTTGGCAGGGTAATGTCTCTACTTTTTATTATACTGCCTAGGTTTGTCATAGCTGTCCTCCCAAGGAGCAAATGTCTTTTAATTTCATGGCTACAGTCACCATTTGCAGTGATCTTGGATCCCAGAAATGTGGTCTGTCTTCTCTTTCTATTTGCCAAGGTGTGATGTGGCCAGATGCCATGATCTTTTTTTTTTATGTTGAGTTTCAAGCCTCCTTTTGTGCTCTTCTCTTTCACCCTCAACAAGAGGTTCTTTAGGTCCTCCTAACTTTCTGCCATTAGAGTGGTGTCATCTGCATATCTAAGGTTGTTGATGTTTTCCTCTGCAATCTTAATTCCGGCTTGTGCTGCATCCAGGCCGGCATACTACATGATGTACTCTGCATATAAATTAAATAAGCAGGATGACTATATACATCCTGGTCGAACTCCTTTTCCTATTCTAAACCAATCAGTAGTTCCATATCCTGTTCTGACAGTTGCTTCTTGACCTTTATATTTCTCAGGAGACAGGTGAGGTGGTATGGTACTCCCACAGTTTGTTGTGATCCACACAATCAAAGGCTTTACCGTAGTCAATGAAGCAGAAATAGATGTTTTTCTGGTACTTCCGTGCTTTCTCCATAATCCAGTGAATGTTGGCAGTTTGACCTCTAGTTCCTCTACCTCTCCAAAACCCAACTTGAACTTCTAGTAGTTCCTGATCTACATACTGCTGAAGCCTAGCTTGTAGGATCTTTAACATGACCTTGCTGGCATGTGAAATGACTGCAATGGTGCGATAGTTTGAACATTCCTTGGCATTACCCTTCTTCGGGATTGGAATATAAACTGACCTTTTCCAATCCTGAGGCCACTGTTGCGTTTTCCAAATTTGCTGACACAATGTGTATCATCTTTTAACAGTATCATCTTTTACGACTTTGAATAGCTCAACTGGGATACCGTCATCTCTGCTTGTTTTGTTGTTAGTAATGCTTTCTAAGGCCCATTTGTCTTCACACTCCAGAATGTCTGGCTCAAAGTCAGTAATTTCACTGCCATGGTTGTCAAGGACACTGAGATCCTTCTTGTATATTTCTTCTGTGTATTCTTGCCACCTCTTCCTAATCTCTTCTACTTCTGTTAGGTCCTTACCGTTTTTGTCTTTTATCATGGCCATCTTTGCATGAAATGTTCTCCAATTTTCTTGAAGAGATCTCTTGTCCTTCTCATTCTATTATTTTCCTCCATTGCTTTGCATTGTTCCTTCAGGAAGGCCTCCTTATCTCTCCTTGCTCTTCTCTGGAAATCTGCATTCAGTTGGGTGAATCTTTCCTTTTCACCTTTGCCTTTCGCTTTCCTTCTTTTCTCAGCTATTAAAGCCTCATCAGACAGCCACTTTGCTTTCTTGCATTTCTTTTTCTTTGGGATGGTGCTGATTGCTGCCTTCTGTACAATGTCACGAACCTCTGTCCATAGTTCTTCAGGCACTCTGTCTATCAACTCTAGTTCCGTAAACCTATTCTTCACCTCCACTGTATATCCATAAGGGATGTGATCAAGGTCAAACCTGAATGGCCTAATGGCTTCTCCAGTTTTCTTCAGTTTAAGCCTGAATTTTGCAATGAGTAGCTCATGATTTGAGCCGCAGACAGCTCCAGGTCTTGTTTTTGCAGACTGTAAAGAGCTTCTCCATCTTTGACTGCAGAGTATATAATCAGTCTGATTTCTGTGTTGCCCATCAGGTGATGTCCATGCGTAGAGTCACCTTTTAGGTTGTTGGAAGAGGGTGTTCTCTATGACCATCTTGTTCTCCTGACAAAACTCTATTAGCCTTTGCCCGGCTTTAATTTGTTCTCCAAGGCCAAACTTGTCAGTTGTTCCGGTTGCCTTTTGACTTCCTACTTTGGCATTCCAATCCCCTATGAGGAGGACATTTTTTTGGGGGGGTGTTAGTTCTATAAGGTGTTGTAGATCTGCATAGAACTGGTCCACTTCAGCCTCTTCTGTGTCAGTGGTTGGGGTATAGACTAGGATTACTGTGATATTGAATGGTTTGCCTTGGATACGGACGAAGATCATTCTGTCATTTTTGAGATTGTATCCCATTACTGCCTTCCTCGCTCTCTTGTTAACTGTAAAGGCCACACCATTCCTTCTACGGGACTCTTGCCCACAGTAATACATATAGTGATCCTCTGAGTTCAATTTGCCCACTCCTGTCGATTTTAGTTCACTGATTCCCAAGATGTCGATGTTCAGTCTTGCCATCTCTTGTTTGACCACATCCAACTTACCTGGATTCATAGATCTTACATTCCATGTTCCAATGCAGTATTGTTCTTTGCAGCATCGGACTTTCCTTTCACCATCAGACACATCCACAGCTGAGTGTCCTTTTGGCTTTGGCCCAGCCGCTTCACTCTTTCTGTGGTTACTTGTACTTGCCCTCTGCTCTTCCCCAGTAGCATATTGGGTACCTTCTGACCTGAGGGGTTCATCTTCCAGTGCCATATCTTTTAGCTTTTTGTTAGTGTCCATGGTGTTTTCTTGGGAAGGATGCTGGACTGGGTTGCCATTTCCTTCTTCAGTGGATTGCATTTTGTCCGGTTTCTCAGCTGTGGCCTGTCCACATGGCATAGCCCACAGCCTCACACTGAACCACGCAAGCCCTCTCGCCATGTCAAGGCAGCAATCCATGAGAGAGGAATGTTATATGGTTGTATTCAAAATAATTGGTGGGTGCTCTGGAAGGCATGGAAGAAAGCATTTCTTCTTCACTAAAGAAATCCATGGAAATCCTCTTCCCTGAGAAGAATGTGTGTTTGCATTGCCTAAGGTTGTGGTCTCAACCCTACTTTCTATGAAGTTCCACTGAAATTTATGGGATTAGCTAAATGGTTTCAAGATTGCCTTGTAGTTTAGGTGAATTTAGTTTGTGGGTCAAGATCTGCTCCCTGTGAACCAATGAGATGGTGGTGATTAAACACAGGGCTTTTTAGTGGTGGCACCTTGCCTTTGAAATGCCTTCACCTACTAGACTTGCCTCTATTGCCTGCGTTTTAACTAAGGAGTTATATATTGTTTAGCTATTTTATAGGCTCTTCTAGCTTGGGTGCTGGTTTACAGATTATTTTAGACTGCTCACTGTTAGTTTTAGGCGGCTTTTATGTTCCCAACTTGTGTTTAATATTGTAATTTATATTGTGGTTTTTATGATTTTATGGTACTGTTTTTCCTTATGAGCCACTTTAAGCAGGTATCTGAAGCTTAGGTATCATGAGCAGAAAAATGCAACAACTATTTGTTGGTTTGTCTGTATGGTTCTTCCTTGAAAGCACTTTTAAAATTATCTGGTTTCCCAATAAGTGATTGGAATGCTTTTAAATCACAGTGAACAGTGCTCAAACATGGTTATGGAGGATAGGGAGGAATCTTAGCATGTGAGGTAAAAGGCAGTGTAGAAAGGAGTGATTCTGCTGCCCATTTCTAAAAGTTAAATCATAGTTACTGTTTGGGAAAAGTTTAATCTTCCAGTGGTTTTTTTTCTTCTAAAAATCATTATTAAAAATCTCACTGTGATGTTCATTTAAGTTAATGGTAAATAGAGAGGGGCACAAACCAAATTGTGAAGCAAAATTTGTCATGAATGTTGCCTGGCTCATGATTTGTGAACAGAAGTTAGTGACAGGTCTACTGTTGCAAACTTCCACAGACTTTTAAAGCAGTTTGTGATGGTTCATGGATGGAGGAGAAAGCAGGGATTTAAAAGGACTCTGATTCCCTTTAAACTCCTGCTTTCTGTTCCTTGTGAAAACCACAGGAACAGCTGCCTTAAGCAGTGCAATAGACATCCCCAAAAAACAGCTGAGCAGGGGGGAGGCACACCGTCCTGCTCAGCGGTTTCATGCTGACTTGTACATTCTCTTTAAACTTTAAAGGGACTGCAGAAGACAGCCCAAAAATATCTGAGGGGTGGGGAGCAAGTTCCCTGTTGCTCAGCTGTTTTTTAGGCTTTTTGGAAACTCCATTTAAAGGGACTGCAGGCCCTTTTATCGGGGTTTGCAGAACCACAAACCAGTTTGGTTCCCAAAAAACCCTCCTGGTTTGGCTTATGGTTTGGCCATGAACTGAACCACATTTTCCCTGTTTGTGCCCATCCCTAATAGTAAATATTTCTTTGTTTTTAAAAGCATTATTTAGTGAAACTGTATTTATCAAGCTGTGTGAGGTCTTATTTTCTAACTTGAAATTAACGTATGTACTTAGAAAATGTGTATGCCCCCTCTCTAGAGACCTAGTTGAACAATCTATGAAGTAATGAAGTGAGAGCTTTAAATAATTTTGTTTCTCATCTTTTACAAGGGAGCTGCCCCAGTGGATGAAATATTACTATTTGTATATCCCTTTCTTTATATGAAGGAAATAGATGCTGAGAACGATTTAAAATTGTAATGTGGTATACTGTTAAATCTGAAGTCAAGTGCATCTTTAAGACCAACAAAGTTAGGGTCTTAAAGATGCACTTGACTCCTACTTTGTTCTACTGCTTCAGACCAACATGGCTGCCCACTTGGATCTATCTACTGTTAAATCTGTTTGTGTTCAGCAAGCTAGTGTTCTCCAACCTTTTTTGGGCCTGTAGGCACCTTGGGAGTTCTGATACAGGGTGGTGGGCACAACCGCAAACTGGTTCCAGGAAACAGAAAGAGAGAGAGAAGAGCCCAAATGCAGGGGACAAGAGGAGTAATTTTTTATAAAAAAATGTGCCAGAACAAAGGAGAGAGCAAATAAAGCAAACAGTATGGTGGCAGTTTGTGCTGAAACAATGTTATTTTTAGCTGCACAGTCAATCAGATCACCAGTACAAATCAGCAACTCTGCTAGCCATTAGCTTCACCTGGCCACAGCCACCTTCTAAAAACACTTGACAGGCACCAGGTTGGGGACCTGGAAGTAGAAGAAGAAGAAGATATTGGATTTATACCCTGCCTTTCACTCAGAGTTTCAGAGTGGCTTACAATCTTCTTTCCCTTCTTCTCCCCACTACAGAACCTGTGAAGTAGGTAGGGTGGCCAGACCGTCCCGGTCTCCCGGGACATTCCCGGATCTGGCCACCCAATCCCGGATCCCGGGCTCCCTATACCGGGACCATTAAAGGTCCCGGTTTAGGCAGCCCAGGAGCCGGTGGGCCGCGGGCGCGGGCGGGGAAGGCGGGGAGTGAGGGAGGGAGCGTCCCTGCGCCTGCGCAGGGCCCCTGCGCACGCGCAGGGACGCTCCCTCCCTCACTCCCCGCCTTCCCCGCCCGCGCGCGGGGCCGGCAGCGGTGGGGGAGGCCTCTCCGCGGCCTCCGCTGGTCGCTGGGGGCCTTCCAGAGTGTCTGGAAGGCCCCCAGCGACCAGCGGAGGCCGCGGGGAGGCCGCGGAGCACCCGGCGCTGGTCCGGGAAGGCCTTCCAGAGCCTCTGGAAGGCCTTCCCGGGCCAGCGCCGGCCAGCGAAGGCCTCCCCGCGGCCTCCGCTGGTCGCTGGGGGCCTTCCAGAGTGTCTGGAAGGCCCCCAGCGACCAGCGGAGGCCGCGGGGAGGCCGCGGAGCACCCGGCGCTGGTCCGGGAAGGCCTTCCAGAGCCTCTGGAAGGCCTTCCCGGGCCAGCGCCGGCCAGCGAAGGCCTCCCCGCGGCCTCCGCTGGTCGCTGGGGGCCTTCCAGAGTGTCTGGAAGGCCCCCAGCGACCAGCGGAGGCCGCGGGGAGGCCGCGGAGCACCCGGCGCTGGTCCGGGAAGGCCTTCCAGAGCCTCTGGAAGGCCTTCCCGGACCAGCGCCGGCCAGCGAAGGCCTCCCCGCGGCCTCCGCTGGTCGCTGGGGGCCTTCCAGAGTGTCTGGAAGGCCCCCAGCGACCAGCGGAGGCCGCGGGGAGGCCGCGGAGCACCCGGCGCTGGTCCGGGAAGGCCTTCCAGAGCCTCTGGAAGGCCTTCCCGGGCCAGCGCCGGCCAGCGAAGGCCTCCCCGCGGCCTCCGCTGGTCGCTGGGGGCCTTCCAGAGTGTCTGGAAGGCCCCCAGCGACCAGCGGAGGCCGCGGGGAGGCCGCGGAGCACCCGGCGCTGGTCCGGGAAGGCCTTCCAGAGCCTCTGGAAGGCCTTCCCGGGCCAGCGCCGGCCAGCGAAGGCCTCCCCGCGGCCTCCGCTGGTCGCTGGGGGCCTTCCAGAGTGTCTGGAAGGCCCCCAGCGACCAGCGGAGGCCGCGGGGAGGCCGCGGAGCACCCGGCGCTGGTCCGGGAAGGCCTTCCAGAGCCTCTGGAAGGCCTTCCCGGGCCAGCGCCGGCCAGCGAAGGCCTCCCTGCGGCCTCCGCTGGTCGCTGGGGGCCTTCCAGAGTGTCTGGAAGGCCCCCAGCGACCAGCGGAGGCCGCGGGGAGGCCGCGGAGCACCCGGCGCTGGTCCGGGAAGGCCTTCCAGAGCCTCTGGAAGGCCTTCCCGGACCAGCGCCGGCCAGCGAAGGCCTCCCCGCGGCCTCCGCTGGTCGCTGGGGGCCTTCCAGAGTGTCTGGAAGGCCCCCAGCGACCAGCGGAGGCCGCGGGGAGGCCGCGGAGCACCCGGCGCTGGTCCGGGAAGGCCTTCCAGAGCCTCTGGAAGGCCTTCCCGGGCCAGCGCCGGCCAAGGAAGGCCTCTCCGACGCCTCCCTGGCCTTGCCGCCGCCCCCGCCGCTGGACTCGCCGCCGCCGCCGGACCCGCCGCCGCCGCCCGACTCGCCGCCGACCGCCACCGCAGGTAAGGGGGCCGAAAGCGGGGGGGAGGGGGCGGCCTTCCTTTCTTCCCTCCCTCTTCCCTTCTTTCCTTTCTTCCTCCCTTCCTTCCCTCCCTTCCTTCCCTCCCTCCCTTCCCTTCCTTCCTTCCCTCCCTCCCTCCTCCCTTCCTTCCTTTCTTTCTTCCTTCCCTCCCTCCCTCCCTCCCTCCCTCCCTTCCTTCCTTCCTTCCTTCCTTCCTTCCTTCCTCCCTTCCCTTCCCTCCTCCCTTCCCTTCCCTCCTCCCTTCCCTCCTCCCTTCCTTCCCTCCCTCCTCCCCTCCCTCCTCCCTCCCTTCCTTCCTTTCTTTCTTCCTTCCCTCCCTTCCCTTCCTTCCTTCCTTCCTTCCTTCCTTCCTTCCTTCCTTCCTTCCTTCCTTCCTCCCTTCCTCCCTTCCTCCCTTCCCTTCCCTTCCCTTCCCTTCCCTTCCCTCCTCCCTTCCCTCCTCCCTTCCTTCCCTCCTTATGTTCTTATGTGGCGCAGAGTGTTGGACTGGAGGGGCCACTGGCCTGATGCAACAGGGCTTCTCTTATGTGACACAGAGTGTTGGACTGGATGGGCCACTGGCCTGATCCAACAGGGCTTCTGTTATGTTCTTATGTGACGCAGAGTGTTGGACTGGATGGGCCACTGGCCTGATCCAACAGGGCTTCTGTTATGTTCTTATGTGACGCAGAGTGTTGGACTGGATGGGCCACTGGCCTGATCCAACAGGGCTTCTGTTATGTTCTTATGTGACGCAGAGTGTTGGACTGGATGGGCCACTGGCCTGATCCAACAGGGCTTCTCTTATGTTCTTATGTGACGCAGAGTGTTGGACTGGATGGGCCACTGGCCTGATCCAACAGGGCTTCTCTTATGTTCTTATGTGACGCAGAGTGTTGGACTGGATGGGCCACTGGCCTGATCCAACAGGGCTTCTGTTATGTTCTTATGTGACAATACTGACTTTGGTGGACCCAAGCACTGATTCAGTGTAAGGGAGCTTTGTGTTTGTGACTGGAGTGGACAATACTGACTTTGGTGGACCCAAGCACTGATTCAGTGTAAGGGAGCTTTGTGTTTGTGTCTTCTGGTGCAATTTTGTTCTCAGATCCTGTATTTACTTCATCAGTATATGGGATAAGGCACTTTTTCAACTGTGCTGCATAATGCAGCCTATTTATTTTGTCCTGTTGGCTCTGTTGGCTCTATCTGCGCCACCTTCATCACTTTCGGGGTGTGGATCCCCCAGTGGGGTGGGCTCCCGACTCCCTCTGCCGGCTGTTTCTGATAGCCCTGCGCCCCCTCTTTCATTTGATATGTGTCCCGTGCGGGTGCCACCCTCCTGCCGGGAGATGCCGCAAAATGAGCCCCCTTGAGGCTTATGGCGGCAGGGCTCGGGGGAAGCAAGCTAGACTGCTGTTCTTTTGAGGGGTTATAGAGTGTTTCGAGCCCCTCCCTGTGGCATCGGTCCCATCGTTGTGGGACCCAGGGGGCCGGCGCAGCGGCCCGCTGAAGCAGCCTGTCAGTCACTTCCGCATCTCGACCTGTGTTATTAGTGACATCGTTGTGGGACCCAGGGGGCCGGCGCAGCGGCCCGCTGAAGCAGCCTGTCAGTCACTTCCGCATCTCGACCTGTGTTATTAGTGACAGGCTGCTTCGGCAGGCTGCTGCGCCGGCCCCCTGGGTCCCACGACGATGGGACCAATGCCACAGGGAGGGGCTCGAAACACTCTATAACCCCTCAAAAGAACAGCAGTCTAGCTTGCTTCCCCCGAGCCCTGCCGCCATGAGCCTCAAGGGGGCTCATTTTGCGGCATCTCCCGGCAGGAGGGTGGCACCCGCACGGGACACATATCAAATGAAAGAGGGGGCGCAGGGCTATCAGAAACAGCCGGCGGAGGGAGTCGGGAGCCCACCCCACTGGGGGATCCACACCCCGAAAGTGATGAAGGTGGCGCAGATAGAGCCAACAGAGCCAACAGGACAAAATAAATAGGCTGCATTATGCAGCACAGTTGAGAAAGTGCCTTATCCCATATACTGATGAAGTATATACAGGATTTGAGAACAAAATTGTTTCCGGCGGTGATATTTGGGGGATTTTTGGGGACGTCACAGGAAGTGCTGTGAAGTCACTTCCTGTTTCCGGCAGTGGCATTTGGGGGAAATGATGCCATTTGGGGGAAATGATGTCACAGGAAGTGATGTCACTTCCTGCTTCCGGCAGGTGGCGCGGGGGAAATGATGTCACAGGAAGTGATGTCACTTCCCGTTTCCGGCAGGTGGCGCGGGGGAAATGATGTCACAGGAAGTGATGTCACTTCCTGTTTCCGGCGGTGGTATGCCGTCACCGGAAGTGACGTCGCCGGAAGTGACGTCACTTCCTGTTTCCGGCGGCGCGCGCGCGCTTCGCGCGCGCGCACTCCTGCCTTCCCCCCCCCAAGGTGTCCCTGGCTGGCCTTCAGACATTATGGCCACCCTAGAAGTAGGTGAGGTTGAGAGAGCTGTTTCAAGAACTGCTCTGAGAGAACTGTGGCTGGCCCAAGGTCACCCAGCAGCTGCATATGGAGGAGTGGAAAATCAAACCCATGTCACACAGGTTAGAGTCCATGCTCTTAACCACTACACCAAACTGGCTGTCATTTTGAAGTCATCATTATTGAAGAAAATGGGAAGCAAGCTGCAAGAGAGAAAGCCTAGCTCCTACAAAAAAAGCAACTGTGTGCTAAAAAATTTGACATTAGTAACTAGACACCATTAGTGGTCATTCCCAACCTCTTCTCTCCCACTGTCTCCTCCAGTATGTGCAGAGGAAGAGTAAGAGAGGTGCTTCACTCAAGGATTTTAAAGTATAAGGACTGGGTACTTCCAAGAGTTTCCAAAGCCTTGTGCAAAATGAGTAATTACTGCCTTTGCTTTCTCAAGGTCTCTGTGCATGTAGGAGGGCTGTCTCTTCCATCTACCACAGAGGTGTAAAATATCTGGCCGGTGGGCCAAATCCGGCCTCCAGAGGCTCCAATCAAACCCACCAGCAACTGGCCATCACCTCCTTCCTTCTTTCTCACCTGCTTCCTTTCGTCATCATTTTTTAATTCTCCCCTGTGATAAGGCAGCCGAGCAAAGCAGCCTTTCCCTATTCCCCCTCCTTCTTCCCAAAGGGAGGAGGCGTCTCAGCCAATGGAGGGGCTTGGCTTTGTAGCTCTGCTGATGATTGAGATAGCCTGGGTTGCCAGGCTCTTTCAATCATACTGCAGAGCTACTGAGCCAAGCTTATGGTTTAGGTTTAAGTTTTATTAAATTTATACCCTGCCCTCCCCACTGAGGCAGGCTCAGGGTGACTTATCTTCTTTTTGTTGGCTGAGGTTACTCCCCCTCCTCATATCCTGGGGAGGAAGGGAGGGAAAGAGCCAGAGCTTCATTTGCCCAGTTCCCTCCATTGATCACATGGGAGAGATACAAAGAAAGCACTTTTAAGACCAACAATGTTTTATTCAAGTTATGAGCTTTTTGCTTTGCTATGTACACACTCATACATTTGCTATGTACATAGAGAAAGAGAGTTTTGTTGGCTTGTTATGCCAGGGTTCCCTGGGTGCAACTGGATTTGCCTCCCCCTTTTCACTGTATTCATGCCTTCATGATCCAGAAGATGAATAACAACAACCAGGATTAAGCTAAGAGTGTGTTCAGACCAAGTTCACCAGCTCATGTCCTTTGATTTTTATTTTACATTTTCCTTTGTTTGATTTGGGATTTTGAATTTAGACTTCCCAGATAGTAAGCTGATACTGACCACTATACTGTGTCTCTATTCTTGTACTGTTACATAGGAGTTGTAGTTATTTTTCTGGGGAAGATTATAGTTTTGTAGACAAACGCACATCTCTCAGTCTGTGTTGTGGTGGCTTCGCATGTTCTTGACTAGTACATGAAGCAATTTATGTACAAAAGCTCACAATGCCCAGCCATTTCATGTTTTCCTCTGGGTCTTAGGCTCAAAGCATTGACTATGAGATTTCTGTAATGAATGTCAATAATCAAAAGTAGGTTTGCAACTTACAGATGCACACCTGAACAACACCTGAACAACACACTCAAGATTGCTACAGCACAGGCATTGTCTGTAGTTTTTGCTGGAATAATTCAGAGCAAGAACTGTCAGTTATCAGAGACTCATTTATGTCAGATCCAGCCCTCATAACAAATGAGTTCAACACCCCTGATCTAGCATTTGAATTCTCTGGGATGTACTACTGACTACTTATGGGGTGGAGCAGTCTCTCTGTTGGTGCTGGGCACCCAAGGGCAGGTGATAACCATAGTGATCTGGCAGCTATATATTGGGTTCTAAAGTTACTATGTGATTGCATGTGAAATGCTATAAAGATATACAGCATATTATTAGAATAAGGCTAAAACTATTCGTTTTCCTGGACAATTAGATTTGTAGCACAGTATTGGGAAGGTTGAATAACCAACACTAAGTGGTTGTTAGTAAAGTGTCAAGACACTTTTCAATATAAATTCCAGAACTTAAACCAAATAAGTACTTTGCTTCTTCAGCACTGGAGGTGATGACTGTGGAAGCTCCAGAGAGTGGGAGGGTAGTAAATGAAGGCTAATTGAAAGATGTCCAAGAATGGTAAGGATTTGGGCAAGAGATGAAAAGGAGGTGGCAGGGAGTCTGTTATTGACCAAAAGTTATGGAGAAAGAAAGATCCATCTTGATGAACAGAATGATCTGGAAAGATTCTGGTTCCAGACTGAAAAAAACTGCTGAGCAAGGACTTACAAGTGTTGTCCTATATAATAGTCAGAACAGTGGTTGTCAGGAGAATACCCTATTATATTACACTTAAGGATGATGTTGACCACAGATTATTCTAGTAATGATAGAATTATAAAATATAATAGTGGAATTACCAAGCGTAATTGGAATAATTTTTTATCTAAAAGAAAAAGAAATAGTAGTTTTCAAATAGTATTGCATCAAACATATTAAAGTCTTACAATAAAAGTCAGGAAAAGGAGTATGTTATAAGTATGTATCAAGTATTATTGTTTTGATCAATACCTTATGTTGTAATGCATCAGCAAAAAAAATGCTTTCTTCATAATATTTTTCTTACATAGGACTCTCTGCAGTACGTTGTATAGGTTAAATAATCACTGTACTGCATTGCAGAGAGTTATTAATACATTATCCTGCATTTTAGGGAAGATGTCAGAATGTCCTTTAGAAGATCCTGAGCAAATTAGAACATTTATGTGTTAAGGTTACTGAAGGAGGAAACATAATACTTGCAAGTCAGGAAATTAGACCACAATATTCTCCCAATCTTTTGTAATTGATTAATATTTAAGAAACAAATACAGTCTTGAAAGCTTGGTTAATTTTTATTGCATAGTTGCAGTCAACCTCATATTTTTAGAACATTGCAAACAAATGTCCCTCTCTTAAAAACTTTGTAAAAATATTACAGAAACAAAAAAGCATTTTGTTTAAAAGTTGTATGCTAGTCTTCCAAATTCTCTACTTCGTAAGGTTGCCAGGTCCTTCTGAATCCCCATTGGGGGATTTTTTTTATGGGGGGGGTGTGTTGTCCAGGAGGGGGTAGAGGAGCCAAAATGTGATGACATCACACAGAAGAGACATCATCATGTTGGGGACAAAGGTTCCCTCGGTCCAATCTTTTTGAAACTTGGAGGGTATTTTTAAAGGAGAGGCCCTAGATGCTATGCTGAAAATTTGAGGCCTATACCCAAAATAATAGCCTCCCAAGCCCCAGATACCCACAGATCAATTTTCCATTATACCCTATGGAGATCAGTCTCCATAGGGTATAATGGGAGTGGCCAGCAGACATTCAACCTTCCTCCGCTTTCTGATAACCCTAAAGTGAGGGGAGGGCTTCCAAACCAGGGAATCTCCTGGTCTTCAAGAAACAATTTTACATGCTGGCATTTCCGTAAGAGGCTTACCAGAAATTGTAAGAAATATTCCCACTACAAGGAAAAGTACTGTGAAAGAGCATCTTTGGAAATATAATTCCACACACCATTTGTTATCTTCTGTTTACAAGTCTGGCATAGACACTTTAAGTCAGACCGCGGAGCGGGGACTTGGCACTTTGATGCCAGAGTGGCATTCTAACGCCTAAATTGCATAGGAATCTATTGTGGAAGTCATTTGTGATGGACTTTTGTATGTTTAAAATATGTAAAAGAATTGTATTAGAGTTCTGTATGACTGTCTAGCACTTTAAAATTATTATGCGCCTTGTGAGAATACTTACTTTAAAATTAGATATTATGAGTTAAATTCATGAGTACTTGCTACTGGCTCAAGTCGTTCGTTATTAGTCCTTGGTTTGATATTTTTCCCAAATGGGGATTGGAAACCCTAGGACTGAGTGGATCGAAAATCTAGATGTTAGTATTTAGGGGATTGCCCAATATATATAAAATAATATCTATAAAATATATAAATAATATAAAATAAACAGAACAGAAAAGGAGGAAGGAAGACATGGATTACTTAGGCCAGCCAAGTAAGTGATCTGCTTCTGAAGCTCTGTAAAGCCCTGGCTGGCTACAATCTATGGCCAGGAGCCCACACTCTGACTTTGTGGCTCCACAGCCATTTTAGCTGTTGGGGCCCAGATGAGCTCTGCTGTCCCCACCAAAAGAAGAAAGAACCAGTGGGCAGCCCAGGAGAGCCACTAGCAGGCTGATGAAGGCCTGCCCAGTAAGTCGTATGTTCCTTTCCTTTGTTCTTTAAAAAAAAAAAAAGTTAAGAGGCCATGAGGGGGCACATCTTTAATTTCAGGATGGGTTTTTCAGGGCATGCTTTTCAGCTGCCAGAATTCTGGAATCTGAACTTTTGTGTCCCAAAAATGAATAAAACAGGAACAACCCTCTGGAATTTCAGTTTACTGAAAAGCATGCATGGAGAACCCAAATTCAAAATTATATTGAAAAAAATTCTAGTTTACACACCTACTACCTGGTTAGTACAATTAATTGGTCTTACCAACTTGATGTTTTAGCTTCTATTTTTGTATAAGTGTTATGTGATATTTATGTTCAAAAACTTCTCTTTCTTGTGTTCCTCCTGAATATATCTCTTATTTAAAAATAAATAGTAGTGTTTTACTGAGTACCTTTTCTTTACAAAATGCTTCAGCTCTAAAAAATAACAGCAGAATATTGTAAAGTATCTGACACACTTGCTATGCAAGTGTGTCAGATACTTGAGTGTACCAAAGATTTCTCAAGTTACTGTTCTAATAACATATATCACTTTATCTCCCAGTTTCCTTTATTCTCTGCCACCAGTGTGGCACTGGCATCTTGCTCACATACATTTTGCAGTTTTCATAGTTATCTACTGTGAATCAGTGGTGGAAGGAAAGCAACCAAAATGTTTTTGTACTGTTTGATGTGTCCCTTGCTCCACCAGCGCTGTGCCTAAAAGAATAGTTTGCAGAGGGTTGCTCAGTGAAGTGTGCATTTTAAAGTTATCCACAGTGGTGCCTATTGTCCTGCTCCTGAATTGAATGATGTCATGTTTCATTTAAGGCTCTTAGCCATGCCGAGGACTGTGTTTGGTGCGGGCAGTGAGAAAGTTGTGAATCAGGTTTCTGTGGAGCCTTTTGTGTTTAGGGTTTCGATAGCGAAAAGCTGACTCGTGCAATATTTCTACTAAAGGAGCTGTATAGACTAGTAAGACCTTCTCATTTTACTTGAGTGCCCCAGTGAAGTAATTTTGGAGCTGCTGGAGTTGGAGGATGCCTTTATCTTCAGTTATGCAGGTAAGCTGCAAGTTGTTTGAGGGAGCATAGTAGAGAGAGATGAGAAGAACTTGTTTGTTTCTCAAGGAGCTGGAGACATTCCACAGTGATGAGGTACTGTCGCACAGAATTTTTCCTTACAACAAGACTTGGGACTCTAGCCTACGATAGGGCATGATAGATAGAAGGTTGTATAATATGGTATGATAGTGCGTTTGAACTTGGAAACCAAGGCAGACCGGGGGATTAATCTCTTGCTGCTCATAAACTAAAACTGCTATAGAAACCTCACTGCAGCATGATTTCGGGGGGTTAAGAATCTGTAATATTAGGCGCTTCACTGGCTGCAAACTGTATTTATTGACTGACTTATCATATACCTAGTGTCTCAGCTTTAGAAAACAGATATTTTTGCATAGCTCTGTGACCTACTTGAGTTCTTTAGAATATAAATTGGTATTTTAAAATACACCTGAGCTATCCATGCTGCTTGTAAGTACCTTAACTGATTGTTTCTGTCACAGAAACATTGCAAATTCTAGTTTTAATGAACAATTTTCTTGACCAAATTGCTTTCAGTGCTTGTTCAGTTCCATGTATCTGTATGAATGTTCAAATTCATAACATATTTCTTTTCGAACTAAATTTGATTTCAACAATTAAGTAAACTTTCTAACTCTGTGTATGATCACTTTCATTGTTTGAAGCTTAATATGGGAGACTTAATATTATTATTAAGAATAGGAACAAAGGTGATAATATGAAGCTAAAATATGATTGCATGCAGCATAAACAAGTCAAAGGCTTTGAAAGTATGAATTTGAACTAAGGTGATGGTAATTTTAAAGTTTTCTGTTTGATAGGTTAATTGAACACAAACATTTCCAGTGACAGCACATTAAACTGTATGGTTGATGTCTAGTTTTAATAATTAATATATGAAATACAAATGGGTGTGAAGTTTAAAATTTGAGATGGTTGGGTTTCTAAAGCTGCATTATAATATATTGGTTCCAGAATGGAAAAATATACATTTGACTATGGTCTTTTAAATGGCCCCCAAAAGAGAAGATCTTCAGTGACTGTGGGAAATGCATTCTAGTTAAGAATGACAGAAAGTAGAGTATGTCACATTAAATTTAAAATCATAATTTAAATTAACATTAGATTAGATTCTGTGGGAAAGTTCTTGCTTTACTTGTGATCTTCTAACTTGTGGTATCTAGTGTTATACTTAGCCTGGCATTGTAATACAATCTCTGTGGGTCACTTTTTTGTTAATTAAAAGCCTCTTGGAGTGTCAGAAGGCTGTAAGTAACTTCACAGGGAATAGGCCAGACAGGGTGGGGAACTTAACTACATTTCTGGAAAGGTATGAACAAGAAAGGATCATGTTGCTGAAACACATTTCCTTGTGAGTGTTGATAAACATGCAATTATCCATCTTTCCACTGCTTGGCTTGCATAAATCAACACACACACACACCCCAAACACACACACATTTAGAAGTATGAAAATGTGCAAAGCAAATGTTTCTTTGTCTTATTTTAAATACTGAAGAACAATTACATGTGACATGGCTGATCAAAAACAAAATTGTAACCTTGTGTCAGATTCTTCTCTTTTCCTTGTAACATTTCCTAGGATTCATAATGGTGCCTCCTGCCTCTGCTTCAAGTAACAGATGGTGTGGAGTGAGGCAGGGAATAGTCAAGCTAAATGTTAGACTATTCCAGTAAGTCTACTAAATGTTACAGAAAACAGGTAAGAATTTAGCAAGACTGTTGCTTGTTGCATAGACTTCATCTCAAGCATTTAGAATACAGAACTCTGCATAACTGAATATAAAGATATAGAATACTGGCCTATGTATGTTTTGTGTGGAAGCTACTGTTTATCGAATTCCTGAAGCCAAATGATTTTGGAGATAATCTAATACGGGCTACCTATTCTTGCAGGATTATTGTATTTTTTATTTGAATTCTAGCTCCCCCTAAAGGCTGGTAAGGTATAACCATTTGTAAAAATATTGTGCAAAATATAGTTGACTAAAATTCCAGATAAACACAGAATTCAGCTGCAAACTTTAATATACAGCCAAGCTGGTTCTGCTGTGGAACTCGGGTCACTTACTGCTTTCATCATGTCAAGCCTCATTAACCCTGCTCAAAGGCATCCCAGCTGAGACAAAAACTGTGGATGTCAAAAGCATGTGCTTGGGCTTGGGTTGCCAGAAAAAGGCAGCTTTTTGATCTATGGGCTAATTGCCAGTTTCTCCCACAAAAGCCAGAATCAAGCCTTGTTCACTAGAATTTTTGAAGTGAAAATCTTTTTCACTAGGATTCTGGTACTGAATTGTTGCTTGGAGGCAGATCCAGAGATACACTCATTAACTAGCCCCCTGCCATCAAAGAGTATGATATCTGGCCCCCACAGATACTGTTGTGCCATACAGACACAGTACAGTTGTGCCACAGTCAGAAAACAGGAACTAATGTATGCAGAATAGATAGAGAAATGATAGAAATTAGAGAGGGATAACTCAGAAAAGTGAGGCAGGCCACAGAATACAGGCCAATCCTTATTTGCAGGGCTTTTTTTTTTTTTAAGGAGGAACACACAGCAGGAACACAATTTCAGCTGGCTTGGTGTCAGGGGTGTGGTTTAATATGCAAATAAGTTCCTGCTGAACTTTTTCTACAAAAAAAGCCCTGCTTGTATGCATTATGTTGTCAAGGAATTTAATATATACCGTAAGCTTGTATCATAGTGCTTGACTCAGCAAAGCGTCTGGTAGAAAAGCCAGTTCCAATGGAGGAAATCTCCTGAGGCTGGAGGAAGGATTCAGATGTTGCTGAACAGAGTGGTAGGACATAAACTATTGATAATATTTCACAGAACATTTACCTGCTTTGCAAATGGGGAGTGCAGAAACTAGAACTAAGGAAGAAAAGTGAACCCATTACCAAGGAAACACCTGCAGTACAGATAAGTCCACTCAAGAAAGTAAGTTAAGCTGTAGTCAGTGTGCACATGCAGTCATGAACATGCTTGTGTGCACACATCTAACCATTCTGGACAGTGCACAGAATATATAACATCTGTTTGCAGGGCTTTTTTCCAGCTGGAATGCACCGGAACGCCGTTCCAGCTGCCTTAGCCAACATTCCAGCTCAACCCTAGCAGCTTCCTTGGAGCCTGGCTGGCTAGTTGGGCCACATTTTCACAGCATCCTCCAGGTCCCTGCTGGCTGGTCAGACTCAGGGGGCCAAGCCACGCTGTGTGGCAGCCTCATGGGGCCCAACTGGCCAGCTGGGCTCATTGGGCCAAGCCATGCTACACTGTGGCTTCCTGAGGCCTGGCTTACTGGCTAGGTTTTCAGGGCTGAGCTGCGGTGGTGGGATTGTTGCTGTCCAGGGTTCCCCTCCGTGGAAGAGTCAGCGTTGCAGTTGAGATAGGTTTGTTGATACTCCTCCACTGCACCTGCATGAAATCCTTGCTTGTTCCCACCCCCTCCTCTCTTCTTTCCTTCCTGGAAAAACACAATTTCTCCTTTCTACCCTTAGCCGCCCTGAGCCTGCCCTGGTGGGGAGGGCGGGATATAAATAAAAATTATTATTATTATTATTATTATTATTATTAGAGGTCCTCCTCAGCTGCCAAAGGAAACATGTTCCACTTTTTGAGAATCACTAGCATTTCGGGCAGGTACCCACCACAGATAAACTTGCATCCTAAATAGAATACTAAGACTGATCTAAGCACCTCCGGTTCAGTTCCTGGGCAGTCTGCCAGCACTAGCAGCAATTACCTCTGTTGCTTCATCAGCTGGCACCAGCAGCCAGTTCAGTATGGTTCACCCTCTAAATTTCTTGGCTAACCATCCTGACTAGAATCAAAAGCTGAGTTGTGCCACCACCACAGCCACCCGCCTGTCAGCCACAGGCATCTGAAGCCAGTCCTGAGTCTGTGCCTGATAGCTGTGTCATATTGCTGGCTACCAGCCACAGACAAGCCCATTCCCAGAAGCAGTGTGAGGCTGCGGCTGCTGGCTGCCTGATGCAGCTTGCTGCTACTGCCTGTTTCATGTCGTGGGAAGAGGTCTGACTGAGGCTCTGTGGGAGAGAGTAGATATCGGCAGGCCATTCAAACTTTTTCATATGCATGTATTTCCTGCTTCCTCTTAGAATAATAGAATCGTAGAGTTGGAAGGGGCCTTCAGGGTCATCAACCCGCTGCACAATGCGGGAAATTCACAGGATTCTCATTGCTGTCAGATGGCCATCCAGTCTCTGAGCGTTTTCGCACTGACCTTAGTTGGGAGCGACGTCCCTCTTCACCGCGCAGCGTCTGCGCGGATTTCGCACAAACTGCTGCGCAGCGCCAGGAAGAGCCGCGTAGTCCCGGGGCTTTTGCGTTGCAAATGTAAACCGCCAAAAAGCAGTTTACATTTGCGATGCAAAAGCCCCGGGACTACGCGGCTCTTCCTGGTGCTGCGCAGCAGTTTGTGCGAAATCCACACAGATGCAGCGCGGTGAAGAGGGACGTCGCTCCGGGGTAAGGTAAGTGGGAAAACGGCCTCTGTTTAAAAACCTCCAAAGAAGGAGAGCCCACCACCTCCCAAGGAAGCCTATTCCACTGAGGAACCGCTCTTCTCTCATTCATTTTCTTCTCTTGCCTTTCACTTAGAGCCCTTCCCCCTCTCAGCATTTAAAATTTTAAAACCAGAAGTTAGCAGATTTTGGATTTGAAAGTTTCTATGCCTGTCGAAGCCTGTACAGCAAGTATTCCACCTATGTGCCTGCTCTGATGACTTGATGTGGGTGGCAAAGAGGATGCAATCAGCATTGTGTGGGCTGCAACAGGTGCAGAGGCCTGCATGCTCAGGAGCATGCTAGTGCTGCCACCAGTGTTCCCTCTGAGTTAGCATGAGCTAGCTCACAGATTTTTAGCCTCTGGCTCACACATTTTTGTCTTAACTCAGAAAAATTGACCCCAGAGCACAATAACTTATGCAGTAGCTCACAACTTTAGTACCTGTAGCTCACAAAGAGAAATTTTTGCTCAGAAGTCTCTGCAGCTTAGAGGAAACATTGGCTGACACCAGCTTGAAAATCAAAGAATTATCTGTTTTTGTGTGTCAGCTTAACACAAAATTTTGGAGTGTGCATTTTTCAGAATACTAGGCTGATCCACATAAATTAGGTTAGCCAAAGTATGGTTGGATTTTATAGCCATTCTGCAAGCTATCCCTGCTGTACTTATATGTTTGTTTACTTGCTTGCTTGTTTTCCACCCAAAAAGGGTCCCCAGAATGGCAAACATTACACATTTAGACCATTAAAACGGTGTTTGCAATAAGGAATATATAAACTATTTAAACAATTCATTAGAACATGTAGACATACCAATGTAACACAGCCAGGGAAGAGGGTTAGGGCTGGCAAGCTCCCGGGCCAGGTGGGGGTTCTCCCACTTGGGAGGTCCCCAACCCACCGGCCCGCATTGGACCAGTGTGGGGGGGATCCCCTCCCAACGTCTCTGGCACGATGACATAATTCACAAGCAATGTCACGCACCGGCTGCTCTAGGAGCTTCCAGGAAAACTCAATGATTTTCCTGGACACTCTAGCAATTCAGGAGGGAAACTCTGTTGGAAATATGTATCTGTTTTGTATGTCCTTTGCAATGTTCTAAAGTTCCAGTCATTATAGGGTTAACACTGTGCCTGATTCCCTATTGTCTGTATGACCTAGGAAGAATATACTGACTGCTGTCAATCAACGTCTAGAAGCAGGAAAACCTGTTTTGTCTGTTTGGTCAGTTAGTCAGGTGACTTCCTTTGTTCAGGCAGAGAGTTCAAGAAGAAGGAAGAAATGGTCCTCCATTAACCATGATCTTCTAGTGTAAGCATGTAGTTCTTTAGTGTTTGTTATTTTCATCTCCCAGTACCCTTTCCCTGTAGAAATAAATATGTTTTTGCTTTTTCATGTTAAATGCCTCTCAATGATTATTTGATCCAGTGATCCATTGCACTGTTTGAGATAAAGAAATAGAATTTCAAACAGAATTCCCTAACAAACGCTATAAGAGTTTCCCTCCCAAATTGCTAAAGCTGGAGACCACAGGGGACTTGGCAACTCTAAAGAGGATCAATAATAGTTATTGGGTATATGCCAAATAAAACAAAAGGTCTTCACATGCTGGTGGAAGACATCAACGGACAGTAGAGACAGATGGATCTCCTAGGGAGAGAGTTCCAAAGTTTCAGTGCCGTGACGGAAACACATTTTCTCAAGTTGCCGCCCATCTAGCCTCAGATGGCAGGGGCACCAAGCAGTACTTCCAAAGATGCCTGAAGTGTATGAATAGGTTCATGTGAGTAGGCAGTCCTTCAGATATGCTGGGCCCAAGCCATATAGGGTTTCAAAGGTTAATGCCAGTACCCTCATTCTAACCCAGAAGCAAATTGGGAGACAGTATAGCTGGAACAAGGCTGGAATAATATGGTCCCTTCGACCCACTCCAGTCAGCATTCTGGCCACAGCATACTATACCAATTGTAGCTTCCAGTCAGTCTTCAAGAGCAGCCCCACACAGTGTGCATTGCAGTAATCTAATTAGATGTCTCCAGGCTATGCACCACAGTAAGAAGATCGTACCTACAGGAAGGGCTAAAGCTGGTGAAAGGCACCCCTGGCTACTGCTACTAACTGTCAATTCAAGATGAGGCCTGGATCCAAGAGCACCCCCAAGCCACGAACCTACTCCTTTAGGGGAGTGCAACTCCATGTGGAACAGGAGATTTCCCAATTCCTGGGTCAACCTCTACCAATAGCACCTCTCTTTTGAAGTTAAGATCACCTTCCTGGTTTGTAACAAACAATAGGTTACCTCCAAACCAAAAGTGCAAACCATGGTTTGAAATGAATTTGAAGACAAATAATGAATTGCTCTTTTGGGGGGTGTAAGAGCAAACTACCATTGACCATGAACTTGGAAATCAAGGAGAACTAGAGGAGATAGGGAAGAGGCAGTATGCAACAGGGAGCATAGACTGTGGTTCATCATTATGCATGAACAGGCCTCAGATTCAGCAGGAGCTCACAGGAGTACAACTCCTGAACCTTTCTGAGGGTTCCCCCTCCTCCTCCCCACCTTGTCCACTGAATAGTAGGTGCAGCTGCATAACAATCCCTGGATGAGCTCCACCACCTATTTTTATTTATTTATTTATTTTTCGCATTTATATCCCACATTATATCGCATTTATATTTTCCACAAAGCTACCCCTGTGCATGAACTACCCCAAGTCCTGGAGAGCCAGTTTGGTGTAGTGGTTAAGTGTGCGGACTCTTATCTGGTAGAACCGGGTTTGATTCCCCACTCCTCCACTTGCACCTGCTGGAATGGCCTTGGGTCAGCCATAACTCTGGCAGAGGTTGTCCTCTCCAGCCCCACCCACTTCACAGGGTGTCTGTTGTGGGGGAGGAAGGTAAAGGAGATTGTGAGCCACTCTGAGACTCTTCGGAGTGTAGGGCGGGATATAAATCCAATATCATCATCTTCTTCTGATACTGAAAAATCAGGTCCAGGTTTTGATATGGTATTTCTAGAGTTGGGGTAGGCCCAGGGATATACAGATTCAAGACCCTATTTGCTGTGGAATATATTTGGGTTACTTCTGTCTCTCAGCCTAATTCCTTTCACAAGGTTGTTGTGAAATGAAATGGAGGGGACAACTATGTATGCTACTCCTTGAAGTTCCTTGAAGAAAGACAGGATAAAAAGGTACTAAATAGAATAAATAATATTACATTACAAGAGCATCAGTTCTTTTTAAATGTTTGGGATCCACGCTCGCCCATGCATGTGGGATTCCATGTTCACATTATCTTTGAAAATTATAACTATTGCCACAGGAGATGTCCACTAAAAAAATCTCACTTTTATCTTGAAGAATATATATGAAGGGAACTGAATCTGAGAAGAACTGCTTTAGCTAGAACTGTGTATATTAGAATTTTTATATTGTTGTTGGATTTAAATTTTAGACTTTAGCCATCATGTTCTCACATTAGCAGCAGTAATTCTCACTGTTTTGGTAACATTCTCCCAGCTGTGATATTTTTCTGTTTTCAGGGAGATTTCTTTTCAGTGCAAAGAAACTTTCAGCTGTGGATTCCACCAACAGTGTTATGAAGTGGTGCAGTTAATTTTAGCACATAAGGACTCTGTCATCTAACTAACTCCCATCTATGCAAGATTGCCAGGCCTCAGCTAGCAACTCCTGGGAGGAAATGTGAGCTGGGGCCTGATGTGCTGACATTGTGCTGGCATGTCTACAATGCTTCTAGTCAAAACTAGAAACAACATGGCAGATGCTGCTCTACCATTATACAAACACTCTATGGTAAAATGCAAACTGCTAGAGCATCTGCCTTGTTTTTACCAGAATTGACATCAGCATACCAGCACGGCACTAGTGTGCCAGGCCTCCCCTGCAATTCCCTCTTTCTGGTATCTGAAATGCTGTTGGGCAAAAAGGTAGAAGGCCTGGCATCCCACTGTAAACCAGGCCCTGTGCTTCCTGGAATGAGGAAGCAGAAGGATTAAAAAGTCCTTTTTAAAGGAATCTTTCAGTTAGTGTAGATGAATATTCTTGAACAAGGGGCTTTCTTCTCATTGTATAGTTACATCTTTGAAAAGGAGTAGGAGAAAGAACCTTGAATTCCTCTTCTATAATTACCAGGCTGGGAAATTGCAACATATATAGCCTATGACTTGTGCTGCAGATTTCAGCTTTTGCCTTAGTGTTTGCCAAAGTAAAGTTGCCAGGTCCTACCTGGCAACTGACAGAGGGATCCTTGGTTCCTTCTATGTGTGCAGTGTGATGACATCACCCAGAAGTGATGCCATCATGATGCCGATATCAGGGGACACAGTCTAGTTTTGGGACAAAACTCTATAGCTTGTAGCCAATTTTACCATAGAGTTTTGCCCAAAAACTTGAGCATCGCCATGTAACATCAGCAATGTGAGGACATCACTTCCAGATGATGTTATTACATCACTTTTGGGGCACTTGGAGGTGGGATTTCCCTCACTGGCAAACTGGCCAGTGGTGAGGAAGCACCCCACAAAAGTGAGGTTCACTTGTGGGTTCACTAATCAGGGACATGACACAGTTTTTGCTGGTTTCCTTTTATTGCACCGTCTGTGGCATGGGGTCTGCCCTTCCAGCAGGGGTCTGGCAACCCTATGCCAAAGTCATGTCGAAGTGTTTTTTCAGAGGTGGTGCAGCTAATTGTCATTCTTTTTTGGGGGGGGGGGCATAAAATAGTTGGAAGATAAGATGTGCATTGTGGAATCTATAAAAAGGCCTGACAGTTTTTTAAATTCTAATTATTCTTTCCATTTTTAATTGACCAAAGAGCTCTTTTTGTTTTCTTCATATTAATGAACACTGCAGTGTTGACAAAGCAAACATGACTTACCAGTGCATTCAGGTTATCTTTAAGTGAGAGACAACATATCAGTGCAGCAGGAAGAGAGACTACAAAGTGATTGAATGAAATGGGAACTCTTTATGACCCAACTGTGGCAGCTAATCAGTTGTCCTTTGTCACAAATCTTTTGCTATATGTCTTGTGATAAATTAGCGGAAGGCTTTTCCAGTTATCTTGTTTATCCAGGTTCGAAGCCAATCTAAATCAGCATAGCAATATTCTATTTTAGCGGTTCTTTAACATTGATAGAATATATGCATATTTCTTTTATCAGAAACCCAAGGAAATAACCTTTTTGTCTACTAAAGAAATTATATACAATACTAATTGTGTGAATAATCTTCAACAGTTAGATATTCTTGCTATATTGTTTCTTTGCATGTACATTGTAAATTAAAACAAGTATTTAAAAATGTGAAACATTTTTTCTGTAACTTTTGAATAGGTTCAGCAGTTTACAAGTGAACTTGGAGGTTATTGCAGTAAATGCTATAGTAGGAGTTCTTGAATTATGTCATACTAGGAGTAAGGCCTGTTGTGGGGAGAAAAATACAACGGGCTCTAGAAGGAGGCTCTGGGCAAGTGCCTGCCACCCTTGCTGTCTTCCCACCCACCCAAGTGAAGGCATTAACTTCCCCCCACCTCAAGGGAAGCTTATGTGTGCTATCTAGAGAGCAGTTGTAAATCTGAGTGATCTTCAGTGGTTCCCTAGGAGGAAATGGCATTGTACCTGGCTGAGGTTCCACCCCTCCTCAAACCCCACCCCTTAAATATCCACGAATCCCCTAACCTGGAGTTGGCAACCTATCTCCTTTCCTTTATCTGCCCCTCTGACTTCAGCTTTCCATCTCTTCCCCCCTCCCTACAGCTTCTACATAGGCTGTGTTTCTCCACAGTGGGGAGTGAGGAACCAAATCAGCTTACATAATTCTCTTCTGCCCCGTTTGATCTGAACAGCAACCCTGTGAGACGGGTTAGGCTAGAAATCTGTGACTGGTCTGAAATCAGTCAGTCAGCTTCCACAGCAAGGACCTGCGTCCAGCAGACCCCATGCTGAAGCCCTAACTCTTATACCCTTCTCAAAGTCTACCACAGACTCTCCAGGAATTTCCCATCAACATGGAAAGATACCACTGAAGGCCTCTGGGCAAGTGTCTGCCACCCTTGCTGTCTTCCCACCCACCAAAGTGAAGGCATTCACTCCCCCCACACACACACACCTCAAGGGGAGCTGATCTCTGGCATCTGGAGAGCAGTTGTAGTTCTGAGTGATCTCCAGCCCTCACCTGGAGATTGGCAACAGTGGTTCCCATGAGGAAATCATTGGTTTGGAATCTATGGTATTATACCTCTCTGAGGTCCCATATCTCCTCAAACTCTGCCCTCTCCAGGCCCAACCCTTTAAGTCTCCAGGAATTTCCTAACCTGGAGTTGGCAAGCCTATCTCCTTCCCTTTATCTGCCCCTCTGACTTCAGCTTTCCATCACCTGTGCCCTCCCTGCAGCCTCTATATAGAAAAATTAGTCTTTCTTCACCGTGGGGGGGGGGGACTGAAGCAGTTTACATCATTTTCTCCCCCCCCCCAAGTGATCTGAACAACAACTCTGTGAGGCAGGTTAGGCTGGAAGTCTGTGACTGGTCTGAGATCAGTCAGTCAGCTTCCACAG
Source organism: Heteronotia binoei (assembly GCF_032191835.1). Lineage (NCBI taxonomy): Eukaryota > Metazoa > Chordata > Lepidosauria > Squamata > Gekkonidae > Heteronotia > Heteronotia binoei. The sequence goes on from NC_083223.1 coordinate 132,548,644, forward strand.
CAGGGACCTGGGTCCGGCAGACCGCTCTCTGAAGCCCTAACTCCTATGCCCTCCTCAAAGTCCACCACAGAATCTCTAGGCCTAGTCAGCACAGGGCCAAATGAATTCTGCCTCAGAGGCCTGTAGTGACACCTATCAGACCAACAGTCTCTCTCTGACACACTGTTTAATAGGGAGGAGTCCTCAGCCATTACATCAGTTTATATAATTCTCCTCTCCTCCCCTCTCCCCCCTTTGATCTGAACAACAAAAACCCCCTGAGGCAGTTTAGCCTGGTTTGAAATCATCCAGTCAGCTTCTACAGCTCTCACCTGGAGATTGGCAACAGTGGTTCCCCAGGAGGAAAGGCCTCTCCCTCAGAGTGCATTCTGTCACATGAGCCCACTGTAGCCTAATTGGAATAGAAAGAGTGAAGAGTATTGGCAGGTGGAAAGGGCCCCTCCCTGCTGTGAATGAACATTCTTTTCCCCTCAGTTGAAGAGAAGGAACCCAACTGTTTTCTCATGAGCACAGGCCCGTAGCTGGGGGAGGGGGGGCCAGGCACAACAAATCTTTCCCGTTTTACACCCTCACACCTCCTTGCCTGCTCTCAGATGGACTGTCCTGGACTTCCTATAACAGGCCCTGAGGAGAAGCAGTCCTGCTCAGTAAGCTCCCTGTCAGGAGAGAACTGTCTCTGTCAAAGGTCAGTGGCCTTCTGCTGGGGTTCTTGCCGGATGGGGCTGGCGGAGAGCGGGGGAGAGCAGACTCAGCCAATGGCACGGAAGAGACAGTGTGAGCCAATCCTGCTTAAGCCACATCCATCCAATAAAAATCCTGAGAATTGCCACCACGCTTGGGCTTTTATTATTTTCCTGATGAGCTTCCCTATGTCACCTTTTTCCCAAATGGGAAGAGAAAACATAAAGCAGCTGGTGGATCCCACTTGTAATGTGTAGTTCAGCCTTTTAACAAAAGCTTATTATAGTGATTGTCTGGAAGGTTTTTTGATTTCAGCACAGGAAGCCAGGTAAGGGCTACAAGATTGCAAGTCTGTGGGAAGGAATTGGTGGGAGAACTTGATAAAACAAAGGAGGGACTTGAGCGAAATGAATTTTTTTTGCATATGTACTAATAGTTGTATAAAGAATCATGTGAAGACATGTGGAGCTAGATAGAAAAAAAGTGTCCCACAAAACATAAAAATGTTTTTTTTTTCATTTTAACATTGTCACGGTTTCATTCATAGTTATTTATGTATTTTAATAATGGTTGTTATTTGTGATAGTAATGGTAACAATAACCGCTGTTTCTCTCTGTTTTTTTTAAGATGGCTACCCCTTGCCTCTTGACGAGTTGCCTCCTGTAATGGTGAGCGCTACCTCCAAGGCACCAGGGGCAAATCTGCACATAGAAAACAGACAGCTCTGCTACCGTGGCATCCAGATCATGGAATTGTCGGATAGTGACCGTCCTGTCAGCTTTAGCTCCACGTCATCTTCTGCATCCTCCAGGGATAGTCACTGCTCCTTTGGCAGTAGGACCACCTTAGTCTCAAATAGTAATCTGGTTTTATTCAACCAGGATAAGGAATCAGGGGCTATAAAACTAGAGCTCAGTCCAGCCCATCGATTTCCCAACAAGGAACTACAAAAACATAACCCTGTAGAGCAACAGATCTCTGAAGGAAGTCTGGCAAGAAGGCCCAACATGCCACGGAAGGTGGAATCAAAGGAAACCAGCAAAAACTGTGTCATGTCCCTGATTAGTGAACCCACAAGTCCAAAACTCCTGTATGTGGACAGAGTAGTCCAAGAAATACTGGACACAGAGAGGACATATGTCCAGGACTTAAAAAGCATTGTGAAGGTAAGTAAGTCTGTTTGTAAGTGCACATACATGGACATTTAATCTGAAACAAATTTCACATTATGGGAACACCACAAGTGTATTATTTTTTTTGTTAGGCTTGCTTTTAGTTTCTGTGGGCTGTGCAGGCAATTTGCTGTGGAGTCAAGGGATAAACAATTGTTCCTGTAAATAAGAATACTGGGGCAGCTTCATCTGTTTAAGAAGACAGAAAATAGGAATTGTATTTGACTCTAATTAATAATAAAAGGCTCCAGTTTGTTAACTAAATAGCTCTTTTTTTTTTTGCTTTTCCAGAGTTCTTGAATTTTTAAAACTCCTGCGTGTAGTTCTTAGATCAGGGCTTTTCATGCCCTGTGGTTCCATGTTTTAGGAATCTAGCACAAATGTTTGTAAATCTTTAAGGAAGTTTATATTTGGGAGGTGTTTTTTTCTGCCTTTTTCCTGGCAAACAGGTTATGAATTTCCTGTAAATCTTCTAATTAGATGGAGTAGGTAAAAAGTGCTCCTAACTTTTAGGGATGGCACTTGGCTCACTGTGAATATAGGTGGCAAGCCTGAGTTGGAACTTCATCAGTTGTCCATGCCCTTGAGTGCAAGATCTCTGAGTACCATTAGTACACTAATTGCATCCACTTTTGCCTTTGTCCATTAGATGGAGTTTTTTTATAGTTGAATGTATAGAACAGTTTGTCAAAATGAGTGATCCTGTAGTGATATACAGGTTTACAGAGGGACTATGTTAATGTATTGCTGCATTGGTTAGGATGCTCTGGCACCCCTGTCCAGCACAGACTTATCACAGAGACATTCACATAATCTGCAGATGTTATAATGTGTTGCTGTGGGCAATTCTCTTTGTTAAGTACATTGCTAATTCGGAAAAGCAAATAGTGATCTGATGATGACACACAATAGCAGACAGCAAGGAAAAAACGATTACAGAGGTTTTATAGATAAAGATACTTTTTTAAAACAAAAATTAATCCCCAGAAACAAGTCCTTTCCTGCACAACTCCTTTAGGTTCTACTTCTGCAGTCAAATCTTCCAGGCAGAAAACATTTTAGAGGTTCTTAAGCAATTGTAATAGAGTGCTAAAACAACTAATTCTTTTTGTGTACAGCAGAAAGCACAGATTTTGAGATACTTTGGAAATTTCATTAAAACTACTGTCTTCTTTGTGCATATGTCAAGCCAGTTTTTCAGCTAGAGAGATAACAGCCCTGTTGGATCAGACAACTATCTGTCTAATCCAGCATCCTATTTCTCGCAGCAGCCAACCAGAAATGAAGTCCAAAGTTTGAGAACCAAACTAGTGTTGGAATATCTATGAATAGATCTCTTAAACTTTTTTTCCCATTAGTGGGCAACAACTGTTAGTTGGCTCTGATTAAGATCAGGTCTGCAATACTAATGTGTGAGGGTGTTAGTGCTCTTTCTGCATAATTTTCCCTTATCCCAAACAGTGCTACTCTTTACCCAACTGGGAGAAATGTACTGCTGTTTGTATGTTACTTTATGCTTTCCCCAGTGAGGCAGATAGTTCTAGAACAGTGTTTCCCATTTGCAGGGTCGTGACCCAGTACCGGGCCACAGAAGCCTCACTACTGGGTCACAAGAAAAGCCAAAGTTAGCCCCGCCCCCAGCAAAGCTAGCCCCACCCCCAGCAAAGCATGACCTCTGCTCTGCTTCCTTCCTTCCCCTGTCTCTCTGTTGTGCAGAGAAATGCTAGCCTTGAAGATTGACACAGGCTGCAAAGCCTGCACTCTATTTCGCTTCCTTCCTTCCCCCATCTCTCTGTTGTGCAGAAAAAAGCTAGCCTTGAAGACTGGTACAGGCTGCAAAGCCTGAGCTCTGTCTGGCTTCTTTCCTTCCCCCGTCTCTGTGTTGTGCAGAGAGGAGCTGGGCTGCCTCTCCTTCTTTCTCCTGCCTCCCAGTGTTTAAGAGAAAAGCTGGAGTCCACTGGCACTTTAGACCCATGAAGTGTTCTTCAAGGTATGAGCTTTCATGTGCCTTGCAGTATGCTCTTTTGGGGAGATTTCCCTGGGAGGCCTGGGCGGCAAAGAACGGTGTATGTGTTTTTTTCAGCTGGGAGTGGGCATTCCAGTAGCTATTTTTTTAACCAAATGACCCCTGGGCAGAATTGTTGCTGGCTGGGTCATCTGATGGTGAGAAAGGCTTTTTTTCCTCCCCCCTTCTTTCTTTCTTTCCCTGCAAGTGATGCTCTGCCTGTATTCTTGGTGCTGGGAGGTGGGGAAGCAACAGTGGGAGGGCTTCTAGTACCTTGGCCCCACTGGTGGACATTCTGGTGCCTTTTGGCCATTGTATGAGAGAATTTTGGACTGGATAGTCCACTGGCCTGATCCAACATAGCTCCTCTTATTTTCTTATGTTCTTTCTTTCAATGTCTTCTTTTCCTTTCCTTTCCTTCCATTTCATTCTTTCCTTTTCTTTCTTTCTTTCCCTTTCTTTCTTTCCTTCCATTCTTACTGAATGAAACTTTTCTGTTCATCATACTGTTGTTGCAGACATAGGAGCTCTGCCAATGAAATGTTGGCACCCCCAGTTGTAGCCAGCTGGTCTTTCTATTAGATTTCTGTGTGAGAGATTGAGAGTGAGAGGTGTGGGGCAGAAAGAGATTATTGGAGATTACTGCTGTATATCTCAACAGCACTGGAAGTGATGGTACTATGAACTTGGCACCATTTTACTGGTCCTGCTTTTAACAGCTGTCTGACACCAAAATTAAACTCCTCCTGTAGATATTAAAAAGGATGAAAGAAGTTCACTGGCTAAATATCTGCAAAACAGGTTGCTTTTAAAGGCATGGGAAACACAGCCAGTAAAAAGCTGTAGGCCCCTCATAAATATCCTTTTTGGGATAACTACAGAAAAGCTTGTATGGACTTCATATAACTGGAGATTGATTCATTAATTGCAGTACAATTCTCTGCTACCTTTCACAGCAATTTCCCAGTGTTTCAGCCAAAGAAAAGTATGAAAAATAGCTGTCGAAAGATTTTCTTGAAACCAAGCAAGCTTGGTTATAGCCTGAGTCATGGTTCCAGTAGTAGCAGCTGAAGGAAGGTTCTACTAAAGGTTTCAGCATATTTTGAGGTAGAGCAGCTGCCAGGGCCCAGAGTGGGTGATACATAGTGCTGTCATTCCTGATGGCAATGGCAACAGCACTCCCAACTGCATACACTGGCCAGTGCTGTTGAGGAAGGGATGTGTAGGTGGTGCAGGCAATTGAACATGGGCATTAGGGGTGCTTGCAAGCTGGAGAAGAGCACACAAACAGATAGGTGCATGCAGGTGTGGGAGTGGAAAGAGAGGACCGCCTACTTTCCACCCCCATTTTGGCTCAGCATGAGTTTCAGAGAGATTTTTCTGAAAATGAAGTTACTTCAGAAGAAGAGGCAGGTTTGGGGGAGTGCCCTGGAAGTGACATCACAGGAAAAGGTGGAGTTTTGGTTCAGTGTGCCCTGGAAGTGACATCACCTGGCCCTTGACACCACAGGAAATGACATAATTCCTGTCTTCCGGCTCCACCCCCAAAGTCTCTTGCCCCCCCCCCCCCCAATTTTAGTGGGCCATGAAGGAGAAGTGTAAAAATAAGCAGGCCACAGGAAAGAAATGTTTGGGAAACACTATTCTAGAACATTGGTCTGCCCTTCACTCATTTCAGTCTGACTTCAGGCTTGGGTTCAGAACCCATATGACTTTATCTGCACTGGTGAATGATCTTCATTTAAAACTGGATAGCAGACAATAATCACTGTTGATAGTGTTAGAATTATGTATAGCTTTTGGGCCCATTTGACTATTCTATTCTTATCCATCAGCTGAGTTGATGTTAATGGAGTAGCTCATTAATGCCTTCATTTTTTTTCTGCCTGATTGGACAGTTTCCACCACAGAAGCAGAATCAGTGGGGTAGGATTTGTCCTGTAGAGTGTCACAGGGTTATTCTGTTACCTATGCCCTTCAACAAGGCTGCTGAATTAGATTGTCTAATTGGGGGTGAGTGTCATCAGTATGCAAATGGCACCCAGCTCTGTATTTCATTATCTAAATCTATAGGTGCTTCTGTCTTGGCTCTGAACCAGTACTTTGAAGCATTGTTTTTACACTGTAGCTGAATTCAGGCAAGGCAAAGGTGATGCTAGTCAGGAAGGCTGATGTTTGTAGTGATAATCTGGGGCTGGCATTTGCAGAGCAAGTTAGGAGTTTGGGATGCTCATGGATCCAGCCTTGGTATTTGAAAAGTAAGTTGGTATAATGCCCAAGTTAACCTATCAGTTGCATTTGAAAAACCAACTAACACCCTTCATTGGCTTGGTTGATCTGGCCACAGTAATCCATGCTTTTGTAATCTTGAGTTTGGACTATTGTGTGCTCTACATCAGGCTTTCGTTGAAGGCAACCTGTAAACTTCAGCTGGCTCAGAATGTGTCAGCCCAGTTATTGATAGGGAACACATTTTGCTTATTTTTAAAATAGCTATGTTTGTTGCCAGTTCTGAGCCCAATTCAAGGCAATGGTTATGACTTTTAAAGCATGCTTGGTAAGAGTTGCTAAGAGTTTCTGCTGATATCAAGGGGCTAATTCTGTTGCCAAGTAGAGTTCTCAAATGTTGTACAGCATAGAACTTTGTATTCCAATGAGGAATTTGTCCGTTAATCTGACAGATATTCAAACAGATCTTATAAGGCTGTAAAACTAGCTGACAAGAATCACCTGCTCTGCTAGGTTGGAATAGCTCCTTGGTACTTCTCTGTGGAGTAACTGAGATGACTGTTCATTTGAAGCACAACTTATCTTTGTAAAATACCTGATGTTAAGCTTGGTTACCAGCTGAGTTAGGTGGTCAAACTTTGAGAGCACTGATTTTAATTGTTCAAAAATACTTTCCACTGTTTTGATAGTTAATAAAGAGAGCTCATTCAAGATAGTACTGTAGCTTCTAGCATTTTCCTCATCTTCCTGTGACTTGGGGGTTGAGTCTCTGCTCTGATCCTCACACAGAGCATTGTTCTGAAAAGCCTCAGAGGGTGGTGATTAAGGCTGCAAATCAGTTTGAAGTTGAGACATTACAGGGAAGTGTTAACAGGGGCAAAATAACTGTCAATCTTGCTTTGCTTGGATAGTGGAGAAAAGATTAAATCCCCCTCCCCCACTCATGAGAATGTTTACCAGCTCCCATTTCTTTGCAGCTGTTTTTACAACCTCCTCCTGAAGTTAAGCACAGCTCTGTGAAGTAGGTCCAGTGACTAAATACATCAGGATACAGCAGACAGGAAAATCAGACTCTTCCAATAATTACGGTTGTCCTTGGCAGTAGACTTAGTGATAACACCAACAGCTATAAATCCTGTGCATCCATTAACATAAACAATTCTAGTTAACTGGGCAACAATTTATGATACTGTATGATGATTTAAATTTCTATCTCTTCGTAGACAGGTTCCCCCCCACCCCCCACCCCAGAATCACCGCAAGGTATAGTAAAAGTTTTTGAGCTAGTCTTGTCTTCAGTGGAAGAGCGAAGATCAGCATAGTCAAGGGATCTCCCCGAAGTTGACAGAATGCCGACGGGGACAAAGCCCTGCACAGCAGCCGGGCCACAGCCGCTTGCCCACCTCCCTCCAGCCTTCACTGCTTAGCTGTGGTGGTGAGGAAGTCAGGGCAGGCGGGGGCCAGAGAGCACGAAGGCACCAGAAGCAGAGAGGAGCTCCTCAGAGGTGGCAGCCCTGCTTGGAAGGCGGCGTGCAGCCAGGGTGGTAGCCCTGTGGCCGGAAGTCTGTGGTGGTGCTGGAGAGCGAAGGTGCGAGCATTGGATCTCCCCCCTTGCTCCCAATCAGGTTTCCTGCCTTCGGGCCTGGGGCTTGCATCCCGCACCTTGCAAAGCATGCTGGACGGGAGAGTCGGCTCCCCCTACCTGCTTGATGATGTCACCTATGTGATGTCATTGTGCTGCATGTGCACAAAGCCTGCACAAAATTTGTTTTCTTAAAGGAGCTGGGGGCGGCGCTGCATGGGGGGCTGCCTCCAGTGTCAGAACCCCTAGCGCTGGCTCTGGGTGTAACTGCAGGTATCTTTTGGGGAGAAGGAGGAATTTGGGGTTTTATTTTGTCAGTTTTAAATTATGATGTATTTAATTATGATTTTGAACAAAGTAGGAGTCAAGTATCACCTTTAAGACCAGCAAAATTTTATTCAGAATGTTAGCTTTTGTATGCATGTATAATTCTTCAGACGAGGGGATGGAGTACATCTGAAGAAGTGTGCACAGTGCACCTACTATTCAATGGACAAGGTAGGTGGGGAAGAGGAGGAGGAACCCTCAGAAAGCTTCAGGAGCTATGCTCCTGTGAGCTTCTGCTGAATCTGAGGCCTGGACATGAGGTAGATTTTAACAATGCCATAGCCAAGCCTGTATCCAGGAATAATACAAATCTCTTTTAACCACTTTGAGCACTTTCTGCCAGTTGATAATCCATTATACAGACCCTTCTATCATTTGATCCTATAGGATTTTTTAAAATTTGTTTTGCATTGTATTCTTCTCTTCCTCAAGGATTTGGAGGAAGCTCTGAATTGTGTGAATTATGGGTATGTGTTAAGTGCTGTGATTTAGGCTTATCTCCCTCATGGCCCTCATTCCCATGGCCTCCCAACATCCTTCCCGTCTCCTTGAAAACTGAATGAGTGATTTTTCTTATTCACCCAGCTGGTATGTGTGTGCCACCAATTTCCTCCACAACTCTGATGTTTTCTGTTGGGAATGGCATATGTGAGTGCAGATCTAGGACTCGCCAGTCTTGTATTCAAAGGCGTTCCAATAAATCCTGCAACTGAATGTTCTCTTGCTGATAGGGTTGCCAAGTCCAATTCAAGAAATATCTGGGGACTTTGGGGGTGGAGCCAGGAGATTGTGGGGGTGGAGCCAGGAGACATTAGGGGTGGAGCCAAGATCAAGGCTGTGACAAGCATAATTGAACTCCAAAGGGAGTGCTGGCCGTCACATTTAAAGGGACGGCACACCTTTTCAATGCCTTCCTTCCATAGGAAATAATGAAGGATAGGGGCACCTTCTTTTGGGGCTCATAGAATTGTGCCCCCTAGTCCAATCTTTTTGAAACTTGGAGGGTATTTTGGGGAGAGGCACTAAATGCTATACTGAAAATTTGGTGCCTCTACCCCAAAAAACAGCCCCTTCAGAGCCCCAGATACCCACAGATCAATCCTCCATGATTTTCTATGGGAATAAATCTCCATAGGGAATAATAGAGTTCCCCTCCCCCCGCTTTCTGACGACCCTGAAGCGGGGGGAGGGCTTCCAAACCAGGGGATCCCCTGCCTCCACCTGGGGATTAGCAACCCTAGGGCTACATCATGAGTTTAAGCAGCTAGATCATTTTGAGCATTGATATATGAAAGTTCTTTAGACTTTACTCTTTAATTTTTACAGAGTATTTTTTGTTGTTTTAATATATTATTATACCATATAAAGACAACACAATTTCAGTTCAGACTGTAAGAAAATGAGTCAGTCTCATAGTCCAAGCAAATTATTCTGAATATAGTCTGACACATTACAAATACAATGCTGTGGAAATCCTATCGTCCTGAACAGATTATGACAACTTCATGACTCAGGGCTCAAATACACAGTACACCTGAAGTGTTGGGTCATGGGTGTGCAACTGGACTCACAGCCAGATGCACATTGGAGGAAATCTTAAACAATGCTTGTTCATTCTGCCCTGCAAGGGAGCAATGTGGTGGTGGTGGGGGAGGAGAATGAGCTTCCTGATTCCCTCCTGCCCCATTTTTAACAATAGAAACAGTGGCAGGAGGGCTGCTTCCTTTACCTAATTCCACAGGCCCTCCAGCTTTAAAAGGTGACAGCCGCATTTTGGGCGGGATCCCTTTTCGTGTGCTTCCCCCCCGCCCCGGCAGGAGCTGAGGGGAAGGGAAAGGAGGCGGAGGCGGCGCTTCCCTCCCCTCCGTCATGCAATGGCGGAGGCGCTGCGTTCCCGGCTCGCTTGGAGCTGCCGCTTCTGGGGACATTTTGTGTGCAGGGCGGCCTTGGGCGCCACCGCCTCAGGCTTGGCCGCCTTGCAGCACCCGCGAGACCGCCTCTCCCCGACTCCCGGCGGCGGCGAGCCCTTGAGGGAGGGTAAGAAGCGGAGCGCGCGGGCGCAGAAGCTAAACTCAGGATCCTCTTGCCTTGGGGTGGCTTTGGGGGCGAGGAGGAAGGCCCCGGAAGTGGGGTGAAAAGCCCACCCACTCCTCCCCTCCCTCATCAGCCTGAGCCCATCTGGGAGCAGCAGCTACGGTGAGCAGAGAAGAGGCGGCAGCAGTGCAGCGGCCTCACCCGCTCTGAGATGGGGCGGCTTGCCACGCTCCTTGGCGCCATTTCTCCCCCTCCCCCCGCTTCCGTTTTTTTGGGGAGCGGGGGAAGAGGCTGGAAATTCTGGGGTCCCCTGCCAGGGCGGGAGGGTTGGGAAGCCTACTTGCAGAGATTCTAATAGGAAAGAAAAAAAAACACCCACCCAAATAAAGCCATGGTTTTAGATTTGAGCTATTACACTTCTGCATGGGTGTGTCTGGCTGTAACTCTTGCAGCATCCACTGTCCCTCTTTTGTTTATTTTTGTAGCATAATTAAGAATTTGAGCGGCAGTGCTAAAGTAGAAGGTGAATGGGAGGCAGGGAAGAAGAATGCTGCATTTCAGGATGATGTTGACATGCTGAGTTTTTAGTTTCTGATGTCAGAGATCCCAAAGGTACATCCAGGGCTTTAATTCAGCAGGAGCTCACAGGAGCACAACTCCTGAACCTCCAGCCAGGGTCTGCAAGCGGTGGGGAGTTCTCTCCAGGCTGCACACAGACTCCGAGCATATGCAAATGAGATATGTTACTGAGCTCCCACACCTTTTTTCCTACAAAATGACCCTTGGGTATATCTATGAAGCAAATGTTTCTTAATTTAATTTAAAATAGTTACATCCCATGTCTCTGCAAAATTGTAATTGAGTTGGCTTGCAGTATAATAAGATTACAATACCTGATTAAAATACCAGTGTAAAAAAATAGTACTACGTGAACCCCATACACTTGGGGGGGGGGAATCCTAAGCAGATCTACTCAGAGTAAATCCCATATTAGTCAGTGGGGATTACTCTCAGGAAAGTACCTTTAAGATCTGCACCCTTCGTGTGTTCTTGAAAGACTTTAGTAAAATGCAGCATGTCCAGGGCAACATTTTACACAGTTGCCATAATGAAAAGGAGACTTGCTACATTGTTCCTGCTGCCTTAGGATATGCCAATATTTTCCCCTCCATATAGTGGGCACAGTGCAGCTGCCCCATTTTTTGTACACTGCCCAGGATTATGGGTGAGTTGCTGCTATAAGGAATTTTATTTGTTCGCTCAGGATGTATTATCCTAGAAGGTGGCTGGTCTTTGAGCAGAACAAACAAAAGCAGGACTGTTGAAGGTGCCCTGTGAAAATTGGCTTGACTTTGTCAGAAATATCTGAAATGTTAAAGAGGCTTTACTTTGCCTTTCTGTAGGCAGTCATGAACATGCTGAGGTTTTTTTTTGAAAGTAGTATAATCAGCAAGTAGCTAATTATAAGTATGATGACATTCTCCATGGTGTGATTAAAGTATTTCATATCACCTGGGAAGGGAAGGGCTGCTATTGTGGCCATGCCATCCAGTCTCCCAACTTGCATTTTTTCTTTGAACACGCAAACCCCAAAAGACTAGGTGTGCACTTGTTTTTAAAAGCCAGAGGGCAATAGTACATATGCAGAGCTAGGCATGACTGTTTTCTAAGGGAATATGGGCCTCAAAACTACTTGCTTAGGGGGGTTCATGTGTTTATTTGAAATCTGTGTGACAGAATGTAGACTGATAGGTATGTGCTTCACCATTTCATTTCATGTTTCTCTATGTATTGCATACTGTTTTTAAAAGGCCTATTTTCCCTCTTTGGGTCTCCCTATGCCTCTTGTATGCAAATCCTGCCCCCAAGTCATTTCACTATTGGATGTAATCATGGTTAAGGTAACATTGGTTATGGTTCACTTTTACCAGCTTCAAATTCTGGTTAAAAGCAAGCCCGAAACCAGCAGGTAGTGTCTTGCCAATGACTTTGTGGATCACAATCTTCCTTGCTGGTTGTGGTCTGCATAGACGGAAACTGCACCCTTGCAGGTTAACTCTGCAGGCAGAGGGGACATCTTCCTTCTCTCCTGTAGTTTGCTTAGAGTAGTTGTCCTGTCCAGGTACAGCCAGGGACAGGTATCTACTTCCTGCCAGATCTCCCATAATGTTTGTTCCTTGATTGTCTTCATGACAAATATGCAGAATCTTGGCTGAGTTACATCATCTTGGAGGGTTTTTTTTAAACATACATTAATAGCCTGAATTAATTTTGAATAGTTATGGCATCTGTGCCATAATTTTAATCCTGATAAGCAATTTTAATAATCTCCAGCTGAAATCACTCCAAACTGATTTTGAAAACTTGAATACACAAGAAAGATTAGTACATAATTTTTCAGTAACATAAATGAACTTTCAACAGATACTGTTTTTATACTTTCTGCATGAAAAAGAGGGATTGGAACTCCTCCACTGAGCTATAGAACTGCCCAGAAGATTAAGGCTATTGTACCTACTCTTCTTATGGCAGTGGGATAAATCATTCAGTCACATTCTGTTGACTGAGTAGCAAATGTTATCCTGAATACAGATCAGTGTAAATAAAAGAATGGAAGTTAATCTACTTCACCCTTTAGCAATCTTTTCATCCATTCACTGGAAAGGAAGAAAAATGTGTAGAATATAGGATAGGAATCCATGTAACACAGTTGAGTGGTGTCAGTATTTAGAAAGATGTATAAATGAAAGTCTTGTTTTGGATAGAAGAATGGATATGAAACTGCTGAATCTGTATTCCCATTTCATACAACTCTTCCAGTATACTTGTTTAGGAAGTATGGACATGGTAGCCTCAAATCTTGCTGGTGGCCAACCATATATGCTCATCACCAGTTACAGGAAATGATTTTCAGCTCATGTTATTGGCCAGCTTGTCATAAGTTCAGGTCCATCTTGTAGTGCAGTGACTCCCAAGCTTTTTGGCACCAGGGACTGGTTTTGTGGAAGACAATTTTTCCATGGACCGGTTGGGGTGGGGGTGCTATGGTTTTTGCTGCCCCAGGTTGCCCACACTCCATCCCTGCCCCCCATGGGGGTCTTTAAATGAGGAGTAGGTGAAGGTCTCTGCCTCACTCCACGGACCGGTTGCTCACAGGCCACAGACCAGTACCAGTCCATGGCCCGGGTGTTGGGGACCCCTGCTTGTAGTGTTTTCAAATGGTTGCCATATGCCCCATAAAGGCACTTTGTGCCCATCAAAAAGAGGGTTGGAGAAGGTGCATATCAATAATGCAACATTTCATTTTGGATTTAGAACTAATATAAGTGGAACATCTGATGTCTGTGCTAAGAATAGGGTTACTACTTACCAGACGGTGGTGGGTAATCCCTGGCTTTTCATCACCACATCCTGCATTTTTTTGTTTTTTGGCAATGGGGGAAAAACGGGGGGAGGGGGACCAGTATTGTTGTGCCCTGACCTGATACCCAGGTTAGCTCAATCTTGGAAGCTAAGCAGGGTCAGCCGTGATCAGTATTTGAAAAGGAGACCACCAAGGAATACCAGGGTTGTGACAGGGAAGCAAGCAATGACAAAGCACCTCTGAATATCTCTTGCCTTGAAAACCCCACACGGTCACTGTAAATCAGCTGTGACTTGACAGGAGTGGGGAGTGTTGCTAATATGACATCGCTTGTGAATAAAAACTGGTAAAAACAGTAGAGATTGGGCAGGGCTTTTTTCTGGGAGAACTCAGTGGAATGGAGTTCTGAACATCTTTGTGGAGGGGGGAATTGTAAAAAAATATTTAAAAATTCATGCAGGGCACCCATGTGTTTCTGCTTCATTTCTCTCTTGAGAATTCTGGCACCTCTTTTTCCAGAAAAAAAAAATCTGGATTAGGGGAATTAGGAGCAGATTTAATCATCCAATTCAAAAATATTATGGGAGAGGGAAGGCTTGGGAGACCTGCCTATTCTAGGCTCTCCCATAACAGAAAACAACATGGAATAAAAATTTAAACTGCACAGAAACAAACAGGAAATTTATAAGCAGCAAGTAGTCTAGGAATACTAGTAGTGTGAAAGACATCAAGGTAAGATAAGTAGGATGTTCAATTTCCTCCCATTTTTTCCCTACTTTGTATCTGGACCAAAAAAACTTTCAAGATTTCTGAACAATCCCAGATCCCTATATGGGCAAAGTATACAGATCCAGAATATTTCAGAAATCCTTATTTTTATTTTTTTGGTGGGGAGGGGCGGTCCAGTAGATCCAAGATGAAAAAAAATTAGGAGAAAACAACAGCCAAGGAGCAACAATGCCACAAAACACAGCTGAGTGGTGGGAGCACATTGCTCCTGCCTCTCAGTTGTTTCCTCCTGATTTCTTCTGCAGTCTCTTTAAACCAAGCTGGATTAAAAGAAGACAAATAGTTGGTTTTATACGCTGCTTTTCACTACCCAAAGTCTTGGAGCAGCTTATAATAACCTTCCCTTCCTCTCCCCCCAACAGAAACCCTGTAAGGTAGGTGGGGCTGAGAGAGCTCTGAGAAAACTGTAACTGACCCAAGGTCACCCAGTTGGCTTCATGTAGAGGAGCGGAGAATCAAACCTAATTCTCCAGATAAGTCTTCCGCTCTTAACCACTACACCAAGCTGGCTCACCAAGAAAGCAGGAGGAAACATCTGAGACACGGGAGTAGTCTCCCCATCTCTCAGCTGTTTCCCCTGATTTCTTCTGTAGTTCTTTTAAACCAGGCTGGTTAAGAGACTGCAGAAGAAGCCAGGGAAAACAGCTGAGAGGCAGGGAGCAGTCTCCTTGCCTCTCAGCAGTTTCCCTGCTCTTCCAAGTTCCCAAAAAATATCCAGGATATTGGGGAGGATTTTTTCAGTATTCCCAAAAAGTCCATAAGAGAAGCCATGTTGGATCAGGCCAGTGGCCCATTCAGTCCAAAACTCTGTGTCACACAGTGGCCAAAAAACCAGGTGCCATAAGGAGGTCCATCAGTGGTGCCAGAACACTAGAAATCCTCCCACTGTGCCCCCCCAAGCACCAAGAATATAGAGCAGGGTTTCCCAAACTTTTCTTTGGGGGTGGAGCCGGAAGACAAAAATTATGTCATTTCCTGTGGTGTCAAGGGCCAGGTGATGTCACTTCCAGGGCACACTGAACCAAAACTCCACCTTTTCCTGTGATGTCACTTCCAGGGCACTCCCCCAAACCTGCCTCTTCTTCTGAAGTAACTTCATTTTCAGAAAAATCTCTCTGAAACTCATGCTGAGCCAAAATGGGGGTGGAAAGTGAGCGGTCCTCTCTTTCCACTCCCATACCTGCATGCACCTATCTGTTTGTGTGTTCTTCTCCAGCTTGCAAGCACTCCTAATGCGCATGTTCAATTGCCTGCACCACCTACACATCCCTTCCTCAACAGCACCAGCCAGTGTATGCAGTTGGGAGTGCTGTTGCCATTGCCATCAGGAATGACAGCACTATGTATCACCCACTCTGGGCCCTGGCAGCTGCTCTACCTCAAAATATGCTGAAACATTTAGTAGGCCCTTCCTTCAGCTGCTGCTACTGGAACCCTGACTCAGGCTATAACCAAGCTTGCTTGGTTTCCAGAAAATCTTTCGACAGCTATTTTTCATACTTTTCTTTGGCTGAAACACTGGGAAATTGCTGTGAAAGGTAGCAGAGAATTGTACTGCATTTAATGAATTAATCTCCAGTTATATGAAGTTCATACAAGCTTTTCTGTAGTTATCCCAAAAAGGATATTTATGAGGGGCCTACAGCTTTTTACTGGCTGTGTTTCCCATGCCTTTAAAAGCAACCTGTTTTGCAGATATTTAGCCAGTGAACTTCTTTCATCCTTTTTAATATCTACAGGAGGAGTTTAATTTTGGTGTCAGACAGCTGTTAAAAGTAGGACCAGTAAAATGGTGCCACGTTCATAGTTCCATCACTTCCAGTGCTGTTGAGATATACAGCAGTAATCTCCAATAATCTCTCTCTGCCCCACACCCCTCACTCTCACTCTCTCACACAGAAATCTAATAGAAAGACCAGCTGGCTACAACTGGGAGTGCCAACGTTTCATTGGCAGAGCTCCTATGTCTGCAACAACAGTAAGATGAACAGAAAAGTTTCATCCAGTAAAAATGGAAGGAAGGAAGGGAGAGAGAAAGAGAGAGAGAGAGAGAGAAAGAATGAAATGGAAAGAATGAAATGGAAGGAGAGGAAAAGAAGACATGGAAAGAAAGAACATAAGAACATAAGACGAGCTATGTTGGATCAGGCCAGTGGACTATCCAGTCCAAAATTCTCTCATACAAACGCAGATATTTCTCAATAAGCAGTCTTTTGTTTTTAATCAAAGCTGTTTTATTGTTAGAAGCTCAGGAGCTGTACAAAGGACACAAGCCTTGAGAGTAATGATGTACACACAGTTACACAGTTGCTATATAGGATATCATCAAAGGTTGCCATACAGAGGCACGCTTGAGTCACAGGTTCAAAGATTGCTAAACCACTATCTATTTTATTACTAAGGAATTTAGGCTATTGGAAACATCAATCATTCTCACACTCTTCTGGTGGAAGATAAGAGTTGTCTATGTGAATCTGTGGGAGAGGCAACTTGAAAGTAATAGCAGCCAGGCTGTAGTATAAACATCCTTGGGCCAGATGGATTTATTACTTGCCCAATAGTTGTAAATAAGGGGGGAGCAGAGGAGAGCTGGTGACCTGCTCTTTCTCTATAAGAAAAACATGTTACAGAAATAAGTGCGCTTGACAACCAGAATGTCCACCATTGGGGCAAGGGCATTAGAAGCCCTCCCACTGTTGCTTCCCCACCTCCCAGCACCAAGAATACAGACAGAGCATCACTTGCAGGGAACGAAAGAAAGAAAGAAGGGGGGGGACATTGTGGGAATTTCAGAAACTTGGTGGAATGAGGAGAATCAGTGGGACACGGTGATTCCTGGATATAAGTTATATCGGAAGGATAGGGAGGGAAGGGTTGGAGGTGGGGTGGCTCTGTATGTCAGAGAGGATATACGGTCCAGTAAGACTGAGGTCAGAGAATTAGATTCCCTTTTAGAAATGCTTTGGGTTGAAATAGAGGGCCCAAAAGGAAATTTAACTATGGGAGTTTGTTATCGCCCACCAAATCAAAAGAAAGAGGATGATTATAATATGATGGAGGGATTAAAGATAACGGCTAAACGTAAAAACTGTGTCGTAATAGGTGATTTTAACTACCCGCAGATTGATTGGGTCAATATGTGTTCTGGTCGAGAGAAAGAGATTGAGTTTCTTGATGCTCTCAATGACTGTGCTATGGAGCAGATGGTCTCAGAACCTACCAGGGGTGGGGCGATCCTGGATCTGGTCCTAAGTAATGCCCAAGACTTGGTGAGAGACGTAAAAGTGATTGCACCGCTTGGGAACAGTGACCATAATGTTATTGATTTCACCATTTGTATAAATAGGGAGTTGCCCAAAAAGACCGCCACAACCACATTTAACTTTAAAAGGGGTAAATTCTCTGAGATGAGGAGGCATGTGAGGAGGAAACTGAAAGGAAAGGTAAATATGGTCAAAACCCTTGGGGAAGCTTGGAGACTATTTAAAACTATAATCCTAGAAGCTCAGATAAAATACATACCACAAGTTAGGAAAGGCACAAACAGGTATAAGAAGAGGCCAGCATGGTTAACAAACAAAGTAATGGAAGCTGTAAAAGGTAAGAAGGACTCCTTTAAGCGGTGGAAAACCAGTCCAAGTGAGATTAATAAAAGGGAACACAGGCAGTGGCAAATCAAATGCAAGACTGTAATCAGGCAGGCAAAAAGGGACTATGAGGAGCATATTGCAAAAAACATAAAGACCAACAATAAAAATTTCTTCAAATATATTAGAAGTAGGAAACCAGCCAGGGAAGCAGTGGGGCCCTTGGATGACCATGGGGTAAAAGGATTACTGAAGGAGGATGGGGAAATGGCTGAGAAGCTGAATGCATTTTTTGCCTCCGTCTTCACCGTGGAAGATGAGAAGTGTTTGCCCGCCGCAGAACCTCTAATATTGGAAGGGGTGTTGAAAGACCTGAGTCAGAT
Organism: Heteronotia binoei; assembly: GCF_032191835.1. Classification (NCBI taxonomy): domain Eukaryota; kingdom Metazoa; phylum Chordata; class Lepidosauria; order Squamata; family Gekkonidae; genus Heteronotia; species Heteronotia binoei. The sequence continues at coordinate 132,566,798 of NC_083223.1, forward strand.
TGAGGTGACAAAAGAGGAGGTCCTACAACTGATAGACAAATTAAAAACTAATAAGTCACCGGGTCCGGATGGCATACATCCGAGAGTTCTGAAAGAACTCAAAGTTGAACTTGTGGATCTTCTAACAAAAATCTGTAATCTTTCATTGAAATCTGCCTCCGTTCCTGAGGACTGGAAGGTAGCAAATGTCACCCCCATCTTTAAAAAGGGTTCCAGAGGAGATCCGGGAAATTACAGGCCAGTCAGTCTGACTTCAATACCGGGAAAGTTGGTAGAAACCATTATCAAGGACAGAATGAGTAGGCACATTGATGAACACGGGTTATTGAGGAAGACTCAGCATGGGTTCTGCAAGGGAAGATCTTGCCTCACTAACCTGTTACATTTCTTTGAGGGGGTGAACAAACATGTGGACAAAGGAGACCCTATAGATGTTGTTTACCTTGACTTCCAGAAAGCTTTTGATAAAGTTCCTCATCAAAGGCTCCTTAGAAAGCTTGAGAGTCATGGAGTAAAAGGACAGGTCCTCTTGTGGATCAAAAACTGGCTGAGTAATAGGAAGCAGAGAGTGAGTATAAATGGGCAGTCTTCGCAGTGGAGGACGGTAAGCAGTGGGGTGCCGCAGGGCTCGGTACTGGGTCCCATCCTCTTTAACTTGTTCATAAATGATTTAGAGTTGGGAGTGAGCAGTGAAGTGGCCAAATTTGCGGATGACACTAAATTGTTCAGGGTGGTGAGAACCAGAGAGGATTGTGAGGAACTCCAAAGGGATCTGTTGAGGCTGGGTGAGTGGGCGTCAACGTGGCAGATGCGGTTCAATGTGGCCAAGTGCAAAGTAATGCACATTGGGGCCAAGAATCCCAGCTACAAATACAAGTTGATGGGGTGTGAACTGGCAGAGACAGACCAAGAGAGAGATCTTGGGGTCATGGTAGATAATTCACTGAAAATGTCAAGACAGTGTGCGTTTGCAATAAAAAAGGCCAACGCCATGCTGGGAATTATTAGGAAGGGAATTGAAAACAAATCAGCCAGTATCATAATGCCTCTGTATAAATCGATGGTGCGGTCTCATTTGGAGTACTGTGTGCAGTTCTGGTCGCCGCACCTCAAAAAGGATATTATAGCATTGGAGAAAGTTCAGAAAAGGGCAACTAAAATGATTAAAGGGCTGGAACACCTTCCCTATGAAGAAAGGTTGAAACGCTTAGGGCTCTTTAGCTTGGAGAAACGTCGACTGAGGGGTGACATGATAGAAGTTTACAAGATAATGCATGGGATGGAGAAAGTAGAGAAAGAAGTACTTTTCTCCCTTTCTCACAATACAAGAACTCGTGGGCATTCGATGAAATTGCTGAGCAGACAGGTTAAAACGGATAAAAGGAAGTACTTCTTCACCCAAAGGGTGATTAACATGTGGAATTCACTGCCACAGGAGGTGGTGGCGTCCACAAGCATAGCCACCTTCAAGAAGGGGTTAGTTAAAAATATGGAGCAGAGGTCCATCAGTGGCTATTAGCCACAGTGTGTGTGTGTATGTATATATATATATATATATATTTGGCCGCTGTGTGACACAGAATGTTGGACTGGATGGGCCATTGGCCTGATCTAACATGGCTTCTCTTATGTTCTTATGTTCTTATGTACCCCTCCCCCTTTCCTCAAGCAGCCTAGTGAAGCGCCTGGTGCTTTGCTTTCAGAAGACCCGACTTGCCTTCTCCACCCTCCTAAATTCCCTGCTCTTGAGTCGACTCCCACATGATGACACTCTCTTAATGTTCAACAGATGTATATATTATATTCAAAAAGTAAAATTTTTTGAAAATTGAAAGAATATCGGGGGGGGGAGGGGGCAGAAGTTAGCCCTGACTTCCTCTAGAGCATCTGTATGGGGGACCACAAAGGGAAATGAAATGGCACAGGCTGAAATAGGGTGAGTGATGTGGGATGTAAGAGAAACTATAGGGACATAAATGGAATGGATGAGAGAAATAAGCGGGAAACCAGGAAAATAAAGACACTATTCAAAAAGTAAAATTCAGTAGCAAGACCATTTTGGGAAAGGAAGAAAATACACAAAGTAGTAGAGCCAAAGTAGACATTTCTTTTCCCCACACATTTTCTGGAGATCCCCACAGCAACTGTGGTGTATTGCTTCTTTTTAAAAAGGAGAACACAAACTTGTTCAGAACAGCACTGCTGGAAGGAGTTGCTGCTCTACATGAAGAGTTTTGCTGCTTTGTGCATACAGATACTCTATGTGGACCAGCAAAATCATTCAAATAACTCTGCTCCACGTGGTTGGGAGAGAAGGCTGCTTGGGAGGAGAAGCAGGAGTCCTCTCCCACCCATGATGCCCTTCTGAGCATATTTGGGCTGTTTTCCTGTGTGGTTGTGGGGAACACAAGAAAACACATGAAAATGGTAGCATTAAGTTTGGCTCATAGTCCTAAAAGTTATGTTCAAAATATAGTTCACACCTTTTGCGTATATAGTTCTATGTTGCTTGATATTGCTACAGTCATGTTCATATCCTTTTAGGTGAGTGATGAAGTCTGCACAAAGATCAATTAGCATAGTTTCGCATGTCTCTAGGAAGTTATCTGCAGTATAATGGATTTATGGTAGGATAACATAACCTTGAGACTTAAAAGCTGTATTTCTTTTTAGGGTAAGTTGATGTATGAGTTCATGACAAGTCAACCATCAAAGCTTGATATGGTTTCAAGACCAATTAGTTCTGTGAATTTCACTAATCACCTTGAAAAGTAAAATAGCACTATCTTAAAATGATTCACTGAGATAATTATTTATTTTTATGACTAAGCTGCAACTCAGTTGCTGCCTTTTACATTTTATTTTTCGGACTTCATCTTATAGAGAAAGCTCTTTAATAGGAAGTTGGACTTAATCCTGGCTAGCTTTCAGTGTGTTAAAATGTTTTGGAAAAGACTTCACTTTAACACAAAGACAATCTTAATGTAAGAAAATGGGAAGTATATGAGTTTTGTTAGTTTTCAGAGGTGATGTGTGTGGAACTTTAGGTAAGCTTGCAGTCTACATGGCTGTTTCCAAACCATCAGCAAATTCAATAATTATTTTAAAGTTTATTGCTGAAGAGGTTGGCCTGACATAGGATGCTGCTTCTGTTTGCAAATGTGTGTTTGTGTGTGTGTGGGGGGGGGGGGGTGCTAGGAAAGCACTGGAGCTTTGATTCCAAACTAGCATCAGATTATGTAGTAGGTGTTTAAGAATGTGAGCCATGCATGGGACAGATTGTTCTGCTGTCCAGGTTTGCTTCATTTAATGCATGTCACCTGCATATAGTTTCCAGTGCCCTCTTGCCAAACCAAGGATTGGATCCAACCGGATTTTCTGTTGGTGAAAAAGAGAGGTTATGTTGGGGATCATGGCACTTTCATGGACAAAAGTCATGTTGGACAGAGGCACTATAGAAGAGAAGATAATTTAATGACCTAAAGTGAAAAGGCTAGCTGGATCGATCCCTTAAGGTACCTGTTTTGTTTCCAACCTTTTATAACTAGCTTTTTGAAGAAAGGAGATCGTTTTATAAGCCTGGAACTAGTGACTGGGAAAAGGAAAGTAATTGTAGATCCGTGGATCTTGGTGGACCTTACGTTTTATGGAAAGACTCTGTGTAAGAATCTGTGGTGACTTGGCAGAGGTGACTCCCCCTCCAAAATGTCAAGGGGCCTTGCCATGAATATTGCTGTTTTCTGTAATCTCTATAACTGTACTGGGAATGCTTGAGGGAGTTATATTCTGCTTATATTGCTTGCTGTGCTACCCTGGTGGAGAGGCCTGTGTCTGGTTTTCAAGGACATGATATCTCTTCTTCAGAGACTGCCTTGGCACCTGCTAACACGCAATGGGGGTCTGGGTGAGAAACTTTCGCCCTTGCTTTGTGCTGGTTTTTTGCTGTGAATTTTGGCGGGCTCATAACAACCAGGGAGGGGTATATAGATCTGGCCGCAGTGTTACAGACCAGTTCTGACACAGAGAGTAATACTGCTATGTATTGTCAGGTTTCAAAAGTATAAACACTGACTATTGTGTAAATTTATACACTTTTGACCTTCTTTAAATCTATTTAAGTGTGTTGTCCTAAATACTGGGAGAGTCTGCCAAGATTTATTACACCAGTCTGCAGTAGGTTTGCCAGACACCCACTTGGGGGCTTCAATCTGCTGCCAGCCTGGCTGTTGGGGGAAGCCCCACTCCCGAACAGCCCTCTCCTGCATTGTTGTTAGTACAATAACATCATGTGGAAGTGATGTCATCACTCCAGGCACATCATGTGGTGACACTCTAGTTGCATTTTGGTCAAAAACTAGAGTTTGGGCCAAAATGCTAGTGTTGCTGCACAATGTGCCCAGTGTGATGACATTGCTTCTGCATGATATCATCGTACTGACAATGCATGCAGTGACATTGCCCCAGCCAGTGAAATGCACCTGGCAACCCTAGTCTGCCAAGATGGTACTGCTTTGCCATGCTGTTCAACCTTTTTCTTCTAGCCAACATTTAGATTGGTAATCAGTTACATATGCTTGTGTCTCAAATCATAAGCATAAGATTTCACAGGATTTCATAACCAGTCATACCCTTAATTGTTCTTATTGAACTAGAGTAGTATGGTTGTATTTGAACATTTGTGGAGAGGAAATAGGTAATTGCTGTCGTCATGGCAAACTGGAGCTCTGTTCAAGGCTTCAGTTGTGGTTTTGCCTGCAGGACAAACCTTTGTGTGTTGACATCCTCCTTACAGTAAGGGATATACTGTGTACCATCTGTACAAAGCTTTTTGAATTAAAATTGCTAACTTTATATTTTTCCTAAGTACAAATATGCATTTCCAGAATACATTTTGCCACTAGCTGGCATTTGGGATTTGTTCAGGAAGTTTCAACTGCTACTCCACTGAGATGTATGCCTGCCTTCAGCAATAGCCACCACGCCAATTCTAGATGGAAAAATTCTGACTATTCCTTTTAGCCTCAGCGTAGACTTTTGAAGCCTGCTAATCAGAACAGTGGGCAAGCAACTTTGAGCATATATGGAGTATCAATAAAGAAAAAAGTATGCAGAATAAGACTTTTTATCTTCATCTGAACACCATTGGCTGAAAACTATGTGGTGAACAATGTGTGACGTAACAGCTATCAAACAGTTTGTGTTAAGTCCCCCCTGGTTCCATGAATAGCTTTTTAAAATGTGCGGCTTTAACTCTCCAAAAAAGGAAGTAAATGTTTGGCTGTAATTTCAGGAGACAAAGAGGTCACTTACATTACAATTATATTAAACCCCCCCCCACCCCCAGCTTTGTTTTAATAAATGTTTTAGGATTGTGTAAGGTTTCATTATGTCTGTTGCTGATTTGTTATTAGGGAGTTTCCAACCTTTTGTTATGGCTTCAGATTATGACAGCTGTTTTTACTTTTCAATGGTAGTTTGCAGTGACCCACTGGAGTCGGGGAAACAGAATAATCAATTGAAAGTTATTTTTAAAAACCCTTCATGGTTACAATGATCTTTGTCCACCAAGGATTTACTGTGGAAAATCTTTTTTTTTTACTTCTACTTTCCAGAAAGGTTCCAGATCTATTCAAAGACCAGGCTTACCCAGATATGACTATCTTTGAATGTATTTTCCCCCATGTCTGTTAGCCGCCCTGAGCCCGCCTGGCGGGGAGGGCGGGATATAAAAATAAAATATTATTATTATTATTATTATTATTATTATTATTATTATTATTATTATTATTATTATTATTATTACTGAGTGTTGTGATCCCTCAAATTTAACTTCATATGAAGTTGGTTTCCCATCTTACAGCTCATCTTGGAAACAGATACAGAGGAACTATATAGATAGGACCATATGTTATATTATCACTTTATTGCACAGAATTTATTACCTCACCAGACACAATGGAGGGGGGAGGAATCTCTCTACAAAAAACCCCTCCTATAAAATATAGTGGGTTCACCAAATCTTAGGGTTGCCAACCTCCAGGTGGCTCCTGGAGATCTCCTCCTATTATAGTTGATCTGCAGATGACCGGCATCAGTTCCTCTGGAGAAAATGGCTGCTTTGAAGGGTGAACTCTATGACATTATGCTTAATCTTGCAGAGGTTTCTCCCCTTCCACCCCCCCTCCCCAAACTCTAACATCAATATCTCTAGATACATTCCAATCCAGAACTGGCAATCCTACCAAACATGGAGGTAGTGGCAACCCTGACATCAACAATGTTCCTATTTGTACTGTTTTATCAAGATTGCTGTCACTCACTTGAATGGGTAAAACATATCACTGGATTGGAGAATATCACTGCAGTGGGATTGAACTTGATCACTGCCTGTGATTCTGGAAAGTGAAACAGGCTCCATTTGAGAGGGACCCCTTCATCACCAGATTAGGACGTGCTGAATCCCTGAGCAATATGAAATCCAGCATATCTTTTGATAAATTTGCTTTAATTACTCATTAATAACTGCAGCCATCTGTACTCTTGTACTGTATTAGCCTATTTCAAAACATCTTTATGTCTGTAATAGGGATGGGCATGAACCACAAATGAACCTTGGTTCAAGCACAAACTGGGTTGGTTTGTGGTTCCTGAAGCAGGGGTTTCAGGAAAACATGCCTCTCACAAACCCTCCATGGAATTTTGTGAGGGCTCCAAAGGCATTTAAAAACCTTCAGAGCCTGTCCAGAAATGAGCTCCAAGAGGCATTCAAATGCCGTTGGAGTCCACAGCCAACCTGTGGCCCAACTTACGTAAACTCTGAAGGCATTAAATGCCTTCGAAGCTTACTTCTTAGTCAGGCAGAGGAAGTGAGCCTTCAGAGCCCACCTCTGGGTTGGGCCAACCCAACTTAGCTCCAAGAGTGAGCTCTGAAGGTATTTATAGGCCTTCAGATCCCACTTATGGGTGAGTGTAGCCTGTCAGGCAGCCTCACCCAGAAGTAAGCTCCAAAGTTCTACTTGGGATTGGCTGAATGCTTGAACCAGATGAATCATGAACTGGTTCATCTGATGGAGGAATTTGTTGTTGGTTTGTGGTTTGAGAAACTTCCATTTTTGTGGTTCACGCCCATCCCTAGTCTGTAATATCTATTATTTTTATTATTATTATTTTAGTAAATTTATATTAGTAAATTTCTATATATTTTTTATCAGTAAGAACAAGGCCAAGAGCAACTCCTGGGTAATCCTGATTTAAAACAACAAAACTCATGACAAACTACAACCGTGGTTGAAATGTAAATATGGAAAATAATTTGAAGCTTTGCCTTAAAATTAGGAACTGATAATATTGAGTGAACAGATACATGACTGCAAATAGGCAGTATTTTAAATTATTAACAAGTGTCTCTATGGAATGCTGCTGACTTTCAAGGTTGGAAAACAACGCTGTGAAAAGTGCACTTTCTCCTGTAAGTTTCACACATGCCCACTTACAAGCTATCTTGTAATTGAAAAATAAATTATAAGCTTATTTAAAGGGTTACATCTTCTATATACATTTCTGTGTTCTTGGTGCGAAATACTTTGGATAAGTTAGGTTTCTATCAACTGTTTTTTTTTTAAAGCAAATTTGCCTTAAAATTATAGCTGGAAATGACCTGTCCTGTTTCATACTCATTTTTCATTTGTTGGCCCAGGATGCTGTATGTGTAGCAATAGTTTCTGCTTCACAAAGCTTTAAAATCTCTGCTCCAAGGCATCTTGTGAGTGAAAACAAAAGGTCACTCACAGTTTCAGGAAGCCCCAGAGACATTGTTATAATGACTTAATGTACAAGCATATTTGAGGGAACAGATTTCATGGATGAGGTCATAAATTAGTTGAGGTGGAATGTAAAGTAGGGCTGTAGATAAGTGTCTGCTGGAGAGTTTAGATATCATGAAGTCTCATTGTTATAAGTCTCCAGCCTGTTAATAGCACCATGTTTCCTAACTAGGGCAAATTCTAAGTTTATCAAGGGTATATTAAAAAAAAAATACAGGTTTTTAAATGTGGAATGTTAATACAGTTCATTGAAGAAAATGCTAATAGGAAAGGATTTTCTTTAGATCGGTTGAAAATGTGCATGTTAGGAAGGATTGCTTACAGGCGATACTGTTGTGGCAGTATACATGTTCTTTTGTCTGTTCTTTTCTTCTCCCCCATCTTCCTCCTCCTCCTTTTAAAAAGGGTAAACAAAAGAGATGGTGGTGCAGGGCAGACTTGCCATATTAGAGTTGTGTTAATTTGACCCACTTGTTGAAAATGTCTGCAGCCATACTGGCACATTCTAAAAAATGTGTAGGGTTGCCAGGTCTGAGTCAGGAAATACCTGGGGACTTTGGGGGTGGAGCCAGGAGTAAGGCTGTGAAAAGCATGACTGAATTCTAAAGAGGAAGGTAAAGGAGATTGTGAGCCGCTCTGAGACTCTTCGGAGTGGAGGGCAGGATATAAATCCAATATCTTCTTCTTCTTCTAAAGGGAATTCTAGAGGCACCAGATGCTATGCGGAAATGTTGGTGTCTCTGCCTCAAAAAACAGAGCCCCCAGAGTCCCAGATATCCACAGGTTGATTCTCCATTATACCCTATGGTGAGTCTCCATAGGGTATAATAGAGTGCTCAGTGGACATCCCCCCCCCCCACTTTCTGATAACCCTGAAGAGGGGGGAGAGCCAGTTTGGTGTAGTGGTTAAGTGTGCGGACTCTTATCTGGGAGAACCCGGTTTGATTCCCCACTCCTCCACTTGCACCTGTTGGAATGGCTTTGAGTCAGCCATAGCTCTGGCAGAGGTTGTCCTTGAAAGGGCAGCTGCTGTGAGAGTCCTCTCGGCCTCAAAGGGTGTCTGTTGTGCAGGATGAAGATAAAGGAGATTGTGAGACTCTGAGGCCTTGGAGTGGAGGGTGGGATATAAATCCAATTTCTTCTTCCAAACCAGGGGATCCCCTGGGAATTAACAAATGTAAAAAAAACCCCTAACCCCCCCCCCCGCTAAGTTATTGAAGAGGGACCCCTGAATAATTAAAGAATACCCCAATAATAATAAATGAAAATATGTTTTTTGCCTTCAGAAGAGAATGTCTGATGCAATGTTTAAAGTAACTATTAGAGGCCACACAGCCCAAATGGGTGTGAATTCAAGGTTTTAAAAGTAGATTTAAAAAGGCCCCTTTGAGAAGCTTCTTGCTAAGCTGATAACGCATGAAGGCAGGATGTATGGAAAATTACAGGAAGGTGGGGCATGTTGAGTAGATAAGCCTAGGGGCTTGCCTGCTTGTTTTGGGGTGAATAAAAACGGTTGGTATGAAAATAACTTTAACTTAGTCATTTTGAAGGCTTATGCCTTGCTAAGTTCTGCTTTGGTGCCAGAGTAAAATCGTTTCATACCAGAAGTGTGTGGCTCTGTTATTTTCCTGCTACATTATCACCATCAAATATTTTATCAACAAACCATATTCTATAATTTTTACAAACATAAGTACAAATATATAACAGTTGGTGGTGAATCAACCAGGAAAAGCAATTACAAAAGTAAATCCACGAGCTCAGAGGCACTCAAAACAATCATTGTGTTTACAGGCACATAAAAAATGAGTATAAGCAAAAATACACAGAACTGCAACCCTGTATAGAAATTATTCAATATTGCAAAAATGTCCCAAAACTTCCCAATATACTCGTGGACAGCTGTGTTTGTCTGAAGCAGTAGAACAAAGTAGGAGTCAAGTACAACAATGTTTTATTCAGAATGTCCTGTTTTAGAGGAGTAGCAGAAGAACTTTTAACAGCTGCAATATGTCTATTCCGGATATTCTCAGTAGATGTTTCAGTCCTTCAGTCTTCTTAAATCTGTAGGCTGTTCTGATAGAACCTGATTTCAAAACACTTTTAGTATCTGACACAAAATTCACAGCATAAGACAGAATCCCAGATTTTCTGCATTATGTCATGTACTTCCACTCTTATATTTGAGGTGGTGGTGTCTTGAGTTGCTGCTTAATACCACAAAATAAAAAAACAGCTCTTTTAAAATATTGCAGTCACAAACTACTGAAACTATTGTGCTTTTATCAGTGTTATATATATATTTTACTTGTGTGTATTTAAAAAATTATAAGAACATAAGAAAGCCATGTTGCATCAGGCCAGTGACCAATCTAGTCCAACACTCTGTGTCACACAGTGGCCAAATACACACACACACACACTGGCTAATAGCCACTGATGGACCTCTGCTCCATATTTTTATCTAACCCCTCTTGAAGCTAGCTATGCTTGTAGCCGCCGCCACCTCCTGTGGCAGTGAATTCCACAAGTTAATCACCCTTTGGGTGAAGAAGTACTTCCTTTTATCCATTTTAACCTGACTGCTCAGCAATTTCATTGAATGCCCACGAGTTCTTGTATTGTGAGAAAGGGAGAAAAGTACTTCTTTCTCTGCTTTCTCCACCCCTTCCATAATCTTGTAAACCTCTATCATATCACCCCGCAGTCGATGTTTCTCCAAGCTAAAGAGCCCCAAGCGTTTTAACCTTTCTTCATTGGGAGAGTGTTCCAAACCTTTAATGATTCTAGTTGCCCTTTTCTGGACTTTTTCCAATGCTATAATATCCTTTTTGAGGTGCAGTGACCAGAATTGTACACAGTATTCCAAATGAAACCGCACCATCGATTTATACAGGGCATTATGATACTGGCTGATTTGTTTTCAATTCCCTTCCTAATAATTCCAAGCATGGCATTGGCCTTTTTTATTGCAACCGCACACTGTCTTGACATTTTCAGTGAGTTATCTACCAGGACCCCAAGATCTCTCTCTTGGTCAGTCTCTGCCAGTTCACACCCCATCAACTTGTATTTGTAGCTGGGATTCTTGGCCCAAATGTGCATTACTTTGCACTTGGCCACATTGAACATCATCTGCCACGTTGACGCCCACTCACCCAGCCTCAACAGATCCCTTTGGAGTGCCTCACAATCCTCTCTGGTTCTCACCACCCTGAACAATTTAGTGTCATCTGCAAACTTGGCCACTTCACTGCTCACTTCCAACTCTAAATCATTTATGAACAAGTTAAAGAGCATGGGACCCAGTACGGAGCCCTACGGCACCCCACTGCTTACCGTCCTCCACTGCGAGGACTGCCCATTTATACTCACTCTCTGCTTCCTATTACTCAGCCAGTTTTTGATCCACAAGAGGACCTGTCCTTTTACTCCATGACTCTCAAGCTTTCTAAGGAGCCTTTGATGAGGAACTTTATCAAAAGCTGTCTGGAAGTCAAGGTAAACAACATCTATCGGGTCTCCTTTGTCCACATGTTTGTTTACCCCCTCAAAGAACTGTAACAGGTTAGTGAGGCAAGATCTTCCCTTGCAGAACCCATGCTGAGTCTTCCTCAATAACCCGTGTTCATCAATGTGCCTACTCATTCTGTCCTTAATAATGGTTTCTACCAACTTTCCCAGTATTGAAGACAGACTGACAGGCCTGTAATTTCCCGGATCTCCTCTGGAACCCTTTTTAAAGATGGGGGTGACATTTGCTACCTTCCAGTCCTCAGGAACGGAGGCAGATTTCAATGAAAGATTACAGATTTTTGTTAGAAGATCCACAAGTTCAACTTTGAGTTCTTTCAGAACTCTCGGATGTATGCCATCCGGACCCGGTGACTTATTAGTTTTTAATTTGTCTATCAGTTGTAGGACCTCCTCTTTTGTCACCTCAATCTGACTCAGTTCTTTAAACACCCCTTCCAAAATTAGTAGTTCTGGGGCGGGCAAAAAGTTCTCATCTTCCACAGTGAAGACGGAGGCAAAAAATTCATTCAGCTTCTCAGCCATTTCCCTATCCTTCTTCAGTAATCCTTTTACCCCATGGTCATTCAAGGGCCCCACTGCTTCCCTGGCTGGTTTCCTACTTCTAATATATTTGAAGAAATTTTTATTGTTGGTCTTTATGTATTTTGCAATATGCTCCTCATAGTCCCTTTTTGCCTGCCTGATTACAGTCTTGCATTTGATTTGCCACATCCTGTGTTCCCTTTTACTAATCTCACTTGGACTGGTTTTCCACCGCTTAAAGGAGTCCGTCTTACCTTTTACAGCTTCCATTACTTTGTTTGTTAACCATGCAGGCCTTTTCTTATGCCTGTTTGTGCCTTTCCTAACTTGTGGTATGTATTTTATCTGAGCTTCTAGGATTATTGTTTTAAATAGTTACCAAGCTTCCCCAAGGGTTTTGACCGTATTTACCTTTCCTTTCAGTTTCCTCCTCACATGCCTCCTCATCTCAGTGTATTTACCCCTTTTAAAATTAAACGTGGTTGTGGCAGTCTTTTTGGGCAACTCCCTATTTATACAAACGGTGAAATCAATAACATTATGGTCACTGCTCCCAAGCGGCGCAATCACTTTTACATCTCTCACCAAGTCTTAGGCATTACTTAGGACCAAATCCAGGATCGCCCCACCCCTGGTAGGTTCTGAGACCATCTGCTCCAAAGCACAGTCATTGAGAGCATCAAGAAACTCAATCTCTTTCTCTCTACCAGAACACAAATTCACCCAATCAATCTGCGGGTAGTTAAAATCACCTATTACGACACAGTTTTTATGTTTAGCCACTATCTTTAAACCTTCCATCATATTATAATCATCCTCTATCGTTTGATTTGGTGGGCGATAACAAACTCCCATAGTTAAATTTCCTTTTGGGCCCTCTATTTCAACCCAAAGCATTTCTAAAAGGGAATCTAGTTCTCTGACCTCAGTCTTACTGGACCGTATATCCTCTCTGACATACAGAGCCACCCCACCTCCAACCCTTCCCTCCCTATCCTTCCGATATAACTTATATCCAGGAATCACCGTGTCCCACTGATTCTCCTCATTCCACCAAGTTTCTGAAATTCCCACAATGTCTATGTTTTCTCCCAACACTAAACATTCCAATTCACCAATTTTACTTCAAACACTTCTAGCATTTGCATACAAACATCTGTAATTTCCCAGGCAAGCTAGGCTCGCCACCTTCCTCTTGCCGCCTCGAGACTTAGGCAGACAGTCCATACTGTTTGTCACCATCACAGTGGACATCAATTTTTGAAGTTTAGGCACTAATACTTCTGCCAGAACTTTATAAAATTTCGCTGAAAAACCGTCAGGACCCGGAGCTTTTCCTAATTTCATTGAACAAATTGCTGCTTCTATTTCTGCTTTTTCAATTGGTTCATTCAAAGTTTTTTCCATGCTTTCTTTTAGGGGTTTCACTTTTATTGTATGCAGTAAGCTTCTATTTTCTCTTTATTTACTTGTTGACCTTTAAATAATTTAGCATAAAATTTGTAAAACACCCTTTTAATTCCAGCTTGGTCTACAATTTCTTTGCCCTCCAAAAAAATTCTATTTATGAACCTTTTCTCCCTTTTTTTCTGCAGTTGCCAAGCCAAATATTTCCCCGGCTTATTAGCACCTTCAAATGATTTTTGCTGTAACTTTTTAAAATTCCACTCCACCTCTTTGTTCAATAAATGTCTCAATTGGTTCTGCAAAATTGTAATCTCCTGCATTATTTCCCCCCCCCCCCGGTCTTTTTTTCAGTTCATTTTCCTTTTTACCTATTTCTGTTTGTAAGTCCAGCAATAGTTTTTCTTTAGCTTTTTGTCTTTATTGTTCAATGTAATTAGTATTCCTCTCATAACAGCTTTGTATGCGTTCCATACGGTCTGGATTTTAACATCTTGATTTTCATTCATTTGGAAAAAAGCTTTAGTTTCTTTTTCAGGAGATTTCACTATTTCAGCTTTTTGCAATAAATCTTCATTTAGCCTCCATCTTCTCATCTTTTTCCTTTCTTTCGCTAACCACATTAATGGATTGTGGTCTGCACCTATTTTCGGAAGAATCTCCATTTTGTTAGTAATAAGTCCCAGATCCTATGGACCATACCATATCAATTCTTGAGAAGGAGTTGTGCCTTGCTGAAAAAAAAGTATAGTCACGCATATTAGGATTGAACTTTCTCCAAATATCTTCCAGACTTTCTTGCTTTATTAGTTCAAAAAATTACTTTGGCAGCTTGCCATCTTTGTTCTTTTTGTTTTCAGATCTATCCAGAGAGTCTTAATAGTTCCATTGAAGTCTCCCATTACCATTACTTGATCATAAGTCACTTGGTCTACTTGTTGCATAATGTCTTTTAAAAAAGCATCTTTCGCCCCATTAGGGACATATAATCCCAATAACAACATCTTTTTCTCATTCATAAACACCTCCACTGCAACATATCTACCTTCATTGTCTTTAAAAATCAATTTTGGCTCCAATTATTTTTTAATATAGAAAACCACTCTCTTTTTTTTCCTTTAGCTAATGAAAAAAATTCTTCTCCAAGAGATCTATTCCATAAAAATTTGTAATCCAATTGTTTAATATGTACTTCTTGTAGACAAACTGTATTACATTTCTGTTTTTTAATCCAATGGAAAGTTGCTTTCCTTTTTTGTGGTGAATTGTCCATTTATATTCCAAGAAATTAATTTGTAATCCATAATGGTTTTTCAGTTATTCTGTATCCCCAAATTGTCCGCAAAAAATTCCTCCATGCCTTGAGTATCTACTATTGTCTTTCTCAGTCTTTTATACTCAAAGCTAAGACCTTCAGGTAAGATCCATCTGTATCTTATTCCCTTCTCTCTTGCCAGTCAATTTCTTGAATTGTCTTCTGTCACTAATAACCTTCCTCGGCAGCTCCTTCATTATCCACACTCTGCTTTCCTCTACAACCATTGGGTTTTCAATGTGTTGACTTAAGATCCTTCCCACCATGTCTCTTGTAGTAAATTTTACTACCACATCCCTTGGTAGCTTGTGCTTTCTAGCAAATTCTGAATTGACCCTGTATATATAATCACATAAATGTCCCATCACCTCAGGGTCATCTCCCATAAATTCAGCCATAATTGTAGCAATGCACTTCTTTAGATCCTCTTGGTCTTTTTCAGGCACTCCCCTTAGACGAATCATATTCTCCATCAACTTACAGTCTTGCAGTATTGCTTTGTCCTGCATCTTCTTAACAGTAGCATCTTGATCCTTAATTTTAACTTCTATCTCCTCTGTCTTTTTAGCTGTTGCTTGAGACTCTTTTCTGAGATCATCAATCTCTTTTTTAATCTCTTTCTTGACTTCCTCAGCACTGGAATTTATTTCTTTAGTTAGTTTCTTCTCACTTCCTGTTATTAAATCCTTCATTACCTTCACCAATCTTGCCTCCATAGCATCCAGTTGTTCTTGAACTTGTTTAGCCATTTTTTCTTCTCCCAGCGAGGCTTCTCTTAAACATGTAACCCTTCGTCCCAGCTTCTGATCAGACATCACTGTCCTTCCATTGCATATAATGGGTTCTTAAGTTGGTCTCACCAAGCCACAATCTGATAGTTGCATTCAATAGATTAGAGCATGCCCTTTCCAACAAGCCCAAAATCGCCGTCCTCTGAGCTTTCTAGCTCCAGATATTAATTTTTAAAGTTCCTAATTTTTCCAAAATGGCGGCCGCGATATTTCCAAGCCTCTTTTTTTTTTTAAGTTTTCCTTTTCCCCCTAGGGCTTATTTTTTATTTTCAAGCTGATAGTCCAAACTGTTTCACCTTTTGGGGATGATTTGTATTGGTTTTGAATATTTTTAAAGTCCAATTCCAGTTTATTTTATGTAAAACCTTTGACCTTTCTGTAATGGTTGCCGACGTTTCTCTATGGTTTCTGGCTCTAGAAAAGACCCGGATGCTTGAACATACCTCTTCTCTCAACACTTACTTCCTGACTCTCTGGCCGTGAAGTCTCGTTCTTGATGGTTGTAAATCCCACGATGGTTGAAAACAAAACGTCACTTCCTGTTTCATAGTAAGAGTCTGCAGCTATGTTATGGCTGTTTCCCCCCCCCCCCCCAAAGCCACAGGAATTCAAAACAGCAAGTATTTTTCTACACTTTTCTGCTTACTCTTAGCTCCAAAAATTCCACTTTCACCCCCTTCCACTTCTCCTTGATTTTATACTTTTGCAAATAGTTCTACATCTTAAATCTTTTCTTTTAACAGTCTTATTTTAGTCATGGAATGATAGATAAGGATCTTTTACCTTAACGTAGTCTATTCTTGTTAATACCGTCCACTTTGCCTTCAGATATTATTATAGTCCATAGAAAGCTGGAATCTTGATGAGTTTATGTCAATTTAATGACTCCGGAGATTCTTTGTAGACGAATGCAATTCTTCATCAGGGATTCTTCAAAGCCAAAAAAAAAAACCCTCCTGGGATCTCTCATCAGCCAAAGTAAGTCCCCTCAAAATTATCAAACATGTCTTAGACAGATTCCTTTACTGGAAAATGTAGGCAGCAGGCGTTAGAATGCCTTTTATGCCCAAAACAAAGATTCCGGTCTGCTCCTCCGGAGAGAAACAGGTCAGCTCACCATGTTCCAACCCCGGAAGTCCTCCCCACCCCTGGTAGGTTCTGAGACCATCTGCTCCATAGCACAGATATTGAGAGCATCTAGAAATTCCATCTCTTTCTCTTAACCTGAACACATATTGACCCAATCAATCTGCAGGTAGTTAAAATCACCTATGACGACACAGTTTTTATATCTAGCCACTATCTTTAATCCTTCCATCATATTATAATCGTCCTCTATCTTTTGATTTGGTGGGCGATAACAAACCCCCAAAGTTAAATTTCCTTTTGGGCCTTCTATTTCAACCCAGAGCATTTCTAGAAGGGAATCTAATTCTCTGACCTCAGTCTTACTGGACCGCATACCCTCTCTGACATACAGAGCCACCCCACCTCCAACCCTTCCCTCCCTATCCTTCCGATATAACTTATATCCAGGAATCACTGTGTCCCACTGATTCTCCTCATTCCACCAAGTTTCTGAAATTTCCACAATGTCTATGTTTTCTCCCAACACTAAACATTCCAACTCACCTATTTTACTTCGAACGCTTCTAGCATTTGTATACAAACATCTATAATTTCCCAGGCAAGCTAGGCCTGCAACCTTCCTCCTGCCGCCTCAAGAATTTGGCAGACAGTCCATACTGTTTGTCACCATCTCAGTGGACAACTCTGATCCATTACCTGGTAGAAAAGTAACAGGTAACCCTTCATCCCTTTGAGATGAGTCCTCCTGAACCAGAGACATTTCATCTCCTGTTGGCTTTACCCCAAGATTTAGTTTAAAAAGTGCTCTGCCACCTTTTTGATTTTAAGTACCAGCAGCCTGGTTCCATCTGGGGACAAGTGGAGACCATCTCTTTTGTACAGCTCCCGCTTGTTTCAGAAAGCATCCCAGTGCCTAACAAACTTAAACCCTTCCTCCTTACATCATCGTCTCATCCACACATTGAGACTTCTAATTTGTGCCTGTGTCTCCAGCCCTGCTCGTAGAACAGTGCATGTGGATCCAATAATAATTTTTAAAATACCCATTGTTAACATATGCTTTGACATATGTTTTCCCAGTTAGTTGTTTTCATTGTTGCTGTATCAGATTTTCCTGTGTGGGATTGAAATGTGGTTTATATGTAACAAATATCTTCATGGTCGAGATGACATTTCCAGTGTTCCTTGATTTTAGTGCTATGGAATGTTGTGTTGTCATTGGTTGAATGCCACTGCAAGTTGTCTGAACCCTTAGGCTAGGGGTCATGATGTGTTATTGTTAAGATGATCCCAGTTGTTCATGTTTCCATTGTTGTTTTTCCTTCCTCCTGCGTTGTTTCTTTATAAATGTTATGGAAACACATTAGCTTATTTGCTACATTAAATAGGATTTTACATTGCTTTTAATCTTGAGATACCTGGAGACTGGTTTACACATTGACATTTGATAAAATCATGAGCGATGTGAATGAACCATTATGGTTCTAATGCCACAAATATAACTTTTATGTCATCCAGTGTCACCTTCAAAATAATATTTTCCAGTGGAATCAGGTCACACATTCAAGTGTTGACTATAAACAAATGATTCACATACCCATATGAATGGTTCATGGAACTGGTAAGTCTTTAAGAAATTGAAGTAATTGTGAAATGATTAGTTTTGGTGTACCTAGAGAGGTGTTTTGAAATAGTGTTCTGAAAACTAGAGAAGCTTACCAGATGATCAATTGGTCCTATCACTGTCAGTCTTTCACTGCAGTATGTAGAGATATCAGAGAGTTGGGTGCATTCAAAAGTACATGGAGTGACAGGCCCAATGGGCTTGACCTGTAGCTTGCCTGGATCCAACCAGGACATGCTCCAGAAACATCTGAAAGGATACTGTGGCAGGTGCAAGCAAGGAAATGACTACAGCAAGGAAATGACTTGACCAGCAAGGAAATGACTACAGAAAGTAACTCTAACTCAAGATCAGTGAGTTAGAGTAATGCTTTCTTTCTTCATTTACAGCTGTCTTGTTTACATGAGAGTACAATTCCATGTACATAAAATGTAGGTTACATATCTAATTTGGCAAGCAAGTACATTTTGGCTCTAATATATTCTGGTTTATCATATGTTGAATTTCAGTGTCCCAGGTAGGCACTGCGGAAGAACAGAGGCCCTATTCTTTTACAAACTGACAACTGTGACCTTACTATTTGTATTGTGTTTTGGAATTTTAAAAATGCTATTCAAAATGCTAGTTCAGGGTACCATAAGCAGAGTCCTGGAAAAATATGAGTATCTGAATGAAATCTAGGTGCTTAAATAGTTCCTTTCATTTAAAAGATCCCTTAATATAGGAGAATGTCACTGACCTTATTGAGTAAATTAATGGAGATAATTAAGCTGTCACTGTGGGTGAAATCTGAATACATTTGCAGTTTGAAAAACATACAGGGTACAGTCAGAGCAGCATAGCAAAGCAGTCAGTCCTTGGGTTTATCCCTTTGGTATTGGTGAACAGATAAGTATTGTTATCTTTCATAATAGAATGACTGTTCAGTGCAGGCCTACTGAAGGGATTACAGTAATATAAAGTGAAACTGATATGGAGGAGACTCAGTGCACAATTAAAGATAGTTCCATTTATTGAAGAAGAATAGAACAGCCATGTTTAATACATCCCTTTCATTTATTTCATAGGATTACCTCGATTGTATCACTGACCAATCCAAACTCTCCTTGGGGCCAGAGGAACGATCAGCTTTGTTTGGAAACATAAAAGATATCTATCATTTCAATAGGTAAGTAACTATTCAAATTAAATGAAAACATGTATGGAAACACAGAATTAAAGCTTTCATTACTCTTTTCTTCTAGTAAGCTGAAGTATAAAAGAGCTTAGAACTTCAAACTAAAATAGTTTGTTGTATAGATGGAAAGAATACACAAGAAGTCTAGGAATACTTGACAATGGCTCCCTCTGATAATTTCTTGGATGTTGTTCATTGACTAAACCAGGGTGTTGAACTCATTTGTTAGGAGGGCCAGATCTGACATAAATGGGACTTTGTGGGACTGGGCTATGCTTGTCATAAAATGTAATGCCAGGTAAAGGAGATATAAACTTTATAATAATAATTCTTTTAAAGGGACACAGACAAACACAAAGATATTATTTTTTTTACTTAAATACAAACATGCTTAAAAGTCTCACAATATTTTGTTTAAAATAGAAAGGTGGGGGAATAGTGGGATTTGACAATGTAATTTTAAAAATAAAACATCAAGATAATAATAATAATAATAATAATAATAATAATAATAATAATAATAATAATAATAATAATAATAATAATAATAATAATAATAATACTTTTTATTTATATCCCGCCCTCCTCGCCAGGGCAGGCTCAGGGCAGCTCACAATATACGAATATAAAATACAATAAAACCATACATAGTAAATTACAATTTCAATAATAAAATCATCATTAAACCATTAACAACTATATTAAAATTAACATTGTGGTGCTATTACTTAGGTCTTAATAAAATGCAGTGGCTAAAACATGTCCAGCGAAACTTTCTTGGCTCAGTATTAGGTGAAGGCTAGTTTGAAGAGGTGGGTCTTACAGGCCGTGCGGAACTGATCTAAACATCGCAGGGCCCGTACCTCCTCCGGGAGTTGATTCCACAGCAGTGGTGCTGCAATGGAGATGGCTCGATCCCGGGTGGTCTTCAATCTGGCCTCCCTTGGCCCAGGGATATTCAGCTGGTTCTTTCCAGCTGACCTCAGTGCTCTCTGGGGTTCATATGGGGAAAGACGGTCCCTCAAGTAGGCAGGTCCTCGGCCATATAGGGCTTTAAAGGTAATAACCAGCACTTTGTAACGGACTCGGTACACCACCGGCAGCCAGTGCAGCCCGCGCAGACCCGGCTGTATGTGCTCCCATCTCAGGAGCCCCAACAGCAGCCTAGCCGCCGCATTCTGCACCAACTGCAGTCGCCGAGTTCAGCACAAGGGCAGCTCCATGTAGAGGACGTTACAGTAATCCAGTCTCGAGGTGACCGTAGCATGGATCACCGTTGCTAGGTCCCGACGCTCCAGGAAGGGGGCCAGCTGCTTCGCCCGTCGAAGATGAAAGAACGTGGATTCGGCAGTGGCCGCTATCTGTGCCTCCATTGATAATGAAGGCTCCAGAAGAACCCCCAGGCTCTTGACCCTATGGGCTGCTTTCAGCCGCATACTGTCAAAAGCCAGAAGGGGGATTTCCCTTCCTGGGGCACCGCGGCTCAAGCAAAGTACCTCTGTCTTCGTTGGATTCAGCTTCAGCCCACTTAGCCTGAACCAACCTGCCACGGCCTGCAATGCTAGGTCCAGGTTTTCTGGGATGCAGTCAGGTCGGCCGTCTATTAGTAGATAGAGCTGGGTGTCATCTGCGTATTGGTGGCATCCAAGCCCAAACCTCCGAGCAATCTGGGCAAGGGGGCGCATGTAGATGTTAAATAACATCAGAGAGGGAACTGCACCTTGTGGCACCCCACACACTAGTGGGTGCCTCCGGGACAGCTCTCTCCCAATTGCCACCCTTTGTCCCCGTCCATCAAGGAAGGAGGAAAGCCACTGTAAGGCCGACCCCCTAATCCCTGTGTCGGCGAGCCGGCGGGCCAGTAGCCGATGGCCGACCATGTCGAATGCAGCTGACAGATCTAACAGCATCCGTACTGCCACACCGCCTTGATCCAGATGCCGCTGGAGGTCATCCACCAAGGCGACCAGCACTGTCTCCGTCCCATGGCCCAGGCGAAAGCCGGACTGGTAGGAGTCTAAGGCGGAAGTGTCATCCAAAAAACTCTGTAACTGTAGTGCCACTGCCCTCTCAATAACTTTACCTAGAAATGGTAAGTTCGAGACCGGTCGGTAATTCGCCAATTCGGCCGGATCTGCTGTACTTTTTTTCAAGAGAGGGCGGACCATAGCCTCTTTCAGAGATGTTGGAAAAAGCACAAGTATCAAAGAATAAACTAAAAATATTAACCAAAAATATAAAATACTATGAGCCTAGGAAAACATGACATGGCTGGGCATTGCAAGCTTTCCCCTTCCCCAGTCTACTCAAATTGGCAATGGCTCTTCAGTGTAATATCTCCCTTTCACTGTGGGTTCCTAGGTTAGAGTACTCACTAGGCACTTGTTCTCAGGTCCATTCAGCAGGGACAATCTGGCACAAAGCATCAACCCTTTATTTGCAAGGAGGCAATTCCAGAAAGCAACAGCTTCAGCTGGCCATACAAACTCTGAAAAGTGAAACTCCATTGAAGTACATTGCAGCACAGACAAAGTTGTAAAGAAAATGTGCAATGAATTTTCCATTAAGGGAATAGTCTATCTGGTTGCAGAAGCCTTAATGGAAAATCCATTCCGCATTTTCTTTGCAGTTTTGCAAGCCCAGAAGAGCTTTGTGCTCAAGCCGGCAAAAACAAGGCAGAGGGAGCTGGGAACTTTGGCAACCTCAGAACTTCAAAGTGTGAGGACAAGAGGGGGAGGAAAAATAAGAAAAGAGTTGTAGGCCTGATTCTGGTCTGTGGGCTGTAAATATGACACCCCTGGACTAAACCATGCCCATATATGGGTAGAACTTGGAGCAATTGAACATCAGCCCAGAGCAAGACTCTGATGAGCAATCATGGGCTTACCTGTTTCCTTTATTCTTGTCCTGACTTTTCTGTGGTGGGAGAGGGAGAGAGACTAAATCAGACCAAGTCTGTGTTTTTGCTTTTCCACTGCCAGTTTTCTGCCATAGAGTGAAACAGCAATGGAAGATATTGGAGTGTAATGTACTCTGTGTTTGCTACTCTTTCTAATTTTTATCCAAGAAAGTATGTTCTGGTAAATAAAACTCTCTCCTAATGTTTCTTTTTGACACTTTTCGCTTTTGATTTACCTTTTTAGAGGGCCATAATCTTAATACCCACTTAACCCCTTTTCAGATTTTGAAGTATGGAAGAAGATAGTACAATGCACATGCTTATTCCATCTTTTCCACTAAAAAAAGACAGTCTTTATTTTTTAATTACATACCTAAAATTTATTTTATTTATTTATTTTTGTAAATTTGTATTCTGACCTTTCCTGCAAGCAGGCTCAGGGCGGATAACAACAAAAGTTAAAACAATGAAATACTACAAGCTAAAACCATAAAATACAATAAAACAAATAGCACATATGTTACAGGAGATGGTTTCCATTGGATGCATTCTATATACCAGTACAGCAGTTGGCCCAGAGATGGAATAATAAATTAAAATAAAATAATATAGCATCGTGACAGGCAAGGGAGGCCAAGCAGATTCAACAATTCAAGATATGTGTGTACACATACACATATCCTTCTGGCATAACCAGGCCTGGCACTAGGGTTTCTGTCGCCCAAGGCAGAACCCTGCACTGGCACCCCTCCAGCATCTAATTATGTGTGCTTTGCACACGCAGTGCAACAACGTCATCCGGAAGTGATGTCATCGTGGCGGTGCACCCCCTGCCCAGCAGCCCTGTCCTGCTTTATAGGGAGCTGAGCAGGGACCGTTGTGGGGGGGGGGGACATTGTTTTTTCACTCCAATTTTTTGGAGTGAGGAAACAACCCTCCTCCTGCACAGCCCTTCCTGAGCTCCCTCGGTGAGGTCCAGTGAGCACTCACTGCTATGTCCCCCGACTTCACAGAGGCTTCCCGAGCCTACTTGGCCTACTCCCACGCACAGGCCCTGGGCATAACCTATTAGACCTATGACAAGGCAGCTCTGTATTTATTTTTGTGCTCCATATAGGGATAATTTAATTAAAGAATGATAGGATGCAAAGTCAAAGGACTTGTGTTGGCTTCAGTGGGAAGCACTGCTGGCATAGATAATACTGTTATCTTGCACTGGTTGGTAGACATGTGGCTTTGCCCCCTTTCCCCCTATTTATCCAGCAGTTAACAATTGCCATTTCAGCAGGTACGGTATGTCACAGAAGTGAGTACACTCCCTCACATTTTGTAAATATTTAAGTATGCTATATCTTTTCATGTGACAACACTGAAGAAATGACACTTGGCTACAATGTAAAGTAGTGAGTCTACAGTTTGTATAACAGCGTAAATGTGTTGTCCCCTCAAAATTATGCAACACATAGCCATTAATGTCTAAACTGCTGGCAACAAAAGTGACTACACCCCTAAGTGATAATGTCCAAATGGGGCCCAAGTAGCTGTTTTCCCTCCCTGGTGTCATGAGCTGACTCATTAGTGGTACAAGGTATCAGGTGTGAAGAGGGAGCAGGTTATTGCTCTCATTCCCTCATACTGGTCACTGGAAGTTCCACATGGCACCTCATGGCAATGAACTCTCTGAGGATCTGAAAAAATGAATTATTGCTCTACATAAAGATGGTCTAGGCTATAAGAACATTGCCAAGACCCTGAAACTGAGCTGCAGCATGGTGGCCAAGACCATACAGTGGTTTAACAGGACAGGCTCCACTCAGAACAAGCCTCGTCATGGTCGACCAAAGAAGTTGAATGCCCATGCTCAGCGTCATATCCAGAGGTTGGCTTTGGGAAATAGACATATGAGTGCTGAGGTTGAAGAGGTGGGGGGGGGGGGTCAGCCTGTCAATGCTCACACCATACGCCACATGCTTCATCAAATTGGTCTGCAGGGCTGTCGTCCCAGAAGGAAGCCTCTTCTAAAGATGTTGTACAAGAATGCCCGCAAATAGTTTGCTGCAGACAAGCAGACTAAGGACATGGATTTCTGGAACCATGTCCTGTGGTCCAATGAGACCAAGATAAACTTATTTGGTTCAGATGGTGTCAAGCGTGTGTGGCAGCAACCAGGTGAGGAGTACAAAGACAAGTGTGTCTTGCTTACCGTCAAGAGTGGTGGTGGGAATGTCATAGTCTGGGGCTGCATGAGTACTGCTGGCATTGGGGAGCTACAGTTCATTGAGGGGACCATGAATGCCAACATGTACTGTGACATACTGAAGCAGAGCATGATTCTCTCCCTTCGGAGACTGGGCCGCAGGGTAGCATTCCGACATGATAACGACCCCAAACGCACCTCCAAAATGACCACTGCCTTGCTAAAGAAGCTGGACTGGCCAAGCATGTCTCCAGACCTAAACCCTATTGAGTATCTGTGGGGCATTCTGAAATGGAAGGTGGAGGTGTGCAAGGTCTCTAGCATCCACCAGCTGTGTGACGTCATCATGGAGGAGTGGAAGAGGACTCCAGTGGCAACCTGTGAAGCTCTGGTGAACTCTATGCCCAGAGGGTTAAGGCAGTGCTGGAAAATAATGGTGACCACACAAAATATTGACACTTTGGACCCCATTTGGACATTATCATTTAGGGGTGTACTCATTTTTGTTGCCAGCAGTTTAGACATTAATGGCTGTGTATTGCGTAATTCTGAGGGGACAGCACATTTACACAGTTATACAAGCTGTAGACTCACTACTTTACATTGTAGCCAAGTGTCATTTTCTTCAGTGTTGTCACATGAAAAGATATACTTAAATATTTACAAAATGTGAGGGGGTATACTCACTTCTGTGACATACTGTATGTCAGAATGAATGATTTCTCCACTTTTGTTCAACATCTACTGGAGTATAGTCAGGTCTGTGTTAAATAACTCCAAGGAATGCATGTAAAAACATGATTTATATTAAAAGATAAAGTTATATGAAATAATTGCCCTCTTCAGTGGTTTTGGCTTGTGGATTTTGACTGATTTCTGTGTATTGCATTTCTTTTCTTTTTTACTTCTTGGCAGCCTAAAGTACTCCAGACCCTGCAAACATGTTGAGACATCTATAAAAGGAAAGCCAGATCTGGCACATTAACTCTTAGCTGTTACTTGCTATTTTGTATTTCATTCACAAAAATAATGGTCTGACTGGAAAAGGATAGATCATTTCAGTTATTTTTCCATAGTGAGATGGTTATACTGAAACATTAATAGTGATATATTTTCCCTTCACAAGCTAATAGCAAGAATGCAAACATAAAATGTTAGATATGAGCGGGCAGCCGTGTTGGTCTGAAGCAGTTGAACAAAGCAGGAGTCAAGTTGCACCTTTAAGACCAACCAATTTCTATTTATAACATAAGCTTTCGTGTGCTCTTAAGCACACTTTATCAGACGAGGAATCCAGCACAGTGAGCAAAGCCATACATAAAATGCTGTTTACAATAACATTATTCGTCCGGGTTTCAGCGCTTCAGGCTCATTGGTGGTTTGTGGAGCTTGGCTCCAATGATCCCCCCCCCCCGAATCGAGTGGTAGGAGGGGTGCTGCAGCCGGGGCATCTTGAGGGGGACACTGGAGGGGTCTCCTGACAGCAAGGAACTTTACAGGAGCCAGGGTAATAACGGCAGTTGTTCCCTGTTCTTCCTGTCTGCTCCGGTGCTCCGCTGTCATGATCCCCATTATGGCAGCAAGAGGTGAATGCCTGACTGCTTTTTTCTCTTAACAAGCTTTTGATGCATCATTCTTCTACCTTAATCACTGAAATTCTTACATGCAAGTAAGTCTGCTTTCTACTACTACTGGCTAACAGATCTTTTAACATAACAACAATTGGGACTGTTCAAAAAGAAAGGGGAAGAGGAGGATAATCCCCCCCTTCTCCGCAAGGGAGGTTTCAAAAAGGCAAAGAACAAACTTGAGAATTTTCAATAACTTAAATTGAACTGAGCACAGATATTTGAACTGATTTGGATTACAATTAAACAAGCTACAATGAGATCAACAATTGGTTACAATACGGTCTGAATAAAAACGGGATATATCTTTAAGAGAAATGGATGTGATGCTTGATCGGAACTGAAACGACTACAATTGAAATGCAGGAGAGAAGCTCATGGCTTTAGAAGGAAGGACTAACTGGGGACTTCTGGGGTTGGAAATGCCGAGCTGAATTGCTTCTCAGAACGGGAGCAGGCTGGGGCTTCTGTTCGGGGTAGTGGAGGGCAATTTAATTCCTACTGCTTACTTTTCTCAGTCAAAGATCAGTCCAAGATATGCACAGGAAACTCTGAGGAGATTTACCTTGGCTAAAAGGGAGTCCAGGGGGGGGCTCCTTTGAGGCTTTGAGGGGTCTCCGGAGATGAGCTGCATATTCATCATCTGCAGAAGTTTCCAGAGTCACTTATTTGACATAAGCTCAAGAGGATCCTAACCTTCTTTGAGACTGCTAAACATCAACAGCTATACAAGACCATTGTTAGATCTGGATAACTGCAGAAAAAGGTACTGATGACTCTCTTCATTCCGGGACTATTTAAAGTTAAGCAAAATAAAATCAGAAGGTGGGAAATAGAAATTCAGAAAACTTGGAAGAAGGGGAGAAGCGGCAAAATTTGAACTTTGTAAATTAAAAGGACAGTGCTAAAAAGTGGAAAGGAATTTATTGTTTTGTCTACTTGCGGTTTTGGTGAAAAAGCCCCATCGTCATAGATTTGCAGCTCTCACAGTCAACACAGGAAATACGTCAAACATCGCGAGATCTTTTTACCAGTGAAAACAGGATTTGGTGGCAAGAAAAGCAGGAAGTGTCGGATGGAAGAGGGAAATCATTAAAACAGCTAGCCTACTCTAGGACTATAATATCATAGAAAAACATCGGCGGCCATTGCTAGGAGGTCAAAATTTAAACAAAGTTTTTAAAGTGTTCGGGACATTAAAAATTGGTGCAGCTGACAGAGGTGACAATTATAAGGTAAATATTATTGGACATTATCGCTGATAATTATTTTAGAAGCGTTTTGAAGGAAAATTTTTTTTAAAGGGAAGCAGAAAGTTGTGACCGCCATTTTGGAAGAAATAAAAACTTTAAAAATTAATATCTGAGCCCAGGAGGCTCTGAGGACAGCAAAATTAGGCTTATTGAAAAGAGCAAGCCTTACTCTATCAAACTTGGTAGTTTAAATTTAATTTGGAGAGGTCAAAATTTTCGGTGGCTTTTTTTGTTTAAAGAATTTTATTAATAACATATGGTAACATTATCCATTAATAACTTTTTTTTTATCTTCCCCATATGCTATTATTTAAATCCCCCTCCCTCCGTTACTTGACTTCCGCTGATGTTATAAACTTAAAATGTTAACACTTAAAGGTACCCTTAAACCATATGAACCATATAAGCCTAGATTCATGTTCTTCTTTTTTCTAATACTTAATCATTATTAAAAAATTGTCCAATGTCCTTTTATTTTCGATTGTTTTTCTACATAACCGCTAAACTTTTCCCACTCCTTTCTATTAACTTCCAAATCATAGACTCTTAAGATTCTTGTTAGTTTATCCATCTCACTCCATGTTATTACTTTTGTAATCCAATCCCATTTTTCTGGTATTTTTTCTTGCTTCCATAACTGTGCATACAATGTCCTAGCCGCTGAAAGCAAGTACAAAATTAAAGTTCTATCCTCTTTTGGAAATGTTTCCATTTGTGATCCCAACAGAAATGTTTCTGCTACTTTCTTAAATTCATATCCCAAAATCCTAGAAATTTCTTGTTGAATCATCTGCCAATACTTTTTTGCTCTTTCACAAGTCCACCACATATGGTAGAAAAAACCTTCATGTTTTTTACATTAAAAAAAAAATTCAAATCAAAGTTAAAAAGTAGCTCAAAGCCCCAGTTAGTCCTTCCTTCTGGATGTTAAAACAATTTTATTTGGTAACAATTAATGTAAATAAAGAAATACAGATGGAAACTTGGGAATATTTATGGAAGAACTCTATGAAGCTTTCGACGTGTCATAGTATTAAAGAGAACTGTTTTAAAATGATGTATAGATGGTATATGACTCCTAAGAAATTGGCAAAGATGAATAAGATGCCAGACAGATGTTGGAAATGTAAAAAACATGAAGGTTCTTTCTACCATATGTGGTGGACTTGTGAAAGAGCAAAAAAGTATTGGCAGATGATTCAACAAGAAATTTCTAGGATCTTGGGATATGAATTTAAGAAAGTTGCAGAGACGTTTCTGTTGGGATTACAAATGGAAAAATTTCCAAAAGAAGATAGAACTATAATTTGGTACTTGCTTTCAGCTGCTAGGACATTATATGTGCAGTTGTGGAAGCAAGAAAAAAATACCAGAGAAATGGGATTGGATTGTAAAAGTTATGACATGGAGTGAAATGGACAAATTAACAAGAATTTTAAGAGACTATGATTTAGAAGTTTTTAAGATGGAGTGGAAAAAGTTCAGAAGATATGTAGAAAAAGAGTGGAAAATAAAAAAGAAGAATATTAATGTTTAGAAAATTAGAAAAAAGAAGAATATTAATTTTTGGTTTTATTAGTTAAGGGTACCTTTAAATATTAGTATTTTAACTAAAGAACACTGACGGGGATCAAGTAACGGGGGGAGGGGTGGGTAGAAAGTAATATATGGGATAGATAAAAGAAGTTATTAATGATGCAAGAAATATAATTTGTTACCATATGTTACCAAATAAAATTGTTTTAACATCCAGAAGGAAGAACTATATGGGGCTTTGAGCTACTTTTTAACTTTGATTATCAGACTGAGTTATTCTATGGAGAAATGGTGTTGCAAATTGAAGTGTTTGATAAAAAAAGATGTTATGATTACCATAATCTCCTTAACGCAGGAAATTAACAGAGCTGATACAACAGCAGACAGGAACCTTTATTCTGAAATACAGTGAAACTGAAAATTTATATGAGCAGAGTGGTAAAGAGACCCCAGTGATGTCTGCTGAGTTGAGAAAAATGGATAAAGATCCATTGGGAAAGGTGCCGAAGGAAATCAAAATGGAGACAATATGCACAGTTACAAAGAAGAGGCGGAAATCAAGACTGATTGAAGTTTTCACAGGAGGAAGTGATGATGTGGGGGCCTTATCACCCTCAGCAAAATGGATGAATGTGCCAAGGGGAGAAGAGGCAGATTTCAGCAAGAATATCAAGACTTGGAAAGCCTTCAAGAAGAAGGGATCATAAACTGTTTTTTCTGCGTGTAATCGGTTAACATGGAATCAATAAAAGGGAACTAGCATGAGATTTTGAAATGGCAAGTGAGACTTTCGGAATCTGGATGTTTCTCTTCCATTTGTTATTTTCATTTATAGAAGCTAAATAGAAGAATGTAATAGAGAGTGGGCTATGGAGATGGTTTCATTTTTTCTCTAGGTAAAAATAAACAAGTGTGGGAGATGAGGCAGTTACTGCATATCAACTTGTACTTAGAGTAATATGAAAATAGGAGTTATAGTCTCCAAAAGTTTTTAAAGAATTTTAAATATTTAAAGTAGATAAACAATTCATTTGGGTCAATTTGTAACAGGGCAGTCATCACAAATATTTTGTAATCTTAAACACCCCTGAAAGAGGCATTGGTCCGCCCTCTCCTGAAAAAACCGTCATCAGACCCGGCCGAATTGGCACACTACCGGCCGGTCTCAAACTTGCCCTTTTTGGGCAAAATTATCGAGAGGGCTGTGGCGGTGCAGTTACAGGAATTTCTGGAGGACGCTTCCGTCCTAGACCCATGCCAGTCCGGCTTCCGCCCGGGCCATGGGACGGAAACAGTCCTGGTCGCCCTCATGGATGACCTCCGACGACAACTGGATCGAGGCGGCTCGGCGGTATTGCTGTTGCTAGACCTATCGGCTGCGTTCGATATGGTCGACCATCAGCTGCTGACCCGCCGCCTCGCCGACGCAGGAATTCGGGGGCTAGCCTTACAGTGGCTCTCCTCCTTTCTTGATGGTCGGGGACAAAGGGTGGCAATTGGGGGGGAGCTGTCTCAGAGATACCCACTTCATTGTGGTGTGCCTCAGGGGGCAGTTCTCTCCCCGATGTTGTTTAACATCTTTATGCGCCCCCTTGCCCAGATTGCACGGAGGTATGGGCTGGGTTGTCATCAATACGCAGATGACACCCAGCTCTATCTATTGATGGACGGCCGGGCTGGCGATGTCCCTACAAATTTGGACCGGGCATTACAAGCCGTGGCTGACTGGCTCAGGCTGAGCGGGCTGAAGTTGAATCCGGCGAAGACTGAGGTCCTTTGCGTGGGCCGCGGCGGACCGGGAGGGGAGATCACTTTACCGGCCTTTGACGGTGCGCCACTGGTACCAGTGCGCAAAGTCAAGAGCCTGGGAGTGCTACTGGAATCCTCTTTATCAATGGAGGCCCAGGTAGCCGCCACTGCTAGATCCGCCTTCTTTCACCTTAAGAGGGCGAGGCAGTTGGCTCCCTTCTTGGAGCGCACCGACCTAGCAACTGTGATCCACGCAACGGTCACTTCGAGATTGGACTACTGCAATGCCCTCTACATGGGGCTGCCCCTATACCGAACACGGAGACTTCAGGTAGTCCAGAACGCGGCGGCCAGGCTACTGGAGGGACTACCACGGTGGGAACCTGCGCGGCCTGGGCTGCGGGATCTGCATTGGCTGCCGGTTGTCTACCGTGTTCGCTATAAGGTGCTGGTCATCACCTTTAAAGCCCTATATGGCCGAGGACCTGCCTACCTAAAGGACCGCCTCTCCCCATATGTGCCCCAGAGAGCGCTGAGATCCGGTTCTCAGAACTTACTAACAATCCCTGGGCCAAGAGAAGCTAGGTTGAAGGCTACCAGGGAGCAGGCCTTCTCGGTGATAGCCCCTCGTTGGTGGAACGACCTTCCTGAGATGGTGCGAGCCCTGCGGGACCTGAACCAGTTCCGCAGGGCTTGCAAAACATTTCTTTTCCAGCTGGCTTTTGAGATAGAACTTGATTAATCCAACGAATGGACATCTAGCCATCTTGCGTACATTATGATACAGTATTTTAGCACCATTTTATATATTTTAACTGTTTTAAATAATTTATTTGTGACTGACATATTTAAAACTGTTTATGTTGTTTTATGTGAATCATGGGATCCCCATGTCTGTTAGCCGCCCTGAGCCCGCCTGGCGGGGAGGGCGGGATATAAAAATAAAATATTATTATTATTATTATTATTAAATATCTGCTCCTGATATTTTTTATCTGGAGAAACTGTTTACAATGAAAGAGACAAAGTACTATGGTCTTTTTTTCTCTCCTCTGCTAGAAACAAGTAAGTTAGTATTAAGGATAAAGAAGCTATATTTATCTTTTATGGTTATCTTAATTGCTAATACTGTTAACTAGTTAGCTTTTATTTTTAATATTGCGAAATTTAGCCAGTTAGTTCTGTTTTGTCACTTGTATGTACTGCTTTTCTGCTTTTCTCACTTGTATGTACTGAAGATGAATAGTTTAGATTTATATCATAAGCAACAGAATAGCTAAAAGTATATAATGAAATAATAAGACTGTAGAATTTAATGGTTATATTGGGTAAAAATTTAAAGACTTGCAGGTAGAAAGAAGTTGGTATTATGCTTTGAAGTAGAAATGTAACACATATATTTGCTGCTTTTTTCTGTTCTTTTTTGTTTCTCTAACTTGTACCTCCCTCCTTTATTTTTGCTTCTGTAACCCCACATTATTCTCCCTTTTTATACCCAAACTTAATAAAAAATTTGAAAAATAAAATTACGATGACATTATTCTATGCCACTATCTGAGAACAGCATTAGCAGAACTGTTTTTCAAGGGAAAGGGCCCACTGGCAAGTGCTGGGATTAAACAGATCACACATTAAAAGTCATTAATTTAGCTGCCTTGGACATTCTCTGAATTGAAAGGTAGTATACAAACACTTTAAATAAATAATAAAACAGCAGTGTATCTACATGGATGATAAAATGTGCACACAAGGGAATCCGTAACCTCGTGTAATGGGCAGCATGTATATCCAGATGAGAAGACCCCTGATACAACTCGGTTAACTTTTAAATTTGTGGCTGCATGTCAGTTGTTCCCCCTACTGAGAAAGGACCATGCTGTATGAGCTGGTTTCCTACTGGAGCCAACTGCTATTTTGTAATTGCAGAACATTTCCAGGCCCCACCTGGTGGCTGGGAACCTATGATGCTTCAAGAATAAAAATAGTAGTCCTTTATTGTAAGGAACTACATACTGGATAGGAAAAAGCAAAGACAGTTTAGCATGCTATCTGCCTATGTTAAGTTGGATAGATATGGTAGTGAGACAAAGAAGAGGGATGGGCAGCTGAAATAAAAGAAGTTTCTAAGGGTAGTCTAGGATCAAAGGGACAGCAACATAGTAGATCAAAGCAAAAATAGGTAGACTGACCTCTCTGTCCTTTCAGCTCTGTTGTCCTCTTTGAAGAGTTACTGCCCTGTCTACCAACATGGGAAGTTGCTAGAAGCTGAGTTGGTGGAGGGGAGAGAGAAAACCATAGAGATGATTTGTCGCAGAACAGTTGTATGTAGCACTATCAGTCTTTCTGGTAACCAGTAGCTACAAAGGCTATTTAGTACTATGAGTGAGTGTGTGTTTTAACATAGCACTGGTGGTTTTGGCAACAGTAAGAAAGGAAGCATCAAAGACATAGGCAAAATCTTGGTTACAGAAAATAAAAATCTTAAGTGAACTTTATCCTTCAGGAAGAAACAATTTTACTGGGGTTGCCTTAAGTTAAAGTAAAATACAGCTGATATTTAATATAGATCTAGCATATGTTGGCCTCTGTAAAAAAAACGGCATCTATAAATTCTAATTTTTTGTTTGTTTGCAAAACTAGTGGACTTTTGCAAGACTTGGAAAACTGTGAAAATGACCCTGTGGCTATAGCAGAATGTTTTGTTTCTAAGGTAAGCAATGTAAATTCCCATTGATACTAATCTGCAGTATAGTGCAGTTCAGCCTCTGGTGTGCAAATAATTCAAGATTCCCTCTATTTGCATCAGCTAGGATTGCAAACTCTGTGCTGGGAAATACTTGGAGATTTGGGGGGTGAAGGCTGAGGAGGGTGGAGTTGGGGAGAGGATGGATTTCAGTGGGTTATAATGCCACTGAGTCCATCTTCCAAAATAGCCATTTTTTTTTTTCAGGTGAACTGATCTCTGTTGCCTGGAGATCAGTTCTAATTCCAGGAGATCTGTAGTCATCACTTGGAGACTGGCAACCCTAGCAACAGCTTACAATTGATAACTGATATGATTGATTATATAAAAGTTGGAAATAAAAGATACTGGCATTAAGAAATTATGCTACAGATTTTGAAAAACTTCATATAGACACTTTCCACCCCAGATCTTGCTGAATAAATGAAAAACAGTGAAAATCAAGCCACATGTTTTTGGTATTTGGGGGCCAATTTCCATTTTCTTAATTTAATTTTGCCCTGGTTGCCATCCACCTCATTGTCCTATTCAAAAACTATTCAAAGGAATGGGTCATGTGCAATTGCACATCTGTGCCTCGATTCATTATAGCCTTTTCTGATTTTCTTTAAAGCAGTTGCTGAGATAATTAAAGTTGATTGAAGGGAATAAATTGAGCTTCTTCTCCTTGAGTTAAAGCTATCTTCTTGAAAGGCCCTTGATTATTTTTGATACTTTCATTAGTGGTATTTTCTTTCTGAATTGCTATAATATGGATTGAGAGCATTTTGACAAAGCTATTTTAAAACATTTCTGTAGTTATATGGCCAGTTTTAAAAATTGATATTAATGTAGAAAAAAAACTGAAAAGAGAAAAATGAGATAATGTACAGTCTTATTGAATTTGGCATAAATGAGAATTGTAGTAGTCTTGGTCTAAATAACTATATGTGGGCCTGTTTTCCAGTTCTTAAATTATGGACATGATGCTGCCTTACACTGAGTCAGACCATTTGTTTGTTTTAACTTGGCAATGGCTGCTCTGACTGGCAGCAGTATGCCTGCTATTCATAACCTATTTCTAGATGGAGATGTCAGGCACTGAGACTATGTTTCAGGCCCGTAACTACGAGGGGGCCTGTGGGGGAACAGCCCCCTGACTGCTAGGCAGGGCCCCCTGACTTGGGGCCCCTAACCAGCCTCCAGTGCCTTGGCTGCATCCTTTTCCATTCTGCTGTCATCATACACTGTTGCTTCTGCTTGTTTAGGGGACATGATCAGATACAGTTGCTTCTGCTTGCTTAGGGGCCAGAAGAATTCTCTGACCCCTCAGCAAGCAGAAACAACAGGGCACTTTCGGAGCCCAGGATTGAAACTTAAGCTCCCTGTTGCTTCTGCTTGCTTAGGGGCTGGAAGAAATATCTGACCCCTCAGCAAGCAGAAACAATGGGGCACTTTCGGAGCCCAGGACAGAAAGTTAAGCTCCACCTTGCTTCTGCTTGCTTAGGGGCTAGAAGAATTCTCTGACCCCTCAGCAAGGATCAATTCTCCATTATACCCTATGAGAATCGATCTTCATAGGGAATAATGGAGTACCCAGCAGACTTTTCCCTCCCTCCCCCCGCTTTCTCATGACCCTGAAGCGGGGGGGAGGGCCTCCAAACCGGGGGATCCCCTGCCCCCACTTGAGGATTGGCAACCATGGTAGGTGGCTATGACATGAGCATGGGTGGTGGGAGGAGATCATGAGCAGACAGGGGAATGACACAGGCAGGTGGGGATATCTGGGGGTGGGAAAGCAAATGTGAGTT
This sequence comes from Heteronotia binoei, assembly GCF_032191835.1. Taxonomy (NCBI): domain Eukaryota; kingdom Metazoa; phylum Chordata; class Lepidosauria; order Squamata; family Gekkonidae; genus Heteronotia; species Heteronotia binoei. The sequence continues at coordinate 132,601,875 of NC_083223.1, forward strand.
GGGGGTCCTAGTGGTGGGCAGAGGGAGGGGCCCCTGAGTACTCTCTTTCCAAAGCCCCTCAAAACCTGGTACCAGTCCTGGTTTATTTTTATTGCCCCCTTCTTCCAAGGAGCTCAGGGTGGCATATGTCAGTTTCTGCTCCTAAGTTTCACCTGCACAACTCTGTGAATTGGGTTAGATTGAGAGGGAAGGACTGGCACAAATTCACCCAGCAAGCTTTATGGCAGATTATAGGTTGCATGGAATATCTGGAAGAACCCTGTCAAAGGGAAGTGGTTCTAAAGTCCAAGGTTCATTACTCTGGCATTTGACTCAGTGGCATTTATATCTCAATTCCACATATTTTACTAAGAAGAGCTTCTAGGTCTGGTCACTTAACCTCCCCTCCTTTCCCCAGGGGCAACAGTCAAATGGCCTCAGTCTTTCCAACCAAACTTGATGAAACTCTGTATTGCTGTTTCCTGCCTTTTTGTATCTGTTTGCTTTAAATTTATATTTGCTTTTTGGTTATAACTTTAATACTGAATCCTACACTTGGAGATGTCATTGGAGATGCCTTCACCTTTATTATGAAATATGAGTTATGAAAGTCTACTGATTCCATTGGCTAATTACAGACTGTAATGTCTGTTGCAGATCATGGTTAACTTGATTACTGGTTCCTTGCAAGGGTAAATTTCTGCCATAGCTGTTTACTTTAAAACACGTACATTTAAATAGGTTGTGATGCAAGCTTTTGTTCCTCAGTGAAGAGAACTACATCAGTTCACATTGAAAAGATGACCAAGTACCTAGATACACATCAGCAAAGTTTCAGCTGAAATTTTTCATAATTACTGGGTGGACTGTCACTATCTGGTAACTAATTTTACTGATCCTCTTCTTAAAAATTAGAAACTTGTTCACACTAGAGTGAGCAGTCTTGGTTGGGAGCAAATATAATAGGTGAATTATATAGGGTTACCAGCTTCAAAGTGGAGCATTGCATTCTTCCAGAATTACAACTGATCTCCAGTCTAGAGAGATCAACTCTCTAAAACTGGTTTTAGGTATGTAAAAAACAGCAAGAATCCAGTAGCACTTTAAAGACTAACAAAACTTGTGGCAGGGTATGAGCTTTTGTGAGTTGCTCTCATTTCTTCAGGTAAGTCACTGCTCACGTCTTCACTTCTTTTTGGTATGGTGACCCACAAGTCCAAATTTACTTTGTACAGTGACTTATCCAGGGCTGATCCAAGTACCCTAGGCAAACTATGACCATAGCACACATATTTCCAGCATTTCATTTTCTGTAGTGCCCAACCGGATGTTTTGAGAAACCAACAAATATCAGACAAAGGGTGTTGCTGTCCCCACTATGAACCCCAAGCCAGTAGGAGTTCTTCTCTGGGCAAGAGAGCTGGTGGTAGGGAGGCCTGGCCTATGACCTGGTTTTGAGTTCTGACCAACAAGTTGGGAAACATTGCCCTAGAAGAAATGGCATCACATCCCTACTGAACTCCCTTTGCAGACTTTACCCTCCTCAGGAGCTACATGGAAATCACCAGGAATTTCCCAAGTCAGAATTGGCAATCCTAGAACTGTGTGATTATGGACAGTAGTAGCAATTTACTGTGTGACTATGGACAGCAATTTGGCAATACTCCCCCCCCCTTCAGCTATGAACATGGGAGTTGCTGCTGCTTGCAGCCATCCAGTTTGTACATCACAATTTCCATTGAGGGATGGCAGTAAAGTAAAATGTCTTATGTGAAACAGTCCCTTTGTGTATTTCAGAATTTCTGGTAGGTGGTGATTTTCTAGAAGAGTCATGAGTGTAGACAAACTGCTGTACAGATAAATGTTTTTGATCATATGTATGACATTTTGTTTTGAATGCTCAAATGTACATCAGAAAGTCTTAGAATGATGAGAAAAGTATGGTGGGTTTGGAATGGAAAATACATATGACTTCTTGTTTTCTGGAATAAGATTGGACATTGAACTGTAAATAACAGCATGGTGTCTATATTGTTCTAACAGACTTGTAAATACCACCAATACTTGACTCTTGTAAGGAAGAATGGTCTCTAGGAAATTTAACAGACTTTCTTTTTTCTTTTTTGGCCACATATGAATAAGTTGCATATTTATAGGCTGATGGTATTCTTAAAATTATTTAAAGCTAGTTAGGTTTCAGAATGTCTAGGAAGCTGTGATAAATGCAGATACTAAATAAGCTTCTCTTCCCCTCATGTACACAGAGTGAAGATTTTCACATATATACTCAGTATTGCACCAATTACCCAAGGTATGCATACTTCATGGCTGCTTTTTTTGTTTGTTTGTTTCATTTTGTACTTTGGAAAAATGTTGAACATAATGAGTGTGATCATTTTGCTCATTTAAACTAATCCTTAGATGAAGAATTAATATTCTAGTTTGTCAACAGCAGTAAGACAGTGCATTGCATTGCTATATGGTAGAAAGCACCTTCCATAGTTGATTGGATAGTTTGGATCTGAAAAGTGGATCATATGCTTAGATTAATCTGTGGGTGCATAGAGATTTATTTAGTCAAATGAGTTTATTGAAAAGTAATCATTTTTAATGACATGGAATGACAGTGTTAGAGATTATGTCAGCTCGTTTGTATTTTTACTATTTTGTAATATTAATGCAATATTTATGAAGCACTAACAGGAGGCACTATTTTCTCAGGTGCTTTGATAGAAGTGGCAGCAGCATGCAGAATGCTATCAAATGTGACAATCACATATTCATTCTTTTGCAGACTGTATGGTTGTCAAATATGATGCTTTCACTTATACTCTGCGCTAAAGTGATTTCCACTTAGCAAATGCATGACACTTGTAGTGGTCCAAAGCAGGCAATTGTGCTGATGCCAGATGTATGGATTTGAGCTATGTTTTTCTGTGTAATGTATAGAAGATCAGAGAGCAGCTTTAAAAATGTTGTGTTATGTTTCCAGGTCGGTGGCTGTACTAACAGAATGCATGAGGAACAAGTCTCTAGCAAAGTTTTTCAGAGAGCAACAAGAAGCTTTACAACATTCTCTACCTTTGGGATCCTATCTTTTAAAACCCGTCCAGCGAATACTCAAATATCATCTACTTTTGCATGTATGTTGTGAATTAAGTTCTTCTTGTTTCTTCATTAGCACCAGGGAGTTCTGTAAATAAAGTCTGCAGTACACTTTTGCACATGACAACAATTATTGCTTTTGCATTGTTGCAACAAAATGAGATTTCCCTGAGAAGTACCTGTCTTTTGGGGTCTCGACTCCTAAAGGGATGATCATGGAAATTTATGCCAATCCACTGCTCCCCATGCATTGCATATTTGCTTTCCCCAAACAGAAAAACCCTGTCTGTTAAAAGTGCCTGGAAGTGTAAGTATTCTAGCTTGCTTTCTTTTCACATCTCCCTCCCTTCCAATCTATTTTCCTTCCTTCCTTGCAGCTCTCAAACATCTGATGTTTATTCTATATGACTCTTACATCAACCAAGTTTGGCCATCCCTTGTGCGAAATATAGCAGGGTGTCATCAACAAATTAATGACAGCCCACATCAAAACTTTGGATAATCTCCTTTAGGCCTGTTACACAGATGTTGATTGACATCAGTACAGGCCCATGCAGAACACCAGATATGGGGTCTTGTGCTGCAGCTTCTAGATCTGAGTCCAGACCTATCAGATACAAATCTGACCTTCTAATTACTACACTGGCCCTCTTTAATGTTCTCTCTACCTCCTTTGGTTCCTGTTATCATGATGTACTTTTTCCTTCCCATTGTCACCCACACTGTCCTCTATCTCACGCTGAGTGCCCCTTTCTACTTTTTCTTTCTTTATTCTCCTTCCTGCCCCATGACCTGCCCCAGATCCTTTTGTGATACTCTGTCTTGTTTACATAATTCCATTTTTTTCACTTGGAGGACTGGTAGGTGCATGAATATGTGTGCATACATACATCGGCATGAAACAACCCAAACTTCTAACACAGGGCTCAACAAAAATGTTTGGGAAACTCCTGCAATGAAGGAGTACTTGTAGTAAGAAGATAGTAATTTTTTCAATGCAAAGGTTTCAGTCAGTCAGTCAGTCAGTTTATTGCGGCTCTAAGCCAATCGACAGCAACAACACAACTCATCAATAACAGTACAACACAACACCAAGTTGAAATATAACATAACAATATAAAACTTGTACATCCATCAAAGTGGTAATAAAATTAGCTGACGTAGGCAACACTTAACTAAAAGCATCTTCTTTCAAATACAGACAGCATTAAATTTCTTCCTGTCAAGGTCGGTAACATATAGAAACTTAGCAAGATCCAAAGAAAGTTGATCACTCCCATCCCCTAAGAGGAAGTAAATGGTTTGGGCCTGATTTAAAGATTCAGCTAGCATTAGATGGTTCCGCAAAAGCCTGTACCTTGCCTCTGTATGGAAAAGACAGTTCAGAATAAGGTGGGAAACCGTATCGACCTCCTCCAGGCCGCACGGACAGATCCTGTCTTCTAACGGGATCTTGTGGAAACGGCCCCTCAGTACTGCTGTGTCCAGAATGTTCAGGCGTGCCAAGGACAGCATCCGCCTGATCTTAATTGGCTGTATCTTTTCTAGATACCTGGCACATTTAAGGTCACTTGTAAAAAGGGTTGGGATGTACATCCCCCCAACTTTGGCCAGAGATTGTTTTAACTCCAATTCCAGTAATCGGTCTCTAATAATTTCTTTTGCCCCGTTCTTGAACATGAGGGCTAGGGAATCAATATTCAGATCACATTCCTCTAATTTGGAATTTAATTTCCTCAACCAATTGCTGACAAATGAGTCGTAGAAGATTTGGTGTACAATGTCATCCGGATTGGCCAGCACTCTTAACAGGAGACTCAAACCTCTATTCCACATTACTGTGGAGAGGCTTGGAAGCCCCGTTTCCAGCCTGTTTGCAATAGATGAGGCATATTTTGGCACCTGAAGGATACATCATACAAACTTCGATTGAACCATCTCCAATTTGGTTATTTTGTTATACAGGAAAATCTCAGCTCCGTACATTAATTGGGGTATAACCTTAGCGTTATAAACCTTAATCGCCGCTAAGGCGTTATAAACGCCCTTGGAGGTGTAAAACTCCTGCAGAGCGAGCGCCGTGCGTTGGGCGTTACAGTGTACGTTATCAATGTGCCCTTGGTAAGATCCTGTGTGATGAAAAACAACCCCCAGATATTTATATGTTTTAACTTGCAAAGATTTCATTATTGCACATTCTGGAGCCATGCTAGTAGTCTGTTGCAGCAAAAATGACAAAGGGATTTTATTGCTCCATAAGACTGCAAGATTTATGATGCCATAATAAATTTTCAAGGACTAGAGCTTACTTCATCAAATGGATGGTTACTTACTGCATCAGACTGCTCCAGTTTTACTACAGCCTGTGCTTCTGATGTCACTTGCTGCTAGTGCTTAAAGAATCATAAGTAATATAATTTAAATTAAAAACAGCTGTATGCTCCACAGCTTTTGAATGGTGAGGGCAACTGGAAATGGAAATGAACACCAGTTTTGTATGTGTGCGCATGATGGCAAATAAAGTAAATAACTTTATAGCTTTGTTTCACACCTCAGTTATGTTTTCAGATTTTTTGTTTTTGTTTTTATAAAATGTTTCCCATTAGGCAATGACACTGATTAAATTTCAGAACCCTCAGATGTTTGTGGATTCTGTGCTGGCTTCCAACACTAGTTCCTGCACACTGTAATTATCAAATTGGAGTCTTGTACCCAAAATTAAATGCAGGTGCTTTCAGACACCGAATGACTTACTCACTCCTTCTGTTAAATGTGAAGGCATTGTGCCTTGTTAGCTGCAGCTTGGTAATGCAGCTTTGATTATGCAGTTATTATAAGACAGGCTTATATAAGTTTCAACCTATAAAAGCAAACACTGTCTGTCAGCCATTTATGGCAGCTCACCATAGGGACCAAACAAACCTCTTGGTTCAGTTGCTGCATTCTTTTTAAAGACACTTGGAGAAGTGGAGTGGAAAGCAAAGGGAAGGTAGGGGAGATGGGTGGGTAGTACAGGGGGCTGGGACATTGTGTCCAAAATCTGCCACCTGGGACAACTACTTGGCCTCATTGCAAAGCTGACCCTGCTTAGCTTCCTGGGAAGCAGGGCTTGAATGGAGCACTGAGGGAGAGAAAGAGCTTTAAAAGAAGAGAAATGTATGCAGTGAGCTGATTACCAGTGGTAATGTGGGGCTGAAAAAGATTTTCTCTCACACAGCATAATCACTGGTGGAATTCTGTGCTGTTGGGATGAACATGCAAGGAACATTTTACACCTACTAGACTAGGTGGGCTGTAGCTGGAGGGAGTTGGGTTTCACATATTTAATGGATTTTACCTGCCAAATATTTTGGCTGCAAGCCTCTGGCAGTTCATAAATGATTTTGTTCTTCATTGGTTTCTTTACCAGGAGATAGAAAACCACCTTGACAAGGACACTGAAGGTTATGATGTAGTACTCGATGCCATAGATACAATGCAGAGAGTGGCATGGCATATTAATGATATGAAGAGGAAACATGAACATGCTATCAGGCTGCAGGTAAGTTAACAAATGCTTCCTGGTAGTATTATAGTTTCTCTTTGGCCTTTGTTTAGATGTATTTGGCAACAGCTTTTAAAAGTATTTTGTTTATGCCTCTATCTGTATATCGCAGTGTTTTTTTAATGTGTATTTGACCTTGGTGTATATACTTACACATCAGTGGTTAGTGTCAGACTTGGATCTGGGAGACCTAGGTTTGAATCTCCAGTCTCCCCTGGAAGCTTGCAGGTTGATCTGGGACTTGGCACACACACTCAGCTTTATGTACCTCACTGGGTTATGGTGAGTATAAAACGGAATGGAGGAGAACAATATAAGCTGCTTTGGGAAGAAAAAGGAGAGTAGAAATAAATGACATCAGAACATATTAGGTGATTTTTTTTCCCCCTGCTGATATGATTAGCGCTCCTGTCAATGCCCAGGTTGACTTTGGGAATGAGAAAATGACCTGGACAATTGCCACAGTTGCTTCCAGGTGCTCTCTCTCAGGTTGCAGAGCCCAGTCAGACCCCTGGTTTACTGTGGGGCTGTGGAAGGTAAAAAGATAAGGACGACAGCTAGAGTGACAGTGGAGAAAGACTCCTGATGAATCCAACAAGGCACAGGCTAGAGCTCATTTTATCTTTCTTTCTTTCTTTCTTTCTTTCTTTCTTTCTTTCTTTCTTTCTTTCTTTCTTTCTTTCTTTCTTTCTTTCTTTCTTTCTTTCTTTCTTTCTTTCTTTCTTTCTTTCTTTCTTTCTTTCTCTTTGTATCCCACCCTCTCCACAAGCTCAGGGCAGCTTCTATCATAAGATTCACAACAGAAAGAACAAATTGACAAATTAAAATATATCTAATTCGATGCTTGCAGCCTGCAGCAACTCTGCTAGGCTGCAGTAGCAAGGTTTGCCTCCCTGGGAGGGAAGGGAGGATCTCTAGCCCGTTTGGGCATGTATTTGAGGGGGTGGGGCCAGGCTGTTGTAACGGCCAGACCTCTGCTCCCTGCTTCAGTCTCAACAACGATCGGCTGACGGGGAGGAGGCCTTGCCTCTTCGTTGGGGTTAGCGCAGACTTGCGGGGATTCAGGAGCCTGAGGCTCAGAGGCTATGTCCGTGGCGGCGGCCACCACCTTTGCAGGCGAGGGAAGTCTCTTGGGAGATGGGCACTCCCCAGGCTCGGAGACTGCATCTATGGCAGCGGCGGCCGCCTTTGCAGGCGAGGGGAAGTCTCTTGGGAGCTGGGTGCTCCCCAGGCTCGGAGGCTGCGTCTGTGGCGGCGGCGCCCACCTTTGCAGGCAAGGGAAGTCTCTTGGGAGCTGGGTGCTCCCCGGGCTCGGAGGCTGTGTCTGTGGCGGCGGCCGCCGCCTTTGCAGGTGAGGGAAGTCTCTTGGGAGCTGGGCACTCCCCAGGCTGGGAGGCTGCGTCTGTGGAGGTGGCAGCCGTCTTTGCATGCGAAGGAAGTCTCTTCGGAGCTGGACGCTCCCCAGGCTAGGAGGCTGCATCTTTGGCAGAGGCGGCCGTCTTGATGGGCGAAGGGCCTCTCCTGTGAGCTGTGCGCTCTCTTGTCGTTTTGGGATGGTGAGGACAAACGCTGAGGGTCGTCAGCTGTTTGGAGCCAGGATCACGCAAGGCGGTCTTTTTTCTTTTCTTATTGTTGGGGTGCCCAGCCTCCTCCCTCCTTTGACAGGGAAGTGGTTGGGTTTGGTGATTTTACTTCAGGCAGGCAGGGGGAGGATTACTGTTTTAGCTGCGTCGTCATTTTGCTTCCCTGATATTTTGTAGGTCGGCCATATTGGGTCCCCTTCTTCTTAGTTAAGGGAGGGCGGCCATTTTAGTTGGTGGCCATATTGGGTCACCTTCTTCTTAGTTAAGGGAGAGTGGCCATTCTAGTTGGCATTGTGCGGAAGCCATTTTGAGGGTCTGCTTTAGTTATAGAGATGCCTGGATGAAAGGGGTCGGGGAAGCCAAAAAGGAAGCAGCCGGCGTCAAAGGCCACTGAGACCCCTGTTCTGAGGCCTCCACCCCAGCTGTTGTCTTCTGACGAGCAGAGTGATGAGGCTGTTAATGCGAACATTATGCAAAGGCTGCGGGTGCTGGAACAGGCATCAGGCATTTCTCCTTCTGAAGGAGCAGGAGGGGAAAGGGCTCCAAAGAGGGAGCTCCAAGCGAATGTACTAACCAGGCTGTCTATTCTTGAGGGCATATCTGGTGCATTCTTCACTGGAAGTGCCTTGGGCCTTGACAGTCCAGTCGTGGAATCGGTGTCATTATCTGGAGCTGCGGGAACTGGGTCAACGGTGATGCCAGCTGGATCCATCGGTAAGGCTGGGGACATCTTGCAAGCTTATTCAGGGCTGGCTTGGTTTTGGGGGGCCTTGGGGTCCGACTTCGCCTGCGGGGCAGGGCATCCCTGCTGTGAGTACAGGGTTTGCTTCCCCCGCAGGGGTGGGGCCTTTATCAAATTGGGCTTGGCCTACTGGGCAATGTGGCCCCGGTGTAGTTTGGCCGGGTGTGGGACAGCAAGGTAGTGCAGGCTTTTTCATTAGGAATTTGGGCGCCCCTTCTCCTTATGGGATGGTTCCTTTTACCGCCTTACCTTTTGGGGAGGTTGCTTTGCCTTTAGGGGATCATTTGTTGCCTGCAACAAAAGATAAGATCTTAAAGGGGGAGTATGTCGATATCTTCTCCCTTCTGTTTTGGGAGTTGGAAAAGAAGGATAAGGAGGATCTGGACGACAAGGAGAAGAAAAAATCGAAGAAACGCAAGGTGGATCGGACCTGGGCAAATTGGCTGCCAGGGTTTTTTATCTATGCTGGAGTGATTGCACGTGCCCAGCCTTGGAGAGCGGCTTCACTCATCCAGTACTTGGATATAATTTATAAAGGGTACACTATGTTTAGTGGGCCTGCCTGTTTTCAATATGACGAGGAATTCAGGATGAGGGCCGCATTGTACCCTTCCCTTCAGTGGGACCGTATTCACCAGCAGCTGTGGCTGCAGGTCATGTCTCCTGCCCAGCCAAATTTAGGTGACCGCTCTGATAGCGGTCATTTGGTGGCCAGATCGGGTGCTACCTGCTCGGCTTCTGCAGCCTCTTCCCGCAGTTCTGCGGGGCAGGGGGTTCAACCCTGCCTGCTTTGTTGGGAGTTGGGTTCTCAGGGAGTGTGTAGCAGAAAGGCTTGTCAGTTCAAGCACGAATGCCCCATGTGTGGCGGGCCTCACTCCTTCAATAACTGCCCTAAAGCCCGGGTGCGTAAGAATCAAAAGAAGCCAGGAGGAGGAGGGGGAAGTTATCAGGCTGGAAAAGGGGCCTAGTCCAATAAAGGTGGGTCCTCTTGAGCACTGGCTGTCCAGGTATCCACGGAGAGCTGACAGGATTTACCTGGTTAAATGGTTTCAAGTTTGGTTTTAGGATCCCATTTCAGGGGCCCCAGGTTCCGTTTTTGTCTGGGAACCTTAGTTCTGTTAAGGGTTTAGAGCAGGTAGTTAATGGCAGGTCTACGCTTGCCGCAGCATAGAACACAGGTTACCAGCAGCATGAGGGAAGATTCGGGGTTTTGGCAAGAATTTTTGGAGTCCTTTAATTTATGGTAATGCTTTGTTGCGATGGGATCTGAGGTTAACTGAGGGTAAGGCGGTCATTACTGTCCGTCGCTCTAAGACGGACCAGTGTCAAAGAGGCACTGTGCCGGAGCTTGGCACCTGATCTGAGTTGGCACCTGCTCTGAGTTTGAGCTGTGCCCAGTTCTGCTTTGGCTGCTTATTTGGCAGTTTGGGGGCCCAAGGAAGGGTTTTTGTTTTGTCACAATAAGGGTAGCCCGCTGACAAAGCATCAATTTGGGGCTATGACGTCACAGGCTTTAGGTGAGCTGGGGTTGTCTGGGGTGCGGTTTGGGACCCACTCCTTTAGAATTCGGGCAGCTTCGACAGCTGCTGCCCTGGGGTATCTTTCCTTCTCCATTCAGCACTTGGGACATTGGCGCTCATCGGATTACAAATCTTATGTTCGACCATTGCTCAGTCCCTAGCTTTGCTTGTTTGACTGTAATGTTACTGGTTTATGTTCTTTGACTGTTTTTTCTTTTTAGATGCTGTTGTTCCTGGCCAGAGGAGCCAAGTTCTTGTCTGTGGCCATAGCCATGTGTTTTGGGCCGCTCATCAGGCGCAGAGAACTTTGTTCGGCTCTCAGCTGGGACTCAGCCAATATGTTTGTGTCGAGTGGCAGGTGCGCCGGGGCCTTCAGTGGCCAGGCCTGCTGCCTTTGTTAGTCCAAGAGAGCATGGGCCTTCCTCTTCAGGTTTTAATTATTCACCTAGGATGGAATGATCTCGGGCTAGTACAAAGCAAGGCGTTGTCTTGTAGGCCCGTGAGGATGTTCAGTACATTTGGGAGTGATGGCCTGGGACCACTATAATTTGGTCAGCCATGCTTCCCCGCCTTGTTTGGTGCAGTGTGTGGGACCCTGCAGCTATTGAGAGGGCATGCTACAAAGGTAATAAAATAATTAGGAAGGCATTTGAACGGGGGTTGGGCCACTATCTGCCCCATCTGGATATTTCTGCGGAATTTCCTGACCTCTGCAGAGGGGATTGGGTACATCTCTCAGAAAAGGGTAATATGGTTTTCTTGAGAGATCTCCGGCAAGGGCTGTGGGTAGTGATGGGTGCTAAGCCCTAAGTAGAGACTTGGCCTTAGTGGTGGCAGGTTTTTCTAGATTAGGGTACTATGCGGCTAGGGGAGGACCATGAAGCATCCCCTTTTGGGGGAATTTGGGGTCTGGCATGATCAACCTTGGGGTTTGATGACCCTACATAGCAAAACAGTGGATTGTGGATTTGGCTATTGGGAGGTGCTGTTAAATAGGTTGGTCACTTTAGTTTGGCAGGTTTTTCTGGATTAGGGTACTATGCGGCTAGGGGAGGACCATGAAGCATCCCCCTTTTGGGGAATTTGGGGTCTGGCATGATCAACCTTGGGGTTTGATGACCCAGGGTGGGGAGAATGCAGACTGTCCCAGAGGCTTGACTAGAGGGTGCCTTCCATTGAGACGTGCGTCTGGTGGTTGGGCCCTCTAGGGCATGCCTCCCAGCTGGGCCGGCCTGGCGGGAGCTGCGTCACACAGCTCCAGCTGGGGGCTGGGTCTCTCACCCACGAATGGCAGGGGAGCGGTCTGTTGAGACCCCTAGCCCTGACAAGGCTGCAGTTTACGTGCCCTTGCCATTTTATTATGATGATGAATAAAGTGGCCCATTATTTATACCAATGCATTGTGTCCGACTCTTCATTCCGACTTGGGGGGCAAAACCAGGAATTATTTCAGTACTTTAAAGTCTACTCCAAAGCGGTGATGGTGGTGAAAGAATATTTCTCTGTTACTATTGCATTTGCACATTGTAGATCTGTGGGACTCTTCTACTGGGGCCTGTGGGAATCTAATTTTACAGGAGGAGGTGGACTGCTCTGCCATCTTGCTGTTCTGGCTTTGCTTTAGCAGTGATGGGTCATATCTTGTCCTGTTGTTTGAGATACTTTTCAGCTTATTGAGTCTGGGGATATTGATAGAGTTGCCAAGTCCAACTCAGGAAAATAATTGGGTACTTTGGGGGTGGAGCCAGAAGACTTTGCGGGTGGAGCCAGGAGCAAGGTTGTGACAAGTGATTGAACTCCAAAGGGAGTTCTGGCAATCACATTTAAAGGAACCGAACTTTTAAATGCCTTTCCTTCACTGGAAATAATGGAGGATATGGGCACCTTCTTTGTGGGCTCATAGAATTGGACCTCCTGGTTCAATTGTTTTGAAACTTGGGGGGGGGGGTGCATTAAAGAGAGGCACCAAGTGCAGTGCTGAAAATTTGATGCTACAACCTCAAAAAACAGCCCCCTTGAATTCTAGATACCCAGGGATCAATCCTCCATTATACCCTATGGAAGCCAGTCTCAGTAGGGTATAATAGAGTCCCCAGTGGACATTCAAACCCCACCACCACACTTTCTGATAACCCTAAAGTGGGGGAGAGCCTCCAAACCCGGGGATCCCCTGCCCCCAACTGGGGATTGGCAACCCTAGATGTAGATAGAATTCTTGGAAGGTTGAGGCCTACCATCTGCTTATACAATCCTTGCCCATCCTAGTTGTTTAAATCTGCTGGGGCAGAGGGCAGCTGGCATACTGGGTCTGGAATATAGTAAGTGCATTCTTGAGAAAGGAGTTTCTCTTCCCTCCCTTGAAGCAGGCAGTGGTGCATCCACTCCTAAAGAAACCTGCTCTCGATCCAGAAGAGCTGAATTATTACCATCCAGTTTCAAATGTATAATTCTCGAGCGAGGTGATTGAATGAGTTGTGTCCTGGCAGCTATAAGGGTTTCTGAATTAAGGATTATTTGGATCCATTCCAATCTGGTTTCAGGCCTAGGCAGTGCCAGCACTAGGGTACATGGCGCCCCAGGCCGGCTCCCTGCATGTAGGGCCGGCCCGATGCCCTGGGGCGCCCTAGGCAGACTTGCTGCCTAGTGCCCCCCCCCCAAAGTGCTCCCCATGGCTCCCCCCTGCCCCCCTGCGCAGTGTCCCACCCGGCCCCCTCCCTGGCGCTCTGCTTGCCTGCCCACCACCGCTAAAAGTGGCAGCGCTCTGCTCACTCCCTTTCCCCTGGGGCTCACTGGCTAAAAGTAAGCTTAGCCAGTGAGCAGCCTGCGCCTGTGCGTTTTGTTAAGAGACAAAACACGCAGGCGCGAGCTGCGAAACCCTCTAAGCTTACTTTTAGCCGGCGAGCAGGGGCAAGGGAGCAAGGAAAGCACCAGGGAGGTGGGCAGCACGCCGCATCTGGGGGGGTGGGGGGCAGCAGCGGGGAGGGAGGCAAGCTAAGCACTTGCCTGGGGCACTGGAGGGGGGGCAGGAGCCCAATTCGCCGCACCTCACCTCTCAGCACCCTAGGCAACCGCCTAGTTTACCTAGTAGGAGGGCTGACCCTGCCTGCATGGCACCCCCCACCACCGCCCCCTCCCTCCTCAGTGCCATGCTCCGTCGCCCCCCCCCAAAGTGCAATTTATTTATTTATTTGATTTATATCCCACCCTCCCCACCGGAGCAGGCTCAGGGCGACTCATAACAATAAAATGAAAACAATCAATTTAAAAATTGCATAATGTTAATACAACAATTTAAAATTCAATCATTAAAACAATCTGGTGTTGATATCATACATAGTTGTATCGCTTCTGATGGCTTCAGTATTCCTGCATTTTTCCCCACAATGACGGTAACTCTAGATCAGTTAAAGGCTAACCGGAAGAGTGAGGTTTTACAGACCTTGCGGAACTGGGCAAGGTCCCATAAGGCCCTCACTTCCTCCAGTATCTGGTTCCACCAGTAGGGGGCTGCTACCGAGAAGGCTCTCTCTCTGGTAGATTTTAGTCTTGCCTCCCTCGGCCCAGGGATCACTAGTAGGTTTTGGGATCCAGATCTAAGTGCTCTCTGGGGAACATGTGGGGAGAGACAGTAACTAAGGTAATCATGTCCTTGGTCATATAGGGCTTTAAAGGTAATAACCAGCACCTTGTAGTGAATCCAGTATACTACTGGCAGCCAGTGCAGTTCCCGCAGCCCCGACTGTATGTGCTCCCACCTGGAAAGCCCCAATAGCAGCCTGGCTGCCGCGTTCTGCACTAGCTGGAGTTTCCGGGTTCAAGACAAGGGCAGCCTCTAGTAGAGCGCATTGCAGTAGTCCAACCTCAAGGTGATTGTTGCATAGATCACAGTTGCCAGGTCGTCATGCTTAAGGAAGGGGGCCAACTGCTTCACCCACCTAAGATGAAAAAATGCGGATTTAGCAGTGGCTGCTATCTGGGCCTCCATTGTCAAGGCAGGCTCCAGCAGCACCCCCAAGCTCCTGACCTTGTGCGCCATTGTCAGTGGCTCACCGTCAAAAGCTGGTAAGGGGATTTCCCTGCCCAGACTGCCACGACTCAGGCAAAGGACCACTGTCTTCGTCAGATTCAGCTTCAGTTGGCTCAGCCTAAACCATGGCTTGTAGCGCCAGGTCCAGATTTTCTGGGACACAGCCAGACCGGCTGTCCATCAGTAGATAGAGCTGTGTGTCATCAGCATACTGATGGCAACCCAGTCCATACCTCTGGGCTATCTGGGCAAGGGGGCGCATATAGATGTTAAACAACATTGGGGAGAGCACTGCCCCCTGTTGGCACACCACAATTAAGCGCATGCCTCCGGGACAACTCTCCCCCAATTGCCACCCTTTGTCCCCAACCATCTAGGAAAGAGGAAAGCCATTGCAAGGCCAACCCCTGAATCCCTGCATCGGTGAGGCGTCAGGTTGACTGTATCGAACTCAGCTGATAGGTCTAACGGCATCAGCACCGCCGAGCTGCCTCGATCCAGAAGTCACTGGAGGTTATCCAACAGGGCGACCAGTACTGTCTCAGTCCCATGACCTGGGCAGAAGCTGGACTGGTGGGAATCTAGGGTGGAAATGTCCTCCAAAAAACTCTGCAACTGTAGCGCTACTGCCCTCTTGATAATTTTACCCAAGAAGGGTAAGTTCAAGACCAGCCAATAGTGTGCCAATTTGGCTGGGTCCAATGTAGGTTTTTTCAAGAGGGGGTGGACCAAGGCCTCTTTAAGAGACATTGGAAAAAGCCCCTCAGAGAGGGATCTATTTACGATATCCCATATAGGATATCTAAGCTCCCCCTGACAAGCTTTAATTAGTCAAGAAGGGCAAGGGTCCAGATCACATGTTGTTGGGCACACAGTTAAGAGGATTCTGTCAGCTTCCTCCCGGCTGAGTGTTTTAAAATGATCCAAAGCTGGTCCCGAAGACAGGCTACCTTGAAGCTGGTAGGGTAGAGTGCGGTGGAAGGGAAAGGAGGGGGCTGGCGGTGGCTGGCAACAGCAGTGGTGGTGATGAGCTTCGGGGGGGGGGGGAGGCAGGCAGAGCATGGTGGAAGGGCTGGTGGGACTGGCAGCAGTGGCAAGCTTTGGGAATGGGCAGGGCGGGCGAAGCGTGGCAGAAGGGAAGGGAGGGGGCTGGCAGTGGCTGGCAACAGCAGCGGGAGGAGTGAGAGATAAACTAGGTGGTTGTCTTGGGCACTGGGAGGGGGGAGCCCAATTCGGTGCACCCCTCCTGGCGCCCTAGGCAACCACCTAGTTTGCCTAATTGTGAGCCAGCCCTGGGCCTGAGTGTGTGACAGTCTGGTGCTGGGGAACTTCTGTGCAACCTCTTGGTCTCTGGCCTATGGGATCCCATTAGGTTCCATCAAATGGTTTCATGACCATGCAACCAATAAGTGGCTGACTCACAAAGACTGTCTTGCTCAATACAAGCCAGGTTTTCCTGCCCACCTCATTTTTTAAAAAACAATATTTCCTTATTTCAAAACTTTTTAAAAAAGTTATCAAAGATGCAAGTTTTTACTTATTTGTTTTCAAATGAGCAACCCTAACTGATGTGAATCACCACCAACAAAGGAAACAGATTTGTTACATGAGGAAGTGTCTCCAAAGACTGGCAAGAAGTTCTGTAGAAATCTGTGTGTGAAGATATAAAGGCATCATTGTACTAAATGTAAAGAATGGTATCTAATGTAAATTCTTCTTGTGGTAAATGAAGCTTCCCTTGTTTAACTGCACTGTTTTCTCAGAGGTGGGCTAGATACAGTAATAGTTTTTCAGTCAAAAGGATTAGTTTATCGTCCAAAGTGTTCCTCTGGTACACAGATTCTTTTTTAATAATTCTCATGCAGCTTTCCAATTAACTTGAAACTAATGGGTCTATTAGAATAGGATTTTTGCACCATCGTACAAGTCTTTAAGCCAAGGTTTGCCAGGGCTCTGGATAGGTTTCAGAATTGGTACAGAATTCCTGAACCAGTTATATAAATTGGAGTGGAAAGAGTGGAAAGTCATGAGCAAATTATCTTTTCTTCACCAATAAAGAGCCATCGGAATGGAAGGTGTTTCCATTCCAATGGGCAGGATAGAACTCTGAAACTTCTAATTTCCATAGTATATGTGAGGCAAAAATAAACACACCATACTTCAAAGGTAGGCATGTACATGAAAATAATAGTATAGGAAAAACATGCATGAAATAGCTTTTAATGCAGATGTGGATTTTATTTGGAATCAGTGTGGTCAGTTCATGTGTAACTGAGATCAGGAGATGCAGCAAGTTTATTGAGGTAACTGTAATATGAGATAGAGAACTTATTGGCATTCCGCCCATTTCTTCAGTGGCATTTGTATCATGTTTGTATGTAACTCTTCAAAACATTAGGCACTTTCTTACATGCTGAATAATACAGCGATCATTTGCAAGTGGATTTTGCCATTTCACACAGTAAAATGCAGTTGCAAAGTGGATTGAAAGTGTATTATTTAGTGTTTGTAAAAGCACTCATTGTTCTAATGACATGGAGCAAAAACTGGTATGGTTTATGGAATCTAGTGGCTTTTACTCGAGTGGGATTGAAACAGTGCAGAGCTGGGCTCCATCCTTTGTTTGCTGAAAAGGGCCCACATCTTTAATATATTTCTAAGAGTGGCTTTGTCTATTTCCATGTAAGTGCTGTGGGGTTGTATATCTTTGAGTTTACTGAAAATCTTAGCAATTTTGCAAATGCTGCCAGTGGGAAGATTGCTGAAGACCCAGAAAAAGGGAACTGGTTTTGGGCCAGAAAAAGGGAACTGGTTTTTGCAGGGTTTTTTTATTCTAGAATCCCTTTTAATGGAGTAAATATGAAATGAGAAGTTTTGGAATATAGTTCCAGTTATACAAAATAAATCATTAACAGAAACTGGAAATGGAACAATACATTTTATAATTAAGATTTTAAAAGAATAATATCGTATGCCTTTCTGTACACATCTCAGTGTGTTGTAGTTTTAATGGAGGACTGAGCAGACCCACATTCAAATCTTCATTCTGCCACGGAGCTTACTGGGTGACCATAAACCAGACACTTCCTCTCAGCCTAACCTTCCTTACAGAGCTGTTGCAAGAATAAAATGGAGGCCATGTATACTGCTCTTTGAAGAAAAACAAATAAAATGATAGATGACTGTTCAGATAAATCACAAAAATTAGTAACACCACTTTGTAAAAGTACAAATATGGTACTACTGAGATTTACTAGGTTGATAATCTTGGAATTCTGCTTATATTTATAGAAAAAGTACTTGAATTAGGCACCATAAAAATATGGTTGTCTGACAAAATGATGATCTTGATACTCTTAATTTTGGCCTTTCTGAATTGGTTACATTGGACTTCTGTTTGTACTTGAGGAAATCCTCTAGGTTTCTCTGTTCACATGTAACATAACCATGTATGAATGGCTTCCATGATGGTGTCTAAAAACCAAATAAGTTGCTTTGTGCTACAGTATTATACATAGTTGTGACTGGATGTGCTTTAAAAGCTCCTAAGTGCTGTATAAACGTGATAGGGTGTGAAGGGTTAATGCCTCACAGAGCCAGAGAGCCTTGAGTGACAAGCTGCTCAAATGGATTTCATTGGATAGCATCAGTTGAGAAGAAAGTTGGGAACTGACTGCTGAAGAGAATTCAGTTTAGCACTGACTGACTACTGGGAAGGTGGCAAGGAGTGGGAGCACTGCTGAAGACCCCCATTTGTGCCAGAAAAAGGGACAGAGCTTCTAGTTTAGGGAGGTAATTCCCTGCCAAGTTGAAAAGGGATATAGCTCTAAACAAGGCCGGCGTGTGAGAGTAGGCCAACTAGGCGGCAGCCTCGGGCACCACCTGGCCTAGGGGTGCCATGAGGCGCCTCCTCTCCCCATGCCCACACCAGTCCTGACTTTGCCCAGGCTTCCTGAGGCTCAGGAAGCCTGGGCCAAGGGCGTGGGGCCGCAAGTGCCCGCTGCCACTTTGCCCAGGCTCCTCGAGGCTCAGGAAGCCTGGCCAGAGGGGGGGGGGGTCGGGGCTGCAAGTGCCCACTGCCACTTCACCCAGGTTTGGGAAGCCTGGCCAGAGGGCTCAGAGGTCAGGGCTCTGAGCGCCTGCTGCCGCTTCGCCCATTTATTTATTTACATTAGACTTTTATCCCGCCCTCTTCGCAAGCGGACTCAGGGCCTCCACAAGCGAGGCTCAGGAAGCCTCCACAAGCGAGGCTCAGGAAGCCTCCACAAGCGAGGCTCAGGAAGCCTGGACAGAGAGGAAGCCTCCACAAGCGAGGCTCAGGAAGCCTGCCAGCACCCGCTGCCGCTTTGCCTAGGCTTCCTGAGGCTTGGGAAGCCTGGGCAGGGGGGGGTTGGGGCTGCGAGCGCCCGCTGCTGCTTCGCCCAGGCTCCCTAAGGCTCGGGAAGCCTGGGCAGAAGGGGGGGCGGGGCTGTGAGCGCCCACACTCCCTGAGGCTTGGGAAGCCTGGGTGGGGGGAGGCAGGGCTGCAAGCACCTGCTGCTGCTTCGCCCAGGCTCCCCAAAATAAGGAAATATATAAAGTGTCTGCTTAACCAGACAGGAAGAGAACATGGAGGGGGAAATCCTGTGTGTGAGAGATGGAAGAGGTTGAGATCACCATACTAGTAAATGAAGAGGACTGGAGGACTTGGCCCTATGCAGAGCTTTTTTTGAGCAGAAATGCAGTTCCGGCTGGCTTGGCATCAGGGTGTGTGCCCTAATATGCAAATAAGTTCCTGCTAGGCCTTTTCTATAGAAAAGCCCTGTGTGAAACAATGGTGATGTTAGAGGATGTGGCCTAATATGCAAATGAGTTCCTGCTGCGCTTTCTCCCCCACCCCATATATTGGCAATCAACAGATATAGAGGCTAGAAGTATGTGGCAGATTGACTGAAAAAGTTCCTAGCATTTTCCTGCTGTTTTATGCTTCAAAGACCCTTTGGCCTTTCCTCTACTTCATTCTAGTTTGTGTATGGGAGCTGAACTAAAAAAAATCTGAAAGATTCCCCCTGATGAAGCTGCATGCAAAATGCACTGGGTCTGTATAGTAAAGATTCTATTTCCCTCTGCACCAATTTGTTTCTTCATTTTATCTTGGTGCCACCCCATTTTTCTTCACTTTGCTTCCCTGTCCACTGTGGTATCATATTCTTTCCTCGTTCCTGCTTCTTTCCATACATTGATCACCTTTCTCAGTCATGTTGGTCCTTTTGGCCTGCTAAGTCCTGAAATGATATCTCTCGTACAGTATGCCTATTAAACCATATAAAGGTCATAAGAACATAAGAGAAGCCATGTTAGATCAGGCCAATGGCCCATCCAGTCCAACATTCTGTGTCACACAGCGGCCAAATATCCATGTAACAGAGTAGTTTGTGCATCTGAATTTGCTACCTCATAATGTGATATTAGGATTTGTGAAATGCTGACTAGTTTACCATTTGTTCATTGTATGACAGATATATTTATATTGTAATATACAATGAGAGAATGGTTACAATTATATTCTTGTAGAATAAATGTTTTTTCATTGTAAACTATTGAAGGAGTGTGATAGTTGCTGCATCATTCTATGAGGTTTGCCACATTAAGCTATTCCATGAAACAGTATGTTTAATGTGATTGCTACACTATTCCTCATCTTTCAGGAGATACAAAGCTTACTCACTAACTGGAAAGGACCAGATCTTGCAAGCTATGGGGAGCTGGTTTTAGAAGGAACATTCCGCATTCAGAAAGCAAAAAATGAGCGAACTTTGTTCCTCTTTGAAAAACTGCTGCTTATTACAAAGAAGAGGGAAGAGACGTTTACCTACAAAGCCCATATCTTGGTACGTCAATTGTACTGGTTGAGGGAAGGGTAAGAAACAGCATACTTCAGGGCAGAGGAAGGAGTCTAGATATTTATAAATCTTCAAAATATTAAATGTATTTGATTGAACTAAGTGACCAGATTTTCTTTCATTGTTCTCTTTTCTCTGTTGCAGTGTGGTAATCTCATGCTGGTAGAGGTGATACCAAAGGAGCCTCTTAGCTTCAGTGTCTTCCACTACAAAAATCCCAAGATGCAGCACACTGTTCAGGTATTTAAAAATGACATAATATTTCAAGTATGTTCTGAAACATGACATCAAGGACAAAATGTTTTATGTCTGTATCCTGTGAAGAGCTACTACAGTTTGTACCACATTGCAGCTGAAGTCACTGGGGGCCTCCTGAGTACTCCACCAGTATTTCTACCAAAATTTGCCCTCTGCTAATGTTCACACATTATCCCATTTTTGTAATTTTTCTTTTCTTTTTTGCTACAGGCTAGATCACAGCAAGATAAACGCCTTTGGATTCTTCATTTGAAGAGATTAATTCTAGAAAATCACCCTGCCAAAATTCCAGCTAAGGTAAATATTAGCAATTTTATTTGTAAGGTGTGAATTTTTCCTTACACGTTTATTCTAGCTCTGTACACAGGACTCCTTCCTTTGGATTGCAGTGTCTGACTTCGTGAAGATAGCTCTGGGACAGACATTGTAGCCCCCTGACACAGTTGGTAAGTGCCTTGCTTAGACAGTAGGTCAGCAAAAGGGAGAGAAATTGGCCATATATGTGTGCTTGAGGTTGTGCATTCTCCTGGTCTTTTAAAATGTGAGGGGTGCATTCTCCACTTCATTCTCCAGCAGTTCCTGGGGTGCTGCCATCTAGACTATTGGGAGAAGTACTTTCTCTTGGACACAGGCAGGATTGTGAGGGGTTTTTTCCCCTCTCACTGGTAGGAGGGACTTCTCTCTTTCCCTGTTCAGCTCCATCTGATTTAGTATAAAGCAACCTCATGGATGTGGTCATGTGCAGAACGGAGGTGTGTACAGATATTGTCCAGAGGATGTTTGTCCAAACTTGTTGCTTTCTTCATCTTGATCCTGTAGTTATTCTTTAATGGCTCATATTCTTAGTTTACTGTTTGGTTCAAAAGCTTTTTTCTGTGCAAAGCACCTTCACAATTCTTCCTTATAACCACCTTAGGACAAATTCTGTTCTCTTTCATAATTCTTTTTTAAAAATCCAGCCATATGGATGGGGGTGGAGGATCTGAGATGCTGTAAATCCATAGCTGAGCATTGGATATTGTTTCATTTCTCTGAAAGTCCACCTCTTGAATAGTTATAAACTGCTCCATATAGTTGTGTATCCCTATGCAGAAATTGTATGAGGGTCAGATCCTTTGTCCTACTTGGATTATAAAGTTTTGAGAAGCAGAAACAGTGTTTTTGCTGCTGAATTGTGATGATCACAACATCCAGAGACAACAAAGCTGGCTTGCTTGAACATGTAACTTCAAATATTGCTGGTATGTGTGTGTGTGTTTAGGGAGGAAGAGTAGCACTAAAAACATTGTTCCTTTTTGTGCAAAGCTATAGAGACAAACCTAAGGCCAACTTTAGGTCTTGTTCAGATATGATCTTGAGAATGATGGTACTACTCCGCTTCTGGAGTTTTCAGGTGTGCATACTATTAGGCTTGCTCTGAGGGAGTTCCTTTACTCCATAATCTGTATCCCATTTAAAATGATCTTGTACTAATTTACCACATGCCTGTTTTAAGTCCATTGCTTAATATTTTCTGTTTAAATGTATTTCTCTATATTCTTACCCACTAAAGCAGCTTTCAGACATCATCATAGAATCAGGATCTGAATAATGTGTTTATACTCTTATTTCTTGGCCACAGTGGAAGGGCTGGAGATGATAGCAGAATGTCCTTGCCTTTATAGAACTGACGTAAAGGGAATTTAGGGATTTACAAATCCCTTTTCTAATATAATAATGCTGTTCAAACAACTATATTCCTCTGGTGTCTTAAAAGAGTAAAGTGTAAAAGGCAATGGCAAACCACCCCGTAAAAAGTCTGCCATGAAAACGTGAAAGCAACGTCATCCCAGAGTCACCCCAGCTATTGGTGCTTGCACTGGGGATTACCTTTAACTTTTTCTACCTTAAATATATTGCAGCATGAATATAAAGAAGGAATCAAACTATACATTTTAGATTATAATTTTTAAGACAGGGAATGTTTGTGGTTATAGGGTGTAAGGGAACTGTTGGTGAAACACCACACTGATGTGCAGCAGCACTTTTCTAAGGCCCAGCTCTTACATAACTGAAGTTGTGCAAGTGTGACACCTAGTGGAGAAATATCTGGGCTGTTTCTCTAGGCATGCAGGCTTGTATGCTGTTTTGGAAAGGTTCCAAACCAGGCAATTGTAACAAAGTGACCATCAGGCATACATTCAGTTATAATGGTTTCAAATTACACCAATAGTTATCTGCAGTTCTCTCTCTCCCCATTTTCCCCAAACAGCCTATATGTTGCTTTCCCCCTGTTATTTTGAAATAGGAGCACAATCTTACTCTTATTTCTTGGCCACAGTAGAAGGGTGTGGAGATGAGAGCAAGGTCCTTGCCTTTGTAGAACTGACATAAAGGAAATTTAGCCTCTCATACAAATCCCTTTTCTAATATAATAATGCTGTTCAAACAACTATATTCCTGTGGTGTCTTAAACACCACAGGAATATAAGTAGATGGTCCTTGAACAGTAGTTCCATCATATTCTTGAAACAGGATGACATGATTCATCTTTGGAGGTTTTGGGGAACTGATATGGTTCCAGAATGGAGGTGCACCATTAAGTAACTCCCTGTTCTGGTAAATTCTCTTTCTCTTTACCTGCAGCCTTCAAGCGGTGTAGCAACAGCTCCCCCCCTCCTTTCTTCCTGCAAAAATCTACTATAATGACATTAAAAAAATAGCACTATTTTTCATTTTTCTTGCAACATCTGGGCAGAACAGTGATAGCTGTTCTGGTCACTTTTTTCTTTAGTTTTCATTATCTCTATAGCATAATTAAGAACTAGTGTCATTTTTGAATTTGTGGTTGAAGAGGAAATTTTAATGTGAGAGGGAGAACTTGGAGTTCCTAACTAGAGTTAGCTGAAATTGAGGGGGGTGCACAAATTGTTCCCTGGAAATTGAATATAGGGTTAATGGGTTTTGTTTTGTTTTTTGCATAATAGCAGTGTGGGGTGGGAAATTTGAGATATGGTGCTATGATGTAATGGTGCAAATTGGCTCATGTTTTAAATAAAATAGATTAATGGAGGCATATCCAGTCTTCCCCCAGTGTTGACAAGAAAATCTAGGAAGTGAATTATTTCAGTGGTGCAGTAGCCACATATATTTGCATCCCCCATTGCAATTCTGTAAAAAAACCCAACATCTTATGGTACAGGTGAGGTCAAAGTAGCAGGTGATCCTACCCCAATTCAGATACTAATTGAGACTGGTATTTGCAATTTTCATAGAAACCTCACAGTTAATGCACAATTTTTTGTTTTATAGGCCAAGCAAGCAATTCTCGAGATGGATGCTACCTGTAAGTGTGTTTCTTTCAGCAGTTAAATAAAAAACTGTGAGGGAGGAAGAGACAGTGTGAAGAGAAAATATGCAATAGCCAACAAGGAATACAAATGTTAACTATCACCAAGTTTCCCTCCTATTAGGTGAGGTTGACATAGTTATGATGATGTGTTGTTACTGAAGCCTGGTGGACTTCAGTTGATGGCCTTGGGCAAGCCACTGTCATTTAGCCTCAGTCCCAACCTGCAGTATGTGGATGATAACACAGGCCTACCTTACAGGGCTGTCATAAGAATTACAGAAGTAAAAAGTATGTATCATCTAGTTTGGCTTAGTCTGGCTGTAGCTTGCTTGTGTTGTTGCTGCTTATCATAGTACATATGTAAAGATGACTTGTCAAATGCCAAACATGTTTGCAAATGTATATAATGGACATGTATTGGCTGCAGCTCCCTGTTAGTGTTTCTTCAATTCGTTTTTTTTCTGAGAACTTATTTTCAATTTCAGCAGGAAAAACTGGGAGCAGTGGAATGCTCTCTTTCATTTTGGAATGAATGAACTATTTTTAAGACAAGGACTGATTCCTCACTAGCAGTTGCTCCACCCCTGGGCTTCTGCTTTTCCTGGCTCAAGCAATCAATTCCACACCAGTTGCTGTGCAGGCTCATTTTGATCTGTGTTTTTCTCCAATTTCCCTCGTGACTTCTAGAACCCTAAAAAAACAAGAGCAGGAAACTGCAAGGGAAACTGGAGGGAGTCGTGGATCAAAATGCGCCCATGCAGCAACTGGTAGGGAATTGATAGCTCAAGGATTTATTAATTCCAGGTGTATAACATGGACATTTTAATGTAAGATAGAGTTCTATGTATACTGCTTTATTGTTTAAAGGTGATTCATTTTGTCCACAATTAAAATGCTACCATGTGTATGATGATAATACACATAAGAATTAATTCAAATAAAAAGGTTTTTGTTTCCCATTTTCCAAATCTGAAATTTTATATCTCAAGACGACACGGTTGTCCACAATCATATAAAAAAGTCCCAGGCTGAACTAGATGGACCTCTGGTCTGAGCCAGGACTCTACTTATCTGGAGTGTTTTCTTAACAATACAGAAAAGGGTGTTTAACTACATGAATGGTGTTTTTTTTACCTATGCTTCTCTAGGCTTAATGCTTATTGTGGTATATGAACCTGTAAAACAAGTTATTACTAGAGCTAGGTTAGAACTTGACTTAGTATTTTGGTTGCCTTTTGTCACTTCTTTGTACTTTCCTAAGGTTCCCTCTTCCTCTCATCTTTTGTTTCGTCCATCTTTAAAAGTGTACTGCCCCTGCTGTTTGGCTGCACCACCACATTAACATGCTGCTCTATGTAATTATATCAGCCTGCTGTACTGAATATGAATGACCATAGCCTAGGTGGAACCATAGCCCAGGTGGAACTTAAGGTAGAAAAAAATACACTTTAAACATTTAATTTAATTTTGATAGTAGCAATCCAGCCAGTGTAACTTGAGAAAAAGACATCATTGTAAAATAAAGTTTGGAATTTTCCCCATAAAGGCAATCTACAGGTAACAAGAGAATGCAAATTAGGGCAGTTTGCAGAAACAATTTGAAGCACTTACATTGTTTTTACAGTAGGGAGAATTTCTTTTCAAAGTGGTTCGTCTGATGTATCCATTAATACTTAATTACTACTTTTTACTACTGTTTCTTCCATTTCCTTATAGATCACCCAGGGTTCCATTATAGCCCAGAAGGAGAGACAAAAGCATTGAGTAATTCTAAAGAAAGGATTGCCCCGCAAAGGGTGAGAAGGAAATCAGGTAATAACAAAACTTGCTGTCTTAAAAAAAACACTCCAAAATCAAACTTTTTAATCATTTATGGTGATTGCCAATAAATTAGATTAAAGAACTTTAAATTTGAGTTTAAATATTACTATCTGGATAAGTCAAGGTTAGGAAATAGTCCAAGGTACTATCCTCAATAATACTGTCAAACTCAACAGGATGCACTTTTAAGTCAGTTAACTTCAGTGGACTTTAGAAGAGTGTAACTCTTCTTAGAATGTCAAGTCATTTCTTCTGAACCTTGCCCTAGAGTTCCATGAAAAACCCAGTTTTGTGAGTAAGTCCACAGAATGTCTGCTTCCCCATCCAGCAGTGCATGTTTAACAGTATTGCATAATGTGTTTGGTGTGTGTATGGGTTAGGTGTTTGGACATTTTTCTGCTGCTTTTCTCCCTCAGGGGATCCAGAGAAGATTACAGAAATTTCCAAACCATCTGATTTCAATAATGTAAATTAACTAACAATACTGGATGGGACCTAATCACTAGGCAGGTTATTGTAGGCAGAAGACTGTAGGCAATTTAGATTTCACTCTTCAACTTGTGCCCAAGGGCTTCTGCCTTTGGCTAAACCCAGGCAGAGGAGAGAAAACAAAACTGCAGGTAGCATTATAGCAGCCTCTTCCCAACTTCCTCCTTTGCTGGCAATGTCTCTGGCAAACTCCAAGTTCCAGCTGGTTTGGTGTCAGGGGGTGTGGTCTAATATGCAAATAAGTTCCTGCTGAGCTTTTTCTACAAAAAAAGAAAGCCCTGAGTAGCATGGTTGTAAAATATAAATAGGAGTGCCACAACTGAAAATCTCCACAGACAACAGATTGACACTAGTCCGCTATAGACAATGCCATGCACTGTACTGGCATTGAGCAATGACACAGACCTTCACTCCCATGTACAGACTAACTATGACATTACAAGGAAGGGGGGAGGCTGAACCAGAGAGCAGTCCTAGCAGCATCCATTAAGCCTGTCTAGGAAGGTCATTTTAGACTTCTGGCTTAGGAAGACACGCTCATCAGAAGGCCAGCCACTCAGTTGCTGCCACCAGCCCGCTGGATTTGGAGTAAGAGAGGTGGTAGCTGGTGGTAAAATTGAAGGGCTGCAAGGTGGAGCAATGAACAGGGTCTCTCCACCATGATATGGAACTGGCATTAGTTTGGAGGACATTGGGATAAGGAGGGCGGATCCTTAGACCACTTAATCCATGCTTTTTGCCTGCCTTGATTTCATGTGTTCTCAGGCTTGGTGGGGCAGCTAAACTGTGAAGCCGATTAACATTGGATATTAAGAGTCTCCCATTTTGCCCTAAATCTTTAGCCTTCCTTCTCCACCTCTCCTGGGTCATACCAACAGCCTGCTTTGTGAAGTGATTTGTTTCTGGAAAAATAATAATGTACCTGAGATGTTGTTTTTCTTTTTTCTTTTTAGAACCTTCATCCAGAACCCATAAAATTATAAAGCCAGATGGTAAGTAATAGTCAAATTATGGAACTTTAAAAATGATAAATATCCAGTACATCAAGCAACAATAAATATATATGTAAGAGTAATTCCATGTGAATATTATTTAATAACTACACCTAGGTCAATCTGTTATAGCAGCAGAATCATCAATCTGGCATCAAAAGTGGCAAGTCTCCCAGTGAACTTGCAGCTGTCATACTGCAAAAACAGCAGCAAAAATACTTCAAAGTGTGAAACTGCTGGATTTCCATTTGTTTCCATTCATTTGATTTTTACACAAATTGAGATTTAGGATTATTTGATTTTCTTTTTAATTTCAGAAATGGGTCCAGACATACAAATGGTAAGCTATATATGTTTCCTCTCCTATGAATTGAAACTGCACTGTTTGTTATTTAGATCCATGATAATGAATCATTTTAGTTTTAGAGTTTTGTAAATAGTTTGCTTTCCCCAAAATAATTCCAGCTGCATCAACTCCCTCAGACTTACACTTCTCTTTCCCCCCACTTTGCTGGGCACAATTTAAACCCTTTTTTCATTGCAAAGGGCACAGAGGCAACTTGTGCCTGTGGCACAAAATGCAAATGACTCCTTCACATATAAATACTAATTAGTCTGGGGCATAACCCTCTTGGAAGCTAAGCAAGCCATACTGAAAATGAAGGGAACTGAGCAAATATGTGATGCATTATGCTCCAATGGAAAGATCTGCCTGTGTCCTGCTTTGCAACCCATAATGGCACCCCATCCTAGCCACCTGTTGTACATCATGGTGGATCTGCATCTGAGCAAACCAGGTAAATGAATAGTCAAAAGGACTTACTGCACACTCATGTGTTAGTTCCAAGCCCACAGGGTGCTTGAAGATTGTTGCTTTGCACTTCATTTGAATTGTGTCTCTCACTGTTATGGTATAAACCTCTTGTCCTGCTCTGGGAGAGGCTGTGGCTCAGTGGTAGAGCATCTGCTTGGCATACAGGAGGTCCCAGGTTCTATCTGTGGTATTTCCAGTTAAAAGGTCTGGCAGTAGGTGATGTGAAAGACCTCTGCCTGAGACCTTGGAGAGCTGCTGCCAGTCTGAGCAGACAATATTGACTTTGATGGACCGAGGGTCTGATTCAGTGTAAGACAGTTTCATGTGTTCATGTGAACATTACAGACTTGGTTTTCTAACCTTTATACAAATAATATACTGAATTTGGGCAACTATGTATACTGTTTTCATCTATTTGACTAAGCTAACAGGAATCAAGGAGGGGAGAAAACTTTTAGGCTGGCCTGTAGGCTTGTGAAATAGCCAGGTTAAATTTCTGCTAAAAGATATAAGACATATAATTTTCAAGCTGCCCTGTGGGCAGCTGAACCCAAGGATGCAATGTGGAGGAAGAAGAGGAATGGAATAATAGCCTGGAAGGGGGGTGGGCATGAATCTTCTGCTCAGAGGTACAAACTTTGTGTGGGTTGTGCTAGAAAGAAACAGAAACAGATGCAGAAGTGGTAAAGAGCAATGTCCCCTGCCATCAGCCCGCCTCATCTGAATCATCAATTGGAGATTATCTGAAAAACTGCTGATCCTGGCAGGGTTGGGACCTGGCTGTCTGTATTAGTATAGCATAAGAATGCCATGCTCACTATAACAACATATGCTTTTCTCCAAGCGGATCAGTATTGAAGGAGCCCTGCTGTCTCAGGCTGAAGCTCTTCTCAGTCCCAGGAAAAGGCTTTCATTGAATCACAATGGACTCAAGACTGGTGAAGCTGTTTACAGTAGTAATCAAGAAGATAATATTCTTATAGGCGTTACAGATCAGACAGATGCTGATGATGAGGAAGAAACTGAACAGGTAGCCTCCTTTCTTTTATGGAAGTGAAAAAGACATTCAATGATATATACAGTGGGTTGTATCAACTTTTAGCCAAAAGAGCCTGCAGTTGTCATCAGTGATGCTGAAGATAAATAAGACACGTATTAGTTGTTGTAGATTTTCCAGGCTGTGTGGCATAGTCTTGATATTGTGAGACCAGATGTTTCACCAGCAACTGTGACTGGCATCCTCAGAGGTGTAACCCAAAAAACTGGAGTTCTCTCTGGGTTCTCTCAGTTTTCTGGGTTACACCTCTGAGGATGCCAGTCACAGTTGTTGGCAAAACGTCAGGTCTCACAATGCCAAGACCATGGCTACACAGCCCAGAAAATCTACAACAACCAATGGACTCCAGCTGTGAAAGCCTTAGACAACATATAAGACATATTCTGTACCTATTATTGAATTTAATATCCAAGTGTGGATGTAGCTGCACATGACAGGATTTTTACAAGGTAGCAGAAGGTTTCTGCCATTGGTACACCCTTTCCAACCTGATTTCCTTGAACCTGTCAGCACTGCTGCTGCTGGGTACAGGGATGGAAGTACCTTGCAGGTGGTTCTTTCTTCTGTTACTAGTTTCAGGTTAGGTATGGAGCCAACGGCTAGCCTTTCCATCTTCCTACCTACTCTGTTTCTATCTGCCATTCTTCCAAGGAGCTTGGGGCACTGTACATGGGTCTCCCTCCAACTGATTCTCACAGCAACATTTTCTGGTAGGTTAGACTGAGCGATATTGATTGTCTGAAGATCATTTAGTGGACTATGGCACTCAGTGAGGATCTGAATCCTGGTCTCCCCACCTGCATTAGCATTTCCAAGCAAAATATCAAACAGATGTGATAGAAGCTTCCTGTATGTAGAGATCGCCATCAACTAGAAAATGGTTAGGTAAACTGAGAGACTATGCATTGATGGCAAACCTGACCAGTTTTGTGAGGCTAGGAAAAAAAAGACAAACGTTGGAAATAAAATGGCTTCCTGTGCATTAAATTCCTTAATGGATGTTTTAAGATGCTGTAAATGTAGGTAACATTTTATATATTCTGGAAACCTTATATATTTATTGATCTGACTTTACATGATATTTTTAATAATTATTGAATGAGGTTTTTCTTTTTGTATGATTGTTGTTTCTTACTAATATTTGTGGGATGTTTAAAATTTATAGTAACAAGCCTGGAAGTGCATTCTATACTAAATTACTCCAGTCTAAGTCCATCGATGTCAGTAGGTTTAAATTGGAGTATCCCTAAGTAGGATTTCACTATACGTCATTCATTAATGTGTTCTGTTTGTTTTTCCAATATTTCAGCAGCTTCGTTTACTAATTTGGAATTTTATTCCACAGTGTTTATTAACTCAATGTACTAATGTTTATCACTTTTTCATGTTTATAAGTATGCATTTTGATAATAGAAAAAGTTAAGGATATGGATGGCTTCACAGCTACTGAATTTCAGATCAGCATCTTTGTAAACATTCTTCTTAGGGCCCATCTGCTCAATAAGCAAATATTCAGTCATGAATGTTGCATATGATGATGACTTTTCTGACCCCAGACAGTGTGTAAAGGGCAGTACAAAGCTCTGACACTGATCGGATTTGGCTAATGGCTTTTCAGTGTAACAGACTATTCACCATAGCATAACTTTTTTTTCTTTACTGCAGAGCCCACAACAAAATTCACAACAGAAATCAAAAGGAGGCCGCAAAAGGCTGAACAGTCAAGTGGCTGAAAATGTTGAAAAAAGAAGAAGTGTTAATCTTGGCAAAAGTGAGGTACTTAAGCAAGCTGTGGGTGACATTGGGCCAAACAACACTGTCAACTTAACCTACCTCACAAGGTTGTTGTGAGGATTTAATGGGAAAATTATGTAAACCATTTTAGAAGACAGAAGAAGAAGATACTGGATTTATATCCCGCCCTCCACTCCAAAGAGTCTCAGAGTGGCTCACAATCTCCTTTACCTTCCTCCCCCACAACAGACACCCTGTGAGGTGGGTGGGGCTGGAGAGGGCTCTCACAGCAGCTGCCCTTTCAAGGACAACCTCTGCCAGAGCTATGGCTGACCCAAGGCCATGCTAGCAGGTGCAAGTAGAGGAGTGGGGAATCAAACCCGGTTCTCCCAGATAAGAGTCCGCACACTTCACCACTACACCAAACTGGCTCTCCATTTTAGATCCCCATTGGGATCTAAATGAAACAATTTTTTTTTATGGAAATGTTGCTGCTTTGTTTTTAAAAATTTCTTCTTATGCTATTTTTAGCTGTCTCAAGCACTTTTTTGGGAGAGGTGATTAAGCAATAGTATAACTAATATAAATAAATTAAGTTTAATAAGTAATTTTTACATACAGCTGCTTGTAATAGGAAATTATCTGTTTTACTGGTAGGTTGTTTTGTTTAATGTTGTGTGCTATCTTAAGCAGTTTTAGCAGTGAGAGTAGCCTATAAATAGTTTAAATAAAAATCTGCTCTTATTTCAAATCTGTGTAGAACTCCAAAGATCCTGCAGTCGACGAATCTTCCCAGGTGAACACCAACCTTCCATTTTCCAGCAGTGGAAGCAATCACACATCTAGACAGTTCACACCCCAAAACAGCTCATTTATGATGGATATCCTGGGGAGAACAGCAGCTGTAAGAAACATCTGGACAGACCATCAAATCCGGCAAGCCTTGTTTCCAACCAGATGCACCGGTCAAGAGACTGTAGAGGATGAAGATGATTATCAGATGTTTGTACCATCTGTATCTTCGTCCAACTTAGCTTCAGTTGCATGTGAAGAGAGGGTCACTTCAAGTCGTCCTTGCAGTTGGCATGTAGGACTAGCTCATCAAAGTGAAACTTCCAGCTCTAACTCTCACAGAATTGTGAGGCGAGCCAGCAGTGCTGGTGAAAGGAAAACCTCTCTATGTGGTCCAAGATACAGAAAAAATGACCTCAGTCAAAATGTTTCTTGGAATGAAATAAAGCATTCTAGATCTGACACGGACAATCTGCAGGCTTACCCAGAATCTTCAGAAGAACTGACTGTCGATGACATAGATCACGTCTATGACAATATAAGTTTTGAGGATCTGAAATTAATGGGTCTGGTTCGACGGGAAGAATCTGAGCATACTCCCCAAGGATCAGCAAGAGACTCACTCTATGAGACCCAAGACCAAGAAGTTGCCTTCAAGAAAAGACCAGTCTCTCATAGCAAGATCACCATTCCTCCCAGCAGAAATGAAGCCATGCCTACAATAAGCTCCCCAGCTGTAAGCTCTCATGATCTAAGAATAAGTGAGGAGAACATCTATGATTCCATAATGCTCCCAGAACAATCATTGCTGAATTTCAAATGTGATCATCTTAAGTGTTCTAAAAAGAGAAGTTTTCTGGGCCTCGAAACAGATTTTGCATGTTGTGACCATCTCCGACAATTTGTTTCTGAAGAGAGTCTCCAGTTCAGTGAGGATGAAAGCCCATATCATTATGTTCCATTAGATCATGACTACTTGAGCTTACTGGACAGCTCCTCCAATTCTGACTCTCTCTCACATAAATCTGCTGCAGATAAGTTATCAGAGGAAGTAGATGAAATCTGGAATGACCTGGAGAACTACATCAAGAAGAATGAAGAAAAGACACGTGACCATGTTCTTGCAGCTTTTCCTGTCTCTAAAGATGACATAGATAATGCACATACTGAAACTTTTTGTCAATTGAGTAAGGATGTAGATCATTCATTGTCTTCTCTCTCACTACCAGAAACACCTGTTTTCCCCAAAACTCTGCCCAACAAAGTAGCCAGATTAAGTGAAGCCAACCTTCAGTCTGAAGAGCCAGCATCATGTAAAGCAAATTCACTATTAAGTCTCAACAGATCTTCCTTCTCCACTGAGATAGCTTTTGTAAATGGCCTATATGAATCTGCCAATCGCTTTCTGTGCAGTACAAATGCAGAGTGTGCTGACAATGAGGTGGATACTGTAGATAAAACAAAAAAGCGGGTCTTCATGATGGCAAGACAATACAGTCAAAAAATTAAAAAAGCAAATCAGCTTTTGAAAATAAAGAGCCAAGAGCAAGAACAACTTTTGAGCCGGCATCAGAAATCAAGGCAGAAGGACTTGGCAGCCATTTTGGAACAGAAGAAACAAGGTGGTCCTGCCATTGGTATGATACCACATTTTATTTTTCCTTTCTTATAAATAAATCTCTTGGATACATCAAGTGAGATTGCGTTTGCTCAGATTTAACCCAGATGAGACTGACTAAAATAAGCAGTTCTTTTGTGTGAGCAATGGGTGAAAACTGCCTTGTATTTATACTAGTTAGTTAGACTTAAATCAAGGGAAATTATCTAACTGGGCAGAGAATATGCACAGAACCCATAGCCTTGCCAAACATTATATTAATTGTTCAGAGAACTAGTATTTTGGTAGCTGTATTGGAGAAGCCTTCACAATACTTGCTTATTTCATTTATACCTTGCCTTTCTCACCAATGGGTACCCAAGGTAACTTACATTGTTCTCCTCGCCTTCATTTTATCCTCACAATCCTGTGAGGAAAGTTAGGCTGTGAGTGTGTGACTGATTCAGTGTCACCCAGCAAGCCTCCTTGGCAGGTTGCGTTTTGAACCTGAATCTCCTATATTCTCACCCAGCATTCTAGTGCTGCACCACATTGGCTCAGTTGTAACTAATACGTCAGTATATTGTGGGAATATTATATTTTGCTTTCCTTTTTCTCGTTACTTATGTATACACCAATTTCCCCCAGATTGCCTGACATTCTGCTATAGGCAATATTCCCCCTCCCAAATGCTTGAGAAATGAAAGACAGCGTTGCTGAATCTTTTATCTTTTGTGGGGAAAAGCAGCTTGGGGAAGAAGGTGCATTTGAGCAGACAAATGGCTGCAACGAAAAGGCCCTCCCCTCCCCATGCTGATACTCCCCTCAGTCCAAAGCTACTTGCAGTAGTCCAGTCTAATAGAGAGCCACAATGGAAATGAATTGGGTAACATGTAGGTTCACCTTATTGTCATACATCCAAACACTTCAGTTGATCCACCATACTATCTTGGAAATGTGTTTGCAAGCTACAGGTCATGCCAATTTCTGTATAATTCCTGAAGTTAAGGATGCTTTACAGGATGCTGAGAAATTAGTATAATTTAGCAGAGCAGAAAATACAGCCAAGACTTCATGAATTTGTAACAGTAATGTCTAACCTAAATGTGAAGATGCTGAGACAAAAGAACTCATTATCGTATCTTTGCAGTAGCACAAGGTCTTGTTTAAACAAGACAGCCATGTATGGTTAATGTAGAGTGGATGGGTGTTGCTCTGCCAGGCTAAGAAAGTGCCCATAGCTGCTCTGCCAAAGCAGCAGCCCTGTTTAAATAATTCAGTGTATGCCTGCTAAATCCCATGAATTATTTTGCCTCAAGAGCATCACATTTAAATCACCTTTCAAGATAAGGGGGCATTCCTTAGGATTAAAATCAGTGGGGCTGCAAGTGTCCTTAATGGTTGGTGTTTAACATTCATATAGTGCTCTTGCATAGTAACCAGTGCAATTTCATCAGTTATCCTTCTTTCTCCTTTTTAGGTGCTAGAATTGCTGAATATTCTCAGCTCTATGATCAGATTATTTTTAGGGAAACCTCACCCAAAACACACAAAGCCACTTCTCAAGAAGCATCAAATGTAAGATATTCCTCACCAGTGTCAACATCTCAGTTAGCTGCTGAGTGCTTGAGAGCAGAAGATTGGTTTTTGCACTCAACATACAGCAATGGAGAGCTTTCTGATTTCTCTGCCTGGCCAGAAGGTACACCATCCCTGAAGTCCAAAAGCTCTTATTCAGAGATGAGTGCAAAACAGAGCACAAGACAGTTGCCTAATGCCTGCTCAGTGCCTTCCCTTCAGACTCCTCCCCACCTCCTTGTTCCTGCACAAAGATGGAGTGCTATTATAAGTCAGCCCAACAAAGAGAACCTGCACTACAACCATGTTTATAACTCTTTGGGAAGAAAAGAAAGCAATGAAAAGGCACAAACATACAGCCGATCACAATCTTCATCCTCAATTGGGGTTAACACGTCTGGAGAGCCAATTAATTATCCACATGGGAAGGACAAGAAGCCGTTGCATTCAAGCAGGAACTTTCTCTGTGACCAGTATAAAGAATCAGTGCCCACTGTCTCTCCAGGACTTGCAAAGTGTGATGACACAAAACAGATGCCTGAGAACTGCTCAGAAATGATTCTGCAGGACTCTCAAAAAATTCTTAGAGTTAACAGAAATTTTCTGTCAAATGCACAAATAGCAACCCAGAACTATTTTTCAAATTTCAAAGATACTGAAGGAGATGGGAATGATGACGACGACTATGTTGAAATCAAATCTGAAGATGAGGGGTCTGATTTGGAGGCTTCCCACAACCAAACGAAGCTCTTAGATCCAAAGATAGGTGCCCACTCTACTCCTTCAGAAGCTCATGGTGACAAAAATACGACCATGGCTTCTGCCAAACCTCCAGACTCTTACCTGACCACAAACAGTGATTCAGATAAACTGAATGATTATCTGTGGAGAGTTCCATCTCCAAATCAGCAGAACATTGTCCAGTCGTTACGAGAAAAATTTCAGTGTCTTAGTTCAAGTAGCTTTGCTTGATGTTTTCTGAAACATCTAATTATGCTGTCTTAATGTTGGTATAGAGAATAGCCAGTACTGGCCACACATAATGCCATAGAGTAGGTCCCCCCCCCCCACTTTAGAATATACAAGCCCCATTTGCTGAGGCAGTTTAAGTGCCCAGGTTACTGTCAAGTAACTGATGGATGATATGTTACAGAGAGTATTCTGGATCGCTCTTGGTTGCAGCCATGTTTTCCCTCTATTGAAATCTCAGCAAGGAATGTGGGTGAGAGCAAGTCAGCCAGGTTGAAATCTAGAATATTGGGGAAATAGCACTAACTCTAAAACAGCAGGAAAAAAAAGGTTTGTCATATGCTGCAATTTTTTCTGTGGTGTATCTTATCATTTTATCAATTGTATATATACAATAATCTCAGGTTTACTTGCTTATGAGGCTGTACTTAAATCTTATGTACTGAGGTGTGAAATATTGTGACTGATATGCTGGTATTGGGCTCCATTACACTTAAAAATTTCTCCCTTTCTCTCCGCTAAGTTTTCCAGTTAGCTTTGAGAAGTAAAATGTGCAATTGTGGTATAGACCAAATGGGATCTATGGGATCAAGTAGGTTGGCACTTCTGAAATATCCTTCTGAGATTCAAGGTGGCATAGGTAATTGGTCTTCCAGTTACTAGGAAATGCCTCTTTCAGACATAAGTAGTGCTTATATTGTATTTTCACTTCAAAGCACAGGGCAACTCTGGCCCATTAAGTTGAAAAGGCTTTGATTAGTTTACATATATTTGAATAT
This sequence comes from Heteronotia binoei, assembly GCF_032191835.1. Classification (NCBI taxonomy): domain Eukaryota; kingdom Metazoa; phylum Chordata; class Lepidosauria; order Squamata; family Gekkonidae; genus Heteronotia; species Heteronotia binoei. The sequence continues at coordinate 132,638,468 of NC_083223.1, forward strand.
GCCACAAACATTCCATTTTCTTGGAGATGAGGTGTCTTCCATTTATCCCATGGATATGAGTAGTCACTTCTGTTGGCAGGCTGCTGTTGTGATATCCTCTGAGATACAGCTTTGGCTTGGATTACTTGAAAACCATAGTACATGAACACATAGCCAGTTTTCAGATGAAGGAAATAAACAATGATGTTTCACTAGCCAGGTTTTTTCCCCTCCTTATGTATAATTTTCATTTTCAATTTACCTCTTCAGTGTAGAAAAAGCACAGTGGCCTTCAGATTATCCGTGGTTGTTCTTACAGGTAATTCAGTTCTGATTCTCAAACTGGCAAGTGGCAATATACTGTTCTACCAAAGTGAAGGTTGAAAGATTTTGTGGTTACTTAAATTGCTGAACTGTGTACTATAAAGGCATTTGTGTTATCAACAAATATTTCACATTTTGGGGGCTTTTCTTTCCATTCTACTCTGAACTCATATCATCTTATGTATAAAGTTGTCTTAACTTCAGTAGAAGCCCTGGGAGCTAAACTTGCATCTAGTGTAACAGATGGGGAATGATGTATGTAAGATACTGAAATTTGCAACTGTCTCCTTTTTATTTAATAAAATGTAAAGTATTGTAAATAGCAACAACAGAAATAATGAATGTGGATTGACAATAGCACATTTCATCCCTTTGGGAGAATAGAGGAGTTATGTTAACCTGATAAAATGTAGTAAATGGAGCCAATTGGAGGGAAATTATAATATGTAGCTTTCAAGGGACAAGTATAATTACATTTTAGGTACTATTAGCTTTTCTGGCAGAAGCAGCCAAGCAGCTGAAATTCACACAATGCTGAACTGTTTCTGAGAATGCAAGGGAGTTGTGGCTTTCAGCTCTTGATGAAAAAAATTAAGATTTAGAAAGAGGGACGTCCTCTCTAGTTCTTGTGCCTAGGTAGCTTGGTCTGCATTGTGTTAATACTTGCCAGTATACTTCTGTAGCAGGAAAAGTCCTGTGTTGTCCAATTAATAGTAAATCATACTCACAAACGAGGTCTGAGGCAAGGTCAGGAAAACAGCTTCTTTATTTAACGTGCATAAGCGCTCTATACACGGGCTCCAGACCCGAGGGTCTGAGCAATGATCACAGTTACCTGCCATCCCTTATAGGGGGCCTCCACCCACGCACTACCTTAAAACACTCATGTTCTCCTTCTTGTGGGAAGGAGCCTTCGTCATATTTTCACCACAATTCGAGTTGTTTTCCAACCTTCTGGGTCCTTTTTAGGGCCTTTCTTAGGGCCTCTGTAAACCCTTGTTCCTTTTTCTCTCGAAACATTCTACCCACACGCCCACAATTTCTCGCTGCACCTGTCTTGCTTCTCTCTAGGCTCTGTTCTATGTTTTTCAGCCTGCGGTTTTGAAAGGTCAACGACCTGTCACAGTTCCCTTTTTCTCAGCCAGCTACCACTCCCTTGCTTAAACTGCTCCAAAAGATTATTTCTCAAAAGCATTGTTATTTAATCCTAGCATCGCCAAGCCATACATATTGATTAGGTATTGGTATTGATTCTTGTTCTTATCGATCCACCGCTATATTTCCCCTCTTTCAAACAGAGTTTGAATATTTATCATGACATCCACAAACCATCACACATACTAAAATCAATCTATTAAAACCAAGCATCAAAATCATAGGGGAGTCGTCTCCTGATGCCTGTGGAATCCTGCCATTTCCGGTAAGCCAGGATCCAGAGGGCGTTGCCTGTGGAACCTCACTGTTGCCGGTGAGTGAGGTCCAGAGGTCGGGTTTCAAGCAATCAGGTCTGGGAGCAAGGCTGCACCTAGAAAGCCTATCTAGGAAAACCTCAATCAAACTGCATAGCCAAAACAATACAAAGTTCAAAACAAGCCTATAATTCAACATAACATTTCTTTCTGGGGCTGGGTTTTCTCATTTTAACAATTTTCCCAAAGGGCCTTTCATGAATAAAATCACAAATCACAAAGGACTGAATCTTCTCTCTTACTTAAGCATCACAATATATGGGCAAGGCACTGAGCAATGTGTCAAGCTAAAACTAGCTTTGGGCACATTTTGGCTACTTACCCCTAGGGATTGTCTTATTTTCTTCTCTTCTTCTGGGGCAAACAAGCCTCATGCATAGAGCTGTTGCTATCAAAGGAAAGTGGCTTCAAAACATCAAAAAGTCAAATCAAAATAATCCAAAAATTACTCAAAAAGGAACAAAAAGAGTCCCCTCTTTGTAGCTTCATACAGAAACTTAGCAAGTTGGACTTTCTTCCGGACTTTCTTCTGGGCCCTCTCCCTGCTGGAGAGGCTCTTGCAGGCTCACACCTCGTTCTGGGACTGGGACAGCTGCTTCTTCCGCGCTTCTACCATTTCCTGGCCATCTCCCTCTGGCGCAATCCGGCTACAGCCTTCAGGCGCGGGACTTCCTCGATGCCAGTCAGTTCCCCTTTGTGGATCTGCTCGATCTGCTTCGCTGCTGGGCAGCGTTCTTTCTGCCGTTCTCTCTGTCGACATCCAGGAGCTCAGGCATCGCAGACATCAGGACCTTCAGATGACCCTTGGTTTCCTTATCTGGATCAGCCCTTCGGCTAAGGTTTTCTCTCTTATCTTCTGCAGCAATTGCACAGGAAAAAGCTATTGAACCCACGGCTTCCTCTGTGGCCTTTCACTTCTTGGACCAGTTGTTTGGCTTGATGCCCATAGCCTTGCATCTTACTGGCTGAACATCAATCTTCTAACCTCCTTCAGGCTGGACTCAGCTTCCTGCTGCCTTTGCCTGACATCTGGAGCTGACTGAGCCGCAAAGGCTGAGCACCTGTGACTCCGTGGTTGGTGGGCAAAATAAATCTGGTGGGCTTCACACAGGCATCTGGCTTCTGGAGGATCTCTGCTGCCTCACACGTCTTAATGGGTTTGTGCCTGCTGGTAGAGCTTGTTGGCATCGGCTTACTAGGCAGATGGGAGCCTCCCTGTTGGCATCTCACTCGAGGGCAGTTGTTTCTCCACTTCCGCAATCTTGGAGGATTATTTCAGGGGCACTCAGAAAGCACTTTAAAAGTCTCTTCTCCCTTGTGCCCAATGAATACTGTAGCCTGTCATGGGTCAGGAGCCTGGGAGCCCTGGATCTGCTGGACATCACATGGCTGACGGGGATTTCCTCTGAGAAGGTAAGCTGACCAGAGGTAGGGGACTTGCTTCTGGAGTACTTCTCTCTGGGAGGGCCCATAGATCTGGAACTCTTCAGCTCTTAATCAATAAAGGGGGCGAGGGTGAGGTCTAAGTGGCAAAAGAGGAAGAAGCTGGGAGCCTTGTGTTGGGCTTAAAATCAGCTCCCCATAAGGGGCAGCAGAAACACTGCTCTATGTCTTGGCATTTAATTCCCAGGGGCTTCCTAACTAAAAGTGCCTTGTCCTGAGACTGAGATGCCTGTCCAGGGACAGTATATCTGACAACCATATGCTATTTAAAACTACGCATTAATACACTTAAGTAAAATGGGAAACATTGGCATGATTAATGCTTTTAGGTGCTCTTTCACATGGTCTCACACGGCAGTATTATTGTAATCATAAAACAAAAATAAAGCACAGTTTTCCTGGTTAATAGATAGCATCTTTGGGGTCTCCAGGAATCTATCCTGGGGCAAAACACATACATTTTGCAAGTTGCTAGGTTCACACTCGCACTTCCCGTTTTCTGAACGAGGGTTATGCAATACTGCAGAAATATTTCACATCACCACAACCAGCCTTTATACCCAGCTGCCTGGGGGTGCTGCGAAACCCGTCCGCGGCTTTCCACTGTTCAGCAGACAACTTCTCTGCAATTAGTGCAATTTGAAAAAATTTCAAGAATTATGTGACCTTTTTGCCTCCAGCTTTCTAGTGTGGGTCAAAACATACCTAATCGTCACACCCCAAGTGAAATTTATAAACGGTTTTCTCTTCCACACAGTAATATATGGGCTTGTAAATTAAAGCTTGAGCCACTTGCTGAGCTCTTCCAGTAATGGTTACACAAGCAAAGGGGCAGAAGCTGCTGTGGCTTACTGACAGATCCACTATCGCTTCAATAGCAAGTATTGTCTCAGGCACACGTCATGCACACATCAAGCATACCAGACAGATATGTCACTCTTAAACCCACAATTTCCCTAGACAATAGACACAAAATTTCCCCCAATAATTCCCTATTGGTGGCAGAAGGGTCGATTTCGTCCCTTCCCCAGACAGACAGGCGAATGACATGTAGGCTCCCCCCCAGCCGCGTTGGTAGGGAACCCTGGTCTGTCAACTTCTCAAGGCAAGCACATCTTCCAGGGCGCTGGTATGGAGAGAACCACTACCCCTGCCAGCGGGCTGTACTAGGGTGCTGCCGGTGCATGCGGGTGGTTAGGCCGCCGGGATGGGCATCAGGCGACCCGTTTGGTCACCTACCCTGTTAGAGAGGTTTTATTACTGCAATCAAACTGTTTCAGGTGAAGGAAATATATCACGTTGAGCACAAGGTCCTGTACTGTCAGGGCCCTGGGTTCAAGGCTCTCTACTTACACTCCGGAGTCTTCCAAGCAGAGCTGATTCCTGTTGCCCCCTCGCTGGTCCGAGATCAGGCCATCGGTCAAAGGTCAACTGAAGACAGGGCGGGCAGATGACGGTCAGCCAAAAAGAAGGCTGGGAGCTCCTTACCGTGAATCTGGTCCTCCCTGCCAACAGCAGCACTCGGCCGGGCTAATCATCAGGGGCTAAAGGCCCCTGTCCCATCTGGGTCGCCAAATTTATGTAGCAGGAAAAGTCCTGTGTTGTCCAATTAATAGTAAATCATACTCACAAACGAGGTCTGAGGCAAGGTCAGGAAAACAGCTTCTTTATTTAACGTGCATAAGCGCTCTATACACGGGCTCCAGACCCGAGGGTCTGAGCAATGATCACAGTTACCTGCCATCCCTTATAGGGGGCCTCCACCCACGCACTACCTTAAAACACTCATGTTCTCCTTCTTGTGGGAAGGAGCCTTCGTCATATTTTCACCACAATTCGAGTTGTTTTCCAACCTTCTGGGTCCTTTTTAGGGCCTTTCTTAGGGCCTCTGTAAACCCTTGTTCCTTTTTCTCTCGAAACATTCTACCCACACGCCCACAATTTCTCGCTGCACCTGTCTTGCTTCTCTCTAGGCTCTGTTCTATGTTTTTCAGCCTGCGGTTTTGAAAGGTCAACGACCTGTCACAGTTCCCTTTTTCTCAGCCAGCTACCACTCCCTTGCTTAAACTGCTCCAAAAGATTATTTCTCAAAAGCATTGTTATTTAATCCTAGCATCGCCAAGCCATACATATTGATTAGGTATTGGTATTGATTCTTGTTCTTATCGATCCACCGCTATACTTCCAGCTACTTAAAATACAGCTTACCTTCCCCCCAAAATATGCACCCAAGAAAGTGAAAGAATGCCAGCAGTTACCAGGTGTGAAATCTTCATATGCATTTGGGTAAGTGAACAGTTGGGATACCAGGCCCCTTTCTGAAGAAAATGAAATCTACTAAGTTTTGCTTGCTCTAGAAAGTTTAATTTATGCAAGTGCTACAAAACAGGGAAGGAAGAGAGTTTGGATGCACAGCCTTCTTAAAACAAAAAAGATGATAAGTGATTTCCTTGGCTATTAAAATATCCAGATCTGATTTTTCCCCCTGGCCTTAGGGCATTAAAAAGGTGAACAAAATCAAAAGTAACAGATGGGGAATGTTTATGGGTCATGAGACTACCACAAGCCACATATTAACACAGGAAGCACTGCTCAGCAACAATCTGGAGCCGTGCAGGGTCTTGCACTACCTATTGCCTATTTTAAGATTACAGTAATTATATTCTGCTCAGGATGTGAACTGTTCCACTCAGTAGGAGGAAAAATTAAGATGAAACATAGACTGCTGCTCATTTCGTAGTCTGAACAAACACCCTTTTGCCACTCACACCATGAGATTTGTTGAGCCACAGGCCTCATTTTGGGTAGGAGCTCACAGGAGCAGAGCTCCAGAACCTCTACATTTTATTGTGCTCTTTCTTACTTACTGTACCTCTCCCCACCACCCCCCAATACTTGCTTCTGGGCTCCATTGTTCAAACTCCCTGTGAGAATTTTGACATACTTAAGATTTGACAAACTTTCTAATATTTCCCCAATACACACAAAAAAATGGGAAAATAACCAAATCAGACAGATGGAAATCTTCATCATGCCACTGTGGCTGCATAGGAGAAAGTAATTTAGAAAGTATGACGGGAGTAAGGTTTTATTATGGCAGTTATAATTCAAGAAGCATTTTAAGGTAGACGCTGAGGTCATATAATTTCGTACACCTTCCGGTGATGTCGGGGATGTGTGGCATATGCAAATAAGTTGTGCTAATGAGCTCCAACACCTTTTTCTACAAAATGACCCCTGCTCCATTAATTGCTGGAGACAGCGCAAAAGGTGTCATATGGGGACAGAAGCTATTTGAGAAGATAGAATAATGGCAGTAAGTTTGCTGCAGATGGATCCAAGTGACATGCTGCAAACTGGTCATGCTATTTCATGTGTGTAGTTGCAGTTTTAAAGGTTGATGCCTCATTGTTTTGAAAAGTTACATTTGTAACTTTTTAGAACAATTTGTAAAATATATATTGGAACCACATAACATTGCTTGTAATATTTATGTGGTCACCAGGCTGGATTCTGCTACTTTCTTATTAAGATTTCCTTCCACTGAAGGAACGTTCTGACTTAGATGAACAAAGTGGTATGATCCAACCATAGGACTTGAGCGCTCTTCTGTATTTGTTACTTGCCCACTACTATTGGACAAGGTTTAAAACAATCACTTGTTCTAAATGCATTCACATTATGATCCCTATTTTGTGCATATAATTTGCTAGCATTTTATTTGATTGCTAGTAGACATGTTTATGTTGCACTTTTTTATGACACATTTTGTAAGGAATATGTAAAAATGTATGTACATGTAGAAGACTTATTAAATAACCCTCCCCCCCTCTGATTTTGTTATGCTTAAAAGCAGAGTGGAAAGCATGCCAAATATATGTAAGTAAATGCTGTTTAGGAAAAATAAATATTTGTGTTTTAATAAAATGTCTCGACGTTGTTCAATATGACAGGTTTCCCACATTGTAACAGCTGATTTGTGCACTTTTCCATTGATTCTATTAGTTAGTTAGAAAGGGGTAGCTAAGGTGCAGTAAACATTAACAACTCATGATATGGATCCAAAACAAGACCTTCATCTTGTGTATTCCAGCTCTTTCTCCTGTTAATCACTGTGCAACAACTGTTCATATTAGATTTGATCCTATAATGTTTACTGCTGCAAGACAGAGAAGATGTCTGAAAAGGCTACACTGGAGAAATGTGGGAGTGGTGTGAAATAGCATAAGGTATGGGGCTGTACAGTAAGGCTCCTGTCTCCTTTCAGTCATGGAAAAGCTGGTGCAGTCCTACTCTCTTGATTTTACAAGGAATGGCCCAAAAGCTTCATCTCAGGATAACATCACTAAGATCTTGGGGGTGATTCCAGATGACATCAAGTGATTCCCCCCCCCCTTTTGCTTCTGCTATACAAGTGTTTAACTTGTTTAAATACCAATTTCACAATGGTTACAGCATACACTACTGCTCCTGGGGAAGCCAGCTGGCTCCCTTAGCTATAAAGAAAAGAATGCTGCTGCTCTAAAAAAAAAAAAATCACTATACCTAGCAATCCTACTGCCTGCCTGTTCAGCCTCTTTCACTTAAGGGTTCTTTCCCCATGTCTGGAAAAAAATATAAAAATCTGAACCGGCAAAGTCTGTCAATTCCATCTAACTTAAACTTTCAGATTAGAAGGAAACTTGCATTTTTTTTTCAGAAGTGAAGGGAAGATTTCACTTTTTGCTCTATTAAAATATAAGAATGCAGGCCCCACCACTAAAATGGTGGCTGCATATATTTGTTTTTAAATCAAAACACAGGCTTTGGTTTCAATATTAAGAATTGAAATTCACAATCTCCATTTCACCTTCACTTTCTTTAATTATCGGGGGGAAATAATTAGGAAAGTGATTTTTGCAGACTGTTTGCCACTTGATAAACGAAGGGGACAGATTTTTAAAATAAAAGGAGACTTTAGTGCAACTGTTCAGGAGAAATATCTAGATTTTACTAAGAACATCGACTTAATACAACAAAAAGGGGCACAGACGCGTTCCTTCTGATCCTGGCGACTGCAGTTAGTCCGCCACAAGGCAGGAACCGGAAGTAGTACCATCCACTAATATTGTAGCTAAAAACTCAAGCCAGCACTTTGTTACCGGTCCAGCTCCATCGTTGTGGTTTTCGTAAGCACTTACGGGAGTTGATATAGTGTTGTTTGCCAACACTATAGCTTTCCTCTGAATGGCCCACGCTACTAAACGTAGAGGACATCAGAAACAGATAAGCCTTCTTCCGCTTCGCAACCCATCCATGCCGCAGAAAAAACAAAGATCGCTGTAAGATTCCGCTCCAACAATGTTCCGGACAGCATTTCACAGCATCTTTCCACGGCAGTTCAATGTGCTATCTAAATCTGCTTATTGGGGAATTACTCTGACGCGCAGCCTGCCCAGCACGGCTGCAGGAGCTCTGCAGTTCTGGCGCCGCTTGGGCTTGCAAGCCTTTAATCTCGGCAATAACCTGAAGATGAGCTGCGTCACAGCCACGGGTGCCAAGCAGCAGAGAAGCCAGAGTCGCCTACGACCAGCCCCGCCTTTGCAGGCACTGCCCCTATTGCCGGCGCCGCCGAAGGCCCGCTGGCCCCGCGCCCCTGCCCCGCCTTTCCTTGGCCTCAGCTCCTCCTCCCCGCGCTAGCACCTTTGGTGCCTGTGGCAGCCCCAGTAGCCGGCCTGCTCGCTCAGCGGCTCCGCAGCCCACGATGAGGCTTTCCGTGCTGTGCCGTTTGGTCTGGAGAGTCGCCGCGCCGGCTGCGAAGAAAAGCGGCGGCGCTCAAAAGCTCCTCAGTCCTGGGAAGGGCTGTCCCACACTCTTGCCGCGCCGGGAGATCTGCAGCACGTGGAGCTGCCTGGCGAAGCAACAGGTGGCCCAAGGTAGCGGGCGGTTGCAGGGCTCCCTGGCCAGGTAGGTGCGCACCTGAGCGTCAGGGGCGGGGGGGGGCGGTGGCGGCGAACTGTCCACTCCTTGCTTCCAACCCACTTCATGGCCAGCAACTTGGTAAGCGGGCCGCCACGTGGGAGATTTCAGCGCATGCTCGCCCTCCTCTGGTGCCCGGTTGTCGCTGATGCAAGAACGACAGCGCTTTTTGCAGCCAACCAATGGGAAAGAAGCGCAGGGCTCAGCTTCCTTTCAGCTACCGGAACGCTTAACTCGTTAAGCAGTTTATGGCATCGTTGGAGTTATTCCGGTGTAGACCTTGAGAAGCGTTTATCTCTTCAAGACTTGCAGAGGGAAACCCCGCCAATTTTGGCTTCCCACGTCACTGTGCTCATTTAGTTTTGCCAGCTTGGGGTGGTGATCCGATTTCTGTGCCTGTAATGGCCGGAGCAAAGAAAAAGTTGCTTCTAATGAAATTCCGTTTTTTAAACACCTGTTGTACTGTGAACCTAGTCATGTTCACTTGTATGTACTGAATACAGAGGGACTTATTCGTTTGTAAGTGCTACCAGGCGCTGTACCTGTCAGGATGGGCTTGACAACCATCTCTGTACAACTGGTGCTTTTTAACCCTCTATAAATGCAATGTGTAATACGTATTCCAAGAAGTAAATTGCACTGACCTCAGTAAATTGCTTACTCCCATGTCAGCCTATAAAGTTTAATTCATTTTTGTTTCCTGGAGCTTGAGTTTAAGGTCTCTCAATATGGTATCAATCTGTCTCCCACATGTGCCTCTGGTAAATCGATCACAAATCCGTGAAAATCCCCCTTATTTGCAAACAAAACACCCAGATGGAATAAAGCTAGAGTCCAATGACACCTTTAAGACCAACAAAGTTTTATTCAAGGTATGAGCTTTTGTGTGCAAGCACACTTCTTCAGAAAAAATGAGATGGAAGAAAACCAAATTTATAGACAGGGTTGAAAAGCAAATTAGCATATAACATGATGATGACATTTGAGGCAGAACAGGAACAACAGGCCAAGTGTGCAGGGTCAACAGCTGTATGAATCCAATTAAAGGGGAACAAGGGTTGAAGCAATAAATATGTCAAAATAAGAGACAGGTATGGAAGACAATCTTTTCTAATTGTGGGAAGTTAACTGAGATTCCTTTAAGACACCCCATTTGTCACCCCTCAAGCATGATGGTAACAAACTGCATTTCTTTTTTTAGCTGGGGTGGGGTGAAGTATATTTCAGGTTTCTTGCATTGTGTTATAATCACTATATGTTGTTCTGAATACTATACCAATATTTCTTTAAAGGTGTTCTATCAGAAAAAAATCTATTGCATTGCATTACAACGGTATTTCATTATGTAGATAGATCCAAATAGGCAGCCGTATTGGTCTGAAGTAGTAGAACGAAATAGGAGTCAATTGCACCTTTATGACCAACTTAGTTTTATTCAGAATGTAAGCTTTCATGTGCATGCACACTTCTTCAGACGAGGAATGAGGTACAGTAAGCAGAGACACATAGCTGGTGAGGCTTGGAATGCCAAGTGGTACAAAGTTAAAAACCAATAGCAGAATAGTAGAATTAACAAATTCAGAAAACCTTTGATCTGGGTTGTATTAGCGTGGGAAACCATAAAACAGTAACATGTCAGAATGTGAGAATGCCTGTTAATTATTCTATTGCTAATAAACCTGGGTCAAAAAGAAGGCATTTCTTTCCCATAAGTTTTTTTCCTGTCCAACTAACTTTTTAACATGTGACATAAATATATACATCATTCTAGTTTGCCATTAGGAAAAAATAGTGGAAGATGGGTTTAGTATGTGTAATGAGCTAAACAGCCAATATCCCTTGTTTGAGTATGTCAGTACAAAAGCATTATTCTGATACATTATCCTAAAAGAGAAAAACATTGGAATACTGTGGATATATTGCCATACTTGGTGAAAGTGGGTTTGACATATGTAATAAGATAAAAACAAAACAAAACAACATCTCTGTTCAGTCCGGGAGAGGTGTTTGTTCCAAGTTTCATAATAGTTTGTAATTCAGAATAATGCTTTTGTATTGACATACAATTGCAATTCTAGAAAAAACATCGCCCAACATTATGCCTGGAGATCAATTGCAATTTTAGAAAAACTCAAGGCCCTGCCTACATATAAAGATGGTCTTGGACTAGCTGGTAGGAAGCGTGAGTGGTAATGTAACAAATAGCAACACACTGAATGTCTTTCTTTTTATTATTTTTTTTAGAGACGTCATTGAAAGCTCTAAGAAAGCCCTGAGTTTATTGCAAATAGAACATCCTACTTTTAAGCCAACACTTTCCGTAGTTCAGGTAAAAATTATATTTTATTTTTAAAGTACTATTCTTGCTTCTCCAGCAGAAGAAAGGCCATAGCTGGTGATTGCACATGTATTAATGCATGTATTCCAGGAAAGTAAAGATGTGCATCTGAGTTTTAAAGTGTAGTAAGAGCTGTAGGAAGCCTTGATCATGAAATCTGTGTGACTGTTCTTTTATACTTAAATACTTTAAAGTATATACTTTAAAAAATGCAAGTAGGGAGAAGTTCTTGGAACCATATTTCCATTGGGATTCAATTTTCCATTCCCCGGTCTTTAAATATTGTGAATTTGTAGAAGTTTTTTCTTTCCCTAATAACTAGCATCCTGTCCAGTCCTAAGACAAATGTACACTGATCTGTTGCTAATTATATATAGCTGGAATATCCAGTGGGTATTTTTTCCCTTCCATGTATGCCTAGAACCTGGATTCAGAAAGAAGCAACCTGCTTATGCTTGGAGTTTGTATAGCCATCCATTTGCAGGCAATTGAACTTCAGTTGTCACACATTTGTTGCAGGCATTCTAGATGCCTTCCCTCTCCAGCACACTGTAATACACCCTGGTTCTTACTACTGCATTGTTTCTATACAGTTGTTTGCTTTTTGTTGCAGATCTTCTGGCATAATAGAAACACTTCATAGGCTTTCTGTACTACTTTCCTTTCTGTGAAATGCTCCTGAATGCCATGCTAGCATTGTTTCAGCTTGTGTCTTTTTTGGGCCCATCTTGCTTCAGTGTAGCCTCAAGAATGTGAAGGGGTTAAACTCCTGTTGAAAAGCTAGGTCAGCAGCCTGGGAATGGCTTGGTATGCTTTTGCCTAGCCTCATCTGGTGAGTCAGCTTCCTGGTTCAGTCAGACCTTTCCACAGCGATACATGCCTTAGTAACATCTAGACTAGATGACTGCAGTACACTCTACTTGGGACTACTCTTGGAGACTGTTCAGAAAGTTGCAGCTACTGCAGAATGCTGACGCTAGACTGCTGTTTGGCTCCAGTTACTGAGAGTGTGTGAGCTTGATAGCACAGCAATTACACTGGCTTTGGATCCACTTCCGAGCCCAATTCAAGGTGTTGTTTTTGTCCTTTAAAGTCCTACCTGGCTTAGTACCAGGTTATCCAAAGGACTGCCTTCTCCATACTGCTCAGGAATTACAATCACAGGGAGAGGCTCTCCTTACTGTCCCACTAAGCTCATCTGGTGGGCAAATGAGAGGGCCTTTTCAGTGGCAGCCTCATGATTATGGGACAGTCTCCCCAAAGAGATGTGGTTATTTATTGATAGTACTAATTGGAGATTTTAAATTGTAGTCTTTACAATTTTTAATCCTTTTAAAATTTATATTGCTGGCTGCCTTGAGTTTGGTAGAAAGACAGCTAATAAACATTTTAAATCAATAAATACTGTATTGTAAACTGGCATTCCTGTTCTGTGTTACACTAAAGAATAAAAGCAGATTCTGTTTCAGTTCAACAAATTCGAATCGGTATTGCAAGTTTCTGAGTTAGGATTGCTTTCCATTTTGTCTTTGCAAACAGTTTTTGATTGCAATTTTTCTTTGAAGCCTGCCTTTTTCCTCTGTTTAAATATAAATTTTATATATTTATATATATATAATTTGTCTTGTCATCCTGCCCAGGTTGGTGATGATGATTTGGGGCAAGAAATGAGAAACTTTGCTGAAGAGGTAAGAGTGTGGCAACATGATTAAGTTTTCAAATTAAATTGAAAGATGGCATATTTCTGCAACAAATCAATTTTTTTATTTTGCAGATTGGACTGAATATTGTATGTAGTTGTCTCCCTTGTGATTACACCGAAAGTGAGGTAATTTTATAATTTTTATTGAGTCATTGAATGGATAACATCTTAATCAGTGGCATTTCCCCCCAAATTCTATGTTTTTGTTGTTCAGTCGCACCGCTGAGTCTCTTTGTGACCCCATGGACCAAGTCACACCAAGCCCTCCTGACTTCCACCATCCTCCGAAGTCTGCTCAAATTCATGTTGGTTATATCAGTAATGCTGTCCAGCCATTGCATTTTTTGCCATCCCCTTCTTTTGCCTTCTGTCTTTCCCAGCATGAGGCTGTGCTGTTTGAAACAACATAGGGTGCTATAGAATTGAGTCTGCAGAGTTCAGTGGGATTTACTTCACAATAAGAGAGGGTCGGTCTTTCTTGAAGGTAAGGGTGCTTAGGACCTGACTATACAGCCTGTTCTTATCTATCAGAAGCAAGTCTTGCTGGGTTCAGCGGTGCTTACTGCTGGGTGTATATGATTGCATATGATTGCAACCTTACTCCTTAGCTGGGCTTAATTTAATACCAAGTTTTTAAATGACCCCAGCAATATATCGACTGGCTATGAATATGCTACAGCTTTCTAAAAATAGCACAGGAATTCAAGGTTAAGACTGATCATCTTTGGTGCCTCAATTCACCCTACCAGCAGTAAGCCAACGGTTGCACTTGCTCTTGCTTTCTCATAAAACATGAGCAGAATTGTAGATGCTGTAATTCTGTTTGATTGCGATTTCTCTGAGGCTCTTAATGTAAGAAATGTTCTGCATTCAATTCAGTATGTCCTTCTGTGCAGTAAGAACTTTGTCAGTTGATTGTCATTCTGCTGTTATTTATTCCTAATTAGACCGTTATCAAATTCTGTGCTTGTGAAAGCTGTCAAAATAGTATAAAACTTTCAAACATCTCTATGAGTTTCTTAAGTTGCTGTTTTCTGAATTCTTTTTAGTGATACTGTCACTCTCTCCTCACTGTCTTTGCAAAAAAATAATGCAGTGGGTGGAATTGTGAAAATGCTCTGTGTAGTAGCAATGTGAACAGAAAATTTATTCTGGTTTCGTTAGTTGTGATTATTGATTCCTCTCTCCCCCCCTCCCCCACCCCAGTGGTTTGGAGGATATCATTGTAATTGAGGTGATGTATACACTTGTTTGAGTGAGAGAAACATTCCCCCTTGAAACGCTCTTTCCCACCCAGTTGAGATCAGAGTTTCATTCACACCTCCTTTCTGGATTTCAGGTAGATAGGGGAAAGGGTTCCTGTTTTACAGGTCTTTGGAAATCTGTCATGCAGAGGCATGATTCTTAGGTTCACCCTATCTTTCCTTGCTGCCAGGATAGTTGGAGGTCTACTTTAAATAGAAAAAATAAGGAGCACTAAGCCCTTTGTGTATAAAGGAATCCAGCAGGCATTTCAGCATATTTGTTTCATGTCTAAATTGACTTATACCTGCTATTCATCAGAGAGTTGATGGCTCACTGGGAGAAAAATTAAATCATTCATGCAGCAAAATAAGGCACAAATGATAATGAGCTTTACAACCTTTTGCCTCTGTTTTCTGTTCTTGTACAACCCCCCCCCCCCACTTTACATATGAATCAACAGCCTTGTACACAAGGCTTCCCCCTTTCTTCCCGCATTTCTTTATTTTCCTTTCTTCTTCCCATTTCTTTATTTCTCTTTCTTCCTCCCATTTCATTTCCCTTTAATCCTTTCTTCTCCCCATTTATGTATTTCCATTTATTTCTCTTTCTTCCCCCATTTCTTTATTTTCCTTATTAACCTTCCCCCCCTCCATTTCATTTTCCTTTCTCTTCCCCATTTCTTTCTTTCCCTTTCTCCCCCTCCCTCCCTCTTTCTCTTTTTCTCTTTCTCTCTGTGAAGCCTGAGTGGTGGGCATTGTGAAGGACTGCTGCTGGGGTATGTGGGTGTATTTAAAGGTCTGCTGAGAGCAGCTACAGTTTCCACATGAAGGGAGGGAGGGAGAGGTAGCAGGGGTGAGGGGTGGGAGCCAGCTACCACCAGTTCAGTTTGATTTGATTATCCCAGATGGTGGGGCCTAATATGCTAATATGTGACCTAATATGCTAATATTAGGGGATGTGGTCTAATGTGCTAATGAGTTCCTGCTGGGCTTTTTGTACTAAAAAAGCCCTGGACCTAGGCATTTGCCTATGGCAGTGGACTGGGAGGGTGTCTGTGTGCCAGATTAGGCTCTCTCCACATGACAATTATTTGCGTTGATTTTGCCGGCTGAATCATTCTCCCATGGTGGAGCACTGTTTTTTAAGCTGATAATTTTGTATGGCCCATGAATGATGTTATAAATATCCAAATGGCACTTGGTAGAAAAAAGGTTCCCCACCCCTAGGCTAGGCATTTTTACAGATGAAACAAGGCAGACATGTTCAAAAATTATTCAGTTAGAAATGTTATATATCAATTTGGCTAACCCTTCCCCATAAAACAACAAAACAACAACATAAAGAAATTCTGAAAAATAAAACAAGATGGCAAAGAAACAGCATAAAACGTTAAACACTATAAAATGATGTCCATAAAAGTGTATTTGGCCTAGATGGAGAACATAAGAACTTTTACAAAATGGCAAATTAATACTCTTAGAAAGAAATATTTTGGCTTGGTGTATAAAGGACAGACAGGAAGGTACTAGGCAAGCATCAAGGGTTAAACTATACAAAATAAGGGTGACGGCATCGGGGGGGGTGGCCTAATATGCAAATCAGTTCCTGCTGGACTTTTTCTACAAAAGGCTCTGTGTGAAACAATGGTGACATCAGGGGGTGTGACCCAATATAAAAATGAGTCCCCGCTGGTTCCCATTATTGTTCTTGCTAATCGTTTACCCCATTTCCACTCACTGGGCCGATTCCTCACCAGTCTCATGCTCCTCTTTCTTATGGTGCTTCTGCCCAATTTTGCACATGCTTCTGTGGAATTGCAACCTGCCCCATCTCTTTCCCAAGTTCTCCCTTCAAAATCCGGTTTTCAGAGAATCCTACAGCCATAGAGAGGTGGGGCAAGTTGCAGCTTGCCAGCAGCATGTGCAAAAGTGGGCAGAAGCACCGCAGGAAAGGGGAGCATGAGACTGGAGCGAGGCTAGTGGGGAATTGGGAGTTTCAAGTTCTGAAGCACTGAGAATGTGGGGAGGTTTGGTGAGGTGCCATTATAAGATACCAGACTACTGAAGGAACTTGGCAGCATCTTACCTGGCTTTCAAGAATTGAAAAACATGATTTTTGCTAAGCAGTAACCCCATGCCTCTTTTGTGGACTCTCTGTTGGTAATGGGTAGGTTTGTTCCCTGCCACAGGATGGCCTGGTGGGCCAAATTTTTCCTGCAAGGAATGCAAGACAATGACTCACTTATTTCGCAGAAGAAATCTAGTCCTATTAAAATTGTGAGTCTGTATTTGGGAAGACATCACATAGTTTGCATTCTTTCTTGTAACATATTCTTTATTTTTTTGTTGAACTTGGAAGTTTGGACTTCCCTCAGGAAGTTTCAGCACTTTAAGATTGCTGCAATTTCACAGTATCTTGGTGTGCCTGTAAAGTGGCTAACAGGCTTCTACCATTCATCCCCTTAAGTCATATCCGTCCAATCTGGAGCAGTGTCTTTAGAGTGATCCAGTATTGTCTTACAATATAGTGCAGCGTATGTTGCAGTTCATTCTTTGCTATGAAATGCTCTAAAGAGACGGAAGTATGAGAGTGTACAAGATATGATCCTAGGTGGGAAGCTGGCCTCTGAATTTCAGGGCTAGAAGGCAGCATCAAGGGAAGGCTTTGGCCTCTATATAGGGACAGATTGGCCATTATGCCTACTGGGTAAAGTTCCGATGGGCTGATGACCAATGGGGGCACCACAACCACTGTCTAGCAAAGTAGGCAGGAGCCACCACTGCTGTAAACTGGCACCCCCTGTAAGGGAAGTGGGAACTGTTGCCACTGCAAACTAGTGGCCCCTGCCTTGTGGGAGCCAGTGGTCCCCTGGACAAGGCAGACATGAAGTGGTGACTACCACTGCAAGCCAGCAGTTCCCACTTCACAATCCCCTTCACTTCATCCAGCCCTGCACAAGGCAGATGAGCGCAAAGTGGGTGGGAGCCGATGCAACCACAAGCCAATGGCCTCCATCTCATATAATGTGGGTGAGCACAAGCCAGCCACAGAAGCCCTATCAATCATGCTCCTTCTCTCCCTCTGTGGGGTGGGATGGCCCATCTTCCTTCCCCATCCATTGTGTAGCAAGCCTGTTGTGTGTGGCTGTTTCGAGGGCTGTTTTTGCCTCTCAGTCCATCATTGCCTCTAAGACCTGTTCGTTGATCTTACAGAGTAACTGGTCTGCCTGTTTATGAAACAAGTTCCTGGACTAGATGGACCACCATTCTAATACATTAGGGCTTTTCTTATGTTCCTGTGGAACTTCAGAGCTATCAATGCCTTTCTGTTAAATTCTTCAGATTCTGCAAGTGAAAAAGTATAACTGATTCTGTTTCTTGATGAGCAAACTTTTCATATTTTTAAACTCTCAATGAATTCTGATTAGTTAATGTTTTAGTACTGAAGGCTTCTGACTCTTAAAAAAGAAATCCAGTGTAATAATTATGCTAACTTCTAGGTTGCTGACGAAATCATAAAACTCAATGAGGATCATAATATTCATGGCCTTGTACTTCGTCACTTTACCAAGTCATATACCAGCAAACTAGTGAACATCGTAAAACTAGAGAAAGATGTGAATGGGTAAGTTAAGTACTATAAAATACAAATGTCTTTTTAGAAATGCAGCAAAATACCAGTTTTTAGCTAATGGGTTCCACAGTAACTCTGGCCTGGTTTACATGGGCAGCAAAATGAGATGGTAAGATTCCAAAGGTGACATTTTTAATGCTCATCCATGTAAACATTCTCTGACAGTTACAAACAAAACTCATAATTTTTCTAGTTTTTCACTACTCACTTTCTGCTTACAGGGAATCATTTATGTAAGGGAATGTCTAAACATGTCATCTCTCACCTCCAGTCTGAAGTGCTTTGTACCAGCACAGCCTATTCTATTGCTTCAGCACTCTATCACCTCACTACTGTGTCATGTCATGTATATTTAGATATCCTATGATGACTAATTTGTATCAAGGAACCACTCTTGCATGAGAGGAGAGCCCAAGAGAAAGCACTGCAGACATTGGAACAAATCCAACCTATGCATTTGAAAACAAATACAAGGATTCTATTTAAATCATGTTGATAAAGTAAATTTCCCAAGTGCAGTTACAAAAGACACTTTCTAAAAATATTTGATTATGTAGTTCCAGTCTCTTGGCAGCATTTTGCATTCCAGCTCAGCTGATTGTCTTTATTATATTTATTTGTTAACCAAGGTAACAAAAAACACCTTGGTTATTCAACTAAAAGTGGAAGGACTGAGTATATTAGAATAGTAATCAGAAGCTAGTAGTTTGTAGACCACAGCCTTCAGAGATAGTGTCCCCTCCCCTCCTTTAGTTTCCATCAGAGGCAAAAGAGGCATTTGAAGGGATTGTTAATAGGGATGGGCGCAAACCAGCTGACAAACTAAAGTTCATCACAAATTTTGTCCTGTTCATAGATTGTGAAGAGGCCACAGGGAGCAGAAAGCAGTGGTTTAAATAGCTCAGAGCCTAGGCCCCTTTAAACTGCTGATTTGCGCTGAGCAAACTGCTCTGCATGGGTCAGCTGTTTAAAGGGGCTTTCTTCAGCAGCCAGCCCCTGAGATAGCCATCCCCTGAGCCACATGGAGCAAACTGCTCCTGCAGCTCAGCTGTTTCAATGTTCTTTCTTGGGCAGTGCTAGTGGCAACCCAAGAAAGCCCCTTTAAACAGCTGATCCACATGGAGGAAACTGTTCCTTTAAACTACTGGTCTGTGCAGAACTGTATGGAAACCCCTGCTTTCTACTCCCTGCAGCTGGCTGCCAAAGAAAGCCTATTGAACCAGCTGAGCCACACAGAACAGTTTGCTCTGCATGGATCAGCTATTTAAAGGAGCTTTCTTTTAAGTACCCTACTTTCTGCTCCATGCAAAAAGCCGCAGAGAGCAGAATTGAGGAGTTTAAACTTTAAATGGCTCACAAATAGATATTAATTGGGTCAGTTTGCAACCAGCCTCCCAGTTGGTATGGGTTCATGGTTTAGTTCATGATTCATCCCTTAACCGCAAAAATGTGTTTGTGCCCATCCCTAATAGTTAGTGCTGTGGCAACAAGGCTGACTTGAAGGTCTTCCCTAATGGCAATGGAGCAAGTATGATCAGCACATGCTTCTTATCCCCATGCTTCTAGTTCATATCTAAAGCAGGAAATTACATACACCTCCCCCACAAGGAATATATGCATTTTCCCTAGAAACTCATGCTTCCTCTGTTGCTGCTTCTGGGTCATATTAGAAGTCTGGTAGGGCCTTTTAAACAAAAGGGCTAGTTCCTAGACAGATCATTCTGTGCTCAGTGACACTCCAGCTGTTAACCTGGACATGGGTAAAAAAGATTGGGAAACATGTATGAAAATGTATTTGGATTTCAAAATGGTTGCCTTAAGAAGGGAACACTGTTATCTAAGACCCACTTTCTTTTGTTTTTGATTTGCAGCCATAGTGTCATTATCCTAGTTTCTGAGAATAATTTGATTGTAGAAGTTTGCCTATATACGGCCTCTGCTAATAATAATTGAATTAATAAAGCATGTTGTTTAGGAACTCCAGAAGCACTTTCTATTTCTGTCTGATAAATTTTTAACAGACTTATCCTGTTCCTTTGTATGGAACCTACCCGATCAAGTGACTTTTCAGGTTGTCACAAGCAGGGAGGGTGTCTGCTGATTGCATCACTCTGGTACAGGTCTGTTTGGGAGGGTCTAGAGCACCCACCCAACCCCTGTGTCCTTCTTCTTAACAAACACCTTCTATCCATGATCAAAAAGCTGTGAGGACCCAGTATAACAATAATAAGTTTATTGTAAGTGCTCAAGAACAAGCGGATTTAATTATTACTGCACCAGTGAAAATTAAAAAAACAACAGTAAAGGTAGTGCAAAAAAAAAAATAAAAGCCCTGACACAACTTAGTATACATTCCCTTCCTTCTGATTCCAGCTGATTCACCTCTCCTTGGATGAGGGAACCTTCCTGCTGCAGCCTCTCTCCAGCTCAGCCTTTCCATAGAGATCATAACTTTCCTCTCTAACTAGCTTTTTTATTCTTTCATCTCAGATCCCACTCCTCTGATCTCCACTGGGTAAATTTTCCCTCCTAAACTTCTGTCCACCCAATCAGAAGGACAAAAGGGATCCTGGGAAATGTAAGCCTGGTTGCTACTCTAATACAGGCTTCCCTGGAGCATTAGTCTGCACTAGGCCTAGGATCATGATGCAGGTGGACAGTAAAGTGACTATCAGGGACCACCAAACAATCCAAGGACAACTAATGGCGCTACAATTAGCGTAAATGGGTATTGAATGTTGTTTTATGTGTATCAAGGAATCAAGCCCACTGCCACCCTACCATGGGAGGCCAGAGCTGTCTTCCTTGGAAAACAAACCTCAGGCTGTAAAACTACACAACCTTCCCGGTAGACTGTCGCCACTCCTTTTATAGGTCTGGGGCCTCAGGAGGGAAAAAAGGAGAAACTCCCCCTACCCTTACCAGGATTACTAACAGCTTGCAGCCCTGCAGGATAGACCACCTGCAACCTGCAGCCACATCCAAAAATACACAGGCAGTGTTGTGACCAAGAGCCTAAAGCTCTGAATCCCCTGGATAGTTCTAGTGGGCAAACACACAGACCAGTGCTAAAAATAAAGGCTTTTTATTTAGAAAAAGCAAGTCAAAAGTACATAATTAAGGCAGTGCAGGGAAATAAAAAAATGCTAAACATAAAAAAGACTAACCAAACACACAACATTGGACAGACTAGTTTTATAATGTGGATATTGGCATCAGTCCTCATCTGGACAGCATAATGACTTTCCAAGCTTGTTCTGGGAAGAGTGGCAAGAAGGGCAGCATGCCCTCTGCCACACCCTCCCTACTCACCCCTTCCTAGTGCATCAGATGGTAGGTAATTAAAGGATCCCAGCCCTCATGGGCATTCCAGACTGCCTAATAGGAGTTGTTGTCCTGTTACCTCATTAGGGGATGACTCAGCATAATTGCTCTGACAGTAGTAATTACCTATGACAGCAATTACACTGTGACATCTGTCAAAGCTACAGCCAATGACCTAAGTCCACATTGACCTAAGCAGCAATTGGGTTTATCTTGCAGGTGGGAGAGCCAGGCCAATTTACCTTCCAGCCACGATCTTAAAGGGGCCCTCCCTTGCTGTTGGTAATCTTACCAATACAGATAGGCCACAAAGCCTGACTTAGGGCTTTAGGGATCAAGAAAAGCCGAGGCTAAGAGGCTTTTCTTGACAATGTCATAATAGATGGGAGAGTAAGAGTGTGCTTAGCAATTGTAAAAGAAAGGTGGGAAGGTAGGAGCAAAATTTCCTCCAGAAGTGACAGGCTGTTTCAAACAATGTACAAGTCAACAATGCTATTCCAAAACATAGCTTTTGATGTCTGCATGTTTCATGAATGCATACAAATGGATTCTTGCTGGTCCTCTGTTATCATTTCTAAGTCTTCTATTTTAAAAAAATATACTTTTTAACATGTACTTAGATATGCATACTTAAATATTTTTCTTACATATGGATACTTATTTTTCTATCACAGAATAACAGATGCTAACTTGGGAAGATTAGTGCACGGAGATATGAATGAATGTGTCATTCCCCCCATTGCTAGTGCAGTGATTCAGCTTCTGGAAAAACTAGGTATGATATTTTTATTTTGCCATACCCAGCAACAGTACTTGGGTATGTTCATGTCTGGCTCAGCAAAGTGACCTGGATTAAATAGCTGTCTCCCTGTTTCACGTTCTCTTCTGTAAAGTTACCTGCCTTCCAAAGGAAGTTGTAAAAATAAACGTGATAAAGAAATTAAATGAACATAAAGGGAAGGAGCAGAGTGAATCAGTCTGTCTTACCCCTTCTTTCCTGTTCCTTCAGTTTGTGTCCATTTTCCCTAGAATCAGTGGGGTGGATCCCTCCTGCAACATCAGGGGAAGAACTCTTGTGGTGAGGGAAAAAGCTGGTATTAGCAAGTTGCAATATAGATCTATGGTTTTTCAAATGAGAGTACTTTGTCCTCCACACAATTCTTGCAGTTTTAAAAATTCATACTGTACTTCTTCAATTGGGTCTTAAAGCAATACTTAAACCTGATCAAATATTTCTCATTCTAAGGTAGCGTTAACACTGATGCAGTTAAACACTACTGAAGTCATTACTCCAATTCTCTGATCCTCTTTTGATCTTGGCTCTGCTCCCTTCCAGTCCTTCAAGTATTACAATACAGATGAACCTCTGGGGCAGTGCTGGAGTATACACTGATGATGAATTCATCTCCATGACTCCCCATACCAAGGAGGAGACAGATGTTGTTTAGCATTGCAGTTTTTGACTGATGGGATTGAGATCTTAAAAGGCAGAGCTGGTGGCAATTTGTGATAGAATGACATGAGGTTTTTAATGTTGTGAAAGAGTATATGGAGAAAAAGCCCAGCAGGAACTCATTTGCCTGTTAGGCCACACCCCTTGACACCAAGCCAGCCGGAACCGTGTTCCTGCTCAAAAAAAGCCCTGTATGACAAGAAACATAGAATGTATTTGAATTTGTGTGGGGTTAGATCTTACAATAACTAGATATAATAAATGTGTGCAAGAAAAATATTTATTATTTGATTGATTTAGTAAGATGTCTACTGAAGATTGTCATTACTTATCTAAATATACAAAGACAGATTTTTGTCTGTTAATCTGCAGGAGTTGATCACATAGTTCTTTTTGTACTGCATGGTTGTCTTTAGCATCAGAAAAATTGATGAAGTATTCCTATTTTCATTCTCCAGATTGCATACATTTTCACAGAAAGGGGAAAGAAACCCCATATCCTTAGATTAAAGCCTAAGATTCAGTTGTGTATTCTCCATTAAGGGTAATGCAGCTAACTTGAGCAATTGTTATTTTCCAATATCCAGCAAATACTTCCCTAGATGGGAAAAAGATGTTACTCTTGGGAGTTGAAGGACCCTTAGAAGTCTCTTTGCAGAGCCTTCTTCAAAGAAAAGGAGTCATGACCATGAGCTGCCCTTGGAAAATGAAGCAACTTCAGGCTACGGTAAATACTGTACTTAATTAAATATTAGTTTTCCTCTTATTTTTAGTACTAAGCAAATTCATTCATTCTGAATTTGTTTGTTTACATCATCTATACAAGGGGTGTCAAATGTCTGGCCCGCCACGGGTGAGAACCTAATCACTTAGCATGGAATGTCAAACATGTGGCCCAGGGGCCAAATCAAGCCCCCGGAGGGCTTCTATCAGGCTTGCGAGCAACTCACTGTTGTCTGCTTCCTTCTCCCTCTCTCTTGCTTCCTTCTGCAGAGAAAAAGCCTCTGTTTTCTTCATTGGCTAAGGCTCCTCTCTTGGGGAGGAAGGGGATGAAGGAGAGCTTGCTTTGCCAGAGTCCCTCAATTGCACAGTCAAGCTATTGAACTAAGCCTCTCCTTCTTCTGTAAGCTGAGGCTCCTCCCCCTCCTCGTCCCCTGGAGAGGGAGGGAAAGAGCAAGAACTTCCTTTGTCCAGTTCCTTCGATTGCAGGGAGAAATACAAAGCACCTTTAAGGCCAACAAAGTTTTATTCAAGGTATGAGCTTTTTGCCTTGCCACACACACAGAGAAAGAGAGAGAGAGAGAGTTTTGTTGGGCTCATTATGCCAGGGCTCTCTTTGGTGCAATTGGTTTGCCTTCCACTTTCACTGTATTCATGCCATCATGATCCAGTCTTTTTCAGTAGGAAAGCAATGTGAACTATTTAGATGAGGAATAACAACAAGCCAATGAGATGGATTAGGCTGAGTGTATCTGCTAGTCTGTGTCCTTTATAAAATTTATATCTCCTCTACTTGGCGTTACATTTTATGACACACATGGCCCGGCCCAACAAAGTCACATTTATGTCAGATCCGGCCTTCATATCTAATGACATCCCTGACCTAGGGCTTTAATCAGGCCCCTGGGACTCTTTTCTCCCCCCTCCTGTCCTCACCCTTTGAAGCTGTGAGGCTGCCAGCGTTCCTGGTTCCTTCTTCCTTGTCTTTGCAGGCTGAAGCAAGAAGCAATTCTGGGCTTACAAAGCTGCACAGAAAATGTGGAATGGACTTTCCATCAAAGTCTCTCTTCCCATCGGCACAGGGGCCTTAATGGAAAATCCATTCCGTGTTTTCTTTGCAGCTTTGTCTGTGCTGCAATGTATTTTAATAGAATAGAGCTCAGTTTCACTTTTCAGCATTTATATGGACAGTTAGAAGCTGTTGCTTGCTGGAGTCATGTGACTTTGCAAATAAAGGGTTCATGCTTTGAGCCAGCATGTCTCTGCTGAGCAGATCTTAGAACTGGTGCCTAATGAGTACCCTAACCTGAAAACCCACTGAAGAGCCACTGTCAATCTGAGTAGACGTGAGAGCAGGGGGAGAAGCTTGCAATGCCTAGCCATTTCATGTTTTCTTTAGCCCAGAGCATTTTATATTTTAGGTTTATATTTTTAGTTTCTGCTGTGATTCTTGTGCTTTTTCTTGATGTTTTATTTTTGTTACAAGGGCCAGATATGACATAATTGGGACTTTGTGGGGCCATGCTGTGTGTGTCATAAAATGTAACGCCAGATAGTGGAGATATAAACTTTATACAGAGAAACACACTTAAATATATTATTTTTTACTTAAAATACAAACATGCTTAGAATTCTCGAAAGGTGGGAGAATAGTGGGAGTCAGCAATGCCCTCTGCCTTCCCATGAAATTTCCGTGGCTTTTGACTAGCAATAATATAGATAGTACATGAACCTAAGAAAATTACAGTAGCTTAATTGGCTTGCTCAACATTGTATCATGTACAAGCTGAAGTTAACCTTTTCCCAGTGTTTCACAGAGGTTCCCAGAAGGTGGCAGTCAAATCAAAAAGTTTTATATGGAAGTTATCTTTTTTTTTTTTTTGGACTTGAAACTCCAAGCCAGAGTATGTTTTCCCTGACTGGAACAGCTGTGATTGTAAGACATTTCTCCTTTGGCAAGAGCTTGTTTTTACAGCTGCTGATGTTACTGTAACATTTAATGTGCTTTAAGTGATGGACAAAAGTTTGAAAAGGCTCCACTGTCATCCAGAACAGAAATGCAAATTCCTTGAAGTTAAAACTAAGTGGCACTTATCATTTTCTATTATGTTATCATATTGTACTTTTGTTTTACTTTTGAGTTTAGTGACCATTTTGTGCAACTGTAGACAATATGACACCTCTTATTAATTCTAACAAACCATCCAGAACATGAATTATAATGCTCAAGTCCTGTTTTATTTTTACTGTTCCAAGCTACACATTGGTGGCTTGAAAGGAATTGCCAAGGGAGAAAGTTAAACAATGCGGAAATTTGCCTCAATCCATATTTCCCCTGTATTTATTTCAGATTCTCAGGAATGTTAGCAGGCCTGTTTCTCCATTTCCTTCTCCTCTTTCTCTTTCACAACTTTAATGTGCATACATAGAATAATGTGCACTTGGTGTTCATCAGGCCATGGAGGAAGGAGGGTTGTTTGTAATTTACAGATTTTGTAGATTTTTGCATACTTGGAATCATCATAGTATACAGAATTCCCAGAAAAAATCCCAGACTTTTTGTCACATCTGTAGCTGTACCACATTACCCTCCAGAACAGGAGGGTAATTATTTTTGTATTTAGCCTTACTGAGCACTTGCAACACTTCCCCCGAAGGCCAAACTACTTGTTCACTGCTACTGGGGGTGTGATGAATGGGGGGAAAACTGAGGCGGCACCTTGCGGTCATACTGGCCTCCAGATATAAGAAAACCAGGTAGATTTATACTGTAGATTGAGAGTTTTTCCACCTGGGTTATATTAGTTGGATTCCACCTGGGTTATATGAGAAATGTCAATGCAGTCTTCCCCAGGTAGATTGATTCCTGGGGTCACAGGACCCATGTGGGACAGTAGACAGCAGTAGGCTATTACTCCATATGAATCAAGTGACTCTGGGAATCAACTATCTGGGGTTGGAAATGTGCTCCAGGAAGGAAAGTGAGAAAGGATAGTGATCATTATGAGCATCTGCTGACTGATCACTGGATCCAGCCTTTAGACTCAGTAGCTCTGCCTCTGTTCACATGTTACAGTGAATGCATGTACAGCCTACATGTATATACATACATATGTTTACAAACTAATGCATGTTTACTTTACAAATGAAACCAGGGCCTAGCACTTGAATAAGTGTGGGGTTTCAATTACATGTTTGGCTGTCCATATGTTGAATCTAACATGAGGATTACTCAGTGCACATATAAAGGAAAATCTGTACTGCATTCAAACTTGGGAACAGGGCTAATGAGTGTTCCTGGTTAGAAAAGATTGGAATCATGTCCTATCTGCAAAGTCCAAATAAAGTTAAATAAGAAGGTTCATTGCCTAAGATGACTATATTTTCCATTTTTTTAAAAAATCTCTATTTCTGAACATGATTCTTTATTCTTTACACTTTCAACTTGTTGTATATTTATTAACTTAAAATCTACCTACATCAGTCTTAGCAAAAACATGCTCTCATTACACCCATTCATATTTTAACTTTATCAACAAAGGATTCTAAATTTGATCTTGGGGTTTTACAATGTCATTTTAAGAAATTGATTCCAACTGTAGGGGAAGGCAATATTTATGCAACCCTCTAGGTAGGAAGGCTGTGCACTTATGTGAAATATACAGTTACCCTGTGCTGTTATCATTGCATATTTGGCTTAAGGTGCCCGCATTACTTTTCTTAGTATTAGACTTTTATCTTGGGAGTGGGTGTTTCTTTTAAGCTTACTTCAGTTTAAATCTCATTGGAGGTATTCTGCTGTTAGCTAAAGTTTCAAAGTATTTATTGGCATTAATCTTCCCCAGACTGGAGAAGGAAAGTACCAGTGAGAGCCTTGAGCCTTTGAAGAACACTATCTGCTCTGAGCTGTTGCTTAAGCTATAGTTGATTTTGTGTGGCTTTTTTATTTTTTTCTTTGCAGTGTGAGTTCATTAATAACTTTTGAAACCAATTCTACAATGTGCAACTAGTTATCATTTGGGTACATGTTAGCACTTCTCTGTATCTTCTTATAGCATTTGGCTGCAATTACCTGAAACATCTGTTTTGCATCAGGTTTCCTGTCCATTTGGAAGCTGTATGGAATGTTTTCAAGGGGGTGAACTTGATTGTTTAATTGTTCCATCCACCTCTAACGTAGTTTTTGATGTAAGACTAGTCTACTGGGTATCTCATTCAGGGTCTTCTAAGTAAAAATGTTGTGATCATTTTGTATACTGTTTCTAAAACATAACCATCCCGCCCCCCAAAAGGCAAATATCTGAAAGTGAGATTTGCATAAATGACATTTCAGATTTCCTCTACTTTCTGTCAAATAATGAACAGTTTATCTAAAGAGGGTTCTTGTTGCACATTAACTTTTATTGAAATATATCCTTTTCAAGGATCTGCATGGAACACTGTCAGGAAGTAGTGTAGCCGTTGCATTAGTTTGCCAGTAACCCTCCCAGTTAGGATTAGAGTTTATTCTTTAAGTGAACATAAATACTTTGGAGGCTGTGGCTGGATGGTTACAACAGAGTCAGTTGAAGCTAAATCCTTCTAAGACAGAGGCCCTGTACCTGAGCTGAGGGAGCTTGATTTGGGAATCAAACTCCCTAACCTGGATGGGGTGCCATTGGTGCCAGCCCAGAAGGTGAGGAGGCTGGGGGTGACCCTGGATTCTTCACCCCAGGTCTCTATAGTTGCCAGGTCTACTTTTTATCATCTTCGGTAGATCAGGCTGCTGATACCCAGGCTGCTGCTACCCCAGGACTTGACTTCAATGACCCATGCAATGTTCACTTCCTGACTGGTTTACTGCAACTTGCTCTATGCGGGCTTGCCCTTGAGGTTGATCTGGAAAATCCAGCTGGTGCAAAATGCAACATCACACCTGCTGACTGCGATACCCATGTGGGTGCATGTCCAGTTGATGCTCTGCCAGTTGCACTGGCTACCAGTCAAGTACTGGATTCACTTCAAGGTGTTGGTCATAACCTTTAAAGCTCTATGCAGCCTGCAATATCTGAGGGACCGTCTCTCCTCATATGTGCTGCAAAGAGCCTTGCGCTCTGCAAACCATCACCTGCTGAGTGTCCCCAGCCCAAGAGAGGTTCGTTTAGCCTCAACCAGGGCCAAGGCTTTCTCTGCCCTGGCCTGGTGGAACATCATGGCTCTGCGGGACTTGTTATGGGTCCACAGGGCCTGAAAAATAGAGCTATTCTGCCAGGTCTATGGTCAAGGTGACAGACATCTACCAGTTGGCCTCCCTATTGTGACCTCAGATGCTAGGATACCACTAAAAATTGTATTGCTTGGTTATGGTCCAGTTATTCCCAGATTGCGCATTAATATTACAACCAACACAATGCCAACCCATGATTGGAATTTTGTTAATTTAAATTGTTTTAACTGTTTTATTATCTCATTTATTGTAAGTGTTTTTATTGATTTAATATACTGATGTAACCTGCGCTAAGCCCATTCATGGGATGATACTAAATTGGGAGGGGTTGCAAATACAGTAGAAGACAGAAACAGGATGACCTTGACAAGCTGGAAAACTGGGCTAAAACCATAAAATGAATTTTAACAGGGATAAATGTAAAGTTCTGCATTTAGGTAGGAAAAATCCCATGCATAGTTATAGGATGGGAGAGACTTGTCTTAGCAGTAGTATGTGTGAAAAGGATCTAGGGGTCTTAGTGGATCATACGCTGAACATGAGTCAACAGTGTGATGCGGTGGCTAAAAAGGCAAATGCAATTTTGGGCTGTATCAACAGAAGTATAGTGTCCAGATCACGTGATGTGATGGTATTGCTTTACTTTGCTCTAGTAAGACCTCACCTGGAGTATTGTGTTCAGTTTTGGGCACCACATTTTAAGAAGGATATAGACAAGCTGGAACAGGTCCAGAGGAGGGCGATGAAGATGGTGAGGGGTCTGGAGACCAAGTCCTATGAGGAAAGGTTGAAGGAGCTGGGCATGTTTAGCCTGGAGAGGAACATAAGAGAAGCCATGTTGGATCAGGCCAGTGGCCCATCCAGTCCAACACTCTGTCATACAGTGGCCAAAAAAGAAAGGAGATTCACAAGTGAGGCTAGAAGCCCTTCCACTTTGCCCCCCAAGCACCAAGGTGACTGAGAGGTGATATGATCACCATCTTCAAGTACTTGAAGGGCTGTCATATAGAGGATGGTGTGGAATTGTTTTCTGTGGCCCCGGAAGGTAGGACCAGAACCAGTGGGTTAAAATTAAGTCAGAATAGTTTCCGGCTCAACATTAGGAAGAACTTCCTGACCATTAGAGTGATTCCTCAGTGTAACAGGCTTCCTCTGGAGGTGGTGGGCTCTCCTTCCTTGGAGGTTTTTAAACATAGGCTAGATGGCCATCTGACAGCGATGAAGATCCTGTGAATTTGGGGTAGGTATTTGTGGGTTTCCTGCATTGTGCAGGGGGTTGGACTAGATGATCCTGGAGGTCCCTTCCAACTCTATGATTCTATAAATTTAAAGAAATAAAATAAATATATCTCATGCAAGGGGGCAACAAAAACAGTTGCTCTACAAGGATCACACCTAGGGTTGCCAACCAGTGGTCAGTACCCAATGGGAGATGGGAGGGCTTGGGAGGTGCTGGTGTCATGTGTGATGTAATATTACTTCTGAGAGAAACCAGAAATGATTTCACAGCACTTTAGGAATCACCAGAAATGTGATGTCACATAGTGCGCTATGCTAGTGATTCTTAAAACTTCTTCAGCCAGTGCTAAATAGACATTATTCTATGGAATCTTGCCAGAATACAAAGCACATGGATAAAGTTTAAGAAAGGATAATAGTTTATCTGCATCACATACTTAAAGCAGGTAGTAGTCATTCCCTGTTGTCTGGGGCCCTTTTAGGACTTCTTTGAATTCTACTGTTAGAAATCTCAGCAGCACCTTCACTAACCTACAGTTCCTCATACTCTTCAGTATAAGCCAAGACAGGTAAATTGGTATAAAATTAACATCATATGCAGAGCAGAGCAGGGAGAGGGCAGCACAGAAAGGAAATGTGTGTAAATGAGAAATATCTGGTTTGGGCACAGTGATAGCAGTTGCATTCCCGATCACTCTTGCAGGGAACAGGCTGGCCGTGCAGTTTTTGGGGGTCTCCTTGAGTAGGAAGGCCTGGTAGGACCCTGGTTGGGGGGTTCTCAAGGCAGGGGGGGCAAGAGGAGTGAAAAATGGGAACTTTCTGTTGTCTTCTGAGCTCCTACAACCCCCGAAGCCCAGACTGTGCGGATGCCTTTGGGCGGAGAAGCCGTAAATACCGGGGAGGAGGAGAAGCGACGATGAAGATATACTAATAACAAAAAAGATAACAGAAATGACTCCTTTAGCAAGATAAAATACAAACTTTATGTTATATACTTCGGTGAAGATATCAGGCTTAGGAGCAATAAATGGTTGAGTGGAATATCGTGGTTTAAAGGTGATTTAAAGGTGGAGACGGCGCAGATGAGAGGAGAGAAGGGAGGAGATGATGGAGAGGTTGAAGAACTGAGGACAACAGCATAGCAGACTCTGGTATTATTTAGTGAAATAATTAATTAATGACCTTAATTTGATTTGAATTTGCGCAGAGAAAGGGGAATAATAATAATAATATTTTTTTATTTCTATCCCGCCCTCCCCGCCGAGGCAGGCTCAGGGCGGCTCACAACATAAAATACATTATACATCAGTTATACTTATACAATCATGGTTAAAACAATTACAGATTATTAAAATTAACATTAACAATATGGTGCTATAAACATTAGGTCTTCAGTAGAATTCAGTAACTAAAAGCATTTTCAGCAGCACTTCCGAGTTTGTCATTAGTTGAAGGCTATCTTGAAAAGGTGGGTCTTACAGGCCCTACGGAATTGATCTAAGCATCGTAGGGCCCGCACCTCCTCTGGGAGCTGATTCCACAGCAGTGGAGCTGCGACAGAGAAGGCCCGATCCCGGGTGGCCTTCAATCTGGCCTCCCTTGGCCCAGGGACATTCAGCTGGTTTTTTCCAGCTGACCTCAGCGCTCTCTGGGGCTCATATGGGGAGAGACGGTCCCTCAGGTAGGCAGGAAGTATAAAAAGTATTGTAAATATAACAAATGATAAGTAACAGCAATTAATAGTTATAATTAAGAAATATTTTGTGATCATTGTATTGATAATTTAATGTACTGAAAATCAATTGTATTGAAAATCAATTCTAACTGAAAAATAGATAGGTAAAAATTACTAGCAGAAAGGTGTAGGAATATAGGTAATCTCCCAAACTACTTATACTTCAATCAAGATGAATAAGCAAGGAAAATACCCCTCCCTGAATACTAGTATAAATAAAGACATTGGTCTTTAGGTTAAAAATATAATATTTAAAATATGAGTATGTTGGTCAAGTCAGCAGCCTCACTGGGTGCTCCAGAATCAATGGGGCCCACAATATTTCAGGACATGATCAAAGAATTACAAGATAACATGCAGATCTATTTTGGGACAGTATTGAATCAGATGCAGGTGAATCTAGCAGAGCAGGGGGGTGGGTTGAATTCAAAAATGGATAACCGACAGGAACAAATAATAGGAACTAAGGAAGAGATTCTGGACTTGTCTTTAAAACCTCTTGATATTAAAGTGAAGGTTGCTAATCAAATATTGGAGGTAGATAAGACAACTCAAGTGATTAAAGAAGGAAAGTTAGTTAGTCCTGAGATGGAACAGGTAATTTATAGTTTGAAACCTCAAGAGGTTCTGGAACAAAAACAAGAAGACATTTCACGTGGTTCAAGTAATGCAATGGTAGTAGTAACAGAAATGGAGCAAGGAAATGTGTGTAAATAAGGTAGAGTGAAGATTAAATTTGAGAAATCCTGTAATTTATTTAGTAGAGTATTGTATCCTGCCTTTCAATTTAAAATAAATGGCCATGGTGGCTTACAGTGATGACAAAATCCATGTAATACCTTTTATTAGGACCAACCAAATTGACACAAAACATTGTGAGAGCTTTTGAGTTTACCAAATATCTTTATCAGGCTGGATTTTACAAAATATGAAAAGATAGAAGGATGAAAAATAGATTTTTTTAGCCATGGTGTTAAGGTCTTATCTTGAGCACATCCTCTGTGGGATGCAAATAGATGATTAATTTTATTGCTGGCATGGTGTCACCTTGCAATACAAGTTATTATGACCCACTTAGGTTAATTTTACGGTGTTAGCCTGGCTTAGCCCAAGCTTGTCAGAGTTTGGAAGGTAAGCAGGGTCAGCCATGGTTAAAGACCACCAAGGAAGACTGAGCAATGCTGAGGAAGGCAATGTCAGACCACCTCTGAACATCTCTTGCCTGGAACATCCCATGGGTGGGGTCATGATGAGTTCGTTGTGATTCGATGACATGTTTTTCTTTTGGATTCTGTATTTATGTCTGCCACTTGTTTTTGAATTTGCATTTATTTATATTTCACTTTCCTCTCAATTTTCTCATAACAACAACCCTGTGAGGTGGCCAGGCGGAGAGACTGTGATGGTTCCAAGGTCACCCAGTGAGCTTCCATGGTAGAAGTGGGAATTCAAACGTGGATCACTTGAGGTCTTAGTCTGCCACTCTGGATCACTTGAGGTCTTAGTCTGCCACTACACCACGAAGGCTTTCTTATGTTTTTGATTTTTCATTTTACAAACTAAGGCTCACCATCTTCATTATGGGAGTTGGGACAATGAATAGGGATCGATAGGAGGGGTGAAGACAGTAATGGGCAGGCCACAGGGCAAATCACATGAGAATGGGGGCAGATCTCAGGAAGAGAGGAAAGGTAAAATGGAACCAGGATAGAGAGGTTGAGGAAGAGCAGAGTCAGATTGAGCACCCGAGAGAGAGAGAAGGCTCTGACAGGGCAGGAGGTGAATATGTGCCTGAATCTGAATTCTGAGACCTCTAAAGGTCCTCAGAGACAGCTAAGAGCCACGGCAGAAGGTGCATTTGCTGTGCATATATTCTCTCCCACTATAATGATGTAAACATTCAGCAGATTAATTAAAGTGGTAGCACATGTTTTGGCCATAAAAGAAATAGCTACACATATGGTTTGTTGTTCTCTCACCATTTTACCACTTGTACATCCTCAAGTGTACAGCATGGGAACAAAATAGTCGAAGTCCATAGCAAGGATGCTTTCTCTAACTGCCCATTTTAAATTATATCAAGAGGGAAGGCAACTCTGGATCCAACATCTTAAAGCAGACTATTCTGAAAGCCTGATTCATAGAAAAGAAAACAAACCATGGTTTCTAGCCTAGTCGTAACCTCAATCTAGGATTTGACGTAACAGTGGAAATGATTACTTTCTGAGCCATGCACGTGGTTGGGGGGGAATGATCCTGGAGTTCACTCCCAACAATCATTCTTAAAACATCAAACTATGGTTTGTTATTACATGTCCACTATACAGTCAATTTCTGTTTAATATATGTATAGTTTCTTCATTCAGACCTTTTTCTGATTCAAGTGGATTAAGCAGATTAAAAATCAATGTTGTATGTTGTTCATTCACTTGGAAATTTTTTGTCTTTTATTGTATATTTTCCCCTCTCCACTTAGCTTCATGATGCTGACTTGGTGATTGTGGGCAGTGCCAAACCCAAAGAGATTCCAGTTATGTGGATGTCTGAAGTGACTGCTGTGAATTGTTCATATGACTTTTTGCATGGTGAGTTCTATTCATGCTGAATAATCTTATGTAACTGATGTGGATATATCTGCAGTTTTCAGAGAGCCATTTTCACCTCTCCTGTGCCCTTTGTCAAGTATTTGTTTATCAGAGAAAATCTGATGAATTGTGATCAAGTCAGAAACTTGTGATTGCTGTTTTAGTTCCTTCCTTGTTTTTAGTACTTTATGCTGATTATGTTTCTTGGGTACAAAAACTGGCATCGTCAACAGTCTATGTAATGACCATTCAGTGTGACCCTAATATTGTTGCATATTAACACTGCCCTACACATTGCAGTGCTGGGGCATATAATAACATCAGACACAATCTCAATAAGAGAAATCTGTTTTGTTCACTGCCTATACAATATCCGTGCACTTTTGTGCATGTTTTTTATAATCTAACTGCTTGAATAACCTTGAAAGAACAGCAGAAACACTCTTTAGTGATTGTTATGAAATAATGTATTTATTATTTCACAAATGGGCACGGAAATATGTATGTTAAATGCATGCATCTGTATGAAACACATACCTTTGACATGAAGAATGCACTTAACTTACTTGAAAAATATTTATTTATATTCTAGTTGCATGCTTGGAACTGCAGCATCAAAAGAGGCAGCAAACCCCTTTAATACATGTTATTTTTATATGTCTATTAAAGTCTTGTTTGACATTTCCAAAATGATATCTAGGGTTATCTCATAGTTTAAGAATGTTCTGTTTTAACATCTGTGAGTTTACAACAGTGAAATGCTGCTAAGAGTCAACAACTGAAATTAATCAATTTTCCCATTACATTTTGGTGGCTATTGTTTTACCTGGTTTATGTTATGTACCCATTCTTATAATCCTATATGAATTCCTTTAGTGAAAGTACCAAAACTATGCAGCTGTAGTGGTAGAAGACAGCTTGCATTGATGGCCAAGATAGGCAACCCCTTTTCCTTTTGTGTTGTATTTCAAGTAGGCGATCAGTGATCAGTGAATTGGCTCCCTAATTACCTGTTATACTCTCCTGTAGTCCAAATGATCAATGTTTGATGTGTCACTATGTGATTTCATAGTGACATATAAAAAATACAAGCAGTTGTACACCCTTAAAGTTTCTACCCTAAGATCTGACAGGCCATATTAGAAACCATGGGGAAGCATTTTTTCTGAGGGAAAGGCACTCTTCTCATTAAGAATTCCTTGCAGCTCCAACCCTCTTCTAAGAGGTGGGGGTGGACTATCCTCTATCACTTGTCACCACCTCTTGATTGTCCCCGCCACCACCTTTCTAGTTTGATGACAGGAGGACCATCAACCAGGGCTCTTTTAACATGGTGAGTTCCATCTATGCTGAATAATCTTATGTAACTGATGTGGATATATCTGCAGCTTTCAGAGAGCCATTTTCACTTCTCCTGTGCCCTTTGTCAAGTAGTTTAAAGAATTTTAGTAGAATCCCAAAATAATTTCAAAAACAGTAATCTTTAGTGCATTTTACATTATGTGGATAAACAAGAAACTTGCTGCTCACAGATCAACTTCCCATAAATGATTGGAATGTGTTCTTCAGTGATTCAAATATGCATATTCATACCTTGATGTGCAATAAGGCATCACAGATCTAACACTGTACAGATAGTCTGCAAACATCACCAGCTACTGCCTGAAATAAAGTAATTTTCAATGAAATTTATTGAGTACCGGATCTGCTTCAGGTACTGGTATTGACCTTAAAGCCTTGTGCAACCTGGAACTGACATACCTGAGGGATCATCTCTCCATATGTCCCCCAGAAAGTGTTGTACTCTGCTGACAAAGATCTGTTGGTTGTCCCAATGGATGATATCTATTTAGCCTCAACCAGGTGGAACATGCTCCTGTGTCAGATCAGGCCGTGTAAAATGGAGCTGTTCCACCAGGCCTTTGGCTGAGGTGGTGGATGTCCAATTAAACAATGTTGGCCTCACCTGCTGAAATCATCATTCTTAAATTCTACCTCTACCATGATCTGTTTCAGTCCATGAATTTTCAAATAATTTTGAGAATTTCAGTTCTTTCTATGAAGTGGGTAATATTGACCATAATAAGGAGTAGCAGCTACAAAGAGATTGTAGGAGTGTGCTTTACATTGTGGTCAGTGGAGGTCTTGCCTGTAGACATATTGGTTCTTCAGCATGTGTATTCAGCAACAATGGGAACTAGCATAATGCTTTTGAAAAGAGAATTTCTTATTGCATGTGGTTGCCATTAGGGGAATGTATTTACAGTATGCCAAGCATTACTAATATAGCTAGCAATGGCAAGGGTATTTTTCTTTATCCCTACCCACAGCCATTTATGGCTAGTTGTACTTCCAGTCAGAAGGGTAAACAGACCTCTTAGCATGCATTGCTTGAAAGATCCTTGAAAGATGTCCACATGCTATTTATGTACTGGTTTAAATAAGGCATGTAACATTGAATCGTGCAGGTTGACATGTTTCTGTGAAACACAGAGATTTGTCTGGAACGGTTGGGGATGGGATTCTAACATGGTCCCTCCTTCTTTGTATTGTTCTGGCTGAGATCCAGTGTGGCCTCACTGAAGCTGCAGTGAATTTATGGCCCTATCCGTCTGCGTTTTTAAACTTCCAGTGAAGTGCTCCAAGTACTAATCTAAATTGAAATTTTCCAGAAGACTGAGTTTGAAGGACTCAGTGCAAACACCAATGAAAGGCCTTTGAAATGTTGTTGTGCTTGTGTGTGTTCAGTGTTAGGAGTATATTTTTTTTAATGGATTGATTATCTTTGCTACCAAAAGCTAAGACTTCTAGTGTAATAACATTTAGGAAGTGTTACAAGATGAATGAGGCTGTGTAAATTAAAGTAGGAAGCAAGTAGCTGACTTGACTAGAGGCAAGTGTTATACATCAGTTCCTCTCCTCTTTCCTGATTAAACTGCTTTCTATATGCTGCATCTGTTTACTCTGCAACCAGCTTGAGCCAGTGGATGTAGACTTTGTTTTCTTGCATGTCAGGCTTTGGTTTCAGTGGACACTTTTGAATCCTTAGTGTGTTTTTTTTCCTGAAGAGTACTGTTAAGCTGCAGGCTTTGCTTGCTTGCTTGTTTCAGACATTTATTTTCAACCTGGGAGGCATTGTGGGGCAAAGCAGAAGGGGCAAAAGTGGGTCAGATCTCTCTTGCTTGCTTTGGACTCTCAGGTCTTCATTTCCAAGCAGGTCATCTATTTTGATGTGCTCAGAGACTGAGCGAGGCACCTCTATTTTGTGTGTTCTGTCCAGTCTTTCATCACATTATTCAGCTCAGAAACAGAAAGTAATGGGAGATGATGGATGATTTTAGAGGGAAGGCCATTTCTGTATGTGAATGAGTATTATTCTGGCTCAGGGGCATAGACAGAAATTTTGGGGCACTGGGGCAAGAGAGCAAGGAGCTGGGGCAGAAGAGTGGCAGAGGAGGAGGGCTGCTTTCACCCCTCACCTCCACTTGGGGCTGCAGAGCATCTTCCTAAGAACATAAGAGAAGCCATGTTGGATCAGGCCAATGGTCCATCCAGTCCAACACTCTGTGTCACACAGTGACGAAAAAAAATTATATATATATATATATATATATATATATATATATATATACACACACACACACACACACACACACACACTGTGGCTAATAGCCACTGATGGACCTCTGTTCCATATTTTTATCCAATCCCCTCTTGAAGCTGGCTATGCTTGTAGCCGCCGACACCTCCTGTGGCAGTGAATTCCACATGTTAATCACCCTTTGGGTGAAGAAGTACTTCCTTTTATCCGTTTTAACCTGGCTGCTCAGCAATTTCATCAAATGCCCACGAGTTCTTGTATTGTGAAAAAGGGAGAAAAGTACTTCTTTCTCTACTTTCTCCATCCCATGCATTATCTTGTAAACCTCTATCACGAAAACCCGCAGGCAATGTTTCTCCAAGCTAAAGACCCCTAAGCATTTCAACCTTTCTTCATAGGGAAAGTGTTCCAACCCTTTAATCATTCTAGTTGCCCTTTTCTGCACTTTCTCCAATGCTATAATATCCTTTTTGAGGTGTGACGACCAGAATTGCACACAGTACTCCAAATGAGACCGCACCATCGATTTATACAGGGGCATTATGATACTGGCTGATTTGTTATCAATTCCCTTCTTAATAATTACCAGCATGGCGTTGGCCTTTTTTATTGCAATCGCACACTGTCTTGACATTTTCAGTGAGTTATCTACCACGACCCCAAGATCTCTCTCTTGGTCAGTCTTTGCCAATTCACACCCCGTCAACTTGTATTTGTAGTTGGGATTCTTGGCCCCAATGTGCATTACTTTGCACTTGGCCACATTGAACCTCATCTTGACGCCCACTCACCCAGCCTCAACAGATCCCTTTGGAGTGCCTCACAATCCTCTCTAGTTCTCACCACCCTGAACAATTTAGTGGCATCTGCAAACTTGGCCACTTCACTGCTCACTCCCAACTCTAAATCATTTATGAACAAGTTAAAGAGCACGGGACCCAGTTCCGAGCCCTGCGGCACCCCACTGCTTACCATCCTCCACTGTGAAGACTGCCCATTTATACTCACTCTCTGCTTCCTATTAATCAGACAGTTTTTGATCCACAAGAGGACCTGTCCTTTTACTCCATGACTCTCTAAGGAGCCTTTGATGAGGAACTTTATCAAAAGCTTTCTGGAAGTCAAGGTAAACAGCATCTATTGGGACTCCTTTGTCCACATGTTTGTTCACCCCCTCAAAGAAATGTAACAGGTTAGTGAGGGAAGATCTTCCCTTACAGAACCCATGCTGAGTCTTCCTCAATAACCTGTGTTCATCAATGTGCCTACTCATTCTGTCCTTGATAATGGTTTCTACCAACTTTCCCAGTATTGAAGTCAGACTGACTGGCCTGTAATTTCCCGGATCTCCTCTGGAACCCTTTTTAAAGATGGGGGTGACATTTTCTACCTTCCAGTCCTCAGGAACGGAGGCAGATTTAAATGAAAGATTACATATTTTTGTCAGAAGATCCACAAGTTCAACTTTGAGTTCTTTCAGAACTCTTGGATGTATGCCATCCGGACCTGGTGACTTATTAGGTTTTAATTCATCTATCAGTTGTAGGACTTCCTCTCTTGTCACCTCAATCTGACTCAGGTCTTTCAACACCCCTTCCAATATAAGCGGTTCTGGAGCAGGCAAACACTTCTCATCTTCCACAGTG
Source organism: Heteronotia binoei (assembly GCF_032191835.1). NCBI lineage: Eukaryota > Metazoa > Chordata > Lepidosauria > Squamata > Gekkonidae > Heteronotia > Heteronotia binoei. The sequence goes on from NC_083223.1 coordinate 132,678,068, forward strand.
AAGACGGAGGCAAAAAATGCATTCAGCTTCTCAGCCATTTCCCTATCCTCCTTCAGTAATCCTTTGACCCCTTGGTCATCCAAGGGCCCCACTGTTTCCCTGGCTGGTTTCCTGCTTCTAATATATTTTAAGAAATTTTTATTGTTGGTCTTTATGTTTTTTGCAATATGCTCCTCATAGGCCCTTTTTGCCTACCTGATCACAGTCTTGCATTTGATTTGCCACAGGCTGTGTTCCCTTTTATTAATCTCACTTGGACTGGTTTTCCACCACTTAAAGAAGTCCTTCTTACCTTTTACAGCTTCCATTACTTTGTTTGTTAACCATGCAGGCCTTTTCTTATACCTGTTTGTGCCTTTCCTAACTTGTGGTATATATTTTATCTGAGCTTCTAGGATTGTAGTTTTAAATAGCCTCCAAGCTTCCCCAAGGGTTTTAACTGTATTTACCTTTCCTTTCAGTTTCCTGTTCAAATGCCTCCTAATCTCAGAGAATTTACCCCTTTTTAAAGTTAAATGTGGTTGTGCCGGTCTTTTGGGGCAACTTCCTATTTATACAAATGGTGAAATCAATAACGTTATGGTCACTGATCCCAAGCAGTGCCATCACTTTTACATCTCTCACCAAGTCTTGGGCATTACTTAGGACCAAATCCAGGATCACCCCACCCCTGGTAGGTTCAGACACTATCTGCTCCATAGCACAGTCATTGAGAGCATCAAGAAACTTAATCTCTTTCTCTCGACCAGAACACATATTGACCCAATCAATCTGCGGGTAGTTAAAATCACCTATTACGACACAGTTTTACATTTAGCCGCTATCTTTAAGCCTTCCATCATATTATAATCGTCCTCTATCTTTTGATTTGGTGGGCGATAACAAACTCCCATAGTTAAATTTCCTTTTGGGCCCTCTATTTCAACCCAAAGCATTTCTAGAAGGGAATCTAATTCTCTGACCTCAGTCTTACTGGACTGTATATTCTCTCTAACATACAAAGCCACCCCACCTCCAACCCTTCCTTCCCTATCCTTCCGATATAACTTATATCCAGGAATCACCGTGTCCCACTGATTCTCCTCATTCCACCAAGTTTCCGAAATTCCCACAATGTCTATGTTTTCTCCCAACACTAAACATTCCAATTCACCAATTTTACTTCGAACACTTCTAGTATTTGCATACAAACATCTATAATTTCCCAGGCAAGCTAGGCCCGCAACCTTCCTCCTGCCACCTCAAGACATTGGCAGACAGTCCATACTGTTTGTCACCATCACAGTGGACAACTCCGATCCATTACCCGGTAGAAAAGTAACAGCTAACCCTTCATCTCTTTGAGATGAGCTCTTCCGAACCAGAGACATTTCATTTCCTGTCGGCTTTCCCCCAAGATTTAGTTTAAAAACTGCTCTGCCACCTTTTTGATTTTAAGCGCCAGCAGCCTGGTTCCATCCGAGGACAAGTGGAGACTGTCTCTTTTGTACAGCTCCAGCTTGTTCCAGAAAGCATCCCAGTGCCTAACAAACTTAAACCCTTCCTCCTTACACCATCGTCTCAGCCACACATTGAGACTTCTAATTTGTGCCTGTCTCTCCTGCCCTGCACGTGGAACAGGTAGCACTTCTGAGAAGGTAACCTTGGAGGTCCTGGCCTTAAGTCTCCCGCCTAGCAGACTAAATTTTTCCTGCAGGACCTCACGACTGCATTTCCCCACATCATTGGTGCCAACATGCACCACGACCACTGGTTCCTCCCCAGCACTATCAGCCTATCTACTACACGCGTAATGTCCGCTACCTTCGCACCAGGCAGGCAAGTCACCATACGGTCAGTACGCGGTTTTGCCACCCAGCTGTCTACTTGCCTAAGGATCAAATCACCAACTACCAAGACCCCCCCTCTCTCCCTGCCCAGGGATGGTTCCTTGGTGCGAAAGGAGTCCCACTCACCAACTGAAGAAGAAGTCCCTTCTGAGGGTGCATTCCCCTTATCCTCAGCACGGTGCCCTGTTCCCTCTCAACCCTCACGCTCCCTGGCTAGCCAAGAGCACCTTGGCAGACAGCCTCCAGGGATTCCCAAGCAGAGTCTAGCAAAGCAGATTGGCCTGGCACAGCAGCCTCATGGGTTGGCTCCCTTGCCCTCCAGGCACAAGCCAGGAGGGCGAGGCCCTCAGGCAAGCAAGACTGGGCTTGGGCAGAGCTGCCTAGAGTACACATGAACTTAGGTAGCATCAAAAAGAGTGGCAGCTGGAAAAAGCATTGTCTGACCTGAATGTGAGGGTGATCTGGCTGCAACATCTGTCACCCCATTGACCATCAGAGTTGATTCGGCTGATCTGGCTGGCTAGGCAGGTGTCCCCTGCCTCCCTCACCGCTCCATGTGCGTACCTCCAGAATCTGTGCGCTTGGTGGAAGAGGACGACCATCCCAAATAGAAGGAGTGTACTTGGATGGGATCATGTGACCTGTGGTGCAGAGGCCTGCTTGCCTGATCCGCTTGCTCCTCACCCACTTACTTAGCTTGCTCTCCCACTGTCCTGGCTGTCACCTGTCCTAGAAGAAAGGGAGCTGACCAGAATGTGCTCTCTGCTGCAGAGCAGAGAGTGCACCAGCTGACTCTCCTCGTCCTGTAGCAATGCACAAGTTGGCCTGGCCTGGCAGGTAAATAAATGAGCCCTTTGAGGCGGAGGTGGTGGACATGGCTACTGGGTGAGGAGGCATGGCCTCATGCCTTTTCTGGCTTAATTAGGACTGAATATAACATTATGACCTAAAACATTTTGATGTCTATCGCCCATGTATTTCATAGATAAAAACAGGGATATTCTCGTAACACCTTTGGTCTTATTAAAAAGAGTGATAGTTTTCTAGGAAAATAAAACAAAAGTCAGTACTTCCCTTTTCCCTTCTGGCATTATTTTTTCTAAAAGGTAGTTCCCTGTGCAAGCACTAGTCGCATCACAACGTTTTCACGGCAGGCCTTTTACGGGGTGGTTTGCCATTGCCTTCCTCAGTCATCTACACTTTCCCTCCAGCAAGCTGGGTACTCATTTTACCGACCTCAGAAGATGGAAGGCTGAGTCAGCCTTGAGCCGGCTACCTGAACCCTGCTTCTGCCGGGATCAAACTCAGGTCGTGAGCAGAGAGTTCGGACTGCAGCACTGCAGCTTTACCACTCTGCGTCACGGGGGTCTTTCTAGGATCCAAATAAAACATCACAAAGATTTTGAACTTCGCATTCTTCAGGAAAAGTTTCCCCTGCTTTCCTCCCTCCTCCTAGTACAAGTAGCTTCCCCCCCTACTGTTGCTTTTGGTTTTTTTCTAACAGATCATTGTGGATACCTTCGAAGTACCATAACAAATGTCTCTGCTACATCCTACCCTGTTAACCCTAACAGCTTTATTGCCAAATGTTGCCTTTTGATTTTATATTAGGGAAAATAGCAAGCTTAGCAAGAGGGGGGGGGGGTGCAAAAGGGATCTGGCTACCAGTGTTTATGGAGATTGTGCCCTAGAGAATCCTCAAAATTAACCAGATTTTCTTAACCAAGAAAAGTTGTTTTATTAAAAGAAGATAATAAAATAGTGTACACATGCAGAAAATAATAAAATAGTGCACACATACATAATAAAATAAATGCACGCAGAGAAACATATACACCAGTTGCAGAAATTCAGGGGTGAAAGGGATTTTTTAGAAGGGGTTTCAGAGTGATAATGCCTACCCAGAAGAGGCCTCAGGTCCAATGAGAAGAGCAGGACATCCAACATCTTGGGTGTGTAGTTTGGTACCAGGAAAACGCACATAGAAAAAGGATAAATGCTAACTTAGATATAGACAAAAACATTACCTGAGGCATGCTGGTGTGTCTCCCCACTAAAACAGTACACTGAAAGGATTAATGAGGAGTAAAATAATGTGTTGGGAGATGCTGAATGAGATTCCTAGGAAAAGGCAAAGGTCACAACGGCATTTGTGTGAGTGAATGGGTTTCCTTATGCAAACAGGAACTGTTAGGCAAGCTGGCCAAGAAGGTAGGTTTTGTTAATGTTCACTAATGATCGTTAATGGTTGGAAAGAAAAGAATGCCCTGTTTGGTGAATGGACCCATCGAGTAGGGTGATCTGCTCAGGGAGGAGGTTTGGGTTTTGTGAATTCTTTCCTGTGGGCTCCATAGTAAAGAAGATTGTTTCTTTTGTTTTAGTTGGGGGCAAACCATTAGCCTAGCAGGCAACCTCCAGCCACCTCCCAAAATAGCAAGTCATACTTGCTTTAGCTGCCAGAACCATTTTGTTTGATTCTTTTCCATCTTGGTTTACAGTGTACAAGTCCAGGCCACACTCTGGCTTACTTCTAACACAGGCATGGCTGACACTTGTACTGAGAGAGAACTGTGGATGAAGGTTGATGTAGGACATCTTGTATCCAGGGTGCCCTTTGCAGGGGCGCGCGAGGGGCTTGCAACTCCCACAATTAAACTCTGCTTCTATGTGCTGTTTTATTTATTCTGTCACCCATTTGTTTACATGCCAGGAGAGCTGTGTTCTTTGGTTTAAAGATATGCAAGAAACTCCTAAGAGTCCTACAGTCTGTAATCTCCAGTTCATCTAAAAGGTGATCCCTTACCACTCAGTTACCCAATGATCATCCATGGCTAAGTAGTGGGCTGAACCTTGGCCTCTTCATGCACATTCCACACTGCATACATTGTATTGCATAGGCCCAAGCAAATAGCTTAAGGGCTCCAATTTCCTGCTTAGGCAGGAGAAAGATGTTGAATGTCTTGTAACACTTTGTGTTTTCCCACCAGAAAGTGATTTGGGGGAAAACAGAGATGGCAGAAAGAGTGATTTGCTGGTTTCATTAGTGATGCAGGTTTGAGGTTTAAAAATTCATTAGAATATGTTAAGCAACACCTTTTCAGGTTATTGTATGGGCTTCTTAGCCTTCATTGCTGTGTAGCTTCTTTTCTCAATTAGGAGTATATATTTCTTAGGCAAGTATGATACTATGGGCTGGTGCATATATTATGGCTTTTGTGAGGTTGTTACCATGAACTGATTAATTTGTGTACACCTTCAACATGTATAACAACATGGAATTTGGATGGAATTTTTCTTGGCATTTGTGAGTTACCTTGCATTAAATATGGTTGGTCAACTGTGCATCCTTACTACCATATTCAGATGAAAATACTGAAGGGTCACCAAAATACAGGTTTTGTAAGGAAAAAGAAATTGGTCTTTCCTTGGAACATGTGGTTTAGCTATGTTGTGTGGTTCAGTCCTTCCTGTACTGTCAGCCACCAGCGAGCCTGCAGCAAACGTGGACTATTGCACCCTTCTTAAATCTTTGTTCACGAAGCCAAGCCGAGAGAGAGAGAGAGAGAGAGAGAGAGAGAGTACTGTACTAGTTAGGCAGTGCATTTGAACTGATTTATGGCTCAGCTTTGATTTGACCCCTGGACTTCCATATCCAGTGTTACAAGATGATATTGGCTATTTCATCAAGTTTATAGCACAGTGAGTTATCCACATGCAGCATTTTAAAAACCTTAAGTGGCAGAAAAACTGCTCAAGATGCACATGTGGGGGAATGGACATCCCTCTTCTGCCAACAAAATGCTTCTTGTGTTGGAGGAATGCTCCACCAAATCTTCTCCAAACTGGTCTTCTAGACTTCAGAAAAGTAATATTAGTATATAAAAGTACAGCTGGTAAATGCCTTTGAAATGGTTTACTTATTAGAAATGTGTGGATCAGAGGCTTTTCACAGTTAATACCAATTCTGCAATTTACTTGTTTCTTCCAGGTTTTCTAGTCAGTCTTCTGAATGCGTACTCATAGTACCTCTCAGCTGAAAATCTTCTACAGTGCATGAATATGCTAGTAGAAGATAGTTTTCCTTCACTGTTATGGGGATTACTTTGCAGGAACTTTGTAGTAATTACTTTATTGATCAATTTGTAAAATTGTCTTTTTTCCTGATGACGTTTCCTTGGGTTGGATCCAGTGGCTTACAGCATTCTCCCCACTGCCAGCAGTCCTTTCTAATAATGAAAAAGGTTTTTCTCAGGGTAACAGAGCTCATATGGGCTTCATGGGTTGTGAGGCTGCACTGGGGAGGGAGAAGGGGACAAATCTCCCTCTCTACCCTTTTCCATCAACAGAGCTCAATTGACAGAAAGGGCAGAAGTGACAATTTCATTACCTTCCCCCTCCCTCTGCAGCCTTACAACCTTAGTCCACTGTTAGTCCACTGCTAGCAGGAGGGGAATAAACTGCTAGGAGGAGGGGAATGTGGGAAAAATCCATGGCCGTCTGTTTAAATGACATTTGAATAGAAGCAGTGTGATGTTTGATCAGCATCATCTCTACCCCAGCTTCCATCTGATAGGCTAAACCCAAATGGCTTCTAACTACAATTTTCAGATGAAGCATGAGATAATTAGAAAAATAACTTCTGTTAATTTTCCTTCCAATAATAAGGCTGATCATTTAAATGGCTTGGTACTGTATACAAGCATAACACACACCATTTACTAGGCTCATTCAGTTATTCATGTTGTTAATTCCTGGGGGCTGAGAACAGTTAGTAGCCAAGCTTTTACTCTTGAAGCAACCCTTTGGCCTTTACCCCTTTTTAGGAATCTTGCAGTATAAGTGTGAGCTCCTTATGGAAATTCATTTCTTTTGCCAGCTTTTCCATGAAACTGGACTTTGAGACAGGTATGGTCTCCTTTTAAAACATTCCCTAAGTTAACCTCCTTTACTTAAAGGCTAGGCTCTGAGACCTGTAGAGTCTCCTGACAGGATCCCTCCAGTTTCACTTGCCAGTGCATCTTGCCATCAGTGCTTTCCACTGACGGATCACTAGACTTAACCCATATGCAATAAAAGTCACCTCTCTTTACTGGAATTGTTTCCCACCACCCCATAAACTTGGGCATGTCTCTTCATTTTCTCTAACATATACGTTGCACACTGGCATGTAGACAGTTGCTAGTAACTTTGCAGATCCCCCCTCCCCCCCAGCACATTTTGTTTTGCTTTTTTTCCTAACTGCTGTAATTGTTTTTCATGTTATAGGATGGTATAGTTATGATGAAGAGCCGCTAAAACACAATGACCAGACCCCTGGTGAAGTTGTAGATCAACTGGCAATGGCAATATGCCTGCAGGTTAGTAAGATATTGCACAAGTTGTTTTAGATCCCAAAATACAGAAGTTTGTATGCCTTCAGAGAAGGGCTATGTCCAGGCCTATCCTAGATTAGCCTACATGTAAGAAAAATTCTGAAGAAGAGGAGCTCCCCTTGGTTTCCACTGTGCCCAAGGCTTTGTGGATGCTACAGGCTCCAGGGGAAAACTTCATTCTTCATTCCTCCTGACTCCCAATCAAGTTCTCTTGGAACCAACAGACTAAAAACTCCCTGCATGAACCTGTTCACCTCCTGCACTGTCTCCCCCAGAAGCAGAAAAGGCAAAGAGTCAGAGCAGAGTCTGGACCAAGCTGAGAGTTGTGTTCTTGGCAGCTCAGGACTTCCAGCAGGACTTCCACCATTCTCAAGAATAAGATAAAGTTTTTTTAGTTCTTGGCAATATCAAGGATGCAACTCTCATCTCTGCAGGATCTGGAGCCAGCCATAGGTTTCCTGCTGCTGAGTCTCACAGCTTTTGCTGGTTCAATATTACCTATCAACCAGCCTGTGCTTTAGCCTGGCTAGGAGTTTATTGCTAAGCTAAAGCTCCGTGGGCCTTGCCTGTCTCTTGTAGAGATTTCCTCTTGTAGAGAGTCTTCAGCTTCTGCCCTCTTGCTTGTCTGCCTGCCTGTGAACCTTAAGTCTTGCTAATCAGTTTGCTAGGTACAGAGCAGAACAGGCTATTTAAAGATTAAGCATAAAGCTGAGAGCCAGTGTGGTGTAGTGGTGAAAGTCTTAGAATTTGGGAGGCATGGGTTCAGATCTCTACTCTGTCTACCCCACAGAGTTGTTGTGAGGGTAAAAGAGAGGAGAATTTGTAAGCTGGTCTGGATCCCCAATGGAGAGAAAGGCAGGTATAAATAAAGCAAATGAATAATTTGGATCGGTCAATTTCATGTCAGAGCAAGTAATGCTTAAGAAATTATTCCAGTGTAAAATTTCCTACAGATTCTGGGGAAGATTGTTATCTGCCTTTGTTTTGGGAGAGGCATTGATGCATTTGTGATCCTCCACTCTTCTATTTCTAATTTCTAGTCTTTTTTCACATTACTGCTCATATGCAGTCTGTCCCAGTTTCCATGTTAGATTTTTTAATATAAGTTTTTGATACCAGTGCATGTGCACCTTGATTGAACAAGAATTTTGCTGTGCTGTGATTTTAATTTATGTGGTTATTTACTGGTGTGTGGTAGTCGCAGGGCCTTTTTTTGTAGAAAAAGCCCAGCAGAAACTCATTTGCATATTAGGCCACATCCCCTGATGTCACCATTGTTTCACACAAGGCTTTTTCTACAAAAAAACCCCCAGCAGGAATGCATTTGCATATTAGGACACAAGCTAGCCAGAACTGCGATCCTGCTCAAAAAAAGCCCTATGTATAAAATAAGTACACTATTAGTTCAGCAGGTCCAAAATTAATTTAGAAACATTCCTAAATAAATTGAAAAGAGGTACAGAAAATAGGTTTGGTTTTGTAAACCGAAAGAGCAAAGTTGAAAGTGTGTTCTAAACATTCACCTTAATGCGAATGAAAGTATCTTGACAATTGTGAATAATAAAATATGTTGTTGAAAATGTATTTTGCAATTGAATTAGCCACTATTTATTTTTGTCTCTTTTTAAAAGAATCTGGTCAAATTAAGTGAGAGATGGATACAGGCCCAACAGTGTAAGAAATGGAATCTCCGTTGCTTGAAACTGCAACCCTGCTCACCTGTTCCCAGGTAAGAATAATACAGTATTGCTTTTGCACAGTTCCTGAATTATTAACCTAAACCCAATCTGAAGTGTGTTGACTTCTTTTTAAAAATGTCATTTTTCCATAAACATAACCAGTTAATGAAGGTACACTATAAAGCATTTGACGTCCCAGCTCCGTGATATATTTGCAAGATGATGAACAGTACAATCCAGTGCAGAGTTACATCCATTTTAGCACATTTACTTCAATGGACTTAGAGGGCTGTAATTCTTTTTAGGATAGCACCGTAGATCACTATTATTTGAGCACAGTTTTTAATTGGAGAAGGGAGCACATTTGTGAATACAAGTGAGACATAGGTAGTTAATCACAACCTCATTAGCAGCAGTAATGAAGTTGTATCCAGTGACATTGCAGATAGCTAAGATGCTTCTAAATGGTCTGAGAAATGTTGATAATGCAGAAGTAGAAACACTTAATGTTGTATTCCTTCACAAACAGAACATTTGAGAAGGAGTCAGGTTTTGAGTTAGGGTCATATGCAGGGAAGCAGAAGGGAAAATGTCGAAGCCAGACATCAGTGTAGTACTAGGGCCCGTAAAATACTGAATGCTTTCTCTGGGACCTTTATCTCATGCTTTGCTAGTGATTTTTTAATTCTTTACAAAAATCTTTAATAGGTTAGCATTTGTACAGATATATAGCCACTTGTGGGAAGGGCGGGATATAAATCCCAAATAAATAAATAAATAAATAGTGTTTTGAAGATGCAAAACGCACAAACTTAAAAACCTGTAATATGTATTTTGGGGGCTGTGATACTAATCTTTCTGTAGCATGGTATAAAGTTTGCCTATAATCCTATGATGAGTCCTTCACTTATTTCACTTGTGTTACCTATATCCTTCTCTCAAGTGTTATGCATTGCATAACATTGTGTCAGGTAGGGAGCATGGAAATGACTCTTATCAGTGTGTTCATTACTAAAATGAGAGATTCAGAGTTACACTTCCATACAAAGCATTCATTCTAACCTCTGTGGCAGGTAGATAGATGTGTATCATTACCGACGTAGAATTAAGGAAAGACCCACATGCTTTCTCAATATTTTTGTGCTCTAGGCATTCTTAACAGGAATTCTTGTTTGTCTCAGATTTATTTAGATCCTCCTGAAGACCTCATTTTTCTATAGCGAGAAGTGGTGAGGCTTAATCCTGCCTGGATAGTATACCTCTCAACACTTTGGCCCTCTGCAGTTATTTCTAGTAAGAATTTCTGGGATTTAAACCCTGTGCAGCAGTTCATTTCTTCAGTCTTTTAGTCCCAGTCTCAGATTTTGGAGGATTTGAGGACAGTATTTTGATAGTTATTCACTGGTGCTTAAAAAGCATTCTGCATACTCTCAGAGGCATACATTCTTCCGCATATTCTTCCAACAAAGGCAGCCTGCGTCACTGATAAAAAGGGACTCATTTTTCTCTTCCTGCCCCCCTTTCTACTTCTTTTAGTTTTAAAGCATATTTCCTACAGCAAGTGAAAGCTGCAACTAAAAGTAATATCTCAGATTTTATTTATTAATTTATTTTTGACCACTGCCCTTACTTGTCACACGACTGCCCTTACATTAGATAGGGAATAAATGAGGCAGAAAAGAAAAAGACCAAGAATAACAGGCTACGGAACCTGGCAGTTGAGAATCACCTTTTCGTGCTTGGGGGACTAAGGCTGTTTGATATTGTGCTGTTGTTAAACAGTAGCAGTCATTCACTTAGTTAGGGTCTTGTCCGCAAAGGACAACCCAGTTGTGAATGAATGGTGGCTGTAGCACGCTCATACCATGATACCCGGCAATGTGCAGATGCAGCCTGTCCACTCAGAAAGAGCTCCAGACTCTCTTGCACCTTTCCTGCCCACTCCTTTGCCTGGCAATGGGGAGAAAAACTGCTTGCACATTTCCTTCTTGTTTCTATAAGAAAAGGGGATTCAGTGCCTTCACATTCCCTTAGTAGTTATGGGACTATTTGTATATCAGCTGGGAACCAAAGGATGAGTGGCCATTGAATGTTGAAACACCAGTTTGTCTTAGGCTTGAGTTCTAAGAGTTAAATCTCCTTTCAGTCAGTAGGACTGACTTTGAACATAATTGCGATGCAAGCTATGAACTAAGTGGTGCTATAGGGTTGCCTGATATATACTCGGCCCTTGTAAGTATGGAGGGGAAGTATAAACACTTATGTGCTTCCTTTATCTTGATGTGCAATTAAGCCATATGCATGAAAGATTCATGGGATCTTCTCCCATAATTTTTCAGGCAGAATGACTGCCACACACATTACAATGGTAGGTATGATGGGAGCAGGAGAGTATTCATGCTATCCTACTTTGCCTCCTGAGGAGTTGTGTATGAACAGCTGGAGAAGAAATTCACATTATTTTCCTGATTTGAGGAAAACTTGGTATGGGGTAGTTTGAGAATTCTGCCAGCAATATGACCAAGTCTTGTTTTTATAACAGATATATTAAAATACTTTTAAAGTACTCAGCTTCACTTTTAAAACTATTCTCTGGGGGAGGCATGTAGTTTTAATGCTCAGAAACCTCCAACAGGACATACATTTCCAGATGGCTACAGGAAGGAGAGTCAATCTCTGGAAGCTCTTACAGATCCAGTAAATACATTCCCAGCATGCCAAAACAGAAAGCATAACCACTTAAAATACACTTAAATTAACAGTAGGTCAACCATATATGGTGTGTTATGGGTTAGATTAAATAGATGTAAATATTTTACAAATGGTAGAATTTCTGCTTGTTTGGATATTGTAACTGCACAACTGCCTGTTTTTATACCTAAGTGAAACATTGATGACCAGATGGAAGACATCATATATTCTCATTCAATACTATGCAATTTTATAGTGAAACAGATGGATAATTCATTGAAAGGCCTGGGAAAGCAGGATAGGAATTGAAACTGTAAACATCTGCTTTCGGCTCTGAGTGTTAATTAGAGGTATTTCCAAAGATGGTACAGTAAAATCTGCAGGGCTTCCCTTCCAAAAGTCTATATAATAAAATTCTCAAAGTAGCTGCAAACTTTCTCTTCTGTCCCCATTTTTAATGTATGTTTATTATATACCCCATGGTTTCCCTCAATTAATGGTGAGGCCTGCACTTACTTAGCTTGAGAAGATCTGCAGCATGGGCAATTCCAGGTTTTTTGCTGGCCTCTTCCACACAGTTAGGAAGTATTCCCATGTCCATGGCACACCATTGCTAGCACACCAATCTTTGTGGTGTCTGTGCATCAGGCTAATGAGAACTTGAACCTGTTAAGAGGGGTCTTTTTTAACCATTTAGAGCAGGGGTGTGGAACTCATTTGTTATGAGGGCCGGTTCTGACATAAATGAGACCTTGCTGGGCGTGGCCATGTGTGTCAAAATATAATGCCAGGTAGCAGAGATATAAACTTTGTAAAGGGCACAGACAAACACAATTCAAAATTTTTTAAAAACTTAAAATAAAATATGCTTAAAACATTAGCACTTTTGCAATGTTTTGTTTATTTAACATTTAACAGTCTCTGAATTATTTATTTAACTTGCTATGAATTATTGCATCAAAATCTGGAGACAATGGCTATGCTGTAGCAATCTTATGCTGTTCAGATGTTGTTCAGGTATGTATTTGTAAGTTGCAAACCTACTTCAGATTTATTGCCATTCATTACAGAAATCTCATGGTCAGTGCTCTGTGCCCTAGGACCCAGGGCGAAACATGAAATGGCTGGGCATTGTGAGCTTTTGTACATAAGTTGTTTCATGTGCTGGTCAAGAGCATGTGAAGGTACCATGACACAGACTGAGGGCAGTATGTTTATCTATAAAGCTATAGTTTCCCCCAGAAAATAACTGCAACTCCTGTGAGGCAGTGCAAGAATAGATAAACAGCAATATATAGTGGTCAGTATCAGCCTACTATCTGGGAAGGCTAAGTTCAGAATCCCCAGTCTCCACCTCACTGGCGTCTTGTTATTCCTCATCTAAACAGTTCACATTGTCTTCCTACTGAGACAGATTGAATCATGAGGGCATGAATACAGTGAAAAGGAAAAGGGAACCCAGTTGCAACCAGAAAAGCCCTGAGAAAACCAGCTTAACACCACAGAGAGAGAGACACACAGAGGCAATGCAAAAAGCTCTTGCTTACCGTGAATAAAACTGTGTTGGTCTTAAAGGTGCTTTTTGTATTTCTCCAAAATACAAAAAAGGCAGCCAAGCAAAGCAGTGTTTCTTTCTTCCCCGAGGAGCTGCAGCCAGTGGAGGAGTTTGGCTGTGTTGCTCTGCTGAGTGATAGAGAGAGCCTGGTACAACTTGAGCACTCTCAATCAAGGCTAGAGCTGTACCAGACTCTCTCAATCACTCAGCAGAGCTACACAGCCAAGCTCCTCCATTTGGCTGGAGAGAGGGAGGAGGGGCTGCTTTGTTCGGCTGCCTGAATTCCGCAGAGAAAAACAAAAATTGTGACAACAAAAACAGGAGAGAGGGAGGAGGAAGCAGACCATAGCGGATTGCATAGAAGTCCTCTGGGGGCTGGACAGACCTGAAGGCTGGGCATTTGACACCCCTGATTTAGAGTTAAGATAAAAGAGATTTTGATACTGACTCAGTCCAGCCCAGGAGCAGGATGCATGTTGAGAGTGGATGGGGCAGCACTTCCATCTTTTGCCGTCCCCTTCTTTTGCCTTCTGTCTTTGTCAACATCAGGATCTTCTCCAGTGAGTGCTCCCTTCTCATTTGATGACCAATGTATTTGAGCTTCAGCTTCAGCATCTGACCTTCCAGGGAACAGTCTGGGTTGATTTCCCTGAGGACTGACTGATTTGATCTTCTTGCAGTCCAAGGGACTTTCAAGAGTCTTCTCCAGCACCGCATTTCAAAAGCATCTATTCTTCTGCGCTCGGCCTTCCTTATGGTCCAGCTCTCACAGCCATACATTCTCTCGGCTTGACTTCGCGAACGAAGATTTAAGAAAGGTGCAGTAGTCCACGTCTGCTGCAGGCTCGCTGGTGGCTGACAAGACCAATGCGGGACAGGCAGGTCCGGCCACAGTGGCTGCAGGGAAAAGTCTGATTTGGGGTTGGTGCTGTAGCAGTACGATTCTTCCTCAATCTCCTTTTGTCCTCAAGACCAGCTATGCGTGCGTTCTCAAAGGAAGAGACAGCCTTGTGGATGGTGTGCCTCCATGCTTTGCGATCTGAGGCTAGGTCAGACCACTGGTGATGGTTAATGCAACAGGTACCAAGGGATTTCTTCAAGGAGTCCTTGTACCTCTTCTTTGGTGCCCCTCTATTTCGATGGCTGGTGGAAAGTTCGCCATACAGGGCAATCTTGGGAAGGCGGTGGTTTTCCATCCTGGAGATATGCCCTGCCCAGCGCAGCTGCGTCTTCAACAGCAATGTCTCGATGCTTGTAACCTCCGCCCGCTTGAGGACTTCAGTGTTGGTCACAAAGTCACTCCAGTGGATGTTGAGGATGGTGCAAAGGCAGCGCTGATGAAAGCGCTCAAGGAGTCGCAGGTGATGACGGTATAAAACCCACGATTCGGAGCCATAGATGAGGGTTGTCATCACAACCGCTTTGTAAACATTGATCTTTGTGCCTTTTTTCAGATGCTTGTTGCTCCACACTTTTTTATGCAGTCGGCCAAATGCACGGTTTGCCTTTGCCAGCCTATTGTCAATCTCCTTGTCGATCTTGGCGTCTGAGGAACTGATGCATCCCAGGTAGCTGAACTGCTGGACTGTCTTCAAAACTGATTCACCCACAGTGATGCAAGGAGGGTGATAATCTTCCTGGGGTGCAGGCTGGTGGAGAACTTCTGTCTTCTTCAGACTAACTTCTAGGCCGAATAGCTTGGCAGCCTCTGCAAAGCAGGACGTCATATGCTGCAGAGCTGATACCGAGTGGGAGACAAGTGCAGCAGCTCTCGGATAAGTTTTTCCATTGTCTTGGAGTGGGCCTTTAGTCGCCTCAGGTTGAACAGGCTGCCATCAGTGCGATAGCGGATGTAGACACCATCGTCATCATCTAAATCTACTGTGGCTCTTTGAAGCATCATGCTAAAAAAGATTGTAAAGAGAGTTGGCGCGAGAACACAGCCTTGCTTTACACCTGTGCCTATTGGGAAGGGCTCCGAGAGATCGTTGCAGTGTCTGACTTGGCCTCGCTGGTCTTCATGTAGCTGGATGACCATACTGAGGAACCTTGGGGGACATCCTAAATGTTCCAAGATTTGCCACAGGCCATTCCTGATTTCCCTGAGGACTGACTGATTTGATCTTTTTGCAGTCCAAGGGACTCTCAAGAGTCTTCTCCAGCACCACATCTCAAAAGCATCTATTCTTCTGCGCTCAGCCTTCCTTATGGTCCAGCTCTCACAGCCATACATTACTACTGGGAATACCATCGCTGTACGGACTTTTGTTGGCAGGGTGATGTCTCTACTTTTTATTATACTGCCCAGGTTGTCATAAATTGAAAAGCAGAATGCTTGATTCCTCAGGAATATTCAGTGATGCTGGCAAGGCAAAGGGATACAGATCCTCCTCCCCTCCTCAGGTGTTCAAATGAAGGTACTAAAGGTTCAAATGAAGGTACCATTCTCTACACAATCAAATGTCCATTCACAGCCTGCTGTAGTCTACCACATGACCTTTTCATGAGAGATTTGAGGATTTTTTAGCCAGAATTCACACTGAGGCAGGCAAGATAAAAGCAATAACTGTTAGTGAGGAAGATTTGTAAAGATTGTACAGGGAAGCTTGAAAACGTTTCTGGTGATTTTTTGAAGCCTTTGTCCACACACCAGAATCTACCTTAACAATACTAAAGGTAGTGTTGTTTTCTGAGGCAACCAAAGCTGTTTTTCCATCTGTGCCAAATATGACTGAAATGATTCACCTTATCGTAGCTGCAGTATACTCTCTCCACAAACTGACATGTCTACAGTATTCTCTTTGTATTTTATTTCCCTTTTTACTTTAAAATTATACCATCTTACAGCAGAGTAGTAGGGCTTGAAGGTCACATTATCAGTCTCCAGTATAACTCATAGCATTAGATTAGATTAGATAATTTTATTTATATCCCGCCCTCCCCGCCGGGGCAGGCTCAGGGCGGCTAACAGTAACAGTAACATTCCATTGTATAAAAACAAGGTTACATTCAACATTAAAATTCTAATAGATTTAAAATTAATTACAGTTATAAAAGTGCTAATGCTATTGCTATTTGTTCTTTATTATGATGGCGGTATCATTAGTACTTAATTTTCTACATCATCGAAAGCCAGTCGGAAGAGGAAAGTCTTGCAGGCCCTGCGGAATTGTTCAAGATCCCGCAGGGCCCGCATTTCCTCTGGAAGTTGGTTCCATAAGCTCGGGGCCACAGAGGAGAAGGCCCGATTGCGGGTGCATTGCAACTTCACCTCTCTTGGTCCGGGGATAGTCAGCAAGTTTTTTCCAGCTGACCTCAGTGCTCTCTGGGGTTCATATAGGGAGAGACGGTCCCTGAGGTAGACAGGTCCTCGACCATATAGGGCTTTAAAGGTAATGACCAGCACTTTGTAACGAACCCGGTATATAACTGGCAGCCAGTGCAGCTCGCGCAGCCCAGGCTGTATGTGCTCCCATTTAGGGAGCCCCAACAGTAGCCTGGCCGCTGCGTTCTGCACCAGCTGCAGCTTCCGGGTTCGGTACAGAGGCAGCCCCATGTAGAGGGCATTACAGTAATCCAGTCTCGAGGTGACCGTTGCGTGAAGTACCGTTGCCAGATCTTGGCGCTCTAGGAAGGGAGCCAACTGCCTTGCCCGCCTCAGGTGGAAGAAGGCTGACTTGGCAGTGGCTGCAATCTGGGCCTCCATTGATAATGAAGGCTCCAGTAAAACTCCCAGACTCCTAACCCGGTGCGCCGCTTTCAGCGGCGCCCCGTCGAAGACCGGAAGAGGTGTTTCCCCTTCCCGGGCGCCCCGACCCAGACAAAGGACTTCTGTCTTCGCTGGGTTCAATTTCAGCCCGCTCCTCCTCAACCACATTGCCATATCCTGCAGGGCCCGGTCTAGATTCTCAGGGACGCAGTCAGGCCGGCCGTCCATTAGCAGATAGAGTTGGGTGTCATCTGCATATTGATGGCACCCAAGTCCGTATCTCCTGGCAATCTGGGCAAGAGGGCGCATGTAGATATTGAATAATATTGGTGAGAGAACTGCCCCCTGAGGCACTCCACAGTCCAGTGTGCGCCTCCGGGACCGCTCGCCACCAATTGCCACCCTTTGTCCCCGATCCTCGAGGAAGGAGGAGAGCCATTGTAAGGCAGACCCCCTCACCCCTATATCGGCGAGGCGGCGGGTCAGTAGCCGATGGTCGACCGTGTCGAACGCGGCCGACAGGTCTAACAACATCAGCACCGCCACACCGCCCCGATCCAGATGCCGTTGGAGATAGCATGTGTAAACATCTTTCTCAGTTGCATTTATATGAATCCCTGGACTTCCCTTTGTAAGTATCAAGTAGCTAAATAATGCATGTATTGTCTGAGCAAATATGAAATCAATGTGTGTTTTGGGGGCTTTTCTAAAATGAAGACTATTATTAAATACATTCTTCGTCTCACTCTCTTTCTTTGAATTTATATATGAGAGAGATGAGCTTCATTCCCCCCCCCCCCCATTGCTACTTCCTTTTCTTCATGTCTTAATGTTCTTCAGTATCTTTTAAAATCAGCTTTGACTGCTATGGTTTGAATAGTTAAGTTTGGGACGGGAGAAAGGACCATGAAGTGCCACAGTAACTCCATTGTTTTCAAGATTTGCTGCTGTCTGCTTTGCTCTTGACCACCAAAGCTGAGAGAGATCGCCTGACTCCGGTTTTTCTTTTCCAGTGATATTGAAATTTCCCGAGGACAGAGCCCAAAAGCTGTTGATGTCCTAGCCAAAGAGATAGGATTGCTCACAAATGAAATTGAAATCTATGGCCAAACCAAAGCCAAAGTACGTCTGTCCCTGCTGGAAAGGTTAAAGGATCAGCCAGATGGGAACTATGTGCTAGTTGCAGGGTAAGAAATATTTAGTTTCATTCTTTTCACTTACACTCCCTTACATAACACACATTCAACTTGTATTTTATTTAATAGTTGTGCTTTTCCCACATTTAAGTTACAACACTTAAAATATTCTCCCTCCATTAATGAAAATGGTCCCCCCCCTGCTTTCTACTTAAAAACAATACAGCCTCATTCCAATTGTGGCCATGGAGGTTAATGATTTTTTATGTATGGCAGATCTAATTAAGCCGTCTAAAATAACTTTATACTATTTAAAATAACTGAAGCAATATGATTTTTCTTGTCTTCTTAGTTCAGAAGAATTTTGCTGTTTGGGGAGTGTTTTTCTTGATAATAATTTAATGATAAGACTTTAATCATTTGATTTAATTACAGTGACATAGAATTTTGTGGTACTATGGAATGTATTTATTGACTGGAAAACAGATAAGTTACATATAATTCCGAGGGCTTTCAGTCTAGGCATGTTTCCAGTAAGGCTTATCCTGGTCTCTGAATATCTTTTCCCATGATATCCTTCAAAAGATCATGTGCCAACTAAATTTTTTTACCATCTTAGAGCAGAATAGTTCTCCTCCCAAGACATACCCATGATTCTGTGTGAGATCTTTCCTAAGTAAAATCACTCAGGCACATTGCTGAACAAGTATTGGGGGATTAAATTATATCAAAATGCAAAACTTCTGCATGGCTTTGATGAATTGCATTTTCTTTCTCAGCAGTTGAAGATCTTTTTCTCTCTCCTGGACTTTCCTGACATCTCCCAGACCCTCAGCCCTGAAACCACAGCATGCTGTATTATTCTTGCTGTAGAATTTGTGCTGAAGTTCTTGAATGTAGAAAGAAGTTGTTTACAGATATGGAGGTCCAGAAGTAAAATATAAACAATCAAGAACACAAGGACTGACTCAATGACACATAACAGTATGCCTCTTTTAAGGTTTAACTATGTGCAATCACCAGGCCTTTTTTTTTTAGCAGGAATTCCTTTGCATATTAGGTCACACATCCCTGATGTAGCCAATCCTCCAAGAGAAGAAGAAGAAGAAGATATTGGATTTATATCCCGCCCTCCACTCCGAAGAGTCTCAGAGCGGCTCACAATCTCCTTTACCTTCCTCCCCCACAACAGACACCCTGTGAGGTGGGTGGGGCTAAGAGAGCTCTTACAGCAGCTGCCCTTTCAAGGACAACCTCTGCCAGGGCTACGGCTGACCCAAGGCCATTCCAGCAGGTGCAAGTGGAGGAGTGGGGAATCAAACCCGGTTCTCCCAGATAAGAGTCCACACACTTAACCACTACACCAAACTGGCTTACAGGACTCTTAGTACAAGGCCTACTGTAAGCTCTTGGAGGATTGGCTATATCAGGGGTGCGTGGCCTAATATGTAGAGGAGTTCCTTCTGCAAAAAAAGCCCCAGCAATCACACTTTAGGCAGCTCTTTTTCCTAATAACATCTGCTTCTCTTCTTCAGATCCCCTCTCCTTTTTCAAATACATGTTTGTGAGGGTAGTGGGAACTCCACTAATGTAGACATTGTGGGGATTTGTTGGCCCAAACAAACTCTGGTAGCAAAAATGTTACGCTCCCCATCCACTTTAACAACTTCTGTGTTTTAAGTGGCTCTTTCCAAAGTGGCGTATTTTGCATGAGATAAGGCCTTGTTCATATAATTCCCCCTCCCCCAAGGACTTAAGTAATTGATAAGGCTTTTGAAACTATGCATCATCCCAGTGTTTATTCTAAACCCCAAAATCTGAAGATTATTAACAGATGCCGTACAGCTTGGTTCTCAAGCTTAGTATGCATGCCAGGTGTGTCTTGTAAGCTGCTCCTTCGTATTTTTAAGCCATGGATGCTCCTGTTGTGCTCTGAATTTTGTATGTTCTTCTGCTCCATTATTTCACTGCATGTGCTTCCCCTTCTTTAATAGTGAATGCCCATCTACTACATGAACAATACCATGGGCGGTGAGGATACAAGCAGCAAGGTTTTGTGTGTCCTGCTTAATTTTATCATGCTTGATAAAATTCAGTGAATAAAACTGAAAAGTTCATATATAGCAAAACCAGCCAAAAGTACAATCCAAAACAGATTTTCACCTTTCAACAGCCATTGAAGTCAATGGACTTAGGCGTGCAGCTAAACACTAAAGTTACATTGACTGCAACAGCACAGAATTAAGCACACAACTCTTTTATTAAAATGAATTTTTTTACTCCACATATCTTGGAGCTGAGTAGCTGTTAATGCATCTTCTAGCAAAAAAACCCCTCCCCATAAAATATGATGGAATTTTAAATGTGCTTAACTATGACACGGTCTTTGTCTTCTGCATTTTCTGTATTCAGGACGCTAGGGGAAAAAAAGGTGTAGATTTTAGCAAAGCTGTGATTATATGGTTGTTTTCTGTGATCATGTCTAAATACACATTTCCAGTTTCCTTCCTCTTACCACATTGTTCTCCTCCCCTCCCTTTTATACTCACAGCAACTCTGTGAGGAAAGGTAGGCTGAGAATACATAATTGGCCCAAAGGCACCCAGTGAACTTCAGTGACAGAGTGGTGATTCAAACCTGGATCTTCCAGATCCTAGTCTGGAGCTCTAACCACTATGCAACACTGGCTTTCATGGAGTGGCTGCTGTTGAACAGCATGAGACAGCAAGGCCTAGATGACTCATGCAAGTCACCAATCCCAGGCCTGATTCTGATGAGTCCCCTGTTAAAGGCCAAAGCATCCCTGAAAAATGTCCTGCCTCCTCTCCAATTTACCAACCAAAACCAAGACTTGAAGGCTGCATGATTACCTAGCAAAGACCTCTCAGGGCATTCATTTTTAAAAGCTGTAGGTGGTTCTATTATTTGGGAGGATTAACCCCCTCAATGTATTTTTTTAAGATTTCAAACTTAAAAAAAAAAATCGTGGCTTCGGTATGTGGATTTAAGTTGTCATAGATACGGCATTGTTGAGAATTAGATAGATTGATGATGATTCTGTGCTTGCAATAATATGCAAATATTTATATCAGCTTTCTTTGGGGTTAAGGTAGCTTAGAAATCATAAACATAAAATTTGAAAACCAACCAAATAAAAGCCAAATTACCACCTCCTCCCCAAAATATATCTGCAGTTTATACCTCATTAAAAGCTCTTTCAAATAAAATGGCATTGTAGCGCCTGCTGCATTGTATCAAGATGGTGCCCCCCACCTCCACAGGGGTCCATTCCACTAGGTGGGAACTACAGTAGACAAGGCACAGGCTCCATTAAGTGGGAGAGTATCAGCAGCCTGAGGACTGTACTTAACACCTAGTAAGAGTATATGGTAGGAGACTAGAGTTGCCAACAAGCCTAGAAAATGTCCTGTCTATTTATTGGAAGCCTAATTGTGGAAATGGGCAGCAGAAGCTTTCATAGCATGGAGGTAAATAACATCACCTAATAAATAACATTAAGTCTCTGTTAAAAGGACAGGACTTTTTCTGTCCAGTCCATCTCCAATCCTAGAAGAGACAGTCCTTTAGATATGTGGCTCATAGGCCATAAAGTGCTTAAAAGGTCATAATCAGAACCTTGAAGTGGACACTGAAACACACTGGCCAGTTTAATTGTTTCAAGATGGATGAGATGTATTCCCCTTGCTATACACTATTCATAATTAAGCTGCCATGTTCTGAATCAGCTGAATTTTCTGAGTTGTCTTCAAAAGCAGTGTTACTAAGGCACGAATCAGCTGAGTCTAAGAAGGGTAGAAGTTGGTGAATCACGTGCAACTGATAGAAGTCGCTCTTGGCCATTACACCAACTGTTTTTCAATCAGATAGACACACCCTGATTCTTAACATACTCTTATTAGTGACCATATCCCACTCATTAATGCCTGATACCACTGCAAAATCTAGGTCAAATTATTAACTTGTGCGCCAGAAGTAGATGCTGAAAAAATTATGTAACCCCATCTGAATCCCTGGGATAAGGCACAGTAAAAATATAATAAACTAGTTAATAAGCCCCATTGTGGGGAGAAATACAACGGGTGCTAGAAATTTACTATGGGTGAGTTTGGGAGCTGTGTGGGCTGGGGAGAGAAGGGAAAGATAGAGGGGGGCAAGGTATGTCGAGAAGGCAGCTGTTAGGAAGGGAAATTGAGAAACTGGGGAAATGTGGGGTAGAATATCAGAGAAAGAGGGGATCTTGGGAAAGAAGGGATGGGAGCAAAAAAGATGGGGGTGGATTGCTTTCCATCTTCTCCCTCCTCCCTGCAGCCTCTACCTAGGAAAAGGACGTCTTTCTCCACAGTGGAAACCAAAGCAGCTTACATCATTCTCCTCTGCCTCTTTTGAACTGCACATCTACCCTGTGAAAGTCTGTTACTGGTCCAAAATCACCCAGTCAGCTTCCACAGCATGAACCTAGGCCTGGCAGACCCGTCATACATGGTTGTCGTAAAGGAGGTGACCTCAGCAGGGTATAATGACTCAGCGTGTACCATTTTCTCCATCTGGAGAGCAGTTGTAGTTCTGAGTGATCTTCAGGCCTCACCTGGAGAGGATGGGGTTTGAGGAAGAGTGGGAACTCAGACAGGTACAATGCTATAGACTCCACCCCCCAAACCAGTCATTTTCTCCTGGGGAACCACTGTTGTTGATCCCCAGAATTTCCCAACTTGGAGTTGACAACCTTCTCTCCTTCCCAGCCAACCATCAACCTACCTTTGATGGGGTGGTGTTAGGAGATGAACTATCCCGACGACACCCACTTATTTGTGGTGTGCCACAGGGAGCGGTTCTTTCTCCGATGTTATTCAACATCTACATGCGCCCCCTCGCCCAAATTGCCCAGAGGTATGGGCTGGGCTGTCACCAGTATGCAGATGACACTGAGCTCTATCTGCTGATGGGCGGCCAGTCTGACTCCACCCTAGAAGATCTGTCCACAGCATTGCAAGCCGTGGCAGGGTGGCTTAGGCTGAGTGGACTGAAATTAAATCCGACGAAGATGGAGGTCCTGTATCTGAGTCGCCATGGTTCGGGACCAGAGGTCCATTTACCGACCTTCAATGGAGTACAGCTCACACTACCGCCCAAGGTTAAAAGCCTAGGGGTGCTCTTGGATCCTTCTTTAACAATGGAGGCCCAAGTAGCTGCCACTGCCAGGTCAGCGTTTTACCATCTGCAGATGACAAGGCAGTTGGTCCTCTTTCTCAAACGCGATGACTTGACAACAGTGATCCATGCTACGGTCACCTCGAGACTGGATTACTGTGATGCTCTCTACGTGGGGCTGCCCTTGTCCCATATCCGGCGACTCCAGCTAGTACAGAATGCTGCAGCCAGGCTGCTTATGGGAGTTCCTTTACGGGAACACATTCAGCCTGTGCTGAAAGAGCTGCACTGGCTACCGATAATGTACCGGATTTGCTTCAAGGTGCTGGTTATTACCTTTAAAGCCCTATATGGCCAAGGTTCTGCATACCTTAGGGACCACCTTTCCCTGCACATGCCCCAGCGAGCACTTTGGTCCGGGTCTCAAAACCTGTTGACAGTTCCCAGAGAAGCAAACCTCAAAACTACAAGAGGCAGGGCCTTTTCTGTTGCTGCCCCTAGCTGGTGGAATGTGTTGCCGGTGGATGTTAGGGCCCTATGAGAGCTCTTACAGTTCCGCAGAGCCTGCAAAACGGCATTCTTCCGCCAGGCATTTACATGAATGGTAACATCTGCAGCAATGGGACTGGCCCATAAGAACACCACCAATGGCCTACTTCACTGCACTATGGCGATCCTGAGACCTCTGAGTATAACTAACCACCAGAATTTAAACCGCTGCCTGAAATTATGATTGTAGCACATGCAGTTGTTTTAAATTGTTTTTATGTTTTATGTTTTTATTGTTGTTTTATTGTATCGGTCACACTAATGCGTTTGTGTTGACCCTTGGTTTGTGAGCCGCCCTGAGCCTGCCTTTGGTGGGGAGAGCAGGATATAAATTAATTAAATAAATAAATTTATCTGTCCCTCTGATTTCAGCTGATTTCAGCTTTCTGTCTCCTCCCCCCTGTCTCCTCCCTCCCAGTCTTTCTCCGCAGTGGGAACCAAAGCAGCTTAAATAATTTTCCTCTCCCACTTTTGATCTACACAACCCTGTGAGGGAGGTTATGCTGAAAGTTTGTGACCAGTCCGAAATTTTGCACTAGACCTTAATGCTGGTTTAACTCTGTCCCCAAAATGACATTTTACACCGGAATAATGGAATCAGAGAAACCAGCTCTGTAACTCTATGATTCTATGATTTTAGTGTAGAATGTCAGTTTGGTGACAGGGCTAGACCAGGATTAAAAGGTCTAGTGCAAAATTGGTCCCAGTCAGCTTCCACAGTAGGAAAATGGGAATGGCAGACCCAACCCTGAAGCACTGAGTGTCACATCACAGTGGCTGTCAAAGTTACTGTGGACTGAAACCACATGCAAGACTTCCACTTAAATGTACTTTAAATATGATAATTTTAAGAGATGAACTGGGCTCTGTTTCTTACATTTACTAAATAACTGCAGCACCATCTACTTCAATGATACATCAGTGAAGTATTTAAAACATTTTAAAATCATACCAGAAAATTATTATTTCCCTGAGGATCTAATGGAACACCTTTTATGAATCTTTACTATATCTCTGTGTCTTTTACTTTGTATCATGTTATAATCACCATGGTTTATTCCTGAATGAGAAATTCTGAAGAAAATAAAGAGGTTGCAGAGAGCGTTTTGCCAGCCAAATTCAGAAGGCTTTTGCATCTGTTTAGAGAAGATGTTAAGGTCTGGCTGGCTTCCAATATTAACAATTGTAATAAGAAGCTGATAACTTTGATGAAGAAAATAGATATACTCCTGAGGAAGACTTTTTTTATCTTTAAAATATTTTATTAAAGTATGCAAGAATAAACAGAACCTCAGTAGTCTCAGCAAATGATTCCAAGTAGTGTGGTTATAAGCGTTACAATAGAAAATAAACTGAATAAGCTAAACAGTATGGAATAGGTAAGTTAGCATTACATTTGTTATTATGAACTACTAATAGTACAAATTGAGCACTCATAAAAAGTAGTAGGTTTAAAATAAATGATTATTAAATAAAGAACTAAATGAAAAATAGATGAGAATACAATAAAACACTGAACATAAAATTCCAATCCTGTGTCATAGCATAAAAAATTTTGTGCAAGAGGAAAAAGAGAGCAGAAAGAGTCCTTTATTAAAAGTAGATCAAAGACATTTGAAAGGAATTATAGGGAGAAATTTCTTGTTGGAAGATATATTCTACAAATGGGTACCATTTAGCTGTGAAATGAGAAGTGATAGGAAAGGAGTCAGTGTGATGCAGTTGGTCAGTAATTCTGTCCATGATAAAGTGTTCCCAGACTTTTGTAAGCCAAAAGCTTTTGATGCTTTCCATGTGGAGGCAATAGTGGTCTTAGTTTCTACCAAGAGACTAGTAATTAGCTCACAAAGTATTTTGGGAACATTCGACAAATCCCAAATGTTTTTTTAAAATTAGTTCCGGAGCAAAAGGAAGTTGATAGGAGGTAATATTCTTAATTATTGAAGAGTGTTCAACCAAAATTTTTGTATAACCAGGCATTCCTACCAACAGTGTGCATAAGTGCCAAGTTGGCCACATCTTTTCCAACAAAGCGGAGAGTGTGATTTAGAGATGGTAGCGAGATGGACAGGTGTAAGATCCCATCGGTGAAAGATCTTGAAAGATTGCAGTCTAGTGCTGATTACAGGAGAAAAAAATATTGAGGATGAATATATCGCTGACCATTGTTCAGAGGATAGAGACAGATTACAGTCTTGATTCCATACTAGTTGATGTCCCATCTGAGTAGAATTATCCAGGCATATTAAGATATCATATATGACAGAAATGAGGCCTTTGAGATGGGAAGTTGAAAAATCCAATATTCATTCAAAGCTTGTTGGTTGAGAGCGAAAAACTTTTGGGAGATCAATTTTAGAAATGGCATGATTCAACTGCAGATAAAAAACCCACATGGAAATAGAGCTTTTGAGTTTTTTCTCCAGAATGGATTTAGAAAGCAAACCTGATGCAGATGAAATATCTTTAAGGTGAGTCATACGTGCCAAGTACCGAGATTTAGATAGAGCAGTAGAATTGCCCAGTGGGAACCAAGGTTGATTAAATATGGCTGAATAATGGGAGATCTCAGGAAGGAGTCTGCTTCTATAAGTGCCCTAAATCTTGAATATAGCCTTAAGTAATGGGTTTCGCTTGATTGATGCCAGACAAAATTGTGGAGTAGTCCAGACTGCTTCCCCTGAAGAAAGCGGTGAGAGAAGAGGACAAAACGGTTTAGACCATTCAGCACAGTCCCCGTTGCATACCATTTTAACAATGTTTGTCAGCAGTTGTCTTGTGATATGTAGATATATCAGGAAAGTTCAGGCCACCACAGGTTGTCTGCCGTCTGATATTGCGGAAGCTTACTCTCGGTCTTTTGTGCTGCCATAAGGATGAATTGAACGAGGCTTGCCATTTGTGAAGCGATGGAGGTATGATAATGGGAATAGTACGAAAGAGATATAAAAGTTTAAGGAGAGCAAAAGATTTTACCAAATGCATTCTGTCTGCAAAGGATATAGTCATTTTATCCCATTTGAGAAGATCTGAAATGATTTTTTTGAATTTTGCCACGTAGTTGATCTCCAGAAACATTTTAGGGGAATTGGGTATTTGTACACCCAGATAGGGCAGAGAAGAGAAACCCACTGGAACAGATAGTTTTTATGAATGAATTCTATTGAGGATTGAGGTAAGTTAAGAGGCATGAGATTTGACTTGCTTTGATTGATTTGCAGTCCAGATATATAACTAAAGGAGGACAATAGACGCTGGAGATGAGGAAGAGAATCTTCAGGTCTTGAGATATAAAGTAACATATCATCAGCAAATAGATTTAGTTTCATGGAGTTAGAGCCACAATTTATGCCATGGATGTTTTTATCTAGTCGTATCAAAGATACTAGTGGTTCCAAGGCTAGAGCAAAAAGAGCGAGAGACAAGGGGCACCCTTGCCTTGTGCCTCTTTGCATTTTAATGATGTTAGAGTCCAAACCATTAATATTAACTTGTGCTGAAGGAGCAAAATAAATAGTTGAAATGGCCTTAATGAAAGTAGATCCAAACTCCATGTGTTGCAAAAGGGAAATCAGGTATGAAGTTTCCAGGACTCGAATGCTTTCTCAATGTCAAGGGAAAGAAAAGCTGCCTTTGTTTTGAATGCCTCACAGTAGGAAAGTACATGAAGAGTCTTGTGAATATTGTTCGTTATTTCTCTGCCTGGCATAAACCCAACTTGGTCTGGATGGATATATTCAGTAATAAGCGAATTTAGTCATTTCGCAGGACAGCTGTAAAGATTTTGTAGTCCTGGTTTAATAAAGATATGGGGCGAAAGGAAACAGGATTTGAGAGATCTTTTCCCGGATTGGGGATGACTATGATAGAGGCTACATTCCAAATGGAAGGCAGAATTCCCATTTGAAGTACTTCATTGCATGTGTTGGTTAAGGGGGTGGCAAGAAGATGCGCAAACTTTTTGTAAAATTCCAACGTGTAGCCATCGGTTCCTGGCACTTTGTTATTTTTGAGGCCTTTTATAACGTCCAGGATTTCTGAAGTTGCAAATGGACGGTTAAGAAATAAGCAATGGTCCTCGAGATCTTCTTGATCTGAGGATGTTGTGTTAAAAAGTCTTAGATTGTGCAGGCAGAAGGTTTGTGAGATGTATATAGAGATTTGTAGAAGTCATAAAAAACTCTAGTGATGGTGGAAGAGCTAGTGTGCAGGCAACCTTTTGCATCCTCGGAAGCATTGATGAATCTAGAGGATTTTTTTCTTTAACTTTCCAGGAAAGAAGCTTGAGCGAGCATGAAAAATTGATCCAGTGCTTTTGTTTGATGAAGAGTAGATTTTTTGAATTTGAGTACACTCGAGTGATTCTAGAATCTTATGTTCCATTGCAAGTTTTTTATAGAGTTTTTTCCCACCTGTTTCTTTATGTAATTGTTCCAGTTTCTTAATACGTGAGATATTTCCAGTTTAAATGCTTCCCTACATTTTTTAAAAGAGGAAGACAAGGATATTAGATTGCTTCAGAGTACAGCTTTTAGGGCTTCCCATAATGTAGAAGAGTTGACATCAGATGTGGAGTTCTCCTGTAAATATTGTTGAATATGGACTTCGATTTGTTGTACACAATCATCATTAAATAGTAAGGACTTATTCAGAGACCATCTTTTAGGAGGTCTAGGGGAGCAGTCAGGTGAAAGTGAGCAATTCACCCAAACATGGTCAGACCACACAATGGAACCTATTTCTGCTTTTGTCACTTGGTCCATAACAGTGTTGGAAAGTAATATGTAGTCTATCTGGGTGTAAATATTGAGTCTTGAAGAGTAGTATATATAGTGTCTATCATTTGTATGAAGTCTCCAAGCATCAGACACATGGAATTTCAGAAAAAGAATTGATAATCTGGTTGAGTTTTTGTTGGTTTTGGTTCAGTGAGGCATCGGTTGAGAGCAGTCAAGCTCATGATTATCTATAACAGGGGTGGGGACCATCTGGCCCAAGGGCCATTTACGGCCCTTGAGATCACCTGGTCTGGCCCTCGGGGATTGCTGAGCCGTGTGGCAGCCTCTCTGGGGCTCAGCTGACTGGTGAGGATTGTGGGGCCCAGCCACGCTGTGCAGTGGCCTCCCCAAGGCCCAACTGGCTGGCAGGGATCATGGGGCCCAGCCATGCTGCAGCCTCCCTGAGGCCTGGTTGCCCAGCCAGGATCACTGCAGGGTTTGAAAAAGTCACTGTCATAGTTCAGGTAAGTCTCCCCCATTTCTTTATTTCCATTTCTTTCTATTTCTTCCCCCCATTTCTTTGTTTCCTTTAATTCCCCTTCCTTCCTTTCTCTATTTTCCTTTATTCCTCCCATTTATTTATTTTCCTTTCTTCCCACCTTTATTTTCCTTTATTATCTTTTCTTTCCCCCATTTCATTATTTCCAAATTAGTGTGTGCCAAATAAGGCTCTCCCTACATGACTTCAAATAGAAAAACAATTATTTGCATTATTAGGGTTTGTAGAATCTTTCGGGATCAAGTGCCGTGTTCTACTGGAGAAAGTTTTCCTTCCAGACGTTTCGTCCTCAGCTGTGGAGAACATCCTCAGTGGCGTTGCAGCCGGAGCAGGCGCTCAGACCTTCTTGGCTGCTGTGCATTGCACTTTCTCCAGTAGAACACGGCACTTGATCCCGAAAGATTCTACAAACCCTAATGATGTTACCAGCCGTGAAAACCTGAATTCTTTGATAATTATTTGCATTAATTTTGCCAGCCTGAATTGGTCTCTCTTGATGTAACGCTGTTTTTTAAGTTAATACTTTTGTATGGCCTGTGAATGATGTTATAAGTATCCAAATGGCCCTTGGCAGAAAAAAGGTTCCCCACCCCTGATCTATAAGGTTGAAGTCACGACCAATTATAAGTTCAACTTCTTGGAAGTCATGTGAAGCAGTCAGTGTCTCTTCTAGAAATGATAGTTGATTGGCGTTAGGAGCATAGATCGAGGCTATGGTAATCTTTTGGTCATCTAGTACACCTTTCAGAAACAGAAAGCATCCACGGGGATCAATTTGAGTTGCCTGATGTAAAAATCTGACTCTTTTGGACAAAAGAATGGCAACTCCCTCTTGAATTGGAACAGCCTGAAGCGTGAAATTGAAACTGGATCCACGAAGCTTTCAGTGGTATGACATTTGGATTCCTCAAATGAGTTTCCTGTAGCAGGATAATATCAGAGTGCAATTTGGATAGATTGTTTAAAATTCTCTTTCATTTAATGGGGTTGTGCAATCCTCGAACGTTTAGAGAGGTTACATTCCATGAAGGACACATGTTATAATAGAAAAGTGTGTGAGAGAGCACAGAGTAGAAACTTACTAGAATGTATAGTGATGAGTAAAGGATAAGATGCACAAGGTTGCTATGACAGAGGAGTGAAATTTGCAAGAATTATAAACAGCTAATAAAAACTAATTAAAAGAATGAATAAAGGAAACTTACTGACAAATAATTTGGGAGAATCAGATATGTAGTAAATTGATTATAGGTAAAATAATATCACAGCAAATCAATAACAAAGATCATTCATCAAGGCACCATAATTAATCTAATAAAATTATTGATTAAATAAGGTATCTACTAATAAATATAAAAGTAATAGATTATTATTATTTTTATAAAAATGCTACTATGTAGTAGATAAAATACTTAGTAAATTGATTATACTTACAATAGTGCAAAGATTAGGTCAATATTAAAAACAATTCAACAAAAGAGCACCACAGCAAATGATTAGATATAACAATAATTCCAATTAATTTATTATTACAACCTTTGATGATATATGAACACTATAATCAATTAAACCAAGTAGAAGCCTTTTATGAATTAGTCCTAATGTTAAAATGTTAAAAAAAAAAAAACCTGAAGCAAGCTAGAAAATTTGAGAACAATTAATGAACAAAGAACTGGAGTATTTGAACTATGTAGCAATTGATTAATTACAGAAAAGAAAAGATAATGTAGACCAAAAATGTGTTATGTATCAGTACACCTTATGGGATATTTCTAATTGAACCAGAAGTATTTGTGATATTCTAAGTTTTAGGCAGAATGCAGGCAACTGATGGATAGCAAAATTACAAAGAATATCTGCAAACAGTGTATATAATTATAAGATGGTAGAAAATTCCTATAAGCTGTGAAGTGCTGAGAAAGAGTTGTATAAAGAAAAGGGCAAACAATATTAAAAGACAAAGAGGGAATGTTATGAATGATATAAGTAAAAAAAACAGCTAAAAAAATCTCAATAGTCCCACATAATTTTAAGGAAAGGAAAAATACCTAGAATTACTGGAACAAGCACCAAAAACAAGAGACTATTGAATACACGGAGGCAAACTCAAGAAGACCCTCCCCTCCCCGAAACCCCGATATGTAATGCTTTCTAAGTACTATTCAATTAAAGAATGCACCAAACAGATGTAAATCAGATGAAAGACAATTCAAAAGGCATAAGGCATGCTGTCCTAGAAGGTTTAAAAACCAGAAGGGGGGTCATTTCAGGAACAAATATAAACACAGTCAAATGCTATAGCGACCAAACCGACCACGACATAACAAGTGCATACCCAAACATACAAGCAGGAACAAGGCACAGCATCCACAGACAAAGTCCCCCAACCAAAAAGTCCTGGTACTCAGGCAGCTGACCCAAAGGATCCCGCACTGGGTGCCCCACCCAACACCAAAAATGACGTCCCCTCCCCAAACACACCCACAGCAACACCCCCAATGCATCCCCCACCAAATGCCCGAAACAAACATAGGGGAATGAACCCCCCCCCCCAGAAAATCTCCAAAACGGTGCCATGTCTAAAAATGGCTTGAGCCATCCCTGAACTCAGCGCCTCTCCAAAGATCCCCCAGAGAATCTCCATCCCCCCACCCCAAACATCCAGCAGCAGGGAACACACCAGGAGCACCGCCGCCAGCACACTCAGAGTGGGAACACCACCCCCAACATCAAACGAAGAGCCCCATGCCGAGAGAACCATCGGGGCAGGACCCCCCCAAACCCACCACCTGCACACTGGAACCCCCCAATCGGAAGACCCCATCTATAGACGCTGCATTTCACCCCCATCCACACGTTAACACACGCACCCACCACATCACAGTCATTCCGGCCACTACAACCCCTGGCCATATCCATATCTGTTCCAGAAGATTTAGCACAGGGAAATAAACAAGAATATTAGATCTCCATTCAGTCCTCTGTAAATGACGAAGAAGAAGGACGCCTCCTTTTTTAGATAAGTCTTGAGCAGGCTTGATATTCAGGGACTTGAGCATCGCAACACCAGTATGCAAATATTCAATATAGTACAGTTTGTCCTTGTAAGTAAGCTGTAGCTTTACTAAATTTGTCCAAGCATAGTGGATTTTTGCTTGCCGTAACGCATCAGTTACAGGTTTTAAGGAGCGATGTTTGGTAAGGACTTCTGGGAGAAGGTCTGGCAATACAGCGATCTGTTCATTTTAAAAGGAAAGATGCCCTTGTTGTTATGCTGCTTCTAAGATTGCCCTTCTCACACTATCGAAAGGAATGACAGCTATTATGTCTCTTGGGCCTCGGCGTGTCGGGTTATTAGCTGGCCCCATACAATAGGCATTTGAAATAAAAGGCATTTGAATGTCATTTAAGTTCAGTTCATGGTCTAATCATTCCATAAGAAATGGTGCAAGATCAGAATTTAAAGGCATTTGCTCAGAAAAGCCACGAAACTTAATGTTCTGCTGACCAGATGAGGTTTCCAGTTGCATCACTCAATTTTGTAGGGCACCATTTTCTCGCTTCAGCTCATAAACATCTTCCCTCAGAATTAGCCCGATCTCCCGTGTCCCCTCAGCCATCTGATGTACTGTTTGTAGAGCTTGTTTAAACTCGGTAAACTGCTCAGTGAGGGGTTGAATTAGTGCAGTCATGGTGTCTTTCAAGCTTAATTCCATTGAATTAAACAGGGCAGTTAGCATCGGGTCAGGTAGAGACACTGCATTTGAGTCTGAGGGCCCCTCATCTGTTACCATATTGCTCTCAACAGACATGACAGACTTGTAAACTTTATCAAATAACAACTTTGTGAAGAAAGCAGGTATGTTCTTACCGCTTGCAGAATTTTGTGCAGCTTTGTTGGCTTTGTTATTGCCCATGCTAGAGAGGCGCTAGTATCAGTTTTAGTAGTGGATTAAGAGGGTCAGGGTTAGCAGGGAAAGGGAGCTCTTCTTTTAAGCAACCATCTTCATCGGCATCAATGCCATGTCCCCCCCTGAGGAAGACTTTTGATGAATGAGTCTACATTCAGATGCTCATTGGATGGACTTTGTAATCTTGTAAAGTTGTACAACTTTATGTGTTTAAAAGGGTTTATATGACTTCTGAAAAATGTTTCACTAAATGTTGTTAGCCAGTATATCACAGTGGGGGGGGGGGTATTTTCCAAACAGTAGCAAGCAGCCAGGCCTAGTTAAGTCATGCCAGGGGTATTAAGTCACCCAGAGAGTGCTGCCAGGCCTGGGGTAGGAAACCTCGAGGTGGAGGCTGAAGATATCCTGGTATCACAACTGAACTCCAGACAACAGATCTCTTTTCCCCTGTAGAAAATAACTGCTTTTGGAGGGTGGACTCTGTGGCATTATATTTAGCTGGGACCTCTCTCCCCTCCACCCAAGTTTGGCTTCTGTACATTCCACCACAAAATCTCCAGGAATTTCCCACCAACATGGAATTGGCAGCCCTAGTCAGGACTGGACCCAATGAATTCTCCCGCAAAGGCCAAGATTGGCCTGAAAAGGGCCTCCTCCCCCAGCCTTTTAGTGACAGAACCAAGCTTAGTTGTAGGGTTGCCAAGTCCAACTCAGAAAATATTTGGGGACTTAGGGGGCAGAGCCCGGAGACTTTCCCATCTCCCCCCAAAATGAATAAAAATACAGCAATGTAATTCCTCTGAATAGTCTTCATCTCCTCATCCCCCAGCAACTGACTGCACTTCCACTAAATCAAAGTGAACACATACACACACACTCTCACAAAGCAACCAAAATAAACATAGTTTGCAAGCAAACACTTTTGTGATCTCACTGGGGCAATTTACTCACTGGGGCAGTTTACTCACCAGAACTGCTTAATGTAAACATCTGCTGTATTTCAACCAACTTCTTCAGACTAACAGGAAAATGAAAGCAGAGCTGCTCCAAACAGAGAGACTCTGCTTGCTTCTCTTCCTTCCACTCATTAGGAAGAACCAGGAGCCCTCAGCCAATTGAGGGAAGGCTTTCTGTGGCTATTTCCCTCCTCCTCCCACCCTCAGCCAATCGAGGAAAGGCTTTCCATTGCAGTTTCCCTCCTCTTTCTGTCAGCCAGTTGAAGGAGGCTTTCTTTCTCTTCTCAGCAAAGCAGTGCCTCAATCATTAGCCAATGGAATGCAACAGACCTTGAGTGGTGGTTGATGGAACAAAGGTTGATGCAGTGCACACCACAGCCAATGGAGAGCTGGAAAGTGCCAATACCATATCATATGATAGGGTAAGATAGCATGCGATTCTAGTATGTGGTGGGGGGAAAACATTCTTGATAAATACTTTCACAGAGAATGTATTCTTCCAGGTTTCAATTTAAAAGAGAAAAAGGGGGAAATGTTGAATATTTTAGGACATTAACAACATGAACTGTGGACAGTAGCTGCTACGGGTTAAATTTAGCTGCTTTGTACATTTTTAGAAAGATCTCCTTTGGAATGAAGCCTCATGTTTTGACCCTAAGGAATGCTGAAAAGAATTCAATTTAATACCCATTATTATAAGTATTCTTTATACTCATCACATTTATCCTGTCTTTGAAGTGTTCCACTAGATTCAGAATGCCCTTATATTGGCTTGTTTATAATGCTCCATTTCTCTAGTTTCCTGGCACAATTAAAGATTTTCCATAAAGTTGCACAGTTTGTTTATTGCCTCTGTAGGCCATCATGATCAATGATCCTTGTGTTTTTCCCACAGACAGTAAGCAAGGATGAGCTGTAGTGCCATCCATTATTTCCAAACGAAAAGTTCAATAGTATAACTGTATTTCAGCACAGTAGAGATAAATCAGATCATACTGCATAGAAAAAGATTTTGGAAAAGTTCCAAATTCCAGTTTTTCTTGAAAGCTCACATCACAGTGCAACTCATTTGTGTGATTAAAGTGTGATTTTGTAGTGGTATCAGGAATCAACTAACAAGAGCATTTTAAGAGCTGTGGCTTGTTCAGGGTCCCAAATGGACACATTTTGTGTGTGAAGCATTTTAAAATGGTATTAGGGAGGTATTTCATACTAGCAAGTAAGGTTACTCACTTCAAGGTAGGGCCCGGAGTTCTCCGTAATTATAACTGACCCCCATATTACAAAGATCAGGTCCCTGGGAGGAAATGGCAGTTTAGACAGTAAACTCTTATGACAGCACATCCTCACTGAGTTTACTCTCCTCCCCAGACACTTCCCTCAAATCTCTAGGGATTTTCCAAACTGGGGTTGGCAACACTACTGGGAGATGGACAATGAAAAAATGCTGAACCTTGTGGCTGCCCTCCTTTCCTCTGAAGGGCTGATTTGAGATGATTACAGTTCCTAGGCAGAAAATTAAACTCTCCTGTTATCTGTAAAATGGTGATTTTGAGCTGCAGCCATAACATAATTTCTGTTTTGGTCCTTGGTGAGTAGTTGCTCACTGGGTGAATCCTTGATACCATGTCTTTTGGTTCAACTCTGGTCCAAGCTTGAGTCTTGATAATGTCACTGAGAGTCCTCATCTTCCTTAGTTCTGGCTGGAGCGTAGAGCAGTGTAGTTCACCTTCGTGGTTCCCTTGTTTTTATGCCCATAGGACCTTGTGCCCACAGCTTTGAGAGCAGATGTCCCAGGGAGGAGACAGGGCATACTGCTCTATAACAACTGCAAAACAAAGCATCAGATTTTTTTTAAAAAATACAACGAACTCTGCAACAGATATTTCAGACCATATCCCTTACTAGGAGTGATTGCAACATACTGAGTAACAGCTGGACCTTTTGCTTAGTTTCTTTAGCTGAGGGAAAGATGTTTCTAATTAGAGGTGGATTTCTAGCTTGTGTCTTCAAGAGGTCATGCTATAGGAGTTACCCCTTTTTGGCTAGTGTATGCATGAATGCTTGAATGTCCCTGGGAATGAAAATGTAATCCTTAATGTCACATACCTTAAATAAACTACTTATTTCATTGCAAGTATTGAAGTATCGCAGATTTAAACAGTTAAGTGGAGCCTATTTTGGCAAGCATTTTCTCTAGAAAATGAGTGGGAGTGATATGAATGAAAATATTCTTATTTTGTTTGGGGGTTTTTAAGCTCCATTTTTCTCTGGCTGTTAAAAGAGGTGCCCCAAGTGAATGTTTCTGAAATCTTTTTTTTTTGGGGGGGGGGGGTGGGATCCTTAATTATTAATCATATTTTAACTTTACATACAGATGTGAGGACTTTTTCCTCATGACCACTGTAGTGTAGGGGTTAGAGTGTTGGGCTATGATCTGGGAGAACCAGGTTCAAATCTCCACTCTGTTATGGAGGCTTGCTGGGTGACTTTGGGCCAGGTATGCACTCCCAGCCTAACCTAACTCACAGGTTGTTGTGAGAAGAAAGGGAGAATGTATACGCTATTTTTGGTCCCCTTATGGAGAAAAGTGAAATACGAATGGAAGGAAGGAAGGACAGGACAGGACTGAAGTTAACCAGTCATTTAGGGATTCAAAGAAGGAAAATATTCAAATTGTGAAATTAAATTTTATATCACATAAAGTTTTACAAAGATACTGTTTTCAAGTTTTTTTATGCCCAACATGTCGTCTGCATGTACTGAAGGGAAGATGGCACTCTGTATGGGGAACATGTTCTATTAGAACATAAAAAATCCTGCTGGACCAGACCAGTGGTTCATTCTTGTCTTACACAGTGACCCAGCGGTTACGCTGGAGGACTTGTAACGGCATAGAGGCCAAAGCCTTCCCTGGTTGTTGCCTCCAGGCACTGGTATTCAGGGGTTTACTGCCTTTAAATGTTGTCATTCCCTTGTGCAGTTACTTCAGGGTTGTATGGCAGCTGAAAGATGTTGCTATGGAGAGTGGTTAACCTAGTCCTATGTAAGGTTATAGGGATGTTATTTTCTGTTTCACTTTGTGAGAATTTTATTTGGGTGTATATGCAGGACTACTTTTTTGTTTTTTACTTTAAACATTAAAATACCTTAAAACCAGGGGTGGCCAACGGTAGCCTTCCAGATGTTTTTTTGCCTACAACTCCCATCAGCTTCAGCCAGCATGGCAATGGCTGGGGCTGATGGGAGTTGTAGGCAAAAAACATCTGGAGAGCTAACCTTGGCCACCCCTGCCTTAAAACCATTTAAAACATCCACTGTGTCAGCCATTGTGGTTGATCCCTATTCAGATAATAAAAACAGCACAGTGGCTGGGCTTGAAGGGGAGGGATGTTTCTGTATATTAGGGGAAATCCATATGTATGCAACAAATTATGACCTTTACCGCCATAATGGGGAAAATTAATGTCTGTGCATGTGTATCATATTATCATGGAATTCTGGCAAAGCATGCCACTGCAGCAAGAGAAAAAAAGATGCAGCTAAGGTTCACATTTTCCCTTTTTCTTTTCCTCCTTTCTGTTTCCCTCAAATTTTATCGATATAGTACATTTTTATCCCACCTTTCCTCCAAGGAACTGAGAGAGTGTGACTGGCCCAGGGTCACCAGTGAACTTGAGAGTAAAGATTTTAACATTCATTTCCCAGAACAAAGTCTTCCATTCTAATCACTGTGCTGTAGATTCTGGTAAGCCCCTTGCTTACCTTCAGCTATGGGGAGTTGAGATTCCCTAGCCCTCTCCCTCCAGTGTTTTTCTTCCAAGGAAAAGGACTGAGGAATTACACACTGTGCTGAGCCTTGGAGGAACTGACAGGGAAGAAAGACCTATTCTTTCCTGTGGTAGCTTTTCTTATTCTCTGCACTGTGAGAGAGATTCCACACTGCATTTTCCTTAGGTCAGGAGAAACCCTGAAGAGGGCTGAGGAATTGGAAAACCAAAGTAGTGGGTTCCTTGTGGGTCATCTACTCATATATTAATAAAACATGAGAGAAGTAGATATATAAAAATTCCAATTCAACAGGGTGATTAAATACAATAATCCTGTTTTAACAGTAAAACAAGTTAATCAAGAATTGTCTAGAAGCACATCAACATTAGCAAAAAGTCCAAGAAAAAAACATCTTTTCAGGGAGAAAGTTTTACAGCTGAGGTGCTACCAATGAAAAAGCCTTCTAGTTGCCACCTTCAAAAAGTGATGCTGATCTAAACCTGGTCAGCAGGTTGATTCATTGGACTTGGGGCAACAGCCACATGAGTCACAGAAAGATTAAAATAAACAACTATAAATACTCTGAAAATAGTTTTCCCTCCCTCTCTTGCAGTTTATTCTTGACCCTCATCTTCTTGCTGAAAATTTTCCTACTTTCCTACAAGAAATGTACATATAAATATTTGTACTACAGATTCTGACAACTGAATATTGGAACCCTCATCTTTCTAAAGTTTGCACTCTGTTTAGATTGTGACCAGAAATGTACCGTCAGAATCTCAGATGTGTTCTGTTACTTAACAAATCAAGTTAGATTTAGAAAGGTAGAAGTGAAATAATATTTAATTGACTGTATTTTTTTTTACATCATAAGGGATAAGTTGAAGTCCAGCAAAATTAAAGTATACTTCTGTTCCCCTGTAATTCTGGTCTTACATGGGCAGAACTCAAAATGGGTGTTTAGGATTTTGAGTGCAAGAACAGATGTACCGGAATATATGGAGAACCATCACTGTCCTCAGCTAAATGCCTGGCAGAACATTTCTGCCTTACAGACCCTGCGAAACTGCATGAATGTTGTTACACAGAGAGTTCCACCAGGTTGGAGCCAGGTTGTGTGCAGCCATCAAGGACTTTAATGCAGCAGTGTAGACTAAACTCATCAAAGCTTGTGTGACACACAACACCACTAGTCCCTTCTCGGGACTGAGGTTGTAGCAAAAATCAAATAAAAGCTTCCAGTTACATATTTTAACTATGGTAGCACAGCACAGTGACGCTGCTGTTGCTATATATAGGCTTGGATGGTGTGCTAAATAATATCATGCATGAATAAAGTGATTATAATTTTAGAAGGGTAGTTTCCTTACCAAGAGGCATAGTGCTGTTGTGCAAAATTTAATAATTTTCTTTCATTCATGCATGGAACAATTAGGAAATAATGGTTCCCATGGAACACTGGATAAGACTGTTTACTATGTCTTCTGGGTTTTTAAGAATAAGATTTTAAGGTGGTTTGAGAAGCTTTTGTCTGAAATGTAAATCTGTACTGGTTTCAGTATATGCTGCAAAGAACATTGCCAAAACAACAGATATTTTCCCCTTTGCTTTCTGAGTTGCTTAACAAGAAGAGGCACAGATATTGTTGGTTCAAGCAAAATATATGTGGATTTAGTTATTTTGCAATATCACCAATGAATTAAAATTATAAACTTTTCATTTGGCAGCTTTCATATCCTTCATTAGACTGACATAAGTAAATATACTGAATTCTATTCAACTTCATTTTTTAGGATTACACCAACTCCTCTTGGAGAAGGGAAAAGCACTGTGACCATTGGTCTGGTTCAAGCTCTTACAGCCCACCTTAAAGTAAATTCTTTTGCCTGCTTGAGGCAACCTTCACAGGGACCTACCTTTGGTGTTAAAGGTACTTTATATAATATATTTTATATTTCATATGTTTTATATTATAATATGCTATGGTTACCATCTTGTTGACTATTTGTGTGATGCTTAATCTTTGCACTCTTTGGTTGAGGGTCATGGTTGAGTGAAAAAGCATCTGATTTGCATGCAGAATATCCCAGGTTCAGTATCTGCCATCTCCAGTTAATGGATAGAGAGTCATTTTTGGGAAAGGACTTTCCAAGCCTGAGACCCTATGGAGTGACTGCCAGGGTAGGCAATAGTAAATTAGATTTTTAAACAAAGAGACCTATAATATAAGTAGTTAATGAATACAGAACTGAAAGAGAATGCTTTCCATAAAGGGCTTCCAAGAATGGGGGCAAGGCCATTCTTCCAGATTTAGAATCTATCCACTCTGCCTTACTGGTGGTTGACAGTTTGCTGCTTTTCAAAATGTTCATTGTAAATGCAGCAGTATTCAACATTATGAGCACTTGAGTATTTTGAACTGCGGATACTTGTTAGTTTCTTGGTAATTCCTACTAGACAATCCAAATGTCTGATTGGTTCTCTTACCTGCATTTTATTTTTTCATGCCTTTCTGCAGAATGTTTATACTAATTTAATGGAAGCACTTCCTTTTCTGTGTAGGTGGTGCAGCAGGGGGTGGATATGCTCAGGTTATACCAATGGAAGAGGTAAGCTAAAAAATTTCCTTACATCATTATGTTTTTTTAAAAAAAATTACTCTAGTTCTTGTTATTGGAGCAGAGAAAATATATCGAGACAAGCATGGATTTGTCTGAAAAACTACTTAAGGGGTTCAAGTTAAACAGATGCTTAAATAATTGTAGTCTTTATATCCTCTTTTTGAGCTGGTTGAAACCGTTCAGCCCCAGGGTGTCTAGAAAAGATGTTACATTCACAAAAACCATATATAAATACTACTGAAGGAAAAGTACTGAAGAGACTACTGAAGGAAAACACAATAGTGTGCTCTGACTCCATCAAATTAGGTGTATGAGTCAACACTAATATATATATCACTAATATATTAGTGTTGGCTCATACACCTAATTTGGTGGGGTCAGAGTACACTATTGCGTTTTCCTTCAGTAGTCTCCTAATAAATTAAAAGGTCTTCTAAAATCAGCTGTGTGAGTAACATCACAGATACCCTCAGATCCTGAAAAATCCTTCTTTTTCCAAGTTGCCTTAATGCATCCATACTTAAGGTCTATCAGCTAAGATTTATCATATTGAACTGAGGCCATATAACTCATTTTAAATCCCTTCAACCCTAATGATGATGATTTTCCTGCAAGATTTGTAATGTTGTTAATCCCACAGGTGAAAGTACTTGGACAGGTTTTGCCAGTCTGTCTTTGTTTCATAGAGTGTGCTAAACAAATGTCTTTCTCATTTTTGTTCATCTGTAGTTCAACCTTCACTTAACAGGAGATATCCATGCCATTACTGCAGCAAATAATTTGCTGGCTGCTGCTATTGATGCTAGGATTTTGCATGAAAACACACAGTCTGATAAGGTAAGGGTACCTTTTATCATTGTGGACTTTCTGTGAACACTACCATGATAATGTTACAGAGGCTTAACTCAGTGGCTTTCTGAACTGAGACTTATTATTTATCTTCTGAGTATGAAATTGAGTCATGTATTTTCTGCTCGTGTTCCACTCTGGTTAACATGCACTCTAGCCAAGCAGGCTATCCAAGGCAGCAAAACAAACCGTGGAGACCTCAGTCACAGCATTGATTAAAAGAAGCTGCAACCTCTAAATGTAAGGGGAAGGCAAGCCAGCCTTTTCTCTTTAAAAAGAGCAAGTGCCATAGCCTATCTCTGAGTCAGTCAGGATACTAGACAGCTGTGTGTCTGAGCAAAGAACTTGAGCATTCGGTACAGTAAAACTCCCTTTCCTTGCTTTCCTGAAGCAGCAATACTGAGAAAAGTGTAGGGCATGCTTAGAGGCTTCAGTAAACATGTAGCAACAACTTATGCCATTTAAAAGCCAGTCACAGAACTTTTATTGGCATAACAATAACAGCATCAAATCAAGGAAGCATGAAAAAGGTGGTTAATTAAACATTCTAAACAGACTTCTCCTATAAGCACAGTAAAGGAAGCTTGCCATCACTTCGATGGTTTCAGCCTTATTTGAGACTAGTAAGCTCCCTATCTTGCTTTCATCAGATTTACCCTCCATGGATTGCAATATAGGATCTAGATAACATGCATGTAAATCACAGTAGAATCTACAGGATAGAAGTACATAGTATGTTCCTTCAATTTCCCTCAACCTGCAAGGACATAGCCTATCAGAGAGTGGTATTTTTAAAAAAATGGCAGAAGGAAGCACATTAAAACGGGCCAGCATAAATGGCCTTCGAATATGGGGGTCAATCAAATAAGAAAAATACTCTGTAAATTGAACCACTAAAAGGAAACCCCCATTGCATGGGAGAGCAATGCCCAGAAGCAAGACTTCTAAGATCTTGGCCATGTAAAAGCAAAGAAGTTTGAGTACAAAAAGGAGAAAGGAAGGAGGCAAGCTGGAATAAATGCAGATTTCACTGAGAAGTTTAAAAGTACTTGAATAAAATCCACCTAGGCAAAAATGGAAATAAAAATCTGAACATCTCTGCTGTCTAGATACATACCCAAATTGCAGAAGTGATGAATCTAGGATTCTGCCCCCTCCTTGATTTTTTATAGAGGGTCTGGAACAGAACAAAAGACAATGGTTTGAGGTCTGCTTTTACAGGTTATTAGAAAACTAGTATTTAGTCACCTTGCTAGCTTAATTTTTAATGGGAAGCTGGACCTCACTTGGTCAGTTGGGAGGCTTCATGAGTCACTCTAAAGATGTAGTGGAAACCATTCACAGGTAATTTTATTAGCTGGTTAGGAGAGTAAGATTGTCAGACTTGGGATATCTCACTTTCACTGTCTTCTCAGGATGTTCTGAGTCTTCCTGACAGCTGGCTACACCCTGAATTTCTGGCAACACAGCCAAGTTTCATAGGAAAAGGGGGAGCAGATATATTTATTTATTTAGAATATTTTCTGTGCCATCTTTTCAGCATCCCGTTTGAGACAGTTTACAATTAAAAACCACAATATTAAAACACAAGCCAACATAAGCAGCATAAAAATATCCATAAACCAAAAGCAGAGCATTAAAAAAACTGATAAAATAAAATCCTTAAATAAGGCCTAAGTAGAAAAATTGTTTTAGTCTGGCTCATAAAAAAGGTAAAGTAGGTGTCAGGTGAATCTCAAAAGGAAGGGCATTCCAAAGTCAAGGTTCCATCACAGAATATGCCCTGTCTCTTGCCACCAGCTGCCCCATTTCTGAGGGTGTGCACAGAGACCAGAGCTTGAAAGGCAGATCTTAATTGACAGGCTGGCTAGTATGGAAGGAGATGGTCCTTCAGATA
Organism: Heteronotia binoei; assembly: GCF_032191835.1. Lineage (NCBI taxonomy): Eukaryota > Metazoa > Chordata > Lepidosauria > Squamata > Gekkonidae > Heteronotia > Heteronotia binoei. Next base: position 132,721,039 of record NC_083223.1, read on the forward strand.
CCCTGGCCCCAAGGCATTTTGGGCCTTATAGGTAAGAACCAGCACTTTGAATTGTGTCTGGAATTGTGCCCAAAAGTACACCTCATTTTAGAGTGAGATAACTGGCCTGTCACCACACAGGCAAAGCCAGAAACTGTTCTACCTGTCCTGCTTTTTGCCCATCCTCTCTCCTTCCTTGCCCTCCCCTGCTAGAGAAAGCACTATGCAACTGAAGTTGCTAGGGGTGGGGAGCAAGCTTAATCTTGGCAGCAGACTGGGAAGTGGCAGTAGCCCTGGAGCAAGCCAAGCTAACTGGCCCCTGCAGTGGCGCAAGCCAGTGGTGCAGGACTACTCAGTGAAAGGGTGGTAGCAGTGAGCCTTATCTTACCTAGTGCTTCCTCCCATAATGTGGTAGCAATCTGGGAGGAGGCAAATTGTGAGCTGATACTGATTATCTTTGCCACTCTAGGATCTGAGCCAAGTAACCTCTGTACTGCTGGCAAGATGCTGAGGCTTGACTCTGCTTGCTGCTAGCCACCAGTGGCTCCCAAGTGCCCACCAGGAAATTATCCTGTACATTAAATAGGCAATAATGGAATGGTTAGCATTAATTCCTGTATGGAAAGATGAAGTTTGCCATCCACCCCTGCCACACTGACAGGGATCCCTTAGTGAGGTGCAGCATGTGCTTGGGTCCTCACCCTATATAAGCCTTTTTGCCCTCCCAGTCCTCCATCGTGAGAATAAGAATTTTGTTTGTTTCCTTTTAGATTGAATAAGAATATAATGAATGGAGATAAATTTGGAGATGTGTGAGAACATATGTCTGAACCTTGCACTTAGTTTTTTTTTGTCAGGATCAGGATTATGCTGCAAATGAAAGAATCTTGAGGGGCTTTGTCATGATTTTCAATGTATGTTGTTTACAGGCCTTGTATAATAGATTAGTTCCATTAGTTCATGGAATGAGGAAATTTTCAGCTATACAGCTTGCACGCATGAAAGTAAGTTTACTTTTAATCATATTTCAGTAATTCCTCTAGAAGTCATTGATTTTTTAACTATACCCATTGAATTTAAGTTGTCTCAGGGTGTCTGATTGTTTTAAAGCAAATGGGACCAGACAATCCCCCAACAGTGATGGGTTCAGATGAATTAAGTCATTTATGCTGTATCATCATGATTTTTTTATAGTCTTGTGGAATTGCATTTTCCTTGAAGTGTACTAGTATATGATGCACTTCAAGTTCATGACATTCTCAAAATGCACAATTTTCACAGACCACCAAAAGCATGGCAACTTCAGACTTACATTTCCACTCTTTTAGACAATCTAGGAAGTTCCCCCTAGATAGTCTGTAAAAGTGTGAAAATGGAAAACACTGCTAGCCTGAATCCTCCCTGAGATGTTCTGCATACCAGTGCTGCTCTTGTACCTTTCATTCTCTCAGCCAGGTCAGTACTGTTGAGTTCCATCAGGGTTTGAAGCAGCCTGCAAATAAAAGCCAGATACCGCTTTGTGTTAGTAATTTTTTTGTTTTGTTTTGAGAAGACAGGTTGGATAATCTTGGACATGTTTGATTTTCTTTTTGGAATGGCAGATGTGTTTTCGCAATGCAGCAAGCAGACTAACAATGCTATATTTCATAGTTTGTGAAGATAGATTTTTTTTCCTTTATAATTTTTATTTTCAGTATTATTCATTTACAATTTAACATATTTATTAAATCATTAATAATGACGCAATACAAATAGTTATTATTTTGGTATCATTTTACAGGTAAATATTAAAATAACAGCCAATGGTCAAATAATAATCAAAAGTACAGCATTCTAAGATATAATCTATTCTTTGGCATAACCGCATTTTCAGTAAGGTAGTCAACAATGGGGTACCAAATTAAAACTAATTTAGATTTGTAAGCTTCTGAAGTTGTTGTGGTTAAATTAGATGTAATTTTATACATTATAAAACCTTTCTATAGCTGGTTTTGCCATGCTAAGATAGTTTAACAACAAAAAGGGGATCACAGTTAATGGAACAGACAATGGAAATTAAACAACTACTGTGATATGTTGATTAACAAAGTTGATTAAAACAATTTAAAACTTTTATATATGTTATTACTGTACATTTTAAATTTTGCATTCTTCATATTGTAACAAAGGTCCAATTTAAATATCCATTCATATATTTTAATACTTCGTATTATAAATTTTTGCATATTTCATGTTGTAACAGAGGCCCAATTTTAACATTCCCATATTGCAACAAAAGTCTATGAGCACCCGGATATAGGCCCATTTCATCAGTAGACTTCCTTGGGAGTAATTCCTTTCTATGTTTCTTCCAGGTTTAACAGCCACTAGTACCAACCAAATGTTAATATTCTTCTGCCACATCTTTTCTCTCATTCACTCCAAGACACTTAAGTGTGTATATTTTTCATATAGAAGCTAGAGCCAGTACAAAGTGATTCATTTAACCAGATGCTCAAGCCTTCTGGAGTTTGCTGGCCTATAGCCCTCTATAATATATTCAGCAAGCTGTTCTTAAGATGGCCAGTTGCTCTTATTTTCTTTACAATTAATTTTTAATTTTGATATCAAGCAAGCCCTTCTTTTTGCAGCAATTTTAGCTCAAAACACTTGTATGATTTTAAACAGACCAGTACTGTGCCTATCTTGAATCCAAAACCTCTTAGAATTTACTGGCCAGGATAGGCCCATTCAGTCCAACACTCAGTACAGTGGCGAACCACCACCACCCCCCCTTAAAAAAAAAAAAACAGGTGCCATCAGGAGGTCCATCAGTGGTGCCAGGAGACTAGAAGCCCCCCCCCCCCTCAACACAGAGCATCACTGCTCCAGTCAGAGTCCATCTATGCCCTGTGGCTAATAGCCACTGCTCCATATGTTTATACAATCCCCTCTTGAAGCCATTTGTGCATGTAGCTGCCACCACCTCCTGTGGCAGTGAATTCCATGTGTTAATCACCCTTTGGGTGAAGAAGTACTTCCTTTTATCCATTCTAACCTGACTGCTCAGCAATTTCATTGAGTGTCCACGAGTTCTTGTATTGTGAGAAAGGGAGGAAAGTACTTCTTTCTCTACCTTCTCTATCCCATGCATAATCTTGTAAATCTCTATCATGTCACCCCTCAGTTGACATTTCTCCAAGCTAAAGAGCCCAAAATGCTTTAACCTTTCTTCATAGGGAAAGTTTTCCAACCCTGTAATCATTCTAGTTGCCCTTTTCTGCACTTTTTCCAATGCTGTAATATCTTTTTTGTGGTGTGGTGACCATAATTGTACACAGTACTCCAAATGAGTACTGGCTAGTTTGATACTGGCTAGTTTGTTTTCAATTCCCTTCCTGATAATCCCCAGCATAGCACTGGCCTTTTTTTATTGCAGTCATACATTGTCTCAGCGTTTTCAGTAAGCCATCTATCATGACCCCAATATCTCTCTCTTGTTCAGTCTCTGCCAGTTCAGGCCCCATCGACCTGTATCTATAGTTAGGATTTTTGGCCCCAATGTGCATTACTTTGCACTTGTCCATGTTGAACTTCATTTGCCACGTTGATGCACACTCACCCAGCCTTAACAGATCCCTTTGGAATGAACAGATTCCTTTGAGAGTCAAAACTGTGATAAAGGGAGTATCTGACAAAGGGAGCTTTGAATCTCAGAAGCTTATACCCCAGAAATCTTGTAGGTCTCTAGGGTGTTTCTGGACTTGAATCTAGGTATTCTTTTAAACAGTCTTTTATGAAAGTTGGGTATTTCATAAGTTCATTCTTAGTTCTGCAGACATTCCAATAGGAATTCTCAACCTGGACATGCATTTTTGCTTTGTTGAAAAATGGTTGCATTTTTCTGATTTTAATACATTTTTGCCTATTGACATATTATCAGCTGCCTTGATCCTTTATGGAAAGGCAGGGTAAAAAGACTTAATTTTTTAAATGAAATTTTAGCCAAACGCCCACATACTAGTTTATTGCTGTTAAGTTTCTGTTTATTCATTAATTAATGATGTGAAAACAAATTAAAACTTGCAAAAAGATTATTTGATCGGCTTATGAAAAAGCTGTAATCAGCGATCACGTGAAGGTGAATTTTCCCTTTTAAGCCAATATCTGAGGTTGGACTCTGAACTGCATGATGAATTTGGCGTAATATACCCATTGAAGATTGAAAATTTCTTCGGAGTCACCCAGTGGAATGGACATATTAGTGGGACTTTCCTTTTAACCATTTTGATACTGTTGTAAAAATTTATTGAAGCTCATGCACTTACAGAGTGAAATATTTTTCCTAGTGTAATTGTTTGATTTTTTGGGGAGGCACAGTTGTTTTTGGTTGCTTATTCATCCAAGAGCGGCTACTCCAAAATAAACCTAATTAGAAAACATGTCTGAATACTCTGTGCTATTATTTCAGATCATTAAAAGTAAATGGGAGCTGAGGAGATGACCTGCTTGGGAAAATTGTGCCGCAACTTAGTACAATTCGTAGGAGGACATCTCCCCATACCAGTGAGGGATGGGGTCCATTTTGCACCAGTTTAGCACCCACCATTTTAGGTGCCTTAGAGAAGAGAGGCAGAGCTCTTGCTGTCACTGACGAGGCCACCTGCATGGCACTTGCTCTCTGCCTTATCTCCCCGTCCCCTCGACCCACTTATCTCCCAGTAGTCCTGGCTCTGTGCGCTTGCCTCGTCTCGCTCCCCCTCCCTCCCTCTGTGCAAGTGGAATCATGCTCAGCAGCCTCAAGAGCCCCGGCCCCCGAGGCCCGCCCAACCAACTTTCCACCACATGCCTTCCTCGTGGCATGGCCTTTTCCTGAATTTGTTGCTTACTAGTCTGCTGTCAACTCAATACTATGGCCAGTGCCCAGCCGTCAGTCCGAGGGATGGAGGAGGAGGAAATCAGCCAGATGATCTGCCTGGTGGCGCAGCGAAAAAGGGGCAGAGGAGTCGGTCATTGGCAGCAGTAGCAGCAGGTGACATGTGCTGCTCTATTCATTGCCTGCTGCTGATTGGCAAAGTGTGAACAAAAAGGAGGATGCTGAGGAGGTGGAGCCAGGCAGAGCCTCCTTGCGTGTGCATACAGTGCCGCTGCCAGTCTTGTGTGCATGTGTTTTTTGGAGTTGCCCTGCACCTGGCCAGCCTGGTCGAAGGGAGGTGACAGGTGGAGGGGGGTTGGCTGGCATCACAGTACATCTACATCTCACGGTACCCCTAGGAAGTGTTCATGGTACCCCAAGGTACCACGGTACCCTGGTTGGAAATCACTGTATTAAATGTAAACGCAGAAGAAAACTCTTAAAATATCAGACAAAATGGAATATTGTCAAAATAGACTCACAGATCAAGATTGGAACATAATATGATCTTCTTCTAGCTATAATTCAAAAGTTTTTAGTATTAAATATCAAACTATCAGACTAATGATGCAGTGGCATATTCTTCCAGCTATATTACACTTTATGAGAAGGGATATTGATCCCAATTGTAGGAATTTATGCGTATTAAAAGGCAAATTCTTGCATTGTTGTTGGATATGCAAATATATAAATCATTTTTGGCTCCAAATAATTCAACATATCAATGGGCCATTGGCCTGATCCAACATGGCTTCTCTTATGTTCTTAAAAGCTGCCCCCAAAAGCTGCTCAAATCTAGCTGTTCTACTGCAGACCAACATGGCTGTCTTCTGAAACAATTTTCATATCATAACATAAAACATCTGCCTTTCCCTCTTTTTATTTTTGTAATATCTGGCTTGATAAAGAGTTCTGGTGAACTAAAGAACTTACAGTGTTTTGTGCCACAGGGTTGTTCCTAATATCATTACATGGATTGTGTTGTTGATTTTTTGAATTTAAAATATGACCAATGTCTTAATGTGAATCCGTATGCAAACAGATAACCAGTGTATTTGCTTGAGAACAGGTTAACAAGTTCAAAGATACTCATTGTAGTTAAACGTCAGGCAGCCACAGTTTGTGCTAACTGAAGCTTCTGAGTTTTCTGTGAAGGCAACTCGTAGCACATTACAATAGCCCAATCTATTTAACTATGGTTCTTATCACTTTATGTAGGAAGAGACAGCTGTCATATATTACAGCATGTGTACATTGCACTTACAGATAATTTTCCACTACAAATAATTGCTAGTTGCTTGGAATGCTGATAAGCATATGCTTTCAGAGAATGAGCATATGATTTGTGCTAGAATTTGATAAGAGGGGAAATGAGTATGATTTGATTGGGAGTGTCTGGTTACTAACTTTTTCCTTCTGTAGCCAGTTTTGATATATGGAAAGTGACCTGTTGGCTCACAGCAATCACTTTCAGGGGGTAATTTATGGTACCAGTGAGTATAGTTGATAACTACTGGGTGGCAATGGATGGTTACAAAGTACTTAAAAAATCTGATATTTTTTGGTTTTTAAATTACCACTGACAGTTTTTTTTAAAAGTGTATATTTTAAAGTTTTAGGCAACTCAGTTACCCTGAAATAAAACAGGACATGGGTAGTAACTATGTTTGTGGCTCTCACTGATATGTGATTTGAGTTTATCTGTTCAAAACTATTTTCATTGGAGTTTCATTGCTACTCCAAACATTGGGGGGGGGGGGGGGGTAGTAATTTGATGATACGGTTCCAAAAGCTGTTTTACTGGTTGTAATTTTGTACCTGGTTTCTTCTTACATGTTTGCATTTTAGTCATCTAAGTAGGGAGGTTAAACTTACTTAAATGTGGGGAATTTTAATGAAATTCAGATTTATAGTTTATGCGAAACAAGTATGGCCCATGAAAATTTCATTGGTCTTAATTATGCTTTCTGTTGTAAAGGTGTGGGGGGGTGTCACATTGCTGTCAAAAGGCTGGGCAGAGGAAGAAATCCCAGAATATCTAGTACAGGGAATATGACCTCAGAACCCTATTTCCCACCACTGAAGATTCTTTCAGTAGCAAAGAAGGGTGTAGCTCCCCTTCCTGCTGAGGAGCAGTTGCAAGGAGAGGCACTGGGGTTTGATAATGCATGTTAACAGTCCAATTTCCTGTCCTATAAGAACTTTTAATATCAACTCTATGGACCTTATTCACCTCCAAAGGAACTTTTGTTGTCCAGGCAACTGACAAACAAAAGAATCCTTGGGAGGCTAGTGCAGCAACAAAACCCGCCAATTTTGACAGACAGGCACTTTTGTTGCCCCAGTTAACAGAAAAATGCCATCAAACAGCTAAATCTGACAAACAGCTGTTCTTGTTACCAAACTGGTACTGTATGCTGAAAGCTCACAAGATGCAGGCAAGTTTTCCCCCATCCTGCCAGTGGGTATGCATCCCAATATTTCCCCACCACATTGTGAATTTTGTTCTGGTAAAGCGGCAACCACTCCATTCAGTACCAAATGAAGTATTGACTGGTGGCTTCAGGGAATCTACGTATGGAGAACAGGATGAAGAGTAGCTATGCTGGGGATGTGGGCCTTCAGTCACAATAAGGGCCTTGGCTTCCAGGTGGGGTCCTTCACTACTCATAATTAAGCATTCAGTGATTACCTCTTCCTCAGACTCTCACAGCAGTTCTACAGCTGTTCATTTTCTTTCATGCATGTTTGGAATTTTGAACAGAGTTCGCTCTTGCACACTATAAATGTTGGATAAATTCCAATGGAGAAATGTACACCCAAAACAGTGGAGGACCCTGATCATTTACAGTTGTATAATACAGAAACTTGGTTTTAAATTGCATGTGCTGATTTAACTGGTAATCATTTACTTTATCAAAGAATGGCAGCTTGTACTGTGAAAGTTTGATTCTAGCACTGTCCCTATGATGTATTAGTAATTTAATCATATTTAGAAGTTAAGAATTAAAATGAGAAACTAAGATAAGTACAGTTTTGCTCAGGATGGTCTTCTACCCAAAACCACAAACAGTTGTAGCCTGGCCCTTTAGTGGGCATAGCAACAGCTACACAACACTGAACAAAGCATGTGGTGGCTGGAGTTATGTGACCTCTTCTGCACCAACCATTGTGACCATGACAGGGACACTATGCTTTGTGGGTGGATTTTGTGACTTGAGTCCTCCATACATTTCTGGAACTTTCTAATCAACAAGTCTGATTCTTTCCCCCCAGCGGCTGGGAATAAATAACATGGATCCTGACACTTTAACAGCAGAGGAGATTCACAAATTTGTGCGACTTGACATAGACCCTTCTACAATAACATGGCAAAGAGGTAGGCGTTAATAGAGGCAACAAATTAGGCCACATGTCATGCAGAAGACTGGCACTCTGCATATTTTTTTCTTCCTTCAAAGTAGCTGTGGTGAGCTCTGAATTTGATTGGAGCAACAAGACTGGGGCAGAGGTGTGTGTGTGTGTGACCCTTGCTCCCATTTTAGTTTCCCTGTCTCTAGCCCCTCCTCTGAAGCTGTTGTGGGAAAGAGAGGGAGACATACAGATACAATTCATGGCCAATCCTGGGTGCTATGATTATCTTGGTTGTGGGTTCAGCCACTACACAGAATTCCAACCTTCACAACCTGGAGCTCAGCCTGGGAGAAGAGAAGGAGAAACTGGTTAAAAATGTAACTCTATCTAAAAAGTCTTCCTTAGGCAGAGTCCTATTTTCCCAGCAACAAAAGAGAAGGAATGAGAAGTCGGTTGCTGTTCTTCTTTCACTTAGCTCAACTCTGTTGACTAGACAGCAGTCCTGTAGGTACTTTTTAGAACTCTAAGGAGAGCAAGACCAGCCACACACATATCAGGTTAGAGCTAACAAATTAACTAGTTTCCAGCAGCTATAGATTCTGGAAATTCTGGCATGTCAAACCATGCCCTCCTCCCATTTCCACTCTAACCTTGGAAAGGAGCACCCTTTGATGCTTGGAAGACCCAGGGCTTGACACGCCTGAATTTCCAGCAGCTAGAGCTGCTGGAAATTCAGGCACATCAAGCCATGCCCCCTCCCCTTTGCACTCTAGCTTTGGAGAGGAGCACCCTTCGATGCTAGGAAGATCTGCCGCACTTCAGGCCATACCCATAGCACGTCAAGCCATACCCCCTCCCCTTTCCACAACAGCCTTGGAGAGGAGCACCCTTCGATGCTAGGAAGACCCAGGGCTTGATGCACCTGAATTACTAGTGACTATAGCGGCTATGCCCCCCTCCCCTTTCCACTCTAGCTTTGGAGAGGACCACCCTTCAATACTAGGGGGATCCATGGCTTGAAGTGCCTGAATTTCCATCAGTTATAGTGGGGAGGAGGCAAGGGCAGCAGTGCTTTTTCAGTGGGTCGCTTGCCACTGTTGCCCTCAGCGCTGATTGTGAGTGTGCCAGAGGGGCATAGGCGGTTTTCCCCACCAATCAGCTGATTGGCAGGGGGTGTTGGCCCTTTAAGAGCCCGGGAACATGACACTTCACTGTCCCTTCCTGGACCTTAAAATTGTGAAGGGAAGAAGGAAGAGGCACTGTGGAGGGGGGCAGCAGGGTGGCGAGGCTGCCTGGAGTGCTATGCGCCTAGGGCCGGCCCTGCATGGGACCAGTCCATGGACCGGGGGCTGGGGACCCCTGATCTACACCATCTCTTTGCAACTGTTCCTTCTGCATGAGTTCTAACCTCACCTTGTTTGAGGCAAAAATGGTTTCATGTGTACATATGAAGAAAAGGTGCTTAAGTAAAATTTAGCAACTGCCTAATCACTTCTTTTTCACCTTCCTTCACACTAACTCTGCATATTGTTTTATATTTTAAAACTATTACATCTAAGCTATTTCCCAGTTTTTAAGACGTTCTTGCCTATGACTGTCCTTGGCCAATTTAACCACAATGTCTCTCTTTTCTTGCTTCCAGATACTTAGCAGAGGGTCAGTCAGTGGTCACTGTTTCTTTTTAACCACAACTTAGCAATTTGTCCTGTTTTGACACAAGAGTTCCTTTACTGTTGGAATCTTCCTTATTTCCCCCCATCCGTAACCTCTCAGGCTTTTTAAATTCCTTAGCCAAGTTCTGACTTCAGTGTGAGGTTCCTGATGTCCCCTTCAGATGGCCTCATTATACTCTGGAGGGAGAAAAAGAGAGTATTCCCAGAGTGGGGGTGGGGAGAGAGAAAAAGGTAAGGAACACAGAAGGTGAGGCATGCCCCAAAGAACTTGGTCTTTGGCTTCTTTGCTTATAAGGCACAGGAGATTGTGCATTTTAGAGTTAGCTCATATGTTATATAAGCTGACTGAGACATCTGCTAAACAACAGAAAATGAGGTGTATTCAACATTTGAGGGATCAGAAGTATCCATAGTGGGAAAACTACTACAGAGACATTACATAATCAATGCTGAATACCTGGAGCTGGAAAGAACTGAAAGCATAGTCATCCTCATAATCCCTTTTTGGAGCAGAAATCAAGTCTGGGAAGATAAAGTCCAGACACCTTGGAAGAGAATAAAATAAACCAAATCAAGGAGCAAGAATCTGTGTATGTGTGATAATAGAATTGCACTGTATAGCTTGGGGTGTTACCAGCTTCCTGGAATTTTTCAGGCACTGCAACCCTGGAAACTTTAGCCAGCAATTCCTATCAATCACAGTAGCAGCGTTTGAATGGCCTAGTGACTGAGGAAGCCCAGTTAAACTGCAGAGCATTCAATAGTGTTTATGGAGTTTTCTGTGGCTTGGAAACCGTAGTGTTTAAGTCAAAAGAGGCGGGGGGGGGGGTGGAATTCATCTCTGTTATTATGGATGGCAGGCTGAATGATACGGAGGCTAACAGATCTTGGCCTCTTGATTCTTGCTGAGAGACACTCTGAATACATTGTTGTCTGCTGTATTCATTTGGTATCATTGCTTATTTATAATTGTGTGTCTTTGTGTGGAAGGAGCCATCTAGACTTACCAGTTCTCTGCTCTTATCTGTTTATCTTGCTCCTACTAAGAAATTAATTGGAGTGTCAGTTATTCTCGAAAGAAATTTATGCTGAAGTAAATGTGGTCTTCACAAATATCCTTCTTCTACACCCAGCCTGAGGGCAAATTCTGACAGAATACCCCTAGTGTTAAAAGCCACTGGAAGTACTTCTATCTGATGGCAGTTGCATAATGTTTGAGAGCTGTTTTGTATTTGGATGAGCCAAACTCTTGGAAATTATGTACGCTGGCATTGGTTATTTTCTGTGGCAGCATCTTCCATTTTAAAAAAGCATTTATGTGATAAGCAGCTCTCATACTTGCATCTCCTGCACTGTGTTATTCTTGTGTCTAGCATTTCTATCTGTCTTTAGTAAAAGGAGGTACTTCTTCACCCAAAGGGTGATTAACATGTGGAATTCACTGCCACAGGAGGTGGTGGCGGCTACAAGCATAGCCAGCTTCAAGAGGAGTTAGATAAAAATATGGAGCAGAGGTCCATCAGTGGCTATTAGCCACAGTGTGTATATATGTGTGTGTGTGTATACCGTATTTTTCGCAGCATAAGGTGCTCCGGACGATAGGACGCACCTTCCTCCTGGGGGGCGATCCGCTGCCTCTGCCTCTGATCCGGCGCTTCCCCCGCGCCTCCCTGCCTGGCTCCATCTTCTTCCAGCAAGCACTGGGATCGCTCCACGTGGCCCCACTGCAAACCCAGCACTTTGCGAGCGCCGGCTGCGGAGGGGGCAGTGTGCTTCCTCCTTGCCTGTGTGCCTAGCTCCACCTCTGATGCTTAAAGCAAGTGCTGGGATCGCTTCCTCCGATCCCAGCGCTTGCTTTAAGCATCACAGCTGAAGCCAGGCACACAGGCAAGAAGGAAGCACCCGCCCCCTCCGCAAACCCAGCGCTTCGCGAGCGCCGGCTGTGGAGAGGGCAGCGTGCTTCCTCCTTGCCTGTCTGCTGGCTCCAGCTCTGATGCTTAAAGCAAGCGCTGGGATCGGAGGGCGGAGGGAGCGATCCTGGCGCTTGCTGTAAGCGTCAGAGCTGGAGCCAGCAGGCAGGCAAGGAGGAAGCACGCTGCCCTCTCCACAGCCAGTGCTCGTGAAGCGCTGGGTTTGCGATGGGGCCACGTGGAGCGATCCCAGCGCTTGCTGGAAGAAGCTGTAGCCAGGCAGGCAGGCGCAGGGGAAGAGCTGGGATCGGAGGTGGAGGCAGCGGATCGCCCCCCCCCCCCCCCCCCCCGGAGGAAGCTACGTATCTTCGCTCCATAAGAATCCAGGGCTTTTCAGTTTAGAAAAGAGATATAATAGAGCTTTATAAAATTATGCATGGGGTGGAAAGAACTGACAAAGAGAAAATCTCTCCCTCTCTCAAAATTTTAGAATTTAATGACATCCAATGAAACTTTATGAGCAGTAAGTTCAGGATGCAAAAAAGGAAATCTTGCTTTACACAGAGAGTGATTAAAATGTGGAATTCACTGCCAGAGGATGTAGTGATGACCACAGAAATAAACAGCTTTAAAAGAGGATTAAATAGATTAATGGAGGATAAAGTTATCAATGACTACTAGCCATGGTAGCTGAAGGGATCCTCCACATTCAGAGGAACTCATCCTCTGAATCCCAGAGCCAGGATGCATCATCATCCTGAGGGGAAGACTTCAGCTTCTGTGCCCTGTTGTTGGCTGTCCAGATGAATTGGTTGGCCACTGTGTGAGACAGGATGCTGGACTAGATGGACTACTGGTCTGATCCAGCAAGGCTGTTCTTATTTTTTATACAATTTTAATGTTGTAAAGGCCATAAGTATAACAGTGCAATACCATGTATAGGTATTGTAGTCTAATCTGTTATCCTAAACATTGTTACTAGAGTATAAATTTGACTGAAATTAGTGACACTTTCAATTGAGTAAACGTTAGGATTGCCTAGTAATAATTACTTTTTAAAAAACCTTCATACTCTGAAGTTCAGAGTAGAATATACACTTTCAGTATGTGAAGTGATTAACACAAACCGAGCCATGCTTCAAAGCTTGTGTTTCTGTGGTTCTTCCCTCTTCTGACGTAACTATGGGCCAAACTAAGCAAGACATTGGCCTCCTGTCTCTTTAACGATCTATAATTATCAGCCATTGCGGGCACAGGGTTATTCAGAAAGACACTGTATTGCTGAATGAAAAGAGATTCTTACATCTTTTCCAGTGTAAATCACACCTCACCCTCATGCACTTCTGTATGTTTTCCTGCTACAGGGACAAATAGAATGCAGTGGCATGGGGAGAAAGTGTTAAGCCTTCCTTTCCCCAGCGCTGCAGTCCCAATCCAGGCTGGGGTCTCCCATGACTGCCATTTGTAGAAACTAAAAGAGGCAGTAGATTGGATCATGGATCTCTAGTGCCGTGATTCCTTAATTAACACATTGTTTTAAATTGTTACATTATATTGTTTCTATTAAAAGAAAATGGCATGTATGAAAGAAAGTATATTCTTGTAATAGTGTGATATGTGGAGATAGCGCCCTTGGAACTGGGCACTAGTGGAGCATTTTTAAATCTTTTGTTAAAAAAAAATGTCTCTCATTTCAGTGTTGGATACAAATGACAGATTTCTTAGGAAAATAACAATTGGGCAAGCCAGTACAGAGAAGGGCTTTTCCCGTCAAGTAAGTAAAGTCTTTTAATGTGAACATTTTTTCTCTTTCTCATTTTCTCTTTCAGACTGCATTCACTTAGGTGAGCTATGATAACCATCATTGCTTCAGTTTGTGGGGAAATAATTGCTTAAAAGTAACTTCTTTAGACAGTAAGATTTAATAAAGTATCAAAGGTGTAAAAATGATTTATATAGAGAATGTATATCCCACTTTTCCAGAGGTATGCTTGAGAAGCTTACAAGAAAAAAAAATCCATAAACAGCAACAGAAATTACTAATATTAAAAATAAGCCATTAAAAACAATCATAGGGCAGTCCAAAATATCTATAAAACTGTCCTCAGGCTAGAAGTAGACCACAGAATAGCTAAAAAGATAAAAACCCTTTGTTAAAACCTAGCTAAAAATTGGTATTTTGTTGTGATGCCTAAAATACAGTGACATAGGCATTAGTTAAACCTCAAGGGGGGGGGCATTCCAAAGGCAAGGTGCTACCCCTGAAAAGGCCCTGCCTCTAAACTGCAGAGGTCAGGGCTTGGGAAGCAGATCTTAAGTAAAATTAGAAATTAAAATCTCACCATGTCATCAGTGTTAAGTCAACTCTTTTAAAAAAATTATTTTTTTGTGAATCTCAATATGTTTTAGCACAAATGGTTCCCATGTACATTACATTGCAAGCCTATTTCTTTCAGTGACCAAATATAATACGCTAGATCCATGAAAGTGTTCCAGGTAGAATAATAAATATACTTCAAGCATAATGGGTTTCATTCTGCCATTTAGGACATTTAGGGTTCCAGTGAGGAGGGGAGTCAGGTAAGATCAACCTCTACTCCTTCTTATGCTACTGGAAAAGCTGGGATGGTCAAATCCCACATGAGAAACAGATAATTGTGATGCTGTCTGAAGTATTGTAAAAAGTGCAGCCCAGCCCTTTAAACACACATTTGTGGACAGACAGAGAAGGGGTGGAAAACTGTCTTTCAAATTGCTATGGAGGGGATGGCAATATTGGATGCAACCATGGAGGCTGAGCTTACATATCTTCCCACAGGCAGCCTGTGGTACATGTCTTAACAGCTACTTCATCACTCCAGTTCCCTGCCTTAGTTAGGACTCATTGTGATGACAGCTTCCTGGGCTCATTCTGATGACAGCTGCCCATGGTTTTTCTTCATTACACTGCTGATCCCTTCATCTGTGAGAACAAGCAGGGGATGGATATTGGTTAAAGATCTCCTGTTATCTGTAGCCTGCAAATTGGGAGAGAAATTAGAGTGAAAAATTAGAGCCACCTTGGCAGGCTCCTTGGGCTGCCTGTAAGCAGTGTTCCTTCTAAGCTGAGTTAGTGTGAGCTAGCTCACAGTTTTTTTAGACTCAGGCTCACACCTTTTTGTAGTAGCTCAGGAAGGATGGCCCCAGAGCAAACTAATTTACACAGTAGTCAAATTGCTTGCTCACAATGCTGGTAGCTCACAGAGTAGAATTTTTGCTCACAAGACTCCAGAGCATAGAGGAAGCGATGGTTGTAAGCGTCCTGAACAGGGAAAGGCTACAGTCATATACTATCCAGAATCTACCAAACTGGAAAATCCAGGGATGTGTTTGGACTAAGCAGTTAAGGAACTTCAAGTGCCTCTATCTTTGTATACCTTTATTTATCTGTTTGTTTATTTCAGGCTCAATTTGATATTGCTGTTGCAAGTGAAATCATGGCAATCTTAGCACTGACCACCAGTCTGTCAGATATGAAAAGGAGATTGGGGAAGATTGTAGTTGCTAACAACAAAAATGGGCAGCCAGTGACAGCTGAGGATTTGGTATGGACAACAGAATGTGTTTTACAAGTAGTTATTTTGCTTTTAAAAATGCCTTTTATTTTACTTTAACAGTTAAACTGCATTCAGCTAACTTTTTGCAATAGAGTTTATTTTGTTTCAAAATATTTCTTTGTTAGTCCCCTGAATCTCAGAGCAGCTCACAACTTCATGCAGATTCCATACAATAAAAACATAATTGCTCTTCTGCCATTCTGTTCCACAAGTATGGCACTATTACTGAAAATGGCTGTCATTTCATGGATACCAACCATGCTTCTTGGCAAGAAGGGTCTAACACTAAAAGTGACATCTTAATGGGTACAGAGTTCTGTACCAGATGAGGCGACCCCTTAAGCACGTCTCTTTTTTGAGTGTAAGCTAAATAATCTAGAATCAACTGAGAAGAGCGGTTGAAATTTCTAATTAATTAGAGACTGTTTTTATTAGAATTTCCTATTGTCCGACATCTGTTGTTCTCAAGCACTGTAATAAACCTCTTGGACAGGGTTTCAGAACACCTCAGGGCAGGGCAGGGTTTCATAACGTTCAGGGCAGAGTTTCAGGAGAAGCTGAGGCCAGATAAGACACCATTTTGTTGAAATGCCTTTCAGCAATCATTTTTCATTGACTCACATTGCACTTACGGAAATGACCACTCCTGCATAATTCCTACCTAATCTGAGAAGAGTTCCTGCTACATTCAAATGGTATTTCTCTCTCTCCCCCCCCCCCTGTTGCCTTATTCTGCTCTACATTTTAAAGACAGTGCATTGTCTAAGAGACAGGTAGTTAGTGTGGTGTTGGGCCCAGAATATGTTGTGAAAGAAGTATGGAAAACATTAGCCTATATGGATAAATTCCTGTGTGAGAGAGACTCTTTGATCTAGTGGGGGGGGGGGAGGAATTCTTCCACTTAACAGAAATTTATTTTATTTTATTTACTTTAGATTTATATGCCACCCACTCCATGAGCAGACTCTGGGCGGCTAATAATCATAGTAAAAACAGTGCAAATTACAATTATAAAAGAATAAAACATATATAAACAATTTAAAAACTACATTATTAGAAAGGAAGATACCCATAAATATTTTTTTCAGAACAAAACTTGAAGCCTCAGAAATGAAACGGGTCCAGTGGCACCTGTGAATTTTATTCCCGCATAAGTTTTCATGAGCCAGAATATACTTCATTAGATGCTTGAATTGAGATCTGACTCACAAAAGTTTATGCTGGGATACATTTTGTTGAACTCGCATCTTATTTTGCTGGTATACTCCCACCCATCTGACCCATCTGTCACTCTTTAATTGTATGTTTCCATAAATTCTTAAGTTCATGTTCAAAACCCACACTTTTTTCTAATTTTCTGTACATTAAAACAATGTAGTAATTTAAGTAGTCTTCAACTCATTATTTAATGTTCAGGCTAAACCACTAATTCCTTCTCTCTTTCAATTATTTCAGATGTGAATGAGGTTTAATAAACCCTGCTAATATGCAATTGCTCTTAATTTCAGGGTGCTATACCACATATTCAGTGTAGTGTAATAAAATCTAAAATACACATTAGCAAATGAAAACCAGATGCTGGAAGAGTTGGAAGTGGGAGGAGGCAGAGAAGAAAAGATAACTTGAATATTTCATAAACTAAGAGGCTCCCTTCATGAGTATAATTGATTTAAAAACCCAGCCTCCATAATAGATTTAAAAATTCAACCTTCAGAATTTGCTGCCAAAATATGGTGTTCATTGAGCAGACTTCTGAAGATGAGATTGCAGTTTGACTGCAGAATTATAGCAAAATATTTGATGGACAGATGCCATCTCCTTTGCAAATTAAACTGGCATACACAAGATTTCTATTTCAGAAGTTCTAGGGAATATAAATATGTAACTATGTTTAGCTTAGAAGCTTCTCAGGTTACTATGCAAGTCTGTTAAAAATATTAAAGTACCTTTGCCTTTATGGTAAAATGCTCATTTTTCCAATATTATACAGGTCAGGATATTCCCTTGAAACCCTAGAGTAAGTCGTTTTGTGCTAATTTTATTAGGATCCTAGAATTATCAAAGACCCATCTTTATTCCACATGGAATGAAGTGATAGCCCATATCCTGTTGTTTGATAGTAGATTTCTTATTCCATACTAAAGAAAGCAGGTATCAAACTAAAAATCCCATCTGGACTTCTGAGCCATAAACTGGAGCCAAAGCCATTGTCAAAGTTAAATGACAAACTGCATCCAGTTTTTAACCTTGCAAAGCACAATTTATTACCCTCCATCTGTCCATGAATCTGAATTTCATATGAGAAATAGCGCTGGTTCTAGAGAGTGCATTACACAAGTCAAAGAAGGTTGGTTTTTATACCTCCACTGTTCTCTACCCTCAGGTGTCTCAAAACAGTTGCAATCACTTTCCCTTTCTCTTTCCATAACAGTCACTTTGTGAGGTAGGCAAGGTTGAGCAAGTTCTAGGAAAGCTGAAACTGGCCCAAGGCCACCCAGAAGGCTTCATGTAGTGGATTGGTGAATCAAACCAGTTCTCCAGAGTAGAGTCTGCTGCTCTTGCTGTCTTACCATGGGAAGAAATTCTTGAAGATGACCACAGTGTATTTATTAATAACATATCTAGTGCTGCCATTTGTAGGGCTTTGCTATTCTGATTACAGCTGTGTACTAGTTATTCACAGGCTGATTCCACATTAGCCTTTGCTCCTGCTCCGGCGCTGTGTTGCCCCCGGGGCAGAAGTTGGTTTCCGCATACCTTGACCTGGGGCGGAAGTTTGACCCACCTCCAAAGCGGTGTCACCCCGCGTTTAGGAGATCGTCATTTTGCGAGGTTTATTTTTTATGTGGGTTCAAGGCTTGAGATTTATGTGCGGAACTCATGGCAATGTGCTGTCAAACTTATGCGTCAGTAGTACACACCCACATAATTCCATGCCCAAGATTCCGCCCAGTTATTACATCACACTTCCTTAATTATACTCCCTTTGAAAATTATCCGCAATTATCAGATAAAAAAATTTGGTCATGGACTGTAATAAAGCGAACTGAACTGAATTAATTTTTTTAAAAACAAAGCAGTTTTCGTGTTACAATGCTCCAACATATAACGATGTAACGCGATTTTCATCTTTTACTGAATAAATCCCTTACTTTCACCCACCCGTACTCTTTATGGTATGCCACATGATTTTGATAATGTGTCATTGCATTGTGATTACAGGCGTGATTAATGCTGCCCTCCATTATCCGGGAAGTACTCCGTCATGCCACTTGTTCGTTCACAAATTTCTTCCCCCCTCCAACTGAAATCATTCCGTACTATTATAATTTTTTTTTTGCCAATAATATTGTTACAACGCAACAAAATAAATAGTGATGTTACGTGAACTACTTTTAAGATGTGCAATCGCCACCTTTATCAATCCCCCCCCCCCTACACCATATGGCCTCAGATGGAAATTTGATTATGTTTATAGCCCTTCGTTGATGTGCTGGGGAAAATATTTTTGATATCCACCCCCCTTCAGGCATCTGTTTTTAATTTGTTATAGCTTTTAACCGAAAACTGTGTGCTTAGCATCCCAAGTGTGTGTTGCTAAACCACTGAGACCAATCCACCATTTCCTGCTTTAGACAATAGACCAGGGGGCAGATTAATGGCAGTGGCCTCAGCGCAATTTAAGGGCACGCGAGATCTTAAGATCACATACGAAAATCCAGTGCCTCTCTTTTCCAAGCCAGCCAATAAGTGTGTAACATCACACACACTGGCCAATCGGATCCTACATATGGTCTGGCAGGAAAAAAGAATGGAAGGCTTGCAATTGCATTGTGGGAAGAAGAAAGATCACTGCTCTGCTGTCCTCCATTCGGTTTGGAGTACTCAGTGGTTGATCAGAAGCCATTGTCAAGCTTGGCGATGGCGTCAGGTGGCAAACATTCTGGAGTTCGGGGCATTTCTTGGAAGGAGCGAGAGACCGTAGACCTGCTTGCAATCTGGGGAGAGGACAAGGTACAGAATGCGCTGTTTGCATGTCACAAAAATATAGATCTATTTGAGTGGATCTCCAAACAAATGCATGCCCAGGAACACAAGCAGTCTGCCACTGAGTGCAGGACGAAGACAAAGGCTTTGCGTCAGCAGTACTGTTTAGTTGTGAGCGATAACGCAAAGTCTGGTGCCTCCCCTCGTTCTTATCCCCATTTCAAGACTCTAGACCGCATGCTAAGCAAAGACAGAGGTATGAAAGCACCTAACGTGAAGAGGGCTAGTAAAATGATGCTTGTGAGGCGAGAACAAAACAAGGAGAATTTGCCGACCCCGGACTCTGAGGAAGCATTAACGCAAGACCTATTCATGATTAATCCCGAAGACATCAGTGCATCCTCCCCCAATCCTGGTCCAAGTCTGCCTGATGATGAGGAGTTTCCATTTTCTGGAGATGCATCCTCAGGCGGGGATCGCAGAGCAGGTGAGTGTGGCGGGGAATTATTCGGCATGGCTGTTGTTTTAAAAATTTAAAGTGTCATTTTTTCATTGTAACATAACAACGCAATCAAAATAGGTTATGCATGAATGATTTGCATGTTCATCTGAGCTAAGAGGTGCTTTCCACCATTCCCTCTAAGCTTTTCAGTTCAGTGAGCAACAGAACTACTGTATGAGATGCTGATATTAAATTTTTGCGCAAGCATGCTGCTTGAATAACTTTTCTTTAGGACCATTATTATTCAACTAATAGCCATAGCCAAGCAGCGACACTGATACTATGCAATATTATTCTACATTATTATTTTAAGTACCGGTAAATGTTATATGCACCATGCAATGAAAGGACCAATTCTTATGATCCGATTTAATATACCTACCTGATCATCAATAGTGGGAGCGCAGCATTATCTGAAGCAGCGCCAGAGAACAGCGATGGAAAAGATGTGTTCCAAACAAAAGAGCGTGAAAATGTGGAAGAAGGTTTGTGATTTCCATATTTTTTTTATCATGTGCTGGTCCAAAAAATTATGCTGCGATTTAAGTTGAGACCCCATGCTGGGGTGTGCTTTCTGTATGTGTATATGGGCATTCCAAGGGATGAGCACCTTGACTTTTTCTTGAAGACTGACACATCCTTCATTATTTCCTAGTTCATTTAATTTATAAACCCCACCCTGTTTAATCAGCTGTTTAATCCCCTGACCTAAAATCCATGTTGGCTTTTTTTTGTCTCTAAACCAATTTAGGTGAAGTGGCAGTTCAGGATGAGGCCACGGATGGGGCAGATACTGGCAAGGAGGACAGGGAGGAGAATGATAATGCCCGGCAGTGATGTGTCGCCATGCTTAACGTTGTTGCAGAGAAGATGATGGAGCAGGGGGAAAAAGACCATACGGAGGCAATCAAGCGCATGGACAGATGGGTGGAGATGGAGGAGCGGAAGATGCAGATGGATGAAAGAAAATTCACAGACTGCTAGCAGAGGTGGAACATGACAGGAAGTCTCTGGGAGATTCCATGCAGAAGAACATTGATGCAATTACGTCCGCTGTGGGTGCCCTACGTCACTTGAGAGAGATCTTTGCAGGTATAACACCCCGAACCGCAAACAAGGAAAAAACATATGCTTGTTCTTCCGCATCTGGCAGTGCAGAGAAACCTGATGCTTGGTGTGCTAACAAGCGCCAATGTGGAGGGTTGCCGTCAGACATAGATTACCCTGTACTGGCACCGGATACCCTGCCACAGAGCCAAAGCATCCTCGGCAATGATGAACCGGCAGGTGCCAGGACCCATGCTGGTGGCAGGGGTAAAAAACATGCATGCAGACTTCCGGGATCCGTCATCTTGGCTTCAGAGTTGCCTGCAGATCGTCTCTCCACAGCAACTCTAAGTCTGGCTGTTGGAGGGGTGTCACAGAAGTGATGTCCCCATAGGAAAAGCCTGGAGGGCTTTTTCTTCGGCATGGGACTTTTTCAGAGGGGGGGAGGCCAGCGGCAGCTGCCCTCTATGCTCTCTGTGCATCCTGAAGCTCCGCGGCCGTGAAAGCTGGCATATCAGCAGTAAAAGAAGAACTCCCAATGCTTTCATTTTCCCCAGTACATCTTTAAAGCAGCATTTTTCCACTTCTAAAGCGACGACTCTACTTAACAAGGAGGTGTTTTTTCCAATTCTACTCCCCAATGGGTCACTCTGCATAACAACAAAAGACTAGCTCAAAAGATCAGCTCAAAAGGCCTCGAAACACTACGAGCAGTCTTAACTACTTAAATTGGATTGAATATAATCATCAAAACTGACCCAGACTATAATTAGATATATATATCAAAGAGATTACCAAGAATTTGCAATACGATCTGAACACAAAGGAGATATACAGTAAAGAGTTGTCTCTATTGCCTGACTGTATTTGAAAGAATGGTTTCTGAAACTTTAGTTGAAGCTGTTGTAGAACAGGGACTAACAGGAACTTGAAGCAAATGTACAATCTGATTTAAGAGACTGAGTTTTGATATGGCACCGTTTAATGAAATGGCACATGGAAAAGATATTTGCGCAAATCTCAGCTTTCTGAAGGAAGATCTTATCTCATTTATGCAGCTCCTTAGAGATTATTTTATGCTGACAGCTAATGATCTGAGGGAAGATTCAACAGCTAATGAAACGGTAAATCTGCTGTGGTCCAGTACTAAAGAGAATGTATTGATGGCAGTGAATGTAGAAGGGGAAACTGATATTTTGCGAAGCAAACAAAGGAAAAGCAAGATGGTCTCTTCTGACGCACTTTCAAAACTAGACAGGAAATTAAACTGCAGTAAAATCAAGTGGAGAGGGAAAAATGGCGATGAATTCTTCACCCTGTGGTTGAAGGGGCAGGCCATGTTGAGAAGAGAAAAACTGCACTCCAATCAACAAATCTGGATTTGGAAGCCCATTCAAAAAAAGGATTTTGGATTTTTTTCTTCTGCTTTGGTGAATGGCTGAACAAGGAACTCTGACTAAGAAATGAAATGTGATACCAAACGACAAATTATGATTAAATGGGCTGCCTCAGATACAATTTGGGTGCAGAAATCAAAGGAACTTAAAAGTTTTTAATCTTTGGGAAGGACCCTGGAATCTGGGGGGGGGGGGGGGTTTCCCTTTCCTGATGAATAAACAAACATGTAACCATTAATAATGAACAGATGTTAAAAGAATAAGGGAGATCTTGAAAAAGTAATGAATGTAGTTTAGAAGGAGATAGATAAAATATTCAGTTGTATTTTATGTATCTTATGTAATTTGCTATGGACAAATAAATGATTTTATGTGCTTCTTTTAATAAGAATTTTGATAAATCAGTAACTTACTTTGTGCTTATTATAGGCGTGAGTTAAATTAGATAAATTTGACGTTGAGACAGTCTTGAGACTGGTTATATTTAATTTGTGTTTAAGAAGAACTGTTTAGATTTACATTGCTTTACTAGTTTATTAAAAAATACTCTTTTTTTATTCTGGTAAAAGAAGAAAGGAAGGTAATATTTAAAGAGATTTTTATACTTGTAGGTAGAATGATCTGAGCATTTTATTGGAAGGTGGAATTACAATTGATATATTTGTAGTGGTTTCTGTTTTCCCCATTCTGTCAAGGCCCCTTTTCCCTCTTTTTATGTATCTTCTGCAATGCTTCTTTTTTGTAGTTTAAAGCAATAAAACTTTTAAATATATTTAAAAAAACCGTGCATGCATTGGCAGGGAGAGAGTGCTATTTGAGCCCTAACCTAATTTGTGAAGCCATAGTGTGCTTAACATATCCTTCAGCCAGGAAACATTGTTCCCAAGCTTCTGATTGTGTTGTTTTTATGCTTCTTGTTTGGCTTAAATGTTTTATGTTGGTTATTTTCCTTTTTGTTTGATGCACATTAAAAACTTATTGCATGCATGCATGCATTAAAACTTCGCAGTGAAGAGAAGTTGTTAGTTCATAAACAATAGAAAACTTTTTATTTACATAACAACATTTAACATGCTGCAAAGCATTCTTTTATGAGACTTGTTATATTCCCCCTGCCCACCATCCACCCACTCTGCAATAGTCTCCCTGAGTGCTGCCAACTCCCTCTCCAACTGTCTCTCCATCTGCTGCCGCCTCTGTTCAACGCTGTCCAGATGTTGATGTAGCGTGTTCACTGCAAGGAATTGTCAAGCATTGTATACTCATTTTATATTATAGAAGCCAGATTTTAGAATTGTTACCCAGAATTAAATGTGGGCACATCAAAGTAGCAGCCCCCACTTTTCTTCTTTCACTTTTACTAACAGATGCAGGAATGTCCTCTTTGAAGATAAGATCTCCTGGGACTTGTTCCCAGGCCCAGCCAGGCCTGAACCCAGGATGTGCTAGTCGCAATATAGATAAGGAGCCCAGCGTGTGAATTTCACACGTGAATGTAGAATTGTTTATAGAACCTTTGATGTGCCATTTTAAAGCATGTATTCTAGTGCTACAAAGTATCAGTTCCAATCTTAAGCTCGAATGAGCCACATGGATTATCAATAAACCTAACTTTGTTTTAAAATCCAAGGACTGGTTATTTTGAAATCTCATGCTTGACAGGAATAAAAATAGAAAATGGTGAGTGACAGCCATTGATCTTGCTGAGAGCTTAACCGCTCTCATTTCATGTACTGTGGCCTCGCGTTGTAGGAGGACTGGAACCTCTGTTCCATTCTGCTTAAAGCAGAGAGGACAGTGTTATCAGACGCTCCAGCAGCAACCTGTGCTGCAGTCCAGAGGGCCCTACAATGAAGAATGCTTGGAGTTTTGTAAAGTACAACACAGGTCTGACATGTGGCACAGGCAAAGCAGTGTCATAGATCACTGAATGAATAATTATCATACCTGGTTCATCATCTGGCCTCTCAGATTCTTTTAGAGATCCAGAGGTGGCAGCCGCAGTAGCAATCAGCATGTCTATGCCACCCCCCCCCCCTCGGAGTATATCTGGATGCATGCTCTGAAAAAACAAGGAGCGCACATAACTTTTTAGGCTTAATCCACATTGACAGTTGTTGTAATGTAATGCAATCAAACTGATTTCATTTCCATGCTTAAGCTGCCACGGGTTGTAATATCTTCAAAATTCATTCTGCAGTACCTGAGACGGGCATTGACGGAGGTGGTGGCCTGACGTCGCATTCCTCCTCCCGCTCCTCCTCCTGCTCCTCTTCCTCATCCTGTGGCTCAGGAACATCCTCTATTGGCCGTGGTGGCTCAGGAGGTTCTTCATCCTGCTCCAATTGTCGCCTTTGCCTGTGCTGTCGCACCGGCTGCTCCCTGATGGTATCCATTGTGAATGAAGGAGAACTGATAATTAAAGCAGTGCCCAAGATCTGAAAATAATATTGACAGCAACCTTTCTTAATTGTCAGATGCATGTCACAAATATTGTCTGGCCTAAAGTACACACTGGGGTAGGGGAGGTGAGGGTAGTTGGGTGCATTCCTAAGTAATCATAAGCGATGCAGCTGCTCATGGATTGCAACATCGCTAATGCCACCCATATTACCCATATAAAAAACCACTGATATGTTTGATTCTATGGTTTTGTGCGCATGGCTTTCTGTTCCCCCACTCATCAAGTGAGGCTACCTTTGAAATTTGTGGGCAGTCATCCATGGCCTCAGGAACCATCTCTGCATTTGCCTGATTTAACTATCATTGTGTTGCTTAAAATGTCACTGCATTCAAATCAACTCACATGTTAGCAATCCTTCCATCACTCTTCTTTCAAATTAAAGATACCAAGCACCATGAAAGGATGGCGAAAGGTGCCTAGGATAATGCTTTCAGTATTACATTCCGTTCATTCCCCTCCCTCCCTCCCCCATTTCTTACCCTCCCTCCCTCCTTTCTTTCCCCACTTCCCTCTTTCCATCCTTCCTCCCTCCGTTCCCACCTTACTCCCTTCCTTCCTTTATTTTTTGCTTTTTATCTAATCTTTTATTTCTATTTTTCTTTCAATCTTCCTTACTCCCTTCTTTAGTTCTCTTTCTTTCTTTCTTTCTTTCTTTCTTTCTTTCTTTCTTTCTTTCTTTCTTTCTTTCTTTCTTTCTTTCTTTCTTTCATTTTTCCTTCTTTCCTTGCATTCATCCCCCTCCTTCTTCCCTTCCATCACAATCCATCTTAAATGCCTCCCCCTCCTTTATTCCCATTTCCCCCACCCTCCACCAAAGTCTAATGTGGTCATCATGTGTAGAAGGTTTGGCCACCCGTGATCTGAATTGAGTGCTCTAGTTCTTGGTGAAACTTTGAAAGGGAAAATAATTTTGACATCTGACTGAAGGTTTCATGTTCCTGATTGTTAGCATATGAATCTGCACACCGAGTATGCTTGTTATGGGTTAATTGCAATTGTGATTGCCCATCATGTGCACAATTGTGTTAGCCGAACTCAAAGTTTTGGTGTCCAGGTGCCATGAAGAACAGATATTGGCACTGCTTACCAAAGTGGTGACGATCCTCCCACCATGGTCTCCTCGCCGCATTCCAGAGCTCCATCATCCGAGAGTGGAACTGCATCTGGTCGCTCTCCCTAGGAATGCCTCCCCAAGCCTCAAGGCTTGCCATGAAGTCGCACTTTATGTGTTTAAATTTGGAGCAACATTGGTTTGCATTCCTATTGAAGCCACACCTGGCCATTCTCCGAGCAATGGCTTCATATATTCTCCTGGTCTCAATATGAGGTCTGGCCATTAGCTCTCTTACGTGCCCTGAATCGCCCACTAGGTTCAATATGAGTTCCACCTCCTCTCTCTGCCAGAAAGTGCCTCGCTTGCATTGGGTAGCTCTTCTCCACTGGGCAGACATTTTCTAAAAATTGCATTACAACGTTCCTGCGAGGTAGCGCGACATGTTTATTTCTTGAATTGACCAATGACTGAGTACCCTGAAGCAGAAGCCACAACCCTTTTTTATATATGGTCGTAGTTTTTGCTGTGTTCCTCATTGGTCTTTCCCTCACCCTCAAAACCGTGCTTTCCCACCAACCATGATGCCCGTGAGCAACTTTGTCAATGAGGCAACCTCTTCTGCAGTATTCATGTAATATATTTATTCTTCAATAAAACGGTAAACATTTCTCACAGTGGTACAAATAAGTTTTTAAAAAATGTAACACGAGACTGCAATGTGAATCCACACGCCTTATGGAGTGTTAGTATTTGTTCATTACAACGTTTTTCCAAAATAACGCGATAGTAGTTGATAGGAAAAATATATGTTCATAGAGAAATAATATCAGCATAACATCAACGTGTACGGTGCTCATACATATAATCTGCAATGGCTTGCCGTACCCGCTTCCCCTCCTCAAGTTTTCTTCGGTTTAAGGCCCTTAAATTTGTCTCCTCTTCCTCTGGCACCAGTATTGTGTCCTGCTCTATCATCAAGTCCAAATTTACATCATGTCCCTTCTCCTCGCAGATATTGTGCAGTATCACACAGGCTATAGCTATGGAGCTAACATTTGTAATGTAGACTTGTAGATGCACTAAGAGGATGCGCCAGCGTGCCTTCAGTCTACCGAAAGCATGCTCCACAACATTTCTTGCTATGCAGTGTTTCTTTTTGAAATTCCTTTGCACATTCCCCCTAGGAGAACAGAAAGGAGTCATCAGCTATGGCCTCATGGGGTATGCACAGTCCCCGAGAACAATGGCGGGAACGGTCACTGTTCCCAGATGAATCATGGGATTTCTGGGAACAAACACTCTGGCATCCATCATAGTGCTCAAGTTACTGCCCACAAAAACAAAGGCGTCATGCAATCTTCCACTAAATCCCACCTCTGCGTCAATGAATTTACCAGTGTGATCCACTGTTCCTTGGATAATCACGGAGCAAAAATTTTTGCGATTACCGAATTCATTCCGCCCCCCCCCCCCCGTGGCACGAATCTGAATATGTGTCCCGTCTATGGCAACGATACAATGAGGCACGCCCAGTTTTCCGAAACCATCCATTATCTGAAAAAACAAAAAATAACTTTTAAGACAGCATCCCTGAACCGTACATGTGCACTGCTTCCCCATCTGCCATGTTTACCTGCCCCCTCCCTCCCAGTAATCAAAGAAAAGGAAACATCAACAGAATGTTCAGCTTTGTAATCTCTATTTTGGTTTCTCTAAATATTTCTAATTTAATTTTTCTTGACCACCACTACCCACAAGTGAACTGTGCAGTCTGTGGTGACGTTATTACGTTACAACGAAATTATAATGAGCTGTTAAAAAAAATTTTACCTTGCCAATTTCATCCCCAAGGCACACAACCTGTTGGAACAGCTTCTCCTCAAGAGCGAGACACACCTCCAAGATGATTTCACCAGCTGTAGATTTCACCAATTCCGAACTGCTCACTCACTTGTCTATACGAGGCGCCGTTCGCTAAGTACTGTATGCAGACAGCAACACGCTTCATCAGTGGCACTGGGGATCTCATCCTTGTTGTCTTTCTCACAAGGATTGGCTCAATGGCCTGCACGATCTCAAGGAATGTTGACCATGACATTCTGAAGTGCATTAGCCATTGCTTGTTGCTCCACACTTGCAGAACAAAATTCTCCCACCAATCTATGCTTTTGGGGAGTATCCAGTATTGCCATGGGAAGCGCAGGCCAGCAGACTCGTGCCATCTCTGCAGTCTCCACCTGCGGGCAACAGTAAGGCGGCCAAGGCATGGCAAAGGTGGCGATGATGCTGAAGAGCAGAGATGGCAGAGATGCCATCTTCTTTTGCGTGCGCAGGTTGAATATCCTGCCAGGCACTAGTCACGGCATTCAAAGCTAGAAGTATCCACTGGAGCATTGCACTTATTTGGGATAGCTGTCTAAGCTGGTGATCATCCATCATGTACAGCACGCAAGCATGCAAACAGCACTTAGAAGATAATTAAATAAAAATGGTGGATCACCAACTCAGATTTCCCAGGGCTTAGTTAAACTATATAGAGCATGATAATAGCTATTGACAAATCCCCATATATTAACATAATTTTTTGAAAGGCACCTAATGGGCTGCAACAAATGCCCATCACCGCATTCTGTGGCAATGAATTAAGTATGTATTATGCAAAGATATGTTTTCTTTTGTTCTGTTTATGATTAATTTCATTGGATGACTTCACTCAAGTATTACAAAGCAGCTGGGGGGTTATCTTTATAAACTTCTTTTTTGGGTCTTTTTCTCCTATATTGAAAAGTCTGTGATTTGCTTTAGCTTTTTCCTCCTATGAAAGATATTCTAATCTCTTTTTCATTGTTGTAGCCCTTTTCTAGACTTTACCAATGTGGTGTTAGCCTTTTGGTTATGTGACCAGAACTGTACACAGTATTCCAAAGAGAGCATAAACTTACTTATAGCAAGTACTTGATACTGCAGATTTTATCTCTTTTCTAATTATTGCCAACTTTGATTTTATCTTTTTATGCCTACTCCAGCCTCAAGAGCAGAAAGGTTAAAACAGATAAAAGGAAGTACTTCTTCACCCAAAGGGTGATTAACATGTGGAATTCACTGCCACAGGAGGTGGTGGCGGCCACAAGTATAGCCACCTTCAAGAGGGGTTTAGATAAAAATATGGAGCACAGGTCCATCAGTGGCTATTAGCCACAGTGTATGTGTGTATATAAAAATTTTTGCCACTGTGTGACACAGAGTGTTGGACTTGATGGGCCGTTGGCCTGATCCAACATGGCTTCTCTTATGTTCTTATGTTCTAAGAGCTCTTTCATAGTCATTTCAGACACTGTAAGCACATAAAGTATAAAGTTTTGCTCCAATGCATTTTGCTTTACACTTGCTTTTCATCTCACTTGTGAGTTCATCAGAAGTTCATTGTTTGGAGAAATGCTTCTAGATTTTTATTAAATTAGTCAGCATTGGATTTCACCACCCTTTGTAGTTTAGTGTCATCCACAAAACTGGCTACACTGAAATAGTGCTTGAATTATGGGTGTGGAAGGAGGGCAGAAGACTGGATTTGCACAGGTACCTCCTTCCATGAGGAACAGGAAAGGACTGAGAGACCAGCAAAACAAGACCAGTCATACATTGAGCTCTCTACAAGCTACACAATCCAGTCTTCAGTGTAGCACCAGCAGAGGGCACAAAGGTACCAGCTGAGGGAAGATGCGTTTCCATCGAATGGCTCTTGATGGTTCCATGTTTCCAGTGGCAATTCCTTCTCCTTCAGGATCTCACTAAATTGCCAAAAACTTGAAACAATGAGGAGGAAGGAGATATCTGACTCTCACTTTGTCCTGGCTTTGCTAAAAGATGCCTTGTGAGACCTGTGCTATTGCTTCCATCTGCAAAGGCACTACATGAAATATTACAAGACCCTGCTCCTCACTGGAGTCCTCTGCCATGCACAGAGGATTTATGAAAAATAAGCTTCCCTCCACAGACACACACCTTGTTTCACTCCAGGCTTTGGGGAAGAACATAAGTGCTTTTCTTGATGGTTTCTCTTCCTTGCACTGAATCAAAGCTTGCTTGGATGTGAGAGAAAAGAGAACCCTTCTTGTGTTGCTTCCTTATACAAAAGGAAAAACTCCTTGCTTGTACAAGGGGAGGGAATCAGGAATAAAGTCCAGTTAGTAAGCAAAGCTAAAATTTTTGAACCTCTGTCTCTGACTTTTTCAGTTCTCCCATCTGTGCTGTTTTGCATGATGCAATTCAGAAGCTTGTTTCTCATTGCCGCTCAAAGTTTACTATGATTCAAGATATCTTATATTTTGAAATAGTGATAACATCATCCTGTGAAGAAAGAATCATGTTTGAGGTTTTAGATTTACTCAAAACTAGGTTACTTGAAATTTTTCTGTTTCTAATACTATCCTGAAAATTAAAGCTATGATTAACTTAAGTGTTGTTTGACTATTTTAGGGAGTAACTGGTGCTTTGTCAGTTTTGATGAAGGATGCAATTAAACCAACATTGATGCAGACATTAGAGGTGAGTCCAGTCAGTTTTTTAAATTATCTATTAATCTTAACCTTTTATGTTCCTTTTCAAGACTGTACCTAAATTGCCAGAGTGCACTATTTGAAACACATTTTTACAGAAGATAAAGCTGAGCAGGGTGCTGGTTTCACTTTGGATTTGCATAAGTATTTTATAAAGCATGTTGTTTGAAGAGGATGTTTACCTAGAATCTAAGAAAATTGAGACTTTCATAGAGTGACTTTGCTAGAAACATAATTAAGATCTGAAGCTGCATTATCTGCATGTGCTTAATCCCCTTTCCACCCATTTAGAGTCAAGACTGGATACATATCATGAGATTATAGCCTGTGGACTTAATCTTAATGTGTCCTTCACTACATGAAAGGATTTCATTGGAAGTTCTGTATGGTTTGGATGCAACCCTGTGCTTTTAACAGCTATGAAACAGAATTGAGTAACAGCTTCTTGCCTATCCTTGTTAAACAGCAAATAAATATAAACTCTTTTTAAGAAAAGGTTCTAACTCTGAGGTCACTGAAATAATTATATACTTGTGAAATAGGATTAGGATTTAAATTGCTACTGTTTTGAAACAACAACAAAAAGGAAACTCATCTGTCACCTTATCAGGCTTACTTGTCAAATCCAAATATCTGTTTATTAAAAGATCTTTGTGCTACTGCAAAGCCTGGTCTACATGTGCAGCAGAATGATATGAGGTGGGAAAGATCTAAAGCGATAAAATGGGCTGCTATGGAGGAGTATGCAAAATGTTACTCCCCCAGTATGATGATGATTTTGTACTTTGATTTTCTGGCTTTTTCATGTGTTACCCAGGGTACTCCAGTTTTTGTGCATGCTGGACCCTTTGCAAATATTGCTCATGGGAATTCTTCAGTTTTGGCAGACAAAATCGCTCTTAAATTGGTGGGCAAAGATGGATTTGTAGGTAAGTGCAAACTTTTTTTTTCTTGGCATGTCATTGGGCATTAGTTTGCGGTAAATGCCCAGACATTTATACATAAGTATGTGTGTGTAACGTTTTATATAAAATTACTTAAGTATGTTATAGTATTAATGACCCAGAATCTTGTATCAAGAACAATGTTATTATCGTGATTATATAATTGGCAGTGCTTTAGGTAGTTGATCTAGTCCAGAGCGGAGGGGAAAGATGCAAGTAAATTCCACCCCCACTCCCAAAGCCTTAATGCCCCTTAAAGATTACCAGGTGCTATTAATAAAATTAGCAGAAATTGACCCCCAGCTATGACCAGTGGAGTAGAGGAAGGTTGACCAATGTCAAGGGCAGTTGACAATGCTTGGGTCGTAGGAGATCTGAAGTTTCCAAGAAAGATGAGGTGGCTCAAGAAAGAACCCTTAGATCTCTTAGGACCCAAGCATTAACAACTGATTCCCAGTTCAAAACCTTGCAGCTAGCAATCCTAATTCTTTGCAGGGACTGGGGTTTATACCTCTTGGACTGGTGTAAAATGTCACCTGGAAGAAGGTGAGTGAGAGAAGAAATAAAAGGGCTTTGCCAACTGTCCTAAATACATTTCTGGGCATCTGTGGGTCATTAGTAAGACTCAGCCTAGAGTTTTTTCAATTGTGGACCTTGGGTATTTTTGTGTTACCAGTTTTACAATGGAAAAATAAGGTGGTGAAGTAATGTCGCCCCCACCCCGTCTCCCCACCTCCAAAAGAACGAGGCCATAATGGAGAGCTCAGGTGAGATAGTTTTGTATGCATTTTGCCCTTTCCTAATTTAAGTCTCTGTTCACAGTTTGGGGAAATAAATGAATGTATTAACAGATTTAAATAGCTTTTAGGAGAAGGGGGTTTTGTAGGATTCTCTTTCTTGAACTTTGTATAGTTGCTCTAACTTTGGCATTCTTTTTGCCTGTAGTAAGTTTAAGGTTAATGAGCTGCTTAATAATAGACTTTCTTTATACTCTCCTAAATATGTTTATCACTATAAAACAACCAATGCTAGTTGCTTAAGTATCTGTGCAGCAGGTACACAGTTGTATTTCAATGGATGCCATGTATGTACAACTGCATTTATAACTATTAACAAAAGATTTATAAATGGCTTTACAAAAATAGTGTACCATGTGTATTTAAATAGGAAATGAATACTCTCCAATACATTTTTCTATATATTATAAAGAGCTTTGTGGTATTTCCTTGGTAGTGGTCCTCTCTCAAAAAACGGAAACAAATCCTAAATGCTTTGCCTTAAACCTCTTTTGGCACACATGTGCTGCCCTAAAAAGTCATGGCTCAAGTCTTTATAGGACTGTGCTTTTTTTTTTGCTTGGCTTTAATGAAAAGTTACAATCTACAAACCATTCCAAAGAATTATACTTTTAAACTTCTAACTATCTTGTGTCATAACATTCCTTGTCTAACTTTTGTACTCCCATTTGTTTTCATAGTTAAGAAAATACAATGCTTTTTGTAACAGAAGTCTCTCTTTTCTTTTGAGTTAAATGTTAAATTAATAATGGCTGCCATCCAGAATAGTGCCTAGCAAGATCTAAGCATGTAGTGGGGCTTATAACTATAATTTGTATAGACTACATTAGTTCTCCCCCTCAAATGCATTGCAAACAGTGTTTTAAATCCTCTGAGAGTGGGAGGGGGTGATGTCTCTGGGTGGGATATAATGAGACAGACTGTCATAGACAAGAACAAAGTTCTGAGTTTGTTTGAGGCAATATTCAGCTGGAACAAAGATGTCAAAAATGACAGCTATATTTCTAGTTTTTACCTCCATAATGTTTAGAACTTACCCAAGTGCTGGCATCATTGTGTTTTCTTGCCCCCTCCCTACCAACTACCAGTGATATGAAGAGGAGCAGAGCATTGTGACATCAGAACATCAGTAAGTGGCAGCTGTATGTATATCATATTCTCAAGCTCTAGTCTATTTGAACTGTACATACAGCAGTCACAGTACTAAAAGTAAAACACACTGTGGTTTGTACATAGGATCAGAAGCTGAGCGTAGGTTTTATCCTACCTTAAAATTGAAGCAATCAAGGTACAGGTCTTGGGCACAGTTCATGTGCTTCAGGGCTTTTTTTGTAGCAGGAACTCCTTTGTATATTAGGCCACACCCGTTTCATGTTGCCAATCCTTCAAGAGCTTACAGGGCCTACTCTAAACTCTTGGAGGATTGGCTACATCAGGAGGGTGTTGCCTAATATGTAAAGGAGTTCCTGCTACAAAGAAAACCCTGATGTGCTTATACTTTCCTAAGAATCAGTGCTGTAAAGAGCAGGATGACAAAGGCCTGTAAATCTATAAAAGACATTCTCTGTTCTAGCAGAATGGGGCTTGATATTACATTTAAAAGTCAGCAAATGTGCTAAGAACCAAATACTAGAAGTAACGCAACTCCAAATCAGTGGGGCAGACTGGGGAATACAAAATATACCAGACTCTTGAGCAATCAGTTTCTCTCACACACATTTTTCTTTTCCCCTGTTTTCTTTTACATCCCCTCCTCCAATAATGTGAGAGCAAGTCCTCTGCAAGTAATTATCCCTTGTGGGAAATGATCTTCTTTCCAATATAAAGGAGTATCATTTGGAATGACATCATACTTTAAATGAAGACTGGCCCAGTGGGCTTCCTTCATTCTATCCAGCTGTGTCTCTTCTCAAGCTAAACAATAAAAGGAGCCAGATCATTACTTGATGTGATGCTGAGATTATTGATGAATGCACTGATGATACACAAAAACAAAAAGGCAAAAACTACAGCTTGGTCTCTTCCTGCACCCCCAGATCAAAAATTACTACTGCTCAGTTATTACATTCTTACTGCATGCATCAGCTTCCAAGAAAATGGCTTTGGCAATCAGCAAGCCAATTCATTCACCTTTCAAACCAAAAAGCTACCAGCTGCAAACCTTATATTTCAACTTTAAGTTGTTCTAGTATGATGACATCATGTGAAATAAAGTATTCAGATCCAAAGACTAGATCTTTTCCGTGGACACCTGAGATGCATCCAAATATGCATATAAAAGCTGTGGAATATATAAAGGGAGTAAAATTGAAGGGAATAAAATCTTGTGATCTATGCAAAACAAGTATAAATGTGCCCAGTTTACCCAATTCAGAGGTTAAACCTGATGATGGATCGCTGCGTGTCTTATGATCATTCTTAAAAATGTAATTCCCAGTATTTGGTTAGTTGGGATTTTACTGTGTCTCAGTGTCTTATCCCATGAAACCAAGGGACAAATTTCCTTACTCCTTTGAATACATTTCTTTTGAGGTGTAGTCTTATGAATTGGGACTAACCTAGTCATTATCATTATATGGCAGGAGGATGTAACAGTTT
This sequence comes from Heteronotia binoei, assembly GCF_032191835.1. NCBI lineage: Eukaryota > Metazoa > Chordata > Lepidosauria > Squamata > Gekkonidae > Heteronotia > Heteronotia binoei. Next base: position 132,755,791 of record NC_083223.1, read on the forward strand.
CCAATTTCCTTCTTTTTTTAGAAAAGTGGATACGAGAGTCTGTTTGATCAGAGGAATTTTACATGGGAGAGAACACAGTTCTTTCATCTTTGACTTTTATCTTTTTTCTGTTCAGTACAGCCCTTTCCCCCCAGTCATGTCCTGCTGTGGTTTATGAGAGCCAATTTGGAGCTGTGGTTGGAGTGTCAGAGTAGAATCTGGAAGCCCCAGATTTAAGTCCCTGCTCTGCCATGGAAGCTTGCTGTGTAAACTTGGGACAATCACACAGTCTCATCCTGACCTATCTCATAGGGTTATTGTGAGGATAAAATATAGGAGGGGAGAATGATGTAAGCTGGTGTGTCTTCATTGGGACAGAAGGTGGGATATATGTGAAGTTAATTAATTAATTGACAAAGGATATTCTCATAGAAGTAAACAGAATGACCATGTCCCTTTCATAGAAGTGAGGAAGGGTAGAGTTGCAAATAATAGCGGTGGCATTGTCATAATCACATCATCATAGCATAATTACCCATTACAGCCATTTATTCCAGCCATCTATTCCTGGCTACCTTGTGTCCTGCCTCCCACTCTAGAGACCAAACTCCCTGTGATCACAGTAGTTTTTACCTGGAGTCTGCCCCTTATCCTGCTGGACAGGTCCAGTACTGTTGGGAACAGGACCCCCTACCAGTCCATCTGTAGCGACAAATGTACAGGTAAATGTATCCTTCCCTTTGTAGGTGGAATAGCAACTTGGAACTGGTAGTTTTGAACTAGAGGAGAAGGCAGCCAGACTCCTTGTTGCCTCTCTGGCCGCTCAGTGGCATTCCCATTAATTCTTTTATTGAAAGAAAAAGTCTTTTATTGAAGACTGTGCTATGTAATATCTAGTTTGGCCTGTGGTTCTTGTACGTTAAGATTTCAAGAGGTAGTAGGTGTTTGCAAAGCACTTTTCATAGGCAGTTATTGCTTATCTTATGTATAAACCCTGTATGCAGAGAAGTTTGGGATATCAATCCAAATAATAAATAAATAAAACAAATAAGCTGCTTTTCAATCTACTTACGCTTACCTGATATAGTGGAACTTATCTCGTGTTGAAGTTTGTGAGTGTTGGATAAACGGAGCTGCATGGAACATTTCACCTTGGCATTTAATTATGTAAAATTGGTAAAGTGCAAAGTGCTTGATACCAGTGTTCCCTCTAAGCTGAGTTAGTGTGAGCTGGCTCACAGATTTTTTTAGCCTCCAGCTCACACAATTTTGTTTTAGCTCAGGAAGGATGGCCCCAGAGCACAATAATTGCCCCCCCAGTCGGAATAAAGAGGCTGACACAGTATGTTGGGTATAAAACCGGGCCGCATTTATTGAAACAAACTTATCAAACTATAACTGGCAGGGGGTAAGGCCTAGAAGAACAAACCCTGGGGTCACCCCCTGACCCCACCTTGTCCTATGAGGGCGAGCCACCCTGCCCCCAGCACAAACCCGCCATATTCGGGCTGTTGCTGAGCGGCCAGGCCCCAAGCCATTCTCCACCTGGGCTAGCATCAATCCCCCCTGGAAAGTTCCGCCCAGGTGAGGCTTTCCGTGATCTGCATTCCCCACACTGAGCCGTACAGCCCATCTCCGGTTCATACAGACCACCCGCACACTCGGTGCTAAGCCATAGGTGCTCCCCTAAACACTATGGCCAATACATCCTCCAGCCTGCGACCAAAAACACAAACTAACACCCTAACACTACAAGGCAGTACAAGGTAGGCGAAAAACAACTCCACTTGGGCCAATTTTGTGAAGATGAAAAAATTCCTACCTGGCCCCCAATAAGGCGACCGGTAAAACCTGTACTGCCAAAGGGAGGGCGGGCGGGCAGAGAACCAGAAGCAAACTGCGTAGTTCTGGGCAGGTTCAGGGCTTATATAGCCCTGACGCGCGCCCAGAAGAAGCCCCAGATGAGCCGAGGCTGTCACTCAACCTCTTCCTCCATCCGCGCGGGCAATAACGGCCCCCAGCTTGAACGCCGGTGTTGTCGGCTTAACTGGGAAGGGGCCGGAACTTTATGCAGTAGCTCACAACTTTAAAGCCAGTAGCTCACAACTTTAATACCAGTAACTCACAAAGTAGAGTTTTTGCTCACAAGACTCTGCAGCTTAGAGGGAACATTGCTTGATACTCTTTTGTTTTCCAACAAGCCTACTACTCTTTTACACAGCAGATTAACACCTGGGAAGAAGTTTGATTCCATCCTTGATTTTCAGCCTCCATCCCTACCTGTATATCAGGACCACATAAGCTGTTGTGCACCAGTGTCAAACATTTCATCCTCTTTTTTATGGAAGAGAAATTCCACATGTATAACAGTCTGATCAGTTTTAGTAAAACCCAGCAGATTCTGCAGGGGGAATATATAGTATATCTTTAGCAGAACCAGTAGGGGTGGGTTAGTTAGCCCTCTTTTCTGGCCTGCCATTTTTAAAGCAGCAGCTAGACACGTGCCAAATTCAGACACTTTCCAAAGTGTTCTCCCCTGCCCATTGCAGTACAACTGAATGTTTGCAGTTGCAAAAATAAGATGGAACAAGAGGGAATCTGGTATCAGTTCAAAGGAAGATAGTAGGTGCGAAAAGACTTTGTGCATCTGTGTCCCAACGCCCATACCATTTTTTTGGGGGGGGGGGGGAGAGACATTGGGCTATCAGGCCTTTGTACATCTGAGAAGATAATGTATAGAAATGGGTTGTAGGAAATGTTGAAATATTGAGAACAGTATAGGAACAGGGATGGTTTCCTCTCTTTTATGTAACACTATTTTTTTTTGTTATAAAGAACAGTTCACATTAAATGGTATAAAAAAACATTTTTTAAATCTCCTGGACCATTATCTCAGTTTAGATTAAGCAAATGAAATTTGATACCACTTAATGCTGAGCAGGCCCCCCCAAAAAAGCCCATCAGGAGCTCATTTGCATATTAGGCCACACCCTCTGACATCACCGTTGTTACACAGAGGGCTTTTGTAGAAAAAGCCCAGCAGGAGCTCATTTGCATATTAGGCCACACCCCATGACACCAAGTCAACCTGAACTGCATTCCTGTGCATTCCTGCTCAAAAAAAGCCCTGATGCTGAGCCATAGTCTTGAAATTTACAGAAGTAAATGCCAGTGCTGTTAAATCAGTTGAGAGTGATGCCATTTAACTTCTTCAGCTTTTCCAGCCTGATAAATGATGGTGCAACCCTAAACTCAGTTGCACCCTTTTAAGCCCATTATCTTCAGTTGACTTAGAAAGGTATAACTCTGTTAAGGATTGCACTGTTGGTGTCTTTACTCTGCTGCTCTCTGTAGTAACGTAATATTTCCCCTTGCAAGTTTTAATTACCCTCTTGCTTCTAGGATAGACAATATTGCTTTATTTATTTACTTTGGATTTATATGTCATCCACTCCGCAAGCGGGCTCGTCATAATAAAACATTTTAAAATTACAGTTGTAAAAAGATAAAAAGCATATATAAACAGTTTAAAAAACCAAACATTTGGTGCTATGAAAAAGATTTTGTTAACCTGGGCAGTTTATATAGATATCTCAGTTCTTCTGTTAGTCTGTTAGGATCTGCAGATAGTATTGCTCAGCGACATAGCAGTGGCAGCCTCATCCCCCTATAGTTGTTGTAGGCCTGTCGAAAGAGTTCGGTTTTACAGGCCCTGCGGAATTGGGAGAGGTCCCACAGTGCCCTTATGGCCTCTGGGAAGCATTCCATAGCGTTGGTGCTGCCACTGAGAAGGCCCTGGCCCGTGTAGAGCTTAGTCTGGCCTCTCTTGGTCCAGGGATGGATAACAGATTTTTTGCATTCTGGACTGTGGACTGCTTACTCCAGAGCTCTCATCCTGTGAACAAATCCAAAACACTTTTCTTAAAGCAGTGCCACAGGAAGTCTAATGACCTGTTTGTTCAGTTAGCTTTTCCAACATACCCATTTTTAAAAGTTGGGGTAGATTTTAAAAAGCCTCCTATATAAGCCATTGAAATTAACAGAATGTAAATCAAATAGACTGTACCATTGGATCTCTCCAGCTCACTGAATCTCTCCGGTTCACTAATTGAGTTAATAGATTGTCATGCTAGCACTTCACTAGCCCTCTTCACAGAGCATTTTAATAGCAATAAAGGTGTGGGGAAGTGGAAGTGGATTCACAATAGCAAGCTCTGTGCTAGTCTGCACACACTTATTTTAAAGTGTGTATAGGTCCTACAGTTGTACAGGCACCTGTCTCTGTTGATGGGAACTCTGAAAAGGAATCCTGATCATGGAGGTTGAGGAAAGCTCTACATGCCCTTGCTTTTTATTTATGTATGAACTGTGCACATTTTACAATGAATGTACATCCAGTGGAGTAAAGCTCTGCTGCAATTCCACCCCATTCACTGTCACCAAACTATCATGCAAAAAACCTTGCTGCACATACATTTAAACAAGCTGTGGTGCAGTATTAGACCTTCAGTGTGAACAAAGTTTTATATGCCAACTATCCTTTTTTTAAAAAAGTATTTGAAGTGGCTCACAAAATTTAAAAATACATTTAAAAACCTACAAACCCAGGGCAGCAAGGTTCAAAGGGAAAAAAATCTTAAGAGTTTCTCTAAGCCTGTAGTTGAGGCTTTGCAGCTAAAACTTCAACGAGGGTTCCTGGAGTAAAGCCTCCTCTATCAGCCTTAGAGCATGGACAACTAAATATGAGTGGAGGAACTGCTGCAGATTTCCTGTTATGACTGTGGAAGCTGGACACTAATCTAATTCTGGGAATTTATACATGGTTCTTTATATCCTAGTGAAGATGATATACATCAGGAGGTCTTTGGAGACACCCAGACCAAAGACAAGGAGTAGGAATTAGCTAAATCTCGAACACTCCTAATTTAGAATGCTGTAAGGGCTATCCCCTTACATAAGGCATCCCCTGAGGGAATGTGGACCTCGTGCTTTGTTATGGGTGTTTACCTCTCAATCAAGTTCTTAAAGCTCTTGTACTTAATTCAGTTGTAAGAGTTTCACTGCATGAAGTTTAGTCTATATTTTCACACTTCAGTCTGCTGGGACAAGTTGTGTAAGACAAATATTACACAGCCTGTTGGGTTGTTGTTAAAGAGCAATGCCATATAGACTGTGTTATTTAGGATATGCGCACAAGAAGGAAGAAAAGTGAGTTAGGCACCACCTTTCAAAATTTTCAGGAAGTGCTGTAAGATCATTTTAGTTCTGAGAACTTTTAATGGGCTTTAAGCTACAGGCATGAATTGGTGGGGATGGAGAGCCAGTATGGTGTAGTGGTTAGAGGGTTGGACTAGGATTTGGGAGGCCCAGATTCAAATGCCCACTCCCCCACAGAAATATGTTGGGTGACTTTCAGCTAGACACACACTCCAAGTCTAACCTAACCCACCCTGAGCCCATTTTTTGGAAGGGTGGGGTAGAAATCTAAAATAATTAATAAATAAGTAAGTAAGTAAATCTACTTCACAGGTTGCTATGAGGTTAAGATGGAAGAGAGGAGAACAATGTAAGTTTCTTTGGGGTCCCCATTGGGGAGAAAGGTGGAATATAAATAAAATAAATTTTTCTTTGTTGTGTATTTAATGGTTGAAAATTTAAACCCAGGAGCAATCTTAGCCACGAGGCAACATAAGAACATAAGGGAAGCCATGTTGGATCAGGCCAGTGGCCCATCCAGTCCAACACTCTGTGTCACACAGTGGCCAAAAAACCAGGCTCCATCAGCAGGTCCATCAGTGGGGCTAGAACACCTTCCACTGTGCTCCCTCAAGCACAAGAATACAAAGCATCACTGCCCCAGACAGAGAGTTCCAACAATACGCTGTTGCTAATAGCCACTGATGGACCTCTGCTCCATATGCTTATCTATTCTCCTCTTGAAGCTGTCTATGTTTGTAGCCACCGCCACCTCCTGTGGCAGTGAATTCCACATGTTAATCACCCTTTGGGTGCAGAAGTACTTCCTTTTATTGGTTTTAACCCGACTGCTCAGCAATTTCATTGAGTGCCCACAAGTTCTCATATTGTGAGAAAGGGAGAAAAGTACTTCTCTCTCTACCCTATGCATAATCTTGTAAACCTCTATCATGTCAACCAGGGCAGATGCCCCAGGTCCTGTGCTCAGGGGGCTGCACTGGAGTGCCCCCAACTGCCCAGCTGCTGCAGCACCACTGCTGCCAGCCTCACTGCAGTCCCAGTGAGCTGTGCAGCTTCAGGGCAGCAACCAGCTGCTGGGCGGTAGGAACCATCCTCCAACCACTGTAAAGTCTGATCGCCTCAGCCCCCACCCTAAAGCACTACTCATAGTGATCCAGGCAGACTAGGAGGCAAAAAAAAAAGGCCCTGTAAAGGGCCCCACTCCACTGTGAGGAGCAGCAGGTTCGTGTGGGATGTGGGTGCCTGCTTATGGCACTGACTGTTTCTTGTACACACCTGCCTGTTTGCTACCAGCAGTGGTGGCCACGCCTCATGCTTGCCCACCTCTTTGTTCACAGTGGGCATCTGCAGCAGCTCCTCATGCTTCCCCACCTGCGATGGCTACTTCTTGCTTCCATCTGCCTGTTTGTTCAGTGAACTGATCAAAGCCACCAAGTATTACACCGTCTTTGTTTGCAAAAATTTATTATAAGGATTGTGTACAACACATAATAGACAATACAATAATGATAGAGGCCGGCAGTGCTAGGGCCTTTTAAAGTAACAGAAAACGCCAAGGGGCCAAGAAAACTCCTTTCCAAATGAAAAGATTTAAGTCCAAACTTGGAAATAGTCCAACCAAAATTCACAAGGTGGGTTCTCCTGAGGAGTGTAGCTTCAACACAGCCGCTTTCTTAAAAAGACGTCTCTCTAGATTTTTATAACATTTCAATTCTTTCTTCAGTTTGACGGCTTAATTATTTAGGAACCCTGTACTACATTCTCTAATCACAGCATTAAGCTTCTCATTTCAGTGTGAACATTGGGCTCTTTCTGTTTGTTCAGTGGGCAGAGACAGCAGCACTTGGTCCCTGTGGTCACACCACTTAATGCAACAATGCCTGCTTCCTGCCCACCTGTGTGTTTGCAGCGGACATGGGCAGTAGCAGGATGCTCACCCACCTCAGAGTAGCAATGGAGACTGCATCTTGCTTTGGGCTATGGTGGCCTGGAGTGGGGGGGGCAATGTTTCTGGGGCCCTATCCTGGCCTTATACCCAGGGCCCCAGAATCACTAAAACTGCCCCTGCTTGAACCACAGGCAAAAGATGTGGTATAAATATTTTAATGAATAAATCTCTATTTGATTCCCTAATGCCTTGCCAATTTTTTGTGAATGCCTTGTGATTTTAGAGTTGAGATTCTGTGTTCCTGTCTAACAAAGCACTTTTGGTTTCTCACTCTTTTTGAAGGTTTTTTCACTCAGGCATCTTGGTTTTTTCTATTATTTTAATAAAAGAATAATGTTTGTCAGTCTTCAGATATTCTAATATTTGTTCTGTTAGTTAAACATCTACTAACAAACATCACTCCAGTGCCATTGTTCATTATAATTTATAGGCATAATGTAAGCCATATCAGCAGATTTTTTCCCCAAACTAAAATATAGCTAACACAGGGAAATTCTTTGTCTCCCACAGGCAACAGCCAGTATCTCTCTCTCTCTCTCCTTAAGAATTCATAAATCAAACCCAGCAACACTGTCAAAGTCCTGTTTCTCATAACTCACTCCTATCAAATCACAGAAGGATAGAGTTCTCCCATTCCAATTATTTATGCATGAGGAGAAACAATAGTAATAGGTGCGCTTCATTTCATCAGCTTGGTTATATATAAACCAACCTGGACATAGGAAAATCCAAAAAGAATTCAACTTAGTCAAGCTAGAACTGAAAGTATATTATTATAGTTACGGAAGAAAATGTGAAGAAGCTTGACGAGCAAGAAGGATGGTATTTTGAGACAAACCCTATGGTTGAAGTCACGTTTTGGGGCTGAGCATGGTAAGCAGCAAAAGTTATTTGATTGCTCACCTAATGTCACTGCAAAAAAGGGTTCATGGGTTGCAGTGACACATGAACATATACACTGGGATCTATATAGTTTGGCTGTCAGTATGAATGGAAAGCCTTTTCAGCTGTGCCACCCTTAATATTTAATATATTGCTATATTAATGACGATTCGGCTGCTGCATTTGGAACCATAGGAAATACCACTGAGCATAATGACCACAAAGGAGGGAGGGGAACCTGCCTGTAACATCTATGTAGATGTGATTTTTCTGCATTCCTGTGTTCCTTCAATACCTCCCAGTCCACAGAATGATCCTTCCCAAAGTCCTGGAACCTACATGAAAAAGAGCCATATGGACTGGGGTGCTTTAAGCGAGGCGGAACAAGGGGATGACATTGTACCTCTCCTCAGCATAGATATGTTTGTGGAAGAAAAGGAGACCAGTTTCACCCCCTTGTCCCTCACTCCAGCCTTCTGATTTGTGCGGCTGTTTTAGTTGGGTTTCTACAGTCTTGAGAATAACATGGGGGGGCGGCGTTGGAGAGACTGCAGGAACAAAGAAGGTGAGAAATCGCCACATTCTATGCATGGATGTTGGCATACAGGATGCCTCTTTCCAGCCATGTGCTTGAGTGTGTTTTTACTTTGCAATAAAGGGTGTTAAGCAGAGTTTTGGTACAAATATAAGGAAAGTATGTCTTCCAATCTTTTTTGGTACTTCTAGGGAAAACACAGACTGGGCAAGGAATGTGTTGAGCAGCTCAGCAATGTGATTCAGCCTGTGATTTGAATTGAGATGCAGCCATGGTCTGCTGTGATTGATGACTTGAAATTTGTTGGGTCCTGGATGATTGCACCAAATGATAGAGACATTGATCATTCTGATTCAGTGCTGCCATCTGTGATGTGGCAGCTGCTGTGATCTTGGTGAACAGAAAACTGCATTCTGTACATACATTGTTGACCATGTGCTTTTAATGAGCAATAGTCTGACTCCTTTTTTTCCAGTATTATCTCACTTCAAAGGATTAGGTTGATTGTATCCTGTGATTTTGGAATGCAGGCCCCTCAGAGGATGCCACCTATAATTTCCAACAGCTACAACAACAGATATCATTAATCTACTCATCCCTGCTGTGCTTTATATTATATAAAAAGGGACTGATCACTATAAAGAGACAGAGAAAAACAAAAGTGTTATTGGAAGTTATATACACTGACCCAGAGTCTGCTTCCTTTTGCAGAATGATGTATATAGATTATGGCTATTCAGTTGCATCATGCACATTAAATAGGGCTGCCAGCCTCCAAGTGGGGCCTGAGGACCTTCCAGAATTTCAACTGATCTCTAGACAGAAATAGTTCCCCTGGAGAAAATGGCTGCTTTGGGGGGTAGACTCTATGGCAATATACTCTGCTGACATCTTTTCTTTCCCCAAACCTTGCCATCTCCAGGCTCCACCCCCCAAATCTCCAGGCATTTCCCAACCTATAGTTGACAAACCCTAGCATTATGAAACATGTATTCATTTTCATATTAACTCTCAAATTCTAGACCTAAGTCTGTCACTGCAAAATCTGTTCCTCCTCCTTCCCTTGCATATTATTTTATTTAAAATGCTACCCATAGAAAGCCATGGTTTGTGCTTTACCTGCAAAAAAAGATTGCAATCTCTGGCTTAATTTTGCTTTGCAGGGGTGCCTGGTAGAAAGAACTTTGCACACCTGCTCACAAAACACTGCAAAACCCCTTAATGAGATCTGAGACATTTGATTTGTTAAGGGATTATGACCTTAAGTTAAGTAAGGCTTTTTGATAGAAAAAGTCCAGCAGGGACTCATTTGCATATTAGGCCACACCTCTGACATCACCTTTGTTTCACACAGGGCTTTTTTGTAGAAAAAGCCCAGCAGGAACTCATTTGCATGTTAAGCTACACCCTTGGTGCCAAGCCAGCTGGAACTGTGTTCCTGCTCAAAAAAAGCCCTGACTTTAAGATTAGTAGCACAGAAGATATGTATTCAGCAATTTTTTGCATTATGAACCAACCTCCATTATTCTCCCAAAACATGTCTTGTTCCTCAGTTCTATTCTACCTCTTAGCAACACAGAAATAATGGGATAAAGTTGTTAATATTGGCACATTCATCACTTTTTCTCTTCCATTTTTTTCTCTTATCTCCATGCTAAATATTTCCGATATTTAAAGGTAGTCTCTAACGTAGTCAATTTAAATTCCTTTTGCCATGATATACCTCCCAGAATCATAATGTCCAGTAACTGTTCATTTTAAAAAACATGTCAAAAGGTGGCAAGGTAAAGTTGCAAGCACCGAGTCATTACTGACCAATGTGGTCACATCGCATCATGACATTTTCAAGTCAGGTCATGACCAGACCATAGGCAGAAGTACTGCAGTTTACCACTGTCCACTGGGTGACAAACCCAGGACTAAATATGTTTATATTTTTTCATATAATAACTGTGTCTCTGAAACAACCTTAAGAGTTGCAACGCTTTCTTGAAACCAGACTAGACAGCCTAATAAGTTATCTAAAAATGATGCCAGCATTAGATTAGATTTCTGTACTATAAACCATTAGAATGATTCCAGCATCTGCATTGTAAACCTGTCACACATTTCTAATCCTTGCTGGTTTTTAATATAGATCAACATTTTGGAGGTTCAATCCTTCCTTTTCTTTTGGCTTATAAAATGTTTTCTTAGAGATTCTAGAATCATAGAGTTGGAAGGTACCCCCCGGGGTCATCTAGTCCAACCCCCTGCACAATGTAGGAACTTCACAAATAAAGGTAAAGGGTATTTCCCTGTGCAAGTACCAGTCGTTTCTGACTCTGAGTTGATGTCACATCACCACATTTTCACAGCAGACTTTTTTTACGGGGTGGTTTGCCATTGCCTTCCCCAGTCATCTACACTTTACCCCCAGCAAGCTGGATACTCATTTTACTGACCTCGGAAGGATGGAAGGCTGAGTCAACCTTGAGCCAGCTACCTGAACCTGGCTTCTGCCGGTATCAAACTCAGGTTATGAGCAGAACTTGGACTGCAGTACTGCAGCTTACCACTCTGCACCACGGGGCTCTCTACTACATAGACAGCTTCAAGAGGGGATTGGATAAACATATGGAGCAGAGGTCCATCAGTAGCTATTAGCCACAGTGTATTGTTGGAACTCTCTGTTTGGGGCAAGTGATGCTCTGTATTCTTGGTGCTTGGGGGGAGCACAGTGGGAGGGCTTCTAGTGTCCTGGCACCACTGATGGACCTCCTGATAGCGCCTGGTTTTTTGGCCACTGTGTGACACAGAGTGTTGGACTGAATCTGCCATTGGCCTGATCCAACATGGCTTCTCTTACGTTGTTATGTTCACAAATACTTCCCCCTAAATTCACAGGATCAATATTGCTATCAGATGGCTACCTAGCCTCTGTTTAAAACCTGCAAGGAAAGGAGAGCCCACCACCTCCCAACGAAGCCTGTTCCACCGAGGAACTGCTCTAACTGTCAGGAAGTTCTTCCTTATGTTGAGCTGGAAACACTTCTGATTTGATTTCAACCCACTGGTTCTGATCCTACCTTCTGGGACAACAGAAAACAATTCAGCACTATGCTCAATATGACAGCCCTTCAAGTACTTGAAGATGGTGATCAGATGACCTCTCAGCCGCCTACTCTCCAGGCTAAACATGCCTAGCTCCTTCAACCTTTCTTCATAGGACTTGATCTTCAGACCCTTTGTTGCCCTCCTCTGGACCCATTTCAGCTTGTCTATATCTTTCTTAAAATGTGGAGTCCAAAAACTCAACACAGTACTCCAAGTGAGGTCTTATCAGAGCAGAGTAAAGCGATACCATCACTTCACATGATCTGGACACTATACTTCTGTTTATACAGCCCAAAATTGCATTTGCTTTTTTAGCCATCGCATCACACTGTTGACTCATGTTCAGCATATGGTCCACTAAGATCCTTTTCACACATACTACTTCCAAGATAAGTCTCCCTCATCCTATAGCCATGTATTGGATTTTTTCCTACATAAATGCAGAACTTTACATTTATCCCTATTAAAATTCATTTTATTGGTTTTAGCCCAGTTTTCCAGCCTGTCAGGATCATCCTGTATCCTGTCTTTGTCTTCTACTGTATTTGTGACCGCTCCCAATTTAGAATCATCTTCAAATTTAATAAGCATTTCCTCTATTCCTTAATCAAAATAATTTAAGAACATAAGAGAAGTCATGTTCGATCAGGTCAATGGCCCATCCTGTCCAACACTCTGTCACACAGTGGCCCAAAAAAAAATTGTATGTATGTGTGTGTGTATATATATACACACACACACACACACACACTGTGGCTAATAGCCACTGATGGACCTCTGCTCCATATTTTTATCTAACCCCCTCTTGAAGCTAGCTATGCTTGTAGCCGCCACCACCTCCTGTGGCAGTGAATTCTACATGTTAATCACCCTTTGGGTGAAGAAGTACTTCCTTTTATCCTTTTTAACCTGTCTGCTCAGCAATTTCATCGAATGCCCACGAGTTCTTGTATTGTGAGAAAGGGAGAAAAGTACTTCTTTCTCTACTTTCTCCATCCCATGCATGATCTTGTAAGCCTCTATCATGTCACCCCGCAGTCGACGTTTCTCCAAGCTAAAGAGCCGCACGTGTTTTAACCTTTCTTTATAGGGAAAGTGTTCCAATACTTTTATCATTCTAGTTGCACTTTTCTGGACTTTTTCCAACGCTATAATATCCTTTTTGAGGTGCGGTGACCAGAATTGCACACAGTATTCCAAATGAGACTGCACCATCGTTTTATACAGGGGCAGTATGATACTGGCTGATTTGTTTTCAATTCCCTTCCTAATAATTCCCAGCATGGCACTGGCCTTTTCTATTGCAATCGCACACTGTCTTCACATTTTCAGTGAGTTATCTACCACAACCCCAAGATCTCTCTCTTGGTCAGTCTCTGCCAGTTCACACCCCATCAACTTGTATTTGTAGTTGGGATTCTTGGCCCTAATGTGCATTACTTTGCACTTGGCCACAATGAACCTCATCTGCCACGTTGACGCCCACTCACTCAGCCTCAACATATGAACATATGAAGCTGCCTTATACTGAATCAGACCCTCAGTCCATCAAAGTCAGTATTGTCTTCTCAGACTGGCAGCGGCTCTCCAGCGTCTCAAGCTGAGGTTTTTCACACCTATTTGCCTGGACCCTTTTTTGGAGATGCCAGGGATTGAACCTGGGACCTTCTGCTTCCCAAGCAGATGCTCTACCACTGAGCCACCATCACTCCCCTTTGGAGTGTTTCACAATCCTCTCTGGTTCTGAACAATTTAGTGTCATCTGCCAACCTGGCCACTTCACTTCTCACTCCCAACTCCAAATCATTTATTAACACGTTAAAGAGCATGGAACCCAGTACTGAGCCCTGCAGCACCCCACTGCTTACTGTCCTCCACTGCGAAGACTGCCCGTTTATACTCACTCTCTGCTTCCTATTAATTAGCCAGTTTTTGATCCACAAGTGGACCTGTCCTTTTACTCCATGACTCTTGAGCTTTCTAAGGAGCCTTTGATGAGGAACTTTATAAAAAGCTTTCTGGAAGTCAAGGTAAACAACATCTATCGGGTCTCCTTTGTCCACATGTTTGTTCACCCCCTCAAAGAAATGTAACAGGTTAGTGAGGCAAGATCTTCCCTTACAGAACCCATGCTGAGTTTTCCTCAATAACCCGTGCTCATCAATGTGCCTACTCATTCTGTTCTTGATAATGGTTTCTACCAACTTTCCCGGTATTGAAGGCAGACTGACTGGCCTGTAATTTCCCGGATTTCCTCTGGAACCCTTTTTAAAGTTGTGGGTGACATTTGCTACCTTCCAGTTCTCTGGAACGAAGGCAGATATTAATGAAAGATTACATATTTTTGTCAGAAGATCCACAAGTTCAACTTTGAGTTCTTTCAGAACTCTTGGATGTATGCCATCCGGACCTGGTGACTTATTAGTTTTTAATTTGTCTATCAGTTATAGGACCTCCTCTCTTGTCATCTCAATCTGACTCAGGTCTTTCAAGACCCCTTCCAAAATTAGTGGTTCTGGAGCAGGCAAACACTTCTCGTCTTCCACAGTGAAGACGGAGGGAAAAAATGCATTCAACTTCTCAGCCATCTCCCTATCCTCCTTCGGTAATCCTTTTACCTCTTGGTCATCCAAGGGCCCCACTGCCTCCCTGGCTGGTTTCCTGCTTCTAATATATTTGAAGAAAATTTTATTGTTGGTCTTTATGTTTTTTGCAATATGCTCCTCATAGTCCCTTTTTGCCTACCTGATCACAGTCTTGCATTTGATTTGTCACAGCCTGTGTTCCCTTTTATTAATCTCACTTGGACTAGCTTTCCACCGCTTCTTTCCTTCTTACCTTTTACCGCTTCCATTACTTTGTTTGTTAACCATGCAGGCCTTTTCTTATACCTATTTGTGCCTTTCCTAACTTGTGGTATATATTTTATCTGAGCTTCTAGGATTGTAGTTTTAAATCACCTTCAAGCTTCCCCAAGGGTTTTGACTGTTGAATAAAGATGTTGAACAAAACAGGCCATAGGACAGATCCTTGAGGCACTCCACTTGTCACTCCTCGCCAAGAGGATGAGGAACCATTCACAAGCATTCTCTGGGTGCAATGTGTCAGCCAGTTACAGATCCACCTAACAGCAACAGGATCCAATCCACATTTTACCAACTTATCAACAAGGACAGTTTGTGGAACCTTATCAAAAGCCTTACTGAAATCAAGATAAACAATGTCCACACTGGTGGAACCAACTACCGGATGAAGTGCGGGCCCTGTGGAGTCTTGACAAATTCCACAATTTCATATGGCCTTCACTTAAATGTGGATTGACCCACTATATTCGGCCATCATAAACTACCGAGGAGAACATGTACAGCAATAATAATAATAATAGATTTTATTTGTATCCCGCCCTCCCCGCCTAGGCGGCTCAGGGCGGCTAACAGCATTTTATACATTTATATTAATAATAATAGCACTGAAAATGTTAATTTTTATTGTAATTTTATGTTTTTAATTATAATGGTTTTAATTATAAATTACATAAATTGTTTTGGAAAATGTTTTATATTGTAAATTGTAAGTTTTACATGTTGTGAACCGCCCTGAGCCTGCTTCAGTGGGGAGGGTGGGATATAAAAAATATATTATTATTATTATTATTATTATTATTATTATTATTATTATTATTATTATTATTATTATTACAGCATTCCCCTGATCCAGCAAGGTAGTCACTTTCTCAAAAAAACAGATCAGGTTAGTCTGACATGACTTGTTCTTGACAAACCCATGCTGGCTCTTAGTAATCACAGCCATCCTTTCTAAATATTCCCGGACTCACTGATGATTTGTTCTAAAACTTTTCCAGGTATAGACGTCAAGCTGATGAATCGGTCATTACCTGAATCCTCCTCTTTCCCTTTCTTGAAGATGGGGACAACAGGAGGTTTCTTTGCCCATATAAATTCCCGAATCATCTTCTGCCACTTCTGTATAATAGATGATTTAGCAATCAAGGAGATATTTGAGAATATGAAAGATAATCCATGTAGCGTGCATAGCAAGCCATGAAATATATAGTTTGTTGTTGTTGTTGTTCAGTCGCACAGTCAAGTCCGACTTTTTGCGACCCCATGAGCAAAGTCACGCCAGACCCTCCCATCTTCCACCATCCTCCGAAGTCTGCTCAAATATATAGTATACCCCCAAATGCAGGTCTTTCTGTGCTTCATGATTAACCAGGGGATTAAAAGATCTTTATAATCTGCACACCCACACTATGAAATTGGGGCTGTTGTCCACAGAATTGGGCATATGTATGAGTATCTTTTAACATCATCATTTACTGTTTTCTGAAGATAATGCAGAAGTGAAAATATACAAACTAACAGGAAACAAGTGTCCAAAAGATTCCCCAGTACTAAAGTGGCTGTTTGTACAAGGAAATGTTGTATTTGGAGAAATCTTTATCTATTTCCTCCCTCTATAAAAACTTTTAGAACATCATGTGATAGTCAAGTTTTGTTAGAACAGCAACTAAAAGTAACGTTGCATGTTAGGCATTTTATGATTGAGAAGTCAGAAATGTTCCATGTTGCATGAAATAGTAATGTTAAGTGTTTTAATATAGTAGTCAGCAGCGTAGAAATTCCTGGTTTAGCGCAGTAGGGCATTTGCTGCTGCACCATATGGCATAGTCAAAGAAAGAGTGCCAAGGGGTCGCAGAAGATTGCCAATCAATTTGTGAGTGAGTTTTTGGGCTGTCTTTGAACTCTAGTGTATGTTTAGTGGGAGAGCGTTTTACAACCACCTTCCAAGCACGGGCCAAGAGAGGATGCAGGCACAAGTAGGTGCTCACTTCATTCACTCTCAAAGTCTACGTTCGGGGAGCCAAACAGAGGCAAGTTGACCTTCAGGAAGACCAAATGCTCAACTGTCCAGGGTTGCAGGCGATTGTGATGTGGGCAGACAATGTCGCCCATATGCTAAAAGACGCGCTTGCTCTGCACGCTCGTCGGTGGGCACGAGAGGAATGCCTTCGTCATGGAGGAGAAGGCCGGCCAGACCCCCTCCTTCGTGACCCAGTAGTCCAAAGGAGACGTTTCCTGCGACTCGTTGGGCTTCGAAAGATAGTCCCTCACCATCGCAGCACCCGTCTCCGCTCTCAGGGGGCTACCGCTCCCAGAGGGTCCAACGAGCCGCCCGATGAGTGTCATCTCAGGACCCTTCGTGGCGTGAGTCTGGAGGGAAACAATGCCTAGCCGGGGAGGTTGGGCATGAACAGCAGTGGAAGTGGCAGATGAACTGCTTCCACCCCCCCCCTCCTCAGTTACTGGCACTGGGCCCCTCGACTCTGCAGCGCTCGACCTTCTGGGAGAGGTCATCTCGCCAGCAATCAAGCTCGTTGGCTCGCTCGGCGACTGTGCCCTTAAGATGTGGATCTAACATGGTCGCCATCATGTAGACCTTATCCTGGGTGAAAGTCTGAAAGTGGGCCTCAAGCCCTTCCTGCAGCCTATCAACCAGGGCATGCACCACTGGAAGAACGTCTGCACAGCCTTGATCTGGCACTAGAAATGAGGCCAGGTCCTCACGAACCATGTGGACCATGGGGATGACCAGTGCGATGCTTGCTGTGTCAGACAAGAGCATTTCTTTGTGGGTCTTGAAGGGCACAAGAACCTCCACAGTCTGAGAAATGACCACCCAATCCTCTTGGGTGAGACAGTTCTCATCCTGAAAGACCCTCGTCTTAGAGACAAAGGCATCCAGGGCTGCTCTCTGCTCCATCATGCACTACAGCATGGCACAGGTGGAGTTCCAGCATGTGCTGACGTCACCGATCAGGCGGTACCCTAGCACGCCTGTCAGTGTCTGTTTCTCACACAGCAGATACGGGTCCATATTGCTGCGTGAGAAGTGACCCGTGATGTGCCAACACTTCTGGGGCAGAAGTTGGTACTCATGGGTCGCGGCTAGATACCAACGATCCTGGCTTTTCATCTAGCCCAATGTGTCCTTAACGACGAGGTGGAGAAGGTGGGCCACGCAAGGAAGGCATTGTAGGCCCTGACGCTGGACAGCCACCTTGATGTTGGAGCCACCATCAGTCACCACAAAGCCCGTGGCGACGTCCCCCGCTGCCTACCCAGCCCTCTAACTGCTGTGAGAGGATGGCTCTGAGAGTGTCCGCCGTGTGTGGCGCGTCGACTGCTTTGGCGTGCAGCAAGGCCCAGCAATAGCCAGCCTGGCAGCCCTGACCCTGCTTGCCGCAACTGCCACCTCCACCCTGCAGCTCACTGAGTTGCCACCAATGCGCAGTCAGGAAGAGATACCCCTCAAACGCATGTTGGGAGCTCCAGATATCTGAGGTGAAATGCACAGTCCCTTCGGCAGCATGGGACAAATGTGCCTTCACCACAGATCTGGTCGCTCTGAAAACAACTGTCACAATGGTCCTGCTAATGGTGGTTCTAGCAGGAACTTTAAACCAGGGTGCCAGGTACTCGAGCAACCCTAGTACTCCAGAATTCTCAACCACTGAAAAAGAAAGCCCATGGGCGATCGACCTGGCAATCACCCTCCTGCCATACCTGATTCCCCCTCTTGGCACACAGGTGCCACCCCCACCAAACATCTCAGGCAGAGATGGATGGCATTCCTGCACTTCCACGGAATGCTCCTGGAGAGCTCCGGAGGTAGTCACGATGGGATGGAACTCCTGGCTGGGTGGTGTTGGCCGCTTGGGCACCCCAGCACCAGCCTGCTTCTCCCTCTTAAGAAGCACCACCGGGTGGTGCTTCCACAGGTGGTTCCGCATCCCCCCTGGAGTTAAGTGGGCAGGGTCCTGCCCACAACTGATCCGGGCCCAGCACAGCTGGCACCGTGCATAGCGTGGATCCTCCATAAGTCGGAAATGCTTCCAGACTTCGGAGGTGTATGGATGCCTAAACTGACTAGCAGCTTGGATGTCCAGAGCCATCTCCTGGGAGGGGCTCGGGGCAGACACATCGTGTCTTAAGGTTGGCCACCGGGGGGAAGTGGACGAAGATGGAGGCACCTCGTTTGTCTCCATCTCTTCCCCCTCCACCCCATGCAGCCTCCCCTCCTGGCCATCCCCTGAAGGAATGCTGGTGCCCGAAGGAACTGAAGAAGGGGGTTGGTCCTCCTCAACCAGCTTCTCCTCCAGCTCCTGCACGACAGTCTGCACCCTCCTTGGGGTGATTGTTTTGGATAGAAGAAATCCAAGCCACCCAAATCAGGAAAAGTAAAAGGACACTGCACTTTTAAAAGTCCTCTCACTAAAGTAAGATATGAGCAAATTGGCGAAAAAAAAAACCCCCACTCCAGGCCCCCACCCCCAGCAGAACCCCCTAACCCTAACCCCAAATAAGCTACCCAGTACTCATCCAAATCTGGATAACTAAAGGAACTCTGAGTCTTAAAAAGTCCTTTTACTAACTAAAATAAAACAAGAACCCCAAGACTGCCTTACCTTAGATGTCTTCTCTACTCCAGGCAAGTCAGGCAAGGCTGAGAGAGAGCAGCAGCAGCTGAGGCCAAGGGCCAGCACAGCACAATCTCTCTCACACACCAACACAGCAGCAATGGAATGGAGTCCAGCCAGGCAGACTCCTTAAAAAGGTTCTCTGGCCCTACACAGAGCAGTTTAAAAAAATAGCACTGCTCTGTGATTGGCCAGAGAACACTGTTTACTTGGATACCCAAGTAAACAAAAGAACAACAATGTTGCTGATGGCTGGAAGATTAGCCCAGCCATCAGCTACACAATAGCCCTGCAAAGCATGCATTTGCAATGCATTTTGCAAATGCATGCTTTGGATTGGCTGCTGGAGCTCCTCTCCCCCTCCCTCCCTGATCCCAGGGAGGCTATGGGAGAAGCGGGAAAAGGCTTCCAAAGGAGGGAAAGGAGGCAAGCAGCTCCCCTGAGGCTGCAGAAGCTCCTTTCTTGCCTTTCCATTGACTTCCAAATACTTCCGAATATATATTTGGAAGTATACGGGGAGCCGTATACGGCTCCCGTTTAATGGGCTGAAAATGGATTTGGAAGTATACGGTGCCGTATACTTCCAAATCAGCGGTGATTCGGGGGGTTATTCGGTTCAGCTGAACCGAATACACACCCCTACTACACACATCTGTTGTCAGTCTGCAGCACAGTCAGAGTTGAACATTTCCTGGCTGTAAGCTCATCGAGAAGACTTGAACAGGATTCTGAATAGACTTGCTTAGGAATGCTCGGCTAGTGGCAGTATAATTATTAAGAGCTGTGACACAGGAATCCTGTAGTTCAAAGCACATCTTGGCTATAAGTTAATTGGAAGTCATTAAGCAATCTAATTAATATATGAATAATAATAATATTGTATGGCTTCAATAAAAATATTGCAACAATGCAATATCATTGGCTATTATATGGTTAAAGAGCCATTGTAAGGGTTGTTGGAAGGTGAAACACTTTGCAGTTGTGAAAATATGCCTGAGGGTCAAAGTATTATTAAAGGCTATGTGTCTTTTTCTAACTGCACAGACTGGATTGAAGATAGGTAAAATGTGTAGGGCATCATGAGCAACTCAGAAAGTTTTAGGCATTGGTTGAGTTGAATGTGTAAAAGTCTTCTGAAATTATAGGAAACACTGGAGTAGATATGGGAGCATGACATTCCTAGTCAGTCTAATAAAGAGGGATTTTTTTTTCAGGTCCCATTGCATAAACGTTGAGTTTATTCACCCTTGCTGTAGTAACAGTTTATTCTGGCAGCTGTTTGCTTTGGGGTTTTTTCACTTGCAAAATGATTCAAGCATTGCTTCCCAACCAGGCTGCCTTGGATCCACTGGGACAAAGTTCATGTGCTTCGTTGACTTTGAACTTTTCCTTTCCAGAGTTTCCTTGCTGACAGCTGCACCAGGACAGATATGTTTACATCATGAAAGTAGATGGCAGCTTGCAATTCAGAATTTCCATTTCCTTTTACATTGTTCTGGAATTTCTCCTCCACCATTCCAATGTCCTGAAACTTTAGCCTACTGTGCATGTTTCTCAAATTCTTACAGTGTGTGCCCTTTGTTTTGATTTCAATGTGCTGATACTAAACATGGACTACAGGAAGATCAGTTTCATCAGTCTCTGTTTACAAGAGATTTACTCATGAGTTATATGAATTTTCTTATCACTACTCCATTTTGTAGTCTTGTAGACTTAAACATGTGGCCTCTTCTTGTAAGGCTTCCAAAGTTCCAGCTATTTCAAAAGCCACAGTTGTGTTCACATCTGTTGTAGGTTGCAGCATGGAGAACAGTGTCACTGTTTTATGTACATAAATGCTATGAAATCTGATTGACTGCTTTGGCCAATAAACTGTTCTGATTTTTATTTTGACATTCAGTATTCTATAAAAGGAAAGATACGTTTCCCAAGAGCATGTTAATAATTCCATTGAAAGAATGGACAGTATAAACCACAAGTCTTAAATCCTCAAAATGTTGGGGGAGAGTGCTGTTGAAAGCTCAAATGGGATTACATTCTTCAGTATCTATTTTAAACCATTTGTTTAAGGCACTTCCCTTTATTGTTTTCCTCCTATATATTAGTCTCTTCATCCTTGTAATTCTGGACCTGTACTTATTTTCTTTCTACTATCTTGATAAAGTTCTTAGATACAACAATAGTAATACTACATTAAAAAAAAAAATGGGGGGAAAGCACTCTGTTTTCTTGCTAGTTCTCTTCCTCAGTTGTAGTAGTTAAAGTGTCATATTAGGTACTGGGAATCCCCACTCTGCCATGGAAGATTACTGAGTGACCTTGAGCCAAACATATTCTTTCTGTGAAGACTCCCTCACAGGGTTGTTGTTAGGATAATATGGAGGTGAGGAGAACAGCAGAGTCATTTGGTCCCACTGGGGAGAAAGGCAAGATATAAATTAAGCAAATTAAAGAAAAATTTGCAGGTGGTAAAAAATTAAAGTTTGAATTTTGCATTTTCCTAGTGGTCATTTGTGGGATTGTAAGTATAACTGGCCTACATAAACAAAGAAGCAAATTTAAGTTGACAATCCTATGCAGTGTACTGCAGTCTAAATCCATTGACATCAATGAGTTTAGCCTGGAATAACTCAGCATAGGATTGTACTGTAAATCCCTTTGATTTAAATGGAGATGTCAGACATATGCTTAACTTTAACTTTAAAATGCTACTTTAGCTGGATTTTGCCCTGTAATTTGGAGGTTGGGGCATGTTTTTTGTGGGAGAATCTTGAAGAAGCAGGTTTTTTTCTAAGTTTGAACCACATAAATAAACTTTTATTCTTGTAATTAAAGTCCAGTGAATCTTTCTTGCCTTTTTGGCCTCTCTTATTTATGTTTTCATTGGCACTCTGATTTGAAAGCAGGAAATCATACAAAAGTGATTGTGCTGAATATTTGAGCACAAACAGGTTTCAGAGTACATGGATTTGGCACATGGCTTTATCTTAACATTTACTCTCTGTTTTATTTCCTTTGCAGTTGGTTGCCTTTATCCTAGCACCTTTATACTGCATCCTGTTTCCTTCCTCTCTCAGAAGTTGTAGTACTAGCAATCCAGCCTTTGTTTGTCCCACTTGAGTCTTTAAAATAATAAATTTTGTTCTTATTGAGATAAGCCTTTAATGCATATTTTAAAAAATAAAACATTTAGTCAGATTCTTAACCTCCCCCACCCCGTCCATTTTATTTTGTTAAACAGTTTTGCTTTATATTTTCTTTAATTCTGCCCAAAGCAAATTGGAAAGGTGGATGGCAGGAAAGAGTGATCCAGATGTGGACTCTTAGTATCTTTGTGCAAAATACTTTCTGTTCCTTGAGTTTTCTAAACTGGATTGCAAATAATTTGCATGTGAGTTTCTTTTAGCTGCCACTTGGAAGCTGTGGTTTGTGTCCAGGGAAAGATACTAATCCTCAACAAAGTGTCCTTTCCTCTCCTTCAGTGCCCAGTCCACCAACAATAGCCTAGGAAAAATGCTCCGAAGAGTATTCTGTCCTTACCTTTCTTCTGTGCCTTCTGTACTGATTGCTTGGGTTGCCTGTTTACCTACCTGAGCCTGAGTCTCAGTGGAGAGAGAGTCAAGTGTTAATCAAGGACTCTAATGTTGGTCACAGATACTTCATCCATGCACATTCTTACACTGCTTCTTGTAACCATGTGAGCTTAGGAGGACTCATGTGTACTTTGATATGT
The DNA here is from genome assembly GCF_032191835.1 of Heteronotia binoei. Classification (NCBI taxonomy): domain Eukaryota; kingdom Metazoa; phylum Chordata; class Lepidosauria; order Squamata; family Gekkonidae; genus Heteronotia; species Heteronotia binoei. The sequence goes on from NC_083223.1 coordinate 132,778,682, forward strand.
GTCCACATAACAGCCACTTCTTACCTGATTCCAAACTGAAGAAGCCATAAGAAGTCAGGGTGGTGAGAACCAGAAATGATTGTGAGGCACTCCAAAGGGATCTGTTGAGGCTGGGTGAGTGGGCATCAACGTGGCAAATGAGGTTCAATGTGGCCAAGTGCAAAGTAATGCACATTGGGGCCAAGAATCCCAACTGCAAATACAAGTTGATGGGGTGTGAACTGGCAGAGACTGACCAAGAGAGAGATCTTGGGGTTGTGGTAGATAACTCACTGAAAATGTCAAGACAGTGTGCAATTGCAATAAAAAAGGCCAATGCCATGCTGGGAATTATTAGGAAGGGAATTGAAAACAAATCAGCCAGTATCATAATGCCCCTGTATAAATCGATGGTGCGGTTTCATTTGGAGTACTGTGTGCAGTTCTGGTCGCCGCACCTCAAAAAGAATATTATAGCATTGGAAAAAGTCCAGAAAAGGGCAACTAGAATGATTAAAGGTTTGGAACACTTTCCCTATGAAGAAAGGTTAAAACGCTTGGGGCTCTTTAGCTTGGAGAAATGTCGACTGCGGAGTGACATGATAGAGGTTTACAAGATCATGCATGGGATGGCGAAAGTAGAGAAAGAAGTACTTTTCTCCCTTTCTCACAATACAAGAACTCGTGGGCATTCAATGAAATTGCTGAGCAGTCTGGTTAAAACGGATAGAAGGAAGTACTTCTTCACCCAAAGGGTGATTAACATGTGGAATTCACTGCCACAGGAGGTGGCGGCGGCTATATATTTGGGGGGGGGGGAGTTGGCCACTGTGTGACACAGAGTGTTGGACTGGATGGGCCATTGACCTGATCCAACATAGATTTGTTCTATCGTCATATTCTTTGTCAAAAATTTTGTTTTATGGTAGTTGATCTTCAGTCCTGCCCAGTAACCAAATTGGTTAATCTTGTTTATAAGACAGTTGAATCAATTGAATCTATTGGTTGCTTTAGTATAAGAACCAGATCATCCGCAAAGGCTCTTAATTTATATTGTTCACCTTTTACCACCGCTCCTTTAATACTTATATCTTCTCTTATCTGGTTATTCAATATCTCTAAGCATAAAATAAAAAGGAGTGGTGACAATGGGCAACCTTGTCTTGTACCCTTTTGGATATCAATTGCTTCTGTTAATTCACCATTCACCATCATTCTTGCTCTTTGGGACAAATATATTGATTCTATTGCTCTCAAGAAATTTTCACCATGTTTCATTCCCTTCAGTTGTTGCAGCATAAATTGCCAACAAACATTATCAAAGGCCTTCTCAGCATCCAAACAAATTAATGCCAATTGTTTCTCTGGACGAGTCTCATAATATTCCTATATTTCGGCACCACCCAGCCGAGTGGCCGCCTTAGGCTGGGGGCCGCCCATTACCTCCCCTGCCAGATGGGAGACAATTGGTTTGCCCTGGGCTGCCTGGGGGCGGGCAGCCTTATATAGGCTGGCCCGTCCCCCTGTGGCGCAGTTCTTTCCCCAGGGTCTCGTCGGGAGAAAGACTTACAGTCCACGAACAGGTGTGGCTGTGCGTTGGGCCTTGGCTGTTCGGCAGGTGGAGCTGCTAACGGTGGCTTCGGGCGGCAGGAGAAGCGGTGGACTACGAGCCAGGACGAGCTGTAGCCGTTTTTTGCGGCTTGGAGGCAGGCGGAGCAGCTTGGCGCTGCGAGCGTCGGCGCGCTTGTCGGGCTCCTCAGGGAGTATTTGGCGGCTTCTCTCAGGCCTCTTCTCTTTCCCCAGTAGCATTTAGGTTCAGTTGGGGCCCGGGTATTGGGAGCGGGCTATTTAGGCGGGCGGATTTCGGTAGCATTCCTCTGGGTGGCCGCGTTAGCGGTTAGCTTCTTCCCGCCTTTCCTGTCCACCCCCCCTTGCCTTTCCTTGGCTGCAGGGAGCACGTGGCTCTTCCCGCCCCTTTTTCTATTCACCCCCTCTCGCTTTTTTAGTGGGCGGGGTGTGCGGCGCGGAGCGGGTGGCCCTTCCCGCCTTTTTTCACCCACCACCTCTTCACTTTTTCCGTTTGCGGGCTGTGCGCGCTGAGTGGTGCTCGTAGCTAGGGTATTATTTGCTTGGGCTAGCTACCAACGAACAGTTTTGCTGGTGGGGGTGCTGGTGATTGGTGTTGGGTGGCTGGGCTGAAGAGTGTAAGGGGCTTGTGCAGTCCCATTGGGACGGAGCTGTCAGAGCCAGTAAGCAGGCTTGCATAGCCCCCCCCCCCCATTACCGCTTTGGTATTGCTATTCCTTAACACCCTTGGTGGATTACCAGAAGGGCTGGTGTTTTAGGCACTGAGGCAGGGGCTGCTGGGTAAGTGGTTGTGCCTGAGCCTTTATTAGGCCATGTGGGAGTGAGGCGTTTGTTGGCTGGGTTTTTTGGTCTTGAGTGGGGGCGTTTGTTTCATAGGGGCTATGGGGCCTAAGAAGGGTCAGGGCCCTTCAAAGGGTAAACAGCCTGCCAGAAAACCAGTGAAGAGGCCCTGTCCAGCTGAGCCCCCGACTGATGAGTGGGATGATGCAAGTACCCGCCAAGCGATTTTGGACAGCTTGGCGGCTGTGGAGGGCGAAAGGGGTGTCGCCGGTCCCTCTCGGCACACGTCAGGTCTTACGGGCAATGGTAGGGCGGCAACCATCACTTTCCAGAGGGAGGTGCTTGCTTGATTATCTGCCTTACAGGACGGCAATGAGGGCGATGCGCTGGACACTGAAGCACTGAGACATGCTTGGAATAAAAATAGGGTTTTTTGGCATTTTAAAATTACTTTTTCTGTGCTCCAAGCAGACTCAAAGCAGTTTACGAAGTCAAAAAGGGGGGGGGGGGGAACCATCAATAACAAAAGTATTTAAAGGTGGGTTACTTAACAACAAACTAACCTACCTGCCATGAATCCATAGGGTGTGGATGGAGGCAGAGAAGTTGGTATCATTTCTGCCTGTTCCTCCACAAGCAAAGAGACAGGCACAGGAGACTGGAATATAGTTGAATAACTAGTATGAAATATTATTGGATGAAATTGTAAAACACTTAGGCAGGCAGAAATACAGGAGCTACTAATTATTCTTGTGCCCACATGCACTTGTGCAATGTGTAAACTAAGGTATGAGAATAGGCTTCCCAATCCCCAGGTCCCAGCGGAGGATCCCCTGGTTTTACAGGCTTCCCCCCACCCCCAGCCAGCTGGCCTGCAGGGGGAAGCCACGCCCCCACAGCCACCAGTACCTCTAGAGCTCCCGCAGGTTAAGAAACCTGCAAACAGGTCCCGTTTTAAAATGCCTCTTTGTGTGTGTGTGCGCCCCTTTAAAGTTGAGAAGGAAGCAGGAAGTACTTCATGGGGAAGGGTAGAAGCAGAGCCTCGGTTTGTTTTGCTTTTATTTCACAGCGGGAGAGAGCAGCATAGCCCCTCTAATTGTCAGATGTCCTTGTGGAGGAACCACACCCAGTGAGTGAGAGAGAGAGTACTTTTCAGAAGTCTTTGTAGGGGAGGCAGTAATAGTGTGTGTCTGCCTCTGTGCTTGTTTTGCATTGTTTTCAGAGTCTTTGTATAGGAGCCTGTTTATGGGATAGAGGAAAACTCCACCTCTCTCTGTTTTGTTTGCTTGTGTTAGGCTGAAGAACAGCAGTTACTGTGAGTAAAGCCCCAATGAGATCACATGTGAGCTTGCAAACTCTGTGCATTTTGGCTGCTTTTTGTGTGTTTACACTTTCATTTAGTAGAATTGCAGCTATTGGGGGATGAGGAAATGATGACTATTCAGGTGAACTGCACTGCTGTATTTTTATGCATTTATTTTGGAAATGAGAAAGTCTGTCTCCGCCCCAAAGTCTCCTGGTTCCACTCCCAAAGTCCCCAGATATTTTCTGAATTATACTTGGCAACCCTATAAGAAGCAAGAGGAAGCAGCAAGGGGAGCAGATTATTGATTCAATCTGGGGAGGGCATCTGAAACAGCAAGGATCTCTAGCCAGCCACAGATCCAAGAGAACCTCAGATTTGCAAAGAAGGGAAGGCCTGAATATTTCCCACTGCCGAATTCAGAGTTTCATTGTAGCACCAGTGTCTAAAATAAATTTAGGCAGCGTTATTTTCCACTCCTGTTTGTCTCTAGTGTCTTGGAAGTGGGCTGAGATTGCATTTGAGACCCCTTGTGTTCATTGGTCATAAAAGTAGATGAGATGGGCAGAGACAGTGGACAGCAAATCGGAGACCTCTGGGGGGTCTTGTTGAAAACATTCTTGGGAACTGTGGTTTATGTGGAGTGGGAAACATTGCATTGCGTAAGCAACACTGTTATGCACTCAACACATTGCTCCATAATTCTGAACATGAGTCAGCTGCATATGAGTGTAGTAGTGATTGCCACCAACTGCAGACACCAAAGCAGCACATAAACTTGAAATACAGCTTATTTTAAATTACAAACACAACTGCAGTTCATGAAAAAGATGGGTGTTTCAGGAGGATCAGTTTGATTTTTCAAGTGGGTTACTTGCAAGAATCTCAGCATCACTAGATGTAACTTAAATATGCCTTTTTGTTGTAACATTTTTGTCATTTTGTCATTTGCTTTTGTTGCAGTGTATGTTCTGTGCTTCCCCCCCCCCCCCGAGTGCAATATTCCATTTTTGTTTTTGCCATTTCTGGCAAATAATGCTGAACTAGGTGGGTGCTAATGTACTAACGAAAGAGACTGAACTACAGATCAAAGTTCCTTGTTCAAATCTCACCTAAATTACTTTAGGGAAGCCATTATATCCCAGCCTCAATTTTCACCCACAATATGGAAGATCATAATAGTGATCTGCTTATAAGGTTGTTTCAAGGACCGTAAAAGGAAAATGTATAGGAAGTGTTCTGAATATTTCATACTGTTGAGGGACCCTATATCCATGCTGTGCCATGCACACAGAAGCTTGTTGAAACAGCATCTGCATGTGGCCTGTTCTATATTGTGGGCATTAACTAGAAAGTGGCTTCCCATATGCTGAGTGTCCATCCCACTGCCAGATCTCCCTACAAATGGTTGGGTGATGAATTGCAACATAATATGGAAGCTCCATGCAGCAGCACATTTACACTTGGCATGTGCTTCAGACTTGAAGCCATTTCAGCTGTTTGATTCCACAAAGTTGCCATAAAGACTGTGTGTGATAAGGTGGCTAAATTGGGAAAAGAAATTGCAAGAAGCAGTCTTGAATGTTTGTAGTTTGAAACAACGCAGAGTGAATAGTGTTAAATATAATCCACTGATTTATTCATTTGCACTCTCAGGAAGAAAATAACTCTGGAATATATTCTGTTCATTTGCTGACTATACGTTATGCATATTTCCTCTGCATAGATCCAGGTGGGCAGCCATGTTAGTCTGAAGCATTAGGACAAAGTTTGAGTCCAGTGGCACTTAGGACCAATGAAGTTTAATTCTGGGTATAAAATTTTGGGTGCATGTACACTTGTTCATAGGTTTGTGTGAAACATATGCTTATGAAGTGATCCAGACCCTCATGTCTGGAGGAGTTTTTTAAAAAATAATAATGTTCCCTCCACCTGCCCTGATTCATGCCAAGCAACTTGCCACTCACACAAGAGAGTATGAGTCCCTTCTTGCGTGGAGCTGAGTTTGGGTTCTGAGTCTGACCACGGTGAAATGGAAGCTTTTTCCTTGACACTCTCATCCCTCTTCATTGAAATTCATCCTTGCAGTGACCGAAGCTGGTTTTGGTGCTGATATCGGGATGGAGAAATTCTTCAACATCAAATGCAGAGCTTCTGGCTTGGTTCCCAGTGCGGTTGTGCTTGTTGCTACAGTGAGAGCATTGAAGATGCATGGAGGTGGGCCAAATGTAAGTTGTTATACTTACTTAATAAAACAAATAATAAATCATGAGAACTCCCTCTGATTAAAAAAAGGTCCTTTTTGGAGATATGTATAAACATTTTTATTTTTAAATCGTTGGAACAGCTCACTCTGTGGCACGATTAACAGAAATGCTTGTTGCACTGTCTTTCATCATACAGATATCCTCTGTGGCATTATCCTTGGAGATTACTTGACTTGGACATACAAATGAGGGGAGCTCTAAAAATGATTAACATATTGGAAGGGGAATGAAGTCTGTTTGCAGTCTCCTTTCTCTTTCTCCATCTGTGATGGAACCGGCCCGATTCTGCCTTCAGACCCGGTCCCGTCAACTCCCTATTGAGTCGCCAACTCCTGGAGGGAGCTATTTCTCCTTCGGCCACTTGGGCTCACTGCCACCACCTGCTCAGTCTAGGGGTTCGGATTGAGAGGAACAGGACTCCCAATCCCCCTCTCTAGCTCTGAGGCCAGGCCTCAAGGTCCTCTGCCACCCTGTACTTGGGATTCACAGAGACCAAAGCACTTCTTCGGGGAACCCCTCGAGGATTGGCACCTTATCCAACCACAGGCCTTTCCCCGGGGCCCCCTTCATAAAGCGTGGTCTAAAGCGGTTGGGGATCTATGTGGTACAGAGTTTGACTGCCAGCATTCAAAACAGTAAAAATATTTAATTAAAAGAGAAAAAGAAAAGAAAAGTAAAACAAAACCAAAACCAAAACCAGTTGCATATAAAAGTTTAGCACAGCACAGCACCCGAACAGCAACCAGCATGACAAATAAAAGGTGGATTTAAACACATCCTACTGTCCCTGGTCTAAACTTGCCCTGCCTTGTGGATGACTTACTCGGTCTGACTGCCTGGGGTCCTTTTCCTCTTGATTAGGCCTCTCCCACAGGCAGGAGCCCCCACACTGGCAACCTCTTCCTTTGAGCGCCAGCTGAGAACTGGCCTTTTCCCGCCTAACTCAAATAAATAAAACAAAAGAACTTCCTGCCCCTCTAGGAGGCTTTCCCCCTAGAGTTGCTGGTTTAACTCCAGAAGGGGGGAGGCAGTGAGGGGAAGGCTAAAGAACTTCCTGCCCCTCTAGGAGGCTTTCCCCCTAGAGGCGCTGGTTTAACTCTGGAAGGGAGGAGGTGATGGAGGGAGGCTAGGCCAAAGCCTGCTTTAGTAGTTTAATGTTCCCTTCCAATGAAGCACCAACATTAACTAAGATGGCGTTTCTCCACACCATCTTAACCCAGGGTTTGGCCCTTATTACTTTATGGCCTCACAGTGTACTTTATTTTGCCATGGGTAAACTCATGGAGTCTCATAGTTTCATCTACTGTTTTTATGCTGCCAGTTCTTGCCTCTCTATTTGCTATTTTCTCAGCCCTTGAACTGTGCTGTTCTAACTATGAATTCATTACAGCCAGTCAAAAAATTTTGATTTTTTTTTATGAGTTGCTGAAATTTACAGAATTTAAAAAGTATTTTCACTTTGCCAGAATGTGGACTGTCTCTTTAGCATCTTTTGATCTGGATTGCAGCAACAGTCAAAGCTTGAGTTCTCTTGCTTTTGTAACATTTTCCCATTTTTTTCAGCCTGTCACCCAAGCATGCAATCTGACTTTCATCTTAGTTGACCATTCCTTGAATGTCAGAGTTAGAGCCTTATAGTTCTGTCTGTCTATCTCTCTTTCTCTCCCTCTCTCTCTGCTTTTGCTTCCTCTTCCACTGGCTGTTGCTGTTGGTAATCCAGTTACCTTCCATTTGCCCAGAACTTCCAGGACGGTTCTAGAACAGTTCCTTGGGGCTGAGTTGTTCCACCAGGCTTATGGTTGAGGGCTGCAATGGGTTCCTCTCTGATAGGCTTCATCTAGGATTGGCCTCCCCCTTCTTCTCCTCCTTCCCCTCTTTTTCCTTCTTATTCAGATGATTATACAATGCCCCTCACTGTGATTTTATACAGTCTTTTAGCAGCAAAATAGTTGTATTTTATTGATTCTATTGATTTTATTGTAATTATTTAATTTGCTAATATATTTTTGTAATTATTATACTGTTTCAAAGTATGTGTTCTGTAAATTGTTGTTACCCACTCTGAGCCAGTTTTGGGAGAGCGGGTTATAATTCAAATAAATAAATAATAAATAAAATCTTGATTCTCCAATCGTCAAGTATGCTGGCCCTCTGTCATATGCAGTTAGTATGCTGTTCCCCTCAGGGCCTCCCTTTCTACTTTTGCATCTAACATAATGTCTGTAGTTTTTAGGGATTCCATCATCGCCTCCCCTGCTTTTCTTTTTGCACATTATCACTCCTACCCTCTCCATTCCCTCCAGGAATTGCTTCACTGCTTCATACTTGGACTTTCATACTGAAGCTCCCTCACAGAATGCATGTCCTGCTCCTGCTGTCTCGCCCTTTTAAAAATCCTGCTAATTACCTTTTCTGCTTAATATTTTGCAAACTCACTTTCTTACCTACAGCATGATCCTAACCATGTTTACTCAGAAGTAAAGTCCCATTGATCTCAATGGAACCTTCTGCTATGTGAGTATGTTTTGGAATGCAGCTCTAATATTATTTCATACACCTTGCACATCCTCCAGAGACATGTATGCTGGGCAGAAAAAAGTAACTATTTTGCACCAACCACCCAACTCCCACCTCCACAGCTTTGGGGGAGTATGGGATATATTTCTTTCTTGTGCAGAAACCCCCCTACAGAAGAAGAAGACTGCAGATTTATACCCTGCCCTTCTCTCTGAATCAGAGACTCAGAGTGGCTTACAATCTCCTATATCTTCTCCCCCCACAACAGACACCCTGTGAGGTGGGTGGGGCTGTGAGCTCTCACAACAGCTGCCCTTTCAAGGACCACCTCTGCCAGAGCTATGGCTGACCCAAGGCCATTCCAGCTGGTGCAAGTGGAGGAGTGGGGAATCAAATCCGGTTCTCCCAGATAAGAGTCCACACACTTAACCACTACACCAAACTGGCTCTCAGGGCAAACGTAAGACTATTTTGAATGTTTATGTGCAGACTGAGTACAGCCATGGAAACTTGTTTTAGCTTCTTGGCCAAATGAAACACTGAAGTCTCATCATGGAAAGCTGCTGGCTGTGCAGCTCATAACTTGCAAACTATTTTTTTTTCTTTTTCTAGTACATGAATATTTCTAGCTCATTTCCTTTGCCTAGCTTTTCAGCTGAGAAATAATGTTGGATCTAAGGAATTATATTTTATTGACTTTTTGTACTTTCTTATTCCCATACTAAAAAATGGCCAAATTCAGCTTAGCAGATGTATACTTGTTGGTAATTAATTTTAAGCAACAGATATGCTCAAAATCTGTCAGAACTGAGGTGAGTGGTTAGATTTGCTTAATGGCCCTTCATAAGGAGACAGGTAGAGGGAGCAAACCCAGTAAAGACATTCCTCCTCCCCACTGCTCAACGTGACTTCCCAAGGCCACTCACATACTCCTCTCTCTCTGCTGCCTCCTTCTGGCCTTCTAGCCACAATTCTGGCCATGCCCAAATGACTTATTTCTCCAGTCTTGTTTTTATTGCTTCTCCCTACCTGGCCTATATGGACCAGGAGTATCACCTAAGGGGGATCTGTTGTTAACCACAGTTATAATGAGTAATTAAAATGAGATTGAGTTATTATAATGGCATTTAATGTTGATGCCAGATTCATCTCTTAATCATGTCCATTAAACTTTGAAAATGAGACTCTTATTAAGGCTGAAATTACATTTTATTTCACTTGCAGATTATGAAGGACAAGGTTTTAAATAATAGGGTAGAGTAGGGATGTGCATTTGGTTCTACCCAAACTTATTGGTATTTTTCAGGTACATTTTGGCTTCCCAATGTATCCAGGTTTTTTCAGGAAAAGTGTGGGGGAGGAATCCCAAGAAAAGCCCATGTGTGTGTATGTGTGTGTGAGGCTTCTACAGCAATCCTCTTAAAGTTTCAAGGGATCAGACTGAATTTTTTTTTAACCACTATTTTTCTTTTTGGTCTGTTGGACCCCTAAAAAATTGGGATTTCTGAAAAATCCTAGATCCAAATACCATAACAATATTGGGATCCAGGATTTTTCAGAAATTGAATTTTTTCAGGTCCAAAACACCCAAACTGAAAAATACCAATTTAAACACCCTTAGAATCACTTGGACTGCAAGAAGATCAAATAAAGAGTTGGAATCGACTGTGCAACTGAACAACAAACGAGTTGAGGTAGCAGGATGTGCCGCTATTTAATTACACATGATGAAATTCATCTCAGCCTTATAAGTGTTGTTGTCTGCTACAGTGATGATGGCGTTAGAGTTCTTCTTCCCTTTTGTGCTGCCTAGGCTAAGTTCCAGAAATGCTTTGCCATCCCTAGGACTTCACAGGGAAATGGGAGACAGCAGTAACTTATATTTAAGTCCTGGGATAAGAGGGTGAGGAAGTTTGGAAAAAGGGGTTTGAAGCTATTTCTAAGCAGAACACACAGCATATGCTGGGCTTATTCAATTATAATATACTGGATGACAATTACTAGGTGCAAAGAGCAAATATCTTCTAAAGTTTCTAAAACTCTTGAGCAGATCTTTGGCTTTCCCACAACATCAGGAATCCCGTTTAATGTGGATAGGTTCTGAGGCAGATGCGATCTCCTCATGAAGCATTGACTAAATTAGCCTGCTTTCCCTAAAAGCCAGGCTCTGAGAACTATATAGTTCCCTAAGAATGGATGCTACCCCTCACCTAACCCTTTAGAGGCACAAATCCTATCAGACAGTTATCTGCATTTTCTTCACCATGTCCCTCTTGCATCTGGCTCCTGCAGCATTGCATGGGTCCTAGTTGGCTTAGTGCTTTGCACACACAAGGAGGAGGAGGAGGAGAATATGATGATGATGATGATGATGATGATGATGATGATGATGATGATGATGATGATGATGATGGATTTATAGCCCACCCTATACTGTGAATCTCAGAGTGGTCACCATTTCCTTTACCTTCCCCTCCACCCACAACAGACACCCTGTGAGATAGGTGGGGCCGAGAGAGCTCTTACAGCAGCTGCCCTTTCAAGGACAACAACTACAAGAACTATGGCTGACCCAAGGCCATTCCAGCAGCTGCAAGCAGAGGAGTGTGGAATCAAACCTGATTCTCCCGGATAAGAGTCTGCGCACTTAACCTCTACACCAAACTGGCTCTCATAGGCATACAGGGCATTCATGGTTGATATAAAGGGGCAGGACCTTTGCCCATCTGTCACAGCAGTC